>NC_134736.1:6285000-8785000 GCF_049634645.1 Pelodiscus sinensis
TGCATGACCATTATAGGGAAGGTCACTAAGTCCAGGTGCACATTACAGTGAAAGGTCACCTTAAGGTATGCAATTCCAGCTACGTAAAAAACATAGCTGGAGTTGACGTACCTTGAATGAAGCTTCAGTGCCATCCTCACAGTGGAAGGTTGATGGGAGAAACAGTCTCATCAACTTCCCTTACTCTTTGCAAAGAGCAGGAGTTCCAGCATCAATGGGAGTGCCCTCAGCATTTGATTTAGTGGGTCTTTACTAGACCCACTAAATCAAATCCTGGAAGATTAACCGCCACAGCATCGATCTTCCGGGAAGTGAAGACATAGCCTAAAGCATGTTTCTCTACTCAATCTCACTTCTCGGTTCTGTTTTCCTTGAATATGAAATTATGGTAGAGGGAACTACTTCTGATTTTTCAGCACTTGTATAACTTTTTACTGACATCATCCTTGGCAATATAACATGAAGCAGGGATGTCAAGCGATATAAAGTATAATGCAAAAACAATGAGGAGTCCTGTGGCACCTTAAAGACTAACAGTTTTAGTTGAGCATAAGCTTTCCTGAGGATTCTCACAGTTACTTTTGGAAAGCAGTTTTGCCTTTGTTTCTAGGTATCTTTAGCTTACCGCAAAATTGGTGATCAGCGGCTGGGATGCATAAGTCAGAACCGAAGAGGGTCCAACAAGTGTATAACTTGGACACATTGGCTGAACATACATGTCTGCTGTGTACGGACAGCTGACTGCTTCATGTGACATATAATCTGGGTACGTTGTCCACTGTGTTAAGGGCTGTAGGGTAGCAGGAGAAGGCTGAGAGAGCCAACCAGAACACAAAGCTCCTTCATCAGTGAGTGGCAATGAAGAGGCAGCAATGTCCATATCAATGCAAGGCTGGCCTGCAAAATAAGAAGAGAATTGTACCACAATGTCAGCCAAAACATTGGCTTAAACCGAGCTGATGAACAAATGAAAATAAATATTGAGAAGCATTACCAATTGGTGAATAGGACGGAAGTGGCTGATGGGGCAAAACAACCTGGAGGACAAAGAAAAATATTCAAATATCAGTTATTCATGAAAGATTTGAATTCAGCATATTCTGGGAAACTCTTGCTGAGACTGAAGTAGTAATAAACACATCGTCCATTGCATCTTAAGACTTTGCTTGGTTGAAGGTACCGTGTGCCTTGTTATATGGGTATGACAGCAATTATTGAAAACTGTTTCAGGGTAAAATACACCTTTCCGCAGTGGGTCAGCACAAGAACCAGGCTCCATAGATGCTTGAGTGTCATTTAAAAGATACACGAGACTTTCTGTGGTTCCACAGGGTGAATTTCAGTGTCAGTGAAGATACAGTCAAACTGCTTCCCTCCAGGAGTTTAAATACCAGAATAAAGGAACCTAGGATAAGATTAGGACCGTGTTTCTCAAAGTGGTCTTTAGACCCACTCTGAGAAAGCTGCTACCAGGCCTCTCCGGTTTGTTTACTTACCGGCTCTGCAGCAACGGAGCCTCGCAGCTCCCATTGGCTGCAAACGGTGAACTGCAGCCAATGGGAGTCATGAGGCTCCATGGCTGCAGAGACAGTAAGTAAACTGGAGCAGCCTGGTAGCAGCTTTCTCAGAGTGGGTCTATGGACCACTTTAAGGCACACTGATTTAGCAAGTGGAGGGCCAGCGTTATTCTGGTCTGCTCTGGTAGCTTTTAAGGTTGTATTGCATGTATTATTTGGTACAGTATATATGACAGGTCACCTATATAACAAAGAGTTTTCAGCACATCACAAAATAGGACATTAATCTCCTTGGGGAAATCGCTCCTCAAGGTTTTAGTAGTTTTTTAAACACTAGATATTTCTGTGTCTCAGATGATACAAAGTACATTTGCATAAGGCAACTATCTTGAATCCTATCACATTTTAAGATGGGGTTTTCAAAGGATCCTAAAGGAGATAGGTGCCCAAATGCCAATGTCTTGAATAAGCTGATTACGCTAGTATAACTGGCTGTCTTGATAAAGAAGCATGAGAGACATAAGTGATCTAAGCACCGCACTGGGAACCACTCTACAGAGCGTGAGTCCTGGTTCTGACACTGAACTCCCTGGTGGCCTTGAGCACATCACTTAACTTCTCGGCCCCCTTTGTTCCCGTCTAAGGGCTTGAACCTGCATTAAAATAATTAAAAGTCTATTCAAATCAAGGGGAGCACAATATGAAGACAAGGGCTGAATGCCTATTCAGTCAAAAAAAGAAAGTGCTTTCCTTGTGCATTCTGTGGCTTTTTCTTACCGTGGTCGCTGCAGCTGCATTAGCACTATGGATGTTCCCACGTTTCCTCTTCAGTAGCTCCTTCACCGGCTCTTTGACACGGACACCTTGATAAGGTCGTGGCTCCTGCCGCTGCTCTGAAGCAGAAGCTGAGAAATATATTTTGGTCACTTATTTTTCTTCACCCCTCCACCAAATACCATGGCAGGACCATAATCTCTAGGAAAATTCCTTCCATGCAAACTATCTTATCAGTAAGACTCTTCGAGCCTCCTAGAGCAGGTTCTCCTAGGCTCAGAGTTAATATTGCTCCTTGATACTTGAAAGGAACAGTCTGCTTCCAGGCTTGTGCTCCTTATGAGTTGTACACATCCCGCTGGCAAAGCACTCATTCCCCAGCAACTCATGCAATGGAGGCCCTGAGTTTCCTCCTTAGCAAGGTCATCTGCATAGCATCAGGGCAAGCTAAAATGAAATGAGCAGGTCTGCATGCAGAATTCCCATTTGGCTACAATTGCTAGCAGAGAAGGGACAGGATCAGGCCCAAATATTTGTACATTGGTAAGAAAATTCTCTTAAAAATGCATGTCCGAGAAACTTGAGCAGAACACAGCAGACTGGGCAGGTTCTGAAGCCAGATCCAGCTATTCCTCCTACTTCCTCCCAAGGCAAACCCTCCATCCCCTGGCTCCCAAACTAGGATTGTTAGCAACCTGAGCAGGCTGGTGTATTATATCAGACTGAGCAGATATTAAATAAACTGTGATATCAGTCCAGTCATATTTAAAGCGTGTGCGGATGTGGTTACTCATAGAAAGTGACCATCACTCTAGAGTCCAATATGTCCTACCTGAAATATCAACAGTTGTTGCAGAATTATGCAGAGTTTGATAAGGGCCTGCATATTAGCAGAACTCTGACACTATTTCTTTTTCATATATATATTGGCATCCACGTATAAACACACAATGAGAAAATACCAGTAGACTTGTAGGCATTTTACAGACAGAGCATTCAAGCTCTGGGCGGGTGGGGAAGGAGTGGGAATGGGGTGCAAATCAGCCGATTCATTGCATCCCAGAAATGCCAGGAGAGAGAGGGAAGAGGAGAAGGAATAGGGGACACTCTGGGGAGGAGGCAGGGAAGAGGCTGGGTGTGGGTTTAAGGGAAGGGGAGGAATGGGGGCACTAGAGGGGAAAGTCAAAAGGAGAAAAGTCACACAAACAAAAGCAAGCACTGGTGAGGTGCATGCTGATTTCACACAACACCGCGAGAGCTGTGTGCTCTCTCTGCTACTTTTGCTGGCGATTTAAATTTGCTACTCATAATGGACCACTTGGGGTATGTCTAGACTGCATCCCTCTGTCGGCAGAGGGATGCAGATTAGGCAGGTCGTCATTGCAAATGAAGCGGGGATTTAAATATCCCGCGCTTAATTTGAATAAAAATGGCCACCATTTTTGGCGACTCAGTACTTTGTCTGCAAAAAGAGGCAGTCTAGAGGGGGATCTGTCGAGAAAGAAAGCCTTTTTCGACAGATCCCTTATGCCTCCTTTGAGCTAAAAGCCTTCAAGGTGTCAAAAAAGGCACAATAAAGAAGGAGAATCAAGTGCAATGTATTTAATCTTATTCTTGGGGTTATGGTTAGTGCACGTGCCTGACTGCAATCTTGCAGCCCACTGAGATGAAGGAGGTCCCCTCAGGTAGCCCACTCACCAGCCTAGGTTGCCTATCACTACTCTACAACATGAGCTAAAAGCCAACTGGCTATTAGCTAAGACTGTAGATCAGGGCTACTCAACTTTGGAAGCCCTGGGGGCCACAATGATACTCACAGCACATGCCGAGGGCTGCAACTTAAGTGTGGTTGCATATACATGCAAATATACATGCAAATATATGCAAATAGCTTCATTCACACTGACAGGCATGAATGCAAAGATTAAGGCAAGACTACACAACATGCAGGCCCCATTTAAGTCAGTTCTGCTGATATTTATAAAATGCAGTATTTACCTGAATTCCACCCATATGACAGCACTTTTAAGGTGCGTCTACATTGCAGGGCTAACTTGAAATAAGCTACGCAAATTGAGCTACATCAATTGTGTAGCTTATTTTGAAATAGGGAGCGTCTACACAGCACTTATTTCGAAACAGACCACTCTTCCTCTGACTTCCCTTACTCCTTGTAAAATGAGGGTTACAGGAGTCGGAGTAAGAAGTCCTCCAGCTTGACAGTATTTTGACACTATTTTGAAATAACTGCAGATGGAATGCCTCCAGGTGGATTTGAACCTGGGACCTCTGGAGCTTAGGAGCCTCTACCCTTTGAGCTAAAAGCCAGCTGGCTCTCAGCTGCTGATGTAGAGGTCTCTTGTTCTCATCTGTTGCTGTGGTCTAGGTGCCACCAGATGGGATAGTGAGTCACACTAGGTGTGTGGGTTACACAGACACGGACTAAGTTATTTCGGCACGGAGCTAGTTATTTCCAAATAGCGTTGTAGTGTAGACGTTCCCTTAATGAGCAATGATAGTCCAGGAATTTAACTACTAAAATGCATATCAATGGAAGACCATTATATTGACTGGCCGTTGTGGAGTGCGTTCCTTGTGGAGGCCATATTCAAAGGATCTCACCTGAGGGCCACGTGTTGAGCCCCACATAAACCCAAACCGCACTGCAGGCCACAAACAGATGGGTTGCGTGTGGCCCGCGGGCCACCTGTTGAGTCGCCCTGCTGTAGAGCAGACTTATTCTCTCTGCAAGTGGTCTCAATGCCACTCGATGGGACTGTACACCACATTCAGGAGGTGCATGGGTTACAGCTTCACAAATTAGATGGCTTTTAGCTACTAGGATCCTATTATATATCTAATTTATATCTATTAAATATACAATAACATTCCTATAAATGTAACAAATACATATAAGCCTCTATAGATCTATATTTAGACAGAGCCAAAATCAATAGTAGGAACATGTTATATCTATTATTGCACATGTACACTGCAAGCACAGACACCAATTCAGGAAAGCATCTCACTTCAGAAACACATTTAAGCAAATTCTTTATTTGAAGCATATGCTAAAGTACCCCTCCGCATCAGTTTTAAATCCAGCATTGTGCATTGCATTGTGAGGAGCAGGCCTGGCCAAAGGGTTTGCGGGGCCCAAGGCAGGATGCTGGAAGCGGGGTCCCAGGCCTGGCCAGTGGATGGTGAAAACTCAGCAGCGCGGGGGCCCCAAAAGCATGGGGCTCAAGGCATTTGCCTGGCTCGCTTTGCCTTAGGGCCAGGCCTGCTAAGGAGGTTAGCAGGAGTGTGAGATATGGTAGCTAACTGCTTCCACAATTTATTTACTTAAACAACGGTGTTTTTCCTTTGAACATTCCTGCTTCTCAATATGCTCCTTTGATTTTTTTTTCGTGCTTTGTAGCCAATACAATAGGGAGGGATCCCAGGATGTAAGCCAATAAATTGCTAAGATCCACTTTGAAAAGCAAAGCTAAAATGCCTATTACATTGTGTGGCTGAGTCAGAGGGAAGTACAATACTTCAGTAGCTGATATTATTGAGCCTTATCTTACATGAAGTATCTAGGGGCAATTAGTGGCAGAAGGAGTCTGTGGCGTATCAAAGCTCAGGAAGCTCTGATCGTTACAAAACTATTTGATATCAACTTCTTTAGCTGCCATATTTTTACTGAACTTTGATTTGTAAATACGCCAGTTGATAAATTCCCATTTCTAAAGAACCCGGCTGGTCCTCTCTTTGTTATGTATAACTAAATATGACTTGAAACCACATCAAATATTGAATTTAAAAATGCAGTTAAACTTAGAGGTCATGTATTTAGAGAGAGAACAAATTCTTCGTATGACAAAATGTTCATTATGTTTTTGTTCATCTCTGCTATATATATATGGTCATAATATTTGAGTATTTTAATTTGTGTGTGCACTAGAGATTTTTAAAATACAGATCTACTCTAGATTAGCAGTCAGTGTCCAGATAGGCTGTTCAACATCCTTATGTTTTAAGACCTTAAAGAGATTTAATGGTTATAGATGTTTTATATGTTTTTAATACTTCCCGTCCCCCCCCCCCCACGCTTTAAGATTAGCTAGGTGATGCTGGGATATTCATTGTAGATGAAATGCTCCCCCACTTGAGGGCCACCAAGAGATTTCTGCACCACTTAAACTCTGAAAATAAGGCTTACATGGGGACTTAAACTATGTACATATCTAATCCTTGTGTAGGTCTTCATCTGGCAACCAACATTCGTGAATCACAGCCTCAGTTGTACTAGTGAATCTAAGCACAATTTTCTTTCGTGCTAATTTCTGTTATTGGATATTTGTATCAAGAGTATCTAATTATTAGTTGCTTGCAAAAAAAATAGATGAGAGAAAACATCAATGATTTGTTCTAAGGTCTGACACCCCTTAAAAAAGAATAGCACATCATAACTCCATTAAAATATAGTAGTATTTTTACTTATCCAAAATAAGTAACACATTTTAATTTATATTTCTCTCATCTCTTTGCTTCCTTTGGACAGGTTGTTGTGAATAAGTATAATTTCCACTATATAGGTATGGGCCCAAGGTCAGATTCTCAGCTCAAGTTCTAAATGTCCATTGAATTCAAAGGAGTTATACTAATTTACACCTGCGAAGAATCTGGTACGTCTAATACATGTCACTGTATTTCCTCTATTAGTCCTAAAAAGAATCAGGAAAGGCCAGATTCCCACTGGTGTAAATTGTCCACTGACTTGACTGGAACCACCATACAGTGACAACCCTTGCAAAGCTTGACAACAAAGTAATGAATTGACACATGATGGACCCGTGCTTTTAAATTTCAAAGTGAAGCAACTTTTCCAATTATTTATCTTTTGTAAAGCTACCTACATAAAGGCCTTGCAAGTTAATGTCAAGCAATATTTTTCAAATCTCTAAGCTTGTTATAAAACCATATTCAAGCCTTACTCGTGGATCTTCTGTATGTTATTAATGTCTTACCCCCTTAAAAAAAAGGGAATCTAATCCAGCTGTTGCATTTCAGTGTGACTATTAACTGCATAGTTATAAACCACTCAATCATGCAATGCTAAAAGGCCCTTACAAATAGTGTGGTACCAGACATGGCTATAAATAAGTGCTTAAAATAGTCTCATTCTTAACTGGAAAGTAAGGACCAGAGTCTGATCTCATTTACATCAGTTTACTATTGGTGTAACTGCAGTCACTCACTAAGAAGAGACTAGGAGTGTATTAATACTGCATCATTATTCTTAGTACTAATAAAAGTGCATGGGATTCCCACACAGGGATCAGAACCTGGCTCAGGGACTTTACAAATAATTAAAGAAAACAGCCCTGGCCACTGACAACTGAGGAGTCAGTAGCTATAATCTGAAGAACCATCTGAATATTAAATAATATATTTGAAACTAAGAGCATTAAAAGAGCACTTTCTATTTTATATAGTTCTTTACATTTGAAAGTTATTTATTTTGTGCTTTAATGAATTTTCATTACAGACCAGACTGTGCTGCCATTATTCATGCTGTGTGAAATTCTGGCTCCCCCAAAGCCAGTGAAAGTGTTACAGATTTCAGTGAAGCCCCTTGAGTAGTATACTAGCTAATCCTTGAATAAGTGCAACGATTTCAATGGGACTACTTGAAAAGTAGGTTAATATGCTGCTTGACCAAGCTTTTTAGATGGGGTTGAAGGGCGAAGATGAGATTTACTGTAAAAGCTGATAAATATACCTATTCACAGTTTCCGGTGTCAGTGGGGTAACCAAAAACCTGAAAAATATATCAAAGTCTGCAGAACATATTTCAGTTCCCCCAGAGCCGAAACAAAAATAATGTTAGTGCAGCTGCTTTTCCACTACTCAAATGTATATACCATGTCTGAGCTTTATAGTGATACCCACAGAAAATGACTTTCTGCTTTGGTGCACACACCCTTGCGGATGGGGTGAGGGGGGATATCTGACCATTACACATTAAAAGTGACAGAAGGAATAATGACATTCCCCAAATTCAGGTAAGTTCCTGATTCAAGGAAACCTAGGTATTTCATTCTTCACCTTTTGGTGCAAGGTTTGTCTTAAAACAAATGTTCCCCATTGTGCAGTGTTCAGACAAAGCAACATTTTAATTGTTTGCTTATGACATGTGCTGTGAATGAACAAAGACACACATGAACAATTTCTATTAAAACAAATAAAAATACTTCAACAAGAGGAGGGCAAACAATGAGCCAGATTGACTGTGTGTTCCAGCTGCTTTGCACAACTCCTGTAATAAAAACAGCCATAAATCCTGCTTATATGGGCACTGACACCAGTTTTGCAGCTGCTTTGTGTGGTCAGAGCAGTGCAAACCAGCTGGGGTCAATCGAGAGCCCATCAAAATCAATGGGAACCTTTCCATTTGAATCAGAGCCAAATATCTTTGCAAGATATCCCAGTATAAATATATTTCAGTTCATTAGAATTCTTCATTGACTATTCTTACACTAGGCACTATGTGTTTGTATATGACTTCTCCTTTCATCAAAGTCATTACCATTTTGTTGAACATTTGGTATTAATACGGACATGCACACACACAGGTGTTCTGGACTGCCACTCAGAATGACTGACTGTTACATCAACCTGAGCTAATGAGAATATTTACTAAGCCTGCAGGATCTTTGTGCAGAATGACAATAGAAAACAATGATCATACTGTTTCACTACAGATCTCTGAAGAATCTTCCCAGACTGGTTTTCAAAAGAATAAACAATCAAGCACCTTGAAGTCAGTTAAAATACAGTGACTTTAATGAACTTTGGATCAGGTCCCTTTACTGGTTCTCTACTAATTCCTCTCCTTTTCTGGATTTATGTTTTGGGGGGGAATCAGATCTGCTTTCTGAGTTGGGTTGTATCTGGCTCTCCTATTAGTCTTGGTATTGAAATCAGTAGGAATCTTGCCAATGGAGTTCTTTCAGATCAGGATCAAGTCTTGGATTGTGGGGTTACAAGAGCTCAGAGAACATACCGTGCAAGGTAGGTTGGCAAAGAAGGGAGAAATGTTGAGCAGATTAATAGTTCAAGAAGTGATATTGTAAAATTCTGGGCTTTCAATTCATTTGGCTCCCTGTCCTTTGGAATATTTATCTCAAGTATTTCCTTAGCTCCTAGCACCACATTATCGAAGTGCTGAATAAGAGGTCATAAAACTTTCCTTTGAATAAGAGCCAAGTTAACTCTGCAGTGAAGAATATGCTATGGTTTGGTCTATGCCACAGCAACAGCAAGGTTTTCTGTGCAGTCAATTCTGCTTCTTAACAATCTACATATGCTAAATGCTGACATGCATTTTGGTGCTTTGAACCAGCTCTGAGAACATGATTGTTTAAAATATTCTTTAAGAATTACAACAAAACTAATTTTCCAGCATCTTGTGTCAAATCAGTCCTGATCTGGGAAGGCAATTAACAACACGCACCCGCCAAAAAATTTCAAAGCTCAAAACGCATGAAAAGTTTCAGCTCACTGAACTTCAGACTAATATTATTGCCCTGCACACACACATAAACTACCGATTAATTTAAACCTGTGTCCTTTTAGACTACTCAATATGATTTCCCATCAAGTCAACTTCCACTTTGAAATACACTGCATGCCTGACTGACTGCAGCAGCAAATGACACATGTCTCAGTTTCAGAAGATTTAGTGTTTCTTTACTTACACTCTGGCATGTGACAAGCTTATCAATTTATCAGAGCAACCAGTGTAAATATTTTTCTTCTCTCCTGTTACCTCTCCAATATAATCAAAAAACTACAGAGAAATACAATGGAAATCTTTTCTTATTTGCAGTAATATAGAAGAGCAAACAATAACTCAATAACCAAGAATTCCAGGCTTTCAAGTAACAAACTAGTCTTGAGTTTTTGGCTTGAATCTTGAAAACTGCATTGCACAAGGCAGGCTGCTGACACCTTTATTCTACATTGTGAACTTCGAACTTCAATTTTTTAAAAGAGATCACGCTTAGCCTTGGATACACAACTTTCATGCTCTGGCTGCAACCGTGATCTGCTTAAAATACTATAGTGAAGCGTCACCAGTAGTACCCATGTGGGTGAATAGTGTATCACAGTTGTTCATATCCATGCTTTATGTTGATTTTGAATATTTTTTAAAATATTAAGTATTCAAACTAATAATATTTGTGTATTTGTCACTTCTTTAATCTACTTTTACCTATCATGCAGTATTTCTGTCAGAGTTGAAATTTTTCGCGTGTTATCAATATATATTTCACAATATGTCTGCTTTAACAATAGACCGTACTGTTCCAATGGAGATCAGGGAAAAGACTGACAAAAATATATCTCCTAAAAATTTAACAGCTAGGCAGAGGGCCCTTTTTTTTTTTAAACAAGGCTTTATTTAACCAATTCCCCTTGTATTTGAATAGTCTTCCTAACCATTCAAAATTATTGATCATTAAGGAACTAGTGGTTAAGATTCTGGACTTAGATTCTTGAGATTGAGATTCAATTCCCAGCCACGCTACGAATTGTCTGTGTGACACAGAGCACGTCAACAAAGGCCAAATTTTCAAATGATATTTACATGGCTAATGATGCAGATCGGCATCTAGTGAGATTTTCAAAAGCATCAAAGCAGGTTAGTCCCTTAGCTCCCATTGGTCTGTGCCTCCCTGCATCGTTAGACCCATTTGAATGCACATAAAATAATACAAATAAATGGAACATCAGCTAAAGAGACGTTAAATTCCATCAGGTCCTCCCCACAATGTAGCTGTCAGCCTGAGAATTCCTACCAAGGAACCTCATCCTGGTGGCATGCCAATTAGCCCAGCTTTTATCAAGATTCACTTCCAAGTTCTCTGGCCCCAACCTTAATTCTGTCATCTCCCGGGTCAGCTGGTTTGTGGTGTTACTGAAGCCCCAGAAATGCAGTTCTCTCTACAAGCCATGAGAGGGCAACCCACGGAGGGGCTTTCACTTCTCTCTTTTCTTCTGCCCCATGTCCCACCAGGAATAGTCAGGAGTGAGGAACTAATAAGCACCTTCTACTCTTTGCTCCCAGAATCAGAGGTGATCAGGATTATGTCCTTTGAGACTGTAATAGTACAAGTAGGGTATCCGGTCAGCGAGATTCCCTCTAAGCTACGCAGCAGCCTGCCCCCACAGCTGCCTAATCAGCCCTGCTCAGTCAGGCAACCCCATGCATAGAGCCCTGAGCCCCTGACTGGGTGGGGCTTATTAAGCAGCGGCAGAGACATGCTTAAGGAACCTTGCTGGCCAGCGTCTAGTTCCTTGCACAGCTCCAAGCCAGATTCTTTGGAGGAAGGTGTAAACCCCCAGGCTGTGCTGGAAGATTTTCTGACTGACCTCAGCAGACAACATCAGGCTCCTTTGTTGACGTGCTACTGGATAACAGCAAGTTTCAAGCAGAAATCCTCCCCCATTGTGTTGTCCTGACCCGCAGAACTGTATAGTGTCATCTGATAAATCATGAAGACTCTCAGAGGAGAACTCGCCCATACTGCATTAGATGGTCAATTTGTGGTCTCATTAATGGGCTTTCTGTCCGAAATTCGACGTTTTTACTTCTCCTGGAATGCTGGGGTGCTGAGACTGTCATAGCTGCAGCCTTGCATGTTGCGGCCTGTCTGCAGGACTCAACACACGGCACTTTCTGTGCTTCTGACACATTCCCGCTTTCCCACGAAGCATTACAATTATTGTTGTAAGTCACGCTGACAATTAGGGCTGGATCAGAGTGGATTATACCATGTGCTGCTTGCCACATTAGGGGCGGATATTTCAATTAAAAAAAAAAAGGAGTTTAAATGCAAAGTGCTAAGCAAACATCTGGGTAGATTGTTTGCTCTACAATCAAAAAACCCTAAGCAAGAGCAAAGGAACCAGAGTGCTGGTTCATTGCACAGTATAAGGAAACAAACTATTGAGACTTCTGAGCATAATTAGCACCGTAAATCAATGGGCCAAATATCTGACCTCTCTTAAAAGCAACAGTGTACTTACTAACAGTTTTTGCTTGGGTCTGTTCTTATCTCTTATAAAATGGTGTAAATCAGGAGTAAAACTAGTGAAGTTGGTGGAGTTATATTAGTGTAAAGCCATTGTAAGTGATACCAGAATCATGGCCAATCATAGAAATGTAGGGCTGGAAAGAACCTCAAGAAGTCATCAAGACCAGATCCCTGTGCTGTGGCAGGATCAAGTAGCTACACCATACCTGACAGGTGTTTTTCCAACTTATTTTTAAAAACTTCCCATGATGGGAACTCCATTACCTCCCTGAGAAGCCTATTCCAGAACTTAGCTACCCTTAGAGTTGGAAGTTTTTCTGAATATCTAACTTAAATGCAGATATGGCCCATTACATCTTGTGCTACAATGAGTGGACATGGACAACAATTGATCACCATCATCTTTATGAGATCCCTTAACATATTCAAAGACTTATTAGATCTCCCTTCAGTCTTCTTTTCTCAAGACTCAACATGCCCGTTGGGTTTTTTTTAACCTTTCCTCATAAGTCAGGTTTTCTAAGCTTTTATCATTTGTGTTGCTCCCCTCTGGATTCTCAAATTTGTCTACATCTTCCCTAAATTGTGGTGTCCGGAATTGGACACTACTTCAGCTGGGGCCTCCCCAGTGCCGAATAAAGTGGATGGTTCCATCATGTGTTTTACATACAACACTCCAGTTAATAAACCCTAGAACCATATCAGTCTTTTTTGCAGCTGCATTGATGACTCGTATTCTGTTGGGGTGTGTCTACACAGCGGGACTATTTCAGAATACCAGAAGTATCCCAAAATAGCTACTCTGTGTCTTTTGAGCGCGCCCGCTATTTCGAGGTCTATCTCGAACTAGCAGACGCGCTGGTTCATCATCCCTGTAACCCTCATTCCATGAGGGTTAAGGGATGTCTTGAAATAGCACATTATTTTGAAATTTGGCGCTGTTCAGATGTGCAAATTTTTGAAATACACAATTTCAAAATTCAATCGAAATAAGATACACAGTTTGCATAGCACAAATTGCATATCTTATTTTGAGTTCAAGGTGCTTTGGTGATTCGGTATAACCCCCGATCCTATTCAGCAGTGCTATTATTTAGCCTCTTATTCCCCATTTTGTAGTCACACATGTGACTTTTTCTTCTTAAGCTAAGTACATTAACAAAGACAAATGTAAAATTTCATTTTATTGAATTTAGAGCAATTCTCCAAATTTTCAAGGTCATTTTGAATTTTTGACCTGTCCTCCAAATTGTTTGCCACTCATCCTAGCTCGGTGTCTGCAAGATCTTGGTTTTCTTGTGGTTTTAATGAAGGCACTGTGAAAATGGGTAAAAATAAAGTTCGGTCTATTCAAGATGGACTTTGAATTTTAGAGGAATTTTATACCACTGTTTCCTATCTGCGCTAGGCTGGTGTATTCTAGTGAACATGCTGATTACTCTTGATTTGCAAGAATCCTGTGTGATAACAATTAACTTGGATACCAGGAACATGACCCAGAGTAACAAAAGTAATCTTCACTTTTCTTTTACACTGAGAGCATCTAAGGCCACATGAAACTCTGAAGAGATTTAGGAAGCAACGTGTCGAGCTTGTTAAAGAGGTCCGCTGTTTCAATGGCTGCAAAGGGCAGCAATGTCATGTTTGAGTTGTTAAAGGTCTAAGCCAGTGCATGCTGAAGTCAATGGGAACTGGCAAAAAAACAAGTTCAATTTTCCAGAACACGGTAGCGTATATTACTGATGGGGAAACTGAGATACACTGATGGGAAGAAATTTACCCCTGGGTCTCACCCTCCCAATCTAATCCTTAGCTACAGCCCATACTACTGATTCTATTTTAGTAAAACAAGCTTTCCATTTCATGTCTAATGTGGTCATTCATAGAGCTCAACACCTGGTTTGTAAAGCACTGAAGTGCTTGATTCTGGTGCTATCCACCTTTCCCAGACTGGTGTTACCAAAAGTGGGACTCACAAGATTCAACACATTGTAGTTTCAGCTTTCAGAATCATCATATGCTACTTTCAGAATGGGTGCTAAAAACATCACATCTGTGGCTGTGTATGGCAAAGGGCTTTTAGTGGAGGCAAGATTGCCAAAGGTGCAAAGTAGAGTTGAACATAAAAATCGAGGGTGCTAAAGTGACTTAGGAGCCTAAGCAGTCTGTGGGACTTAGTGTCTCAAGTCACATAGGTGCTTTTGAAATTTTAAACTTGTGTGCCTAAATACCATTTTCTTTCAACTGGGGTTGAGTTCCTAATTTTCTCAGGCATCTTTGAAAATCTCACCCCTAAATCAAATAATAAACTAGTTGGGAGGGTCAAAAAAGGTCATCAAAATGTCAAATGTTTGAAACATTTCAATCAGCTCTGGTCTCACGGAAATCAATTGTATGAAGGGCATGTTCATTGGGCCATAAAAGTCAGTTATCATTTCAAATGCACGTGACAACATGGTGTTTAATGCTGCATTTCAACAACCCGCAGTTGTCATTAACAGACAAGAAATAGTTGCAATGAAGGCTGGATTCCATTAAAATCTTTCAAAGATGTGGGAATCCCCTAGCAGTCATTTATCTTCTGCCATGAGATGGGCAATGGGTGAAGGAAGGACTTTCATACTAAATACCAGAGTTTTGACTCGAGTCCTACGACTTGAACTCGAGTTCGACTTACGTCGCCTAGGTGACTCGACTTGACTCCGGTTCATTGTTTGTGACTTGAGACTTGCTAATTTTGTTAAATCGACTTGATGAAAAAACTGTCCGAAAATGCTGATATTGATGGCTTGTACAAAAGTGACTTGACATTTTTAAAATTAAGACTTGAGATTCGACTTGGGACTTGACTCGAAAGTGACTTAAGGGACTCGAGACCCGACTTGAGACTTGAACTGTAGTGACTTGAGACTTGACTTGGACTTGACAAGGATGACTTGAGGACAACACTGCTAAATGCAATGCTGAAAACGTCTTTGTAGCATTGATGCACTGCAATCCCAATTCAGAAAAGATTTTTTTTCCCCATGCAGAGTGTAGTGACTTCAGAGAAACTGCTCCTAGCACATGCACAAGTCTTTGGAGGACCAAGGTTTAGATTGCAAGCTGTTTGGGGCAAGGTTAATCATTTTTGTTTGTACTGTGCCTAGCAGGAAGACTTCCTGAGTAGATTAAGTCTCCTCCTGAGTGGATTGGGATATAAAGTAATAACAAACAACTTCCCTCCACTCAGGCTGTGTGTCTTGTGTCATTCTTGCATTCTTTTCTTACTTCTAACTGCCTCTTTTACTTGGCTGTTTAGACACATCGACATTTTTAGTTCTCTTGTTTAAAAAAAAAGTGGGGTAAACAGTTTGAGCCTCTGTTATGGTGTGTGCAGGCATTTTGTTCTTGTTGTTATTTCTTTTAGTTTTCCATTAACACAGCTTCCTCATTTTTGTGTAGTTCCCCTTTTTTAAATTAAATGCTCCCATGGTGGGTGTCTTTGGCCTTTCCCCCCCTACAAGGATGTTAAAGCTTATTGCATTATGGTTGCTATTGCCAAGCAGGGTAGCTATGCTCACCTCTTAGATCAGAACTTGTACTCCACTCAGGAATAAATCAAGAATTGCCTCTTCCCTTGTGGGTTTAAAGATAAGTTGCTCCAATAATAAGCGAACCAAAGAATGCCACTGTAGCTAAACGGCCGAGTAAAAGAGGCAGTTATTCATGGTGTCTAGAAATAATTATCTCTGCATCCAAGGAAGCTGACAAATTGCTGGTCAAGGTGTGAGCAAGGTGTGTGTAGGGCCTGGAAGGGGCGGGGCCCCATGGAAAGGGCGGGTCCTTGTGTGGAAGGGCTGGGGCTGGGACCGACCAGCCGTCAGTGCTATGCGGACAGTGCCACCTCCCCACAGCCAGCTCCCAGTCACCCATAGTGCATTGCCTGGGGTCCTAGCAGTGATTGAAAGGGCTCAGAGCTCTAGTTACCTCTGAAATTACCAGGGCCTGGGGCAACTACCCTCTTTGCCCTCCACCTCCATCCATCCCAGCAGTGGGCCTGTCTGCATCCCTTCTTGAGGTGACATATCCTGCTCTCCTGAGTGCCAATCTCGTGCCCTAACCAGTAGATCATTCTAGTTAATTGCTAAAGCAATTAACTAGTTATCAAAATGACTTAGGGAAAAAGCAAGTTTAAGAATGTTGCAATGGTGCTAATATTTAGAAAGTATTGATTTCAATAAAAATTAAAACTGATACCGAGGTCTAACCTCAGCACCAAAAATAATCATTTCAAACATGTCGGCCATTTACAAAAATCTTTGTTGCCCCTTCCTTGTTCTAAGAGGCATCCCTTCAATCTGGCCCCCAAATCCTCTTGAGCAGAAGTCAAACAGAGATACATCTGCACTACCAACTCTTTGCTGGGTTTTAAAAACCTCCGCACTGAGGAAGCCAATTAAGGCAATTGCTGTTTCTTGTAATATGTTTTGAAATGTCCAATAAGAATTGCTATCACAGATTCTTGCATTGAGAACTGGAGGGGGTGCTCTGCAGATAGGAAGGCATTGCACAAGCATTGTAGTGCTTTGAAGTTGTCAAATGGGAGCTACATATTCACATTGTGGGACAATCAACCTCTAGTACAGCAGCCTGGCCACTTTCAACACAGGCCTGTAATTCCTATGAATCTTTAAAGCATTTGTGTATATACAAGGGAAGAACATACCCCAGCAATATTCAGTATGAATATCATTCCAACTCTGCTAAAGACAGCAAATTTTGATCATAGACCTATGTCTGTGCAATGGACATCTAAGATTTCCTAGCTACTAAATTACATTTGACTCTGATCTTGCTGCAGTTTTTTAGATTGCACATTCTGTGCAATATGCACTATTGATTCTGAAAAGAGAAAAAGATAATGAGAAGAAAAATGTTGCTGCAGTAGCTACCATAGTCTACTATATATTGTGTTACAATACAAACTCAAGCTGCACGAAAAAAAATATAGCTGGAGCTTCTTGCTATTTGATTTTGCAGTCCGTAATATACATTTTAAAAATCCATATTTTTACCTAAAGAAAAAATGACTATGCAATTGTCAAATAAAACAAACGAAAATATTCGAATGTGTTACAAAGAAAACATGATTGACTGTTGATTATCTCAGAATGATAGATACAAACAAAAGTCATCGTTGTTTACTCTTTGATCTCTAACCTAATGGAAAAGAAGATTCAACTTTGTTCCATGTTAGTCAACTCACTGGAAAACATTTAAGAAATTAACCTTTTCCGTTCAGGTATGTTGTATTATAGGTTAAGTGAATAGTTTAGTGAAAGATAGAGGATGTTCCTATGGTTGCAAAAAAACAAACATCATCTTCAGAAATATGCTTGCAGAAAATAAAAGAATTAAAAGAAACAGTACAAATTTATATGTTTGTTAGAAAAAGGACTGAACTACTTGAGGAAAGATGGGACAAAATAGAACAAAATTATTAAAAAAAAAATGCCTGGGTATAACGACGTCTATACATATAGCAACTTAGAGCCCATACTGCCTCAGCTCTGCTCTGTTCCCTTATCATTTATATCTGTCACTCTCTCTTTCAATACTTATGTAAGAAGTGAACTCATACAGTCAACAATTGTGTTTATCTTTAATAAAAGTTTAGTAACTAACGGCCAGATCCTCAACTGGTGTAAATCAGCATGGCTCCCATTGGAATGCCAATAGCTCCATTTACAATGGAGTTACGTTGTTTTACACTTGGCGAGGCTGTGACCCTTAATGTATGACTCATAAGCGGAGAGGTAAAGGAAGTTGTAACACTCCTTTTCCTGCCCAAAATCATTTTTGGTAAAAGTTGTGTCCATATGAAGTTAGATTAAAAAAAAAGTTATATCAGCCTTTACTTTAAAAAATGAAAACTGGCAAGTAACAACTGTTACCTTTGATACCGTGCAGCCCTGTGACTGTTTTTATGAACCACTCTGCCATTTGATTCAAAGTGATGAATGCCAAAACAGTGTTGCTGTCTTGTGTTAATATCCATGCTGGAATATTAGCATCACACATTTTAGTAACTGTCTCTCTCAAACTAGGTACTTCTTCGGAAGTAAAAATCTGCCATGCCATTCTAATAGTGACTTAGAGCTATTATTCTTATATCTACTGTAGCTACTGTATCTTCTTATATCTACTGTAATTATGAAAAACGAAGGCAATCAGAACTCACTTACATTTTTGCCAGTGCATATTCTGTGGCAGAACGGAGGCTTTTCTCTTTGAAGAGGAGAGTTTGGCTTTTTAAATCGCTAACTGTGTTTTACTCCTTTTACAAGTGATGTGATAACTGGCTGTCAGGATGTTTCCTTCAGCTTTTTAAAAGCCCTACGTTCCCGCTGAGCAACGTGATGTCATCACATCCTCCAACCACACATACTTTATATTTTCCTTTGCTATGTGTTGTTCTTCACCACATTATGCAGTTTCTCCAAGACTAGAGTGCACTGGAAGATATTATGCATAAAAGACACGTTACATCACCTAAACATTTTTTAAACAAACACTAAGGTCCGGAACCTATAGTCAATAGGATTTTTGCCTTAGCAAGGTCTATAAGATTATCCCATAAGATACTAAAGCAGAAACATACGAGAATCTTTTAATACGGTTTTTGATCTTCTGTTGTGTTGAGAGGAGCATATGTAGGGACAGATTCCAGCTGGTCTAAATTAACATGGCACCATTGACTTCAACAGAGCTGCACCAGTTTACACCGGGAGTAGGATCAGGCCCTTCAGTGCTTAACAGTTTTAAAATACAAGCCTGAGCAATGTTTTCTCCGGTCTTCCGAGAATCTCAACTCCCCAGGGTCACTAAATCTGAACTCATGAGGAAACACCTGTAAACACTTCAAGCCTCATTAAACGACGACATCCTTCATTTAAAAAAGAAACTCTGTTTTTTCTGTTTTGTTTTTGTTGAAATACATCATTTCCTATTAAAAAAGGGATGGCTGCAGAAATGAGTTACTAACTACCCCAAGTGAATTGGGGTCTTAGAGTATAATGCATGAGTTAAGGAAGCGAGGCACCTCTCAGAATCAGGACCCTATGTTGTACTACTTTACGTGTGTAGAATTTGTTTAAAATTTAACAAGAAAAGATGATCAAATCACATGCAGATTATAAAGTTAAAATGTATCTACCTCCTTCAAATATTTTCTCAGACCTCTCAGTATTAAATAAAATAAATAAATACAATAAAAATTTTGTATTTGCTTAATGAAGAATAGCATCTACCACATTTTCTGTATCCCATAGCTCATGGTGGCATTATTTAGCCATATTTTGCATAGCTATATTAGTGTTCAACTCGCAATCATGCAATGTAGTATCCTCTTTACTGTTAATGCTTAGTAACAGTAGGCATTCGATTACCTAACACTGCATAAGTAGACATGTAAGATAGGGACTGGTCCAATGCTCATTCAAGTCAGGCTACATCTACACCAAGTCAGAAAACCGATGTAAGCTATGCAAATCTACCTATGTGAATAGGTTGAGATACCACAGGCTCTGCACTGCAGAAGGGTCGATGGCAAAAACTCCCCCGTTGACTTTCTTGACTCTTCTTCTCCTGGGTAGAGTAACATGGTAGATGGGAGAGTAATCTGTGATCAATTTGGCAGGTCTCCACCAGACCTGCTAAATCAACTGCCGGTGGTTCAATCTCAGAGTCTTGATCTGAGCTATAGTGTAGATGTAGCCTCAATGAGAGTCCCTGAATTTCAATGGGGTTTTGATTATGCCCATAGTAAGAAAAATTCCCACACTCTTGTTATGTTTCAGTTACCAAAAATGTATTGCAATTTCCCCTTCAGCTAATGGAATTTTGTATAGCATTGTAACAGCACTTAACTCTGTATTATATATCAAATATATATATATTGATAACAACACTAACCATTTTCCTAACAAGCCAAGCCCTTTCAAAACCAGGGCCAGATTATTCCTGCACAAGCTAATAAGAGTTCAGTTTAAAACCAGATCCTAAAATATGGTCTCAAGGAGTTGCAAGGAGAAGTCAACTATGGTTTTGCTTGAGTAAGGTATAGTCTGAGCAAGAGTAAAAAAAATGCAGAGTACTTTAAAGAAATATATTCTTGACCAATCCTTATAAGGAAATTACATTCTGATATTGCTGTTTTAAATATCATGTTCAGAAGCTTCAGGGGGTAGCCAAGTTAGTCTGTACAGGTAAACTGAAAAAACAACAAATAGTCTGGTAGCACTTTATAGACTAACAAAACATGCAGATGGTAGCACAAGCTTTTGTGGGCATAGCCCACTTCTTCAGATGACTCATCTGAAGAAGTGGTAGAAATGTAGCCGTGTTAGTCTGGTGTAGCTGAAACAAAACACAGGACTATGTATGTATGTATCTCAATCCATTAAGATCAACATACTATACTCTACATAGTCCTGTATTTTGCTGAAGAAGTGGGTTATGCCCAGGAAAGCTCATAATACCATCTACATGTTTTCTTAGTCTATAAAGTGTTACCAGACTATTTGTTGTTTTTTCAGTTTAAATATCATGGTAACTGAAATTCATATTCAGGTTTCTTTCAAGGAATAAATCAAGGATGGCCCAAATTTTCAAAAGTAGGCATGTAAGATGTACATGTATATCTGCACACATTCAAATTACTTGCACAATATCTATTGTGTATGATTAATTCTGAGATTTCCACACAGACATACGTGCTTATGCAACTTGCACAAGTGTATAGCATAGTACATATGTGTAAATTATATATTATGCACTCACACAAAGTTCACACCTACAGGTGTAATGTAATTTTTAAATCTTATTAAACTATATCAACCAAAGTTAAATACTTTAAAAACATCTTTATATTGATACTTTCATTATCTGAAATTGTACAGTTAAAGTCTTGTTGTAGTAAATATCTCAAATGAGGAAGTTGCAAAGAGCATGTTATCCACAGATAAAAACAGCCCAAACTATTTTGGGGTTTGATAGTCAGTCATCCATTTCCATGTTTTAACACAGTTATAAGATAAGCCTTTGATGTATTACTGAAGAGCCACGCCTCAAAACACAACCCCATACATTATCACCGAGACTTTATTTGAGTTTGATAGAAAAAACACAGTACAAAGCAAACTAAAGGATCTTCCAATTTACTACATGTAATAAAAATAGCTTTGCTTCACATGATGAATATTATTACTCAGTGTTTGGTAGCAAGTAGAGCTTGGATAAGGACTAGTTAACTGACCAGACAAAATGAAAGTAACACAGGTAGCACGAGGGAAGCAACCAGAAAATATGGCAAGGATTATATCTTCCGTTAAAACGGAAGACATGTGTCTACTGCTTCCTATTCAAGTTCACGGTCTATGAGTATACCATCAGTTGATCCCACAGCAGCAATGACCCGAAGGCAGGAGCCATTTCTTTTGGATGCGCTCTCTTGAGCAGGCCTTTGCTCAATATTCAACTACTGCAAGGAGCGCCACATGGAGCCACACTATAAATCAACCAAATTATGAAAGTTGGTGGCTCACTTGCAAAGTGGACTTTCTCATTCTGTTGATGAGAACCACCTTGGAGTCACATATTCAGAGACTAAAAGGTTTACAAGCTCCACAATAATTAGATATTATAGACACAAAACAGCCTAAGCAATAATCATTTGCATATTTTAGATTAATAATGTACCATATACAGAGCAAGGATGCCACTTTCCGATGGGCTGAGAATAACATTCCTATACAGCATATGTAATTGCTCTGTACACACCAAGCACCCATCACAGGCTTAAAATCAGGTCCACCTGGACAGTTCCTTGAACTTGTACAGAATCGTATTGACTTCAGTGGGGCTCTGCATGGGTCCAGGGATACAGCTACTCAGACGTGATAGGTCTCAGCTTCAAAGATCCCAACCAAGGGTATACAGAGGAAGTACTTGTGTGCAAACAGAATGATATGGCGCGGGGAGTAGGGGGAGGGGTGAGAAAAGAAAAGCGTGCAGTCACTACTTGGAAGCCCCATCTGACAAGACAACAAATTCTTTACTATGACAGAGACTCTAATATTCTACTACTAAGTCTATGGACAGCACAAGAACTACGTCAGTGCTTTCCCAAAATTAGTTCAGAATGGCTGGGTTGCAGTCCCACAAAACTTCATACAGTATCCCCAACTCTAAAAGGACCACTATACCGGAGAGATTACAATAAAATATTGTAAAAAATCATGCAAGCAGGATAAAATGACATGAGATAAGGCAGAAGTGGTATGATCTCAGATCAAAACACATCAGGAAATATGTACCCATAGCCTAGACTTCTGCTAGCCTGCTACTGTACCAGGTGCCAAGAGAATAGAAAAACAAGAGGAACTAAAAAGCTAAAATTGTACATGCTACACCAGTCCAATATATAGCAAAATAGCCTTGTGAAAATGTTGGCTACATCCCTGTTTTATGGGATCTACTATTTTCAGCTTTTGTTCTGCCCTTTGAACCTGAGCATTATTCCAAAGTTTATGAAGTAAAGGCAAAAACATGTTTAATTACTATTGTATTCCCTGGAAGATAGCTGAGTTCATTAATCCATTTTTGACATAATAAATTTGCCAGTCCAGTTGACAGATGTTCTGATTTTTTAAATCACATGTAAGTGTTAATCACTCTATCCCAGACGTACTATACAAAAAAGCATGAATGCAAAAATAGTAGTTTAATATTTCAAAATGTCTTGTGAACTAAAAACACAAACAGCTGCCTCCTATGATGTGATAACTAATTTAATAAAAGAACACCCATTTATTAGCTCACGTGTGTATTTTAAGAACTGTTACACTTAGAAAAAGGTCATTCCTTTTCATCAGTCATAGATGATTGAAAAAAATGACAACTTGACCATAGTTTGAACAAAATAAATGCAAAAATCTGACTGAACAATAATAGACATTCAGATGGCATATTATATGATTTGCGTGTCTATTATTTCTATAACAGTAGCACCTAAATGTTTCATAATATACTAAGAGACAGTCCAGGCTCCAGACAGCTTGTAATCTAAATAAACAGGACCAAACTTACTGCCCCCATTTTATAAAAGCGGAATCAAAGCACAGAGAGATTTAGAAAATCCAGTTTTCTGGAATCCCATACCAGAGCCAGCAGGCAATCCTCCCTCAAAGTCACTTTCGACAGGTGTATGTAGAGTCAATGGAGCCTTACAAACAGGTGAAGGGAAATCTGGTTCACAGATAGTGAAGAGCTATTCTGAATATACAAAAGTGGGGAAGAGCTTAAAGAAGTGATCTGGACAGTACTTTACAAGTTTTCGCACAGGGCCCTGCCTTGGATTCCTGCATTAAAAGGTACAGACAACCCAGTAACCAGAAGCACAATGTGAAGGGCACGGCAGAGCAGCTTGTCCAGTATATAGTTAATTTGGTTCACGCTATTTGCACTGTGCAGAAAAAATGCATTTCCAAACAGGAGCTATCAATCTTCCAAAAATGCTCTTGTTCTCGAAACAAAGCAAAGGTCTAAGTGACGGGGCAACAAAATGGCAAATTGGAAAAAATAATCCCGACTATATATACAATATGATGGGGATTAATTTGGCCACAACTACTCAAGAGAGAGCTCTTGGAGACATTGTGGATAGTTCTCTGAAAACATCCACTCAGTGTGCAGTGGAAGTCAAAAAAGCGAATGGAGTGCTAGGAATCATTAAAAAAGGGATAGGGTATTCTACACTTGCACCTTTTTTGAGAGAGGGATGTAAATGCAGCCATTGGAAATTGCACATGAAGCCGGGATTTAAATATCCTGTGCTTCATTTGCATATTTGCGTTATGGCGCTATTTCAAAATAACAAACGCTGTTAAAACGCGGTTATTTCGAGAGAAAACGCTTCTCTTTAAATAGCTGGTAAACCTCATTGTATGAGGAATAAGGGTTATTTCAAGAGAAGGGTTTTCTCTTGAAATAACCATGTCTTAACAGCTTCTGTTATTTCAAAATAGTGTTATTTCGCCATAATGCAAATATGCAAATAAGGTGTGGGATATTTAAATCCCGGCTTCATTTGCAATTTTGAATGTCTTCATTTGCATCCCTCTCTCAAAAGAGGGTGCAAGTGTAGACATACCCTAAGGGGAGAGATGATAGAGGTCTATAAAATTATGACTGATATGGAAAAAGTGAATAAGGAAAAGTTGTTTACTTATTCTCACAATATAAGAACTAGGGGGAGGGGGGATCACCAAATGAAATGAATAGGCAGCCAAATGAAATGAATAGGTTTAAAACAAACAAAAGGAAGTTTTTCTTCACTCAGTGCACAGTTAACCCATGGAACTCCTTGCCAGAGGATGCGGTGAAGGCTAGAACTGTAACAGGGTTCAAAAAAGAGCTAGATAGAGTCATGGAGGTTAGGTCCATCAATGGCTATTATCCAGGATGGCTAGGAATGGTGTCCCTGGCCTCTGTTTGTCTGGAAATGGATGACAGGAGGGGGATCACGTGAGGATTACCTGTTGTGATCCCTCTCCCTGGGGCATCTGGTATTGGCCACTGTTGGAAGACAGGATACTGGGCTAGATGGACCTTTGATCTGACCCAGTATGGCCATTCTAATGTTCTTATATAAAGGTCTAATTCCAGCAGGAGCATGATCAAACCATTGTTCAGAATGATTTGAAACACAAAGTTATCAGGCAGTTTAAAGGGGTAAGTGATTTTTCAGGCTCCATTAAGTGATAGTTTAACAGATAATGCTGGCACGACTCCAGACAGATGTATAAGCATTGAAAGCAAAATATTACTTACAACAAAATTCTAAAACGAAATGTTTTGTTTCATCAGAAGCCTGGTGTAGGGAAAATTGCTATGAGTCAAGGTAAGAGCCAAATCATCACACCCAACTCAGAAAGATTCATTATGCGGGGAAAGAGAGACTTGTTTTGAGAGTGGTAATAAATTGCATGATGACTGTCTGGATAGTGCCAGAATTTACTGTGTGCTGAATGCCATCCCCGCTATGAGAAATACCAGCTCATGGCAAAATTTCCAGAAAAGGAACCTAGAAATGGCAACAAAGGTATCACATTCCATCCAACCTGCATACAGCAGGAAGAAAAAGACGAATGAATTCTGCAGTCCATATTCCCAGAGTCCTGTGTGGATACAAAATTGGTATCCGCATCCACATCTGCATCTGCACAAATGATCCATGGATATCCACATCGCGCATCCACCAAAATGAGCTGCGGATACTTGCTTTCACATTTGTGGATGTGGATACCTGCTTTTATGAAGCAGATATCTACGGATTTGCAGGGCTCTACATATTCAGTCAATAGTCCTCTTTTTTTCTTGGAAGATTTTTCCTGCATAAAGGAGCAAGTGAGAACTGCAGGATTTAAATGAGAAATAATTTTTTTTAAAGTCTCTCTCCCCCCCCCCATTTTAATCTAGAGGCTCTAATTACAGTCAAGGTCCACTGCATTAGGCACTGCTCAAACACACAGTAATAAGTAGATATTCCTTCTAGGAGGCAGCTGTTTGCGTTTTTTAGCTCACAAGACTTTCTATATGGGTAAAACAGTGTGGCTAAGCACAAAGAAAATATTATTATCCTCATTTTAAGAGGGAAAAATGAAACAGGGAAATTAGGTGACTTATTCCAGGTCATACAAGAAAGCTGCATCTGAGTTAGGAACTACCGCCAGGTCTCTGGAGTCCTCTACATCTAGACTGCAGGCTTCTTGCACAAGAAGCTTTTATCGGAAGAGATCTTTGCATCCACACTGCAAAAGCGCATGGAAAAAGCGATGGGCTTTTGCGAAAGAGAATGTCCAGACTTCATCAGTAAACTCTGATTGCTACGCACAGAGTGCTACCAGAGCACCTGTGCTTTTTCCTCTTCCCTCTTCTTCCGCAAAAAAACCCCTCTTCCCTGTCCACACACGCCTTTTTGCGCAAGAGCTCTTGCACAAAAAAGCGTTCTTCCTCGTTGAATGAGAATTACCAATTGCGCAAAAACCCCTCCGATCTTTTGATTTACTTGCACAAAAACGCACTTGAAGTGTGGATGCTCCATGAGTTTTTCTGGAAAAATGGCTGTTTTTCTGCAAAAACTCTGTAGCGTAGACATAGCCCCAGTCCAGTTCCTTAACCACAAAGTCATCCCTTCTTCCTGCCTATGATTTAGATAATATTCTGCCCCACCTTGTATTTTTACATCCATCATGCATTTTAGCACACAGTTTGTTTGAAAAACTCTATGAAGACCTAGACGTTGCAAATGTTTTTGATTTAATGAACACAAGTAATGTATCAAATCTTTTAAGTGCTAATGTAAAAAAAAAAAAGATAGGTTGAAGCAAAATATCAGGTTGAAACAGAACTTAAATAAAATAGGAAAATCATTAAGAGTCAGGAAAAAAACGCAAGGGCAGGCTTTGGCGGGTGTTTTCCCATCACAGTAAAAAGCACTGAGGCAAAATCAACATTGTGATGTCCACACAAAAAAGACCTTTTAGTAGAGGCCAAATTAGTAGAATCTTACAG
This sequence comes from Pelodiscus sinensis, assembly GCF_049634645.1. Classification (NCBI taxonomy): domain Eukaryota; kingdom Metazoa; phylum Chordata; order Testudines; family Trionychidae; genus Pelodiscus; species Pelodiscus sinensis. Next base: position 6,311,999 of record NC_134736.1, read on the forward strand.
AATGTACAACTGCTGATGGAGATTAGCAAGAGAAGGCAAAACACAATCTTACTGATTTTCACATTTATTTAGGTGCATGTAGTGCCTTAAATTCATACAAAAAAACCCAAAAACAAGGTCACACCCATTAGCAGGCACATAAAGGCCTGATCATGGACATTCTTCAGAGAATGCCTAGACCTCTGTGTAAGCAGATAACATAATGGCAACTGACCACAGAAATGAGGTGGCTTTGCAGGCCCAGGGTAAGCTGCCTGTGCTGCCCCAGGGGGAAGGAGGGGTGTTCGTGGCAGCCACCTGGCTCCTCCTGGGGTAGGAAGGTGGGGGACTCCAACCTACAACCCCTGCAGCTGATGCCTTATCCAGTTGGCCACATGAGGACCCAAGCCACTTCCCTACCTTCAGCTGCTGCCTTATCCTCCCTACCTTCATCTCCCCCACACACTCTACACTCCAGCCAGTGCCCATCATACACTCACACCCCCTGCCCTGAACCTCTCATATACCAAACCCAGACTCCTGCACCCTCACACCCCAGCCCCCTACCATAACACTCCTACACCCCAACAGTGTGCCCTGAGCCCATCATATACCCAAATCCCCTGCTCTGGGCCCCTCATATATTCCAACCAAGACTCCTGCACCCCCACCACCCCACCCCTCGCCATAAGATTGACAGAAGACAGCCTGAATGTGTGCATGAAGCTGGATTTAACCGGTTATGATGTAAACATCAAAGAAATGTGTAAAAAGATGCAGCAGCAGAAGTCCCATTAAATCAAGTCTGTGAGTATGTTTTATTTTTGCTATTATTAATCATCATGTCAATTAGCAATAACATGAAGTTGTATGTTTTTAGCCATGCAAACTGGCATTCCTATATGGTTCTTTGCTGACCACTTGTTCTGAATTTTGATATAGTTTGGCTCTTTGGTTTGAAAAGGTTGTGATCTCGACCTACAGTACCGTACAAAATCTCACTCACCCCAATTTAACTCTCTGAAACAATCAGTTCTGATTCACATGCCAGCTTTCATGAATAACAAATGACGCATGCGAAGTCTATGTCTATTCAGCTCCAGGGTCCTAGTTCTTCAGATGGTACAAATCAGCACAGTGCTACTGATTTCAATGGGCCTATACCAGCAGAGGATCTGAGCCTAGACGATTAGGGAACATCCGCTCCAATGCTGCTGCATACCAGCACACACTGAGAGCTGCTGCTCTTGAGTTCTTTGCCCGGCAAACTGATTTTACACTGAGAGAAGGGGGTGTTTTCCCATATGATTTAGGATGAGATTACTCACTGGTGAGCTACTGTTCACACAAGGAACTTTGTCTTTATTGAGGCTAGGTCCACATTAGGGGATAAGTTCAAGTTAAGACATGCAACTCCAGCTACTGTAATTGCATAGCTAGAGTTGACGTACTTTGATTTGAACTTTGGCGCCGTCCCCGCAGTGGGAGGTCAATGGGAGAAACACTCCCATTGAATTCCCTTACTCCTTGTGATGAGTAGGAGTACCAGTGCCGATAGGGGCGCCCTCAGCATTTGATCTTTATTATATAGCTAGGTAGATAGATTTAGTGGGTCCCTACTAGACCCACTAAATCAAACACCAGAAGATCAACCTCTGGATCTTCCATTATGTATAAATATGCCCTAAGAAGCCCTGTATGGACTGGAGACAGGTCACAATTCAATGAGCCCACTGGTACTGGATAACATGAAACACTGCTGGGATCCCCTAAGCAAGCAGCTTGTCTGGAGGCTATTTGCCAGCACCTCAAAAAATTCCCATGTAGGGGTCTGAGACAGATAAAGTTGGCAAAACAACTTTTGACTCTGAGACAATTTTGTCTGGTGCCTTTACACACCCACATGCTGAAATGAAAATTTCCCATGAAGGTGAAAGCAGATGCTGAGGCAGGGATTCCATGACCGAACCACACCCTTATGTGTCACTCTGCAGAGGAAGAAGAAATTACACAGTGCTCTGCTCACGCATACTTCCTAAGCCTCTGAAGCCATGAAGCAATGCACCATTCAGGGTTTATTTGTACTTGGATATTTCTGGATTCTGGAAGAAGGCAAAGTTACACACTCTGTGCAGGGACCCTGCTCCACACGGTGAAGTACTGCAGAACAGCGCTTGCGAGTGTTCAGTCAAATCCGCACTGCTGTCCTATTCTGCCACGTTCATGACCTTTTCATATATGCTGCTCACAAACATCAGTTTGAACATGTTATTGTTGATATGAATGTTTAGGGAAGAGCAGTCCTCTTCCTGGGTATTCATGAACAAACAAGAGTATTTGTTATTTGCTCCCTATAAGTTTCTGTCAATGTATTAGGCCTTGTTCGCACTCACCCCTGCTGCTGATCTAATCTATTGGAAGTTGACTGACTTACCCCAGCATCTTGTAGATGCTGTGGCTGCTCTACCATTGATGCTGGCTACTCTTCTTGTCCTAGTGGAGTACCAGCATTGACAGGAGAGAGTTCAGAGATTGATTTATTGCATCTGAAGCAGATACGATAAATCGACGGCCGGTGGATCAATCACAGCAGCATTGATCCCTGATGTTGTAGAGACAAGCCCCCAGTGAGCTGAAGCAACACCATTTAACTTAAATGGCCAATCACACACCTTGCTGATTTGCACAATTTGCAAACAACTGACAGAATGAAATAGTGCTATTTCGAAATAACAGACGCTGTTAAGATGCGGGTAGTTCAAGAGAAAACCCTTTTCTCGAAATAACTGGTAAACCTCATTGTATGAGGAATAAGGGTTATTTCGAGAGAAGGGTTTTCTCTCTAAATAACTGCATCTTAACAGTGTCTGTTATTTCGAAATAGCGCTATTTCAGAATAGAGCCATAACAGAAATATGCAAATGAAGCACGGGATATCTAAATTCTGGCTTCATTTGCAATTTCGAATGTCTTCATTTGCATCCGTCTCTCGTAAGAGGGTGCAAGTGTAGACATACCGACAGTGATGTATTAGAGAGCTCTATTGTTAATTTAATTAATTCATCAGCAACGAGCAGTGGCTGCAGTATCGGTGGCAGAATCTCCCCCCCTGATATACTGGTGTTTGCACTGGCGCTTCTTAGATTGGTGTAACTTACATTGTTCAGTGTGTTATGTTTTTAATAAACATGGATTTTTTGCTAGCATACAAGTAGAACATTGAAGACATGAAAGTAAGTGGACTACGTTACATGAAAACAAAGTGTTCTTCATCCAAAATTCATCCTACTATTCACATGAAGTTTGAGTGAAAACCATTTTGTGGAAAAATACCTCCTGAGGCAAATCCCAGAATTGTGTGTCCCTAATAACACATGCACTGACCTGTAACTGATACAGTGGAAACAACCCACATTAATGCAGAATGAACCATGCATACAAAAGTTACATTCATCCAAGACACTTGCCCGAGTTGTCACTATAGCTGTGTGGACCAGGCATGGCGGCAGTATCTTTCCACATTCATGCACATGCCCATCTTGGAGACCGGCACTGAGTTACGTTCGAGCTAGGCTTAAATAGGAAATATAACAACTAGCACATTTTGAGTGGGTACCTGATGTGCTGCTAATAGTAAATCCTATGGTTTGTTCTTCCAGATACCACCCGTATTCCTTAGAGGGCTGTTTCTTCCTTGCTCAGAATTAAGATGCATCTTTGTCACACACACGCTGCTCCTCCTAGAGGGATTACTGAGAGAATCACAAGAACCAAGCCTTTCTTTTGAGAAACTCTGACCCCAATTGTATGTTGAAGAGCTGCCTGGCAGCTTCCAAGGCAATGTGAGGACAGAAAGCCTGTGGCTGCAACTCAGCAAGAGTGTACAGTATCTGAGGCAGAAGAGCGAGAGAGACAGGGGTTGGTGGTGTCATGGAGGATCCACCATAAAGTTCATAGAATCATAGAACCATAGTATGTCTAGACCACATGCTTCTGGCGACAGAGGCATGTAGATTAGGCTACCCGGCATAGGAAAATGAAGCGGCGACTTAAATAGGTATCGCTGCTTCATTTAAATTTAAATGGCTGCCGCGCTGAGGCGATCAGCTGTTTTGTTGGCTCAACGCGGTAGTCTGGACGCTCCGCGGTCAACATCAAAGGCATTCGAGACCTCAGAAGGTCATCAAGTCCAGCCCCCTGCCCTAGGCAGGACCAATCCCAACTAAATCATCAAGTTGGAACCAACCTTTAAAGCTCTGAAGTCCTTGGAGTCTTGTAGCCCAGCCATGAGGGAGGAAGCATGGGTGTCCATGTAACAGCTTAGTAATCTTCAGCTCTTGGGCTAGCCATTTATTTATAGAGCTATTTTGTGCCTTATTTAAACCGAATGAAGCTTTGAGGCAGGGTTGCGCCTACTCTTTTCTCATCCTTGCGCAACAATACCCCTCGCTGGGTCTTTGGCAAGGACTGAGCATGGGACTGTTTGTATTTAAAGGCGGAGTGTTTCTGGGGAGTAGGTTATTCCATAACCGGGTGAGCCAACAAACTCGCCAGACCCCTTAGGTGGAGGGAGAGTGGGGGCCGCACTCCCAGAAGGGATAGGGCCTTGGGTGGAAGGAGTGGAGCTGGGGAAGCCCCTCAGTACTGCCTGGAGTGTGCTCCCCCCGACCAGCACCATCTGGAACGTACCGCCTGAGGCTTTGCAGTACGCTGTGTGGTGTTCCCATGGCGATTTAAAGGGCCCAGGGCTCCAGCCACTGCCGCAGTAGCAGCAGCTGGGAGCCCCACGTCCCTTTGAATTATTGGGACCTGGGGAAGTTGACCCCTTTGACAGGCCTGCATGTAACTCTCTTCTGGGGGATCTCTTGTCTTGTACCTCCTCTGAAACAACTGGCGCTGGCCACTATCAGAGATTAGATGCACTTGGGGTCTGGATCATCCAATATAGTAAATCTTACATTACCATTAACCATGCCTCCATGAACAACGAGTTACATTAAAAAAAAAAAGCTGATTAAATGCACAAGGTCTGTGGCTGATTCTGGAACAGAGCGGCAGAAATCCCTGAGGTCCAAACATGGGTAGCAAATGAAGTGTTCTGAAAATAACACTGCTCTAATTTCTTCCTGCCAAGCATAAGTAATAGTTGGATTCATCTCTGTAAATTTTTTTTTCTGGTCGTGTTTTTTAATCCCTTTAATTGAAATTCATAGACTCATACAATACTAGAACTAGAAAGGACCTCTGTTTTCTCTATATTAATATGTTACCAAGCATTATTTTAACCCATTTAGCAAAGGGGCGTTGCTGGCGTTAAAAAAAAAAAAATCAGTGATCAGAAAAGCTTCAGTGTGCCAAATTTTCCTCCAGATGTTGGTGTAAGCATGGTAGAGGACCTGCATAATGCAAGAAAGGAAGCAGAAATGACTGTAAATATTGTCTATTTAAAAAGTGGTTGTATTTAGGGAAAATGTTAGTTTCAGTTGTCTTTTGATAATTAGGGCCTGACAAAGCCCACAGCTGTCAGAAGAAGGGATCCTAGACCTCAATTTAGTACATGCTTGATTTTAAACCTAAGTAATTCCACCGATTTAAATGGCACTACTCATTTGCTTAAAGTTAGGCAGGTACTTAAGTTCCTTGCTGAATCAAGCTCCTAGTACTGATTTAGGGTACCACTGCCAGCATTGACTTCAATGGAAGGCCCTTAATGATCATTATACAGAGAATTAATTTAGCAACGAGCAGTGAAGCACGGCTCCAGCTGTGCTCAAGAGCCCATCGGAGTAAAAGGAAAGGCCGTATTTAAGCACAAACTTCTACAGTTATTGCTTATAAACATATTTTTAATATATTTCTATTTGTGTGGATACAGGTGCCACCTGCTGGTCTCCTTCCATGGCCCCATTAACATGCTCTGGGTTTGATTGAATAAGGCATATTATTAAAAATAGACTGGACAAAGCATATACGGGGACATTTTCAAAGGTGTGAATGCCTCCCTTCCAGAGTTCAGCCTGTAAAAGTCTCCTAGACAGTGTACTATAGCAAAAGTCCTAAAATGTCCAGGACAATGGATGACATAACTTAAAAGTATCTTTTACATCTCTAAGTTGTATGAACTTCTGCTTCAAGACAGTGACTGTCTGATAATAAAGAGGACATAGGCAAAAGCTTAAGTACCGGTAAGGCAGTCATACACAAGAGCCGAGTGGAAGAATGCCAAAGTACAAGTGAAGCCACTCACTGCCTTGGTGTTTGAATCTCAGAATTCAGTATGTTACTTCATGTGTTTCTACGAAAGCAAATTGTGATGAAGGTGGTTAGGATGATGTAAACCTTAACACAACATTTTTCATGCCTGTCCTTGAACAGAGATCTTATTTTTCTTACCTAATAGTTTAAAAAAAAAAAAGACTGCTCCTAGGTGGATGGAGACTCTCTGTCTCCAGATCTATTGTGAATAAAATAACAATCTACCATAGAAAGACACTTTCATTAGACTCCTTATCTATGTTTACTGTAACTGTGATCAAATAGATTCAGTATGCTGACTGCAGCATTAGTTCCCCCTAGAGCAGGGGTTCTCAAACTTCCTTGCACCATGATCCCCTTCTACCAACAAAAATTATTACACAACCCCAGAAGTGGGGACCAAAGACAGAGCTCACCAAAGCCCCACCACCTGAGCCCTAGGCCGAGGGGGGAGGGGGGAGTCGGGCGGGGAACAAAGCTGAAGCCCAAGGGCTTCTGCTTTTTGGGGGGACATGTAACCTTAGTCCTGGGCAGGGAGGAATGGGGGGGAGGCTTGTGCTTCAGACATTCTGGGGCCCAGAGCCAACACCAGCCTTGGTGACCCCATTAAAATAGGCTCGTGACCCACTTTGTGGTTCTGAGCCATGGTTTGAGAACCGCTGTCCTCCCTAAAAGGTAGTCACATGGTACATGACAAGAATATAGCTGCACTGAACCTGGATGATATTTGCTTGGCCTTAAGAGATTGTGAGTTATGGAAGACTGAAGAGATCTGAAATGGCTGCCCTAGGCAACTCTTGCAAGAAAAGGAAACTGAAACTAAGGGTCTCAAAGACTGTGGGAACATGCTTTCACTTATACCATGCTCAGAGCCAGCTTCTCCTTAACATTTAATTGAACGGTCAAGCAGTTGGCACACAGTCCAAAACTAGTGTCTCTCACTACAGTAACTCAGCCATGCCCCAGTTTGATTTAACTCCTCCCACACTACACTAGCAGATACACAGGTGAAAGAATGTCACAGGCACACTGAAGCCAACAACTTTCGTAGGGTTACCAATCCTACCCAATATTTCTCCAGATGAAATGCAGCCAATACATTGATCCACAAGATACAGCAAACGCCACACTTACCACTGTTTAGGGATCTATAGGATGCGCTCCACCATCATCTGTGTCATAGAAATCCTCTCTGGACAGTGCTGTAACTTGCCATCCAGCTGTGTGTATCAGCACGTTGTGAAAGACACAATGGGACCAGGAACTTCCACATCGTCACCATGCCCGATGAATGGCTACCTGACTTTGGGCTCTCCCACTGCCTTTGGAGCCAGTTTAACAGGTTCAGAGCCACGTGATGTATTGTGCTAAGACCAGGGCATTCAGGACAATCTACTGTGTAGCAGTGGTATTGTGAAGGTGCTGCATACATGCTGGGAGCTGCTTTTTGTGTGTTGGACTCCTCGGAGGTCTTCTCCAGCTGCATGCTGCTGATTCAGAGGCTGACTAGCTTAACGCACTTTAGCTAAGAGTTGCTCCCCTCCCCAAATATAGCCTTCTTTGTCTTCTCTACATGGCTTGCTCTCTGCGTATACACCATTTGGGCTGTTCCCCAGGGCATAAGAAACTTTAGAAAAAGGAAAAGGCCTTCCAGCCCAGCAAGTTAATTGAAGTTATGTGTCCTCTCTGCTTCAATTCATTTTACTAATAATTTATATTCCAGTTGTTAGGCACATGTTATGTGATGTAGTTCTACTAAAAAAGTGTGGAGTACTGTCAATTCCTATTGGTCATGCCTTATGGGATCAAGCACATGGTTCCTTTTTTCACTCCACTTCCATTCAAAATATTGGAAGGATGCCGGTTGAGGGATCTGACGAAAAACAATTAACATGGGTTTGTTTAAGGCCCATTAGAAAGGTCCAGTAAGTGGCTCTGAGTTCCCATTTCGATCAGTCTATTGTATTTCTCTGCAGCTGAACGTGCTATTTAAGGTGGGCTTCCAAATATAATGCAGATTGGACTCTGCTCTTGCCATTTCAGGATCCAGTTGTTTATCTTTGGAGAGATTTGGGGTTTTTTTTCCTGCCACTAACCCTACCTGGAGTCTTCTTTGTCCTTCAGCTTTTCTTTCCCTGTTCCTGTCCTTCTCTTAAATTGTTTATTTAAAAAAAATGTTGTGCACTCAAATGGCAGACATCAGAACCGCAGCCCAAAGCCACACCTGCCTGCCAGAGCTGACTGCACTGCTAGCCTTAAAATATGACTCACAGGGAAGGGCAGGTCTTTATGAGGTCATGTACAGTTCACGGAGAGACTTAGGATGGATCCCATGAGTCCTCATCCATGTTCTCGCCAAGATGGCATTGCCCTATGGCTACATGTGTTCGCTCAGGTTCATCAGAAGCACCATCCAGTCTGACCCTTCCTGTATATTGTTGAAAACTCTTACAGTGCCCCTTCTACAGAAATTTAAGCAAGATACCACAAAGTCAGTGATACATCACCTGACTTCTAAGCATGTCACACACGGCCCACTCTATAATACCTGTTTGATCCCTCTGATCCTGGCTGTCCCCTGATTTCTTCATGCCAGTCTGCACTTCCAGTACCCCCTCTATGCCCCTTTCCTGGTTTCACACAAATCTGCACAGTTTTCTCTCCCAAAAGTCTCTTTTATGCGATAACCTTCATCACGCTCACTAGCTGACCGCAGCCACTGCACAACATCATCGTATGTTTTGGGGGCCACATTCTTTGTGAGGCACGATAGCAGGGGGAGTGCAGCCAAGAGACACAGGCCCTTATGGAACCCAGTAAACTGGGAGAGTCTCAGATGGTTGGCGGTTGTGTAGGCATAGCAAGGAAGGACATTGCTGGCAGTATGTCTTGGAGCTGACCATGGTGCATTTTTCTGAGATCTACACAGCTTAATCCACCTGCTCCCACTGATCTCTGACCTTTTGTGGCATGCCACCATCTGTCTGACATAAACAGGGAGAGAATGCGCCCTTTATCTGCTTCATGGAAGCCACTGGCTTTCTTCTCTGTACATTTTTGCCTTGAAAGAGCCAGTATATCCTCCTACTTCCTGAACTGCAAACTGTTTACCCGAAAATTAAATGAAGAGCCTGAGTCCATGGCTGTCAAGATTATTTGTGACTGTTGGATCTCTATTGAAAAAAAATGACACTTTAATTAGCTGCAGCTGCCATAAGTTCCTACCAATGTAAAGTATCCCTTAGGGCAATCACTGAGCTGATCAACAGCAAGTCTTAGGGAGAAGGATATACATTACTATTACATCAGCTACCGCAATACCACACAGACAGTGTTCTTCTTCACACAGCGCATAGTCAACCTGTGGAACTCCTTGCCAGAGGAGGCTGTGAAGGCTAGGACTATAACAGTTTAAAGAGAAGCTAGATAATTTCATGGAGGTTAGGTCCATAAAATGCTATTAGCCAGGGGATAGAAATGGTGTCTCTGGCCTCTGTTTGTCAGAGGCTGGAGATGGGTGGCACGAGACAAATCGCTGATCATTGTCTTCAGTCCACCCCCTCTGGGGCCCCTGGTGCTGGCCACTGTTGGCAGACAGGCTACTGGGCTAGATGGACCTTTGGTCTGACCCAGTATGGCCATTCTTATGTTTTTATGTTCTTATGTTCTTACGGTGCAAAGATACCATGATAGCTCATGCCATTGGATTGTTGATACCGAATGTGGTATTAGAGGGGTAGCTCTAGAACAGGCAATGGAAATGACAGAGATCCATCATAAAAATGACAGCTTCCTCCTTTTTTTTTTTTTTTTTTAAGATATTTCTTATTCAGGAAGCATAGGATGGAAAAGAATCATTAAGGGTAAAAAATTCTTCCTTCAGCAGCATTTAGCATGGTCCCTTATTGATTTCAGTGAGAGCCTTATAAGTGCATCCAAGAAAACTAACCCCTGGACTAAAAGTAGAGTGGGAAGCAAAGCCAAAGCAAAGGAATGTGTTACATACTAGATCAGAAGGGAAGAGAGGAGAAGGAGGGAGAGAGAGAAGGATCATTGACTGGTCTCAGGATAAAGTAAGGAACAGAGAGGTCTTGGGCAACCTGGACTTCTTCACAGCCCCCCAAACCTCTTCTTGATTAGTGTGTTGAGAACAGGAGCCAAATCTCCTGTTTCACTCTGCTTTAAGCACTAACCTTAGGGAACAATCAGATATAAAGAATATTTAAGTGGGACTGAAATGGTGTCTTGCGCTAGTCTTCAGCAGATGAGGTGAATTTCACTCTACCAGCCATCAGCCACTTCAGTTCAAAGCATGTCACTTGGCTATCACTGCACTTCCCAAGTGGCAAGAGGTACTCACCCAGCTTTTTAGCCTCAATGTCTCACCACACAGGGAAGGCATAAGCACCACCCCACAGGTTACTGCAAAGAGCAACACGTACTTTGCACTGAAAAAAAGGCTTTTTTGAAAGTAAGTGGTCTGAGAATGCAGCGGAAACAGTTTGCAATTGTCAAAGAGTTAGGCTCTTATTACGGAAGACACAGATTTGTAGTTCATAACTCCTTCAGGCAGTCTCGTTAGCCTCCCTGCCTTTGCCAGGCTTTCTGCAGGGGAAAACAATAAGCCCTATTGCAAAGGCACTGAAACCATGGAACAACTTCAAAAAATTAAGTTAGAGACATTCTCTTTTGTTCTCCAAACTCCTGTAGAGGATACTGTACATCCGTTAAGGGCTTAGAGTCATCAATTTTACAAGGAAGCTAAGAACAGGTATTGCTGAATGTTGGTATAAAAACAGTTACCCATTCTGTCAGAAACATCTTCCAGGTGATAACATTCTGCTCTCAGTTAAACTAATTCATCTCCAGGCCCATTATGTTTACGATCCTCTGCTATCTGGGTCAGTTTGAGAAAATATTTGTTAATCTGCTTTTTCAGAAATATATCTAAGTTTAAGCCTCTTATTTAACCCTGATAAATATTTAAATTAAATTTATATAATAGGTGTAAAAGACCTCCCAGAATGAATCATGTATGTAATAGACAGGGCTTAAAGGTAACATCTACTCTGTATTTGAGCAAGTCCATGCATCTGTCTGTGTTCCATCCATCTGTGGGTCCATTTGTTAAAGAATTCCTAGACACCGTGGAGGGGCCGGACAGCTAACACAGGCTCCCCAGGAATGGAGCTGTCGCCCACATTAGAAAGGCAAGATAAGGGTCCCACTGGAGACAGAGCGGTGAGGTGGGTGTTGGTGTGGCTTAGGCGATTGGCCCTTTGCCTAAGAAGCATAGTGTGGTGGGTTTAATTCCCATTTTCTCTGCCCAGCCAGACAGCCAACATGGGCCACCCCAGGGATGGCATTGCCTTCCACAGAGCTAGGACCACCATGTTTGGTATACAGCTTCCTCTTAGTACCACTTTAGGAGTTGGCTGTGTCGGGCTATTTGACTATTTCACATGAAAGGGAGGGGTCAGTTATTCTGTAGAATGACCACAGGAGGGCAGCAAGAGGCCAGACATGGGGACCAGGACAGTCTTAACCCCATTGGGCCAGCAGGGGACAGGAGTGGAGAAAGGGACATCAATCTACTATATAGATTTGAGAGAGTTTATCTGTCTGTGTATTTCTCTGTCCCCCAGCTGCAGGACATGCATCCCTCCCCTGGCTGTGCCCGCTGCAGCAACCATGGACAGGCACTTCTCACCATTAAGTACTGACCTTAGGGCCAAGTCAGACATAAAGAATATTTAAGTGGGACAGAAACACCCTGAGCTTTTGTGATGAGAGGGCTAGGGTAGTCCTCTTTCCCCAGGGCAGCTTGCATACTGAACCCCCCATCCCCAGCACCACCCAGAAAAATGATTTCAATGTAGAAAAACAAAACTCATTTAAGTTAAGGATCCAAGCAATTCCTGGTAAATCTTCTAGATGGTATATAAAGACAGTGGTTTGTATGATTATATCAGCCTCTGAGCCACGTGGTATGTATAGCAAATGCTGATACACTTTTAATAGTCATAATTGAAATGGATATTTCCAGTTTCTATAGTTTCCAAAGCAGGATTCCTTAAGTTTATATTATATATTTCTCTCCGGCTGCACAAAGTGATCTATCTAAAGTTGTGAAATACTGTTTGGGATGAAAGTTGCCTCTGTGCAGATGAACATATGCCAAGGCATATGTTGACCTTTGTTGTACACAGGTGAATTGCATGCCTAGTTCACAGAAACAGGTATAACATGTAGGAGCTATAGTTAATAGCTAGAAATATTTACAGTTCATGTTTAGGGGTTATGTTCAAATGTGTCTGCATTTGTCTTAATTCTGGCTAGATACCATGGAGTATGAGACACTTAAGTTTGATATTCATAAAAAAAATCTGAAATAAGTATTGTAATTCTGACATTTTACATACAGAGCTGCTTTGAGGTTATCTGTATGACAGCAAGCCAGTGTTAAGACTGTAAGTGGACTTTTACAATATTGTTCAGAAACATTTATTTTTAAGGGGATTGTGCTGTTGATCAACAGGGATGTTTTGAGTTGAAAATTGGCATAGATGTCTATTCATACTTCCTCGGATACTGCACACAATCAGACACTCAGACCACAATGGGGGGGAGATGAGGGTCTATTTTTTACTCTAGGTTCATAGAATTTATTTGATAAATATTTATTGGCTAAGTTCCTTGGGAAGTTAGGGACTTTCCTTTTATAGGAATCAGTTGCAAGAAACTGTCTGATCTTTTCTTTTCCTGAGTGGATTCCTTATTGTGTAACATTTACATTGGAAGATGTTCAGGTGCATAGACTGCCTTTATATTATTGTGCCTGAGGATTATGGTGCTAATGCCATTTAAGTAACTTCATTATCATTTTATTTGACATTCTTATTAGCTGTCAATGTCTTTACGTACTTTGCCTTTCTAAATTAATGTGTTACCATGCATTATTCCAATTTATGTCATTTTAATGAGGGGCAGAACAATATTTAAATTGTGCTGTGCAAAGATTGCATGGACCAACAATCCTCATATTGCAGCAATTAGTCTGGATCTTCCAAATAATTACGTTTTATTTCTCTTGGGCTTAAGGACTGTGATTTAACCCTTAGCACCCTGGAATCCTACATAGTTGAGTCCTCTAGACACTATAATAAATAATTATCATAACAATTCAATTTTATAGTCATTACCATAGAATAGCTACTGAATTATTGGAACTATTGTTCAAATAAGGACCCTCAGTATTCAGGTCACTAGGTAAATTCCTGAAGACCATATTCAGTCCTTACTCAGAGGACGATCTGGAATTAACCCATGGATATAAGGGTAATGGGTGTATCTATTGTTATGACACGACACAATAAACTATTGTCACTATAGATGTGGCAAGAAGCAATGGACAGACTGCACCAAGGGAGGTTTCTAGGATGCCCGGATGGTTAAGCATGGAATATATTGCCTAGCTGAAGAATCTCTATCATTAGAGGTTTTTAAGAGCAAGTTAGATAAACACCTGTCAGGGATGGTCTAGATAATATTTAGTCCTGCGATGAGTTCAGGGGACTGGACTAGATGCCTCATCGAGGTCTGTTCCGGTCCTACAATTCTACATCATCTGAAATTCACATCCTCTTCTATCGCAAAAGCCCCAGCATGAGATATGGAGAGTGCAGGTATAATGGTACAACAGATATTCTTTTTTCTCTACTTATTTTTTCCCATAGTTAGGGAGAAATTTTAGTGGTGAATAGGCATACACAACTACATTTCTGTGAAAGTTCACTACAAAAGGCTTAAAGATGCAGGCCAATATTTTACAAAAAGTGATTAGTGCTTTCCAGTGCCCAACTCAAGATACCTAAAAGGGACCTTATTCCAAGAAAAAGGGCGTGCCTCACTTTCCAAAAAAACTAGGCTCCTTCAAGATAATAAATTAATTAAAACCTTCATTGGCTCAATTCTCAATATAGTAAATATAATACAGGAAAACAGTGTCCAAAAGACCTGACTGCATGGAAGTGAGCCAAGCAGCGAATGTGCATTACCATTTTGATGTTGATTTCTGGCCAAATACATTAGATTATCTGGCAATAACTATGGCATTACAAGCAAAGATGTTTCATGTAAACAAACAACACAAAACACCCCCCAATGTCTCCCAAAAACCCAGTGTCCCAAGGCAGCACCCACCTGGAGCACCTGCCAGTGGAGGCCACACAACCATAGGAGTTCCTGACTCAGTTTACCTGTCCCCAAAGCCATGCATATTTATCCTCTATTCCAACAGCATGGCTTACCACCAGACTATAGTTCAAAGCAATTCATAAAAAGAGTCCCAAACATATCATTAAATTTTCACACCACTGCAGTGATTTAGACCACCAACATTTTGTCCCACAATGCCCCATGTATCACACTTTGGTGCCTTCAACCACTCTTGGACTCTGTCAGTCCTGCCCTGTCCTTGTACCAGGACAGCCACACCGCTGCTTCTAAATGGAGGGAGACCCCATTCTTCTCAGGGAGAATCCTCAGGGCCTCTCGGCTAGGGAACCCCCTTACCAGGCAAACATCCTTCATTCCCCCCTGGCCTCCTGTGGTTCCCTGGTTCCACTGCTTCCATGCCTTCATCCCTTGGCTCTAGCGTGGAATCTGCAGGCATCTCCCCATGCTGCTCCTCATCCCCACAAACCGCTTGTCCTGGGATTTTCTGACTTGAGGATGCCAGCTAGCCGACACAGATGCACCATTCTAAAGTAGACATTTTGCCATTTCTCCCCTTCTCTCTTTCCCAGCCATGACTTGGTTTTTCACCCTATGGAAATGATTCACACACTATGTTTTTGCACATATGGTGGCTTTTTGGGAATAAGATTTTTATGCTGTTGACAGCAGTAAGCCTCAGAAAAGAGGATCTGCAGTATTACTGGAAGCTTCAGGGGGTAGCCGAGTTAGTCTGTACAGAATAAAGTTAAAACACAACAAATGGTCGGGTAGCACTTTATAGACTAACAAAACATGTAGATGGGATCATGAGCTTTTGTGGGCACAGCCCATTTCTTCAGATAACCAGAGTTTTGAGTTTAGGATGTGCAGACCCAAAATAAATAAGGGAAAAGGAAGAGGGGGAGGAAAAAAAGGAGGGGGTGGGAAACAAGAGGCAGAGGGTATGAAAATATCAAAGGGAAAAACAAGTAAGCAGAATTGGCAGGTATTAATTTGTCAATAACACAAAGCTAGGCTCCACACTCATTTGCAGGAGCCAGTATTTCTGGCTGATCAAATGTAACAGGATCTCAGAAACAAAAATAGGAAAAGACATTGGTATTTAGCTGTTCAGTTTACAGAGGAATAATGCAGAACCATTTTCCTGCAGGACATTTTCTCCCAACACAGAAAGGAATACTTGAAAAAAGTTCTGGCATTAGTTCTGAGTCTGTAGATTTCTAAAAATTTCTTTGTAATTTCATCTGATGTTGCACCCAGTAATGTTACCAGGAGGTGGGTAAGCAAACAACATGCATCTCCCTGATAATATCATCTGGATTTCTAATTCATATCTTCAGAGAATCAGATAGCCACCATAGTAAATCATATATTGCAATTTCTTTGTGCAATGGTCCCAAGGATGCATGCTTACTCTTCTAAAGCCAGAAAAGGTGCAATTCTCCGCGCTGCAGAGGACCGACTTAATTGCTGCACACCACTTAAATTGGATTTAAACCCCCACTCATTAAGTGAGTATAGTGGCTGCCATCTAACAGGAGTTTGATGTTGTATGTGAATTAAGGTGTTGGAGATGTCAAGCCACATCAAATGACTGCCTGACTGAGCCATATATATGACTCCAAAGTACTTTCACTTCCTCCAGCCCCCGCCACCTCCCCATGGAATTGCTGTGTCACCACATAGTGTTGTTGGTTTTGCTTTTCCGGCATTGGACAATAAACAGGTATTTTTCATGAAAATTCACCAATGTAGGCCAGGGTAAAGTTTCCTTCTCACCACAACACCAAGGTCTCGGTTGGCACACAGTTTCTGTCTCATTAATTCCCCTTTGAGTCATATCGCAGAACTGGTGTGTGTTCTCCACCTTTGCATTAGCCTTTGTCTCTAACTGAAATAATAATTATTTGAAAGATCGAAAACTGAATATTAAAGCGTCCATTGTGTTTTCTAAGATTAGACCAAGCCAGGTGATTTCCAAAGAAAGAATTTGAAGTTGCACTTATGTTTACAGAAGGGCAGGATTTCCATATTGCATAGTGCCCAGCACAGTTTGGATTACACATTAAACAATGGCATAATCATTTATGTTTTACCAATTGCAGGGGATGAGGGTTCAGAGCCTACGTTTTCTTAGTGTTCAAGTGCATAGCACAGAAATTGAAAAATAACAAATTCACACATGGCTCGACAAATAACCTAATATGTTCATCTGTATATCACAGCACCGAAGCTAAAGAGAAAGCTTTGGAAAGCATACATTTGATAGAACACATGTTTCCTGTACTTGTTTTCTTCTTGCTAAACCTGGTTCTCAGCACAGAGACTGAAGGCTGGCATCCTCCTTAACAGTGAGTGCCCCTGTTGCAACACCAAACACACCAACATTGCACGCCAAAAGGTTCTCTGGAATTCTGTGCCCAGTACTAGATTTTGCACGTACACCATCGGCACAATTCTGTGCTGGTAGAAACAGAGAGAGAAAAAAAAAACAACGACCCTGAGATTGATGGAGCTCTGCCCATTTAAAGCAGCACAGATTTTTGATCTTATATCATGCTCCGGTTCCTCAAGATTATACCATGGCACCACACGTAATATCATAATTAACATATCGTTTATCTCAGATTCCCATCATCTTTTGGCATATTCCTCAATGCTTTTATACTTGATATGAGCTGAGGAACACAAATGAAACAAAACCGGCCTTTACCAGACTTTCATGGCTCCGTTTAATATTTTACAGTATGGCGAAGAGTCCCCGCTGTCTGCAGAAAAGGGTTGATATTCAGACTAAGCCTGCATAACAGAGGACACATGCTCTTGTTTGTGTTTTCATTCATGACACAGGTTTCTCCTTTCACCCCATTCAGTTACAGGGACAGAGAGAAACAGAAAACATAAAAATGGGACCACATTACCAGAGGTAAGTCCTAGAGATAGGGCCAGTCTGGAACCTTACATCTGAACTATACAAAGTCTAGAATCATTTGGATTTAGAGCTGAACAGCATGGCTCAGGCCAAATTTACTTATGATCCTAAATAGTCTGCATCATTCCTGAACAATGAAAAACATCCGATCCAGATCCAAAGTATTAGCCCATCTGTAGCATGCACAAAAAGCTTTACATGGAGCAGAGGAAAAGTCTAGAAACAAAGGACCTCTCAAAATGGGTAATACAGCAGGGAGAAATAATGCATTACCCCACAGAAAGATAGTCTGTAAGAACTAAATGTATAGATGTGCACACAAGTGAGAACCCACGTATCAGAAACAGGAAAGAAACCTGCTATTTTTGGACTGCAGCAGTGCCAGAATTTTTTCCTGCTTATCAGTGATGACTATCATTTTGAATAAAGATTCTATACAATGATCCAGAAGTCATAAAGTAATGAATAAAATACAGTTGAAATGTTTCCACCTTATTGATATGAAACACTGACAATTTCCCATTGAAAACTTTAACAAAATAGACTCATTTCTGTAAGGTGTTTAGATTTAGATGGAAAAAACCCACCCGTTCCACTTAACATTTTTCAAATAGCTGTAATATTAAGCAATACTGAAGGCCGTGCTGTTTGATATGAAACAGCTTTAGTTTCAAGCATTTTTGTTTCATTTTTAAAGGCAAGATTAAAGGAATTTTCTAAATGAAAAGTCATTTCAAGTAAAAAGTCAAAATGTTTCATTTCAAAAAAGGCAAAAACAAAGCATTTTGAGTATTTGGAATTTTATAGTGTTTTTCCCCAACCAAAACAATATAGCAAAATTGACAAATCCACAAAACGTTTTGATGTCACAGAATTTGCATTTTTCACTGAAAGAATTGTCATTGAAAAAAAAAATCCACCCAGCCTCTAGAAAAGGGGTCATTCCAAAAAGGAGATAAATGTTAATCCAATACAGCACTTAAAAACATGCTTAATTTTAAGCATGTAAATAATCTTAGTGATGTCAGTGGGATTTTACCTATATGCAAGAAGGTAAGCACATGCTTAAGTGCTTTGCTGGATGTTGTTGTCCGGACTGCAGTCAGACAATGAGTATAACTACATATAGTCTACGCTATCATACAAGTTTAATTAAGCAAAGCCTCTTTATCGGTGTGTATTTGATTTCCATTGTATAATCCAACTAGCAGATTCAACAGTATCTCTAATTATCTTTAATTCTTGGCCATTGGATGCATACTTTGTACTCTACCACCTGTAATGATTACAAATGACTGTGTCTTGACCATTTAGGATGATCCTACCTGTTAAAGCGAATGTAGATAAGAATATTTCAGAAAAGTACGAAAGTGTACAAAAACCAGCAAGGGATAGCACCCGAAGAGATGGCCTTCTGTCTTCTTCCTGCCAATGGCAGGCGGAAAAGAAGCTAGAGAGCGCCATCTGTTGAATACTCCCAAATATCTGCAGTTGCTATTCCCTTTTATGCTGTGTGTAGTGTCCAGTACGTTATATCAGTGGTAATGCCAATACTCGGCATTACCGTTTACAAAACATTAATCTAGTTTAATGTTTTACTACCACTCCCAAAATGACAGCATCTAAGAATCTTGCAGATTGATTAGACTGGTGTAGCGAGATTCCTGTTGGACTTCTTGGAATTATATGTTTGTCTCTCTTCTCTGGTGGTAGCAAGCTCTGCTCTGATTAGGTGTATGTTTGTATGTTTGTTTGGGTACGGGGGAACATTGGTAATGGTGGTGAATATTCTGGCTTTGGAAAAAAGATTTGTTGCAAAGTTCTTGAGGATTTTCTTTGTTTTTACAAAACTCCACTAGTTTTTAAATTTATAGAGCATCCATGAAAACACAATACATTCTGTGAAGAAACTCACTGGAAATAAAAATATGAAATGAGGTTGACAAAAACAAGCCCAAAAGTCCTAAATTCTAGTCACTGCCCACCTGCTGATGGGATTTGACTCTTCGGCCCAATTTTGTGCTTTCAGGCTAAGCTTTTTTAAAAAGCCTAAGGGAGTGACTAGGAGCTGAACAATCCCAGTGCTGTTTAATTAGGCTTCAATAAACCACTGCAATGCTTCCTCTAAACCACTGCATTTATCATTGCAAAGGATTCTGGGCGTTAATAGTAACTAAATGTGATAGCTGAATACAGGCATGGGAAATAGTGAAATTCTTTAACATGTAGAAACTACGTATGGTAGACAGGAAGTTGTGCATAGAGGTTAGGATCATGGTGACGCAGTGGTGCCAACATACTGTTTCTGTCAAGACAGATTTGTACCTGCCTCCCTTCCTGAGCCTCTCCAAGGCTTTTCATAGTTAATCCTGGCTACTTTCAAGGACCAATGTTATGCTTCTGACTAAAGTGCTACTGGATATGGCAAGTGGGCATGCATACCCCAAAGACAGAAACTTATCTGAAGCCTACTCCGAGTGCTTTCTGCTTGCCCTTGCCCCATTTCAGCCATGGCATTCATCAGGCTAGAAGATTAGCAGTATTAAAATGCCTGTAAGGCAAGACAGGGCATGTTTTATGAGGCAGTGACATATTCCTGACTGGCTGAACTGGGTCTAACCTCGCAGTGCACTTCAGGCATAAATGGCCTAATGAAACAGTCTATCATGACTTACTGTGGACTTATGTTTGAAATATTTTCTGACCTCACAGTGCCCAAAAGCTTGTGAATAACTCAGCTTGTACATTGCAACATCCTCCACTGCCTCGGGTAACAATTCCTTATCCCTCAGTAAAAACACAAAACAGTTAAATATTCCATGACCAAAACACCTCCTCAAGGAGCAAAGCAGGTAAAAATGGCACAGCTTTGGGGGATATCACAATTCCAGGCTCTCAGTGACAAAGGTTGGACATTTTTCTCTCCATGTGAAATTCACCCCTGAACACCACACACCTTTGGCATCAAGGTGCCTGATTCCCACCTGAGTCAAACCCTTTGGAATCATTCCTACCCTCCAGCATAACCAAATTGTGTGAAAACCCAGCAAATTCAGGGTAGCCAACCATTGTGATTTTATTATGAAACTTGTGGAATCTGTCGTATTTCTGAAAGCCCCAGTGCCTGGACTCAGATGACAGGCGAGATTCTCAACCATTTTTTTAAAAAGAACATTTCTAGCTGTTACGGTTGCAGAGAAAAGCCTGAAAATGTGAAGTGAGCATATACTAAAGGGTCAAAACCTGAAAGCAAATTACAAGCACCCCAAACTGTAAAAGATCTTGTGATTTCAGATGCATTATTTGTGAATGTTTGTGGCTGGCAACATTGAATAATGCAAGTACCTTACTGGGCTTAGAATGAACCTGTCAAGCCAAGTGGAAAATTCCCATTGGAGGGGGTCTTATAATCTAGTCCTTCTTGTTTATAGCAATTCACATTACAAATCATAATAGCCTCTACCCATGGGGCAGAACAGCAGCAGGAAAAGTGCTGAAAACCAGTAGTTAGTAGCCAGGAACTGAAGACTGGGGTGAGAGCCAGTATCAGGGTCAAGCTGATGGGCAAGCCAGAGTCAGGAGTCAAACTAACGGTCAAAGACAGGGAGAGAGGCAAGTTTTCCACTAGGGGGGAAAGCGGAAACTCCAGTTACGTGAAGAGTGTAGCTGGAGTTGACGTACCTTAGTTCGACTTACCGTGACATCCCCATTGCAGGGTGATTGATGGGAGAAACTCTCCTATTGATTCCCCTTACTCCTCGCGACCCAGTGGAGTATCAGAGCTGCTTGGAGCATGAGCTTCAGTCAATTTGGCGGATCTCCACAGTGTCGATCTCGCAGTAAGTGTAGACAAGACTAGAGTCAGGAATCAGGCCAAATAATCAGGGTCAGTGGTGGAATTACAGGGGTTGATTAGGAGTCAGAACCTAAGTCAGAGTGAAGGCCAGTCCCAGAAATTCAGAAGCAAGGCAATCACCGATACTATCTACAAAATCACACTGTTTCTGGATCTTTCCCGCTACACCCTATATAGGCTCAAGGAGGGATAGTTAAAATGATGGTCAGATTACTCAGAGTGGATCTTCCCAGAGTGGATTGTGGGGTCACAGGAAGTAACTAGATTAAAGTTACCTTTCAGCAGGAGTGGAGGAGGGAGAGCTGTGGTTGTTTACTAGCCCTGCAGTTTTGGGTTCAAGTCCACCAACCCTTATAACTGGTCCTAGAAGCAAAAACTCCCAGGTCACTTTGCCATTTTCACTATTTTGCTTTGTTTTTCTTGCTTGGTGCAGATGCAGGGTAACAAATCTGAAGCAAAATAGCCAGCATATAAACACAATAATAATATGAGAGGGGCATGTCTGGGGCCAAAGAAGTGACCCCTTTCCAGTCATTTCTGCTTTCTCCCCACAGACATTCATTTCAAATTACAAAGGAACAATTCTTCATTATTCTATTCCTGCATCTGAAGAGAGAGAGAGAGAAAGTGAGTGTGTGTGTGTGTTGTGCATATACACCATTAAGCCACCTTTGCATTTTTCCCATTCTGTATTTCCAGGCGCTGCTGTAAGCAACCCCAATCTCAGCACTGCTCTAATTTATGTTCTGCTTCCTTAAGGCCCAAATGAGAAGAAGAAAATAGCGGCAGTACAAAGCAGTCTAGTCTTGCACCCATCATGCCAAGGATGAGGAGCAGGGATAACATGAAGCCTTTACACCAGCTCTATGCAAAGGCTGGGGAGGCCCTCCTTATGGGTGAGCATCTCCACAGCCTGGTTCTGCCCACTTTAAAACCTCTCCCATGATGCCAGAGTAACTGAGAATCGGGTCCACAAGGAAACATAGTGCAGGGTTTACCAAAGTGCTAAGGGATTTAGGAACAAAAGTCCCAGTGGAAGTTAAGATCCCACCCTTAGGCTTGTACCTACCTCTCCATTAGTATGAAGTACTTTGTAACCATGCATCTACCCCATCTGCATATTATTTAATAATCATTCACATCAGACCTAGCTGAGGATTAAAGGGCTTTTTCTGTTCAAAATAATATTGTTTCACTGCTAATACGCCCTTTGTAACTGTCAAGAGGTACAACGCTGGCCCTTTGCCAATCAGATAACGGTACAGCTGTGGCCAGAGAGGGAGAGAGAGAGATAAACCTGAGTAGGGGAGCAGGCTGGAAGAGAGCAGAAAAACATGCCTGGTAAGTGAGCTAGAATGGAAGAGGAGTAAGCCACTAAAGCCTGCAGTGACCCATGTAGGCACTGGGTGGAAATAAATGCCAGTCCCTTTAATATCTGCAATGCAACACTCTGTAGGTATCACTAGGAGTGGCCCTGGATGAGCTGCCAGTAATTGGCACCCTAGGTGAAATGCGCGATCGGCGCCTCCGCCTCCAAAGCCCTCAACAGCCGGTTATCTCGGTGCCCTAGATAACCGCCTAGGTCACCTGTATTGACGGTCCGCCACTGGGTATGACAAGAAAACCAGTGACAAGCACACAACCTATGTACACCAATTACATGTTCACTGATTCAGAGGAGTAGCCATGTTAGTCTGAATCTGCAAAAGCGGTGAGGAGTCCTGTGGCACCTTATAGACTAACTGAAGTGTTGGAGCATAAGCTTTCATGGGCAAAGACCCACTTCGTCAGATGCATGCATGCTTTGCCCACGAAAGCTTATGCTCCAACACTTTAGTTAGTCTATAAGGTGTCACAGGACTCCATGGTCACTGTAGTTATCCTGTGCCACCACTCCTCCTTTCAGGCACATTAGTCCCTTCTGGTGTCTCCTCATCCTGTGTGACACACAGGGACTTCCTTAGGATTGATGGGGTGCTACACAGTACTATTAAACTGGTGTTGGGATGATATTTTTAAAGAGGTGATTTTATAATCTTCAGCAACGCACTAATGAAGCATTTGTAAAGCAAATTGTAAACTAAGGTCCTGTCGACTAACACAATAAATTCAGAAACTCAGAAGATAGACCTGGGGTTTGCAAATGTCTGTTAAATGGCTTCATTACCCCGTGAATAGCTCTTTCACAGGTTCAGTGTTCTGCTAATAGTTCTGGCAGGCTTTTTCACTTTAAAGTGACCTAGAGCCTCTCTAGAGGAAGTGAAGCCACAGAACAGGGAGAGAAAGAGGGGGGTGGATGGACATTAAGACCCAGTGCCCCAAATTTTCAGGTGCCCTACACAGCTGCATATTCTGCATAAGGTTGGCCCTGGTGACACACTCCTGTGCAAAGGATGTGGACATGATAAACCAGCCCCCACTTCAATCCTCAAAATAGTGTAAAGAAAATGCCAAATCAGGTCAGACTTCTGCCCCCTTCTAGTCCAATGTTCAATCTCTCTCAGAGGCCAGTACCACCTACTTCAGAGCTTCACAAAAAAAACCTATTAATGGACAATAAAGGAGATGGGAGAAGTTTCCTCTTAACTTCAAGCAGTTAATGGCTGGATTGTGGCTTGAACCATGAAGGTTAATACCCTATGCAATGTAACCGTGGGCCTCATATCCACATTACTGGTGAATCAGTGTTTGAATCTTGCCAAGCTTTTGAGCTCAATGATCTCATGCCAATAAGCTCCACTCACATTTTGTGAATCACAGTCCAGTGCCCCACCTATAAGACTATTAGTGGGAAAAAAACTCTCTTAACCCAGGGGTAAGATATGCTGGTTTGCACCCTTCCAGAACATTCAAGTTCAACTTCAAAAACAACAAATGGTCTGGTAGCACTTTAAAGACTAACAAAACATGTAGATGGTGTTATGATCTTTCATGGGCACAGCCCACTTCTTCAGATGACCCGAGTTTTGAGTTTAGGATGCGCAGACCCAAAATAAATAGGGGAGAAGGGAAAGGGGGAAAGGAAAAAGAAGAAGGGGTTGGGAAACAAGGAGCAGAGGGTATGAAAATATCAAAGGGGAAAACAAGTAGGCAGAGCTGGTAATCTATAAGCACCTAAAGATTGGATAGTTAAAAGAAGCAGATAAGGATCATAGAATAGCAATTAGATAGGAAGGGTACTAACACAAGAATCTACACAGACAAAGAGCTATTGGCACCTTCATTGAATGTTAGGTTGATAATGTCCCAGCCATCCGTTATCTCGATTGAGACCATCAGTGTGAGAATTGAATTTGTGGATGAATTGTAAATCCAACACCTCTCTGTGTATTTGGCTTGTAGAATTGGTTTGGACAAGGCAGCCACTGGGAGATCTTTTAAAGAGTGATTAGGTAGATTGAAGTGTTTTCCAATAGGTTTCTGTATGTTCCCTTTACATATATCTGATTTGTGTCCATTGATTCTTTTCTGTAGGGACTGTCCAATTTGTCCAATATATATAGCAATGGGGCATTGCTGGCATTTGATGGCATAGATCAAATTACTGGATGTGCAATTAAAGGAGTCTTTGATTTGATAGAGTATGTTGTTGGCTCCAGTGATGAATTCGCTTGTATAGATGTGTGGGCAGAGCTGGCACCATGGCTGATCGCAGGGCTGGGTTCCTGGATGCTTATGATGTGGTTGTGTAGCATGGTTACCAGAAAGAATTTGTTTCAAGTTGGGGGTTGTCTGTAAGTGAGAAGAGGCTTTTCCCCCAAGGCCTCTGAGAGTGAGGGACCATTTTCCAAGATTGTGTATAATGGTTGGAGGGTTTTGAGTTGTGGACTGTAGGTAATGACAAGTGGAATTCTGTTATTTTTTCTTTTGGGTCTGTCTTGAAGTAGTTCATGTCTGGGTACTTTTTTGGCCCTGTCAATCTGTTTTTTCACTTCTCCAGGTGGGTATTTAGGAATGCTAACGTTCAACACAACTCAAACTTCTGAAATGCAAAATTAATGCTCAGAGAGCCGAGAAGTCGAGCGTTCATCTCAATTAGAAGTCCTAATTGAAAAGAGAATACGTGATCATGAGGAATACAGGCTATACCTTGGGAGTCCCTGGGTCAAATGGCTCCATAACTGGACAATTAACAAAACCCTGCACCCCTTTCCCCCAAACATACAACATTTCAAAGGACACTGGTTTTAGAGCACTTAGAACCAAGCTTTGAACAGAAAAGCTTAAGACCTTCTTAGCTATAATCCTCCCTGTCCTAGACCAGTCTTCTACTCCTGCAGGTTTTTTTCCTGCAGGAGGGAGCAATCTAAATAAAAGGAAATTCTATGGTCTCTATTCACTCCAAACCACATTTTGATGTAGGGACAATAGTGTTCCTTGAAACATGCAGAGTAAATGCTTATGGCAGTTTCTAAAGCCATGCTATCCCATGCTGACATTTTAAGGAACTACAGGTTTTGGAAGGAAGCCATGTGATGGTGTCACATGTGCTTTTCTTTTCAGTTTGTAAACTGAGAGACAGAGAAGGGCTCTTATTGAGTAACACAATACGGCACAGTCTACCTCATAGTGTCAAGCCCTTCTCTCCCTGGGAAGAACAAACAAGCCAGCAGATGCAGGTTACAGCGCTGCAGAGTTATGGCTCCTGGTATTAGCAATTGTATCCGCTGCCATTCAGCTCGCTGGAACAAAAACAATTTGTTCCAGGGAAAAGCAATGCGTGTAGGACGCCGCAGCATGCAGCTCCCTTCTTAGCTGGAGGAGGTAATGCTGCACTGATCCTTTGCTAACAGGATTTTCTCAGTCCAGATCCCAGTGGAAAAATGTTCACATCACTGAAACCACCATCCAAACTTGGCTCCTATTGGGCCCTTGTTTCCAGCCTTACAAAGATTGTATAGGCCAGATAGACTGCAGTCCCCTTTCACTCCTAGAAGTGATCTCTCCAAACAGGGCCAGATTAAGATCTTTAGAGGCCCTAAGCACTGAAAAGATTATGGTGCCTCCCCCACCCCATATGCAATTCAAAATAAAAACAATACTATACTGTAAAATAAAATTTTATTTTTCAAAATGACACAAAACTGACATGTCTGCTGAAATTAAAATAGCTTCTTTCTAGATTTTCTGATTGCAAAATTCTGGAGAAGTTAATCGAAGCTGACTCGATGAAGCATGTCCGCTTCCATACACAATAGGGAAAGTGAATCAAGTCTGTCCTGACACATTGTTGTTCTCTGAGGGTTTTTTATTCTTTGCAACTGAGAAAAAGAGTGTTCTGTGAAGTTCTGATTTTTCCCATGACGACTACTTCAATGCTTCTTTTGAAATATCAAATATCAAAATTTTTCCCAAAAAAATCTCATTTTTTTTGGTGCCCCTGCTTTGCTGGTGCTCTAAGCATGTGCTTAGTCTTCCCATTGGGTAATCCAGCCCTGTTTCCAAAGTAGAGGTGAGGCTCATGCTGCATCTTCTGTGGCTAGACAGAAAATTTCCATCCAGCGATCTTCAGATATACAGGGAACCATATCTTTTCACCCTGAGATCCCCTGCTCAAATCCAGGCCAGGATGGCAGCGAAAGAGTTTTTAACCACATGAAGACTACTGCCATCCAAAGTTCAATGACTTTGACTGTCCTCAGCTCTGGAGTTGCATTAGTGAGGCTGGTTTAGAGACATGTACACTGTAGGAGTGTGTGCTGGGCTAGGAATGAATACGTTCCCAAGACTGCCAGCCTGCTCCTTTCACAAGCACTACAGTTATGTATGCACAGATGTGTTCTTATTTATATTACAGTCAGGACTGGCCTTATCATGAGGCAAACTGAGGCAGCCACCTTAGGTGCCAGACATTGGGGGGGATGCCACTAGGACTCAGAGTGTAGAAAATTGTGTCTGCTGCTGGTGCATATGTATTCTCTCTGTTCTAGAGAGGGTGTCATTTGAGGTCCTTGCCCAAAATGTTGTGGGCTGGCCCAGATTACAATAATGCCTAAAAGCTGCCAATAAGAGTAGGTGCCTGATATGCTAGGCACTGTACAGACACGTTGTAAGAGACAGTTCCTGTCCCAAGGAGTTTCCTGTCTGGGATGAAAAAAACAGTTATTATGTCCATTTTACAGGCAGAGAACTGAGGCATAGACAGATAAACAAAGAAGCCAGCAGATGATTACAAGCCAGGATTAATGCTTTGCAATTCAGCCAGAGTAAGGGGCAGCATGTGATTGCACAGTCCCAGGAGCATACAGCAGAGAGGAAGAGAATCCAATTAGAAATAAGTGTCACAATTCAGTCTCGCCATGCCCCCGTTTGGGAAGTAAATTCGACTAGCCCCTTAAAGTTTCATTCCCCCTCCAAGTGGACAGCTAGAACAAGTCTCGGCCCATGGCCCAGTCAGTTGCACGGAAGAGGTCTAGCAGCCTAGCAGCTGCTCTTGTTTGGCCTCTTCTCAGGTTACAGAAATGTGGGGCTCTTAAACGGGGCAATAAAAGGGCCCTTATGAGCGGTCTCTGACTTGCACATACAGTCAAGCTTATGATTAAGCCCTAAATGGCTCAGCCAAAGTCACTTCAGAAGGGGACAGCTAACCTGGGACTTAAACTCCAAACCCCTGAATCTCAGCTCTGTGCCTCACCCATAAGGCCCTCCTTCCTCTTTGTATTACGCCACCTCTTTCTTTTGGTGCCCATGTCACACTCCCAACAACCGTGGAGCCTGTCTGCTGAATGGTGGCAGAATTCTGCGGCCTTGCAAGTTGCCTTCCAGATGGAGGAGAAATAATTTTTTATATGGAGGCTGGGTTTGTCATTAGCATGCTACTGTTTTATGGGTAAATAAAACAAAGTAATCACAGCATGCAGGGAGATCTCTCTTCTAGGGCCTTCAAGCCAAACACCAATGCCAATTGTTCCCAGGGATCAACTTCTGCCCCCAAAACTGACTTTCCTTAGGCTATGTTGACACCGGCAGGCTTACAGTAGTACAGCCGTACCAACACCTAACTTGTTCGCACATGGGGGGAAAAGAGCTTGTAAGATTACCTGCAACAGAACCATCTAGAAGTGACCCCATTCCATAACAATGTGCTTTTCTTTTCCTAGGAAGGGGAAGTCTGCCAGCACCAGAGACAGCAGCCTTGTGTTTCCACTTCCTCTTTGTCCATGCATTGCTCTGATCAAGAAGGCCAAGCTATTAAACACACGGAGCATAATAAAGAACGATGCTGGCCTTAAACAATAACTGCTTTTTGGTGAAATTTCAATGTGGAAGGAGTAAATCTTCTTATTATTTGCATATAATTATGCACAATGCCAGAGGACAACAAAAGCCACTGTGAATTCAAGATTTCTCAGTTAAAAGTTTAATCTGCTGAGTATAAAAGTTTTCCCTTCGCTTTTGATCAATGAAATGTCCAGCTTACGATGCTAAACAAATAGCTGTCCTTTATTCAAGATGAAAAGGATTCAGTGTCACCTGATGTGTTTATTACATATCTATTATCTCCAGCACAGGTCTCTGGTTGTTGTGGTTTACTGGGTTACAAATGCACCTGCAGTTTGTTTGTGTGATATTGTCTACATTTCCAACAGAATTCTTTAAAAAGAGAAAAAACAAAACCTGTACACTAGCAAAGAACAGCAAATAAAAGGAGCTAAAAAGACCTATCAAATCCTTCTTTTTTGAAGCATTACAAAGATTATTAAAATAATTGCTTTGGAAGACTGCATAAAGAACTTCTTCCCATTTTACAGGTTAATTGTCAGGGTTTTGCAATGAAACTACAAAAGGGTGAGAGTCCTGTCCAATCGAATATTCCCAAAACTTTGAATACGGCAAAACAGTCACCACCTAGTATCTAAATGAGCCAATAAGATCACAGCCAATAAGATACATTGGCACCACATCCATCCAAAGAGCACTTTACTAGTATAGGAATACTGGTATATCATACCAACAAAGTGCTGCTACTGTGTATGCACATTGTATTGGCAAAGTTGTTTGTTGTACCAGTATAGTAAACCCCTCTGACATTATATCGGTAAAAGTGAAGGTTAGCCAGTATAACTATGTCTAGATTAGGGACATCTGCTAATACCATTCGGTCAGTCCAGGATCACAGCACTTTACACACCAACTGACATAACTAAGGGTACTACTACACTGCACAGCTATTTTGAAATAAGCTATTCCAGGGAAGCCTCAGAATGAGTCCGAGGCAGGCTTCCCTAATGTAGACGTGCCATCTCGATTTAGAACCGCAGGAGGCACTGGGAAGGAATAACTTAGAATGGCCCTGGTGAGGGGCTATTTTGAAATAGCAGCAGTGGAGCATCTACATTAGGGAAGCCTGCCTCGGACTCATATTGAGGCTTCCCTGAAATAGCTTATTTCAAAATAAGCTTGGGCAGGGGGCTGGACTTGATGACCTCCTGAGGTCTCTTCCAGCCCTATGATTCTAGGGCCTTATTTCAAAAGAGCTATTTCAGAATAAGCATTATTGCTCATGGAATGAGGCTTACAAAAGTCAGAATAAACCATCTGTTATTTTGAATATTTTGAATGGCTGTGTAGACACTCACAGTTTTTTTGAAATAATGCTAGTTATCTTGGAATAACAGTGCAGTGTAGACATGCCCTAAGTTGGCAGAACTTTAGATGAGAAGTTCACTTTAGCCTTACCTATGCTCAAAAGTTACTATTGCTTTATTTATACTAATAAAGAAAAAATGGGCTGATGTTAGCACAGTTTTCTCCTGTAGTGGAAGGGAAATAAATTTTGCCGCTATAGGCAACTTTATATTGAAATAACTGTGTCCCCATGAGATATTGTACAGGTATACCTCTATGAGCTGGAAAACAAAAACCAACCCAAACCAATATGTATAGTACAAAAATATGTGTGGTTCAAGCCTATACTTTTTTAAATTGAAGGGCAAATACTGGACCTCTTTTAGAAGTGGTGCAATTTAAATCCACTGGAGGAAAGCACTTTCATTGAGTGAAACTTACCCCTTCTTCAAAGCAATTGCATCAAGCTTTTGGCCCCCCCTGGGACTTAGTAAAGGTATGTCTACACAGCAAAGTTATTTCGGGATACCAGAAATAGCTACCCCGCGTCTTTTGAACGCGTCCGCTATTTCGAAATACAGCAGACGCGCTATTTCGCCAACCCTGTAAACCTCATTGTACGAGGAGTAAGGGATGGTTCAAAATAGTGCTGTATTTAGAAATTCGGCACCGTGTAGACAGCACCAAAGGACGAAATAAGCTACAGGCAGTCCCCGACTTACGCGGATCCGACTTATGTCGGATCCGCACTTACGAACGGGGCTTTCTCGCCCTGGAGATCGAGGTGGCGGATTGCTACCTGCGAGCTCCGGGGCGAGAAAGCCCCGTTCGTAAGCTGCTCCGGTGCCCCTGGTCTGCTGGAGACCGTCTCCAGCAGACCAGGGGCCCCGGGCGGGTTCCCGCGCTTCTGAGGCTTTGCCAGAGCAAAGCCTCAGAGGCGCGGGGAACCGCCGCGGCTGCCGCTTCAGTCCCGGTGCCTGTGGTCTGCTGGGGACTGTCCCCAGCAGACCACAGGCACCGGGACTGAAGTGGCAGCCGTGGCGGGGTCCCGCGCCTCTGAGGCTTTGCCAGAGCAAAGCCTCAGAGGCGCGGCACCCCGCTGACGCTGCGGCTCTGCTCCCCGTGTCCCTGGTCTGCTGGGGGGGGAGGGGGCGCAGCTAGTGTTTTGGACCCTGGGGCAGAGCAGCTGGGGCGCTGCCGATTGGTCCTGCAGCGCCGCTCTGGGCACTACTGGACCAACCCGGCAGCACCCCAGCTGCTCTGCCCCAGGTCCTGATTCAGCCGCTGCTGGTCAGTTTCAGCAGCGGCTGAATCAGGACGCCTGGGGCAGAGCAGATGGGGTGCTGCTGGGTTGTTCCAGTAGCACCGAGGAGCGGCGCTACTGGAGCAACCCAGCAGCACCCCAGCTGCTCTGCCCCAGGTGTCCCCAAGTCAGCTTCTGCTGAAACTGACCAGCGCTGACTACAGGAAGCCCGAGGCAGAGTTGCTCTGCCCCGGGTTTCCTGGAATCAGCTGCTGATCAGTTTCAGCAGCAGCTGACTTGGGGACGCCTGGGGTTCTTAAGTTGATTCTGTATGTAAGTCAGAACTGGCGGTCAGTTTCAGCAGCGGCTGAATCTGGACGCCAGTTCCGACTTACATACAGATTCAACTTAAGAACAAACCTACAGTCCCTATCTTGTACGTAACCCGGGGACTGCCTGTATTTCAAAATAGACTCTAAATAAGCTACGCAATTTAAATATCTTATTTTGAGTTTCAGGTACTGTGTAGACGCACCCCAAGGCTACGTCTACACTGGCAAGATTTTGTGCAAATACTTTTAACGCAAGAGTTTTTCCGTTAAAAGTATTTGTGCAAGAGAGCGTCTACACAGGCATGTGCTTTTGCACAAGAGATGTGCTTTTGTGCAAAAGCTTTTGTGCAAAAGTCGTTTTAGCCATCGGGCTTTCTTGCTCAATAAATTAACGTTGCCTGTCTACACTGGCCTTTCGCACAAGAATACTTGCGCAAGAGGGCTTATCCCTGAGGGAGCATCAGAGTATTTGCGCAAGAAGCACTGATTTCATACATTAGAACGTCAGTGTTCTTGCGCAAATACTCGCAGCCAGTGTAGACAGGTGGCAAGATTTTGTGCAAAAGCATTTGCTTTTGCGCAAAATCTTGCCAATGTAGACACAGCCTAAGAGAAAGAGCTATGGATGTAAACCTCAGGCTGGAAATTTCACCCTTTGGCAAGGAGTGTGGAAGCTAGAGCACAGAGCCCCAAGGAGGTGTGCAGTTATGTTCCTTAGTTCAGGCCAAAGCTGAAGTTAAGACCATTATAACTAACCTCTGCTCTTACTGCAGTAAAAGGGTCAGATTTCCCACTGGTAGGCATCATTATTGAAATCAATAGAGCTATGTGGACTTATACTAGTTGAGGCTGTTGCCCTAGATTTTATTTATTTATTTTTCTGTTAATTTTACAACTTGAGTGGGTCAGGAATTTTCTAACAAACTGGGGAAAATGCCAGTTTGTCAAAACTGAACCTTGTTGTGGAAACATATCAGTTCTGACGGAATTGTTGTCAGGAAGGTTTCTCAGGGCCAGGGAGGGAATTTCTGGTCAAAATCAGAAAGAGAGAGCGCTATAAATCAGATAGAAACATAACTTGATCAGTGGCTCCTCCTCCAGTTTTTTGTGAACAATTTCAAAGGGTCTTGGGTCCATCCCAAAACAGAGCAGGAAAACAAAACTGAAATCTCAAAAACGTTCACTTAAAAGGTAAACCATTTCATGCCCAGTTCTATTTAAAAAGTGCACTAAGAGGAAAAAAGGTCCTGAAAGACTGAGAAATAATTGTGATACTTCAAGGAGGTCAGCCTCTGGAGAATTACAGATGGTAAGTCTCTCTGCTTTGCACAGGTGTGTACCAGATTTTTAGTGCCCCGTCTGCTTTAAGTAATTGTTATGGAATTATTGGAATGATAACATTGAGTGAACTGCATATTTATTCTGCAGACCAGCATTTTTTTTAACTGGGTAAATATTTAATCATTTTTGCGAACTCCTTACTCGAGTTAGATGTCAATTAGCCCCTTGACCCTGAATAAAGAGGAGTTAATTCCAAGTAACACCTGTGTTTTTGCATTCTCTCATTTCCCTACTCAAACTCACTTTTGGTGAAGTTAAACACCTTGCTGAACTGCAGCATCTTTAGACTCTGGTCCTAGATGGTCAAATGTGTATTTCTGAAGTATGCTGCGTGATCTGTAGCATGCGTACACCACATGCATAATTTGCATCTGCCTGGCTAGTGTGATTGTACGGAAGACAATACAGCTGCATTGATTTACTCCAGCTGAGGGTGTGGCTGAACATCTTTAACAAGAAGCAGGGTTCAGGGGAGCAGCAGGCTGGGGCCAGGACATGCTCTTTTCCCTTGCCATGGTGAAGCAGAGAACAGCAGGCTGGAGGGTAGGTGACAGGGCAGAGTGTAACAGGTTCTGGGCCATTCTAGCTCCCACTGCTGTGGTGAATGCAGGGGGGCCCAGGCCTGTGCTGGCCCTGTGTGTCTCTTCCATAGGACTGTTGAAATGGCCATCCCAAACTGTCCTACAGATAGGAGGGCTTTGCCTGAAATGCTTAGGAGGATTAACGTACTTGTTGATGAAGATGGGAGATATGCCTCGGAAGAATGAAAGAAGTGTTTAAAAAGTTCCGTTTACATGAAAATAACTGCAGCAACAAGGAAGTGGTACCAGAATTTGTTTGGCTGTGCAAATTACAAAGAAGGGTTACATGAAGGTTTATATTTCATGCAGAAGAATCGAGGCCATGCCCTGAAAGACATGGAATGATTTATGTTAATGCAGCATTAACTTACAGTAATGGGGAGATGTTGGCATTTTCATGGGAACAGATTGTTCAGAAAAAAAAAATGTGGCAAGAAACCAATCTAAACAATCACCAAGTTAAACTGGTTTGGCCTTAGAATCTAATCCTCAGAAAGTGACATAACCACTTATCTGTGCAAATTATATGATATGTAGAGAAAAAAACTCAAAGTAAAGATCTCTTAATATTACCAGTGAATATAGGTCTGTAAAACATGCCTATTTAAGAGAAACAGCTTCCAAATTTGTCATATAAATTATATTTCCAGTTGGCCAGTGTTGCATTGGGTGCAGGTGCAGTCATGGACTCTGTCTGGAGAGGGATGTGTACTAGATCATACATATTGTACCCTGCTTACTCTAAGCACTGTGTGTAGAATAGTTTCCATTAAAAAAAAAGTTTACCATGCAAGAAAGTGTAGCAGAAAACCTGGTGTAAATAGGGAAATTAAAGCTGAAAACAGTGTCCCCTAGAGAAATGAACACAGGATGAGATAAAAAAAGAACAAGTTAAAAATCACCTAGAAAAGTTAGTGATAGAAATGTAGCCGTGTTAGTCTGGTGTAGCTGAAACAAAATACAGGACTATGTAGCACTTTTAAAAATTAACAAGATGGTTTATTAGATGATGAGCTTTTGTGGGCCAGACCACTTCCTCAGATCTAGAAAAGTTAGGTGACTGCAAGACACCAGGGCCTGATGAAATGCATCCTAGAATACTCAAGGAGCTGATAGAGGAGGTATCTGAGCCTCTAGCTATCATCTTTGGAACATCATGGGAGACAGGAGAGATTCCAGAAGACTGGAAAAGGGCAAATATAGTGCCCATCTATAGAAAGGGAAATAAGAACAACCCAGGAAACTACAAAGCAGTTTGTTTAACTTCTGTGCCAGGGAAGATAATGGAGCAAGTAATTAAGGAAATCATCTGTAAACACTTGGAAGGTGGCAAGGTGATAGGGAACAGCCAGCATGGATTTGTAAAGAACAAATCATGTCAAACCAATCTGATAGCTTTCTTTGATAGGATAACGAGTCTTGTGGAAAAGGGAGAAGCGGTGGATGTGGTATACCTAGACTTTAGTAAGGCGTTTAATACGGTCTCTCATGATATTCTTATCAATAAACTAGGCAAATACAACTTAGATGGGGCTATTATAAGGTGGGTGCATAACTGGCTGGATAACCGCACTCAGGGAGTAGTTATTAATGGTTCTCAATCCTGCAGGAAAGGTATAACAAGTGGGGTTCCGCAGAGGTCTGTTTTGGGACCAGTTCTGTTCAATATCTTCATCAACAATTTAGATATTGGCATAGAAAGTACACTTATTAAAAGCGGCGAGGAGTCCTGTGGCACCTTATAGACTAACTGAGGTGTAGGAGCATAAGCTTTCGTGGGCAAAGACCCACTTCGTCAGATGCATGCATCTGACGAAGTGGGTCTTTGCCCACGAAAGCTTATGCTCCTACACCTCAGTTAGTCTATAAGGTGCCACAGGACTCCTCGCCGCTTTTCAAGATTCAGACTAACACGGCTACCCCTCTGATACACTTATTAAGTTTGCAGATGATACCAAGCTGGAGGGGTTGCGACTGCTCTGGAGGATAGGGTCAGAATTCAAGATGATCTGGACAAATTGGAGAAATGGTCTGAGGTAAACAGGATGAAGTTTAATAAAGACAAATGCACAATGCTCCACTTAGGAAGGAACAATCCGTTTTACACATACAGAATGAGAAGCGACTGTCTAGGAAGGAGTATGGCAGAAAGAGATCTAGGGGTTATAGTGGACCACAAGCTGAATATGAGTCAGCAGTGTGATGCTGTTGCAAAAAAAGCAAACATGATTCTGGGATGCATTAACAGGTGTGTTGTGAGCAAGACACGAGAAGTCATTCTTCCGCTCTACTCGGCGCTGGTTAGGCCTCAGTTGGAGTATTGTGTCCAGTTCTGGGCACCGCATTTCAAGAAAGATATGGAGAAATTGGAGAGGGTCCAGAGAAGAGCAACAAGAATGATTAAAGGTCTAGAGAACATGACCTATGAAGGAAGGCTGAAAGAATTGGGTTTGTTTAGTTCAGAAAAGAGAAGATTGAGGGGGGACATGATAGCCGTTTTCAGGTATCTAAAAGGGTATCATAAGGAGGAGGGAGAAAACTTGTTCATCTTGGCCTCTGAGGATAGAACAAGAAGCAATGGGCTTAAGCTGAAGCAAGAGAGGTTTAGGTTAGACATTAGGAAAAAGTTCCTAACTATCAGGGTGGTTAAACACTGGAATAAATTGCCCAGGGAGGTTGTGAAATCTCCATCTCTGGGGATATTTAAGAGTAAGTTAGATAAATGTCTATCAGGGATAGTCTAGACAATATTTTGTCCTGCCATGAGGGCAGGGGACTGGACTCGATGACCTCTCGAGGTCCCTTCCAGTCCTAGTGTTCTATGATTCTCTGATCAAGGTCCTGAATTCTAATCCTGGTTCTGTGACTTACTCCATTTACAGAAAGGCAACGTGTCTTGCCCAAGGCTGTTTTTCCCTATCCAGGGGTGCTAGAACTATTTGGAGGGTGGGGGTACTGAGCTCCACCCTCCCCCCTTTTAGACTTGTGAGATTGGGTTGCCAACTCTCCAGGTTCTCATTCCATTGCTACAAAGAGCAACTGATCTGTCTGGTCTGGGAGAGTTGGCAACTCTTACCCCCACAGGCTGAGGCCACAGCTGGGGAAAACTGCGAAGCCCTAACCTTGCGGAGGGACCCTGGGGCTGGTAGGGCTGGCAGGTTGCAGAGCCCATGGCAGGGCCAGTGGCCAGTGGGACTCTGAGGGCCAACAGAGCTTGTGGGGCTGACAGGTGATGATGGGACTCCACGGGCCGGTGGGACACTGGAGAGGTCGGCAAAATCCATGGTGGCAGGACCTCAGGGAGCCAGCAAAGCATGTGGGGCTGGGAGGACCCTGTGGGGGTCACTCAGAGGCCAGGACTCAGGGCTGGAGAAGCCAGCAGTGGGGCTGGTCGCAGGCAAAGGGAAGCTGGGTGCAAAGCTTGCTACAGCCCCCCTATTTCCTGCATCCATGTCCCCATCTTCAAAATGCAGGCAATATTTGCCCACCAACACCCTGTGCATATGTGTGGTTGTGAGGATTAATTAGCCAATGCCTGCACAGTAGTTTGAACATGTAAAATGCTGTAAGGTTATGTCTACATCGTGTTATTTTGGAACAACATCAGTTATTCTGAAATAACATAGTGCACGTCTACACAGCAAGCCCATTATTTCAAAATGAATCCGAAATAATGGGTTTCTTACTCCGACTTCTGTACACCTCATTGCATGAGGAGAAACGGAAGATGGGGGAAGAATGCTCTATTTCGAAGTAAGTGCTGTGGGGACAGCACCAAAAATCAAAATAAGCATAGCTCAAGTTGAATTGCTTATTTCGAATTTAGCCCTGCTGTGTAGTCGTGCCCTAAAAGTGCTAAATGTTATTATTCCTACTAAATGCTTTATCAACATCATGCAAAGGCTGTCACGCTAAGCTGACAATGGTTATATCTTCTTTAGTTTGTAGTGACTGCCTTCGACCCAGTTAAGCCCTTCTTTTTCCTAAGCCAAAAAAGACCCTCATTCTAAAGCAATCACAAGGATAACTGACTAATAAGCATGATGCTACAAAAAGTGGAATCTACAAAAAATGGACACTAGGTCACATTGCAAAGGATGGATATAAACAAATAATGCAAGTATTCAGGGACAAAATTATAAAGACCAAGGCACAAAACAATAGAGACCAGAGGTAGGTACCCTAGGTAAGCACTTGACCCACCACCTCCCACTTTTCTTCCTGCAAACCCCTCCCCCCTTAACTCCCAAACTTGCTCTTGGAACCTGCATCCCTCACCTGCACCCCCACGCCCTGCCCCAGCCCAGCGTCTGCACCCAGACTTCATCCCTGAGCATGCACTCACCCCTCGTGCACCTAAACTACCTCCTATAGCCTTCACCCTGCACCTCATCTCCTGCTCCAGCCCAGAGCCTGTACCCAGCAACCAAACTCTCTCCCAGAGCCTGACCTTCATCTCATCTGCACCCAAACTCCCTGCCAGAGCTTGCACGCTGAACCCCTTCTGCACCCCAAGCTTCTACCCCAGCCCAGAGCCTGAACCCAAACTCTCTCCCACAGTCTGACCCCTCATGCCGCCTGCACCCAAACTCTCTCCCAGAGCTTTAGGCAGATGAGAGCAGAGAAGGAGTTGGCCTCATTCTGGGCACCACCAAAATCTCCACAAACCTCCTGGTCCATCCGTCGCTGGAGATTGTTAAGAGCAGGTTAAACAAACACCTGCAAGGGATGGTCTAAATAACATTTAGTCTTGCCATGAGGGCAGGGGACTGGACTAGATGGCCTCTTGAGGTTCCTTGCAGTCCTATGATTCTGTATTTTTAAAACACTGCAACTAATTAATAAATCATAATTGCACTGAGGCCTGGTGTTTCTCCACTAACTCCAATCCGACAAAACATTTAAGTACAGGTGCAGCTCTCAGCATGTGAGCAGTTCCACTGAAGTCCAGGGTAGTATCCGCATGCTTAAAGTGAAGTGTGTGTTTAAGTGCTGTAGTGCATTTCAGCCCTAATCAGGATCCCTGTGTAATTCACCCCTCTCTTGCCCCACAAAGTCCCCTTGCACAACCAACCATTCTTGTAACGGTATTTTAGAATAAATAAATTTGGTCCCTGGTTTTAAAAGTAGGTCTGAGCTTTGTTGTTAATGCTCTATTATCATTGAGCTTTGCATACACAAAACTCTCAGGGATTAGTTTATTCTACTACAAAAGAACTGAGTAAGTTTCTCAGCCTTGTTGATTAATAGGGTTTACTTCCTTATTTTTATATAAATACCAGATGTCACAATTATTTTTTTTAAAAACACAACCTTGAACAAATAAAGTGGCTGAGTCTCCTGCATGAAATCTTATGCAGATCATTTTCACGGTAATATAGAAACTCATTGTATTAGTAAACGGGAATGGTTTGGCCAAATATGTATCAAACCTCATAATGCAGTTTTAATCTCCTATGTAATGAGCCTCATCCTGCAGGATAACAGAGCCATTTTGTGACTGTGGGAAACCATAGTCATAACTGAGGCTAGGTCTACACTGCAGTGGTAAGTCGGAAAAAGAAACGCAATTTGCAGGACGCAAATTGCGTATCTTCTTCCACTTCACTGTTAAAAGAGGCTTTTCCGAAATTTGGAGCATCTACATACCAAATTTCAGAATAAAATGCTCTTTTAACACATCCCTTATTCCTCATAAAACAAGGTTTATAGGGATGGGGAAAGAGCACGTCTGCTTTTTCGAAAAATTGTCCGAAAAAGTGGGACACATTCCTTAGACACTGGCATCGCTTTTCCGAGATACCAGAGGTATCCCGGAAAAGCAGTGAAATCTAGACATAGCCTAAGTATCCTAGGTAGATTTCAACCAAAATTATATGAAATTTTTTGTTTTAATTTTTTAGTAAACAATACAGTACATCCGTAAAATGGGAACAATGTCTCCATTTGTAAAGAGCTTTGAGATGTATCAATCATAAGCACTATTCAGAACCTAGGAATTATTATTATCTGACTGTTAGGCTATGTCTACACTACAGAGTTTTTTCAGAAAAACATTCGTTTTTCTGAAAAAACTTCACTTACGTTCACACTGCAATCACATTCTTTTGAAAAAAAAATCAAAAGAACAGAGGTTTTTTTCTGACATTGATAAACCTCTTTCTACGAAGAAAAAGCCGTTTTCCAAAAGAACTCTTTCAGAAAAAGGCGTGTGTGGACAGGGAAAAGGGAGTTCTTTCGTAAGAAGAGGAAAGAGGGAAAAGCACAGGTGCCTTGGTGGCCACTCCACCCATAGTAATCACAGATTAAATGCGAGACAGTGTCCATTCAGCATGGATGCTGTCTTTCAAAAAAGCAGATCACTTTTTCAATGCGCTTTGGCAGTGCGGACGCTCTCTTTTGGAAGAAGATTTTTCAGAAGATCTCTTCTGGAAAAGCTCCTTCCAAAAGAAGCCTGCAGTCTAGACATAGCCTTAGAGTTAAGCTAATTCAGCAGGTAAGGCACTGGTTTCTCATTTGGGTAACTACAGGAATATAATAGCAGCCTCCAGGGGTGGACTGGCCAAGTGGGATACCAGGAATTTCCGGTGGGCCATCATCCGGTGGGCCGTCATGTCTGTATGCCATTGCCCCTCACTCGGAGCGGCTCCGCATCCATGCTGCATGCGGCACGCAGAGCCCGACCCGACACCTGCACTGCATGTCAGACATGACGCAGGGGGAGGGGCTTGAGGGCATGCAGGGGTGACATCATGGGGAGGGCCATTCTGAACCCATTTCCCAGGCCTATTTTGATTGCCAGTATGCTCCTGGCAGCCTCTGATCTTTTCCTGTGCTGGCATTATTTTAGTGCATGCTCAGGGTAAGCTTTTTGTTCGTATCTTAGAATATGATATGTTTTGAGAGATGGCCAATAGAAACTACACATCTTAGTGAATGGGTCAGGTCCACAATAAGCATTATAGACCCTGTCCAGATTTACCTAATGGCAGGGTTGTACTGCGGCCCTACACAGCCCATATAAGGGAGTAAGAGGGAATGAGAAGCCTTTAATGACCTGGATGAGAGGATGGATTGCACCCTCAGCAAGTTAGCAGATTACACTACACAAGGGGGAGAGGTAGATAAGCTGGAGTGCAGGGACAGGGTCCAGAGTGACCTGGACAGATTAAAGGATTGGGCCAAAAGAAACCTGATGAGGTTCAACAAGGACAAGTGTAGACTCCTGCACTTGGGACGGAAGAATCCCAAGCATTGTTACAGGCTGGGGACTGAATGGCTACGTAGCAGTTCAGCAGAAAAGGACCTGGGGATGACAGTGGATGAGAAGCTGGATATGAGTCAGCAGTGCGCCCTTGTAGCCAAGAAGGCTAATGGCATATTATGGTTCATTAGGAGCAGCATTGCCAGCAGATCCAGAGAAGTGATTATTCCCCTTTATTCAGCTCTGGGGAGGCCACATCTGGAATATTATGTCCAGTTCTGGGCTCCCCACTATAGAAAGGATGTGGACACATTGGAGAGGGTTCAACCAAAATAATGAGGGGGCTGGAGCACATGACCTATAAGGAGAGACTGAGGGATTTGGGTCTGTTTAGTCTGCAGAAGCGAAGAGTAAGGGGGTTTGATAGCAGCCTTCAACTTCCTGAAGGGAGGTTCCAAAGAGGATGGAGAGAGGCTGTTCTCAGTAGTGACAGATGACAGAACAAAGAGCAATGGTCTCAAGTTACAGTGGGGGAGGTCTAGGTTGTATATTAGGAAAAACTATTTCACTAGGAGGGTGGTGAAGCACTGGAATGGGTTCCCTAGAGAAGCAGTGGAGTCTCCATCCCTAGAGGTTTTTAAGTCTCGGCTTGACAAAGTCTTGGCTGGGTTGATTTAGCTGGGATTGGTCCTACCTTGGGCAGGGGGCTGGACTTAATGACCTCCTGAGGTCTCTTCCAGCTCTATGATTCTCTTCCGACACCCATTCTCACAGCTCTCAGCCAGGCTATGGGGATCTTGACTTTCAGGAGAATGTTATGACTATATCCTGTATGTTTCCCACCTAGAGCAATAGGGCAGAGAGCAAATGGAACCATGGCCACTGCACATGCAGGATGGAATATCATGAACATTTTCCAGTGCTACAGTAAATTATTTTCCCTAATCTCTGTGCAACAGGGGAGATATTGAGGAATTGCAGGAGAACAGTGTCTTTGAGACACATTCCGTTCTGACGCTGCTTCTGGGGACAACATGCAAATGCCATTACTCCTGTATAGGGCTATGCCTAAAAGTGACAGTCGAGTCAAAATGAGTTTGTTTTTTCCTTTACTCTATTTTCATAGGCCTGACTCAGTGCCCACTAGCTTCCATGGGAGTCTGCCCTTTGACTTCATCAAGAGTAGAATATAAAGTGTGGGAAAAAGTCTGAAACCTAACCTCAGATTGCAGACTATTGTTCCCTGTGACTTTCATTATATTTGTTCAGGAGAAGAAAGATGGATTTAGGAACTTTATTTTCTTTTCCTCACATATCGATTGCTTTAATTATTAACTTTAAATATGCAAATAGCTAAAAGTCACGTCGCTCCGTTGCAGTTAATAGGAGTAGTTTTTTATAATTTGGTTCATCTTAATATTTTTATTGCAATTACTGGAATTTTATGTACTTTTTTAAAGCAAAGCTAGAATGTAAGGGTAAACAGATGTAGCTGTTGACCTTTGTCAAGTGAGAAAATGTACTTTAACTTTCTTCTCAAGCACACACACTTATTTGAGAGTAATGTTTAGGCCAAGGCTTTTCTTGGCACTGTGACCCCCTTCTGACAACAAAAATTGCTACGAGACCCCAGGAGGAGGACCGAAGCCTGAGTCCACCCAGGCCCCGCGCTATGGATGGTGGAGGCAAAGCGACAGCCTGAACCCCACTGCCCCAGCTCAGAGGCCAGCTCTAGACGGGGAGCCTAACTTGAGCTCAGCCGCTCAGAGTGTTGCGACTGGGCTCCATCCTAGGCAGTGAGGCTCCGGTTATGGCTTTCCCCGGGCCACAGAAAATGTGAGCTAGGCCTGGTGGCTCTATTAAAATGGGGCCGAGACCCACTTTGAGGTTATAACCCACAAATGAAGAACTGTGGCTCTACAGGGAGCATTGTCTGAATTCTCTGCTTAGCAGTGTGCAGATACAGTTTTGA
The DNA here is from genome assembly GCF_049634645.1 of Pelodiscus sinensis. Lineage (NCBI taxonomy): Eukaryota > Metazoa > Chordata > Testudines > Trionychidae > Pelodiscus > Pelodiscus sinensis. The sequence continues at coordinate 6,354,500 of NC_134736.1, forward strand.
AGCATTCTCTAGGGCTACGTCTACACGACAGGTTTTGCCAAAAGAGGCAATGCAAATGAAGAGCTGATTAGCATTTTCTCGTGCTTCATCTGCATAATCTCTTCCGATCCATTTTTGCGCAAGGGGTTTGCTCGTGGGGGGGGAGGCACTTCATTTGCATTGCCTCTTCCGGCAAAACCAGTAGTGTAGACGTAGCCTAGGGGTACTGGAAGCAAAGGCCTGGAGATTCTTGCCATTGGTAGCAGGGATTCAATGGAAGATACAGATATTGGGGGACACTTTCTGTAGTATTGTGTATACAGATCTTGTGGGACTGCAGCATTTTCTACAGCTGCAAAATCATGATATAGCAGACCCAGGCACAAACATCTTAAATGCCAAGCTAATTTTCATTTCTAAGGACCAAATATCAGCTTGGTTTAAGCTATCCTTAAAAGATCTTCAACGTCAAAATCTAGGGTATGTCTAGACTACATGGCTCCATTGACGGAGCCACGTAAAATAGTTTGTCTGACATAGTCAATGAAGCGGGGATTTAAATAACCCCCGCTTCATTAAAATAAAAATGGTCTCCACGCTGTGCCGACAATCAGCTGATCTGCCACAGCTTGGCAGTCTAGACGTGGATCGGTCGACAAGGGAAGTCTTTCTTGACTGCTCCCTTATGCCTCGGGGCAGTTACCCTCTTTATGTCCCTCTCCCCTGCATCAGCCAGTCTGACTCTCATTGAAAAGCACATGCTTAAGTGATTTTTTGAATCATAGCTAGAAAGAGGGGCTGGAGAAATCAAGTAACTTTACTGACTGACAGCAATTCAATCTCATTGTAACAAATACTGACCAGAGTCACTTGTTTATTTTACTTTTAAAATTATCAGGTCAAATAGCTAGTTCAAAGAGGAATACACTAAATAGCAAGCTTAGTATTCAGCAGTTTTCATCCCTGGGAAACAATCACCAACTTAATAAGTATTTGGGTACAAAGGCCAAAGTCAGTTTGCAGTTGTCAGCATAGAATGATAAATCTGAATTTTACTACAGCAACAGAAAATACTAACCCTTGTTCGGCAGGTTAGAGTGAAGTTCATGCCAAAAGAAGCCACACAATGCTGAGGTAACTGTGTAAGTCCCACTTAGTTCATATTTTGTGAGTTTCAGCGTGCATCAGCTTTGGGCTGAGCTTCTTCACAGAGGTGACATTCATCCCTAATACGTACCACTGCAGAATACTGATAGAAATGTAGCCGTGTTAGTCTGGTGTAGCTGATGAGCTTTTGTGGGCCAGACTATCTTTGTAATGGGTAAGATAGCCAGAGTCTTTGTTGAGCCCCTCCCGTAGAGTGTCGAATTTTAGCATGAATGCGAGGGGCTCAACAAAGACTCTGGCTAGTTTACCCATTACAAAGATAGCCTCCCCAGTTATCACCTCTAATACCATTAGCTCACAGACATTTACCTTCCCCCCCCCCTCCCGCATCCCCCTTCTGTTCTGAAATTTGATTTGTACTTTTCATATGTGTTAATTTTTTTAAACTGTATTCTTTGGTATATATGGTTGTGACAATTTTCTTCCACTATTTGATCTGAGGAAGTGGGTCTGGCCCAAGAAAGCTCATCATCTAATAAACCATCTTGTTAGTCTTTAAAGTGCTACATAGTCCTGTATTTTGTTTCAGGTACCACTGCAGGCAGTCACTAAAGAAAGGCTGGATTTTCAAATGGAAGAAAGCAGCCTGATCCCCCTCAGGTGCATTTTTTTTTTTCAAATCTTGAAATTCCAGGAGGCAGAATAATTCAATTTGGAGATTAAGAAATGCAAGAAATTACAGAAATAAGAGTGACAATTATATTTATAGCAAGATACTACACACACATCTACTTACAACTCCTCCAGATAATCCTGTACGCTCTGCAGTATTCACCTTTTTTAACTTACTGCCTTTTAACATACCAGCTGGATTACTTTACCTAGAACTAGTGCCTGATGTTACGACCAATATCCATGAAGCACTATACCAACATTTCTCATAATACACTTTCCCTCCCCATTGCCAGTTCTCATCACATCGAAGGGAGAAACACTAAACCAAATATTGCAGAACGTTAAAAAAAATCAATTCAAGTTTGTTTCTTAAATTGTATAGTAGAGATCAGTGAAACTGTTATTTCTGCACTACAATAGATAAGTGGACACTTTATAACAATACTGGGAAAGAACAAGAAAATATCATCAGTAAAAAAAAATGCCAAATAGCTTTTCATTCAGAAAGAAATGGACATCTGAACTCAGTCATTCAATCAGTCCTATCAAAGACCTGTTCAGTTTTTCACAAAATTGGGCTTACTATGTAGGTACTGTAACTTTATCATCTCCTGCAATTTTATCATGGCTCTCCTGACATTTGGGCTATGTCTACACTGGCGGGTTCTAGTGCCAGAAATATGCAAATGAGGCTAAGCGTGGAATATCGCTGAGCCTCATTTGCATATCTAATGAGCCGCCATTTTTGCGGAAGAGGCTCTTGAGCCAGAAGGAGCGTCTACACTGCCCCTTCTTGAGCAAGAAAAACCCTCTTGCGCAACGCCGTTATTCCTGAAAATAATCAGTGTAGCGGCATTGCGCAAGAGGGTTTTTCTTGCGCAACAAGGGGCAGTGTAGACAGCTCCTTCTAGCGCAAGAGCCTCTTCTGCAAAAATGGCGGCTCATTAGATATGCAAATGAGGCTCAGCGATATTCCACACTTAGCCTCATTTGCATATTTCTGGCACAAGAACCCGCCAGTGTAGACATAGCCTTGGTGTTTTTCTGAAATCCCCCCCCAGCTCCTTGAATTGTGTTAGTACATGAGACTCTCAGGAAGCAAGGGACACAGGTTGCAGGGTTTTAATAAGTTTCTAGCTCTCATAGTTATGGAGAACAGCTTGAAAACATGACCCCTAAAGACCTAAAAAAACTCAGGCTAAGAAGATGACTTTCTAATGTATTGAAAAAGCCAATCTCATTATGTTTGGGGGCCTGACTCATGATTTTTGAATGCTTGCGGCAATACTGAGCACATGCTATAACTGCTATTATTATAATACTGGTTGAACTGCCCAAAACTGGGACTTCCTGCTTGAGCAACATCTGTGGTCCAGCAAGACCATGGATGTTCCTGGACCAGAGAGCCCTGGGCCGGGAACTCAGTCACAAGAGGGCAAGTGTCTCCAAGTGGGGCTGAGGCTGTCTGGCACCAGAGCTGTCCAGTATCAGGGCCGGGGCTGGCAGCCCAGATAGCGGCAGTGGGGCCAAGGCCAGCTGGCAACCAGGCCAGGGCTGGCAAAAGCAGGGCCAGAGCTGGTAGTCTGGCCTGGCAGCAATGAGGCTAAAGCAAACCAGCCGGCTGGCCGGCAGCAGCAGGGCCAGATGGCAGCCCAGTGGGGCTGGCGGTAGAAGGACTGGCCATGACTTGTCAGAGCCGAAGCACAGCTGGTGGCAGGGAGGGGCAGTGGTTTCAGGGGCCTGGGGCAGGGGACCTTCCCTGTTCCAGCAAATTCCTTTGTTCAGGACCAATCAGGTCCTAAGGGTGTTGGAGCAGGGAGGTGCAACCTATATTATGAATTTGTCTGGTAGTAGCACTTCAAGTACCAACAAACGTTCCCTCTAATCTTTTCCATCCATGTGCAGATTTTTTTCCATCTACTTGTGGAATATTTTTTTTCTGTGCACCGAGGCCTGTGTGAAGGTGCACCACCAGTAGAAACAACAAACCCTGCTGTGGATGCTCTGCTAATCATCTGGGCAGCATTTTAATCTCTCTTGAGTAGCTGCACAGGAGCACAGTTTATAGGGAATACAGTCTCCTACCAGGGATCAATCAGAGCTTCACTATACGAGACACTGTGCAGATACAAAAAGATGGTCTCTGCCCATAAATCTTATACACCTCCATTTAGACCATCCTCTTATCTTTATTCTTCCAAAGGAAAAGAAAAAGTTCCTCTCATATCTTTATGTTAGTAATCCCTGCAGAACCAGTGTTCTTATTCACTGTGTCCAAAGCGCATTTTATTTCTTACACGTTTCCTTTGATTGAATACACAGCACCATCTAGTGGTGAATTATTAAGGATGGGTAAAGTAAAGGTCCTGGAGTCCAAACTGTATTTCACATTTCTCACTTAGAAAACAAAAACACAGCACTGAAATCAAAGTCACCGGGAAAAAAAGCTAAAAAATGAAATCTACATAAGTCATCAATGAGCTGGTGGAGGAATTTAGTTGGGAGAGGAGTCCCTACTTGTCCCTTCCTGCCTTGTCCCTACTTGTCCCTTCCACTCTCTACAGAAAACCCACCGACTCATACAGTTACCTACATGCTTCCAGCTCCCATCCAGAACACACCACACGATCCATCGTCTATAGCCAAGCCCTTCGATACAACCGCATCTGCTCTAATCCCACTGACAGAGACCAGAAGCTTCAGGATCTCTACCAAGCATTTATAAACCTCAACTACCCACCCGGAGAAATAAAAAAGCAAATTGAAAGAGCCAGACGAATACCTAGAAACCATCTACTTCAAGACAGACCCAAGAAAACCAACAATAGAACACCACTTGTCATCACCTACAACCCCCAACTTAAACCTGTCCAACACATTATCAATAAACTACAGCCTATACTGGAACAGGATACCATACTCAAAGAGGCTCTGGGAGACAGACCCATAGTCTCCTATAGACAACCACCTAACCTCAAGATGATTCTTACCAACCACCACAGGACATACCACACTAATACCAACCCTGGTACCTTCCCTTGCAACAAACCCCGTTGCCAGCTTTGTCCACATATTCATTCTGCTGATACCATTATTGGACCTAACCAAGTGAGTTATAAGATCAAGAACACATATTCCTGCGCATCCAGAAATATAATCTATGCTATCATGTGCCGAAAGTGTCCGTCTGCTATGTACATTGGACAAACATCTCAGACACTTCGCCAAAGGATTAATGCCCACAAAACAGATATCAGACAAGATCACAAAGAAAAAACAGTTTCTTGCCATTTTAACCAGAAAGGACACTCTCTCAATGACTTAGCCACCTGCATTCTGCTACAAAGACCTTTTACATCTGCACTTGAAAGGGAATCCTCTGAACTGTCATTCATGTTAAAATTTGACACTTTCCAAAAAGGACTCAACAAACACTTGAACTATCTCACCCATTACCAAGATAGTTTCCCCAATTATCACCTCTAATACCATTAACTCACAAACATCCCACTCTCCCTACCTCTAATATCATCAATTCACAGACACTTACCTTCCTTCCTTCCCCCCCCCCCCCCCCCCGCATCCTCCTCCTGTTCTGAAATGTGATTTGTCCTTTTCATATTTGTTCATTTTTTTAATTGTATCCTTTGGTATATATGGTTGTGACTACTTTCTTCCACTATTTGATCTGAGGAAGTGGGTCTGGCCCACGAAAGCTCATCATCTAATAAACCATCTTGTTAGTCTTTAAAGTGCTACATTGTCCTGCATTTTGCTTCAGCTACCCCAGACTAACACGGCTACATTTCTATCACTATTCTAGATTGGCATGGACGCTTTTCCGCAAAAAGTGCTTTTCCGGAAAAGCATCCTGCCAATCTAGATGCGCTTTTTCCGAAAATACTTTTAACGGAAAACTTTTCCGTTAAAAGCATTTTCGGAAAATCATGCCAGTGTAGACGTAGCCTTTGTGTTCCTTTCCATGCACCCCAATGGGTCATGTGGAAGACACCAAAATTATTTCGCATGTCAAGGTATTTTGGCAATGCTTCATTTCTCATGGTCATACCAGCACCTGACTCAGCATCCAAACTGGGGTTGGGGTAAGGTCTGGTCTGTGTGCTCAGAGACTGCAGTCTGGAACAGGTCCATTCAAAATCCAGCCATGCACAATCCTGGCACCCACTTGTAGTAAGTTGAGGGTCAGTAACATGGAGTCAGCAGGCCTAAATAGAAGCCTGTAACATGAAAACAGCAACAGGCCTGCAATCTAGTGAGCAAGACTTTGGTTCAGTAACAGGAGCCAAGAAAGAGGCCCTATTGATAACTGTGCGATTGTGTAAGTTAGGTCAAGCATGGAAGGACACAGGGAGGCACTGGGTACAGACTGTAAGCCAAAGGGGAGTATTGGAACATCTCAATAAGAAATGTCTTGGTACAAAAACTCCCTAAAAACTAATGCACATACCGACCTAGGTTCAGGACCAGGTTGAAATTGACAGCATGAAGGATAGTAAGTAAGCCCCCCTTCCATAAGGTGAGGGGTGGTAACTAGGCAACAGAGGGTGGTAACCTGGTACGTAAAGAAATGATGTCAGTTGTTTGTACCTGTCTATAAAAGGACACCGCAGAGGGTGCTCTCCGGCCGACCTTGGGGGGGGGGGCGCACTAGGCGCCTGAACGGCAGGTGTCATTGCCTAAGCTTACAGAGTGCACAGTAGCTTCACTTTGACTAACTGCTGTTAATATCTGTTATATGGCAATAGGCCTGCCCGGTGTTGGTACCTTGTCAACACGGGCCATAGTGCCCAGTGGTGTCACATTGTACTGATCTCTGTTACCAACTGGTAGAGCTTCGCATTTGATAATAAACCTGCTCGACTGATTTCAAACCTTGCCTGCATCTGTCGTTTCCGGGGCCTCTCAGAGATCTCTTGTGTTGACCCAAGTGCACGGGGTCTAACGCTCTAGATAAAGGGAGTACCGATTGTTACGCACGCAGCCGAAAGTTTAACAACGGAGTAGAGGTCCTGTCAGGAGCACGCCAGGACAACCCTGACCAGACGACGCTGACACTGACAGTCCAGACCACCGAAGGTACCGAGGTACGAAAACACCGAGGTACGACACCACTTTACAACTTTTAGCCCAGTAGTTAGAGCAAGGGATGTAGGAGACCCAGCTCAATTCCCCCCCCCCCCCCCCCCCAGCAAGAAAAAGGATTTTAATGAGTGTTTCTCGCCTCTCAGGAGATTATGCTAACCACTGAGCTCTCAGTGTGAGACTCCTGCCATCTCTCCCTTTGAAGCTGTTCTATTATGAATAAATAATGAAAGAATGAGGATCAGGAGGACTGTACCTGGGCCTTCCACTTCCCAGATGGGGGCTCTAACCCAAGGCCTGCCCAAGTACATACCGTGCTAATATAGCAACATTTGATCAGGGAAAGATTTCGTAACCTAGCTGATGTGCTTCATGGACAAGCTAGATAAGCAGATACATTTTATTTGAGGATCGCGTAGTGCACTGGGTGATTTATACTGATGACCATTCATAGAAAAATGGATGGTTCAGGGGACTGGCAATGGGATTTTGCAAGAGCGTTCTTGCCTACGGATGTTCAGTTCCAAGCTTGCTCAGCTCAATGATCAGAAGGTGCTGGTTCTGGACAGCAATCAGGTGCTGTCTCTGTCTAGTTCTTTGTCTCCAGCACAAAGCCCTCCAGTGCTATAGGGAGTTTCAACCAAGTGATCAGGGAACAAATGGATAACCACTACATCTGTCCGCTTGTGCTGCTGTTGCCCATGCTGACCTATTCTGTGGGCAGAGGGCTTCTGTCAGCAGCGCAGTCAACACAGCATCTTTCACCAGCCAGCACCTTGGTATATAGGTGCTGCATTACAGGAAGCAGGCTACTGCTCTCCAAAAACCAGTCAGCCTAAGCTATATGTTTGATTTACGTTCTTACAGTAATCTGACTCTAAGAAACACATGCCTATTTTTGCCTGCACATTTGCAAAACAGCCAACCGGGCTTTCCCCTCAACTCTTTCCAACAAAATACCTGGCCACCTCTGACTGATTCATTCACAAACACACAGACAAGTTCTATGGCAAAGCCAGCAACTGAGCCTTTATTCTATGGCTTTGTCTACACTACAAGGTTTTTGTGCAAGAGCTCTTCTTCAAAAATTTCTTGCGCAAAAGCAGGCCCACACCTCTAAAGCACATCGCAAAAGCCATGTGCTCTTGCGCAAGAGAGCATCCACACTGCATGGACACTCTTGAACAAGGAAGTTCTGATTGCCATTCACAGAATGGCCACCAGAGCACCTGTGCTTTTTCTGATAGGCTCTTTTTGCACAAAAACCCCCGTTGAGCATCCACACACACCTTTTTGTGCAAGAACTCTTGTGCAAAAAGGAGTTATTCCTCGTACAAAGAGGTATATCTACACTGTAAAAAGCCCTCTGTTCTGCCATTCTACTGCGTTCTACAGCTGGTTTTGCGCAAAACCCTGTAGTGTAGACATAGAAAATAACAATGGTCCTGCAGCACTGGTATGTCTACACAACAGAGAAGATTGAAGCTGCTGATCTTCCAGGGTTCAAATTCGCGGGTCTAGTGAAGACTCGTTAATTTGAACTGAGAGGGTGCTCCTGTCGATGCCGGTAGTCCTGCTTCCATGAGGAGTAAGGGAAGTCGAAGGGAAAGTGTTATCCTTTTAACTTCCTGCAGTGCGGTTAGTCAAAAGTCAAGTTAAGGTACTTCAACCTCAGCTACACAATTAACATGTCTTAACCTTATCCCGTAGTGTAGACATATCCTCAGGGCAAATCTACACTACAGCATTATTTTGAAATAACTGATGTTATTTCGAAATAACAAAGGGAGTGTTCACACAGCAACTCTGTTATTTTGAAATTACTTCTAAATAACAGGGCTTTTTATTCTGGAAAAATAAACTCTCATTTCACAAGGAATAATGCTTATTTTGAAATTGCCATTTCAAAATAGCTGTAGTGTGGACGTGCCACTGCTGCTATTATGAAATAGCTCCTCTCAGGGCTATTCAAAGTAATTACTTCTCGGTGCTTCCTGGGGCTCTAAATTGAAGTAGCGTATCCACATTAGGGGAGCTGCCTTGGACTAATTTCGAGGCTTCCCTGTAGTGTAAACATGCTATTTTAAAATAGTTATTTCAGGAGTTGTTATTCCAAAATAACTTATTTCAAAATACCCTTATAGTGTAGACGTATGTCTGGACTACATGGCTCCATCAACGGAGCCATGTAGATGAGTTTACTAGACATAGCAAAATGAAGCGGCGATTTCAATAATTGTTGCTTCGTTTACATCAAAATGGCCGCCGTACTGTGCCAATGATCAGCTGATTGGCACAGCGAGGCAGTCTAGATGCGCCGTGGTTGACAAGGGAAGTCTTTGTCGACCTCTCCGGTATGCCTCGTGAAACGGAGCAGTCGAAAAAGACTTCCCTTGCCAACCGTGGCGCGTCTAGACTGCCCTGCTGTGCCGATCAGCTGATCGTCGGCACAGCGTGGCAGCCATTTTAATGTAAATGAAGCGGCGATTATTGAAATCACTGCTTCATTTTGCTATGTCTAGTAAACTCATCTACATGGCTCCATCGACGGAGCCATGTAGTCTAGTGTCACGGGGTACGTCCCTGGCATGGGCTGTGTCCCCTCCCTTATGGGCCTGTTGCCCGCTCTATCAGGGCTAATACCACCCTAGTAGTCCCTACACGAAAGTCCAGGTCCCTCTTTCAGGGTAAATACGACCGTACCAGTCTCACTGTAAAGTTCATGCTCCTCTACCAGAGTACCTATCACATTAACAGTTCCACATAAAGGTCATGGCCCTCTATCAGGGTACATACGGCGGCTGCTCGCTCTGTCTCCGGGTCAGGTACGGGCGGCAACTCCGGTCTCAGCTGCTGCAGAAACACTGACCCGGCCTGGACTGCTCCCGCCTCCTGCCGTCTCCCTGGCTGCAGGGCTCCCTCTGCTTTTATACCCAGCCTCTGCAGGAAGCATGCCCAGCAGGGCCAGAGGGGCGGGGCTTTCTCTGCCAGCTGGGACTGGGCTACCCCCTGTCCATCAGTGCAGGGCCTGTCCGCCCTGTCACATCTAGACATACCCTTAGAGACTAACAAAAAAAAAAACATGATATGAGCTTTCGTGGGCACAACCCACTTCATCTGAAGAAGTCGGTGGTGCCCATGAAAGCTCATGATACCATCTATATTTTTTGGTAATTTAGGTGTACTAGGAATCCCAAAACGTGTCAGCTACAAGTAACACCAGAACATGGTGCATGTGACCCTGCAAATGCACTTTTAGCTTTCCACAGAAACCATTTCTACTTTGTCGAACCTGTACCCTGAATCACCTTTTCTCTGGAATATTCATTACACAGACTTTTTTCCTTTGCATCCTAGGCTTAGAGTACAGATCCATTCAGATCCACTCCACAGAATATTTTCTTTAACATAAATCAGAGAAGAAAATTATTTGGAAGAAATGGTCAGAAGCATAGGTGTGCCTTACTAGTGATAGAAATGTAGCCGTGTTAGTCTGGGGTAGCTGAAGCAAAATGCAGGACAATGTAGCACTTTAAAGACTAACAAGATGGTTTATTAGGTGATGAGCTTTCGTGGGCCAGACCCACTTCCTCAGATCAAATAGTGGAAGAAAATAGTCACAACCATATATACCAAAGGATACAATTAAAAAAAAAATGAACACATATGAAAAGGACAAATCACATTTCAGAACAGGAGAGGGATGCGGGGGGGGGGGGGAAGGAAGGAAGGTAAGTGTCTGTGAATTGATGATATTAGAGGTGGGGAGAGTGGGATGTTTGTGAGTTAATGGTATTAGAGGTGATAATTGGGGAAGCTATCTTGGTAATGGGTAATGCCTTACTAGGTTTGTTTGCAATAAATTCTGAGCCAAACAATTCTCACTGGTGGCTTGGGCGAACAATCATGATTCGAGTCCTGCACGTTATACAAACTTTGTATCTGCATCTGGAAAAATGATCCACATCTGTGAATATGGATTCTGGTGGATATAAGGAAGAGAACTGCAGATTAACAGGGCCCTAATTATGGTCAGTGCTCGCTTCCATTGAGTGAACAGTCAGAGTTTGAAGGTGTTAAGATTTTCCCTAATCTATCTAAGCAGATAACCAAGCTCATGAGTTTATTCTTTCACATGTGTGCGAGAGTACATCTACACAGCAGGGCTAAAGTTGAATTAAACTACGCAACTTCAGCTATGTCAATTACTTAGCGCCAAAAGCTGACTTAAGCTATCTTTACAACAGGAAGTCAAAGGAAGAAAGAACACTCTTCCTTCAACTTTTCTTACTCACTTGTGAAATGAAGGTTACCAGGAGTCAGAGTAAGAAGTCTTCCAGCTCGACATTATTTCGAAATAAAGACTTGTAGTGTAGACATGCACTATGTCATTTCAGAATAACATCAGTTAGTCCAAAATAATACTGCTGTGTAGATGTACCCCTAGGATGTCACCAACATCACCTGTGAATTATAACTTTTGCAAATGTATAATATAAAGTGGATGTGTAAGAGTCTGTCTTCACTGCAAAAAAGATGTGTCCTTGACTTGGGTTGGCTAACTCATGTTAAAAAGTAGTGAAGATGACAGCAATTCAGTTTTAATTCAGATTAACAGTTCAAGTGAAACCTTGTACATGACCCTGAGGTTAAACTCAAGTTAAAGCCAAGTTGCCATGTGTTCTTTACTATTTTAATCTGGGTTAGCTAACCCAAGTTCAAATACTTTTTTTTGCTATCTAGATATATCCTGAATGACCTTTTTAACATATGTAACACTTGTCCAGCTGTCTATACTAAACTCTTTAGGTTTAAGTCATTTTTGCCATACCAGATTCTGTGAGCTCACTAGAATGGAGCAAGTATGTGATGAGCAAATTAGCTCATCTATGAGATACAGGGAAGAATCTTACCTACCCAGAGGAGGTCGCTGTTGCTTTACAGAAGATGCCTACAAACTCTAAAACATAGGATTCTTGTACAAGTGATTATTTTAGGGACAACACGGCATGATTGATCTGTGGAATTCTAACATTCTGCTACATCTACATTGGCCCAAAGGATCGCTTCATCGTTTGGTATTCCTGGCAAATGCAATCAAGAACACAAAAAGGAATCAGAGTGAAGACTGCTACTTTACATCATTAAATCAGGAAACAAAATGTGCCTACGGAGAATGCCACTGAAGGCACTGTAAAATTACGAGAAGTCTGTGGCACTTTATAGACTATATTATTTGGGCATCAGCTTGCAGAGGCTGGAGCCCATTTCGTCAGATGGATGAAGTGGAAACATATTCCCAGTTCATGCATCTGACAAAGTGGGCTGTAGCCCATTACATTTCTGCCCAAATACATCTGTTATTTTCTAAGGTTCCACAGGACTCCGCATAATATGTGCACTGTTACACACACAGAAAGGGGCAGGGCCGCCTGAGGGGGGGAGCAAGTGGGGCAATTTGCCCCAGGCCCCACAGGGGCCCCCACGAGAATGTCTGAAGTCTGAGGTCTGAGATAGGGCATGCCAGGAATTTCCCCCGAAATTGCTTTGCCCCAGGCACCCTGAATCCTCTGGGTGGCCCTGGAAAGGGGCCATTCTAAGAGACAAGACACAAGTCTTTGCTCCCTGTGCTGCACTAGGCATATTATTTTGCCTTTCTCTGAAGTATTAGATTTTGGCTACTGGCAGAACAGACCCCAGATGGGAATCACACAGTGGTCTGTCCCAGTGACACAAACCACATATTCCTGCTTGCTATGACAACCTGAGCCTGGTACTGGATAGTCACAAACCAGCACTGATGCAAAATCTGGGGTAGGACAGAATACACATAAGAATAATAAAAGCATTTTAGAATCCTACCGGCATGCAAACTGAAGAAAATGGGATCACCACGCTGGCATTATGATGCTGTTCACTCTGGGGAGCTACTCTAGAGCAGTGTTTCTCAACCAGTGGTATGAGTATCCTTGGGGTCCTTGAGAGACGTTTGGGGGAGGGGTACATCAAGACAACTGATATTTCGAGAAAACTGAATTTTTGTTTTAAGTTTTCCAGCGCTTTATTATTTTTGTACTTTTACCACCCAAAAATTTCATTGCACCCCCAGCTACGATTAAGTTGTTTAAACAAATGTGTTGCAATGGTAGAAAAAGAATTGTGTGTGTCTGAAAACTGTAGGTACTGGGGGTACTTATTTTTTTTTTTTAAAAAAAAGGTACTTATATATATATATATATTTTTAAAAGGGGTACTTTAGAGCAGTGTTTCTCAACCTTTTTTTTAATAAAGTACCTTTCTGGTACATCAGTCATACAGGAGATATGATCATTGTTCAGTGCCAGCCTTTTAAATCTGTAAACATCCACTTGCTTAAGATTTTAGTCCACAGCATGAAATGCATGTCTGTGCAGAGAGTCCAAAGAAGGCTTATGCATAGCTTATGTTGTAATTAAATACTGAGAGTTTAAGTAGAGGACAGGTCTCTCTGCATGGGGGCAAATTTCACCCGCAGTCCCCACCCACAGTCTAAATCATAGAATCATAGAATACTAGGACTGGAAGGGACCTCGCGAGGTCATCAAGTCCAGTCCCCTGCCCTCATGGCAGGACCAAATACTGTCTAGACCATCCCTGATAAATGAGGAAGACTCTTAAGAAATCTTCACAAGGAGGCACTTTATACTCAGCTGCATTAAATTATTGGCAAAGCAACAACATTTATCAGGGAAATCCCATGGAAAGTCCAGCATGTACCATAAATGTGGGTGTGTGCAGTAGGGAAATTTGTACCAACAAGGAGCAAAGGAAATGACAGAAAATTTATTTTGCCTTAAATAATACAACTGCACCCTTCAGCAGCATAATTCAGCAATTCACATGGAGAGTTCTTGATGGGATCAACCATGAAATATATTACAGAGGAAAGATCTAAATTACAATTATTCACACTGGGACTCCATTCCTGAATGTGTAAGATGTTAGTCATGCCATTTAACGCTCCCAGACACAACGCTGAAGAACGCAGTATAAAAATCTATTTTAGAATAGATTATGAAACACAGACAATGATGGGAGGAACCTGAAATCAGAGAATGAAAATGGATATCTACCTGGGTCAGATATTAATTTAATGAGCAAAGGAAGTTTTCTGTGTTTCATTATTTTTTAAAGTGAACAAAGATTTAATAATAAATAACAACAATACCTTAACACACTAAAAAAGCCAAAATTTTCATAAGTGACAAGGGGTTCAGAATGCCTCAGTTCTTGAGTGCTCAACTTGAGACTTCTTATAAAAGGACCATAATTTTCAGAGTGGGTTCTTTTCACTTTCTGAAAATCAGATCCCTTCATAAGGGGTCTCCACCTGGGTGCCCCAAACAGAGGCACTCAACATAATAAGTTCCTGGAAAATATCTTGATCCAAAATTCTTCCTCTAAACTTGAAACCAGCCTTGAAGCATAGAAAAGAAAACAGTTCAGAAATTTCAGCCAGAGGCTTTGAAGGCCACATACTGCCTTCAGTTACACCCAATCAATCCCAGTGCAGATAGTGTAATCACACCAATAATGAAGTAGCTGCAGTTGCCCAGGTATAGCTAATTAATTCTTTTCAGCAAGACAACGTCCATCAGCAGTAGCTTCAGAAATGACCTTTGCTGAAAGGCCATACCATGCGCAGATCTAAATTGGCATAGCTCTACTGTATTTTGCAAAGATGGATCAAACTTCTTTCTGATGAGAAAAGTTCCTTTCTCTGGGCAATTTCTTCTACAGCCTTCTCTGAAGTGTGTGTGGGGTGAATGTATGCCATTGACAGGATGCCAAAGGCAGGAGATGCTGGAGCATAATCAAGTGACTCACCTTTTCCGGCAAATCCTTTTGCAGAAATTCCTTCCTCATAGTTTAATCAAATGTGTAAAAATTAAAAGTTTACCAGATATGTGTAAAAAGATTTTGGTTCTCATGGGTAAAGTATTATATCTCTAAAAGCAGAGGTGTAAGATAAGTATATAATCTTAGGAACAGGAAACGACTCAACATGCCTGCTTTTTTAAATGATTTTTTCTCTCAGTTACTTTTTATGTCGTGCCTAGTTAGTATATAAGCTCTTGAGAACAGGGACTGTCTCTTGCTATGTGTTCATATACCACCTATCTGGAAGAGGCTTTCTGTTACTATAACAAACAAACTTTTCTAATTTTCATTATACTCTCCCCAAGTCCACTCAATCTATAGAAAGAAAATTTACAGTGCTACCAACATCTGAATTCCTGTCTACTCTTCCTTTAACCTCCTTCCTTCATTACGTCCTTTCTAAGCTCCTGAACAATGATGGTCCTGCCTAAATCTCTGATGTCACTCTCATACAACCCACCTCATTGCCAAAGATTTTCTGAAGCTAACTTCCTGAATTCCCAATAGTATCCTTGACCCAGACTTCAGGAATGCTTGGAATTTTCTACCTTTCCTGGAGCACACAGTATACGGCAGTTTAAACAGGCAGAAAGCCATTCCAAGTTGTGGGACAATGCTGAAATACCCTATGCCTTTGAGCAAGGAATTTTCTTTCCTACCCCTGAGGTTCCCTTGGGCAAGTGTTTGGCTAAATGATTCTGACTGGCTGTGGAAACCAAATGTTGTCAACTGAAGTAGCTTGTGCAACTCCTAGAAAGCATTATACACAGCCTGTTTGCTCATTTTGCATGCTCAGATTGCTTTCATAACAGATGGTGCATTATAACACTCCCTGTAAATTTAAATTAAAGCTGCGATTGATGTGTTAGTGGGCTTCCATGTACATCTCACCTCCTATAGTAAACATCTCTAATAATACATCATTGTGGGACCAAATGTATTGGAGATATGAGGCTGTTTGCATAAAATATCATGCATCTGTTGGGGTAATGGGTGGCAGAAGCCATAAGTGGCTATATGCACAGTTACTTTGGTGCCTCAAAACCCACCTTTCAGATGCTGCCTAAAACTGTAGGTGCCTATAGTCCCCATGGCAAAGCATAGGCAAAACTGCCCGAGTCCTGATAAGTCCTCACTAATAAGCTCTGCAGAACCCTCAGAGCGTGCTTACAGTATTGGGCTCGCACAAGAGACAGCCTAAGGGAAGCACATGTGGAATTTTTCAGATTCAGGAAGGCATTTGTCTCCAGGTTCCACAGTCAGCCAGTCGGTAGGCCCTTCGTTGGGATGTGGGCAATTCAAGTTCACATTCTTCCTCTGATAGATTAAAGGCAGGAACTTGAAACCTCATGGCAGGTGAGAGTGACCGTAAAATCTCAAGTATAATGCGCACTTTTCCCCACGGTTTTTAAGGGTTAAAACCAGGGTGCGAATTATATATAGGAGGTTATTTGTAAAGTTTTTACCTAACCATCCCCGCCAGGCTCCTGAACAAGACACCGCATGCAGGCAGCTAGACAGGAGGCCCCACGGCAGCCGCGAGCTCAGATGCCCTGCCCGCTGGCTCTTCACCTTGTCTGGGAGCCTGGCTGAGCTCGTGCCTGCTGTGGGGACCCCCTGCTCAGCAGCAGGATGCACCAGCAGCTGAGCAGGGGGCCCCCGCGGCAGGCATGAGCTCAGCCAGGCTCCTGGACAAGGTGAGGAGCCAGCAGGCAGAGCAGCTGGGCAGGGGGGGAAGGGGCCCCGTGGCAGGCGCGAGCTCAGTCCGGTGCACGAGCAGCTGGGCAGGGAGCAGGTTTCAAACTCTGCTGCTGGCTCCCCTGTGCTGTGCGCTTTTCCCGGGCGAGCCTGTAGGTGAGAGCGGGACCGTAAAATCACAAGTATAATGGGGGTGCACATTATAGATAAGAGCTCAGTTTATTCCAGAATTCTGACATTTAAAAGGTAGGTGCGCATTATACATAGGTGCGCATTATACTTGAGATTTTACGGTATCTGCTTTGATATTCTGGGTTAGGTTCCTTCTCTCTGCTTTTGGAGCTGTTCCTCTTTTTATAAATATGGAATTCAATATTCAAAAAACAGTTTAAGGAGAGACTTGAACTGGAATCTCTCCTACATCAGTGCCCGATTTGCTCCTAGAACCTGGAAAAACACTTCCTTTCTCTCCCTCTAGCCCAGTGGTTTTCAACTTGTTTCAGTCCACCGACCACCAGGCCAATCAAAAAATGTTCGTGGACCACCTCCAGCACATGTAGCACAGGACGAACACTGCAGCAACTGCTCAGCACAACGGCGGCAGCTACACTGACGCTCAGAGCCTCAGACAGAAGTTACTGGCAACACAACGCGGTTGCGTTCTAGATGACGCACCGTGTGCTTGTGAACACGGTGTAAAACAGCCTAACAGCAGCACCTGCTCACACCGTGTGACTTTGGACCAGAATATTCCTGTGAACCACCAAAAAAGTCACCATGGACCACCAGTTGAGAACCACAGCTCTAGCCCAATGAACAGTAAATTATTCAATGAAAAACGGAATCGCTCCAATGGCAAGGACCAAGAGAGCCTGCCCACTCTGGAACATTTACGGAGAGTGCTTCAGATCTGCATTTAAGCCAAGCCCTGCTCCAAATCAGGCAGAATTTGAATCCATCTCTCCACATTCCAGGTGAGTGCCCTAACCACAAAGCTATGGACTATTAAAGAGTGGAACGGGTCTGTCCATTACTATAGCCTCTTTTGACCAACACTGAGTGGCTCTGCCTTCAAAGCTCTTTACAAATATTATCCAATGAATATCCCACAAGGCTGGAATCATTATCCCTATTGTACAGAAACTCAGGTAGAGAGAAGTAAGGTGACTTCCCCCAGGCCACAGAGGAGTCAATGCCAAGACTGGAATTAAGATACAGGACTTCTGGGTATAGAATTCTGTGACACTGGGGTTCAGTGGGGGTGAGAAGAGCCGTTGAATAAAAATGGAAACTCTGTATATAATAGAAATCACATCAAGCCGGGAGGTTCTGCTCCACCCCTAGGAACACCTACTTTCAGTGCCTCTATGCTCAGTCTAATAGACCACATCTCTTTCTGTTCAGGTTTGACCTACTTATAATCTACCTGCAATACAATCCAGTTGCTCAGTCACACTAATATGGCTGATCTCTCTCTCAGTGAAATCGGTTTGTAAATATACTGGGTCAGGGGAAGCCTGTGAGTCAGCACTCACTTTGTTTTGTTAGTCCCTCTCGAGTTATAAGCTTGTGGAGCTCTATTTGTATCAAACATTGCGGTTTCACGGCAAACCGACAAGCAAGGCAGGCACTGCTCTGACATGTGGCTTTGAGCAAAGGTTTACCTGACTGTTCCTCAGTTTTCTCATATGTCAAATGAGGATAATGATTCATGCTTCTTTTGTAAAGAGCCTGGAGTTTAATGGATGAAAGGCAGTGTGTAAGAACTAGGTATTATTGTTATAAGCATAAAGGGCTAGATATTCAGGCTGGCTGTGTCTACATTGGCATCCCTTTCCGGAAAAGGGATGCTAATGAGACACATCGCAATTGCAAATCCGCGGGGGATATTTAAATATCCCCCGCGGCATTTGCATTTACATGGCTGCTGCTTTTTTCCGGCTTGGGAATAAGCCGGAGAAAAGCGCCAGTCTAGACGTGATTCTCCGGAAAATAAGCCCTTTTCCAGAGGATCTCTTATTCCTACTTGAAAGCTTGAAAGTAGGAATAAGAGATCCTCCAGAAAAGGGCTTATTTTCTGGAGAATCACGTCTAGACTGGCGCTTTTCTCCAGCTTATCCCCAAGCCGCAAAAAAGCGGCAGCCATGTAAATGCAAATGCCGCGGGGGATATTTAAATCCCCCACGGATTTGCAATTGCGATGTGTCTCCTTAGCATCCCTTTTCCGGAAAGGGATGCCAATGTAGACACAGCCCCTATGTCTAGACTACAGCCTTCTTTCGGAAGAAGCTTTTTTCGGAAGATCTACTTCTTCTGAAAGGCTGTGTCTAGACTGCAGGGTTTTTTAGAAAAAAGTAGCTTTTTTTCGTAAAAACTTCACCTGTGTCTAGACTACAGCCGCGTTCTTTCGAAATTAAATTGAAAGAACGCGGCTTTTCTTTCGATGGCAGTACTCCTCATTTCACGAGGAAGAACGCCTTTTTTCGAAAGTGCTCTTTCAAAAAAAGGCGTTCTTGAATGCAAACAGGGCTTTTTCGAAAGAGAGCATCCAGACTGCCTGGGTGCTCTCTTTCAAAAAAGCGGCTTGCTTTTGTAAAAGTACTGCTTGCAGTCTAGACACTCTTTTTCGAAACAGGCTTTTTCGAAAGTATCTTTCGAAAAAGCCTCTTTCGAAAGAGGCTTGCAGTCTAGACGTAGCCAAAGAGAGTGTCCACACTGCAAAAGTGCATCGAAAAAGCAATCTGCTTTTTTGAAAGAGAGCATCCAGACTGAATGGACACTCTCTCACATGTAAGCTGTGATTGCTATGGATGGAATGGCCACCAGGGTACCTGTGCTTGTTCCTCTTTCTTTTTCTTCCAAAAGAACTCCCTCTTCCCCAGCCTTTTTGCAAAGGAGCACTTTCGTAAAAAGGCTTCTTCCTCATAGAATGAGGATTACCAATGCTAGAAAAAAAAACCTCTGTTCTTCTGATTTTCCTGCAGAAGAACGCAATTGCAATGTCGACATTCCTCAAGTTGTGTCAGAAAAACTGCCATTTTTCCAACAAAGCTCTGTAGCATAAACATACTCAGTGGCTATAAATGCACTTAGTCTGATTTACATCACTTGGGATTTTGGACCCAGTGCTGAGTCCTAGTTTGCAATAAATCATGTTTATGCTGCACCAGCAAGCTGAGGATTCCCCCAATGGGATGTGGCAAGGCTGGGGGAAAGCCAACAGGTGCGGAGGAGCACGTGGATCGGACAGAGACATCCCAGAGGGGGAAGGTCTATTAATAGAGATTCTCTGTGTTCTAGTAAAAAGGAGAGGATGGAAGAGGATAAAACATGGGTAAGATCTAATGAGAAACAGTGTAATGAAAAAAAAAAGAGTCCCATTCCAGCACATCATGTAATGGCAGACAGCTAAATAGAGACAAATATTTAAAGTGCTTTTATACCAATGCTAGAAGTCTAAATAATATGATGGGTGAACTAGAGTGCTTTGTATTGAATAAGAACATTGATATAATGGGCACCATAGAAATTTGGTGGAATGAAGATTATCAGTGGGACACAGTCATACCAGAGTACAAAATATATTGAAGGACAGAATAGTGCAATGCTGGTGTGTGAGTGGCATTGTATGTGAAAGAAAGCATAGAATTAAATGAAGTAAAATCTTAAGTGAACCAAACTATTCCATAGACTCTTTATGGTTAGTAATTCCATGCTCCAATAATATGACTATAGCAGTAGAATAAAAGTGCTATCAGGCTTAACAACCAAGTAAAAGAACCAGTGAAAGAGAAAAAGACATCATTTAAGAAGTGAAAGTTAAAATCTAGTGAGGAAAATAGAAAGGAGCATAAACTCTGTCAAATGAAGTGTAAAAATATAATTAGGAAGGCCAAAAAAAGGAATTTGAAGAACATCTAGACAAAAAAAGTCAAAAGTTAATAGCAAAATATTTACTCCTTCCCAGAACACTAGAACGCCAAAATGAAATTAATAGTAGCAGATTTAAAACACAAAAAAATGGACATGGGTCTTCACACAACACACAGTCAACCGGTGGAACTCCTTGCCAGAGAACGTTGTGAAGGCCAGGTTTTTAACAGGGTTAAAAAAAAAAAGAGCTAGATAAATCCATGGCTATTAGCAGGAATGGGGTCCCTAGTCTCTGTCAGAAACTGGGAATGGGTGACAAGGAATGGATCTCTTGATGATTATCTGGTCTGTTCATTACCTCTGGGGCACCTGGCATTGGCCACTGTCACACAGAATACTGAGCTACGTGGACCCGTACTCAATGGGGACCACAACCTGGAAGAAATCTTAACTGAACCAGGAATAACGGAAGTCTCTAAAGTGGGGATCCCCCCACAGGTGCCCAAACTGTAACTCTGCCCCGTGAATTCCCTTCCCCTGAGGCCCTGTTGCTACCCTCTGAGCTCCTGTCTGCCATCTGCCCTTTCCCTCCAAGGCTCTGCCCCCAGGCTGTCCCTTATCACCAAATCCCTAACCTTAGTCACACCACCCAAAGCCTCACTCCTGCATCACCTCTTTATTTGCTCTTAGAGCCAGTACAAAAAGTGATGGAGGCATGTGCCCTCTTCTGGCCTTCAAATAACCCCCAAACCTCACCAAGCAAACTCTCCACAGACCAGGCCACACCAACGCAAAGCAGCACCAGACCCTGCCAGAACAACAAATGTGAAACCTGCAGGCATATCTCCACTGTACTAGTGATCAGTATTCCCCACAACACATCTTTCAAGATCAATAAGTCCGACACATGCGAGGCACCTCACCCACTGTAGTAAATGCTCCAGTGGTTGAAACCAGACAGTAACTATGCTCTTGAATGAATTCACACAAAATAATGACCAAAAAAACCCATTCCATCTGCCATGGGTGAAGACTATTCACAAAACGATCATGCCACCTGTGACCTCGTAAATCCCAACCCTCAAAGGAAACCTGCACAACCTGCTTCAAAAGGTGAGCCTGGGTGCTTAAATTCATAACTTCGCTAAAAAAAAATCATGAATTTAAAAAAGACGCTGGATTTATGACTTACGTCAGCAATCTGTAACCAACTAACCTTTTTTTCCCCTCCAACTTCAGTGGTGTTTGTGGGTCACTTCGTCTTGAATGGACCCTTACAATATGTGTTAGCCAGTTATGCTAAACAATCTGTTCCATCTTGTATATAGCAGTGATATTCTGCGTACCTTTCCCAGCCCTGAAGGAAAGCTCTGTGTAGCTCTAAAGCTTGTCTCTTTTACCCACAGAAGTTGATCCAATAAAATGTATTACATCATCCATCGTACCACCCTCGGGATATGTCTACACTATGCAGCTTTTAGCAACAAGGCTGGCTCAACACAGCCCTCTCACTAAACGATGACACATGTAAATGCTTTTTGTCGGCACTTTTGCCGACAAAATACTTTTGGTCCCAAGTAGCAGGTTTTAGTTTCTTGGCAGGAGAGTGGCCCTGCCAATAAAGCCGCAAGTGCAAATGTAGACACAGCCTGTTTGACACAAAGGTATATTGTTCCCACCCGCAAAAAAAAAAAAAAGTTGTAAGAAGGGTCTTACCTCATCTTTACCTGTGAAAGTTCTTGCTAGAAAGTTTAACAGCTACTGTGCCTTGATGTTCTTGTTCTACGTTTTGCTCCTTGATCTGCCCTTGCAATATTGGAGAGAGAGACACATCTTCAAATATCTTCCCTAGAGAACAAAGATGGATTTTTGTTCCTGCACTGACTGGAATGTTCTGTCAAAAATGTAAAGAATATTATTAGCTACAGATATAATTTTATTTTCATAGATAAACAATGACAGAATGTCATTACGGTTTCATACCACTACCCATCATCACAGAATTGGATTGCCTTCAAGGTAAATCAATAGCAATAACAAAGTCCCTGGTGGACTTCAGAGATGCTCTGGCATGTCTCTCTTTATGGAATCAAACCTCTGACTGGATAGAGTTTTTTTGTCATTTTTCTCTCCAGAGAGACTTAAAGGAACAAAGTTGTGTCAATGTTTGCTATTTTTTTCAGAGCTGAATGTCATACCGGTTAGATTACTTTTTGTGAAACATTAGAAAAAGGGTTAATAGAAATGTTTAGATTTAGGGTCAGATTTTCTTGTTCTTCTGTGTGCAGTTTAATCCTTTGGGCAAACTACCTGAAATCCTGGGAAACCATTTTTCCCTTCGATATTCTTTTAAAATCAACCACTCATTTTATTTTTATTTTTTATGTTGGGAGAAACATTTTTCAGTTTTGTATTTACACCTCTTCCTGCTCAGTCTGAATGAGCACTTCTTAGGAAAAGTCATTTCTTCATCAGCTGCAGTGATAGCTTGCTAGAGGGTGTGGTATTTTCATGCTGACGTCTTTCAAACCATACCTGTCTATAAAGGAGGCAGGGAGATACTAAGCTATGCAATACTCAAAAGTAGTTTCCACAGACTGTTGAGATTTGAAGACTGATTTTTATTCTCTCTCTTCCTTTTAAAGATAATAGGGAAGTTGGATTCAGCTACTGATGGCTAATTGCATTGGAGAATAACAGACTGTGTTATCAAACTCTCGATGCAAAACTTGGATTTACAGATTTCCTTAAAATCAAATAAGCACTTTTTTTCACATGCATGGTGGAAATGCTGCAAAAACTCAAAATGAGTTCTGAATTACTCACCAATCAAAACATCAGTGAAAGTGAAATCGAAGGTTTTAGCATGAGCCAAGGATCTCCATTACCTGGGGAAACTGCTAGCCCCGAAAACTATTCTCAACAGAGCCCATCTTTGCCAGCTTCTGGATTAACCGAATTTAATGTTGTGGGTCCCAAGAGCTGTCATATTCCCCGAGTAAAAACCCAAGTGATGTCTGCTCTCACTGGTAAGAATTAACATTTTTTCACATACTTTCAACTATTTTGTGTTCAGTATTGCATTTCTTTGCAAAGCAATACAGTAAGTTGTTATAAGATTAGTGGATTTTCGGTATGTGCAGTAAAAATGCCAAATGGAGAAATATGATCAGTTTATGTAGTTAGCTTATTTTTTGGTTTTGATGTGGCTCATTCCTAAAGGCAAAAGTACTTCAGTTTCTTGCAGACAGTTGCAGTAATATTCCATGATTTGTTTATCCGTCACATTTACTGCTCACTTATTTATTTTTTAATTATGTTTTGTTCTGCATGTAATAGTAATATAGGTCTTGGTGAATAGTTACAGAATTGCATACCAATATTTATAATGAATTACTGCCTTAACGAAATACTTAAGTTTCAAGGCTGCACCTGGGCAAGTAACTTGATGCCTCATCCAGCATTTTTAATACCTTGGAAGAGAACAATAAAATTAATATCAACTTTGCACTTCTCTAGTACTTTCATCCAGGCTGGCAAAGTGCTTTACAAAAGCATTTAATTAAGCCCTAAAATATCTGCCAGAAGCAAGTATGAGTCTCCCTGCTAGAGCTGTTTGAATACTAAACAACTGACTTGTAAGGACATTTTAATCACAGCTAATCTGTCACCTGCTAAGCATTCAGGCATTTTAAAGGAGTCACAAGTTTTAGCCAAAATCAACAATTCATCCCAAAGCATCTACATGCAACTTTCGTTACCTGATGTTCATTATTCTCCTGCTGAACATATTTCACCCTCTTAAACAAGGAGCAGAAACAAGCCACGTGACCCAAGTCCTTAGCTTGTATAGCCAATTCCCAGGCCACTCCCCATCCCCCGTAGCCTCTGATCTGGTGGCATGTCAAGGGCAGGCAGGAGGTTATTCAGAGCTTACTGAACTCTAGCTATTCTCAGCTAGAGGCAATGGCCAGCCAGAGTAGAGCAGTGATTATAGGATGCACCTGAAAATCTAGTCCTTAAGATAAACTTAGTAGTGCAACCACCAGGTTTTATCAGATATGGCTCCTAATGCCACAGGATCACCTGAGTTACCGACGTCCCTGTCATTCTAGGCCACCATAGTCTTGAGGTTTAATCATGCCTCCTCTTCGGCTTTAGCCTCACATGCACCACAATGAGGTGCCCTTGGAGCCCCAGTAGCATCACCTCTCTCAAATCCCCAGTTTTTAGCAGCCCATGCAGTAAGTCTTGATATAAGAGGGTCATTCTGAACCTAGGCCTTCCATGTGGCACTGTGTTCTCTTTTGATTGGGCCACAAGCCAGAAAAACAATGGACCCTGCATATGGACAAGTATATGTAACAAAATATGATACTTTAAAGATTTTGATAAATGCTGGAGAAATAAGGGTCACTCGAAGGAGGGAAGGGTCCAGCAATGCCTCTCTCGTTGACATCGTTCACCATTGTTACTATTGTCTCTGCCTTTGCTTGCCTCTCCCTCTGCTGCTGCTTGTCACTGCCACTGCTGCCTTTGGGCTGCTTACCACTGTCCTTGCATTGTAACTAGAGGCCTCTTCCTCTAGTTACAATGCTGTGTTCTAAGGTTTCACCATTTAGCCCCGTTTCTGGTGATTTCACTGGGTACAGGGAGCACAATAACAAGTCATTTCCCCTGTATTCAAGATTAAAGTGAACTTTAATTCAAATGAAACCCAAAAGCACTGAGATCATTGATAAGGAAGCATGAAGTATGTTCTACAGCCTTAGCTAAGGGTACGTCTAGACTACCGGGTTTTGTCGACAGAAGTTTTGTTGACAGTATCTGTCGACAAAACTTCTGTCGACAAAGAGCGTCCAGACACATTGAGTTCTGTCGACAAAGCAAGCTGCTTTGTCGACAGAACCCTGTAGTCTAGACGCAACCCTACAGGCAATAACACCTTCTGTCGACAGAACTCTGTCGACAGAAGGTGTTATGCCTCGTAAAATGAGGTATACCAGCGTCGACAAAACTGCTGAGTTCTGTCGACGTTATGTCCACTTTTGTCGACAAAACTCAGTCGTCTAGACACACCCTAAGAGTCAGCATGGTAGAGGTACGTCTCTTTTGTCCTTAAGGTTGCAGGTTCAAACCCACCTGCTGATGATCGGCATCCATCAGCTTTACAGAAAGAAGCCAAAACTGATCACTTTGGCAAAGCAATTATCTCTGCTGATCAGCTAGGTAAAGTAGATTTGTCGATGCAAATATGGCCTGCTCCTGACATCAGCCCCCTGAAGAACAGAGTTCATGCAGACCCTGTTTACAAGTGTACGCTCTCCATTTATGCCTTTAAGTTGTAAGCTCTTCAGTCAGATTTTTATTTTATTGATCGTCTCTCACTTACTGAGAGCACCCCTGAACTGTTAGTTAGAGCATGTTTATCAATACTAAATAAGGGTAATTCCCTGGCTGCTAAATTATTGAAAACTAGCTGGAGTTACCCGGCATTGCTCGGGAAACCCGAGGAACAAGATGTAGAAAAACAGTTGTCCATTATCTTTTTTTTTATGGTAGAAAAGTTGCACTGATTTCTATAGGGATTAAAATATAGGTCCACGTCATCCCGGGGGTGGGGAGGGTGCGACTCTGGGTGGAGGGGAGGTTATACGTGGGAAGAGCAGCCCAGTTTGTGCCCAGGCCTGCAGGTGCTGTGGGGGGCAGGGCAGGTGCCCGAACCGTTGTGCGCATGGGGGTCGGGGCATTGAGTGCTGGCGCAGGGAGAGGGGAAAGGGTCACTTATGTAACCTCGTGGGTGGGAGGGGGTGAGTCCCGGACGGTGCTGGGGGCTGCAGGCGGTGGTCCCTGCAGCGCAGCACGGCAGGTTACTTTTTTATTTTTATAGCTTGAGCTCAGGCCCGATTGGGTCCAAAAGTACTTAAAAACCTTCTCCTGGAGAAAAGGTTATCCCATGCAAAGATTGGTTGTGGTAGCTCTTATAGTGTCCAAGTTATTAGCGCAGAAACTTACAAACATTCTCCTTTATATATTCGATTCATAACTTCAGACTATATAGAACAAAATGGGAATTTTTCCCAGCTAACAAACCACCTGAAACCACGCATCTGAGCATCTCCTATAGGGCAGAACTACCTCCTACTGTCTCTACTGTCTTGTAGATTTTATTTTGTGACCATTTCTTTTTCAAATAACGTATATTGATTTTATTTCTAGACTCTTCACTTAGCACCATTCCTTCTCACAAGCAGTATGTTGGTGTGAGGGTGAAAATGCCAGTGCGGGAGCTGCTCAGAAAAGTCCGGCTTTCCAAAGGGATGGACCCCAGTGACATAGAGGTAAGAATCAGTGGGAATTTGTAGAAGACACTACCCAGGAGTGTAACATGATGGTGAAGTATGTTATATCTCTCCTATCCATGGCTGGTATGCAGTGATACCAGCATGGCATTGCTTCCATCCAACGGAGTCACTCCTTTAGGTGAAGTGGGAAAAGATCTGCAGTTTGGTGCTATACATCTGAAATGCAAACATTACTGAGGGACTGGAATGGAGATTTTCCCAGGATTATGGTAATAAGGATCCTTCTCATCCAAAAGAGATCCCCATGTCCATGCTTGGCAAATTTTTTTATCCGCTGAAAGTTGTTAGTATCAGAACTATTTTGCTGATGTCACATTCTGTGAACTAGTTACATTTTTGTAGTGAATGTTACCATCTCAAAATATATTAATTTTTGTTTATTTGCTTATGTCCTTAGGAAGCACAATCGTTAAGAGCAACTGCAGGCAAAGGATCTTTTGCAACATCAGGTACAGAATACTGCTTGGGAGATTGGAAAGTCCACTTCCTTTAGAATGATGCCCTCTCACAAGCACAAGTACCCAAAGAATTGGGTCACAAGCAATGTTCCTGCTAATCTTTTCCATCCATGTGCTGATTTTTTCCATCTATGTGAGGAATAATTTTTCTATGTGCACCAAAGCATATACAAATGTGCACCACCAGAAGAAACATACAGCCCTGCTGCGGGTGGCATCTGAATCTCTGCTGAACAGCTGCACAAGTACACAACTTACAGGGAACACTGGTCACAAGGCTCCCATTCTCAGAAACTTCCGCTGGCTGCCTATTATTGTAAGGATATAAGGCCAGATTCTTATGTGGAATAAACTGTCATAACTTTTTTTTGATAGAGCTATGCTGACATGATGCTGTTGAAGTTATGGCTCTATATAATTCAAAGTTATATTCTTTAAAAAAACAAATAAAAACCCTCTCTAGACTTTGATCCAGTAAGTTTTATGGAGTGTTTCTCTCCTTCCACTTCCAAAACTCACCCAGCAACAGCTTACTTACTGTCCCTTAAAGCACACCTCATATACATCCACCCTCAAATACATCTATGGAAACTCAAATACACATTAATGTGCACACTTTTGTGTTCTCCAAAGTTCTTGTCAGAACTAGCTTTGTTTCTTATTCTCCATGGTTGCACCAGAATCACTGCAACTCTAGCAAGGGAGCAAATATGAGAGACACACTGCTATGAATGAAGCATGAGGCATTTTCACTCTGATATTTCCTCTCAGCCATGTATCCTGTGGGGAGAAAGATTTAACTGAATATTATATGCATTTTTTATAATGTAAAATGTTTTTTATTTTTATTTCCAATAGCAAGAAGAAGAGCTCACCCATATTCAGAAAAACAGCTTGGACAGGTATGCATGACACCTTTTATTTTGTGTTCTTTGACTCTCCAGGCAAATCACTTGTTAGTTTCTGAGGCAGAACAGGACAGCCGATGACTGAATTTTGCTTTTATTCTTGGTGTTTTAGAAAAAACAATGTCCCGAGCAAGCACTAAAAGGCTTGGAGGACC
This sequence comes from Pelodiscus sinensis, assembly GCF_049634645.1. Taxonomy (NCBI): domain Eukaryota; kingdom Metazoa; phylum Chordata; order Testudines; family Trionychidae; genus Pelodiscus; species Pelodiscus sinensis. Next base: position 6,382,741 of record NC_134736.1, read on the forward strand.
TTGATATCCTGGTTGAGGTATTGGAAGAAGATTTGAACAAGAGCCACTCTAAGCGAGAGTCTGAGAGTCCTCTGCTAGCTTGCTGCTCGCACAAATTCTCCCCTAATCTTCCGTCCTCTGGGTGGGAAGCTAAAGGCAACAAACAAACAGCTGTCAGTTCACTGGAAAGGAGCCAGAACCTGACCAAATTACAGCCACGCTGCCCATTTCCTGATTGCAACCCACAACTATGTGGTCAGGCAGAGAATTCATATTTGTCCAATTATAAAATAATGCAAAACCTGGGCACTCTGGACACTTCACTTCAGAGTAAAAGCGAGGAAGAGAACAGCTGGCCGATGCAGGATGCTTTTATGAGTCCCCACAGACATTTCCCGGGGCCTTCGGCACAGGACAGATCTTTCTGCCATAATCCATCTGGATACCATCCAGAGGAGTTCATGGAAGTTGGTGTAAACTCCCGGGACTGTGTGGGACATTTGAAGTCAACTTCTGTTTCCTTCGAACAGCAGGACCTTTCTGCCCTCTCTTTCTTCCAGTTCCAACTACACTGGGAGGAAAGTCTCCTGAGAAATATCCCAGTTGACAAGCTGCTTGCACTTGATCAAAATGGGAGCAGGTCTGTGACTGCTATCTACTATATATTTTAAAGAGTTTGTGTGTCTGTGTGTCCATCCATCTGTGAATCCATTTGTTCAAGGACTCCTCCTAAATGGTAAGAACTAGGACCACCAAATTCAGCAGGCAGCTTTCTCTTAACATAACTTAAAGCAAAGTCAGGGTTTGGTTGTGCCAGGACAATGACGTGTGTGTGGAATGAGATTGCTTTCTATTAAAGGGAAGAGAAAGGGTGGGAAAGCAGGGACAGTTATACTCATGAATGATCAAAGGAGGTAGCACACGCCCAAGCCCTGGGAAACAACTGCCAATCAGGGTGCATGGCCCCTGCTGCCCCAAGCCAGCCTGGGGAAAAGAAGGTGGGTGACCTCCACATCTGTTGCTGCCCCCAGGCAAAAGCCAGAGGGTGGTTTGTATGGTCTGGGGCTGGACGTAGGGAGAAGCCAATGGGCACCCTACACAGTCCCGGCTTGGTCCCAGGAAGAAGTAAGTGGGCTGCTGGCTCAGCCCACACTTACCCCCACCCCAGGCCAGCACCGGGGAGAAGCTGGGTAAGTCTTCTAAGATCTAGATCTAGATAGATAGATATCTTGCTTTCTCTTTTCTGAAACCTTGCCAACACTAGGGAGCCAATCCAATTTCAGTCACTGGTGTTATGCAAACCTTTCGGTTTGGTCTACTCCTGAATGAGGTTGACCTAAGGTTGTCACACAGAATGTGAAAAATTCACTCCCTTAGGAGACATAGTTGAGCCAAACTAAGCCGTGGTATAAATGCCAGTTTTCTCTTGAGAGGGGGGATGTACCAAAACAATGGAAAAACATTTGGGATGCTGTCCTGATTTCATCAGTCAGGGTATGTCTACACTACAGACTTTTGTTGGAAAAACGGCCTTTTTTCCGACAAAACTTGAGGAATGTCCACCCTGCAATTCCGTTCTTTTGCAAGAAAACCGAAAGAACAGAGGGTTTTCCAGCATTGGTAATCCTCATTCTATGGGGAAGAAGCCTTTCTGTGAAAGAGCTCTTTCACAAAAAGGCGTGTGTGGATGGGGAAGACCAAGTTCTTTCGGAAGAAGAGGAAATTGCGGAACTACTAACTGTGGTGTGTAACCTATCCTTTAAATCAGCTTCTGTACCTAATGACTGGAGGATAGCTAATGTGATGTCAATGTTTTAAAAGGGCTAGGGGTGATCCTGGCAATTAACTCTAACCTCAGTACTGGGCAAATTGGTTGAAACTATAATAAAGAGTCGAATTGTCAGACACATAGATGAACATAATTTGTAGGGGAAAAGTCAACATGGTTTCTTTATGGATTGCTAAGTGGTTAAAAGTTAGGAAACAAAGGGTAGGAATAAATGTTCAGGTTTCAGAATGGAGAGAGAGTGGTGTCCCTTGGGGGTCTGTACGGGGACCAGTCTTATTCAACATATTCATAAATGATGTGGAGAAAAGGGTGAATAGTAAATTAGCAAAATTTGAAGATGATATTAAACTGCTCAAGTTAAGTCCAAAACAAACTGCAAAGAGCTTCAAAAGGATCTCACAAAACTAGGTGATTGGACAACAAACAGGCACATGAATTTTAATGTTGATAAATGCAAAGTAATGCACATTGGAAAAAATAATTCCAACTATACGTATAAAATTAACTGTTAACAAGAGAGAGACCTTGGAGTCACTGTGGATAGTTCTCTGAAAACATCAGCTCAATGTGCAGCAGCAGTTAAAAAAAAAAGCAAATAGAATGTTAGGAATAATATAAAAAGGGATTGAGAATAAGACAGAGAATATCTTATTGCCTTGATATAAATTTATGGTACGCCCACATCTTGAATACAGCATGCAGATATGTTCACCTCATCTCAAAAGAGATATCTTGCCACTGGAAAAAGTTCAGGAAACATTTCTTCATGCAATGCACAATCAGCCTTCATTACTCCTTGCCATAGGATGTTGTGAAGGCCAGGACTTTATCAGGGTTCAGCAAAGAACTAGATAAATTCATGGAGATTAGGTCCATCAATGGCAATGAGCCAGGACGGGTACAAATGGTGTCCATAGCCTTTTTGTCAGAAGCTGGTAATGTGTGTGGCAGGAAAGGATCACTTGATGAATCCCTGTCCTGTTCATTTCTTCTGGGGCACTTGTCGGAAGACAGGATACCAGGCTAGATGGACCTTCGGTTAGATCCAATATAGCCGTTCTTATGTTCTTACTTTATGCCCCTGAGAAATTGATATGCAATAATAACCCTTCTTAACATTAACAGGCTGTAAATACTCTATGAATAGATACTTTTTTTTATTAACTGGCAATAAAAATGGGTGAAGAGATTACACCAAAACTAAGTGAACTGCTAGTGTGAGGGCAACAGATTTCCAAAGAATCGGGAGTGGCTGCGGTACTGGAACTGATTTGAAGGAAACAAGGTTATTGATCCTATTTCATTAGAACATGTGTTTAAAGAGCAAATGTTTGTTTACCTCTAAAAAAAACAAAAACCAATCAGCCACAACCACTTGATTTCCTTCTCAGCTCAGCCAGTTCAAGATTGCTGATGTAAAACAGATGAGACCTTCTTTAAAAATCACACAAACTCTGGAAGGATCTGACATCCTGATTGTCTTTAAATTCAGCCAAAGGGATCCAAACTCAATCTCGTTTTACAGGATTGCAACATTACATGAAACAAAATGTAGTAAGTGGACCAAGGGCTGCGCCGTAGATTAATCTTGAATACAGCAGGAAAATGATAGAAATTGCTCTTTACCTTTGTTACAATAATTGCACTGCCATTAGTTATAAACTACCCACTCTTGAATTTCTGACATCTTCTGTACTGCTTTTTTTTTACATTCCCCCCAAACACATGCACAAAATGTCCCATGACCAGGAAGTTAAAATCCTCATCCATTCCTATTCATGTGGGACTGAAAGGGCCAGATTCTCAGCTGTAATCTTTAATTGTGTCCACAAAAGGTGCAAAAGCAAGGTTGGGTAGGCTAATAACGATATGCATGTACTAGTCCATTCTAATCTAAAGCATAATTTTACACTGAATACTAGGGGTGTGATTCCATTCCCATCTTGCTTCTGCAGAGAGTTGAATTTCACTCAAGAGAAAAACATGTTGCAGTTGGAATTAGGGACTATCTTTCAGTTTTGACATGGAGGGTTTCTACACCACCCCCACCCCCACCCCGCATGGGAGGATGGGGATATGGGGTGCACACACAACCCCTGGCAGGGTGGAAGTTAGGGGAGATTTTCAGGGAATCTCTGAAATAGAGAGGATGGGAGACAGGTGCACAGGGAGCTTTTGGGATGAAATGGAAGTATGCAACTAGTCTCTGGTATGTACAGTGATCTTCACCTGTACACCTACAATGTTTATGTGCCCGCTCTCACTCCCTCAGTTAATAGAGAATAAAGAATAAATGACTAAAATACTGAACTGTCCCTGAAAAATAATTGTTCCTTTTGCTTTAAGATACCATTCCTCTGGTTCTTTTAGAAACCTCACCCCCATTGGCCGAATGTTCTAATGCATCATGAACCCTGTCCTATTGCAGGCTCCTGCACAAAGCTGTCACTCAAGGAAGGAGAGCACTGGCTTATGGACTTGCATGGAGATTTGCATCTCTAAACAAAATTGATGAGAAGGATGCAGCAAAACGGGTACGGCACTAACAGGGAAAGAAAACCAGGCACTACTTTAGCACATTAAAGGCTCTCTAAGCAATAGCCAAACATTGATTTTATAGTCCTAGCATCCCCATCAGCAAAGTATAACCACTGTCACTTTACAGATGAGGGAAACTGAGGTGCAGCGAGGTGACATGATTGGCACAAGATCACACAGCAAAGCAGTGGTAGAGACAGGAATAGAACCCAGGAGTCCAGGCAATGTACCCCACCACTAGCAGACCACACTTCCTTCCCAGAGCCAGGAATAGACCCTAGAACAGTAGTTCTCTAATTTTATTTTTGCAGACCATTTAAAAATTGCTGAAGGTCTTGATGATCTTTCCAAATGTTGTTTGTATCATTAGCTAACTGTCGTAAAGGCTTTGGATAGAAGTGTTATATTCAAACACAACGGCTATGTCTAGACTGGCATGATTTTCCACAAATGCTTTTAATGGAAAAGTTTTCCGTTAAAAGCGTTTGCGGAAAAGAGCGTCTAGATTGGCACGGACACTTTTCCGCAAAAGCCCTTTTTCGCGATCAGGGCTTTTTTGTGCAAAACAAATCTGAGCTGTCTACACTGGCCCTTTTTCCCGAATGGGAGCAGCATAGTATTTCCGCAAGAAGCACTGATTTCTTACATGAGATCATCAGTGTTCTTGCGGAAATTCAAGCGGCCAGTGTAGACAGCTGGCAAGTTTTTCCGCCAAAGCGATTGCTTTGGCGGAAAAACTTGCCAGACTAGACACAGCCAACTTGTCTGGGCAAATGATTTCTATTACATGTTAGCAGTAGTGTGGGGAGAGTTGCCTCTTCCACTCTGCAGCAGCTACCAAGCTGGGGCTGGGAAGGTGGGGGTGTTTTTCCCCTGCTGCAGCAGCTGAGCTCTGCTGGGCAGGAGATAGAGAGCTCTCTCTCCCCTATGCCATCTGTCAGTGATATGGAGCTGGAAAGGAAAGGGCTTTTCCCTCTCTCCCCCTCTGCAACAGCTGCATCATCTCACTGCCCTTTCCACCTGGCCCTATTCCCCACAATACTACAATCTTCCCTCATATGTGCTTCTTCTCCAGGGTCCAGGTTCCTAATTAGTAGAATCACAACTGTGCAGCTCCACTAATTAGATGTGTGGCCCTTCAAGAAGTCCTGACTCCCAGTGCTCTCCTCTAAATGCTAACCCATGCTGCTTAAAGACTTTTCATTTTCCCACTGTAAATTTTATTTTATTTTATTAGACAGCATTACATCTAGCTGCTGCAAAGAACCAGCACCTGATAGTCAATGATTTGGTTGCTCTGGGAGCCAATGTCAATGAACAGGACAGTTCAGGGAAAACACCACTCCACTTATGTGCAGAGAACGGGTACTTAAGCGTTTTAGAAGTAAGTAAAACTTTAATTAGAGACACAATATAATTACACTATACTATGCACTGGATTTTTCTGTCTGCATTTTGCAAGAGACACATGCATATTCTGCCATGCAAAATGTGAGAAGTCTCTCTGTACATGAGAAATTATGCCACCAGAAATGAACTGGTGTCACTATTATTACTGTTTCATTGTACTGTAGCAGGACCCAGAGGCCACAATCACTAATTACAATCTCTGCATCGTCCTCATCATTTCAGGTTCTGAAAAAATGCAAAGAAAGCGGCATACACGTGGAAGTGGATATAACTGACCATTACGGTAAGAGATGTGATTTTAACTACAGTGAAGCTTACTGTAGACTCCACTGAGGCTCCAAATTCGGCTTTACTCTAGACTAAGTAATTTTAAACCCCAGAAGTTAGGTAGGAAAATTCTGTCAAGTTGGCAATATTTGCCAGCAACATCCCATTTTGTTGATCCTGCTGGGAAAGGGTGAATTCTTCCCATTCACTGACGTTGGTGCTTTACTATGCCACAGGGATTTAAAAAATGTAGAAGTGGTTCTTAACAGGTAGACACTCTAGGGCAGTGTTTCTTAAACTTTTTAAGACCAAGGAACACCAAACAATTTTTTTTATGGGGAACAAGGATTTTTTGTTGAGAAAAAAAAAAGCTGGGGAGAAAAAGGGTCAGGAGGAAAGTTATCGAGGGGGAAAAAGGGTTGCGGGAAAGTTATTGAGGAAAAAAAAAGTCACCTGCCCCTTTAAGGGTGGCCATTTTGAATTCTGTTGTTCTCCGCGGCACATGTCCGACTGTCTCGTGGCACACCTGTGTGCCGTGGAACACAGATTAAGAAACCCTGCTCTAGGGAATAGGTAGACAGCCCTGAGGGAAGAGCCTTGGGAATAGCTAAGCCTGGGAAGAAAGCTTGCATTGAATGTTATCTAATTGTTGGTGGTTTTGTGAAAACCATTATACCCAAGCATTTGGATTTAGTGCCGAGAAAGTGACTGATGTCACACTGGTTCTTCCTATTCAGGTTTAACACCATTTCACTGTGCAGTTGTTGCTCACACGACATTAGCGAGGGAGTCTCAAAAAACCATCATCCACAGTGACATGCGCAAGTTTCTGCAGCTGCGCAAAGATCAAATTCTTGAGGGGATTCATATTTTGTTGCAAATGGGAGCAAGCCCTTGGCTGCAGGTGAGTCTCAATATCAGGTTAAATGACTCATTCACAGTGACGGCGGTGTGTATGTGTCAGAGGGGTGATTTCTCTCCTCAATTTTAGATTCTTTTATTTCATAGGAACCAAAATCATGTCAAACTGCCACTCATTTTGTAAAAATCCAGGGAAGTCAGGAGGTGATGTGTTTCCTCCAACCACATGCTACCAAAAGGAAGGACTTACCTCAGGAAGTAATGCCATTAATTTGGTATAAAGATAATTGCACAGGCTATATAGGCTTAATATCCATAGAGAAAACAAGATAGTTTAAGCTACGTCTATAAGCACAAAGGCTGAAGTTTCAGCTATGCATGGAGGTGGTCCAACCAAAAACGCACAATTTGGGGGAAGGACACGATGGTTGCTTTAATTTACCTTTGTACCCTCCCTATTCTGGGTTATTATGGGGGCTACTCTAATTTACAAAATTCCCCTTCATCACCAGGAATGCTTCCCTTACTGCAAAAGAGTCTCCATCTCCTCCTCTTACCCACACTCAATATCTGGGCTTTAGAAGTCTCCAGTTGAAGGAAGCTGCTGAATTTCATGGCCCTGTAAGCTGCCATAAACATACAGTTATATATAAGAGCTTAATGAAGACAAGGTGTTATTTTACTATTATTTATTCTAACCCATGCCAATGAAATATCAGCACCTCCCAAAGGCCACGCTACAAAAACAGAAAATATTTGAAATGAGGAAGAAGGGTTCTACACTATGTTTTTTCCCGCAAAAACCTCTTCCTCAAAAAGGATTAGAAGATAATATGCAAATGAGAGCACAAGAAATGCTAATGAGTGCTTAATTTGCATTTCCTCTTCCGCAAAAATGATGCAATGTAGACGAAGCCTTAGTGCATCTTGTCAAATTTTTGCCTGGGGTGGGAACCAAGTTTCTCCCCACTGCAAACACTTACTCAGCTGCTTAACTGTCTGCAGAATTGGGTCCAAGGATGAACTCCTGTCCCACTAAAGACAATGGGAGTTTGGCCATTGACTTCAATAGGGTCAGAATTTCACCCTGTCTATTTTTATCTTGCCAAGGACTAAACAACAAACCACTTGTACTTAGAAATAATAATCTTCCTCTGTCCCTCTCAGTCCCTTTTTGACCTCTTCCTTGACTGAATATGCCTCATAAGAGCAGCCTCTTAGCTGCAAAGGTTCCTGGAAAGCTAGCAAGACAATTAATATACTAACAGTGTGAAGCCAATACAAATGATTATTCATTGTATGTGTATGCACAACAGTAAACGTGCCTCCTCAACATTTGTGTTTCTGAGGAAATCAACATGGTGGGGCGCAATAAAAATAATTACAATCCAGATTTTGATGTACCCCATTATTTTTTAATTAAGAGATGACTACACTTGCCATCTTCTGTCCCCTGAAAGTGGCCCCTACACATCAGGACCTGAATGTACCCATAGTGAGGAAATTAGTTTATGGCGATGAGGGAAAATGCTTAACTGTTTTGGATGCTTCATTTGTACAGGGCTGTAGCTTGCTGAATGTACTAAGCGGAGTGACACTTCAATGTTTACAAGAAATTTCTGAGCTTCTTTCCTCTTCATCTTCAAATGGCTTTGGCCATGTTGTTAAAGGTAAATTGTGAGGAAGGCAACTGCACTGCAAAGTTAAGGGCTTCCTACCTCATCAGCAATAGCGTGAAAGCTGTTCATCTGTAGGATGGTATCTGCCCCTCAGCATCTCTGCTTATGGCCCTCTAACTCTCCTGTTCGATTGTCCCCTTACCTCCAAATTTAATAGAACCCTAATCTTAGTGACTTCTCCCCTCAGGCTGGGGGGAGGAGTGTTAAGCTGTGGGTGGGTTAGTGCCCACCCACCTTCCTAAGACTCCAGTAGATTGCATGCCTTTATCCAGAGCCAATGTAGTCAAAGAGAAAGATGCCTACTAATTTCAAAAGACTTTGGATTGGGTCCAGAGTTCTGCACTGAAATCACCTTTGCCTGCAGAGACAAGTCAATGTACACTGTAGAATAAACAAAACAAGATTGCTACAATGGAACTGAATGCTTTGTTTGTTTGTTTGCCTTCTAGGGACATGCCTGTAGGCTCATTATCCCTGTCTTGTGTTCCAGGCTCCGCAGCTGTTGCTGAGGAACAGCCAGAGAACAGACAGTAAAAGTCTTGAATTTGTTAAAGCTTGAACTACTGATGAAAACACCTCCTCAGAGCCCAGGGCTGGATTAGTAGAAATTAGAGGGAAACGCTCCAAAGACATTTTAAAATTCAGGCATCTAACGTTAGGTGCCTGAAATACATGGCTTAGTTTTCCAGAGAGTTAAACACTCTCCACTCCTGGTGAAGCCAGTTCAAGTTCGGGAAGCTCAGAACTCCAAAAATTGGGCCATTACAATATAAGTAATATATTGTAAATGGCGACCATAGATCTCTGGAGTCCAAATCCCTCAATGCCAGTAGAAGATTATTCCCTACCATATGTGTTTAACTTTAAATGTCATGGCATGTGCTCACCTTTGAAAGTCAATGGAAACTCCAAGAATAGGGACATCACATATTTTTAAGGCACGTGCTGAAAATTTTTTACATCTGAGCATGCGTTTTCAGCTAAGGGCAAGTTTTTTATAGATACAATCAGAGTTTATGACAGTAAAAGACTATAATATTTAATTAGTCTGGATCAACGAAATAAAAATTTCTTCCATATAACTTTATATATTTACTCACAATATTAAATGTCATCATTATACCAGGTACTTTTCAGATTAAAACAAATCAAACTGGTTATCACTGAATAATTGGGGATGTTAGGAAATTGGGGATGTTAGTAACTCCTTCCTGAAAACCTCAAATCCTGTCTTCAGAGTTAGTCTCATTTTATTATAAACTCTGATTATGAATTAGCTGGTTTCTATGAAACTTCCTTGTTTGCTTCAACTGGAGCAATATATAACTCAGAAAAGGACTGATCACAGCAGTCAATTCATCTCTTTCTCTCTCTCATTGAAATAAACCGGAGAGTTTTTATTCATGCGTAACCATTGTAGGATCAGGGTTACAGATAACAAGTTATTGTTAATGTGATCTATGTTCTCCTATCTCAGTTATGTCTTTTGCCTTTTGTTCTTAATAAAGGGTTTCATTCCTCTCATTGAATATTTTTGAGTATTAAGCTCTGAGAGCTACAGTTCAATAGATGATGGATCAATCCCATGAAAATAATAATAATTTCAATTAGTTGAATAGTGATAGAGATGTAGCCGTGTTAGTCTGGTGTAGCTGAAACAAAATACAGGTCTATGTAGCACTTTAAAGACTAACAAGATGGTTTATTAGATGATGAGCTTTCGTGGGCCAGTCCCACTTCCTCAGATCATTTTCTTCCATTATTTGATCTGAGGAAGTGGGTCTGGCCCACGAAAGCTCATCATCTAATAAACCATCTTGTTAGTCTTTAAAGTGCTACATAGACCTGTAATTAGTTTAATAGGCTTTGGATGAGGCCTAACTTACCTTTAAATCATCTAAACAATGTTCTTATATCAGGATTTTATTATATTCGGATTTTATTTTACCCCAGAGTGAAGAACAGTCTGGAAAAGAATTAAAAGCTATACACCAGAACTCTTGACTACAGGCAGTCCCCAGGTTACGTACAAGATAGGGACTGTAGGTTTGTTCTTAAGTTGAATCTGTATGTAAGTCGGAACTGGCGTCAGCCGCTGCTGAAACTGATCAGTTTCAACCGCGGCTGAATCTGGATGCCAGTTCTGACTTACATACAGATTCAACTTAAGAAACCCAGGCGTCCCCAAGTCAGCTGCTGCTGAAACTGATCAGCGGCTGATTCCAGGAAGCCTGGGGCAGAGCAACTCTGCCTGGGGCTTCCTGTAGTCAGCGCTGGTCATTTTCAGCAGCGGCTGACTTGGGGACGCCTGAGGCAGAGCAGCTGGGGTGCTGCTGGGTTACTCCAGTAGCGTGGCTCTTCGGCGCTACTGGAGCAACCCAGCAGCAACCCAGCTGCTCTGCCCCAGGCCTCCTGATTCAGCCGCTACTGAAACTGACCAGCAGCGGCTGAATCAGGACGCCTGGGGCAGAGCAGCTGGGGTGCTGCCGGGTTGGTCCAGAGCAGCGCTGCGGGACCAACCCGGCAGCCCCCAGCTGCTCTACCCCAGGGGTAGGCAAGAAAAGCCTGGTCTGCTGGGGGGGAGCACTAGCTGCACCCCCTCCCCCCAAGCAGACCAGGGAGACGGGGGTGGCGGGACCGCGCAAGTTCTCCACGGCTTTGCTCCGTCTCCCTGTTCTGCTGACCTGGGAGACGCGGAGCAAAGCCGCAGAGCACGCGGGTAGCGGGACAGTCCAGGCGCGCCGCGGCTGTCCCACTGCTGGCGTTCTCTGAGGCTTTGCTCCCCATCTCCCTGGTTTGCTGGACAGACCAGGGAGATGGGGAGCAAAGCCGCAGAGCACGCCCGCAGCGGGACAGCCCAAGCGCACATGGGCTGTCCCACTGTGGGCGTGCTCCAAGGCTTTGCTCCCCGTCTCCCTACAGACCAGGGAGACAGAGAGCAAAGCCGCAGAGCACGCCCGCAGCGGGACAGCCCAAGTGAGCCCGGGCTGTCCCGCTGCGGGCGTGCTCCGCGGCTTTGCTCCCCGTTTCCCTGCAGACCAGGGAGACGGAGAGCAAAGCCGCGGAGCACGCCCACAGCGGGACAGCCCAAGCGTGCCCGGGCTGTCCTGCTGCAGGCGTGCTCCAAGGCTTCGCTCCCCATCTCCCTGCAGATCAGGGAGATGGGGAGCAAAGCCGTGGAGCACGCCCGCAGCGGGACAGCCCGGGCGCGCTTGGGCTGTCCCCCTGCGGGCGTGCTCTGCGGCTTTTCTCCTGTCCCCCTGGTCTGCTGGGGGGGTACAGCGGCTTTGCTGGACCCCCCCCAGCAGACCAGGGAGACGAGGAGAAGCTTTTCTCACCCTGGAGGACACGGGTGGCGACCCGCCGCCCGTGAGCTCCGGGGTGAGAAAAGCCCCGTTTGTAAGTGTGGATCCCACATAAGTCGGATCCGCGTAAATCGGGGACTGCCTGTATGTTTAAAATAAATTATTCTGTATAGTCAAACTCCCATTTCAATATATCCCCTAAGTGTTGGATACTGGTTGAGGTCTTCTTTCATAGTTTTACCCAAAATATTTTTTTCCTTAATTTGATTTCTTTTCTGTTTCTTTTCTGATTTCTTTTCTGTTTCTATCCATCTTTACTATTGTTCGCACTTTAATGCTAGCGTGAATGAAGGATGTTAGGGACAGAGAAACCTGAATTTACCAGTGGAATTAGGTTCTTCTAGGGATTTGTAATATTTTGGAATTGTAGTTTGTTTTTAAAACGAAAAGATCATAGCAACTATTTTAAAAACCACTATATACAATAAATAGTCTTGATTTCTTTTATCATATGAATGATAGGATTCAGGAATATTCTGTGTCCCTTTATTAAACTGAGAAATAAGAATTAAGGACTGGATCTAACCCCCACTGAAATCAATGGAAAGACTTTCACTGACTTCAATTGACTTTAAATCCTGGAAGACAAGTTAAAAAGTACAAATGAGAGCAGCATAACAACAAATGAGAGCAGCATAACAACAGAGTGAGATTAGAACGTATGTTAGCAGTCCTTTGTACTGAACTCAAATTACTTGTGGACTTCACAGATGGAAATGTAAAGAGTACAGAATAAAGATGTACAATGAGAACATACTATGGTTTTTATCTCTATGGGATCTATTTATGTCAGGACAGAACTTGTACCATGAACTTTTGATTTGTATCACTTCTTAAATATTATTCTCAAAACTAAATTAACAATTGTACAATGTATATTTTATCGGCTGTATTTCAATTGCATGAAGATTCAGTGAGAATTGTCTAATGTGAACTGAATTATGTTTGACTATTTCTCGCTCAATAAATACTGATTATTTCACATTCATGTACTCACTGCATAACTATTGGTATCAGTGTTGTAATACATTATAAAGTAAAAGACAAGTAGGAACTAGGAAATAAAAGCATTTTATGCACTAACGATCTGCTTAAATTAGGCATTATTTAGAAAGGGGTAATAACATTTGAATGCAAAAATCAAATAGTACTATAGATAAAGAGAAAACAAGCACCTGGATCAGATGTAATGCTTTAAATGCCTTTTGGGTAATTTTTGTATTAGGAGAGAGGATGTTCATTACGGAACTATTGCAGACATGCTATGACTTGAAGAAGGGTAGGATGAACAGCTGCATTCTGTGCACAGAGGCTTTATCTACCTACAGAACAGTGTTGTTATGTACTGGACATATTTGCATTAGGCTTGAACAAAAAAACTGGCAGTATATATAAAAGCAAGGGTGAGCATCATCCCCTTTGATTTACAGAATCCTATAGTAATTTTGAGTCAGTTCATTGGGTGTCTCCTTTCATAGAGATTTCCATTAATTAGAACTGGATTCAGTGTTAATTTCTTTCCTGTAAGAACAATATGTTGTGGTTCTCTAGGGATGTGGTAGAGTAGTCGACTGGTTGATTAACTGATTAGCAAAAGTTTATCAGTTAATGCTATCGACTACATGCATTTAAATGTAGAGTTGCAGCAGCGGACCTACCCTTCCCCCCACTGCTGCCGTTCTGTATTTAAAATACAGTAGAAGCCAGGCAGGCAGACAGCCCAGCTCAGTCTCAGCTTGCACCGGGTCCAGGACCTACCCCCGCTGCGGCTCTGCATTTTAAATGTAGTAAGAACAGGGTGGGCAGGCAGCCCTGCTCAGGCCCAGTTTGAGCTGGTCCAGGATCAAAGTTTGGACTCGGACCCAGTGCGCGCTGGAACTGCCTGCCCACCCAGCTACCTACCCACCTGGCTCTTACTACGTTTAAACTGCCGAGCCGCCGCAGGGGTAGCTCTTGAACCCAGCACATGCCAGGACTGAGCACTTTAACTTCCCTTATCAACTAATCATGCAATTGATAAATATTCTATCGACTACACGATTAGTGAATTATCGGTTTCTGAACATCCCTGCGGAAATTGTAGGAGGAGTCTGCCAGGTTGCCCGAGGTCAGAAACTTGCCCTTCCTCCCTTCTCCTTTTCCACCACTTATTTTTTCACACTTGCTAACTGATCACCATAGGTTGGAAGGATAATAGGTGCCTATATAAGACAAAGCCCCAAATATTGGGACTGTCCCTATAAAATCAGGACATCTGGTCATCCTATCCTATGGACATAGCGCAGGGGTCACTTGTGTCTGTGTGAGAAAGGAACATCAGGGAGGGCCACCCAGAGTGGCAGGGAGGTAGCATGTGAGGGCACCCCATTCGGCAATTAAAATGTTGATGAGGGCACATGAGTGGCTGTGCACCTCCCAAGTGCTACCACAGATCTGCCCCCCCTCCACCCCAGCAGGAGGCGGGATGAAGGGCGCCCTAAGAGTAAGGTGGTGGGGCAGATACTGGCATGGCCTAGGGGATAGGGCATGGTAGCAGGTTCTAGTCCCAGCGCCCCCTCCCTCTCCCCCCAGCAGGAGGCAGGGTAAGGGGCACTCTGAGTGCAGGGCTGGCCTTACCATGAGGCGAACTGAGGCAGCCGCCTCAGGTACCAGACTGTGGGGGCACCACTAGGACCCAGAGTGTAGAAAATTGTGTCTGCTGCTGGTGCATATGTATTCTCTCTGCTCTAGATGCACAGAGATGGTGGAGTGCCATGAGAGGAGTAGAACAGGAAGAAGGCAGAATTGAGACTTTTCAAAATTTTGGCCCGGGTAAAGGGGCGTCATTTGAGCTCCCTGCCTCAGGGGCCAAAATGTTGTGGGCCAACATCGTGCAAAGAGATAAGGCACATTCTTGGCTCCCCAAACAGCTTGCCGTCTTCTTACGACTTTGAGACAAATACTCACAAGTTACGAAACAATTATACAGGAAAGGGAAGTTGAGACGAATCGAGGGATTTCATGGAGGAGCGAGAGGGTGGTTGGCAAACAATAGAGACCTTATTCCAGGCATTAGATTCAGCATGATGGAAGATGCAATCTGGTGAATGAAACCAAGAAATGTCAGAGAAGAGATTCTGACCCCTATTCTCAGCAGCATGCAGCTCTGTTCAGCAACGAAGAAACCAGGCGGTTCCTTGATTTTTTAATCTACAGCAGCTGATTCTCTCCCCGCCATCCATATGGAACTGCTCACTATTTGGGACTAGCCAGAGTGCCATGTGCTCTGGCAAACCCTTTTCCCAGGCTCTTGGCAAAGAGTGTGGGAAGTGGTCATAGCGGAACAGGAACTAGCTATACCAGTGCTATGCCTGCTGGGGAATTCCTCATTGGGGAGATCTGGCAGCTTTCTGCCCCTTTTAAACTCTTCTCAGAAGAGATTCCAGATCCCTGTCTCTGTTTATCCTAAGGAATATTCTACGATTAGAACATCTCTAGTCCAACACTCTTTGATCTGGCAACATCCATGCTCCGGTATGATTTTAGTTATCCAGATATCCAATTATCATGGGTGTGACCAAGTTTCCCATGGTCCCATAAAGTTTTACAGCCACCAGTCCTGGATGTCATTATTCTGTGCTGCCATTCAGCTCTATTGTACTGTCTTCTGAGAGCCTAGTGAGCAGTGGAAGTCTT
Source organism: Pelodiscus sinensis (assembly GCF_049634645.1). Lineage (NCBI taxonomy): Eukaryota > Metazoa > Chordata > Testudines > Trionychidae > Pelodiscus > Pelodiscus sinensis. Next base: position 6,398,304 of record NC_134736.1, read on the forward strand.
GGAAATGCTGCTGGACAATATTGACCTCCTGTGGTCCGGCAAATTCTCTGGTTCAGCACTGGTCAGGTCCCAAGCATGCCAGACTAGAGAAGTTCAGCCAATAAAAGGAATATGTTCTGGAAAGCATGCATTGCAATGTATACAAAACAAGTGGCATGCAAAGCACTATGTGACAAGTGACCAGTGCCAAAACAAACAGCATCTCCTTGCCCTAACCAACTACAGTTGAAAAATCCCATATCCTAAATAAACAGCAGCAAAGCAAACATCTAAAAACATTTGATTTTATTTTAACAATTTCCCGACTAGCACAGAGGCTTTACTTTTTTCAGCTCACAGGCAAGTCAGGAAAAAGGAGAAATTACATTACTTTAGCAAACCTTTTGCATAATGGAAAGTCACATTAATGATAACAAAACCTTCTCTTTGACACTTCTAAAATAACAAGCAACAGCTTTCTTTGAGGAGGAACAGTCTACCCATGGATTTCGGTGAGAAGACAGCCCAAGCATAAGCTCCCCCTATTCACTACTTTTCCACCCCAGAGCTAGCTGCACTGGAAGAGGACGGGTGGGATCATCTGCATGGAGAGTAAGAGGAGATAAGTTTCTGACCCAGTGAGCAGCCTGAGATCTAGGCTGAAACCCGTTCTGTTGAAACTGTCTCCCCCATCATCCCTAATATTTGTTTTTTACTTTCTTTGTGATTCAGGAAACTTGGAAACCAAAAGATTCCATTGAAGCAAAGTGTGTTTCTGTGGCTCCACAGAAGGAGCTGGAAGAAATGCACTGGGAATGGAACTGGCTGGCAGGAGGCATTTGGGATGTAATTTCGATTTCCTGAGCAAAGCTGAGACCTCTGAAGGGGGAACAATGCAAATGTTAGGAGGAAAGTCTCTTCTACCCAGAACAGAAAGCAAGTGTCTGGGCTTGAAGGAATGGCTAGGATATGATGGACCTTACTACAATCCCACACACACTCTGTCATGATCCAGTGCTTCCACATAGTTGATAGCCCACTGGCCATTCCCTCCCAAATCTCCCACAAGCCCTCCTTCAAGAATTCCTGAGAAGAGAGACGCTGCCCGGCTTGGTTCCATGGCACTCGAGATCCTGGCCTTTGTGACTAGGCGCTAGGATTCGACATGCAAATGCAAACTAGCTGCCTTAGTTACCAGCAGCTTCTCTGTGCCTTTAGCCGTTTAGGTACCACAGCCTCCCACTGAGATTTTTCCCACCTTTTTTTTTTTAATCACATTCTGAGCTGTGCCTCTAAGGGGGCAGTGGGCAGCAGTGTGGGTCTATCTGGAAGAGAGCTGGGAGCAGTTGCTGAAGAAAAGTGAGGGTGTTTTTACTTTCTAAACTAGGAGTCTCAAATTCAATTTACCTTGGGGCCAGTGCCAGTCCTCAACTCCTCCTACAGATTGGACGTCCCTGGTCCAGCACCCTCAGGACCTGACTGGTCCCAGATGAGGGATTTTGCCAGACCAGAGGAGGTCATAGCTGGCTCCCCTGTTACCTGCTCCTCTCAGCCCCAGACCAGCCGCTGGCCTCCTGGCTGGCTCCCCCTTGACACCAGCCTCACTGCCCTGCCGGTCCCCCAACCTCCTTCCCTACTATGCTGGGCAGCCCCGCTCCCTGTGCTCTGGGGTTCTGGCCTGCCAGGCAGCCCTCTGCAGTACGCTGAGCTCCTGGCCCTGCCTAACGGCCGCATTGGGAATGCAGAGCGCCTGGCCCCACCAGGCAGCCCTGCTGGGTTGTGCCTGGCTGCCTAGTTGCGTTAAACTGGGCAGCCCAGCAGCGGGGAGCCCAGCCGCAAGCCCTCCACTGCGACTCTCTGGTCCTGAAATATCTGTGGTCCCGCCGGATGATGGATGTTGCTGGACCAGGAAGTCCTGGATTATAGAGGTTCAGCTTGTAGTAGGCCCGTGGGCACCCCCTCTGGCAGCAGCTTCAGGAGTGGGGGGTGGGTCTCTGTGCATCTTCCCCCCTCACACACACATCTCCCAGCACCACCTGCCGGCCCATGCACACACCTACATTCCCCTCTCCTGCCTGCCGCCCTCAGGCGATTTAAAACAGCCATCACCAGCAGCACAGCAGGTTATGTCCCTATGGCCTGGGGAAGGTGTGTGCAGAGTCCATAGGCCGCCACATGAACCCCCAGACTGGCCTCGGGTGGCAGAACGAAGCATGCTGCTGCGTCACTCCACTTCTCCATGGCAACCATCACCATGATGAGGGTGGGAGGCTGAGCCCTGCTATTGCCCCGTGCCAGCCTCCGGTAATCCCTAAATCCGCATCTCATGGGGGAGGGAGCAGCTTGGGAGAAGAGGTGCAGTGCGGGGGAGTGGGCAGGGCAGCGGCAGAGCCACGGCTGGGCTTTGGGCAAGGTACAGACACCCCCATCCCAGGGACTCACGTTCCACCAGCAGTGCAGGCCGGATTTACTTTACGTGTCGACCAGCCAGGCAGTACGCAACTACGTACTGATACTCATGATAATAATAAAACATACTTAATTAGAAAATACCGGACATTTATATGTCTGGTATTTTCTCAATTTGTTTCCTGGACAGAAAGCTCAAATACCGGACTGTCCAGTTTAAAACTGGACACCTGGTAACCCTAAATGAATTTGAGTCCACTGTTCTAAACTCTCTGTGATGCCTGAAATATGAAGATTATTTCTTCTTGCCTTGATTTTCCAGTCACCCAATTTGTCCACATTTTCATTTTCTGAGCAAACATTTCCCCCTTTTTCTCCTTTGTTTCAATGGCTATTCTCCTGCACTCACCTTCTGAGTCAGCCATTTGGGATGTGATGTCAGAGATATCATTTCTCAGGAGAGGAGGGTCTTGAAAATATTGTCCAATTTCTCTACCATGAAGGCTCTTTGGCATTTCTCTAGGCCCTGGGTGTCCTACCAGTTCTGAAGCAGTGGCTACTGCAATAATGAACTAGCCACACTCAACCAGCCAAATAGCCACATATGTTGGACACCACGGCCTAGGCCTTGTTTTGGGGTCACTTTGAGGAGAAGTCTGTTTGGGTGGGTCAACTCCAGTCTCTACTTTATGCCTTTGTTTGTCATTCATATACAACTATGAGGATCCTATAAGTCTCCGTGGAACTTTAATTTTTGAAAGCTGGAATGCAATGATGTATCCATAGTAACCACTACATTTCATGTGACAAGATAGCAATATGGGAACCCAGATGCCATTGTCTCCTAGTTGCTGTATGACCTCACCCAAACATTCACTAGGCTCAAAGATCTAAGCACAGAAAAGTATGTGTCACCAATGAATATGAAGTTTTTAATTTTAGGTATCATTCATTGTGAATATGTATATTTTATGGAAACAGCCAGTTCCCACTGCTGCTTACTAATGAGTTGTGTGTGAGCCCTTCTTCACACTGGTGAACACAAGTAACTGTCCTCCAATGGAAAAAAGCAATTTACAAATCTGAGCTTAAACTACACATAGCTGGAAAATTTCTGGAACATCAAAAGAGTGAGACTAAACCACAGTTTTTACACTGCTTTACATACACAATTACATGGAAACTGAGAGTTAAATCTGCCACAGCTCCCTTAACTTAGCCTGTTTGTTTCTACCCATTACACTCAAGGGCTAAAGTTATGCCTGCTGTTCAGATCTCTCTTATATAATACTTTATAAGAAAGGCGGGTATATATACAGATATACATCTTTCCACAGTCTGTGATGAAGTCCCACTTTAAGCAAGCAAGAAATACCTGGCTATGAGTTGTTTGGCTCACATGCTAGGAAGACACTAAAAAACTCAGATTTTGAGATGAACAGAAATTAGACCCATGCACCCTAAAGGCTTTGTAAGTACTTCGGCAACCAGCTGAGGTTGAAAAATCGTTTTCTACTGCCTGCAGGTGTACGTGTTTGAGTCACCAGTAACGTGACCTTTTCATTTCTCTGGAACTGTTACTCACCCATAAAGGCATTCCTTCTACTGATCGAATGCCAGATAATCAGCTTCGCTGGAACCCTGCAATTCTTAGAACTCTCAGCCAGACATGTTGCCGCCTATGCTAAAACACACAGACACAGTTAAAGTCCATCTCAAGTATATTTACATAATAATGGACTTTCATTTCCCTGGTATATGAACTGTTGTGTGAGAAGAATGTTTCTGAAGTTTGCTGATATTATCAGATGCACTTTAGCACAGAAACTCAATGGCAAAACAGTGTACTGTGTATTGTAATTATAATCATGTAGCCATCACAAATGCATGTAGCCTTTACACCTCTGCATGAGCTAACCAGACACACAGGAGTAAAGAGGGCTATGCACCCACTTACAGTACTTCTTTTTCAGAGTAGGTGGGCAGTGAGCTCATAGAACAATGACTCCGCCTCCTCCAATGCCATGGCACACACAACTGAACCAAAAAAATGAGGGAGAGTAGTAATTTAACAGATAACTTCAATCCCAGGAATAGGAGAAGCAAGGAGGGGAGAGAATTGTGAATCGGAGTCATTATGCCATCCAGTGCTATTGTTTAGTGGTGCAACTTACACGCCATCCATGGCTCAGTGCTGTGCATAATGTGACAGTCAAGACCTTAAACTTGTAAATTTGTAAAATATTTAAGCTTCTCCTAAATATTCCATCAGTTAATGTTTGCACTGCAAACAGAGTAGAGTCTAGCAGTAATTGGCCTCCTTTACTAAAGCCAGGGCCCTTGTAAACATTATATGGAAAATATAATTTACATAGTAAAATAATAATGTGTGTCAACATGGCTCAGAGATAGATCTCCATATGTGTCTCTTGAAGAGGCTTTTATCCTACCTGGAGCTATGTGAACAAATTCTCTCCTTTCTTTAGTAATCCTAATTAACCTTTTATATGGAAACTAGACCCTTACAAGCATGCTGACAGTCATTCTGTCTTACAGTTAGAATTACAAATTATTCTTGAACGATAATTCCCAGAAATGTAATAAGAATATTGCAGAAGTCATCTTTCTTTATATTTCACTCACATCACAACCTTACAGACACACTTCATCTTTCAGTTACTTGCCTTAGGGCTTGTCTACACACATCACTTCTACTGTTTTAATTATGCCACTATAATTAAAAGGGTCCTGTCCCCTCTAATGTGGACACAGATATCCATATAATGGTGTTTTTTATTACTAATGTCATATTAATAAAGGGAAGAGAATAAGCTACACCAGTACAAGATATTTTCGTATTAATACAACTATGTCTGTGTTAGAGATTGTGCCCAGTATAACTATTTTGGTTTAAAAAAAATCACACCCTAACCCAAATAGTTAACCCAAAGCAACAACTGTATTAAGAACAGGTCTTAATTATCAGCTCCACAGTTGAATAGAGTGGGCTAGTCCCATCAAAGTTATTTGCTCTACCCATTAAGAGATAAATAGAGCAGGTTTTAAAAATGTAATTAGTTATAGGTTCTCTCTTTTTTGCAATAACATATTGCATGTAAACATCTGTTCTGCTATCCTTTCCAAGGCTGGCCTTACCATGAGGCAAACTGAGGTGGCCACCTCAGGTGCCAAACTGTGAGAGGGCGCCACTAGGACCCAGAGGGTAGAAAATTGTGTCTACTGCTGGTGCATATGTATTCTCTCTGCTTTAGATGCACAGAGATGGGGGAGTGCTGTGCTGGAGGAAGGAGGGCACAAGAGACATAACAGGCAGGCAGGAGAAAAAGTGGCATAGGGGCGTCATGTGCCTAAATTTTGTGGGACGGCCCCGATCCTATCCATTTTCCTCTCCTATACTTTTTTTAAATGAAAAGGAAGTAATGGAACTTGAGCTCCTTGGATTGCATTAGGTGAGCTCTCTCATTTTATTTCTGTAAAGTATAAAGTCAAGAAAAATAATAATTAGAAATCTGCCTTTCTGTCGTTGAGAGAAATGTGCACAGTGTTGTAGCTAGGTTGATCCCAGGATATTAGACAAATAAGAAGGGTGAGGTAATAACTTTCACTGGACCAACTTCTGTTTGTGTGCGATACAAGCTTTCGAGTTTAGACACAGCTCTTTTTCAGATCTGGAAGAGTGTCTCTTCAAGAATAATTTAAATTCTAGTTGCACCCTGTTCCCAATTTAAACCAAGAAAGCAGGCGTCATGATGGTTATGTTACAGGGTACCTGTAGTCCTAAGAGTAAGAAAGCTGTATAAAGGTAGGGCCTTTTCCTCAGCGTGGGAGGGAAATGAAGCAGGGATAATCTGATGATAGCTGCTTCTTACTTAAGGCCCCAAGCCTGGAGCTCATAGAATAGGAAGTGTGTGAACTTCTGTATCTGGCCACCACAGGGTATTTTCATTAAAGGAGAGGAGACCAACAAGTTCTCAAAAGGAAAAGAGATGGGATAGAAGTTTTGGACTGCTGATCTTTTTTAACATTGGTTGCCCCAGAAGGGATAGAATTTAGCAGGAGGATATTACCCAACCAGCAAGGAGAAACTGAGGCAGTAACTGCTCCCAACATGTGGCCGAGTGCTGTGGTGTCCCAAGTGCAGGCACTCAGGGCACTCCAAGACAGGACTGCTTTGGAATATTTTGGTTCATTTAAGATTTTTATTTCATTTGATTATACATTTTCTTTCATGTATAGCACCACTCCCCCATCAGCATAACATGTTCTGTCCTTCTGATATATTTTGTACCCTGGTATGACTGTGTCCCATTGATTGTCCTCATTCCATTCAATTTCTGTGATGCCTATTATATCAATATCCTCCTAAAATACAAGGCAGTTTAGTTCACCCATCTTATTTTTTAGACTTCTAACATTTGTGTATAAGCATTTTAAAAAGTTGGGACTATTTAGCTGTCTGCCATTTCCTGATGGCTACGTCTAGACAGGCATGATTTTCCGCAAATGCTTTTAACGGAAAAGAGCGTCTAGATTGGCACGGACGCTTTTCCACAAAAAAGTGTCTGTGCCAATCTAGACGCGCTTTTGCGCAAAAAAGCCCTGATCACCATTTTCGTGATCAGGGCTTTTTTGCGCAAAACAATTCTGAGCTGTCTACACTGGCCCTTTTGCGCAAAAGCTTTTGCCCGAAAGGGAGCAGCATAGTATTTCCACAAGAAGCACTGATTTCTTACATGAGATCGTCAGTGTTCTTGTGGAAATTCAAGTGGCCAGTGTAGACAGCTGGCAATTGCTTTTGCGGAAAAACTTGTCAGTCTAGACACAGCCCATGTGTTTGAATGGCACTCTTTTTCATTTGACTGTTTCTTATCTGACCTTACCCATATTTTATCATCTTCCATCCTGTCCTCGTTACTAGAACATAGAGAATCTCTGTTAATAGACTATACCCTAAGCCTCATGTAGATAATGGGAATAATATTTCCTTTTTCTTCCTTCTCTGCTGTGGCCTTGTCTTGCTTTGCAATATAGTGATGTTGGCATAAGCATATTGGAAAAGCCCCCATGTTAGACACAGCTTATGCAGACAGGAGTAGTTTTTCTGTCAGTACCACCACTTCCGTGAATGACTTTAGCTATGCTAATAGAATCATTCTTTTGTCTACCATGTCTATTTTGGGAGTTTTATTGGCATAGCTATCTCAGCAGTATGTATCTTTTTGTCACACTCCTGACTGACAACTATGTTGACAAAACTTTGTAATAGAGACCTGACTTTAGATTATAAGTTTCAGGGGCAAACGCTATCTCTTCCTATGTACACATATGACAAAGGGGCACTGTAGACACTACTGAATAAAAATGAATAATTTTAATCTGGGTAAGTAAGCCAAAAGCACTAACAGCACCAGAAGTCATTTTTCTCATCACTGCAATCAATCAATCAATATGTCACAATTGCTGTAAAAAGGCTAGTTGTCATATATCAAACATTTTAGAATAAAAGGGCTGTTTTCAGTTTCAATGTACATGGGATTTATTTGCTCAGATGCATTTGAAAATCCCTGTAGGTGCCCATCTGCATCTTTAGGCACATAAATACCTTTGAAAATCTGGCCCTTAGATTTGTCATGGCCAAAAGGAAGAGAATCCATTATCTCGTTCTGCTTGTTGCAATAAACAACAGAAATAAAACGTAAGGATGAACCATCCAAATTGTTTTGACAGTGTTTACAGCAATTAAATTATCACTAATTATAGTAAGTATGCAGTTGTTACTTAATTTTGTGGTGCAGGTGATCTTTTACCAGCCTATACAAGAGGCAATACTGCCACCTGTCGTGGAATCTTACTTACCAGATGAAAATCCAGTTTTTTCTGGACAATTGGTTCTGTAAAGTTGTCCATGCTGCTGTTTAAAAAAATGTAAAAGGATGCAAAAAGGCAAAGAATTGGGAGACAGCCTCCTGTACTGTGTTCAGATCAATGACAATGACTAGCCAAGGTGGAGGGGGAAGAAAGAGAAAGTAAGATAATAATGAATTATTGGTGTAAACAAGGTAGCCTTCCCTCAAACCAAACCATAAAGTTCATCTCTTGCTTAAATTTATAGTAGTTCATGTTGAATCCAGACTTATTTAAAATAGGGATTTATAGATTAAGGCTAAGAGGACAGTTATGAGTATCCTTATCCCTATAAAGTTCAGTTTGTAGTCACAAAGTTCAGCAACTAGGAATAAGAACCTTGGTTAGAATGGTGAGCAATTGCAAATAAAACAACTTAATGTTTGTCCCCAGTTCTTTGCATTGGACAGAATCCTGTTTCTGTTATATGACCCTGAGATCAGGTACCTTCTTCCACGGATGTTTTATATTAATACATTAATGTGTCTTAAGTTTCAGTCCCTATAAAATATTCAGTGGCTGAAGTGAAAGCTTTCCATAGTGTGTGCATGTTAGTAACAAGAAGAAGGACAGATTATTTGTCTGCTCTGTGCCACAGAAAGATGGCCTGTCTCATTTTTATTTTATCCATATTCCTGAGCTTGTCTCTTGCAGAGGATCTGCAACTTCTTCAAAACAATGAGAATTGTGAAAGTGGAATCTACTGTGCAAGAAGAGAACAGAATCAGTCAGTCTGTCCAGCAGGTATTTCGAAATAGGCTAATATCCATTTGCTAGAAATCATTTAAATGCTCTCACAATCGGGCTTCTTGAATTTTTAAAAAATACCCTTCAAGCAAGTGAAATTCTTCTGATGTAGCATCTGATTTTTATCATGATGATTAGATAACAGAATCCATGATAATTACTGCAGGAATAAGTAAAACTCTCTACCTTGTATTCAGTATTTCAGATCTCATTGGAAAGTCATCCCTTGTGGTCTACCAGGGTAGCTGGGCATGCACAAGATTTTAGAATGAGAAATTAAGTGCCTGTTAATTTGTTATAAAAAGACATGTGTGACTGTTTTAACATAGAGAAAGAGGCCTGCAAGAGCTGAGGTGGGGTATGCCAAGGATCTTTCTGTCATGTGGGGGAATAACAGATCTTTGACTTATCCCTATATTAGTGCAATTATTAAAGTGTTACAAGAGCATACATTGTTCCTTAGCCTTTTATTGGGCCACATGGTAGCTGTAAATTTATGTAGTCAGTGGATTCAATGGAACTGACTGTGTATGTTGTTTCTAGTCGTACAAGTATGTAACATACTTTTAAATGAAATCAATATTTTTAGATTTTTTTGGCTTCTTCAGAATATTCTTTCACGTATAGCATGTGCATTGAGAGTACTGGACAATGAGGAGTTTATTTTGTTGAATACTATGAGAATTTGGGGGTAATAAGTAGTTTTGAGGATGAGGAGTGTGAGCTGTGATCTGAGGGATAATTAGGTGTAAATGAGAAATGTGTAACATCCTGGCTTTTTCTGTAATAACAGCATTTGCCAATGAGAAAATTTCATATTGCATTGCAATAGTATACAGTTGTTAACACTGTAAAATGCAATGGACAAGCATTGTAAGTTGAACTGGGATATACTCAATTACATAAAAAATTAGAAATATAAAGCAATTACATTTACACTGTAACTACACTCTAATTAATATACCTTCACGATGAAGTTTTAATCTTTGCTTTTTTCTGAAGGTTTTTTCTGCCCTGAAGGCAGCATGCTACCAGTCCCATGCCCCGCTGGGACCTTCCGTTCTGCAGAAGGAACTCTGACTTCAGACACTTGCCTGAACTGCCCAGTGAATTTCTTTAATCCCACACCTGGCCAAGCATCATGTCTTCCATGTGGCTCAGAAGCTGTGCAACCCAAAGAGGGTCAAGAAACATGTGTCTGCCTTGAGGAAGGGCGTGTGTTTCAGGTAAAGGACCTGCCTCTTCTGATTGTGAAAGAACATTTTAAAGTAGAAGGGTTGAACTTTAGTCTTATTTCTAATAAAGGAGTCTACCGCCTTCTTAAATAACTAAATTATTATTTATCTACTGTATATTTTAGAGAGTTTGTCTGTCTGTGTGTTTGTCTGTTTGTTCAAGAACTCTTCCTAAATGGTAAGAGCTAGGATCACAAAATGTGGTATATAGCTTCCTCTTATTATAACTTAAAGCAAAGTCAAGGGTTGGTTGTCCCAGGAAAATGGGATTACCTCCCATAAAACCAAACAGAGAAGAGACAGAATCACCAAGCAGGTGAAAGGGGCTAGTAAAGGTTATTGGAAACCAAATTGACTATAGCCCTGTTTTGTTAAAACATAGCGAATGATAAGAGTTTACAGGGATGAAGAAAAAAATACACTTGATGGAATTCCCATTTTAAAAAATTACTAAAAAAATTAAATGGAAAAATTTTACATCCCTTTTTTAAAGAAATCTGAAATAAAAATACTTAATAAACTTAATAAAATAACACTATTTTTTACAAATACCATCATTTAAATAAAGCATCTATAGATTCCATTAATTTAAAAAAAATGTAATTGAGTTAAGGATGCGAGCAATGCCTGCTAGTTATAATTATAATTTATTATGTATTATATCATTTGATATTTTATTATTATATTGTACTTATTCTTTATTACAACTAAATTATTGTTATTTGAGTTGCTGCATCACTTGCAAGACCGTGTCAGACACTGAAGCCCTATGTGCTATGCACGCTACCCTCAAATAAGGAAAAGACAGACCCTATCCCCAAAAAGCTTACACTTTAAAACAATACAGTTTGGGATTCAATTTTATTTACAAATAACCTGCTGTGACCAAGCCACACTGAGAATTTTGACCACATCATGCTTAATCATAGTAACACTTTATGAAATACTACAACATGAAGGGGGCTTTGTTTTGTTTCGTTACTTTGAGCTGTAGAATTTTAATACTTGTGGAAGTGAGAAAATGGCAGTACTGGCTAGATCCGAGCATTGAGCATAAACTGTGCAAACTTCTAGACAGAAGATCTGCCAAAGCACACTAGGACCTCAGTTGTTTTGGTCCTGAGTGCTCTCACACACACACCTACGAATGCAAAAGCGGCGAGGAGTCCTGTGGCACCTTATAGACTAACTGAAGTGTTGGAGCATAAGCTTTCGTGGGCAAAGACCCACTTCATCAGATGACATGTCTCTCCTCACCGCTTTTGCAGATTCAGACTAACACGGCTACCCCTCTGATACTTGACACCTATGAATGCAATTCAACCCTGCCTATAGCACCATCTGTTATTTCAGCTTTGGGCTCTCACATGACCCTGCCAATATAAGTAGTATGTGCTACTGGACAACATAATTCTCCTTCTTTATTGGCTGTACCCTTCAATCCTATATCTGACTGCTCATATGCAGTCCTCTTGTTTCCCTGTTCACATTCTAGAACTCTGCATTGTTCGGAGTTTCTCTTGGCTCCATTGTTCTGTCTCCTCTGATGGGGGATAAAGAGCATGTATTTGAAACCCAAAGTTTGCGTTTACCTCTGTCCAATAAAGTAGGATCCTGATATACATAGTTGGTGGAAGCAGTTTTGCCTAGAAGACCATGGATGCTGACTAAATGCCTTGCTTCTTACAGCTCAGTGATGCTCACTGTCCATGTGCTCCAGGTTATAAGACCTTAGTGGATGGGATGAGACATTGTGTTAGACAAGTGTATGACATTTGTAGAGATGCATCTTCCCGAAACCAGGAAGGACAGTGCTTTACTAAGAAAGAATGGATGCATTACTGTACAAATAAGGTATTATGCTTTTTATATTCGCTAAATCCTGGAATCTTGCATATCTTGGCTTACAGTTTTGGGCCTATCGAGGGGCGACCTTCCCCTTGAGCTTAGTCCTTCCCTACGACTTGTCAACTGGGTTCTTTAAGCAGGTCCCTCTCTAGGGGACATAATAGGGTGTCACTGCGGAAACCACTCTGGGTGTCCTTATATTAGCAAATAAGGTCTGCTGTCCAGTGTCTCTTCCTCTGCCCTCTTCCCCCCATTAGAGACAATACGGCCCCTGGTCCAAGTCAGTTCCCCACTCTCTTTTACCAGGGTTATTACGGCCTGTCACTGGCCAAAGTCAATCCCTCAGTCCCTTATATCAGGATCGATACGACCTTGAGGCCTAGTTTGCAGGGGTATAGGCCCCTCAAGCCCACTACAGGAGGCAGTGGGAGGACCCGGGCCCTCCCACTCCTCTAGGTCCCAGCCCAGGGCCCTGTAGGCAGGGTCAGAGGCCGCTGCCACGCTCAGCGGGGAATCTACCTGCAACATGCTGAGTACCCTGGGGGGTTACTCCCCACCCTGGAAAACTTCCTACTGGGATTCACTGGCTGTCTCTCCCGTCGCTTCTCTGCCATCCACTGGCCCTGTTGTTGGAAGTTCTGGTCGCTCCTTCTCCCTGGAGATAGTACAGAGGCTCCTTCCCTGTCAGAGGTCTGCCCCGACTGAGCTGTCCCAGGGCTTTTTATAGTCAGGTTCCCCTGTGAGCATGCCCAGCAGGGCTGTAGGGAGGGGCTCTTTCACCCAGTAGAGCAGAGCTACCCTCCTGTTCCTCAGTGTGGGGTTGATGTACCCCAGGGGTGGGCAAAAGGGCTTCGCGGGCTGGATCCAACCAAGCGGGATGGACCGCAGAGGCCCGCCCTGTCAGGACGGGAGGAGGCTTCGCGCACTCCCCCACCCCCAGGCCAATCAGGGCCTGGGAGCAGTGGGAGCGTGCGAAGTTTCCTCCGCCCTGCCCCCTCCCTACAAACATGCTAATTGGTCTGGGAGCATCCTGATTGGCCTAGGGGCGGAGGAACGCAGGATGACTCCTCCCACTCCAGGAGCATGGGCAGCTCACGGGAACCTGGGGAACAGCAAAGACACTCCTCCACCCCCAAACCAATCATGGTCTGGGGGTGGGGAACCTGGAAGTATCCTGGCTCCACCCCTTCCAGAGCAGCTTGGGGCCACTTCAAAAATTTCAGAAATTTTTGAAGTGGCCCCTGGAAAAAAATTAACACCCATCCCGATATACCCTGTCACAGGGCCCTAACCCTCTGACCATTCCCACACTGTGCATGAACAAAGCATCACGGGAGTTTTGATAGCATGATCTGAATCATTGCATGTTGCTCCTGTACAATCTGAAATAAGAAGTTCAGATTTCTTCATCATGACAAACCATAGGACAAAACTGCCCAATTTCCTTCAGCTCTTTTCTGTTTTTTTCCCAGGAAGTTATAATTAGTGTCCCAACATTCAGGCAGGTTTCATTCTTCTTCTTCATTTCTCTGCAGGTTTGTGCCCTTCCTGAAGACTATCAAGGCTATGACAAGGTTCTTGGCCTCTGCGTTTGTCGAGCAGACAATCTGAACAGTGTGTGTAACTCTCAGTGTAGAAGACAACAAAGAGACATTCTGCAGTTTGTCTGTAAGGAGGAAAATGCTCAGCTTTCTATCACTTACAGAAATGGCAGCCAGGTAAATGTGCTGCTCTTTTAACTTTTCCATTTAATCTATTTATATTAATTTTTAAATAATCAATCATCCTAATAATTAAAGAGCTTCCTCCTTTTTTTAAGGTGTGATGTCTTAAAATGTAAGAACTAACAAAAATATATTTTTCTTTAGATGTCAGATGTAGATTTTCATTTGGCCCTGTATAGCTGCTGTAGCTCATATGTGAAATTCATGTCACCCAAACTTATGAACTTTTTAGTGTTTGGATTTTTTTGAAAAGCCTGATGGAAGAGGGGGCTGTAAGTTTCCATTTCCAATCTATGCAGACAGCCGATTTGGCAAGGAGTATGCCTGCATTGAGAGACAAGTCTGGCCACTGAAAGACTTAACATGCTTGTGCCACCTGAAAACACATGCTACACTGCAGAGTTTTTACTCAAAAATGTCTGGTTTTGTGCAAAAACTCACAGAGCGTCCACACTACAAGTGCGTTTTTGTGCAAGAAAAAGTACAGTAGATCGTCAGAACACAGGGCTTTTTGTGCAAGAGTTATTCCTCTTTCTATGAGAAATAAGCCTTTTTGCACAAGAGCTCTTGTGCAAAATGGTGCGTGTGGATGGACAAGAGGGGTTTCCTATTGGAAAAAGCACAGGTGTTCTTAAGGCCATTCTGTGAATGGCCATCAGAGCTTTCTTGCGCAAGAGTGTCCATGGCAGTGTGGACGCTTTCTTGCACAAAAGCACATGGCGGTGTGGGCGCACTCTTGCGCAAGAACTTTTTGCAGATGATCTCTTCTGCAAAAAGTTGTTACACAAGAAGCCGTCAGTACAGATGTAGCCCCTGTTATGTCTCGTCCTTGGCTTGGTGTCTTTTACCACAGCACCTCAGATTTCAGAATATTTGCTACCTCTAGAAAATATTTTGGTTGGATGGGCGGTTACCAGTTTTGCCTGGTGGGCCATAAATGTGAGAATAAAGTATGTGTCAATATGCAATCTGTAATTATTTATTGTACTATGAGGACTGGTTTATGACTAAGACACTATACTAGTAAACCTCAAACTTCAACTTTTATTTGCAGATTGCCATTTCTTTAGAACAAATACAGGCAGTTCGACAAGTACTGCTTTTCCCTCTTAAGAACCCCTGCCTTACAGAGCACAGCAAGTCTTCCTATCCTGTGTATATGGTGGAAACAAGTGGTAAGGAAGGGGACGGCAGAATTCACAGTATTAAATGGGCGCTGATTCTGAATGGCCTTCATAAATGTAATGTTGACATAATATACCAAATGCACACAAATAATGCAAATGTACAAAATGCATCTGATTCTTTGTGCACCAAATATATATTTGATGCATAATGTACCAATTGCATTATTTGTGCAACCAAACACAGCTCCATCAGCATTATTAGAACTCTATCCATTCACTCAGGGGGTACATTTGAGCATTTGGGCCAGATCCTCAATTGGTGTAAATCAGCATGGCTCCTTTGATTTCAACTTAGTTGAATCAATTACCACTTGAAGACCTGGCCCATAGTGCCAAAGAGAACCTGATGTCCATGGATGTGGCACATGCATTTTAGAGCATGGGCCCTGAATGAAATCACAGGCCCTAAAAGCAGTGCACTCCAAATACAGGTCTATTTCAATTTTTCTAAGCTTGATTTTTGAGATGAGATAAATTGGTCCTCCCCAGAGGGGGAGGAAATGAGGGTTCTGGTATGATACAAATGTAAATGACTGATGCTTTCATATCATTTTAGGAAAAGGGTTTTGGGGTGTGTACAATCCTGACCCTGAACTTCTGCACAATCTCATTGTGCCACTCAAAATGTCATCTCTGTACGAAAGTGCACCATTGTCAACAGCAGCTTCAGGTAAGGCTATGCAGCAAGGCTGCAAAAAAAGTAGTTTCTGTAGGATTTGCCTTTTGGTTACCAACATCAATTCCCTGCTATTCTGAACTGCGTCCAAAGTGAATAAATTATATTTATATTAAAACTGAACAGAACTTATCATCATCACCACCACATTTCCTCGGATATTCCCTCATTCTAGGCCTAATCTAAAGCTTATTGAACTCAATGAAAAAAGACTTCAGTTGACATCAGGGGGCTCTGAATCAGACCCCCTCTCCACTAGGGTATTGCCAAGCTGTTCTTTCCAGAGTCAAAGCCCACAGCTTTTTTCCTTACAGTAATTCTGATCTATGCCTTCCCTTTCTCACCCTTCAATTGTTACTCTTTTAAGTAACTTCTTTACTGGTTCCTCAAGCCTCTTGCAGAATTGATATAGGAGTCTCTGTCTCATAAATCTTATTTCAGCTGGAACTATTATTATTTTCAAAATATTACGGTCAACATTTTCAAACTTGGGTGCCTGAAGTAAAGCATCTATACCCTTAGTTAGGCACTTAAGTAACAAGCCTTTATTGTCTAAGCACTACAAAACTCCAATTGCAGTTGAATGAGTCCTGCATCCCCACAAGAGGGGTGCCCACAGTCAGTTTTACAAATGAATACATATCCTCAAAATGTTGGATGATCCAGCTGCAGTAAAATACAAGAGAGTAGTTTTGTTACACAGTGAAATGCTGTAAGTGTTGAAAATCACACAGCTACTGCCTCACCTTTAGAATAACCATTTTTTAAAAGGCTGAAAGGAGAATGCATAGTTTCACTAAGTCAAAGAGCCGGAGTGCGGATCAATATTTATCTGGCACCCTGGCTGTGAATTTGGTTTGATCTGAAAACAAGATTTGGCTCTGTAAAGTTTAATTGTAAAACAATCAGGAGATTCCATATCCTGTGGCTATTATGTGTACAGAGAATCATGAGGATTAAGATCCTAGGCCACTGAGATCTGTGTTTTCACAGGAAAGCCTGGCAAGGAAGATGATCAATTTTATTGGAATCAAAGCCAAAGATCTTCAAACTCTACGATGAAAACCACATTTATGGGCATCTTAAATCCCACTACATGCATTGATATTAACGTTATCATCATGTTTATTGTTTCAAAAGAACATTATCCAGTGTACGAGGTGTAAGTACAAATGTTAAACCCAACCAAAGTTTGCTAATCCACATTTATCTAATCCATAGAAAATATGCTTGTTTTTTCCCCATATCTTTTTTAACAGATTTAAGGGCAGAAAAGTAGATGGCTGGGAGTGGAGTCAATTATTATTAAATCTGTATTATTTTTATAAAACTTGCTGCAGAATATATACTGGTATTTTAGGAAATATCTACACAAGTAATTAAAACTAAAGTGCAACTATAAAAGTGAGCAACGTGCATTTTGTGATGCAGTCTCTTTGCTTTTTGATTGGTGTGTTTGTTCACTTCACTACTGCGCAGCAAGCCAACACAAGTTTTGTGCACACTTGAGTACCAGGTAAGCCCTGCTTTGGCTTGGTGCTGGCCCTCTGCGTGGGTATGAATTTCACAGTCAGTGTTACAAGACTCACCATCCCGGAGTACCCCCTTGCAGCAAAAACTGGGATTGCAGACATCTGCTGCAGTTTAACCACCACAATCTTGCTGCAGTGACTTGTCCTCTGGCTGAGCCTTAAAGAGAGCTCTACCCTTTCAGGCCTGGGTATGCAAGTCCAAACCAAACAAGACATGAAGTCATTGCCCCACTCTCCAACTGGCCCCATTCATCCTTCCCCAGCTTCTATCTTCTCTTCTACTCACCCTCTGGGCTCAGCTTCTCCAACCTTTCTCTCCCTGAAACCCCTCCTGGGCTCCGTTTGGTTGCTCCCTACTCCTGAGCAAGATTCTCTCAATTGCTTAATCAGCCTCGCCCAGTGCAGGACTCAGGACTCCACTCACAGAGCTGCATGACTGGGTGGGGTTGACTACGCAGCTGCAGGGCCGTGCTGCCGCACAGCTTAGAGGGAACCTTGCTCCCTCTGACCTTCTTACCTGGAGTCTTTCACATGCCTATGCCTGCTTTGTGCTCGTTGCTCCAGCCAGGAGAGGTGTAGCAGGGCAGGGTTAACTGATCAGAGCTGACAGGCCCAAACAGGCAGGCTGCCCTGTTACACATGGTTACAAGATGAACAGCACAGTAGACCCCTTTTAGTTCCTCTCAACTACACCCTTTAGATGACAGTACTGGTGTCCTGCACCTCACCCTGGGAGGATCCACTCTTAGACTAGATCTCTGTGCTGCAGCCCCCTGATTCCCAACAGGGGTTAGGAACCTTTTTTGGGTCAGGGGCTGCTGACCCACAGAAAAATCAGTCGGGAGCTGAACACAAGTGAGAAACAAAAAACAAAAGTCCCTCACTGGTGTGACCCCTGACTGAGAAGGAGAAAGACACTCCCTGCATTCGTAGGGCTAGTAGATTTTGTGTTCTCCAGCCCCATGGTGGGGCGGCAGGGGGGCTGGAGCACCAGCGCAGACTCCCCAATGCTGGGGGGGGCCCCTGAGCCTCAGGGGCCAAATCCAGGCAAGCTAGGGTCCACATCCAGCCCCCGGGCCTGAGGTTCCCCACTCCTGCTCTACAAGCTGCCCTTCCAGAGCCCGTGACAATGTAAGTTTATAGTAGCATGGATACTGTCTTCAAAACAAAGCATTATTGACCCACTCCCTAAAGACACAAACCACACAGAGCAAAGAGTAAAACAACAGAAGGCTGAGATCCTTGTGTCTGACGTAATCCTTGAACTTTCCTTAACAGCCTTTGGAAGTATCACTCAACCCCACCAACTCCATCTCTGGCAGGAAGAAGCAGACTGCACTCCTACCAAGCTTTTCACTGTCACAACCGGGACAGCTTCTAATAGCTCCCTCCAAAATCCCTTCAGTTTGAGATTTAGAATCCCCTTCGTTCCCAGACTTTAGCCTTGTGAAAAGCAGACCATTCTAGCCGGCATGGAGCTGGACAGGTAGTTTCTTTCCACTGATGGCCCGAGCCTTATTTTTTTGCAATTATTTTATTTCCTGTGGGTTTCCACCTTCCTCTGTTGATTCAATGCCTAGTATTCAGGCAGATAACCTGAGGGGCATGTGATATTTTAAAAAGAACTATGTATAACTCCCTCATTTTTTACACTTACCTGTTCGTGTGATCTAGCCAGTTGCAAGGGGTCTTACAGTCATTATTGTGCATTAGCAAATTTCAGATGCTAACATGCACATTATTTGCAGAGTATTTTACAAACAGATGGTTTCAAGAAACACCTATTGTGTCTTCTCCTAGAAACAACCTGTACAACACAAACAATGAATTTGACTGGGGAGGATTCCGCAGCCTGGCAGAGGAAATCAAACTGGCCAACTTCCTCCTCTTCCTGTACCAGTTCCAGCATCCTGGCACCTATGTCCTTGGCCTCAGTAGTAACCAGCACAAAAAAATGGTTTGTTTCAGGGAATTCTAGTTTTTGTTTTTATGATGGTATGTTTAGTGGAGTGCCTCAAGTTCCATAAAATGGTTTGGAATCAAAGGAAACTTTAAAATTATATAATGAGTCTCTTTATAGATTTTACATACTTTCTGTTAAGTTAGTACAATGTGTGTCGGGGGGGGAGGGTGTAGATATGTGGACATATATGAAAACAGAGGCTTGCCTATGTGTGTATTTATGTAGCACATTTGAGTGTAAAGAAGTGGCGGGAGATGAAGTCAATGAAGATCTGTCCCACTATTTTAATTGTTCAGATGGCTAGACTCAAAATTGCCTATGTTTGACCTGCTCTTTTTACATGTGTGCTCATTCCATGCAGTATATTAGAGTCATGCCATATGGTGGACAGTGTTATGAAGAAGGGCCATTCTTCCCAACAACTCCCAGGCATGTAATACAAGTGGGCATTGCAAGAATCCCAAACCTTCTTCTGAAACCTGACTGGCCTGCTATTGTTGGATTAATAATAGGACTTCTCATTTTCCTCATTACCTGCCTGTTGCTAATTGTAAGTAAAAATATACAATACTTCTTTCCACTGCATCACTTCCAGATTTTGGAATTAGGATTAAGCTACGTGTTATAGAGACATGTTGAAATTGATTCCTGAGCAAAGTTCCAGCATAGCCCTATGCACTACTTAAACCCTAATGCAAGAGCTTAAGTAGTATTTAAGAGCTGCAGAGAAGGTGAATTTCACCCATGCTACCTAGTTCAGTAGACTAAGACCTCATGCTGCCATGACTAGTGCTGTCAATATAGCAGAGTGATAGAAAAAAAGTGGGTAATATTAAGAGGTCCAGGGGTTATAAATCGTGTCTGTGGTTCTAGAAGATAAATGTGATTCAGCTAGTACCCTTACGTCCACACAGCTTCCCTCTTCCACAAAAGCCTATGCAAATGAAGCGCAGATTAGCATACGGCATGCTTCATTTGCATAATTAATTAGGAGTCGTTTTTGCGCAAGAGGTTTTTACGCAAAAAGGCACCATCTACACAGTGCCTTTTTGCGCAAAACCCCCCTCTTGCATTCTTCCTGAAAAAAATGAGGATGAACAGCTCTTGCGCAAAAATCTCTTGCACAAAAATGGCTTCTAATTAATTATGCAAATGAAGTGCGGCAATATGCTACGCTGTGCTTCATTTGCATAGGATTTTGCAGAAGAGAGAAGCAGTGTAGACATAGCCTCAGTCACATTCGCTGATACAAGGACTGTGCTAAACTGGAAACAATCATATGATCCATCCACTGGGTGGTAGAAACAGAGAATTCTTGTACCATTTACTCTCTAAAAATGTCCTGTGACACCATGAAGACAAAAAGATTTATTAAGACATAAACTTCTGTAGGTAAAACTCACTTCATAACATGACTCTAATTCTGATTAATCGGGTTTTACCCACAAAAGCTTGTGCCCTAACAAATCTATTAGTTTCTAAGGTGCCACAGGACTCCTAGTTGTTTTTGCAGACAGAGTAACACGTCTACCCCAGTTCCAGAACCTATGAACTCATATGTCAGCAGGCTCAAACTGCTGAGGACTGCAATTCCTGCCCCTGGACTCGTGGCATATATTAACACTAATCCTTTGTGGGGTATAGAACAGATCATGTGAATGCTTTGATTAGAACTTGTGGGCCATGTAATCAGCTGGTGTAAACCAGCATCACTCTTTGCCTTCGGTGGACCTATGCTGATTTACACCAGCTAAGGAGCAGGTCATACATGTGATGATGCCTGCTGTTGTTTGAGTGCATAACTATATCAAAACAATAAGATGTAACAAAGTAACGTGCTCATTGTTTCATTGTGTTTTGTAGCATCTTTGTCAAGACCTGAACTGGTCCAAAAAAGGAACTACCTGGCCCCAGTTTCGAAGGCTGCAGCTGAAGTATAATCTTGACAAATATTCTTCCAAAGGATCCACAGTGATTTCAGTTAAAAAATGTCATCCCAGGCTGAAAAACAAAGGCAACTTGGATAAAAACTGTGACAATGCTGATGAGGCAGAAGGTCAGATAATAAAAAAATCCACTAATGAAGTTATTCAGGCAAAGAGCGGAATCAAATTTATTTGACATATTTGTGACAGATTCCTATTTCTAAGTACTGTATGTTAATTGACTAGTGTATTCTGACTTCCTTCCTCCCCTCTGAATTACTATAGATCACTGGAGATTGATTTTTGCGGTCATTTACTTTTCTATTTCAGATTTTCTTTAAAATAATAAATACTTTCATTTCAGCTTTCTTCCTAGAAACAAGTGAAACCTGGGAGTCTGAAGAACAAATAAACCTGGACTCATTCAATACCAATGTCTTCTTTGAAATTCTGCTCACCCAGTCTCTGTCAGTCACAGCCAAACTGAGTCAATTTAAAGAAGAGGTAACTCATTTGTTTTTTATCATTCTCATGTGTACATGCACAACCATGTGCAGTATTACCTGTAGTATTACTGCTATATTAGGTTATGACTGTATGGCATAGTTTTCCTTCCAGATTCTATCTTCTATACCATGACGCTGTTAATACATATGTACACCATTCATATAAGCTGTATTTATGAAGCATAGGCCAGAGTTCAGGGTATTTGCTTGGGAGTCAGACGAGTTTGGTTCTATTCCCAGTTGTGCTCGGGAGTTGATGTGATCTTGAACATCACTGCACTTCTGTGCCTCAGTTTGCTTCTGAAAAATGGGGATAATGATTTCTTATCTTCCTTTATGAAAAGGCTTAAGAGCCATAGACAACCCATAGAAGAATTAGAACGATATATTGATTAGGACAGATAGCTAATGCAGTGCATTATATTACATTAATCAATTTTATACCAGTGTGTAACAGTTGAAAACAGTGGAGTTACACACACATAATTATGAAATAATATGATGGTGATTCAGTGCCACTGATCTGCAGCATGACAGCATGCAACTTTATGAATTAAGGACAGCAGGGGGAGCTAGTATTACAGTCTCTGTGTGTAGTGTAGCGAGAATTGTGTAAGACAAATGTTTGCAATATACTTGTACCTATAGATATTTTAAGGCACATGGTTCATTTTGATTTTAAGGCCACAATTAGCAGCACTAAAGAGTGGGAATACTAAAATGTTTATTACATAGAATTATATTTAGTAAAAAGATCTTGTGAAAAGAAAGGCACATAAAGAGGATACACCCTGAAAAATGCTTTTTGATGCAAGTTACCAACATGACTAAGAAGACAGCCCCAAGAATCCCTTTGCTCTGATATCAGTTTCTGAAGGTGGTCATGCCAGTAATACCATCATAGTGTCAGCCACTCAGCATTTCTAATACTGCAATGTCCATCTCAAGACAACCATTTAATGCAGAAGAATCTTAGAGGGGTATCCAGGTTAGTCTGTATCTGCAAAAACGAGAAGTCCCATGGCACCTTAGAGACTAACAACTTTATTAGGGCATAAGCTTTCATGGGGAAAATCCAAATTCATCTGATGAAGTGGGATTTACCATTAAAGCTTATGCTCTAATAAATCTGCTGGTCTCTGAGGTGCAGCAGGGGTCCTTGTCATTTAATGCACATTACTTTTTGAAATTTTATCCAAAGTAAAGTGAGGTCCTGACTATTATTTATTTATTTATTTATTTGTACTGCAGTAGCAAGTAGGAGTCCTACTCATGCACTAAGAGGACACCACTGTGCTAACTAGTCCTACTCATGCATAGGACAACATCATAACACAAACGTAGAACAAAAAGTCCGTGCCCCGCATAGCTTACAATCTCCCCAGACCAGGTAGCAAAATGTTTACCTTACTCTTCCGTTGTTATGGAGAGGGTTGTTTTGTATAAGCAGGAAGGGTTTCCAATCAAGATGAAGTCATCTAGTTTTAATATTTTAAAGAAAAATCAGGTTCCTGTATGGAATGCAATTATTCAAATATGTATTTGTTTTGTGCTAGGAATTCAGTGGTCTTTGAGCCTTAAGAAGGCTCCAGAACAAAGCTACAGCCCTTGTTGGTTTATTTTCCGTTTTGTTTCCCTCTCAGCTGAAAATTTTGTATCACAAACTTATGCACGAAATATCATCACTCAGAGAACTTTGGATAATGAGGCTGTGTAGTCCAGAGAAGGCAGAGTCTTATGATAGTACAATGATGGGGAACTACATGAGAGCGAAACACCAGGTAGAGCTCAGTTTTCCTATGATCTATTTAGGACATAGAAAACCTCAACTTGGCTATGTGTATTTTCATAATATTAGGCATGGTCATGTGGATTCTTTAATTTTGGTTGTTGTGTAAAGGCATCATATTTTCATAAACTACTAGGCAAATATTTCTGAAAAAGTCTATGTCTGATATACTTAAAATTGTTGGCACGATTCAGCGTTAATACAGAGACATGCTGAAGGTTACTCACTTTTCTGGTGCGTGCTTTATTTTTACTCAGTGTCTGATGCTAATCTCGCCCCACTTGTGGAAGACCATAGTTTCTCCTGGGCAGACCAATGTTTCAATTTTAGAAATGTCATCCATGTGCATATAGAGATGTATATTTTGTGGCAGCATTTTCTTCCATCTGCTTCACAGATATTGTATTTGGCTGCATTATTCTGAAAGAAACCTGTGAAGAAAATGTAATGATTTTGCAGTTTATAAATAGAAACACACACATTCACACCTCCACACAC
This sequence comes from Pelodiscus sinensis, assembly GCF_049634645.1. Taxonomy (NCBI): domain Eukaryota; kingdom Metazoa; phylum Chordata; order Testudines; family Trionychidae; genus Pelodiscus; species Pelodiscus sinensis. The sequence continues at coordinate 6,422,247 of NC_134736.1, forward strand.
ACACACAGACACATATGTGTATAAACATGTTGTCCAAAGCTATAGAAGCAAAATGAACATGGTCCCTGAAATTGTGTGTTAAAAGTTCTAGATGGAAAGTTTGGACCAATATTTTAAATATCTCACCATTGTCTCAACAATCTCACTACATGTATATTACTTCAAAGAGACTTTAACACCAGACTGCAAAGGTAAACCTCATGTCATTCATGCTTAAATTTGACACTTTACGAATGAGCCTTAACAAAGATGCTAGATACCTTAACCATTACAAAGATAGCTTCCCCACTTATCACCCCAATATCATTATCTCATAGACACTAACCTCTCCTCCTCACCCCCCTCTGTTCTAAAATCTGATTTGTCAATTTTATGTGTGTTCACTTTTTTCTGATTGTATCCCTTTGGTATATATGGTCATGCCAATTTTCTTCCTCAGTCTGATCTGAGGAAGTGGGTCTGGCCCACGAAAGCTAATCACCTAATAAACAATCTTGTTAGTCTTTAAAGTGCTGCATAGTCCTGTCTTTTGTTTCACCATTCAAGTGAGGGAACATTAAGAACACTTACCCTCTAGGCAACCAACTGGAGCCAGAGCTGTCCTTACCCATATGTAGACTACACAATTGTGTAGGGCACCAGAAAAATCTGGGCACCAAAATCTGGGTCTACCCACCCACCTCTTCTTATCCCTGTTCTGTGGCTCTGGTTCCTCTAGAGAGGATCTAGTTAACTAGTGAAAAAGCCTGCTTATTAGCAGAACACCAAACTTGTGAAAGAGACATTTGAGTGGTTATGAAACCATTTAGCAGGCAGTTGCCAGTCCCAGGTAGTTACTGTCTGTTTCTGAATTTACTGTATTAGACCACATCTAGACTTGCAGGAAGATTGACGTTGCAGTGGTTGATCTTCTTGCATTCAATTTAAATCGAATGCGGAGGGCAACCCCATTGGGGCCAATACTCCTTACTATTGCAAGCAATAAGGGAAATCAACGAGAGCATTTCTCCTGTCGACCTTCCGTTGTGGGACGGGCACCAAAGTTTGTCTTAAGGTATATCATCTCCCACTATATTATTTGCATAGGTGGAATGGTGTATCTTAAGTAGACCTTCCCTCTTAATATATACCCTGCCTCAGTCTACAAGATCTTAGTTTAAAATATTTCAGTAGTGTGTTGCTGAAGATTATAAAAATCACATCTCTAAAAAATTGTCACACACACCCCAGTCTTCTGTTGGGCATAGGGTTTAAAGGCACCAGTATATTAGTACTGGTCCCCATAAATCCTAACAATGGTTCTGACTGGATTTATTGGCCTTTGAATGCCCAAGTGGGGAGAGATACCCTCAAACTGATGCTTTGCTGCATTTGTTACCTTACAGTAAAGTACAAAGCCACTGCAGTCTCATTTCATGTCTTGAGAAACAGAGATGTCTGCATTTTATGTTACAATTAGGCAGAAGCGGAGATGCTACACAGAAAGCAACTGGCTACTGAATATGCTGAGATTGTAAAAAAACAACTTCACTTATTAAGCCATGATCTGAAATGCCAAGAAGAGCATTATGTCGCGTTTAATTCTGCCCTGAGAGAGGCGATGAGATTGGCACAGGTACTGACAGAGAAAGCGGCTTGTAGAGGGAGCAGAGCCTCGCGGTTCAAACCAGACTATCAACGGTAAATTATTTGCTTTACAACTCTGCATGAAAGTGATTTTTCTTTCAATGGACAAAGCAGTTGTGTAGTTTTGAGTCAGTGGGTTGGTTTATAATTCTCACCAGCATGGGTTCAATAATCATGAGGTTATTGAAATTATGTTGATAGAAATCAGGACTAGGAAACCTCAAGGAAAGGAGAGCTGAGGATATTTAGAAGAGCCCAGTTAGAATTTAAGGTCCAAAATTATTCTAGTCCCTTATCATGCTTCCTGAAGAATTCTTCCCATTTGCCATTTCACCTCAGCTTCCATGGAACTGTCCTGTCAAGCCAGTCATCAGAACACTAGGTAACAAGAGTCTGAGGGGGCTAGTCCCAGTGTCAGAATCAGCATGGGAGTTTTAATAACATGATTTTGAAAGCAAGGAACATAAAAAAACCATGTTTCCTCAGTTCTGAAAACCCCTTTGTGACGGTGTTGATGTTCAGAGATGGATTACGTGCCCAATCCAGGAGTCTCCTGAAATGGACGCCGTTGAAACAATTTTAACTTACATTCAGATTACTAACATCCATCTTTCTCTTGGGCGTTTCAGGTTATTAGCCCAGATTGATACAGCAAGCAACAGAATGTCAAGTGCAATAATAAAGGAAAGTCATAGACTCAAGGCATGGGGTGTGCTAGGGGAAGGAACAGGAGCTCACCTTATTAATAAAGAGAAAACCAGGCTTTTCACCAAGGAGGAACTACTGGGTAACTACAAAATTAGTCTCTGTTCAAAGAGTTATTGCAGGTGGGCAATTGTAACCCAATAAATCAATGCCTCTTCTAGTGGTTGGTCCATATACTAAAACAACAGCCTACCACTGCTGCTGATTAATGCAGTTGCTCATGTATTTCAAGTGGGGGTAGCTTGTGCTTTTTAGAAGTAAACCTCCTCTCTTCAATTCCCACTAATGCCTCATGGATTTAGTGTGTTATGCAAGTGTGACCATCTATGGAATTTCTTCAGTTAAACATTTATTGCAACTGCGACATTTTCATTGTTCTTCCCTAGGCTTTTGATAAACACACACATCTAGGTATCAGTGTATAACTGTATATATAGGCAGTCCCCAGGTTACGTACAAGATAGGGACTGTAGGTTTGTTCTTAATCTGAATTTGTATGTAAATCGGAACTGGTACATATTGTAGGGGAAACTCTAGCCAAACATTTCTCCAGAGTTCAGTTTTATTCTCCCACACCTCACTTCCCTCAGTCCTTTATTCTCAAGCTGAGGTGTCTGCTGAGAAAAGCCGCTCCACGTCTCCCTGGTCTGCTGGGGGGGGGGGGGTCGCTAGCTTTGTGTCTCCCTGGTCTGCTGGGGGAAAGCAGCTAGTACGGGGTTGCCTCACCCCGTTTGTAAGTAGGGATCTGATGTAAGTTGGATCCATGTAACCCGGGGACTGCCTGTACTGTATTCTATACCAGTGGAAATGAAAAGGAACTACTCTGTAGCTGAGTTAATTTGTTCCTGTTTGTTTAAAAACAAGTAGTTCCGTGGCACCTTAGAGACTAAGTTTGTTTGTTTGTTTGTAATGTTGCTGGCTGTGTGTTGCTGTTATAAAATGAATTAAATATTATGATGCCTAGAGACCTAGTGTAGGCGTTTTTGCTATTATTTAAATCTTCAAAAATGTATGTATACTGCAGATTAGGACAAGAATCTAAGTGCAGAAATCTGAGATTGTTAGCCACGCTTGTTTGGTTTCATAAATCCCTTTAATCTCATGGGAGTCATGCATATGTATTGGGGGTGAGGGTTGGGGAGAACAGAGGTCAGGGACATTGGTAACTCTTTTCCAATATAGAACATTTGCTAAAGTCGATGGGAGGATCAGTCTTTAAGTCTTACCTCTCCTTCCTGACTCTCACCTGCATGTGATCTCTGATCACAGACAAACTATCACAAAGAAATAGCCATAGGTGTCTGATTGCAATCTTAGGATCAATCCAACTGTAGACATACAGGGTATGTCTAGACTACATGATCCCTTATGCCTCGTGAAACGAGGCTTACAGGATCGGTCGGCAAAGGCTTCCCCAGCTGACAGATCCGCGTCTAGACTGCCGCGCTGTGCCGGATCAGCTGATCGTCACCATAGCGCAGTGATCATGTTTATTTTAATGAAGTGGGGATTATTTAAATCCCCACTTCTTTGCCTATGCCGGGTAAACTAGTTTACACGGTTCCATCAATGGAGCCATGTAGTCTAGACATACCCACAGATTTGGAATTTCAGGCGCATAGGAAAAGCAAATGAAAACCAGATCGGATCCTCAATTAAACCCTATTTGTCACTGGTTGTTCTCAGGCTTGGATGGCTGTGTGAGGGTACGTGACGCCGTCTACGTGAATCCTATAACTGGACTCTTAACTCCCAACCCAGATTGTGTCATGCTGTTGGCCAGTCACTGCCCCATGCCTGTGTCTGGTGATCAGTTCCTGCACCCTGAAACCGGAAAGGTGCTTCCTGTGGCTGGTAATGTTGGATACGATCCATTCAGCTCAAAACTGATCTCTGCTGTTGACTCTGCTTCTGGTAAGGAACACATGGGGATAATTAATATATCCACTTACCCACAGAGAGAATGAAGCTGTGGCAGGGATTTTGGTAACGCCTAATATACTTACCTATTTTTTTCTTATGACAAAAGCCTTACATGTAGGTTGACCTGTGAACCTACTTGGCAGTAGAAGGAGATTTTGTTCACTGTGAATTGGGCCTTGCAAGGTCAGGATTTACTGAGCATGCCTGGCTTATATAGAGCAAAATGTTTAAATATTTTCTGTTTCTGATGCTTTTTGTCTCCTTTTTCTTTATTAAATTTTATAAAATATTATACGCTAAAGAACTTCTCATGGTAAGTGGTAAAAGCAGAAATTAAGTTGGAAAAGTGTATCAACCACAGAAAGGGAATTCACTGCCTTCATTCAATTCTTCTTCAGAAGAAAGAGAAAGTATGTAAAATGGTCATCCTTTGAAATACCTAGTATATGCCTCTATTCCCAGCTCAAATGCAGAGGCTGGATATTAACATGGGAAATAGTTCCCTTACCCATTGAAATGTAAAATAGTTTGTAACAATGTCAAATCTCTTCTGTTTCAATGTTTAGGTGAACTTTGTAAATCTGAAGTACCCATATTCCCCTACATTCCGTATCCTATCTCTCCGAGGACTGGGTTACCAGTGAAGACAAAGCTGCCTAACTTACAACCCAACAGAGTGTTTAAACTGGGAGGACTCATGCTCGATCCAGTTACAGAAATAGAAGTGCCAGTGCTAGGAGTTACAATCCATCCCCATACAGGGCAGAAACTGTCCTTGGGTGGGACATACATGAATCCTCTTACAAGCACAGTGACACCTCTTGAAATTGGAGGGCCTATGATTGAGCCAGAGGGAGGAAAGATTGTTCCAATACTTGGAGTCAGTTTGGATAATAACACAGGTAAATTTTCTTTGTGTTTCTTAGGATGGAAATCCAAAGTGAGACTGTTTCTTCCTCCTCTTTTCTCCCCTCACACACCTTCCCTATAGCTAGTTACTGGGTAGATGTTTGCAGTTACCTTAACTAAGAGGAAGATGTCCCATCTAACAGGTCTATAAAACGTATAGTTGCCAAAGGAACTATAGGAGAGTAGCCAAACTGTTAAAAGAAAACAGAGAAACTCAAATAGTCCATCCTGGTGACACAACTAAGCCCCCAAAGATTGTTTAAAACACCCCAACATCAGCTGAGAGTCACTGACTGTTCTGCTGTATTAAGTGACATACACAGATGCGGCCTATCAGATGCAAACCCTTACTTAGTCCGACTATTACCTCTGGTCCAGCAACATCCGTGGTCTGGCATGGTTTTAGTTGGTCATCGACTTATTGTGGGTGTGGCCAAGTTTCCCACAGTCCCATAAAGTTTGTTTACAGACACCTGGCTCTCAGTGTTCTGTGTTATTTAGCTCTAAATTACCCCTAAATGTCTTCTAAGGATACATCTACACTTGCTCCCTAGTTCGAACTAGGGATGCAAATGTAGCTGACCGAAATTGCTAATGAAGCGGGGATTTAAATATCCTGTGCTTCATTAGCATAATCTCACCCACGCGCTATTCCGCTCGCCAGCTGATTCTAACCAGGAAGTGCACTCCAGGATGCGTTAGTTCAAACCAAACCCCTTGGTTCAAACTAACGCTAGTCCTCAAAAAATGAGCATAGGCTTATATAGGGTGTGTCTGTCAGTCCGACATTATTAAGCAGCATTGCAAGTGCTATTCCATTAATCCATCTCCGTGAAATAAAAATAGAGACCCACTCCCTTCAACATCAACCTCCTATGGTTCGGCAAATTCTTTGGTTCGGCACCAGTCAGGTCCCAAAGGTACTGGACTAGAGAGGTTCAACCTGTACCATAAGCAGCTGAAAAGCTGCACAGATTGGACTCAAAGCATCACAGACAAAAATCCTGCCCCTTCCCAGAATATTATTTCAGAAATTATTGACCTAAAACTAATGAACTGCCTCATTTTTCATAAAGGTGACTAAAAAAAGGAAAAGAAGCTGTGACTGACGATTAAGAGGTGCTGTAGCCATTAATTATACTAAAAAAAGCTAGTGAAGTTGATCTGATGCTTGGAGATAGTTCAGTTGCTCTATTAATATAATAAAAGCAATGTGAAATCTATTCTTTGGGGTGTTTGGGGCCAAAAGCTCTAGATTAATAGAAAGCATTTTCCACACACTTACTTTCTTCATAACTAATTTTATCATACTCAAAACCAGAGCAAATAAGTAGTGCTCACACCAAAGGCATTAGGCAGCCAAAGCAGAATTGTTTTTTTATTTAGTAAGGAGAGGTACAGTACTATATACATAATTTAGAGACAGATCTTTAGCTGGTGTAATTGGAATACATTGGCTTCAATGATGCTATGGCGATTAATGCCAGCTGAGAGCTGTCTTTTTAGATAAAAAGGCAAAAAATATATAGTCAGAATCTGACTGCATTGCCTTACCAAAGATGCAGGAAGAGTTGGCTGGGATTCAAAGATATGTGTGAAAAATCTTTGTCATTTCAGCAGAACCAGAGAGTTCCACTCACTCTCTGCAGGGACACAGAATTTCCCTGCAGAATCTTGCAAGAAGTGTAATTTTGTGTTTCATACCTGCTATTCCAGTGGAGTTAAGATTGACAGTTCTGGTCCATGATTAGAGACCGTCTACAGAGGTTTTGAGTGGGTGGGAGGTTATTCTCTTGATTGTTCACTTAGGAAAGTCACTTCTTAAAAGCTGAACACTAATGCACCTTAATAGTTATCCAGAATGCTACATATCATACTGGCTCTGCTGTGCATATCACTCTACAGCAGTTATTACTGAACAAGATGAATAGAAATGCCAGATACACATCAAATAGGAAAGCCACAATTACATGTTTTTCTTTTTCTCTGTCTCCAGGGAGTTAGGCTATGCAGAACACAGGCCTTCTTGGCTTATTAGTACTATAGTATCAGACACACTGCCCATTGAAATGTGTCCCGGAATGTTGAATATATTTTCTGCACTGCTACTGGTGGCTTAGGTGATCTTTTACAAGTCATGTTGCATCTGTACCTAACTTTTCCCATCTATAAATTAAGTATAATAATTAGAGCTGGTCAGAATTTTTTTTCAAAATTATGTTTTAATCAAAAAATACCCAAGCATTCAAACCAAAAATTGTGAAACAGACTGGAAAAAATATTGAAAAAAGTTTCAAAATGTAAATGTTTCATTTTGACATTTTGCAATGAAAAAAAATCAATTTTTCTGATTCCAAACAAGCTTTTGTTTATATAATCTAGTTAAACTGAAAAAAGTTTGATTTTTATCAGTTCTCTCTTTTTTTTTTTAAAGGAAACATTTCAAAATTACCAAAACTTGAACCAAAAAAGTTGTTGATTTTTCAATTCATAGACAGTCTCAGGATTTTGACTTTTATTGGTGATTCAAGATAGTAAACATTTTCAGAAATACCATTTCCTGACTACCTCTAATAATGATACTGCCTGTGTGAAGAACTTTGAGAACTCTAAATGCAAAGCACAATAGAGTGAAGTATTCTTTTCAAATGTATTAACATTCTCATTTTGCAAAGGCAGAGGTTTCCTAGAGTTAAAGCAACAGATACACTTAAAGTGTTTTAAAGTTATACACTATTGTAAACAATGGGTATTTACAGTCAGCATTTTAGTCTATTTTACATGCTCAATTAGGACCTGATCCTCGTCTTGTTTCAGTAGATGATTTTTTTGCCACTGAGTTCAATGGAACAGGATCAGGTGCATCACGTCTGGGTGATGTTCTAATTTCTTTTCATTGTTCTTTGACTATAGGAGATTTGGTCCCAGTTGGGGGGCTGAAGGGACCTTCAGGAAGCCTATTGCTTCTTGGAGATTCTTTCTCTGAACCTCTCAGTAGAAAGATTGCTCGAGTACACGGAGCTTGTCTTAATCAAGAAAAAGTGCTGCCCCATGCAGGAGGTTACCAGGTGCTGTTGGAAGCTAAGACTCTCATAGCCCAGATGCATGTGGTTAAAGCCCTGAGGCAGTATAAAGATTCAATTTGTGAAGATGTGTCCTTAGCAGCAGACAGGCAGGAAGACCTCAAGGCCGCCATAGAAGATATGAAAAAGTCAGGATCAATTAGACTCCATCATGCAATGCACTGTCTGCGAAGTTTGGAGCAACAACACGAAATAGCTTCAAACCTCAGCAGTAATGGTGGCAAACTGGGTACGTATTTTGCATAAAACCTACTAAAAACACTTGCTTAGAACAAAGGCAATCTGAGCCCATTTTAATGATTTAGAGCAGGGGCGGGGAGCCTTTTTCAGCCAGGGGCCTCTGACCCTCAGGAAAATCAGTTGGGGGCTGCACGCAGGTGAGAACTGAGAGGGAGAAAGACAATCCTCCCATTCCCCTCGCAGCCTAAGGGGCCCAAACTAGTACATTTTGTATGCTCCAGCCCTGTGGGGAGGAAACGGGGGGCTGGAGTGCCAATGTGGGCTCCCCAATACTGAGAGGGAGCCATGAGCTTCGGGGGCTGGGTCCAGGTAAGGGGGGGCTGCATCTGGCCTTCAGGTCTGAGGTTCCCTACCCCTGATTTAGAGGCAGAGTCTCTCCAATGTAAATGGATGAAAATCCTTTGAAGTCAATGGAGCTATATCCTGTGTCAGTAACAGAGAATTTGACCCAAAATAGCAAAAGCATTCTGTGCCATATTCGGACTAGAGTGGGATGAGAAACATATAACAAATACCTGCTGTCTTCAGCAAATATTTACTCTATGAGCACAGCCAGGTCTCAGGGTGTGTCTAGACTACAGGGTTTTGTCGACAAAAGTCTACTTTTGTCGACAAAGCTATACCTGCGTCTACACTACCACTGAGTTCTGTCAACATAATGTTGACGGAACTCAGCAGTTTTGTCGACGGCGGTAAACCTCATTCTACAAGGAATAACGCCTTTTGTTGACAGAGTTCTGTCGACAGAAGGCATTATTGCATCTACACTGTCCTTTGCGTCTACATTCTCATGTCAACAAAGCGGCTTGCTTTGTCGCCAGAACTGGATGTAGTGTAGACGCTCTTTGTTGACAGAAGCTTTGTCGACAATATCTGTTGACAAAGCCTCTGTCGACAAAAGCCTGTAGTGTAGATGTACCCTCATTTGGTTACTGTAGCCAAAATGACCAGATTCGTTGTGCATTCTTCAGCCTCTACAAAATAAATGGCTATTTCCATCAAGAAATAATTCCCATTCATCTTAGCAGCATGTATTAATACCTTCCTCTGAATTCCTTCTTTTCCAAATGAATTAGGGATTATCAAATATCCTGGCACAGAGATGTGGATTCCTGCAGTTTTTGGAATGAAAATCCCAGATCCTGGTGGTTCAGAGTTGATGGTACCCATCCTAGGAGTAGAATGTGATTGGAACACAGGGCACCCAACTCCACTCGCAGGAACCATGGAAGATTCAGATGGAAAAGGTGGAGGAAGAAACCGGATTAGACAACTGAAAGCCATAGTGAGGCAGTGGCAAGACTGCCACCAGTGTCTGTGTTACTCTCAGAATCAATAATATGCAGTGACAAAGAAAAAGTTACTGTATTCATACAAATTGGAACATGATATTCTGATGTGGCATGAACTTGACACAAAAATCAACTTCATCTTGATGGTAAAAGAGAGTTGGGAATGATATTGAGTCCTGCAGTGACCTTTTACCTCTGGAAACACATTCTGCCTTCACACCCTTGTACTTCTTTAGTACTAGTTGGTGATCTAAAAGGCCCCTCTTTAGCCTCTTGATTTGGGAAGGCTGGATATAAATCAGGGATGAGCAAATACCAGCCCACAGGCTTAGGGTTGCCAGGTGTCCGGTATTGGCCTGGACAGTCCGGTATTTGCGGCCTCTGTCCGATAAAAAAAAAACAGAAAATACCAGACGTAAAATCTCCGGTATTTTCTGTTTTTCTCGGACAGAAGGTCACGGGGGACATTCCTCCCCTTCCGCATCTGGCAGGGGCGAGGGGGGAGTGGTGATCGTGGGGATTTAAAGGTGCAGTGCCTTTTTTTGTGTGTTTTTTTCTTTTTGCTCAACAACTTTGATCCCCCATTGTTTTGGGGGTTTATTTTGCTCAACCCACTGCTATATTTATCTGCACAGCTGTAACTACTGACAATCACTTCTGACAATTCCCAGCCAATGGGAGCTGCAGGAAGTGGTATTTCGGTTCGCACCACTTCCTACGGCAGCCAATAGGAGCTGCGATCACCAGTACCTGTGGTTGTGCAGGTTAATATAGCGGCAGAGGCCCGCTATGGGCTAATCCTGGCAAACCACCTCCATTTTATTGACCACCCCTTACATAACTTCCTTCTCATATGGGCCAGAGGGGCTACTAGAGATACAGCCCCAAGGGTTGGGGGCGCTACCCCTCAGTGCTCCCACAGTCCATGCCAGTTCAGGAACAAGAGACATTCACTTAGGAGCCGAATTCAGACATATACATGGCAGCTCATTGCTGCAGGCCTCGTTCAGAAAAGGGCTGTTTTATCAACAGGCCCCTTAAGATCATAAGTCACTTCCTTCACTCCTGGGGGCACTGTGCAAAAAAAAAAAAAAAAATGAAAATATCCATAATTTTTTTTGCAATATAACTGTACATAATCACACCCGTTTTAATTATTTTGAACACTGATTTCAAAAAGCTGTCAGCAAGTATGTCTGTAACAATACAGACACATACCAGGAGTAGAGAGTTAAAGATAACCTAGTTCTTTTTTCTTTCCCCCTCCCCCCCACTCAACCCCCAAGCTCAGCAGGGAGCCAGATACCTACAACCCCTCCTCCCCAGAGCCCAACCATGCCCTCCCCCAGCCCAAATACCTGCAACCCCGCTCCAAGCCCAGCTGTGAGGGCCCCCCAAAACTCCAGGGATCCAGAGAAAGAAACATTCTGATGCTTGGTCCCAGGCTTGCAGAGTTTCCAATGCACCAACCTCTTCTCCCTTCAGGGCATGCTGCCAACTGCAGTGCCAAGAACCCTTTAGCTCCCTCTCATTCCCCCCCAGCAGTGTCTTTCTACCAATTCCACCGGCCTCTAGTGGCAGGTAGTAGGACTGCAGCTATTTCTGGGGGGAAGAGGGAGGGTAAGAAGGAAATTCTGTACACAATGTTGCAACATTGTGTATTGCACAATGGAACAGAATTCTCCCAATGGTATTTTATGGTTTAATACATTTAAATTACTGAACTGGATGTACAGAAGCTAAATAGCTCACTCTTCTCATCCTCTGAATTCTAAAACATTTCTTTATCTTGCCTTTCTGCAGGTCTTGTCCCTATCGCAGTTGGTGCCAGAACCATAGATCCTGTTACAAGTGAGACTGGCCCAGTTATAGGTGCTCAAATTAATCCTTGGACAAACATTGTAATTCCTATCGTTCAGAGTCTAGGAGCATTACCAAGAGGAGCAGCAGACCCAGATCTGGTAATTACAGCCCCAACCAACCAGACTTACTCCCAGATTTGACAATTTTTAGAGATCCCTTGCTTATGCTTTCAACCTAAAGGGAGAAAATTCTTCTTGCTTCAGTGTCCTAACGACACAGTTTTTTTCTATTAGAGGATGTGTGTGTTTGTCACTGCCAGAGTACATACAGTACAATATACAAATGTGTATGTACATGAATGAGCTTCCAGAACAGGGTGTTATTATAGTTGGAATAAATATAGAAGAAAATCCAGACATCACAGGAACGTAAGGGCTTTTTACAGGAATTTAGGGGTTCATTACCAGTTTACCAGAGATTTGGTTACCAAACATTTCTGAGCATTTTATCTGGTTTGGGGGCATTGAGTGGCATTTGGGGGAGGGGGCAGATAGTTCTATACTGAGAGCATTGGAGGCTTCTAGTTTCAGTATCTTCATTTCTGAATAGGTGTTTTGACAGTAGACAGACTTCTGTGACATCTTAGGGATCTACACTGTGGCAGACTGTATTAAGATCTGGAGCAGGAAACTGCAAAATCTACTTCCCGGAGTATATTTTCCCACAGTTCAATAAAGCTAATTTAAAATGTTTTTATAATACTTGATACTTGAAAATGATCAGAAAAAAATTAAAATTGTTGCTCCCACCTACCTTCCTAATATCCCATTGCTTCCCTTTCATCTGGACTTTATTTTTCACCTATCTTTGACAGTGCCCTTTCTCCACCTCCCTAACTGAAATTCATGCTACTTTCATTACAGCTTTAAAGCATAAACTTCTAACATGAAAGCTGTGAACCTGCACAAACTTTCCATTGCAAAGCATTCATCTCCCTAAGTGCCTATATTGTCATGCTGGAGAATCTGTAGAAATCACGGAACAAAAGTTTCCTCACTGGCACAGAGAATCTCACATTGCATGGGTTTCTGATATTCCTTCTGAACCCTGAAAACCTAACCTGGTGTTGTTTTTCAGCTGAACATTCTGGAAAAGGAGGTACATTCAAGACAAATGTATTGGCATCGCCAAAGAGAAAGGGAAGAAGAACTTCTCAAAGAGCTGAATTTTGTATTTTTTGATGTCCTTGAGGCTGTAAAGGAAGGAGAGGCACAGAAGGTGCAGTGAATCCTCTTTGTAATTGACTTCAGCTAATTCTTCTGTGGATTTTTTTTCTCAAGTGCTTAAGGGAATCCATTATGTGCCAAATTTCAAAATGTTTAGAAATACGGTTGCTTCTCTTTTTGACTCAACATGTATGCTTTGCATGAGCTCATCTAAATTTGAATTTTTCCAACAACATACCCCAATGCAGTGCGAGTCCAAATGTCAGTCCAAGACATTTTTATACCAATACACTATTTACACTCAATTACAAAAATTCCTAGTACAGAACAGTCCACTCCTGCAGATTCTCTTGTTTTAGTAGTAGTTGCCTGTCAGGGGGCAACCCCCCCTCCGCAGTGGGTGCTGCCCATGTTCGGGGCATAATTTAGAGTTCTCGGGCCTAGTCTCGCAGTACACTGCCCCTGTATTAGGGGGAATATGGCCCACTGGCCTAGTCGCTCAGTACACTGCCCCCATATTAGGGGAAATACAGCTCACTGGCCTAGTCCCACAGTACACTGCCTCTGTGTTAGGGGAAATACAGCCCACTGGCCTAGTCCCACAGTACACTGCCCCTGTGTTAGGGGAAATACGGCCCACTGGCCTAGTCCCACAGTACACTTCCCCTGTGTTAGGGGAAATACGGCCCACTGGTCTAGTCCCACAGTACACTGCCCCTGTGTTAGGGGAAATACGGCCCACTGGCCTAGTCCCACAGTACACTGCCTCTGTGTTAGGGGAAATACGGCCCACTGGCCTAGTCCCACAGTACACTGCCCCTGTGTTAGGGGAAATACGGCCCACTGGCCTAGTCCCACAGTACACTGCCTCTGTGTTAGGGGAAATACGGCCCACTGGCCTAGTCCCACAGTACACTGCCCCTGTGTTAGGGGAAATATGGCCCACTGGCCTAGTCTTTTATGTGCAGGCTCTGAGGCCTAGTCCTTCAGCCGCACCCCCACTCTCCGGGGTCTAGGGCAGCAGGGGTAGGGGGGCCCAGGCCCTCCCTCTCCACCGGGCCCCAACCCAGGGCCCTATCAGCGGCGGGTGGCTCCCACCACTGGCTCGGCGGGGTCCCTTCCCGCAACGCACCGAGCCCTCCGGGGCCTCTCCAGCTCCCTGCCCCGGGTCGCTTCCTACCCCCTTCCCCCGGCCCGTCACGGTCCCACCTGTCGGCGCGAGTCGGGTGGCGCTAGCGGCACTTCCCCGGTCAGCGTTGGGGCTGGCGGTGGCCGGTCCGGTGCTGGGTCGTGGGGGTCGGCCGGCGGCTCCGTCGTTGGGGTCGAGCCCGGCTTGGGCCTGGCAGCGGCGCATTCAGCGAGCCTGGCGACTCCCTCTCTGGTGGTCGGGTCTGCGACACAGGAAGTTGGGCGCTAGCTCCAGCTGTGACGGCGGTCTGCCCCTTCTGAGCAGGGCTGCAGCCTTTTATACCTTGGCTGCCCTGGGAGCATGCCCACTAGGGCTGCGTGGGTGGGGCCCTCTCCGCTGCGTCACATTGCCTCACAGTAGCAGAGTAATCTCCAGCAAAAACTCATGCTGGATCTGTTTGAAGTCTCACTGAAGTCAATGGAAAGACTCCTAATAACATCAGTGAGATTTGAATCAATCAACCTATATGCAATCAAAGGAAGAAAAAGGGACTGGAACAACAGAGATGGGGAATGAGATGACAGATGTTAGGATAGAGCGTGTATCTATTCGCTAACGGAGAAGGTTAGGAGGAAAAGAAAGTCCAAAGTAAAGTCTTATTCTTTCTAAAGGTATTTTCCCAACATGACCATTACAGTTATACCTGTTACCTGTTGCTCTATAAGAACTTTTAGAACAAGTGGGTCTTTTATTTCTTCCCCATCATGGGAGGTGATATCGATGATAATGGTGAGGCTGTAATGTTATTTCATATTTTCTCTCCTGCTTCTTATAGATAAGGTACAAGGATACATTAAAAAACATTGAGGAGACCTGTCATCTCCTTGAGGAATCCTCTTTTCAGGAAGCTCAAAGAAGAACTGCCAGGAATCTGAGCAGCTTACTGAGCTCTGAACTATCTTTGTTATGTAAAGGTAGGAAGCAGAGGCTTTAGAAAGAAGTACTATCCTTTTACACATAGGGTACATCTACACTGCACGGTTATTTCGAAACAAGCTATTCCAGAATAGGTCTTCCAAAATAACTTATTTCAAAATAGCCCGTCTACACTGCAGGGAAGCCTAAAAAAAAAGCTCCACTAATGTAGATGTGCTGTCTCGATTTAGAGCTCCAAGAGACACTGGAGAGGAATAACTTAGAAAGGTCCTCGTGAGATGCTATTTTGAAATAGCAACAGTGGAGGGTCTACACATGCCTTATTCCGAAATAGCTATTTTGGAATCAGCATTATTCCTCATAGAATGAGGTTTACAGATTTCAGAATAAGCCATCCATTATTTCAAAATTATTTCAAAATAACAGAATGGCTTTGTAGATGCTCACATTGTTATTTCGAAATAACGCTTGTTATCTCGAAATAACGGTGCAGTGTAGACACACCCATAGTGTGAAATTCACCCCTGTGCAGTGGGCCAGAGCAAGACCAGTGCAATATTTAAGTCCCACTGGACCCCTCAAAATAGGGCTGAACTGGGACTGAACTCATGCCTATGTAAGAGGACTGTGGACCGCTTACCAAAACTGAGTGGGGATTTTTTTTTGTTGGCCCTCTCACAGTAGCTAAAGAAAGGAGCTGGCCAATGAGACATCAAGGCCTTGAGACTGACAGTCCCCAGGGCCAATGGGGAGAGGCCAGCAATCCAGATCAGCCTGATTGACAGGCCAGGCAGACCAATGAGGGAGTCAGGAGCCGGGGATCCCATCCTCCCTAACTGAGCAGAGTTAAGGGGAGAGCAGCTACAGCAGACGGAGGCCAGAGAAGGTGAGTGGAGCTGGATGTAGAGCTGGGGAACAGGAGCAGCACAGATCAGCTGCACCGATGGTGAGCTAGGGATATGCTACCACGAGGAGCTGTGGGGCTAGAGCCTGGGGAGCAGATGCCTGCCATGACACAATACAGGTGCTGAGAGCAGGGAGCAGCTGGGGAGAGCAAGGGGGGATCCTAGGCCCAGTGTCGGGAGATGGTGCCAGGCAGGAGACCTTGCAAGTCAGACCCAGGGGAAGGGGGCTGGATGCTGGGGAGAAGGATCCCACCACCTATAGCCTGAGGGCATGTGGCCGCCACCAGAGAAGGCGTCTGACCCATGGCATCAACACAGCACAGCCAGGGCCTGGCAGGGAAGCTTGGGACGTGCAAGGGACAGCCTGAACTTCCCTCAAAGACAGCGGTTTGTGATTTCCCTGTGCTATAGGCAGGGTTCCTTGTTTCCTTTAAACTTTCCCATTTTTCACCATATTTTTCTTGCTATTCCTTGCTGTTTAATAAATTGCATTTGGTTTGTACTCAATATAGTGCTCACTGGGCCAGGGAAGTGTCCAGTATGGCAAGAGCACTCCATTCCCAGGCTGAGAGTAAATGGTAACATTCTGTACTAACAGCTGAGAGAGATGAAAAAGAGCAAGAAGTGCAAGTTATACTGGTGATCAGGAAGGCGATTGAAAAAACGGTTCAATTTATTAAAAAGATGCAGCTGGAGGAAGGCCGACTACAAAGGCAGATGAAGGAGAAAACATGCCAAAGGAGCAAGAACTTTAATAGAGAGACAGCAGCGAGATTCAAGACCAGAAAGGTGAGGTCACTGTTAGGTTGAGTTAAATATCACTATGCATATTCTGCAGGAAACTGTGGGCTCCCTTTGAAGCACATTTTAAAATGAACCTATTCATTGTTAAGCCAGTTTTAACTCCCCAAGCTCCTCCCCTCTCATACAAGGTCTTCTCTCTTCTCCACAGACTAGGCTGACAAAGAAAGCAGCATGATATTAAACAAAAGTCATTTACCCTAAACAGCTGCTGCCCAGATTATTAATTTTAGACTTGTACAGAAAAATATAGCATGATGACGTTACTAATGATAAAGCCATGTTTCCTCTGAGATAGAAAATCTTGTTTGATAGTGAAATTTTGCTGGTTATGAGTCAAAACCCTGGTCTACACTAGGGAGTTATTTCAAAATAACCCCCCTCTTATTTTGAAATAGTAAGTGGAGCGTTCACATTACCAAGCCCATTATTTCAAAAGAACAGCTGGTTATTTCAAAATCTGTACTTCTGCTTTCATCAAGGAATAATGCTTATTTCAAAATAGTTATTTTCAAAATAGTTATTTTGAAATAGCGTAAGTGTGGACTCTCCACTGCTGCTATTTGGAAATAACGACTCCCCAGAGTAATTCGAAGTAATTACTCCCCCGTGCTTCCTGGGGCTCTAAGTCGTGGTAGTGTGTCCACAATAACGGAGCCTACCTCAGACGTATTTTGAGGCTCCCCCGTAGGGGGGACATGCTATTTCGATTTTGTTATTTTGGGAGTTATTTCAAGTTTTGTTATTTTGAAATAATTTCCTAGACATGCCCAAACTGAAATTAGGCGTTAAACTGAGGAATTATCAAACAAGATGTTTTGTGTTCTGACTGGTACAGAACCTTTCTATGTTAGCAGTTTAACAAAACACATGGCATCATATTAATTAGAGATCATGATTACATCATGAAGAGCCATTTGCTGGGGATCAATTTTCCAAAAGCTTTCAATCATATGTTACATGTATGTAGAGATGATGTGTCAAATGCTCTTTGTAGCCCTGTCCAGTTACTATTTAAATAGACAGGACTCTTCTCTTTTTATTGATTTGCGCATTTATTCATCTAGCATCCATCTGGCACCTATCAGATTTCATTGTCTGGAAGCTTTTCATTTTTATTTTACCCCATTACTCTTGCTTATTCTGTCCAAAACTAACCTCCATGATGTTTACACCTTTCATTTGCTTGTAGGCTTTTGACGTGTCCCCCGTCACTGCTTGGCTAACCTGCCATATTTATTTATTTCAGTCTTTCTCTTAAATTAGTCCCTTGAGAGCCCCTAATCATTTTTATTGATATTCCCTGAACTCTCTGCACTTTGTCTGGATCGCTTTGTGGTAAGATTATCGTAACCGAATGCTCTATTATTGATATGGTCACACAAGCTTTATAGATACCAGTGTATTTTACTCATAAGAAAAGTGCCATCTTGGATTTAGGCAGCTTGCTTGCCCATTGATTAATATTTCATAACATTTATTCTAGGTCATACTACATCATGTTGCTGAATTTCAAGAACATATAATGAAACAACATGTCAGTGTGGAATCTGCATACAGCAGACTGGAATATCTCAGGGACTTATTGGGCATCCAGGCTCTACAGGCAAAGGTTTGAGATAATGTTATGTATTACTCAGTTTTTCCGGCAATGACAGGCTCTTGGTATTTTCTTAGAATAAAGTCTTAGCATGGAATTGGACGCCCATAAAAACAAATCACCATATCTGAGAGTTGCAAGATTTAGATTTAAATTATTTTATCATGGACTTTGAAACTTGTACACTAAATACAAAATCAGTTAAGAAATGTAATATTTTGGCAGCAAAGCCAGAATGGCAGGCAAGATATCAGTTTGGATCTACTTTTTAAACAGGTGAACATCCTCCTTCTAAACTGGGGGGGGGGGGGTGAGAGGAAACCTTAGGCCCAGGGACCAGACGTGGTCCCTGGCTTGCCTGGATCTGGCCCCCGAAGCTCAGCCCTCCCCCCCCAGAATTGGGGAATCTGTGCTGGCACTCCAGCCCCATGCTGTCCTACTGCGAGGCTGGAGCACACAATATCTACTAGCCTGGACCCCCTGGGCTCTGAAGTGTGAGGGGCACGTGGGGAACATCTGTCTCCTTCTCAGTCAGGGGCAACGTCTGCAAGGTTTTTGTTTGTTTGTTTTTTGTTTCTCACTTGTGTGTGGCCCCTGACTGATTTTTCTGTGGGTCAGCGGCCCCTGACCCAGAAAAGGTTCCCCACCCCTGTCCTAAACAAAGATACTCTTATGAAGTGTGGCCATGCCTACTAGAAACCTGGGAGCTCAGAGCCCGGGCACCTCACTGAACTCAGATGTTTCATAGCACTGCAGCCCAAGCCCCACAAGCCTGAGTCAGTTGACATGGGCCATCCACCAGTATTTTATTGGTGCCTAGACATACCCCGCGTGACTTAGAAACATAAATCTCAGTGACTGTTAATGGGAAGTGAGCGCCTAAATCACAGAAATGCTTTTGAAAATCTCACCTAATGTCCTAATTAAGGGCTGTGTCCAGAAAAAAATAGAGCCTGATCCAAACCCTGTCAATATCTGTGGGAGTCTTTCCATTGATTTCAAGGGGCTTGGCATCAGGCTCTCTGTCCTTTTGAATGGCCAGTTTACATAGTTCATCTGTTTGGAGCTGCTTTGGTAAAAGTTATGATCATTGGAGTTAACAGGACAGTTGTCATGTGTGGACATCCCCACCCACACTTCTTCTCTTTCCCTTATTTCAAAATTCCTTATGCTCTTTGGTCTCCTGAAGTTTCCCTTCCCCTTCCATTTCTGCTTCTTTTCACTCCCCACGCATCTGTCATCTATATATATAGCTGATCTCCAGTCTATTACTCTATGCAATAAGGTTTAAGGATGTAAAAGGTTAACCAGGCTTACCTAAATGCTTACCGGGTGTCAAGGGGTACGCCCCTAACAGGGGTTGCAGCTCCTTTCTACTGGCCCAGGCCCTTCCCTCAGGGCATATACAGTCTCTGCAGTCTAGCTCCGGTAAAAGCCTCTCCTGGCCAACGTGTTTGCCCCGGTTGCGGAAAGGTGTGGTAGGGGGATCCGGGCCCTCCCTCTCCACCGGGTCCCAGCCCAGGGCCCTGTAGGCAGAGGTTCTGGCTCCTGCCTGCTCAGTGGGGAATCCAGCCGATACACACCAAGCGGGGTTTGCAAGTCCTTGCCCTGGGCTCCTTCCTACCACTCTGTGGCTTCAGCTGCCACAGGAACACCAGGGCTGTAGCCTGGGCCCTTCTACTCTCAGGCTCCCTCAGTCTTTATATACTGGCTCTGCTGGGAGCATGCCCAGCAGGGCCTGAAGGGGGGGCCCGCTCAGCCAGCTGGGCCTGGGCTACTCCCAGCCCTGCAGTGCGGGGCCTGCCTGCCCCGTCACACCGGGTAACCAGCTGGATGGTCAGGTAGGACCCGGACTGCATTGGGCCGGAAGACGGGGCCCCAACCCCAGGTGCACCAGTGCAGCCCAGGTGGGCAGGTGGAACCCTGGCCCCAGCCATGCTGGAGCGGCGCAAGTGAGCAAGTGAGACTCCAGCCATGCTGAAGCAGCACAGGTGTACAGGCAGGACCCTGGCCATGCTGGAGTGGCCAGGGGGATAGGCAGGACCTCAGCTGTGGCTGCTGGTTGCCAATCCACCAACAGTTAACTGGTATAATTCTTAGCCATTTCACCAGTTAACTATGTTAAAGGGCATTTACATCCTTAATAAGGTTGTTATATTGCAGTGTTGGAGTGGAGAGTTTGACCATTTGTATGGCACTTGCAAATGCATCTCACATAAACAGTGGACATGAAACACATGAAATCAATTTTTGTCTTCAAACCCATTACAGGAATGAGGTCAGTATAAAGAGATGGGATCTGTGGGCCCGTTACCACTCAGCCACACACCCATTAGGAACCCCCAAAGCTTTTAAAATATTTGTGATTAGGCAAGAGTGTTTCACGGTACACACCTCCTAGTCCTGTTATAAACTGATTTGCATGTACAAGATTTGCATGGAGATATTAAGAGACTGGCTGCATTTCCAGTGGTATTTATGACTCACATGGGAACAGCAAGTGTGTTTGTCTTCGACCTGTGCTATTTTCAGGCTCTACTCTCTGGGACAGTACAATGCTTTGAGAACTACCAAGGGAGAAGTTTTTATGGTATTGCTGGTGTCCCCCATGGTACACGGGGAGTTGTCCATCGACAACTGATTCCATTGCTGAAGTCTCTGGCTCAGACACTGGAGGAAAACAAAAGCAGTGGTATGTCTACCGAGACACTGATTCTTCAATCAGGTAAAGGTACAGTCAAAAACTTCATTTGATTCCAACTCAAAAACTATTCCCAAAGTGAATAAGTTCTGATATGCTACAAACTGAATCTCCAGGTCCTCAGCAAGCAATTAAGCATGTGCTTAATGTTATTCACTTGAGGAGTGCCATGAGTACCACGAGTCAGATCTTTGATACTACTGAGATGTGTAAAATGAAGCATGTGTGTAAAATGTTTTCAGGATCAGAGCCTGACTTTGCAACCATAAACATCATTTATAAAAGATTGTAAAATTCAGATAATCTTTTATTAGACTATTCAGAAATTGAAGGGGATTGTGTGTACACTCTTCCTTGCAATTCCCCATCCTTCTGGAAATTTCGAGGAGCAAACAGTCAGCTTTCATCAAAATAATGTTCTTGCAATACTCCAGATAGTCAGAAATATCAAAATGCCATCAGCTAAAATTCAAAGGGGGAAAAAAAAGCTCTAAATTTTAAACTAGATTTTCAGTCTCTATTGGAGATTTCATCGTAAAGACAGTAGTAGATTGTGCTCACTACTCGGGGGATGGCAGTTTCCTCTTCCACATTTTTGCAAGAGAACAAGATTTAGCAGCATGGTGACAAAGTACTTGATTTTTTGCATTTTTACTCAAACCCAAGGATGGATTTGGTTACTTAGACTATATAAGATCTTTGAAACCAATAGGAGCTAGATGACTTTAAGAACCTGGCCTTTTCCCTGTAACTAGAAGATTTTAAGGCTGAGAAATCTTGAATTAGGTAATCTGTGTGCATCTATGTCCATTCCACCTCTGTTAAAATTGAAGTGTAACCAGAGGGCTGCTGCAGAATGGAGACCATTCTCCAGCTTGTCAGCAAGAATCCTGATACAAATGCAGAAATCAGTGGCCAAGTTTTTACTTCCCTATATTTTTACTTTCCTGCATGTGAGCATTCAAACTATAAATTGTAATGGAACCAGACTTTTAGTTACATAAAAGTTCTAACTGTTGTTTATGGACAAACAGAGCTGAAATATACAAGCTGTCAAAATGTTGGATGCATTTCAGGATGCAAACATTTAGTCAATATGGAATATGCCTCTCTGCAAACCTAGAGACAAAAACATAGGGGTAGTTCCAAAGTAATTTAATAACTGTTTCTTTCCTCTGTTTTATTATGCCCCTTTCTCATAATTCTCATAATCCTTTCCAGTCTCGCAATAGGAATGATCAAATTTAAATGCAAAGATTTTTTTCCTCTTTTTTTAAAGAGCTGTAACAAGAATATTTTCTTCTCAATTCTTATCAGCCACAGTCTCTGCTAAGCTCATTAACTGTAAATTTGGGGTTGAATGATGAATTTTTCAAAAGTCTCCTCTTCCAAGTAATAGCTTCAGTCTAATCAGATCTAATGCAATCCAGTGCTGAGTCATTTATTTACTAGAAAGGTTTATGAATATTGAAGTAACTAGGAATGACTCGCTGATTAAGGGCCTGATATGTGTTTAAATCCTATTGAAGTCAATAAGGATGTGTCTAAACAACAGCTTTATTTCGGAATAACTAAAGTTATTCCGAAATAACATAGTCTGCATCTACACACAAGCAGTTATTTTCACATAATGTCAAAATAATGTCCAGCTGGAGGACTTCTTACTCTGACTTCCGTAACCCTCATTTTACAGGGATTAAGGGAATTCGGAGAAAGAGTGCTTATTCTCTGACTTCCTGCTGTGTAGACAGCACCAAAAGCCGAAATAAGCATAGCTCAAGTTGCATAGTTTATTTTGGATTTAGCCCTGCTGTGTAGACATACCCTAAGGGTGTGTCTAGACTACAAGGTTTTGTCGACAAAAGCAGTCTTTTGTCGACAAAACTATATCTTCATCTACACTACTGCTGCGTTCTGTTGACAGTAAGTCGACAGAATGCAGCAGTTTTGTCAACGGCGGTAAACCTCGCTTTACGCAGAAGAACGCCTTTGTCGATAGAGATCTGTTGCATGCAAACTGTGCTTTTTCGAAAGAGTGTCTAGACTCTTTCAAAAAAGTGGCTTGCTTTTTCAACAATACTGACCGTAGTCTAGATGCTCTTTTTCGACAGAGGCTTTGTCGACAGATACTGTCGACAAAGCCTCTGTCGAAATAGGCATGCAGTCTAGACATAGCCTAAGAGAGAAGCATATGCATAGAAATGTGGTTGCTCGCAGGCTGAAATTTAAGCACATGCTTAAGTAATTTGGTGGATCAGGACCTAAATGAGGGCAGCTAGAGCATTTAGTTCCTTTCTAATTTCTCTCTGTATCACTCCTCAAACTATTTGGAACACATTGAAGATTTTTGTTAAAATGTGGACTTAGCCCAAAAAGCCTTAAGATTTGTCAGCACTTTAGAAAGAATTGGTGGTTATATAAATACCAAAACTGCATTAAAATAATTAATACAAGAAGAATCAAATGGCCATTCCTCTTCCTTCCTAAGCCAGCATTGATTCCCATTACTGTAGCAATATTTCAATGAACTTGACTTGATTATTTCTGGCATGGATGAGAAAGCTGTCACATAATGTTTACAAGGTAAGAAGAGAGATCCGTCTTAGTTGTCTCTTGTTTCTGATTAAATTCAACAGCAGAGAGTGCTAAAAATTGCAAAGAGAATCAGAACAGATAAGCATGGGCTCACAAATTCCGTTCCGTTATAATAATCTAATGATTACCTTGTAACATCTGATACAACTGTCATCCCCATTAAGATGAATACCAAAGAAATGTAATGTTTTTGCAGATCAAGCACCATGGACATCTATGCTAGAACATCCTAAAAGACCTACCTAACTAGAGATGAATGCAAATGGTACTCAATCTGCACCTATCACATCAACTACATTGCCAAAAAAGGAGCAATGGTCTCAAGTTGCAGTGGGGGAGGTCTAGGTTGGATATTAAGAAAAACTGTTTCCCTAGGAGGGTGGTGAAGCACTGGGATGGGTTCCCTAGGGAGGAGGTGGAATCCACATCCCTAGAGGTTTTTATGTCCCGGATTGACAAAGCCCTGGCTGGGATAACTTAGTGAGGGTTGGTCCTGCTTTGAGCAGGGGGCTAGACTCGATGACCTCCTGAGGTCTCTTCCAGCTCTAGAATTCTATGATTCTATGATTTATCTATCCATGGCTCAATATCAATTGACTGGTGCTCTTCCAGGTCTTCTTCATATGCAGTGAATCACTCGTGATTATGTCATCTTCTCTACAATGGAAATTAGATTGAATGAGCCTTGTATCAAATGTTGGGACTAGTGCTTGCTAGTGCATGCTGTTGATGCTTATTTATATGCAATTATATAAAGGCAAATGTCTCAAACAAGATTTTCTTTTCTGATTGACAAAGCCTTAAAGTCTTCAGGAACTTTTACATCCAGGTTTGTGACCCTTGTAGGACTTAGACTGGTATGTACTATATTTTCTCTTGTTACAAAATTACATGTATTCTGTAAAATGACTTGTTTAGAGACATTTCTTTTAAGAGGTAAAACTAAAATGAGCTGATAACATATCTAGATTTCTTCACTTATCTGGTTATCTTCTGCCCCAGCCTGTTACTAGACATGCTACAGAGTACTGCAGACTGACAGATGTTAATATTTTGAAAATATTTCATAGAAATAATTGTGAAAGGGAGCGTGAATACGCTGAAAAGAGTCAGGAATTCAGACAAATTTAAAGGACTTTTACGTCTCTTTGGTTTCTCCTCAAGGTTTCTCTTCAAGCAACACCTTAAAGGCATCTACACCTCATTCTGAGGCATTCAGGACTGTAACAAACCAGGAAAATGCACCCACTGCCACACTATCATCTGCACTACCCCCTTTTTTCTTACCAGGGGGATCCCATATACAGCAAGAAATTCTGACCAGGTAAGAAGTGCTAATTCTTCTTTTTTAAAACCCTCCTTGCAATTTTAATTGGATATAGGTATTCTTGGCATTTTGTCCTGGAGTGTTATGTAGTGATGTTCCTTCAGGTCGCTGCACTACATCCTATTGGTAGGTGACATTTGTTCCCCATATGTAGAGTGTATCATAGAATCATAGAATACTAAAACTGGAAGGGACTTCAGCTTGCAAAGTTCTTTAGGGTCCTTCATGATAAAGGCTGCGTATGATCATTCTTGCCACATTTGATTTATTTCTGATGTTTCTGCAGGTTTCTTTTAGCAAAGCATGCCAGCGAACTGGTGGATTTAGAGCTGTCCTTAATGACAGAAGAAATCAACATGATCTGCTACTTTTATGAATCAGCCAAAGCTAAGGGAAAGGAAGAATGCAAAGAAAATTGGGTGAGACTGGTGCTGAGTCAGCCTGAAGTTTTCACTTAGATGATAGGAAATGAGAGATTTCTGGTTTCCTTTCTGAGAGGCTTTCATTTTTTTCATATCACACGACAGAGGTAGAATATCTCCCAAAGCCGATGGGAACCTGAAGCTTTGACCATTTCAATGCAAAACATAGAGGCCAATGTTTTAAAAAATAGGGATCTAAAATTAGGCTTCCATATCTACATATAGTCATTTACTTAAGAGGTCTGATTTCCAATTTGAGCCGCTGGGGTATTATGTGGACTTAATTTTTGGCTCATATGTGTTTAAAATCTTGGCTATGGTTTAATTGATTGTTTTCATTTTTGTGGTTTTAAACATTAAGCAGCTGAAGCAGAAGTGTCTCTTGTGGTTTCAGGGGATTAAGAGCCATAGAGAAATGGAGGTATTCTGCGAATGGAACACGTTTCTGAAGGAGTTAGCTGAATGCCACCAGCGTGCTGAACAAAGTCTCCATCAGAAGCACTGGGAAGAAATTAAGTTGTCACAACTCAGCCAGGATCTAGTAACACCCAAAGACCACTTACGTTCTCTAGATGAAATCCTACATCATTTATCACAGCTTGGTGCAGATTTGCAAATCTCAGAGTCCCTAAATGAGGGAACTAAAAAACAAGATGTGAGTTCAAGGGTCTTATTTATGTAACTGTAAGTAAGCTGTCACTTTACTCATTTTGTTGATCTCTGTAGCAAAAGCAAGTTCTGGTCTTGACTGCATGTGTCAGTAAAACATGATGGCTGTGTCTAGATGGCAGTTTTTCCGCAAAAGCTACCGCTTTTGCGGAAAAACTTGCCAGCTGTCTACACTGGCCGCTTGAATTTCCACAAGAACACTGACGAGCTCATGTAAGAAATCAGTGCTTCTTGCGGAAATACTATGCTGCTCCCGTTCGGGCAAAAGTCCTTTTGCGCAAAAGCTTTTGTGCAAAAGGGCCAGTGTAGACAGCTCAGATTTGTTTTGCACAAAAAAGCGCCGATCGCAAAAATGGTGATCGGGGCTTTTTTGTGCAAAAGCATGTCTAGATTGGCACAGACACTTTTCCGCAAAAAGTGCTTTTGCGGAAAAGCGTCCGTGCCAATCTAGACGCTCTTTTCCACAAATGCTTTTAATGGAAAACTTTTCCGTTAAAAGCATTTGTGGAAAATCATGCCAGTCTAGACGTAGCCAATGGGAATTCTCAGCCTTTAGTTTTGCCAAACACTAATTTTATTTCTGATCCAAAAATTAGCCCAGTCACAGACAACAAATTTGGAAAGGTACTTTATGTATTGGTGGTACAGTGAGGGAAAGCCATCACAAGATAATCTGGTTTGTAGAATGAACTTTTATGTTTTTCACTTTGGATACTTTCATCATCTTAGTCTCTCTTACTCAACAGAAAAAGCCATCTTTGGAAGCAGAGCTAACTACAGACTCAGCAACTCAAATATTACAAGCTTCTGCAGTCAAAATAGTAAAGCTAGAGGTTAAGAAACAAGTGTGTCTCTATAGAGTATTGGATCTCTATAATGAACTCCAGGTATACCTGGTTAATTATTCCTCCACCTCACTACTCCACATGAGAAGTTAATGCCTGTTTCCTATGGTCTGCATGTTACCTTGAGAATATAAAGTGTTCCTTGAACATATTAAGAATCATTCAAATTCAGACCTTTTCTTGTCAGAGCTTGAAAACATACAAGAGACTTGATTCTGCTAGAATTCAGCTACAACAGGCTAAAACTCACTGCAGCTCACAGCCACAACATTTTCACAGTTACACTTAAACACTCAGCTCTCTGACATTCACTGGGGATGCTTAGTGCCCAATTGCCACTTATGCCTTTAAGTCTCCCCCAGAGTCTCAGATCTCTCAACACAGAATTTCCCCAAAATGCTTTCAGTCCCTGGCTCATATCTCCGCCCGAAACAATCCTGTCTTGTTTCCAGTTAGACTGGATGAGGCAGCAGGATTTTGTTGGGAGAATTCTGAGACAGCTGTTTGCTGACAAAAATGATGTCATTTTTATTGATGGTAATCTTACAATATATTTTAGAAATGTCTGTCTGTCTGTGTGACTCTTTGTTCAAGAACTTCTCCTAAATGGTAAGAGCTAGGACCACCAAATCTGGTATGCAGCTTCCTCTTATAACTTAAAAAAGGCCAGGGTTTGGTTGTGCCAGTATAATGGGATGTGCAGGGAATTCAACTGCGTCTCATAAAATGGAAAGGGAGAGGTCTGGCAGGAGGGAGTTTATACTGTACTGTAGAATGACTGTGGGGGGTACAAGGGGCCAGAGATGGGGACTGGGACAGCTCTAACCCCATTGGGCCAGCAGAGGGCAGGGGTAGATAAATGGACAGCTATCTACTGTAAGTTTCTGAGAATTTGTCTGTGTGTCTGTTTGTATGTGTGTGTCTGTCCCCCAGCTGGGAGACATGCACCCCTTCCTAGTTGTGCCCGCTGGAGAGGTGCTTCTCACCTGGCCCCATACTGCTGCAGTGACAGAGTGCTGGGGTTGTCCTCTCTCCCTGGGCCAGCCTGCATACTGAACCCCTCAACTCCACCCCAGAGCAATGATTTAAATTAAGAAAAACAAAACTTATTTGAGTTAAGGACCTGAGCAACACTGGATAAATCTTCTATTGTAATTATATTACCAGTAGTACCTAGTGTTCCCATAGGGCTACTCAGCATGTATTCACAAAGTAAAAAATTGTACTTGTTTTGGAGAGTCTATCCTATATAAATAAGGCAGAAAATAGTGAGAGGCAAGAAGTATTATCCCCATTTCACAGATGGAAACTGTGGCACTGAGAAAGCAAGTTGCTCTCACACAGTCCTTAGCAGAATTCAGATCTAATCCTGATTCCCATGCTTTAATCACAAAACCATCTTTCCTCCTTCCAAAGCCATGCATGTGTTTGGTGTAGTTTGCCAGTCATGTGCAGCGTTTGAGTAACTTCCTGCCTCCTTTTTGTAGGGCCATTGACATCTGTGCTTTTTCCATGTTTAGGAGTCCATTTACCCCTGTGCATGCTTGATGTGCACACAACACATAGTCTTCGCCCTAGTGCTCGTCAGTCAGACAGCGATGGGTAGAACATGCATGTCCGAGGCTTGGGGTCACAGAATCATGTACTCTGCCTCAAGCGTTACACAGCTCAGTGGTGGAAACAAAATCTCGAATGTAGCAGCACTTATCTTCTATATCGCTGTTTTCTCTCTTAAGAGACAGACCTGCCTAGAAGATGTGCTAAGGATTCTGAACACCTTACACTACGGAGCTACAGGAGAAATGGTGGCCCAAGAGGTGGCCCGAATGAATGAGAAAGAGCAAGTGGAGAAAGCTGTGGCTTTTCTTCAGAAACACCACAAAGAAGGGGACTTGCTTATTGGATTAAAGGAAGAGTCCGAGACTGAATTGAGGAATTTGCGGACACAGTTCAGACTAGAGCTTCAAACCCAAACAGAAGAAAAGGTACAATTGCAGTTGTGTTAATCTCTGTTTATGGTGCTATAAAGTAATTTGAAAAGCACATGTATTTGACCATTGTTTCAAATGTAACATTATTTGTGGTTTGCAAACACTTGATTTTTGCATTAGCCACACAAAAAAGGTAACCAGGATTATTCAGCCCTATTAAGTTTCTATGTTTAGTCAGAATGAATTCTGCAGGATCTTTTAACTATAGATTCTCTTGTCCTTCAGTAGAGGTATTTTATTTCTTTCTGTGACTGCTAGGTTCAAATTTTTGTAGACAGAATTTTAATACTTCAGAGCACTCAGTATTCTACCCAGAACCTAGTCTTAAAGAGTTTGCAATGTTTTCTTCCTAGTTGCAAGCCAAGGAAATTCAAGTGATCCAGGAGGCTGAAAGACAGAAGTTGCAAAATCATATTGAGCACGTGGCATATTTTGTCCTATCTCAGAGGCACTTGCGGCAAACAGTAATAGTGCTACAAGACAGCTGCAGGTTCCAAAAAGCAGACTTGTGGATGCAGACTGAAGAAGGAAACCTATGGGAACTTGATATAGATGTAAAGCCCATGTGTGTTATTAAATATGTGTTTATGTTTGAGAATTTGCACAATTTTTGTCAGGGATTGTTTCTTTTCAAAGAAATTGTAGGGGGCTAATTTTAGGTTACAGTATATCATATAGTCATTTCTGTAACAGCTTACACATGCCAAACAGCACCCAAAATCTTCTCAAAAGTACTATGATTCACTGTATATGATACTGGCATGACACTCAAGATATCTCAGGTTGATTCTCAGTTCTAGCATGCTTTGTGGCCTTTCACGTGAACTTAGGAAAGCTCTAATTTTGAAAAGGACTGGGACCTCACAGCCCCTGTTGACTGTACCTGGGGTTGTGCACGCTAAGTACTTCTGAAAGTGAACCCCTAAATCTATGATTGTCAAATGAGCTTCAGTGGAAGTTGAGCACCTACTTTGTTTGTTGAGCACCTACTTTGTTTGTTTAGATTTATGTCAGGCTCCTTTGAAAATCCCAGTCCAAGCTCCTAGGGTTGACACCCACAAATGGAGGTATCCACACTTTATCTATTTGAAGCCATTTACGCAAATGCAGTTCTTTACCTCATTTTGCCTATCTATAAAATTGAGACAATAATGCTTTATCCTCTTTGTAAAACATTTAGAGCTCTCTGGATAGAAGGTGCCATATAAGTGCTAAGTATTATTATTTGATTCCTACTACATTTGATAGAATTTTGGAAGATCCTGAAGGTCCTATGCTTTTCTATACATTCTCAGTGAGCAGGCTTCTAGAAAGTAAAATGACCAGTAAAAGGAACAGGGTTCTGTACTCACATTATATCTTATGGGTGTTGCGGAATATTTGAGGTAATGCGGGGTGGCTGTACCATTGTAACACATGGGCCTTTTCTGTTTCAGGAGTCACTGGTTGATGAAGATATGAAGGAGATCTTACAGCTAATGAAAGATGACATGGAGTACAAGATTTCAGGACTGGAGCTGAACCAAGCTGCTAGATTATTACAACTGAGAGAGACACAGTTTTTGGAAGTAGTTAAATGCCTGAAAGACCACTCTTTGAACAAGGTAAAATTGAAAAGAAATGATCTAATGACTAGGATATTTATCTGGCATTGCTCGAGTCCTTAACTCAGTTAATTTTTGTCTTTCTTCATTTAAATGATTACTTTAGGGTGGGGCTGAGGATGGGGGTTCAGTACACAGGCTACCCTGGGAAGAGACAACAAACCCCAACTTTCATAGCAGCAGCTTGGGGTCAAGTGAGAAGCACCTTTCCATGGCCGCTGCAGCTCCATCGGGCACAGCTAGGGGAGGGGTGCATGTCCCAGGGCGAGGAACAAAGGAAGGTGGAATGCCGCCCCTGGCTGGGGGGCAGGGCTGGAAGGGACGGTGTGGAGGTTGCTGTCTGGGAGGCAAGGGAGAAGGAGCTAGGGAGGGGGGCTGGGATTGTAGGGCCCAGCCACCCCCCATCTCAAGGGGGGGCACTGAGGCCTCCTAGCCCCAGTTCCTGTAACCAGATGACATCTGTGCTGGGCTGTATCCTGGAGAAGCAATAAACTCCCTCTATTCTACTGGCTGGTGGAGTCTGTCGTGCCACTACAGGGGTGCAGGAGACAGGAAAACCCCAACGCACCGTCACACCTGTCTTGTCTAATATTCTGGGACCAAAAGGCTACAACAACACTGCAGACAACTTACCGAGATATTGTGAGCCTGCATTAATTTAGTTTAACAGAGCGCATTGAGATTGCCTAGATGAAAGAAGCTAAACCATTATCTTCGTCACTATTGTATAATAATTTCCTTCTCTCCAACAAGATATTCTTTCTATGAATAAAACACCCACTTTTCTCTTTTGTTTCTTTCTGTGTGTATATTCTGCAGCCTCTGGATGAAGCAGACTTCACAGCCCATGATCTACAGAAATTCAGAAGGCAGAAAATAAAGGGACTGAAAGAACAGCTCAGAATCTTCCTGTGTGATAAAAAAGCTCAGGAGAATACCTCAAGCAATCTTGATCCAATGCAGGTAGAAAAACAACCTGTATCTTTTCAAACTGAATTACATAAGAACAAAAGAATAGCTATACTGGGTCAGACCAAAGGTCCATCCAGCCCAGTATCCTGTCTGCCGACAGTGGCCAATGCCTGGTGTCCCAGAGGGAGTGAACCGAACAAGTAATGATCAAGCGATCTCTCTCCTGCCATCCATCTCCACCCTCTGACAAACAGAGGCTAGGGACACCATTTCTTACCCATCCTGGCTAATAGCCATTAATGGACTTAACTAGATAAATTCATGGAGGTTCTCTTTTAAACCCTGTTATAGTCCTAGCCTTCACAACCTCCTCAGGCAAGGAGTTCCACAGATTGACAATGCGCTGTGTGAAGAAGAACTTCTTTTATTTGTTTTAAACAAAATTGATCGCACCAAATGCATATCCAGGGTGTGATGATATCTAATCAACACCTGCAGTTTATGTGCTATAGATTTATACAGTATACCATGTATATTTCCCCTTTCGCCTGTTCATTTGGTAACAGAGTTCAAATACTTGTGACAAGCTCTCTACTGCTCAGAATACAGTGGACCATGATGTTGCTTAATGCTTCCTTTCTTCCATACCCCTCCTTCACTGCTCTGGAAAGTAAGCCAGGCTTATAATAACTAACTGCACATCTGCCCTCAAAATGGGACTTGAATGGGGCATGTGCCATGTTCTGGCTAAATACACCAGGCTAACCTCCACCCATAGGGCCTTTCAACTCTGTGGCATTCTAGTCTCCTTAAAGAGAAACTCACAAGTTTTCTGTCGTTGGTTGCCCCATTTCTAGTAACAACCATTCTCACGCTAACTAGTGCAGGGGAGCCAACAGCCTCCACGGGTCTGTGGGCAAGGTGTGTGTATGTGTGTGCGTGCGGAGGGGGGGGGGGTTGGCTCCACACTCCCAGAAGGGAGAGAGCCTAAAGTGGAAAGGGCAGGGCTGGGGGGAGCCAGCCTTCGGTGCTGCCTGGTCCATGGTGCACACCTCCCCCACCATCCCTCAAAGCCACGTAGAGCATGCCACATGGTGCTCTGGTAGCGATTTAAAGGGCTTGAGGCTCTAGCCGCTACCACTGCTGCAATAGCGGTGGCCACAACTAGGGAGCCCCAGCCCCCTTTGAATCATCAGGCCCTGGAGCATCTGCCCCCTTTGCCCCACCCTGTCAGCAGGTCTGTGCTAATGCTATTTCCACTGGTTACTCCCTGCCTTTTTTGGCCCTGATTGCGCTTCTAAGTTCTTCACCATAGCCCAAAACATTAGGGAAGGTGAGGGGCTCCGACATAATCACTATGTTTAAAGAGGCCACCGTTTTTTTAAACTGGCTCAGAAATAAAGGGCCAAGCCAGATGAGTTTGAATAGAGCTGTATCAACCATCCTTGTGACAGAATGGTTAACGGGTTAGCTCAAAATTCCCCCTTATCTGTCCCAGACAACATGGTGCAGATTTGGATGTCACAAGGTGCTTGACAGAAAACTTTCTGCTCTGCAGATCAAAACACCCACATCGAAAAGAGAATATTTCCAAACGGAGCAGCTGCAGCCAAAAGAATCTCACCAGTGCAAAACATCAGGTGAAAGGGTAAAGCTACAGGATCAGCTGGAGCATGGAGAACTGAGGAACTGGATCAAGAATGTACGCTGTAGTCCCAACATTTACATTTTGCAGCACAAGGACATATGCAATGGAAATCCCCCATAGGAAGTTATTAGATGCATTTTTTTAAAGTTCTTTATCTCTTAGAAATGAAGGGTGCTGAAGATATTACTTAGATTATTTTATGGTTACCATGTTGTACAGATGAATGAAATTTGCAGAAAATAAGTGGGATACAGTAGTTGGTAATTGCCCATAAATAAATATGGACTGGTTTGGAAATTCATCCCGTGATAGTATGACAGATTTGAGGTCCAGATATAATATCTTATGGCAATTGAAGTATGCTATACAGAAGGAGTTTCTAAAATACTTTTGAGAGATCCTGGAGCCTTATTCCAGGGAAGTATCTTGTGAGTAGTGTTGCCAGATGGTTTAATACAGAACCTTCCCCCCCAAAAAACGGGAAAAAATTCTGTTGAGCAAAAAAAAGGGGGGGGGGGGGGGCGGGAGACCAAAGTTGTTGAGAAAACAAAAAAAGCTGCACCTTTAAATGGCCCACGCTCCCCCATCTCCACCAGACAAGGGACCCAAATAACAGTCTAGACAAAAACCAGACACCTGGCAACCCTACTTGTGAGAGTGTTACAGAAAGTGAGATTGTATTTCCCAGAGATCTCACCCATTACGTGTTTTACAAACATGTTTCTCACAATTCTTGTTAGAAAATGATGAAAGAACACAATGAAACTGTGGCCTTCCTGCAAAAGGCTTTTCATGAAGAGCTGGAGACACTCAGAGGGAAGCTAGAGCAGGCAGAAAAGAAAAAAGAGAAACAGCAAGATCACGGCCCTTCCTCATCTGCAGCTGCATCTTCATGGGCCAAAGAGAAACCCAGCCCTGCAGAGGACCAGGTCCTATGTCTCTTGGCCGAGAGTAGGTCTGATTTTTCAATAGACAATTTAGCTGACCTATAACTCCTTGTTGCAAATGATATGCACTTAAGAGGTTATTGGCGCTTTTGTAATGAAATAAACATTCAGATCGCAAATACAATACAGGATGAATTAGATGTTATATGATCATTTGAAGAGATGCCAGTCTAGGCAGTAACTGGAAAACAAACAGCATTCTTGGAAAATATCAGATGTTTTAGATTTTAAATGCATTATGTAAACACAATTTAGATTGAAAGATACAGGTGGGCTTTCTGCCCAGAGGATGATCAGTTTTCTGCCTTTGGAGATCCTGGCAGAACCCACATTGCTAAATTTTAGGTGTGAGAATGCACAGTTATTTGGATGCCAGCAGTATCTAGGATACTAATCAATTAAGTATTTAAACAGGATGAGTTTCACTCACCTCCACAGAACTGAACCGAATCACCACATTTTAGAAAGGTTCCTTTTGCACCTGCCATAGGAGAAATTAACAGGGGCTTGAAGGGTAACAGAGTTTCACCTTCCTTTGAGTTCATTCATTAGGATTAGGGAATGAATCTCTCACAAAAAATTGCCTATGGTCCCAAGGACCACTATACAAGACACAAGGGCTGTGTCTAGACTGGCCAGTTTTTCCGGAAAATCAGCCGCTTTTCCAGAAAAAACTTGCCAGCTGTCTACACTGGCCACTTGAATTTCCACAAAAGCACTGACTTCCTACTGTAAGAAATCAGTGCTTCTTGCGGAAATACTATGCTGCTCCCGTTCGGACAAAAGTCCCTTTTGCGCAAAACTTTTGCACAAAAGGGCCAGTGTAGACAGCTGAGATTTGTTTTGCGCAAAAAAGCCCCGATGGCGAAAATGGCAATCGGGGCTTTTTTGCTCAAAAGTGCGTCTAGATTGGCCACGGACGCTTTTCCGGAAAAAGTGCTTTTGCGGAAAAGCATCTGTGCCAATCTAGATGCTCTTTTCCGAAAATGCTTTTAACAGAAAACTTTTCCGTTAAAAGCATTTCCGGAAAATCATGCCAGTCTAGACGTAGCCCAGGTCTTCTCTGTCTTTGTTTCTTCCTTAGGGAAGATATATCATTTGTTATTCATTTATCAGTTCCAGTGGATAGGAGTTAACATAATCCCATAGGGCACGGCTACATTACAGCGTTATTTTAAAATAACTCATGTTGTTTCAAAATGACAAGGCGAGCATCCACACAGCAAGGCAAGCCTGTTATTTTGAAATTATTTCAAAATAACAGGCTTCTTATTTCAGAATAATAAACCCTCATTTCATGAGAAATAATGCCTATATTGAAATAGCTATTTTGAAATAGAGGTAATGTGGACACTCATTGTAGCTATTTCAAAATAGCTCCACCCCAGAGCCATTCAAAGTAATTACTCTCCAAGGTAGTACATCCACATTAGGGGATCCTCCCTCAGACTAATTTCGAGGCTTCCCTATAATGTGGGCTTGTTATTTCGAAATAGTTATTTTGAGAGTTACTATTCCAAAATAACTCATTTTGAAATACCCTTGTAGTGTAGACATACCCTATACATACAAAGCAATAGCCCTCTTCTCTGTGTCACTAAGGATCTGGCCTGTACGTAAATAGAATAAGAGACTGGAAACAACTGCAAAGTACACAGGCCTCTGAGTGCAGCAGCATATACAGATTCAACTAACAATTATGAATTTAGACTGTACCATTCAGGATCCACCAGTTATTAGCGCTCCACAGAAGGATATTTTACTCCACTCTCATGATAGACTCTGACCCACTCCTGTATCTTTACTCTCTCCAACTGAGAGAACTGAGTTAACAAATCATACTTTGGTCATCTCAAAAATAGTTCCTAATAAAGTAACCCTAAATGAAAAATAGAAACATCATAATTAGATTATGGAGTAAGAGAAAAAAGAATGATGTAAAGCGAGTATGAGCATCTCTACAATTCTTCATTGTGAATTTCACTAACTCGTGTATGTTGGCCTCATAGATATCAAGATACTGAAGCAAACTGAACAGTTGTTGGCATCGAGGATTATTCTCCTGAATCCTCAGTTCAGATCACTTCTGTGTGGTAAGGGCTTTTCACAGGAGACTACTGTTAAGACAATAGGTCTGAAAAATATGATTCCCTGAGAGAGTCACTTTTTTGGTATGATTCCATCCAAAATCAATATCAAACTAATATCATACAGCCTTTGCATGATCCTTCCCTATCTCCACACAGTAGCAGGGGTGCAAACAACGTGCTATGTTACATGTTCTGCTTTGAACAGTTACATAAACACAGGAAGCTAAATTTTGCTTTCCTTAATTAATCAAAATTCCCCTTAATATGATAGGATACAGAATTTGGTCTTCTTATAGAAAATCATTTTAATATATTTAATATTTTAAATCAAATTACTTTTCTTTTTTCATCAATCAAAATGTATCATTGACAAATAGAATGCCTTTAATAAATAGCTACACAGAATTGACCAGAGTATTTTCTAAGCAGTCAAAGTAGGAGTTGTGGAAATAAGAGGTATTTATTTTACCCATTTTATTCATAACAAACACTGTGGAGAAGAGAATTACCTTCTCAAGTCATATTAAATTCTCTTTAGAACCAGTAAAGAGTTGCTCAAAATATTATCTTCATTGCACCAATAAATTGTTTTATTCCAGGATATGAGTTTCCTATTTGCCTCATGTACACAACATAAGATAAAATTATTTTTCACACTTACGTTTTTTATATTTGTGTAGATGATAAAACCAAATGTATGAACTCCTCTCCACTTCTCATTCTTCTGAAAGACGTGAATGACAAGCTCCAAGCTCATGCGATGGCCGCTGGACTTTTGGAAAGTCCTCTGCAGGATAAAGGTAAATTTCCTTCCCTTCTTTTTTTAATGTACATTTTAGCACATTTCATTAAAACATTTGGAGAACTCTTTTTGACTAAGCTTAGAGTTGACAACCATTCACATGTATTAGTATTTAACTCATCTTCAGAAGGGCAGATGTCTTAATGTTATTAAAGTACATTCTGTGGTGCAAGTATGGGTTAATGGTGAATATAATGGGGTCTGAAAGTTAGGATTAATTTCCTACTTTTGCCAATGATTTACTCTGTGACCTGAGGGAAATCATCTAACCTCTCTGTGCCTTGGTTGTATAGTAACATTTACCATTTTTATTGGATCAGAAGAAATGTATTTAGTTGGAAAGCTTTTTGCTCTTTGAGATCCTTGGATGGAAGGCATGATACATCAGATGGTTTTATTTCCTATTAAAACAGTGCTGCTATAAACATTAGAAGTGTTGTATGTTATTCACTGATCAACTGCATGCTTAACAAGCCTCAGGTTTTATACTAATATAGGGGTGCTAACTACAAAAGTAAAATGAAATTTAAATGAGTCTGTTGACATGCTGTTTTTCTCTGCAAACACAGGAAGTTCTTTTCAGGATATATTGGATGCTCTGATGACTCAAAAAGGGGAATTAATACCAGTTCATCCCCCAACACTTTCTGCAAGAGAGTTTGTAATATATCAGTATGGCATCTCCATTCTTCAGTTTCTCAGGCCTCATATCAATGTAAGTAATTTTGACATACTGGTATCCTACAAGAAAATATCTCCACTCTCAGAAGGAAATATGCATTTCTAGGAAAGCACCAATAAAACTCAGCAATAGGCCGCAGGAAACCCATCTATTGTAGGTAATGGATGGATAGAGAATGCTCAGTGAGTGAGATTCAAAGGAGTCATAGGCACATTTCAGCTCCAATAGCTTGGACAGATGGTCTTATGGCTACATACTGACCCAGATCTCAGGAAGTTGCATTCTGTGGCTCTGCCACAGAATCTTTGAGGAACCTTCATCAAGTCACCATTCTTCAGTTCCACTGTAAAATGGGTGTAATGCTTCCTTTGTTGTTTTGGCTTTTACACTTTGATACAGGGAATCTCTTAGGCCTGGTCTACCCCTAAAACTGAGGTTGACTTAGCTCAGGGCTGTGAAAAATTTCAATGTTCAGTGTAATTAGATCAACCCTACTGTAAATGCAGCTACCCCCTCTTGGGGGGGCGGGGAATTTACTAAAGTGATGGGGAAAAAGTTACCCTTCCATTATGACAGCACAACGATTGTGTAGCTGCAGCTGTGCTGCTGTAGTATCTGTAGAATAGACATAACTTTGTGACTGTGTTTGTACAGCACTAACACAGTGCGGCCCTGATCTTG
This sequence comes from Pelodiscus sinensis, assembly GCF_049634645.1. NCBI lineage: Eukaryota > Metazoa > Chordata > Testudines > Trionychidae > Pelodiscus > Pelodiscus sinensis. Next base: position 6,460,341 of record NC_134736.1, read on the forward strand.
GTTGAGGCTTTTAGAAGCTAATGCAATTCAATAAATAAATAATAATAATGGAACACTGACCACCAGACTCACTGGGCTCACTTTGATTTATTTAATTAGAAAATTGGCAAGATGAACACAGTGATATGCTGGGGACTTTTTAAACACACTCAATTTTTCATGCAGTATTTGTTGACTGTGCTTCTATTTAAAATCAAAGCTAACATTTAAATTAATTTATATCCCACTAAACCATCTGACTTTGCAGATCTGAAGTACATAAAAATGTTTACAGAATTATTTTTCCCTATAGGCTCCAGAAATTAACCTGTGTGTTGCCTCCAGCATACCTCTCAGTAACACCGTAGGCAATGCCTTCCAAAACTCTTTCTTTTATCAGGTATGTCAGCTTAGATCTCCATCAGCAACTTCAGTATTTTCAGAACTATTACATTTTTGGATAAAGGAACAAAATGCAAATACACTTCATATTCATCAAGTCATGGCACACTTGATTCCTTCTAGGAAAAGATTGCTTAACAAAAAAAACAAAAAATGTTGCTGCGAAAAAACCACCTCTTATCTGCCAGTGATATGCCCCATTTGAGGTAAAGGTAACCGAGCTCCCTAAGACTGTGGTTTTCAACCTTTTCTTTCTCAAGAAAGAAACCTTTTCAATTCCGATTCTGCCACCGTTACTCACAGTGAGCATCACCTTATTCTGCGCATAGCCCTAATTGAGTGCAGTGGAGTAAATGTTCTATGAGTAAGGGGGCAGAAACTGACCCACAACTATTACTTATTTCTATTATGGAATTCTAAGGGAAGAAGTGAGGTTTTGTATCATTATGTAGCTGGGGGAGAAGAAATTCCCCAGAAGTCCTTACACCCACTAACATAATCTGAAAATGTGTTTCTCCGAAAAAAATATATAGGTACACCCTGGCTTGTCCTGAATAAAAGCCTTCAATAGTGGCACTTTCTGGCAGTTGTGCATATGTTTATCCTCAATGGACTCTAAGGGTGTGTCAAGACTACAGCAAAATGCAGGACAATGTAGCACTTTAAAGACTAACAAGATGGTTTATTAGATGATGAGCTTTCGTGGGCCAGACCCACTTCCTCAGTCTTTAAAGTGCTACATTGTCCTGCATTTTGCTTCAACTACCCCAGACTAACACGGCTACATTTCTATCACTATTCAAGACTACAGGGTTTTGTCAACAAAAGTGAACTTTTGTCGACAAAATATACCGGCGTCTACACTACTACCAAGTTCTGTTGACAGTAAGTCGACAGAACACGCCAGTTTTGTCGACGGTGGTAAACCTCATTCTATGAGGAATAACACCTTTTGTCAACAGAGTTCTGTCAACAAAAGGCGCTATTGCATCCACACTGTGCTTTTTCAAAAGAGAGCATCTAGACTCTCAGTCGAAAAAGCAGCCTGCTTTGTCGACAGAACTGGCTGTAGTCTAGGCGCTCTTTGTCTACAGAGGTTTTGTCGACTGTATCTGTAGACAAAGCCTCTGTCGACTCAAGCCTGTAGTCTAGACGTACCCCAAATAAACTGTCCAATGTCCATGAAAATAGCAGCCCAGCCACTGTAAACATCATCTCACGTCTCCAATGCTGTCTTGTTGTCTCTGCTCTGGATTTTTTTTTCCCCCTTCTCAGATTTCAGAGAACAAATTATTCATTTTAAGAGAGTATCTGAGCTGCGTGGGCAGCTTCATTCTGCTCCTGGTGCACTGCCTGGCTCACATCACTGCAGCTGACCTTAGCCAGGACTCCAGCCCCACGTTTCGGAGACTGTTTTATCAGGTATATTAATACACAGTTATTTATCCAGTTGTGTCAAGGCACTAACTCTTTGCAAAGATTTACCTCATTAAAACCCGGGTGCTTTTGAGCTCTTTCTGGTATTGCTTGGAATAATAAGCAGCAAAGAGGGAGATGGGATAAGATGCTTACCTGTTGACTGCAATGCAAACAAGTCTTCTGGTTTCCTGGAGACCATTAATGATATTTATCAGAGGAGTAGCCATGTTAGTCGGTATCTGGAAAAAACAACAAGAAGTCCTGTAATACTTTAAAGACTAGCAGATTTATTTGGGCATCAGCTTTTGTGGGCAAAGACCCCCTGCTTCTGGCAGAGTGAGTCTTTGCCCATAAAAGCTGATGCCCCCAAAAATCTGTTAGTCTTTAAGGTTTCACAGGACTCTCATGATTAATGACATTGTATCAATAATATATGGCAGAGATGTTGGATGCTGTCAACAGAATATTGGGAAAATAACCAAAGAACATTGCTTCAAACAACCCGGCACTGTATTGTAAAATAGCAGAAAGTACAAACACTGCAACACACTCTGTTAGGGTATGTCTACACTACAAAGCTAATTCGAACTAACAGCTGTTAGTTTGAATTAACTTTAATAGGGGCTACACATACAAACCGCTAGATTGAATTTAAATCAAACTAGCAGAGCGCTTAATTCGAACTAGGTAAACCGCATTCTACGATGAGTAACGCCTAGTTAGAATTAAGTAGTTCGAATTAAGGGCTGTGTGGCCACTTAATTCGAACTAGTTGGAGGCTAGCCCTTCCCAGGTTGCTCTGGTGGCCACTCTGGGCCAAACCAGGGAAACTCTTCTGCCCCCCTCCCGGCCCCGAGCCCTTAAAGGGGCACGGTCTGTCTACAGTGCTTGTGCCAGCTGCAAGCCTGCCAGCACCCAGCCAGCAGACCCTGCACCTGGCACAAGATGAGCCAGCCACCCGCTGCCACCCAGCCCTCCGCCTCTTCCCAGGACCAGGCTGGCAGCTCACAGGGGCCTGCCCGGGGCCGCAAGAAACGGGCACCCGCCTGGTGTAGTGCAGAGATCGTGGACCTCATCAAGGTTTGGGGGAGGCCTCCAGCATCCACGATCTCCACACTAGGCACAGGAATGCAGCCTTCTAGGGCAGGATAGCTGCCAGCCTGGCCACCAAAGGCCACATGCGAACCCAGGAGCAGGTTTGCATGAAAATCAAGTTGGTCCAGTGAGACCCCTGGCCCTGAGCTTAGAACATAAGAACGGCCGTACTGGGTCAGACCAAAGGTCCATCTAGCCCAGTAGCCTGTCTGCGGACAGCGGACAGCACCAGGTACCCCGGAGGGGATGGACCGAAGACAATGACCAAGCAATTTGTCTCCTGCCATCCATCTCCAGCCTTCCACAAACAGAAGCCAGGGACACCATTCCTACCCCCTGGCTAATAGCACTCCATGGACCCAACCTCCATGAATTTATCTAACTTCTCTTTAAACTCTGTTATAGCTCTAGCCTTCACAGCCTCCTGTGGCAAGGAGTTCTACAGGTTGACTATGTGCTGTGTGAAGAACTTTCGCTTATTAGTTTTAAACCTGCTGCCCATTAATTTCATTTGGTGTCCTCTAGTCCTTATATTATGGGAACTAATGAAGAACTTTTCTTTATTCACCCTCTCCACACCACTCGTGTTTTTATATACCTCTATCATATCCCCCCCTCACTCTCCTCTTTTCTAAGCTAAAAAGTCCCAGTCTCTTTAGCCTTTCTTCATATGGGACCTGTTCCAAACCCCTGATCATTTTAGTTGCTCTTTTCTGAACCCTTTCCAAGGCCAAAATATCTTTTTTGAGGTGAGGAGACCACATCTGTACACAGTACTGAAGATATGGCGTACCATAGTTTTATACTTCCTCTCCTCCTTCTTCCCCTGGCTTCCCGCTTCCAGCTCCCTTTTCCCCTGGTTTCCCCCTTCCCTCTCCCACCCTCTCTCTTCCCCTCTTCCACCTCCTTTTCCCAGTCTCCCCAGAGGTTAATCCCCTCCCCTCCCCCCAGTTTTGTTAAATAAAGAGTTTCTATTTTTGAACACACGTGTTCTTTATTTTTTACATCAGGAAGGGGGGCTAGGGAGGGTTAAGTGGAAGGAGGTGAGGAAGGAATGGGGCATGAGCCCCTGACGGGGAGGACTGGGATGGCTCTCCAGGCTCCTCGGGATGGAAGCTCTCCTGCAGGGCCTCCTGGATCCCGACAGCCCCCGATTGACCCCCCCGATGGCAGCCTGTGGCAAGTGCAGCCTGTCTGATGGCCGAGTGCTGTGATGTGCCGCGTGAGGGCACTCAGGGCACTCCAAGACAGGACTGCTTTGCTTTCCCTCAGCGAGATAGACAAGCAAGCGGGGAACCCTGAGAACTATCTGTCCGGGGCGGGGGGCGGGTCCCTTTAAGCACAGCCCTCAGCTAGCCTGAGGCAGCAGCTCCACACTCTAAATCCTAACCTGATGCCCTGCTGGCACTGGTTCCAGCCAGCCTTAACTTCAGTTCAGGGTGCACTCAATGTGGACATGCTATTTCAAATTAGCAAAATGCTAATTCGAATTAGTTTTTAGGTCTAGATGCACTCATTCGAATTAACTAATTCAAATTAAATTAGTTCGAATTAGTGCTGTAGTGTAGACAAACCCTGACTGGGTGGCAGAGTTAGAGACAAATATATTTCTTGCAGTCTACTGCTCGGGGCATGGGAGCCCGAGCTGTTTGGGAAAATATATTCACTGAATATCACTACAAAATAAGACCTGCTTATTGTCACTCCTGTCCCAGAAAATGTAACCACTGTCTAGATCTCCAAAGGAGCCACTGCAATAATACATGCCATTGGACTTCTCCAAAATAATTCTTGTTTGAGCTAGAACACACCTGTTTGTTTAAACAGCCTGATCTTGATGTAAAAATTGGCAGTGACATAGAATCCACCACAATCCTTGGTAATAGTTCCAATGGTTAATTACTCTCACTGTTGAAAATGTAGCCTTATTTTCAGTCTGAATTTATCTAGCTTTAATTTCCAGCCATTGGATCTTAGAGATACCTGTTATCCACACAGGTACCTCCTTGGGCACACAAACAGTGATGCGATTCCCCAAAGGACTGCCTGTAGACGGCTGTCTTTGGTGCTCAGGCAAAGGAAGGACCAGCAGCGTTACCCAGATCCCAGGATTATACAAATAGTTCACATGCGACTCTGCTGGTTCTGCTCATGCCTTACTTGATATTCAAGTCATGTGTGTCTCCTGAAGACTGCTAAAAGTGCCACATTAGCCCACCTTGTGTGTTTCATTTGAGATCTACACACATTGTCTCAAAGGACTAACTTGAAGCAAATAAACTCATTTCTTTTACAATGTGAATCTAGCTTTCCAGAGCAAAAAAGCTATTGTTCTACCCATTGCCTGTCTACTTTTCCTTCTCTCTTCCTTCTCCTTATTATTACTTGTATGAATGTTACCTTTAAATGTTTCTTGTATATATGCATTGAGGGTTTTAAAAATAATTTATCTCCATCTCTAGGCTCTAAAGGCCTGTCTCAGTGAAATGTTCTCCCTTAGACTACGGATGTCAGCAGTTCTGCAGAACAATAAATCCTCTGTGAACGTAAGTGAGATTCTGCTGAAGGGAGAACCATTCTGCGAGGAGAAATTAAACCTCATCTCTCAGCTTTTTGATGCTAAAGTGACATCTTCCAGTGAAATGGAGGCATCGGAGGAGGTAATTAGAAAGGCCATGAATCCTGGTATGTTTCAGAACATCTCCAACTTTCTTACTGCTTCACAAACTAGAATTCTGAATCAGGTCTTAAACTCACATTTCCCACATCATTTCTCAATAAGATCAGCCTTGTGCAGAAGACCACTACCGGCTCTAAGCACTGTTTAAGCTCTCAGGCAGGACTTTAGTGGTGCACAATTCTGGTTCTGCATGAAGGTGAATTTCACCCCCAATGCTGTACATATTCAGTACAATCACGTCTACACAGTGGTTCTTTTGCAGAAGACGATATGCAAATTGTACACTCATTTGCAGATCTTGTGTGCTCATTTGCATATCTTCTTCTGATCCTTTTTGCAGAAGAGGTTTTGCCATTAAAAAGCCCCATGTAAACAGGGCCATTTGTCAGGAAAAAAACCCTTTTGCGCAAGATCCCTTATTCCTCAAAAATTGAGGTTTACAGGATCTTGCGCAAAAGGGTTTTTTTCTGACAAATGGCTCCATCTATATGGGGCTTTTTAATTGCAAAACCTCTTCCACAAAAAGGATCGGAAGAAGATATCAAATGAGCGTGCAAGATATGCAAATGAGTGCTCCATTTGCATATCCTCTTCTGCAAAAAACCTGCAGTGTAGATGTAGCCTCAGTGTCCTGGTCAGTGCTGGGCCTGCTAAGAGGGCATCCTGCAGGTTAGAGTCAACAGCAGTGGACTCTGTACTGTGGGATTATTTAAAGCTATCATCACCTATATTTCAGAACTAAAGCAAGCAACAGTGTCCCAAAGGCTGGTAAATCTGTGCCACATCAGTGCTTAAAGAGAGAGTGTGACATCCTAGCATTCAGGTCACGCCACTGAACATTGAACACACTGTACATTATATGAAGCTTCCAACTCCTGCAGCTTCCTTCTGTTTTTCCATGTCAAATAACCTTTGCTGACCCGCATTAAGAATATTTGCTCAAAGACAAGACAATATAAAGGCCTCTTTCTATCCAGTTCGCTGCCAGCATAAATGACAGCTACAATAACATTTTCTCTGACATGGTTATAGGTTCTTATTAAAACAAGCTGTGGACTAGATCCTCAGATGGTCAGTTGCAGTCACTGGGAGCTATGCTGACTTACGCCAGCTAAGGTGCTGGCCCAGGGATATTTTTAATGGAATGGTAATTCTATTCCTCTGCTTACTTGGCATTTTAACAGAATGTTGCATTCTGAACGGACACATGTGCAGGGACTGACTAGAATGATTCATGTTTCATTAGACTTAGATGCATAGCAGGATTATGGAAGAGAGGATCCTTTATTTCTGCATCAATTCTGATTCAAAAGTTCTCAGAAGCTGATATTTTGTTTGAAAATGTTTTGAGTGGGGAGGAATGCTTCGGCCTCATGCACTACCTCCGGGCAGTGTAAAAAGTGATGTATTTGAAGATAAATTCTGAACACAGAGTCCATAAGGGCATTTAAAACCAGTTCTGACATGTGTCCTCGTTTTGTATTCCTATTGTCTGGTGCATACAGAGGAACAGGAAGCTCTTACTCTATACAAATCTGGAGGACCTGCTGGAGAAAGAGTGTTTCACCCATACCTCAGCTGACTGGAGAGCGAACAACTTTGCTGCGAGGACAGGGTGGGAATGATTTTTTTAAAAAGTTTTTAATAAGCGACATGTAAATAAGCTCAGTGTGCTGGTACAAAGAAGCCCTAATCCATGACCCTGTGATTCCATACTGTCCTCGCCATAGGATATGGAGCTGATCTTAGTCTGAGAGTCTCAGGCATAATGAGATGCATAAAGAATAGCAGGCCAAGGACTCTGCTGGTGTAACTCCATTGATTTCATGGTTTAGCCCTGAACTTGTGGCAGCAGTTTTGGACCCTGAATGCCAAGCCCATGTTACAAGCAGTGGCTGTGCTCTCTTCCTCTGGGAGTGAGAGAGTCAATTCAGTGCTGATATAGTACTTGTCAGTCTTTTCCTTTGCTTCTCTCCATCCTGTCACCACTCTCTCTCTCTTAGCTAGATTAAGTTTCTGCCAAATAGCCCTCAACCCCACTCTCGTCACAGAAGCAGAAGGATTGCTCTAGCTGTGGTATTTTCTACTGTCTGATTCTTTTTCTTCAGCTCAGAAGAGGAAAGCAGCTCTTATTGCAGCCTTTCAGAAATGGAAGATAAGTTGGATACATTAACTGAGGAGCTGGTGAAAGTTGTGGAGGAAGAACACCGTTTTTTAAAAAACGCTGCTGGTGAAGATTTGCTCTTTGATCGTCTTGAGTTAATTGGGTTGGAGAAAGACTGTTTGGTAAAGCAAATGGAAATTTTAGAAGGGAAAATAGCCAAACGCAGAGAGGTGTTTAAGTAATATTAAGAACAGCAAAGAAAAAATGGGTAACTTGCTTTTAGCTTGACTGTCTGCTCACCTTCAGTCTTTATACTAAGCAAAAAAAAAAAAAAAAAAAAGACAGAGAGATGTTTATTCCAAGACAGGTGCATTGTTTTTCAAACTCACTCATTATTAAATCATATTTAAAAGCATGGATGCCATCTCAAAAAGTGACAGAACTTAAGGCTAATTGGCTCCATGATTTCTTCTGAAGTATCCCTTAACATTATGTAGTAATTAAGTAGTCACGATATCTTGGGGATTGTTATTGCACCATAAGTATGTCAAACTCAGTTGACTGTCAACTTTGAAAAGGAACACGGATGGGGTTTTGAAATTGAACTCCCATCAGTTCTGCCCTATGGTGCTTAATAAATGTACACTAATTAGTATGTCTAATATAACACTAAACTGTATAGCACTAACAACTACAAACATTGGATAACAGTGTCTCATTTATCCATAGCCCTTAAACTTACAAGAAAACAGTTTCCTGTCCCATAGAAATTCTAAACCTGGATGATGCTGAGTGCCTCTGACTCACACTTCAGTGGGAGCCAAGGACTTGATCCTCAAATATATTTAAGCTTTTCTGGGCCTGAGTGCCCTCCACTCCTTGCAGGATCAGCCCCTAATTTACACAGGTGTGGTAGAAACAAGAATCTGAAGGAAAAGGAGCAGATAGCATCATAGAGGAGATCAGTGACACAGAAGAATGATATTTTGTATGTGACTTGGAATGACGTTAATTAATTCTGTTGCAATGGTTGTGAATCACTGAATGTATCTGCTCTAATACCATCAAACTTCTGACATGACTGTATCCAGTTTTTTATATATTCTTAAGTGGATGATTTGAGTGTGCTGTCCTATTAAAATAGGTACCTGTAATAAATTACTGTTCCTAGATCAAACTAAACTGATTTATAAGTTGCATTCATTTCTGAAAAGACAAACAAAAGATTTTGAAAACAAAAATTAAACATATATCAGAACTGAAGTGGCAGGTGTCCAGTCTTTGAGGTGAACTGCAGAAGTGCCTGGCAAGCATTGCTTCTATATTCCCAGCACTACTGCAAGTCATTTTCCAGACTTAAATTGTTAATGTATTGCATAGTTTCCTAACGCACTGTTAATATACTGATGCTGCAGGTTCTTTATGAAGGCTTTTAAATGGAAATACTGCCCAAATTATACCAAAAATGTTGGTGTTTCCCTACCTTTTGTGGGGGGATCATATGGAGCCTATTAATCAAAAATAACTTTGTTCCAGAAACAATTGCATGACCACATATTCTTTTTAAGCCTAACTGAGAGTCAGGCTCCAAGTCAATCAATGCTTTGCACGCCAAATAAGAAAAAAAACAGCTTATTAAAGTGGTGAGGCAGGGCTGCAAGAATCAGTTCATCATGATAATTTAATCCCAAGGAACTATTGTGATCACCCCCACACACAGAAAGCATTCAAGGTAAATTAGGATTCTTTTGATAAAGATATGTGTTCTTGAGTAATACCACAGATTTCATCAACTGCCTTAGCCCTTGCTCTTCCTTTTTTTTGGTGCAAGGATTATTATTCTGTCTTTACTCTTATAACTGTTGTCTTCTCTATTGCCATTCCTATACTCTTAGTATTCTTTCCTGTTATACAGGAGACCTGCTTCTTCCTCTTTAAGAGCACACATTTTGAACACCCAGCCCTTTGTTGACTGGTGTATTTGAATTGGTACCTATCTCCAGCACACCACCATTGCTTTTCAAATTCATAGCTCCAATTCCAGCAAACCAGAGTGTTGCACAACTGTCAAAATGAAAGTGATGGAGTACAGGAAACCCTTGTAATTTGTGGACTTGCTATTTATGGTTCTGTGTATTTCAGGGACTCCTATCCTGGTCTTGGGAGGGTGAAGAGGCTGGGAGCCACAGGGTATTCCCTGTGACTGCCCAGTAGCTGTGGTGAGTTCTCCATGGCTCCCTGGAGCTGCAGTGAGTTCTCTGTGGCTCCTGCAGGGAGCTTATCGTGGGGGCTGGTAACCCTGCTCCCAGTATTCACAAATTTTGCCATTTGCAGAGGATGCAGGAATGCATCCACCATGAATGGTGAGAGTTTCCTGTACTACAGCAGAGTTGGGTCCCTGCGCCATATAAACTAGACTTTCTTCCCAAATTCTAGAAATGTCACTGATAGCATAAAAACAGCCATACTGCATCAGACCAAAGGTCCAGCTAGCTCAGTAACCGGTCTTCCAATAATGACCTGTCAGATACCCCAGTGGGAGTGAAAAGAACAGGTAATCATCCCATGACCCTTCTCCTGTCATCCTTTTCCAGCCTCTGACCCATCCTTGCTAATAGTCATTGATGGACCTAACCTCTCTCAATTTATCTAGTTCTTTTTTAACTCTGTTAAAGTCCTGGTCTTCACAACATCCTCTGGCAAGGAGTTCCACAGGTTGACTGTGCTGTGTGAAGAAAAACTTCCTTTTGTTTGTTTGTTTTAAACCTGTTTCCTATTAAGAACTAGGGGTCACCAAATGAAATTATGTTATGGTGTCAGGGTGCAAGCCCCCACTGTGCCTCAGTGCCCCCTGACTGTCCTCATATAGCAAGTTACAGTCTGTATGGGTTGCTCACCATTGGCAATGGGATTATCTCCACAGCCCCGCTTACCTAAACCGCGCTGTGATCCACCTCCAAACCCTGGGCCTTGCCTCCAGCCCCTAGCCAGGGGAACCTTAGCTGGCCTTCTCCCAGCCCTTGCTGGCTATCCCCAGCAGGTCTCCCTCCTGGAAGCTCCTACTTCCTCCACAGTCAGGCCCACACTAGCCTCCCTCTCCTAAGCACTGTGCTTCTCTCTATATAGCTGTCAGCTGGGCTCTCACTCGCCCTAACGGCTTCAGCTGGGCTCTCCAAGCCAACCGGGCTTCTCTGTATAGCTGCCAGCTGGGCTCTCACTAGCCTAAAAGCTTCAGCTGGTCTCACTGTTCCCAGCCCCGGCTCAGGGCCTGCGTCTTGGTCTTAAAGGGCCAGTGCAGGGCAGGTGCCCTGTCCCAGTCTTAAAGGGCTAGTGCAGGGCAGGCGCCCTGTCACATATGGGAACAAGTAAATAAATTTTTCCTTATTCACTTTTTCCACACCAGTCATGATTTTATAGACCTTTATCATATCACCCCTTAGTTTTCTTTTTTCTAAGCTGAAAAGTCCCAGTCTTTTTCATCTTTGTTCATATAGGAACCATTCCAAACCCCTAATAGGTTTTGTTGCCCTTTTCTGACCCTTTCCCGATGCCAACATATCTTCTTTGAGATGAGGTGACCACATCTGCATGCAGTATTCAAGATGTGGGCGTACCATGGTTTTATGTTGAGGCAATAAGATATTTTCTGTCTTATTCTCTATCCCTTTTTTAATCATTCCTAACATTGTTTGCTTTTTTTACTGATTCTGCACATTGAGTGGATGTTTTCAGAGAACTATCTGCAATAACTCCAAGATCTCTCTCTTGAGCAGTTATAGCTAAATTAGTTCCCATCATATTGTATGTATATTTGGAATTATTTTTTCCCATGTGCATTACTTTACATTTATCAATATTAAATTTAATTTGTCAATATTTTGCCCAATCACTTGGTTTTGTGAGATCTTTTTGAAGCTCTTCACAGTCTGCTTTGATCTTAACTATCTTGTCTTTAGTATCATCTGCAAATTTTGCCCCCTCACTGTTTACCCCTTTCTCCATATCATTTGTAAGTAAGTTAAATAGGATTGGTCCCAGTACGGGCCCTAGGGGGACACCACTAGTTACTTCTCTCCAGTCTGAAAACTTATTTATTCCTACCTTTTGTTTCATTGATTGATAACTGGTCTTTTGACAGGAGAGGACCTTCACTCTTATCTAATGACAACTTAAGAACCTTTGGTGAGGGACCTTGCCAAAGGCTTTCTGGAAATTTAAGTACACTATTCCCACTGGATCCCCCTTGTCCAACATGTTTGTTGACCCCCTCAAAGAACGCTAGTATATTAGTAAGGCATGATTTCCCTTTGCAGAAAACACGTTAGCTTTTCCCCAGCAGATTGTGTTCATCTACGTGTCTGACAATTTTATTCTTTACTATAGTGTCAACTAATTTGCCTGGTACTGACTCTTTGAATTGCTTGGGCCTAGATCCACACAGGGACTTACGCTGTGCACCATTGAGCACTGTGGCACCTAGGAAATAACAGGAACAACAATGTAATCCACAAAGCCTGAGTTAGGTATGTAGGGACCCTGTTTAAAATGAATGGGGAAGAGACATGCTCTTTAGAATGTGACCCACAGAAGCCAGCCTGCTGGGCAGAGAGTTACCTAACCTGCCAGTACAGGCTGCTGATGACAAGCATGTGTGTTAAGGCCTGCCCCTCTCTGAGATTGGTTTGGGCTGCAAGCAGGCACCTCTCTCTGCTAGCAATCCACAACCAGGAACTTTTCTCCCAAAGTCTGGTGTTTTAGATGCGTAAGCAGTTTGCTGAAGGAAGGCGGTAGTTGTGTACTTCACTTCACACAAAACAGCTAAAAGAAGAGCCCACTTTATAAATTATATCCCAGTGGTTAGGGCACTCAGAGGATGGGGGAGATCAGGGAGATTCTACTTATGTGGAGTCTCCCACTTCCTTTAATCACTGAGCCCCGTCAGTCTCTCCTGTTAAAGCTGTTTCATGGCAGATACACAACAAAGGCAGGGGTATCCCTGAGGGGGCACATGTTCCCTGAACTAGGGATGTTAAAATTAAATTAATCAACTAATTGAATTTCCATCGACTATTTGATTAGTTGATAAGGGCGCTTCTGCTTTGAAATATAGCAAAAGCCCTCCCGCGTTCTGCCTGTGAAGTGTACAAGAGCCCGGCTAGCCCCAGGCTCCATGCGGCATGTCTCCTTTGAAATGTACAAGAGCCCCAGCAGAGACTCTGGTACATTTCAAAGGTGGAATGCCTCTGCTCCCTCCCATGGATCTGGAGCTGAGAGGGAACCCGCTTTTAAGCTGGCTGCCTCCCAGACCCTCTTCCTCTCCCCTCCCTACCTCTTTCTGATTGAGACAGCATGTAGGAGGGAAAGCAACTAGTTGTTTACATCCCTACCCCATGGATGGGAGAGGCAAGTGGCTAGTCAGCAGCTGGCGGGGCCACAAGCGGGAGTGCCTGCTACCTGCAGCAGGGATCCACCCTGCTCTCCACACTCACCAGCAGGGGAGGTGGCAAGGGAAGTGGCACGGGAAGTGGCACAACAGTGGGGAGGGAGTGAAGCAGGGGCAAGAAGAGGCAAGGTTTGTCCTGGCTTCCCTGGCCTAAGAGGTGCTGTCATGTGGCCCCTAAACCAGTCACCCCAAAGGAAGGAGTGATTGAAGCATAGCAACTAACCCCTGGGTCTCCCTGAGCAGATGTCCCACAACCCAGGCTACAGTCCTTTGCTGCCTCTCTGCTCAAATCACACTTTCACTGTTTATCTATCATGATCCGCTCCAACAGGAGCACTGAGGCTATGTCTACACTGCAGGGTTTTTCCACAAGAAGCTTTTTTCAGAAGAGATCTTCCGCAAAAACTTCTTGCGCAAAAGCGCATCCACACCTCAAAAGCAATGTGCTTTTGTGCAAGAGCGTGTCCACCCTGCATGGACACTCTTGCACAAGAAAGCCCTCTCTTCTGCTGTTTTACTGTAAATTTTTTTGCGCAAAAACACGCTTGAGATGTGGATGCTCTGCAGGTTTTTCAAAGTAGGAATAAGAGATCTCCGGAAAAGGGCTTTTTTCTGGAGGATCGGGGCCAGTGTAGACGCTCTTTTCCAGCTTTTCTAAAAGCCGGAAAAAAGCGGTGGACATTTTTATTTAAATGCCGTGGGGGATATTTAAATCCCCCACAGATTTCCCTATTACGACCTGTCAAATTAGCATGCCCCTTTCAGAAAAGGGGCCAGTGTAGATGTAGCCAATGAGTTTAGGGGCATAAAACAGCATTCAGCGGGAGTTTGTGGGTCACACGTGAGCCCAAAATTATGTCTTAGATGTTTAAAGCCCTTGGAGTCCCAGCCTTTCTAAGGTAATGGCTATTGCCAGCATTAACACGTTAGCTTGGCAAAGCCTACATTATTTATTTGACTTTGCTTTACTTCAATTAGTGAGTGCAGCTAACAGTGACACTACAGTAGAATTTATATCAACACTGAATGATACACTACCTCAGACTAATGGGCCATAAACTTATGCATTCATCTACCCTCTGCTTTCTTCTAAGATTAGTTTATACATTAAACATAAAATGATCCTTGGAAAGAAACTCTTAAACAGGCACCAACCTATTCTAGAAAGGACAGCCTATTGCTAGCTTAAACTTCTTGTACACTGGGAAGTAGGTCCTCAGCTTAGTGGTGAAGAGCCCTGGAGAAGAAGAAGTCAGTGATACTTTAGCTGAAAAAGCAACTCTTTAGTTTCCAAGTTAGCAATACTGCAAACTCATCCTAGAATCTGAGTGACGTTATAGTTTCTAATTCATCCATCAGCACACAACAACCCATAGGAATTTAGGTCAAATCTAGTGATGCTGCATAAGTCACAAGATAAATAAGTTTCCCTCATGCAAAAGGAAGTGCTTTTTTTACTCTTCACATAGTTAACTGATGGACCTTATACCAGGGGATGTTGTGAAATCCCAAAATATAATGGGTTCAAAAGAATGAGAAGTTCATGGATTCTGGCTGCCCCTAAATCTGTGATTGCCAGAAGCTGGGAGGGAAGAGAGAAGGCAGCAATTATTGTCTGTTCTATTTCTCTGCAAGCAGTGGCCCTTAAAGCAAGCAGAATACAATCACTGGATGGATCATTTCAGGCGGTATGGCCATTCTTGGGTTGTCCTGGTGGTGGAATCCATGAGTGCTAATGGAATTGGGGTGGAGGTGAGTAAGTGAAGAAGAAAAGCATTTGTCTATAAAATTGTGGAATGATACACGGTCAGTGTAACACATGCTATTTCCCTTTAAGCAGATCATGCTACTTTCCCAACTCATTGGCTGCTACAATCCAAGAGCAACCTGTCCAGTGGAGCCAATGGCATGCAACTGCTCCTGCGAGCTGCTGAGTTTGCTCTAGATGTAGTCAATGAGGACTGGTTTTGGATCATTTGAACCTACAGAGATCCACCGAGACATTTTGAACAGTAGGAAAAGGCCAAGATCATTAATGGACTAAATTGTGATGAAGGCTGGTTGGGGCACTACCAATTTAACAGCCAATGAAAGTGCAAACAGCTCTTTATGTAGACTCCTATGTCAGGAAGGATACTATCTCCTTCGTTTTTACTATCCAGTTTTCAGATACTTACTGAATCCCTCTAGCTCCCTGTCTCTCACCTCCCCCTTCTTTTTCTCCCTCCCCCTTCCTATTTATTTTGGGTCTGCACATCCTAAATTCATAACTCCAGTCATCTGCAGAAGTGGGCTGTGCCCATAAAAAGCTTGTGATACCATCTACATGTTTTGTTAGTCTATAAAGTGCTACCAGACCATTTTTTGATTTTTTCCCCCCTGTACAGACTCTGCTACCCCCTGAAGGATCAATGCAGTTTGGGGGTTGGTTTTTTGGCTGTAGCTGTGATTGTGAGAATGCAGAAGCCTACCTTTCTATTGGGCCCATGCTCAGTCCCCCTCCACAGCATGTTTCGATACACACAGCCCTGCCCACTGGTCCCAGAATCTCCAAAACCACCAATTTCTGTCAAGGTGTATCTTAAGAAAAGGCTGGTTTAGGATGTTTATCAAGTTCTCTCTCTCTCTCTCTCTCAAAACACTCCGCCTTTCAGTTCAACAACTTCAGTGGTGGAGGGAAGACATTGAATATTCAACCTTCACATGCCGAGCAGTAAGTCAAAATGAAACATGTTTTAAAACCACAACTAAGTTTATTAGTCTCCATCTTTCCTTTTTAAATTACAAGTAGAATCAAGTTAGTTTTCAGTATCTTAGAGTAATATAAAATACATTAAAAAAATTAGTAAAATCTTTACACATCAGGTATATAAAATTAGGGATAGAGAAATAGAACAGACAGGAGAAGGCAGAATTTAGTACTTTTTTGATTGGATAGGTTTTTGTGAAAGCTTCAAGCTTCTTTTTCGTGTAGTCCAGTATTTTACTCAGCCACACGAGCCAGGTTGAGAGTGGTGCAGACACTGCTCTATCGATTGGTGTTCACCCAATGATAACGATCCACACGAGGTCCAGCAAAAGCAATTGAGGGCCAGTAGCATTTGAAGCCCTTGTGCTGGGGATAGTAAGCACTTGCCTGATGAAATCCATTGGTTGTATAGGTCTTCTTGCGAGGATACCAAGACCATGGCTGGAGGGGCAGCTTGCAGTAGTCTCCAAACTAAACACAGGAATAGATTAGAGACTTGTGTTAGGCTTGGCCTCCAGGTCCGTCTCAAACATTATGGACAGCATAGAGATAGAGTCACTGCTCATCCTTACACTTTGTTGCTCTGGGATGACAGGAGGATCGAGAGAAATACAGGAGGCCTACCACTGCATCCTACAAGTTATAGGCCAGACATTGCCGTTTCCTCCTTTACAGCAGGAAAGAAGGATAGGACACAACCAGCATCTTACCTGGTACACACTATTTGGGTTGCTGACCGTAGGGATAGCTTTAGCTTCCTTGGTATAACTCTCCTCATCTGAGGAGGTGCCAGAATAATAATCTGAAGTCACTTTGTCAACAGCTTCGCTGATGCGCTGAGAGATCTCTCGGTCCTCCTCAGCACCGTCAAAGTGAACAACTGTGAAAGGCAGATTCTTCTCACCATACCTATATTGAGGGGAGGCGTTCTATTTCAGTTTATAGCATAATTCAGCTCTGACGGCCCATTGCTATCTACTCACATCTATGACATCCTTATGTTAGAACCCCAGATTTTAGTGCTCTGCTAGTACATCTTTCCCGTGAATAGTTAGAGGCTACGGTTGCATGTTTGTGCATTAACAAGATATTAGTTCAGGAGGGTCTGCTGTATTTCAGACAGAAGGAACACCTCTTGCAGGTAAAGTTGCTAACGAGTTCTACAAGTTTCAGTTTGAGCTAGGAGCCAGCACCAGTCCTTAGACAGGTTAGAAGGATGCACTTTCTAATCAAGTTAGACTAGTTATTGGATTATGAGAAAATCCACAGCTCCTAAACATCGTATGCTTTCTTGCCAATACATTTTTAGAACCAAGTCCATACTCGTTCTGTGGAATGCCCTGGAGGCAGTGGACAACAAGGAGATAGGTGACGATTACACAACTTAAGTTCAGACCTCACCTGCAGCACACATCAAATGGGTCAACCCATATGGTGATCTCTTTTGGCAAGCCAAGCTTATCAAAATCCACATGACTCTCAGAACAAGCTTTTTCCAGTACAGGGTCTCTTGTCTGATATTTGTTTATCCGTATACACCTAAAGAGTAATTCGGGAGTAGTATTACATCACAGGGCTTGCATTCACTGCAGTTAAACTCAATTTAAAAATACCACTACGCTTGATCTTACGGTTTTAATAGGCACATAGCCAGATAACTCAAATCCTAACTCTGGGGTTAGCACAAGTCAGTTACCAGCACACATATTTTCGCTCATTTGTTTATTCTGCAATGTAGCCATTTCCACACCCACAGAGATTAACTTGAGCTAATGCTACAGTGAGAACCAGCCCTCAGTCATGGATGCGTACTCATCAAGAAATCATTTGCTTCCTTAAGTGTGCAACCAGCCTGCATTACCACATCTGCTCTGTTCCATGGAGATTCATTCCTCCTATAAAGCTTAGCCAGAACAAAGAGTTCTTAGTTAACCCTCTTCGGTTCATTGCATTTTCCAACATTCGCCTCATCCTGTAACTATTCCTGGAATACCTATTTATTCACATGGATGTTCCCAGAGCCTTACACTCTGTTTATTTCAAGACATCAACCCCCTTTTACCAGAAGCACGGGCCAAGTCTGTTACCTGAAGGCTTGTCCCCTAGATGGATTATCTAGGTACCAGTGGTTCTTATACTTTTCAAACAGTATTGTCGTCAACTTAGCTGCAAATTTCTCAGTTTTGTGCTTGCTCAGTTTGTCTTGCTTCCTCACCAGCCTTGTGATGAAGAAGACAGTGGCAGCGATTTCGTCTTTCATTTTCTTTTTAATCTGAACTGCTAGAGGATGTGCTAGTTATTAGACCATCTCTGCAGAGAGAGAGAAAGAAAATAATGCTGAAGAAACTAGCTAACATTAGTGCATTAATTATATTTCATAAGGGCAAAGAGTGGAGAACCTAGACAAACCGTGCTAAAGAGCCCTTAGAAATCCTGGAGAGACCAGAAGAGTGTGCGTTTATTGAAGTGGTTTGTCCCACAAGATTCAAATATTAAGTAACAGCATGACTCAATTAATAGGCTGATTAAGACAAAGATACCTGATCAATTGCAGCCTTGTCAAGCCTAAGTGTTCAAAGCAAAATTCATGATACTTAAGTATTGAGATTTTTAAGAAAATGGGATTTTGATATTTTGGGGGTATACTAAGGTAGCTTTTCAAGCTTCTCTGCAGCTATGCTAGTTAAAAGCTTTTTAAAAAAGATGCAAGAGTTGTTACAATTCCAGCAGCTGGATTTTCAAACAAGTCTCCGAATATCAGAACTCATGAGAGAGTCACAAGTTGTCACCACTATAATTAGTGGTGTGAATTACTAATGAAGGATTTTAGCTAGACTACAGTTCTCAGTCTGGCTGGAGCAGCTGACTAGAAAAACCTTTACTCCAAGAATGAGCATTATTTCAACATGCTTATTAACACAAACAGTAGACTACAGGAGAGTTGGTTCTGAAATAATTTAGAACTACCTAATAAAATTGTTCCTGTTTACAGAGATGTTGCCTAGTTACAGATGTTAACTCACATTACTCATCAGTGTATTAAGCACAGTAGAAGACAGATTAGAGAAATAGAAAGCAAGCCAGTATTCCACCCAGTGCTGGCATGCTAGAGACCAGAATAAGCATCATATATTCATTCTAGTACTTCATTAGCCCTTAGCCTACAGAGACAATGTGCTACTGAAGTCCTTGTCCATGCCACAGAACAGTAAATATTACCTTTAAAATAGACCTTGTCAGGTAGATCAGATGAAATCCCAGCTACTTTAAAACTCTCAGACACACTTTAAGAGCAATAAACAACTCAAAACACAAGCATGTTGCCTTTGCAAACCATATACTCAGAAGCTACCCCCACACATGTCAACTCCTGCCACTAACTACTCTTACAACCAACAGTGTCTTCTCTACAAAGTGTCTGCTTCAGGTATATATAAAAATAGAAGTCAACTGGCTGTTAAGAGCTTAACAACTGAACAGGTGTCATCCATTATGCTGAATTCAACTTGCTTTTTCCAAGGCTGTGATACTCTCTGGTTACTTTTTCCAGGCCTGGAGGAAGCTCGGTGTAACTTCTTAAGTTGTTTCTTCTACCAATAGCAGCTAATCCAATAAAAGATATTGTGTCTTCCCCTTTATCTCTGTCATATTTTGGGACCAAAGCAGCTACAACACTACAAACACTCAAGACTACTGTCAATTTATCTGCTTTCAACCCACACTAGGCTTCCTTTCTGAAGAACATTGTGATTAATTCAGTATTTTCTTCAGTCATGTTTATCTATGTGACACCCAGAACTTTTAGTATCTGTGAGGAATATACGTAATCAAGAGCAGCAATACCAGACTCAATAATTAATCATGAATGTTGTTCTCTATAGCAGCTAGCACAGAATTGAAACAAGCTAGTTATTTTCCCTGTGCAACCCTCAAATTAGTCATGTCTTTGAAAAGTGTATTATTTTGCATTTATCATTAACAATAATGCATCATTCATTTCTATCAATATGTATATTTTGTGTTACTTACAATAACTGATATTTTCTGAAACACTTTTATAAAGAATAAAGAAGCACTCTAGAGATTAATTTTTAAAGGGGTTAGAAGAAGGCACTTTCTCAAAAGCAAGTCTTTCATTATTTAGGAGTTTGTATCATTACTTGCCAGAGGCACATGGGGAAGGAAGTCTGTTTATCTGTTTGGGACCTACTGTCATCTCTATGCTGTGCATTGCCCCTATCAAATAGCTAAAAAGGAAAGATTAAGGTAAAATCAGATTTGTATCCACATGGCATTTCCCTTGCTAGAAACAATTTAAAATAATGAAGAAACCTAGGGTCCCGACCATGCAAAGACCTATGCACTGCCAAACCTCTCACACAAGTGGTCTCATAGACATGAATGGGGTTTCAGGAATTTGAAGTGAATTTGCAGGACAGGCGTCTAAATCTCCATTTTAAGCATGGCTTTGTATTTGTGGATTTCTTTTGCCATCCACAAATAACTCCTTGTTTGAAAGCAGTGGCCTCTTCTACCACTTAAAAGGGCAGTATTTTCCGTTTAAATTCCTGTCTTAAAGAGATATCAGTAGATAAGGGGAAGATAAGCCTCCACTGATATATCACTTTTCAGCCAGACTGATCATTCACTTAATGACCTTAAAACATGCATATTGCTTCAAAGAGACTTTAACTCCAGACTTCAACGAGAAGCTTCAGAATTGTCATTCATGCTTAAATTTGACACTTTATGTATGGGTTTAAACAAAGACTCTAATTATCTCACCCATTACAAAGATAGCTTCCCCAATTATCACCCCTAATGTCACTACCTCACAGAAACTTACCTTCCCCCCTCACTCCAACTCTGTTCTAAGCAAGGAAGGCTATGTCTACACTCACGGCTTCTTGCACAAGAACAGCCACTCTTCCGCAGAGCATCCACACTGCCCACCTGCTCTTGCGCAAGAAAATGTACAGTAAGGCATGGTAAAAGAGAGCTTCTTGCGCAAGAGCTATGCTCTTTCCTGACAGGTATAAGCTCTCTTGCACAAGAGGGCAGTGGGGATGTACAGCAGGGATTTCTTGTGCAAGAAACCCCTATGGCTAAAATAGCCATCAGAGGTTTCTTGCGCAAGAGAGCGTCCACACTGCCAAGGATGTTCTTGCACAAAAGCACATCTCCCGCATGGCAGTGTGGACATTTTCTTGTGCAAGAGTTCTTGCACTAGAACCCTTGCTCAAGATGTTCTTGCGCAAGAAGCCACCAGTGTAGACATAGCTTAAGAGTTTCCTCCCATGAGCAGAATGAATTTTGTGTTGTGCACCAGTACTGAGTTCATGTGGCTGGTTTGGATGTGCCACTGTGACACTCAAGTTATTAATAAATATCTCATAAACCTTTACCTTTTCTCTCTGCTGCCACATCTCCTCCCCTTGCTCCATCAGCTCCCCTGGTGCCTGCTGACCCCCCAACTCCTCACCCTCCTCTGCTGACTCCTGCCCTTCTCACTGCCCTCAGCCCTCCTACCCCCCTCCACCAGCCCTTCTCTCCCCCCGTGCCCACTCCTCCTGTAGCCCCACTCTGATCATGTGAGCTACCCCTCCTCATCCCCTCTTCTAACACCTCCCTCTACACACCGGCCCTGCCTCTCTCCTCTGGTGCTGGTCCCTCCCCTGCAGGTGTCTGCCCTTCTGCTTCACCCCCAGAATCTCCTGGCACCTGCAACTTCCCTTACCCCTGCACCCTCCTGGTGCCTTCCCCTTCCCTTACTGCCCCTGCCTCCTTTTTCCCTGATGCCACCCCCTCACCACTCTCTGCCCCCATTCCCCTCATGCCCCTCTGTGCCCTCACACATGACTTGCTCCATCCCCACCTTTCTCATGCCCACCCCAGCACTTCCCTCTCTAGCCCCCAGTGCCCTTACCCTCTCCTGTCCCAGCATCACCCTGTTCCCCCTACCACTGACACCTCCCCTCCTGCCCTTTTCCTCATTGTCTGCACTTGGCCCCCTGGCATTTGTCTCCCCTCCACCCTGTGTCTTGGCGCCTTCCCCTTTCTTCCTCCTCCCCCTCCACACAAGCCCCTTCCTCTCCCAACCCCTAGTTTTCTCCCTCCCCTACCTTCTGCCTTCCACTTTGCGGGGCCGAAGTCTGCGCTCGAGCCCCGGACTCCAAACCCGGAGCTAGGCCAAGTGGCGCAACGCGGCACCGAGCAGTTTTAAAGTCCCAGGCCATGACGTCATGTCACACCCGGGCGTCTCGCTGCACACGCCAGCAAGGGGGAGCTGCACTGAAAGCTGCGCATGGCAGGGATGGTCCGGGGTTGGGGAGGACACTCTGGGGCCGGGGTGGGAGAACGCATGGGGGGGCCGGCAGGTGGGGGCCAGGGACTGCTCCAAGCAGAGCCGGGAGAGAGACCCAGCTCCAAATATTACTGGAGCAGGGCCCCCACCGACTCTGGTGCTTACTGTCCGTCCTGGCAGAGTAGTGCCCCAGAATAGTGGTGCCCTACGCAGCTGCATACTCTGTGTATGCCTAAGGACGGCCCTGCACAGATGGTATGGCCTAAGGACTAGCGCACTAGCATATGACTCAGGTTGGCTAGGTTCTACTCCTGGCTGTGTGACTGCCCCTTGAGCAGCTCACTTCATGTGTCTATGCCTTACTTTCTCCATCTTTAAAATGGGGAGAATTATATTGACCTACTTCATGAAGCTCTTTGACACCTACACATGGGAAGTATTACGTAAAAGCAGGGTATTATTATCCCTGCTTTATGGATGGAGAAACATAAAGCACAGGGAAGGCAAATGAGTCTTCAGAAAGTCAGCTATCAAGCCAAGATTTGAACCTACATCTTTCCTTGCATGCGTGAGTGTTTTATTCACAGCCCTCCTTCCCGGCCAGTGTTCTGTAATGCAGAGTCTAATCTTGAGTCATTCTTTCTCCTTTCTTGAGGATGATGCTTGACTGCAGGAAACAAAATGTATTATCATATAGATTTTCCCTAATTCACTACAGGGCTTAACCGGAGTCTGTTAGTTTCTCGTTGTGGAATCTGCAGAGAATTTAACTTTCAGTGAACCCACGCCTCATGGCACGTTACACACCAAAATGTGCACTGTGGGTGTAATATGACATTCACAAACAGGACCCATTAGGCACAATTGTCTGTGGCAAACTGGACATTGAGGTTTGAGGCCTGAATTGCATCCTAAAGATTAAAAATAGCTTTAAAGAGGGAGATTTTAGTGGGTAGCTTTCTGGGCTGAATGCCTCAGACAAAAATTGCAGCTACATCAGTTTCTCTTTCTTTTTAAATAGCTGCTGTGTGAAGGTTCCAAATAGAGGGCATCTTTTAATTGCATTAATTTTGCTGAAAATGACTGAAAAAACAGGCAGACGGAGAACCATAATTATTTCCAGAGATGACAAGTTTTGGCACCTTGAGGCAATTACAAATAGTGGTTAAACTTTGGAGGAAGTTACCATTCCAGAAATGGTACTTCTTTTTAATGTTATGGGTGAATCTGGTAGTAATGCAACTAAGACTGATAATACAAGCTAGTGCCAAACCTATACAAACTCACACCGGTTCCCCAGTACCCCTTGATATTGATTGTTGGCCATTCAGGGTGTGGTCAACCTCGTTATGGCATGTAGGGAGTGAAATTGCTTACAGCCCTGAGTGACATAGCCAGGTCAATCTAATTTTTAAGTGTAAACAAGCCTCAGCTAATCAGGTCTTGGGTCCCTACACAATAGTTGACACATTAAATGGCATTTGTTTCATAGTATAGCTTAAGTCTACATCTACACTACAGCACAGATTGATGTTGATCAATCCACCGGCTATCAATTTAGCAGTTCTAGTGAAGGCCTGCCAAATCAATTGCAGATCGCACTCCCATCAACTCTGTTATTCTATCCCCCATGAGAAAAGTAAGGGAAGTCAATGGAAGAGTTTCTCCTATCGGCCTCCTGTTGTGTAAACCCTGCAGTAACTCAACTTAAGGTATGTGGACTCCGGTTACTTGATTCATGTAGCTGGAGTTGCATAACTCTAGTCTACTTTCTTCTGTAGAAGTAGCCTCGAGTTCATTGCTCCACTTGGAAAAAAAGGAGCGAGGTGGGGGCATTTCAGCATTTCCCCAGTGGGGTGATGAAGAGATATACAGAGTTTTAAATTCATCCCTTCTGTCCCAGCCATGTGGATACTTTGTTTGTATAGTTAACAGAGGGCATCAAACAAGAAAGAATCAATGGATACTATAGTTCTTCTGAACCTGCACTACTGGAACCTGATAGAGAAGTAATTTAAACAATAGAACTATCATTTCCTATTCATATTATCTGGAACTACCGTGTTTTTTTCCGGGTGCTAGATAGAAGTGGGCCATATATTGCTACCATGATGTCATGCTTAGCTCCTTTGTAAATAGCTTAGGGTATGTCTACACTGCCACCCTAGTTCGAACTAGGGTGGCTAATGTAGGCATTCGAACTTGCAAATGAAGCCCGGGATTTAAATTCATGTGTCAATTAAATTTCCATCTGTAGATGGAAATAATTATATAAGAACTAGGTATTATTATAATTTTGTTGACAACTGCAGGATATCTTTCTTTAGCTCTAGTAAAAAAGGCATCGGTACCTGAAGCAATCCTTTCACCATAATGCTACAAAAAGCCACAGCATGCAGTGCAGTGACAAATGTGAAGACCCAGGTACCTTCAGGTCTATTGTAATGGAGTACTTAAGGCTGATTTAACAGGCTCATTACGAACGCTGGTTTTAGAGTTTCTAGTTCTCAGTTCATTCTTGGCACCCTTGGATGGCAAGTGACCAATATGAAGCAATTGACAAAAACCTTGAGGCTCATTTTAAAATTACCACTGTGAAAACACAGGAGTTGAATTTACCAGTTTAAAGTACCTTCATGTGCACTGATAACTGCAAACAGTAATCCATAATATGGAATTAAATAACCATGGGGAAAAGGATACAGGACACAGTGACTTCATTTATGAGTGCACTGCAATGTGCTTGGTTATCCTGCTAGAACATCTGCCTTATGCTCTCCTCCTATGTGCCTCGGCAGAGAGGGCCTGATCCAAAGCCCAGTGAAGTCAATGAGAAAATCCCAATGACAGCAATAGGCTTTGGGCCTGGCACGCAATGGGAGTGGCATGTTTGGCGAAATAGGGCACAGAGCAGAGCCAGTGCCCCAGGAATGGCAGAACAATAGTGACTGCACCATAGCAGAAGTATGCAATCAATCTCTTCTATTTCTCACAGCCCTGGCTTGGTAACGGGGTCAAAAATGGAACAGAGGGGAGGAGAAGGGTGGGCAAAAGAAGGAGAGACTGGAGCAGGGAAAATTTGTAGCAGAAAAAAAAGCTAGGGTCAGATGGAGAAGCACGTTTGATATTATCACATTCAGTACTTAACCCAGGCAACCAATTAACAAGGATTCGTTTCTATCCAGTGGAAAAATATTTATCCTCCCCATGGGGATCTTTATCTTATTTTAGGCATCGACAAAATAAATGGAATTGCATCGGGATCCTTTCAGGATTAGGTTAGGTCATCCCTGTAAAAATTCAACATATTTTAATTTAGGATAAGTATTTATGAGAAACTGATAATTAACGTCTAAACGTTACAGAGGATAAACAATAATGCAGGGGCCAGCCCTACTCCATTGACATCAATAGGAGTTTTGTCATTGGCTTCAGTGCAGGATCTGAGCCTAAACCAATAAGGCCATGGTCACCAACTAGTAGATTGCGATCTACCGGTAGATCTCGGAGGCTCTAAGAGTAGCTCTTGAGCCCTCTCTGAACTGCGCACCTGCACAGTACATTTACATTAGATTTCCTCATTTGAGGAGCAGCTACTCACTGAGCAACAGCACAGGTGAGTAGCTGCGAGGAATGGTGGGAGTTTTTTTTTTAAAGTAGAAGTATTGGGGATAGCAAGTGATGGAAAGGAGGAGAATAGAGAGGGCGGGGCTTCAAGGAAGGGATGGGGCGGTAGATCTTGGCTTGGTCTGTCATTTAAAAAGTGATCTTGGATGTAAAAAGGTTGGAGACCACTGCAGTAAGGTTTCAGCAATCGTTCAGGTGCTGCCTTTGAGTGTCCCCATTGGAATACAGCTTGGTTTTGGGCTGGTGAAGCACGTCAGTTGGTGAAACTTTGAACCGTCTCCTGGCTATTACTTTCTCTGACTTGTCCAGACAGGCCCTGAGAGTTATGAAATAGTGGAGCAGAATAATCAAATGCCTGGATTCCACACAAGGACAATCAAACAGAGGCCCATGTTCCCTCAACCCGTCCTTCTGTTCAGCTATTTGTGCTGATATTTAATGTGCAAACTGTAAACAAACTCTGCACCTGAGAAACCAAACCAACAGAGCAGACAGCAATGGGACTGTTCACAGAGTAAGCTACCACTCATTGGGAGTCAAGGTGGAAACATCAGGCCCTATATTCTGCTAAATTCCACCACTTTATAGGTCATGTGTCAAACACAAAAGACAACTAAGCCAGGTTCTTGGCAACTTTATATTCATCATGGTGGCTCAAGATATTGAGCTTATCATTGATTTAGATAAAAGGTGCTAAATATTTTTGATTCAACACTTCTAAAATCAGCTGCCAACATGGTAATACAGAAGCACTTTGTGTTAATTATATCACTGAATGGGAGCCAGAGAAGTGCAGAATTTTTCAACGTATTGGTTTCCCATTTCAGCAACAAAGAAAACTGCCGTTTCCAAATTAGGCATATTCATTGATTTCAAATCGGTTCCCTTGTCATTGATTTACTTTCAAGAGAGGCAGTCCTAGTTTTCTGTATTTGGATAATAAAGAGCTAAGAAAATAAACTTTCAAAGAGAAAACTTGAAAAAGAATATCCCAATGAAAGATCCGAGAAGTAAAGAATGATGACTAGCCAGATATTTTGATTAATAAGCCATATGAGATCAATGAAGAGACATTTGATCCCTTTACAAAAAAATTATTTCCTGAAATCACTGTCAGAAAAATGTGTATTCCGCTGTCTGGGCACATAAAACCTGATCCAGGCCCCACTAAAATCAATGGGAATCTTTCCATTTACTTCACTGGACTTTGGATCAGACCCCTAACTCAGCACAAACATTCTTACTTAGATTAAATTACGGATCTCCCTGATCACCAGGCAAGCCTAGGCATGAACTACAAAGGGAAAAGAGTCAGTCACAGTTTCTCTAGTAACTGCAGGCCAAACCAACTGCTAGCACTATTTTCCTAAACACACTTACGGTAAGGGCCATCTCAGTAGAATTTTTGCAGTTACATTATTTTACAGATTCCATTGCTAAAGACTATGGAACTGACACAACACCTGTGTGCAACTTTCTTTTAAGAACCTTCCTCCTGCCTATTCTGAATGTTTTTTTTAAAGAAAACATTTTTTTCGTGTAGAAGCAAACTTCATATATGTCTATTTATCAAGGCCTCTGCTCATACAGGTGTGATTGGTAACGCACGAGAGATCCCTACACCAGGTAAGGTATCTGACTTGTAACTAGTGATCTCGGTATAAAATCAGTTAGCAAGAGTCATTCTGGAGGAAAAAATCCTTGTTGGTTAAGAGGTGAACCGGCACTTTGCACTTGTTTGTCCTGGCTGCATTCCAGCCCATTGTTCAGACAGAACTTGACCTGCCTCTAGATATGATGAGTATGTAATAGCATTACCTTCACCAGGTGCTGTTTGCACTGTGAGAAACAGGATGCTGCAGAGTAGGGTAACTTTGGCATTGTTTGGCAAAGCGGTGCTAATGAAAGCCACATTCATTTAAATCTTCTCAACAATCTCTATGTAAAAAAATCCTTATGTAAGCAGCATAGAAAATTATTTTTAATTGCAGTCATAAGACGAATATTTTAAGATGCTTTAGATTAGATTAGATTAGATTAGATTAGATTAGATTAGATTAGATTAGATTAGATTAGATTACCAAAAATAGCAGACTTTATTATTTAATATGCATATAGAGGTATGGACGAGCTAATGACATTGATCCATATGGGCCTGTTCCAAAGCCTTTTGAAGTCAAGGGAAAAGACTCCCATAAACAGAACATGTTCTTCCCCATGTACCATGGCCATGGCTGTAAACCTTTGGGTTCAAGGCATGTTTGTATTCAGTATCTGTGAGTTGCACTGACTTTCCTGTGATTAGAAGGGATTGCATGAGGTTTGTATGCAGGCATGCAGCAATGCCCAATGGCCTCTAATGTTATTTCAGCTCACACTATAAAGTAGGGGGTCAGGGATGAATTGTGGTGGATGCTCGTGGGCGTGGCCTGAACTCATGATGTACCACATATTGCAAGGGCTTGAAATGTGAACTTCAGTGTCTGGAAACTAAAAATGCAAAGAAACTTTTAAAACAGTAAGACAAAGGGTTTGATGCTGGTTTGACTCAGCCTAAATTAAACAGCAAAGGAAAGAACACAGAGTTGTCAGTTTGCTTTATTTAAGTAGGGTTTTCTTGCTGTGCTCTAGCGTTAGCAATTTTTCCGCTAATGTAGTGATTTGGTGATTATGCCTATTAATTCACACACACACACACACGTACACATTTTCTCATGATTTGGTGATTATGCCTATTAATTCACACACACACACACACGTACACATTTTCTCATGATTTGGTGATTATGCCTATTAATTCACACACACACACACACACATTTTCTCATTTCAGGCCATGAATTTCAAAAGTGACTAGTGATTTTGGCCATCCGCCTCGAGACATCTGACAGGGATTTGATTTTCAGAGAATGGGTGCCTAGCACTGTCTGAAAATCAAGGCCTGTTAAGACATCTCAACTTGTGCACTCAGAACCACCAGTCACTTTTGAAAATGTTATCTTGAATGTACGTCTCCGGTGTCCACTTATCCAATGGATCCTACCTGCCAAGCATCTCTCTTCCAAGCATCGTTTCTGCTCCTGCAGTACCACCTCCCATATACTATGGGGCACTGCAAAGCTAGAAACCCTTCCTTACTGCTTCTCCTCCTACTGGGGAAAGAAGAGGGAGAAGACAGAGGGTGCAACCAGCACCATGCTGGCTTTATGCACCCGCCTCCTGCCTTGAGTGCCTTAGCAGCAGCAGGTTTGGTGTGCATGAGGGATGGAGAGACAGAGTCGGATGAGCACACAGTATTAGGGAGCAGGGTAGGATGAAGGACCTGGGGGAGAGATAGGGTCAGAGAGGGCACAAAGAAATGCAGGTGAAGGATAGCAGTCCAGTGACGAGACGGGAGAAATAGGCAGGAGAGGGTTAGGGGAAGTGTGGAATACAGAAGACCAGGAGCTGGGCAAGAACAGAGACAACAATGGGAGAGGGTGGGAGATGGGAGGTTGGAACCAAGAGGGAGGGAAAGTGGAGAAAACACCTGAAGTCAAGAAAGGGAAAGGTAAGCCCTGGAGTGTAATGCATTTATCTGAGCTCCCAGTACTGGCTGATTTCTGTTTCTGCAGGAAGCTAGGCTATGCCCAATGATCTGAGGGCTCTGTGTGCACACTGGGAGGGTCTGGCTGACCCCTCAGAGCCGAGGCATAGGTAGGGTTGCCAGGTGTCCGGTTTTGAACCGGACAGTCCAGTATTTGAGCTTTCTGTTCAGGAAACAAATTGAAAAAATATAAATGAGAAAATAGAAATGTCTGGTATTTTCTAAATAAGACGTACTGTAGATTGTGATGTAATGTCAAGTGTGTCCGGTATTTTTGCTGAAACCATCTGGCAACCCTAGGCCTAGGGGAAGTTTCTGTGAGTAGGGCAGGATGCATAAAGGGCTAAGGGGCCCACCAGGTGAATCTAGGAACTAGTCTCAGAAATGATGGTGAGTTAAGAATCATGTTGCAGGCCATAGCCCAAACGCTCCCAGTTTTAACTCCTGGAATGTAGCTACTCCATTGAAGGAGAGCGGTGATACCTCCGTCTGTTCAGAATGTGTTCCGTATTTGTTTTATCCATGGAAACTTCTTGCACAATAAAGCCTCCCATCATAAATGTCAAGCCGTCCATTTCAGAGCAGTGACCCATCCTCCATTCACAAGCCCCACCTGAGTGTCCATGACGACAGAGTGTATACAAAGGTTGCAGGCCTGGGGCTGCCCCACAGCCGATGCTGGGGACAGTCTGGCTGAGAAGTCTCATGGATAGAGATGGGAGAATCTGCTACTATTTGGGGATCACCCCCAGAATTTCCAGTTTGCATGTTTGTCTTTTCACACAGTGCTCAGAATCAATGGATGGAGGGGATAGATGGCGGGGCTACAGGCTGTGAAAAGGAGGGAAGTGTTTAAAATGAAGAAAACATGCTACCGGCACTTTTTTCCTGCTTCAAATCTGTACAGGAAGTATTTTGTTACAAATGCAATACTCACTGCCAGTGTTATTACAAGGTAAGCTCCTTATAGGCAAATCCTGACATTTGTTCTACATGCTGAGGCTGAGGCATTTCTGAAGGAAAGCTTGTAAAAATATTACTCTTTGGTGGGCCAGATCCATTCATGGTGTAACTCCATTGTGTCTCCCATTGCAAAACATGGAAGTCAGGTAAACCTGTGTAAAACATTGTATCGTATTATAAATTGTATGCATCTTTCTAAGGCACAAGGTATAGCCTATTATCATTTCAAATATGGCGTTTAATTGGGCAGAACAGATAAATGATCGGTAAAATAGAATTTGCATTAAAGATTAGGCAACATTGCAAATTACATAGTGATAGAAATTAGCAAGCAAATGAAATGAATAAGCATGAAGGACTGCAAGTGAAAGGAACAAAGGGACTGTATCACCTGCACTTTGCACAGAGTATGTTCATTTATCTGATGAACATAGCTTAGCTATAATTACTTAGGATGATACTTTATGCTCTACTAAGAAACACGCTGTAGTGTAAATTGTAATAGTAACAAAGTCATAGCAGTCCAATGCCCCAGTGCCACTTGAAGAACCATCTCTGCTTCTTCAACATCTGGAAGAATAGGGGGAGACCTATGTAGGGTTTATCAGGTTTAGGGGTCAGCAAATTGAGAACTGGTGAGGTTCTACTCTTTATTATTGCTGTTGTTAGTCTGTCATTACAATTATGATCTAAGGTTGCTAAGAACCTTTTAACAGTAAGTGGCACAATTCTAATATATTTGGCCAACATCATGCCTGGTGTAACACTAGTGACTCCAGTAGAATTACAACAAGGATGAATTTGACTCAGTAAGTTTCAAAAATTCAGAATTCATTTGCCATAAATCATATAAAATGTTTACATTCAAATACTTCACTTTAGCTCAAATTTTGCAGCCTTCTCTTTCTGTGGGTGCATTTACGCACATGAGGAAAACCATTAACTTGTTCATGCTTATCATCATAATTAAGTATTGAACACTCAGGTTGTTATAGTCACTGTTTTCCATGTTGTATATTCTTCTCACTTAACTTACGACAGTTCACTGATTCTGTATGTCTTTGCATTAGCTCCTTTGTGGTGAGTCTACTTCATGTTGGTATTACTGGGGCAAATTCATTTCAACAATAACTCCTTTGATGTCTGTGGAATTATACCAAGGATGAATATGGCCCAGTGTTTCAGTTCTCATTGTGAACTGTTTGTATTACAGGAGCATCTAATGAAGTTCAACAAGTGATCAAATAATTATTGGGAACTTTCTCTCTTTTTTCTAGGTTTAGCTGCAGTGCTGTCCTCGCAGAAGTTGTGTTTGGTTTGTAGGCAGTGTAGTTAGCTGATTGTATCCATCTATTTGCAATCACTAACTTTACTGCCATCAAAACAAGACACAGAATTCCCTGCTACAGTCTCGGCACAAAGAATAGCATGTCTTATAACTTACTGATCTCCAGCTCACAGAATAAATCATCATATCTTTCATTTACAACTTCATTTTTAGAAAGTCAGCTTTCATCAAAGACGGCATTGTTGAAGAAGCCAGGTGAAATGTCTGGCAAAACTCCCATTGACTTCAGTGGATCCAGAATTTCACCTATTGTGTTTGACTTAGCTTTTCAAAAATACCTCAAACATTCAATTATTTATGTATCAAAATTTGGCCAATGAGCATTTTAAGGGCAAAGAAAACAGACAAAAGAATTCAAGTCCAGTTCATTTGGCTTTAAAACTTCTCTTAAAGATATGAACATATGATATCAGTTCTTAGTTACCTAATTTAAAAGCATATGGATAATTCTAAAAATGCTTAGAGCTCAGATGTCATGTTATGCTGTAAATACATCTTCACCATGTTAGCATATATCCCCCATCTACTTTGACGAACTTCTAAGAATTAATTATAAAGAAATATCAACTCAACTGGATAGTATAAGATTCTGCCATATTTCAGTGGCAAGACCTGCTCTTAGTAAAAGCAGATGTTTGAAGTGAACTGTCTTGTATATTAGCCTAGTTACCAGGCAGTGTAGTTAGCTGATTGCCAAAGGTAACAATCACTAACCACACAGCCAGGTAAAAAGGTATGTAATGCATCTTGTTGTAAGTCTGGATTACTGAAAGTGTTTGGGCAGCAGAAAAGTCATTGTGTAGAGGTGGCTCCTTTGAAGAGATGCACAATGCAGGAACACAGGGCCATAACAAGGGGGGCAAGTGGGGCGCTCGCCCAGGGTGCATCATAATCAGAGGTGCAAAGACGCAATAGGTAAAAATAATAAGCTGCAAAAGTAAAGCACAAAATGCGTGCTCACCTAAGGAGAGGGGGCACATAATTAATATTTTGCTCTGGAGGCAAAAATACCTAACTGCGGCGCTGCAGAGACAAAGCATTGAAACATAATGTATTCCCATCACACATGCAAGTGACATCAATCTAATTGTCAACTCAATATTTTATACCTGTTCAGCTGGAATAAAGCGACATATTCAAATGTTTTATACCATCGAAAGCAGAAAGAAAATGCAGAATCTAAAAAGATCATTTATATTTTGTAATCTGCAAATAGATGGTCTGGTTCTGATTCACAGATTCCAAGACCAGGACGTACCACCATGATCATTTTGTCTTACCTCCTATATAACACAGGCTAGAGAACTGTCCCCAAAATAATTCCTCGGGCAGATATTTTCAAATCTTACTGACACCAACCTTACATCTGCCTAACCTTCCTGATTTCAGTGGAGTTATTCACTATCTACACCCATTTAAATGAAATTAGAATCAAGCTTTTAATTCTTTTAGGAGAGTTGCCTCCCTCTTCACTCTCCCTTTGGAAGTTCCTCCATAGCAAAACCTCTTGCCTTAGCATGGGCCTGATCCTATGAAGTGTTGAGCTTCTCTGGAATGTTATAAAATATCCTCAACATCTATACTCTTCATTAAAAGTTGAGGCTGCTCAGGACCATGCAGAATGGGGTCCTATCTGAACAAGAGGGCATGTGATATGCCTGTGCCCATATAGTATACTAGCACATTTTCCCAGCATAATTCAGGCTCTTAACTCAATTAAGTTTGTGCACTTTCCCCTCACTCCCTGACAGTGAGGAAGGGAAACAGCCAGCAATGTTCCCATACAAATGGGGGGAGGGGGACTTCAGTCCCCTCCCTGCCCTCCTTAAAGGGCACGCAGGGTCGGTGGCTCAGGACTTGTGCAGTCATGTATGGAGGGGGGGCGGTGAAGGGCATGCCCCTAGCCAACCCCTTTTACATGCTTGGTGATGCTGTCTCTTTTCTCTTTATGAGAAACAATCCCCTTCCAAGCACATCCCATTTTCCTGGCACAACCAAACCCTTACCAGGGCTGGCCTTACCATGAGGCGAACTGAGGCGGCCGCCTCATGTGCCAGACTGGGGGGGAGGGGGCACTAGGACCCAGAGTGTAGAAAATCGTGTCTGCTGCTGGTGCACGTGTATTCTCTCTGCTCTAGATGCACAGAGATGGTGGAGTGCCATGAGAGGAATAAAACAGGAAGAAGGCAGAATTGAGACCTTTCAAAGTTTTGGCCCAAGCGAGGGGCCATGGGGGCATCATTTGAGCTCCCTGCCTCAGGTTCCGAAATGTTTTGGGCCATCCCTGATCCTTACCTTGCTTTAAGTGATGATAAGAGGAAGCCGTATATCAAATTTGGTAGTCCTAGCATTTAAGAGAAGTTCTTGTACAAACAGACAGACAAACAGACAAACACTCTAAAATATACATATTTCTGAAACTCACTGTGAAGTTGCTAGCTTGAGTCTGATTGTTCACAGGGGCACAATTGGTGAGGTACTATATTTTTCATGTGAATCGTCTTTCTTTGTCTTGTTAATATTTTTTCCTTTGATCTTTTGTAAAGTAGTGTATAAGTAGAGCCCTGTGTGGAAACAAAATTTGTATCCACATCCACATCTGTATCCACAAAAACGAGCCGCGGATATCCGCCTCAACATCTGTGGATGTAGAGACCCATGGATATAAAATGGATATCCATGGAATTGCAGGGCTCTATGTATTAGATGTCCCTATATTTTTGTTCCTCTGTTTATCTTGTCTACAGTTAATATGCAGCAAGTTGTAACAAACTGTAACTATAATATACAGAATGGTATAATAAAGTTTTTAATGTATTTGAATGAGGAGGAAATGAGGAGTAACGGTAGTTCGAACTAGGAAGCCTAGTTCGAACTACCTAGTTCGTGCCCCGTGTAGCCGCGCTGCACGGGGTTCGAACCAGCGGGGTTTTAAAAATGGCGGCTCCACGCTTATGCAAATAAAGCCCAGGAAATTCAAATCCTGGGCTTCATTTGCAAGTGCGGTATGCCTACATTACCCTCCTAGTTCGAACTAGGAGGGTAGTGTAGACATACCCATATGGAGTGTTGCGAACAAGACATTCTTCTACTCTACTCTATGCTGATTAGGCCCCAATTGGGCTGTGTCTAGACTGGCAAGTTTTTCCGCAAAATCAGATGATTTTGCGGAAAAACTTGCCAGCTGTCTACACTGGCCGCTTGAATTTCCGGAAAAGCACTGATGATCTCCTGTAAAATCATCAGTGCTTTTCCGGAAATAATATGCTGCTCCCGTTCGGGCAAAAGTCTTTTTCCGAAAGACTTCTGCGCAAAAGGGCCAGTGTAGACAGCATAGTACTGTTTTCCGCAAAAAAGCCCCGATGGCGAAAATGGCGATAGGGGCTTTTTTGCAGAAAACCGCGTCTAGATTGGCCACGGACGCTTTTCCGCAAAAAGTCCTTTTGTGGAAAAGCATCCTGCCAATCTAGACGTGCTTTTCCGAAAATGCTTTTAACGGAAAACTTTTCCGTTAAAAGCATTTTCGGAAAATCATGCCAGTGTAGACGTAGCCTTGGAGTATTGCATCCAGTTCTGGGCACCACATTTCAAGAAAGATGTGGAGAAATTGGAGAATGTCCAGAGAAGAGCAAAAAAAAATTATTAAAGGTCTCAAAAACAGGAGCTATGAGGGAAGACTGAAAGAACTGGGCTTGTTTAGTTTAGAAAAGAGAAGACCGAAAGGGGACATAACAGTTTTCAAGTACCAAAAAAGGTGTTACAAGGACGAGGGAGAAAAAATGTTCTCCTTGGCCTCTGATGATAGGACAAGAGATAATGGCATTAAATTGCAGCAAGGGAGGTTTAGGTTGGACATTAGGAAAAACTTGCTAACTGTCAGGGTGATTAAACACTGGAATAAATTGCCTAGAGAGGTTGTGGCATCTCCATCACTGGAGATATTTAAGAGCAGGTTGGATAGACATCTATCAGAGATGATCTAGATTGTGCTTGGTCCTGTCATGAGGGTAGGGGACTGGAATTGATTATCTCTTGGGGTCCCTTCCAGTTCTAGTATTCAATGATTCTGTGTGCTGTTGAATTGTATTTTGTACTCTCTTGGACTACATGTACTGTATGTGGAATAAACTGACTGTGTTTGGAGCTTCCAAGGAGTGTGTGCATTATGCAGAATAATAAACTGATCCTGGAAAGGGTAATAGTGGTTACAAGAGATCAGGTGGTGGAATCTTCAAGGAGGCTGAGAGGGGAAGCTGAGGCAGTTACCTGCCATTGTTGTGACCAGCTGCAAAGAGGCACTTGGAGGGGAGCAAGTATTGTGGCAAGCTGAACAAAAGTATAATTCTAAACATTTCAGTTGTAACAATACCTGTCTTCCATTATATAGCAATGCTGCCTTTCTTAAATAGAATACTCTGGCCTATATCATCCAGTCCTTAAGCAAAACTCCAGTTGAAATAATTGGCTCTATTAAGACTTCAGAAAAATATCATACTTCATTGGAAAACTAGAGTTCCGTGTAATCACAAAACATAACACAATTCTACTGTGCAGAACAAATGAGTGCTAGATTTGTGGGGTACTAAGTATCTAATCATTTCATGGTACTTAGCCAGAGGTCTATGAAACCTGCAGAGTATGAAGAGGTCTTCCAAGAAGTACATCAACTCATATATTTGTCTAGTTTTAGATCAGGCTTACATAAAAAGCAGTAGCGAGGTCAGTACAAACTAAAATTTCATACAGACAATGACTGATTTATACTGCTCTATATGTATATTCCATTTAATTTATATTATAATTAATTTTACAGTAATGGTGTGTTGTAACACTTTTGTATTTTTGTCTGAATTTTTAAGCAAGTAGTTTTTAAGTGAGATGAACCTTCAGGGCACACAAGAAAAATAAGACTCCTGACAGGCATACAGAAGACTGAAATGGGTAATTAGCATGGGAGGTGGGTAAAAGCCCAGCAGGGGAAAGCAAGCCTCAGCCCCACCTCTTCCACCTGAAGCCCCGCCCCTGAAGCCAAGCCCCACCCACCCCTGCTTGATGCTTCCTGGCCACATGGAGAGCCAGGGCTGCCATGCTCAGCCACAGCCCTCCCCAGCAGCCAGGGAAAGCCGGGTTGAAGGGCCACAGCCCCATCCTTCCCTTGCAGCCAGGAGAAGCCAGGCTGCTGGGCTGTGGCCCCATTATTTCCCGGCAGGAGGGGAGCCCAAGCCCCAGTCTTCTCCGGGCTGCTGGGCCGTGGCCCCATCCATCCTCACTAAGGGAAGCCAGGCCACCAAACCAGGCTGCCATTCTGTAGCACAAGCCTTCCCTGCCGGTGTCTTCAGCCGTGGGCGATTCAGCATGTAGGCAGTTTTGGGAAGGCTGTGTCTTCCCCTGCCTATATTACTGACTGCCCACGGTATTTAACTGATTTAAATCTGGTTCCTGCATTGGTAGTAACTGAAAATTACCAGCTGATAGTGCTATGCTGCCCTACTTGTGAGATCTAACGTTTTAATTCTAGAAGCAGTATTCTAATCAGGCCACATCACATATGAGAAACACCTGCCTGCCCATAATGTGTCCAGATCAGAAATGCTCTCTAAGGGTATGTCTACACTGCCACCCTAGTTCGAACTAAGGTGGCTAAAGTAGGCATTCAAACTTGCAAATGAAGCCTGGGATTTAAAGCTCCTAATTAGGACCACTTGCTCCAGACCCTAAGTGGCCTGGGGGCAGAAGCAGCAGGGCCTCCACGGACCAGATCAACCCACTTTGTGGGTCGAATCTGGCCCACAGAGGCCCTTTTGCCCACCCCCGCCCTAGAAGAATAAACAGGTGTGTGGGTCAGGTACTTCCTTGATGGGGAGGAGGCAAACCTGTGCTGCTCTTTGCCAGTGCTAGATTAATACACAAATGCACTAGGCCCAGGCCTTAACAATCAATTGTTTTTAAAAGAAGATGAAAACAAGGTCCCAATTCACCATTGGCCTGCCACAGGGTACCCATTTATCACAGTAACAGGTGGGGATGAAATGCTGCCTCCTGGAAGTTTATTCTTTCATGCTATATACGTGCAAATGACAACCTGAGGTGCAGCGTACCCTATGTTTTTAGGGACCTATGTTTTTAGACTAGTCTCTCAGGACACCACTTTAATGTAAACTAACTTTAATGTAAAATTCCTGCTCCTCTGCCACCTAAGCCAGTGGTGGGCAACCTGTAGACCACTGGGGTTCTATGTGTGAGCCTCAAGACATTTTGTTCCCCGTTGCCCATGCACAGGGTTGCCAGATTCTGCTGGTTTCCCTCCACGTACGTTTTTTTTCCGACCAGCCTCACTAAAGTGAAACGCGTGGGCACATGACATGAGGTGCATGCGGATTACACACAAGACCCACAGGGAGAGCCGTGCGCGCCCTCCGCATCCAGTCAAAAGCCCAACTCCGGTTCAGTCGGCACACCCCGCAAATTCTAGGCATGCGAGCGCCGTGAGCAACACTACCCTATCCCGAAAGACCGTCTTGGTGACGACAATCTTGCAGCCCACTGAGATGAAGGAGGGCCACTCCTGTGGTGCTAGCATAGGCTGCCCATGGCCGGCCTCCCTAGGTCCTAACATTAGATCTGCAAACCTAGCCTGGCTCGCCCCATTCCCTGGGTCAGTCCTAAGCTTTGCAGGTGACCTGGCCCCAGAGGGGAACGTGGCCGCGCTGCTGGGCAAGAGCTGCCACCTGCAATTACACGGCACGTCCTGGGCAGGGCAGGCGGCGCCCTGGGGGCATTTGGTTTCCTACAGCGGAGCCGCAGCAGCGCGAGTGTCTCGTGGCCTGCCCAGGGACAGAACCCGCTGCAGGGGCCGCGTGCGCGTGAGGGGCGGGGCGAGCCCGGGTGCGAGCGCGCGGACCCCGACACGGCTCGGCGCGCATGCGCCGCTCGGGGCAGGTGGCGGCGGCGGCTCGCGGGCTCCATGGAAACGGCGCCGCCCGGGCTGCTGGTCTTCGCCGGCTCGGCCGAGCGCGACGTGGCCTTCGCCAAGGCCTTCTGGAACTCGGTGACCCTGCAGCCCCCGCTGGAGTCCCGCCTGGGCCCCGGGGGGCCGCGCCCTCGAGAGACCCGTGAGAGACCCGGCGCCGCCCCTTGCGCGTGGGGGCCCCATCGCCCTCCCCCCTCAGCAGTGGGGCCCCCCGCATCGCCCTCCCCCCTCAGCAGTGGGGGCCCCCCCGCGTCGCCCTCCCCCCTCAGCAGTGGGGGGCCCCCCGCGTCGCCCTCCCCCCTCAGCAGTGGGGGGCCCCCCGCGTCGCCCTCCCCCCTCAGCAGTGGGGGGCCCCCCGCGTCGCCCTCCCCCCTCAGCAGTGGGGGGCCCCCCCGCGTCGCCCTCCCCCCTCAGCAGTGGGGCCCCCCCGCGTCGCCCTCCCCCCTCAGCAGTGGGGGGCCCCCATTGCCCTCCCCCCTCAGCAGTGGGGGCCCCCCCCGCGTTGCCCTCCCCCTTCAGCAGTGGGGGGCCCCC
The DNA here is from genome assembly GCF_049634645.1 of Pelodiscus sinensis. Lineage (NCBI taxonomy): Eukaryota > Metazoa > Chordata > Testudines > Trionychidae > Pelodiscus > Pelodiscus sinensis. The sequence continues at coordinate 6,499,544 of NC_134736.1, forward strand.
CGCATCGCCCTCGTCCCTAGAACTGAGGGCCCCCCCGCATCGCCCTCCCCCCTCAGCAGTGTGGCCCCCCCGCATCGCCCTCCCCCCTCAGCAGAGGGCCCCCCCGCATCACTCCCCCCTCAGCAGTGTGGCCCCCCCGCATCGCCCTCCCCCCTCAGCAGAGGGCCCCCCCGCATCACTCCCCCCTCAGCAGTGGGGGCCCCCTCAGCAGTGGGGGCCCCCTCGCATTGCCTTCTTCCCCAGAACTGGGGGGCCCCCCACATCACCTTCCCCCTCAGCATTGGGGCCCCTGCATCGGCCTCAGCACTGGGGGGGCGCATTGCCCTCCTCCCTCAGCACTGGGGACCCCCCACACTGCCCTTCTCCCTCAGCACTGGGGACCTCCCACGTCACCCTCTTCCCTTCCTCCCTCAGCACTGGGGAGCCCCCCACACTGCCCTTCTTCCCTCAGCATTGGGGGAGCACCCTCTTGTCTCTCCCTCAGCACTGGGGAAGCACCTTGCATCACCCTCCTACCTTCCTCACTCGGCACTGGGGAGCTCCCCCCCACATTCTTCTTCTCCCTCCCTCAGCACTGTGGGGACACCCTCCGCATCCTCCTTTCTTTTCCCTCAGTACTATGGGGTGCTCCTTCAATGCCCCCATCTCTCTTCTCTCCTCTCAGCACAGATGAAGCTCCCTGCATCCATCCTCCTCCCTCTATCAGTACTGGGGGGAGCCCCCTCTCGCATCCCCTTTCTCAGCACTGGGGGAAAGAGACTCCTCACATTTCCCTGCTTCTTCCTCCAGCACTGCGTGGGGTTTTATGTATTTCCCTGATGTGAGCATTGGGAGATGCAAGTGACCCTCATTTCCTTCCCTCTGCCCCATACCATGCAGGGGTGGTCACCATTCTTCCCTAATAGTGAAGCTAACTCCTGATTATTGCTATTTATTTCTTATCTCCCCAGGGCTGCCCTGAGAGCCCAAGCCTCTGCTCCAGAAGCCCACCTGTATTTTAGCTATGGCCTCCCTCCCCTCCATGTGTTAGTGGGATGACCCCCTTTAAAAAAATCCTCCTGTGCTGGGGTACCCAACAACCCAAATCCCCTTTTCCAGCCTTGCATGTATTGGGTGTGTAGCATATGCCCTTGTTTCCCAGAGTTGTTGGCATATGGAAGCACTGGTCCCAGGCAATGATTTACGATTCTTTGCTAGTCCTGCAGCTGCAAAGGCCTAAGCTAGTGTTCAAATACTTGCATGATTAAAATTCAGTATGGGTATAGGTGCTGTCAGGATCAGGATCCAATTTGTTACTGGAGGAGGGTGAAACACTCTTTTGGAGATGTTTTCAAAAGGAGTGTTTTTATGTACCAGTGCAAATGCCAGTATAGACTTTTGGGATTTGGTTTAAAATGGGTGTATTTTACTTTAATTGAATATGTTTGTTTAATTTTAGTTTAATTAAATATGTTCCTGATTGCCTGAGCTAACGAACTAAGCTTGGTTATGGTGAAATCAGTGTCTATATGGCTTTTTCTACTGCTTTTTCTAAATTGGTTTAAAATCACCCCTTAAACCATTTAATTCTGTGTGTAGACAAGACTTCTTTCTTCTTTATATGGTGTTTGTTTTTAGAGAGAAATATTGTTGTCCAGCTGCCACCAGGCACTAACTGTGAGTATAAAATACCAAGTGCTCTCATGTTGCTGAACCTTTGATACCTTGGGTTTTCAGAGGTGGGCTTTTTGGGGGGCGGGGGGGGGGGGTAGGAGGGAGGATTTTGCCAGGAAGTGTCTCATAAGTACTGAGTTACAGTAGACTGCCCTCTTTCCAATTAGTGGCTAGAGTAAGATGGACCAGTGATTAGCATGCTATCCTAAGATAGTAGAGACCTGGGTTCAACTTCCTACTCTCACAGACCTTCTGTGTGACCTTGGGCAAGTCATTTTATCTCATTTTGCCAGAGTCCCATGTGTTATCTATAACCACTGACTTGCCTCACAAGGGTGTAGTGAGGATATTATGTTCAGATAATGGAGGCCAGATATCTATCTGGGAGAGGTCTAGGTTGGATATTATGAAAAACTATTTCACTAGGAGGGTGAGCAAAGCCGCCCAGGCAAACGAGCCAGGCGGCGGCTTTGCTCGGGTGTCCCTGGTCTGCTGGGGGGGTCCAGCGGCTTTGCTGGACCCCCCAGACCAGGGGGACAGGAGCAAAGCCACGGAGCACGCCCGGGCTGTCCCACTGACCAGCAGACCAGGGAGATGGGGAGCAAAGCCTCGGAGCACGCCAGCAGTGGGACAGCCGCGGCGCGCCTGGACTGACCCGCTGCCCGCGAGCTCTGCGGCTTTGCTCCGCGCCTCCCAGGTCAGCAGACCAGGGAGACAGAGCAAAGCCGTGGAGGACTTGGGCGGTTCCGCCACCCCCGTCTCCCTGGTCTGCTGGGGGAGGGGGGAGCAGCTAATGCCCCCCCCCCAGCAGACCAGCTAGTGCCCCCACCCCAGCAGACCAGGCTTTTCTTGCCTACCCCTGGGGTAGAGCAGCTGGGGGCTGCCGGGTTGGTCCCGCAGCGCCGCTCTGGACCAACCCGGCAACACCCCAGCTGCTCTGCCCCAGGCGTCCTGATTCAGCCGCTACTGGTCAGTTTCAGCAGCGGCTGAATCAGGACGCCTGGGGCAGAGCAGCTGGGGTGCTGCTGGGTTGCTCCAGTAGCGCCAAGGAGCCGCGCTACTGGAGCAACCCAACAGCACCCCAGCTGCTCTGTCCCAGGCGTCCCCAAGTCAGCCGCTGCTGAAACTGACCAGCGGCTGACTACAGGAAGCCCGAGGCAGAGTTGCTCTGCCCCAGGCTTCCTGGAATCAGCCGCTGATCAGTTTCAGCAGCAGCTGACTTGGGGATGCCTGGGTTTCTTAAGTTGAATCTGTATGTAAGTCAGAACTGGCATCCAGATTCAGCCTCGGTTGAAACTGATCAGTTTCAGCAGCGGCTGACGCCAGTTCCGACTTACATACAGATTCAACTTAAGAACAAACCTACAGTCCCTATCTTGTACGTAACCCGGGGACTGCCTGTATTACCTGACTGTATAGGGGCCTGTGTAAGGATTTACTTCTTCAACTCAGTTTCCAAAACATGAAACTAGAGGAAGTTTACGAGTCTTGGGAATTAGTTCATAATTCTACAATGATACCTGTCACTTCCACTTGCTACTGGCCATACTGCATTTCCGTAATGATGCTATTATCATGACTGCGAAGAAGTTGAGTCTGAGACTTCCATATCACATGATTGGTATAAGTTCTTAGCACTAGCTATTCAGAATAATAATTCAAGAGCTTGTCTAGCATTAGTTTTCTGTGTAGCCTTTGATGCTTTTATTTTATTTAGATAATGAACAGATAATCCTGGAAGCTCACAAACGTCAGAAAGCTGAAGAAAAAGAAACATATCTTAAGAAGGTAAGATTTACTGATTAAAAGATTCTGATATGTGCTTGGTGCAATTTTTTTTAGTTTAATATATATAAATAAATGTTGAAATACATGAACGTGTGCTTAGTATATAATGTGCAAGCAGAATAAGGTTTAGACTGGTTACTTATTTTTGATATATATCCACACGCAAGGTACTTTAATAGGTACAGTTAACAAACCTGAAAACAATTATAAGCCAAAGCTGCTGGGAGGAGTGCAAATCTGGAGAGCGTGTGGGGGCTGGGAGGAGGTTTAGAATTATAGGAATTGCCAGACTGGATCTGATCCTTGGTGTCTCTACTTCCTCCTTCTGTCTTTGGCAATAGTCAATACTAGATGCACAATCAGAGGAAAATCAGGAAACTCCATTGTGGAAAATTATGTAATAAACTTTTTTTGCATTTATCGACAGTATAGATGGTAAATTAGTATTGCATATGTTCACTGTGTGGATCCAATTAACAGGAATCTAGATCAAAGGCAAATAACATTCAATATTGTGATAAGGTTACTAGCCTTACTCTGTAATTACAGTATATTTTCCCTATTTTAGTAAAATGCATGGAGAGGTTTTTTTTTATAATCTTATATTTTAGGCCTGGGAAATAGGCCAGAAGAAAGCAATCAGCTATAGGTGTGTGAAGGTGCTGAGGTCTGCATCGCTTTCTTGCAACTCAGCAATCCTCCTCTTTCCAATTAATAATCCTGCAATGCATTTAATCTATTTGCACCCATTAGGCTTATCTTTTGGAAATTGGATTCAGAGGGCAGCAGTCCTTTTTCAGTGATTATTTAGTTCATTTTTAAAAAATTCTGCAACTAGATAAAATCAAGATTGTGCAACTGCAGTAGTAGGTGCAATTGAGAAACATTAATGAGCAAATTATACAGCTGCAAGACAGAGTACAAGCCTCCAATAAATCCAGGAATACAGTAGTTAATCTTTTTCAGATCAATTCACAAGCATTTAAATTATTAGACAATGGTACAATTTTCCTTTTAAATCCACCTGCTAGTTCTTGAGTTGGATATAATGTTCTTGCTCTATGAGGCCGCATCCAGTTGCAAGCATAAAATATGAAAGGTCAGATCTGCCATTGGGGCCTGAGAAGAGACTTTTTCCCTCAGTTAGGTATAATGTAAGAATTTTCAAAAAAGCATCAAGTCAAGATATAATTGTAATTTCAGAAACTCACAGTGAAATGCATTGTTTAAATAGCCAGTTAATGTAAATGAAGTTGAAGTAATGTTTACAGTAACATAGCTTGTATCTTTTAATAAATATGTATTGCACTGGATTAATATGCAATTCATTTATTCTCATAGTGTTTGTAGAGAATTGCCAAATTATCTAAGAAATTACAAGCACTGCAGGTCTAAGGGAATCAGTCTAACATAAGAAAACTTAACCTATTTGAGTAGATCAGGAATATTGATAAGTAATACGGTTTAGTCTGGTCACTCCTTCTCTTTCGTTATTGGCCCCAGACTGCAGTTTTCTACCTCATCTCTGAATTAGTGCTATAGGTCTGCATGTTACCGTTGCATACTTTGATAGTGCTGTAGATCACATCAAGAATGTATTCACTTAGAGCAGTGGTTCTCAAACTTTTTGACCTGCGGCCCACCCTGCACAACACAAACCTTTCTGTGGACCACCAACCAACCACTCATAACAACAAAATGGGCGCAGGAGCAGGCTGGGGGTATAGGGTCTGGCTGGGAGGTAGAGTGCAGGAGGGGCTGAGGGTGGGGGGGAGTCTGGCTAGGATTCCAGCCAATGGGAGCAGTGGGGAAAAGCCTCCAACTGAGCAGTTTCTTGTGCTGCCATTTCCCCAGCTGGGGGAAGAGGAGTGGCAGTGCAGGGAGCTGCTTCCTCCTACCATGAGCTGGATCTGACCCGTGAGGCTTGGGGTGCCCCGTGCTCCTGGAGTGGGAAGCCAGCCTTGCAGGGTGGGGGTTGTGGGATCAGAGTGCCAGTGTAGGCTCCCTGCCCTTCCCCCCCGCACCCATAGCACAATCCTGACAGTTCTCTGGGCCATGCTCGCAGATGTGTGTAGCATGTGGGAACACACACACCCCAGTGGCATGTCGCAAAGAGATGCACAAGATGGCCCCAGCAGCTGGTTGCTTTTAGAGGCATGAAGGGGCACAGTAGGCAGGAAGCCTGCCTGACGGTCCTGCTGTGCTGCAGGCCAGTTAGGGCCTCCCAGCCAGTCTGCATCTGGCATCCTCTCGTGCACTCCCAACTTCCTGCCCCAGGTCACAACCCAAACCCTCTGCATCCACTCTCAGACCTTGCTCCCTCCCAGACCATTCTCCTTCTCATATATCCCTCACCAAGATCTTCTGCATCCTTTCCTACAACCATACTTCACACCTGTCCCTGCACCTCCCCAAACACTCCAATCCTCTGCCCCAGGTCACAACCCTGTCCTTTACCCAAACTCTCTCCAGGCTCCACATCCCCTCCTGGACCAAACTCTCTCCAGGCTCCACATCCCCTCCTGGACCCCAAACCTGTACCCAGAGCTTCCTTCTGTACTGAACTTGCATCCCAGACCCCACACATCCTCCATTAATATCACAGAAAAGTACAGCCCTTGACCATTTCCCAAATTCTTGGAATGCCCCCCTAAAAAATTATTGCCTACCCCTGTGCTGGGCCATTGTGTTTTGTCCCAGCAGGTTCAGATTTAACGGCTAAACTTGAACAGAATTGGCTTACTCTTATTTAATATTCTCTTTGTTCATAAAGCTGCCTGTGGGGGAAAGGGAATTGAACTCAGCTACCATCTAGGTTTTTATTTCACCTAACCTGGCTGCTGCATAGCAATACAATCCCTTTTGTGTGTGTATACTGAGGTCCCTCTCTTTTTTTTTTACAGCCTCGTATATTTAGCTTTCCTTTCTAGTAAAGGAAAATAAATAATAAAATGTAAGTCCAAATTCCAAGACGTAGGTGTTACATTAGGGCATCCGTTCCCCCAAAATGGACTAGTTTTAGTCTTGGATCTTTTCTTATCTGCTGTATTTAAAAAAAAAAAAAAAAAAAAAGTTTGTATAAATCAGTGGTAACGTATTCGGCTAGGTTTAAAGTTGGTTAAAATTTGAAGCGGTATGTTGAGCAAGTGACTTTTTTTAAGGGCTGGAAATTATATAAGCAGGAACCTCAAATTGTGCAGAGGAAATTGTGGTTAGACAAAAGAATCTGAGCTGGCTTCAGGAGTTTTCTTTAGGCAGCTGGGTATTAATATTCTGGCAGAGGCTATGGGTCTGTCTTCGTTTCACAGTTCATTCTGGCTTTTATTTGGCTGTTGCTTCCTAACCCCTACAGGCCACAGAGAACAACCCTCTTCCCCAAGTTAGAGATGCTTTAAACTCAATCTAGCTAATCCACCAGCTTTGCAGTGGGCCCCCAGAGTAAAGCACTCTTGTGTTTGATAGTCCAGTAGTGCTTTCCCACAACTCCCCCATGTGCCAAAAAAGGCAGACAAGTTCTACCACACCTAACTGAGTAAAATCAGAGTGGCTCAGCTCACTGCAGCACAAGGAGTGATAGATACTTCCCCAGAAGTCATAGTGATAGGCACAGGGGAGCACAGTACCAGTAGGGCAGGGTTTTGCAGTATGGCTATTCATACCTGGTGTAGGCAAACAAAGAATGATGGGTTTTAGGGTTACTTTTGCAGAGAAGATGTAAGCTAAATGAATGTTTCTCAGTCTCAGGGGGTCGTCCAAGCAGGGATGGCATAAGACTTCCTGGGGCTCAGGGCAGAAAGTGGAAACCCCACCACCTGGGGCTGAAAGTAAAGTCTGAGCTGCTTAGATTTTCAGGACCCCTTATGGCATGGTGTCCCCGGACAGTTGCCCTGTTTACTATCCCCTGTTGCTGGCCCTGATTTTTATATGCAGTTAAACATTTGCTGTAGCACAGATGGGCCATGGAGTTTTGTTGAGGAGATCCTCAGAAAGCAAAAGGTTCTGAACCTTTACCCTAAATGATCCCTTAAATAATTTTGAGCATCCTCTTCCCTTTCTTGGAAGGAATCCCTTGTTTCCGTTTCAATCCCATGTGATAGTGCTAATGTATTCCTATGTTTAAACCCTAAATTAACACAGTAAGCATCTTGGTTTTGCTGGTTAAGCACCTCCAGTGATGCTTATTCCTATTTCACCTTACTCTGCTCCAATATCTAGATTTTCTATTTTGTTTTGGTTTTTTTCTGAAAAATGCCTTGCTCTGTTTAACATTAGCTACTTGGTTAACGGAGAGTAGATTTCTGAGTCATATTTTTACTAATGATTAGACACAGTAGATGAAATACTGGTTTGTTTAATATTCAGATATTTACAAAACCTTGAGTCTTAGCTCCGTTATTGAAAGAAATAGGAAATGACATGGACACTGAATAAAGAGGTTTTCAAATCAATTTTCAGTTCCTTAGTTTTGTACAAATTGGATTTTAAGCTGGCCAAAAGTGGTTATGAAGTGAGAACTCTTTGGTATTATTCTCATTCTGCAGTTTGTTCTTGTCTGGCATCAGTGGTGGTGATTTCCCAGAATACTTATTGGAATGTCTGTTTCATAACATAAATGGCTAGGAATTTCTCAGAACAGTTTAATATGCTTCTTGCCCATCTTAAACTGTTCCTACTTCCCTCCCCCCATATCTGAAGCTTAAAATCTGTTCTTCAGTTTCAGCAAGCAAAAGTTCAATAGCATTTGATTACTGTGTGTTTAGAAGTATTTTGATTTATATGGGAGCCTAGAACTCCAAATATTAAACTGATCAGAATAGAAATGTTGCACTGTTCATTACATTTCTCTACTTCTGCAGCTGGTATTTTAGAGAGAAAATGGTTTTAACAAGTTCTGGGACATGAACTTACCTTTTTGCACTTTAGAAGAGCCAAGACTGTTAATTAAAAATAAGCAAAAAGTGCTGCATGTTTCACTACTCTAGATGAAATGGAGATCACTGGGAGACTTGCAGGACATCAGTGGAGCCAGGGTTTCTCTTGCTTGCTTTTTAAAACACTTCCTTAGAATGGGAGAGAATTGCTTACAACCTATGGGTCTCAAGCCAAATACGGTTCAGTATGGAACCAAATATGTTTTTTATGTCATTTCCAAAATACATGCAACTTTTTAAATTAAAATGAAAAATTCAAAATTTAAAAAAAGTGAAATTACTCATGTTGCTTGAATGTGTATGTGTGAACCTAAATTTGACCAGTTATGATATAAATGTCAAAGAAATGTGCGAAAAGATGCAGCAGCGGAAGTCCTATTAAATAAAGTCTGTGAGTACAATATTTCATTTATGCTATTATTAATCATCATATCAATTATCAGTAATATTAAAGTTGTATATTTTCAGTCATACAAATGGACATTCTTATACGACTCTTGTTGATGACTTGTTCTGAATTTTGATGTTGTTTGGCTCTGTGGTTTGAAAAGGTTGCCAATCCCGGGCTTATACCAAAGAAGTACAGTGTATTGTCACAGTGAAAGTTGTCTTCTGCCTTGGATGTGACCTGTTACATCTCTCAAGCTAAACAGGTTTGGTATGGATTATTTTGGATGGGAATTTGGAATAATCCTTATTTTTCAGTCTTGTAGAGACATAGGGAGTATTGTTTGCTAACTTTTGTTTGTAAATGTGTTTACTTCTACACTTGGAGTGACTCATCTTGGATCAAGAGACCAGCAGTTTTCTTTAGATATCCCTGAATAATTGTAGGAACACAAAGTCTGATCTCAAAATGCTGAGTTTTCTGGATTATGGAAAAATGCTATGAAATAACTGCTTAATGAATAAAGTATCTCCTAAGTGATTGATACAATTTTATTCTAGCTTTCTGCTCTATTGAGAAATTGAAGGTTTAATCTGAAGCTGGGAGATGCAGTTGAGTTAAAATTTCTCTGAACTTAAAATGGTAAATATGTTTTCTCTCAGGCCAAGAGAAGGGATGAAATACTTGGTTTACTGTGGAAACAAAGAGAAGAGAGGATCATAGTAAGGCTGATTATTTTTCATAATTATCTCAAGAGCAGTCCTTCCTTAGCATTTTTTTTACAATACGCCACATAACAATATATTCTGGTGAGGAGATACTGATAAAGGTTATCTACTCCAAGAATAGTTTTGGAAAACAGATTCATTTTAGTCTGAATTTAATGGACTTTGGGAAAACAAAGTAAAATATGTCCACTTCCCCTCATAATCTTAAAAAATAGCAGGGAAAAGGAAATTGGCATAGCATGTATATGTGGTCAAGGAGTTAATTGGCCAGATCTTGGGGCTGCAGTTAATTTTTGTAAGGCTATGTTTTTTCTAGCCAGGTGCCCAAATTGTAGCCAAGTCTTTTTTTAGAGGCATCATGATAGAAGAGGGTCTTCAGGAGGGAATTAAACATGGGTTTGCAAACTAGTTCAGAAAGGATGTTTCATACATTAGGGATAGTATGGAAGAAGATGTGAAGATACTTGTGAGAGAAGCAGATAGCAATGTGAGCCTCAATGCTAACAGGGAAGTAATAGAAAGAGAGACAAGGATGGATAAGTGCTAGGCCAAAGAGACCTGGAAAAGAGCTTGGATTTGCAAGGCAGAATCCAAGGGAGAGATTTATGAAGATACTGTCAAGTCCCTGGGCAAGATGCTTGGCCGGTGCATTTTGCTAGTTATTTGCCTACTAATAATGGAAATGAAATTAAATGTAAAACAAAGATAAAATACAATGAAAAAAACTTTAAAAACAACAAATAGTCCTGCAGCACCCCAGAAAGTAACAATGTAGATAGTATCATGAGCTTTTATGCACATAACCCACTTCTTCAGATTCACAGGAATATTTAATTTTCTCAGTTAAGTCAGCTAGATGTAGCTTTATAGTCTGCCAATTTTATTTTTAATTAATTTTATTTTTCATCATCTGTTGTCTTTCCAACTATAATACCCTATTACCAAAGATTTACATAGAAACTGTGAAACTGGGTATAGTTTTTGGTATTTTATCCCACTAGGATTTTTTTATCCAGTTTTGTGGAGGTTGGAAATCCCTTTAGCTTTGTTGTTGTTGTTACAATTAGCGTGAATTAGATTTATTATTTTGGAATGCTTTTGTGTGGATTAGCTAGATATTTAGAGACACAGAAGGAACTAAAACAAGAGGGTTTTCTGTATGACTAAAAGCCATTCTCTTCCTATAGAGGTGAGTAGCCAGGAACTAAGTAGAGATGTATAAGTTCAGTGACATTCTAGCACAGAAAAGCAAAACTGCAGATTTTAGGCAGTTAAATGAAATGTTTAATGTAACAAAAAAGTGACTTGCAAAGCAAGGCATCATAGAATACTTTAATATATGAAATCTTCATTTTAGGAGTAAAATGGACTTAAGAGCAAAAGCGTGCTTTTTATTTTTCCTTCATTTATTTCAGGATTGTAAAATCGTTCAAAGTAACTTTCACAAAAGTTCATAAAAATCCAGAAAAATGTATATCTGTTTTATAAGACTATTTCCAAATTTCGGTAGTTTTAAAATTAGCTTGGTACTGGCACTGATCAAAATGATATTTCATACACATAAGAGCTGAATTGCTACAGGTATATATCAGAAGGTGACTGTTAATGAGGATCTCTTCATCTGTAGCTTTTTGCTTTGTTTTTTATATGCTAGAATACTCAGACTAGCTATTGCACTAAATTACAAAAGCATATGATCTGCCTGTTAATATTGTATTTCTGTGATTGCTGATTTTGAAAGGCTGCATTATATAATCTAAGTATAGGATGAATGAAAACAAATAGTAAATAATATCTTTCTTTACTTTTTAGAAAGAACAGATTTCTTGTTCACATAAACCAAAGACTGAAAATCATCAAGTAAGGTAATGTAAATGTTTATTATAAGGATATCTCTCTGTGTCAGCAATATTGCCCTGGCTGAAATCTGTTCCCAGTATAAAGCCCTGTTTTTGTGGGTTGATTACTCTGCCACAGAAATGTTCTCTGGGTCATAACATTTTCTGGTCATTTTTACTGTTCTGAAAAAAGTTAATCAGATTTGCCTTATAGGCATACCCATTATGACATGCTTGAGAGAATCACAGGCTAGTGAAAAATCCTTTTAAATTGACCAAATCTATCCTCTCAGCCAGTGCTTGATTGCTAGTGCTTTCTCCAGTCTTGTTTTAAATACCTCTGGAAACACAGGACTTAAGACATGTCACATAGCAGAAATGCTCCAGTAATTTAGTAATAGAGTTGAGGAGGAGATGGAAGCTGAATTATGACATTAGAGCTGTGGTGTGGATTTTCAAGAAAAATATTAATATTTTGGTCCGGGTGCAAAAAGGTTAATAGAAAAAACATTTCTAAGAAAATGTTTACAGATTTATTTACCAAATAGGGAGACCAGAGAGCAAAGGCAATTGAATATGGGTCTTGGACAGGGATGGGCAATAAAAAACCAGCAGCCCACAGGGTAGTCCCTGGCGGCCTCCACCACTACATTTACCTGCACCTCTCCAGGTATCGGACAATCACAGCTCTCATTGACCGCAAATCACCATTTGCAGCCAATGCGAGCAGCAGGAAGTGGTGCGGCCTGGGATGCTACTTCCTACCTCTTGCATTGGCTGCGAATGGTGATTTGCGGCCAATGAGAGCTGCGATCGTCTAATACCTGCAGAAGTACAGGTAAACATAGAGGTGGGGGCTCGCCAGGGACTAATAATAATACAGAACTTGCAATAATACAGAACTTGCTTTTATCTATCCACCCATCCCCACTCCCCTCAAATATTCTAAAATCCCTAATGGATCAATATATACAATTTTTTTTCTGATACATGTCCACACAGTCCAGGGTAGAGTTGAGCTAACTGTGAAAAAGCTTTGCATTTTGTTGTACAACACATGCTGCATCTATGTATCCCTTTCTACAAGGGAATTTCATAGCATCAGTAAATAAGAGCTCACTTACTGATGTGTATAGAAGACAAATTAATACCCAAAGGAATTCAATTTGGAGAATTCTTAGGTCACTATGTATGAACACTGGAGAGCTCTCAGGACAAAGTACAACACTCTTACAATGCAGATGGGAGTCTTGTGCCATTTCTGGAACGCAGTCTGTAGAGTGTGTAGTACTGAGAGGAACCCTGCCCATGGTAGTGAGGGCGGTTACTGCTGAGGGTTTGGGGTGCACTGCCCAGCCCCCTGGCTGGTGGTTCCTGGGGTGGCTTTCCTGACTGGCCATCCGGCCTGGCTCCCCCAAAGCATCTCCTCATGGGGTGAGAGGCTGAGCCGCAGTCTCTGCCCCCTCCATCCCCAGTGACTCCTAACGGGAGAGTTCTTGGTTGCCCAGCCCCCCTCCCAGCATCTCTTCATGACGGGGCTGGGGTCAGACCATGGTTCTTGGCCCTCCCCCAACATCTCCTCATAGGGGAGGTGGAGTCAGGCTGCAGTTCTTTCTCCCCCGCCCCCGCAGCCTCTCCTTGAGGGGGTGGTTCCAGGCGGTGGGCACAGCAGTTTGGCCAATGGCTGGTGAGGTTCCTCCCTACTCCCCATCTGCTGCTGAAGCTAAGGGCCATGGCGGGGGGTAGTTTGGAGATAGGGGGGCCACTTACCCATAGCAGGTGGCCAGTAATGTGGAAAGCCCCAATCCCCAGCTGGCCACCTTGTTCCTGGTGCAGCCATTCCCTGTGGTCACTGAATGACTATCCCTCCTATCAGTCCCCCTCCCTTTTCATGGTATGGAAAACATTCAGATTCCAGGCACATCCCATTTTCCTGGCACAATCAAACCCTGACCTTGCTTTAAATTAGGATAAGAGGAAGTTCATACCAAATGTGGTGTTCGTAGCTCTTACCATTTAGGAGGAATTCTTGAACAAACAGACTTACAGACAGATTCACATTTCAAAAATATATAGATAGATTTGTGCTCTATTTCTGTGGTTTGTAGGTATCAACGTTGATTGTGAATTCCTCAGGGCAGGGGTATCAGTTGCCTCTTCACCTTTCCTGAGGCTGAAAAATGAAATATTACTCTGAAAAGCTGGTGTTCCTCCTGTAGAATGTTCTCACCTCAGCATTTCCAAGATGCATTTTGACATGTTTGTTAGGCAGCGCTCATGCAGTTAAAGAAAACAGCTGATTTTGCTACAACATTGCACTTTATTTCTAAAACCCATCTTAAAAATCTCATCTTTGGAAAAGCTGACCTGGTATCAAACAAACCTTGATTCAGCAATTTCTCCCTTTTAATGAGTTTGAAGTAGTGTAAGTCAGAGCATTTTTCTCAGACAGATGTTTATGGCCCACAGAGAAAACTGAAGTTTAATTCAGCTTATTGCCATTGTAAAGCCTTTTTAAAAACATTTGATTTAACTCTGCCTTCACAGAGAACATTGAACTACTAAATGCATTTAAGCAAACACATCCAGAGTGGAAGCTCTAGACCAAGGTAGGCAATAAGCAGCCAATAGACCAGACACAATTTGCCAGGATTAACCCCTGGCAAGCTGTCAGATGCTTTATTTTTCTTAGGCTACGTCTAGACTACATGCCTCTGGTGACAGAGGCATGTACATGAGGCTACCAGACATAGGAAAATGAAGCGGCGATTTAAATAATCGCCGCTTCATTTAAATTTACATGGCTGCCACGCTGAGCCGACAAACAGCTGATCAGCTGTTTGTCGGCTCAGCACTGTAGTCTGGACGCGCGGGTGTCGACATCTCAAAGGCATTTGTCGAACACCCAGGTAAACCTCATCCCAAGAGGCATACCTGGGTGGTCGACAAATGCCTTTGATGTCGACACCCGCGCGTCCAGACTACAGTGCTGAGCCGACAAACAGCAGATCAGCTGTTTGTCGGCTCAGCGCGGCAGCCATGTAAATTTAAATGAAGTGGCGATTATTTAAATCGCCGCTTCATTTTCCTATGCCTGGTAGCCTCATCTACATGCCTCTGTCGCCAGAGGCATGTAGTCTAGACGTAGCCTGAGTGTTCACAGGTACGGCCGCTCACAGCTTTTGTTGGCTGTGGTTCGCTGTTCCTGACCAATGAGAGCTGCGAGAAGCAGTGGCCCAGCTTGTACCACTTCCTCCAGCTCCTATTGGCCAAGAACAGGGAACTGCAGCCAATGGGAGCTGTGAGTGGCCATGCCTGTGGATGCTCAGATAAATAGTGTCTGGCAGGAGCTGACCTTGGTCAACCACGTCAGTCGTCAGGTTGCTTATTGTCCACCCCTGCTCTAGATTCATATCCTGTTTCATTAGAATAGTTGTATTTTAATAGTCTCTTAATGCTTGTCAATGAAAATGGTCATATTAGTTGCACTAATATTGTGTAAAATATGTAAAGTCTTTACTGGCTGAGATGCTTCCTCTTTCCAGTGATAGCTCAGATGGAGAGGGGAAAATATTTCCTGTTTCCAGGAAGCTATGTAATATCTAAATCCTACTCCTGTTCCTTGGGAAGATTCACTCCCTAAGTCGTTCTGCCTTTGGTGATATCCTTAGTGAATCTCCTTTCTCTGACTCTGTTTGTCCCCATGCTGACCTCTTCAGCTCCCATGCTTTGTCTGCTTGTGTATTTATATAACTCTTCACCTTCAAGTATTTTAAAATAGAAATAGCAGTCTCTCTTTTCCTTCCAGCCTAGAGAGGAAATAGTTTGAATATTTCTCTGTGGAGGGTTTTTTTTCATAGTCTTGCTTAAATAAGAGCTTATCAACACATAAGTTGTACTGCCTAACCATAATGTTTTAATTATAGCAGTACAAGCCTCCTCATGTGGATGATGATTTACCAATATAAAGCTGCTTATAGCAGTACGGTTTGTACCCACACTGGAAAGGGAATAAGCTGTACCAATATAAGACACTCCTATCCTAGTATAACTTCCTCCAAGCCAGGATTGTACTGGTCTGTTACTATGGCAGTTTAAAAAACTCTCACCCATTGCCAACATAATTGTTCTGATGCAAAATATGTGTATAGATCTTATTTCTTTAGCAATTTTGTGGATGTGTCCATTGTAGAGTTTATAGAAGGAAAGCCAAGTCAGAAAGCAAACTCAGTCAGTGTAGTGTGGCCCATAGTTACTCTCTCTTGCATGAAATATTAAGGCTGGACCCTAGATAGCCTTGGTTCAGTTGCTATGAAAGTTCTGCCTGCCATACTCATGAGTCTCCCCATTCATCAGCTGTTTTGTGATTCCAGTAAGGTGCAGATGTGATGGTGGGCCATGTATGCAACTCTCTCTCTGTTTTGTGGGCTGCATCCACACCATGTATATTCAGCCTGAGGATGTCCAATGGGCCACAGCAGGTTTAGAGCTTGGCAAAGCTGAAATGTTTTGAATTAAAAAAAGACGACCATTGGAAGTGTTTATTCTACAGCGCTGGATAAAGAGACAAAAAGGTGTGGTGGTGGTCTCAAGCAATCAGCATAAAACCTGCAACTAAAGTACAGGAACTACATCACCCCTATGTTTGCTGTAGCTGACCTAGTTCTGTTATTTCCAACAGGGCAAAGATAGCCGATTCTAATATTGAGGATCAAGAAACAGTAAAAGCCCTTAAATAATTTTGTTAAGTTGACTGACTTGGCGATTATCTTCAGAAGGATATCCTGCTAACAGGCCTATTCTGCTTTGGGATTTAAACCACATACGTTCCTGCTTTGATTACATTTCTAGCTCTTCTTATTGAGACTTGGCATTCTCTGCCCAAAGCTACAGATTGACTTGTTGGAGCAGCTCTTCAGTCCAGCCATGAATTTCTTTGAACGGTTAAAAGTCAAAGCAATAAATGTTTAATACAAACAAATGAATTTTAATGGCAAATATTTTATTTACTTTGTACATTTTATTCTATGTCCATCAGTAGTATCATGATTTTACAAATGCTAATTGTTTTTTTTGTTTTAAATCAGCCTCGTGTTTTCCCTTTTTCTTGGCACTCTACCACCAAACTAAACACATTGATTGATAATCATGTATTTGATTAAAAAGTGGGGGATGCATAGGGTAATTATTTGTAATGGTACTATAATATCAATTTTATTGGCCTTGCTATCATAGAGACTATACATCTCTCTAAGGCTTACTGTCTCTCCTAATATTAGGAAAGTACAATCCTTATTGAGCTTTATTCCTGATGATTCAACACTAGGTTCTAATTGAATTGATGAATAAATTCACTGAGATTGTGAAGCACTGATACATTAGTTTGAATTCAGCTCTTCTGCAACAACTCAACACATCTCTTTGAATTTTCTCCTGGTCTGCTGCAGTATTTCTTTTGGTAGCTGACACTAATGTGCAGAAAGACACATTCACAAAGGGCTTCATTCTCTCACTTGCTCTATGCGAGCAAGAAGTGGAAGTCCTAGTTGCAGTAAGATCTTTTCCGAGATTACCAGCATAAAGAAAAATAAGTGGAAAGACCACACAAAATTAATGAAACATTTTGTAGGATGGGAACTAGAATTTCCAATATTCACATTCCCTGTTCATCTAGAAGAGGATGATTTCACACCCTTCGATCACCTGCAAAGAAAGGCAGGTTCTATAATTTCCTCAGACTCTGTGCTGTGAATTGGTCAGCACTGCTGTGCATCACTTTCAGGACACACACAGATTTCCTACGCTGGCTCAGACAATATGCATTTAACAAAAGACAGAAAAACTGCAAATATTGTTTACCAACAAGCTCTGTTGAATGTTTGAATCACTTTCCTTCTTTTATTAATATAAACTTATTTTTTCCTTCATTTTTTTGAAAAATACATTCATTTAAATAAGAACATATGAATCAAGCATGTACCTTCTCCTTTTACTTTCCAAACAAACCCAAAAACCTATTACTTCACTTAAACATGCAAGCAACACCAGGTATATCTGCTAGTAACAAAATAAGGAAGAGGCTGACACTCCAATACCACAGTAATGGGTAAGGTAAAAAACCTGAATCTACTAGAACTTATGTGAACTGAAAACGATACACACCTGTAAGAGAAACCTGGCTAGAAATAAATGAAAAAGATCTGACAGAGGCTAATAAATTCTAGAGAGTGTTGTATCACTTGGTAGTGAGTTATTCTGACAGTTCTTTGGGTGCGCTGGACTTCATTGTGCTTAACTGAGTATCAGCTCTCTGACATCACCAGCCTATTACCTACCCATGCAATGCCCTGTGGGCTAAGCCAGGCCTCACTTCACCCTCCAGGTTAACAATAAGTGTACCTCAGTCTCCAAGCTCCATGGAACCATTCCCCCGTCGTATCTGGCCTCTTCTTTACTGTACATTCCAAGAATTACTAGCTCAGCTGGTCCCCAATGGATGGTGTACACACCAAGATTACTTATTGGCATAACAGCACAGTACGGTAATTGGAAATATCCATAGTGAAAATGAGAATACATGCATCAAACAGAGCTGCAAAGATTCAAGTGAGTACAGGCAGTCACCGAGTTACGCGGATCCGACTTATGTCGGATCTGCAGTTACGAACGGGACTTTTCTCGCCCCGGAGGACTGGAGCAGCGGGACGCCCAGATGTGCTGCAGTCCTGCCGCCCCCGTCTTCCGGGGCGAGAAAAGCTGCTCCACGTCTCCCTGGTCTGCGGGGGGGGGAGCCCCCTCCAGCAGACTAGGGAAACGCGGAGAAAAGCCTTGGAGCACGCCTGCAGTGGGACAGCCCGGGCGTGCCTGGGCTGTCCCGCTGCAGGCGTGCTCCAAGGCTTTGCTCCCCGTCTCCCTGCAGACCAGGGAGACGCAGAGCAAAGCCTTGGAGCACGCCTGCAGCGGGACAGCCCGGGCGCGCCTGGGCTGTCCCGCTGCGGGCGTGCTCCAAGGCTTTGCTCCCTGTCTCCCTGGTCAGCAGACCAGGGAGACGGAGCAAAGCCGTGGAGGACGCGGGCGGTCCTGCCACCCGCGTCTCCCTGTTCTGCTGGGGGGGGGGTGCAGCTAGTGCCCCCCCTCCTCCCCCCAGCAGACCAGGCTTTTCTTGCCTACGCCTGGGGTAGAGCAGCTTTTGGTAGCTGCTGAAACTGACCAGGGGCTGACTACAGGAAGCCCAAGGCAGAGTTGCTCTGCCCCAGGCTTCCTGGAATCAGCCGCTGATCAGTTTCAGCAGCAGCTGACTTGGGGACTCCTGGGTTTCTTAAGTTGAATCCGTATGTAAGTTAGAACTGGCGTCCAGATTCAGCCGCTGTTGAAACTGATCAGTTTCAGCAGCGGCTGATGCCAGTTCCGACTTACATACAGATTCAACTTAAGAACAAACCTACAGTCCCTATCTTGTACGTAACCCGGGGACTGCCTGTAGTAAGAAAGATTATTGGTGGAAAAAAAATCAAACAATATGCATTTTCTAGAGACCAAACAAACTTGTCTACAGCAGTTTTATCTCACACCAAGCCTTTTGCAGTGTTTGTAGCTGAGGCTGGTTTATTAGCCCATTTTTCATGAATCCAAATATGCCATCTGTTTACTTCCTAGGAGCAGTATAACCAGATGCTTTCCTTCCTTCTCCCTTCCCCCCAGCTATAGTACAGTAAACGTTTTGAAGTGCACGCCCTGTTGATGCTATTTTGCCTCTGTTCTCTTCCTGTTGAATCTTATAGTCCTTCATCTGTGTTTTGCTCCAGCTGATAACTGGGAACACGACAATATGCAGTGTACATTTCAACAGATAAATGGGTAAATATCTCAGACTGGATAGGAAACTAGTTTTCACCTCTGCTGATTAGCATCTTGATACAAACTGTAAGAACATATTTCCAGTGATATGTATGTAAGTCCTTCTATTGTAGTAGTGCATATATTTTATGATGATATTCATAATAAGGATGTTAAATTTAGATGAATCAACTAATTGAATAATTGGTGTAATCTGCATTGACTATTCGATAAGTCGATAAAGGTGCCTCCACCTTTGAAATGTAGCAAGAGCCAGCAGGGCTCTTGCTACATATCAATGGCGGAAGTACTGTGCGGAGCATGGCCAGTGGGGGACTCAAGCAGTCCCCCGCTGCCCCCGAGCTCCCGGCAGCGCTTTGCTTTGAAATGTATAACAGCCCTCCCAGGACTCCTGTACATTTCAAAAGCAGGGAGCACGGGGCCAGCAGGGACTGTTTGGATACGTCTACACTCACTGCATGCTTATTTCGAAATAAGCTATTCCAGAAGAAATACTCCGAAATAGCTTATTTCGAAGTAGCATGTCTATGCTACAGGAAAGCCTCAAAATTAGTCCAAGGCAAATGTCCCTAATGTGAACGTGCTACCTCGATTTAGAGCCCCAGGAAGCACTGGGGAGTAATTACTTTGAATGGCCCTGGGGAGGAGCTATTTCAAAATAGCAGTGGAGTGTCCACACTATGGTTATTCCAAAATTGCTATTTCGGAATAAGTGTTATTCCTAGTGGAATGAGGTTTACAGATTTCAAAATAAGTCATCCGTTATTTCGAAATTATTTCAAAATAACGGAATTGCTGTGTAGATGCTCGCATTGACGTTATTTTGAAATAACTGTGCTGTGTAGATGCACCCTTTGAGTCCCTACCTGGTGGCACCTCGCTCCTGGCGGTGCTCTGCTTTTGAAATGTATAAGAGCTCTTCTGGGGCTCTTGTACATTTCAAAACCAGGGAGCACGGGACTGTTTGAGTCCCCAGGCTCCCCGCAGCGTGTTTGCTTTTGAAATGTAGCAAGAGCTCTGCTACATTTCAAAAGCAGAAGCACTGCTAGTTCCTCACTGCACTCCTGCCCCTTCTCCCCAAGGATCCTGCTCCCCACTCCTTACTGCCTTTCTCTGATAGAGGCAGCAAGAGGTGTGGGGAAGTGACTAGTTGAGTCACTACTCAACTATCCAATATACATTTGCTTATCGGATAGTTGACTAGTCGCTTACATCCCTAAGTTATAACCAGTGTGACATCTTTTCCTTTGATACCTTACGTGACATTTTTAGCATACCAGAATCAGAATTTTCCTGTAATCTCCTTATCAGTTGACATTGAGAGGTTTGGGGGTCACGTTACTCAAGGGCTTTTGATTTTTCAGTGCTTTGCTAGCCAGATTCTAAATGTCATAACTCTTCTGAACGGTGATGGACTTGTGAACTGAGAGCTGGTAAATTTCATCAGCATTAAATTCACTTAAAGTGTAATGGGAAATAAATGTTTCAGTTATGTTAAATAAAATATGTTGTTTAAGCAGCTGTTGTAAGGAGAGGGAGCACAACCTTAACGCTGTCACAAAGACTACATAATTAAGAGAAAGGGTTATTTCATATGTTTTAAAATATTAAAGACAAAAATTATATGAGATGTTTAAATATTTGTACCTCTTACTTGTTCAAAAAATTGATTAATGTTGCATTCCTTAATGACATTTTTCTGTCAAAATCAGCAGAATTTTAATTATTTTGCACCAGCTGCTGCAGTGGGCTGCTCTGGTTGTGTATCTGATTTGGGAGGGAGTAGCATAATATCCAGTCACTTGCAATAATTCAGCAAAATGCCTTGTGAATGCTGCCACTTCAAGGAAGGCATGCTGACACTTATTCTTTGACCTCGTTAAGAAACTCTTTGTATATATATTTTGGAGAAATGGTCATAGAGGAATTGGAGGTTATTTTATCTATAGCATGAAAATATTCAACAGCTTCAACCAAGTTTATTTTTTATATTTTCTAGAAGCCCAGTAATTATTTTGGTCACTTCATTGTTCATGAAACAAACAAAATCTTCCAAAACAGGATTTCCTTTTCTGTGTCAAAAAGACCTTTCCAAGAGCAGATATTCTAATGGAGCTTCAAGGAAGTGAAGCTTTGGCTGGCACGTGTCTCATTTCAGGAATGGAGCCCAGGTTATTAGCAACATACACACTTTGCTTTTCTAGATATTTAGAGCAGTTTCAGAGGGTTTGAGGTGGTTAGGTGCTTATGCTGCCTTAATGACATTTTGAAGAATCTTAAAAATTGAAAGGATTTAAGGAGTTATCTTTTAAAATTCCAGGACATTATTTTTTAAAAAATGTGTTACTATAACATTGAAGCCATAAAATGGCTCATGAGAATACAGGTACATAAGTGTTTGAACATATACTGGATCAGGGCCTTAATAACCAGGAATCAGGAACTGCAAAAGATACCTTTCCTAGAAGAACATTAATTCTGCTACGTTGCACATCCTGTGTAATTTTATGACATGACATAACTATAGAGGATGCTTAAGGTAATGCGGTTAGAACCCTAACTTTTGCATTTCCTGACTGCTGGTGATTTGGAGTGCAAAACTTGCAAGTTTTACTTAAAGGTCTTTTAAAAATTTAATATTGATTTTTGAATAATTGTTTCATTGAAAACTTTCTCTAACTGGATCCAAAAAACGAGTTTCAGTTTTAATTTTCATTATTAAAATGGTTAATTCTCAATTTTTTAACAATTCTCCCCCCCAACACACACACATTTCATGTTTCAGTGTCCCTCTGACAATAGTGTTTTTGAGTTTTCCTACATTTTATCCTTTGTAATTCTCTGTCCCTGCAGCACCTGGAAACCATCTCAGACATGGAGGATTTAAATGTCAGTTGAAGAATAATTGGGGCGGGAAACAGATGTACACCAACTTCCCAGTCATCAGGAAATGACAGGGAGGAAAATGCAAGCTAGGCATTTATTCCATTCAAGTGAGTGTTTAAAACAAACTCCCCACATATATTATTTCTGTCCTGGGGGGCTGAAAGCAAATACTTAAAAGTGCTCAAAGAACAGCCCTCAACAGCTCTGACAGAAGGTGCTGGCTATAGCTATTAAGGGTAGGGGAGCTATTGATCTAGCTTCCTGGGGGTTAGACACATTTCCCCTTACCCCAGGTCTTTCAGCAACGATCAAGCCAGTGCTGTGAGTCTGCAGAGGAAATGCAGCATTTTGGTATTGGCATGATTTGAAAACAGCCTTATCTCCCATATGGGAGATTGAAGTGGGGGACAGGTGTAGGAGCTGGGTGTAGAAAGAGTGTAGGGGGAGTTGGGGTGAAAAGAGGGTGTGAGGAAGACTGGCGCCTGTGTCTGGGAGTAGGTTGCGAGGAGGTTGGGGGTGTATGGGGATTGTGGGATGTAGGGAGTCTGGGTTGGAGGGTGGCTAGGGGCGTTGTGTAGAGGAGGTTGGGGGTGTATAGAAGGTGAGGGCAGAATGGAGGGGTGTACAGTGTGTGTAAGGGAGTTGGAAGATGTAGGGGACCATGCGGGAGGGGCGAGGTGTGTGTAGGGGCAGGGCCTGGGGGCTGCACAGCCAGGCTGGGAGAGCCTTCCAGCTTCCCTCCCCTTGGCCGGTCTGCGGCTGGGGAGGCGGGGCCGGCTCCGCCCCGTCCCGCTCCCTCCCTCTAGCCTAGCGGGATCCCGGAGCGCCCGCTCGGCTCAGGCGGGAGATGCGGCTCCGGGAGCGCGGCGCCCGCGGACATGGGGCTGGGGCAGGCGCTGGCGGCCGCGGCCATGTGCGCCGCGGTGCTGGGCTGCGCGGGGGCGTCCCAGCTGCTGAGCGGTGAGTGGGACGGGGGCAGAGCCCCGCGCTCCCGGGGATGGGGCGCAGGCAGCACCCCCCGGGATGAGGCTGGGGAGGGAGCGCAGGGAGCCCCCGGGATGGAGATGGAGAAGGGGGCGCAGGGAGTCCCTGGAACGGGGCTGGGGAGGGAGCGCAGGGAGCCTCCAGGATGGAGATGGAGAAGGGGGCGCAGGGAGGCCCGGTCCCAGGGATTTTCCCAAGGAAAGTGGCCCTATTCCGAGGCCAGGGCACTGAGCGTGGCCGGGACCCGCTTCCCACGGGGCGCAGGACTGGAAGTCCAGGCACTGCCCATCGCCTGGCAGCCGTGGATTTCGGGGTCCGTGCACTCGCTGCTGCGGCCGCAGCGGTGGTGGGGCTGAGGCGGGGGAGCCAGAGGTGCAGCCAGCGTGGGGCTGGGACCAGGCAGCGCTTCCCTCCCTGGGCGCTGTTACACTTCCGTGATTCTTCTCACTTCTTAGGCTGAGCTCCTCCAACCTCCCGGGGACCTTGCTGCTCCCCGCCTCCCTGCCCATTCCCGGGTTAAATGCAGCCGAGCCACTCTTGCCATTGAATCCCCCCTCACATTGGTCACCTCCAGATGCATTTTCGAAAGACTCTGGATTTTCTCAATTCTGTCTTGTAAAGTCCCTTCTGGGGACCAAACATAAGAACAGATAATGTCCTACCATGAGTGAAGGGGCCGGGCGAGATAATGTCTGGAGGCTGCTGTCCCATGACTCCGTGACAGGAAGGGGATAATTTTCAGGCTTCCCAGAATTAGCAAGCAATAAAAATAGCATGTTATCTTTTCCTATATATTTTTGTGCAAAGCATGGAGCCTAGTAAGGCGCTCTCGCTCTCACTCTCGCTCTCCTCTAATGTTTATATGTTTCCATCCATGTGCAGAATAGATTTTGTTCTGTGTACCAAGGCGTGTGTGGATATGCACCACCGAAAGAAACTCCTGGTGGATGCCCTGCTAATCAGCTGGGCGGCATTTGAATCTCTCCTGGGCCCACTGCTCATCTTAGCGGGAACACTGGTGTCCAGTAATTGCCATATTAGATCAGAGCAGTTGTTTCAGAGAAAGGTGCAAGAAACCCCCACAGTGGATGGGTATAGCAAGACCTGTCCATAGGGGAGGTTTCTGCCTATCTCCCATAAGTTAGTACATATGACCTAAAACATGAAAATTGGTATCCCGTATATAATATTTGTTTATCGATATACTGTAAAAGTTGTCATTATGCATATAAATATTTAATGCTTTTGGAATCCTACTGCACTTTTGGCATCAATAATATCTTGTGGTCGTGAGTTCCAGAGGTCAGTTATACGTTGTGTGGGAAGGAAAAGTATTTCCTTTCATCATTATTAAATTTGTTACACTTCAGTGTAATATCTTTGTTCTTGTATTATGAGATGGTAAATAGGCACAGCTGATTTACTTTTTCTATACCACTCATTCTTTTGCATATCCTTCTGTGTGTGAAAGATAGCAGTAGTCATTTTGAGGGGTCAAAAAGTTGATTTGTGGCTTTATAAAATAACTGGGGAACACAATTATCAGACTATAAAGGTGGGGGAGCACATTACATATATGACTGGCTTAGTGGAAATTTGACTATAATGGAGCCATGTGTATTTTTCAGTGAGAGAGTCATTATTTTGGGGAGTCAATAAGTCTCATTTGGTTGAGCTTACGAAGACCTTACACACTGCTCCACACTGTATCTCTGTCTGTCTGCCTGTCCACAGAGGGGAAAACAACTGAACTTCACATCGGATCAGTTCCAAACAGGGAACGTTCTAGGCTTCAGCGATCAGAATCCTATTGATTTGGGCAAAAGCGAAAAAAGGGGAAAATAAGAGCATGTAAAGCCAGCTACCCAGCACAGCCACAAGCACCTCTGTAATTGTTTATAAATCTAAGAAATCAACAGTTATCACCATCCAGCATAACAGTGCTCCATCTCATCTCTGCCCGTCCTCCCAAAAGAGTTTAGTATAGTGACTGATGGGCTTCTTTCGGGGAGAATAATTAGTGTTGGGAAGGAGGAGGCTTTGCAGACAGTGTCTGGCATAAGGGGGAAATGGGAGATCCTGGAATGCTGGAGGGAAGAATAAGGGGGCACACAAGGCCCTGGGTGGGAGAGATTAGGAGTCCTTTATATGGGGAAAAGAGGAAATAGGGATGCACACAGTCTCTGGTGGTCTTGCAGGGAGACCCTGAAAAAGAGGGTAAGGGAAATGAAGGGATGCTGCAGGAATCCCTGATGTGTGCAGTGAGCTCTGTGTACTCAAACTGAGATGTGTGATCTCCTGTATACTGGTCTGGAAATGAGGACAGCTGCTGGAAATGGAGACAGGACTAGTGGCAGCCTCATGACCTGAATACTTTGGCTCTGTGCCTATTGAAGTCAGTAGGGTTTGGACCAGGCCCTTTGTGCATTGTGAAAAGCTGGGGAATTTTTATCACATTCATAAGTAAGTTTTGGGTGAAAACACAAGAAAACAGAGTCTCATTCTGCATTGGCTAGAACTATACATAAATTGTTCTGTGTTGCCTAATCAATAACATGCCCTACAGTGAGATCACTGTTTGGACAGTTAACTTGCAGCGTTGTCTGGAAAGTGAGCAACTATATTAAAATTTCCCTTAGCTAAAAGAAAAGGCAAGTTTGGGAGATCAGACACAGATGTTCTGCTGGTTCGTGAAAATACTTGCTTGGAGTATCAAAAAGGAACCTTGTAGTTGGTAACTTATGGTATCTCTTCATGGCTCCTGCAGATGTATAATGATGATGTGCAATCTGCACTCTCCCTTTTTTGCTTTCACCACACTCCGTAGGAGCAGACTTGGTCCTCAGGGCTAGTAGACTATCTCTTCTTTTTAACCAGTGCTGTCTGTCTGTAAAACTAGAAACAGAAAAGATCTAAAGACATGTTTTAAATGAGGCTTTTACTGCAATTCTTGTTTTAAATTCTTTGACATATTTTAGCAGTCACTGTAATTCTAAATAGGTGAGTGGATTTAAATCCCCCCAAAATCCCAAACCAGAATAGATTTAAATTCCCATTGCATTGGTGGGCCTTAGAAAAAGGTGTAGGAACACCAAAGGACAAGCATATGCCACACACACTTCCCTGTAGGAGCACTGATTTACAATGCAAAAGTGTGTAGCATTCAGTCCTTAAATTGTGCTTATTTAGGACTACATAATTGCTGCTAAACGTTGTTTTTCTACTGTAGATACACAAGTTGCTAAACTAAACATATGCTGCGTGTTTGTTCTTACATTATGAATATTTATTTTCAGAGTTGTTTGTTTCTGCAATTTAAATATAAGCGTGTCTGTTCTCTTTGATCTTCACTTTCTTTATTTCATGGTCAAAATAAGCCAAGTTGTTACATGCATAGGAAAGAGGTTGGCTCATGACTGAAAACAGTCATTGTTTACTTCTTTAGAAGTCTGGAACATTATGCTCTGGAAAGCATATCCTGATTAACTGCGGTGAGTTCCATGAAGCTATTATGCACTTCCCAAGTGGTAAAAAAATTTTATTTCTGGATCTTTAAGCACATCTCAGGATCTGAGTGAGTTTCTAACCAGGTAAATTATTACAAAAGGGTATGGTTGAATCCTGTTGCAGGCTCCCTCCTTTGCCCCCCTTCCTTTCCCCACCCCTGTCCCCAGCTAACAAAGTTGGCCATATGAATTAGTTCTCTGGTACAATGCTTTAGTGTAAGAATCTTCTACCCCTCTGTAAGGAATTGCTGAGGTTTCTTCATTGCAGAGAACTTTTGCTGGGGCAGTGGATCCCAGGAACTGAGAAACAGTGGTGCCAGAGGTCAGTCTAAACTAGTGTATGTGACAAGAAAAGGTTGACAATGCTTAATAATTCCTTAGTCATACAAAAGTTAGTGTTTCTTTCTTTTACATATTTGGAATAGTGTATGTAAAAAAACCTACCACACAACGCAAAATTCCACAAGTATTAATATCATTTGCTTACTCTTTGTGCTAATCATCATCAGCAAATACATGCAGTTTCAGTAATGGTCTTATTTTTATTTCTGTAGGGCAGACATTTTGCCGGGGTGGAACTCAGCGACCATGCTACAAAATCATGTACTTTCATGATGCTTTGCGCAGGATCAACTTTGAAGAAGCACACCAGGCATGCAGAAGAGATGGTGGACATTTAGTCAGTATTGAATCAGAATCAGAACAGAGACTGATTGAAAAATTGATTGAGAGTCTCCTGGCTTCAGATGGTGATTTTTGGATAGGACTTAGGAGAAAAGAGGAAGATGTGGACAATAGCACAGAATGTCAGGGCCTGTACTCATGGTCGGATGGCAGTATGTCCAAATTTCGGTAGGTTCCTGAAGATACAAATTTTAAAAATATATAGTCATAAAGGCTCCGTCTAGACTGCATTCTTAAATCGGAAGAAAATACACAATTTGTGCAATTTTTTCTATTTAATTTTGAAACAGGCTTTTTTGAAATTTGGCATATCTACATGGCACCAATTTTTTTTTAAAGTGCTCTTTTGAGCAATCCCTTATTCCTTGTAGAACGAGGTTTACAGGGATGGCGGAAGATCGTGTCCGTTTTTTTTGAATTTTTTTTTTTCAAAAAAGCAGATGCATTCCTTGGACGCGGTGTTGTTTTTTCGGGATACTTCAAGTATCCCGAAAAAAGCAATGCAGTCTAGACATAGCCAACGTCTTGAATAAAATGTATGTAATACAGGGCAAACTAAAGTTTTGAAATGAAATTTCCTAAACTTCAGGGTTGCTTTTTTCCTCCTCAGTGATAGTACTTACTTTCATTGACTGCAGCAGGAATAATTCTTATCTTTTTGAGGGGGAAAAAGCTTGGGAAGTGGTAGTAAGAATCTTTGCACTACCTGACAGGTCTTTGGTCTCATGGCAAGCAAAACCATAATGCTCACTGTAATTATTCTCTTATAAGATGGTGAAGGGACAACTTGTGCCAGTTTTGCAGGAGATGGTCTTTGTTTTGGTCTTCACCAAGAAGTCTGATGAAGGAATGCCTAACATAGTGAATGCTAGTGGGAAGGGGGTAGGTTTAGAAGATAAAATAAAAAAAGAACAAGTTAAAAATTACTTAGAAAAGTTAGATGTCTGACAGTCACCAGGACCTGATGAAATGCATCCTAGGATACTCAAGGAACTGATAAAGGAGGAAACTGAGCCTTTAGCTATCATCTTTCAAAAATCACGGAGGATGGGAGAGATTCTAGAAGACTGGAAAAGGTGTACCGGTAGTTCGGAATAGGAAGCCTAGTCCGAACTACCTAGTTTGAGCCCCGTGTAGCCGCGCTGCATGGGGTTCGAACCAGCGGGGTTTTAAAAATGGTGGCTCCCCGCTTATGCAAATGAAGCCCGGGAAATTCAAATCCCGGGCTTCATTTGCAAGTGCGGTATGCCTGCATTACCCTCCTAGTTCGAACTAGGAGGGTAGTGTAGACATACCCCCAGAGATGGTCTAGACAGTACTGGGTCCTGCCATGAGGGCAGGGGACTGGATTTGATGACCTCTTGTGGTCCCTTCCAGTTCTAGTGTTCTATGATTCTGTGATACATTTACATCTTCCAAACATCATTTAGTTACCATAGAGCCAAAAATATGTTTAGTCTCAAGTCTTGCTTAGTCCTCCTTTGTTTCTGATCTTAAATCACAGCTTTCTAGGTGAAGAGTGGACAATTTTATACGAGAACTCATCCTTATGATGTGTGGTTGCCTGAGGGAGAAGCAGAGTAATACACACTCCATAAACACTGCTAGATTAATGAAAGTTTTTGCAACAAGATGCCAACACTGCCATGAATTTGTTGGTTCTAGTTTTGCCAAGGGTGCAGTTTCTATTAAACCTTTAATTAAATGTATTTAAGAAATATCAAAGCATGGATGCCATTCACTAATTATCCTGCACATTCTGTAGCATTTACTTTGATTGAACGCATCTATTTCATTAAATAGTCCAAGTGTAATTAAATATTTTATGGCAATGCTTAAATATACATATGGCAATGTCTTAATTTGAGCTCTTCTTACTATGAGTTATGCACTGAAATAATCTGTTTCTGCAAGAGCTATGCTTTGGAAGCCGCATTAAGAAAAAGTCTTTGCTCTTCCTTCCCTTCTTATGATGAGTTTATTTACAGAGTGAAGGAAAAGCAGATGTTGATCTTTTCCAGCAAGCAGAAGAGTGCATTGTATAACTCCTTTAGGAGGGAAGAGATGATAACACTGAAACCAGGGGGCAGGAAATGCTGCTGTTACATGCAAACATTTGTGAGGAACTGCTGGTCAAGAGACAGAGTATATTTCACAAGGTCTGGGCTGTGTTTGGGGGAGTTACAAAAAGGACAAAATTTGTGCCATCTTCTGATCTGAATTTAGACCCCCAAAAGAAAAATATTTATTAGCACTTAGCATGAGGACAATAGACTTTGAAATGTAGGTGTATTAAATAGTTTGAGGAATAGGTCATCTGATGTGTTTATTTATTCGACAGTGAGTTACACACAACCTGTCACAGATGTGCTGGGAAAAATCGGAGTTGGTCATGAACTCAGAAAGTATCATGTGGTATAATGGAAAACTTCTATAACGTGACATTTCCTTTCTCTAGAATTATTCCAGAGAAGCCAGTGACCTCTGCCCCATTGTCTGAACTTTTGTTCTCCCTCTCCAGTGGCACAATTTAAAAGTGAAGCCAGAACCTCAGTTCTGAATGGCTCAGCTTTTCTCAGTTGGTCATATGTCCTCAACAGGGAAGGGAACGCCAGTAAGGATTTGAGGTCACACTCTGTGCAAATAGGCAACTTGGATAAGAATTTATAACAAATCTCCAAGCAATGGTCCTCTCTTTATGCTCTAAGGACAATGAGGGTCGTGGAACACTAAAATGATACCTGGCCATCTGTAAGACTGGATGATATGCATCTGCTTTTAGTGCTGTTTGCCGGGCCACTTTAGTCCAATAGTGTCATATTTTTCCCTGCGATCCAAAAACTTGGGAATGTTGGTTATGGGGGTATAGTTCCAGATTCCCTGCTGTTACAAATGGGCATAGCTCAGTTGACTTCCACTGAGGGAGCCAAGCCAATTTGTACCAAAGGATCTGGCCTAAAATGTGAAAATGTGAAAATAAACTACCGATTGCTGAATTAGTACTGTGTGTGTCCAGCTGATGAGAGGATACACGTTGAATAGTATTCAGCGTTAGTTCGGCTATCTCTGATGTTTGGAATCCTGTGCTGTATTCCACATCTGAGCTTCTGCAGTGTCATTGGAAGTGCATTGTCTGATGTGCTTGGTTTATTTTTCTAGGAACTGGTATATAGATGAGCCTTCCTGTGGGAGTGAGATCTGCGTGGTGATGTACCATCAGCCCTCTGCCCCAGCAGGGGTTGGAGGTTCCTATATGTTTCAGTGGAATGATGACAGATGCAACATGAAAAATAACTTCATTTGCAAATATTCTCTTGGTAATGAGTTACTCTGTATCATGTAAAAATGATTGTACTCAAACCCTACGGGGTTTATTGCTTGTAAGGTGCATCACTTGTGGCTAGTTAGAGGCATGGATCACCTGTGCTGGGAAACAATTGATAGAAGTAAGGATGTAAAAGCCTATTTAAAATGTTAACCAGTTAAAGTATATGTAGATGCCAACAGTTATCATGATAGCCAGAATATATGTCAGCCATTGCAGCAGTATCGGAATGTTTGTTTTGCTACACGACAGACCATTGGATGAAAAGTCACAAAAGAAATGGTTAAATTCTTTGGGGCCACAGTATGTTGCCTGCAGAATCATCACTTGTAGCATGAGGGTGTAGAAAATGCTGAATACCCAGCACCCTGCCACTATGGGGGCACACACCCTGTTGTTCATCAGAGTAGGGTAACGGAGGGGATGGGAGATTGCTAGATACTGATCATAACACATGGCTGTGAGCAGCATAAATTCTGCAGAAGAGAGGATTCTATAGAAATATAATTGCACAATGTAGTTCTGAAGAGAAATGGTCCTGTCTCCAGTCACAAGACTGCCCATCAGCCTGGGCAGGGTGGTGGAGACATAGCTGATCTCCACAGCGGATAAGTTGGCCAGGCCCAGCCTGCTTTACCATGGGTTGTTTCGGCCACGCTGAGCCAAGCCTGCCTTACGCTGCTGGTTGAGGGCTGCTCCTGGCAGGTTGGGCACTGGTTAACTGGCTACCCCAGTAAGCATGCTGATAAGGCAAATACCCAGGTAACCGGGTAACTCTTTCCATCCCTGGGTAGAAGGCAGATATGCATTTGAATGGATGAAAGTCCTGTGGACAGAAGGGACACTTCTCAGATTCTCATTGGTATTTAGGCTTTTAATTTCAACTGAATGCAATGGAAGTTAGGAACCTAATAGCTTTGCGGATCTGGGCCACTGTACCGAATGTCCCTGGCTAGGTACTAAGAAATGTCTAAACCGACTGGCTTGGAAGTTCTCCTGTTGAAAAGGTCTTTTTAAAAAGTTCAGCTCTGAAGTGGTTTCTTACGGGGTGGAAAGAGGATGCTATAGTGAGGGCCAGTGCCAGCTTCCTTTGCTATATTTATTTAACCTGGTTACTAAATTTCCATACGCAATTTATTTGGGTATGTGCTTCTTCCTTTTAGAAACACCAACTGCTGCCTCAGATGAGAAATCCCAAGTGGGTGAGTTACAGACATGTGTAATTTTTGGTAAATATCTTCCCAGAGGATCTTTACATTTACCTTTAGTAATTAAAATTGACCAAAGATGTTGCCCTTCACTTCGTAGCTCCCTTCTGTAGAACTCAAACCCAATATCCTGCAGCCAGGTCAGTTATGGTATTGCTGCCAAATCTGGAGTCCACCATCATGCTATAGAGCCCCGAGTGAAAAAGAATAAGACCAAAACTTGCCTGTGTATCTGGCAGCATCCTAAGTCCATTGTCCTCATCTCATTTTTAATTACGCCCTGGAGTTCATTCAGTGTCTACCCACTCTCTGCAATATTAACCACTCGCTTTTCCCCCAGATGTTGTCACAGGATCTTTGAAGCCAACATTCCCAGAAGAACGCATTAAGGAAGATGCTAATGAAACCTTTAAAGAAACCAAAGGTACACAATATGTACAACAGCTACCATTATCCTCTGCAGCTATGCATACCTGCAGCTCTGCTGATCTCCGTGTGGCTGCAGGTGCTCAGCTCCTCTGAATATTGAGCCTCTGAGGTTAGGCCTACACAGCAAAAGCATGTACAAACTAGCATACTTTTGCTAGCTTCAACCCAGTTAGTGTGGGCACAGAGCACAGGGTGAGCTTTGGCACAGGGTAATATGAGTCCATCATGGATCCTGGGTATGTACTTGGCGCTGAAACCCATGCTGCATTGTTGTCATTGCTGGGTTTTTTTGCACTAGCTACATTCAAACTCTCTCAGGTAGCCTAGCAGATGCTCAGCAGTTCTTGCTGTGTTGACAAACCCTGCTCTTGGTGTCCGTCCAAGGATTTAGAAGCCTAAATGTAGATAGCCACGTCTGGTAGTTTTGCCCTGAGTCTTTACAACTACAGAACTGAACAGGTTGTTTTGTCTGTCAAATTATTTAGACTAAAGCTGTTAGATGTGGAAACACAACCTTCAATTAATGGACTTGCATTTCAGTGATGCACATTTGAAATGTCAAAGACGTCAACTTGTTACCACACAGACTTCTTTCCTTGCCTTTATAGTTCGCGTGCCTTTATCTACGTGAGGAAAGAAGTCTAATGAGGGTAGGGAGAAGGAAATGTACCTTTCAGTCATTACATAACTCCCACTCTGAAATCCTTATGATGGCTGTTGACAAGCCTTTCAAAAGACAACACATCTCATTAGCTTATTCCATTATTACTTTCACATGAGTAGAGAGAGTGAGAAAATGTTAAATAAACATTAGTAAAATAACAGTTTGGTTTAGATCCTACCATTTCTCTCGTATATTTTCAGACCAAACCTACTGAAATACCGATCACATCCTCAACTTGAGATTTCTTATACAGGCCATGATTGGATACTGGACTAAAAGACCACCAGTTTGATCCATATGGGGAATTTTTATGCTCCACCATCCACAGAGGATGGGGAAATTATGGTTACTATATATAGAGCCCCAAACTAGGAGACTCAAGAGCAGCTTGGTCTGACTGGCTGAGCAAGAGGATTGTCCTTGAAGTGTTGACATTGAGGGTGGGTAACTGCAAATACATTCGAAATAGGAATGGGAACAATTATTATTATTATTTGGTTGTACTGCCTTTCATAGGAATAGCCAGTGCATGCAAAATACATTTTAAATGGATTAAAGTTGAAATTTCATTTTTTTTCTCTCCCAGAACCTGTTTTGAGTCTTGCCTACATCTTAATTCCCAGTATCCCGCTGCTCCTTCTCCTGATGCTCGTTACAGCCGTCTTCTGTTTTTGGCTTTTTGCAAAGAGGCAAGTGACATGACTGAGCAAAGAGTGAACCTTTATAGCTCATCAAGCTGAAGAGTCCTTTAGCTCCAGGATTAGCTAGTTTCAGAATTTTCAATTGTACCTTATAAAATGCACTGGAGAGAATTGGAGGGTATGGGTATGTCTACACTGCACACTTATTTTGAAATAAGCTACTCCGGAATAGTTATTCTAAAATAGCTTATTTTGAAATAGCATGTCTACACTACAGGGAAGCCTCAAAATTAGTCCGAGGCAGGCTCCCCAATGTAGACGTGCTATCTCGATTTAGAGCTGTGGGCGGCACAGGGGTATAACTTAGAATGACCCTGGGGAGGGGCTATTTCGAAATGCAGCAGTGGAGCGTCTATACGCACCTTATTTCAAAATAGCTATTTCAGAATAAGCGTTATTCCACGTGGAATGAGGTTTACAGAAGTCAGAATAAGCCAACTGTTATTTCAAAGTTATTTCAAAATAATGGAATGGCTGTGTAGACACATCATTATTTTGAAATAACACTAATTATCTCGAAATAACTGTGCAATGTAGACACACCCTTTGTGTCCTGGCTAGTACATATGTAAAAAAGCAGTAAGTGTATGTTCAAGTGACAGACTTTATGTAGAGTAAGTTTTTTAATAAATCATATTATGCTATTTTATGCATTGTGATCAAAATCATACATTAATTGTGGAATAGCATAAAATAAGATGATTGATTTGAAGTGTTAGATTTATTAAAAGGGAAAAGAAGATTTAATGCAGAATTACAGATTGGGAACTCCCTTTCAAAAGTACCAAATAGTGTTAATGCAAATTTTCAAATATTATGTCCTTCTAGCCTTCTGTTTTCACAGATCTCCCCCTCATTTTCCCATACTTGCAAACAGTCTCACTCTACTGTCAACATTGCTTACCTTTAAATCAAGATTAGGACTGTATTTAAATTAAAACATTTTAGAAAACTAGATTCAGGACTCCATAAAAAGACTCCCACTGTTTTCTCAGATGCATCCTTAAATGAGATGAGATCAGCTACTCTGGTACCAAAGTAATAATTAGCAACACAAGAGGTTAATGTATGTAATAGTATAACTTTTACTATAATTGTATTGACTCAGCCTCTGCCCTCCAAGGGTATGTCTACACAGCAGCGTTATTTCAGAATAACAGACGTTATTCAGAAATAACGTAATGCACATCTACACAGCAGGCCTTTATTTTGAAATAATGTCAAGCTGGAGGACTTCTTACTCTGACTCATGGTAACCCTCATTTCATGAGGAGTTAGGGATGTCAAAGGAAGAGTGTTCTTCCTTCGACTTCCTGCTGCGTAGACAGCGCCAAAAGCCAAATTAAGCTATTTTGACTTAAGCTACACAGAGATCAAACTTCTTTTTTAGCCCCAGAGATGAACTCTGCAAGTCAGGGTAGATGGAAGTTGTCAAGTTGCAAGTGGGGGTAAAGCATGCACTAGCATTGCCAGTGGTACAGCTGGAGTTCTGACGTTTCACCGGCGATAAATTCAATTCACCAAAAAAGACCCTTTTCCAAATCTCTGTCTGTCTGCTGATACAGTGAAATGATTCGGGTACTGGAGCAAAAGCAGAACGAAGTTGGAGGAAGTGTGTGCTTACCAAACAATAATTGGGAGATTGGCCCAAGTATAAGGGTGGCATGAGAGAAGGAGCAAAATCAGGAGTGGGAAAAAGAGAGAGGAAGAAACAGTAGTTGGGATCGCTCCTATTATTCATGGCTCTTAAATTGCTCTGTAAACATGAATGAAGCTGCTGTTACACAATTCTGAGATCATTTAAACTCTCTAGTGGAGGAACTCGTTGCATTCAGGCCCATTGGCAGGTGAGACTGCTAGAGACTTCCTAAATTTTGTTGAGGATTGGGAGGATGAATAATCACAGCGCAAACGCTTCAGCACCGTGGTCAGCACCTAGCTGCTATAATCCCTATGGGCGCCAGCTAGGTTAATATGCGGAGTAGTCCTCCTGCCTATTGCTGTGACAGGTGTGGATCCAGAACAGGGTACCATTCTGTGAGAGCTGGAAGCTGGAGATCACATTCTCTGCTACTCCCTTCATGTGAGGTCAGGACTGGTATATCACAGCAATGTGGCACAATAGTGAAATGGCATGGCATGACAATATCAGCAGTGTTGTTGCATTAATGCAGGGCTACTCAACGTGCGACCCACAGCCCATTTGTTTGTGGCCCGCTGTGCAGTTTGGGTTCAACGTGCAGCCCACGGGTGGGAGCCAAAATGAAAACGTAATCAATAGAATGGTCTTCTGTTGCTATGCGTTTTAGTTAAATTCCTGGTTTGTCATTGCTCATTAAAAGTGTTGTCATATGGATGGAAATCAGTTAAATATTGCATTTTATTAATATCAGCAGAAATAACTTAAATGGGGTCTGCATGTTGTATAGTCTTGCCTTAATTTTGCTATTTCATGCCCATCGGTATGAAAGAAGCTATTTGCTTATATTTGCGTATATATTTGCATGTATATGTAACCACACTTAAGTTGCAACCCTCGGCATGTGCTGTGAGTATCACTGTGGCCCCCGGAGCTTCCAAAGTTGAGTAGCCCTGCATTAATGTGTCCAACTACAAATTATAATTAAAGTGCATATTCCTGAATCTAGGCTATTAATGGCCACTTTCCAGAAAAGCTGTCATTAGGTTTCTTGTTTGAAAGCTGCAATGTCAGACTCAGCTTCTGAAAAAGAACAGACCAGGAATTCAGTGTCTTTTCTTTCTCCTTTAAGGAGACGGGAGCACGTGGAGGCAAGTCCAAAGGTGCAGGATGCCTGGATCTCTCCACACAGGAGGAACAGTCCTAATTTGGAGATTTACAATGTAATTAAAAAACAGATGGAAACAGATCTGGCTGGGACAAGGCCAGAGATTAAGAATTCTTCATTCCGCACGTGTTCTGAAGATCACGCATCTGACAACCTCTCTGGAGATTATGACAATATGGCTGTGAAGACTTCAGAGAGTGGCTTTGTGACGTTAGCTAGTACTGAAAGTGGCTTTGTGACCAATGAGATCTATGAGCTGTGCAATGATCAGGTGGGACCAAGCAAGGAGTCTACCTGGGTGGAAAATGAAATTTATGGCTATTAAAGAAACTGGAAATGGATGTAGATGACACAGCAAATGAAAGCACCTGTAGCTTCCACACATCATATTGAACAGTGAACACAAAGATAATGTGTGTGGCAGTGCATTCTGGTTTCAGGTCACCCTTGTGCTCGTTCTTTTTAAAGGATATGTTATTTTAAACCGTTGAACACACGAGAATATATGCAGCTTGCCTTGCTTGCATGATAGGTCTTGGTCTTGGTTCTTTTTTCTATTGGAAGTACAATATTTCCAGAACGGCAGACTTCAAAATATTTCTACATCTTTTTAACTAACAGTAAGTCCAAGTCCCAAAATCTTTCTTTTTGTTAACTGACCTCATCTACCCAGACGTTTCAAGACATATGCTGGCCGTCCTTGGTTTCTCCTAGCTGCACCTGAGAATAGTGACAGATTGGTAATTTGTTTCCATCTCAAATCATGTTTTAGTTACATGGATTCCCTCTCCAGATGGCTTAGAATGTTGCCAGTCAGGCATTTTCTTAGGAACTGGCAGTGTAGCTCATAGTCCTTTCCCTCCTTTCTAGTCAGGCTAGCCATTCAGGGTATCTCAGACTGCCCTTAAATGATCTCATCTATTTATTTAACTAGAAGGACTCAGCATTGCTCAGGTCCTTAACTCAAATAAGTTTTGTTTTTCTTCATTTAAATCGGTGTTTCCCAATTTTATTTGGCCGCGGAGCCCTTTTAAACTTGAAAGAATTTTGCGGAAACCCTAATAACAGTCTCATATATGGAGCTGAAAAAGTAGACCACAAATAAGTAAGGATAATAATAAACAAATGCTAAACAAGGTCATGAGAACACTATTTAGTTTAATTGCACATATTTAAAAACAAAAATCACATAATATTAATTTTTTTTTTAAATCATAAAATGTTGTTGTAATGGAATTTTCTCATGGAACCCTTATTTTCACTTCACGGAACCCCGGGATTCTGCGGAACACCATTTGAGAAGCACTGATTTAAATCATTGTTCTGGGGTGGAACTGGGAATGATGGGTTCAGGCTGTCACAGGGAGAGAGGACAACCCTAGCCCTCTGTCACCATAGCAGCTTGAAGCCAGGTAAGAAGCCTCTGTCCATGGCTGCTGCAGCTGGCACAGCTGAGGGAGGGGTTCATGTTCCCCAGCTGGGAGACAGACAGACACACAGCCAACTCTCTGAAATATATATTAGATAGCTGCATCTTTTTCCACTCCTGCCCCCTTCTGTCCCAATGGGGTTATTGCTGTCCCGGTCCCCTTCTCTGGTCCCTTGCTGCTCCCTGTGGTCAGTATACAGTATAAATGTCCCTGCTAGCAGACCTGTCCCTTTCCATTTCATGAGATACAATCAAATTCCAGGCATATCCCATTGTCCTGGCACAACCAAACCCTTACTTTGCTTTAAGTTATAAGAGGAACCTGCATACCAAATTTGGTGGTGCTAGCTCTTACCGTTTAGGAGTTCTTGAACAAATAAACTCCTAGACAAACATATGTCTGTTTTTAAAATATAAAGTAAATAAGTTTTTTTAAAGAGCTAAATAGATACAAATTTTCAAAAATCTCAACAGATGTGTTGGTGTTATGTGGTTGATCATTTTGCCTCACTTACTCTCCTGGCAAGAGAACGGCAAAATTGTGACACAGGCAGCACCGTCTCAATGTTATACAGGGGAGAAGGGCCATTGAAAAGCATTTTTAGATTGCAGCAGCTTCTGAGGCTATTTAAAATGCTTTGCAATGGTACTTTTCCCCTACATAACCCAGAAAGAGCTGCTTATGTCACTGCTTTGCCCTTCTTTTGCCAGGAGAGTAAAGTAAAGCAAACCTCTGTTGATTTTGCTACCCAGAGTTGTGCTGCTGTGCTCTTTGTGGTAAGTTGAACATTGGTTACTTTATTGTAGAGTAAGCAGCCAGTTACTGACTGATGTATTGTAGATGTTTTCCCCCTGTTTATGCATGTGAGCTGTGCTGGATGCTAAGAAGATTGATACAATAACTCCTCTGATTGAAGACTGATGACATATTGATAATCTCAGCATGGATGGGGTTTTTTAAAAAGGTGAGTGAAAGTTATGGGATTAAACAAATCATTCTGAAGTGTAAAGTAACACATCACTACCATCAGTTATAATTAAAGTTCTGTTGACAGTCATGGAGACTGTCTGCTACTCCAGCACCAGGTAAGAAGTAATGTCGGGATAGGCTGCATAGTCGTGAATTTGCCACTCAGATGAAAGGGAATGATGTTGGTGTACTACACTTTTTGTGAACTTCAGTTTTGAACAGCTTTTCAGAAAACCGCATTGGATGCTGTCGGTTTCCCTGCAATTTTTGGAGGGGGTTGGAAGACTTGTAACTTCTGTGCCTTAATTACAGTGATTTGGATTCCCCAGCTTTTTTCTGCAGTGGTGAATTTTAATACTTCCTCTTCTCACACCTTAATGAATGCATTTCTTAATTCCTCTAAATCTGCCTGGTACTGGTTTTATTCTCTTTCCTTTCCCTTTCTATGCTGTTTTATTAATTGACAGGTTGGATCACAGAGAGCCCCATGAGACTAATCCAAGACCTCTTTTTAGTTATGCTAATGTTGTATTTTGGTATTCAACCTAATATGAACTCAGGTGAAACCAGAATTAGCCAGTCTGATATAGGGATGTGACTGGGTAACCAGTTACCTAACTGCGTGGTGCTTACTGGGTAACAGTTAACTGGTTCCCTGGGAGTAGTCCACTACTTGCAACCTGCTGTGGGCAGAGGGTTGCCCCACCAAGCATCCACGTGGGGCTGCCAGCCAGCAGCCCACCCCATGTGGTTGGACTGGGAGCTGGGAGCCAGCCCTGCACAGGTTTGGGAGTAGGAGCCCTCTGGGATCCCACTTAGTCGGTTAACTGGTTAAATGTTAGGTTAGCTGAATGATTAACCGGTTAGCTGTTTAATTGGGATTTTACATCCCTAATCTGATACTGAAAGCTGGGAGTGAAGTGAGGCAATGCCATTTACTTATGGTAACAAATTTACTGTTTCTTTGAACCTTGGTTTAGTAGAAGAATTGTTTCCACACACAGTTTCTTATCATTGTCTGTTTCTCTTTTATTTATAGCACATAAGTTTTTAAGCAACTCTGAGTAGTCCAGAATACATCCAAGCCAAGGAGATGGTATGAGGAAACCTGCCAAAAGTCTACGCAAGTTACCCTATTCTGGAGTTTGTATCCAAATCACCAACAATCCACGAGTATTTAGACCTGAGCAACAGCGTGATTGTAAGGGATGTGCCAACAGCTCTGTGATCTAAACTAAATTCCTGCTTTATCAATGAGTGAATGCATTAATTTTTTGAGCTGTTGATATATAAGTATGAGGCATTGGTTACTATGTGAAGCCTAAAACATGAGCTGTGAGATTAACTGAATCCATCTTGGCCAGCAACCGGTATGTTTTTAAAGCCTTTTGAAGCACAATACAAGATTTTAAAATCGTCTTTTGATCAAAGAATCAAGATAATATATTGGAAATGAAGGAGAACATTGATCTGGGCATGTTCCTTACTCCTTCTCTCCAGCCTTTTAACCCATTTAATCTCTTTTCAACCTGAGTGGTTAATGCCAGGTATTGCAGATAATGTGGAAAGAGACTAAAATAAGTGTGTGACTTGCATGTTCCTTACACTGTACTTGTCTAGCTCTGGATTTCATGGAGAGGGGTTCAAACTGTGTGGGAGAACTGGATGCTTGTGACTTTGTACTACAGAACTAAAAAGAGCTCCTTGTCACACACTGAAAAGGCATTTTAGGGATTGTAACGAGCCCGGGAGTCAAAAAATGACCCAGGAAGTACTCCCATTTCCTATGTATCCAACAACTAACACAGTGAAATCTGATTTACTCCATAATGGCAACAAGTTTGTTTCGGTCCTGATGCAGCTTCTGCTACATAATCATGGGCTGTGTGGTCTGAAAGCTTGTTTCTCTCACCAATAGAAGTTGTCCGAATGAAAGACACTACCTCACCCATGTTGATAAGCCAAGAGAAAGGCATTTTCCCAAACAAGCTCATTTCTACCAACCAAGCTTTACCATGCTAAACCATCCAGCACAGCAAGTCTAGCGATGTCTGTTTTGGGAGGCTGGCAAGCTCTTGAGAAAGATGTGTAGGATCCGAATCTGAACTCAGAAGAGAGCAGCACCAATGACTTTGGTTGACTATTAACTTGATGAGTGTGTTTTGCTTGTTTGTATGCAGTCCTTTGAATGTTTGCATCACATTATTCAAGGCTTTGTGTGCTCCACAAAAAGCTTGACATAAAGCAAGGTGCCTGTGTGACC
Source organism: Pelodiscus sinensis (assembly GCF_049634645.1). Taxonomy (NCBI): domain Eukaryota; kingdom Metazoa; phylum Chordata; order Testudines; family Trionychidae; genus Pelodiscus; species Pelodiscus sinensis. Next base: position 6,540,583 of record NC_134736.1, read on the forward strand.
CAGTGCAGTGGTCTGGACCTCCGATGTCAGCTTCACATAAGTGTAAAATGCAGATTCATATTTAGTGTAAAAATAGAGATTCATATTTAACTAGGTACAAAAGTGAATATGCTCACAGCAGGTTTCCCTTTGCTTTTGAATATTAAATGCCATTTATTTTATGCTGGTCTTTCATTTCATTGTCTGTATGATGCAGAATGTGTGGTGAGGTTTTTGGTTTTGTTTTTTTGGAAAATGCCTGCCTATTCTTTATGAACTGGCAGGGGGAAGCAAGAGGTTATTGCAATTGTATAGGCATCTAGGGAGGTGTCGGGGGAGGCTTGGGTTTATAAGATAAGCATACTAACTCTATGCAAAAATGAGGATTATCTGTGAAATATATTACTGTTGATACTGAAATGTGCATCATTAACATATTAGGTTAACACCCGTTGGGATGAATTAAGGGACAGTTCACTCCTAAGATATTTTTCCAGGTTGTCTGCATACTCAAGCCGATGACTTTCCAATGCCTTGTACTTGGTTCACATTTGTAAAGTTTTGGACAACCACCTTAAGAGCACGAGACATTCTTTTTTAAGTGTCAGTCTGGATTTGGCTCACTACGGGTATGTTTACACTGCATTCCTCTTTCAAGAGAGGAATGCAAATGTAGACATCTGAAATTGCAAATGAAGTGGGGATTTTGGTTTAAGGATTATTTTGGAAGAAAGGTTTTCTCTCGAAATAACGGCGTTAACAGCGTTTTTTATTTCAAAATAAGGTATTTCGAAATAGCAGCTGTCCGCAATTATGCAAATGAAGTGCAGGATATTTAAATCCCCACTTCATTTGCAATTTTGGATGTCTACATTTGCATTCCTCTCTCGAAAGAGGAATGCAGTGTACACATACCCTACTTCTGCAGCAAAGGGAAAATTCTGTAGCTGTGAAAGGAGGAAGTACAGTCTTGACTACAAATAGCGGGCTTCTGAGATCTTGTTTAGAGAATTCTTGTACAGTTTAGTCCTGCCAGTAACACTTCTCATGTGAATATGTTCATTGGGTTGGATTTTGGAATGTATAGCTGTGGTCTGAGTGCTACTATTTCCATTCTTGTCCAGGTTTATCCAGAGAGCTGGTTGCCCCAGTTTGGGATTAGTTGTGATCTGTTGGTTCCTGCATTCTCTCATGTCCTGTCATGCAAGTTTAACATGCTTCTTTTCATGTTCTTTTGTTGTAAGTCTTCAATTCCTGAGGGATCCTGCAGCATTTCATATTGTCTACACATACTTCAATTTGATTCCAGAGTTATTCCCAAATGGAGCTTGTTTCTTACACCTGGAATTTTGCCTGACTTTATCTCACTGGTCTGATGAGGAACTGGAAGTTTTGAATAGCGAACAGGGTATTTGGTGTCTATTTTAGAAGAGAGGAAGGATGGTCCAGTGTTCAGAATGCTATCTGGGTTCAGTTCTGTGCTCTGCTGCAGTCTGACCTTGGGCACGTTACTCAGATTCTCTGTGTCTCTATTCCTCACCTCTACAGTGGGGATAATAGCCCTGCCCTACCTCACAAGGGTGTTGTGAGGCTAATTACATTAAAGATCATGAGATGCTCAGAAAATGTGGTAATGAGCGCCAGATAATTTCTTAATATTACGCTTCCCTTTCCCACACAGACATCTTGGAAGCTATTGAAGATACGTTGCTACATAAGGACTTGGAAGAGTATTTGACACAATATGTGGTAGGGTTGAGCAGTTTTGGCTCCCAATACTGTGTACAGCAAATGCTGCTGCTTATTTATATGTCTCTTATTTATCCTTTTCAAAATTCAGTTTTAAAAAAATTTGTAAATGCCATTAAACCCAAGGCCTGCTGTCTTATACTGGTGGTGATAATACCTCACTCTCATGTAGAACTTTCCATCCTCGGAGCTCAGTGTAAAGTCTGCATCAGTGCCCTTCTGCTGTCTGCCACGGGAGCTTTGCCTGATCGAGTTCCTGACTTCTAAACACAGAAGAATCTGTACTAGAGAATAGGGATGTGAATGGATAAGTGGTTAACCAGTTACCCAGTAAGCATCACCCTGTTACCCAGGGGCTGCCCCACAGGGCTGCTGGCTCCCAGCCTGAATGGGCTCACAGGCTCACAACCCTGAGTGGGGTCAGAAGAAGCTGGGCTAGAGCAGCCCCTGCCTGTGGCATGGGGGGTCACTCTGGCCTGGCCATGATGGGCCGGCGGAGGAGTGGTACGCCTGCCCAGCGGGCTGGAATGGCTCCCCTGCCTGGCCCTGTTTAAATGTTAAGTTTAACCGGCTAACAAGTTATATGGATTTCATATCCCTACTAGAGAGAAGGCAGCAAATACCACATGCCATAGACTGCAAAGTGATGGCCATTATGTGGTTAGGCTATGGTCTCTAAGGGTGCATCTACACAGCACCCTTACCTCTAAATAAGCTATGCGATTTGCTCTACTGAGATTATTTCCATGTTATTTGGAAATAAGTCACTATTCCAAAACGTCCCTTATCCTTCACGCAATGAGGTTTACAAGGACGTCAGAATAGCGAGCCTGTTATATTTCGATATACCGGGCTTGCTTTTAAGACACGGGCTAGCTATTTTGGTATACCGGAGATATCCCGAAATAGCTTTGCTGTGTAGACGTAGACAGAGAAAATATAGCTCCAGCCTGCCCTTTTCAGTATCTCTTAGGTGAGAGCTGTTTAATAGTCTGCACTTGCAACTGTTATTGGTTTCTCAGAAGAGTGTTCCTAGTTAAGAGTCGGCACCAGTGTCCCAGAGAGAGGCTTCCGTTAGTTTGGTGAGATTCAGCAATCAACATTATATCCCTTTTTTATGTATATGTACATCATGCTCTGCAGTAGATGCCATGTGCCAATCAAATGATTGTTTCCTGGCTTGGAAGAGCTTTATCTAAAGGCATATTGGCTATAATACAGAACTGTACAAAATAAGTAGGATGGAGCACTTCAGGACAATTTCACACGACTGGAAAAACTACATTTGCTAACTCTGCTTCCACTAAGAAACCTCTAAGGAGCTTCCAGCCTTCAGATCATTAATCCATCTGTTTTTTTTTCTTGATTAGAGATTGGGTTGGGGAGGGAAAGTGATATAAGTGAGGAAGAGAGGTGTAGTTATGGACATATACTGCTCCACAGGTGAGTCTCTCTGGCCATATGAGGAAATATACAAAAACTCATGCCGCTACATCCTGTCATCAAACAAATCTGGCTCTGAAGCATCTGAAATGTCAGTAGCTACTTACAGAGCACATGCAACATTTATTTCTTCTGTTGCACTTCAAAAAATATCATGAGACTGAAGCAAAACCAGTTTGAAGGAGTCTCTAGGAAGCAAAGATGCGCCAAAGGCTTTGGCAGAACATGTTTATATGGGAGTGAAAAAACAACAGAAGTGAGTGCAGGACGTTGCTGTGAGTTGACTCTGCCAATAAAAACACTCAGGGAGCCAGTTCTGGAGCAGTATGCCTCCAGTCATATTCATTGCAAACATTAAAATATTTGTAAGTTGCTATAGCTGTTTCTGTCTGTTCATAAGTATTACAGGTCAAGTTGATAGAGACATAGGGCCTGTCTTGGATAGCTGGCAATCTGAGAGAGTGCCTGCCGGTCAGGATTTGGTGGCCTGTCATTGACTTCAGGGGTCCAAGTTCAATCCTTGCCAAAATATGGCCACTTCCTAGTGAGAAAATGATAACCTGCCAGTTGACTACCAGTGTGGATAATGCTAGGCAATTGCTGATGATTGGCACTAGGAAGGGGGTAGCCACTGACTGGTGATAGCTAACTTCCTGGGATTCATTAAATGAATTAGTGCATTATAGTAAGCAGCTGTATGTGTATTCATTTTTTTATTCTTCAGATCTTGAAATATTCTGTTTTTAGCCAGAACATAAGCAACTTTGAGTCCTTGAAAAACAGGTAAAGAGAGTACAAAGCTCAGGCAACGTAGTAAAACTTGGGTGTGTATGCTCTTACATCCCTATTTTGGTAACTAAATGAATGTCCTTATTGTTAAAAGAACTAACAACTTGCAGCTCTCATTGAAGTCAGTGAAAGTCTCTAAGTGCATTCAGCACCTCTGAAGTTCAGGCCAGATATTTAGGTGTTGAAATATGGTTTTAAGTAGTTAATTTCAGTAAACTAATTTTGAAACATTTTGCCTAAATATTAAAGCTCCCTACATTCATTTTTTTTTATCTGGAAGGGGAGCGAATAACACATCAGCTGTGTTCTTTCCTCATTCTGAAATCAAAATGTTAAATATGGTGGTGACAGTAACTGATAAGAACAAGTCTCCTTGAACTTGTCACCGCCTATCTAGCATGCCATTTGTGGAGACCTTTCAAGCCATTGGTGCAGGAACAAGTTAAATGTTTCAGTGCCAAAGTGTTCCCTTTTCCTTCAAGTTTAAGGCTGCTTTCAGACTGGAAAGAGGACAGGTGCTTGTGTCAGAGATAAAAAAAGTTTCTTTGATGTTTAACAGATGTGATTCCTGCACTCCTCTCATAGCTGCTGCTTGTGGGACAGAGGCAAAAGCTTAATGGAAAACGTGCTTTCTTGCAGTCAGATATGTTTGAGTTCACCTTTGGGCAATCAACCCAAGTTATTTGGAAAAGGGCAGGCACCAGCGAAACCAAAGATGAAACTAGTGAAACACTCTCACCTTCACACTTATAATTAATGAAAGTAATATAAATCTGCTCCAAACCATTTCACAGACACAGAATATCCAAGTTAAGAACAAGAAGCTAGATGGTAAATCATCCTTTCCCTCTCCCAGGAACCAATACAAGATTGTTTCATAGAACAGAGGACACCAAATGAAATTAATGGGTGGCAGGTTTAGAACTAATAAAAGAAAATTCTTCTTCAAACAGCGTGTAGTCAACCTGTGGAACTCCTTGCCAGAGGAGGCTGTGAAGGCTAGGACTATAACAGAGTTTAAAGAGAAGCTAGATAATTTCATGGAGGTTAGGTCCATAAAAGGCTCTTAGCCAGGGGATAGAAGTGGTGTTCCTGGCCTCTGTTTATCAGAGGCTGGAGAAGGATGGCAAGAGACAAATCGCTGATCATTGTCTTCGGTCCACCCTCTCTAGGGCACCTGGTGCTGGCCACTGTCGGCAGACAGGCTACTGGGCTAGATGGACCTTTGGTCTGACCCAGTACAGCCGTTCTTATGTTCAGCCTTGTTTTAAGCATCAAGCAATTGCACTTCCATTGCTTTTGGGATGAGAGGGTTCCGTAGCCTAATACATTGCTCTGATTAAGCTGCATATTAGGGAGAAAAAATCTTTTTTCATCCAATCACTCCTACACATACAGCACTGCTACACTAAAAAAATGCCTTCCCATTGATGTTTCCATTCTTTAACGGTAGGGTTATGTCCTTCCCCTTAGCCAAGGTATAGATATTTTGTTCTCTTTTTTTTGAACACAGTGCTCACAGATGATGTGATGCCTACAAGATGTGATGCCAAGGTTCAGACATGGTGGGATCAGGGCCTGGTGGAGGATGACTAATTCCCAGTCTTGTGACAGGGTCTCTTCCTGTAAACAGCCCAAAATTGCATTCGCCTTTTTTGTAACCCTGTTTCGTTGCAAAAAATTCATCTATTTTGTTCTTTGGTGTCACAATTGTCAGTTGGGTAAAAGTGTGATTCAGTTAAGGAAAAGGTATGTCATCTCAACTATCAAAACAAGACATGTGGGCATCTCTCTACCCCGCTGGTCAGTTCTGTTCCTCTTTGTCTTGAGTTAGAGACAGGATTCCAAGTACTCGGTTATAATTTGGAGGGCACATAGGTGGCCTCCTTGCTAAGAATAAAGTCCCCCACACAACTTTCTCCTTGAAGTATATACCTATGAATATTACTGCCTAACAACTTAGAAATATAGTTCTGATGCTTTGTATCCCACATTCTCCATGTTTGGATCTGTATAGCAATTAACCATCAATAAAACCTCACTGCTTGGGCACTGTGCCTTTTGGGATGATGGACGGGAGTTATATAACTTGCCCAAGAATACGCAACTCATTGGCTGAACTAGGATTAGAACAAAGGAACTGCAGGTCCATGTCTAATCCACCACTTTAAATATTAACAATATTTTAGTTTGCTGTTATTTCACTATGAAGACTCAATGTACCATAAGCTATCGCAACTTGTGGCAGATTTGACACCACAATTAACTTGGTTTCTTCAGGCAGTGAGGATGGACCAAATGGGTCTGCATTGTCTCTACTGGCAGAGGTCAACAACAAATATTGGTGGCAATGAACTAACTTTTTCTCTCTAGGGAACTGCTGTGACTCTATACTGCACTATTGTACTTACCAGAGCTTTCCCATTTCACCTAGTAAGTGAATGCTCTAATATGATGATCTCTTAATTAGGGAAGCATATTCCAGACTGCTCATCAGTCCTTGAAACATCCACAGTCTGATTTTTAGCAGTGGAGTTCACTAATGAAGGTGAAAATTTCACTGCAGCACCAGTGCAAAGACCTGAAATATGTGGATAGAACAGTTCTAAGATTACCCTGGTAAGACCACTGCAAAGGCGCTTTCACCTTGTATGGGATTCAGTCTGATTCCCTGCCTCAGGTATGGATTCAACTGGCTCTGAAAATCTTGGGAGAAGTGCCTGTCTTCTGACTTTATCTTTGAAAGTAGGTGCCTTTGGTTTCTTCTTGCTTGAAGCTGTTAATTAGTTTTGAATGAGTGTGGGGGATTAGTGGACTATTGAGCCTTCTTTGGCCAGACTTCTCTAGCAACTCATTTTATCTTTTAGCGCAACTCATTTTATCTTTTAGCACAGACAACTGTCGGTGTCATTGCTGCGATCTCTTCATATGCTGGATTTATCCTAATTTGTAATATGTGCAGAGGAGAGAAATTAATCAGAAGATCTCCTTTGACACCTTAAATTTATAACACCTACAGTGATCTATTAATATACATAGGGCAGTTGTCCACTAGAGGGCACATGAGCTTCACATTTGATACTCTTGGATCGTTAGTGAAGTTGACTTTGAATATAATTCCTCAATATTTTGTTTTGAGATCACACAGGTCACTGTAAAAAAGTAAAAGTGTGTGCAAAGTACTTGGTGGATCACTTTGTTTGAAGCAGAACAAGATGTGAATCGGGGTAGCAAAACCATCTGCAGAAAGGCTGTTCTCTCAGCTGCAATTTTTTCCCTGGATGTTATTTTGAAGTTGTATTTCAGAACTTTTCATCAGCAATCAAAGCCTCCAATACAGCCTTCAATGTCGCCGTTGGGCCGTAGCTGGCCCATTGGAAACACTGCCCAACGCAAGAGCTTCGTGCTCTTACTGACAAGGAGGGGTGTGTATGTACTGGGGGTATTTCCTTACAGATGTGATCCTCGCCCAGTTGAAATGCTGCTGTCATTGGGAAGTAGGTTATTTTGCTTCAGAAAATAGTAGCTTTGAAGGTGAACACCAGTTTCCCCATTGTCCTTTGTTAAGGTGTGAATTTAGTCAATGTGGAGGATCCCCATCCTGCTGACTGAGCAAGCACAGGCCCAACTTGGAGGCTTTGGGTGGAGAAGTAAACAGTGTAGCTTCCTTTTTCTGCTAATTAATGATTTTTGGCAAACCTTTCCTCAGTACAGGTACACACAGTAAATACATCAGTACATGAGCCACTGCTGATGCAGAGGGGAGAGTAACATAGCACATTGGACTCATGAGACTATGTGGGGCAGGGATGATGTCTGTTACAGGTTTGTACAGTACCTAGTGCGTGGTGCCCATCCAGGCTAGCCTAATACAATACTGGACATCCTGGCCTCTGTCTGGAGCCTGGGTAGTGGGTGAACCTAGTACTGGGAGAGGCAATTCCCCAGCCCCATCCCTGCTGCCCAAGGCCCGCCATGGGAGCCAACCCCACGTCCCATAGGGACAGGCCCCTAGTGGCACATGGCCCCTGCTTCCTGGCCCCAGTCTGTATAGGCATCACCTTCCCTTGCCTCTTTTACCCACGGGGAGCCGGGCTTCTGTCAGCCCTCAAGCCATCTGCCTGGGGCGAAGTGGCCCCTGCCGGGGGCGCCTGAGGGGGGGTGAGCGCTGGGCAATGTGTGTGCATCTGATTGTGTCCTAATCCCCCGAAGCTCCTTGGTCTGGTGCAGGGTGGGACTGGCCCAGCAGCAGGGCAGGTCTGGGGGCCCAGCTCGCTCCATGCCCCCAAGGAAGGGGGCGCAGGCCCAGGGAAGTGACAGGCACAGAGGTGGAGGGAAGGGCGGGGGGGTGCAATGAGGGGGTCCTGCCAGCAATGCATATGGTAGCATTGGGACGGTGCATTGCCCCCCCTTGACCCCTTCCCGATAACTGCTGAATGGGGTGCCCCCTCGCTGCACCCCTGGGGAGCCTCTGTGCACCCCTCCCCCACAGGCCTCAGTCCCACTGGGTAGAGCAGCTGTGGGAGCAGAGGCAGCCAGGGCTAACTAGGGCTGGGGGGGGGGGAGCGTGTAGGTAGCCTAGTCTCCCCCCCCCCCCCGAATGGCCTCGCCCAGGCACAAGCCGGCGCGGAGGGGGGGGAGGGGAGGCGCGCTCCTGGGGACAGCTCTGAGGAGAGCCCCGCTGCCGGGGGAGGGGGCGCCACGCAGGGAACAGCCCCAGGGGGCCGTTGCTCCTCCGGCGGCGGTGGCTCCGGTTGCCATGGCGAGACCCCTCCTCCGCTGACGCGCGCGGTGACGCGCGGAGCAGGGGGGGAGGGGGCGGGGCGGCGCGGCTGGAGGGCGCCGCACGGCCGCAGACGGACCGAGCCGCCGCCGCCCCCCGAGCCCAGCATGGTAATGGCCGAGCCCCGGCGGCCCCCCGCGCTGCTGCCCCGCGGGCCCGGGCCCGTCCGCGTCGGGTTCTACGACATCGAGGGCACGCTGGGGAAGGGCAACTTCGCCGTGGTGAAGCTGGGGCGGCACCGGATCACGCGCAGCGAGGTGAGGCGGCCGGGCCGGGGGGGGACCGGGCCGCCCTCGGGCACCGGCTCGTGAGGAGGCGGGGCCGGGCCAGACCCTTCCCCTCCCCCCGCCACGGGGGCCGGAGCCGAGAGGACGGAGGTGGCACCAGGTGCGCCCTGCCCTCCCAAGCCATCCGCGCCGCCGGCCCGCGGCTCCCTTTGTCCCGCCGCGGGGCCGGGGATGGAGCCGCCCCCCCGCCTCTCGCCCGCGGGGTCCGGCTGGGGGGGGGGGGGGACTCGCCCTTGGAGCTCGCCTCCCTCCCAGTCACCGTGACAGCAGAGCGAGCTTCCTCCGGCCCCCTGGGGCGGCCGCAGCCGGACAGGCGCGAGCCGGCGACGGGGCGCTGGGTTTGCCTTGGAGCCTGCACTTGCCTGCCCCTCTGCGGCTGCCGGTACCGGCGCTAGCAAGACACGGTGGCTGAGGATCCCCCCCCCCCTCCTGGGGCCAGCTTGCGCTGGTGGCGGAGCGAAGCGGTGGAGAACAACTCCTCCCCGCGCGGGTCTCGGGATGGTCAGCTCAGGAGGAGCGGTCAGCAGGTGGCTGATCTCTTTGTCACGGCCCAACGCCGAACAGCTTTGCAGCGCCTCATTTGTAACTGCAGAGGGGCTGGGGCGCAAACCATTAGGTGCAAGGGAGCAGGCGATTATTTTACTGTCATACCTGAGGTGCCAAGTGCAAGGGTGCTGGGGCTACGATGTGTCTAACCTGGCAAGCCCCAGCACAAATCAAGCACTGCAGCTTTGAATCCAAAAGGCTAAATTGTTCCTTATTCTGCTGTCCCGTTTGCATTCCGGGTAGTATCTTCAGGTGTTAGGGCCAGCTTCAGTACTTCAGTTTGAAGAATGATTCCTTCATATCCCATTCCCCTGAATCAGCCTGTCTGGGTACTAAATTAAAAACAGTCATCTTTTCAGAAATGCAAGTTATCCATTCAATACCAGTTTCAGAAAACCATAATTATTTTATGCATTATGTATAATTATACTACTAGTCTGCTTTGGTAAAAAGGTAGTTAGATATATTTTTAAAATATTAAATATCTGATGGAAGCAGCATGTGTGGATCTCATTGATTAATCATTGTAAAAAAATGAATACGTTCAGTTCCTCTACATGGATTTAATTGTTATATTTCCTATTTTTAATAAACCTTTTCCTTTGATGTGATGTGAATGATCCACATAGACAAGGAAACTGAACAAAACTACGGTATGTCAAAAGCACAAAGTAAACCAATTAAAAGCTGTAAGTTTTCACTCACAGTGATCTTAAATGATACAAGTATCAATAGACAGGAGGCAGAACTACATTTTTAACTCCAATGGTAATTTGACTGTTAAAATTGTTGAAGGCACATAGTAGTGGTCACTCTTCAAAACTGTGCACAATATTAGTGACCTTGAGGTCCCTTCCACCCTGCGTTTCTGTGCTTCTATGAAAATCCAAAGCATTAAAGGAAATTTAATCAAGTTATGGCTTAAACTGCAGTTTAAGAAGTAAAGGCACCAAGTCAAATGCTTTTTAAATCCTTTCCTTGCTACAAAAGATGACCCAAGTTTGGAAGTTGGAATTTTAAGTCATGTTGAGTTACAGTGTTAATGTTTCACTTATAAGGCAGTAGATAAATCTATTTGTTTTCTGGTCTTCAGTCATCTGGTCTCAGTGACACTGCTGTGTCAATCATAACTTTTCATTGTAATTCAGATATTAGATCTGTGTTCGGTTTTATGAAAACTTAAAATTATATAAAGTCCAAACAACTTAACACTCAGTTTGACTCAAGTTAGCTTAAAAAATGCCTGAACTAAAGTACGTTCTAAAAACTTTACTAAAGGTCAGTAGAAATAAGTTTACATTTGGTTAAATAGATTTGCATTTTGGTTAGGGCTTTGAATGCTGTGTTCAATTTGAAAGCTGTTTTTATAGTTCACGTTGTGAATTGCTACTACCATGATGGGGGTGATTCCAGGACTGTGAATGGCAGAGTGAAGTTATGAATAACAGTTGTATTTCACATGATCCAGCTCAAATTAAACCTATATATTACCCATAATTTTTGTAGCAGGTTTTCTGTTTCCAAAATTTTGAGATTAAACCAGGTTGTACACTCTTTTATTTATTTATTTTGCACAATCACTTCTTTCTACAACAAGACATCTATAAGCATAGGGTTTGGTTAGTAGGTGCAGCTAGCTGAATTGCAAGGGAGAGGGACCTTATTAACTCTCACTAATGGAAAAGGAAATTAACATTCTGAACAAGTACCAGTACTGTAAATCAGTGGACTCCAACCTTTTGGGGCTGCCGGGTGCCCGGGGTACGGGCCAGGCATGCACTGCGTGCCCGGGGCGCAAGAATGGCTTGGGCTTGCCCTGGTCACTAAGCGGGCGCCATGGCGCCCGCAGGCACTGGGTTGGGGACCACTGCTGTACATTGTTCAAATTCAGGCCAGTGAGTTCCACCAGCTCTGCAACATGTGTACACGCAAGACATTGGAAGGGTTCTTGATCTGCTGAGGCTTCCAGTGATTCTTCTAGAAGGGAGAACATTGAAACTCAGTGTGTAGCTAATAACACGTACGTGTATTTCTGGAGTTGCTCTGTGCTCATCTCACATTTAACCTCCTATATTTTAAGACTATCTTAAGTTTGTAGAGATGTAAGCGACTGGTTGCTCCCCTCCTCCCCCCCACACCCAGGGACTATAGAATAGTTGACTAACTGATAAGAATTCATGAGGTTAATCGACTATTCAGTTAACCAATATTTAATATCCCTAGTTTGGACAGGGCATGATGGAGAACCATGGAACCATGGGGGAGCTCCCAGCTTAACATGCCTGTGCCCTACTGAGAACCAGATTTGGGCCAGGCAGGAAGAGAGCCTGGTGGAGTAATCTGGGCCACTAGTCCTTATCCTGGAGCTCCATGCCCCACAGCCCGCTCCCCTCCTTCCATCCCTACTCCTCACTTCCATCCTCCATTCCTACACCTCCATCCCCCTGCTTCCATTCCTGCACTCACCCATCCTTCCTAACCCCACACTTTCTATCCCTACCCATACCTCCTTCCTCCATTCCTGCGCCCCCATCCTTCCCTAACACCTCCCCTTCTGCGCCCCCCACTGCCCATCCCCCTGCCTCCATTCCTATATCCCTCTTACCCCCACCATTCCCCCTTACTGCACCACCCATCCTCACACACACATTATTCCCCCTTGCTCCCTCGCTACGCACACCCTGCCTCCTTCCGTGAATTTGTCAAGCTGCATGCCCCAACCCCCAGGAACACCACTGTGCTGGGCAGCACAGCCCCGGCCACTGCAGCAGGAGCCACAGCCTACTCCCAGCCCAGCCTTTCCAAATGCACTTCTTGGGGCACTTTGCTCCTTAGTGAGCTCAGAGCACAGAGTGGCCGCTTTAAAGTGGCCAAGACCTGCTCAAGACCTATGGTGTGGCTAAGACCTGCCCAGCTTGTGGTGGACCCAGGAGAGCGTGCCTGAGCCAGTGGCCTGGTGTCAGGTTACTGGCACACGCCAGAGTGGCTTGCTCTAGGGGAGACCTGCGTCGTGGCCCCCAAGCTCTGTGCCCGGGCCGGGGCACACAGAGCATAGACACCTGGCAGGCAAGTGGGCTGGGCAGGCTGGGGATGGGCCTTGGGGGGCGTGCGGGTACGGAGCCACCGTCCTCTCACCCCCATTTCTCGGAGTGGTCACTTGGGTAAGGCTCCTGGGGCAGGGCCCCCAGGGAAGGGTGAGGTGGGATGCAGAGTGACGTTATGATGTCACTGTCATCCTGTAGGAAATTTTTTTGATAGAGATTACTTTAAAAATACAGTATCTGTGAAGTATATAAACCTGGTTTACACGCAGAATCCATCCTATGTGTGGGATCCTACGTAATGGAATTGTAATGAAATGCTGCAGGCCTTAAACTTACTTGTCATTAAATTAATCTAATACAGATAAAGGTCAAATTAGACTGAAGCAGAATGTGTACATAAGAAAAGGTGGTTCAGAATGTGGAGTGTTGCAAACTAGTTCTAAATTAAGTGTGAAATCATATAACTGCAACCTTAATTTTGCATCTGTGCACTCAAGTGAAGTAATGTGAAAGTTAATAGAAATGTAGTAATTGGTATGTATTCTCAGCAATGTTTGATATAGTGATCTTACCTCCCCGTAAGATCAGTCAGTACTAGATGTGTGAGAGGAGGCAGCTGCATTCTTGGTAGGTTTTTGCATGCAGTACAGATTTGATCAGAGAAATAGATTTGAGCATGACACAAGAAGTTATGTTCAGGAGGACAAAGGAAAAAATAGGAGATGACAGATCAAGTGTGCATATGCATGATGCATTAGTTCAAAACACAAGACCCACAAATTGGTTTAGCTTAACCTGATTTAAGTGAAGCTAATAGTGATGTAGCTATGTTGGAGCAAACCCGTATTGAAGAAGCACTACATTATTTCAGTCAGGCATGGGTGCCATCAACAGTCGATTTAGTGGGTCCTTTCTAGACCGGCTAAATCAAACTCTGGGAGACTGATTTCTGCAGGATTGATCTCTTGGTAAGTGGCTTACTCTAGGCTAGAATGTTTTACACTATCATGGTAAGTCTATCTAGGGAGTTTGCATCCAGTAATTGCACTAGTGCAAATTTCTCTAACCTAGACTGGGCCTAAGGCTTTAGGTTGACCTATGCAATTTAAATGGCAGCTGCAAAGAAGAACAAATGGGTTTGTGCCTTACACTTTGTATCTCACAGGTCTCAAGGATGTTCAACCTTTTCCTAACATTAGAACTTTTTTGGAGTGACTGGAGGCCAATTGAAAGTAAGGATTATTGGACTAACTTTTTTGTTTGATATCTGTTTAAACTTAGATGCTTGACAGTTTCAGTTCCCTGCCCCGTCTGTCAAAGGCAGAGAAGGCTCCCACTCCAGTTCTCTAGTCATCTAGCAAAACCAAGGAAGGAAAAGCTTGCTATTCCTGATATTTTGAACTTTAAAAAGCAAGTACAATTTCAAAAAGGTTTTAGGCTTTTATTCATCTTAAAATAGGAGGGGGAGAAATGTAAGCCATTTTTACCCCTTTTTTGGTCACCTTTAAACTGATTTCACGAGTAAGGGTAAATAAATGTTTTAAAGCTATGTGTGTTACAGGGTAAGTGTGAGTCAAATACACCGTGATTTGCAATCTTAACTGTAGGAGTATGCTAGAATCACGTAACTTGCATAATTGTCTTTAATTTGGTGTGTGCTTTGAGTGGTGACGTGTTGCCATAGATAGAGATTGACCATGATAGAGAAATGAGAATTCAGTTATTCATCAAGAAAACCTTTATGCGGTATACTGGAAAGATTAGTGCAATGTTATGACATTTCTGAAAGAGATTAGTGTTTGCTCATGACTTGTATATTCATATTCATTGAGAGGGATGATTTAATAGTTCAGTATTTTTGGTGCAAAAATGTAAAATTGAAATCTTTGCTGCAGTTAGAAGCTGCATCTCCAGCTTTAACAAAATAGACTTTTACCTATGTTTCATTCTAATCAAGATACTGTTACGATTGATTGCTGGTGAAAATGAGCTCAGTGCTAAGTTCCTATTCATATTCATGTGTAGTTGCATAGTGTTTCCTAGTGATTTTTCTCTAAATCTTCAGGTTTCAAAAATGTCTGAGGTATCTAATCTACATTTAAACATTTGGAACAGAGGAGCCAGATGTCTATAAAACTCTTTCAGATTAAGAAATGTTTAGCCCTATATTGCTTACAAGGTCAATCCTAATACAAAACTTCAACCTGCATTAGAGACTACGCCACAGAATATTTATTAGTAGCATCTCTTACTGCATCTTTATTTCCGGAAAACTGTAAGCACTTAACTATAGCCAGTACTACATTATGAGATTATTTCAGAAATTCAAAAGAATGAAGTAGCATGTAGCTAAATAAATAAAAAAAATTATAATTACAGTTTTATCGGAGAGATAGTGTGGCAGTTGTCATGTTGAGTGGTCTGTACACTGAAAAATCTTGGTTTTTAAGCATTTGACTGAAAATGGAATGTATATGTTCATGGATTTTTAACAGGTTGGTAGAGTTTATCTATTGACCAACCCTCACAGTAGGTGATAGAACACTGTAAAAAGCTGAAGTTCACTTAACTCATTTTGTGGGGGCAGCTTTTTATCTCCATCTAGAATGGAAAGAAAATAGCAAGGAATTCTCAGGAAAGAGCATTAAGTCAGAGGAGGTGCTGAAGTGAAACCCTAGGAACAATCAGTAGTAAGAAGAAAACTAATACTGAAGTCTCTATTTTTTTATTTTGTTGTTGTTAATACCTAAATACCTAAATCACAGGCAGAATGAGGGTTTAGATGATAATTTAGGGTTTTTGTGTTTTTCAGACTGTCCTACTCCGCTTTATACCAGAGTTCACTTAATACAGCTGAGCAAGTCAGCCATTAGTCTATAAAGAAAGTAATTGCATTTTTAAACTCAAAATTAGGCCTAAGGAAATGTAGATCTAACCAAGGAAATTTGTAAGATGTTCATTCCCACTCGGGCACCTGGCATTATCAGAAGACAGAATGAGCTAGATGGAGCTTTGGTCTGATCTATTATGGCCATTCTTATGTTCTAAAGTATTACATTTTAAATTACCATAACTGAATTTTTCAGAACTTGTTTGAATGTTTATATTATTATTATATTTGGAGATAAGTTCACCTATGTAAGTCAAAAACCTGATGACGTTAAAAGCTTGCTTGTTTTCTTTACACTAAATTTGACGCTGATATTTGCAAGTTATATAGTGGAGGGTTCAGTGTTAGCGATAGAATTTTTGCAATGAACAGCTATTTGACTGTGGGAAATGTAGATCTCTTTAATAAGGTTGTGTACCATGCTGGTCTCTAATGAAAATGCATTTTGCTTCAGAATTGGAGAGACTGAATTTTAGTTTGATTAGTGTTATTTAGAAGCCATTAAAACAGATCATCTTCGATTTGCACTAAAATGTTTGACTTGAAGACTGAATTTCTTGGAGCTGTCTGGCTTCCTGACCTTCAGACGAAGGAATTATTTTCAGTCTTTGCACCATCTTCTAAGGTAGACTGAACATAAGAATGGCCGTACTGGGTCAGACCAAAGGTCCATCTAGCCCAGTAGCCTGTCTGCCGACAGTGGCCAGCACCAGGTGCCCCAGAGAGGGTGGACCGAAGACAATGATCAAGCGATTTGTCTCCTGCCATCCTTCTCCAGCCTCTGACAAACAGAGGCCAAGGACACCATTTTATCCCCTAGCTAATAGCCTTTTATGGACCTAACCTCCATGAAATTATCTAGCTTCTCTTTAAACTCTATTATAGTCCTAGTCTTCACAGCCTCCTCTGGCAAGGAGTTCCACAGGTTGACTACACACTGTGTGAAGAAGAACTTTCTTTTATTAGTTTTAAACCTGCTACCCATTAATTTCATTTGGTGTCCTCTAGTTCTTCTATTTAGGGAACTAATAAATAACTTTTTTTATCGGCCCTCTCCACACCACTCATGATTTTATATACTTCTATCATATCCCCCCTCAGTTTCCTCTTTTCTAAACTGAAAAGTCCCAGTCGCTTTAACCTCTCCTCATATGGGACCTGTTCCAAACCCCTAATCATTTTAGTTGCCCTTTTCTGAAGCCTTTCCAAGGCTAAAATATCTTTTTTGAGGTGAGGAGACCACATGTGTACACGGTATTCAACCAATACTGGTTGTATTGTTAGGAGATTTTTAAACATCCACAGCATGTCCTCTCAATGGGGAACATTTGGAAGATGAGGAAGTGACAGAAAGTCACATAGAATGCACATTAATTTAACATTAAACTATAATAAATGTTACAGGAGGACTCAGTTCTTCCACTTGCTTTTTGCATGGTTTGGTTCCTGAAGATTCGTCTTTGGGGATGAAATTCCCCAAGGTTGGTCTCAGATCAGAGATTATTTTTGTTTTTCAGTTGATTCAGATAGCAGAAGAGACTTTGCTAATTAAATGTAAAAATGCCAAAAAGATGCTAAAACAATGATTATACATTTACTCTTGAGAAATAACAGAAGCATGCGGTATTGATTAACTGTTAGTGAGATTGCAGGTAAACAAAGACCCTTTTTACTCTCTCACAACTCGTCTTTTTGTTTTTTTCCTTGTTCTTTCTTTAGCTAGGACTGACTGAAGAATAGGTTCACTACAGTTTTCAAGACAGCTCAACTGAATTGTATCTTTTAAAAACTTTTTTTTGGACATATACTTTTGCTAACATTGGGAGCTAGTAGGAAATTTTGTTGACAGACTTGAAAGCAGAAACATTCTCTGTTGAAATATTTATGTCCTTCGGAGTTCTATAATCCTCTGTAGAAATTCTGTATTCAAATACAGGAACAAATTGTGGAAATGCCAAACTCTGTTGGAAAAACTAGCAGAGCTTGTATACTACAAGTTCACTTTTTCAATTCAAGGAGCTTACATGCTTCACTGCAGGAACTTGTAATTGCAAGCCATATACATGGGGGAGGGAAGGAAGGGAAATACAAAAGTGTATATTAAAGAGAATGACAACATTTTGAATGAACTGAAAAACATGAAACAAGAGTTAAAGAAGGCAGAGTACTTCTGCTTCCTCCTTCGGGTTGTCCAGACCACTGTAATAGGTACTTAGTGTACTCCATCACTCTGACACTGCTTCACTACAGCGCCCTTTATTGGCTTCCCCTCCCTCACCTTTCATATCAGACATAAGTGCTCTCCTCTTTGAGTCCCTACACAACTTAGCTCCTGCCAGCCTCTGTACATGAGTCTTGTTGCACACAAGATGCAGGAAAGCAATAAGATAAAGTTATTTCAGCTACGATTAAAGGGAGCCTCATAAAAAGGGGTAGAAAGAGAATGGGGAAAGCGTGCAGTGGTTCAAGTGCAAGGTGAAAGGAAAGAACAGAGGGGAAATGGAAAGTACTCAGGAATTTCTTGATGGATAAAAATTCTGCAATTTGTGCATCTACTAAGGAACAGAGTTAGAGGAAGGTGTTAGTAAAGATAAATGATGAAAGCATCAAGATTGATATTGTGTAAGATACCGTGTGCAGGGGAGGCATGAGAAATTAGACTATTAATGTAAGTATTGGCAAAATTAACAAACAGTTGAGAGAGGATGGTTGTTTTCTTGAATTTGGGTTGTCTGGTGAATGAGTACTCTAATAAACTGTTTAGGCTTACCTAAAATATGTGATCCATTATTCTGACAGGATCTGGATAAAATGAAGAACCAGTATGAAGTAGAGGTCATGCTAGAAATTGTGGGTAACTTTTTTTTTTTTTTTTTTTTTTAAGGGAAGCAGTGGTTTCATTCTTCTTGTTGAAGGAAAAAGCTGAGTGGTGCTAGAAACAGTGCTCCCACTCCAAGCACACCTGCCCTTTTTATAGCTTATGAGAAAATATAATTGACCAATTCCAGGTTTGCTTGAGATTGCTTTTTCAGTGAGCTACTATAAAGTAGAGGAAGGGGAAATTTGACACACAAGGGATAATGTTTAAGCAAGTATTTCCTAAGAAGTATTTTAGAATTTGGGTTTTTATTTTTGCCATCTGTTTTTTTATTATTGTAAAAGCTTATTATTTTCTAGGAAACTTGTTTTTATCTTAATTGTTTTTAACAGACTGAATTCTTGTTTACGTTCTTGTTTATTCCTACATTGTGTATGTTCTTACCAAAAAAAAAGAAAATTTGCTTACGACTCTGTAATTCATTTCCTGGTCACATATAAAAGCAAAGTATTTGAGAAAGTAATACAAATGGTAACTGAGGCCCTGATCTGGCAAAGACTTGCATAGTTGGTTAACTTTGGGTATTTGGGTAGTTCTCATCAAGTGAAATGCATAATATTACTTTCATCTATTTACTTAAAGAGGAAAAGACATTCCTGGACGGTGCTGGGGGCCGCAGGCAGCGGGCACAGGACCTAGGGTGGGTAGGGCGGCCCCCGCAGCGCAGCGGGTTACTTTTTGATTTTTACAACTTGAGCTCAGGCCCGATCGGGTCCAAAACTACCTTAAAACCTTCTCCTGGATGAAAGGTTATCCCATGCAAAGTTTGGTTGCGGTAGCTCTTATAGTGTCCAAGTTATTAGCGCACAAACTTACAAACATTCTCCTTTATATATTAGATAAACAAACAGCCCTTGTAACTGTTTTCCATAGACATCACAACAGAAAGGGGTCTTGAGGAGGGATGTGAAGGAGCACATGTAAGAGGCATTATGGAATAGGTCAGGATAACTGTTCCATGCATGAAGATTTATGTGGAAGAAGTGGACAAACAGGCAGTCGAGGTTCGCTCTGTTTGTGTGGTGATGGAGAGAGATACAAGTGCAGATGTTAGAGTGCGAGAGCATTGTAAAGGGCCATCAAAGTGAGATGAGCTTGAATTTGATGTGGAGATGATGGTATGTGAGAGAGTATCACGTCTCCATCAGTGACTAGTTAGTACTGAATGTTTTAGAGGCAGATGTCTGAGTCCCCATAATAAATAACCTGCATGATGGAGAGGTGATTTCCCAACTCCTGTTAATTAATGCTGGGCATATGTTCTAGAGCATGTCTTTATATTCCTAGTATATCTTTTAGACTAACAAGCAAGTACTAGTTAGGCTAAAAGATATGCTAGGATTTTCCATCCGTGAGCGGAGTGAGTTTTGTCTTGTGCACCAATATTGAGGTCATGTGCTCTTGTTCAGATGTGTGCTACTGTGGCATCCAGGCTATTAACAAATATCGTGTGGGTGTGTATATATGTATATTATGGAAGAAAGAATACTAAAACAAGGGATAATTAATAAGGGGCACGACTTTAAATGTTTATTTAATATGAAGTCAAATAAAAAGAAAATTAATACGGCAAAGTTTTCAGTATGTGAAATTAGTCTCAAGGCTGCTCTAAATCTGCACTGTCCACAGTTCCATAGAAGTCACAGGAGGCCAAGAAAAAGCACACTGCAACACTGCACTAGTTTTTCCTCCAGAATGCCCCTATTCCAGTAGCTTGGGGGGCACCACAAAGCCATTTCATCGGCTCCAAGCAAGATAGGGAGTCCCCTACCTACATTGGGAATAAGAGCCAAGTAGTGAAATGATCACTGCCTTTAGGGTACCTTTGTGCCACTGGAGTGCAAAATGGTTCTAGGGCACAAGAGAATCAAGCGTATTATTGATTGTTTTATCTGTATTGTGAGGCTTCTAAGGATACACAGAGCACTGTCAAATAATAAACAGTATACGTAAATGTTGTTTTACAAACATTAACCCATATTGCCTGACTTTGGAGAACCTCTACATATAGTAGAAACCTGGCAAGAGAATATCAGGGAGGTTATAATATTTAAATAGTTGGTATGGCAATATATAATCATTTAAATTACATATCAATGTATGCAGGCACACTACAACCTCGGTTATTTTAAAATATTGTGAATTCTAAATAATAGACACTTTGCCTTTTGCAGTGAATAGTTTTTAATGTAATGAGGCTGTTTATGTGACTATACACAATGCTAGCTAACATGTATTGATAGATTGGGCCATGGGCCTCCTAACCCAGCCATCTGATCCATGTTTGCAGACCCTGACATTCCAAAGGCCCCTCCTTGTGATGCAGGTGTCTGTAACATGCCGTGCATACCTGTATGTCTAACTAACAAAACCAACAACCAGTGTTGCCTAAGCATTTGGCCAGTCAAGTATATAATCAGTGTTATGCAGTTGGGCACACTTTACCAGTGCCCTTCTGAGGGGGCTACCCAGTTCCTCCTCCCCCTCCCCTGCCGAAGTGTCTGAGCCACACAGCCCTGGCCCCCAGAGCAGCAGCAGCCTGCCCCGTAGGCACTGAAGTCTTCAGTATTTGTTTCTAATTTTAGTCACTGCCTTTTCCTCAGAACTTCTTAGTTAAAAACAAATTGAACGGCTATAATAAAAAAAACACAGTGTTATAAATATGCTACTATTGATTGTTTACCAGGACTTTTTCTTTCCTTTCCTTTCCTTATTTAAAATAAAGAGATTTCCAAAACACTCTCATTTTACTCGATTTTTTTTCTCTGATTCAGAAAAAACCCTACATTTTCTTTTTCTCTCTTCATCTAGTTTAAAGCAAAACCCAGGTATTTTCCTGATTAGAAATGAATAAATGGCAGAAATGAATGACTGGTTCATCTAATCTGGCATCCTGCCTCTGACAGTGGCTAATTCCAAATGAATAACAAAAAAGTGGGAAATTTTCATCATACCTGTGATCAAGGAAGGTCCCAACATGTGAAGGACATCAGTGTGATTGTGTGCTTATAGAAGTCTGTGCTGGCAGAAATGGGGCCTAAGTATCCTGGAAACAGCCACCAGCCTGCCCCCCATGTGGCCACAGCTCTAACCCATGGTGCATCAACCTTCCTGCCCATGGTTCCAAACCCTGGTGACAGCAACGCCCCTGCCCGCGGCTCTGATCCCCGGTACAGCAACGTCCCTGCCCGCTGCTCTGATCCCCTGTACAGCAACACACTTGCCCGTGGCTCTGCCCCCTAGCAGCAGCAATCCATCTGGCCTCAGCCCCGGTGGCAACTGACCCCAACACAGCCCTGGGCCCATCCCCGCCCTCACCCACCATGCAGCCCCAGCAGTGGTGGCAACCACGCCACTCACCTTCCAGGTCCAGTGGGAAGGTGAGTGCTGCTGCACACCTCTGTGAAGGAGGTGAGCAGGCTTAGAATTTTTTGTGCGCAGCCGCACACCTTAGCGAGACCACTGCTGATAGCCTCATTAGTCATATAAACACTTTTAAAAAATTATGCTAAGTTCTTGGAATGAAATTATTACTGTATTTAATACATTTATCAATTTTCAATTTAATTGAATGCTGTACTTGTACACTGAGAAATTAGAATTTAGGTCCTCTACTTTACACTGCTGCTTTATATGTGGTTCCTTGTGACCCCATCACTGTGACAGCTGAGCACATTCCAAGATTTAAAAAATTCATGTCTCTCTCCATCTCCCTCCCATCAGCAGAACAAATCTCTTTATTGATTCATAATATTATATAATTATTTGTTTTGTTTGTTATGAGTGAGCACATATCTGTATAAAAAGAGGTTTATTGAGAGGAAAACCAAGTCATATGAGTTTAGTTCTTAATGCAGTGATGCCCTAGGTCCGTTATCAACAACCCATCGATCGTAATCGACTGGTCAATCTTGGACGCTTGACCAGTCAATCGCAAGACTTTGGGGGCCCCCCTCACTGCTCCACACCCCCAAGATGCAGGCCGCACTGATGCTACCTCCAGGGACCACGGAGGTAGCATAGGCTTCCTGCAGGGTCAGGGGGAGTTCTGCAGCTGCATACCAGGTCCCGGAAGTGCGCAGGCTGCTCTCCCTCCTGCCCCAACAGCTGGCGTGGTACCTAAAATGCCAGTCCATCGTGTGCTGGGGACTTTGTTCCCCTGCTTCCTTCCTGCGTGCGGGTGAGGGGGTGGGTATCCAGGACTGCGCCTGCTCACGCAGCATGTGCTGCCGTGAGGAGTGGAGGAGTGAAGCGTGCGCTGCCCGAGCAGTTGGGGCTGGCGTGGTCCAGGACTCTCCCCATCCCCCCACGCGGGAAGGCAGCAGGGGGATAGAGTCCCCAGTGTGCCCGGCTCCAGCTGCTTGGGTGGCACGTGCTGTTGTGGGGAGTGGAGAAGCAAGGCACGACTGCCCCAGCGGTTAGGGCTGGCATAGTCCGGGACTCCCCCCTACGCAGGAAGGCATCAGGCGTGCGATGGGTCAACATTTCAGGTACTGTGCTGCTGTTTGGGAGACGGGGGAGCAGCCTGCACACTTCCTGGGCTTTGGTGTGCAGCTGCAGGATCCCCAGGTATTGGTTCCTGTCCTCTCCCCCCCACCCAGCACCCACAAGCACAGTTGGAGCCACATTAGTGAGGTTTGAGAGATTTGGAGGGGTTGTGTTTTTGTATCTCACTTGTGTGGCCCAGACTGACTTTTCTGTGGGCCAGTGACCCCGACTCAAAACAGGTTACCCGCCCTTCTCATAAATAAAGAGGATGCTGAAACCTTTTGTGTTTGACATAATATTTTATTTTAAAATGAAGCCTGGCCAACAACCCCCAATTGGGGCCAAGTCCTCATCTGGCCACAGCATCGTAACACTCCTGTACCCCCAACCCTGACTCCAAATCTGAGCCTCTCATACACTGGAAACCCCTATCCTGACCCTCACATCCCCAAACTCCTGTATCCCCACATCCGCAGTCTTCTCTCACAACACTCCTCTACCATTCACACACTGCAAATCTGTGTCCTGAGCCCATCATGCTCCCAACCTCTCTGTCCCTCACACCTTGAACCCAAACTTTTGCACCCTCACATCCACAAGCCTGTGGCTCGCTCAGCACTCCATCCCTCCACCTGAGCTCAGCACTCCCCAGCCTGGAGCCCCTTCTCCACATCCTCCTGCATCCAAATTTTCTCCCGGAGCATGCACCTCTCACTCTTTCCTACACTGAAATCCCTCATTCACACCCGCACTTTCTGTCTCAACTCAGCGAAGGTACGGCTAGACCGCAGGAGTTTTTCCAGCAAACATGCTCTTTTGGCAGCCCCTTTTGTATTCCTCGTTCCATGAGGAATGAGGGGGGCTTCCAAAAGAAGGGGGTTTTCCAACATTTGGCCCAGTCTAGACGGGTCAAATGTCGGAAAAATTTCTTTTCTTTTTTTCACTGCCGAAAAAAAAGCGGCAATGTAGCCATATCCTGAGAGTGTATAAGGGCCAGGGATAGCAAGTGATGGAGAGAAGGGGAACAGAGAGGGCAGGACCTCAAGGAAAGGGTGGGGTTTTGGGGAAGGGATGGGGTAGATCTTGGCTTGTCCTGACATTTAAAAAGTGATCTTGGGTGTAAAAAGGTTGGAGACCACTGCCCTAAGTCATTCTTATTCAGGCAATAATGTCCATTTCTGTATATTGAAATCGATAGTGCCTATATATTTTTGAGGACCTATATATATCTCTTGTGCTTGCTAGCTGCTCTCTACAGTTGTCACGATTCCTGGGAAATGCATCTAGTATGCAGGATCAGGGTCTGGGGTAGCAAAGGCAGCTGTAGTTGAAGATTTTACTAGTTTGTTTTGCAAAAGAAAAAATACTGACTTGTTTTAGTTTGGGAACTTATCTTTGCATTGTGTCATATCGTGACACAATACTTCAAGACTACAGACTAATCAGTTTAACTTCTGTGCCAGGAAAGATAATGGAGCAAGAAATTAAGGAATTCATCTGCAAACATCTGGAAGAAAATAAGGTGATAGGTAACAGCCAGCATGGATTTGTAAAGAACAAATCATTTAAACCTATTTGATAACTTTCTTTGATAGGATAACGAGTCTTGTGGATAAGGGAGAAGTGGTGGACATGGTATACCTAGACTTTAGTAAGGCATTTGATATGGTCTCACATGATCTTCTTATCAAAGAATCAGGCAAATACAACTTAGATGGGGCTACTATAAGGTGGATGCATAACAGGTTGGTTAACTGTTCTCAGAAAGTAATTATTAACGCTTCACAATCCTGCTGGAAGGGCATAACAAGTGGGGTTCCGCAGGGGTCTGTTTTGGGACCGGTTCTGTTCACTATCTTCATCAATGATTTAGATGACAGCATAGAGAGTACTCTTATTATCATCTGAAAACTTATCAATCTGGGAAGAGTTGCAACTGTTTGGAGGATAGGGTCATAATTCAAAATGGTCTGGACAAACTGGAGAAATGGTCTGAGGTAAATAAGTTGAAATTTAATAAGGACAAATGCAAAGTTCTCCACTTAGGAAAGGACAGTCCATTTCACACACACAGACTGGGAAGCAACTGTCTAGGAAGGAGTACTGCAGAAAGGGATCTAGGGGTCATAGTGGACCACGAGCTACATATGAGTCAACAGTGTGACACTAAAGCAAACGTGATTCTGAGATGCATTAACAGGAGTGTTGTGAGCAAGACACGAGAAGTCATTCTTCCACTCTACTCTGCACTGATTAGTCCTCAATTGGAGTATTGTGTCCAGTGATGCACACTACATTTCAAGAAAAAATGTGGAGAAATTGGAGAAGGTCCAGAGAAGAGCAACAAAAATGATTATAGGTCTAGAAAACATGAGGTATGAGGCAAGGTTAAATGAATTGGGCTTATTTAGTTTGGAAACGAGAAGACTGGGGGTATGTCTACACTTCCACCCTAGTTCGAACTAGGGTGGTAATGTAGTCAACCAGAGTTGCAAATGAAGCCCGGGATTTGAATTTCCCAGGCTTCATTTGCATGTTGCCGGGCGCCGCCATTTTTAAATGTCCGCTAGTTTGGACTCCGTGCCCCGCGGCTACATGTGGCACGAACTAGGTAGTTCTACGAGGAGTAATGGTAGTTCGGAATAGGAAGCCTAGTCAAATCCCGGGCTTCATTTGCAACTCCGGTTGACTACATTACCACCCTAGTTCGAACTAGGGTGGTAGTATAGACATACCCTGAGAGGGGACATAATAGCTGTTTTCAGGTATCTAAAAGTATGTCACAGGGAGAAGGGTGAAAAATTGTTCTCCTTGGCCTCTGATGACAGGACAAGAAACAAGGGGCTTAAAATGCAGCAAGGGAGATTTAGGTTGGACATTAGTAAAAGTTTCCTAGCTGTCAGGGTGTTTGAGTGAGGTTGTGGAATCTCTATCACTGGAGATATTTAAGAGCAGGTTAGGCAGACATCTATCAGGGATGATATAGCCTGTGACTGGTCCTGCCATGATGGCATGGGACTAGACTTGATGACCTTTTGAGGTCCCTTCTAGTTCGACTATTCTATGATTCTATAAGACATCTCAGACTGTTTCATCTCTCAGCACTGCTTCTGGATTCCCAGGTATCAGGCTGCACTTGCTCTATTTATGACTTCAGTCCACTTGCTCACATGCACAAATTAAAGAACACTTCAAATCTCTGCTCTGCTGTGTAAGCCCCTGCTGGTACTGTCTGCACCTGTAGACAGTGCTAAAGAGATATTGGTAAGCAGCTGAGTAAGTGAATTATCAAATTCTAAGATACAGCAAGTT
The DNA here is from genome assembly GCF_049634645.1 of Pelodiscus sinensis. Classification (NCBI taxonomy): domain Eukaryota; kingdom Metazoa; phylum Chordata; order Testudines; family Trionychidae; genus Pelodiscus; species Pelodiscus sinensis. The sequence continues at coordinate 6,566,771 of NC_134736.1, forward strand.
TCATAGGATTTTGATGTCCTGTTAACAAGTAGGCAAAACTAGAGAAAAGTGGTTTAAAGAATTTTTTTGTTCTTTGGATACAGGTGGCAATAAAAATAATTGACAAATCTCAGTTGGATGCTGTGAACTTGGAGAAGATCTATCGAGAAGTGCAGATAATGAAAATGCTTGACCACCCGCACATAATAAAACTCTATCAGGTACAGTTGCCAATTCTCTTGCCTATTTCCTCCCTTGTGTGTTGTTATGCGTTCTACATTGGTGACATTTTATGGGCTGCTGGTCTTTGTACGCATTCAGCTGGTATGTGGCTGAGTTATTTCGGATGTGTTTTTAATCTTTGCATGCACAGCATATTGGCCTAATTCATTTGGTTAGTTCGCATTCATGTCTTCCTTACGCAGAAGAACTCCATATAGGTGCCTGAAATCTAATTTTTAAAAAAACTGGGTGATTTAGTTTTGGTGAGAGATGCTAGACTGAAGTACCTGGAAATTTTGACCTATTTAGAGCAGGTACAATATAAGCAGCATCAGTCAAGCTTTGTTCACATTACTTTGCCTATGTGCCTGTAGCGTAAAAAAGACCTAAATCATAAGCCCATGAATCAGAGGAGCTAAGCCTACTGCAGCTCTGCCTTTCAAATGTAGTAAGAGCCGCCTGGTTCTTACTACATTTAAAAAGCAGAGGCACAGCGGGGAACCAGGCATGAGCCAGGATAGCTGAGTTCTGGCTCATGCCCGGTCCTCTGGTGCACCTCTGCCCTCCGCTGTTCCCCTGTGGAGACGGTGATAGAGGCAGCAGGGGGGAGAGAAGTGACTAGTCGAGTAGTGACTCAACTACCCAATAAGTCTAGGTTTATGGGATAGTTGGCTACTTGACTAGTTGCTTTCAACCCTATAATTGTGAACAGCATTTTTGTATCTGCTGCTGATGATTTTCAGTTGATTTATGGGATATGTAATAAAACTGGGTAGACTTGGAATTAAAGGTGAAATTGCCCTTTACTTATCTTGTATTCTGCTAATTTTCAAGGCATTCAATGGTTAGTCCTTCTGATCTAGTCAGGCATGCCACACACTGATGCTGATCAAAATCTGTATGAAATTATTAATGACTTGTAATGCCAGCTTGTCTCATTGGCATCCAGATATTTTCTACTCTGGGTAAGGGCAACACTAGAAGTATTGGCAAGAGGTGAACTCAAAAGTGGAGGCCAATGCAGGTAGAGAAATTCTACTTACCTTATCTTCTCCACAGCAACCCAAAAGCTGGAGAAAGCTCTGGGATAGAGGGGGACTAGCAAGAGAATGGGTCTTCCAGCTTATCAGACACTTATAGCTAAAGGCTGATGTGAAATCTGGATCCCCCAGGGGTAGCACATTGTGAAAGGAGTCTCAGCACCCTCTTCTTCCCTTGTGGTGTTTGGAGGGGTTGGCTTCTCACCAGGTATTGCCTCTGAATAGTATGTGCAAGTGATGGGGGCATCTTCTCACAGGTTATTTACTAGGTTTAGTCCTCTGGCTCTCAAGAATATAACATTTCTACAGATGCATGGGCGAGACTTCAGGAAGTGGGTGAGAGGGAGGGGAAATTATGAAGACAGGTTCAAGAAGAGAAATACAGTACAGAGCATTTTGGTGTACTAGCATCATGGACTACTAGTAGATAAGTCCCCACTTGGAGGCAAGATTCCTTCATTGTACTGGTCCTGGGGCTATGTAGCTACACACTGCCCTTTGCACAGGTCAGGTTGTAAAAGCACAATGTAATTTTTAGTCTTTGGGCCAATATGGTAACTTTTTTTAAGCCTCATATTTTCAGTACAAATGCTTTGACTATGTAGAGAGCTAGCATATAGCGTGTCTCCGTCAGTATATGATCCCAGTGTCTGAGTGTGCAAGAATGGCATTTCAACAGTTGAATTGAGCTGTTCTATGGTAGCTCAAATTTCTTTGTCTAGTATGTGTCCATGTCACTTACAGTCTAGGTACCCACCTGTGCCACATGCATCAGAGCATAACCTTTAGGGAGTGGTTTCCATTGGGTCACAGGTGTGTTGTGCATGTCCTCATGCATGCTGTCAGTCTAAAATAACAGAGTGGCTGCAACCCTCAGTTTCTTCTTACTGCCCATGGCAGAGACCGAACAAATAGTGTCCAATCCCTTCTTTTTAGCAGAATTTTCTCTTATAAATGAGTTCATAATTCTTTAAAATTTTCTCTATTAACATACACCACCCTGCTGAAATAATTTAATGTACTTTTTTCCCAGTATCCAGACCTAAACTGGCTAAATCAAAACGTTAGCCTTCAAACTGTGGCAGTTCTATGACATTTACAGATGGCCACAGCGTCTGTGTTTGTCATCTTGGGGAGAACCATGTATTAGACTCCTGCTTGGTATGCCATTCCTTTTCCACTTCAGCAGTTAAGTCTGGAGACTCTCAGATGAATTTCTATTAACTCAGACATCAATGAAAGAGACTTCAGAAGCTGAAGAGTGAAATTTGACATTCAAGATCGATCTGGTCTTTAAGTTGAAGACAGCCAGTGGCCCTGCAAGCTGGCATGCAACATTCAAGTTCAGAACTGGCAAAAATCTACAACACATCTGGCAAGGATCAGGAACCACTGAAAACTATCTTGGTGCCAATTTACCAGCCCTCCATTGAGAACCAAGGCAAGTGAGATCTGTACACTTGGATAGACACTGCTGACTTCACTTATCTCCCTCATCCCACAAGGAGAGACCCTCACTCTCCTCTCAGCAGCAGAGTGCTAAGCTTGTTCATTCAATAGGGGCAAGTGATGACATGACATTTGGCGCTGATATACATCTCCAAACTCACAATATCAAAGTCAGAGCAAAGATCAGCACTGCCTCTGAGAAATTTCTGGCTTTTCTATACCTTGTCAAGACTATTCAGCAGCTTTTTTAAAAGATGGTGTCAAGGCTATTCCCTGCTTTGTCACTTAGGGTATGTCTACACTACAGCGCTATTTCGAATTATCTTAATAGTTAATTAAGTTAAATAGTTAATTTGAATTAAGCTAATTCGAATGAACACATCTACACACAAAATCTATTTCGAAATAGCGTTTTGCTGTTTCGAAATAGCTCATCCACACTGAGTGGACCCTGAACCGAAGTTAAGGCTGGCCGGAACCAGTGCTGGCAGGGCATCAGGTTAGGACGTAGTTTGTGGGGCTGCTGCCTGAAGCTAACTGAGCTCTGTGCTTAAAGGGACCCTACCCCCACTCCGGACAGACAGTTCTCAGGGTTCCCCGCTTGCTTGTCTACCTCGATGAGGGACAGCAAAGCAGTCCTGTCATGGAGTGCCCTGAGTGCCCGTACTCAGGACACCACAGCACTCGGCCACATAGAGCCAGAGCTGCCCCTGGACACACCGGTGTGTCTCATAGGGTTGTTGCCATCAGCCCAGCTATACTTGCTGCAGGCTGCCATCTGGAGGTCTATCGGGGGGCTGTCAGGATTCAGGAGACCCTGCGGGAGACCCCGAGGAGCCACCGGGGGCTCTTGCCCCATTCCTCCCTCACATCCTTCCACTTACCCCTCCCTAGCCCCTCTTCCTGATGTCAAATAAAAGACACATGTTCAAAAATAGAAATTGGGTTTATTGAACAAAATGGGGGGGGGGGGGTGGATGTACCTCTGGGGAGACTGGGATAAGGAGGTCGGAGAGGGGAAGAGAGGGAGTAGGAGAGGGGAGGGGGAAACCTGGGAGGAGGGAGCTGGAAGGGGGAAGCAAGGAGAAGAAGGGGGAGGGGAAGCTCAGGGCCCAACGTTGGGGGGTCTCGCCAGACCAATTTGATTTTCATGCAAACCTGCTCCTGGGTTCACATGTGGCCTTTGGTGGCCAGACTGGCAGCTATCCTGCCATAGATGGCTGCATTCCCTCCGTCTAGTGTGGAGATCATGGCCATTGGGGGCATCCCCCCCAAACCTGAATAAGGTCCATGATCTCTACCCTGGACCAGGAAGGCGCCCGCCTTCTCCAGCCCCTGTCAGGCTCTTGGGAGCTGGCAGACTGCTCTTGGGGAACAGAGGAGGGCTGGCTGCCAGTGGCTTGCTGGCTCATGTTTTGGGGCCACTGGGTAAGGGGCCCCAGTGGCCACTGCTGGCTCTGGGTTGGCTGGCTTGGAGCTGGCACAGGCACTGTGGCCAGGGTCTACCCCATTAATGTCCCCGGGGCTAGGGGAGAGGAGAGTAAGTTTTCCTGGCTGTGCCCAGAGTGGCCACCAGGGCTCCCTGGGAAGGGCTGGAGGCCCCCTATTTTAAATTAAGTGTCTACACAGCACTTAATTTGAAATAGCTATTTTGAATTTGGCGTTACCCCTCATAGAATGAGGTTTACCAAATTCGAATTAAGCGCTCCGCTTTTTTGAATTAATTTCGAAATAGCGGTTTGCATGTATCGACGCTATTTGTATAGACGGCTGTTATTTCGAATTAATTTTGCAGTGTAGACATACCCTTAAGAGTGCAGAAGGCCCACAAGAGACTAAAATTCCCTGCCACTAACTTCTTGTGTTAAAACTCGTAAGGTCACAGATTCCCTGGCCTTGGATTGGTATTGCTGCCACCCCCAAATGCGAAAACTACTTTGAAATCCCAGGAAGGTATATATAGGAATTTCTTTTTGTCGGGGTATCCTCAATCTTTTTAAACCCTCCATCTTGAGAGAGCTTGAAAACAGTAATTTCTCTTAGCAGTTTGACTTTGCTTCTTAGGAATATGCGTGCAGAATCGTCTGGTTTCTAGGAGAAAACTCTTGAAAGTCAGGAAGAAGCAGTTGGGAGCTTCTTCTTGTGGGGTCACCCCCAAGCTCTTTAACTCTCCTTTAGGAGAGAGCTTGAAAACAAACTGTAATCTGAGGCTTACTGGTTAAGGTGCTGGAGCAGCCCTTGCTTGCGGGGCACCCTGGCCCATATCAGATGGGCTGCTCTGGCATCCTGGCTGGTGCAGCCTCTGCCTGTAGTGGGGGGAGTAAGGGGATATATACAGGGGCTGTCCTGGCCAGGCTGGAGCAGCCCCTGCCTGTGGTGGAGTTGGTTGGGGGTCTTCCAGCCTGGCATTGGGTGGGGAGGCTGCTCCAGCTTGGCAGGAGAGGTCCCCCCACTCACTCCCCTTTTAATTGGTTAACTGGTTAAACAGTATATTTAACTGCTTAGCTAATTCAACAGGATTTTACATCTCTATTGGTTTTACTGGAAGAAGTTGCAGAGTTGCATCATAAGTTGTTGGACATCCTCCAAACTTCAGCCTCTTCCAAGATGGCTCCGTCCCTTAAACAAGGCTCTCCTGTACCCAGCCAAGACCATCTGGCAGACCCCAGCAATAATTTGAGAATGGAACTTTTTATTTTCTATCCCTTTGCCAAACTTTCTGGTGGTAGAGGCCATGAATAAACTGTCCAGACAACGCTACTCCGGATCCACCCCATCCAACAGGGACTTAAATAGACTGAATCTTTTTGATCATAAAGGTTACTCCTCAGTGACCTTTCGTTTGAGGATCACAAACTATGAAGCATTAATGGACATTCAGTTACTCCAACTATCAAAAATATCTCAGTTTATTGAACGTATTCCAGAAGACAGAAGGGAGCAATTTAAAGCCATAAGATCCAAGGGATACCTTCTAGCCCACACCACATAACAAGCCTCATTAGACTCTGCAGACATAGTGGCATGTTCCATTGCCATGGCCATAGTCATGTAATGAACTTCCTGGCTCTGGCTCTTGGGTTTTCCCAAAGAAACAAAAACTGCCATCGAGGATCCCCATTTAAAGTCCCCAGCTATTTGCAACCAGATTGGGTGAGTCCTTGCACATATTGAAGGACTCCCTGGTGACTCTGAGATCCTTGGTCATGTACACATCTCTACAAAAGAAGAAACAAGTGGACGTACTATTTGGCACAGAGAACAAGAGCTGTGCCCTACACCCATCCTATAGTCTATAGGGCTAGTCTGCTTGCTTGCCTATTTGATAATTTGTTCTCTTATAGGTTATTGTTTTGTCATAGATGCATCAATTTGCATTAGAATATTTTGGTTGTCTGTATTGGAGTATTATAGCTATAACACAAGGAACCTACAGGTCACATCCTCTATGTTAAGCTAAGGCAAGTGATCATACACATGTGAGGGATGTAAAAGAGTAGTGGAGCGGTCAACTACTCGCATCCCCCAACCCTTACTGCCTCTGTATTAGAGGCAGCAAGTGGGGAGGGAAGCAGGAGCTGGCGCTGTGGGGAGACAGCTTGAAAGCCAGTTTCCCCCAGCACCATCTCCGCAGTGCCGTTTGCTCTCACTACCCCTGCACTGCTATCTCTATCAGAGGTAGCAGTGCAGGGGGACCAGGAGAGGCTGCTCTGGCAGCAGCTCCTATCCATGGCGGCTGGAGCTGGCCCCAGACAGGGGCTGCTGCCAGAGCAGCCTCTGCTCACGGCGGCCGGGGCTGGCTGCAAATAGAGGCTTCTGAACTTGGCTTGAGCTGGAACTGAACAAGCCCAGCTCGTGCCAGCTCCAGGAGCTACCTCTGCTGCTACTCTGCAGTTTAAATGTAGCAGGAGCCGAGCTGCCTGCATGCCCAGCTCTTACTACATTTAAAATGCAGAACTGCAGCAGGGATAGCTCCTTCTGAGCACCTTCCCTTATTGACTAATTGTGTAGTTGATACAAATTGCATTTACTACACAATTACACAATTACCAACCTCTTAACATCTTTAACACGTTTGAGACTTTACTCTAGATATATGATGTATGCTCCAGCGCATCATCACCTGTGTTTGTGACCTTTAACATTGATAAGTGGGCAAATTAAAGCAAATATATAGTTAAGGCCAACCAAGTTTATGGCCTTTTTCAGACTTAACAGGTACACCACAAAGAATATGGAAACAGCTGGTTAGGATAGAAATATCAGAGATGAGGATGAACTAATAGTCACTAATTGTTAAAAATGTTATAATATTCACAGACCTAGCCTATAGAGCGAGTGTACCCTGATGTTTTTGTGGGTGATGAAAAGTTTGGACATAGAAAGAAGGCTCATAGGCCTTATAAGAGGGGCAACCCACTGTGTTGGATAGGTGCAGTTCATTCATTGTTAGTGTGTCATTATTAGTTCTTAATTTTTAACTTCACATGTAAACTAGCTTCTATAGTCTTTCTGTAGCATTTACCTCTCACTCAAAACTGGAATTTCACTTCTGTTGTTTTTATTACCTTTTTCATTTTTTTTTCATACTAACATAATGCTATGGTGTTTCATGTTATTGGTATTGCAGGATAAGATTTTGATCTGAAAGTAAATAATTATATATTACAGAATCTAAATTTTGGCCCTAAATTCCTGGTCAGCAATATTTTTAGTAAATTTAGGCCAACTTATTTCATGGATGACGCTTCATATGTTTTTGTACTTGAAATATCATGTAAGAAATATATTTAACTCAATTTGCAGATACCAAAAAAGAAGACAAAAGAAAAAAAATCCTTTGCATTCATATTGAGAACATGATCCAGTAGCCTTGTGTAGGCCATGGGATTGCTCACATAAAGGATCAACCCTTTGGTGACAGAATTATTCCGCTGAATAAATACAAAAGGCTTGATTTAGCTAAATCTTGTTTTGCTTTAATTTCATGTTAGGGGAAATAGTCTGGCACTTCCTTTTAAATCAGCTTGTGATTCATAGAATAGAGGCAAATGTTAGGGGATAAAATTAGTAGCTGGCATAAGCAAGATTCACCACAATTTCCTAAATGAATGGCAAAAAAGAAAAATGAGGGAGAGGGAGGAGTGGAAAGCAGTTAAATTAGGGACTGGAAGGAAGCAAGGACAATCACAGACAAAGGTACTGCAACTTTTAATTTTATGTTTGCCTCCTAGATATGGTTGTCTTTGGCACGTTAGAAATACATTTGGTAGATAGGTAAGTAGATAAAATTAACAGTAGCATGTCAAAAACATGGAGTCTTTCTAATCTATCTACATATAATATGCGAAATGGGGACCAAATCCATGGCTTTCTAGTGTAGAAAATATTGAAGTTCTCTGCATCTTCTAGATGCTGGATTAAAATCCAACCAACTGTTACATACTGTTTTTCAAAAAAGAAAACTTCAGGCAAAGGCACTATATAGAATTAAATAAGGACCCAGATATGGTTGGACTTTCTGAAGATCAGCCATTGTGCTCTTTCTGGAGAGCTGGATCAGATCTCTTGGGTAATTTATGTTGGTTTTATCATTTTTCTATTAAAGGTAAATGAGAGACAAGGTGGGTGACAATGTCTTTTACTGGACAAATTTTTGGTTGGTGAAAGAGAAGCTTTTGAGCTACACAGAGCACGTCTTCAGATGTTACCTCACCCACCTTGTCTCTTGAATATTCTGGAACCATCACAGCTACAACAACATGTTAAACAAAGATATATATTTAAAACCTACAAAGAAAAGCATATTTCTTCAAAAACAGTTGTTTGCTAGAATCTGTTGAAATTATTTCAAGGTTGTAAATAAATAAAAAGCAAGAACATCATAATTAAAGGAGGCTCTACTCACAACTTACTCAGGTTGGTCTGTTTAACAAATTACAGTGCTCAGGTTTGTTAAAATAGTTGAGGCCCAAATTGACTGCTGCTCAAATTGTTATAACCTGCTGAAGAGAAAAATCCTAAATGACTATTTTTATTTTAAATGACAGGTTTACAGTCTGTCTTTGGTTCAGCTACTTGTGTAATGAGCTCCTGAGAGACAGTTTAAAAGACTGAGCTAGGGTGATGCTTAAGAAGAAAAACTGCAGTGTAGTAAAGGAAGTTTCCCCTTTGGGGACAGATTTCTTGGCAAGTTCGTGTCCTGACTTCTCAGGTGGAATCCTCTTGTTAGGAACAGCAAAGAACTTTCAATGACAAATTTAGAGATGTAGATTTTTGCCCAGTATTTCCAAATTGAGAGCAGGCTATTACTGTGAAAAAGCTTGCTCAGACAGCAGCAGGGCTATTGATGGCTCAGAAAAGAAATTTCAAGTTGTCTGTAGCATTTCCAGAAAAGTGAAAATAGGAATATGATGGTTCTATTACTGTACTGCACAGTTGCAGTATGGTATCAGTGGAATCTTATGCTTTATTGGAATAGCCAATCTTTGCCACGTGCATTTCATTGTTTCTTTCTACTGTGACAACTGAGGGCAGCAAGGGCTCTAGGCTTCTTCCCTGTTTGCAGATGCTAACTATCCTCCAGCAAGTCAGAAGAGGAGCTCAGTAGAACAGTCATTGAGACATGTTAATTCAAGTGCAGGGTCACCTTCAGGCCAAGTCTGTCCAGTCCCTTAGTATTTGCACTTGTCAGTTTCTCATAGTTTACTATTTAGAGCTAGGGATTTGTCTTCTCCTTATTAGCATGCTTACTGGGATAACCAGTTAATGGACGCCTAGAGCAGCCCCCACCTGCATTGCAGTGTGGTGGTCTTGACGCAGCTTGGCTAGACCTGCCTGTGGTGCAGGAGGCCCACATGAGTCTCCCACCCATAGAGATCTGGTTAAACGTATACCTATTTGGGGCTAAGAATTGAATTTCAGTTGTCATTTAGACTCTGATTTTAGCAAAATACATAAGCATGCCGCTAACCTTCAGCACATGAGTAGCCTTGTTGAAGTCACTCACATGACTAAATTCAAGCAACTGTGTATGTGCTAGCAGGCTTGAGACCTCAAGTGACTTCCTCCGAGGCAGAAATAGCTGGTTGTTTTTTGTTTTTTTCCTTCTTCAACTAAACTAATGTGCAATTTCTCCATCAACAGGTGATGGAGACCAAAAGCATGTTGTACCTTGTGACAGAATATGCCAAAAACGGAGAAATTTTCGGTAAGCAAGAGATTATTTTAATGATAAAATACTGGATTATTTACTTCTGCATGTTGTTATTACAACTAACGTAATCAGTTTTTATAAAATAAAAACGCACCACCAACGTGTGGAACTCGTTTTCAAGGCCACAAGAAAACTGAGTTTAAAAAAAGAACTATGTAAGTTCATAAAGGATCAAACCATCAGTGGCTGTTAGCCAAAATGGTCAGGGGTGCATGCCCATGCTCTGGGTGTCCCAATTGCCAGAAGCTGAGTCTGGACAACTGGGGATGGATCACTTGATAATTGCCTATTCTGTTCATTCCCATTGAAGCATCAGGCATTGTCCACTTTTGGAAGACAGGATACTGAGCTAAGTGGACCAGTGGTCTGATCTAATATGTCCATTCTTTGTAAATTGAAGCCTCGGGGGCATTCTCACATTCTCATTTATTTGCCAAAGAAAAGTTGTGATGCTAATTGAAACGGTTTCCCTCATTTTATGAATTGAAATAACAGAAAAATATTTCTTAAGAATGTAAATGATTAATGTAAAGTTTCACAAAATAATGTTTAGGAAATGTGGTATCCTTCTAGCAGCAGGCCCTCTCGGAGAATGACAGAGTCCGCAGCCGCAGGCCCCCGAGGTTTCGGACTTCTCACCCTAAGGAATATATGAAGATGAACACTTTTAAACATATATTTAACAATTAAGTCATTATACCAATAAGAAGTATATTAAAAATGTAACTTTAATTGTGAGTTTCAATTGCAAGCAAAACTCTTCCTTTTAGGAATGCTTTTCTGGCTTTGTTGTGTGCAAAACTAGTTTATAATTGAAGAAAAATCTAATTTACATGCAGCATCACTGTTAATGTTAAGCATTGCAAACCCATTCAAATGCTCTTGTCCCATTGCAGAACAATGATAGTTCTTTACTTGTTTTAATATGTTGAATGTGCATTCACTTGAAGAGATGGATGCAAGGAGAGTGACAAAAATACGTAACAAAATTGTGATATTAGGAAATACAGTCGACAGGCCGAGATCAAATATTTCTTGAAGCAGTTCTTTTGGCTTGCAATCTTATTTAAAGTTGGTGGAATGTATACATTTTAGGAAGATGATCTTATCACAGAGATCTCTTGAAATTTTGTTGTACCTTTGTTGAAAATGTTCAGTTGCTGAATATAGATATTCATCTCTTAGTTCTCTTTTCTGAATTCCTTTCAGAGTTCAGGTACAAATTTGTCACAGAGACTCACATATAAGACAACATTTGATGGTGTCAATAATAACAAAAAAAAATCATTCATTTGGTAGTGCCTTTCTGCATCAGATTGAGATGTTAGGCTGCGAATGGTGGAAAACTCAGATGAAATGTCAATACCTTGTGCTATTGATTTGGACTCAGTATTGTATCCCATTGATCATCAAAGGATTGTATCCCATTGATCACAAATCTTTTGAATAACTTTAAGAAGTTGTTCAGTGTTATTCCTCTCAACATCTAATGTAGCATTGTGTGCTTCAGTTACAAGATTCGTTTTGTGGATCATTTTTAGCAGCTTCATCCATGTGGACAACATTAAAATGCATTCAAATTTGGATGTATACTTCTGAATTAACTTAAACTCAGTGTGAACTTGTGCTGTGAGAGTAAGAGACTCAAGCTCACTTAAAGCCTTTCTCACAGAGTCCAAATACTGTGCAACTGGTTTAATGCCATCAATTCGTGCTGACTACCTAGTTGTCGACATGCCGTGAAGGGAAACAGGCAGATGCTCCTTCAGAATTTCCCACTTTCAAGGACTGCTACTGTAGAGGTTGTATAATTGCTGGATTGTTCCAAAGTATGTGATTGTTTCCTTGCACGATTCAGCTCAATCAATGCCAACAAGATTTAGTGATTGCCACAACTGGAGAAAATACAGTTTGGATTTTGCTCAAGAAGCACTGCTTGTACTCCATTGTATTTCCCAGCCGTATTGGATCCATTGGCCAAGACAGACTTGAAAATTTAATTTTGAAGCCTTCCAGAATTTCTAATACATGAGCGGTGATTTCTTTTCCAGGTGGTTTGGGGTGTTTTTGGGGGGAGGGGGTGGAATTTTCAAACAAAATGAATAGTTCTTCAATTGAAACCTTTGAACTGCCTGCAATTTTAACATATCGAACAACCAACGTCATCTGTTCTTTATGAGAACAGTCTGGAGTTGCAAAGTACTTTTCAATTATTATTGATGCAAGTTGTATCTCTTCAAGAATTGTTGTTTGCACAAATGTGTCTCAGCTCAATAAACTTGTTTTGTATTCTGACAGGTAGATAATGGACTTGCATGTGTTTTCTGTTCTCTTGTGATTCACGAACATGCTTAACATGGCTTGATAAGTGGGTCATACTTGCTAAGAAGTTCAAATATACCAAAAAAAGTTTCCATTTGTAGGGTCACCGATATGTTGACTAGAACCAAACAAAGCCAATCCCCATTCAGAAAGAAAATGAATGACATTCAGTATGCCCTCAAGGAGTTTTTTCCAGTTAGCCATTTCTGAGTTTATTTTACTCAGGAGTAAGTTTTCAATTGAACTGTCAGCTAGGGCTGCTCTACTAGCTAATTTCCATGTAACAAAATTATCTTTGTGATACTGAAGATTCATGTGCAGGTATTCGGTCTTTCAACTTCCTCCAACCTCTATTGATGTGCCAACCAGATGGATCAGACAGTACTGATGCATTTGAAGTATTACTTTTAAAAATGAAACCGGGTACACAGTACAGAGCCTGTTTTTCCATGCTCCAGCACAGCTAGTCTCTTAAGTAGATCTCTCCACTTGAAAGAGTTTTTGTCAGCAGATGAGTGGGAAAGCATGTATACAGCATCTTTTGGTATATTACTTGGAAGCTGAAAACAACTAACTTTGAGAAACAACTGCCTTTGAGCAACATTGTTCCTATCAAGAAGTCCAAGATCGGGTTCTGATGCCACTGTTGTTATGGTGTATCCTGTGCTAGTAATAAGTTCCCCTGCTCTTGCTATGCAATATCTCTTGAGGTCCTCATTTTCTGCCTGCACAATCTCTAAATCTAGTGTAGATTCTGCATCTGTCACTACTGTTGGCATTTCTGTGTCTTGATTAATGATCTCATTTTGAGGCAGTAGCACTGAAATGTCATTTGTGGGTACAAAATTTTCATCATCAGAAGTAGAAGTGTCACTGTCAATATGGTCACCGTCGAAAGGCTGGGCATCTTTTCTATGAGAAATAATGCTATTGGCTTTAAACTCTTAATTGCTGCTTCACTCTGTTGCTTTTGCTGTCGCTTACTTGCTCCACTTTCAAATTTTCGCTTCATTTTTATAGAGGGTTTCTTTTAAAACACAGTAACACAATAAATTAATTTGCTAAAGGCTATTGGTTATCTTTTAATTGTATATACTTCGCAATTAATATTGTATAACAACAGTTTGGGGGTGTTACTTACTATAGCCCTTATAGCAGGGGTTCCCAACCTTTTTCGGTCCCCGTACCCCCTTTACTTTTAGTAAACCTTCCTGTACCCCCTATTCAATATGAAAGGAAATAAATTCTAGACTCTAGAATCCACAACTTTTTTCACTAACACTACTACTTTTGGAATATTTCAATTAAGATAATCTAGTTATTTACCAAATATTCCCCGTACCTCCTTGACAAGTTTCTTGTACCCCCTGGGGGTACGCGTAACCCAGGTTGGGAACCCCTGCTTTATAGCCTTATTTCAAAGTCTTGAAATTTCATCTGCTAACATGTTCCCATTATTAAATTCCTATAACAGTTGGTGCATTATTATGAATATGGGGTAGTTGCCAGATTAGATATAAAGTTTATTAAAAAACTAGAATTAAAAGTTTATTTTCACACACAAAAAACATTTAAAGGTGAATCTAAAATTGGACGAAGAGGTAGCTTATAGCTGAGTCCGATATGGTTATTGTGTACAAAGACACATAAGAAAAAACAAGAATACAAAGATCTATGCAGAGATAAACATCTAATTTAAAAGTTAAACTCACCCTCAGACCAAGCAAAACCACTTTCCAGGAACATAATTAATTATGACTTTTTCAAAACATCTAAACTATCCAAAGATTGTAAACAGCGTTTCATAACGTAGAATCACCAATCACAGAAGCTACTCCAGTCACGCAGATGAAAACTCAGATGTGACTGAAATTGGCAAAGGCCGGAGGTCACACAATGATTTAAATGATTTTTTTGTAGAGGGGGTGTGTGTGTGTGTATATAATAGCTTCTTTTGTTGTCTCTGGAATAACTGCAAGATTTATAATCAATGGAAATTACTTGGTAGAAAAATGTCAAAATCAGAGGCCCCTTTGTCTCCTGAGGCCCGAGCCAAATGGCCCTCCTCTGATAGAGCTGTTGGATTGTGTTCTACCTTTTGTAGAATCATAGAGATGGAAGAGACGTCAGGAGGTCATCCAGTCCATCCCCCTGTCCAAGGCAGGACCAATCCCAACTAAATCAACCCAGCCAGGGCTTTGTCAAGCTGAAACTTAAAAACCTCTAGGGATGGAGATTCCATTACTTCCCTAGGGAACCCATTCCAGTGCTTCACCACCCTCCTAGTGAAATAGTTTTTGCTAATATCCAACCTGGACCTCTCCCACCACAACTTGAGACCATTGCTCCTTGTTCTGCCATCCGTCACTCTTGTGAACAGACTTTCTCCAACCTCTCTGGAACCTCCCTTCAGGAAGTTGAAGGCTGCTGTCAAATCCCCCCTCACTCTTCTCTTCTGCAGACTAAACAAACCCAAATCCTTCAGTCTCTCCTCATAAGTCATGTGCTCCAGCCCCCCTTTCTTAGCTAACTTGAGAAGCCTGTTAATAAATAGCTGTTCCCCACTTGGGTTCTTGTAGACTGTAACCAAGTTGCTCGTTAAACCTTCTTTTTAAGCTAAATTGCTTGAGCTCTTAGAACCTGTTGTTATAAAGTTAATCCTTTGATCATTTTTGTGACTCTTCTCTGAGCCTGCTCAAATTTATGAACATCCTTTTTTAATTGTGAGCACCAGAACTGGACAAAGTATTGGAGCAACAGTTGCACCAGTGCCACGTACATAGTTATAATAAATCCTATACACCCGCTTGAGATTGTCTTGATTGCATTAGCCCTTAGAATGTGGGCTGAAATCTGATCTCATTTACAATGGTGTAACTCAGCTGAAGAAAGTTATCAGATTTAGACCAGTGTAGAGCAGGAGATAAGATTTTGGGCTTATGCTTACAACATAAAATGCCAGATGTTCTTGTGTCACAATGAATAGCAGCCCAAACCATATTTAATTTAAGCTAAAGCTTTCTTATTTCTATCCTTTTTCAATCATCAGACTTACCTTTTTAACATGGATCCTATGGGGCATGTTTATTCATAGCTGTTCATAGTCTACAAGGCATTTAAGTTAAATGTGACCTTGTTTTAGTTTTTGTCTTTGAGTACTGATGTTGAAACAGGGACATAAATTCAAATGAAATTTGGCATTTTGCTTGTTGTGATACTTTTAGAAGGAGTTGTTTTGATTGTGTTGGTCTCTATCAGAAAGAGGCAGCAAGGCGGGGGGGAGAAGAGAGGGTGTTTCAAAGCAGCAGCACCGTGTAGAGCCTGGTCTGTCACTTTGAAATGCCGCCTGCAGCCTCTGCCGCTGCTGCGTTGAAGTGCCTCATGGAGCCTGATGCCGGGGCCCTCATGGCGTTTCAAAGCAGCAATGTTGCGGGGAGCGCACTGGACTGTTTGAGTGCCCCACTGGCCCCGTGTTCCCTGCAGTGCTTTCACCTTTGAAATGTAGCAACAACCTTGGGGCTGTTGGCTACACTTCAGAGGTGGAGGCACCCTTATTGACTAATCGAATAGTCAATGCAGTTTGCATTGACTATTTGATTAGCCAGTTAATCAAAATTTTATATCCCTATTCTGAAGTTATCTGAAGAAAAACTTTTATCCCAGAAGGTGTTAAAATGACCTTATAACTGTTCTCTTCATCTTGAGGGTATAGTTGGCATTTCACAAAACACTTCTGAGGCATCTGCTGTCATTTTCCCCTTTACAGATTATTACTGCCTTTATATAGCTAGGGAAAGGATTTTTGATAGAGAATGGCCTTATGCTTTCATCCTATAGTTTCTGTTCTTCTGCTTTCTAATCTGAAGAGCTTTGCTGTTGAAAGAAACCTAATTTACTGAGAGGCTCCAATATGACAATTAGTTATGTAGAAGACAGTGTTTCCTCTGGCCCCACAGGCTGTTTACTGTCCTAGTCTCAACAGTTTTCACATGTGAAATCAGAAAGCAGTCCTGTTGTTAGAATCGTCCAATGAATAGAATTTCCTTTGCCTCATATAAAACTGTGTGTGAGCCATGAAGTGGAATGCTGGGGTATAGAGCATTGTGAGCAGTTCTTTCACAAAAGCATGGGGTTTTTTGTGTTTTTTTGTGTGTGTTTTTTTAATACAATACATCTCAAAAAGGCCATCTGGCCTTTGCATGGAAGGACATTCCTGCAAGATGTGCTTTTCACAATGATTCTAATAAAGAATCTCCATCATTTCAATGGGATAACAATATTTGAAGAAACTTTTTCTCCTCTTCCAGACAGTTGGAAATATTTCAGTGACAGATGAATTCAGTGTCTAGTAAAGGCCTCTAGTTGTCTATGAACATTACAGGAAGCAGAGGGTTGGGAGCTTTATTTTAAGTTACTAAAGGATTGTGAAAAAGAAGGGGCTTCCTAAAGATACTCACATTCCTGGACATATGTGGCACGGTTGTGTATGTCTTCATAAGGGGTGAGAAACTGACGAATCATAAGGTGAGGTAAGCAATTAACAGGCAGTCAGCAGATTCCAGGCCAGTGACTAAATTACTGAGGGTTTTTGTTTTTATATCTTTGCTTCTTGATATACTCTCTATTTGCAAGCCAACTTTGTGCTTGTGGTTTATACCTAAAAATGGTGATTCTCTTATTTTCAGTGGTGACATTTTGGGAGGCTGGCAATGGAAACTGAAGATGGCCTTCTTCAATTAACAGAACTTTTGCACGTATAGCTGCTACCAGCACAAGAGTGCTGATTAAGTGGCAGGTTTTGAGACTGAGACTAACAGAGAATAAAGGTTTACTTTCAGTAGTCCTGTGTATTGGTGGGTTGGCCTATTGCCTCATAGTTGCAGTGGGGTCAATTTAAGGCTTGTCTACCGTTGAAATGTCATAGCAGCACAGCTGTAGATGCATTACTGTATCATGGGAAGCAAGACTGAAGGGAAAAACAACTGAGGAGAGTTGGAAGTATTTCAAAGGGACGTTGTTAAGGGCCCAAAAGCAAACAATTCCGCTGTGTAGGAAAGATAGAAAATATGGCAAAAGACCAGCTTGGCTTAACAAGGAGATCTTGCATGATCTCAAAATAAAAAAGGAGTCATATAAAAAATGGAAACTAGGACAACTAACAAAGGATGAATATAGGCAAGCAACACGGGAATGCAGGGGCAAGATTAGAAAGGCAAAGGCACAAAATGAGATCAAACTAGCTACAGGCATAAAGGGAAACAAGAAGACCTTTTATAAATACATTAAAAGCAAGAGGAAGACCAAGGACAGGGTAGGCCCACTGCTTAGCGAGGAGGGAGAAGCAGTAACAGGGAACTTGGAAATGGCGGAGATGCTCAATGACTTCTTTGTTTCGGTCTTCACCGAGAAGTCTGGAGGTGTGCCTAACGTAGTGAATACAAGCAGAGAGAGGGTAAGTTTAGAAGATAGGATACACAAAGAACAAGTTAAAAATCACTTAGGAAAGTTAGATGTCAGCAAGTCACCAGGTCCTGATGAAATGCATCCCAGGATACTCAAGGAGCTGATAGAGGAGGTATCTGAGCCTTTAGCTATGATCTTTGAAAAATCATGGCAGACAGGGGAGATTCCAGAAGACTGGAAAAGGGCAAATATTGTGCCCATCTATAAAAAGGGGAATAAGAACAACCCAGGAAATTATAGACCGGTCAGTTTAACGTCTGTCCCAGGGAAGATAATGGAGCAGGTAATTAAGGAAATCGTATGCAAACACTTGGAAAGTAATAAAGTGATAGGGAATAGCCAGCATGGGTTTGTGAAGAACAAGTCATGCCAAACTAATCTGATAGCTTTCTTTGATAAGATAACGAGCCTTGTGGATAAGGGAGAAGCGGTGGATGTCATATACCTAGACTTTAGTAAGGCATTTGATACGGTCTCGCATGATATTCTTATTGATAAACTAGGCAAATATAACTTAGATAGGGCCACGATAAGGTGGGTGCATAATTGGCTGGATAACCGTAGTCAGAGAGTTGTTGTTAACGGTTCTAAATCCTGCTGGAAAGGGATAACAAGTGGAGTTCCTCAAGGGTCTGTTTTGGGACCCGTACTATTCAATATCTTCATCAATGATGTAGATATTGGGATAGAGAGTACTCTTATTAAGTTTGCAGATGATACCAAACTGGGTGGGGTTGCGACTTCTTTGGAGGATAGGGACATAATTCAAAATGACCTTAGCAAGTTAGAGAAATGGTCAGAGGTAAACAGGATGAGGTTTAATAAAGAGAAATGCAAAGTGCTCCACTTAGGAAGGAACAATCAGTTCCATACATACAAGATGGGAAGCGACTGTCTAGGAAGGAGCATGGCGGAAAGGGATCTAGGGGTCATAGTGGACCACAAGTTGAATATGAGTCAACAGTGTGATGCTGTTGCAAAAAAAGCAAATATGATTCTAGGTTGTATCAACAGGTGTGTTGTAAGCAAAACTCGTGAAGTCATTCTGCCGCTCTATTCTGCACTAGTTAGGCCTCAGCTGGAGTACTGTGTCCAGTTCTGGGCGCCACATTTCAAGAAAGATGTGGAGAAATTGGAAAGGGTGCAGAGAAGAGCGACAAGAATGATTAAAGGTCTAGAGAACATGACCTATGAAGCCAGGCTTCATGAACTGGGCTTGTTTAGTTTGGAAAAAAGAAGATTAAGGGGGGACATGATAGCGGTTTTCAAATATCTAAAAGGGTGTCACAAGGAGGAAGGCGAAAATTTGTTCCTCTTGGTTTCTGAGGACAGGACAAGGAGTAATGGGCTTAAAGTGCAGCAGGGGAGGTTTAGATTGGACATTAGGAAAAAATTCCTAACTCTCAGGGTGGTCAAATATTGGAATAAATTGCCAAGGGAGGTGGTGGAATCTCCCTCTCTGGAGATATTTAAGAACAGGTTAGATAGACATCTGTCAGGGATGGTGTAGACGGAGCTTGATCCTGCCTTGAGGGCGGGGGGCTGGACTCGATGACCTCTCGAGGTCCCTTCCAGTCCTATTATTCTATGATTCTATGATTGTAATACAGTGATGGTAAAGATTCTTCTGCAAATGCAGGATCTACTTCCTCAAGAGGTGGTAGCGAGCTCTGGTGACCCACTATTATGTACCATTAGAACTGTTTGTGAATTTTGCACATCTCTGGGTGAATTATTTGGTTAAACCTAACTTTTCATTGTAGACCAGACCTTGGACTTGTTATATCTTTTCTACGTGCTGATACTTTGGGCTCCCCTAAAGTGGCAGAGGTCTAACAGTAAAGTAAGCAAAACAGTGTTTGCATAGTGGGTGTTTAGGTCCCTTCTGGTCATCCTGGGTTACAATGTAACACAGCTGTGCCTGGTAACTTGTATTGTGTCCTCCTAGAAGTCTGCAGAGTAATCAGCCCATATAGGCTTCTTTAGGATATCAACATTTCAGTGTAATGAGAGTTTAGATTTGCCAGTCTGCAGCCATCAGAAAGAGCTAGGGCTATTCTTGTGCAAACAAGATGACGCTGTCACTCAGCTAGTCTGTTTCCAGTCACCTTTAAATATGTTTATTGAAATAGTGCTCCCAGAGGTCTTAAAAGATTTAGCAGGTAGAATTTAACCTTGCAGATTTTGGCATCCTTTTCTCTTGGGCTACTGTTGAGAATATTTTGAGTACAGGCTTATTTACAGTAGCAGCTGGCAATTTAGTAGATGTAATGGGTTTAGAAAGGGAATAGGGTGAGAATGTGACATTTCTATTTGCCTGTGCTTCCACAATAGCAGAATAGTGTTTGGTCTCAGTTGTGATGGGATATATTCAGTGTTCTCAGCATTTAGATCATTGATCTTTTGGAATGGGAGAAGATTCCTGGATGCAGAGGTCAGCCTGCTGGAAAAGACAGAACTAATCTTGCTGATTTGGAAATGTTGCTTTTCTTAAGCAATGATTGTTGATGAAGAATAACCACGTTGTTTAACTCGGTCTGTGCACCTTGTTTTCCTGTAACTGGTGTGAGATTGAGTTAGTGTCTAATGAACAAGGAACAGGATAGGGGAGATTGAGGATTGCCAAATTGAATGTGTAAAGCAGGTTCTCTGGATACACAGAAATGGAATTAGAAACACATTAGATAAGGATTTCTACATCTTCTTATGAAACTTTTTTTAAATGTTTGGTGGCAGTCTGGGGTTATGTCAGTATATTCTAGGGGCTGAAATTAACATCCTCCTTAGGGCACAGCTGAAAATATATTTTGTGAGTTCTGCCAGAGCCCCAATAGGATGTTGGTTCATATCACAAAACCAGTATATGTTTGGTATGGGCGATGGGCCTTGCCTGGAATAGCAAGAGGCAGCAAGAGCCACACTTCAGGATTTAGATGTGTTAGTAAAGCTGTGTGAAAGGCTCAGAGCTAAAATGATGAAAATGGTGAATGGAGCAGTAGGTCAAGGCTGACATGCATCAGCAAAGCATAGAACTTAGAACAGCAAGATACAAAGACAATATTATTGTTACTGTTTTCTTTAATTAAACATTTGATTTGTCCTCAATTAGAGGTGTGCAATAGGATATTTATATTGTTCCGTGCTATTTTATTTATTATGAAAAAGCACAGATGAATAAACATCTCATTCTCTCTTACAAGTGTCATCAGTTAAGGTCCCCACTGCTTTGTGAAATTCATCCTGTTGTTTTTAAGTGGTTCTAGTTATACATCCTGCTGGATGACCATGTGCTATTAGACCCCTTCTCTAGAAAATATTTAAACCTATTAGACTATATTCAGTGGTGCTTAATATTGTTCAATACTAACAAGTTAGGGAATGGTATGTTTGTGTCAGTTGCCTTCAGCTCCTAGTTCTTACCACCACCCTAACCTGCTTTCCATAAACCCTGTTAGTGTGATGGTTAGCAGGACTACACTCAGAAGTCGACCCAGCTATGTCATTTGGAGATGTGAAACATCTATACCCCTGAGCAATAAGTTAAGTTGATCTAACCACCATGTAGACAGCACTAGGTTGAGGGAAGAATTACTCTGTTGACCTAGCTATTGCTTCTTGGGCAGGTGGATTCATTGTACCAACTGGAAAAAACCTTCCAGTCACTGTTGCGATTGTTTACATTGCAGTTCTACAACAGCTCAGCTTGTAGCTGTGCCGTTGTAGTGTTTCAAATGTAGACAAGCCCTCAGACATACTAGAGACCTGGTTCTCTATTCTGTTGCGATTTTTTTTTTCATCATTTGCATCTGTGCAAACTGTTTGTAAAACACTACCATTCTGATCTGGTAGCATGCTACACCTACTTTACATTGGAGTAAATGACTACACAAGGTGCAAGGCAATGGAGAATGAGGCCCCCAATGTTTTTGAAGCTTCAGAAGGAAGAGATCAGGAGGGCAGAAAAGGGGGTTGTTAATCTGGGAACCTGTGACCACTGGGTTGATTGTACAGTCAGTCAGAGTGTTGCTCTTTAGAGTATCTCAGAAACTTTAAAACGTTTGCCTTTCTGCATTTTGTTCAGTCATCCAGTTGCAAGATGGGGAAACAAGGGAGGCCCTGGAGTTCTGAAGCTGACCCTTACTGCAACCCTGCAATTGCACAAATAATTACCTGTCTCCTTTCTTGTTCTTTGCGATCATTGCACTTTGGTACTATGGTTGTGGGCACCATAGAAGAACTTAGAATGGATGGTAGGTAAAAAGTGCTTAGTATGTTAGGGATCTCATCCAGATCTTGGCTCTGAGTATTATTACTATATATATAAAATAACTGTCAGAGCTCTGAAAGAGTGGCAGACACACAGAAACCTCACTTTGACATTACTGTCCAATTATCTTTTGGGTCATTATGTCCTCAGTGACCTCTTTCTGTACACAGATCCCAAGTGAGATCTGTTGTCCAGAGTTCAGATCTCAGCCTTCAGCAAGTAGACTGTCTCATCAGTGCTGCCTGCCTCTTTGAAGAAGGGAGGCATAAAGTTCACTCTAATAGTAATAGACTGAACCTTTTTTCCAAAATAAATTAACTATAACAGTCCCTTTGTTTTTGTTTTTTTTAAAACTAGGTTTTTACTACCAACTCTGGCTACAGAGAGGAAACATACAGAACATAACATCGATTAGATCTTTAAATGCATCACTTCTATGAGATATATTAGGACATTACACTTATTTACAGTACACTGTGTTACCACTCAATGAATGGCTGAAAGCTGCTTTTTCTTGGCTCCCATGTGTGCGGTGAGTCGTTCTGGCAGGAATGTTTTTGTCTAGCTTGGTTAGTTGTTCCTAAATTCTTAGGAGATTTTGAGAGTCAGCACAGGGGGATCTGACATAATATTCATTGTGTCGTTTCATAATATTCATTGTGTTGTTTCAAAGTATTTTATGCCATTTACAACTCTGTTCATTAACACAGGCCTGTTTGTTATAGGATCCTCTAACCTCAGAAATATTTCTGCGAACGACATAGACCTCTGTTCGCCCGAGCAATTGCATGTTTTGTTGTGATTTGCACTGTGCTTTAAATCCCATCTGGAAACATCCAGTGAAGGAGGGGAGATTCTGCTCCTCTAACATTCTAAATAACCCTTGTGCCCCTTCTCTCTGCCCCCCCGCCCCCCCCGCCATCTTACGTAACACCACAGAGCTGTTGTGCAGCTGAGATGTGATTGTGCATGTGATACAAACTAGCTGCCTACACTTTATGCTTTCATAAGGAATTTTTATTCAAAATTAGCTACATTCGATTAATCTATAAATAGTTATGCTAGTGACAGCCTTGCTGGTAGCATACATATTTAGAATTTTAGAATAAGTAATTCATGCTGTCTGTGTTAAGGGCCTGGTTCATCTGTGCTGAAATCAATGAGAGTCTGTACATTGACTTGGAGGTTGAATGATGCCCTAAATACTGTTTGCTTCCATAAGCCTGGACATCTGCATAGCTGAATTGTATTTGGTAATGGAAGCCTTCTGCATTTATCATTCCTGTTACTTTTCTATGATCTTGACTATACAGAAAGCAAGTTCATGGAACTGTATGCATTGGGACTGAAATTATTTGATTCCTTACACCTCATAGAAACTACAGGAAAAGATGCATATGTCTAGCACCTGGCAGGTCTAAGAGACAGGTCTCTTGGTGTCTATAAGAAGAATTAAGGTGTGTTGGTTTTTTTTTTAATAATTTTTGCATGATCACTTTCTCAAGTTAAATCTTCATAAATAACGATAACATTGTAAATATCTGCTAACCATTCTTGGTGATAGATTTTTAAAAAGAATATCATCTTAATACTCCCAAACGTTCGCTTAGATAGGCAGAAAATCATTTTATATTTGTTTGCTTCTTTCGCTATCTGTGCTTATACAATACCAATAATTATGGTCTGTGAGCAACTAGCTTGTCTTATCTCAGGGTATTTTTGTAAGCACACCCAACTACATAAAGCTAGGAAGATGTCTGCTGTTAGAATGGCCTCTTATTTGTGTGGATTCTAGTTTTGTACTGTATGGGAACATTTTTCTACTTCATACTAGGAAAAGAGAACCCATATTGGCTCAAATGTTTTGTTATAAATATATTCCAGGTAGTTAGCTGACCAGTATGCTTACAAAAAACTGACACTTCCTGGAGCCTGCTGAGTGGGCATCCTTTCTCTCTGTCCCCAGGTGACATTGGGAGGGCCAGAGCGGTTGTGTGTGAAACCCCAGCCATCTCTAACTCCCCCCCCCCCCCCCCCCACTGTGCTTCCTGAATCCTCCATTTAGACTTCTAGGTCTTTACATTATTTCATTGTTTTGATTTTTTTTTTCTGTCTTTGGGACTGGAAAACGTAGATGTCACAAACATTTCAGGTGAAATTTGGGCCTTAATTGGTTGACTGTCAGGACTTCCTTTGATTTTTAGAAGTCTGCTTCCATACCCAGCATGTCCTAAGATTTAAGGACTCGAATTTTGGAATAAAAAGTGCATTCAGCTCAAAAAGGCCCCTTAGCCCAAACAACCATGCATAGAGCTTAATTAAAAAATAACTTGGAAGCATTGAGAGAAAATGCTGATGGATGCTATTATAATAAGAAACTAGATAAACATACCCATTTCTATGGAATTGCTATGACATCTAAGGGGACATTGAGAGAAAGATTTTTCTGTTTCCTTCATAATCTCCCTTTGCGTCTGCAGTATTGGAGAAAGTCTGTACAGATAGCTCACGTTCACGTATAATTTTTAGTTACAACACTAAGGTTTGTCTAGAAGTCTTTGCAGTGATTTTGGGATTAGAATTTAAGTTAATACATTAGGCAGTCAATATTTTTGTTGGTTCTGCTATTAGTGTTGAATTTTTAATTAGTAAAAAATATTCAGTATTTGATAAAGATTCTACTATTGTGCCCTCCATTCTAAGAGTTCAATCACTTTTTATTATTTCAATTTCTACAGACGTATTTATTGGTCAAGAGAGATGGAAGTACATATAAAGAAGAAAAAAGTGGTTCTCTTTAGAAAGAGCATGGAGCAAAGAATATTTCTTTCCTCATGTGGCTAAGGCCTACCTAATCTCGTAGAACTCATGAGCTGTTTTTTTCCACGATGGTGATGCTCTCTGGATTTTAGGGTACGTCTAGACTACAGGCTTCTGTCGACAGAAGTTTTGTCGACAGATACTGTCGACAAAACTTCTGTCGACAAAGCACGTCCAGACTACATTGAGTTCTGTCGACAAAGCAAGCTGCTTTTGTCGACATGGTAGTCTGGACGCAAAGGACAGTTTCCATTCAATAACACCTTCTGTCGACAGAAACTCTGTCGACAGAAGGTGTTATTCCTCGTAAAATGAGGTTTACATACGTCGACAAAACTGCTGAGTTCTGTTGACGTTATGTCGACAGAACTCAGCGGTAGTGTGGACGCAGGTATAGTTTTGTCGACAAAAGTCCACTTTTGTCGACAAAACTCTGTAGTCTAGACACACCCTTAATGTCTGTCTTATTTCCTGTAAAACTGTGACACTACAAAGACAACTGTGTTTTTATTACAGTGAAATAAACAAATAGTCTAGTAGCACCTTAAAGACTAACAAAACATGTAGATGGTATCATGAGCTTTTGTGGGCAAAACTCCCTTCTTCAAGTAGGTTTTGCCCATGAAAGCTCATGATCCCATATACATGTTTTGTTAGTCTTTAAGGTGCTACTAGACTATTTGTTGTTTGTTTTTCCTGTTACAGACTAACTCGGCTACCCCTGTGGAGCTAATGAAATACATGTCTTTTTGGGGTACTAGATACATACTAAGGATTTGTAAATGGCTTAGATACCTCTAATACTTACATTTATTTGATTCTCAATGACCTCGCTTGTGAATTGTTAGGTTTACATAATTTTGTACCTTAAGGAAAAACAGCAAGACACAAGTGACATCAGCATACAGCCACCACAGTAATTCACTTGCTTTTGCATGACCACATTACGACACATGCATCAGTGGTGAGCGTCTTCAACAGAAATGCTTGTACTGATTTTAACGATCTGTGTCGAGATAATGTGGGATGGCTTCTGGCAGGCAGCAGGTGTCAATCTGAGCAACATAGTGTCTGCATTGATACTGTGTTGAACAAACAACATCAGTTTGTCAGGAGTGGGCAATGATTTTCACAGCGGGGCCCTGCCATGAATTTTGGTAAGTCGTCACAAGCTGCCCATATCTACTATATTAATAGAGAGGCTGTTTGCCTGCAGGATAACACTCTGGGCTGGTGCTGAGAGTTGTGGTACAGAAGAGGTGAGGAGTTGGGCTCTGGAAGGGAGTTTAGGTGCAGGAAGGTGTTCTGACTTGGGGGGTAGGGAGGTGAGGGTCAAAATTCAGGCTTTGTCTGGGAAGCCACCGCGTGGGCCCAGCCTGCAGGGCACCCAGGCAGGTTGCCTTCCTGCCATGGCTTAGTGCCAGTCATGGAAGCAGCTGCCTGCTGCTAGCATGTTTCTGCATGCTCCATGGGGGAGGGCAGCAGCAGGTCTTGGTGCACTTGCCCGCACCTGAAAGCACTGCCCCATCAGCTCTCATTGGCTAGTTTCCTGTTAATGGGAGCTGTGAGGGTGGGGGTAGCATGCAGCATTGCCTTTCCCTGCACCAAGGGCTCACAGAGACGTGTCATCAGCAGCCATCCACTTCCAGGATCAGCATGGCTCTACAGCAGGCAGGAAGCCTGCCTGAGCGACTAGCAGTCCTGAAGGCTGGACTAAAATGTAAGATAGGCCGGAGGCAGCCCGTGGGCTGTATGTTGCCCACCCCAACCCAAGTGCAATTATTCTGATGGAGATTAGGAGTTAGGTCAGCCTAGTGGGTGAGTTACATTGGTGGGAGCAATATTTCAGTGGCGATGCTTACAGAGTTAGGTCAGTGTAAGCTACCTTGTGTCAATCTCATGCTGTAGCGTAGCCCAGGGTTTATTGTATACAGTAATAGAACTATGTCTTTGGATACAATATTGATTAACATTAATAACAATGTTATTGAAGATTTAATATTGTTTATAGAGGTGTTTTTTCCCTTGAGCTCAACTTTTTTGCTAGGTGTTATCCAGGGATTTTTCAATGTTGATTGGAATTTCTATATGGAAATGTTATTTCTCTTACTCTGAATGTTTTTGTGGTTTTCATGACTTTGAGAAGGAAAGCAGCTAATCATAAAAACATGTTGAGATTTCAAAGGGAGAAAAAGGTTCCCTGCTGTTAGTTCTGCAGGTTGCCAGAAAAAGGAAAATCCACTATACTGATAAGTTGCTATGGAAGGGAAAGGTTCATTGTTTACTAAAGACAAAAAAAACAGAACAACCTAGTGCCAAAAACTTTATTCTGTGTTTGTTTAGCATCATGGGGTCTTGGCCTATAACTGTGACTCCCAGGCACTATCTCAGAACAGATTAATAATTAAAGGAACAAAGAGAGAAAGATGACAGTAGTGTTTAAGATCACTAAGAAGTACAAGAGAAATCAGATCAAGGGTGAAGAAAATATGTTAAAACTAAGTTCAGATATAGAAAGTTCTTTGCTGACTATGGCTCATTGGTTGAACTGTTGTCGTAGATATTTTCTGTTTTGTTGTTCACTTCAAGCCTTTTATGTTCAACACCTAGGCATTTGCAATCTTTGTTTTCTTTCAGTCATAACAAAGCTGTTGGGGGAGGGCAGCTTCCTGGAAGCAGAACTTTTGTCATTTGACAACATCAACAAGAAAAATTTTACCCAGAAGCAGTTAGTATAAATTTTTGCTGCGATGTTGAGAACCTTGATGATTTGAGAATAGAGGAGGCAGAGGCCGAATGATTTTACCATCTCATTTGCTTCGCAGTTTCTGCTTTGACTGAGACTGAACTCACTAAGACTTAAAGTCTATTCCAGTTTTCTGGCGTGTATTCTCTTTTCACCTTTAAATCTTTATCATTAGACCGCAGGTGTCAGTGCCAGGATGTCATGTGTCTAGAAGAACTCTTATGTAAGAACAAAAAGGGGAAAAAAAACAAGGCTGCGTATGCAAAAATCATCAGAGAGAATGAAATCAGATTTTTCAGGTGAAAGCTTTTCCTTCTTTCTATCAAATGCTTTAGTGGCTTGATTCAACTTCCTTCTTTTAGCCTAACAGTATATGACACATCTTGCTTTTTTTCATGCTCTTAGGTTATACACGATAGCTGATAGTGGAGTGCTCTTTTGGGGCTTAGTATCCATCGTGTCTTGCATTTAGCCGTGACCACTACCTTGGCCAAAATAAACATCATCCTTTTGGAGTTCTGTTTTTTATGACTTGTCTTTTTTGATTAGGTGCAGTCAAATCAAAAGATCTGAACAGCGATTAGTTGGGTCTTTCAAATGAGAACAGATTCCTTTAAAACTTTGAACTGCAGAATTAGTAACCAAAATAACTTTTGACGACTTTGTTTTACAAATCAGATTTTATTGAAGATCCTTCAGTTCTAAGTCTTGGATGAGGTAGTATAAATGGTACTGAAAATGCCTTTTTTAACTTGTCAGCAGGTGGTAAGCATTGTCTTGTTCATTTTTTTCAATATTGCAAGTTCTCAGCATGAATATCCATCGGGTGCATCTCATCGAGACGCTTGGGAATTCAGCCAAAACAGTGCTGCACAGCATTATACTTTAATTCATGAAGAGAATGGTCTGATCTTATCTCTGGTCTAAAGTAAGTCTCCCAACTCCTCCTTATAGGCAGTCAAAACTTTGCACATTTAGCAGCAGTTGCAAACACAGCTTCTGCCAGTTATGGTCACTGCTGGAGGAATTCCTTCCAGAGCAAAATCTAGTCCGTTTAAGTGGTGGTAAATTTTATAAGCTGGTAAGAGATAAACAGACCTAAGAGAGTCTTAAAAATGATTTATGAGTAAGGAAAAGGCTTCAAATATGTTTAATGTGTTACAGACCTACAAAGTGGGTTTTCAGCAACCACTTCTGCTGCATATTTGAGGTATTTTTACAGCTGTCTCTTCCTTACCCTCCACAGAATCCTGTGCCTAAAACCTGAAATGTCTAGGAATACAGATATTTTTCCATCAACTGTTCATTTTTATAGGGATTGATACACTCCACCTCATCTGATATAAGCCTAGGTGCTGGCTGCTTGGACTAGTAATAACAACCCAAATACACGATTTCTGTTAATCAATGATCAATTGTTTTATATTTCAAAAGAATTTAGACTCTTGAAATATGAGTTGATTTATTCAGCCTAAAAGTAAGCTAGCTGTTGACCAGGCATGGGATTGAGGAATGTTTGAGGTCATTCTTTTATGGTTGGTTGCACTGCTGCTAATGTAGCTCAAACCGTCTTGATCATTGTGGTCTATCTCAGGATGGTATTCCCCAGTACTAGAAAGATTCATAGCATAGTTTGGAGGCCTCAAATGTGACCAAATATCCTAGGATATTGAGACTAGCTAATTCTCTGATTTATGTCTAGTTGACATATAAATCTTACAGCATGAAGATTCACTGGAACGTGATGCTTTTGGCTGAGGTTTAGGAGAACAGATTTTCATACTTGACCTTGGAAACTCTGTCAGCAGCTAGATTTTTGGATAGGGCTTTTTTCTCAAACAAGTATCAACAGCATTATAGTTACTGTATCATGTTGTTAATTTATTTGAACATATCAGTGAATGAAGTGCATTAAAACCCCCAACATTCTACCTGTCTCTTATGCTGGAGTAGCTCCTTGTCTTGTAACCCTTTATAATAAATTAAGAAATGCCAAAGAAAAATACCTCTTGAAATATTCCTAAGGGCTGGGATTTTCAAAGGTGCCTATAACTGGTAGGTGAATTAGGAGTTAGGTACCATGCTTCCTTAGTCTCCTTTGATGTTCCTAACTAAAGAGCATTTATGTATGAGGGAGCGAGGTATTTCTATACATTACACAAACACTACTTGTCAGCCCTGTGCCTAAGGCTTATCCACACTAGGCGAGATTTACCAATATTCCCATAAAAATATTCCTGTACTGGTAGAGTTCCCCAAGTATGGATGCAGCTGTACTGGCAAGGTTGTTTTGTACAGTTGTACTAAAAACACCCGCACAAGCAAAACAAGATATACCAGTAAAAGCACAGTTTTTTGAGTCTATAGCAGGGGCTTCTGCTGGTAAAGTTATTTCATGTGAGAACACATCTTTTTACATCTCTGACCAACAGAGTTGTGCCAGAAGAATTCTGCTGTGTAGACATAGTCTGAAAGACAGGTGATCCCATTGTCATTTTGCCCATAGAAGGGGATTTCCCCCCTCTCGCCAGGTTTTAGTTAAAAGTACAGTGGCATGCCCTCTGTTACCTTATTTATACTATGGTTGTCTATGTTAAAAATAGATTATTCTGTCCCCATTGGCTGTTGACCCAACACCACTCATCTGTACTCCTGCAAAAACAAAAACAATCCAAAAAATACCCACTGCATGGGTGCAGCCAGTGTTCATATAAAGTGACTGTTTGGCTCTAAAATGCCCCTGTGACATGGCCAAGTATCTGCACTTTTTATTAAGTAACATCTTACTGAATTTGGACAGAGACTAATATTTGGACAAATATTGTGGACAATATTTCCCCCAAAGGAAGGAGTAAAATCCAGAAGCAGAAACTCAATTTATAAAAGATGAACAATGAAATATTATTGTGTTGTGAGTATGCAAATAGAAGGAGAGTATGACATCAATAGCCCAGTAACCTTTATTTTCCTGAACACTCCTGTTTTCGATTATTAGGGGGAAAAAAACCCTAGTAATTTATGCACTGCTAAATCACACTGACCTAAATTCTGTGCTACTCGCTTGGGAAACCCAGGTAAAGTTGTATTGTCCTGGAATTGAGCTTTGCTGAGATCAAGAAAACCTATCATGTAAGATCCCATTAGCCTGCAGATGAGTAAAAATTAGTTTGTAGATATTAAAGCCTTTGAGCAGCTTCTTGTATAGACTGAGAGAGCAGACATTGAGTCACCTAGAATATTTCAAAGAATGGAGAATATAAGTAAGCTGTAAAGAATCAAGTCAAAGGTGATGAGTTTGTTCCTACTATACATTCATTATTCTGACCTTTTAATCCAAAATTGGAGCTTCTTAAAATACATGAAAAAGACTTCAGTGTTTTGACCTGAAATAGGTGTACAATGGATTGCTAAACTCAGAGGGAAGTCTTTGACTAATGGTAAACTTTTGATCATGTATTTTAAAATTAACAAATTAACTTAAATAGCTAGCTTCTGCTCACGTCACTATAATAGTATTTCTTAGGCTCTAGAAACTTCTGTGGCTTCTTAGCACTTAGTCATAGCCAGTCTTTTGTATGGAGCAGAGATGAAAGATGTGTTCATATCAGAGCCATGCCATATATCACAGTGAATCTTACTCCTTATCAAGTAAATCTTTGTTCACAGTCTTCTAATCTGGGCATAAATAGGCATTCTGCCGATTTAGTTGGAGGAAAAAATCATAGAATCTAGAATCATAGAAATGTCCCCGGAATTCTTAAGTCATTCCTGTTCCATATTAACATAAGGCAGAAAATGAATAAGGGTTATGGTTAGTATTCTTATCCTGTCTTGCTCGGAAAGGATAGGCAGGGAAAAAAGGGAGGAGGTGTTGCCTTATATATCAAAATGTATATACTTGGACTGGGGTTGAGATAGGAGACAGACTTGTGAAAAGGCTCTGGGTAAGGTTAAAGGGGTAAAAACTTAGGGTGATGTCATGGTAGAGGACTATTACAGACCACCTAACCAGGAAGAAAAGAACTAATAAAATCATCCATAGCACAGAATATGGTGGTGATGGGGGACTTCAACTAAACAAGTTCAATTTAGCTAGAGACATAAAGGATAACAAGAAAACATTCTGCAAATATAATAGAAGCAAGAGGAAGACCAAGGACAGGTAGGCCCATAGGTCAATGAAGAGGCAAAAACAATCATAGAAAATGTGGAAATGGCAGAGGTGCTTAACTTCTTTTTGTGTTGGTTTTCACAAAGAAGATTGGTGACAATTGGATGCCTAACATAGTGAATGCCAGTGAAAGTTAGGTAGGTTAAGAAGTTAAAATAGGAAAAGAGCAACTTAAAACTTATTTAGAAAAGTTAGATGTCTTCAGGTAGCCATTGCCTGATGAAATCCATCCTAGAATACTCAAGGAGCTGATTGAGGAAGTACCTGAGCCATTAGCTATCATCTTTAAAAGTCATAGAAGATGGGAGACATTCCAGAAGACTGGAAAAGGGCAAATATAGTGTCCATCTATAAAAAGGGAAATAAGGTCAACCCAGGAAACTATAGACTAGTCAGATTAACTTCTGTGCCAGGAAAGATAATGGAGCAGATAAAGAATCCGTCTGCAAACATCTGGAAGATGATAATAAGGTGATAAGTAAGAGTCAGCATGGATTTGTCAAGAACAAATCATGTCAAACTAACCTGGTAGCTTTCTTTGATAGGATAAAAAGTCATGTGGATAAGGGGGAAGCAGTAGATGTGGTATACAGGAGGCCCCCACTTTATGACGGCCCGATTTATGACCTCCCCCCGCACTTACAACCTTTTCTGTAAGTGCAGAAGGTGCCGAAATCCCCTGACTTACATCCTCGGTCCTGCATTTACGACGCCCCCAACTTGCGACATTATCCCAATAACCGATCGTGTCGCAAGTCAGGGGTAGCTTGTACCAAGACTTTGGAAGAATATTTGATACAGTCTCACATAACCTTCTTATCAATAAACTAGGGAAATACAATGTAAATGAGGTTACTATAAGATGGGTGCATAACTGGTTGGATAACTACTCTTGCAGAGTAGTTATCAATGGTTCACGGTCATGTTGGAAGGGCATAACTAGTGGGGTTCTGCAGGGGTCAGTTTTGGGACTGGTTCTGTTCAATATTTTCATCAGCTATTTAGATAATGGCATAGAGAGTATGCTTATAAAGTTTGCACATGATACCAAGCAGGGAGGGATTGTAAGTGCTTTGGAGGATAAGGTCATAATTCAAAATCATCTGGACAAACTGGAGAAATGGTCTGAGGAATAGGATGACATTCCAATAAGGTCAAATACCAAATACTCTGCGTAGGGAGGAACAATCAGTTTCACACATACAAAATGGGAAGTGACTGTCTAGGAAGGAGTACCGCAGAAAGAGATCTAGGGGTCATAGCCACAAGCTAAATATGAGTCAATAGTGTAACACTGTTGCAAAAACAATCAATCAATCAATTCTGGGATGCATTAAAAGTGTTGTGAGCAAGATATGAGAAAAAATTCTTCCCCTATACTCTGTGCTGATTAGGCGTTAGTTGGAGTGCTGTGTCCAGTTCTGGGCACCGCATTTCAGAAAAAGATGTGGAGAAATTAGAGGAGGTCCAGAGAAGAGCAACAAAAATTATTCAAGGTCTAGAAAACTTAGTCTATGATAAACGACTGAAAGAACTGCGTTTGTTTAGTCTGGAAAAGAGAAGACTGAGGGGGGACATGATTTCAGCTTTCAAGTGCTTAAAGGGGTGCTGCAAGGAGAAGAGAGAAAAATCATTCTCCTTAACTTCTGATGATAGGACAATGGGCTTAAATTGCTCCAGGGGAGAAATTTTAAGTTAGGAAAATCTTCCCAACTGTCAGGGTAGTTAAGCACTAGAATAAATTGCCTACAGGGGTTGTGGAATCTCTGTCATTGTAGATATTTAGGAGCAGGTTACACAGATATCTGTCAGGGATGTTCTAATGATGTTGCTTGGTCCTGCTGTAAGGGCTGAAAACTGGACTTGATAGTCTCTCAAAGCCCCTTCCTATTCTAGTATTCTTTGATTCTATCTAGAAAAACCCTTCAGCCTTTTGCTCTGTTACGATCTCTGACCTTTTCTATTGAATTGTTTGGGACACAGAGTAATTCCCTCTTCCTTATATTTAATGTTAGACTGATGGTTGTGAGCAAGGTCTGTTTGTTCCCCTAATTTGTAGAGCACCTGGTTTCAGTAAATCTATTTTCCAGAGAGCCCAGTGAGGCATTCAAAAAAATGCGACTGTCTTCCATTAAGTATTATAAATCTTTCTTTGTTCTTTTCAAGCTCTGCAATGAAACAGTCTAGGTTAAGCTTCCTTGTAAGAATATTGTATGTGGACTAGGGATGTAAAAAAGTAGTCAAATAGTCGACTACCTGATAAGTCTAGGCTTATCGGGTAGTCGAGTCAACTACTCGCATTTAGTGGAGTCAACTACTCGCATTTCCCTCTCTCCCTTGCTACTTCTATATCAGAAGCCAGTTCTCCCCAGCGTCATCTCCATGGTGTGGAGTCAGGAGGGCAGGGGAGGCAGAAGTTCAGTGGCGGCTCTTACTACATTTAAAAGGCAGAGCTAGAGCGGCCTGCCTGCACGCCCAGCTCCTACTACATTTAAACTGCAGAGCCACAGCAGCCCCTTATCAACTAATCATGTACTCAATACAAATTGTATCGAGTACATGATTAGTCATTTACTTAATATTTAACATCCTTAATGTGGACAGGCATCAGAGGGGTAGCCGTGTTAGTCTGAATCTTGCAAAAGCGGCGAGGAGTCCTGTGGCACCTTATAGACTAACTGAAGTGTTGGAGCATAAGTTTTCGTGGGCAAAGACCCACTTCGCGCATCTGCAATGCTTAGAGGCTGTCATGCATCTGACGAAGTGGGTCTTTGCCCACGAAAGCTTATGCTCCAACACTTCAGTTAGTCTATAAGGTGCCACAGGACTCCTCACCGCTTTTAATGTGGACAGAGTCCCTGGCTGTCTTAAAGGAACTTTGTAAACCTGAGCTATTCCAAATGCTGTGGAAACAATAATCCATACTAGAAAACTTGCACTGTATGAAGACTTTGTATCTTAAACTTGGCAGTTGTCTTTCCGGATGGCTATAGAAATATACTGTGACTGGCTAACATGCTGAGTATTCGTTTATACAATAAAATATATGCACCATATTAAAATGTCATTAGAGGAAGAGAGTTGGCCCTGGTACTAGAAGACAAGTTAATCTAGAAGGTTTTTTTATACATGTTACTAGTTTTGTAATGGTGGTACTAATTATTATTCAAATGGGAAAAGCTACAGCCTTTACAGCAAACTCTGAGGCCATGTCTATACTGGGGGGATAAAGTCAACCTGAGACAGCATAGGTCAAATTGACACAGCATCCCCACTTTCCCATCAACTTCCCTTGCTCCTCCGGACCCATTGGAGTCAGCAGGGGTGCCAAACCCCAGGAGATCAATTTGCATAGCATTGATCTTCAGGTAAGTTGAAACAAACCCTTTAGAAAGCCACAATCCCTGCCATGAAGATTTGTAGAATGAGAAATTTTAAATACAGTGTGAGGGAATTGCCAGCTGTGAAGATGGAACTGACTTGCTGTCCTAGACCTGGCAACTTGACAGTTCTGTTTGTTTTACCCAGTGTGTGTCAACAAACTACAGTGTTTAGACCCTGTATTTTACAGTATTCCTACTAAGTCATTGGTTTGTCCTGGAGAGAAGCCACAACTTAAATTATTATCTTCCAGACAGTCCATCCAAATCTCTGTACAGCAGGTTCCAATTGTTGCAGAAAAATGTCTGTGCTGAGTTTCAGCTGTCCTGAAATGGTCACCTTGGCCCAGATGCTGGTATCACTCAAATCCTGACCAATCCTATTTGAAAATTACTTATCACACCCAAATCTCTACAAACACTGAGAGTTTTAACCACAATGATAAGCTATGATACTTTGCACTCATTGGTGATTGAAGGAAATATCCATCAATACAAACGAGCAAACTGGTTTCTACCGTACGTTTAAAAAAAAAAGACAAATTGGGATGCAAAGGGCAAATATATCTTTAATGCTAGCTTAAGGATTTGTGCTGGAATCATAAACAAAATCCCAGTAGGCCAGAGCTGTAAGAACAGATGACAACATTTTAGATTTAACTTCTTTGTTACAGCCTCTAAGCATTGTAATAACTGGTGGCATGGCTGCAGCTTGCCCTGGTCAGCTGGCTTGGGTTTGTAGGGCTCAGGTTGCAGGGCTAAAAATTGCAGAGTAGTCATTCAGGGTTGGGTTAGACTGCAGGTTCTGAACCCTGGTGATGAAGGTTGGCCACAGAGCCCTAACCTCCACAGTGCTATTTTTAGGCCCGAAGTCCAAACCTGGTGAATTCCCAGTCAATTGATCCAGGCTTTGTGATAGAACTGAGGGATTTTCAGTGAAGTGTAGATCTTTTCTATTGATTAAGTGAATTCATCTTATTAAAGGGTTAAGAGAGTTGTGTTGAATGTTTGAAACCTGACTGCCTTGATATCATGTGATTTACTGAAGTCATTTTATGATTGTGATCATGTTCAGCATACAGATATGATGAAATCACAAACCTTAATAGCCAGGCTTTTGTTTGTTCCTGCACTTCACTAAATTAAACCTAACGAATGAACTGTGGCTTAGAGAGGAAGGTTAGAGACTCCATGTATGACTTCTGATCTCTTTTTGCAGATCAGGTCCAGCATGTTTTATATGAATATTTTTGGGTGGTGTTAATGTCAGTGCTGTCTAATTGAGATCTCTAGCCTACCTCTGCCTGGAGAGTAAAGAACTGCAGGTTCCCACAGCACTTGCTTGTAAGGTAGTAGCAAGAGCAACAGCAGCAGCAGGTGAAATAAAAATTTCAGTGATCTGGGATAAAAATAATTGTCAGTCCTTGTGGGATGAGGACCTTGTTTCTCTAGCCAATGGCAAAGCCAAAACTTTACTGTCCTGTCCTTGTGCATCTGAGTTCCTAGCTGCCACTTAACTCAGTCCACTAGATAACACAAGCTTTGGAAGCACTCCAGGCTGTACATCATTCTGACTTCTCTGATTCATACATTTAAATACCCTATGATCACAGAGGAGCTTTATATTTCATGTTCCTCTTTCTGAAGCCCTCTTTTTAATATACTCAAATACAGGCAGTCGCCGGGTTACGTACAAGATAGGGACTGTAGGTTTGTTCTTAAGTTGAATTTGTATGTAAGTCGGAACTGGCGTCCAGATTCAGCTGCTGTTGAAACTGACCAGCGGCTGACTACAGGAAGCCCGAGGCAGAGCTGCTCTGCCTCGGGCTTCCTGGAATCAGCCGCTGATCAGTTTCAACAGCGGCTGAATCTGGACGCCTGGGGCAGAGCAGCTGGGGTGCTGCCGGGTTGGTCCACGCAGCGCCGAGGTGCGGCGCTGCGGGGACCTACCCGGCAGCGCCCCAGCTGTTCTGTCGCAGGCGTCCAGATTCAGCCGCTGTTGAAACTGATCAGTGGCGAGAAAAGCCTGGTCTGCTGGGGGGGGGGGGGGGGGCGCACTAGGTCCTGCCGCCCGTGTCCTCCGCGGCTTTGCTCCGCTGGCCCCCCCCAGCAGACCAGGGAGACGTGGAGCAGCTTTTCTCGCCGTGGAGGACGCAGGCGGTGGGACCGCGGTGCATCTGAGCGGTCCCGCCACCCGCATCCTCCGTGGCGAGAAAAGCCCCGTTCGTATGTAGGGATCCGACATAAGTCGGATCCACGTAACCCAGGGACTGCCTGTACCTATTCATTTTAAGTAGGTCTTGCATTCCCAACAATTCCACTACAAGCTGATAGTGAGTTCTCTAGTGGGCATATTCTTCCATCTTGTCTACAGTGCAGAAGCTGTACATTGTCTGGGCCTAACAGATCCAGAAGGAGATGGAACTGGTTGCTTCTCCAACAGGGTAATGGCATTCCTATTATAAAAGACTCCAAGGCTACATCTACACTGTAGGCTTCTTGCACAAGAAGCCTTTTGCGCAAAAACTTCTCGTGCAAGACCATGTCCACACCTCAAAGCGCATCGCAAAAACGATGTGCTTTTACACAAGAGCGTGTCCACATTGCATGGATGCTGTTGTGCATGGGTGCTCTTGCGCAGAGCACCTGTGCTTTTTCCCATAGGGGTTTCTTGCACAAAAAGGAGTTATGCCTTGTAGAAAGAGGTTAACCTACACCAGAAAAAGCCCTCTGTTCTACTGTTTTACTGCCAATTTACTTGTGCAAAAGCGGATTTGAGGTGTGAACGCTCCTTGCAGTGTAGACGTAGCCCAAGAGAATGGATTGTGGTTTGAGGGAAAATATGATTAGGAGTACACGGTTGATTCATTAAATCCAGATGGAGAGATGTACAAAGTATGTCCTTGGCTCCTGAAGCCTGATTGAAAGCCCGTTTAAGTCAATTGAAAGAATCGCATTGATTTTGACAACCTTCTAATCAGGTTCTTAGTGAGTACTTTTGAAGATCAATATATTTCAATACTATTAATTTTTCTTTTAGTTTACTTTGACTTTTCCCTTTGTTTCCATAGTCATTGTCCCGGAGCAGCCAAAAATATTTTTTCTCCTTTTTAAAATGTGTTGGGTCAAAATCTTGCATAAAATTTAATCTTGAATTTGGCACTTCCTGACTGATTATTCATAAATCCCTTTAAAATCAGAGTTTGTTTATAACAAAAATGTGGCATTCTAATGCAACCTTGTGTTTCACAGCATAACGGGTATCGTGTCAGTTTGGATAGAGGGAGGTATAGAGTTCCTAATACATTTATTATTGTAAAGAGCTGTGAGATAGTAAAATGATCAAGTACGCTAAATATTCTATGCTAAAAGAATTTCAAAGTTATTTTAGGAGGCGCGTGTTTACACTGAGAGAGAAAGCTATCTGGGTTTAATTTTCTGTGTAAAGAATTGATGGAAGGGTGACTGCACTAAACAGTTATTACACTGAGACAATAAACTGAGTAAATAACCACCGTTTGGACGTGGCTTTGTGATAAATAATTTCTGTCCACATTTTTTCATTGCTCAGATAAGAATGTGATACAAAGGAATTGTATGTGCTTTAAACTGTGCGTGTATTAAGGAAAACAGAGCACAACTCTCCAAATGTGCTGGCCTAGAGCATTTGAAAAATGCAAGAGGGTCCTCAATGACTAGGCATGGTGAGAAGCTGTTTTACATCTTGCCTAAAAGATGTCATCTCCAGCAACACCACCAGCATACCACTTTCTACAACGTTAGGGTTTCCCTTGATTTTTCCATCTCGGTATTGACCAGGCCTAATTTGGTTTAGTTTGATGAGGTATGGTCAGATCCCATAATATGATACGGCTACACTTAAAATGCTGTTGCAGCACAGCTACACTGTTGCAGCTACACTACTTCAGCTAGACACTTGCCTAGCCCAACAGGAAGGGTTGTCTTGTTGGAATAGGTAATTCAGCTCCTCAGTCTGGGTTGGTGGAAGAAACCTTCAGTCTATATAGCACTCTCTACACTTAGGGATAGATCAGTTTAATTAGGCCATTCAGGGCCTCAAGTGACATAGTTAAAGTGACTTAATTTTCTAGTGTAAATCAGACCTTCAGAACAATTTTTCTGCTCGTGGAGGAAGCAGTTGTAGTCTTGTAGATTGTACATCTGCTTGGGAGACAAAAACTCTTGACTACTAGGTTGTCATGTGCATGTAACCCTACCTCTGTGTCTGCCTCCACATCTGTAAAATAGGAGAAATGATATTTATAAGGCCACTTTGTGATAAGCTGCTGTAAGAGTGAGGGGGAGCACCCCTCTTTCCCTTGTTTTCTCACAAAAGAGCTTATCGCAACTTACGCCAGAGTGCACATATCTCACTGAACCACTGTAAAACTTAATTAGTAAACATTTGTACGTTTCTTTAAAAATGTGGAGCACTTAGTAGCTTGATTTCAGCTACCCAGCACCTCTGAAAATCAGTCTTTGGGGATCTCAATTTAGTCTCCCAAAATTTGCAGCTGCTTCAGGGTAGATAACAGAGTAGCAATTTACCCTAGCTCAAACAAAATTCTTTGTGAGCTGGAACAAATCAGCCTTCCTGACACGCCCTGTCTTACGCTTTAGCCACAAGACTATCTTCCCCTCCTGAGTCACCCATTGTACATGTAGTCCGCAGTCAGAAGGGTTTGTACAGCTGATTATTGCATATGTAATACTATACAAAAAATAGGTGAAGAGTTTTTTTCTTTTTATTTCTATATAGCTATCTAATATTGATTCAGATTCTCTACCTCTAATTCCCTTACCTTCCTTCTCTGGGAGAAGGGAGATTGTAATATAAATACATTAATTAATTAAAAATTCCAATATTCAAAAAGGAGCCCCAGTCTGAAATAAAGGAGAACCTTGCTAGTTTAATTCCTTTTTATAGGAGACCTACAAAGGATTTTTATTTAAATTGAGTTTCGGCACCTTTTGTTTACTGCTCTATGTTGAAAGTTTTAATTTCTAGAACAGGTTTATTTCCTTGATTGTTTTTACCTTAGAATTAACCAGACAGAAGTGCCAAGAGAGAGAAGTGCCAGCCTCGGGTTGCCAGGTGTCCGGTTTTCACCCAGACAGTCCGGTATTTGCAGGCTCCGTCCTGTTAAAAAAACAAAACAAAAACAGAAAATACCAGACATGTGCAATGTCCAATATTTCCAATTCTCCTGGGACGACAATTTTCCCCTGCCACATCTGGCGGGGATGGGGGAGTGAGGAGCATGGCAGAGTCTAGCAAAGCGGGGGCAGGAGGGAGCATGTGCCAGGAGAGACCTCTGTGACCAACAGAGACCAGGAGCTGGCCAAGTGATGCCTCCCTCTACAATGAGAGCTTAAGTAGCCAGGTCAGGCGGCAGGAGCAGCCACTTTAAAAGTCAGACTGTTCCTCCGTGCCTGGCTCTGCAGGGGGGAGGGGCGAAATTTGATTGGGGCGGAGGCTCCCAATGCTAGGGATACCTGCCTCAGTGGGAGGGAGAGTGCACTAAGATGGGGGAATGCTGGGGCGGGGCCTGGTTCTGAGGCAGGGGTGAGTGCATTGGGATGGGAGGATGCTAGGGGGGCCTGGCTCAGATGCAGGGGTGAGTTCATTGGGATGGAGGGACGCTGGGGGGGCCTGTCTCTGAGGCAGGAGTCAGTGCATTGGGATGAGCAGACTGGGGGGTCTGGCTTAGGGGGAGGAGTGGGTGTATTGGGGGTTAGTGTGTGGTCCCAAACTGGAGGGAGTGGTGCAACTTTTGCTTACCAACTTTGGTCTCTTCCCTCCCCGCCCTTTTTTTGACAGAATTTTTTTCCCTGTGTTTTTGTTTTGTTTTGTTGGGTTTTTTTGGTGGTGGGGGTGTTTGGTATTTTTTGTTAAACTATCTGGCAACCCAACTAATTTCAGAGAAGTGCCTTTTTAAGGCTTCCAGAGCATGCTTTGTGGAAGGCTCACACTTTAATTGAAGGGCCCAAGAGGATGTACTGTTAACAAAGTCCATCTTTTTAATTTAAAAGTTTTGTTATTAAATGAGAACTTAAAGCTCAGAATTTTACAGTATGGATATGTCTACACTGCAGCAGAGCGTGTGCTTCCCAGCATGAATAGATATACACTAGTATAGCATGAGCTAGCATCCTAAAAATAGTGATGTGGATACTGCAGCTGTGGATGAGACTTGGGCTAGGAACCTGAGCACAGAGCTAGGGGGTTGAGTGGACTTGAGAGTCTGAGCTGCAGGGTGTCTACATTGCTATTTTTAGCTTACTAGCTTGAGCCTAGCTAGCACAAGTCTTATCTACCGGCATTGGGAAATTCTCTTCCCACTGTGTAGATAGATGTACCTTAGAGTCTTGTGGGAGAGATGAGACATGAATTTCTAATGTTAAAAATAAGCAGGCAAAAAAATATTTTGGTTTCATATAAACTACCCTTCAGGCCTTCTTTATACATCACAGCCCCAACCCAAAGGCATAAGCCTAATTGTCTTCCCGTGGGCTGCCTTTAAAACTGGATGTTGTCTAACATCCAGTAAAAAGACCCAGTTTACCCAGAGGCTCCCTAGACCTATTTGCTTTTTGGCATTACAGTGCCTACCCTAGGGCAATCCTGTTTGACCCATCAGAATTACATAAGCGCTTTGACTGAAATTCATAAGTAAAACCATTAATCAGATGTTCCAGACAGATTATTTCAAACACAGAAGCGGGGCTCAGAATCTCCATTACATCATCCGTATTTGTTTGCATGTTAAAGCAGTAGATTTGACCTGCTAACTGAATTTAGACAAAGATGGTTATGTCAGGTGTAGTGCTGATTAATCCTGATCCACAAGACCATCTTCAATAAGAAGGTATTGGAAGTGGCTCCATAATTAAAATTGCAATAAAGACAGGGACTAAAATCCCTTAGTAAAACACGAGCCCTTCCTTGGTCATTTCAGTTTAACTTTCTTTTTCTTCCTAAAAGATTCTTTTCATAAAGGAAGAATTTTAAAATGTGCACTTAGCAGTTTTTTTCTTGAGACTCTTCTTCTCTCCTTGTCCATTTTTATTAGAATAAGCTAGGCCACACAGCCACCAAACTCCTCTCTCTACACAGAGAGTCAACTGAGCTGGAGGGGTAGATTAGCCAATTGAGGCAGCATTCTGAGAAATGCTGGAGTACCGTATATTCCGGTGTACAAGACGACCTCTGATGTTAAAAAACATCCCCCAAAAATCAGGGGTCGTCTTGTACGCCGGATGCCCCGCCGCCGGAGCCCCTCCGCGGCTTTGAAAGCCTCGGGGGAAGCCGGCGGCGGGGCATCCCAGGCGCGCATGGGCTGCCCCCCCGCCGGAGCCCCTCCGCGGCTTTGAAAGCCTCGGGGGAAGCCGGTGGCGGGGCATCCCAGGCGCGCATGGGCTGCCCCCCCGCCGGAGCCCCTCTGCGGCTTTGAAAGCCTCGGGGGAAGCCGGCGGGGGGGCATCCCAGGCGCGCATGGGCTGCCCCCCCGCCGGAGCCCCTCCGCGGCTTTGAAAGCCTCGGGGGAAGCCGGCAGGGGGGCATCCCAGGCGCGCATGGGCTGCCCCCCCGCCGGAGCCCCTCCGCGGCTTTGAAAGCCTCGGGGGAAGCCGGCGGCGGGGCATCCCAGGCACGCATGGGCTGCCCCCCCGCCGGAGCCCCTCCGCGGCTTTGAAAGCCTCGGGGGAAGCCGGCGGGGGGGCATCCCAGGCGCGCATGGGCTGCCCCCCCGCCGGAGCCCCTCCGCCGGCTTCCCCCGAGGCTTTCAAAGCCGCGGAGGGGCTCCGGCGGGAGGGGGGGGGGGGCAGCCCAGGCGCTCCTGGCGGCTTTGCTCCCGGTGCCTCTGGTCTGCTGGGGACCATCTCCAGCAGACCAGGGACACCGGGAGCAAAGGAGGCGGAGGGGCGCTGGGGTATAAGATGAAACCCTATCTTTTAATTAAAAAGATAGGGGGTCGTCTTATACACCCAGTCGCCCTATACGCCGGAAAATATGGTAGATAGGGCTGTGCGGGGTCAGGGAGAAGACTGTAATAGCCGATGAAGAATCATTTGGTGCTAGTGCCTTGACTATCCAATGCAGTGAAGAAATACTTGAGCCTTGAAAGACTTAACATGTCAGTCTTCAAGACTGAAATCAATCCATCACAACGGGTGTGTCTAGACTACAGGGTTTTTTAGAAAAAAGTGGCCTTTAATAAAAAAAAAAAAAAAAAAACCCTGCATCTAGACTACTGCTGTGTTCTTTCGAAAGTAAATCAAAAGAACGTGGCAGTTTTTTTGACTGCAGAAAACCTTGTTTTACGAGGAATAACGCCTTTTTTCGAAAGTGTTCTTTCGGAAAAAGGCGCTATATAATGGAAACTGTACTTTTTCGAAAGAGAGCATCCAGACTGCTTGGGTGCTCTCTTTCGGAAAAAGTGGCTTGCCTTTTCGTAAGTACTGGTGGTAGTCTAGACGCTCTTTTTCGAAAAAGCTTCTTTCGAAAAAGGTGTGGGGTCCAGACGTAGCCCATGTGTGAGGGAGGGCTTTTATTCCTGCTTTAACTATGAAAATCCAGGCAACCTAAGCAATACTTAGTCCTGTTTAACGGCGCATCGTAAATATGTAAACTCCAATCTTTAAATGACCATTTCCTGAGGTTTCCACTGAAGCTGCCCTTAACCCTCAGCTGAAGACTGTTGGTTCTTTGGGAGTTGCTTGTGTCAGCTTTCATTGTACTATGGTAGATGAGATAACCATGAAATACATTTTCCTAGCCTGCTGGTGCCAGACTTTTTCAGTTATGATGCTTGGCTTGTTGGCATAAGCATGTGATCAAATTGAGCTATGAGTCAGCATTTGCAGGCAGCTGATGCTGGATTCTGATTGCCCTGTGGAATTTTGTTTTGATTTGGCCTAGGAGGGACTAGCTGGCATTGAACCTGTGAAACCTATGAAAATGGCAGTGGGCTTCTGGTAAAGGCCATAAGTAGGGCCCTATCAAATTCACAGCCATGAAAAGCATGTCACGGAGCAGGAAAATGGCCTTTTGTGTGTTTTTTACCCTATACTGGATAGTTTTCACAGGAGTAACAGTGCTTCTCAAATTGAGGATCCCTACCCAAAAGGGAGTTGCAGAGGTGTCAGCAAGGCTATTTTAAGGAGATTGCAATATTGCCCCCCTATTTCTGCACTGCCTTCAGAACTGGGCAGCCAAAGAGTGGCAGCTGTTGGCCAAGCAGCGGCCATGCAGAATCAAGGTTGGCAATGCCACAACATGCCACCCTTATTTCTGTGCTACTGCCTTCACAGCTTGGCATCTGGAACGTGGTGGCTACCAACTGAGGACCAAGTTCTGCTGGCAGCAGTGCAGAGGTAAGGGTAGCAATAGCATATCATGCCATCCTTACTACTTTGTTGCAGCTCTCAGTAGTTCTGCCATCGTAGCTGGAATCCTGGCCCGAAGCTGCCACTTTCCAGCTGTC
The DNA here is from genome assembly GCF_049634645.1 of Pelodiscus sinensis. Classification (NCBI taxonomy): domain Eukaryota; kingdom Metazoa; phylum Chordata; order Testudines; family Trionychidae; genus Pelodiscus; species Pelodiscus sinensis. Next base: position 6,611,352 of record NC_134736.1, read on the forward strand.
CAGCTCTGAAGGCAGTGCCACTGTCAGCAACTACTCAGAACGAAGGGTACCAGTACTGAAACCCCTCCCCCCACATAACCTTGCGACACCCCTCCTCCCAACTGTTTTTTGGGTCAGGACCTTTACAAGTAGAACATTGTAAAATTTCAGTTTTAAACAGCTGAAATCATGACATTTATTATTTTAAAATCTGATGACCATGGAATTGATCAAAATGGACTGTAAATTTGGTAGGGCCCTAACCATAAGATGAACTTTGAACCTCAAGCCCGGACAGGAATATGCCATTTATCATGCAAGGTGAAACAAGAACAGGACAAGGAATCTCTAATTAAATCTTCTTAATTATTCAATACTCAACACTTCATCACCAGACTTAAAGCTTGTAAAGGACTTCTAATCAATCACACTTTATCTTCCAAACTCTTCACAGTATGAAACAGCAAAGTTAAGGCTTTTCCCTTCCTAAACAAATCAAAGCAGCTCAAAGTTCTGATGCAAGATACAACAGATTCAAATAGCCCTACTGCAGGGAATTTTCTGAAAGCACAATGACATTTTGAAAACATTCAGCAAGCAGTAGCTTCCCCAAACACACAATGTGAAATGATGAAGGCACTCAGTATAACAATTAAAATATGCTGAAGCTGAATATTACCAGGCCTATGCCCTCCACTGTATTCACGGAAATTGGAGAAACTAGCCTTTCATCCTATTCTCTATAGCAGCTCTTAAGATCAGCTAGGAAGCTCTGGCTTTTGGTTCCTAGTGTTGAAACACCACTCAACCTGTGGCAGGACTTTCTTGGGTAGAGACTTCCAATTCTGTCACTGACTCCTCCGAATGGAAACACCAGAGAATGTGTCTAATAAACTTGAGAGCAATCTGTAAGAAGTTCTTATATAGTCTATCTGATTTTTGAGTTTTATCTGGTTTTATTGTTCCTAGCTAAAGGGCAGGGATTTGGTGTCAACCACTATGGCTGGCTAGGTTTATGTAATTGTTTTTAAAAACATGTAAAATAACATTTAGGTCCTTAAAAGATAGGTGCTTTAAAATGAATGAATTCTCCTTCACCACTAGAGATGCAGGAGTGAATTGAAGAAACCCAGCGTCATGGTTGGGTGTGATTCTATACATGTTCAAGGCATTTACTTTGTTACTGAAAGCTTTACAGATGGTCTGTAATCCAGATTTCATGAACAAAATATGGACTTTCCATGGAACTGATGAGTGCACAATCATTGATGCTGAACATTTCTCCCTACCTGCCATATTGACTGGCTGGTTCACTCCCCATTTGGCAGTGCCTTCCTAATAACTGACCATTTCCTGAGCTACCACGTGGTTCCGTACGTCAATAACTTCCCAAACGTAGTTCTCCTAGATCAATAGACTGCATTTCCTCCCTTGTTTTGATGTTGAGTACTCATTAAAGGCCAAATCAAAAACCCCTGGCACTGATGAAAGGCCAGAGTAAATACCCTTGAAATCGGTGAAGTTTCTGTGGGTTTACAAGTTTTGTAACTGAGAACAGAATTTGGCCATGAATATGTCTTAAGTGTGTGATGGTCTTTCACCAGCTGTGTTACTCCATGATATTCCATGTCGCTTCATAACCCACTAAACTATAATTTATGGTTTGTAAATTAGATTTGTTTTACAAATTCTAAATGCCTGAAATATTGCCAGAGGGAAATGTTTAGCAATGATGGTGGGGGGAGGTCTGTGTCTTTTAAGTGACTTATGCAACCTGCGGGATATAAAAGCCTTTTGGTGGTGGTGGTGGTGGTGGTGTTTTTTTCCCTGCTAAATTTCCTCTCCGGCCATAGCACATGAATCCCACCAAATGGAAACCGACTGTCTCCACCATCCTCCACACTTTGCAAACTTTATATTTCATTATAGAAACTTAATAAGCCATCATTTATCATTGTGATGAGTAGCAATGGAAACAAGGGTCAGGTTTATCACACAGCCTATGGTGATATTAGGAACCAAACTATCGCTTACTTTAAAAATATGAGATTATATTGATTGTATCGTCTCCTTTGATTTATCCAAGCAGAAAACAGTAGAGAATAGTCAAACTTTCTCTAAATCCATTTGACTTATTTATCATCCTGTTCAGAAGAATGAAAGAGGAGCCAGTTGTGGTATTTAGCCATTGGGATATTACACCATGATTTCCTCTTTGTTGTTGGCCACCTCCCTGAGATATATTTCTACTTCTCCAATCCCTTTGGAATTATTTGCATCTTGAGAGCTCTCGGGTGGAGCAGTCTCTATACAGCTGCATCTGGTGATCCACTTTCTGGATCAAAGCACCAGTGCCTTATGCTTCTGCAATCCTCTGTTAAGCAGGGTTCGCTCTCTGCTCTCTCCACTTGTGGCGGGTGCTAATGGTAATAAATGGGGGAGTAGTCCCTGTTGTCTTTGAGTTCCCAATGACTACTGATTATAGCAAGCAGCAATTATATCCAGTGTTTTCAGCACATGCTGTGTTGGTTTTTCTTTCCTTCTGCCCTTCTGGCAGCTGTGGAGATAGCAGTACTATCATTGTTTATAGTTAGTATGTGTTTCTTCCATTGACCGAACTACTACTTCTTGGAAAGATGGATTAATTACATTGATTGGAAAAAAGCCCTTTCATGAACGTAGGAACGTAGGAAAGATCTACATTGTAGTATTACAGCACAGTTTAGACATACCTAGAAATTTCTTCTTCAGGTGACTGTATCTTCAGGTGGCTAAACTTTGAAGCAAAGCTGATATACTATAGTGATGGAAGCCAATTTATTGCAGCTGTCCTTCTGTTTCCATGGAAATAGTTCTTCTTTTTGACAAGGGAATATCAAACCAAAGCACGCCACATTGGAGAAAGGGACTATTGAGCTATGTCGCACAACATTTTTTTTTTTCAGACTCTGAAGCCATTTGGCAGAGGGGCTTGGGTAAATAACTATTGATGTCTGAAATTGCTAACATCCTCTTATTTTTGTGTGGTAAATGTTTGAAATAAATTATTTTAATCACAAGGTTATCACATTTCCCTTGAAACATGCATTATTTTCATAGATTACCTTGCCAACCATGGCCGTCTGAGCGAGCCTGAGGCCAGGCGCAAATTCTGGCAAATCCTTTCAGCGGTGGAATATTGTCATAGCCGAAAGATTGTGCATCGTGACCTCAAAGCTGAAAATCTTCTTCTCGACAACAATATGAACATCAAAATAGCAGGTACTTGGAATACAGTTGATTCTGAATAATACCTTATTTGTTCCCATAGCTCCTGGTCTGCTCCAACAAATCAATTGCGGTTGCTCAAGAGATTCCACTAACAGTAAGAAGTGGAAAGGCAAAAGAGGGCAATATATTTCATCATTTTGCATTTGTTGGTAATTTGTGCTGTCGGCAATAAACACCAACTAAAAATAACCCCTAGTTTAGTTCCTTTTTGTTTCCAGGAAAATGGAACTAATTTGTAGAATTGTGTGGTATTTTTCTTCTAAGGGTTGGGGGTAAGAAGGCTCATTGTAGTGTCCTGACACCTCATTACACTACCAGATGTGCAGGTTAAAACAGAAATAATCAAATAACTTCTTTCAACATTGGAAAGCTCAAAATGGAAGCCTATTAATTTTTTTTACCATGCATGATTTCATTTTAATAAATTTAGACACAGCAGATGTTATATGCAATGGGATAATTTTGCTGTTTATTACCTCATTATAATTCCAAGAATCCTTCCAGACTGTTGTTATCCCTGATGCTCTGCATGGGGAAGGGCTGGGTGACACCCTGATTTGGTAAAGTGTTGAACTTTTGTCATTCGCACTAGCTGTGTGAGGGAGGTAGGAGGAAAAAGAGCCTCTTCAGTAGGGAATTGTTGGGAGTGAAGTAAAATTGCCAATTGTCTGACAAGAAAATGCATAGATACTCAAAGTTACAAATGCACTCAACAATTTTTTGTTTTAAATTGGCTTGTTCCTTTTTATGAAGTATAAAGAAAGTGTCCTGAAAGATTTGTTTTTCTTAAAATAATTATAATAATAATAATAATTAATAGAGGATTCTATTTGTTTTTATACAAGAAATTCAAGACCTGTTGTCAAGGCTGTTCCCCACTCTGGCACGACAAATGCAGAAGTGGGGGCCCACAAGAGCACCCTAAAACCTTGTCTCTACAGGCTTTAGTACAAAAACCTCCCCCTCCAAAATCCTAATACCTGGACTTCGGGGAATCTGCTGCCACCATCAAGTGCTTTTGAACCCACAAACAGGGGTGGACACTTGAAACCAACCCCGGGGTACCTCAAGCTCTTTTTACCCCAAAAGAGCTTGAAAAAGAGGAAAAACAAGCTGCAGTCTGAGATAGCTGACCCCTCAGTCAGACAGACCTTCCAGGACTCAGGAATCAACCAATAACGGTTAATTAGAAAAAGAAAACAAACTTTTATTATCAAAACAAAAAACTACAGTTGCAAGCATGGTTGAAGTGGCTAGATGGGAAAGAGCCACCAATTAATTTAGATACTCAGGGAAAAGGCCCTGGGTTAAACTTAGTTACAAAAGAGAGAAAAAACACTTTTAAAGAAAAAAAACATTTTAACAGCACAAACCTCAGTTCCAATTCCCAAACCAGAACACAATAAAACCTGACAGACTAGCTAAACTTTTCCCTACTTACACCTTGTCCGAAGTCCATCCTTCCTTGGAGAGAGATGGGCCTCCCATCTCCCTGTTACTTGGGAGAAACCGCTCTGTCCCAGACAAAGGAAGGAAAAGATTAAAATTCCTTTGTCCCAGTTTGAGATCCCTACCTGCATTGTTATTGGCTGACCAGATACCTGGCTAGGGACAGGAGACCTAGTTAACCCCTTAGTCCCCAGGTGCTGGTCAACCCCCCCCATACCCTGGTTATGACACTGTCTTCGCTGGAAGATTCTGATGGCTGAAGAACCAGTGAAATGGAAACATCCTAAGAGCCAAGAGAATGAAAGGTGAAGGGCTAAGAGGGAAAGGGATTTTTAATCAAATTAACACCTATTTAACCTCAGTGGTTTAACAGAATTTTTGGTAAATGAAGCCTTTGTTAAAGTTTCAGTACATTCACCCTTTAATAAATTCCTTCCCCCCCCCACATCCCCCTCCTGTTCTGAAATGTGATTTGTCCTTTTCATATGTGTTCATTTTTTAATTGTATCCTTTGGTATATATGGTTGTGACTATTTTCTTCCACTATTTGATCTGAGGAAGTGGGTCTGACCCACGAAAGCTCATCATCTAATAAACCATCTTGTTAGTCTTTGAAGTGCTACATTGTCCTGCATTTTGCTTCAGCTACCCCAGACTAACACGGCTACATTTCTATCACTTTCCTTTAATAAAGACATTAGAGTTTCCAGTAAATATCCCTGAGACCCTTTAACAAAACTGGGAAGAACCAGACTTAATATTCCTTATGTTTCTGTGGTGGTAAAGCAATCAGGAAAATCTCTTAAACCTTCCAAGCCTTTATCCAAAAAAAGCAAAGGAGGAAAACAACGTAATTTAAAAAAAAAAAAAACAGAAATTGTGCATCACCTTTTAGAAGTGAACTGCTCCATGAATGAGAGTGCCATTGAAGATATGATAGAAAGGGAAAGATTATTTTAGTGCATGTCATGTAAAAATGGGTTTTCTTTAGAGGTGGCTTCTAGGCAGTAATGAAATGATGCATAAAATATCTACAGGATATACTTCAGTAGAGATGATGATGATGAAGAAGAAGAAGATGCTGATTAGTAATAGTGGAAAACAAAGCAGAGATGATTTGCATAATGAATATGCAGATATGTAAATGCATTGTTATCAGTCTGCCAAAAGTTTGTGAATGGGTTTGCTAGTCTGCAGTATAAAAAAAAGGTTGGGAACCACTGCTCTATAGAACAGCGTTTTCTCTCTAGCTGAAAAAACAAAAGTTGAAAGATGAAATTTTATGCATCGTCTTGATCATTGTCACACATCTTTGTGGCAGTATAAAAGGTAAACCCCAAAGGGTTCCAAAGATAAAATAAGAAAGGGGGGCTTTGTATAGGTGTTCCTTTACGATTTTGCAAAGACAGACCGAACTCTAACCACATGCCAGGATAATGGGAAGTATGCTCCAAAGAAAGGGGTTGCCCCTCTGTTTTGTTTAAATCACAAAGATTTTGTCAGGAAATTCTGGTGATCTGATATGCAGCATACTACCATTAAATGCAAAGTTTCAAAGTTTCTTTGAGCCACATCTATACCATTTAGAACATTCCTGATTTCTCTTTCCTTGTGGATTTAAAACTTAAACATTGAGTAGTAAGCTACACTTCCCTTTTCAGTGGTTTTAGTTTATTTAACTTCAACGTGTGATGCCTGCACAGACTGACTGCCTGCTCCATGCCACTGGTAGGATATTTCTGATTGCCAGTTTTAAACATAATAGAGGACATTTTAAGTAAAAAAAAGAATGAAAGAATCTTTATTGTTATAGTTAGGTTAAATCTCCATGAATGTTGGGGATATAACAGTCACCATTGGTTTAAGATAGCAAGAACAATTAAGCTTCTTTATGAAATATTAGCAGTTTCTACCCAAAACAAAGGCACGTCCAAGGCCACTCACGAATTTGAATTCTTTTCCTGTTCTTCCCCATGCCCACCCTTCATGTTCTTTTCTTTTTGCCAGTCTTTTCTACTATAGCTTGCCATATTCCATCATGATTGTTTTTCAGATTTCCTCCCCAGGGGCCTAAGCTGCCTTGAAGGTTATGCTGTATTCAAAGAAGGTCTCTTTTTCATAAATGTCCTTAACAAGGCAGAGAAGCAAGGTCTTTATCTTCCTGAACATTCCAGCATAAACATGACAACTCGCAAAAACACTATTTCAGAGGCATCCCAGGAGCCCTGTTAGCCAAGGAACGGTTAGAGATAAGGGAGGTGTTAAAAAGTGGGTAATTGGGTAACCGTGTAACCCCTGACCATTTTACGCATATCTGCAGTGTGGGGTGGCAGCCAGCTCTCAGAGCTGGCTGTTGGCCTGTGTTGTTGCCTCTGATACAGAGCTAGCAGTATGGGGTGGCAGCGGGCTCTGTGGGAGCCTGCATGTAACTGGTCACAGTAACTTATAAGTCCAATAAGCTTGGGCTTGTCAGTTAACTGTGTAAATGGTTATCCTGTTACTTCCCTATTAGAGAGAGACATTGGCTGTTCTAGCATAGGGAATTTCACAGTATGAATTCTCCAGAATTCAACAAATAAAAGCAAGGTGAAATGATAAAATTATTAGTCAATTCCATTTACTGTTTATGTAAGGTCCTATCTCTTTGGGTTTTCTGTAGCATTATCATTGTCATAATGCTGTTTACTGTGCTGTCCTCTGGATAAGTATCCACAGTAACTAATCCCACACTTCACAATTTTCATATACTGTACTCTGATTCTTGTTTAGAGCTGTCAAACTCCGGGTGGTCCCTTTGTCCAGCAGTGGCTCTAGTGATAGCTAATCAGAAGACAGTCAGCTGTCAGTAGGGACCTGATGGTTTAAAAAAAATACCAGACACACTTGAGCTCAGATCTGGGGGAACCAACTGGGAGGGATGCAGGGCTGGCCGGGAGGGGGGCAGGGGGAGCGGGGCTGGCTGGGAGAGATCAGGTAGGAGGGGACCGGCTGGCAGGAAGCAGGGCTGGCTGGGAGAGGACTGGGGGGGGAGGGAAACCGGCCGCTGGGGAGCGGTGCTGGCCGGGGAGGGGGAGCAGGGCTGGCCTGGGTGCGCACAGATCCTGGGGTGCTGCCCATCACGCACATGGTCCCAGCGGGATGCATGGGCGAGTCTGGCCAGGGGCTTCCATCCTGCCCCGCCCCTGCCCCATCCTGTCTACTGCATAGTTGTGTACTGCCTGGCTGGTAGACACGGTCACTCAGAGTGAGCATATCTACCAGCTAGGCAGTATGCAACTATGTACTGATACTCATGATAATAAAACTTAATTAGAAAATACCGGACTGTCCGGTTGAAAACCTGGCACTTGGCAACCCTAGCTGTCAGAAACATTATAGTGATCGGTGCCCAGTCACCTCTTTCATTTATTCCACAAAGTGATGGGTAAAACCCTGCAAATGTGCTAATATCCACTTTAGATCCACGGAAGTGAATGAGGATAGCCACAGTTCATTTTTGCAGATACAGATGCAGATACAAATTTTGTATCTAGAACTAGGAATGTAAAATCCTGTTTAATTATTTAACTGTTTAACTGTTTAAGGGACGGTGGATGTGAGGGCTGCTCCAGCAATGCTGGAGTGACCTGCCCACTGGGGTTGGGCTAGAGTAGCCCTGCTGTAGGTAGGGGCTGCTTTAGCTCAGTTGCCGCCACAGCTCCCAACCCACTCCTTCCCATATGGGGGTTGCCAACTCCCACCTTGCTGGGGCTGGGAGCTTGCAGCCCCACACGGGGGGGTCCGCCAAGGCTAGAGCAGTCTCAGTCGTGGGCGAGAGGCTGCTCCCAGGGACAGTTAACCATTACCTGTTAACCATTTGACTGGATACCCGTTATCATCCCTGTCTAGAACCGTGCAAATGTATGGAAATTCGTTTTATATCTGCAGGTATTCACATCCACGGATGTGGATGCAGATAGCTTCACTCATTTTTGCAGATGTGGATACAAATTTTGTAACCGTCCAGGCCTCTAGGGATAAGCAGTGAATTTCACCCAGCACTTCACCCCAGACTGCATGGTGATATGTTGTGTCAGAGATCCTTGTCCTTTCTCCCTTCCCCAGTGGGTTGTTTTGCTCAGATGGATGGAAGTTGCTGTGTTCTTAACTGCCTCTAGTCCTCAAATTGAAGAAGAGACATAGGCAGCCAGGAGCCCAATTCCCCTAGCTTGATCTTCTTTGATATGAAATAATGTACATTTTTTAAACAGAAAATTAAAGCAATTAATTATTCTGAGAGCAAGTTCTGCAAAGTCAGAGGAAAAACAGGCCCAGCTGATCAGAGGAAAACCAGGCCCAGCTGATATCTAACTGCAAGAGTGTTTCTGTTGTAATAGTATTGAACTTTTTATACTAATCCTTTCACAGAGGGAAGGTCCAGTCAGTCCTACCATGTAGGAAATCCAGCCACACATCCAATTCTGCCATATAAGAACAGTCAGTTGCCCAGCTGCATGCTTCACCGTAGCTTGCTGGTGTATCTCACTAGTTAAGTTGCTGGTAAATCTGCTTCTTAGGGTTCTTATTCTGAAACATTTTCTTTTTAATGGTGGAATGTACATCAGTCAAATGTAGAAATAGTAACATTGCCCTCTGTGATGGTTCAGCTCAATGATGAAGACACTCAGCCCCAAATAACCTGTTCCCAAGAATGTAGGCTGAAATATTTGTGAGGTTGTCACATTTGCTGCTTAGGCTATCCCCTTCCCCGAAAGGTAGGACTGCAAGTTACAGGTTTTTGCTTTAAAGTTGGTCCCAAAAATGATGCAAAGAGATCCAGGGAATTTTTCTCTACAGGGGTCTTTATGTAAGATATATAAATATAAAAATCCCAACTCAAAATGTGTCCTAAATAACAAACGTTGACAAGGCCCTCCAATTTAATTTTATTTTATTTAAAATTACCAGGGAATTTATCATATTACATTCATTACAAAAAAAATTGAAAATGGGTGTAAAAAGGTAACATCATCTGGGAAGTATCTCGGTTGATGGAAGAAAAGTACAGGCTGGGTTACATACAAGATAGGGACTGTAGGTTTGTTCTTAAGAATCTGTATGTAAGTCGGAACTGGCATCCAGATTCAGCCGCTGCTGAAACCGACCAGCGCTGACTACAGGAAACCCGAGGCAGAGTTGCTCTGCCCCGGGCTTCCTGGAATCAGCCTCTGATCAGTTTCAACAGGCTCAATCTGGACGCCAATTCTTACATACAGACTCAACTTAAGAACCCCAGGTGTCCCCAAGTCAGCTGCTGCTGAAACTGATCAGCGGCTGATTCCAGGAAGCCCGGGGTAGAGCAACTCTGCCTCGGGTTTCCTGTAGTCAGCGCTGGTCAGTTTCAGCAGCGGCTGACTTGGGGACGCCTGGGGCAGAGCAGCTGGGGTGCTGCTGGGTTTCTCCAGTAGCGTGGCTCCTTGGCGCTACTGGAGCAACCCAGCAGCACCCCAGCTGCTCTGCCCCAGGCGTCCTGATTCAGCCGCTGCTGAAACTGACCAGCAGCGGCTGAATCAGGACGCCTGGGGCAGAGCAGCTGGGGTGCTGACGGGTTGGTCCAGTAGCGCCCAGAGTGGCGCTGCGGGACCAACCGGCAGCGCCCCAGCTGCTCTACCACAGGCGTCTGGAGAAAAGCCTGGTCTGCTGGGGGGGGGGGGTTCTAGCTGCGCCCCCCCCCCCCCCCAGCAGGCCAGGGAGACGCGGGCGGTGGACCGAGACGCACCGCGGTCCCGCCACCCGGGTCCTCCGCGGCTTTGCTCCGCGTCTCCCTGGTCTGCTGGAGACCAGCAGACCAGGGAGATGGGGAGCAAAGCCTCGGAGGACACTGGCAACAGGATAGCCGCGGGAGACCAAAGCCGCAGAGCCCGCGGGCAGCGGGCAGCCCCGACGCGCCACGGCTGCCCCGCTCCCGGTGTCCTCAGAGGCTTTGCTCCCTGTCTCCCTAGTCTGCTGGTTTCCAGCAGACTAGGGAGACATGGAGCAAACCCCCTTCGTAACTGCGGATCCGACATAAGTCGGATCTGCGTAACTCGGGGACTGCCTGTAACAGATAGAGAAGTATTGAAAGTAAAGAATTTAATGCTGTGGTTGACTTCATGAACTGTACATTTAACAAATTACAAAACAACAACAAATGATCTGGTAGTACTTCCTAGACTAACAAAACACGCAGATGGTATCATGAGCTTTTGTGGCCACGAAAGCTCATGATACCATCTATATATTTTGTTTGTCTAGAAAGTGCTACCAGACTGTTGTTTTTTGTGTAATGTACCCTGTACAGACTAACACAGCTACCCCCCTGAAGCTTCTGTACTTTAAAAGTACTTTCCTTATATTGTGTGTTTCCTTACTTTAAAATACAGACTTGTATATACACTTACACTAATTTATTAACATCAAACCTGCATATATTGGATTTCCTTAACATAAGCTGTATTGTCATGTACTTGAGTGTGCTAAAATTTGAGTGAAAACCAAATAATTAGTTTTATAGAACCTGACAAGCTTTCTGGTAAAAATTTGAAAACAAAGGGCCTTCTGTATTGACCAGATAACATGCCTGCATCCACAGGGATGGGGTTAGGGCCACTGCACTAGGCCTTCTCCTTCAGATTTACACACTGCATTATTTGTAAGGGTAACCCACACAATCTGATTTCTTCTAACCAGAAACTGTTTGCCTCAGAAAAAAGTCAAACTAATTTTATTCTTAGAATTTCACTTGATTTTGAAGGGTCTTTGAAGGTCAGAGCGTAGCTTGTGATTGTTCACTCTGGCTGCACCAACTAAAATCTATGCGCCCTGTAAAGGTCAGTGCAAAATGAGCTATGATGAAACAATGAGAATCTCTCTGTGTCCTTCCAACCTATGAGAGCTTGGATTAAGATCTTTTATAGGCTGATTATCTACAGAGATCACATCAACTTGATTGCAATTGTGGTTGAACCAAATCAGGTAGGAGTGACTATTATTTTGAAGTAGAGTGCACTGCTGGCTTGTCTTGCTGGTGGACAGTAAAATATGCATTGACGTCAGAATGGCTGATCAGTATTCAGTTCATGAAGTGGGTCAGGTTTGTTTCTACCGCACTCATACCTTTCCTTTATCAGCACCTCACAATTATCTCCTTCACTCATATTACCATCATAACAAAAGATTCGTATGCCTCCACGAAGCCAGGCATATTGAATTCTGTTGGTAGTTTTTAAAAAGTGGATTAATTTATCTCTGAAGCTGTTTGCTCTGAAGCAGGAGGATTTTTAAAGCTGTGTATTACAGCCCACCTCAGAATGTTGGATGTAAAGAAAAAATGTAAGAGAATCTCTTATTTCAGGGAAATGGCTTCCATTTCTAAGTTTGAAAATTGGTTTAAAGCCTGACTCCATTGTGGGTTTTTTTTTTTTAACAGACCCTCATTTAATGAATGTAAACACTAAAATTGAACTTCTTAGATCAAGATTGTTTTTTCGTTTAAGTAGCTTATTATTATTTTAAAGATGTAACAAGGAAAAGAAGCAAAATGCTAAGATCATTCAGACCAAAATTTGCAGACTGCACAAACATAAAATTTATACCAAGAACAAGGCTGTAAATGATTGTATAATTGAAGCAAAGACGTAGGCCGGGGTGATGGGCCTTTTTGGGGTAGGTGGCTGCTGACCCACAGAAAAATCAGGAGCTGCCCCTAGGGTTGCCCTGTGTCCGGTTTTCACCCGGACTGTCAGTTATTCGGGTCCCCCATCCAGTTTAAAAAAAAAAACAGAAAATACCAGACGTGAAAATTCCAGTATTTCCTGTTTCCCTCGGACGGAAGCCCAGCAGGGACAGTTTTCCCTGCTGCATCTAGTGGGGGCAGGGGAGTGAGGAGCGTGGCAGAGGCGTAGCAAAGGGGGGGGCAGGAGGGAGCACTTGCCAGGTGCGTGCTGCTCTGGCCCACATGACCCTTTCAGCAGAGACCTGGGAGCTGACCACATGATGCCTCCCTCTACAAATTTTTTTCCTGATTTGCTTAACAACTATAGTCTCCCCCTTTTTTTTTTCCTCAACAGATTTTTTTCCTGGTGGTTTTTTTTTGGGGTGGGGGGGGAGATTGGTATTTTTTGTTAAACCATCTGGCAGCCCTAGTTGCACCCAAAAAACAAAAAAACAAGTATACCCTCATTTATGTGGCCCCTGACTGAGGAGGAGGACTTTCCCCTTGCACACCAGAGACTATGGGGACCCAGGCTAGTGATTTAGTGTTCTAGTCCTACGGAGTGGGAGGTTGAAGCACCAGCATCCAGCCCCCAGTCCTGAGGTTCCCCACCCCTGATGTAGGCAAAAGGTTAAAAAGATAACGATCACTCTTTAGTATAATCTCTGCCTTTATAGCAGGTCCAATTGCAACCCTCCTAAGATTTTCAGGATTTTATATGCTCTATTGAACGTTTTCTGTTGGAGAACACTAATAGTCTTTAAATCTGATTGCTAGATCTGAAACAAGAAATACTAACAAAATTCATGTTATATTAAAGGGATCATCTTTGATCCAGGATGATGTCTGATTGTAGTGGAACAGCAATTACAAAACACAAAAACTTAGAAATGGAGGAAAACCTATTATTTGTTTTTATATTTACTTGAATGCTGGTCACTCCAATGCTTTTATCAAAGCAAACCAAAAAGCAACATAGTATACCTTAAATCTATCTAAATCTGTGTAGTTTTGTCCAAATACCTTTTTTAACAATGGTATTAATATGTAGGTTTTATTTTTCAAAATTAGAAAAAATATAGAAATGAAGATAAAATGAGGGATATTTTTTTTGTATTACAAAGATATAGCCCGAGAGCTGACACTGAACTCATGACACTTATCCAAACAGTGGAATCTGTTAGATTTTTAAAGATCTGAGCTAGTAGGTGTCTGACTTGGGCTGTACCCTCTTACCAATGCATACTATTTTTCAACATTTTACTTTAAAATCAGAGAGAGATTTGTGGCCTTCAGAAACTGAAGCAGGAATTGAGGTTGTAGACTAGGTGATAACCAGTGTGTACATGGCAACTCTATGCTCAGTGTTGTTCAGAAAGAAACCTTGGGAATTGTTTGGAGTTAGCAAGCTAATGGCTCTAGAGTGACCCCAAATAAAAGAGGAAATAGTGGACACTTTCGTCCGTCTAATCTTGTTCTTACGATTGGTATTTTCTACCATTAATCAAGAGATATGCTTGATGGATCTATACAATGGTTCTATCCATGACACAAACTTCCCCACATATCCCAGTTTGTCTGTTGTAGAGAAGAGGCTTTGCTACCCTGACCACTTGGTCACAGGATGTCTAAGCATCTGGGGTAGTATAAATTCTGGATATGCGATGCTATTGACCAAATGGGTAGCAGGAGATTAGAGACTTACAAGGGCCATGCTGTGTAGTTATAAAGCCTATTTGCTCTTGGTGTAGATTTAGTGAATAGTAAACAAAAACATAATGTATTTGGTTATGTAACGTAAATACTTTAGAATTCTGAGAGAGGAGAACTTCAAGATTTTTGAAAATCCATCATGCCCTGAAAGAAACATTTTTTTACACATGACCAATCCAATGTAAAGGTCCTGTATCTTTTGTTATTCAGAAAATCCATGTTACAATTAAGTAACATTTATTTTAACTGTCTCTAGATCTACAGAGCTTTGGTCCTATCTGTATTCTTTCCTGAATTCATTAAAATGCTTACTGAAATATTAGCACTGCACACAAGAGAATCTCCTATATGGATCTCTGAATTGATATAGATGACTAATGTAAATTTTTCAAGCCAAGGTTGGCAGGAGGCATTCTGGCACCTTTTGGAAATCTTAGAGCCTGAAATTATATGAATTTAGCAACATATTCCAGTAAGTACCCAGAGTGGAAACCGCTAGCACATCAGAACATAGTCTAAATGAATTAAAAAGAACAAACTTCAAATTAAAACTATGCCTACGCTACCCGTGCTGCTGCACTCGTGCAGACTTCTCCTACATGAGCAGAAGAGGATTTTTCATCAGTGTAGTTAATCCAGCTTTCCAAGATGCAGGAGATGGGTGGATATCCAATCTAGCTGTGTCTACACTAGGGCTTAGGCTGACAGTCTGAAGGGCATGAAAGTTTTCACAGCCCTGGGCAACGTAGCTAGGTTAATTTAATTTTTAAGTGCAGACCAGGCTAAATTTTTGCCTTCCTTAGAAATTGCAACAGCACCGTGTAAATTTTCCTGCAAGACAATTCACTGTAATTTTACCCTGTTGAAACTACTTGTGGTCTAATATAGAAAATTCTTAATATGGCAACTGAATAATACTGCAGTTCTGGCAAAAGACTGGTATGTATCTGCAGTGCTTAAACTGTGAGATCTTAGCTGATCTGACAAATTCAAGATAAATGAGGGGAGAGTTCAGACTTAATGACACCTATACAGATGGCAAAATGCTTCCGAGGGAAGAAATTGCCTCACATCCCCTGAAGTATTGTCAAGGTTGCTAAGCCAATAATGTGTGAAGAAAAACTGTGTTAAAGTGAATTACATTTCACAACACAAATCTGGCTGTGATAGGAATAAGGCAAATGAGAAACAGTGATTGGGTTTATTTGTTTTTTCCCTTATACTACAGTTTGAGCCTCACTAGTCTGGCACCCTCAGTACCCAACCAATGCCAAACCAGAGAATTTGCCGCACCACAGGAGGTCAATATTGTCTAGCAGCATTACCAACACTTCCACTGCTTACTGGGCTCTGAGAAGACTTTTAGGGCCAAATTAGAACTAAATAACAGCACAGAATGCTGAGAGCTAGGACGGGTGGCTGTAAACTAACTTTATGGCACCGCAGGAAACTTGGCCACACCCATGATAAGTGGCCATCCCACGAAATAAAATGATGCTGGACCACAGATGTTGCTGAACCAGAGATTGCCAGACTAGAGAGGTTCAACCTGTATTTTTTATTAAGTGCTGATCACAACTTATTTGTTATAGTTTGGTCTCAGAGATGGAGAAAAAAAATTGCAGTGTGAATTTTATACGCTGTTCTTTGTGTTCAGATATACAGCTGAAGTTGATGTTGATCCTTTGCCCTTCCAGCTAACAGTGTACCATAAGGCCATTGAAAAGACACTCCCCTTGGGTGCCTTCAGGCCAGCTTGTCTAGTTTTTTGCATGGTTTCAAAATATAATGATGTCATGTATCCACAATACATGCTATGCCTCTGATCTTTATATGCTTTTTCTGGAAGTGTGTGTGATAGGGGAGACCCAGGACCTCTGCCTAAAGAAGAGATACTTGTGACTCCAAGGCTGAATACTTGGCCTCAGCACCTGTTTCTCAATGTGACTCCTTGAAGTGATTCGATGAACTTGGACACATTGAAGATTTCCCTTTTTAGGAGCAATGCAACCAGCAAATGTTTGCAGTGATACAGTAAAGCCTTTTCAAAACAAGATGTTATTTGTGAACTTGAATAAAGTATTTCAGGAAAGTGGTAATGCAATGCCAAATAGCATCTCTCTCCGCTAACTTGCCATTTCCTCTTTGCTTAGTTAGGTGAGTCTCTCTGGGTACATCAACACAGCCAAAAAATAAAAACAAGTGGCAGTGAATCCCATTTCCTGGGTTAAGACAGGCAGTTTCTGGCAGGAGAGGAGACTCTGAAACCCAACAAAAGGGGAGGGACAGACAAATATCTACCCAGGTGCTGACAAATATCTAGCCTGCCATTTTTAATCTTGCAACGCAGGCCCCACTAGCCCAGATCAGTTGACTTGGGCTCAGACTGTCTTCCACAAGTGTTTTGCTGTGCAGATGTACTCTTTTTGAGTATGTCTAGGGAAGCTTTTGTCGACTGCTCCTGTAAATCTCGTTTCACGAGGCATAAGGGAGTGGTCGACAAAGGCTTCTCTTGTCGACCGATCCATGTCTTTGCTGCTGCGCTGTGCCGACGATCAGCTGAGCCGGCACACCACAGTGGCCATTTTTATTTTAATGAAGCCGGGGATGTTTAAATCCTGGCTTCATTGACTATGTCAGGTAGTCTAATTTACATGCCTCTGGTGACCCTTTGACCTGACCTGCAAGACAGTCAAACAGCGCTTTCTTGAGTCCAGCTACCCTCTCCCTGCCCATTGGTCCCAGATTGAATTACTCCATTTGCTGGAAGAGCAGACTTCATATTGCCCTCTCACTAGCATCTTAGCTCTTTCCTCCAGAGTGAGTCCCAGTCATGCTACATTCACATATGTGCCCTCCTCCGTTGGGTTCAGGTAGCAAAGGGATTGTTGTCAGACATAATTGTCCATCCACATCCAGCAGGTCCCTTAACATGTCTATAGGACCTGCATTCAGTTAGGTATATCTCCATATATTATATTATACAATTAACTATCTCATAGAGCTGGAAGGAACCTGAGAGGTCATCAAGTCCAGTCCTCACAGTATGACCAAGTAACATCCCTGACAGATTTACCCCGATCCCTGAATGGCCCCCTCAAGGATTGAACTCACAATCCTGGGTTTAGCCAGCCAATGCTCAAACCACTGAGCTATCCCTCCTCCCCTGCAAATAAATGAACCCCTTCCTAGCAAAGTGGCAGCAATGAACAAACAGTGAGAGGGAAAACTATGAAGTCCCATAGACACTTCATAAAAATAATGGACATTTCCCATATTTTCTGCAGACCTCTATCCATTTGACAATACTGTGCACAACACTGACACAGAGAAGATGATTAATATGTAATGACCAACAGATGGATGCATGGATTTTAAAGGCATTGTGGCATTGTGATTATCTAATTTGACTTCTCTCATGGTAGACACTATAGGATGTTACCCAGTAATTCTGCATATACTTAGTAATTTGTGGTTCCACTACAGTGTATCTTTTAGAAAGAAATCTAATCTTGATTCCAAGGTTCTTAGCAATGGTCAATCCACCCTATGCTACATTTCAGTTTTATGAGATGGTCTGTTTGATTTATAATCAAGATGGCTCATGCTATATACCTAATCCAATACTTAAATACCAATAGAAGGGAACCCCTACAGTGTTTGCACATGCAGAGTTTTGAAGCAAGAGCAAATTGTTTTCTTCCATAAAAATGAAAATATTCTAGTATTTGAATTCTGGTAGAGCCACCTGTGTACTAGGGCTGTTCAAACACACACGGATACACAATCTGTCATGTGAAGTGCTATCCAAGAAGATAAGTAGTATATGAAATAGAGAAGAGCAGTATAAAACACAATTGAAATCTATACATTTTCCTACACACACAATAAAAAGCCATAATCCTCAAATACCCCTTTGACTTAACCAGTGTTAGCTGACTGTATTCTTGTAGACATTTTGACAGAGGTTGAGTCTGCAGCATAGAGATGAAGGCAGTAGTAGCCTTCTGGATCAGCTGAGGGAGAGCAGTCCATTCATCAGGGCATTGTGGAAGAAGGGGCAAAGGCAGCCCATCTATTGACATCTTACTCTTGTTTCCTAACAAGAGAACCCTGGGATGTGTCTAGTGTTTGTTTTGTTATTGGTGGGAATGTTGACTACAGTTAATCTGAGGGGGGGTGACTTAATGCAGTATCAAAGAACAAATTCTAAGGTGTTTGATGGTGGTTGGTGGTGTTTGGTTACTAATAAAAATGCCGTCAAATGCTTACCTTTAATCTTGTCCTTCTGTCAGTCTGGGTCATGCCATTTTATATGTCATCTATCTTGCTGCTAACAGGCTTATATAAAAAGAAAATAAATTTGTGAGAGTTGCATGAGACAATGATAAATAGGTAGGGAAAGTTGGATCATGTGGTTACAGCTAAGCAAAAAGGCTCAAGGCTAATGTTTATAAAAGGAAACTGGACTTGGCAGTTCTCCTTGAGTCCTCAGGTGTTGAAGTCATTGGAGTGTGGTGTTCCCTGAGCATATCATGTGAATCAGAGGGGATAGAAAGGTCGCCCACAATCCACTTAATGAAACAGAATCTAAGTGTAAGTGGGTGGAGCAAAGCAGCATTTCAGGAATATCACTTGGTTTCTGCGCTTGAGAATATCCAGACAAAGGTTCTAAGGAGAGAGACACTGATTTCCGCTTTATGCGTAGGAGATGATCAGCAATTTATCGTGATGGACTCTGATCTAAGCTGTTACTAACTCAGTGTGTGATCTTGGGCAAGACCGTTAATCTCTGCCTCAAATCCCTTACCTGTAAAATAGGGATACTTCTCCAAACAACCCCTATAAGGCAGACAAGCTCAATAATAAATGCTTCTGAAATTTTTGGCTAGAAGGAATTATAATACTTTTATAGTATTAAATTTCATTTAATCAGGAGTAAGGTCAGTTCAGAACTAGTCTGAGTGTAAGTTAATTTAGACATTTACTTCCTGTGTCTGTGTCTAGTATCAAACCCAAGATAACAGTGAGAGAGTAGAAGGAGAAGAATAAGGCAAGTAAGAAATTAAAGGGATTGTGTTTGTAGTATGACTGAACTACACATTTCAACTGTTCATGTGGACCAGATATGCCACAAAACAGGCCATAGTAAAAGACCAGTTTAAAGGATAAATTCCCTTTTGAATAGTTATACTGGGTGAATATTTACTTATTTTTGCATCACCTTAAAACATGTTTCCTGCTGTAATAATTCCAATACTGTGGTCTACAGAGAGCTGACTGGCCACATGGCATTCATTAGCTTTCTTTATTCCCAGCTACTATATTTAATTAGTAGACAGCAAAACAGTTGAATATTTTGCGGATGTTCCTTTATACACAAGTAATAGCAGTAGCTGCTACTGGTGCTACACAGTCATTAATAGGAGTGTAGGGGGCCCAGGAGACAGTCTTTATATTAAGATGTAATCTACGCTATGAAAAATGTTGCAACTACCCTGATCTTACAGAAATCTTGTTTAAAAATCTGTGTTGACCTATTGACTAAGATTTTTATTCTGCCTCTCTGCTTGGTTCTGCTGAATTTCATCAAAAAAACCCACACTTGATTGATGTGTTATAGTACATAGAGACAATTAAACAAACTCTGAGGCTACGTCTATACTACAGGGTTTTTGTGCAAAAACCCGCAGAGCGTCCACACCTCAAGCATGTTTTGCACAAGAAAATGTACAGTAGAACGGCAGAAGAGAGGGCTTTTTGCGGTGTAGGTATACCTCTTTCTACGAGGAATAACTCCTTTTTGCGCAAAAGTTCTTGAAGAGGTGCTCTGATGGCCATTCTGTTAATGGCAATCAGAGCTTTCTTGCAAAAGAGTGTCCATGCAGTGTGGACACTCTCTTGCGCAAAAGCACATTGCTTTTGCGATGCGCTTTTGTACTGTGAACGCACTTTTGCACAAGAAGTTTTTGCGGGGGATCTCTGTCTGTCTATTCAGTGTGGGAGGCTCACTCCCAGCTACAATATAGACACACCCTAGGGCATCTTGTAGCTTTCTGTTAGCAAAATGCACATATCTTTACACTGAAAATAAATCTTGCAGGTCTAACCACATATGTGCCACTCCAGATCAAGAATAAGTTAGTTTTACTTTGAAGAGCCAGTGCCTCTTCCTGTGGAATTAGCTTGTGTTTTCATATAGGTAACAGTCATACTGCATTGCTGTGCTTATGACTTACAAGGTCTTTAAATGGTTTTAGCACAGGTCATGTGAGGCAAGAGCTGAGTTCTTTCCCAAACATACTACAATATGTGCAAATAGAGCAAAATTAACTGATATCAGTGGTGCTTGTATAATGTCTGCTAACCACAGTGTTTATCAGTGCAGCTATCTGCTGATCACGGCCACATGGTATTCACATGCCTCTGAGGTATTCAACAGTTGGTAGGACTAAATCAACAGCCTGATTACTGTATATCAACACTGTTGACTTTCACAAAATTCCTCAAGTCACACCAGTGTATAGTTACATATTAAAAGCTCAGCTACTTAGAAGGGAAAGCTTTATCACCTGAAATTATATAACCTGAAATCTTTTATCATATGACTTACTATTCTGTGAAAAAATGAACAGGATCATTACTTCAGGGAGATGCTAAAATTGGCTAATACCAAGTTAGACTAATACTGAGTGTACGTGGAGTTGTTTTGAATGGTACATGGGATAGTGGGCCTTAGATTGCCTGTGACCTGCTAATGTTACATGTCTCAGGGCCTATCTACATTTAAAATGCTACAGCGGCACACCTTGGCTGCTGCTCTACTGTAGTGCGTAAATGTGGATGCTGCCTATACCAATGGAAGATATGCGCCTGTTGGTGTATATAATCTACCTTTGCGAGAGGCAGTAGCTACTTCTTTAATCACATTAGAGCGGTCTACTTGGTGAACAAAGTCAGCATAACAATGCTGCTCAGAGGTGTGGGTTTTTTCCACACGTGACTAATATAGTTAAATTGACTTAGTTTTCTAATGTAGACCAGCATGACAGTCTGTATAGTCTACTCCTTTTATTGGAGAATGATAAATTTTGTACAAAATGTGCCTTGTGAGTTCTCAAAGTAAAGCCATATCAAAGGCACCCCAGATTGGAGAACAATGGAAACACAACTATTAAACAGTCTAGATTGTACCCTGACTCATGTCACAACCAGGCCTTAGTTTCCTACAGAAATACAGCCCACTAGTTAATATTGAAGCTGGGTTTTGTCAGGAATGCTTTTAAACAAAAAATACGTCCATCCCACTCCCTTTACTGCTATCCCTTTCATCTCAGAGTTTTTCTTCCTCTTTGTTCAAGTGCCAACAGTGTTTTACTCCGTACAGAATGGTCCGTGGCCCAAGGACCTAATGCTTCTGGTGGTATCTGGAAAAAAAAATCTCCCTCACAAAGCAAGGGAGAAATCCTGGCCCCACTGAAGTCAGTGTCAAAACCTTCTCTGACATAGTGGAGTCAGAATTTCAAAAGCAATGAGCAGAAGCATTGCAGTGGAGGTTTATTTTTAAAGTATTTGATCAAATAGTTAACTCCACGGTGTGTGTGAGCACTGAATGGCTTTGTTGAAGGAAGGGGTTCAGAGAGAGAATTTGAAACTGTGTAGGAGGAAGAGGGAGAATGATAAAAGAGAATATGGTAGAAGGCACTGAGCCACGTATGAATGAATTAGAAAGGGGGTGAAGCGTGGACAGAGGAAAGGGAGAAAAAAAGGAAGGCTAGAAGTAACAGCAGAGAGGCAGATTCGATCAGTTGTGTTCAGTGTTGAAGGTGTTCAGAAAATGTGTGTATGGAAGTCAAGCAGCTAGAGGGTTAACATGTACTGTGGCAATGGACACACAACATTCCCTACACGTTGCTTTATTTCTTTACTTAGTGGCACTTTGAGCATGGGTCTATTTTGTCCCTGCTGTCCTGAATTAGTAATTCATTAGTTAAAGAACTGGCTGTCCACTGCACATGCACGGACAAGGTGCATGGCACATAACTGCTCTCTTTAAAGTCAGAGTTAATAGCTATGCAAAAGCAACCTTTCCAGAGACAAAGTCCAAATCACCAGTCAATGCCTGCCAGGGACATCAGCTTAAAAATTACACTGAATGCTTTTATACCTACTGATACATGTAACTGCTATGATGACTGTAACTGTGAGAGAGTGGAGCAAATGGACTTTCTCTCGGTTTTTTTCCAGTTTGTGTTGTCTTCTAGCACTTTATTGTCCACCGTTGGAACACAAGATATTGGGCTAGATGATCTAACGCTGTATGGCTCCTCTTATGTTTGTGTTAAGTAAGTTTTGATGCTTCTTCAGGCCTTGTCTACGCTACGAGATAAGGTCAAATTTATGAAGATTGATTTTTTTAGCACCTGATTTTGTAAAGTTGTAGGTGGACTGTGTGCAAGACTTCCATGTTGTGTGTCCCCAGTACGGGGCTACTGTTGACTTTGACAGTGATGCACTGTGAGTAGCTATCCCACTGTTCCTGCTGCCCCTTTGCATTCTGGGTTAGATTTCCAGTGCACGATGGAACCAAGAAAGTGCAGCGGGAGGTTCTGTGTACATGTTGTCAGCATCCTACAGAGCACTAATTTCTCCTCCTTCCCTCCCCCACTTGAAAGCAACAGCAAACAATCTTTTTGTTCCTTTTTTCCCTTTTTATCCATGCAGATGCAATAGCAGGGTAAGCGTGGAATCCGTTCAGCATCAAAGTACTATGGCAGTCATAGCAAACATCTTGTGCCTTATGTTGCAGTATGTCTAGTCTAGAGCCTAACCAGGGCCTGCTGGAACAAAGAATAATCTGAGGAAGGAAGGTGGATTTGATTTAAATCATGATTTGAATCACGGGTCAGGTAGACTCAATTTAATCATGGTTTTCTACATAAAAGTGCATTCTTGCTGGTTCTGATATCCTTAATACATATTCTTCACAATTCAGAGATAGATGTAGGTTTCATTATTAGAAGGTATGCACTATACATTTTTAAACAGTGTTTCCTTTTGAAAACTTTTCAGGTTAGTTTTATAGCTATATCAAAAAATGAATGATTGGTTCTTTCGTTTACCAAAGGTAATTGAAGCAAATATTTATGAAGTCATTAGGAGGCAAGTTGTCTCCAATTCAACAGGTTAATCATTAATATTTGGAGGATTTTTTTGTCTTGCTGTATTAGGAGGCGAGCATCTCCAGACAGACATTTTAAATTGTTTTATTTAATTAAAAAATAATGATATATATTCTGAATTTTTTCTTCGCCAACATAATATTTTAACAAAACAAACATATGCATTTTTTTAATTTAAACTTTCTCAAGTTTTTTAAAATCAAGTTTGCTTTTGTTTAAAATTGCTTTTAACTAAAATAGCTACATGAAATATTTGTAAAATTAAAATGAAATTGACAGTCAGCCAGGTCAACATGAGAAACTTAAAATACTGGCTTCTGTTCATTGAACTTTTTGAAACTGCACTTTTAGAGAGAGCTAAGGGATTGACTCTGTGTATACAAATTTGTAGACCAGGGCTACTCAACATGTGGGGCCGCATGAGGCCTGCAGCCCATTTGTTTGCAGCCCACAGCGCGGTTTGGGTTTACGTGGGGCTCAACACGTGGCCCACAGGTGGGATCCTTTGTACATGGCTTCCACTGGGAACACTCTCCACAATGGCCAAGGCAGCATTTCCCAACAGATAGGTTATTGGACTAGGACTCAGGAAACCAAGGTTGTGTGTGTTAAGCAGGATGTCCGACAGACTTCCTGAGGCCCTGGTCAAGGTAGGAGGTGGCCCAGATTCAGGACCCCAGAAGGGGTGGAGCCTTGGGCAGAAGGATGGGAGCTAGCCTCCCCCAGCCAGCCCTTCAGTATTGCCCGGGGCTCCAGCTGCATTTCAAAGGGCCCAGGGCAACTGCCTCCTTCTCTCTCCCTTCCTCTCCCATCAGTGATCCTGGACTTATGTTCTGCCACTGACCAGCTGTGTGCCCTTGAGCAAATCACTTTCTCTCTCTGAGCTTCTGGTTCCCCTCCCTTTGTCAGTGTAGTCTGTTTAGACTTTAAACCCTTCAAGGCACTGATGTGTACATACAGTGCATAATGGAAAGGAGCCTTGAGGTATTAGTGTTATAATAATAACCTTTATTATAGTCAGTAATTTATCTGCTCTGTTTAGTATTTTTTTAGATAGTGGAAAAATATGATAGTAAAACTACATAAACTGGAAAATAACTGTGGGGAGAAGTTGTGTAGAACCTGAAACTGTTTTTTTACTGATTTATTATGAATTAAGTCTCACTAAGCAGTTACCTGGGCATTTTGGATTTTGAATTGTTTAGGATTGCATTTAAGATTTAAAAGTTCCAAAATGAGGTCACTTTTTTAGACCATGAAGAACACTTTTTAAATTGCGGAGTTGTCCCAAAGTGCGTGTTCCGTTGTGAAGCCCCCTTTTAGCAATAAAGATTTGTAGAAGGGCCAGTGACAGGGTTTCTCACCAATACAAGGCCCTGTGTGTTTTCACCTACTTGCTATTTGTGGAGGCTTTTGGAACTCTGGCTAAATTGATGCCATAGTTGTCAGTGTTTGTTGTACCCCAAGGAGCCTCTCAGATTCAGTATTGAATCTCAGGCATGCATATGTGAGTAAGAAGCTCAGCACACACAGCCACTCTCTCGCTTAATTAGATGATTACATTGTTATAATCCCAGATTTACCCCAATGGTAGAAATTAACCACTGCATTTTGCTGGTTGAGGACAAATCTAGTTATGCAGTTACTCTTATGCAGTTCACCTGTACTGTGAATGAAAAACAGTAAGGCTGTGTCTACACTGGCATGAATTTCCGGAAATGCTTAAAACCAGAATACTATTCCATTTTCAGTTTTTCCGGAAAAGGCGTGTCTACATTGGCAGGCTGCTTTTCCGGAAAAGCTCTTTTTCCGGAAAAGCGCCTGTGGCCAATGTAGGCACGCTTTTCCGGAAAAGAACCCCGATTGCCATTTTCGCGATCGGGGCTTTTTTTCGGAAATGACTACTGGGCTGTCTACACTGGCCCTTTTCTGGAACAGTGTTCCGGAATAAGGACTTATGCCCGAGCGGGAGCAGAATAGTTTTTCTGGAATAGCGGCTGATTTTGTACAGTAGAGCATCGTTGCTTTTCCGAAAATTCAAGGGCCAGTGTAGACAGCTCGCAGATTATTCCGGAAAAGCGGCTGATTTTCCGGAATAAGTGGCCCAGTGTAGACACAGCCTAACTGTTTTGGGTTGCTGCAGGAAATCTAGAGTTATGAAAAAAAAGTGGGCTTTTGGGCCCAGTCAGTGCTTATCAGCACCAGGTCATTGTAGCTGTTAAAATGTAGATGTGTTGAAATATGTTTATTTTCCCCCCTTATAGATTTTGGGTTTGGAAATTTCTATAAAAGTGGTGAGCCTCTGACCACCTGGTGTGGAAGCCCCCCGTATGCAGCTCCGGAAGTCTTTGAAGGACAGCAGTATGAAGGACCTCAACTGGATATCTGGGTACCTTTTTATGTATTAGATTAAAACCACCTGTTAGACATTTTTAACATTGTAATCCCCTCTGAATTTTCATTTAGGCCACAAGACAAGCTGTTCCCCTCTGGCTTTTTTTCCTAGACCAAGTCATGCAATGACCTGAGGGCCCAATTGTTTTGAAGCCTAGGAGATTGTTTGTAAAGTCATTTTGAATTCCAGATTGACATTAAGGTCACATGGTAGGTGCACATCAAGTCATTGCAAAAAATAATTTAGCTAAATCAAAAAGCTGTCACTATTCCTTGCTGAATGTGAGACTCTGAATAGGTTCTTTGCATGAATGTCCCTGCTTCACTGCACGACTTCCTTCTCCTGCAGGGAGTTCAAGATGTAAATTGTTAATGAGTCTGAGTCACTAACTCAAAGCTGCTGGCTGCCCTCTCTCTGAGTTGAGAGAGAGAAGCTATGTGCCCCATGCCATTGTGCTGCAGGCAAGTGCATATTGTTGAATTTGTGTGTGTGTTTCCCTGGCTGTTACTCTAATAGAAGAGGACAGAGAGAACAATCAAAATGGCATGAAATGAAGGAGGGAGAAAAACACACTGAGCAGAGTTCCTTGCTCTCTTCAGTGCACTGTCAGACATGTGACTTTTCATTCTTGTTTTTAATCTGGTTTTAGTGGTCTGGTCTTGATGATGATGTGTCCGTATTCTAAAGCACCCAAAGATACAGTACAATTCATCAGTCTGTGCTTTGGTGCCAGAAGCGCACTTGCTAATACTGCATACACGTGAGAGATGCAGATTAATTTCTGAGTAAGCTCAGTTTGCAAGCAAGGGACTGCATAGACATTCACATTGCAGCTGCTCATTTACAGAGATCCATGTTGTTTTAGTAAATAAACACTGTCCTTCTAAACACTCATTTTTAATGAGCAAAGGTTATATTATCCTGCAGCTGCCAAATGAATCCATTATTCTCCAACCTTGCACAAGGTTCAAAATAACAGGAGCGGTGTTTGAGAAAAGTGAATTGCACAGTTTTGGTAAAGCTGTTTAAGGGCTCGGCTAGGAATGGAAATTTAATTTTTTAATTAACCATGTAAACCAATTGAATTTCAATCGGTTACACGGTTAAACACTCCGTGGGCTGCCAGACCTCTGAGCTCCCGTGCTGGCTGAGAGTTTAATTTGTAAGGTTAACCAATAAGCTAATGCTTAGCGGTTGACTGTTTGATTGGTTAAACTCTAACATCCCTAATCTCCACTCACTATCAAAAACATCACAAGTGTATTCACGTTGTAAAGTAAAACATCAGAAAAACAGTTTCCTCCTTCACATAACCTGCCAAGACCTGAGTTCAGGATACTGCCTGTCTTCTGCTACAGCTGACAACTGCTACAGCAGCTAAATGGGAATGGTCTCTAAAAAAGCTTTGTTCAAAGGAAGAAGACCATCCTCAATTCAGGATTTGGCAGATAAATGGAGAAAGACAATTAATTTTAATATCTATCGTTTTAAAATTGCAGTATACTGACACATTTTTGGTGTGTATTTAGAATGTTTTTGTCCTTTTCCTTGAGACACCTAGTGCCATGTCTTCCCATACAGACTCATGTCCCTAGGGCCTGGTACAGTATTGTCATTTAATTCCATATGGCATTACCTTCTTCTGCAAATTTTGCTTACTGATTGCACTTAGATTGCCCATTGACACACACCAGTTCAGAAATGAAACTGACAGTTGGCTTCAAGCTATTGTTCTGGTCGCGTATCTCTTTTTCACGTCTTACGTAATCCCTCTAAAGGGCCTTGCTGTGCAGAATCACTGCCGTCACAGTTCATGTAAACATCATGGGGTTATTCCCTTAAATCTTTGCAAGCCACTGAAAAGGAAAGGTTGAGGTTTCTGTGTTGTGAACAACTGGAATTTGGGGAAGGCTTTTCGTTTGAACATACTCAGATGTAGTCAAGAGTGACTTTAAATCTTGAGGCAAAGGCTCATTTTTCATGTACCGTTCAGTCACCGGTATGGAGCTTTGCACTCGCAGCCAGAGTCTTTAGTTCAGTAACCACAGCAGCATTGCCTACGTGTAAGCCAAAGGCACTTGCAAACTTAGCCATTTTGGGTTAGCTGAGGTCTTACAGTTTAGGGATTTTCAGGTGTATGTGACTCCTTTTTCTTTAACACTGTTTCTGCAGAAAGTAGAAACAACTTTTAATTTGTTCAGTGATAGCCTGCAGTTTCACGAGCAAATCTCAGAGCAGAGAGTGCTTGTGTGGCTCTGAATGGTAATAGCAGAAATGTTCTCTGTCTTGCAGAGCATGGGTGTAGTTCTTTATGTCCTAGTCTGTGGAGCATTACCTTTTGATGGACCTACGCTTCCTATTCTGAGACAACGGGTTCTGGAAGGAAGATTCAGGATTCCTTATTTCATGTCAGAAGGTAATATATTTGTCCTTATGCTTTGGGGATTTTAAGTTCTGATTAAACGAAACTCTTAAACTGCAGCTGGGGGACAAGACAACTAGGTCATTACTGAGCAATGAATATGATGGTAGAGGAAGAGGAGAGTTCCATTTCCTACTTGGGACTAAGTCAAACAGCAGGTACTTTTCATTCTCCAAGGCAACAAAACAAACGTTCATTTTAGTGTGAAAAGCAAACACAGGGAAAAGAAAATCACCATAATTTTAACATAATGCAGATTGGGTTTTCCTGTGTCTTTTGACTGCATCTTTGAAACAAAAGCAAAACACAAACAAGCAAACCCCAAGAAAAGTGCCACAAACCACATAACCAGTCCATACACCAAGGATGTGGTACACTGACATGTTGTTGTTGTAAAACTGTCGTATCTTTTCCTTGTATAACTGATCCGATTGTTGGGTCTTTCTCTGTCACTCTTGATCATAGACAATGAGGAAACATTAGGTAGAAGTAACTGTTTTCTGTTGTTGCTCTTCATCGAGCAGTTTCAGATTAATACAGTATGTGCGCACTGTAGTCTCTTTGCCAGGAGTTTGTAGATTGTTCCCTTTTCTTACTTTATTTTTATCCCAACAGAGTGTGAGCATCTGATCAGGAGAATGCTGGTCCTAGACCCAGCCAAGAGATTGTCAGTTGCTCAGATTAAGGAGCATAAATGGATGCTAATAGAAGTTCCTGTGCAGAGACCCATTCTCTATCCACCAGGACAGGAGAACGAGCCTTCCATCGGAGAGTATAATGAGCAGGTTTTGCGGCTGATGCACAGCCTGGGAATAGACCAACAGAAAACTATTGAGGTAAAAGAGACCTTCCACTGAGATACAACCCCAGAGGGAGCCCATTTGCTCTTCTTAATTAATCTAGAGTTTACCCATAATATTCTTTTTGTTACTCTCACAGCAAAGTCAAGCTGCTGCTCTAGTACCAGCTGCACAGACCATAGCAAGGGAAGGCAAGTTATGGAAGATATATTCCAGCATCTGGGAGGTTTAAGAATCCTGCCATTTGCAACAACTGCTCTAGCCACCTTTGGCCGCAAGTCCTTGTAACTGATAAATAAGAGAGATCAAAGGAATGGGAATGTCTCTTAAAAAGGTTTTCCTGGAGGCTTATCAGCCGCTAGGCTTCTATGGTGCAGATACTGCCAGTTATAGCAAAATGTGTGAGGCTTCTGTAAAAACTGGGACCTGGGAAGAAGTCACCTAATTAACTTTTGTTTGTGCTGGGCCTTACAACTGGAACTGTGCCTCCAGAGGAGAAAGGTTAATGAATTCACTTCATGCATCCCAGGACCTCCAGAACTGGGAGGTGGTTCACTGATTAATTATTGGCTGGTATTTTTATGTGAGCTAATATGCACTTGCAAGCATTTGGGGTTGCAATTTCTTATAGCGGATCACAGAACAAACTGCAGTGCCTGTGAATAATTCTAGTGGGACTTTCCAGGCTGCAGACCTTGTAAAGTAATAGCCCTGTAAAATCTCCTGTTGGGATGCAGAAACTTGCCTCTTATAGGCTCCCTTTCCACCTCCTCCCCCAAATCCTGTGTTGACTATAAAGCTGATTCTTAGGCAGAAAAGCAAAGCAGAGGAGCTTTGTTGGTTTCTGCTCCATTAGATTCATGGGATGGTATTGGGGAAAGCATTGATGGCCTATGGAAAAGGGCAAAATCAGAAGCAAAGTAGCATGTTCTGACACTTCTGAGAGAATGAGGATGTGAAAGTCAGAAGGAAGCATAAGAGCAGCAAGTGCTGACTGTCTTTCTCTCTTGGATTCCAAATCGCGCCTCTTACCAGACTGCTCAAAAGACTCCCTCAGGACTCCGCATGCTCATTTCCTTAGAACGGATGGTATTTTTAGCAAGTGTGGAGGCTGCACCATTAACACTTCCTGCCGGAAAGGGCTGAGTCTGTGCGCTGGCACCCCCGAGCTCAGTCCCAAGAACCGGTGAGGATTTGGAGTTGCCAACCCTGTATAGCGAGGTCATGGAGCTTGCTCCCCTCAGAGGACTGAGAAACAGTTTTAAAGGGCTCAAAATGGCATGGGGGTTACAGACACCAACTATCACTGCAAATAGGAACTCAGTGAGCAGTAGTGCTGGATGTAGGCGCCCACATGCAGCTGCAACAACCTGGTCTTCTTCATTTAAGAACCATTGAGCCTCAGAGGTGACATGCTCTCTGCAAGGCCATATTGGCTTGAAACTTTCCCCAGATGGACACTTGCTTGAGTCCCCCTCACCCTTTAAGTGTTTAGTTTTGATAAAAGCAAGGTTTTTCTCCTACTTCCTTATTTTGTGGTTTTTGAGGAATGGAGGCTCAGGTTTCCCCTCCCCTAGGAGAGATTCACATTGTCGGCTGCATTTAGACCCTTATGTTTCTCTTTTCAGTCTCTGCAGAACAAGAGTTATAACCACTTTGCTGCTATCTATTACCTGTTAGTGGAGAGACTCAAGTCACATCGGAGTAGCTTCCCTGTGGAGCAGAGACTTGATGCTCGTCAGCGTCGGCCAAGCACTATTGCTGAACAAACTGTCGCCAAGGTAACCCCTCATTCCCGGCAGAGATGGGACTGATGACTGCACAAAATGTTCTTGTTTCAGAAAGCCCTACATTCCTGTGAGCCCTTTGTCACAGGACCCCTCACTTTCCCGTGTCTGCAGAATCCCAAGCTTTTCTGAATTGCATTTGTCTCTGCTCAGAACCATCATCTGATAAGACCATTGTTTGTGATGCATCTTGTTGGAGTTGTGGCTCTTGTCAAATCATGTGAGACACTAGGGACCAATTGTCTGTATGTCTGTCTAAGCAGCGGGATGGGAATCTTTGGAAACGGGCCAGTTCCTAAATGGCTGGCACCTGGGGACAGACTAGTTTTCCTGTTTCATTTTGTGAGTGCTAGGGTCACGTGCTTGGAGAGACAATGTTCCCTCTGTTTTCTATCCATGTGAGGAATGAATTTTATTATGTGCACCAATATGGAGGGTGTGGCACTGTGGGGTTTATAGTGTGGGAGGAAGGTGGGCAGAGGGTTAGAGTGGTGGGGGGAGGGCTCTCTGGGGAGGGCTGGAATGATGGGCTTGGGGTGCAGGAGGCAGCTCACAGTTAGGGCAGAGGATTGGGCAGAAGATGCGGGAAAGTGAGGGTTCTGGCTGGGGATCCCAGCTCTGAGGTGGAGCTGTGGATGAGGGTTTGGAGTGCAAACTCCCCCAGGTCTTGGGTCAGAGGACACTCCCTGCTGGCAGCACCTCCCAATTTGCTCCCCTCCCTGACCATCCCCTACCTCTCTGCTCTCCAGATCCTTGTGACCGCACACCTACACATACCCTTTATAGCCCATTGCATGGCCTCGCGGCTTAGAGGGAACTTAAGGTCTGACTGTACCAGAGCTACTCCCTGCAGTGACTCACCCAAACTTCATGGCCTGTGTGTGCACACTGAGTTCTCCTTCTTGATGTAGGATCTTGCTTCCTACCTTAGGTGAACAGACCATAGCAAATTGGAGTGGCCTGACTTTGTACTCGGGGGCTTATGCTACCAAAGATGATTTCACTTGTCCTCAGGGTTACTGGAGACAGGGAGTTTTAGCCTTAATCTCCAGTTCATTGCTTGAGTAGTTGTTTACCCCGAATATTCCAAGGGCAGCTTTTGGGGAACATGCACAGGAAAAGTGTGCTGTTGTGCTAATTTGTAATGGGAAGTTTTTGCTTTACTGAGGATTTGGCATTCTTTATTGTCATCTGAAGAAGTGAGTTTTGCCCACAAAAGCTCATACTATCTGCATGTTTTGTTAGTCTTTAAGGTATTATACTATTCGTTGTTTTTTAAGTTTTTCATTTTACAGACTAACTCGGCTACCCCTCTGAAGCAATTAAAAAGTTTGTCTTTCTCCATCAGCTCAGCAATTCTGCACACTTCTCTGTGCTCCAGCCACCTTGAATGTAATTTGCTCATGAGCAGCTAAATTTACAGGGGATTATTTAGAGATGAGTGAAAGGAGTTAGTGTTAAGATGGGGACTGATGAACTACCTGTACACTTTGTTCGGTGTTCTTCCACCTTTTTCTCTCGGGACCTTTTGTAAATTAACCTTAGCTTTCCCCACTGCTGCTGTTCAGCTGTGCATTCTATTTGTAGTTAAGTCTGGAGAAGTGAGATGATACCCAGGACAAATCTCTAGCATTGCTCTGTCTGATTTAGTTATCTAAGGCACATGGTAGCTAAGCAGCAGATACCACTGTCTTCATGTACAGTAGAACTCCAGTTGTCCGGCATCCAGTGGTCCAGCACTCCTGCTAGTCCGGCACCACCTGGAACCTGGAAGTGCTCCAGGCAGCTGGACAATTGGAGCTGCTCTGCCTCGGGTTTCCCCAAGTCAGCCACTGGTCAGTTTCAGCAGCGCCTGACTTGGGGACGCCCAGGGCAGAGCAGCTGGGGTGCTGGGTTGGTCCCGTAGCACTGCCCCTCGGTGCTGCTGGACCAACCCGGCAGCACCCCAGCTGCTCTGCCCCAGACTTCCCCAAGTTAGCCGCTGCTGAAACTGACCAGCGGCTAACTCGGGGAAGCCCGGGGCAGAGCAGCTGGGGTGCTGCTGCGCTGCCCCCCCCATCCCTCCCACCCCACCCCAGACCCCTGATAGTCCCCCCCCTTCCGATAGTCCAGAATATCTGATAATCTGGCACCCCCTGGATCCTAAAGGTGCCGGATTATCGGAAGTTTACTATACTTAGTATCTGAACAGTGTGTACACCTCACACTAAATGCAATGTTTTTTCTGTGAAGACCAGCATGAGAATCTCCTGAGACATGTGGTCAGGAGTCTGGTTTTGCTAACAGTCCTGTAGCACCAGTGGCTGAATACTGTAAATGATTCCCTTTGAGGTTTTCCAGCACCTCTGTGTGAGTAGAACCAGTATGATGATTAACTAATAGATGTGAATTTCAAAGATGTCACATGCATTTTATCACACTCACAAGGGGCAATCTACTCAGTATCTTCTTCATTTATGCTTCCAAAATTGATGGATTCAGTACAGGCTCTGAGGAATGCTTGCTACTTGATCACTTTATTCCCTAGTTACTTCCTTCAAACAAAAAGGTCATGGACAGTTTATCTCCCCCTCCCCCCCCATTAGGGATGTGAACGAGTAGTTGTCTAGAGTCTAGACTACTGTCTGAAAAGCCAAGGCTTCTCAGTTAATCTAGTCGACTACTCACATTTCCCTCCTCCTTTCTGCCTCTGTCAGAGGCAGTAGGGTGCAGGTGGGAATCAGGAACCGGTGCTGCCTCCCGACCCCGTGCTGCTGCCACTATCATAGGTAGCAGTGCGGGGAAGAGGGGGAGACATAGGAGAATGCAGCGAAGCCAGACGTGAAGTCCCAGGCCACTGTGGACAGAGGCTGCTTCGCAACAGCCTCTCCCTTCCCTCCCTCAGTAGCCTCTGTCCTTGAGGAGCTCAGACCTCTGTGGACAGGGGCTGTTCCCATTCCGTGCTGCTGCCTCTGGATGCGGGGTAGCAGGCAGCTGGTCCGCGAGGGGAGCTGGCTCTTGCCTGATACAGAGGCAGCAGCATGCGGTGGCAAGGGATGCACTGTGACCGGGGCCGGATTGCACTGGCTGCCAGCCCCAGCCCAAGGGTCTATAGCAGTGTTTCTTAAACTATGTTCCACGGAACACTGGTGTTCCGTGAACAACTTGCAGGTGTGTCGCGACCTCTTCTTCGTTTTTGTTACTTCTTTGTTTTTGTCTTTTTGTGTGTGAAAACAAGTTTTTTCTGAAGAAAATGTCCATAGGTGTTTCGCATAAAAAAATTATTATTGTTTGGTGTTCCATGGTCTCAAAAAGTTTAAGAAACACTGGTCTATAGAATAGTCGACTAACTGCTAAGAATTCATGCAATCAGTCGACTTTTCTATTCCTCTCTATCTAACATCCCTAATTCCAATAATTCCCTTAGAGTTCCTTTTACAGTGTTTCTTGTTGTTTCATTAAAGAGCAAAAATATTATCTTTAATGCCTAGTTGAAAATAATTGACCTAGGATGATTCATACTGTCAGCTTTTAGTGGTATTGAATATATATACGTGCTGTCAAGTTGTTGGTCCTCAGTGTACTGTTATGTCTACTTGTGTCTGCGTCTCTAGCTACCTGGCTTCTTGCATTACACTTTTCCAGGAAGAATCAGAGCAGTGATGGTGCTCTGGGAGCTAATTGTAATACATTTTGTTTTGCATTCTCCTGAAGAGGAAGGCAGAAACTGTATGAGCTTTGCAAACACAGGTCAGATACAGCTAATCCAAATGAACACATTTGTAAATCCCTTGATGGTTTAAAAGTCATCCAGGCTAGTGTGGAGATCTCTAGCACACAAATGGTTGGTGCTTGCAGTGTTTGTGCTATGGAACTTTACTAATATTCCCACCAAGGCTGCCACTTGTTCAGCTGTAGATAGGGGAGCCCTGAGGTAGAAACGGCTATGCACTTTATAGCCCAAGGGTGGGCAAGAGTGCCTCTGGAGCCGGATCTGGCCCATGGCTGCCCTACCACGTCCCTGCCCCCAGGCCAGATGAGACCTGGGGATGGGGGAGCGTGCAACGTCTCCTCCCGCAAGGGGTACAAGGCATCAGAGGGAACCGCCAGCTCTTTTAAAACAGCTGGCAGTTCTCTCTAGCCACTGTGTGCCTCTGGCAGGGCAGGGGCAGGTGAAGAGAGACTTTGCCTGCTCCTCTCTGCCCCCAAGCCCTGATTGGCCTGCGGGTGGGAGGAGCACGCAAAGTCTCCTCCCCCTGCCAAGGGCATGCGACAGCTAGAGAGAAACGCCATCTGTTTTAAAATAGCCGGTGGTTCTCTCTAGTCACCATGCATCCCTGGCAGGGCGAGGGACTGATGGGGCTGGGGACAGAGAGAGGCAAAGACTTCATGTGCTCCTCCACCTTCAGGCCAATCAGGGGTAAAGGGGAAGCATGAGAAGTCTCCTGGCCTCACCCCTTCTGTCTGAGGCCCTGCCTCTTCTAGGGCCACCTGGGGCCACTTCTGAAATTTGTGAAGTGGCCCCTTTTTTAAAATTATTGCCCCCACCTCTATTCTAGCCTTTTGAATACCATATCAACATGTGGATGGTAAAACATGAGAAGTTACTAGATCCTTGTTTGTGTTTAGGATTCCCATGATCTCTCTGATTAATATTTTTGTGTGGAACTTTGTGTTTTTGTAAACACTTGATTTGCTTGCTTGGCCCATGCATGTGTAATGGCATGATCAGTCTGTGCCTGCTACGCACAGCCGTGACTGATGATCACACTACATTTTTTTCTCATACCGGGCTGGCTATGGGAGAGTTGCCTCTAAGTTCTTCAGGGACAGTGGAAGAATTCAGTCAACCTAGCTCCGATGTTGCTGTGAGGGGTGGTCTTATTTCCAAGCGTAGCACAGTGGCATATCTAATTCCCATGCCTACTAACCCTCAGCTGCTTACTGAGTGAAGTTACCTTTGGCCAGGTAACATTTGGTTAAATTCAGTTCTCATCCATGGCATTCTGAGTATCGCATGAGTCACACCGATCTCAGCCATAGCACTAGTCACTTTAAAAGAGAACACCCACCCTGCGGATTATGCCATTTGTCTCAATTCCAAGAGAAGGGAAATTCTGGCCCCCCTGAAGTCAGTGCCAAAATTCTCATTGGCTTGATGCACCCAGAATTTTACCCCGGATACTCTGAGAAGTTGATCGTTCTTTACTCTTTTCCAGGATGGACTTTGTATTTGACCATGTGGATCTTGTTTTAAATTATTCTAGAAACCTATTCCCATTATAAAAAAAAATTGAATTCTGATGAACCTGTAACTCTTGCTCTACCTGTGACTCATTAGTACAGCAGATGGAGTCTGACAAATGAAAAAGAAAAATCACAAAATAATCCCTTCATATCTTTAGTATGCTGTATGAAGCAGTCTTCTGTTTTATTGCCACAGTAACCCAATGTTTGCATAGGTGCAATGTTCTCTATATCCTTACTGTGTTCAATGTTATGTAGCAGTAGCAGATTTACCTGGCATTGCTCAGGTGTGTAACTGAAGAAATGGTTGGTTGGATTTTGCTGGGAACTAAAAGGAGGAGCAGTGTGGGGTATGGGGGCGAACAGCAATACAGAGGCAGCAGAGTGAGTGAGTGAGTGAGTGAGTGAGTGAGTGAGTGAGTGAGTGTAATCATTAGGATTAACTGATGAGCCCAGACTTACCGGTTAATCAGATAAACGACTACACACTAACATCTTCAGTGAAGAGATGCTGCTTGTTCAGAAACGTACATTTTTCTATTTACTAAATAAATTCTTAAGTCTTAAGCCTGCAAGGCCATGTTTCTGTATGAAGGTCAAGGCAGTAAATCTCACCACCTACTTTTGAGCCGTACTATGGTTTTAATATTAATGACGTTTGTATGCCAATGACCTTGAAGGAATTTAGCTCAAGCACTTCTCTCCTTTTATCAAACATGACAAAAGCCTCACTAGTACCAACCCTCCTGCCTTATCATGTAGTGACAAGCAGAAAAATCTAGGCTCCTCAGGGGAGCCCCTGCCACCAGCTTCGTGTTTGCAATTATCTTTTTGTTTTCATTGTTCATGATTCCTCTTTGCCCTAAGACTGTTTTGTTTTTTATATCTCATAGACGCAAGCCGTGGTGCCCCCTGTGAGCCTGCGTTCACAGAATGTAAGGCTGCTGAGGTCTCCGGGCCTCCCCCCACCCTCAGCTGCAGAAGCCTTCTCCTTTCCCCCTGCTAGCTGCCAAGTAGAATCAGCATTTATGGAGGAAGAGAGAGTCGATACCCCAAAGGTACATCTTATACATTACCTTATCATGTAGTGTCATGAAAGTGATGGGGGTGTTGGTACTGTTAAATTATTGCCTAAAAGTAGCATTTGATACCGGAATGATCTGTATGTTTTTATTAACTAATTGAAAGATGAGGCTTAAAAGCCTTGGCTTTTAGGGCATGTCTGTTTTCCAGTGCAGAACCCCTAAGAAAGGGGTCAGATCCTCAGTTTTTAGAGGATGGTGTCACTCTATTCTCTTCATTGGATCAACCTTGATTAATTCCAACTGGGATTGCTAAAAGCTATATAGTGTTGAGTAGAATAAGCTGCCCTCTTTATATCTTGTCTCCCTGTTTGCCTCTGAGGCATTTACAAGCAAAACTTACTCATTCTATTTGTGTATGGGTGATGTGGGAAAGACTGATCAGAAGACAAGTAAGGCACAATGATTTCTTTTATCAGACGTTATCTCCACATGGGGCATAAGTGTGTGTACATCACATATGCATGCCCATATCCCATACATGTAGGTGAGAAATGTGACCAGTTCTAGGTACAAGATACGGGAGTTGATCATGCATCTTTGACAGCTTTATCTGTCCTGTTACCTTTAATCGGGCTCCCGTGGATTTTAGTCCAACATTCCAAATCCCATAAGCTGGTTTTTTTTGTTTGTTTTTTGTTTTTTAACAAATCAACTTCCATGGATACGTTTTTTTCCTCCTCTCCAAGTGTAAAAATTGGCCTGAAAGATAGTTGCTCAGGCCAGGAATTTTACTTGTGCAACTGACCTAGTGAAGATGGTGAGAAATATACATATATACTAAGCCTGGGTCTATACTAGGGCTTTATTTTGAAATAACTCCCCTTTGGTTGAATTTGTAAGCGTATTTATAAGTAGTCCATACTATCAAGCCCATTATTTCAAAATAAGGGGCTGCTTCTTTCAAAATCTGAATTCCTGCATTTCTTGGGGAATAACACTAATTTCGAAAGTCATTTCAAAATAGCGTTCATTTGGATTCTCTGGTGCTGCTAATTTGAAATAACTGGTTCCCAGAGTAATTCAAATTAATTACTTCCCAGTGCTTCCTGGGGCTCGAAGTCGAGGTAGCACATCCACATTAATGAAGCCTGCCTCAGACTAATTTTGAGGCTTTCGTGTAATGGAGACATGCTATTTTGATTTTGTAAAATCAGGAGTTAAGTAGTGTTCCCTCTAAGCAGCCTAGCTTCACAGGTGATTAATCAGCCCTGCCCAGTCATCTCCCCTGCACAGAGCCCTGACCCTCTGGCTGGGTGGGGCTGATCAATCATCTGTGAAGCTGGGCTGCTGCGCAGCTTAGTGGGAACACTGGAGTTAACTAAATTCAACTTACTTTGAAATAGTTTCCTAGTGTAGACATGGCCGGAGTGTAACAAGGGACAGTTGGATGCTGCTTGAACATCCTAAAAACCTACCTTTATACTGAATCCAAGACTGGAAACTTTCACCTGAAAAAGAGTTTTTTCTCAGAAATATAGATCTGAGAACAAGACCTAGAGCAGAAGCCTGCATTACTAGCTAAGGCTATTAGAATTTCACTCTTCCTCCTGCCTTATTAAATAAAAAAAAATGGCAGATACAAGTGCTTCAGTTTAAATATGGTATTTATTAATTTTTTATTGTAGTCCATTTCTTGAACAGTAAATAACCAGCAGGGACATTGATACTGACAGAAGGTATTAGCAAACTGCTGTGTCTCAACAGGAGTACAGCTAATACTCGCAGCAAGGCTATTTCTGTAACTAGAATTATATATAAAATCTGCTCTGGAGTAGGGATGTTAAATTTCGATTAATCAGCTAATCGAGTAGCTCTTGTACATTTCAAAGGAAGAGGTGCAGCTTCTGTCCCTGCTGGCACTGTTTCCCCTGCTGTGCCTCTGCCTCTCTTGCCCCCCTGCAGAGACAGTGCTGGGGGGGGGGGAGCCAGCTCCTGCCCCGCCCCCAGCACCAGCTCCTGTCCCTGCCCCACCCCTCCCCCGCCTAGGCTTTTTGAATAGTTGACTAGTTGCTTACATCCCTACTCTGGAGACCATGTTATACTGCAATCCCATTTAATGGATTTTGTTTCCTGAAATCAGAATGGATGGTTTTGTGTAGACTTCCTGTATGTCCACAGTGAAGACTTAACTCATCTCTGCTAATAGGATGTGACAGTCCCACAGCTATACAGGTGTACGGTTACAGCAGTTGATGTATTTTGCCATCAAACTACATGTCTCAAGCAATACTCTGTAAGGAGGCAGAGAGATGTGTAAACTGGCAGCACTGAAAAAACTAGAGTCTGTCAGACTGTGCCTTGTTCAAAAATGTGTTTGTTCACATTAACACACTCATATTTTTTATTACATTGTAATTTTAATCTTGGCAAATTATGTTCTGATTCAAACCATGTTTTAGTTCCTGCTTGTCCTTCTGAAGGATTTTTTCCTTGTTGGTGGTTAGATGTTGACAGTAATACTTTGGGCCTTTTTCATGTCACTGATCTGAATAGCTCTGAGTGTGGTGTGGTTCCTTTACAGTGGAAACGCTATTGATTCACTTGAAAGCAAGTGGCCATCAAGTCAGAAGACTTAAAAGAATCAGTTAAAATTAGTTGAAAGTTAAAATATTTTGCCTTTCCCTTCAGGTTTTTTGTTTGTTTGTTTTATAATAAACATAGCCTGAATAGAATCTGCCAGCACACAGACTGCTTTAGACTAGAGTCATACCACACTAATCTCAAGAATATTGCATTGGCTAGATATTACAGTCCATATCCACCAGAGATTCTCAAACTGGGATCCACGTGCCACTGGTGGCCTGCAAAGACACAACTGGCCATGTGTTGCTGGCTGTCCTCTTCCCTGTCAGCTGCTAAATTCCACTACAAGACAGCAAATATGTTAAATACTTTCCATGTAAGAAACTATTATTGCTAAAGGGATATTTCAAATAGGATAAGCAGGGTTTTTACCTTGTGAAGGCAGACATGCCAGAGACTGCACAAAATCCTCAACGGTGACAGTTGATAACTTAATCTGTGTATAGATGCTCCACAGAATCACACATAGGAAGGGAGGTGTCAGAAGGACTCCCAAAACTTGATGTACAATATAGAATTTTTTTTAAAAATATTGGATAACGGAGCCAGAGCTGCTGTTTGTTAATGCCGACATAGCTTACTGCAAGCACAAATTATATATAGGTGTTCATCTCAAACGAACGCTGGAATTATTTCCCTGCACTCAGCTGCCGGTAGGACCATGGGGTGTGTCTAGACTACATGCCTCCTTCGACGGAGGCATGTAGATTAGCCAGATCGGAAGAGGGAAATGAAGCCGCGATTAAAATAATCGCGGCTTCATTTAAATTTAAATGGCTGCCCCGATCTGCCGATCAGCTGTTTGTCGGCAGATCGGGGCAGTCTGGACGCGACGCGCCGACAAAGAAGCCTTTCTTCATCGGCACAGGTAAACCTGGTTTCACGAGGCTTACCTGTGCCGATGAAGAAAGGCTTCTTTGTCGGCGCGTCGCGTCCAGACTGCCCCGATCTGCCGACAAACAGCTGATCGGCAGATCGGGGCAGCCATTTAAATTTAAATGAAGCCGCGATTATTTTAATCGCGGCTTCATTTCCCTCTTCCGATCTGGCTAATCTACATGCCTCCGTCGAAGGAGGCATGTAGTCTAGACACACCCATGGTGAAATAGCTACAAGTAGCTACTGCCTATGCTGAGAGGCTGTTTTCTACACAAATACTTCAGGCTGTTTGAAAACATACTGGGTTGTCATACACCAAAGGACACTTGATTGTAGATTAACTGTTTTGCCACACATTTTCCCCTAAAATATTTCATAAAAAATCAGACAGCAGTCCTAAATACCATTTTTATGTTAGATGTTTAACTAGACAATCCTGCATCTGGACTGGCAATTAATTAGATTGTGCATAAATTTAGTGCTGCTGAAAGTTCAATGACTACCATTAGTGAACACAACAGGGGAAAAAGCCACTGTGTCAACTTTCCTATTATAACTCTGTCCATGCATTAGGGATGTAAGCGACTAGTCGCTCCGCCCCTCCCCTCTTTCTGCCTCTCTCTCAGAGGAGGAACAGGATTAAAAGCCGGTTCCCCCCAGTACCATCTCTGGTATGCATCTCAGGGACGAAGTGGGGAACTGGTGGCGCTTCCGCCTTCGAAATGTAGCAAGAGCCAGCGAGGCTCTTGCTACATTTCAAAGGCAGAGGCGCCCTTGTCAACTAATTGAATAGTCGATGCAAAGTCCATCGACTATTTGATGAGTTGATTATTCTAAATTTAACATCCCTACCATGCATCTCAACCCTCCTACTCCAATCCTGGTCACTGATGGTGGGTTTGCTAGCTCTGGTCTGCCAATGCTTGTAAAAATGAAGGAACGTTATCCAATGTATGAACAGGAGCCAAAATCAGAGTCATTAAATGTTTTTCCCCATTATCTTACTTTTTTTGATGTCTCAGTTTTCATCCCACATGGAGTTGGACAAGCCTGAGATGTTCAAGAAAGACATAAAGCCATTTTCAGTATTCAAGTACTAGAGGATTTACTGTGTGTTGCCACATCCTTGTGGGGGCTCAGGGTAGGAGGTGGGGGGTGCAACAGTTAGGGCAGGAGTCAAGGCAGGTGGGTCTGGCAGGCCCATGGCAGGGAGTTGAGTGATGGGACCTCAGGACAGGGGATAGGAGGTGCAGGAGTCAGGGAAGGGGATGGGGGCTCAGCAGGTATGTGTGCAGGATTCAGAGCAGGGGGCTGGGAGGTTGCAGGGGGGCACTTACTGGGAGGGTGGCAGCCTCCTCCTAGGGGGCCAGTGTTGTGCTGCCCACTCCCCACCCCCAGCTAGTGGTTCCTAGACGGCAGCAGTCTGCACACTCACTCCCCCAGCAGCTTCTCCTGGAGAGGTGACAGCTCTTCCAGGCGTGGAGGCTGCACAGCCCAGCCCCCCTGCCAGCAGCTGCTGGCGGGTGGGGCTGTCCAGCTCCCAAGTGGCCAGCCTGCCCCCTCACACCTGTCTCAGCAGCTCCTCACAAGAGGATGGAGCTGGGCTGCCCAACTCCTTCCCCCCCAGCAGCTCCTTGTGTGGGAAGGTTTGGGTCGGGGCTGCTCTGCCCAACCCTGTAGGTGGTTCTGGGGGGCTGTGGCAGTGTGGCCAGCAGGGCTCTTTTCCCTCCCCTCCCTCACACTGGTCTGGTGATGTGGTTGAGGGCTGGGAAGGAGGAGCTTGGGATGGGGGGACCCTTACCTACTGCTGCCCAGCTGGCCTCCTGTTCCTGATGCAGCCACCCCGCTGTGGTCAGTCTGACTGTCCTTTCTATCAGCCCCTTTCCTTTCCATGTTATGGAAAACAGATTCCAGGCACATCCCATTTTCCTGGCACAGCCAAACCTGTTCTTGCTTTAAGTTAGGCTAAGAGAAAGCTGCAAACCAAATGTGGTGGTCCTGGTTCAGTGTTTAGGAGGAGATCTTGAACAAACTCACTTGGGATGGATGGACAGCTTATTCTATACACTCTTAGAAGAGTAGAAGGTTAGCAACTGTTTTCTCTCAATAGTTTCAGAAATGCATGAAATGAGAGTCAGAAAATTATTTGATAAATATTGAACCTTCTTACTCAACCTGCTCCCTTTCTTTATTCTGAGGCAGATCAGCTGACTACTAAAATAAATGTGCACTGGTTTTGTTACTGCTGCCGTAGCAGCTTAGCTTACTCAGTTAACAGAAGGCAAAGTGGATTCTCTTCTGGCTTGTGCTGTGGCAGCAGAATTGTTAACAGGCCCATTAATTGAATGTTACATGAACTAGGGGGGAAAACAGCTTAACTCTCAGATCCCAGATTTAGAATCCTGCAAATCTGCAGATTTCCAATGTATATTCATGGGTATCTGCATCTGCAGATGTGGGCGCAGATATCTGTGGCTAATTTTTGCAGATGCAGGTGCAGATACCCATTTTTAATCCATGCAAGCCTCTACCCAGACAGTTTACAAAGCTGGGATATGAAATGCCATCATTTGGCATTGGGAGAAACGTGAAGCATTTTGCAATGCTCCTTCTCCTGGTATAGAAGCCAGCTGAATTCGGGAAAAGCTAGCTGAAACCTAGATCTCATTCTATATCTGACTTGTACCCAGAGATATAGATGTGATTTTGATGTTACATCTAGACTACAAGCCTCTTTCGAAAGAGATCATCTAGACAGACACAAGAGTTCCGAAAAAAGTTCTGCTTTTTCAAAAGAGAGCACCCAGGCAATCTGGACGTTCTCTTTCGAAAAAGCCCAGTTTGTGTTCAAGAACTCCTTTTTTCTTCATGGTAAAAGTAGATTTACCGATTTCGAAAAGAGGCAGTGTTCTTTCGGTTTAATTTCGAAAGAACGTGATGGCAGTCTACATGCAGGCGAAGTGGGTTTTTGTTTTTTTTAAATGGCCACTTTTTTCGAAAAAACTCCGTAGTCTGGACACACCCTCTGTGTTGATAGATAAGCTGCCAGGGCCTTCCCCATGATTTGTGCTCACCAGTTTGGCACTGGTGCATCCCCAGTTTTGTTCTGTTTCCTGATGACAGCAGAATAAACATGCATTGGGAAAAGGGGGGAAGAAATATAATAAATAGGCACTGTTTTGACAGCAGATAGGATGGAGTTTTCAATTGTGTTAGCTCA
Source organism: Pelodiscus sinensis (assembly GCF_049634645.1). Lineage (NCBI taxonomy): Eukaryota > Metazoa > Chordata > Testudines > Trionychidae > Pelodiscus > Pelodiscus sinensis. Next base: position 6,655,074 of record NC_134736.1, read on the forward strand.
GTCGAGTTAGTGTAATGTAATTGAAAAGCCTGCTTATTGTTCTTTAAGATGTTATCCACCTGAAACAGGGTAGATAACAATTGACTTTTAGAATACAAAAATTTTGGGTTTAATTTTTTTAAACCATTTAAAATGAAATCTAAATTTAATACCAAATATGTTAAGGCCTAAGCTACTTATACTCTCAAAATATATTTAAATAAATATTCTAAATCCACAAGCCTCTATCAAAAACTTTGTGCTAAAGATGGCTTTTGTATACAAGGAAAGCAATGGAGGGAATCTTATTTTTGCAGTCAAGCTTTAGCAATATGTCACAATAAGTCACGCTAAGTAATTTAGGAGACTGTCATTTTCAGGAGACTTAAACAAGTAGGAACTTAAGCTCCAGTCACTTTCACTTACGCATATTAAAAACGTCTCCAGGCTGATCAGAAATAATCAGTTTAATTCACTCACTACACTTAATCTTTCTAGTTAATAAATTGTGTAGTTGTAAGTGTGAAACATGTATTAGTAAGATAAGTTTAAATATCCAAAACATACAAAGTAGTTTTAATAACTATAAACTTTGGATGCTGCTTTGTGTGTTTGAATTCCAGTTCCCATTCTAATGCAGCTTTACACCAATCATGAGCAAAATATTAATTTAGCAAGTAGCAGTAAATCATTCACCATTTTCAAATCTACCTAAATGTACAGTTAAGGATGTGAAAATAAGCAGCTATATATATTGCTTACATAAATGTATATAGTTGGTGTACTCTCTTAAGGCTTGTCTGCACTACAGAGAAGATTGAAGCTGCTGCAATCAATCTTCCAGGGTTCAAATTAGTGGGTCTAGTGAAGACAAGCTAATTTGAACTGAGAAGTCATTCTTGTTGGCACCCTGCTCCCAGGAGGACTAAGGACAGTCCTCAGGAGGATGTGTTCTCATTGACCTCCCACTGTGTGGATGGCGTCAAAACACGGTTTAAGATACTTCAGCTCCAGCTACATCATTAATATAGCTGGAGTTGTGAACCTTAAGTTGACTTTCCCCTTCAGTGTAAACCAGGCCAAAGGCAGCAAAAAGATTTACCAGATCTAGTGGTAAAGGCTTGATTTAGTTGTATATCAACATTTTAATGGTTATAGCAGTGAGAATGTGCCTCTTTGAAAATAACTGAAGTATACATGTAAAAGTTTATTAAAATCTGGGATTTAAATGAAGACTTTCTTCTCGGTGATTTAAATCACAGAACACTAGAACTGGAAGGGACCTCGAGAGGTCATCAAGTCCAGTCCCCTGCCCTCACGGCAGGACCCAGTAAATAGCTCATTTAAATCAATTATCCTGGGATGAAGACGTCTAGTTGGCCATGTTGTAGCTACAGAGGAAGTCTAGGCTACAAAGATCTAGCTAAACTGCTTTCCAGCCAGTTAGCTTGGATTTTACCTAAGTGTTGAGAGATTTTGCAGTTTTGCTCATTTAACTGAGCTGAAAACTATGTACTTTGTGCCTGTCAAGACAGAGCCATGGGGCCCAGCACTGTGCCTTCAGTACAGATTTAACTGCTGGGGCTTGTGTCTTGGCAGTGCCTGAAGCAAGGCCTCAGGTGTCAGAAATGCTTTTCTTTCCCAGGCTCCCTTGTGGAGGGGAGGCTGAGTTATGTCATGCACTCTTGACCTCTGCAGAAACAGCAGCAGCAATCAGTCGCATCCCTGCATTCGACATTGCTATCTGACTCCCCAGAGGCCCTGCAACTAGCAGTTACACTCAGGGAGGAGGCACACAGAGACTGGTCATTTATCTTTTCTCTTGTGTTTAATAAATAGGAAGTTATGCTAGTTATACAGAATCCCCGTGTATAGTGGGAACATCTGCACTGTGCTAATGCTGCTTAGCTTAGGGCCGTGTGCAAAACTTTCACTCGAGTTTACAGCACTGCATGGAAAACTCAGTCAACAGGAATGACCTTCCCCATATTATTGTATAAATTACAGCAGCTGGGGATATTTAAATTTTTCCTATCAAACAGAAGCAATGCTTCTGCCACATGGTGTTGGCATCTAACATCTGAACTCTTCTGTTATGGTCACAAAATTGCATTAGTTCAGTATTGAATAGCACCAGTGAGGCGAGCATACAAACACTATCCCCCCTTTTTTTGTAATGCAGGCCCCTGTAGACTCTTCAGTCAGGGCTGAGGAGAGATACTAGCAATTCCTGCATTTAAAAACAAGCAGCCCATAAAATCAAAGCCACTGGCAATGATGGCCCTTGTAGTTAGTGTTATGTGCAACCATGCCAGAAAAACAGTCCCAGTGTCATTCCTTGGGTCAGCAGGAGCACATCTCACCCAGCAATCCTCAGAGTACTTTAAGGAGCAGCACTGATGGACTTCAGAGTGCCTCCGGCCCAGTCCATGGTGGAAAGAACGTGCTTGCCAACTTGGTGGCTTACAGAAGTGGTGTGAAGGAAAGTACCAGGATTCCACAGATTGAGAAATAACCTGTTTCTAGCACCAAGCTTCTTGCTCAACTGGGTTTTCAAACAGGCTGGAAATGTTACGCAGGAAACTTAGGAATATAAATTGCAAAGGATATCAGGTAGTGTCCAGAATAAACCTGAATCCAAATTACTCTAGGTAAAGCCCAAATGCATTCTTCCCTGTCTAAGTTTATTCCTGGAAAATATCTTATTTAGCATCATGCAGCTATGGAGGCTATGGACAAACGGGTATCACCCCAAAACATGACTAAGCTTCTACCCAAGCATGACTGGAGAAACAAGAGAATTTCAATTTGACACTGAAGTCTCCTTTCCATGAGTCCAGGAACCACAGAAATTAAGTAACTTTCTTAGAAACATGCACAGATATCTTTAAGCCTCACCATGCCGTCATTTCTCTTCTGGAGGGGCGTTGTGTATCCTTCACCTGGACATAGCTGAATTCCTGCCCTTTCCCTGGGTCTTGTCCCAGCTGATTTATGGGGATGCTCCCATTCTAATCCTTATCAAGGAATAGGCATTACATTCCCAGATGAAAGACAGTAGGTAGTGAAAACCTGACTGGGTTTTCACTAGAAAGCAAAGTCCACAGAGATCTGTGGGCAATTGGCCCAGCCCCAAACAGCTCAGCAGTTAACTAATTATGAAGTTAATGTGATAAGACTTAAGTTCTGTAGAGAACTCTACATTATTTTGTAAAATTGCAACTGCTTAAATGTCTGGGGATTAGCAAAGAGCTGGGGAGGTAATTATCTGGCTGGAGGGACTTGAAATGAAAATGCAGAAGAGAGGAAAACTCAGAAGCAGATTATCTCAAAGGCCACCGGCAGTGGGTAGAAAGCTCCCTCTGAAGGATTTGGAGATTTACAGCACTGTACATGATAAAGGCAAAAGCTTAATATTAAATGTTCAGTATTAGACTGGAATAAAGGATTAAGTAATTTCTCCTATAACCTCCTTAAACCAAGAATGAGGGAATGTTATTCGACGATCCATGAAATGTCAAACCCAAGAGTCTCTTCATTCTTTCTTCTGTTGTCCAGAGATCCTTACAGAGCTAGACAATGGGTTCCTGAACTGCACTTGACAATTATACCCTAGTCAGCTTAGACATCAGAACACTGGCAAATAATTTATTGAGAGCCACGTCTGAATTGTAGAAATCCAGGAGCCTTAAGGTCTGTCTACATGGTATGCTAGCCCATACTAAGGGGGCCTGAAGTCTAATATGTACTATTAGTGTGTTTTATACTCAGTGGTACATGTAGATCCTTCCGGTGTGCCCTAAGAGTTCCCTAGGGTACATTATCTAGTACTATTGAAACAGTACTACATCAGATTGCTTGAAAAGCGGGGGGAAATGAGGGACTCAGGGCAGAGTGGCTTGAGTTAAATCATATTGCAGTCAATGCAGAACTAAGGAATAACTCTACTATTCCTGAGGGAGAGTTGTCCAACCTGTTAAAAATTTCCACTGAAATGAAAGAACTTACATAACTCCCCGAGATCATTAGATAGGCAGTGCTTTATTACCCTAGCAGTTAGAAAGCTTTTTCCTAACGTCCAACCTAAACCTCTTGCTTTAGTTGAAGCCTACTGCTTTTTGTCCTATCCTCAGTGGTTAATGGGAGCTGTTTTTCTCCCTCCTCCATGTAACAATTGCATTTAAAACTTACTGATTTTTTAAACAAAGGAAATGTCTGTTATTAATGAACTGAACTAAATGTTTCTGATCACCATGTCCATCAAGATTTTAGTTCTAATAGATCTCATCCTGTCTCCATTTTTATTCATAGATTGAGAGAGAACACCCTTTCTTGAGGTTTTCAAGCTCTGTTTCTCAGTTTTGAATGAGCTAGAAATTGAACTTGAACTAGTTGAATAAAGAAATGGAAAAAATTCTCTGCACCTGCAGAAGAAGCTAGTTGCTGTCAAAAGCTGATTTAGCATTTCATCGAACTCTGGTTCCTGCTGCTTAGCTAGTGACTCACCAGCTCTGTGCTTTGATTCTCTTTAAAACTTTGGCTGTAAATATGTACTGTTTAAATTTAAAAATAGAGTAGTCTGTAACATAGGTTGTCATAAATGAAATTAAGTGGGCTTATTTTGAAAAATTTATCACATTTAAATTTTTAGAAGCCCATTTAAATAAAAACTAGGGTTTAAAAAAAAAACATTGATTTTATCCAATCTGATTTTGCCAGAAAAAAAAAGTGAAGTAGGCCAGTCTTGCTAAAGGAAGCTGCTTACTTCAGAGCCAGAACTATCATATTGCATAAACAGAGGTTCCATTTTATTTCTATTCAATATTAAGGAATCAAAATGTAAATTTGAACAAACTGATGTAGTTCATTTACTCTTGCAAGTGCCAGACAGTCCCACATTAATGGGACTGAGCAGACATAATGCAAGAAGAGTAGCCCTATATGCAAATGACCAGTTGTAAGCATTGAACCAAGGAAAGTCACGTTTGTTTTTTCTTTGTGAAATACACTTAGGTGACCTTACTGTTTTGCAGCTTTACAGTGCAGAAGTAAATAGGGAAAACTTGGTCTTATGAATGCTTATTTGCCAGACTTCAAATTATTCTGAAGAGAATAAATTCCAAATGTAAATATTTTGAGGCTAAGCCTGAAGCAAGTTTTGAGTTAAACTCCTGACAAGAATAAGCATTAGGGAAACTAGGTAACAAACTTTACTTGAGAGATTCCAGTTGTAAGCTAAGAAATAAGGTGTGATTCTGCTCTTGGAACCTCATTTTGGAACTCTGAACTGTTCTCTGATTTACATCAGTAGATCTCAGGAGTTTGCTGATTGTACTGAATATCCAGGCTGCCTTGAGTCCATCTCGGTCTGCCTTTCGTAATGTAGGGCTGAAATTTGACTTTTCAAGGAGCCTCCATTCTATTAATGAAATGCTTTCTTCCTTTCCCTGTGGCATTTAGGTAAATGGCTGTTTGCTGGATCCTGTGCCCCCTATGGTGATTAGGAAAGGCTGCCAGTCACTGCCTACCAGCATGATGGAAACCTCTATTGATGAGGGTATAGAGACTGAAGGGGAGTCTGAAGATGATCCTGCACAGGCATTTGCAGCCCTCCAAGCAACCCGCTGTGGGAAAAGACGTCACACTCTGGCAGAAGTGACCAACCAGCTTGTCATGATTCCAGGCACAGGTATAGATGTTGTAGAGGTGTCTGCAGAAGTTTCATTCAGTCTCTAAGAACCCAGCTGGATGGAGAACACTAGCTTCATTTGTGTCTTAATTTAATTATCAAAAAAGCAGCTTTTTGTTTACTATTTGTTACTTACTGGAGGCAGATATGATAAGAGCAAATTTACAGTCTACAACCTCATTCAGTCTAATGGCAATGTAGAAAGGATAGAGGGTGGCAGGAAACTTAAATGAGTTACACTTTTAGCATAATTAACCATCCTCATTTATTTAATTCCCAAGTGCCTAGAAAGAAACACTAGTTTCTCTGGCAGCATGATGCCACTTAGAGGATGCAGCTCTGCCAACATTGTCTATATGATCTTGTCAGCTCTCCCATGTTAAACAGAGTCTGGACAGTACTTGAATGGGAAATTCCTCAAGAACATGTGGGGAAGGAAACAAGATTAGTGACTGCCTGGCATTCTCCCAGAGTCAGTACTGATCTGATGTCTTAATGATTCTAGAGATGTGTTTATAAGCACATCTAACCATGCAAGATCCCATTGCATTTCTCCAAGAGTTAGCTGGAAACAGTGTTGGCAGAAATGGCCCAAACCTGTGGCACTTTGAATAGAAAGTTCAGTAATTAAGCAATCTGGCTTTTGTTGTTTCTCACAGGGAAAGTCTACTCCTTGGATGAAAATCCATCTTTGGGCAGCATTGACTCAGAATATGAAATGGGATCAATTCAGAGGGATCTTAACTTCCTCGAGGACACTCCGACCCTGAAGGAAGTGGTGCTGGCCAACCAGCCAGCACCCAGAATGACGCCCCCTTTCATAGGGCTGAGACCTGCTAATCCAGCCATGCAGGCACTAACCTCCCAAAAACGAGAGGCTCACAACCGCTCACCAGTCAGTTTCCGAGAGGGCCGCAGAGCATCTGACACATCCCTTACACAAGGTAACTTTCACTGTTTTCCTGAAAAATTGTGTGCACATGTACTACCACGCGTGTTTTAATCCCAGTGTGACTCAGGTGGGGTATGCTAAGAGTTCAGCTGGCTGTGCTAACTAAATAGCTTCACGGATATTGTTCTGTTTTGAATTATCCAGGAATTGTAGCATTTAGACAGCACCTTCAGAATCTGGCACGAACCAAAGGAATCCTGGAGCTGAATAAAGTCCAGCTGCTATATGGACAGATGGGATCAGAAGAAGAGCACAACCTAACATCAGCTGCTCCCCACTTGCAGAATCTTGTAAGCAGCCCCCCTCCAGTGTGTGAAGCACTGCTAATGTGTTTGCTGTACAAGCCACAAGCAGCAACAAGCACCTCTCTAAGAGCTGCTGCTGTAAGAGACAGATAAAGAGGAGATGCCCTGGGGTACCTAGAAGAGACATTGATTTAGAGTTTACATTTCCTCCTCCCCCTCATTTGTATAATGGAGAGGACAGCAGGCAGTGAGCTCCTGTGGATTAAGGTTTGCCAGTGTTGTGGAACCAGCAAGATGATACTCTGGGCTTTTCAGAGCCAACAGATTGTTAGTGTCAGTGCATAGGAATTGTGTTTTAGATACATATAGAGCTGAATTCTGCTCTATCCCAGTGGAGTTCCTGTGCTCTAACAGAACCGACCTCTGCACGTCATTTTAAATGTGGCTGGTGGCATGTCACGTGGCCAGCTTTGGCCTTATATTGTCAGACCAAATCCAACTACAGGTTGCACCTCCCTTACCCGGGACTCTCTCATCCGGCACCATCCAGGGTCTGGTATGATCATAGATGTTCTGAATGAGAGTGCCAGAGGGCCAGCAGCTGGGAGCCCGGCAAGTCTGGTGGTGGTGGGGCCACGGCAGCAGCAGTGCTGGGGCAGCCTACGCAGTGGTGGAGCATGATCGGACCTGCCCGGCAGTGGGGCTGGGACCATGGCAGCCCAGGAGGGGAAGCCTGGCTGGGGCTGAGTCAGCCTGGGCAGTGGCAGGGCAGCAGTATCGTGGGTGGCGGCAGCAGAGCTGCATCAGCCTGGGAGGGGAAGCCAGGCTGTGGCCATGGCAGCATGGGAGGTGAAGCCGGTCTGGGGCTGTGGCAGTCCAGCAGAAGCAGCGCAGCCGGGACCACATGCTATCCAGCGGGCAGCAGAGCCATGGGGCTGGGGCTGCGGCAACCCAATCAGGCTTTGTACCGCCTGGCTTGCAGCAGAGCCAGGGGCTGGGACTGGCCAGCAGGCAGCCTGGCCGGCCAAAGGAGCCAGCAATGGGAGGTGAACTGGGCTGAAGTGCTGGTGTCAGGGGACCTCCCCTTGTCCAGCAGATTCCCTCATCTGCGACTGGTCAGGTCCTGAGAGTGCAGGACCAGTGATGCCCAACCTTTAGTTGCTGCCATTGTCCATTATTTTCCTGTTTGTAATAAAACAGGAGGCAGCAAATCTAAATAAGAACTTTCTACCTTGGGCCCACTTGCTCAGGCAGGGTGGCCAATAGAACCCATTGTAATCCTTGCAAAATGCTCTAGCGCCCCTGCTGGCTGAAACACTGATAATCCCAGTGCTGTGTCTCACTTTGCTGTGAGATTGAAGAGCTGTTCCTCGCTCTGAAAGCCAAAAGAATGTGTCATTAAGTGTGACATGTCAGAGCTCATGGAGCAGTTGTGGTGCCAACCAACAAACCTTTCCCTCTCCAGCCGCGGCAGCAGCAGCTAACCTGCCTATTGGAGACACACACTGTGTGTGTAGTTCTTCTTTTAAGTTCTAACAAAAGCCTTTTTAATTTGGTTTTAAAACCTGTAAAGATGGGCAGACAGTCACAGGGTCACGATCACTTCGTCCTGGTGTCACTGGGATCTGAGGGCAGATGAGTCAGACAATACCTGGCATGTCTCCAGCCTAGTCAGTTGTGTTCTTTTTCTGTCATGGCAGAGGAGAATTCTAAACAATCCTAAATGAGCAATGAGCCCTGCAGATCACGTGGCATTAGAGCCCCAGTCACTGTAGCTGTGAAGGTGTGTAAGCCGCTCCCTGAAGAGTTTAAGCAGAAAACATAGTTACTGTTTGTTAGGGATGTAAGCGACTAGTGGACTATCCAGTAAACATAAGCTTATCGTATGGTGGACTAGTGATGTGACTAGTTGCATCCCTCCCCCCGCGCCCCTTGCTACCTCTATCAGAGAGAGGCAGCAAGTGCTGGGTTGGGGGGAGGAGCTGGTGGAAGCCTGCTTAAAAGTTGGTTCCCCCCAGCGTCGTCTCCACAGGAGGCAGGGGAGGTAGAGACACAATGGGAAATGGTGCGAGTGGGAAGTGAAGCAGTCTCCACTCGCACCTGTTCTGCTGCAGTTCTGCCTTTGAAATGTACAGGAGTCCCAGTGGGGCTCTTGTACATTCAAAAGAAGAAGCCCTGCTGGCCCCAGGCTCCCTGCCACACCTCAGCCTTTGAAAATGCACAAGAGCCCCGCTGGCCCGCACTCCCTGCGGGGCTTCTGCTTCTGAACTGTAGCGAGAGCCCAGAAGGGCTCTTGATAAGGGCACCTCTGTCTTTGAACTGTAGCAAGTAATCAATTAGTCGATGGAAATCCCACCAGCTACTCAATTAGTTAATCTAAATTTAACATCCCTATTGTCTGTGGTTTTTTCCCCATATTCTTGTCTTCTCTTCCCAGGAGGAAGCTTCTCAGCAGCAGGAGAGTGTATCTGCCTTCCCTAATGGTGTGCATCCCCAATTATTATCCAGACGGCAGAGCTTAGAAACACAATACTTGCAACACAGACTGCAGGTATGGTGCCTTCCTCCACAGTGGCAAGCCAGCCATCGACGGTAGACACCAATCTAGCCACTGAATTATTTTCAAGGATAACTAATGAAGCAACAAAAAAATCATATTATACAAGAAAAATAGGTGCAATGAGGTTCCCTTTGGTTGCTGCAGCTACTGGTTTTCCACTTTCTTAGCCTGTTACTAATTAGAGACAAAATAGGAGTTGAACAGCAGTTCTTGTCATTCCTCTTGGTTACATTCCTTTAAGGGAGATGGACCAGATTTGGTCTGGGAAGTGATCGGAGGAATCTCTGTCTTTTTTCATCGCAATGTTTCTCATTTTTATTTGTTTCCTTTTAAGAAGAAGCACTGCAAATGTTTCCAGCTTATATAATAAAAACACAAAAGTTTTAAGATGGTTTAAAATCAATTACAGCTATCAGTCAGTACCTAAACAATCATATGTTGTAGAAATAGACCAACATTTTCAAGTGTGCTTGGGTTCTGAGTAGTTAAGATAATTTTGGGTATCAAACTTGAGTGACATTGGGCTTGGTATGTCAGCAACCATAGGCTTCAGTTGTAGTTAAGGGAAATTAGTCTGAAAGCTGTTTGGGGAAACGCTGCCTTTTAGACACATTTACCTCGCACAATAGGATTCTGATCCCTGATTGGGGCCTCTAGAAACTATGAGTAACTGGTATTGCTGCAACCCTAGGTGCTAGATAGCAGTAGATGTGCACATTTTAAATGTTGAACTTGCAGAGAGAACGTGGGCAGCATTTTCAAACCTACACAGCAGCTGTGGGCAATAATTTTTGGTGGGAGGCCATGCCAAGATTTTGGAAAGTGGTCAAGGGCTGCACTTTTCTGTGGAGATATGGGGTCTCGGATGGAGGCCGGGTACAGAAGGGTGCACGGGGGAGGGGACTGGGGTGCATGAGACAGTGTGAGGTCGGAGAGGGTTGTAACCTGGGTCAGGAGATTGGGGTGCAGGAGAGGATTCTGGCCTGGAAGAGGGGTGTAGGAGTGGGTGCAGGGTCTGGGAGAGGGTTTGGATGGTGACCTGGGGGAGAGAGTTGGGGTGTGAGAGAAGCAGGCTCTGGCTGGCCAGCACCCCCCCAAGGCAGACTGGGCTCCCTGCCTGCTGCAGCCCCAGATCACTTCATGTGGTGCTCAGCTCCTGGGGGGGGGGGAAGAGGCTTGCGCTGCCCCCATCCCCCAGGCCAATCTATCAGCTCCTATTGACTGGTTGTTTCCCGCCAATAGGAGCCGAGGGATTGGCTAGGGTCAGTTCCTTTTGGCTGGTTGTTTCTGGGCAATAGGAGCTGAGGATTGGGGCTGGGGTCAGGGAGATCACACAGCCACCCCCTCCCTGCAGAGCAGAGAGCTGCTGGACTGCGCTTTAAATCTGCAGCAGCTGCGCCTGAAGGTCCCAGGCAGGGTGGTCAGCAGGCCAGATCCAGTGGCTTCGTGGGCGAGATCTGGCCCCTGGGCCGTATTTTGCCCAGACCTGCTATATGGTATGATAAGATAAACAAGTACTACTCCCCCAGCTGCAACTTTGAGGCAGTTCAGTCTGAGACACGACCATTTCATTTATCATTTTAAATCCATTATCTTTTGGTACTGTTTCAGAAACCTAGCCTGCTGTCAAAAGCCCAGAATACCTGCCAGCCATACTGCAAAGAACTGCCCCGAAGCCTGGAACAGCAGTTACAAGAGCACAGGTGAGAAGCACCTGGCACTGCCGCCTGTCAGAAGACAGGACGCTGGGCTACATGGACCTTAGGTCTGACTCAGTATGGCTGTTTTTCTGGTTCCCCATCGGGGTAGATGAGCCATTTGCATTAAACTGCCCCCCAGCAGTATTGGGAAAATAGAAACATTCTATGGGACCGGCAAACTCTCTCTAAACTAAAATTCAGTGAACCTAGTACTAAGGCCCTTCATTATTGGTATTTACAAACTTTTGCTGAAAAATCCCTATCTTTTATTCAGGTTTTGCCAATTTCACCCAAATTATGGCTTTTTTGGGAGGTGGGATTTTCTTTTTTATTGGGCCAGACTGATGGGCCAGCTGGGGCTCTGCCCAGGGAGGATAGCAGGGGGGTTACTCACAGGGTGCAGACTTCTGCTTCCCTCTTGACCCTTGGCCTGCATTGTAGCCCTGTTCACTGGACAGGGAGATGGATCTCAATAGGACCATAACAGTTTAATTCAACAGGTAATGGTGTGTTCTTAGCTTTTAGTGTGCAGAGAATTGGGGTAGTGCTCAGAGCTGTCCTATTCATGCACTTCTGTATTCATGGTTTCCAGTGAAAGTTTCTATACACTGTATTTCAATACTTATGGTAATTCATAACAGGGACGATGTGTTTCACCACCAGTCATTTGGGTATTTCCTGCCTTTTTTCCATGACCAGATAATTTTATCACAAAGAACATGAGAAATTCCTGTAAGTCAGGCTTTTAAAGACTTCAGAAGGGACAGTCAATTTAAAAATGTCACGTCTCTAAAAATATCTGGCTGCTTGTTGTAATATCTAAGGTTACTACAACAGAGTTTAGATTGGAAGAGACATCTTTGTTCCCTCCACCCTTTTCTTTTTGTAATCTGTTTTCTGTGTATTCCGTTGCTAAGCTCAACAGCACTTAGAGAAAACTGATACAAAAGCAAAAAAAACCAAACAAACCACAAAGCGTATACAAAGGCCATCATGACAGTCAGCTACAAACTGGCTCTGGTTGTTGTGTGAAAGAGCCACACAGTTTAAGATTACCAGGGCTGGCCCCACAGCCAGAATTAAACAAAAGTATCACAGTCTTCAGGAGACTGAACTGAGGAGTGCCACAGGCAGAGAACAGGAAGAACAGAGGTGCACCAATGTTCCATGCCCCTGCAATGGCTGGGATTTGATTTAGTGAGACGTCCAGATAATCCACACATACTGGCAGAAGGACCTGGGAAAGATGGAGGGCATGAAATCCTCACTTGCTTTCTTGAAATTGGTACTGTCCTTTATATCTGGAGTGAATGCCAAGAGTGGCTGCAGAGTCGAAGAGCAATGGTAACTCCTGCTTGAGAGCTAGGACTGACATCTTGCTGACCGAAGCAGCTTCTATGTCTTAAATAAACAGAAGGTGGTGTGTAAGGAAATATACATTACCTAAAGTAGGTGAGCTGGAAAGATTCTTGTCTGGATACCTCCTTTCCTGAATGCTGTAGAGACTAGCCAGGAGAGGACTTCATATTTCTGGATGACCTGCAGATTGGCTGACTGGAGATCCCACTTTTATGATATTCCTGGAATTTGCCAGTGGTAGCTATGAAACAAGAGTGCTTGTGTTAAGTCCTTCCTATTTGTCAGATGGGAAAAGATGCAGGTCACAAAATAGGAATACAGTGGAACTTCACTAATTTGCACTGGTAACTGGGGAGACTAGTCGTCAGTTGCCCAATTCTGCAGTTTAGCAAGTAGAAAAAAATACACATTTTTGTTGACATTGGAGTGGTCATTAGTTAGTAAATAAGAATTTCTGATCAAACATTCTAACATTTTTGGTGGGGGCGGGGTGGGGGCTTTTTCAATCACTCCCTCCTGCTGCATCACAGTGCACAAGGTTCATTAGTTTGCCAAGCGAAGTCTAGTTTTCATTGTTTTAGGCTAATATTTCATAGTCCACTTAAATTTTGTCTATACAAGAGCCTTCGCTGCATCATCTCTGCTGTTGCACCTTTGCCAAGAAGCAGAGACACATGTTCAGTGTGCAGATTAGCAAAGTGACAACAAGGTTCAATTGTAAATGAAACTAGCCATTTAGGAATTGGCTCTGAAAGGTTATGGAACCCAATGTACTTTTCACCACCCTCCTCTGCTATTGCTGTTTAGAGTAATTAGTGGATAGATCTCACTAAATATAAATATTTCAAAGAATGAAAATAATTCCTGTTGATGTCATTCATTCAGGCTGCATCAGAAGAGACTCTTCCTCCAGAAGCAATCCCAGCTGCAGGCTTATTTTAACCAGATGCAAATAGCTGAAAGCTCATACCCAAGGTCAAGTCAGCTGCCGCTTCCGGGCCAGGAGGAGCAGCCGCAGCAGCCACCACAGTTCAACCTGGCACAGCCCCTGAGCCCTGTAATGGAGCCTTCCTCAGAACAAATGCAATATGACCCTTTCCTTAGCCAGTATCAGAAACTACAGCTGGAGTCACTGTCACCATCCCAGATCCACAGCTCACCTCCGTTGCCATCGCAGATACATGTGCAACAGCAGCCCCCACCACAGCCCTTACAATACTCCTATCAGACTTGTGAATTGCCAGTCATCACCTCCTCTGAGCCAGACTACCCAAACCAGTGCCAGTATTCTATGAACCCAGCCCAGCAGAGCAATGTAGCATCACCCGACAACCAGAGGAGCTCAGCATCTCATGAGTCTCAGTCCAACTATGAGGCACTAGCCCTTTCAGAACTGCCAGGACTTTTTGACTGCGAAATGATGGAGACTGTTGATCCCCAGCATAGCGGCTATGTCTTGGTGAATTAGCCACCCTGGCAGTGTTAACTTACGAATGGAAGACAGGTGAAGTGAAGGAAAGGCATGTGAATTTAAATTTTTGTTCCAACCCTAAAATTCATGGCTTATTTTCCGATCCTTGACCTACTCGGGGATGTAAAAGCCACCTGACTGGTGCTAGCGGGGGATGGCTAAAAGCTACATGGCTATTGGTTCATCCTGGCAGTACCATGCCACAAATCTGGTGGCAGGGGCTGGAGATGGATAGTGCAGCTGGGTCAATCAAGAACCTGTTTGCGGAGAAGGAGATCACGGATGTTGTTTTAAAAGGAAGGAAAACTTCCAAAAACTGGATACGCGTAACACCCATCCAGTACCAGATGAAATCTGTTAAAGATCTGTAAAAGAAAGGAGAATGAGTGTGATGCATTGTACTTCTTGGCAATAAAAGCAATATATTTTTCATTGGAATTCAGACTTGAGTAACCTGAAGGCAAATCAAGAACTTTTGAAACTTTAGTGCAAGGTGAATTTAAAGGAAAGTTGCACTTTGGTTCTAAGCTACTGATGTTGAATTAGTCCACAGTAAGTCTCAGAGGACACAAGGTGTTTTTCCAACAGACTCCATATCCTCCTGAAAGCAACAGCATTTCCCCAAACTTGCCAAAAAACTTCTAATTGCCCACCATGGAAAGTTTCTGGATCTTTGACAAAATGATTCTCTGACCTAGTCAAAAGATCACTAGGTCTGCTATCTGGCACTGCAGTGTTTTTTAGAGGCCTCTGGATGGGGTACAGAATACTCCAAAGATAAAGGATCAGTTAACTGAAATGTGAAACAGCCAAGAAATACCAAGAGGAGGTCTACAGCTGTGGCAAATGACGACATCAAAAAGGTCAGCCAGGGTAGCATTAGAAATCAACCCTTTTTGCGGACAGCCTCTTGTCGAGGTCTCTGCCATGGAGCAGCTCTGGTCACTGGAGAGGATACATTGGCCCTCTGTTGCTTTTTAAAAATAACTTTTGAATTTACAGTCTGCGTTGCTGGTGGTTTATTAAGCTTTGTATATTTGGACAAGGATTTAGGTTTTAGAACATAAGGACAAAACAAAATGAGCTTAAAAACCCCATGTGAAGTGATAGTGCTGTGCCTTTTTGGGTTCTTTATCAGATTATATGCTTTTTTTCTGAAGAAAGTAGCCAATACCCCATTTATATCCATGCTAAAGCCAAAGTCACTTCAGAGCATGTGTTCCACCGTGTGGAATAGTGTTTTGATTGCTCATCTATATGTGAAATGTTAAAAGTATTACAGCAATATTTAGTGTCAAGAACTGTTGCTATAATAACTGTTTCAGCAGATACTCACTTTGAGCAAGCACTTGAGTCTCCAACCCCTTGCAGTTCACAAAATGCCAGACACAGCAGCTGGGTTTTGGACCCATAGAAAGGGATATGGGTAATCACCATAATTTGGGTTTTGTCTCCAGTGGTTGACTACTATGAGACATTAAAGGAGAATCTTCTACCATATAGCTGTAGAGTTCATGCCCTTTGTGAGCAGATGAACACACTAAGCACAACACGGGTTCTTTAAAGCACAAAGACCAGCAGAGAAGCAGGTACTGCTTATGAAAAACACCTTCTGTTGTCTGGAAGTTTCCCTTTTCACTAAGTTCAAAATAAGGAAAGATTAAATATGCTAGTAGCCCCACCTGTATCTATCACTATACAGTCGCACACTTGCAACGGTGATTTTGCTCTCAAATCAAAGTCTTGTTGTAAGTTCTCAACCTCTCCCTCCCCCCCAAAAAAACCAGGATATCACTTTCCAGTGTCCCGTGGGCAAGTTCTCCAGTCACTGTATAAACCACCAAAGCATTGACCTGAAGTGGTGGTAGCAGAAGAGAGGGTTCCTGATATGTTGAGACAAGCCTCGCCAATTTATAATCACATTTTTTACTTCAACTAGTTTCATGTCATAAACCTCAAAGATCAGACTGTAGAACCATTTCTTTCCTTCACCAGAGCATAAGCAGTCAGCACACAGAGCAATAATTTTTTACATGACCATGATTAAAAAAAAAAAAAATCTAATGACTGCATATCACAGTCAGCTTTAAACAGGAAAAAGTTCAGCATTGCTGCCAGCAATCACCTGATTTCCCAGTATGCTAAAATCTGACTGACACTTGGTATTGATATGTGCCATGTAATATTGGTCACTAATCCACATGCAGTGCAGTCAGATTTGTTCAATCATGGCTTGGTATTTACTATACCGTGATTCCAAAGCCACTGCCAGAGGGCAATCTGAAATCCCATATAAGATAAAGCATGGAATCCCAGCCTAGATGTTGTGAGCACCTACCCCTTTCTTTATGGCTCCGTGGCAGAGGTCCACTAATGATTTTCTGTTGTAACATGGGCTCTTGATCTAAAGACTGTTTTAAAGAGACTTAATGCATTGGGCTTGGGAATCTCTTAGCAGTGTCCCACCCTCCATGGACATGCCTGTCTGAAGGGTTAACCAGCTATACAAACTTTATTAAAAATGTTCAAAGAACAGCCCCCAGGTCTTCAGTGACTAGTAGAGAGTAAGCAACTGGCCACAACACTGCAGGGGAGCAAAGGGCCAGGCCATTGAAATCTAAGAACCTCACCAGGGCAGGTGGCCACATGCAGGAAGAGCAAACGTGTGGAAACATGAGGTCAAGCTGAATACCCAGAGAGCGATGGAAGGGAGAAGCAAAGGATGGATATGAAAATGCCTCTGCGGTGTGAGCAAGAAATTCAAAGGCCCAGTTCTGCACAGAGAGTTGGGTCACAAAATACAGACTGCCCTTTTTCTTAACTGCTTCCACAACAGACCCCAGAACCCTGTACGTAGTAGGCTGACATGCAGCAGGATTCAGATGCACAAAGATCAAATCACAATAATAGTTCTGTTCTCAACTCATTTTGATAATTCCATTACCCAAAATTCCCAACTAGTCTAAACTGCTGAGTTTTTAGAATGTAAGTATTTAGGGAGCTAAAGAGTTTTGAATGTGATGAACATGAAGTAGATTAGTTGATTCTCCCTCAACTAAAAGCCTGTTTAACATTTACGCAATTTTCTTTAGAATAAAAAATGTCTAATGCCACACTAGACACTTTCTTGGGCACCACACGTATTCATCCAACTTTGAAGTGGCTGCTTTTGTTTAAGTCTCTCGTGTCTAATATTAGAGAAGTGTGGATAGTTAAGTATTACCTTTATTATCTTGTAATTCAAGCTCCTCTGAAGAGACTTTGGTGAGATGTATATGGGGTAAAAATTTCATATGGAGAAAAGTGCAATATGTGTGTGTGGTACGTTCTTTAATGTATTTTTTTAAAGAATTAGAGGGTTTAGTCTTCGCTTTGGGATAAATGCACTAGTTTTGTGAGCTCCAGTTGAGCAAGTTCATCTGTAGTAATTACATGCAACTGGTATACTGGACTCTGTAAGGCAATTACAGTGTATTAATACAAAATAAAGAATATGTACATTTCATTTTTAAATCTTTAGTGAGCTAAAATGGCATCAAAAATATTCTGTTATAAGCTTAGCAACCACCATGGGAGCATTACCTTGAAGTTATTATTCTAATGGCAGGCTGCAGCTGAGCCACCAAGACACTTACTTTTCAATATTTTCATGTTCCTATTAGCAGTGTTGGGTTCTCTGGAGTGTCTTTTTAAAGATAATGCAAAACTACTCTGCTTAGTTCATATAATTGACCTCAGAAGACAAATGTGCAGGAAGAAAATGTATTAATAGCCTCATGTGATTTTTATGGGCGTGTCTACACTGCAGTGTTCTCCCGGAAAAACGGCTGTTTTTCTGCGAAAATTATACTTGTGTCTACACTATTGCGTTCTTTCGACAAAGTCGAAAGAACAGAGGGATTTTTCCAACAGCAGTAAACCTCTTTACACGAGGAAGAAGCCTTTTTCTGAAAAAGCTTTTTTGGGAAAAAGGGATGTGGGGACACACAAGAGGGTGTTTTTTTGAAAGGAGAGGGCTCCAGGAAATAACACAGGTGCCCTATTGGCCACTCAATCAGAACTCTATAGTTCCTGTCTCCTGGCAGCTCTTAAAGCGGCAGGAAGCCGGCCCTGGGAGCTGCACCTCACCACACGGCTCTGACTGCCACCCACATTGTGAGCAATGGCCCAGCCACAAAGCCCCCCGAAACCTCCCTGTCCCTCACAGGGAGCACCACCAGGGTTCCCAGGACCCAGTCAGGGACACCAAGCGGCATGCGCCCTCCTGGTCCAGGGCAGAGAACCTGTCCCTCCGCGCTGTGAGGGGAGGAGGAGACCCTGCAAGATCTCCGCACCCAATGATGAAATGCCAACATTTACGAGGCTCTGGCAAAGAGGCAACACACCCCTCCCCCGACATTAGAACAGGTCCAGAGTAAGGTTAAGGAGCCAGGGAGCGCAGCTCTCGCTCCGGGGCAGAACCGCACTACTGATCTTACTACTAGGACCTCCACCAAACCCCGGGGGGTGGTGAAGCCCTTTCCCCACTCGTGGTGGTGGACTCGGGGTTACAGACGCCCATTGTTGCCCGCCCAGGGCTCCCTGATGAAGAGGAGGAGGAGAAGGAAGAGGACACAGCCAGCCCGGTCACCCTGACCTGGAAGCAGGTACCCAAGGCCCTGGATGTCTCTCAGGCATCCTCTGAGGGCAGGGAGGGATCAGGTGAGCACTCACTTTTCCACACACACAGGGCGGGGGAGGCAGGCACAGAGGGGATGGGGTGCGATGGTCGCTCACCGTGGACAGCATGCTGCAGCCCGTGCATGTGGAAGCACGTGCAGGGCCAGTCTGTGACACACGGCCTCAGGAGGCAACCCCGGAGCACCCCAGGCTTCTGCTCACAGGCTCAGGGGAGGCCCCATATACGTCTGACCCTTGGAGGGTCCCCACTGTTGGAAGCAGGCTAGGCACAAGGGCGCATGCACGACCCCCTTCAGACCGAGGAGTGCCACACAGCACAGGGGCACATGGGGCAGGCGAGGCCCCATCTCCTGCAGATGGTGCTGCCAGGTGCAGGTGTGTGTGTGGGCCCCATGGAAGGCCAGGTTGCTCCAGGCCCCACTCCTGCCCATGAGATCCCAGTGTGGCCGGACACTTCCCTTGCCTGCTTGTCCGTGGGAAGCGGGAAGCATGGTCCTCTAGGCATCTCAGGGCTCCTGAGAGGCAGGGCCTGCTGTGCAGGCCACACATGGCCTTCCTCCTGGGACTGCCCCGTCCTCTGGCCCGAGGACTGTTGATCACAGCTCACAGAGGAGGGCACGCCTGCAGGGACAGTGTCTCCATGGATGACTGACCACCTCTCCCTCTTTATTCTCCACAGCCGGACCAGCTGTCGCTGAGGGGCGATCCACGCCATCAGGGGCAGCCGCTCAACCCCGGGGGAGCTGCAAGTGCCGGAGGGTCCAGAAGGGCCTCACGAGACAGCACGTGGGCGTCCTGTGCAACTTGCCGCAAACCCTGGCCATGAAGGTCCGAGATGACACCGAGTGGAGAGCTTCCAGACGGCGATGGCAACCCGCTTCTCCACGGGGATGGGGGGCCACAGGTGGGTGTCCCATCGTCGGAGGGCCGGGGCGAGCCAGGCACCCAGCTCCGGGAAGGTGGCCTTCCGCATGAGGAAGTTTTGGAGCCACTGCTGTGTCGTCCCACCGCTCCATGACCAGCCGGTCCCAGCGCTCGGAACTGGTGTCCCGCCTCCAAAAGATCTCTCCACTGTGGGGTGCGGTTGCCAGGGCCTTGCTCCCACACAGGGAGAGGGTCTCCGTGATAAGCTCAGTGTCCTGCTCATGCAGGGCCATGAAGGCAGCCTGCACAAACTGCCCCAGAAACTGCAGCGTGGGGCCATGGCAAGAAGTACGCTGTGGCATCGAAAAGATGGACAACCAGAGCGCACACTGCTAAAGCTTCGCTGGCCCTCAGAGAGGTAGCGAGCCCGCAGCAGAAGCAGAGAAATGGCTGTCCTGGGGGTCCCTTTAAGCACGCTCAGCTAGCCTTAGGCAACAGCGTCTGGAATCAACTGCTGAGCTCCTCCCCTGCCTGCACTGGTTCCGGGCGGCCTTCTATGCGATGTAGTGTCCAATCAACATGGACGCGATCTTTCGAAAAAGCAGATCGCGTTCTCGTTGTGCTTTTGCTATGTAGATTCTATATTTTGAAAGACGTTTTTTCTGGAAGATCTCTTCCGGAAAAGTTTCTTCCGAAAGAAGCTTTCCAGTCTAGATGTAGCCTATATCACATGCAGCCTGTTTAGTATGGCCCTCATCTCACTGTCACTCACAGGCAAACTTTATTTAATGCATCTGGATCACTGACCGACTGAATAGATAACTTTCAATAAAGAAAGTAAGTCTTCCATAATAGTTTCTTATTACAAGATTAAAAGCATAGGTAAGTCCAAAACTATTCAGAGAATAACGATCAATAAATCCAAATGACTTGAAAGCAGCATTTTAGTGCAGGTTACATAATCTAGTTCCTATACTTCCCTGACTTTAACTCTTCTTTCTTACACAGTGTTGAGCAGTAGGACTATATCTACACTACTGCAGAAAGTCAACTTAAGCTATGCAATTCCAATCTATGTGAATAATGTAGCTGGAGTTGACGTATCTTAAGTTGAGTTATTATAAAGGGTGGAAAGAAACAGCCCTTCATTTACTTCTCTTATTCTTCTCAGCCTGGGTTGAGTAACAAGACAGATGGGAGACCCATTAAATCGATTGCTGGTGGATCGCTCTCAGAACATGGATCTGGGCTGTAGTAGAGATGTAGCCTAGAACAGACTGTGGCCATATATGTTTGCTGCTAACATTTGATAGACTCTAACTGCTCCCCTCTCAAACTCATTGTAAAAGAGAAGTCATGTGGGTTTGATCAGAAAAAGGATTCAATGTAAAAGATGCTTGAGAAACAGAAAAACAATTTCACACCCAAATTAGAAGTTAGTTGTTTTGCAGGGTTTGAAATAGAACAATTCCTATTTACAGGAGTTTTGCAATTGTTTCCCTCCACACTAAACACAATAAAATGAATAATGTCGAATAGTATAGGTTTGTTGTTTCACTTCAAAACCTCAACTTTGGAAAAATCTGTCGTTTGGAAGAGGCAGAAGGATAAATGAAACCCATCAGTTTTGCCAATCTTCTAAATGTTCTCCAGTTTGGAAAAGTCAAAGCAGAGGGGGAAATAACGCACTCACCTCCATTCATTTGCATTTGGTGGCACAACAGGAGGGGAGCGGGCAAGAAATATAGTGGCATAGTTTATAACAACTTTAATTTTAAAAAACTAATGACCTTTTCTGGTAGAAAAATTTTTTGTTGTGAAATCCCTCCCCTCCACATATACAACTCTTCCCCCCCCCCCCTTTTTTTTTTTTTTTTTTTACAGGAAAGCTTTCTGATTGGAAAATTCTGCCTAGTTCTAATCAACACATATTATAGTTAAAACAAGTAGTGGTAAGAGTAATTGAGAATAGTTCCCTAGAAGGCTCCTATTCAATGTATAGGATTAGAAACAGATAGTTAAAACCATGCAACCCTCTAGCAAGGATGAGATTATACTGGTATAAGAAATGGTTATAATACAATTCATTTCCATAAATATATAGGTGTAAATTATACAGATAATACCCTTAGCAGGATAATACCCACTGAAAGGGGCTGCAGATTTAAGTATTCTAAACCAATATATCACTTGTTAGTTATGTAGGGAATTACAGCAAATCTGCATTACTTAATCCAATTTGGAGGAGTTAAGGTTCAAAGGACAATTTCTCCTCTTCTAGTAGGGAGTTTGATACCTTGACTGTTCTGGGGGTTAAGTAGAGAACTGTACTCTGCAGGGGTATGAATCTCATACCTTTCACCAGCATTAAAGAAACATAGTTATTAAGAGAGATGCAAGCAAAAACCACAAATAAGAGCTAGTGGCAAAAGGTGCCAGATATCATTTCTGGGCACTGCAGAATCAGAAGCAGTAGCCAGCTGTTGCATGTAAAGTTGTGTATTAAATTGGAACCTATCCTCAAGTTATTCTTCCTTTTCACAAAATAAGTTTCATTTACCTGAAATTGGAGACTGTGGCTGGGCTGGTGGGGTGGGGGGAGAGAGAGGAAGAGAACATGGGGAAAACAGAGGTAAGTGAAAGAAAAACTAGGGAAAAGACACTGAGAAATAAATGTGTTGTGTTGTTTAGCTCCTGTCAATTATTTTCCCTGAATCTTTTCCTCTAATTTTATGGGTGATAGGAGAACTATGGCTTAGAAAAATAAATTTAGGAAGGTTTTCTTAAAATCTTACCTTGCCACTGGGTTAACCTCAAAAGAAACTTTTTCTTCTATAGCTAGAATCAATTCACTAGGGCTGAGAGAGATTGGCTGTATGTTGCTGCTTTTATAGGATACACCTGGCAGTCCTATGGAGCTGCCCTGATAGGGGCAGGGACTATAAAAATGAATCACGGCAGCCCGCTGAGAACTTAGAAAAAACTACATTAGAGGAGGAAACAAACAATTGATCAGGGAAAGCTTTATAAAAAGCAAAAAACCTCAGAGGGTAACTCTATATAGAGACAAGTGCTAAGGTAGGGAAAATATACAAACAATATCATAGTCCTGCTGATCAGCTGAGGATGCAAGTTTTGTATCTGTGCTGAGCTTTAACCAGTGGTTCTCAACTTGCTTTCCTGTGTTACTAAATGGAACAAAAGTTTATCCTAGATTCAGCTAGCTGGGAGAAGGATGATGGTAGGGAAAAGTTTCACTGACACCTACTAGCATTTTATCTGCTTCTAACTTTCCAACAGCAATAGTCTTACAAACCTTGGGTAGACGTAGCATCATGTTTTGTAAGACCCTCTTTGAAGCCTGTTGGGGCTATTAAAGTCCTACGTACGTTGAAGAAGCACTACTAGATGAACACAAATTGAATGGGGGGAGCCCACTCAGAACTGACTGCTTCTAGAAAGGCTGAGCTGTTGCACCTGTGTGGCCACATTAGCTGCAGAGGGTGGTGCGCAAAGATAATGGGCCCCGTTTGGGGCTGATACTTGTGGTGCGATGACAAAGAACTGGGTCTCATGCACGCTGTAATGTGAAGGTAACATTTTGGGTCAGTTTTGGTTTAGAATCGCTCTCTCTAGCTGCCAGAGCACTTTGTTGCAATCCAACTGCTAGGAATTGCAAGGCAGTGTTTAGAACAGTGACTGGAGGATGGCTGGGTTTTAATAAATATTTATCCCCCACAATCGATACCTGCAGTCCCAAAACCAAATCTTCCTTCATCCTCCTCCAAACCCAATACCTCCCCCCCAATCTGAAACCAAAAAATGCAGGATGAGAAGGGCTGTTTGCTACTGTTGCCTGCGTCACTCCCTGCCTGAAATGTGAGTGGAAGCGTTGGCCAAGAGTTCAGAGCAAAACCTGCATTAGGAAACTGAGGGTCTGGTAATGGACATGGTGGTTCCCGAGATAAGACGTACTTTACCACAGACAGTCCCTAATCTACTTTTCACAGTCCCTATTGCGTGTTTCCCTGTTTGTAAATACGCATCCTAATAAAATATGGGCGATGCCTTCGCTCCTTGGCTCGCTGTGGGTAGTGACTTTCTGCAGCCCCCTTCCCCTGGGCATAGCGTCACGCAGCATGCACTGATGAGGTGTTATATGAAGGGTTAATGGGGCTGGCATGGAGGCAGCAAACCTGACTAAGCCAGTGCCTTAGTTACCATGATGTGAATCAGAAGCCCAAGTAACATGCAGAACACTTCAACAAACGGCGGCCTCACGTAGCTTTTCCCAACAACTTTTACATCAGCCTGAGAACTTCAGGGCTAGACCCAAGTGCTGTGAGTCCCATTAGAGCCAATCGCTCCCCTTTCAGGGGTATCAACTGCTAGCTTTAAGTCAGGACATACACGTTAAACCTGTCACCGCTGGAGACCAGAGCAGCTCCACTCCGGCGCCTCAAGCCTGTGGCACTTGCTTTTCCATCATGCCACCAGCCCTGGGGTAACTGAGCAAAGGGCTGGTGCAGGTGCACAATCCATGACTATCACGCCCCTGTATGCACAGGCTGCAGGGGGGGGGCGGGGTATCAGGTTTGCTGATTGGAATTCATAATCTAATCTGACCAATTCATAGGTCTAGCCCTAAGTCAAATGGATCGAGCTGAGTCTCCATTCCAGGCCGGTACACAGAGGGGCGTGAAGGGTGCAAAAGTGCCCCCCCTCCATGGTGCCCCAAGTAAACATGCTCCGGCTGGCCAAGGGAAGGCAGGAGCGGGGCACTGCCCGAGCCTCCCTCCTCCAGGCTCTGGCCGGCAGGGGAAGGCTGGTGCTGATTTCCCCACTTGTCTGGGGGACCATAAGGGGTGCACTCCCTTGCAGTCCACAGTTATTAAAAAAGCGCACACATGACCCCACAAAGTCCTGCATACGGGCCTGCCAGTCACCGCCTCAAAAACACCAATTTTCCCTTTGACTAGGCGGTTCCCAAGGAGTTGGAATCCTAAAGCTATTCAAGATAAGCTTGGAAAATGCTTTTGCCTAGAGCCTTTATCAGGAATGCAGTGACGCGGGGAAGGGAAGAGACCGGACAGGTGGGTGTGGCTGAGGGAGTATGAGGAAAGTCATGGGGAAGACAGACCTGAATGACCCACTTGTGCAAAAGTCACAAGATAGAGACTTAAAAACCTTCCCCGTAGCAGCTTTACAAAAGCTTTCTGGCAAAATCCTGTCCTGTGTGCCCAGAGGCAGACGTGTGTTCACAGATCAGAGCCATATGGCGTAGCACAGGCTGGGGCTGCACAGGAAAGCTAAAACCGTGGCCATGCGGCAGCTGCTATTTAATGGTAACTTCAGTACTTGCCGAGAACATTAGCCCAAACCGCGACAGCACTCCTCCCTTCCCAGCTGGCACAAGATGATGGCATGGTACAGTCAAACGAAAACAAACACCTTCGAGCCAGAACCCCACACGTGCAAGGTTGCACAAGAGAGTTCAAAAAACTTTAATTTTTAAAAGCAGGAATTAAAAGTATCCTCTTTGCCTGTCAGCTGTATTGGCAGAGCTGCTGAATGAAATTAGTACTGCCTGGTGCTGCTGAGCGCTTTCATGTACCTTCTGTAGGGCTACAGTTAATCAAAGGCACAGCCACTGGTAAACAGCAGCTGAACTGGTTGACTCCCAGTCCCATGGCACAGGGAGAGGGGAAGATGCTGCATCTGTACCTTGTCTGTCTGCAAGCAGGACACACGCTGGGGGGAGGCACCAGAGTGATATGTGCCCAAGCTCTGCCTGTAGAAATACTGCTCACCACACTGCAGATGTCCAAACTATGACCATGCATGCCCTGGCAGGCTCACCAGGCTTGGGTCCCACTTACAGATGTTCAGCTACGTCCTTGGGCAGGGCTGGATAAAGGCACAGGCTCATGGCCTGGGCGCCTGTTATGCAGTGATATGAGAATCCAAACCCCTTAATATACCTCCCTGTTTCTAGCCCTCCGGGTTGTGCAGAAAAACATGATCAGAGTGTAACCACAGCAGCGATGTTTGCAGGCAGCAGCCACGAAAGGGAGAAGCAACAACAACTGTAGACTGGCAAACAGCAGTAACGTTCCTGTCTTTTTCCACGTATGTGCGGAATAAATGTGTGCATCAAGGCATGTGTGCATGTACACCACCCATCGAAACACACGCTGATGGCTCTGGGCATGCTGCTAATCAGCTGGGCGATATCTGAACCTCTCCTGAGTGGCTGCCTATGCGCTCAGCTTACAGGGAACACTGGACAGCAGTCTTGGCGCGCAACCACAGGAGCATGCTGCAGCTGGTTGAAGCAGGTGGAGGGAGGGGGTGTCCACTGGACTCTGGGATTGGCTGTGCTCCTCCCCTCTGGATTTCTGTTTTGGAAAGTCAGAGCATGAAGAGAGAAATGAGGCAATACTGCCCAAGCCCCCCACCCTAGCTGCACCAACGGGGGAGATGGGGGGGGCTCCTAGTCGACAGTGCACAACACGGGCCTCATTCTTCCAGGCTTTGGCAAGCAGCAAAAGTGGATGACGCCTGCAACATCATCGCTGGACATCACCATTAACACTACTGACCTGAGCAGGACATCCCTCCCTGAGAGCTACTGCCCCAGCCTGCCTGGAAACTCAGATGCTCTCACTCCATTCATGTGCCTTCAAGGCTTTTTCTTAACCAACCCAGCGAAAGCTGCACAGCCCTCCTCCCCCGCCCCTATTTTTTTTAAAGGAAAGTTGAGACTCTGAAGCTTGTGACAATAGCTTCAACATTGCAGGTTGTCCAGCAAGCCGGATTTGAAACTTATCTGCAATAAAAAGCCAGTCTAACTACAGCATATGGGATACAGTTTCCTTTAGTTCTGGGAGGTGCTTGCTCCATGAAAAGCAATTCAGGGAAGCCAGCAAGTCCTGGAGTAGATTTTATTGTTAGTTAAAAATGGGGGTGTCTCCCAATTCTTGAGTTTTCTGTGTGTCTTGAGCGCAATGAGTCTATACCCCTAACATGAAGAATGTGTCACCTGTATAGCTGCCACTCAACGTTAGACAGATATTTAAATATGGTGGTTGAATAAGACATCTTTGTACCAAAAGGTAATTTAATGGGGTAATTTTGAGAAAAGAAAATGTCATAACATGGTTTTATGTAACAATCCCTGTCGAACTGACTTAACAGCAAATAAAGACTACAGTGTTATGATAAGAATCCATGTGGTGTTGGCTTGTGCAGAAGGAAAAAATGAGGCACATTGTGAAAGACTAATGGGAGGTTTGTTCCTAAAATAATCAAAAATGGACATTTACTTATCTGAGAATTATATGCTGCGCTCTGAAAAGGTTAGTCCCGTTTGGGTAGCTAGTAAATGCTTCGCTGCTTGTATCCTAGAGGCTGCCATGGAGAAGGAAAGCTAAGAATGTCTTCCATTGACGTCAATCGGGTAAATAATACTGTGCATTGAAATCACTGAGTCTATATTACTCTTTCAGCAGCCCCCCTCTGAACACATCTTGCAGCAAAGACCTCTGGAAAGCCCAGGTCTCTGCTTACACAGAAAACGTGCATTGGAAACAGCAAAGCTCCAATAAAATGGTGCAGTGCTCTCTAAAACTGGGGGTAGCAAGAAGGGGGGCATAGGTCAGCGAGTCATACAAGCACCGCGCACCCCAGTCGTCAGGGCTAGTGGAGAAGCTGTTTTCTTCAACTCCCAGGGCAGCCTGGTCTCGTCCAAGTGACCGGCTGCGGCTGCCTCCCCAGTCTGATTTTGCCATTGCTGTGCGAGTTGGAATGCGGTGCTCCATGTCATAAACCAGTAACAAGCAGGCAGCATAGATCCCTTCCTGGATTCGTTAGGGCAGGGGGCCCTCTCCCCTGATGGGCCAATATTTGTAACAGGGATCCCGGAAGATACAGGGCACTGAAGTGTTATGGCCCAAGGGACTGAGCAGGGGCCTAGGAGTCAGGCATCTAAAACTCAGATCCCAAACGCAACTCTAACTGCAGCTGTGACTGCATCCGTTCAGCCCTGCCGGAAAAACAGCTGATAATGTTGCCCCACTAGAAGAGGGGTACTTGAATTCGCTAGTTAATACAAAGCCTAGAGGGAGTTTGGTGTAACCCAGGCCTGCCTCAGGCAGTCCTCTGTCATGCCCCTCTTTGCCACGGCTCAGGGCTTGCTACTGCATTACAATAGCAACAAGCAAACGTCCCTGCCCTGAAGATCCTAATGTCCAGCTGGAGGGGCCACAGGCAGGGAGAGGACATGACTTGCTTACGGTCAGTGTCAACACGAGGAATAGCACTGAGGTCTCCCATTTCCCAGCCCAGCGGCCTAACCACTAGACCATACTGCTGCTCAAGCCCCCAGCTCCACTGTGTTAGGTGCGAGTAGGGGGCAGAGGGGCCCAGCCCACTGACTCGGAGACCATGGTCCAGGCAGTGGGGATAGATTGGCAGGAATGCGCCAGCCCCTCTTCCTAACCCTCAGCACGTTTGGCTTCATGCTTGTTGCACTCTCCTGGGATACACTGGTCCCTCTGGTGTGCAGAAGGGCAAGGCCCTGGTTTAATGGCCAACCAGGGAATGTGACTTTAGCCCTGCTCTTTGGGAATGGTTCCTTGGGGCAGGAAGAGAAGGACATTATTAATGGAGCGAATTAAGGCCCTGGCTCCGGCTGTGCTGCACACATCACTGCATGAAGCATTGCTCCGAAGATTTATGAATGATTCGCGCTAATCAAAGCCCTGCCACGGCGTGGTCTAGGGCACAGGCAGGGCAGCGGCCGCCTCGCGCCCTGCTCAAGGTGCCGTGTCATGATTGAAGCGCTGCCTCCGGCTCCAACTTGATGAGCGTTTCCTTGGAGCGGTTGCCATGTCAACACATCTGTCTCCGCCGCAGTTGCCACTTGTGGAAAGTTTAAGGTAATTTAGCGCAGAAAGGAGGGAAGAGAGAGAAGGGTTTAACCCTTTCCCAGTCCCTGAACCACTTCCCTCTGGAGGAGGCAGACGCTGCCCTCTACCGGGGATAGTTGCTGGGGCTTCTCAAGGATTGGAGCTAGAGCCAAGAGGGAGGCTCAACAAGCTGCTTGCCTGCCCCCCCCCCCACTCACCCGGGGGTGTCCAGGGCTGCGTGCGCATCAGCCCCAAAGGCTGCAGAAGATGCAATGCAAATGACACGGCATTTTCTACGTGCCATTGGCCTCTGAGCATCAAGGAAAACAGTCCAGGGCCCCTATTGCTCTGAGGGGTATAAAGACACACCTGCAGCAAACCCTTCCGAGGGCCCATTTCAGTACATTGCACCCCGGGGGCTGTCCTCCCTGAATCGCCTGCTCTTGCAGCCCCAATGTGCCCCTCTCACAGGCTCCGCACTGTGCTTTTCCACCCGTCCCCCACGTACACCCCGCTCTCACAGCCAGAGGACAGCGAGCCAGAGGCTTGGGGCGCAGAGCAGATGGACTCCTTGTTTCCAAGGGCCCTTCTGACGGACTCAAGGCCAATAAGCCACAAGGGACTTACTCTGTCCTGGGAAGATCTGACCCAGCTTGGGGTTCAAATCTCAGGTCCTAGGGAGTTTGGGTGGGAATCAGACACACCCGGGGAGATGGGAAAGACGGAGAGGAAGTGGGGACCCGCCTCTTCTAGAGCTGCACAAGGAGAGGGACTGTTAAGAGGGAAGTCTTAAGGCCAGCAGGGACAGAAGAGCCTTTTGCATGGAGGCAGCCCCCACCTGGCTCCTCCTGCTTTTTTTGTGCCCGTCCAGCACTGAGGGGGGTAGCACCTCCCCCACCGGATCTGATAAAGGGAGCTGTTTATATTGCTCTGCCTGTCCCCCGCTCCGGCCCCCGTTCCGAGGGGACCGCACAGCTGCTGGCTCCTTGCAAGTACAAGGCTGACATCAGCCGTTGTCAAGGGAACAGGTTTTGATAAAAGCCTGTGACGGTTACTTTGCAATTCAACCCACCGGCTCCCTGACACCCCGCAGCACTGCCCTGCCCAGGACTCCCCTCCGCAGACACCAGAGAGGCTCCCACAGGCTCAGCGGGGTCTCGGCTAACTGCGAGCAGGGGCCGGTGCATCAGTCCAGGCACGGCTGCAGCGACACCGCCCAGGCCTCGAAGAGCCGCTGGGGGACCCACCGCCTGATTAGAAACGTTCCTTGAGCAGGAGCACTGGCTAATGGTGAGAGTAGGGGGCTGGCGGCCTGCACTCCTGGGTTCTCACTCACAAAAGAGGAGGGGTAGGCTGGGCGTTAGGAGCCCAGCTCTGGGGCAGGTGTGGGAGTCACGACTTCTGGGCCTTATTCCCAGCTCCGCTCAGTGGACGCTTCCCCTCACTGTGCCTCAGCCGGCTGTAAAATCGGGATAATTACGCTGGCCTTTCCCTGGAGGGAAGGGATGGTCTGTTTAATTAACGCCTGTGCAGCCATGAGGACGGCTAGAGAGCTACCCTGCTCCTGCACTGGTTCCCAGCCGCTGGGCCGCGCTAATGTGACAGCAGATGTTCTAGAGTCACTTCCTATGTTAAATGGTGGCCCATCTACAGAGAACGTTGCCTTTGCTTACCCCTTGAAGGAGCTGAAGTTAGAGAGGCCCTAAAGGGACAGGAGGTTTTTCCCTTTGAAATACTGTCTAGGAGAGGAAACACCCAGGCACCTGGGCAAGATTCAAGGACAAATTACAGTTTTCCCACCAAATCTCTAATTAGCCAGCACAAGAAAACAAAGCGAACCAAGGGATCCAGCAGGCAGAACAATTTTTTCCTAATCTCAGGTTACTCAATAGTCAATATTATGACAAACTTCTCTTAAACAAACACAGATCCTGAGCACTCTTCAAAATTGCGTCACTTTGTCTATTTACATTTCTAGTCTAACCCGAGCACTTTTCAGCCTCTGCCTCCAAGAATGTCTCAGCAGCCAAAGCTCCTCACCTTGTTTTAGTAAGACGTATTGAACAGAATCACGTTTCTGATGAGCTGCCAACAGTCTGATTCAGCATCATCACTTTGCAAATTTTATAGATTTGTCAGTTTCCCAGGGGAGTGACTGCTAAACGTGGATGAATGACGACAGACTGGCCTGCGAGACGCTTCCTGCACCAAAAGGATGAGGGACTCAAACGCTTGTGTGTCTCATTGGCAGCTTTAAGCAGCCCTTTTTGTAGTGGTGACAAGAATTTTGGCAAACCGTCACTTTCTAAAAACACCAGCAGAACCCCACGCGTGCACACAGGTTTCTAAACCAGCAGCGATCTGCTTGCCTCTGATGTCAGCATTTCTCACGTGCTCATCACAGCTTTGGAGCCGGGGTGACTTCGTTCCTATTTGTTTCATTGTGGTGATTTCGAGCAAGACCTGAAGCTTTTGGCTTAGGGCAAGTAAACTGTCAGCATCAAAGCAGAAGATTGAGACTTTCTTTTAATAATGCAAAAATACCCCACACATTGAGGCTGTGTCTAGACTGGCAAGTTTTTCCACAAAATCATCTGCTTTTGCGGAAAAACTTGCCAGCTGTCTACACTGGCCGTTTGAATTTCCGCAAGAACACTGACGATCTCATGTAAGAAATCAGTGCTTCTTGCGGAAATACTATGCTGCTCCCGTTCGGGCAAAAGCCCTCTCGCACAAATCATTTGTGCAAGAGGGCCAGTGTAAACAGCACAGTACTGTTTTCCACAAAAAAGCCCCGATCGTGAAAATGGCGATCGGGGCTTTTTTTGCGGAAAACCGTGTCTAGATTGGCCACGGACGCTTTTCCGCAAAAAGTGCTTTTGCGGAAAAGCATCCTGCTAATCTAGACGTGCTTTTCCGAAAATGCTTTTAACGGAAAACTTTTCCGTTAAAAGCATTTGCGGAAAATCATGCCAGTGTAGACGTAGCCTGACTGTTTTTGCACTGTTGGAAGTCAATAGGCGAGAGCGCCGGTGTGACTGACAGATGACTGACAGACTTCCCCAAACTCCTGGGAGCTCATCTCCAGAAATGTCAGCCTTTAAAGGGAATCGTTGTATACGATTTCTTGGAAACCACAGAACTGATTTTTTGCTCCTAAAGAATTAACTATAAATTGTCTAAAAATAAGCATGGAAAAAATAAGAAGGCGGAAAACGAACATCAATGCCTGGAAACCTTGTTAGAGTGATCTTTGTCCTGCCTGGAATTCACTGCTTTTAGCGAGATCTTTGGGGAGGGAGGGAACCTAATGTACAAGTCAGAGACCTCCAGTAATCACCGCAGTCTGTCTGGATTAGGGATGTAAAATCCCATTTCTTTGCTAACCAGTTGAACATTGTTCAACTGACTAACGGGGAGGATGAGCACCCCCATTCCCACCCCCCTGCAGGCAGGAACTGCTCCAGCCCAGCCCAGCCCATCTGCAGCCCGCCGGCCACAGGCAGGGCTTGCATCAGCTGCGCTGGAACAGCCTGCAGCAGACCCACAGGCCCTAGAGAGTCCACGGATGATTAGTCAGGCACAGAACAAATTTAACCTTCCAACAGGTGCTCGCTTATATAATGGGGTTGTTAGAACCATTTTAGTATCCCCATAGGAAAGTGGCTAGCTGCTGTGTTACACTGCCCAGAGGGCCAGTTGTGTTTTCCTTAGTACAGCCGTCTGAAATACTTTAGAGGACATGTGCAAGAGAGGTCTGCAAGCTAATACAACAGTCTAAATCAGTGGTGGGCATCATGCGGCCCACCAGGGTTCTGGGTGCGGCCCATGAGGCATTCTCTTTACTGTTGCCCACATGCAGGGT
This sequence comes from Pelodiscus sinensis, assembly GCF_049634645.1. NCBI lineage: Eukaryota > Metazoa > Chordata > Testudines > Trionychidae > Pelodiscus > Pelodiscus sinensis. The sequence goes on from NC_134736.1 coordinate 6,687,347, forward strand.
TGACAGATTCCACTGGTTTCCGTCTGCATCGTTTTTTTCCTACTAGTATTACTGACGAGACGGGCATGAGAAGGGAGGTGCGTGCTGACTGCACACAGCGTGGACTGTGAGAGCCCTGCGCTCCCTCTGTACCCAACCAAAGCGCTGCTACGGTTCAGTCGGCACACCCTGTACATTCTAGGTAGGCAAGCACAGTTAGCAATCTACTCTGTCCTGTCTTGGTTACAGCAATCTTGTGGCCCACTGAGATGGTGGGACTCTTGTGGGGTCCACTCACGAGTCTTGGCTGCCCATGGCGGGTCTAAATCAAATGCAGGTGTTTTCAATGGGATCCTTGCTACACAGTGTCCTTTACTGAGGCAGGAATCATAGAATCATAGAGCTGGAAGAGACCTCAGGAGGTCATCAAGTCCAGCCCCCTGCTCTAGGCAAGACCAACCCCAACTAAATCAACCCGGCCAGGACTTTGTCAAGCCGAAACTTAAACACCTCTAGGGATGGAGACTCCACTACTTCCCTAGGTAACTCATTCCAGTGCTTCACCACCCTCCTAGTGAAATAGTTTTTCCTAATATTCAACCTGGACCTCTCCCACCACAACTTGTGACCATTGCTCCTAGTTCTGGCATCTGTCACTACTGAGAACAGCCTCTCTCCATCCTCTTTGGAATCTCCCTTCAGGAAATTGAAGGCTGCTATCAAATTCCCCCTCACTCTTCTCTTCTGCAGACTAAACAGACCCAACTCCCTCAGCCTCTCCTCATAGGTCATATGCTCCAGCCCCCTAATCATTTTGGTTGCCCTCCGCTAAACCCTCTCCAATGTGTCCACATCCTTTCTGTAGTGGGGGGCCCAGAACTGGACACAATACTCCAGGTGTGGCCTCACCAGAGCCAAATAAAGGGGAATAATGACATCTCTGGATCTGCTGGCAATGCTCCTCTTAATGCAACCTAATATGCCATTAGCCTTCTTGGCTACAAGGGCACACTGTTGACTCATATCCAGCTTCTCATCCACTGTAACCCCCAGGTCCTTTTCTGCAGAACTACAACTTAGCTGGTTGGTCCCCAGCCTGTAACAATGCTTGGGATTCTTCTGTCCCAAGCGTAGGACTCTGCACTTGTCCTTGTTGAACCTCATCAGATTTCTTGTGGCCCAATCCTCCAATTTGTCTAAGTCAATCTGGACCCTATCTCTGCCCTCAAGCGTATCTACCTCTCCCCCTAGCTTAGTGTCATCTGCCAACTTTCTGAGGGTGCAATCCATCCCCTCATCCAGGTCATTAATAAAGATATTGAACAAAACCGGTCCTAGAACTGAACCTTAGGGCACTTATTAGGAATGATATAATAAGCATCAATAAGGCTACTATAAGGTGGGGGCTTAACTGGCTGGATAACTGTTCTCAGAGAGTAGTTATTCATGGTTCATAGTCATGCCAGAAGGGCATAACAAGTGAGGTTCTGCAGGGGTCTGTTTAATATCTTCACTGACGATTTAGATGCTGGCCTAGAGAATACGCTTTACTAGGTTTGCAGATAATACCAAGCTGGGAGAGGTTGCAAGTGCTTTGGTGGAGAGGGTCAAAATTCAAAATGATCTGGACAAACTACAGAAATGGTCTGAGGTAAACAGGATGAAGTTTAGTAAGGACAAATACAAAGTGCTCCACTTAGGAAGGAACAATCCATTTCACACATACAGAATGGGAAGTGACTATCTAGGAAAGAGTACTGCAGAAAGGGATCTAAGGATATAGTGGACCACAAGCTAAATAGGAGTCAACATGTTTGCAAAAAAAGCAAACATGATTCTGGGATGCATTAACAGGAGTGTTGTGAGCAAGACACGAGAAGTCATTCTTCCACTCTACTCTGCGCTGATTAGGCCTCCATTGGAGTATTGTGTCCAGTTCTGGGCACTGCATTTCAAGAAAGATGTGGAGAAAGTGGAGAAGGTTCAGAAAAAAGCAACAAAAACGATTAAAGGTCTAGAAAACATAAGCTATGAGGAAAGACTGAAAGAATTGGGCTTTTTTAGTTTACAGAAGAGAAGACTGAGAGGGGATACAATAGCGGTTTTCAAGTATCTAAAAGGGTGTCACAAGGAGGAGGGAGAAAAATTTCTCTCCTTGGCCTCCGAGGATAAGACAAGAAGCAATGAGCTTAAATTGCAACAAGGGAGATTTAGGTTGGACATGAGGAAAAACTTCCTACCTGTCAGGATGGTTAAACACTGGAATAAATTGCTTAGGGAGGTTGTGGAATCACCATCACTGGAGAGATTTAAGAGCAGGTTAGATAGACACCTGTCAGGGATGATCTACAGTGTTTAGTCCTGCTGTGAGGGCAGGGAACTGGATTCAATGACGGTCCATTCAGTTTTAGAATTCTAGGATTCAATACACCAGCTGTGCAGGAAAAGCAATCACCAATCACCCAAGCAGTGAGTGAGCTTCACTGGGTCACAATGACCTATTTTGTGCAGAGTGGCCAGTCCCGGGTCACGCCTCCGAAGGTTAGGCTTTCACAATTAAGCAACGAATGGTCAGCACAGCCTTGCCGAATACTGCAATTGGCAATGCTCCTGCCATGCTCACATTGTTTGAATGGGCGTCTCAACGGCTCCCAATAACCATCCAAACCCTCAAGATCTGGGTTTTGCTGGGTTCAGCTTGACTTGGATAATCCTCTATTATGCTTGATTTCAGCCCAGCTCTTTGTGTTCACCCCGCCCCTAACTTCAAAACAATCGGATTTCTCAGGATGGCAGTATACGTACAGAACACTCCACATCCAGAGCCAACACAAGCCTGTCTAAACACTAAGAAATATGGTCAAAACATTTCTCAAGACTAGAGGCAGCCGACGCCAGTAGCATCTGACCTAAAGCTGCCAACATGCAATTCAAATACCCAGTAGGTTTGGAGCCAAGAGTGGCTGCTGAACTTGTTTTCTTTTCAGTGGTGCCTTTCCCCAACTTTTTCCAGATTAGGTCCCCACCCACAGGCAGGTGCAGCTAACGTGTTTTTGGGGGAGGGATTTGCTTTGGCTGATGGATTTCAGAGACATCACCACAGTCCCTGCAGCAAAGGGTAGAAAAGGCCCCAGCAAGGCCATACAGTACAAAAATACATCAAGCAAAATCACTTTTTTGGTAGCAAAAACTATTTCCATGAGGTTTAAAAACTGTAGCAAGAACGAGCTGATGGCCTCTAACTAAAGACTGAAATAAGGATGGAGTCATAAGTAATTTGCCTACCTCCAGACAGCTCTCTTTTCCTTTCAAAGTCCCTTCCAGCTCTAGGAGATAGGCAATCTCCATTCATATACACATTCCTTACTGCCCCAGCCTAGCTCAATCCAACAGACACACATTTCTTGGGGCCTCCCTGCAGAATGAGACACAAACCCCATAGAACAGTGGTCACCAACCAGTTGATCGGGATCTACTGGTAGATCTTGGAGCCTTTGACAGGTGATCCTGGCTGGGAAGCTGTCAAGTGTTGGCCCTTCATCGGCCCCTCTCAGCACTGCAGTGCTGCTCCTGTCCTCCGCCTTGGAGGTGCCCCTGGGAGCCTCCTGCTTGCTGCGCAGGGCATGGGAAGAAGAGGAAGGGGAAGGGAAAGGGGGGTGCTGATGTCAGCGTGTCCCTCCCGCCAGCCCCGTACCCCATCTCCACAGGGGGCAGGGTTGGAGAGAGGTCGCTGGCTGCTTTTGGTGCAACACCAGGTGAACCTGCCGTAGTCTCCTGCACCACCACCCAGAAGCCACCTGTGGTGCCCAGCTGGAGCCAGCATTCCGAACCCCGCCCCAGTCCTGAATCCCTCCTGCACTCCAAGTCCCTGCCCCCAGCCTGATAAAAGCAAGTGAGGATCCAGCCTGATAAAGGCGAGTGAGGATTGGGGAGGGAGGATGGAGCAAGCAAGGGCGGGGCCTTGGAGAAGTGGTGGGAAGAAGGCAGAGCAAGGATATTTGGGTGTGAGGTAGATCCTGGATTGCACATAAAAAGTGATGTCACGCTTAAAAAGGCTGGAGATCACTGCCATATCCCAAGGGAGATGCTGATTTCAGGGGAGGGGAAGAAACCACCTGTGTTCTGGCATCACCAGCTTTACAGTGATGTTGTCATTGCATCAGGAAAAGCCTGGTTATTTGTGGGACTAGTTGGACCTAGCACGTATTTATCAGGCCTCAGGGGAAGGAAAAATGCAGCTGCCCAAGGTACAAGTGCTTCCACTGGGAGCAATCTCAGAATCAATTGACAGGGAGGAAGAATGGTGCAGGGGTTAGGATGCTGACCAGGGACTTGGGAGTCCCATTTTTGCTCCCTCACTGCATGAGCTTGAGCAAGTCACTCAGCCTCTTGGCGACTCACTTTCCCCCGTACAATGGGATAACAACACGGCTCTACTACACAGGGTGTTATGAGGGTGTTCTACACGCTAAGGTACTGCGGCCATGACGGACACAGCAGTACCTGCAATAGACTGGAGAGCAGTAGGTCCCCACCCTGGCTGTAAAGGGCCTCCTGTTGGTATCACAGCTCTTGGCCACTGACAGAGCCAGGGGACTGAAAGCTTAGTAGCCATTCTAGGTTAATCACAACTCTGCCAAGCCAGAGTGGAACAGGAATGACTAACAGGCCAGACCCTACACACAATGTGCAGAGCCGTCCTGGACACATAGCCCAGGGCTTCCGCCTTTTCACACTTTGGGTAGCTTGTAGTGTGAAGTCGCCACGGATGGAAAGTGGACAGACAGACACTCCAGAGCAGCCGTTCTTTGTTCAAGCAGAGCCACGCACGCTTAATTGAAATCAGACCCCAAGAAAAACGATTTGAGGCATTCAAGTGGCATGATGGGGGGCTTGGCGCTGACCCCAGAAGCAATGTCCAAAACACAGAGAGACAGCAGCTGATGCTATGTTCAGCCACACAGCTCCAAGGCCTGGGATCTGGGGAGCCGCTTCTCCGGAAATGTTACGCCCCATGCTGTACTCCATATTGCACTGCCCAGGGGACAATGCCACAGCTCATCTCCCGATAAGGAGCAACAAGGGAACAAACAGGGTGGGTTGGGATTCCTAGCTCATGAAAATCCTTAGCACAATATATGGACCAACCCTGGCGGATAGCTTCCCAGACAGCAATGCTGCATAAAGGCATGAAGACTGAGGTCCATGATGCTCTTGGACTTAGTTGGGGCCCAATACATCACTGATGACAGGGGTGTTGCTGTTGACAGCCCTACTGGAGATTAGCTGCAGGGAGGGCTACAAGATCGCTACTGACACAAGACACAAGCCCTACTCTTAGAAGCTCTTAAATCCTACTCTTAGAAGCTTTCTCTAAACTAGTGGTTCCCAAACTTTTCGGCATCACACCCCCTTTTTGATTTTTGAGAAACCCTCACACGCCCCCACCCCTTCCCCAAAAATATAGCAGCAAAACTTGTTGGGGAAAAAAAAAAAAAGAACTGACCAGGCCCTTTAATTCCCAGGACCAATGTAGAAAAAAAGGTGCTGCGGGAGAAGTTGTTGACCCCTTCCCCAAAAAAAGAGCAGAGCAGGCATTGCCCTTTTAAGGCAGCCATTTTGAAGTCTTCCCCGGGATGCTCCCAGCCAGCCCAAGCTGTGCGTGTTCCAGCAGATGCCTAAGCCAGGAAAAACAGAAAATACCGGACATTTCACATGATATTTTCTGAATTTTTTTACTGGACGAACCGGGCTCTTTCTTGGGGGGGGGGGAGGGTGACTGACGGGGAAGGGGGCTTGGTCGCCTCATGCCCCCTTGGAATTTCTTCACACACCTCAGTGTGGGAACCTATGGTCTAAACCCCTTCCTGTGTTGCATCCTGCTCCCACTCCCTGGATAATATCCAATAATCCAGCACAGCCTGAGGCTTCGCTTTGCTGCAGCGGCATTGGCTCTCTCCTGATCCCATGCTCCTGCACAAAGCACTCCTCTCTCCCCACAGCGCCCTGGTGTGCTGAGAATGCAGTCGGGACTGGCTCCATTCTGCCGCAGTACGTGTCAGCCCTTGGAGGTTTTCAGGGAGCATTCTGGCTCCAGCATGAGGCAAGCAGAGGAAGGACCAACAGACTTAGAAATAGGTAGTATCTCCAACATGTGCTCATGGCAGCTGGGTATTAACTGGTTTCACCTTCCATCTCAGCATGCCAGATGTTGCCCGGGTAGAGGTGTGCACAATCTGTTCAGTGCAATAAAGCAGCTCATTCTCTTCTCTGCACATCTGGCATTGCAATTCCATCCCTGGGAGGAGAACACCTGAACCAGCTTCATAACAGTTCAGCGTACAAGAGGCACACTACAGCCACAGGGGGAGAGCAGAGAACGAGAGAGACAAACTCTTGACCCTGCAGAATGTTTGCTTCAACGCCTAAAACCAGAAAACTTACCACTGAGGTTGGTTTAATGAAAACTGAAGCCTACTGGAAAAAATAGGAAGGAAACAAGAAAATCATGCCCACCCTTGCCTCAAACACAGACTAAAATTGATTGTTATTATGCCAGGGGAGATCACTGTGATTTGACTTCCAGCACAAAACAGGCAAGAAGAGAATGTCACCCAGCCATTCTTCCATCTGGCCCTATCACTTTTGATTGAGCTACAGTGTGTCTTTCAGACAGTGATAGAAATGTAGCCGTGTTAGTCTGGTGTAGCTGAAACAAAATACAGGACTATGTAGCACTTTAAAGACTAACAAGATGGTTTATTAGGTGATGAGCTTTCGTGGGCCAGACCCACTTTGATCTGAGGAAGTGGGTCTGGCCCACGAAAGCTCGTCACCTAATAAACCATCTTGTTAGTCTTTAAAGTGCTACATAGTCCTGTTTTTTGTTTCTTTCAGACAGACGTCCAATGTGGCTTAGAGATTCACCACACTCCTAGGGAAGCTGCTTCAATGGCTAATTAGCCTCCCAGTTCACATTTTGCCATTTGTTTTTCAGTTTGAATTTTTCTACATTTCAGCTTCAAGTCCTTGGCTCCTGTTGTGTGTTTTTGCGAGATTTAACTGCCCTCTAGGGTCAGAAACCATCTTCCCCTGTAGGTACTTCTAGACTGAACGAGCTTTGTTGTATCAACAAAAACATGAAGCCAAACAGAACGCGCGTCACGAGTCCCTTGGAGTCTGCAAGTGTCCAAGGCCAGGGAGACAGGCTTGTGCTTGTAGGGTTCACGCTAGCATGCTAAAAATAGCAGTGGGGATATTCTCGCTTGGGAGGAAGCTAGGGCTGCTTCTTTGAGTGTGTGTTCATGTTAATACCGATCATGTGCATGGTAGCAGCAAGATTTTTCCCATAGTTGCATCCCTCAAGGTCAGCCTCGAATGCCCCCTGGAGTCACGTCTTTATGGTGCTCAATATAGACCCTGACCAGAGACAGCTTAGACAGAATCGTGACCTTACTTCCCCCCGCTCTCAACCCCCTCTTGTGGTGTGCTCAGGGGTTCCCTTCACCAGTCCTCAGCCGACCGGGCCCCTAGTGTTGGATGCATCGGACCTGGGATGGGGAACAACCTTGGGGACCACAGGACTCTAGGTCTACGGTCGCATGCAGATCTCGCTCTCTACATCTAGGTCAGAGGGCTGAGAGCAGTGTGCCTAGCCTGCCAGGCCTTCCAGGCCCACTTACCGAGACAGTGCGTGTCAGTTATGGCTGACGTCTCCATGGTGATGTTCTAGAGCAGGGGTGGCCAAAGAAAAAAATGCGACTCCTGCACCCGCGGCTCTTCAAGGGGCAGCTGTGTGAAAGAGACAGAGCCGCTATGTACGTGCATCCTTCAAAATGGCCTCCGTTAAAAGGGCAATGCCTGCTCTGCTCTTAAAAGGGCATCCAGGGCTTTTTTTTGTTTTGTTTTGCTCGATCAAATGCGGTGGCCATTTTTTTGTTTTGTTTTCCCTTGGCTCTTTGTGCTGTATCCACCACTATTTTGGCTCTTCATCTGTAATGGGTTGGCCATCCCTGTTCTAAAGCAACAAATGGGGTGCGTGCTCCTCTCCTCTGTGGCAGCAATCTTCGGTGGGTAGGGCTTCTGTCTAGAACACTCAATACACCTGCAAGCGTCGTACCTCCCAAGGGTACAGAACGAGCTGGTGGACCATCTCAGCAAGTCATTTCATAACCCACGAGTGGTCCCTTTGCCTGGATGCCGCAAATTCAGTCTTCCAAAGGTGTGGCTTTCCCGAGATGGACCTTTTCGCCTCCCGGCACAACAGGAAGGGGCAACATTTCTACTCCTTCCAAAACCACAGCCAGGGCTCCGGCATTCCTCCTCCCATGGAGAGGTCATTTCCTATTTACCGGTTCTGCCCATACCACGTGTTCACAAAGGTACTCCTCGAGATCCGGAGGGAGTGAGTGCGGGTCATACTGATCGTGCCAGCCTGGCCCCGCAGCACTTGTACACATCCCTGCTGGACATGTCCACGGGAGCCCTGCTCACCCTGACGCAAGGTGACAGCCACCTCCAATATCTGAACCTTGGGTCGCTGCACCTCACAGCACGGTAGCTCCATGGCTGAACCCAATGGAGCTGTCCTGACCAGGTAAGACGAGCCTTTCTTGGCAGCAGAGTCACCTGCCTCGCCAAGGGGAAGAGATTTTCAGTCTGGTCAGCGCCGTTCCACTGGCCCCTGACATTAGCTTCCGTGATACACAACCTCCTCCATAGGAAGCAGCAGGGGCTTTCACCATCATTAATAAGGGTTCCCTTAGTTGCCATGTTGGCCTTCTATCCAGGCACTGAGGGCCATTCTGTGTTTATGAACCCTCTGGTCAATTGGTTTAAAAAGGACTCGAGCGGGTTTGCCCTTCGAACCACTGGTGTCATGCTCCCTGATCTGCCTCACTTACAAAGCGGTGTTCCTGGTAGCGATAACCTCTCCCAGCCGGTTGCTGAGGTCAAGGCCCTAGCAGAGCCTCCCAACACCATATTCTATAAGGACAAGGTTCTAGTTTGGTGGCTGCAAGAACATTTTTCCAAGACAGCTTTCATGCAAAAGGAAATGCAGATGAAATTTGCATCGTGTTTTTAAGTCCTGGCATGACACAGCCCTGGCTGGGATGATTGAGTTGGGGTTGGTCCTGCTTTGGGCAGGGGGTTGGACTCAATAACTCCTGAGGTCTCTTCCAGCCCTAGGATTCTATGATCATCATAAGCAAACAAGCCAGGGTCTAGCCAAGTTAATGTAACTTGAAGTGGCAGGATCTGGTGGTTAGGATACGAGACTGGGGCTACGTCTACACTACGGGTTTTGCCGGCAGAGGCAATGCAAATGAAGCGCCGATTAGCATTTTCTCATGCTTCGTTTGCATGATCTCTTCCAATCCGTTTTTGTGCAAAGGGTTTTTGAGCAAAAACAAGCGGTGTGAACATTCCCCTTTTTGCACAAGATCCTTATGCTTCTCGGACAAATCCAAAAACAGATCGGAAGAGATTATGCAAATGAAACGTTGAGAAAATGCTAATCAGTGCTTCATTTGCATTGCCTCCTCCGGCAAAACCCAAAGTGTAGACATAGCCTGGGAGTCATAAAACCTGGGGCGGGGTCTAGTCCTGGCTCTGCCACTGACCTGCCGTGTGACTTTGGTCAAGTTATTTCCCCTCTCTGCACCACTCTTTCCCCATCATTTGTCGGCCTTTTCCATTTAGTCAGTGAGCTCCTCAGGGCAGGAAGTCTCTCAAACTCTGGGTGTGTCCACACTATAAAAAGTTTACAAGCAGCTGTCGTTTTCACACACAAGCCATGTGAAACACCAGGAGGATGCTTCACGGCCACTTCGAGGTATTGGTGTATAAAAACTATCAACAGCCTTGCCCACCTTAGAATTTTAACACATGGGAAAAAAATCCACCTTCTTTCCTAGTGAAGACAAGGGTTAAGTGTTTGCACGGTGCTTGACACCATGGAGCCACAAGATATTACTATAATATTGAAACCACCTTCTTTTTCACTCTTCTTAGGATTAGTAAATTCTGCCTCTCCGCCAGGCACCCTTAGAAAAAACCCTAAGGCAGGATGCAGAAAGGGCCTGGTCTGATGCCTGCTGAAGCCTCCCACTTATTTCGATGAGCTCTGCCCATGTGCATGTTAGGAAATAGTGCAGCATGTTAGCCAAGTTTTGGCTAGCCAGATACAAGCCTCGGTACAGTACAATTTCCCAGGGATGCATTCAGAATTCCTTAGAAAAATGATGTCTCGACATCACCCCGGCCACAGCTAGTTGTTGTGTAGGAAGGGGACATGCATAGGGCATGCGTTCTCACCTTATTTGTCTCACTTTTATGCCCATCACCTTTAGCTCCATAAAAAGTTGGCCCAGGATCCCCTTGTGTACAAAGCACAGACCACAAGGGCAGTCCCTGCCCTAAATTTCCAGAGCATCACTGTAAAAGCTGGGAATAGTGACCCAGTGAGGCAGCTATATCTGCCTTTCTCCCCCCACTCCCCAGCAACATGGGTTCTTTTTCTAGCTGCTCGGAGCAGAGCCTGGCTTCAGAACATCTAAAGCATTTACAGCATTTGCACGTCTTGCCCTCTGATGGAATTTAATACAACACATTCAAGCTGCATGCTCCTTCTCGTTGATAAACTCAGGGGCGTCTCGTGAGCCAAACCAACTCCATGGGCTCACAGGAGTTTTATTACATTCCTCCCAACAGTGCAAAGCAGCTTGGGCCTGAGCTGGAATGATGCAATGGTTTCTATTTACCAAAACAATCAGCCTATGAAAGAGCTGGCAGGCTGTTTTCCAATAAGCAAAGCAGCTCCCTCTGACACTTTCCCGTGCCTAATCAGACAAAGGCACATTCCCTAGTTAGAGGCCTTTTGGCTGACATTAGAGCATGCAGCTTGAATGGAGATTATGAACAACACAGAGACAAATCTTCAGATCCCCGAGAACAACAAGCCATCAGACCAACTCCACATCCACTGCTGAAATGTTAAATCCAAAATGACCAGCACTCAGCAATCCAGCGTAGCGCCTGAGAAACAGAGCGCACTTGCACCTTCTTGAGCCATTATAATTATAAAGCCAGTAAAAGCCAGCATGCCAGTCTGAGGGATGCCTTTGAGTGATGCTTCTGTGAGGCTACCCAACAGCCATAGGATGAGAAGGCAGCAAGAGCAAGGGGTGAACAGGGCCCAGACTTTGAAAGCAATGCCTTCCAGGTAGGAATAAGCAATTGTGCTGTCCTTGGAGGCTGTTTGCTCAAGCTCCAGCCAGGTCTCCAAGCCTCCAGTCGGGGGAAAGAAACAGCCCAACATCTACAAAACAGCCAGGAACTGATGAGTCCCCATCTCCCTGGCAGAGAGAGGATAGGACTGAAGAGAACACCTGGACGTGCATCTCTACGAACCTGCCATCCGGCGTTTATGGGCTTACGGCCTGATAACATTGTAGGGTGTCAAAAGGGGATGGGCAACAACCCAGCAGGACTGAGCCAAGCGTGACTAACAGAGGAGCAGTGTCAATGTTATTGCTTGAGGTTTATATTGCAGAAGTATCCTGAGGCTCCACATAGCATTAGGGTCCTGCTGTGTTACCAGGCGCTGTACAAACACCTACGAAGCTTTAACAGGGCTGTAGAGGGTGACATCCGTAACTAAGCATCCACCTAAGCACCATGTTTGCTGCGGCTCCAGTCCTTCCAGGAGCACAGTAATCATCTTCACTGATGCTGGCAAACTTGGCACCGGTACATGCCTCCCATTCTGAAGCTAAGAAATAGGGTCAAAGAGTTCACAGGAGCCTCACTCCAAAAAGCCTTTAAAAATGCAGACATGGCAGCCTAAGAAGAGGTACAGAAAAGTAGAACCCGGCATGGGACGCCCAGTGGCCCAAATACACACCACAGCATTCCAGAGCTGCTGGGGATTTCTTGGGAAACCAGGCTCCCTGGCTACAGCCGGTGCTAAATAGACACGATCTGCCCTTTTGTCAGTGGCAACTAAACACGCATATACTACAGCTCACCTCCCACCCACGCAGCACTAAAGACTGGTATGGCTGCTTCCTCGCAAGACAGGATGCTACATTACATGGGAGGCAGTGTGGCCTAGTGAATAGAGCACTGGGCTAGGACTCAGGATCCCAACGGTCTCTTCCTGGCTCTGCTGGATGATTTTGAGCAAGTCAAAGCCCCTCCCTGCGCCTCAGTTTCCCCATCTGTAAAATGAAGATAATGACACTGATGTCCTTTGTAAGTGGTTTTAGATCAATGACTGAAAAGTGCTCGGTGTAATTACAGGGCTACAGAATGAAGGCAACAAAGGGCTGGGCACTAATTACTGTTTGGGAACCATAAGCTGAGGCCAGAATATGAAATCTGGTTGGATATTATAGAGGACCATAAACCCCTGTGCATTACACAAGTTTAAAAAAATAACAAAGCCGTATGAATCGAGGAAGATGCATGTGCAGCCCTGAGCTCTGCCAGAGTGAAGCCTTAGCTGTCACCTCACTTACACTGCACACTCTCCTCCCTTTAGTGATAGAAATGTAGCCGTGTTAGTCTGGTGTAGCTGAAACAAAAGACAGGACTATGTAGCACTTTAAAGACTAACAAGATGGTTTATTAGATGATGAGCTTTCGTGGGCCAGACCCACTTCCTCAGATCAAATAGTGGAAGAAAATAGTCACAACCATATATACCAAAGAATACAGTTAAAAAAAATGAACAAACACATATGAAAAGGACAAATCACATTTCAGAACAGAAGGGGGATGCGGGGGGAGGGGAGGGAAGGAAGGTAAATGTCTGTGAGCTAATGATATTAGAGGTGATAATTGGGGAAGCTATCTTTGTAATGGGTAAGATAGTTATTGTCTTTGTTGAGACCAACACATATAGTGTCGAATTTTAGCATGAATGACAGTTCAGAGGATTCCCTTTCAAGTGCAGATTTAAAAGGCTTTTGGAGCAGGATGCAGGTAATTAAGTCATTGAGACAATGTCCTTTCTGGTTGAAATGGCAAGAAACTGTTTTTTCTTTGTGATCCTGTCTAATATCTGTTTTGTGGGCATTGATCCTTTGGCAAAGTGTCTGAGATGTTTCGCCAAAGGATCAATGCCCACAAAACAGATATTAGACAGGATCACAAAGAAAAAACAGTTTCTTACCATTTCAACCAGAAAGGACACTGTCTCAACGACTTAATTACCTGCATCCTGCTCCAAAAGCCTTTTAAATCTGCACTTGAAAGGGAATCCTCTGAACTGTTATTCATGCTAAAATTCAACACTCTACGTGTCGGTCTCAACAAAGACAATAACTATCTTACCCATTACAAAGATAGCTTCCCCAATTATCACCTCTAATACCATTAGCTCACAGACATTTACCTTTCCCCACCTCTAATATCATTAGCTCACAGACATTTACCTTCCTTCCCCCCCTCTCTCCCGCATCCCCCTTCTGTTCTGAAATGTGATTTGTCCTTTTCATATGTGTTCACTTTTTTTTAATTGTATCCTTTGGTATATATGGTTGTGACTATTTTCTTCCACTATTTGATCTGAGGAAGTGGGTCTGGCCCACGAAAGCTCATCATCTAATAAACCATCTTGTTAGTCTTTAAAGTGCTACATAGTCCTGTATTTTGGTCCTCCCTTTAGGACTCTCATGACTGTCTTTATGCACCTCTATCGGTAACAAGGGTGTTAAATATCTGCAGACTCCTGCAGTGAGCTGGCTGCTGAAGGAAACCCCTCCCTGAAAGCAAGCTGCTAATCTGCATGTCTCCTGTGTTGCAACTTGTACAAAAAGTGCATTGCTGGCCAGGTTCCCAGCGCTGGGAGATGTCAACAGCTTGAATGGGTCCACGCCAGCACTAAGAAAGGCACATCTCATGCACATCAGGCCCTGTTCCGCTTGCTGTAATTTGGACCCATCTGAGCCACAGTTTCCTGCTGATGTTGAAGTAGCAGATGCGGCCTCTCGAGGCATTGGGCTGGAAACAAGCATTAGAATTACACCTCTCTGCGCTTCCCTGGCACCTTCCCACCAAGAAGCGTCAAGAGCTTTGCACATGCTAATGAATGATGCCTTCACCGTCCCTGCGTTGGAGGCACCAGCCCCACGGTATGTGAGTTCCCAGAGGTCTGGGAGACCACAAGTCTGTGGCAGACTCCGAATAAGAACTCTATTGCCGGACTCTCGGGCTGCTGCCATCTCGTGAGCAAGACGCCGGGGTTAGAAAGAGATGCAGCTCCAGAAAACTGGCTCCCCTGTCAGTCCCATCAGTCTGGCTCTTGTTTTCTGTCTGCACAGCACCAAGCACCACATGACCCCAAATGTGACCTTGAGATGCGACTGTAAAAACTCCACCACCTAAGACCAAACATCCGTCAGGTCCTATGGGATTATACTGCACAGTATGTTTCTTATAATAAATGGTATAAATATTATAATCCATAATAACTATAGGGTCTATGCATATGCAAATCCATTAGTATTTGCATGTAGACATAATTACTCATTATACAGTCACACATCAATTAAATCTAGAGTCACTTGAGAATTTCTAAAACATCCACCAATAGTTTGTAAACAGCTGTCAGTCAAGGGTTAGGGGATCCCCCCCCCCAAGACGCCAAGTTAAACAGAAATGTGCCACCGCTTTTCTTGAGTGCTCCCCTAAATCTCCTTCCGAGCAAATTAATCTACTCCCCTGTGAAGAACAGAGCAAGAGAGAACCTGGCTTTTTGGTTTTATTTCCTGGCTCACAGACCGCTAGCAATGGTGCAGAGCCTCGGGAACAGGCATTTGCAGAGCAGCGGCAAATGGAAAGCAAGTTGTATAAGAACACAAAAGCTGTGTGGAACTGCTGGACAAACAATGGCTACTGCAGTCTGCCCCGTGGCTTAACGAGAGTTTACCTCACCCAATTATAACAATTTTCAAGTCAGTCAAATTTGAGCTCTAAATATTTTGGCAGCCTCATTTAAACTTACTCCCCAGTTGCACTGTGGAAATGTTAAACCACTACAAATATTTTTGGACCTTTAATTCCTCACCCAAAGGTATAAAAGCAGGTTTTGAAGAGATTCCATCATTCTCCTAGCAGTTTCAATGGCTTCCAGGATTTTCAAGCCTCTCTCAGGTTTCCTCCCTCCTTCTCCCCATGCCTGATAAGCCTCGCTTGTAATTTTGGCTCAGCTAGTGGAGAGCAAAAATTTGCAAGACCTTTGACTTCACATAAACATATCTCAACATAATAAAACTGCAGGGAGAATAAAACACTAAAGAGCAAAGAAAGAACCAGAGACCATGCAAGCTAAAGCAATATGTGAGCAGACCAAGAATGTACCGGCTGAAGCAAAGGGAATGAATCCTCCCAAAGCTGATTAACACCTTGTTGTAATGATGCTTTATCCAGGCTGCTCCACACAGGGCCAGCCTTATGAATGGGCAAACTGGGCTCATGCCATAGCCAGAGGGTGAGGGGCAATTGGGCATGGATGTTGCTGGGCAAAGGGGGTGGAGGGTACTGGGCGGGGGCAGAGGGGCAGTGTGGCAGGGCAGGCTAGAAGTGCACTGCCGGGGTTGAGGACACAGGTGGGAGAAAAGTGCAGGTATTGGGATCAAGGGGACACGGTGCAGAGGTTAGGGGCAAAGAGGGCACAATGCAGGGGTTAGTGGTAAGGGAGGTGACTGGTTGGGGAGCCCATGGGTGCCATGGGAAATGGGTGGTGCTCTGAAATGGGTGGTACAGAGGTCAGGGGCACCAAAACACAAGTTTGCCCAGGGCACCATTTCCCCTAAGACCAGCCCGAGGTCCACAGGACGCCTGAGCAGCGTCTGCCTACGGAGGGACAGGGCGCCCCTCAGGCTGGGGCTGCTCTGCTCGGTATGCCAGAGGTCCAGGCACCACAGGAAGGGCTGCAGGCCCCTCTTGTTTAAAACTCTGCACTCAATTGACTAGGGCAGTCGATCGGGATCTCCTGGTCGATCTTGGAGCCTCTGACAGGGGACCCTGACTGGTTTGGCCAGGAAGCTGTCAAATGCCAGCATTTCAGCTGTCCCTTCCCCCACTGCTGCCCATCTCCTACCCTTTGCTTTGGAGCTGCCCACCCCTCGCGAGCCTCCTCGTTGCAGTGCAGGGCGGAGAAGGGCGAGGAGAGGGCCCTGATGTCAGGGTGCCTCCTCCCACCCTGTATCCCATCTCCACAGAATGGATGGGCGGGGCACAAGGCTTGGGATGGAGGGAGTTTACTGGCTGCTTTTGGGAGCGGTGCAGGGCCAGAGCAGGGGTGAGCCTGCCTTAGCCCCACTGCACCACCACCCAGGAGCCACCTGAGGTAAGCAGTGTCCAGCTGGTGCCAGAATCCCAAACCCTTACCCCAGTCATGAACCCCCTGAGCCTCTTGGGTCCAAACTCCCTTACAGAGCCTTACACTGAACCCCCCTCCTGCATCCCTGCCCCACGGTCAGCTCAGAGCCCCTCTCACACTCCAAATCCCTTAGCCCAAGACCAGAGCCTCTGTCCCTGCCTGGTGAAAGGGAGGAAGAATGGGGGAGGGAGGGAGGACAGAGTGACCAGGGGTAGGGCCTCAAAGAAGGGGCACGAAGGGGGTGGCACAAGGTGTGTGGTTCTGAGGTAGATCCTGGATTGCACTTAAGTTCAAAAAGTGATCTCGTGCTTAAAAAGGTTGGAGACCCCTGCACTAGAGTGAGGAACGCAGACACTCACTAGACCCTGGTTATCAGAGTAAAATAGTGCACACAGACACGTTTCCTACCCTGCCCCCAACCCCAGCCTGCATGAATCAGCAAGGCTAAAGCTACAGAAATTGTTCCTTCATGCACAGTCACATGAAAGAATAATCTAAGCTGCTGCTTATATCTTTAGGAAACAGGAACCCAGTGGCCCTGGATAGAAAAGGGGATGGGCAGTGTAAATGCACATGAACAGAATCAATGATTGTAGGAGTAAAAGCCACTTCTCTCATGGTAGGTTTCCAAGAGCTTTACTGTGTGTTACACTCTCCTGAGCCAGTCATAAGAATCCCTCAACAGAGATGCCAACCTAACACAGGGCACTATAAAGTAGTGGATTTATAGGACAGTTGTCCAAAAGGAAGAGAGGGCAATGTTCCATCATCGAGCCCTTTTCAGCCTTGTCTCCCTGGGTTTTAAAAGGAGACAAAATACCCTAATACAAACCACCCTTCACACCAGTGCTGCACATTCCACACTAACGGCATGCACTGCTACAACTCCATCTGCACAGCCACCCCAGTGTCTAAATATCCAGGCCCTCAGGACCTGCTCTCTCAGCCGGGAGAAAAGTCTGCATGTTGCAAAGCAACGAGGAGCATTGAAGGAGGATTTTTTTTTTTTTGGCTTCAAATTCAAGGACATGAAGATGGATTTTACTTGGCTTGGTACAGAACACAATTAAGGGCACTGGCTGGCAGGAGAAGAAAAGCTTCTTATCAAAGTCAAATATTTGACTTTGGCAAACCAACCTCAGACGACACAGACATGGGGACCAAAGAACTTCCATAGACAGCACAGATCTTTCACGTTTCTTATCAATGAAACAGAATCAAGGACAAGAAAGCCAACTAATGTCTACACCAGAAGACAGTACAGTACACTAGCTAGGGATGTTAAATATCAGTTAACTGAATAGTCGATTAACCTCATGAATTCTTATCAGTTACTCGACTATTCTATAGTCCCCCAGGATGGGGCTGGCAGCCAGTGTGCTGCAGCCCCACTCCCGAGGAGCCCCCTGCCATGCCACGTTGCTGCCTCTATCAAAGGCAGTAATGTGGGGCACCAAGCAGGAGCTGGTCCGCGAGGTGAGCCAGCTTAAAAACCAGCTCCCCTCGTGGACTGGCTGCCTGCTGCCTCTGTATCAGAGGCAGCAGCATGGGGTGGCAGTAGCCCCTATCCAGGGGAGGGTCTGAGCTCCTGGACCTGGTGCAAGCTGGAACTGAGCCAGGCTGCCTGCATACCTGGCTCCTAATACACTTTAAATGCAGAGGTGCAGCGGGGGCTGGTCCCAGACCCGTCGCAAGCTATTGGCCAGCCTGCTCAAGAATTTACTGGCAGCAGGGAGGGAATGCGTGTATTCTATAGCATTAACCAATAAGCTTTTGCTTATCAGTTAATCAAACTACACTATTACAACCCTAATATTAGCAGGTGTTTGACAAGATACCTAGACGCGATATGCTGATGCTGATGGGAGACATGAATGCCAAGGTAGGCAGTGGCAACACTGGTGGGGAAAAAAGAAATGGGAACACATGGTTTAGGCCAGATGAATGAAAATGGCGAACTCCTTGCAGACATGGGTGCCGTTAATGAACTTGTAATTGGAGGCACACTTTTTCCACACAAAAATTGCCACAAAGTAACTTGGATATCACCTGACAATCGTACACAAAACCAAATCGACCACTTCGCAGTACGAAGGAGATGGCGAAGATCTCTGGAAGATGTGCATGCTAGCTGCGGAGCAGACATCGGATCAGAATGAAAATGAAACGTTCGGCAAGAAAACGACAGTCTAGCACAAGAACCAGATTCTATGTGGGGAAGCTGAGGATTCAAGAAACTAAAGAAGCCTTCCAGAGTATCTTGAGCAACTGCTCTGAGGCACTCCAAAGCAAGGAAGGAGCAGAACAAACTGTGAAGGGGGTCTAGAGCTTAATGAAGGAAGCAATAGTGGAAACATGCGAGGTGGTATTAAGGCGACCTTTCATTAACCGGAAGAAATGGATCACAGATCTGACATGGAGAATGATCAAAGAACGGAAGGCACTCAAACAACAAGTCAGCCAAGCAAAAACAAGAGGCCAGAAACAAGCTGCATCGTCCAGATAGCACGAAATCGCTGGGGAAGTAAAGAAAAGTCTCCGCAGGGAGAAGAGAAATTTCATAAATGAGATTGCAGAAAGCAGAGGCAGCATCTAAACAAGAGGACTTGAAAACCCTGTACAATACAACTCGAGTCTTGAGTGGAAGGAAGAGGATCCCAAACAGACCGGTCAAAAACAAAGATGGTCAGCTACTTACCTCCGTGGATGAGCAGCTAGCCAGATGGAAGGGGCATTCTGAAGAAGTGTTAAACAGACCACCACCAACAAATCCACTACAGCTAGAAGTAGGAGAACCCCTAGACATCAACACTGGGGCAATTACAAAATGCCACAACTAGCCACCTAACAGCTTTGGGGACTGATGATCCAATGGTAAAGCAAACTCTGCTGCGGGAGAGAAATACCCAATGTGTGCCATGCAGCTGGGATGTCACTACCATGAAATTAGTCACATGATGGCAGTTGTAGGAAGTTTTCCCCGGTGTCTGGTCACATGACTAACCTACAGCGGCTGGCATGAAGGCTGAGATGCCCTGCCATCTTGTATGTTTGTCCTGATTTACTGCACTTCCATTTTTCACACACCTCTTTTCTCGGATTCCCTTCGCCCCACCATTTAAGCACTCCAGACAGAGTTAAGAAAACAAGATATACTTGCCAAAGCAACAGTAGAGCTGCCATTAATCCATCTCTCAGGTGAACTGTGCCCGGAGACACTGCCGCTGTGTAGGACCCAGTGACTGCTCTGCCAGCTCCCAAACTAAGTACCAGATTCTCCCCCAACTCCTATGACGGCCATCTCCAGCTCCCTGGTTCCCATCTCATAGACTTCAAGGTCAGAAGGGACCATTATGACCATCTAGTCTGACCCCCTGCACAGTGCAGGCCACAGAATCTCACCCACCCACTACTGGAATAATCTTCTCACCTATATCTCAGATGCTGAAGTACTCAAATGACGGTTTAAAGACCCCAAGATGCAGAGAATCCTCCAGCAAGTGATCTGTGCCCCATGCTACAGAGGAAGGCGAAAAACCTCTAGGGCCTCAGCCAATCTATCCTGGAGGAAAATTCCTTCCTGACCCCAAATATGGCGATCAGCTGAACCCTGAGCATGTGGGCAAGACTCACCAGCCAGACACCCAGGAAAAGTTCTCTATAGTAACTCCTATCATCCCACCACTGGCCTATTTACCACCGATAGTGAAAGGTCAATTAGTTGCCAAGATCCTGTTATCCCATCAAACCATCCCCTTCATAAACCCATCTAGTTTAATCTTGAAACCAGATAGATCTTTTGCCCCCACTACTTCCCTTGGAAGGCTGTTCCAGAGCTTCACTCCTCTAATGGTTAGAAACCTTTGTCTAATTTCGAGTCTAAACTTCCTGATAGCCAGTTTATATCCATTTGTTCTTGTGTCCACATTGATATTGAGCTTAAATAATTCCTCTCCCTCCCTGGTATTTATCCCTCTAATATATTTAAAGAGAGCAATCATGTCTCCCCTCAGCCTTCTTTTAGTTAAGGTAAACAAGCCAAGCTCCTTGAGTCTCCTTTCATAAGACATGTTTTCTATTCCTCGGATCATCCTATGGCCCTTCTTTGTACCTGTTCCAGTTTGAATTCATCCTTCTTAAATATGGGAGACCAGAACTGCACACAGTATTCCAAATGAGGTCTCACCAATGCCTTGTATAACGGCACTAACACCTCCTTATCTCTACTGGAAATACCTCGCCTAATGCATCCCAAGACCGTATTAGCCTTTTTCACGGCCATGTCACATTGACGGCTCATAGTCATCCTGTGATCAACCAGGACTCTGAGGTCCTTCTCCTCTTCCGTCAATTCCAACTGATGTGCCCCCAGCTTGTAACTAAATTTCTTGTTATTAATCCCTAAATGCGTAACCTTACACTTCTCACTATTAAATTTCATCCTATTGCCTTTGGTGAATGACTCTGGTGCGTGCGGTTGCTTCATAAACAAGAACTGCAACCCTAAGAACCTCTGGGGAAACATTCCAGCAGGAAAGGAGAAACAAACACCAAAACAAGAGCAGCAGCTTGCCTGGAAGAGCAAATATTGACGGCTTGATTGGAAGAAGCCAGCTCATTCCCCTTGCTGTCGGGGACTTTCTGGCACAGAAGATTGTGTCTGCAGCTTAGTAAGAACACTGCGATTAGAATAAGCAAAGACTATTTCTGGAAAATGGTATTGAAAGAACATTATGGCAAAAAAGGTCAATTCACAGATAAAAGCAACCCTAAGCCTGTCCATATTCAGATGTTAGGATCTCCCCAAAAGTAATGTATTTATTCCTCATAAAACCTACAGAAGGCCAGATCTTCCTATTATCCTGAATTACACAGATGGGGAACGGAGTCCCACTGAGACTAAGGGGACATAGGAAGCTTGTAGCAGAGTAGGAAACTGAACCTAGCTTGCCCGAGCCCTGAGCATTGGACCAGCTTTCCTCTCTAACTTGTTTCTTTTCTTGATGTGCTTAGGAGAGGCTGAACTGTTTAGTGTTTGTCTGCAGTAGACTAAGCTTCTTAGGACACAGACCATCTCTTCTTAGCACTGAACACACGGTCAAGCATCAATATGTAATGTTGAAGTATCTTCGTTTAACCCCATATGAGGAGAGGCTAAAGAGACTGGGATTTTTCAGTTTAGAAAAGAGGAGACTGAGGGGGGATACGATAGAGGTTTATAAAATCATGAGTGGTGTGGAGAGGGTGAATAAAGAAAAGTTATTTACTTGTTCCCATAATATAAGAACTAGAGGACACCAAATGAAATTAATGGGTAGCAGGTTTAAAACTAATAAAAGAAAGTTCTTTTTCACACAGCACACAGTCAACCTGTGGAACTCCTTGCCAGAGGAGGCTGTGAAGGCTAGAACTATAACAGAGTTTCAAAAAGAGCTAGATAAATTCATGGAGGGTAGGTCCATAAAAGGCTATTAGCTAAGAGGTAAGGAATGGTGCCCCTTGTCTTTGGTCCACCCCCTCTGTGGCACCTGGCCACTGTCGGCAGACAGAACACTGGACTAGATGGACCTTAGGTCTGACTCAGTATGGCCATTCTTATGTTCTAAGTAACTGAAGGAGAATTAACTGAGACATTATGCTGAGCATCGGGACCAGGTGCAAAGTCGCACCCAGATCTCGGCAGAATCATTTGCTTGTTTCAGGCTCCATAGAAACCTGTCGGTTGCTAGCGAACCTCTTGCTTTGATGCTCACCAGCTGTCCCAAGTCAGCTGGCCTGAAATGCAATCGGAGCCCGGGCCTCTCTCACGCTGCCACCGCCATGCAAAGCAGACAGAGGAAGCAAGGGCATTTGGGCGGATGAGACAGACTCCAGTAGCAGCAGGAGCTGCCTTCTCACAACAAAGACTCTGACGCAGGCACACCGCTATCCCTGTAAATCATTAACGCAGCAATTGACATTTAAGATGCCATCCAAATAACCTTGAATCCTCTGGAAATATGGCACCCAGCAGCGCCCTGCCGCCTTTTCTTTCTCTGTGTTTAGGAGAACTCATTGCAAAGCTGCGTAATTCCTCTCGAGCTAGAATTCCAGGGGCTCGTATGGCATTTTTATTATGTCAAAGACGACCCAAGTTATACAGCGTGTATCACTGTCTCACGTACATCTCCCAGGCCACTTCAAGGAACACAAACTTTAGAAACCGGAAAGGCTATTAGGGCTTGTCTACATAAACACTTAGGGTATGTCTACACTTGCACCCTAGTTCGAACTAGGGATGCAAATGCAGGCATTCGAAATAGTCAATGAAGCGGGGATTTAAATATCCCATGCTTCATTAGCATGATCTTGCCAGCACACTAGTTCGAATCACAGCTGATTCGAACCAGGAAGTGCACGCTGGGACGCGTTAGTTCAAACCAAACCCCTTGGTTCGAACTAATGTTATAACTACCATGTCCCAGCGCGCACTTCCTGATTCGAATCAGCTGTGATTCGAACTAACGGGCCAGAGAGATCATGCTAATGAAGCGCAGGATATTTAAATCCCTGCTTCATTGACTATTTCAAATGCCTGCATTTGCATCCCTAGTTTGAACTAGGGTGCAAGTGTAGACAGACCATTAGTTCCTAGCAAGTTGAGGCTAGCCTGCCATGAACTAAATACCCGTTTGAATCCAGCTGCCACAACAAAAAGTTCTGTAATATATTTTGGTCTATCCCCTCTCTGCAATGGAAGTGGGCATGGTTATTCCCTACAGCCCACTCATGGCCATTTCAGGATTGTTCATGACAGGACATGAGCCAAGTTTGATTAATTCCAGGGATGGGAATTTCACCTCTAGTCTGTGATCCGGTTATTGCTGGGAAGTTTGCAGCAGAAAGAGAAGCGCATTTTAGGAATATTTTGGATTCTGTCTTGGCCCTTGCTCACTAAGGCATAACTACTTATCTTTGGCTGCCAGAAAGAGAACAAACACCACCGCAGACTTTGCAAGGCAGGGAGAAGGCAGGCTAACTGAAGTCAAGCAATTAATCATTATTTTCCTTCCAGTTACTAATCTCCCAATGCTAGAGTAAATGAGATCCAAGAATAATCCCCATTAGCGAGCAAAGCCTCCCAGTTTGCTCGAAAAAACGGGGTTGTTTATTCTGCAGGAAGGCAGGTGGATGGATCCTTGTTAGGATTTTCATTTCTCCTGTGTGCTAATCAGAACGAACCCCAGCAATACTTGTCCCCTCTGCAGTGCGTAAAGGAGATTCCCTGGGGCGGTGGGACAGTGCGTCACAAATTTCCCTATTCCCGTTAGCAACTCCATCTCCTGCCTCGATTGATTTTACTATCAACAGTTTGCAGGTTTCAACGTCTTTTGTCCGAGGAAATCTGCCGAGCACAATACCAGTGCTTCAGCTCCACGGAGGGAAAGGGGAGGGTCTCTCCCAGCTGGGCTGCCATCCAACCTGCACAGGAATTCGACACAAAACAAAAGGTTTCACTGATTTCCAGGACTTCAGGAAGCCAGCGTGCTCTCCCGAGCCAACTGAGTAAGAGATGGGAGACTCAAAGCTAGCCACAGACTCGCCTCAAGTTCATCATGTTGCAGGCTGGGCTCAGACCAAATGGTACGGCAAGCTGCGTGCTGCTTACTCATCCCAGACACCCAGAGCCAGACACAAACTACTCGCTCGTTTGAAGAAACTAGGGGAACTGTGATCTGAACTGGTGCAGCTCACTGCAGCTGGGTCCTGTTCTCAGAGACAGACACACGGTATGTCTAGACTGCATCCCTCTGTCGGAAGAGGAATGCAGATTAGGCAGGTCAACATTGCAAATGAGGCAGGGATTTAAATATCCTGTGCCTAATTTGCATAAAAATGGCTGCCGCGTTTTGCCGACTCAGCACTTTGTCGGCAAAAAGCGCCAGTCTAGAGGGGGATCTGTCGAGAAAGAAAGCCTTTTTCCAACAGATCCTTTATGCCTCCTGCAAGAAGGTTTACGGGATCTGTTGAAAAAGGCTTTCTTTCTGGACAGATCCCCCTCTAGACTGCTACTTTTTGCCGACAATGTGCTGAGTCAGCAAAGCGCAGCGGCCATTTTTATGCAAATTAGGTACGGGATATTTAAATCCCTGCCTCATTTGCAATGTCGACTTGCCTAATCTGCATCCCTCTGCCGACAGAGGGATGCAGTCTAGACATACCCACACATCCAGGCATCAGGAACTCGGCAACATTAACTTACGCCTAGGAGCCTCTCTCAGATTGGTACCTACTGAGGAAAGGACTTTTACAGCAGCCACAGAAAGAATCTAGGTGCAGCTAATTATGAAGAGCCAAGGCACTGACCTGAGGGATGCAAATTATCCTAGTGGGCATGTAGCCCTCCCAAGAACAGCTGCTCTGCTCATCCTAAAGTGCACAGTGAATTCTGCCCTCTTTGTGCTCACTTGAGTGAAAGTGACAGGCCCAGACAAAAGAAACCCGTTACTACAGTGACAAGGGATAAACCACCCCACTCGAGGAGCAATCAGTACCCCCTCCCCAAGATCCGAGGAATGGGAGGGAGCATTTGGCACAAAAACACCTTTCCTAGGCCTCTGGGCTGTGTCACCCTGGAATTTGTCGTCTTGGATGCCTGGCTCTCCTGAGCACAGGGCTAGGTGGCTGACTCGGCCCCTTTCAGCATCCTAGAGCATCAGGCTCACTTTACAACCCCGGGATGCATTACACCTGGTGGCAAAACCCCGTCCCCGCCCCACGGCTGGGTGTCGGGAGCAGGGGAGGGACAGGAAGGAATTCAAGGAACGGGACGCTCTGCAGCATTGCACCTTCTGCTAAGGAGAGGAAATGCCAGGCGCCAGGCTGTTCGGCTGCTGCTGGAGGGCAGTAACGGAGCTCCCCGTGTCCTGTGGGATCCCAGCCAGGGGGAAATGAGGACGCAGGCATTGCGGCACCACTGCAATTATAACCCTTGCTACTGAATTCCCAACCCCCATCCCAGGTTTCTGCACAGCCAGAGAATCCTCACTGCAGGACAGGAATCTAACCCACCCCAGCTCCCAGGCCAGAAAGGTCCCGTCCCTCACCCATTTCTCTTCGAAGAGGACCCCCTCCAGTAGGGCCTGGCTAGACTGTCTCTGGAGCACCACTTCTCAGATGGCCTACTTGTACCTCAGCGGGGTTCATGTCACAGCTTTGGCCATGTGACAGTTTCTATGTGAAGGGATGGTCGGGTTACCAGGTGGCTTCAAAAAAAGAATACCAGACACACTTGATCTCAGATGGGGGGGGACAACCAGCCGGGAGGGGAGGGGAGCGGGGCTGGCTGGGAGAGGGTTGCGGGGAAGAACCAGCCGGCGGGAAGCAGGGCTGGCTGGGGGCAGTGTGGCTGGCTGGGGAAATCGAGGGAGGGGGGGACCGGCCAGCAGGAAGCAGGGCTGGCTGGGAGAGATCAGGAGGAGGAGGGAGGGAGAACTGGCTGGCGGGAAGCAGGGCTGGCCGGGATGGGGTCGGAGGGAGCGGGACTGACCCGGGTGCACACAGATCCCGGGGCGCTGCCAGTCCCACGCATGGTCCCGGCGAAACACGAGCGAGTCCGGCCCTAGGGATCCCATCCCGCCCCGGCCCTGCCCCACCCCCCTGCATAGCTGCGTACTGCCTGGCTGGTAGACACACTCACACAGTGCGAGCGTGTCTACCAGCCAGGCAGTTTGCAACTACGTACTGATACTCCTAATAATAATAGAACGTACCTAATTAGAAAATACCAGACATTTTATATGTCCAGTATTTTCTCAATTTGTTTCCCAGACAGAACCCTCAAATACCGGACTGTCCGGTTCAAAACCGGACACCTGGCAACCCTAAGAGATGGCAAAGGCAGCTAAAACATTAACCCTCCTCTGCCCCATTCCATGTAACTGGGTGGTGATTACTGAGGGGAGGGGAAGAAGGAGGAAGAGCTGCCAGCCATTGCAAGCAACCAAGACTGCTGGGGAGTGTAGGGGAGCCTGCACTGCCTTGCCTTGGCGATAAAGGGTGGTGTCTTCCTTGTCCGAAGTGTGGATTTCTGGCCAGTCTCAAGTCTGCTGCACCAAAGCAGGCCAGGCCCGAGAGTCAGGAATTGTTTTGCATAACAATGCAGATTAAGCCTGGCACTCAAGACCTTGTCAAGAACACAGGATAAGCGGCCTTGTACTCGTACTTTTGTTCTGATAAGCAAAAAGTACAGCTGCAGCCATGAAACTGTTAACTGAGCACACAGCAGCAATGTCCTGAGCAGCAGGATGTACCCCGAATAGGGGCACTGGGCATTTGACATATCCT
This sequence comes from Pelodiscus sinensis, assembly GCF_049634645.1. Lineage (NCBI taxonomy): Eukaryota > Metazoa > Chordata > Testudines > Trionychidae > Pelodiscus > Pelodiscus sinensis. The sequence continues at coordinate 6,714,042 of NC_134736.1, forward strand.
ACACAACATGTAAATAGTATTAGAACGACCAAGTCTTTCTCTGCTATAAATTGGGCTAAATAAGAACAATCGATGGGAAGGAACGGGCAGGATTGACCCATACGTCCTGCTCAATGTAACGAGACGTGATTAGGCTCTTCACACCGGCTATGTCAGTGGTGGCATTCCAATGGGTGGGAAAAGATGGACCCATGTCTCCTGCCTGGCACTGGAGGTAGCATACGGGTGAAGTGTAAGTGAATTAGGCTTCATTATTGTATATAGTACATCTTTTAGTGATTGCTTTTGCATTGCTTTGCGCTGTATTAATTGCTTTAGAATTTATAGGAATTAAAATTTAAATTGTATAGTAATTGTGCTTAAGACGTGTCAAACTTAAACAACTGTATTAACTGCTTATAGCATGGGTTCCCAAACTGGGGGGGGCGCGAGGCGACCCAGCCACACACACCTCCCCGTCAATCCCACCCCAAGTTTTGCTGCTATTTTTTGGGGGGGGGGATGAGGGTTTTGCAAAAATCAAAAAGGGGGGTGTGATGCCGAAAAATTTCGAAACCACTGGCTTAGAGCTTGCAAGAAATCAGAAAGTGGTTAAGTAGCCCTGGTGTGTACTGGTTTCCCTTGGATCTAAAATAAATCTAATCATACGACAGGGAGAAATTAATATGAAGTTTGTGGGGCAGAACCCGCCCGCAAATCTCTCCCTCAGCCTCTCCTCTACACTCCTTCTCCCTACCCCGACACACCTGCATCTCCACCTGCAATTCCTCACCCCACCCTCGCACACCAAACCCTATCCCAGCCAGAAACCCTCCAGCACGGTCTCTTTCTCCTCTGCACCTGGAGAGATCAGTAACCCCAGGGTTTGCTCTCCCTTGACACCTGGAATCAACACCTGATCTAAACAAAGACCTGACCTGGATGGGCCAATACATTCCACGCCCTAATGACACAAAAAACTAAGCACCAGGTTCTTAGAGCGCACTCTATTAGCCTCATTTAGCATGGACACTAATAGATAATATTTTTCCCCATTTTTTTCCTTGTCTTGCCCTCCCCATCCCCTCTCTTTCCCTCCTGTTTATTTGTACCCTGAACTCCTTAACTTCATTTATCTGAAGAGGGTTGTGCCCACAAAAGCTCATGAGACCATCTACATTTGGTGTTAGTCTCGAAGGTGCTGCAGGACTATTGGTTGGTTTTTAAGTTCCCTCCCTCCTTCCTAGTTAGGCCCTTTGTTCTGCCTAAAACCTGATGAAAGGGAGTTTAGCCTGTGAGTTACTTAGAATTCCCTCACCTCGGTGCCACCCGCTGCTACTGAACAGCCCTGGGCTCAGTCTCCTGCCTGGTGAGTTACCCACCGCTCTCTCAATTATTTAGGGCCTGCTCACAGGCAGGGCAGAGCGCAAGCACAGCCTGGGAGCTGCAGCCTGGGGTGCCTTTTGCAGAAGAGGCGATGGCCAGGAAAGCAGAAGATGCAATAAAAAAACGTGCCCAGCAGGGTTTACGGCCTCTTGGCTTTCTACTGGAATAGCTGGACTGAGACTGTCAGGTTTGTGTTCATCTATGAACACAGCCAGGCCCCTCTATGCTGCTTGGCGTCATGTTACTGCTTTGGAGCAGGCTCTGTTGCTTGCTTCTCTTCTGCTCCATGGCAACCTCCCCTTGGACGATGGCTAGAAAGGAGCACGGCGGCCTCCTCTCCCATGTTGCCCCAGCAGAGGCAGCAGCTTCAGATCAGCAAATAAGTTACCAGTCGCTGGTGCCTGTGACGCCAGCAACTCATCCCCGTCTACACTAAACAACTCCAGAGTCACAGTCGTCACCCCTGGGGCTACTCTGCCAACAGCATGGGAGGGTAGAAGCCAGCAGGGTGGGGGGGGCAGAACAACATGCACTTATGTTTGTGCTCGATTAAACACCACAATGGCAAGGCCCATTCACCCTAAGCTTCTGCAGTTGCTACCGCTGATCCGCTATGGCTGAGAATGTGGCAGACAAGACCTCAGGGTCTGAGGACAACGGCGACCCGACAGTCACTGCTGAGGCCCCAACCGTGTGATCCTACTGTACAGGTCTGCGGAGAGCTAGGCCTTCTTTAGAGGAGTGTTTCTCAACCAGGGGTAGAAGTACCCTTAGGGTACTCGAGAGACATCTGGGGAGTATGTCGACACAACTGAAATTTGGAGAAAACTGAATTTGGTTTAAGTTTTACAGCTCTTTATTATTTTTGTAGGTTTTACACCCAAAAATTTCATCACCTGCCCAGCTACAATTAAGTTGTTTAAACAAATGGGTTGTAATAGCAGAAAAAATATCTGTGCTGAAAACTGCAGGTACTGGGGGTACTTTTTTTTTTTTTTAAAGGGTACTTTATAAAAAAAAAGTTGAGAAACACTGCTTTAGAGGAATGGGGAGGTTGGAGGGCTGCAGTGCTGTGGTGCAGGTGAAGAAGTACAGAGTGCTTAGCAGCTTCTCTAGAGGTTTCTGTGTTAATATTTGGTTAAAACTCTGACTATCCCATTCTTTGGATCCCCATCGACCCTGCCCCATCTGGGTGAGACGGGTCAGTGCAGGCTGCCTGGATTTTGCGTCTTAAGAGTTCAGCTCTATGCCAGTAACTAATGATGATGATGATAAGAGTCCTGGACAATGAAGAAAAGCTTTGTCCCCGGAGTAAACATTTAATGAAGAAAATGCAGGATCATCAAAAGCCAGCCCCCTTAGGGCTTAAAAGCACTTGGGTCTAACCAAGGTAGCAAGCTGAAATAGTAACAGCATGGACCGGAGGATGAGGGAGGGAGGAAGTTGGGTATTGCTCTGTAGAGTCCTGTGCAAATACAAAATTTGTACCCACATCCACATTTTGTATCCACAAAAATCCACACTGACCTCTGTGGATGCAGATACCCATGGATATAACACAGATATCTGTGGATTTGCAGTGCTCTATTGATTTGTCATGTAGGGAATATTTATTATGTGTATTAGGATAACACGTACGGGTGCCAAATGCAATTGGGGCTCCCTTGTGCCAAATCCTGCGTATACACACATAGGAATAGGCGTCTCCCTGCCTTGAAAGGCTTACAACACCCATTGATATCACTGTTTCCATTGATCAGGCCTGAAGCAGAGGAGACAGACGAATGGGAGAAACTCCAGGGGGTAGCTGAGTTAGTCTGTACAGGATAAACTTAAAAAACAAAAACTGGTCTGGTATCACTTTATAGACTAACAAAACATGTAGATGGGATCATGAGCTTTTGTGGGCACAGCCCACTTCTTCAGATGACCGGAGTTTTGAGTTTATCATTAGCCCCGTTTTACAGACAGGGAACTGAGCCACAGAGAGACTGCGTGACTTGTCCGAGGTCACACAAGGGCTGGAGTAAAGCAGGGGAAAGTCATTCTCGCCACGGGGTCATCCTCCCTCTGGCGGGGCAGCTGCATTTGATGCTGACATACTATCGCGTACCTGGCAAGGGTTCAGCGTAGCTGTTTACTGCTTCTGTGTTTTCTTTCCAAAAGAAATATCTGAGACTCATCACCCTGCTGAAGTCACAATCAATGACTGACTAGCACAGCCAGCAACTGGGGGCTCAGGTGGGGAAGCAGCAGCAGCAGGGGCAGATTAAATCCTGAGACGCAAAGATTTTTTTTCATGCCAGCATTCCAGTGAAGAGCCAGAGAGAATCAATGATACTTAGAAGCAAACCTGTATCTAAGGCAGCAGTTTCTAGAAGTCTAATAATAGGGCTTGGACTTGTTCATTGCATGATTCATACAGTATTGCATAAAGCAACCAGTCCCCAGAATGGGTTCCTGAGAAGTCATGAATTAAAAAGGGGACGGAGTTCAGCTGCATTCGGGTTCCCTTAAGGTGCCATCTATCCCACTGTTTCTCAACCTTTTTTTTTATAAAGTACCCCTTTAAAATATTAGAAGTACCCCCTTTTTCAACAACAACAAAATAAGTACTCCCAGTACCTACAGTTTTCAGACACACCATTTTTTTTCTGCCATTGCAACCCATTTGTTGAAACAACTTCATCGTAGCTGGGTGGGCGGTGAAATTTTTGGGTGTAAAAAGTACAAAAATAATAAAGTGCTGTAAAACTTAAAACAAAAATTCAGTTTTCTCCGAATTTCAGTTGTGTTGACGTACCCCCCAGACTTCTCTTGAGTACCCCTAAGGATACTCGTACCACTGGTTGAGAAACACTGGTCTGTCCTGAGTGGGGTGTTCACGGAAAAACCTTTAAGCAAAACTGGAGTTTACAGATAAATCTGAAGGTAAATATGCCCATCATGCTGGCTTCCTGCTTCTGGGAACTGAAATAAAAAACCCCACGAGAACACCGAGGGACAGCCAGGCCCATCTTTTGGCTATGCAAAGCCCTCCTGATCCACAGCACTTATGACTTATCTGTCTTACAAGCCTTATTGAAATCACAGTCCCACTGTGCTTGCATGGTATAAACGCAGCATGAGAAACAACCCCAACCTGGAAGCATTTGCATTCCAAGTGGACCTCAGGCAGGAGAAGAAACAGAAGCTCAGAGAACAGTGACTTGCCTGAGGTCACAGCAAAGCCAAACTTAGAACCCAGCTCTCCTATGTTCCAGTGCCATACCCTAACCATTAGCCGACAAGGCCTCTCGGGGTGGAGGGGAGGTGCTGAGCATTGGGACATATGCAGGGGTTTAGGGTACAGCCTTCAGCACCCAGCATTATGTGATATAATTGAAAAACGCAACGGGTAAGTTGGGACGGTATCAGGAACATCAACGGTCTGAGGAGAGATTCTGCTCCACAGTCACAGGAGAACAGCTGTTCTCAGCCACAGAATTAAACAAGCCAGGGAGCAGCTGTTCAGGGTTGGGCTGAGATCTTCTTGCAGATTTTTTAATCAGTGTGGATCTCTGCCAACGTGAGTCACAGGTGGTTCTGTGCTCGTCCATCAGGGACTTAGCACTCCCTGCTTTCCTCCCAGGGAAGGGCAGCTTCACCTCATGCCCACTGGGTCACTCGGAGCATTCTGGGACCCTCCTCTGCCCTGACGCGCTGGACAACGACGATGACAGATGCTCAGAGCTTCAGGACTAAACTGTAGGGATCTTTCCACATGTCCTGCACCGACTAAGCTGGGCCCAGCACTTCCGAGTCACAAAGGGTGATGCCTCAGTATTTCACAGTGGAATCCACTTCCTGTGGCACTCAATGGCTCTGCTGGTTCTCTTAGCCTCAGCTACTATGTGGGGAAGGAGCTCGCGGCTGGGGTACATGAATGGGGAAGCATCTTTATAGCTTACTCTAAAGCAGCATATCCTCTAGCTATAGTCCAGTTTGCCACAGGGTGCCTCATGCTATGGAAACCCCATAGGGGTTCCCCAGTCGCATACAATGCAGGGACAGGCACCGCACGTTCCCCACTGCTCACCGCAGGCAGGAAGAGCACTGTGCCCACGTCAAGAACAAAGAACAATTAAAAACAGGAATAATTAGAACCGTCTCTTATTTACACCCTGAACAAAGTGAATCACGTTCTTCCGGATGACATTAGGAGTCCGCCTTTTAAATAATCTTAACATGCTTCACGAACGTAAGCAGCATGGCAGTGACAGAGCTAAAACTCCCCAGCCTGACATCTAGCCATGAGCCCATGCCGTCCCTCAGAACTGAGACTACAACACCGTAGCCCCCACCCCCTTCGTCTCAGTGTGCTGCCTCTCTAATAATACAGCTGCAAGAGCACCTCAGTCTGTCCTGGGACACCTCCCAGCCGAATGGCAATGGCACTTGCTCTCACAAGGCGGCTGGAAAGGAATGGGAGAGGGGAAAGCAGAGGGAACACGTTGGCCTGGGCCCTTGTTGTTATGCTGTTTTATCCCTCCCATCCAGGCTGACCTTTTTGGCGGCTCTGTAGACACAGCTGGAGTTTGTGAAGGAGACAGATGGGGCCCCATTAGTGCCTCATCATGCAAGCGAACAGCGACGTGCCATTATTCCCAGGGACACGCACTGCATCTCAGTGGGGCCAGGATGACGTTCAGAGACTGAAGGCAAATGACATTCACAGCTGTCTCCTCCAGAAACGAGAGCTTGAATAAAAAGGAGAATTTAATTATCACAGCTGCTTTCCGGTAGCGGTGCTGATCCCTTCCACGGTGACTAAATAAATAAGCTACCTATCTTCTGTAGTCTGCTTGGCACAACATGGAACCCAATACTTGGACTGTCTGTTGTTGGAGACCATAAAGCACGCTCTCTAAGGTGAGCCGCAATCAGAAAGGAGCCGATCTCCCCTCCCCATTGGAATGATACCAGGACTCTGTTCATCAGCTCCCATTTAGAACTGCTGGCCCAGGGTTACAATAAATGCAGCTGAAGGACCTTCCACTGCATGAAGAAGTGGCATGTATATTTATACCTTGGCAAAGTCCATGTTGGAAATAAACTAATTTTTCTAGCTATTTACTGAACTTTTCTATAAAGTGGGTCATAAAGTATCCTCAGTGAAGGCATTTCACTCCCGATGTATTCCAAATTCCTATCAGTCAGTAAAATCAGCTTTCAGAACAGTTCTGTACAAAACAAAACAGCTGCCAACGCACCTCAGACCTATCCTGGAACATCTAGTCCTGTACTCACACAGCTCTGCCAACTGCACCTGAATCCTGACCTGCAGCACTCCCTAATGCCATTCCTGAGCTCCCCACACAGCTGTGTGCACCTCATCCCAGACCCACAACACGCCTGCTAATCCAGCCTCTGACTTCTATGCGCATTCAAGTCACAAATTCTTCTCAATAAATGAAAAGAACTTGGACAAAGAGAAATCCTCATTAGTAAACTGAAATTAAGAGTCATGCCCCTGCAGGTCTGCACTGGCCCTTTTCTTTGTAATTCAGCAAATATGTATTGAGTGAAGCACACATAACATTAACGAAAAGCAAACATTACCCTTCTCAGTACCCTTGGATCACAGGGACAGTGCTACAGTTTATAGAAAGGAATTGCAAACGTCTTGTTCATTTTCAGTCTGATCAACACGTCCATCGATCTGGCTTTGGGAGTATATTTCATTTGAGTACTGGTAGACGTGAAACAAAGGACCTGAATGGAAATGAACGTAAACTCACACCTTAGGGCACAAGAAGAAAAGCTTACTTTGCAGAACCAATTATTTCCATCATTGTATTTCGGAACATGCATATCTCTCTTCCCCAGCATTTCCCTAGTCAATGCTTCATATCCTGGCAAACTGCAAAGGAAAACTGGATGATCTAACACAGAATTAAGTTACCGCAGGGTACATACTAGAGAGCTGTTGGCACATAACTTGACTGTGTTGTGAAACACAAAGCTAAAAAGGCTGCACTAGTGGATGAATGAGGCTGTGTCTACACTTGCTCAACCCTCACCTCCTCCCCGAACGTCAAAGTTTTGCCGCAGCAAGTGCATGTGAGAATGCTGCTTTATCAGGAGAAGAGAGTGAAACCCACTCATTGAGAGTACAAGTATTTTGCCAGCAAAAGCGCTGACAAAAAGCATTCACATACGCTGAGTTTTAGAGACAGGGCTGTGTCAACACAGCCTTGTCAATAAAAACTGCATAATGTAGACATACCCTAAGTCTTAACTACAGAATACTCAAAAACAACAATGGTCCTGTAGTTGTTTTTAAAGTTCTTTTAGTTACAGACTAACATGGTTACCCCTCAGACTTTTAAACATACAGAACACCCAGAGATTGTTTTTGCACCTTTTTTTTGTCCTCCCAAATACCCAGATCTTTTAGCACCAGTTTATAAATAGTAGAGAGGGTCATAAACCACTGCTGTGAAAAAAGGGGCAAGAATAACCTATTGCTTTTTCTTCTTCACCCCTGCACATCCACCATCACCAGTCACGATGGACTCATCACCTCTCAAGCTCACCAGGTGACCTCTCTTTTCCCACTCACCACCCCTGCAAATATGAACGTGTAATAGGAGTGAAGCCAGGCACCACTGATAGCTGACACATTACTGTAACATCTTGTATTTCAGACAGCCAGTCAGAATGCGGCAGAGAACCATCCATCTCCCAAGCCAGATTCCAAGAAGTTTTTTTTCCATCCAGAATATCTATGCAGTATCCTTCCTCATCCTGAGACTGGAAATGAGACCAGAGTGTCACATTCAGATTGTCCACCTGGCAGGACAGAGCAATACACAGTAGGGCATTGGGTTTGGCTTTGGCCCCTCCATCTCTGCGCCCTGGTTCCTATGTGCGAGTTGCTGAACCTATAGTGACTAGCTGAAGATTGGGATTTGGGAATCAGATGGAAGTGGTTTAATAGTTTGCAAGTTTAACCGTTTCCCCTAAGGCTCGCAAATCACAGGACCTTCCATTTTTTTTAAAAAAGGGGGGTCCTAAATTAACCATATGAAAACTGCCCAGCCCTCAAAGTTTAATTTTATTAGGGTCAAAAGAAAAAAAATTTATCGCCACCAAGACAAACGACAATTTTTTGTGAAGGAAAAAAATCATTTTTGGAAACCTCTGCAAATTCACATTTCCAAAGCAAGATAGTTAGTTTATCCTGAGAGAGCCAGAGGGTGTTAGGAAAGCCCAGCAGTCAGTATTACGCTTTTCCTCTCATCTCTACACCTGCTCCACATTACCCATGCAGACATAAATGATGCAGCGTCGCTTCCTCGGGGCAGCTCGCTCTAATGAACGTGTTTATTTAGAAATAATCTTCTCCTTATTGATTGTTATTTGCTTAAATGTCAGCGCTGTGCAAAGCCCAACAGCTCTGACCTATGAATTATTAACAGAGGAAAGGAGCCTGAACATTTTCCCATCAGCAAGTTCACCTGTTGCTAGACTCCTGCTATCAGCAGTGCTACCTTTTCAGAGCAGATGGCTTCATGTGGGTGTTCTAGATGTCTCGGCACTGGACTACAGTGGCAAAGGAGCTTCTGGAGGCTGCTGTGCTAGGTGGATGAGAGAACAATGCTCCAGCAGGAAAAAAAAAACAGGGTAATTTCTGGGCCATATGTGCTGACACCAGTTGTAGGACTGCTATGCTCTTCCTAGTCCAAGGAGGGATGATTTGGAAGTTTAGCCACTGGACTAGGATGTAGATTTAATTCCCATCTTTCCGACTGACCCCCTGTATGAACCGTGGGCTAGTCCTTGATCTCATTGTGCTTCACCAGTAAAATTGGAAAAATAATGCCTCCTTTCTCTATTTAGGTTTGTGAGGGGGTCACTCACCACCGTAGCGGGGGTCCGTCATCTGTCTCCGGAATCAGTCCATTCCGCCCGCACAGGCCTCCGCTCACGTGGTGTTCCCCCTCTGGAATCTTCTCGTCGCGTTGCTCTCTTCGCCACACTGCCCTCCGGCAGTGCCCAACTCACTCGCTCTGAGCCCCCCTTCCGGGGGAATTGATGTCTCTCCAGCAGGCCTGTCCGCAGGCCTAGCAGGCTGGCCGGCTGGCGGTCCGAGTCCCTGGCCCAGCCTAACTCTCTAGCCCTGCCCTAGCTCCAGAGAGCGTCCTGCTCCCTCGGCAGCCAGGCACACACCCTTGCCGCAGGCCTAGCAGGCTGGCCGATTGGCTGTCCAAGCGTCCTGGCCCAGCCTGTCTCTCTAGCCCTGCCCTAGCTCCAGAGAGCGTCCTGCTCCCTCGGCAGCCAGGCACACACTGTCTGTGCTGAAGCAGCCCTTCCCCTTTATAGCTCCCAGCTGGGCCTTAATTGGCCAACGCCGCCCAGCTGGGCTGAATTCCCCGGGCCTGCTCCAGGCCAGGGTTTGGCTCTTAAAGGGGCCAGTACAGGGCAGCTGCCCTGTTACACACCCTCCCCCTTAAATATCTCCCGGGGGGGGGTTCCCCTGCTGCCTGCCCTGTTCCCCAAATCTCAGCCGCCCCCCCATTCCTGCTATGAGGCGGGCCACCGTTCCTGGCGTGTCCATATCCCGTCCTCCTCCCGGAGTGGACCGGGACGGCCCGGGGGGGGGGGAAAGGGGCGCAGGCCCGCCCGTCTCACTGCGCCCCGGCCCAGGGACCCTAAATGCAGCCGCGTTGCTGCGATTGCCTCAGTCCGGATTTTGCTGGCCGTGAAGGCTCTCCGCCTGAGCGATCCCTGGGCCCCTTCTTCCCCCCTCCCTTTTCGGGTACCTGTAGCCTCTGAGGGCCCGTCGGGCTGTCGAGCTGTCTCAGTCATCCTAGTAGGGTCCAGGCGGCCCACTCAAGGGGTCCAGGGTTGGGTCCTGCGAGGTCCCGGCGGCGGTTCGGCCACAGCGTTCCAGCACCCATCGGGGATCGAGCTGGTCCAGCCCGTCGGGCTCGTCCTCGGGGTCCAGGGGGGCTCCTGCCGCTGGTCTGCGCCCCACCTCCATACCCCATTCTGGGGCATTTCGGTCGGCCCCCAGGAACTCAGCTGGGGGCAGCCCCGCCCGGGCCTTAGCCTCCCCAGGCAGGAGTTCGGGGTCTGCCTCCCGCTCCTCCAGTGGCTGGGCCCTGACTGCCCTCTCCCGCCGTCTTCTTAACCTCCCTGCCCCGCCCTCTGGGGTCCGGTCCCGTGACGGAGTGGGATCCGCCTCTGCCCACCCGGGTGTCCTGAGGGGTTCCTCCTCCTCTGGTTCCGTGGGCGGCCAATCCGCCCGGCTACCTGCCCTCCCCCATAAGTCCCGGTCCCCCACCTCGGGGTTGGATTCTTGTTCCTCATCCAGGCGGGACAATGCGTCCGCATTGGCGTTGGCCTTGCCCGCCCTGTGGTGTATGGAAAACACATAGGGTTGAAGGGCTAAATACCACCTCATAAGGCGGCTATTGGTGTCCCGCATAGTTTGTAGCCACTTTAGCGGGGCATGGTCTGTCAACAGGGTAAACTCACCCCCTAGCAGGTAGTACCTTAGGGCTTCAACCGCCCATTTGATCGCCAGGGCCTCTCTTTCTATCACGGAGTATTGGCGTTCTCGGGGAAACAGCTTACGGCTGATAAAAACCACCGGATGCTCTTCTCCACCAACCTCCTGGGAGAGTACGGCGCCCAGCCCAGTGGCGGAGGCGTCTGTCTGTAGACAAAAAGGTTTATCGAAGTCTGGGCTAAGCAAAACGGGCTCGCTACACAGGGCTTCTTTAAGTTGTTGAAAGGCCGAGTCACACTCTGTGTCCCACCTCACTCTCTGAGGTTTGTCCTTCGTGAGCAGAGAGGTGAGCGGCGCCGCTATGCTGGCAAATTGGGGGACAAATCGGCGGTAGTACCCCGCCAGTCCCAGAAATTGTCGGACCTTCCTTTTCGTGGTCGGGGTGGGGTAATTTCGTATGGCCTCTACCTTCCCCACCAGGGGCCGGACTAGCCCGTGCCCCAAACGATACCCCAGATAGGTGGTCTCTTGCGCGCCGATTTTACACTTTTTGGGGTTGGCCGTGAGACCCGCGTCGCGGAGCGTCCGTAGTACTGCCGCCACTTGGTTTATGTGGTCCTCCCAGTCGCGCCCGTAGATGACCACGTCATCCAGGTAAGCTGCGGCATACGCCAGATGAGGGGCAAGCAGGCGATCCATCATCCGCTGGAAGGTGGCAGGTGCCCCGTGGAGGCCGAACGGCATGCGCACAAAGTGGAAAAGCCCGGACGGGGTGGTGAAAGCTGTCTTCTCCTGGGACTCCCGATCCAGCGGGATTTGCCAATAGCCCTTCGTCAGGTCGAGGGTTGTTATGAACTTGGCTTTTCCCAGGCGCTCCAGCAGCTCATCCGTCCGTGGCATCGGGTAGGCGTCAAATTTCGATATAGCGTTTACCTTTCGAAAGTCGATGCAAAACCGAAGGCTTCCGTCCGGTTTAGGGACCAACACGATCGGGCTCCTCCACTCACTCCTGGATCGCTCGATCACTCCCAGCTCCAACATGGTGTGGACCTCTCGTTCCACGACGTCACGCATCCGTCGGGGAAGAGGTCTGTTCCCCTCCCGCACGACCTGACCGGGCGGAGTCCGGATGGTGTGCGTTATTGCTGAGGTTCGGCCCGGCCGCGAGGTAAAGGTCCTGGCGAAGGTTTCAACAAGCAGCTGGGCTACGCGCCGTTGGTTCTGCGACAGGGTGTCCGCGAGCTGGGGTGTCTCTTCCCCCTCGGCGTCAGGGACCCTAGGACCTAACCCGGGTTCCGACGGGTAGGGCGCGACCAACATGCATTCTCGCTCTCGCCAAGGTTTGAGGAGGTTCACATGATATATTTGTTTCTTTCTTCGCCGGTCCGGCTGATGAACCTCATAGGTGACTGGGCCCACTCGTCGGGATACCTCATACGGCCCCTGCCAGCGGGCCAGCAGTTTTGACTCCTCTGAGGGGAGTAACAGCAGCACCCGATCCCCGGGTTCGAACACTCTTTCCTGGGCTCCCCGGTTATACCCTCGCTCCTGCTCTCGCTGGGCTGCCTGTATGTTTTCTTGAGCCAAGGCCCCCACCTGCGTGAGTCTCTCCTGTAGTCGAAGTACGTACTGCAGAAGCCCGACCGAAGAGGAGGGGGTCCGTTCCCAGGTCTCTCTAACCAGATCGAGGACGCCCCGAGGTCGTCTGCCATACAGGAGCTCGAAGGGGGAAAATCGAGTGGAGGCCTGTGGCACCTCCCGCACTGCCATCAAGAGCAAGGGGATAAGCTGGTCCCAGTGCTTCATGTCCGCCGGAGGGAACCTTCTCAGCATCCCCTTCAGGGTGCGGTTGAACCGCTCTACCAGCCCGTCGGTTTGGGGGTGGTAGACGGAGGTCTGTAGCTTGTGAATATCCAGGAGGTCGCAGACCTGGCGCAGCAACCGGGATGTGAAGTTCGTTCCTTGGTCTGTCAGTAGTTCTCGAGGTAGCCCCACCCAGGCAAAAATCCTCACCAACTCGTTCGCGATCGTGCGGGCACGGGTGTTTCGGAGGGGGACGGCCTCAGGGAACCGGGTTGCATAGTCCATGATTGTTAAAATATACCGAAATCCAGCCGCGCTCCGCGGAAAGGGCCCCACTATGTCCAAGGCGATCCTTTCAAAGGGGGTCCCTACCACGGGCAAAGGGACGAGGGGAGCTTTCGGCACGCCGGGAGCTGCGGCGAGCTGGCAGGCTGGACACGACTGGCAGTAGTCTTTGACCTCTTTGTACACCCCGGGCCAGAAGAAGCGGGCCAAAACTCGGGCCAGGGTCTTCTCATGCCCGAGGTGCCCGGCGGCGGGAAGGTCGTGCGCCAACCTCAGCACGGCTCGTCGATGGGTCCGGGGTACCAACAACTGGGCCTCTTCTTCCTGCGTCTGCGGGTTCCGCCCGACCCGGTAGAGCCGGTCGGCTCGTAGCTCAAACCGAGGCCAGTGCGCCGCCCTCTGTGGATCCACCACCGTCCCATCAACACAAGCGAGCTGGATGTAGGCCTCCCGCAGGGTGGGATCCTCCCGCTGGTCGCGGGGAAAGTCGGTCGAGTCCAGCGCGACCGGCATGTCCTCCGGGTCCGAGCGCCCTGGGTTGGCCGGTTCAGCTGCGTCGCGCCCGGCGGGGCCCTCCCTGTCGAGCGACCCCGGCGGTCGGACTGCTTGGAGTTCCTCCCCCAGGAGTTCCACGCGGGGCTCGGTCGGTGCCGGTACGTCTGTAATGAGAGCTGTAAGACCTGGCCAATCACGACCCAGCACCATAGGGTATGGCAGGTGCGGCACCACGCCCACTCGCATCATTCGGGTGACTCCCCGTACCGTCAAGGGAAGCCGGACCTGAGGATAGATCTTCACATCCCCATGGATGCACCGCAGCTGCAGCTCCCCCTCGGCCAACGCGGTGTTAGGGAGTACCTCGGGGCGAATAAGCGTCTGGCTGCATCCCGAGTCGAGGAGGGCGAATACCGCGGGATCCCCCGCGGGTCCCCGGGTGGTCAGGGAGGGGGAGCTAGCCGGGGGAGTCGGGGCGGCCCCCATACCGGCCTGGTCCTGCTCCGCCACCTCCTGAAGAGCCTGGCAGTATTGGGCTCGAAGCTTCACTGACGGCTGTCGCCCCTTAGTCAGTCCTTCGGGCATTGCCTCCCCCTCCATGGCCCTCCCGTCCGAGCTCGCCGAGAGGGGAGGAGGGAACCCCGCAACTTCTCTCTCTTTACGGGGGGGGGGGGGGTTTCCTCTCTCTCTTTTTTTTTTTTTTTTTTTTTTTTTGTATTAGGGTCCACTGAGGCCCACGCAGGGCCCTTACCTCAGGGCCGGGATCGCGTATATGCCCACATTCTCCACCATCTGTGAGGGGGTCACTCACCACCGTAGCGGGGGTCCGTCATCTGTCTCCGGAATCAGTCCATTCCGCCCGCACAGGCCTCCGCTCACGTGGTGTTCCCCCTCTGGAATCTTCTCGTCGCGTTGCTCTCTTCGCCACACTGCCCTCCGGCAGTGCCCAACTCACTCGCTCTGAGCCCCCCTTCCGGGGGAATTGATGTCTCTCCAGCAGGCCTGTCCGCAGGCCTAGCAGGCTGGCCGGCTGGCGGTCCGAGTCCCTGGCCCAGCCTAACTCTCTAGCCCTGCCCTAGCTCCAGAGAGCGTCCTGCTCCCTCGGCAGCCAGGCACACACCCTTGCCGCAGGCCTAGCAGGCTGGCCGATTGGCTGTCCAAGCGTCCTGGCCCAGCCTGTCTCTCTAGCCCTGCCCTAGCTCCAGAGAGCGTCCTGCTCCCTCGGCAGCCAGGCACACACTGTCTGTGCTGAAGCAGCCCTTCCCCTTTATAGCTCCCAGCTGGGCCTTAATTGGCCAACGCCGCCCAGCTGGGCTGAATTCCCCGGGCCTGCTCCAGGCCAGGGTTTGGCTCTTAAAGGGGCCAGTACAGGGCAGCTGCCCTGTTACAAGGTTGCAAACACTTCAGGACATGGGATCGACCAAAACAGGGCAAATATGAGATCATCACCTGTAAGCCTACCCGGCTTTACCTTCCAACAGAAGGGAAACCAACATCTGTTAACATGACCTGGGTGCAGTTCTCCATACAGGGTAGTTGCTGCCTTTTTCTAGGGGATGCTGATCACTCCTATTTAATGTCAACTTATTGGGGTCCATGAAAACCATGGAAGAAAGGATGGAGCAGCCATTTGCATTGAAAACCGATGCTTCCTGGACCATTTTTTCATAGTAGCATGACAGTAAAGGCTGGGATGGTGAAACAGTACCCAAGAGAAGGCCGCAATGGACCTTGTCTCTATGCACTCCTTGTTTCAGTATTCTGTTTATAGATGGAAACACTAAGATAAAACAGATAGGATGGCAGTTTTCATTTAGGCTTTGTCTATACCAGTGTTTCTTAAACTTTTTAAGATCGAGGAACACCAAACAATAATTTTTTTTTAATGTGGAACACCAAGGATATTTTGTTAAGCAAAAAAAAAAAAGGTTGGGGGGACGTTATAAGGTCACCTACCCCTTTAAGGGGGCCATTTTGAATTCTGTTGTTCTCCGCGGCACACCTCCGACTGCCTCGCAGCACACTGCTGTGCCATGGAACACAGTTTAAGAAACACTGGTCTATACTTAGCGCACTTTAAACTTAAAGCGTGGCCATGGTACAAGTGTAAACCACCTCCATGAGGGGAGAAGCTAACAGTGCTGGGAGCTGTCTGGTTCACGCTGGCGCTTTACAGAGCTGTAACCTGCTGTGCTCGAGGGTGGGGAAGGGGGGTGGTTTCACACCCCTGAGCCAGAAAGTTACAGTGCTTTAAAGTGCTAATGTAGACTTCATCTGAGATTCACTGACACAGCACAACAGAGCCTTATTAAAGGAAACGTTAACATTTTGGGTGGGGAACCCATTAAAAAGGAACAAATGGGAGCATTAAGCAGACATTCAGTGTTGACCTGCAACACTGCAGTTTTGTCTCCCAGGCAGATTTGGGACAGTGTACTGTAAAGACTGAGATTTTTAAAAACTCCATTGTTATACGAAAGACTCTAGGGGAGGGACTAATTGCACAGAGTAAAAAGCACCCCTCTACAGAGGCAAAGCCCAAATCCTGTCTACCCATGTGTCTCACACAAGCCTTCAAAACAGGATTTAAATATTGCACAGGCTTTGTGCTGCTCCTCTGCTCAGGGAGAATTTCATCCTCAAAGTATCAATCTCCCAGGCAACAAAAAGACAGGCAGGGGTGTGTACCCATCGTGCTTTGTACAGTCTAACACGTGCCTTCCGTGCAGTGAAGTTCATTAAAAAATAACTTTCTTTACCAAAACGCAGAATAAAATAAAATACTTGATACCATTTCACACAGCAACATCTACTTGCATTTCAATGGCATGTCAGCTCAGCCTGACAGACACTCCATATGCCTTGCTGCTGTGCACAATGGATACATTGTCAACGGTATTAAAGGAACCAGATCTAGAGAACAGGTTTATCCAAGTGTGCCGAATGCTCAGACAAACCCAGGTGAAGGGTGACTTTTACCTAATGTAACAAGCTCCTCAAGTGTGACATTACAGAAAAGCAAAGAAACACATTTAGAGTCAACGCAGGTGTCAATGTGGCAGAGTCCTTACATGAGAGCATTAAGGCTCTGAATTGATGGCTTATCCAACATGTATTCCCGCTTACTAACTACATGAAATCTACACATCCACAGCAATGGCTATACAAACTTATAACAAGACTCCTTGACGTCACGCATCTGAAGGGGTCAAGTACTAGCTCCCACAGTCCTGTAGCAGGAGCCCAAGAAATGCTACCACTTAGCCAGGAGATTCAGAAGTGATTAGTGATTTTCAACGGACCAATCTGACGTACCTTGAAAGGGCCTGTTTCTCAAAACATGCGGAGCACCACATGCAAATGGTCACCTCTCTCTTCTGGTCCCTGCTGCAGAGTTCCCTTTTTTCCTTTTCAACAAAGAGTTAAATAAAATCTCTGGGAAAGCAACTAGCCAACCCCCCAACTATGCAGGAGGAAATCTAGCCGAGCAGTGACATGAGCATTTCATCAATACTCATCCCTAGTGAGTACAAGGGATTGAGCAGACAAAGGGAAGTGCAGTGTCCTCTCCTACATTTCAAATGTAATTTTCCAGATTAAATACATGCATGGTTCTCTCACTGTCACACTGTTTCCTTTCCTGGCGTCTCCAGCTCTGACCCAATAGTGTCATGTTAAATCAGAGCCACATTGCTGCACTGTCTGCCCTTTTGACCTTGCTACAGCAGCTTGTTCAGCTGTTAACCTGCAAACATGCTGAGAGATCCACCTGCCCAACACAGCTACCGGGGTATGCTTTCCATTACATAGGCTCACTGTTCGACCACCACAGCCCCCCACGTCAGCACTGTGTCCCCACACAAGGGCAGACCCCTTCATAGATAGAGCCACTCATATACAGCCACAACTCATCTGTTCTCTCGGGTGTGTGTGTGTGATTCACACAGGATGAAAGGGCCATTTGCATGCAGGGCACCACGCTTACGCACCACTAAGTTTCATTTTACCCCTCAGATTAGGGCTTAGGCTAGGCACAGAGCTTGTACTGTCTGTCCCTCTGCACAGAGGACAAGTTCACTGACATTCCCCCTCTTGTGCCCCTGCACAGGTTTCTACACAACTGATGTAAAGGTCATGTTTAATCAGGTTCATAATATAGTACGTGGCTGTAAAAACTTGGGTAGAGTTTAATACTGCACCATCAGCCTGGAGAGTCTTTGACAAAAGGGAACTTGAACACATCCTTGTAGATTTGGGAAAATGAATCACAATCATTAATCATTTTTACCCCCATAAGCAGTTTCCAGGCATTTAAAATTCACAGGACATTATGTTTCTTTAAACACACAGACATACACACACACACACACACACACACACACACACACACACACACACACACACACACACACACACACACACACACACACACACACACACACACACACACACACACACACACACACACACACACACAGAATAATAAATAAGATTAATAAAAGCCCTGTGCTTTCACAATATCTAGGACCACAACAAGGAAAAGAGAGCTTAAGGCAAATGAAATCACATCCCATTAAGACAGATAATTAACAAAAAAAAAATCAGTTTGTTTGAAAGTGCAAGTTTCTCCTTGGAAAGTATCTCCTGGATCCTAGGAACCCCGAGTGATCCTAGGAATTTTTCTCTATGGTATAGACTGTCTTGTTTGCTGAGATTCTCAGCATTTCAGAGTCACTGCCTCTGCTGTGTTGCTGGGGGGTTTCAAATGCTGTTATCTGCAAATAATGTTTCTTAGGAGTAGGCAAGCATCTATTTAACAGATGAGGACTACTGAGAGAGAGAGAGGCTGTGGATTTTCCTGGTGCCAGACAGTATCCCGGCACACGGTCTAACATAGTCATGTCTTGTTATTTAGTTTTGCTCTTCAGTAGTCTAATAAATAATAATGCAGGCAGCAACAGGGATAATATATTTGTAGGTGGCTGCTGGATTTTCAAACTTTCTTACCAGTACATTCTGGAAAAAGGCTGTGCAGGCAGAGCAGAGAGTAACAGAACTGAGAGCAGATGATGTACTCTTTACAGCTGGAGGCTTGCAGAGTGAAATCACCAGGTGGGAAATCTTTATTAGAGAACCTTACAAGCATTTTTTTCCCCCTAGGAAGGTTTAAGCAGGTGGCCGACAAAGCTGGCTGATCATTTTTGGTCCACAGGTGCACTGCTAACCTCCTGGTTTTTTCCTGGCTTGCTTTGACTTCCGGGGCTTAAGGATGGTGTAGTTTGCATATGACGTGTGCCGCTCAGACAGGAAAGGGACATAGAAAGCACGCAGCAGCTTGGAAGACCTGAAACCAAAAGGGAAAAACAGACCGGACTTAAAGTGATCATTTAGAAAACGTATTTTGAAGTGCCACAAAAGAACAGCCGATGCCTAGTACAGGACCTGGGACTAGGGCCGTGTGTCAGGAATGTGGGGAACAGCAGTGACACAGACACACTGAGCTCCATTCTGCCTTTTCCTTCTCAGTACAACCAAAGCTGTTTTGTATCAGGATTACCAGCTTTACAGAAACCAGACCTGTTAGTTCAGAACTCTTTCCCCTTCTCCATTCCTGCGGTAATGGCAGTAATTATGAAAAGATGGCTTCTCCTCGGTGTGAAGAGCCAGAAGGCAGGTAGTTCAGCCAAAATGAGATTACTCAGAGATGTTATTCCAAAACTCCCTTTCCCCGGAAAAGCACAAGGGAGGCATTAAGAGATAGTAAGTTAGCTGCTTTGCTTTTGGCTTTTCCAGTCTCCTAAAGGCTACTCGTTTTAGGAAGCGCGCTCTTCCCCCTTCTCTAACAAAGCAGTGGAGATGGGGGAAAAAAGCAATTGGCTCTAGGGTCTTGTTTTCCAGCATATCACTTTTCTGCTGCAGCATCTCAAATTAGAGAAGGGCTGAACCATCCTATGTCCTGCCTGGTGACCTGCTGCAGGCTATCAGTCTTCAGGGCATGTTTACCCTGACCCTCTTGGGCTGGGGAGTAGCATTTAGCCCCAATACTTTGCTACAACTGCACCAATGGAGCACTTGTGAGAGAAAGGCTGGATGGCTTTATCAAATTAGTATCCGTTCATCTGGCCGCTAATTGCTGTTGCACTACTAACTTGGTATACTTTAAGTGTATGTATTCTTCCACTGAGCAGATGTCAATTTCTTGGTTAAATAAGGAGTGCAAAAATAAGATAATTTCCTTAATCAGCAGCGCTGAAAATTCCACTGAAAAGCCATGCAATCTTTAGCAATCTCTTGAAATTGGTACTGAGGCCAGGGTGTTTCATTCTGAACACCAAAGCTCATTTCCAGACTTATCTCTTTCCGATTACATTGCTGGGAAACCATCAGCCTTGATAGATGTATAACTAAATGCCATCAATGCAAATGCCTGCCAAGAAACAAAAGGCTGGATAAGCAGCAATAACGGTCAAATCTGTGATTTATAACATGCTGAGAGGCCAGGGCCAACACATAGATCCAGGGTGTGTTATCTGGACGCTCCTGAGATGCTCTATAATTCGAGTAGCTTGCTGATAACCCAGCAGTGATTATGGAATCAAATGGAATGCTACAAGTGCTGCCTGGTGCAGTACTCAATTCACGCTGTTTAAGGAAAAAGTGGCTGCAGGAGAGGGGGTTGCTTTTGTTTAGAAGCAGCATGAAACATATTTCTAAACCAAAAATGCAGCAGGAAAACAATGTGACAGCAACGGCCATTGTGAAACTCCAAAGGCGCTTGGAAAATTCAGTGTGTCACACTACTTGGGATCTAATGGAGGCCACCAAACACATGGTCTCTTGCAGCTTGGAATACAGGTTTCCCGCAAGGAAAGGTACTATTTATTATTTGTATTAAAGTAAGGCCTACAGGATCCAATCAAGATCAGGCCCCGTTTTCCTTGGTACTTACAAACACTGAGTAAGAGACAGCCCCTGCTTGAAAAGCTTGCAAACTAAATTGACAAAGCGTAGGGGAAAGGAAGTATTGTTATCTCCAGATGGGAAACTGAGGGGCTGTGACAGGGTAGTTGCCCTGCACTGGAAGAAAAAGGGTTAAAAATAGCCCTGGGAGAGGGCTGTCCTGGGAGCTAATTAGAGAGAGGCATGAAACAGCCAATCAGAGCCTGGCTAGGCCCTATAAGAAGGGCTCCTGGGCAGGAGGAACATTCCCTCCTGCTCCAGCTCTGGAGGGAAATGGACCTGGTCGCCTGCTAGTACAGGATACCTTGGACAGAGCAGTGCTAGCGGGAGGCAGGGTGAGCCAAGGGAGCTCAGGTCTGAATAAACCCCAAGCGACTGTGACCCAGACAGGCACTAGGGCTGCAGAGAAACAGTCAAGGCAGGAGAAGGCAGCAGGTCCACACCCTCTCGCCAATGATGAGAGGCCATTTCAGACTGTGGTTTGCCTCTCAGGCAGGGGCTGGATGACCACGAGCAATGGGTCACTGAGGCAAGGTGTGTATAGGGGGTTGCAGCTTCCTGGCAGGAGAAACTCACAAAGTGTAGGGCAGTGGTCCCCAACCATTTGAGGTTGCCAGGCACCAGGGGGCGTGGCCGTTTGCCCGCCGGGCGCCAGAGGGCGGGGACACTTGCACGCCCGGGGGCGCCGCCCCATAGCCATGCGCCAGGGGGCGGGGCCCCCCCCAAGCGCCATGCACCCGGGGCCAGCGCTCCCCCCAGGCTCCGCATGCCCAGAGCGCGGGTGGCCAATCCGCGGTGTTCCCGGGGCCAGCGCTCACCGTGCGCCATGCGCCCGGAGCTGGCTCCGGCACCATGCATGCGCCATGTGCCCGGGGCCAAGCCAGCACCGAGCACTTGGCGGGTGCACACAAATGCCCCCGCGGGCGACATGGCGCCCGTGGGCACCGTGTTGGGGACCACTGGTGTAGGGGCACTGCTGTGGGGCAGTATCCTGAAGGAAGGGTGCCATGCTCTGGGAAGAACACGGGTTTGAATGCATGGTGGAAAACAGACATGCAGGCAATAGCACGTGAGACACCACCAGGATAGGGTGCTCTGAGGCTGGGCCCATTCCCGGAGCAACCGGCACCACAGAGGTGAGTCAAGACCTGACACAAATACCAAAAGACTTGTCCAAGCTCACAGAGGCAGAGCAGGGGACTGAATCCAGTTTTGCCTTCATCAAAAGGCCACACCGTCCGCTCAACACCCACCATCCCTCTTGTCTGCTTCTAGCCAAGCACAGGGGCTGCCCTGTGGGATGTAAAATGATGTTTATGTCATTTCAGAAAGGAGAGAATCAAAAGCTGCGTTCATTTACTGCAACAACATTTGGGCCCTTTGCAAATTATAAAGCACCCAGCGTGTTCCCAAAATAAAAGAAACATTGGGAAATCCTAATTCCTTGTAAGATCCTGAGCTGCTGGAATGGAAATGTGTTCTAAGCACAATCACTTAGCAGCAAATAGCTAGAAGGAAGAAGGTAATTTTCACATTTTTTTAAAGAAGGAGCATTCTTCCCAGCTGTCATTTCTCTGTGTGTAGAAACTGAAGTCTCCTCCCCACGCCCTGAGACAATAATGGCTGGAGGCAAAGGCACCTTCTTCACGGAGCAGTCCCTGCATTTCCTTCTCTGCATCTTGGAGCTAACCAATGAACGCCATGTCATCACTGTGCTTTGCATTGGCATCTCCCCACCACGCCTGGTAGCCCACTGCCACCCAGGCCAACAGCAACACAATGCTTGGCATGCACAAACACTGAGATCCCACAACCCTGAAGCTTCGAGCTCACTGCTGAGCGACTTTAGTTTCACTTCATTTCACTCAAGAAAAAGCAATTTCAAGCTGTTTTGTATGCTTGTTAAAAAACAGGAGCATGAAAAATGAGAGTGAGGAAACTGGCCTGCTGAGCCAAGAAAGTAGCAAAGACCCGCACACCAGCACAATCCTCCAAGCTCTGGGCTTGACTGGGGTAGGGAAGAGCGCCCGGTGTTATAATGAGGTCATTTCTTTAATTTGCCTTATGGAGCTTTGCTACAGGACAGAACAGGAGGCGGCACTCTTGGCTGCACTCCTGTGCATAGGGTCCACAGCACTGAAACGGCCTCAAATCACACAGCCTCTCCCTTTCTCGTGTTATGCTGACAGCAGCTTGACAAGAGAGCCTCTTCTTAGTGCCACCTTGACACCATGGGAGCCCATTTTGTCCAGTGGTTGATGATAGAGGGTCTGATTTTTTTTTAAAGCAGCAACACTCAGTAGCTGAAATCCCCAATGAGAATACAGTTAGCATCAACATACGGAAGGGACCCCAGGAGATCAAGTCCAACTCCCTGTGCTGGGGCAGGACTTACACCATCCCTCACGAATGTTTGACCAACCTGTCTTACAAACCTCCAGCGAGGAGGATTCTACAACCTCCACTCAAAGCCTATTTTAGAGCTTAACTATTCTTAAATTGGAAAGATTTTCCTACTGTCTAACCTAAATTTCCCTTGCCCATTACTTCTCATCCTACCTTCAATGAGCATGGAGAACAATTAATCACCATTCCTTTTATAACTGCACTTTAACATATCTGAAGGCTGTTACCAGCTCCTTCCCACCCCCTCTTTTCTCAAGAGTAAACATGCCCAAATTGTTTAACCTTTCTGTGACAGTTCCCTATCATGCTTTATGAAAACTGGCTTATGAATATAAATAAGCATAACTCAGAGATGCTTTGGACAAAATACCTCATGTAACCTATCAATGTTAATGTTACAGTCGGGAGGATCTGTATAGCCTACTTTGATGCATGTAGCATTCCTGTATGTAAAGTTAGAAATATGAAGTATGAGACTGTTTATATTTTTAAATATGCTAATGAGAGCAATTACTGGTTCCCTCCCCCCCCCCCAAATAGCCTTAACGACTTAGTCACCTCAGGACAAGCAAGGCTGTTTACAAGTTACGTTGATCAAGTCCAAAGGTGACTGGACTAGTAAGACACGAGACCATACCACCTTGTACTAGGATTCCATTCTGACCCTGGTATTTTTTGAAGGAGGAGGAAATATAGAACAAAAGATTCCCACCCTGGGAAAAAGACTATGTAAGCAATGGGAAGCTATCAGTCCTTTGTCTTTGGCTGGCCTGGAAAACCCTGAAAGGATAACAAGGGGCTGGAGACCTAGGTCAGAGTAAAAGAGTCTGTTTCTGACCAGAAGATTATGCCTGGAATAAGAACAGCTTTATACAGTACAAATCTGCTTACAGCAAGTTTTTTAGTGAATTAGCAATAGCTATGAGTTCACTTTTCATTTTAATTTAGTAACTTACTTTGATATGTCTGTTTTCACTTGAAGCCTCTTAAATCCTATCGTTTCTACTTAATAAAAACACTTATTTTCTATCAGGCCTAGTGTAAATAATTGTTACCTGGGAAATGATCAGTGTGCATCTCTCTCTTTCGTTGATAAAGAGGGTAAACATGAGCTTTCCCCTGTATAAAACTTTTACTCAGAGAAAGATGGATTTATTTGAGGTTTGATTCCTTTTGGAGGTTAGTTTCCTGGGTGCTGTGCTCTCCAACTGCATCATCCCTGAGCTGAAGTAGTTCAGTGTAGAGTCTGACAATTACCTCCCATAACTTTTCTATGGCATTCCTGTTAATACGCCTTAGAATATGAACCTTTTTTGCTACTGCATCACATTGTGGACTCAGATTGAATTCATGGTCCACTATAATCCCCATATCCTTTTCATCAATACTACCACCTAGCTGCTTAGTTCCAATTTTGTAGTTGTGCATCTGATTTTTATTTCCTGATTCTTTCCTAGAACAGATGACTGGTGCTGGGGGAGGAGCTGCAGGGAGGACCACCCAGAGGGGCAGGGAGGGAGCATGTGGGGGGGCACCCCATTTAGCAATTAAAATTTTGGCAGGGACATAAGGGGTGGTGCACCTCCCAAGTGCTACCATGCGCCACCGATGATTCCTAACTTTTCTTTATTGAACTTCATATGTTAATTTCAGACTAATTCTGTCATCTGTGAGATGCCAGTAGAAATGGCCTCCCCGTGTGGCCATAAACCATGATTGGAGGACTGTCTTTCAGCAAGTCCTGCACTCACCTTATAGTAACTTCCTCTAGACCACATTTCCCTAGTTTGTTTATGAGCATGTTATATGAAATTGAATCAAAATTGTATCATCAAGATACATCCTGTTTACTGCTTCCCCCCATCCTGTAGGCCAGTAACCCTGTCAAAGAAGGAAAGCAGGTTGGCTTGGAGTGATTTTTCTCAACAAATCCACTTTGGCTATTCCTTATAACTCTATTATCCTTTAGGTCCTTACAAACGGATAGTTTACTAAACTGTTCCAGTATCTTTTCCGGTATCAAAGTTTGGGAGACTGGTCTATAATTCCCTGAATCCTCTTTGTTCCCCTTTTTAAAGACCTCTTACTATGTTTTCTCTTCACATGTTCTCTGTGACTTTTCCCATCCTCCATGAACTCTCAAAGATGATTGTTAACTGTTCCAAGATTTCTTCAGTTAGTTCCTTAAGTATCCTACGGTGCAATTCATCAGGCCACACAAATCTGAATACATCTCCTCAGTAATTTAAACATCTTTAACCTGTTTTTTTTCTTTATTTTCCCTATTCTGCATGTCTCAGTCATACAGAAAGACCATGAGAATGTCCTTATGCCTATTCTCTACAAGAACTATTCCTCCCTCTACTCCCTTCCACCATTCACCTTTCTAAATTTTAGAGGTGTCAGACTCATGGCCCAGGGAGCAGAAGCAACCCATAAAATATGTTTAAGTGATCCCTGTGGCATATATCTAAGCTTTTCATTTGAAAACATAAGTACACTGCTTGCCCTAAAAGAGGGCAGCAAAAACCTTCCCAATGGGACCTAAGTGTAAATTGCTGCAGTATCTACCTGAGCCTACCGACAGAAACACCAGCTTAGAAAGACATCAGTAACTGGAGCCTGATGGAACCTCAAATGGGGGCAATACCTAGCAACTGTTGGAGGGAAAGAGTTAGAGGGAGATAAGAGAGGGAAGACAGAGGATGGGAGAGGAAAAGAAACCAAGCGCAGAATGACAGGCAGCTCTTTTCCTTGGGTAATGCTGCATGCAACAAAAATGTGCCAAACAAAATAAATAATGGTCATATTCTTGAAGAAAGGCCATATTCTACTCTTGATCTCTTTGCAAAGCTCTCACTGCCCTCAGAAGGAAATCCACTGTGAACCTTGCGGGGGATGGGTGGGAGATGTTGGAATGAGAGTACAAAGTCCTCAGTCTATGTTCCCTCCACCCCAACGGCATGGACCATAACTGAATGTGGAATTCAACGTTCTCTACGGAGTGAATTTGACATCAGGCCTCCTAGGAACTTTAGAGCAATGTGGTGTTTGTGCCCACCAGAAACATGGGGGTTCTAATACACATTTGCTAATGGAGGCTGCTGGATCCGCAGGGCTGTTGTGTAGGATCTCATTAGCAGGATTAAGAAAGCAAAAAGGAGAGCATTCACGCTGACTCCAGCTACCCAGCCTGAGGATCCAAGCAAAAACTAAATGAGGAACCCTTTAAAAAAAAAAAGCAACAAAAAAAAACCAATGGCTTTGACACCAAGAAATTACCGCTTGGCTCCTAAGACGCTTTCCCCAACAAGGCCTGTCTCTTCCAACTACTTACTTTTGAATAGCAGGTTGTGGCACTGATGTATCTGGCCCTCAATTACAAGCTGAGCTTTCATGTTCATTAAGCAACAACCAGTTTCTAGCTGAAAGGCACTTTGTACAATATGACACTGAGGCAACAAGGCTGCTCTGTGTTAAATAGCCACAAGAGCTAAGGCAAGTCTCAGAGGCCAGGTCTATAAGGAAAGCAGAAGTTGTAATTCCTGGCTGGCGCAGTTCCATTAGAAACTTAATTTAGACAGGGCTCAAGCATTTTCACCATCTGTCGCCTAACCCAGAGCTTCTAAGATAATTGATGACGTATGAAGAATGGGGGAAAAGAGATGCAACTGAATCTATACCCTTGTCATATACATTTGGGTTTGTGGGTGTGGCCTGGATCAGCACAGAACTCCCATTCAGCAGGCCACTAGCTAGATCAAACCTATGAATTGTTGCTCTACAGTAGAGGATCAAGGGTCTAATCCGATGCCTGCTGAAGTCAACAAAAAGCTTCCACTGACTTCAATGGGTACTGAATGTAGGCCCACAGTGTGGCTACATGACTGCTCCTCTCCCCCCTTCAGAGATCTGTCTTGTTTTGGGGAAGGAGATTAAATGCTTTTTTGCTAACACATGTGGCAGGCTGAATTTCTCACCTCAACTGACGGTCAAGTGCCTGCCAGACATTGCATTTCGGAAGTTAGCACTAGTAGGAAGAAGGCAAGGTAACGGAGCCACAGGAGGCTGAGAGGAAGAAAGGAAGCAGAAGTGCTCTGCCATGGATACAGCAGTTGGGATGTTCTGATTATCTCTGCACACAAGGGAGTTCAGAAGCACATGCCCGAGCATGACCCAAGCTCTCTGTGCCCTACTGCAAACCTATTAACATTTGCATTTCCTTACAGTGTAGAAAATTCCCTGTTGATTGTAAAAAAGGAAATAACTATATTTATTAAAAGCCTCATACTTAATATTGAGTAAAAGCAGCATTATATAGCTTAGGGAGCCTCTTACCTATCAAATAAGACATATACTATTTTAGCACAAGATGACAGCCCAAGATGGGTCCCTAATTTTGCATTAAGACTATTTTACAATGGAAAACACAAGGGCAAGAGCAGGAGTGCCTGAAGCTAGTAGACGGCTAAGCCTAAAGAGCCAGAAAATATATGCTTCTCAATTGGGAGCTGTAATATATTTCTCCTTTCCTATGCCAGAATGGCAGCACTCAGCCAATACAGAATTAAATGGACCTGGACAAAGCAGCTGCCTGAGTAGCATAATTAGTTGGTGGCTCGGAGTGCTCTCTAATTCAATTAGCAACACCATTTATCAGAGAGAGCTGAGATTTACATTTGCACTTGCTGACGTCAATGTGAGAATCGCAGCGAGTCCCAGAAGCCTGCAGTTCAGTAGGCATGAATTGAGCTGCTGGGGTCATTTATTTTCAAAGAATAAGAGCTAGAGCGGGGAGGGTTTTTAATGTCCCTCGCTCCATGGCTCTGCGCTGCAAACCTGTAATCTGAACGGACTTGCTGCTTCCCTCACAGCTCAGCTCGAGATGAGGCTTTTTGTATTTTTTAAGCTGCATTTTAATCATGCCTTTTACACTTACTTCATGTTTAGCGAGGGCTGCTTTGGAACGGTTGGTGTGGAACCAGGTGCAGGATTTGATACACACGTACTTGTGCCGGGCTGAGGCTCGGAAATGAGCAGTTTGAGTTTATAAAGGACGCTCCTGAAGCACCTTCTCTGACCTCACGCCATTTCTGTGCACATGTTCACACGAGGGCTTTCTTGGACCGACAGACCCGTGCTGCGCTCAGTCGTGCAAGATTTTACACACGTAGAGCATAGAGGTGAAACGTACGCAGCTCCTCTCTGGAAACTCCTTCTAACCGTCCCCAGTCCTGCTTGAGGCAATCATTTTATAGCCAGATGTTTTTAAACCCAGGCTGTCAGGAAAACACCGCCCTTTAGCAACCTACTATAGAAGATAAGGCTGAGCATGGCACACAAGTAGCTCTTCACACAGCTACCTGAACTTTCCCTTCTCTGGGGAGCATGTGCCTTCTGCCAGTTCCAAGTCCGTTCAAAGTAGGCCTGCAGGGGAGAGGTTGCATTAGCTGCTATTTAAGCTTTCTGCAGGGGCATTCATCTGTCCTGCTAGAGCTTCTGTAACACTGCTCCTCCTGCGTGGCTAAGTTCCCAGTTCTCATAATTACCCTCTCAACTGTAAAAGGGGCAGCACAAATTGCGTGTGTCACTTCAGACAAAAAAACAAAAAAAATTCTGTGCCTTCAGGAGCAATTACCACAGCTTCTCATCACCAGGGAGGAAGCCAACACCCAAGACGGCAGACCTATGTGATCTGTTGCACAGCTCCCATCAGCACTAATTCTCTAGACTGGTTAGAACACATGCACCGCATCCCTGGAATAGTCCCTACCTGCATTGCTCTGGTACCTCAGAGACATTTAAAGCTGAAACAAAGAATGGCGGAAATGAGAGTCTTGCTTTATTGGCAAGATCTGCTCCCCAGCGGGGTTGGCACTCAGCAAGAGTAAGTCTATTGTGTCCTGGGGCAAGCAAAGGAAAGGCCTGCGTAAGCAGCAGGCAGTGTAGTCTCAGGGAACAAGACCCAGATCCGGGAGTGCCCTCTTTGCAAAGGGGAAAGCGGATGCTCCAGTGTCCAGCAGAATGTAGGGGCCACAGCTGAGCTTGCGAGATGAAACGGACTCCACGTCTTGGAGACATTCAACCCTTGGCAGATAGACCTACACTCCTTAGTGATTAGCTCACTAGCCACTTGGTAACAAACCAGGTCCAATCCTCCTGAACTGAGCTAGTATCCAACTGGAGAATGAAAAGCAAAAGCATGGTGCTTTCTAGTTACTTGACTGACATGTAGATGCCTTTTATCTGAGCCAAACAATACTATCTATCTAAGGCAGGGGAGGACAGCTTGCTGCCCATCGGGATTCTATGTATGGCTCCTGATACATTTTGATTATCATTGCTCACAAACAAGGTTGTCAGATTCCTCTGGTTTCAAAGAGTGTAGGTTCCCCCCTCCCACCACTATTACTAAAGTGGCACATATGGAAAGCAAGGGCACATGACGTGAGGTGCGTGCAGACTGTACATAACATTGGCTGAGAGCTCCCTCTGCATCCAATCAAAGCGCTGCTGCGGTTCAGTCGGCACGCCCCACAAATTCTACGTATGTAAGCACGGCTAGCAAAACTACCCTATCCTGGGAGACCATCTTGGTTACAACAATCTTGTGACCCACTGAGATGAAGAAGGGTCACTCATATGGCCCACTTACTAACCTAGGATGCCCACCGCTGATTTAGAGGAACATGTCTGGTCCCCATCACTGTAGTGTCTGAGCACCTCACAATCAGGAACGTATGTATCTTCCCAATATCCCTATGAGGCACAGCAGTGCTATTCTTGCCATTGTACAGATGGGAAACTGAGGCACAGAGGCTAAGTGACCTGTCCCAAGCCATACAAGAAGTCTGTGGCAGAGCAGGGGTTTGAACCAAGCTCTTGGAAGTTCCAGAGAACACTCTAGCACCTGGACTTGTCTCCTTTCTGACAGGCTCATGATTGGGCAATTAAGATGTGAAAGGTTTACAAGTTGGCAGGACAAAACTAAGAGCTTTAGAAACGCATTTGCAAAGGCTTTTCTTGATAGCAGACTAGAACCTGGTCAGAGTAACAAGGTCCTGATCGCAGCTGGGGCTTCTAGGCGCAAAAGCAATAAATCATACCCTGGAAGAGGAACAGAGCAGATTAGAGCTAGTAAGCCTTGTTCATCTTTCTGCTACAATTACTTGGCTCAGCTTTGCAGAGCCCAGACTTGAG
Organism: Pelodiscus sinensis; assembly: GCF_049634645.1. NCBI lineage: Eukaryota > Metazoa > Chordata > Testudines > Trionychidae > Pelodiscus > Pelodiscus sinensis. The sequence goes on from NC_134736.1 coordinate 6,744,055, forward strand.
TTAAGCACTGTCCTAGTCAGGTAGGCCTTGGTTTAGGGCAGAGTTCAGTATGTTTCTATCAGACTGAGCCTTTTGGGTTTTGCCGTACTGTCTGCATCAGGACCCTCTATGGTGCTCAGAACAGCGTGTGAAGTGTTTCAGAATTCCTGGAAAAAGGCTGCAATCAGTAATGAACACCAAACTCGCAGGGTGCAGAACTGCCAGCTACTCCACTCGGACCCTTGTGACTGCGAACCCCTCTGCCACCCATTCCCTCTTATTTGCACCGTGCACTCCAGCCACCCGGACTCAGACACTCTCAACTCCATTTAAGTGGTGGGAGGACACCCTGACAGAGCGCATCCTGAACCAAGTGAGCCATCAAGGTGCACAGCAGCAGGCATGCAAATCCAACCTGCTGCTATGGCAACCTAGACTTCGCCACACAAAAGGCTCTGCACCTCCTTTCTGCTCAAGCTGTGAGAGGCTGATAGGAAACAGTGTGGAGAATTTCAATGCAGCAGGAACACAAGCAAGAGAAGGGAAGCTGTCCAGAGACGCACATGGGGCCAAGACTCCTGCTGGCTCGACTATTTCTCATCCCTTTTCAGTATACGCTATACAAATGACTAGGATGACTGCAGGGCCCTTCCAAGAGAAAAGAGCTCAATAAAGGCAGCGGGGACCTGTGTTCTGGGGTGATGGAAGCCAATTTCTCCCCCGAACCCCAACCCTTATGTGCTTTTGGTCTAAACACTAACTTCTCAACCAGGGAGTGCACAGCCTAGGCTGAGGCGTATGTAGAAGTGCCAAAAAGAAGAGAGACTGTTATTCTACCTGCTTCAAGAGGCGCCTGTCCATTCTTTATTATTCTGCAGTTTTATCTGATTGATTGCTAAAGAGACCGTGATGCCACGGTTACCATGCTCCACAGCTCCCTGAGTCTCCCATTCCTGCACCATGGCACCCCTCTCAGTGGAAACAGCCTAGCACGCTCCCTCCCTGCAAGCTGGATTCACCACACAGTGACGGATCTGATGCCCATTCCGTGGGCTGCCATGCCATATGTCTAGGTTGGTTACTTGTCAGAGTGTACCTAGCCCTTGGGATTAAAACAGGCCCAGGTCCCTTCTGTTAGAGCAGGTACTCCCAGCTGAGCCAGATAAGGTGGCAGAGCTGTATCTGGGTTATAGAGGGTGTGAGAGAGTCCAGTGAGGGCCACACTACAAGGTACACTGCAGAGTGAAACTGCAGGAAGAAAGGCTCCCCTGCATTGGGCCCCAAGGAAGGGACAGTATCTCATGGAAGATGGGCTGTACCTAGCTTAAGACTAAGTGGCAAATTTTTGGGAGGGGAGGGGAGGGAAGGGAAGGGAAGGAACATTGTTAATGTAATTTTAAAAAAAACCAGACCCTTTGGAAAAAGTACATTATTGCAGTTTCCCATCACCCAACTACGTTAGTTTGGAAAAACTAGCTGATCATCTGTCTTGTGCTCCCAATTTGCCCTTGCTAGAGAACCCATGTGAAAATAAGAGGTCACGGGCTTCTGTGTTGCTGTTTTTAATGGATCTACCCAGCAAACCACTCTTCTCATCCCATGACCGTTGCTTTACCGTACCTTTAAAAATAAGGTTTTCATTCTAACTTCTCCTCCTCCCAACAGCTTTCTAACAAGTCTTGTTCAAATAAAAAAGAAAAGTAAATTTCAGCCCACAGTGGATTCTGAGTTTTCGTTTTTAAACTGACGTTTAACCCATTGGGGTATATCACCCTATAAAGCAGTATCAGCCACATGCACCAAAGATGTAGTAATACCAGGCACACTCCCCATGTAAATACCCGTCCCTGTGCCCAGAAAGATTCCTTTCTCCAAGAGGATCATTTCAAGATAACTCCACCTAGTGTATTTCTCCTACTACAGTTTGGATCTCTCTGGTCCGACACCATTGGGACCTGAGTGATCCCAGATGATGGATTTTGCTGTCCCCCTGTAGATCCCTATAGCCCTGGCCTGACCATCGACCTCCCAACCAGCTCCCACCTCTCGCTAGTCCCTGCTGTAGTGACAGCGCCCGCCTCCACCCCGCTGCTGCCGCCTCTGCGTGCACTGGGCTCTTGCTACAGTGCCCAGCTCCTGCTGTCATGCTGGTCAGCCCCACAGCCTCTGTGCACCTGGCTCTCATTGCCCTACTGGGCAGCCCACTATTGCGCATGGGACTCCCACTGCCCTGCCAACCTACAGGGCTCTCAGGCACTAGATCTCAACCAGGACACTCTGACTCTGGAACATTCGCATCCTGCCAGACCAGAGAATCCCAGTTCAGAGAATTTCAACCTGTAGTACATAGATCGCTTCTTTAATATGGAGAAAAGCAAACAGAATAATTCATGCACCTGTCTGCCTCTGTTCCTCCTCAAACTTGTGAAAACACTTACCTGGAAGTATCCAAGAATGGTTTATAGGCAATGCTGACCCATTCTTCTTTGTTGGAAGAGTATCTCGGCTCTCTTGGTGTTTCAGTTGCTCTATCTAAATCTACCAGGTAATGGCATTTGGAAATGTCAATCTGCAAAGAGAAAGGAAACCTTGTTTTGTATGTAATGAGGCGCATTCTTCACTTCCTATCCTAAACCACTGCGTAAACACTCTCATGCATTTTTGAACCACGACCACATTTCACCCTAAAGCTGGCTGCATTTCAGTGGTGGATTAAATGCTCTTTCAAACAGGGAAAACCTGAAGTGTTTCAGATCTACTCAGATGAAAGGTTCTATAGAAATCTAAAATGCTATTACTATTGCTGCTGCCAGGGGCTGCTTCTCTAGAGCAAAGAATATGTACCAGTATGAGCACTTTCTAGGAAGATGAATAAGGAACTCGAGACCTTCCTTAGCGGCGAGGAGTCCTGTGGCACCTTATAGACTAACTGAAGTGTAGGAGCATAAGCTTTTGTGGGCAAAGACCCACTTCGTCAGATGCACATGACATGCATCTGACAAAGTGGGTCTTTGCCCACGAAAGCTTATGCTCCTACACTTCAGTTAGTCTATAAGGTGCCACAGAACTCCTCGCCGCTTTTGCAGATTCAGACTAACACGGCTACCCCTCTGATACTGAAGACCTTCCTTAGCTCACTTAATATCATAACCCAAAGTGAAACAAGCATTCAGCAATGCAGCTCAAATACGTGCACAGAGCAATCAGAAATGTAGCTCCCCATGAGCGTACAGGGAAAGAAGTGTTTTTTGGGAGATCAGAGAAACAATAAATGCGGATTCTGGAAAGTGTACAAACCCAACAGTTAACCATTCACATTTACTGTTTTATTGCAGTAGTGCCCAAAGACCTAAGTCAGCATCCCTTTGTGCTAGCCACTATAAAATATTCAGGACAACACAGTTCCTGCAGAGAAAAATTTACTAAGTTAAGACAACAAAGTCTCGATTCAATGAAGCCAACTGAAAGGCTCCCATTGACTTCAGTGGGTTAGGGATCAGTTTGTATGTGAGCACAACATCCACCATAATGCCATGCATATGACAACTCATCTTCAACCAGAAAACATTGCGTCTGCCTGCTCTCAAGAAACAAGATTCTTGCCCTTAAACACTCATGCAACCAGCATGTGCACACAAAAACGAGTCAGAAGGAAAACGGGGCTTGCCCTAGGTCAGGATTTCTCAAAGTGGTTCACGGACCCACTCTGAGAAAGCTGATACTGGACTGCTCCGGTTTGTTTATTTACCAGCTCTGCAGCCACAGAGCCTCATGACGCCCATTGGTTGTGGTTCGCTTATTAAAGTCAAGGGGAGCCATGAGGCTCTGTGGCTGCAGAGCCAGTAAATAAACCAGAGCAGCTCGGTAGCAGCTCTCTCAGGGTACGTCTACACTACCCTCCTAGTTCGAACTAGGAGGGTAATGTAGGCATACCGCACTTGCAAATGAAGCCCGGGATTTGAATTTCCCGGGCTTCATTTGCATAAGCGGGGAGCCGCCATTTTTAAATCCCCGCTGGTTCGAACCCCGTGCAGCGCGGCTACACAGGGCTCGAACTAGGTAGTTCGGACTAGGCTTCCTATTCCGAACTACCGGTACACCTCGTTCCAAGTGCGGTATGCCTACATTACCCCGCTAGTTCGAACTAGCGGGGTAGTGTAGACATACCCTCAGAGTGGGTCCATGGACAACTTTGAGAAACACTGCCCTAGGTCAAGCAAAGTAATTATTTGAGGTCTAAAACCTCACCTCAAACATACATCACCTTTTCAGTTTAGCAGTGCTATCACAATACACAAGGAAACACCAGGGAAAGAGAGACAGAGACAGAGAGAGAAACTACAGGCAGCAGCAGCTGTAGCCAAACTAAACAGAGCCTTCAGAGGGGTAGTTTAGTTAGTCTGTAACTGGAAAAACTTAAACAACGAATAGCCTTGCAAAAGCTCAGAGACTAACAAAATATGTAGATGGTATCATGAGCACAACCCACTTCTTCTGATGAAACAGAGCCTGATCTGAGAGGCTCACAGGAGAGGGATTCCATCAGAATGCATCTGAACAACCCCCTTCCTTAACTGTTCTGGACGGCTGTTAAACACCAACCCTCATGATTCACTGGAGCCCCCTTCAGTAAATGTTAAAATAGGCAGGGACTGAACTCTGCACGGAGAGTGAAAGGACTAGATCTTTAGGCCTCTCCTCAGGCAAACTCGGCCAGTCAAATGAGCCAGGGAAGTGGGAATACTCCATTGTGGGTAGCTGTGTGTGTGTTGCTGAACTGGCAACGGTGAGTTACCTCAGAAATTACTGTGGGGTAGATATGCCATGGTGGGACAGGCCAGGCTAGCTCTGACGGGGGGCAGAATGAGGTTCCTGGCAGCTCTGCTGTTAGCAGGAAGGCCCAGGGAAACTGAAGTGACCACTGAATGGTAAAGGGAGACAAACCCAAGAAAGAGGATCTAGTGCAGGCATGTCCAAAGTCCGGCCCGTGGGCCAATTGCGGCCCGTGTTCCGGTTTAATACGGCTCCACAGGTAATTTGGCAATATCTATCTTTTATGGCCCCCAACGAATCCATATGTATTAAGATGAATACATTGTAAAATCTCAGTTAATGTCAGTTGGTCTAAATCAGTTATAAATATATTTGGACACAACATGTATACTTGGTGTTATGTTCCTGTTCGTATTTTTTGAACTTAAAAGTTGACAGACAATCTTTATTACCAATAATATGTAATGTACTTTACAATGTTCCTGACATATATTTCAGCTTCCTGGATTTTTTTTTCATCTGGCCTTCAGATATGAAAGGCAGAGTGATTTAACACCTGTTTAGATTTGTCATCCATGTGATGAAATGAAAAGTATGCTGTTTGCAATAAACTTTGCATAAAATAGTTAATTTGCGTTTAATTTTAATGGTTCAAAGAATGTCAGGCAAAATGGTCAGCCCTCACGCATGTTCACTTCCTAAAATCTGGCCCTCTTTGAAAAAAGTTTGGACACCCCTGATCTAGTGCCTCAAACTCAGAGACTGCAGGGACCAAGGTTCATTTCCCAGCCCAATTAGAGACACCCTATCTGATCCTGGGCAAGTTACTGACTTGCTCTACGCCTCAGTTTATCCTCTGTAAAATGGAAGCAGCATCTCCCTATCTCACATGAGGATACAATCCATTTGTGGAGGTGAGATTCACAGATCCCACCATGGCGCGCAGCTAGACGGGTGTAACAGGGCACACTCCCCTCTCATAAGCCTACTGCATGGGCCTGCACTCTCTCTCTGTTTGCAGTCAACTCTCAAAAAATCTGCTAAAACAAAGCAACCCCTCTGGGGTACAAGTCCAACAGGGCTTCTCTCGATGCTCTCTACTGCCCTTGGTTTGTCCCCACTCTGGAATAGAGTGGTGCTCCAGGATTCCTTCCCTGGAGGCAATGTCTTTGCCCTCTCAGGGTCTTTCTGGCCACAGCTCTTCAGCTGAGTCGCTATAATTCAGTCCCTTCCCCATCTGGGGTGCCTTGCTGTCCAGGCCACTTCGCCCGGGACTCAGCCCCGGGATCCTGCAAATAGCAGCGATCTGCAATGGCCCTTTAAAGCTGTGTTGCTGCTAATGTTCCGCTTCCCCGGGGCTCCGGCACGTTCTTCACCCATAGCTTAGGGCCCTGACACAGCAGACTGGAGCACCATCTTCTCTCCTCCAGCTCTAGGAAGGAACTGCTCTTGTTCTGGCCCTGCAGTTCTTGTACTGATTTACTGACCCGATTGTCTGCTTCCCACACAACTGCTCAAGGCAGCTCCGAGGACCTGTCTACTGCCCTTTTCTGAGGCGGCAGGACTACAGGGCCTCCAGCAGGGGTTGCCAGGGCTTAGTCCACACCATTGCAAGGGGGCTGAGGTTCGTCAGCAGATAATTGCCCCTGGTGTTCTCCAGGATAAGCCAGCGTCTGACCCACACCTTTGGCAGCGGAGGAGGAGTTTCCACAGAGGCTGTGGAAGTAATTCCGAAGTAATTTCTCCAAAATGTCATCTCGCACACCAGCACCCAGCTGTGATAGTTGATGGGAGAGGGACACCGTCTCCTTAGACCAACAGGATCCTCAAACAACGTGAAACCCAACTGAACAGTTATTCTTTCCTGCTTGCCTCCAAAATGGGGCAAGAACATCCAATCCATCTGTCCAAATAGGATGCTCCTGCTGCAGAAGGAAATGTGTTGTGGGCTGGCATCACAACCCAATTCCTCACTGTTGAATGATTTACACCTGTATTGCACTCTTCCTCAAGAAAAGAAATATTAGAGTTCAGAATGCCTAATTCAGCTATACTGCACAGTTATAGTTCACCACCGACAAAAACATATTAATGTTTATTGTTGAACACTGCTGCGTAGCTTAGCTAACACTGTGGCAGCAATCTAAACTCTCGAAGTTTCCTAACTTTTGATTTCTTAACTTTTAATATTTTTGAATTTTCTGGGCTAGATTTTGGGAGTGATTTGCTATGCACTCCACTCACTGTTCTTATTTAGCATCACCTCTCAAGATTCTTGAGAGTTTCCAGTCTTGCTAACTCCTTATTTTACCATGAGAGCTACAGTATTTGATACAATATTAAAGCCCCACATTCGGGAGTCGGGTAACTGTGAGACTCTCAGTCTTTACTTAAAAAATATTTCTAGGTCTCATGGCTAGAGTCTTGGAAGCGACAAGAGTGTAGTCTAAAGGCTCACAATGCGTAAAGTAAATAAAAAGAATCCAATATTTACTGTTTTGAAATCACATTTTTAAGATAATCTCATGATTGTGGGAGATTGACTTGTGATTTTTTTTATGCTGCCACCTGCAAGAGCTCTTTAATAGCACAAAATGTCAGGCTGACATGTCCATTCTGTGCTGTCTAGACTGGTCTCCAATAAGCATGCATGTTGCCATTACAGTTATTATTTGCAACATATCTGGTTTTATGCACAGAGACCATGGCTGCCCAATCGATCTCACATGTACACAGTAATCCGTTAACCATATCAAACGGCCAGACATGTACTAATCCACTAGCATGTTCAGCTGGAGCTTAAGTGGATTCACAGGAAATAATAAGCATCTCTGGCAAGATACGCATATAGCCTGGCATGACTGTGCTACAACCTGATGGGGTTAAAGCCTTAATAATACCACTTTGCCTCATTGCTGATCCTCTTCACCACACTGCCTGGCGTGGACATCACACTGTACTTCCAGGGTCCCATGGACACAATATGGTTGCATTCATGCCTTTATCAGCAATCGATGATGCAAGCAGCAGCTTTGCCCTTACAGAGATGTCTGGCAACCCTCAGCTGAATGATGAAATTGTATACACGGAAGCAACAAAGCTGAATTACATTTGTGACCTCTCACTAAATGAACTGCAGGCCATGTCCTCAGGAGGCCTTGGTTATGTCAAGAGCCCCTTCCTGCTGGGAAGACCACTCCCTGATATGAACAGGCTGTGTTGCTCATTGTGCTGCTGCATCTTTTCCATGCTGCTGTTCCCTCTTGTGGCATCTCCTAGTGGCTGCTGGCAGAGAAAGGTTGGCCAACGCAAACACGAGCTGTCAGCCATGAACATTTTTGAGCACCGTGACAAACTTTATTAAATAAATAATCCTAACTCACGAGAGATGCTCTATGGCAATTAGTTCAACAATTCGTTACACTGTGCAGAAAATTAAACATAATGGGAGTGCCTGAGAATCACATCTCCTGGGTTCTGTTCCTGGCTTTGTGACCTTTGGTATGTCATCCAACCTTCCTGTTTTCCCCTCTGTCAAACGGAGCTGGCAATTCCCAACTATCTCTTGGGAAGGCTGTTAGACTTCATTAATTTAATTATATACAGTTCTCTGAGGTTCTTGATGCAAGATGCTATAGACACAAAATCAGCAGATGCAATCGTTTGGCTGCTTTGATTGAGGAAGCAGCAGGGAGCTTAAATATAGTTTATATCGAAATACGTAAATTGCCAGAGACTTCCTCAAGCTGAGTAAAATCGGAGTCAGAATGATGTTTTGAACAATTAAAAAAAAATCTACAGTGCATGGTATCATTCTGACGAGGCAGCTGGGCATTTCCACTGTGACGGAGCATGAGGGGAAGGGGAAAGAGACACACAAAAGGTAAGAACGTGAACTTTCAAACAATAACAGCAACAGTTCCATTGTGATTTACTGCCATCATCAATGCATGCACCTGATGGGATGAAGATATTTAAAAGGCTGCTCCATATCTGGGCACCATCAAATCAGCACAAAACAACAAAACTGACGAGCCATTGAAAATGGCAGGAGATTCCCCCAGAATGCCCTGCTGATGTCTGAACCTGCACATAAAATCCCACCACTAGATGGACAGTAGGAAAATTAAGCAGTCTCTCTTGCTCCATGGTCCCACTAATACAAATAAGGGCACCTTGCCACTGAAAAGTAAACAATGTGCTGTGGAGACAAAGGGACTTCTCAGGGCATTTTGTGCTGGGTCAAAGTCCTACTGTGTTTATCTGTCTGTACAATTTGATAAAGACCTTACAAAATACAGCATCCAAGCCAGAACCGTTTTGATTTATTATCCAGTGCAGAATGGTACCAGGCCACAGTCCTATTGCTGGCAACTGAGGAAAAATATTCCCCACTTGGGGGGCATAAGATACAAATCCCTGTTTATCTCTCAGAAGCTCTGCTTAGATTCTACACTGTCACCTCATCGCTGTCCCATAGTACATAAAGAGGAATCCACAGCAGGCTTCTCTAAACACAGATACTCCCCCTCCTCCCCATGGATTCAGGCAATGATTTGAGAGGGTTTATTGTAGCAACTTGCCTGAGCAACCAAGGTGGGTTGGGCTGGAAGGGAAAGATCAAGGAGTCAGTGGAAGAAGGCCTCTCTCTAAGGTAGGGCTTAGGGAGGATAAAATTTTTCATTAATCAAATGCAAGATAAGATGTGCTATGTTGTATTGTCAACAGCAGCTCCCCATGAATTAACTTTCCTGAATAAACTTGGTTAGAAGCAGTGAAGACCAGGTAAATATCGCCCCTGAAAGCTGGATTTCTTTTTAGGTTTTAGTCCCTAAACCTGTCTCTTTCTAGGATTTCTGCAGTGTGCTGAGTCAAGTGTTTCTTGCAAACTTTGTTGAATGTTTTAGAGTGACTTTTCTGGAGAAACACTAGGGCTTGTGGTAAATTTTTGCTGAAAACAATTTAATTAAGGGGAGACCAGATGGCTCAGTGGCATAACACTTGCACACCAACTGAAATTACACTGCAGGAAACTCAGCTAAGAAGAATATTGAATCAACTTCTTCAATTGTCAAATGGGAGAATTCTAAACCCATAGGGATTTTTGCTGGTTAGATATTTTGTTTTTAAACGTACACAGAGTCACTCAGAGAAACAAACTGCTGCACAAAACAATCAGAAAAGACCAAATTCTAACATACCCTTTTCCTGGATGATCTTTCGGTGGGCCTGAAGCTTCCAATGCAAAAGTTTCTTTGTTACATTATAAAACTCCCCTCTACAATCCCAAATGGTTTTTACTTTAGTCTTATAGATTAAGATGAGGCAAAGGTTGCAAGTAGACAGCACAGGACCTATGCATCCTAATTGAGGGCTAAAATGGAACAGGCCCTTTCCACAGAGAAGAATTTCACTCACAGTGAATAGAGCCTGGAACAAGTTTAAATGCACAACCTCCTCCTCAAAAAAATTTTTAATCTGGTGCAGCTGCTCTGTAAAATGATGCAAAAGAACTGAGTCTGACCACTTCCTGAGTAGCAGCAGGAGACAAAGCATACTTAACAGGTGGAAGGCATGTTACATCATTTTGTAATAATCCTCCAGCTGCATTGCTTTTGCTGGCTCATGAATGGAACGGAGGGGATGCTGGTCTGACCATACAGCACAACACAGAAGCTTGTTGGCTCTTACCGTAGATAGAGCTGAGTTAAAATGTGTCCTGCAGAACCTAGAGGTACCCTATCCAAACAGCTCACATCAATATCACTAAACAGGAGGATAGCTTAGTCTTTGGATCCTTGATCCTTTACAGAAGATGGCCAGGCGCAGGGGGAAGGTGGGGAGTAAAAACAAATTGCAAAGAAGTCTTCTCCAAGATCAGCAACTTTAAACAAAAGTTCAGCTTTTAGGCCCTGTCTATGGGACCTGCCATACTTCTTTGTAACAGATAGTAAACTTCCACCTTAACACAGTTTCAGAGAGAAATGCATTAGGATCTGACAGGACAACTTGCATGAGTAAGTTCTACTTAACACAAGTAAAAGAAACAGAATCAGATGGCTGGGTCTTATCAGATCCTTAATGTCACTATAACAGAATCCTATAACATGCTTTATGATTTCCAGGCAATCCAGCAACAGGAACTTGCACTGGAATCTTGCCAAATGCACTAAGTTCTTTATCTTGTTCTTGGCTTGTATAAGCTTATGAGATATGAGCTCTCTCTTGCAATTTATTAATAGGCTCATATCTCCTAGTGCATAATTCTGGCTGCTCTTTCCAATGCTTGCTGTCAGTCCATCTGTCCGTCTGTCTTTGGAATCTGGGCAAGCTGCAACTCCTGGCAGCTCATTTAGTTCTAGAGACATCCGGGTTCTTCTGATATTATTAGCAGCTGTGAACCAAAGGTTAGTTTTAAAGCCCCACTTAAAATTTACGTCAAGTAGCTAATTTCTGTATTTCTCAAAGTGGATGCATTGAATAAACATATCCCAGTCCTCCTTCCTTGCATCAGAAATAACAAAATTGTAGGGTGACATTAAGAGACAACCATGAAACAAAAATGTGTTTTGTTTCATTAGTCACAGGCTGTGCACAAGCCAGCTGTCTGTGCTAAAAATATGCCAAAGTTAAAGATTTTGTAAATTAAATGCATTGCAGTAGACAGCTCCTCTCAGGTGGGAATCCGCCTCCTTCCCATTTCAATAACCATGTAATAGATCTTGAAATAACAGAGCCTGAATCCTGCGGATTGGTTCTTGCTTTGTTACCTACACGATCTCCTCTAATGTTGTATCAGATTTAACCCTACTCTCAAGATAAAATCTGTAGACTACCATAGCGAACCAAGCTCCTCAGCTGGTGTAAAAGAGCAAGTGTGCTTTGACTTCAATGTAGTTTACAGCTGATCTGCTAGTATGAGTGCCTCCCAGAGAGTCATGAGCTGCACCGAGAGCACCCTTCAAAGTGCTGAAAATGGAGGAGGAAAGGCATCATCTGTTTTTCGGCAGTTCGTCTTATTCACCCCTTTTGACAAGAGAAAGGATGGTCCCATAGCTAGAGCAGTCACTAGGGATCAATTCTTGACTCTGTCACAGACTTTGAACAAGTTATTTAGTTCCTCTGTGCTGCCGTTCCCCACTTGAAATGCAATTTGCCTTATTTCACCTTAACTCACAAGGGTGTTATGAAGAAGATAAATACATTATTAGTCATGAGGCACTCAGATATTTCAATAATGAGGGGCAGACAGGAGGGACAGACGGATAGGCAAACATTTGTCATAGGCATTCCAACTCATAATGGTCAGGTGAGGGAGAAGAACTGTGTGTATTTCTCTATGCTCCTAATTATACTGATCTCAGAAAAAAGGAATAAAAAAAACCATTTAGCTTGGCACTCCCTTCTAAATAATATTTCATCTAAACAGAGGTAAAAAGTTCAGCTGAGCAGCTTCCTTACTGCAACAATATATACGACCCTGCAGTTAGCTGCTTGCAAACACACAGCAAACCAAAATCTCCAACCTGAAGCAAAACTTAACTGAAACATGCAGATTATTACTCGGATACTATGGAACCCTAATAGAGACAGCCAGGACTGGTAGCTATGTCACCTAAACACTCTAAGCTGTGCCTCCAAAGAACCTTTGGGGAGGGAGGAATGGGGGAAAAGGCCTGGTCCTCAGAAAATTGCTTCTGTACTGACTTGATCACCTAAAAAATTCTACAACAGGCCAGCTGGCAAATGGGCTTTTTTTTTTTTAATTGACACTAGTCAACTTGGAAAAGGAACAAATATACCATACTGATGCAGGTTATCTTAAAGATTCCTTTTGAAATGAGCATTACAAGGGTCCCCATTGTTTCATGTGAAGTGCTGAACTTAATTTCTATCTCTCGTTACAAACATCTTGGGCAATTTTACTTACTTAGTTTTAACAGGTCCCAAAGCGCAAAGGAAAATGCCACCCACTGCTCTGTGACAAATACATTTCATTGGTGCGGGTGGGGAGGGGGAAGAATTTTAAAATACTTAATTCCTCTGAGCTGATATCTGAGATCAGAGACTCCAATGGTACACTAGATCAGGAATTGTAACTGCCGGTAATTTTCTTGTTTGTTTACCACTTGAAATGAAAACTAAATGGAGATGATTTACAAACAGAATTCAGACATTTTAACAAACAGATTTTGTTTTGGGATATTCCCAAATGCCACTACAAACAGTTTTTTGTTGTGGATTCGTACAGCCCCAGCACAATGGGATCCTGGTCCATGATGAAGATCCCCGAGGTAACCACACTATAGTACCATTAATACTAATGATGCTGATAGGGTTGCCAGATGGTTTAACCAGAAATACCAAACACCCTTCCCCACAAAAAAAAACCATCAGGAAAAAAATTCTGTTGAGGAAAAAAAACCAGGGGAGTCCAAAGATCCCGAGAGTTGTTAAACAAACAAACAAACAAAAAAAACAACAACAGAGTGACCCCTTTAAGAAATACTTTTCATGCTTTTTGGCCCTAACAGGCTGCTGTCAGCTGTCCGCCATCTCATCTCCCTGCTCCGGGCCGGACAGCTCCCCTGCAGAACCAGGTAAGCACCCGGGATTTTCGCCTCCTGGCTGGGGAAAAAAAAAAAAATCAGAAAATGCCAGACATTTTAGGTGTCCAGTATTTTCAGAACTTTTTATTAGACAGGAGGCGAAAATACCGGCCTGTCTGGGTCAATACCGGACACCTGGCAACCCTAGATGCTGATGATGAAAGAAAAAGACGATGAGCATGTAGTCCTTACATATCTGGATGGCTCTTCTCTGTTTTGGTCATTCATGTCTGCAGGAATGCTCCTTGTAGCCATTGGTCCCTTGGCATACGGCTTTGGTAACTGGCCCCTGAACTCTGATGGGATGAACTGGAGCTGCCAACTGCAGGAAACAGAGGGGGGAAAACTGAAATGAAACAGAGAGCCACCACAATTTTGTAATGAGAAAACAAAAAGCTTATCTAGAGGCTTTCCAGCTAGAAAAGCAGCAAAAGGTTAGATGTATGCACTGCACCTGCCCCCACCCACCAAATTCAGTTGTACCTAGGCAACATACCCCCATTTGCAGAAGGACTTAAGCATATTCTTAAAGAACCACCAAAGTCAATAGGAATATAATGGGCATATATCCTCACTTTTGTAAATTTCACTTACAAGATGCACTCAAACTTAACAAACAAGTGGATCATAGCGTGGCCAACAGTGGAAACACAAGAGGAACTCCCATATATTACTGTAACTCAATTTACACCACACACAAAGGAGAACGCAAACCCGCCCATGTCCTACATCCAGCCTTCTTTTCCCTATAAATTATGGCAAGTTTCCTTAATGATCAAAACAGTTACAAGACGTGGTGAGCGTAGATCAGAATGCTGTGTCAGAGAAATGCATTTTGATTGCCATTAGTACTTAAGACAGTGTTTCTTAAACTTTTTAAGACTGAGAAACACCAAACAATTTTTTTTTATGGGGAACACCAAGGATTTTTTGTTGAGAGGGGAAAAAAAAAAAAAGGTTGGGGGGGGGGAAAAAGGGTCAGGGGAAAAGTTATTGAGAAAAAAAAAGGCATGGGGGAAGTTAGAGGGGAAAAAAGGTCTCCTGCCCCTTTAAGGGCAGCCATTTTTAATTCTGTTCTCCGCAGCACACCTCCAAATGCCTCGTGGCACACTAGTGTGCCACGGAACACAGTTTAAGAAACACTGACTTAAGACGTCCCAGAGGCTTACTGTCAGGGATCTAAACTACATTCCGAAACAAAGGACTTAAATTGGCATCAGACCTTTTCCATCCACATTTAACTTTTGAACTGCATTTAATATTTGCAAGTCAAATCATTTTGGCCAGTCTGCTAGACCAGAATCCAATACAGCTAGGTGCAAGGCACTTCAGCTGGTGAAAGGAACCACTTTGTTCAGAGCACTCAAACAAACACTGAAGTGGTTTCATGGAATGCAGGACTTCAAGCACAGCTTGAATTTCAGGCCTTCCAGGACTAATCCTACTACTTATCTACTGCAACTGCTTCACTGGAGAATCACCAACTGTTATCCATGATCCTGACAAAGCAGTGAGATGTTTGCCCATGAACAGGAGTCGACAAATTATGGAAAACCCTACTCGCCAGACAAAAAGGGACTCGCCACCCTCCCCCACAAAAAGTGTTTTTTTAATGGCATAATTCCTAATAAGGATAAGAACAGTAATTACTAATAAGTTATTAATAAATATCACCCAGGTTATTAATAAATATCTTATAAACCTGCTGCCATGTCTCCTCCCCTTGCTCCATCAGCTCCCCTGGTGCCTGCTGCCCCCCAACCCCTCACCCTCTGCTGTCCTGACTCCTGCCCTTCTCACTGCCCTCAGCCTTCCTGAGACCTGCCCCCCTCCGCCAGCCCTTCTCTCCGCCCTGTGCCCACTCCTTCAGTAGCCCCACACTGATCTTGTGAGATACCCTCTCCTAACACCTCCCTGTACACACCTGCCCTGCCTCTCTCCTCTGGTGCTGGTCCCTCCCCTGCAGGTGTCTGCCCTTCTGCTTCACCCACAGAATCCCTTGGGACCTGCACTCTCCTCGTGCCTCCCCCTTCCCTCACTGCCCCTGCCCCCGCCCCCTTTGCTCTCTTTTTCCCTGATACCCACCCCCTCACCATCCTCTACCCCCGTTCCCCTCATGCCCCTGTGCCCTCACACATGCCTTGCTCCATCTCCACCTTCCTCATGCCCACCCCTTCTTTCAAGCCTTCTCCCAGCACCTCCCCCTACACCTCTAGCCCCCAGTGCCCTTACGCTCTCCTCTCCCAGAATCACCCTGTCCCCCCTCCCACTAACACCTCCCCTCCTGCCCTTTTCCTCATTGTCTGCACTTGGCCCTCTGGCATTTGTCTCTCCTGCACCCCTGTCCCTTGGTGCCTTCCCCTTTCTTCTTCTTCTTCTCCTGACCTCCTCCCCTCAGCACAAGCCCCTTCCCCATATTTTTCCCCTCCTCTCCCCACAGCCCAGCCCAGCCCCTTCCCCTCCCCAGGGGCCAGCTCTAGGTTTTTTGCTGCTCCAAGCAAAACATTTTTTGCACACACACCCCCTTTGTTGTTGTCTTTTACACGTTTGTATTTTGCAATGGTTTTTTTTTTCTTTTTTGTCCCGGCATTTTAGCCCTATAAATAACTAATAGCATTTTCATTCGTTTTTTTCCATAAAGGCAAAGGCGCTTCAAGTGAACTCCCCCTTTCACTCGCTGCTGGATCACAGCAGCCTTTTCCCTGCCCTGTCCAGCCCCTCCCTATGGGCAAGTACCCTTCACTCCCGAGCCACAGGGGGAGAAGGGTGCAGGGACAGCACAGAGCCAGAGGGTGCAGGGAACAGTGGGGGAGTAGGGGGGTGGCTCAGGGAATGGGAGGCACAGAGCTAGAGGGATGCAAGGATCGGGGGTAGCAAGGTGCGGTGGAGACACGGAGAATGGGACGCAGGGAACAGGAAGGGCAGAGGGATTGGGGTCTAGGGGCAGTGCAGGGAATGGGCAGCACAGAGCTGGGGGGGGCAGGGTGTAAGGGTGGTGCAGAGCCAAAGGGTCACAGGGAAAAGGGAGAGCAGAGGGTCCGGGGTGCAGGGGAGGCGTGGGGAATGGGCGACGCAGAGACAAAGGGAGGCTGGGGCTGTGGCAGGACTGGAGCCAGCGGGGCGGGCATTGGCTGTGCCGCACGCCGCAGCCAGCTCCCAGGGACACACGGCCAGAGACGAGCTGCCATGGCCCTTTAAAATCAGCAGGGCCAGGTCACGCCAGCATCCTGGTGTCCCGCCCCCCCTCCTCGCGCCGCAGCTGCACGCAGGCAGCCCGGTGGGAAGAATCGCCGCACTTCTCCCCTTCCCAGCGGCGCTCTGCTCCTCCGCTGACCAGCAGACTGGATGAGGCCGTGCCGCCCGTAGTGTGGGCTTCGACCAGCCCGTCACAACGGCCCACCGGGCCAGTCTGCCCCTGCACTCACCAGCTGGAAAAATCTACTCACCATGGGCGAGCGGGCAAGTGCATTTGTTGAGCCCTGCCCATGAACACCACCTCTGAATAGACAGTACCGTCTTGCAGTACTACAGGTTGGGTGGAGAGGTGGGGGGGAGGGGGCTGTGGGGAGCAGTTGAGGGTTTTTTTTACTCTTTCCACCTAAAATTAAGGGCCATTAGCTAAAATTATTTGACAAGAGTAACTGGCATTTTTGGGACACATTCCTGAGGCAATATACTGGGTACTAACTCCCCATGCTATTTGGAAGATAGATACAGAAAGCCAACCGATCTTCCACTTCAAAAGCTTGCCTTATGCAATCCTGCCCACTTCTTATTCAGAGGCAACTCATAATGGGAAAAATCCCCTCCTCCCTTTACAGAGGTCCAAAGATTTTTCCAAAGCAAAGGCTTCACTTCTTAAAAAAGCTCATTGTTCCTGAGCAACCCTACATCAACAAACCACTATGTGCCTGGGGGCTGCAAGAACATTCAATTTCAAGCTTCCAAACAGAATGGCTGTGAACTACAGTAAGTGAAAGCGCATTGCTTCAGCATGATGATAACAGTCTTGACAGGACCCAAGGAAGAAGCTGCATTGTTACCAGACATGCACATGGCTCAAAGAATTAATACATTTTAAACAGTCTGAAAATTTGAAAAGCAAACAGAAGAGTTGTTCTTGCCAAGGTCACTGGTACATTTGACACAAGTCTGAAGGCCTGGCATTATGGACAGCTGGTGAGATGAATTCTTGTCAAACTATCCTACAAACTTTCTATCCTACAAACTGCATCCTGAGAAGCATACTCTTAAAGCTAATGGTTTCATGGTACTTCCATGTAGGCTGAAAGTGTGCATTAACTACATTTGATGCTTTGGGTAACCAATTGAGATTGTGTATGTACCTTGTAGCCTTGAAATGGTATTTCAGTGTTGTAATTGTTGCCGTTGGCTCTCCATAAAGTTTAAAGAAATGCAATCTGTAGTGTAACTGGAGTTCCTATGTTTTTAGGGAACCCTGGACAAAACAGGGGAGTCACCAATAGCCTGGTCCCTAAATGTAGCCAAGCAGACATGGATAAACAAGACAGAATTTTCAGAAAAGGGATTCAATGGCTAAAAGAACTGGGGAGAGGAGCCATCAATTGAATCGGGCAGCTAAGTCTTCCAGTCATGTAATGTCACATAGAAAGGCAAGTTTTGTTTCTGAAATTCCTGCCATGATATGCGCATCTTGCTCTCACTTTGGCCCCAGTTCAGCAAGGGACTTAACTTCAAACACACGAGCTGACTTCAGTGGCATGAGCTTCAAGCCAGGCCATGCTTCAGTATCTTGCTGAATCAAGTTCTTTATGAAGAGCAACTTACTTATCTGGCAGGAGAAAGCTGCTCGGAAATCGGTACCACTCCTTCCCCACACAAACATTAACTGGCCTCCCCTCTGGCACTGTGTGAATAGTCGGCTCAGTGGCAATCCTATGAAATTCCGGATACAGGTCCAGAGGTCCATGATAGCCTAAAGAGGAGGAAGGTGATGAACAAAGAGTGAAAAGGTGGGCGGTATTCTCACGGCTTGATTTGTTTATATTTAAGCATCCCATCAAAATGCTAGGAGCTTTTCGAGTACATGCCCACCTACTCAATTCGCATAGCTAAAGAGTGCCCATCCCCCTATACCACCCCACTTGCAATATTATAGCAAGGCATGCTTCAACGTCAGCCGCACTTTCCTCACCAACCTGCCAAAATCATGAACATTCCTGTGCTTGTTTAATAACACTTTGATTTTATTGTAGGCCTTTCCCCATACCATAGGTTTCCACTGTTCAAAGAGTTTAGCTTAGTTAAGAACATAAAAATGGAAATTCCACAAGGGCTTTTGCTAAAGTAATAAAAGTTCATATCAATCACAAGCCAAGGTTTGCTAACCTTGGTTTAATGAATATCAAGTGACTGCTGGATGACTGTAACTGAAATACTGCATGATCACCCCGAGCAAAGGACGGGCATGTAGAAAAATGAATAAATATAAAAATAACACTATAGATAAATACTCATACAAAACCTCAAGTTCTTTCAGGGCCTTCTTTAACTGGTAGCTTCATAAATACATAAAATAAACTACACTAAAATGTAGTTAGAGTCCAAATCCCATTTCAGTACCTTGCTATAACATGGCACTTTTATCCCCACTCTCCTGTCACTATTACATATTGCTTCACTCCTGCAAATAAAAATGCCCAGGCTTTAATTTACTTGAGTGAGAAGTTCCACTGAAGTTAATGGGCCTACTCCTGGCCCCAATCCCAGAATGCACATACACACACTTAACTTTAAGCACTTGCTTAAATCCACAGACATCCAGGAAGCACTTAATCATATTCCAGAGCACAAGCTTTACATGCTGAAGAGCTCTATTGAGTATTGCCCCACACGTGTAAAGATATGTCCATGTATAAGCACTGGTCTACACACAGACATGTTACTGGTATAACCAGGTTGATTAGGGTGTGATTTTTTTTCTGATATAATTATATCCACATAAGCCCTAGTGAGGAAACAGTCACACTGGAATAGAGGTACCTTATCCTGGTACAGCTTATCACCTGAGGTGGAGGGTTGTTGCACTTCCGTTACTACATCATATAGTTAACAAAAAAACTTTTATGCACAGAACAAGCCTCAAGTGTTTGTAGGATCAGGGTTTACATCTCAAAGTGAAGTCCTCACTGGACTGTCTTGCAACTGTCTGAGTTCAAGAACAGGACCATCCTAGAAACACTAACCTTTGAATAAAGCCACAGAGCGCGAGAGAGACAACAGCCCAAAGATAAAAACCGTCCCCAGAGCCAGCCAGTTGGAGGACACTGTGTAGTGCTCCAGGCGGTAACGCTGGAATGCGAAGTGGTAACATTTCTATGAGGGGGGAAAAAGTATTAATGTCATTAAACCTATGAGGTAGATGAACAGAAATTCAGCCCCCATGGCCTTGGGGAGAAAACCAGCTGTAAAAGGGAGAGAGCAGGTGGTACCAAATAGAATGCCAAAAGTGGTTAAGTTAAAGAGACAATATCAACTTGAATTCTTTGGAAACTAATTTTTTTTAAATCTATTTTCTACTAAATCCTTTGTAACAGATGCAGCTTCCACCATCAGTGCATCTGTCTGAGCCCGGCCTCAGTTTCCCAGGCTTGTTTCCTCAAAAAACTGCATGGAGATTCCCTTCTTGGGAATTTGGTTTATTTAAAGAACTGTTCAACTGAACTTATCACGAACACTTTTCAACCCTCTTTCCCAGGAGTACTTCCTTATGGAGCGTCACAGGCCTCTCCAAACAGGCCTCCTGCCTAGAAGTTGCTCAAAACCTGTCCAGCTGAGACTTCTACTACAGGCTGAACCTCTGTGGTCCAGGACTCTCTGGTCTGGCAACATCCATGGTCTGTCTATATACAATACAATGATGTGCCGGACCAGCGCATTTGCAGTAGTGTTTAAATATAGCCCTGCCTGACACTTTTTAAAAATCCCTCTAAGGGTTTTTCTGTTCTTCTGACAGGTCTTTTTAACAGACCCAAAAGAAACAGTAGGCAACATACTCAGACTCTGCCCCCCTGTCCCTTTCCTCTCTTGCAGGAGGGTTTATTCACTTCGGGCATGTCTACACTTGCACCCTATTTTGAAATAGGGATGCAAATGAAGACATTCGAAATTGCAAATGAAGCCGGGATTTAAATATCCCACGCTTCATTTGTATATTCACGTTATGGCGCTATTTCGAAATAACAGACTCTGTTAAGACACGGTTATTTTGAGAGAAAACCCTTCTCTTGAAATAACCCTTATTCCTCATACAATGAGGTTTACCAGTTATTTCGAGAGAAGGGTTTTCTCTTGAAATAATCGTGTCTTAACAGCATCTGTTATTTCGAAATAGCGCCATAATGAATATGCAAATGAAATGCGGGATATTTAAATCCTTGGCTTCATTTGCAATTTCAAATGTCTTCATTTGCATCCCTATTTCGAAATAGGGTGCAAGTGTAGACATACCTTTCCTGTCCTAAAATGGTCTCTATTCCTCTTGCATCATTTGCTTTTGTCTGAGAACGGCTGTAGGATTGTTATTTCACGCTCAACGTGTATGGGGAGCAGGGAAGCAGTTTAAATTCTCAGACAGCTCCTACCTACTGGAAGTAAATCAAGTGGTGTTAAAATATGCAAAGCAGAGACACACACCAGAGTATCCCACAGCCATGTTTGGCAGGCGTCCCAAACCACTGCCTTCTCGGGGGCCTTCCTACGGCCCACAGCAATTCTCAGCCAGGGCTATAAATTTGCCAGTAGTACAGGGCCTGATCCTGAGAGCAGGCAGCTCAAGAATTGCACATGAACAGAGCCTGGGGGTGGGAAGTACTGCAATAGCGGGAAGTGCTGCAGGTCAGGATGTGGGGCATTGGCAGGGCTGGGTAAGAGGACAGCACTACAATAGCAGAGGGTGCTGCAGACCTGGTTTCAGGGGCACTGGCAATGGGCCTAAGACTGAAACAGCAAGAGATAGTGTACACAGAATGGACGGTAATGGCAGAACCAAGGGGGGGAGCAGTTTGAATAGTCTACTAGAGAGACTAATGACTCTGATTCATGAGGATGTTCCAGGAGTAATAAATGAATAATTTCACCTCTGTGAAGTTTTCTATTGAGCTGGAACATTTGACTCTACAAAGTGTTTTAATCTACATTTATTAAACCCTTTTATTTTAGCTTTTTTTAAAAAGCAATTTCCTAACATCTAAACAACACTACTTTCCTTATAAATAAGGGAATGATGAAAATTGTGTATTTCAACAGGCACTTCTGACTCGCCCAGCTGCAAAGGTCAAATGTCATAGTTTAATAATGCAATCACATTAGAAGTTTGTCCAGGTTTGCATCAAATGAGGAGTCTTTCAGAACATTTGGGCCACTATTCTGGATTGGGCCAGGGTTGTTCTCACCATGTTTCTAACAACAGGCAGTTGTGATGTTGCAGTGGTAACACCGCAGAACACCCATGAAATGTCATGCAGATTAATATTTGGAAATAGATCTTGACAGCCTAGATCTGGTGTTCAGGCTAATCCAAGATTTTTACATCATTAGCACATTCTATTCAGGCCTTTATGCCATTTAGGGAGGGAAATCTCAACAGTTTTGCTTCTGCATCACTGCTTTACGGGGATAAAATGATTCTGCACAAGTTCTCAACCAACCAGAACTAGAGGATTATGTTTAACCAGCTGCTTTATAAAACACAGCAAACTCGTACACATTTTAACTTTAGAACTGTTGTGTTTTTTCAGTCCCAGTGTCTCATGATCAATCTATTATGTGCCACATTCTGAAAACTCAAACCCCACTAGCTAACAATCAGAAACAGCTGACTACACATTGTGCTTTTGGAGTTGCACTATGAGCACTGCAGAACTATATGGATTCTATTGCAGCAGCAGATGTTCCGCAGATGTTGCTAAGCCTTCAAGAGCAATGATACAGAAGTAAACAGGTAATTAAACCCCCTTTAGGTACCAGGCTATAAAATGCAGCACTTCCCACTGAAACCCACCTGAAGGGCAGAGAGAGCCACAGCTCCACAGAGACAGATGAGAGGATATATGGGAAACAGAAACCGTTCCTCTTTGTGGGGTTGACAGAAGAAAATCATGATCCAGATGTACATAGGAGCTAGCGTAAGCCAATATGGGCGACCCAGATTCTGGACTGAAAGAAGCATAAATGAGTCAATCAATCAAGGCTCATGAATCTAGTAAAATAACTATGAGCATTTTCCTGAGGTCTCATTAATTCTCTCTCTCTCCCTCCCCGGAATGTTTCTTTGTTCAATCCCAAGCAGCATTTCCAGTCTCCATGTCACAGCCAAAACAGCAAGAAATCAGTAAGGGGTGAAAGCTTGCTTAGTGGATTTCTGTCCCAGAATGCAGGGAGGCCAAATTTCTGTCCCAAAATGCAGAATGCAGGGAAGCGGAAGTGGAATCTGGATAATAAGCCTAGAGCCAATTGGAGGAGAGGAGACAAAATCCATCATGAGCTAAAGCTTCTAAGCAGGAAATCAAAAATTCCTGATTTTTGCTTTGTACTATGCTAGCACATCCAGGCATCAGAGATAGACTCCTAGGAAGCTTACATTCCTAACTGATGAAGTGGTTATTTAGGCACTAGTATTTCTAAAACCCCTGTTCAATACAAAACTAACAGTGCACATAACATCTCTCAAGTACCCTCTGTGTAAAGCAGGAAATAATTCATTCAAAAATAACAATAATTACCCTGAATTTTAGTCTGACAGAGGAGGTTGTTCAATGCAACTTTAAATCCTCTCCTCACAACCCTCCAAAAACAGCAGTGTTAAACTAATAAGCACAAAGACATCTCACAGACATCAAGAACAAAACACCCAGAAGAGTGGCTCCTGCCATTAGGTACACAAGTCTTAGGTGAGCAGCAGGAAACCTGCATTTATAGGAATTCCAACTGAGCTTTTACTGGCTTCTGACAATGTCATGCACATTGAAGGAACAGACACAAGCAGCACCCTCTAGTGTATGCTTTCAGGAAGACTGCATTACAACACAATTTCTTAACAAAATTCCAAACATGATCCGAATCCTAACAGGAAATGCTGATCATGATGTTGCTCTCTGCCCTAAAGAGTGCTAGCAGCAGCCAGGTTTGAGGATGTAACCACTGTGTTTTTTCCTTCTCCTATTTTCCCGCTGCCCTGGTATTTTAGAAGAGCATCTTGCCAAACTGCATGAGTTAAACGGACATCTTTTGATTTAAGAGAAACCCAGTATGAATTGGACAATGTTTTGGGGTTTTTTCACACTAAAAACAATGGAGTTCAGTGGCATCTTAAAGATTAACTGATTTATTTGGGAACAAGCTTTTGTGGGCAAAAACCCACTTCGATGATGAAGTGGGTTTCTGCCTACAAAAGCTTATGCCCAAATCAATCTTTAAGGTTCCACTGGACTCCTTGTGTTTTTTGCAGATACCCCTCTGATCACAGTGTAATTTACAAAGGACTAAGCGATCACTCTGAAAGTCAAAGGTCACACTATCAAAATGGTTTCTACTGTCCTTAACATCTGTGAATCTAAAATCTGCCAAAATGGGGTTTAATTGTATAATTTTATAGACATTCCTACTAGTCCCTCTAAGCAGAGATAGCTAATAGAACTAAGAATTTAAACTTCATTTGTTCCCTCATGAAGATAAATATTCAATTATTTCACTGGCACAGCTGTGAAATAGTAGATTAAAGTACAAGAGACTTATTTCAAGAAGAAGTTTTTCACAAATCTGCCCTACCCGGGCTCAATCCTGCAAAGTGCAGAGTGCCTTCAGCACTTCCTACAAGTACTCACATCTCTGCTTCTTTCAAGGTCATGCTCCATATGGTCAGCAGCAAGGGAAGGGGGTGGCTCGTAGGGGACAGAATGGTTTATGAAGAAATAATGACTTGAAAAATCCTAACTAGATCCAATTCCGCCCCCCCTCCTCAAAAACCAGTTCTCTCAAAGCTCTCTTCTGAAATGTCCTGGCAGTTGCATTTAAAATAACAGTAGAAAAGTGCAGAGAACTGAGGGCTGACACTACCAATAGAAGATAAGATGGAGATAACTTTGAGGGATTCTTCTTCCCCCTAAAATTTCAGTCAGGGTTATTCCTGAAGCATTTGCATCTGTGGCTGAAGAGCGTGCACTATACAATTTGTCATACTTACTTGGCGTACTTCAGCCTTGACAGCACAATGTTCTTCAGAGGAGAGGGAGGCATGAGGAATGAAAGGATCATCCTTAAAGAGTCACGACTGTGCGCTATTGTGAGCTCAGGTGTAATTTGCTGCCTCGGTCTGCTGACAGCACCCATTACAGGGTAAATAGGAACCATGCTGTGTTTCTGTAAAGAGTTCTCTGGCCCTGATTTTACTTCCAAGAAAGAAAAGCTGACTATGCAGCAAATAGGCTCTTGCCTAATTTTCAAGGATCTGGGAGACATGGGCTGTGGGGAGCTCAGTTCTCAAAGACCACAACACTCACCATGAAATTTCTGTAGCAGACATTCCATTAGAGAGGTCAGTGGCAGGGCGAGCAAGGCCAAGGCAAATGCCACGTTGAAGTTCAGAAAGCCATTAATAAAATAGAAGGACCAGGGCTCAGTACCTACAAGGGGGAAAGAAAGCAAAGATAATTAGTATGAAAGCCTAAAAGGACTGGATGTTGCAGCAGGCCCAGTCTCTCTCCACCCAGGCCACAGTTAGCGAGTAGCAACTCCAGACGTCGATTCTATGTAGCTTAAACCAAAGAATGTGGTAAGAAGCATCTTACAGGGATGTTAGCAGGTAACCAGTTACCCAGTTAGTATTGGGATCTTACCAGGTAATGGTTAACTGGTACCCAGGGAGCAGCCCCCATGCACAGCCTGCTGTGGGCAGAGCATTGCTCCAGCCCCACCAGGTCTGCACAGGGCTGTTGCTTCCAGTCCCACATGGGGCTGTCAGCCCTGCACAGGGCTGCCCCTTCCAGCCCCGCGCAGGCTGGAAGCCGGCAGCCACACAAAGAGCCAGAAGCAGCTGGACTGTAGCAGCCCCTGCCCACCCCCGTTTAATCAGTCAACTGGTTTATACTTAACATTTAACCGGTTAACTAATTAAACAGGATTTTACATCCCTAGTATCTTACATTAAGAAAAACAGTGTGGCCTAGAGGATTTGAGCAGAACTTAGGTTCTCATTCTGCTTTACCACTGATTTCTGAGTCACTTCCACTTTTCCACCCAGCTATAAAATGGGTATAATAATGTCAGGAGGATATGTTGATACTCAGCCCTCTAGCATGCACTATTACATTGCTGTCTCCATGCAAATAACTTCATTGTTTCTCCCTTTGGGAACTACTTATTCTTAAACAAAAGCACATGCACAACATACTGTCTTTTCCCTTCCCCTTATTAGTGGTTAATCCTCAATGTTACACCCACTGCCTGCTGTTCATGAAGCCCCGGGACATTCTATCAGCCCCAAAAGAATGGGAGCCTCTCAAGACGTAAATGCACGGTACAGCTGCCATGACGCCAGACAGCCACCATTCCATTCGGAAAGCCTATGCTCTGAGAAAGTTGCAACTAAAACTGACAATGCCAAGAGACGCCGCTTCTCTAACCTGACACCCACTAAAGCAGAGAAGCATCATAAGCGAGAGCCCGCTACAGAAGCCCTGGATGTTAAAAGATTGCTTCTGTCTGGAGTGATGCAGTCTCTCAGGCTGCCAGAGCTATAAAAGTTATTTCAAACAAACAAGAGAAAAGAGCTTGCATTCATGCTTTATCCACTTGGGACACCTACTATAAAGTTCATCTATCTGCTAGTTACATACATCTTCAGTCTCTAAAAGTTTCCCTGGGTCAATTTGTTTTTCCTACAGTTTAAGCTTTAAAAATAGGACACAAACACATTTATTCAGTAAACAGCAGCAAGTCAACCCCTCTTACTGACACAACACGCTGTTGGCTGCAAGTTTCGAAGGATGCAAACTGACAAATTCCAGTTCAACTGTCATTCGTTTGTACTCTTAATTCAAGATGCTTAAAATCCTGAACAGTGGGGAATGCCAGTTCCTCTCTGTACGTTTACCATTTTCTTGGTATGATTAGCACAATCAGTCAGTAAATGACACGCGGGGGCTTTAATCACAGTGCTGTTGTGACATATGTCACATGCCGTGGCAATTTCCTGCAATCAAAGCCACTTAAAAAGGGTCTGTGTTGAAATCAATCAGACAACTGAAAAGCAGCAAGGAAAACCTGACACCTCTGCAGCCTGTACAACTAAATATGATTAGAAGTTGAACTGTAATGTCAGAAACAAGGAGCAGGAGTTACCAACGCAAAGCCCAAGCAATTCAGGTTTATTTGGGAATCCTACTTTCATCAGCACAGAAGCACTCGCAGCAATACGCAATTCACATTTTGTGGTGATTTCTTTTTAATTGAGCTTATCAGAAATTCTCCTCTAGCCCCAACTCACCTACGTCATTGCCTTCGAAATCTTAGGTGAGTGTTATCCTTAGCCTGCCAAAGCCCAAACATGGGACACCATGTGTGACAAAGACCCGAAAGGATGAACACACAAAAATTACCCATGCAGCAAATTTGCAATGGCTGTGGGATTCCTTCCTCCAACATAAATAACCCTTTCCATGACTTCTGTTTGACGATTCTTTATTTCTGATGGCTATAATTTTGAATAATAAAAGTGAAAGGGACAGCAAATGTATGCAGAACATAGATAACTTTGAAACTAAAGTGCCCCCTTTGAACGCCAGGGCATTCAAGAGGTATGCAAGTAAGAGAAAAGCCTGTAACATAGAAGGGAATTAAATGTAAACAGTATTATTTATATTACCATAGCTCCTAGGAGCCCTAGTTGTAAGACCAGGATCTGATGATGCTAGATCAGGAGCGGACAAGATATGGCCTGGGGACTGGATGCAGCCTTCCCACCCGCGGCACAGAGCAGCACTGCTCAAGCTGCTCCCTGTGACTCTCTGTGCTGCAGAGGGAGGGTTGGAAATCAGTGCGGGGAGGGGAGAAGATTTGACAGCTGACCTGCTTAGGTAGGCACCTCTCAGCCAGAGCCTGCCTCAGGCACCCCGTCCTTTCTCACAGCCAACTCCCTCTGAGACCCTGCACCCCACTTCTATGCCCGCTCCCCCCTGGGCCAGAATCCTCTCCTGTACCCACACCCTCTCCTGGACCCTGCCCCCCAGATCACTACCCAAATACTCTGTACCCTCCTCCCCGCCCCAGGTCCCAACTCCCTCCCAGAGCCTACACCCTTTCCTACATCCCTCCCCCAGGCCAGAATCCTCTCCTGCACACACATCCCCTCCCAGACCCCTGCACTCCAGATCACAACCCCCTCTCAGACCCTACACTCCTTCCTGCACTCCAGTTCCCTACTCTAAGCTCCCTTCTGCATTGAACATCCATCCCAGGCCCCACACCAGCTCCACAGAAAAGTGCAGCCCTTGACCACTTACCAAAATCCTGAAGTGCCCCCTCAACAAAAATTATAGTCCACCCCTATGCTGGATGCTCTATGGACACAGAAACAAAAAGACAATCCCTATCCCAAAAGACCTTCCAATCTCAGTATAAAACAGGACAAACTATGTTGCTTCTGTCCTACCTCTCTGAACTGAAGTGATAACTGAAGCCTGTTAGTTAACATCCAGCTAGCACATGGCAGCTTGCCTCAGTTTCCCCAGCTAACTGCACCCTACATTCTTTGTAAAGTACTTTGTGATCTACTGATGAAGAGATAGTTAGGAGGTAAGTGTTAAACGGTAACTGAAATTATTATACCCTGTAATAGGGAGCCTTAAAGGGAAATTCTGATTTCAGGGGGGCACCCACATTTAGGAAATGTGGGAAGAATACTCAATATACCAAGAGCAGTGAATAGACTCCCTGGGAGAGAACTCTGTATGTAAACAAGGATTTGGTTTCTTCCCAGCCCTGTTGCTACTGGATTCCATACTGCAGTCGCAATGCTGATGTGGAAGGTGTAGTAACATACCAAACAGAGAGCCGCTACTTCAGTGCTGGATGGAGCATCTTGGGCAAGCAGGGTGGGAGGACAGCTCTTCTCCAAAACGCCCTTCTTCTCTGCAACAGGACTGTGTTCCTTTCCAGTGTTCTAGCACATCAGTGGGCAACATTCCAGTAGTCTCCCCTCCTGGGATCTGCCTTAATAACCCTCTAACACACACACGCAGTACCTCCCAGGAAAGCCAGTCCACCTTCCCACGACATCCCTGCTGGCTTAATTCATCCCTCTGTTCTGTATCCCATGAACCATCTTTTAGATGGCCACAGCCCACCTTCCAAGGCCGGGGGACAGTATCCTTCAAACTGAGGGTATGTCTACACTAGCCCCCTAGATCAATCTAGGGAGGCTAATGAGGGTGACCGAAATTGCAAATGAAGCGCAGGATTTAAATATCCCGTGCTTGATTTGCATATTCCCGGCTGGTCGCCATTTTAGAAATTGACTAGCCGGAAGTAACTGCCCGCATCTACAAGCAGCAGTGAAACGGGATTCCGAACTAAAGCCCTAACTCGAATTATCTGGTATTCCTCCTGCAATGAGGTTTACCTGTAGCTTTTTCCAGTGGAGAGATGCCCTGTTCTATCCAGGTCCTCCAGAGAGAACAGGGCCTGCCTATTATATTCGGTGTTTCTCTTCCCAACAGGCCTTGCTTTAGTCCATAGTCACAGGACCTTGGGGAAAACCAGGGTCAGATGCAAGTTGGGCCGAGGCTCCCCTGAGAGAGGCACAGCCACCTCATGACAGACTCCAGTGACAACATACAAGATAAATGGCCGGGAGCAGTGTTTTGATGCAGAGGCCCTTTCCGTAAGTTTGCTGCAAAGTGACTGTACTGCCCTCTTAAGGAGTAAGAGCTGGAGCCTTTCTCCTTGTCCAAGGACACATTTACGGCCGTGGCTCAGAAAAGAAAGCCTAATCAAACAGGAATAATTGTATCACGCAGGCTAGTTAAGTGACCCACTGATGCACGGTTTTATGTAGAAACACAAGCTTGAGGTCTGGTCACTGGAAGGAGGGGGGGGGGCGCCTCTCACATTTACACATCTCTCTGCCTCCCAGTGCAAAATGTCTTCATCTGTGTCATTCAGAGAGGCTCAAGGTGACTGGAGACAGCACAACATTGAAAAGGCCACCACACACAAGGCCTGCTCCTGTTAGTGTCCTTTGGGATGAAGCTACTACCCATCTACAGAACAGTGGGAATAAGCTTCCATCCTGTCATTTTCATAAGACTAAGAATTGGAAGGTTTCTCCCAGGTCATTCAAGCAGAAACAGAAGAATAAACCATGCAAATCATATGGACTCATTGCTCCACATCCAGATTAGCAGTGGTCTATTAAGAGAGAAAAGCTGCTGCAAGTGGAGGAAAGAGAACTGTGCAGTGGTTTTAGCAGGGACCACTGATGCAGCAGGCTACCTATGAGGAGAACCCACAACAGAGATTACTGGGCATCCCAGAGGCAAAAAATTTCAGCCTCCTGTTCCAATTCCGGGGCCACTACAGCTTTTAAACTCAATGAGCCAGATAAAATAGGCTTTTTCATATTACTCTTTGTACTACTGTAGCACCATGGACCTTAACTCCACTGTACGAGGTG
Organism: Pelodiscus sinensis; assembly: GCF_049634645.1. Classification (NCBI taxonomy): domain Eukaryota; kingdom Metazoa; phylum Chordata; order Testudines; family Trionychidae; genus Pelodiscus; species Pelodiscus sinensis. The sequence goes on from NC_134736.1 coordinate 6,774,127, forward strand.
CTGAACAAACAGATGCAACTCTAGTGAATTCATTCAGGGCTGAACCTAACCCCAAATGCTTCCCAAGTGTCACCACATGACAAGTCACAACAAAAGCTCATCACATAAATGGGACAGCACATCAGACAAATCCATGGGGCCAGGGTCAATTTACTGCTCAGCTAATTATTCTCTCCAACTGTTCATCTCAAGAATACACATCAGTGATATCCGCATATAAGCCGCTGTCCTCACGGACACAGGACTCAGGATAACTGACAGTAGAAATATTCACTACATTGCGTGCCTCCATCAGAGGGGGGAAAAGGGGGAAAACCTGCTCTTCTTACCTGCAGGATTGCAGCTTGTAAGCAAGGAAGATACTCTACCATGTTCAGATACCACGTTTATGGATGTGGCATCAAAATGCAAATAGAGCAGGCAGCAAATTAAAGGAGAATGGGGGTACCAGTGTTCCCTTTCATATATGTCTGCCCAGAGTGTAACAGCCTCCCCCTCGGGTACTTTGCACTGAAGGGATGTAGCCTATGCTCACACAACAGGCTACATCTCTCAAAGAAGGAAGATCTACGTTCCAACTAACCTCCCGACTGGCCCATATCAGCTTGACTCAGGCTCATGGAGCTCAGGCTGAGGAGCATACAACTGCAAGGGGGAAGATTCCCAGAATGCAGGCTCCTGCCTGAGCCCAAACATCTACACTAATTTCACAGAGCCCAAGCCCTGTGAGCCCGAGTCAGCGGATATGAGCCAGCTAAAGGTGTTGAACTGCAGTGCAGACATATCCTTAAAGTCCCAGCCACTCCACGACAGACTCCAGTGATAGCAGAAGATGGAAGGCAAGAAACAAGGAGCCTAGAACAAGCCTTTAATCCTGATGCTAAAGATCAGCTCCTAGTAGATTTTTATCCCCTTTCCACAAAAGCTGGGAAAGTGCAGAAAAGGCTCAGCACATGCTGTCAGTGTTGGCTCTCCCTGGGTGGTGACTTTTCCTTACAAGTAAACTTTGTAAAGCTTTCGACACAGATAGCAGGACGCCCGCCTGGTCACACAGCATTTGGCAGACATTTCACCAAGCCTCTTCTATTCACATGAAGCATCTCTGTGCACAAACACTTCAGAAGGGATCGGTTCCCAGAAGACCCTGGAAATAGCTTGCACGCTAGCGTAGGAAGGTCAGGATGGGCCCATGCCAAACCCAACCCCAGCACTAAAAAAGAGTCTTAAGTTTCCATTACATAGGAGTCTCCAGAGGCAATTGGTGAAATGGGTTGGGGGCTCACCAGTCACGTGACACCTTCCCCCCCCGCCCCAGACCGGGGAATGGTCGGGATAACTCCCCTCTGCTCCAGGCCACGCCTCTCTCTACCCCTACTCCCGAGCAATGCAGCCCAGAGGACAAGCGGTGCCAGGGGCTGGTGCTGGCAGCAGAGATCTGTCCCTCCCTCCTCTGCACTCACTGGCAACAGTGGGAAGAGGTGCAATGGCCCCAGCCCATTTCTAGGGGCGCAGGGGCTGCTAAATGAGCCTTGGGGGAGGCTTCGCAAGCCGCACTTTGAGGAGTGGGGGGAAGAACCGCATACAGCTCGTGAGCCGCAGATTAGCCACCCCTGGTCTAGATCATCCCTGACAGGTGTCTATCTAACCTGCTCTTAAATATCTCCAGTGACGGAGATTCCACAACCTCCCCAGACAATTTATTCCAGTGTTTAATCACCCTGGCAGGCAGGATGTTTTTCTTGATGTCTAACCTAAACCTCCCTTGGTGCAATTTAAGCCCATTGCGTCTTGTCCCATCATCAGAGGCCAAGGAGAACAATTTTTCTCCCTCTTCCGTGTGACACCCTTGTAGAGACTTGAAAACCACTACCATGTTCCCACTCAGGCTTTTTTCCAAACTAAACAAGCCCGATTCATTCAGTCTTCCCTCACAGCTTATGTTTTCTAGACTTTTAATCATTTTTGTTGCTCTTCTCTGGACCCTTTCCAATTTCGCCACATCTTTCTTGAAATGTGGTGCCCAGAACTGGACACAATACTCCAACTGAGGCCTAATCAGTGCAGAGTAGCGTGGAAGAACAACTTCTCATGTCTTGCTCACAACACTCCTGTTAATGCATCCCAGAATCATGTTTGCTTTTTTTGCAACCGTGTCACATTGTTGACTCCTATTTTGCTTGTGGTCCACTATGACCCCTCGATCCCTTTCTGCAGGACTCCTTCCTAGACAGTTGCTTCCCATTTTGTATGTGTGAAAAGATTGTTCCTTCCTAAGTGGAGCACTTTGCATTTGTCCTTATTAAACTTCCTCTCTCATACTGGACAGCACCCAATGCTTCTGAGGAAGGTGTAAGAACTGCCTGCTAGGCAGGCAAGCACTAATCCTGCTCCTCGGTCCCGATTAGGTCTCTAACAGAGAGTGGCCTAAAATCAAAAGTTTTATTACCCTCCCAAAGTTTCTGTGATCATTAATTATGACAACTTGGGATGTTCTTGATGTTCAATCTATTTTTAGATATTGCTAAAGTGTAGGCCTCAAAATCTTCAATCAGTTCCACAGTCTAATTCCACCTCGTGTGAAGAAATCTGCTTTGATCTGTTTTGAATTTTTGCCACCTTGATCAAAATCTAACCCCATCTCTGCCACCGACTTCCTTTGTGATCTTGAGCAAATTGCTTTCCCTATTCTGTCCCTCAGTCTTCTGATCTGGATTTTTATCATACCAACCACAAAGCAAATGGGTGTTATAGGCTCCCTAAACAGCTCTAAAGAAAACAAGAGCTATATCTGACTAAACATTATTATTGTTCCTCTTCCACAGCCAAGGTCTATCATTTGTCAGGAGCAATTCTTATGTCTGAGAGAAATAAACAGCGATCAGAGGAAAGCCAAAGCCCATCTGACTCCTTAACAAACAGCAGCATGCAGAATTAATTAACCTTTTGTCTTTCTCCAGATTCCTGCAAAAGCCCTTGTGGTTAACCCTCTTCTGCTGAATGGCAGCAAAGCTCATGCACTACCACAGAAGCAGGAAGATTCCCCAAACCACAGCATGGAACCCATGAGTTCATGAAACACTGATGAGAAGTGAAAGGGGTAAGAGGCTGCAATCTGCATCACATCTGGGAGAGATGGGAAAGCCACAAACAGGATTACATTTGATACCAACACTCCCCCGGCACTGTCTTGCTTTGGTTTAAGAGTGTAACCAACATTATTCAGATAGATGATGAGTCATGCAGTGCTTTGTTACAAACAATCACTTTGAGTAACACTCATGAAACATGTAGAGGAAAACATAACTGCACCTTGGGGAGCATGTGAAACTTACAAAATTGGGCACAAATAAAATACAATGTTGTAAAATTGAATCTCCAACAAGTTCGCTGCTAAAAGTTCTTTACTGTGAAGCGTAGGCTGCTGTGACATCCTGTGAGGTCTCTGTGATGCACCAGGACTTCAAAAGCTAGAAACTCACGGAAAGCAACTTAGTTTAGCATTCAGCAAAACAAACAGGAAATATAAAAATATAAAACGTGGGCAGCATTCCTGATTCAAGAGAGACATCCAGTGGCAAGAGACAGGAACTGCCTCACTAGTGAGCTCAGAGGAAAAGTCTGAAGGACGTCCTTGCATCCAGACCGGATCACAAACACGTGGGTTTGTCCCGCAGAAATTCAGAGCATTAGTTTTCAAGTTTATCTGCCACAAATGAAATGAGCCCTCACAATCCATCCCAATAGTTTGTCATAACACACTCACCATAAAGATCGGGTCCATGAGATGTGAAAACGTTGTATAAAACTATGTTGAGAGGAGTGATTACCAGCTTCCCGTAGTAATAGCTATCGACAATCACCAAGGGGACCTGAAACAAAGCATTTAAAATGCACGTAATACTGGTGGCTTTCCCAACTCCCAATCAACAAGGGCCTGATCACTGTGTGGTGTCCATATTTGTAACAGAGAATAAACAGCCTTCCAGCTCCCATTTTTTTATATATAATGGAGATTGCCTATCTCCTAGAACTGGAAGGGGACCTTGAAAGGTCATCAAGTCCAATCCCCTGCTTTCACAGCAGGACCAAATACCATCCCTGACAAATTTTTGCTCCAAATCCCTAAATGGCCTCTGCAAGGCTTGAACTCACAACCCTGGGTTTAGCAGGCCAATGCTCAAACAACCGAGCTATCCCTCCCCCCATACTGCACAAATGCTAGGTACATGATGCCTGGCTCTGACAAGGCTCCTACAGGACAGTCATAGCTTTTCAGTGCTGCAGCTTCTTCCAGGAGCACACAGGGTTACGCAGTTCTTCATGCAGCATGAACTGGAGATGCCGAGAGCAGAAGGGGAGTTTGGTTCCTATGCCCCTGCTACTCCCTTGCCCTGCTAAGACTGGACAGTGAAGGTCAAAGGCAGAGGTTTTGAGCAGCATCTCATTAACCCCACCAGCCTTTAGGGCGGAGCATTCAGCAGCAGCACCCAGTATTGGCATGTGCTGCTTTGAGCACCAGGATGCATGTTTTTTCCATCCCTCTGCATCAGGTTACAAGCACTGTACCTGCCCTGCACCCTCTCTACAGGCACACGAGACTGACTTTCAAGTTCTGAGTTAGACTGATTCAGCTAGAGAGGGGAGGAACAAGTAGAAACTAAAAGGCCTCTGGGAGCAGCAAGGGGAAGTCAGTCCTCAGAGGTGATGTGCTCATTGCATGGAAGCTACACAATTTCTCTGTCTTTGAAATCACCTGTAAGAATGAGAGGCGTGAGCTAGGCACAGAGATGTTCCTAAGAGCAGAGAGTGAGAATATTAAGCTGTTAATAAGAACCTTAACAGACACCGAGCAATTCTTCTGAAAGGATGTTCCTTGCAGATGAGCCCTTCCTCTGCTACAACTCCAGCCCAGCTCCTCCTGTTGTGTTTTACTACAGGAACTTACCAAAAACAGGATCAGGGCAACCAGACACCAGTTCAGGAAGCTCTTCCACCTCCGCTTTATGATCAGGAAGTCAAAAGCAATAGGCAGCCTGGCAAAGACAATATTTGCATCAGGGACACTCTTCAATTTAGTAATCACATTAACTTGCAAGTCCTTACCTGCTCTCCCCCCTCCCACAGGCCGAGGAAGACAGTTAATGGGAGGAGGAACTCTCTCCCATTAGCTTCAAGCCAGGAACTTTCTCCCTGCTAGTCTTTCATCAAATGGTTCCTTTTTCCAAGGTGACTGTTTCAGTCAATCTAACAGGACAGTTGTGAGCAGCTTAGCAGCAGGGATCAAACCTGAGGCCTCTGGATATTAAAGCATGACCCATGAAGGCCTAAGCTAGAAATCCAGGCTGGGCTAGCCCATTCCGTAGCAAGCACATTAACCTCTGTACGTGGCCCACTCCCCATCACGGCACTACACTGAGAAGATAATATACAAAGGCCACCTAGACTCTGGGTAACATGTACCATGTTATGGGAGGGTTTTCCTAACGGTGCCACAGCCTCCCAGCCAGACAGGTGGGCACTCAGCCTTAAAAAGCACAGAATCTCTCCTTACCCAAGAGCCACGCTGAAGGGCCAACCCACAATGGCTCCAGCTGCCACTCCCAGCACTGCTATAGACGTCTTATCCATATACCAACCCGTCATGGCAACTACTGTGGTATACATACAGAAACTGCTGGGGAGAAAGGCTACAAAAACAAAACAAAATAGTGGTCAGTAAGGATTTCACATAGGTAAAAACACTGCATAGGGTCAACTTCATGCTCTGTAATAGACAGAGCACAGTCTGCTGTCATCACTGGGAATGAAATCCTAGCTATGCTGAAGCCAATGGCAAAATTCCCACTGGTTTTGACAGTACCAGAATTTCACATCAAAAGGCCTCCAGTAAAGAGCCTTCTCACTCTATTCTGCCAAGATTAAGCTTAGAAATATTTCCTCCAAGATCCCTTTGCTCATAAATGCCAACATTCCACAGTGACAGCCCAGCCAGAATGCCAACATTTACAGATGTTTGATTACCCACAACACTTGCTCTATCATCTGTGTCCTTTCTTAATCGTGAAAATTATATGTACGTACTCACAGGGCAAAGAGAGACTGAGATTGCCTGGACATGATCCTCTAGGAACCAAGTGGAATTACAGGGAAATAAACAGGGAATGAATGAGAATTCCATGAACAGTGATGGAAAGCCACTGCAAATAAAGGCAGTGCAAAATTGAAGATCTCAGATATCATCTAGCTGTGATACTTCCTCTTCTTCTGAGGCCATATCATCAAATGCAAGAAGCCATTGCTTGGAATGACTTCCAACTACCATTTTTGCAAAAAGCATCCTTTCACATGCACACAACACCTACCTCCAGTGTTTTACAAGACTGGATTGCAGGTTACAAGGGTTGGTGTGGCAAAGAACATTTAAATCGGGGGGAGGGGAAATCAAGGCACATTATAATGCCAGGCTAACACAAAATGTCACCTTTTCTCTCCCTGGTTAATAGTGGCCCATTGGCCCACATGGAAATATCAAAAACATATAAGGAAAATAGTCCCAGAATGACTAAGACTCAGTTTGAGAGCAAGGGGATTTGAAAGGCCTGGGTCATTCCACTGAGACTGGGGATAACTACAGAAACAAATAAAGACAGGAAACTTTCAAGTTAGGTGGTACACATCTGGAATAACAGCTGCTCTTTGGACAGACATTCCATTAGAAAAGTCTGCAGAAAAGCAATTGTCAAGCACAGGGCATAGAGTTATGGGAACATTTTAAGGTAATGCTTTTAAAAAAAACCTGCATTTGAACTTTTCTTTCCAGGCTTTCCTGGAGCTCCACCTGCCGTGGAGCAAACCTACCTGCAGCTGAGCAAAACATGCCAGTGCTGAGAACTAAGAAGGCTAACATCAGCCGGCTCACATGCAACCCAAATTTCTTACATACGGCCCTAGGGAAAGCAGAGAGAAAAATCAGACATAGAGTCATGGAAACATCTCCTGTGAACACGAGAAAAAAACTCTTTGCACGAATCAATAGCTATTCTATACAGAGCTGAAAGCCACTCTTGGGAATCCCAAGCTGGATGGCTTTCACTCTTCAGCCTCTACAGACAAACAGAGGGAGGGATTATGGATGATCTAAACTTGGATTTTAGCCCCTTGTACAGCTATGCCAGTTCAAACTCCTACTGTACAGATGGCTTTCACCAGGGTAAATTGCACTTGTACGAATCTCAGGAAGACAGGAAATGCCAGACTCAGTCAGACCTGTGGCCCATTGAGTTCAGTATCCTGTGTCCACATGTGCTTCACCAGGGTACAGTATTTGAACTAGGGGTTTGCACTGGTACAGTTACACCAGTAGTTGCTATTTCAGAGTATATCAGGCCTGTTATACCAGTCACAGAAGCTAGCCATGAGCAGCCCATACCAAAGGCTTCCCAGAGTCATGATCACTGCCATACTCAAGACTGCTGCCAATGGAGATGCCAACTGGGATAACGACGGCTCAAAGAGAAATGGCAGGCAGAGACTTCCCACATAGACCAGCTAATTGCATGTTCAGGCTACTGCTTTATGGAGGTACAAACTCCACTGAAGGAACCGCTCAGATGGGAGCAACAGTGCAAGGAGACAGGAATGCTACTGAAATTTTAAGCTATCCAGTGCATCTCAGCTGAAATCACCTACATAAAATCAAGTCCCCTATTTCCCTCCTCTGACACACCCAGTACAACTCAGCTTTGATTTTCCTACCCAGGAATTCTGCTGATGTCAATGGGGGTATGTCTACACTACCACCCTAGTTCGAACTAGGGGGGTTAATGTAGTCATACGGAGTTGCAAATGAAGCCCGGGATTTGAATTTCCCAGGCTTCATTTGCATAAAGCCGGGCGCCGCCATTTTTAAATGTCCGCTAGTGCGGACTAGGTAGTTCGGACTAGGCTTCCTAGTCTGAACTACCTAGTCCGTGCCGCGTGTAGCCGCACGGCACGGAGTCCGCACCAGCAGACATTTAAAAATGGCGGCGCCCAGCTTTATGCAAATGAAGCCTGGGAAATTCAAATCCTGGGCTTCATTTGCAACTCCGTATGACTACATTAACCACCCTAGTTCGAACTAGGGTGGTAGTGTAGACATACCCTGGGAGAGCTGTGCGCACAGCCTGAGCCAAATGCTGAGTTGAAACTTGTTCAGTGGACCTCAGAGCAGAATTTGTCCACAGAGGCAGAATTCTAATCAATGTTTCTCTAGGAATCTTTGCTGGATACATATTTTGACAGCTTTCAATGTGAAGCAATATAATCCACGTCAGGCATTTTTATATGGGTTTTAGGTATATTTTCATCCCTCATTGTCAGTGGCAACAACCATGTTGTTCATACTGGGCTATTTGCTAAGCCACTACTTTTGTCTACTCACTTATAAAAGTAAAGCTCACAAATGCAACTCAGGAAGGCCAAGAGACATCGCAGGAAATAAAAGACAAGAACCTAGAAGAAACATTCAGAGTCAGAAACTGAATTTATAGAGGGAACCAAAGTGCCTGTTGGTAAACAGTGGAGCAAAACTAGAAAGGCTAAGGCACTATGGAGTAACTACTTCCATAGCGAGAACCCCACAAGATCTACTTATTAAACGATGGAGCCAAAGTCCATGTAACGTGGTGCATAATCCTACACCCACTGAGATCAATGTCAGAGTTCCCACTGACTTGAAAGGCACAGAATCTGGCCCTTTGACACCAAGTCGTTTTTGGCAAAACGGTGAAAAAGAAATGACTCCACTGAACTAGGCCTTGGGCTAGCCTGCCTTCTTTTTCAAGTCCTGAGAAATGAAGTTTTAACTTCAGCACTACAAAGGAAAGCTATCCCAAATATTCACGTGCTCTGTCTGCCTAGTGAAAACACATGCACACAAGAGCACCTAAGGGGTGTGGCAGATAGGTACCCTAACAACATGTTTTTTATAAATGCTTCTTTTTCACTCTCTCATCCCTGCAGGTTATCAGGTGTTGTATGATTAGTGCACCATAATGACATTTGTATTTTGATTTTCAAAATTAAGTGTTTAAAAAAAAAGATACTAACCATGGCAGGGACGCCAAAGCAATAGTGGATGAAATTTCCAGAGCATACTAGTAAAATCAGCTATACATCTTCCATGAAGTTTAACAACAGGCTTGTGACTAAACCCCCTTACACTGCTTTGAAATGCTCAGTCTTTATGTCATGGTCTGCGATCTGGCCTGAATATGTTCAAGATGCACCTTTCACACATCTTCTAGCCTGTCTTCGGTTCACAAACCCTACTAATCATACTCCTTCTGCACCCATGTAGACAGCTATGTGCATGCACAAGCACACTAAATAAGAATTCTGATGCCCTGTTTATCAAACAACTGCTTCCAGATGATTTTTTACAAGGAAAATTTTGACACGAATGATTTACCTTATTTGTCTGTAGAACTCTAGCATGGAATAAGGCTGGCAATGCATGAAGCCACAGGTAGGCATAGGAGCGTATGGCATAGACTGGAGAGTATTCCCAAGTCTGGAACCCTTTCCCATATACGAGGTAGTGCATCTACAAATGCCATTAAAAAATACAGGTTAAAAGGAGGACTTGTTTTTGCTTTAGCCATTAGCAAACAATCGCATAAATTGACTGATATGTTGAGGATACAGATCAGCATGAGGCAGCTGTAGGCAAATTCATAACAAGAATCTGTGCAGACCAATTACAAAAACCCAAATTCCTCTAGTAAGGAGGAGAAGCCACTCACTGGTTCCCAGTAGTTAAACGTCTCATCACAATCAGAGATGTTACTCAAGAGGGCAGCGCAGAATCGGGCTGAGATGAGACACTTGAAAGCTGTGGATCCTTCCGGTGCCCAGACCTGGCTTGCCTTGGTCCCGGCTGGCCTAATAAAGAGTAAAGAGTGCCAGGACTTACTGGACTGGATGATATCAGATAAGGTAACAGGATAAAGAGCAGCAAGGTGACAAAGAACAAAATAAAACACAGAAAGGGAGTGAAGATACTCAGGGAAGCAATGAAAAACCTGAAACTGCATGTTTGTACTCCCTCTTCAGAATCCTTAAAACACACCAGCGTCCCCTGTAAGGTAAATGTTTGGGTGGCCACCCAGCTGGGATTCAGGTTCTGTCCAACTGATTAGCAGAGCGCCCACAGCTGGCAGCATGTGTTTCTATTGGTGGTGCACATCCACACATGCCTCAATGCACAGAAAAAAATGATTCCACACATGGATGGAAAAAAATTAGAGGGAACACTGAATCATACTGTAAGTCTCCAGCTCTTTACATCCTCCTTTCAGATCCTCCTTTACATCCTGCTTCTACTCACGGCAAGCATCTTGTTCATTACATTTAAATTCAAGTTGTATTATCCTTCCACATGTCGAATAAATGTTGCTTCTTAGACAGTTACTTGGTTTAACTGACCCTCACCAAACCTGGGACCCTTTAGAGACATTTTCCTCACTCTATTTTATGTATGTATATGACCCTATCACTTTTGTATCAGAACAATTCACAATCCTTAATACATTTATCCTGACAAAAAACAGGATAAACATTTGGGCTATGTTTGGAATCATCCACTTGGATGCAAGTCACTGCTCTGCTGCAGTCTTCCTTTGGCAAGTCACTCAGTTCCTCTGTGCTTAAATCCTCCCCACGGCTAAGTCTAGACTCGCGGCTTTTTGCGTGAGTAATATGCAAATTAGGCTAAGCGTGGAATATCGCCGAGCCTCGTTTGCATACCTAATGAGCCACCATTTTTTTCAGAAGAGGCTCTTGCGCAAGGACTGTCTACACTGCCCCTTTTTGCACAAGAAAAACCCTCTTGCGCAATGTCGTTCTTCCTGAAAAGTAATAGGTGTAACGGCATTGCACAAGAGGGTTTTTCTTGCGCAAGAAGGGGCAGTGTAGACGCTCCTTCTTGCACAAGAGCCTCTTCTAAAAAAATGGTGGCTCATTAGGTATGCAAATGAGGCTCAGCGATATTCCACGCTTAGCCTCATTTGCATATTACTCGTGCAAGAAGCCGTGAGTGTAGACTTAGCCATGGGGAGGATTTAAGCACAGAGGAACTGAGTGACTTGCCAAAGGAAGACTGCAGCAGAGCAGTGACTTGCATCCAAGTCTCCAAATCACTGGATCATCTTTACACCCCTTGAATCCCCATCCCAGCATTTACTCAACCCTGCCCTGTTTAGGCAGTGAGGTTGTATGGCATCTTGGCACAAAGTGCTACACCTGCGTTTTAAACCATACTGAGGAAATGTACATGGCCAAAGGCTCTACTTGTTGGGTGTTTTGTTTGTTTTCATTACTACTGTTATGCTTTGCTACAGATCAAACCTAGTTTTGATGTCACGGAGTCCATCCTATTGGGGTCCTTGTACCACACACGCCACCATGGCATATCAACAGTTGTACGTGAAGGATGCCCTGAGTCCAGACAAATGCGACCAGTTCAGCAAATACTCATTGAGTCCTTCTGGTACAAGAAGTGCCTAGAGCTAGGCTGTGGAGCAACCATTCTGTAATGTTAAACAAGTCTGAGCAAAGCCATTGCTAGTGTTTAACAATCCCAACCTACATAGGGTTGCCCCATGAGGCTTTGGAGTCTGACAGGGTCTCTCCCTTTATAGGAAGCCTAGCTGGGTAGGGTAATATCTGTTGGTCTAAAAGATACTACCTCACCCTTGTTACTCTAACATCTTGGGACAAACACAGCTACACCACTACTGCATGGATGTTTTCAAGATATCTTCATCAAGCACCAAGAAGGTTATTCTATGTGCCCTCTATCTGCAGCTCTCTCACCAGGTGGTAGGGTGCCTACTCTACACCTTGTCCATGCCATCCCCAGAGCAGATTCCCCCCAAGATGATGGACTGGCAAGCCAGGCTCTCCCTTCCCAGGTTGGGCGCCGGGCTGGCGGGTTGGGTTCCCCTTTCCTTAGGGAGGGTGACGGACTGGCACACTAACCTCTTCCCCCCGCAGTGGGATGGGCTGGCGGACTGGGTTCCTCCTCCCACCCCCGCGGAGTGATGGGCTGAGTTGATGGCCCACACCTCACCCACCCATGTGATGGGTTGGACTGGTGGGCCTGGTTCCCCCTCCCAGGTGTTGGGCTGAGCTATTAGGCTGGGCTCCCCCCCCATAGTCCAAGCCATGGCCGATTCCAACCACCCCCTCAGTGACTGACTGGCTGGCTAGCTAGTGCCCCCCCCCCCCCGGTAATGGGCTGGGCTAGCGGGCCGGTCTACTCCCCCCTCCCCCAGGTAATGGGCTGGGCCAGCGGGCTGGTCTTCCCCCCTCCCCCGGCTAATGGACTGGGCTAGCGGGCTGGTCTCTTTCCCCCCCCCCCCCCCGGGTAATGGGCTGGGCCAGCGGGCCGGTCTACTCCCCCAGGGTAATTGGCAGGGCTAGCGGGCTGGTCTACTTCCCCCCTCCCCTGGGGAATGGGCTGGGCTAGCAGGCTCGTCCCCCCCCAGGGTAATGGGCTGGTCTCTCCCCCCCCCCCCCAGGGTAATGGGCTGGGCTAGCAGGCTGGTCCCCGCCCAGGGTAATGGGCTGGTCTCTCCCCCCCCCCAGGGTAATGGGCTGGGCCAGCGGGCCGGTCTCCCCCCCCGCCGGGTAATGGGCCGGGCAGGTGCTGGGCTGGCGGGCCCAATCCCCGCCCCTTGGGGACAGGCCAGCAGCGCGCGCCGCCCCCCACGGCCAGGCCCTGCCCGCGCGGCACCTACTCCGCCTTGGCCTCCTCCGAGCCCGGCGCCTCCTCCCGCGGCCGGGCCGGCTCCCCGCCGCCTCCCCTCGACCGCTGCCGGGCCCCTCTGGCCGCCATGCCTCGCTCGGGCAGCCGCGCGCCGGGCTCCCCTGCCGCTCGCGGGGACGCGCGGGCTGAAGCCAGCGGCCGCCATGCTTAGTGAGGGCACCGCCTCCCCAGCGCGCGCGCTGCAGCCGCCGCGACACGCGCTCTGCTCCCCTGAGCCGGGCTTCGCGCTGCTCGTCGCGATGGGCCCGGGCGGGGGAGGCAGGGGAGCGCGCGGTGCTCACTGGGCACCGGGGGGTATGCAAAGGAGAGCGCCCCGCTGTGCACCAAGCGTGTGATGCACACTGGGCAAGGGGGTGTGCAAAGTAGATCGCCCCACGATGCATTGAGCGTACAGCACTCACTATGCAAAGGGGGGGTGCAAAGGAGAGCGCCCCGCTGTGCAACAAGCGTGCGGTGCACACTGGGCAATGGGGTATGTGTAACGTAGATCGCCCCACGATGCATTGAGTGTGCAGTGGTCACCGTGCAAAGGGGGAGGGGGTGCACATTGAGCATGCAGTGCTCACAGTGCAAAGGGGGCGGAGAGTGCAAAGGAGAGCACCCCGCTGTGCATTGAGTGTGCAGTGCTCACCGTGCAAGTGGGATGAATAGGAGAGTGGCCCCCTGTGCACTGAGCATGCGATTATTATTGTGCAAGGAGAAGTGCACCAAGAGTGGCCAGCTGTGCAACGTTTGCCAGGCTCTCCGTGCAAGGGGGGGGTGCATAGGAGGGCACCGTGCTGTGCTAGTCTCATTGTATACAGAGGTTGTATGTTCTACTCTAATAGTGCAAGACAACTGTGTGTTTAACTGGTTAACTGGCCTGCCGGTGCAGCCCTCTTGCACGCAGGTTGTTCCAGCCAGGCTGGGCTGAGCCTGCCATGCGGGGGGCGGGGACGGGGGGGGGGCTGCTCTGGTTGGGCACTGGTTACTCCAATAAGCATGCAGATAAGGCAAATACAAGTAACCCGTTAACCCTTTACGTCCCTACTGTCAACTCCAGTACTCCACCAGGACTAGAAGAATAGAAAGGAGAACAGGCCCGTCCATTGAAACATAGAAGACATTGCAGTAAGTAGGTCTACTGTAGCTACACTATTTGAATAGCCAAAGTTGCATAGGTTAGATCGATTGGGGGAGGGGGGGAGGTAGCATCGACAAGGCCATAGTGCAGGGGTGGGCAATAATTTTTGCAGGGCTTTGGGTGGAAGGGGAGGGGCTGGAGGCTATAGAGAGCGAAAGTGTGTGTGGAAAGGATAGACTTTGTGACACAGATTGAGGGAGCCGTGCAGAGATGGGAGAGTATGTGCGGCAATGTGTGTGTGTATGGCACAGGTACAGCGGCACCAACTGCATGTGTGTGACAGACAGTGACATAGAGTTTGTGTGCCTGGCTGCTGCTGGTTAAGTTTCTGAGAGAAGCCATGTGCTGACTCTTTAAGACAGGGAAAGCGGCGAGGAGTCCTGTGGCACCTTATAGACTAACTGAAGTGTAGGAGCATAAGCTTTCGTGGGCAAAGACCCACTTCGTCAGATGCATGTAGTGGAAATTTCCAGAGGCAGGAATAAATATGCCGGCCAGGATCAGGCTGGAGATGATGAGCCTGCATATTTATTCCTGCCTCTGGAAATTTCCACTACATGCATCTGACGAAGTGGGTCTTTGCCCACGAAAGCTTATGCTCCTACACTTCAGTTAGTCTATAAGGTGCCACAGGACTCCTCGTCGCTTTTGCAGATTCAGACTAACACGGCGACCCCTCTGATACTTAAGACAGGGAAAGCACTCCTGCTCAGTTGTTGCTCCCCTCTCCTGCTCTGCAGAGATGAGGTATTGGGGGGGGGAAGCCTGTGTGTATGAGAGAGAGAGAGAAAGCAGGAGCATTGAAAGCTTAGAAACAGTTCAGTGCCTCTTAAGACAGGCACGTCTCTGAGTCACTTACCATCCATCCATGCTTCAAAGTGAAGCAGTGCTGCTGTGTGTGACTCTCTCCCCAACCCCTGCCCTGCAAAGATGGGGTGCAGGGGCAGGAAGACACCCTGACTTCAGCACTCCCCTCTGCACAGCTAGCAGGAGAATCCTGGGAGCAACTCTGCTGCAGGGTGGAACAAGGTGGGGGAAGGGGCAGCTGACCACAGCAGTTGGCTGTAGGCATGCACCCTCTTCTAAATCAGCTGGGTGTGGGGGAGAGAAATGCTTGGACTGTTGGCTCAGGCCCCTGGGCCTAATTTTTGCTCACCCCTTCCATAGTGACTCAGGTGCTTGTGGCTACTTAAAGTGTTTGTTTTCTTCCACTGCGCAGTTTTTGTTTTTTGCGCAGTTTTTGTTTTATTAATTGTTTATTTGTTTTCTTTATAAAAACAACTGGAACATTCAGCACAAAACTCTCCATTCAAGTAATATTGTTAACATGATAGCTGTAAACAAACCAAACTGTACTACAGTTCCCTTCTCATTGTAACTTTAATTTGGCCACCTGGCTTTTGGGGAATATTTCCTGGCCTCCTTTCCCAGTTCATTGGGTAGCTCAGTATGTTACTGTTCCTGCTATTAAGTGTATCTCATAAAACATGGCAATTAATTATTTGCATTTCCAGAATATTCAGCATTTTAAGTTGTCATCTAAACATTTTACCAGTATGCATTTTGGATTTGGTTAAACAATAGTCCTTAGAGGGAACGTTTCAGCCTCAAAGCCCTGTACATACATTCACTTTTCAATGTAGTAATTGTTGTATAATACAGAAGTCATCTTAAAATCATACATGTTTGGCCTTAGATAAATAGAGCTTTTCTTCGTATAGGGCCTCATCCAGTGTCCCCTGAAATCATTGGGAGTCTTTTAACTGATTTTAATGGGCTTTGGATCAGATCCAGAGTTCGTTATTTTGAGAAGAATCACCCTATGTGAGGAGTGTAGCATGGATCACTTATTTTACTGGGACAGTGTGTTGACTGCAGAAGGCCTTGTAATGAATATGGAGGTAGCTACTGAGCAATAATGGCTGATTTGTTTGCCCATGAGGGTAGCTTTTATACACCTATTTAATGTTTAGTCATTGCTAAGTGTCTAGTTGCATTGCTATGGCAATATTTACTCTCAAATGCTTTCAGTAAACAGAAAGTGTTACCAATGTCTCACCTCACAGCTTCACGGTAGCTGGTGACATCAGCACTAGTTGATGATGAGGAATGAGCTCATAAACAGGACCAGATCAGTATTTCTGGCTGCCTCTGCTCCACCAGTCCAGTCTAGTTACTGCACTCACATCCACACAAGTGTGCTGAGGTTCCTGTGTGGAATTTTTGCCTAAGACTCCTGACGAACTGCATAGCTAAGGGTAGGACTCGGGGTTTGTGATTCCAGAACAGTTGAGTGCCATGGAGGAGAGTCTTATGTCATTGGGCCCATCAGAGTCCACGGAGACTGAGGTATTTTTTGTAAGGGGCTAGTATCCTTGTCTCCCTTGACTCCTGATCTCAGCCTGATCCTTTATAGTGTTCTTTTGAAAACATTAGGCTACCTGATTCTGTTCATAGACTATTTTAGAATTATTTCCTTTTTAAATTCACCCTCCACGCATTCTTCAGATTCCTTCCTAAACATTTTGTGTGTAGACACGTTATTTCAAAATAACGTATTTCGAAATAATGCTGTAGTGTAGACATACCCTCGGATACTAACCCAGAGGTGGGCAATAAAATGGTAGCGGTTCACCAGGGTTAGCCCGGGCGGGCCACTGTCACTCTATTTACCTGCACCCCTGCAGGTATGGGTGATTACAGCTCCCATCGGCTGGGAATGATGATCTGCAGCCAACAGGAGCTGCAATCGCCCGTACCTGCGAAGGCACAGGTAAATACAGCTGTGTGAGGGCCTGCCATGGGCTGACCCTGGCGGACTGGATCCAGCCCGTGGGCCAGCATTTTCCTTCCCTTGTACTAACCCATCTCTGAAAAGTTTAGCTCACAGTTGGATGGGGGGAGAGGCTCAGGAATCGTTAAGCACTGGAGTGAAGATCAGTGCAGGATCAAGGCCTTTGGGCCTCCAGCTGTGTTCACAGGGTGCCCAGGTATTGGATTGTGTCTTCCTTTGTATCTTGTGTGGAGCTGAGTCTATTGCCAACACCCTTACAAATAAATGGTAACAATAATGTTTCATTTTCTATTTCCAAAACCTCTTTTCTCTATAAAAGGGTCCAAACATTGAGATGTTTGAAATCTTCAGCCATATGCCAAGGTCCCTGCCCTGAACGCTGTGGATACCATCTGTGTATTTTACAGTTCTGAGGATGCTCTTGCTCATTAATTACAAAGACTAAAATTCTCCAGGGTTGAAATTCTGCTGCCTGAATTAAGACCGGCCCTCCACGCCACTCTTATTCACTTTTATAAGGAAAGATCCAAAGACTTCTCCCTGAGAGGTAGAGGCAGAGCCCTGGCAGATTCCAGCAGTCTGTGCCTATAAAAACTATAATTCCAATTGGAAGGAGGACGGTCTAGCCATATATGTTGGTACTTAAAGCTTTCTGTGTGGATTCCACAGCGTAACAAGAATTGATTTTATAATAGCAACACAGTTACTGTCTGCCATTCTATTTTGTATAGCCTTCTACTTGCTATTCTGTGGAAGGAAACTCTGTTAAGAATCACTCGAATAATAACAGTAAAAAACTTCAAATAGGAAAAAGGTATGGTCTGGGCAGATGGCATAGAGTTTGCAGATCACAAATTCTAATCCCAGCTCAGAGAGCTCCTTGTGGCCTTCGGGAATATGAGAATAATACTGTTCTGAAGGGTCTAGAGTAGTCTGTGAAGCTTGGTGAATCTGAAAAGAACTAAATATTATAATCTCAGTAAGGAAGATATTTTACACACACACCACCATTTTTGTATCAATAAAAATAATGGCATGCTCTTGTGCTAAGTGAAGGATTGGAAGCACCATGCCCAGCTGCTGGGAGGGTAGGGAACATCTTTTCAGTTTGGCTTTTCAGAGATCAGGGACGTGCCCAATGTGGTTTTGGGTTTCTGTTCCTAGATGATGTCCCTGTCGTGTTTCTATAACCCTCACCATGGTTCCTTGATGCATGCCACCGGCCATGCAGAAGTGTGGACAGACTGGAACAGCACTTCCAAGTTCAGTCAGTATGGCTGGAGATGCACCACCAATGAGGACGCTTACTCCAACAAAACCCTTCTGGGGAACTGGAACCAGGAGCGGTATGATATCCGGAAAATCTCACAGCCCAAACCGCTTCCTTCCCAGGTACAAACTTTGTTCCTCCAGTCCTTTCTAGTGGCCTCTACAAGTGAAATAGCGGATACTGTCAGAATTTCCATCTGTACAGTTTCTTTCATTCACTGTATGCCCTACGCCAGTGGTCACCAACCAGTCGATCGGGATCTGCTGGTAGATCTTGGAGCCTCTGACAGGTGATCCTGACTGGTTCAGCCAAGAGGCTGTCAAGTGCCAACACGTAGCTGCCTTTCCCCGCACTACTGCGCAGCTCCTGCCCTTTGCCTTGGAGCTGTCCCCTCAGGAGTCTCCTGCTTCTGGGCAAGAGAGGGAGAGGAGGATGCTGATGTCAGGGTGCTCTCCCTCCCACTCTGTATCCTATTTCCACAGAGCAGAGAGGGGACACAACAGGGCTTGGGATGGAGGGAGTTTGCTGGCTGCTTTCAGGAATGGTGCAGGGCCAGGGCAAGGGTGAGCCTGCCTTAGCCCCACTGCACTGCCACCCAGGAGCCACCTGTGGTCAGCAGGGCCCAGCCGGAGCCCACATCCCAAAACCCTACCCCAGTCGTGCACTCCCTCATATACCCCAAGTCCCTGCCCTTGCTTCAAGCACCCCTGCATCCCAACACCCTCCCAGAGCCTGTACCTAGCATCCCTCCTGCACCCCAACTGCCTGCCCCAAGCTCAGAGCCCCTCTCGCACTCCAGATCCCTTAATCCAAGACCAGAGTCTGCACCTCAGCCCCAGCCTGATGAAAGTGAGGGAGGATGGGGGAAGAAGGGAGGATGGAGTGAGCCGGGATGGGGCCTCGGAGACAGAGCACAAAGGAGGTGGGACGAGGGTATTTGGGTGCGAGGAAGATCTTCGATTGCACTTCAATTCAAAAAGTGATCTCATGCTTAAAAAGCTTGGAGACCACTGCCCTATGCTGAACCTATTAGCAGGGAGCAAGAATTTGAGAAATTCCCTTTGTTCCCTAACACCCAACCTCTAATCCATCCCTAAAAAGGCCCAGACTCACTCAACTCTCAGTCCTTTGACCATTCTCAGCTCCATTCACCTCATTTTCACTTGGCTCCTGCTGTTTTTTCCTTTGTTGTTAATGTCCTGTCCCTAAGGAGTGACTTAAGGGCTGTTCTCCAACTGTTCTCCCTCCTCTCCTGGTTACTCCAGGGTATTGGTGTCAGCAGGGCTGTTTAACCACAAAGTTACTGTGCAAATTCTGCCCTTCAGTTACTACTCAACAGAGCCATTGCAGTCATTTTGTGTCATGGTCGGAGCCACTCATAACTCAGCAATGTTTCCCAGGCCAGAGCTCTGCCTAGTTGGGACTTGTGGGTCTTCCCCCTCAGCATATCACTGGACTCCTTGGCATTCACATGACCCAAGCTACAGGCATGTCAGTTGTGCAGTGGCCTGACATTACCCAGAAGAGGTACTGTATTATGATTTCAGATGCTTTAGTGAGATGGCTATTCCTTTAACTGATTGACAAACAGCATGGGTTTGTTTGTTTTTTAGATGTTTGTTTATTTGTTTTGCAGCACTAAACATGGGCTTTTCTTTTCAGTATGATCACTACTTTGAATCCATATATTCGTCAGATTACAACAAGGACAGGCATCACGGCTCAAGAAGTAGGTGCACAGAACTACAGTGTAGTCAGTTTGATCTGTACAGTAGCTTAAAAGATGTTTTTAAATGACAGTCACGTGCACAGGGAAGAAAAAAGAGTTTCACTCGCTGTTGAGTCATGCCCCTCGATTTAAATGGGAGCTCATATTTCCAGTCCCCCCGGGTCTGTGGTGTTTGTATTTCAGGTGCTCGCTTTATAGTCTTCAGACTGAGGCTAAAGTTCCTCATCCAAGTTAAATGTGCTGCTTTTAGTCCAGAATCCTTGTTGTTGCTCCTAGCTTTCTTTCAAGACACTTACAAACATCTTTGCAGAAGACAGCTCATGCCCCGGTTCAGTCTCATTTTCTGATTGTGATTGAAGGCTATGAAGATGTTTCACTCCAGTTAGGGACATTTTGCTAAACTCTCACCATTCACATGATGTTGTAGAAGGGACTAGAGGAGTGTTTGTATGGGTATACCTTTTTAAAGCAGAACATGCTTTCAGTATCATCAGATTAAAGCATAATGGATAAAAATAATGACATTATGGGCCACATACCCTTTTGGGAGAGATGTGGGTTGGGAACTGGATTTACAAGAACAGATCAAATCACAACTCTATCTAGTCTAGTTCCTGCCTCCTGTGTGTGTCAGAACACATCTGGCCTGTAGTACCCAATCTGTGGTCCCATCAAACCAAACCATAATTCTGTCTACTCTTATGTCCCATCTTTGTCCATGGCCAATACCTGATGCTTCAGAATAAGGTGGGAAAGCTCCATAATACACCTGTAAAACTGGCAGTGTTTAAAGAGCTGTTGAGTGGATTATTTGGCTTTCCTGTCCTAGGCTGGGATAGCACTTAGGTGTTTTCAAAATCTTATGCCGATAAAGCAGTGTTTCCAGGAATAATGAGAAAACCCAAGTGGCCAAGAGTGCATAATATATGGTTGTGTCTTGCACTGCCTTCCCTGCAACCCGTGTTCAGCTTCACTATAGGCTGGTAGAGGTTGGGTCTGCCTTGAGTATCTCACAATAGCCTTCTCATTGCTTTGCCTTTAACTCATCTCTTTTCTCCTCTCTGCTTTCAGGATTTAAACGAGAACCTCATTGGTTTCCTGGACACCAGCCTGAGCTGGAACCCCCTCCATTCAAACCGACTGCACGGTCCCGCTACATGATAGATTACGAACCTCCTCAAGGCAGAACAGGAGGCAGAATTTGTGAAATGCTTGGGAAAGAACTGCAGGGGGCGCAGCAGAAGCAATAGGAGAGAGGCTGTTAACTTGAGATCTGCCACGTGACTAGAACGACTCCAACAACCTATGTGCTTCTAAGGAGCCATCCTTCAAGTCACAAAACATTTCTGATATTAAAACATAGCATTGAAATGACAAGTAAATGCTTTCCGAGGCTTGTGCCCTATTGATTGTCATTCTGTATGTTATTTCTGCCTTCTGGCATTTTAATTTTTACTTGGTACAGAGGACTCTGACATGGGTTCCTGCGACATAATACCAAGACAAAAGGACCCAAGAATGTTTTAAATATGCAACCAGGTGTTGTCAGCAAGTGGACACTTATAAACGTGACTAGTTATTTTTTCACAAAATCTGATTAATTTAATTTTAATTTTGTTTCTATCCCCATAAGGCCCAAGGGAATGTCACATTTGACATCGAAATCTATCACTTCTGAAATGTTTTTGTGTGTTTAGTGAGGCGAAGATAATGAACTATCTGAGAAAATGAACTTTAGGCCGTAATAGAAATGTCACCACTCACACATCACAGGACAAATCTGCACGTGGCAATTCTCTGCATTCCGCTCTGTGCTAGAGTTACAGACTAAGGCGGATCAATGCTACCGCTGTTTTCCTTTTGCCAGCATCCCTCAGGGTTGAGCTGCTAGTGGCAATTGAGTAAAACTCTAAGCATTTTGTATCACTGTACAATCAGCTGAACATTTTATACATCAGCTGCTATTTATTGTTTGAAGGGCAGTGGCTGCATAGTTTCAGAGTGATGTGATTTGTACCATGAGAGCAGGACATTTCTCTCTGCTGTTGCTGTAACTGTGTTTACAGCAGCTTTGCCATTGTAACCTGTGTCTGCTCTGAATTAATTGCTGCCTTTGGACATTATTCACAATGCGTGCTATTATGGAGGTTTCAGATACAGTTTTCCTGCCTTAAGTGTTAGCTAATGCCCATAACTAGAGTGGGTTGAGACCATCCTGGAGTTTTCAAACCAATTCAATTAATTTCCCCAGAATGACTTTTCTGATGCTTGTAAGACATAATTAGGAGGAATCTGGGACTTGGGGAGGTCTGTTCCAGACAGAAATAGTGTGGAAAAATCAATCATGCAACCAAGGTGGTGGCAAAATATTCCTGCATATAAAGTGAAACCAGCAATGTAATGTGTTCCTTAGTGCCTCAGGTTGGGGGAGACTTTGGTTTCATAAAAGCCTAATGTAGTCTGAGCCCTGCAATGCTCCATCCTTGAGCCTTGTATCCATCCATCTTCACCCTGCCAGAAACGGGCAGTGCCGGTGGGGTTCAAAGTAAACTCCTGTCCTCTCTGAAACTCGCAGCTTGCAAAGTGCTCTAGAGGCAGCTCTTCTCAGCTTCCCCACTACCTGTGTGCCTCAGAGAGGGAAGAGAATGGGAGTGTGGGGCCATTGTGGGAGGTTCAATCGTTACCCTCCCAAGCCTGCGTCCAATACACAAGCTACTGAGGGGTCCTGAGAGAGGCTTTACTGCTCGGTTCCAGGTCTCCAGACTCTGCAAAAGGAAGATTCACTTAAGTCCCAGTAAGCACAGCAATCCCTTGGGCCTAGCCTAGAGCAGGGGACTGATGTGCTTGTGTTTCATGCAGCTGTGTCCAGTCACCCTACCAACACCATTGTGCTACTCATATATGTGAGCATGTAATACTGCATCTTGCCATTTTCAGCTCTCTGGATTTATTATTCAGGGATCAAATCCTTCAGTTCTTACTGAGTCAAATCTGCCACTCAGGTCAAGGGTGCCGCAAACATCAAATAAAATCTTTAGGATTTGGCAACAGAGGTATATGAAGAAATTTTAGAGCTGACTTGGCTATGGGGATCACAATAGACTAGAGGGCCTGTCTAAATCAGGATATGTGTGCTGCTTCCTACAGACTGGATACAAATCATATCTTAGATTGTAAGCTGCTTGGGGCAGGCACCATCTTTTGGGTTCTGTGTTTGTATTGCCCCTAGCACAGTGGATGTCTAGTGCATGATGGGCTTCTAGATATTACCACAGTACAAATAACAATAGCATGCATGTACACTAGAGCATGGGTTCCCAAACTGGGGCGTGTGCCCCCTTGGGGGGGTCTGAAGAAATTCCAGGGGGAGTGTGAGGCGACCTACCCCATCTGTCAGAGCCCCCCCGCCCCCACAAGTTTTGCTGCTATTTGGGGGGGGGGGGGAAGCGTGAGGGTTTCTAAAATATCAAAAAGGGGGCATGATGCCGAAAAGTTTGGGAACCACTGAGGCACAGTCTTACCAAGCTTTTCTATACTAGCAGTGACGCCACATCCAAGTCAAAGACAAAACCACAGGATGCTTATTTATGTTTTATTTGTTAGCAAATGAGCTTGTTCTCTCTCCTTAGCATAAATAAATAAGTATGGCCAGTCAGTACAGCGTGTGCTGCTTGCATCCAATGGAAAGGTTTTCCTGGATGGAAAAGTCGGTTTCAAACAGCTTCCTACTTCCTCTGGGCCCCTGCGATGGCAGATTTCTCCTCGCGGGTGATGGGAATGGTGCGCTCGGGAACATCACTTTGTTTCCTTGGTCCATTCACTGTCAGGACACCATCCGAAGACAGGGATGAGGTGATGGACAGGGGATCCACATCCGCTGGGATCCTGTACTTCCTATTGAACTCCCTGGCAACGAAGCCATGCTCATCCTTATCGGAAGGAAGGAAAATAACAGCCTAGGTTTGGTAGGCCAACTCCATTCCAATTAATAACATCCCCTCCCCCGGGAGCTGAGGTCAAGTTTGGGAATCTCCCGCCCCAAAGGAAAAAGTTTCAGAAAGTTCGGAACATCCCCATCTCGGGACACCTTGGCAAAGCAGCGGGGCTAAGCGGAATTCAGACACTGCATGGTGCTGTCCAGGCTTAAGCTGGACGCAGGCTTAAGAACCTTGTAAGCTTCATTTCCTGGTGGGGCTTCGCAACCTCATTTAATCACATTGCCCTTATTAGTCCGAGTTCTACTGTCGTGCCATAAAACGTTCCAGGCAGAGCAGTGACTGGTACCATTCCCCAGGGTCTGTGTATATTACAATGCACAGATTCCTAATCATCTGATCTCCAGTACAGCTCTCAGTTGCTGCTGGGGAGTTTTGACTTCACCCTCCTCCCAACTGTTGCATAGGTATTAACTATTAAGGGCCATATCTCAGTGGAGACTGCACTTAGGTCACCAAGGGCAGAATTTGACCCTTTGGCTACGTCTAGACTGGCATGATTTTCCGGAAATGCTTTTAACGGAAAAGTTTTCCGTTAAAAGCATTTTCGGAAGAGAGCGTCTAGATTGGCACGGACGCTTGTCCGCAAAAGCACTTTTTGCGGAAAAGCGTCTGTGCCAATCTAGACGCGCTTTTCCGCAAAAAAGCCCCGATCGCCATTTTCGCGATCGGGGCTTTTTTGCGGAAAACAAATCTGAGCTGTCTACACTGGCCCTTTTGCGCAAAAGGGACTTTTGCCTGAACAGGAGCAGACTTCCTTTCTTACAGTAGGAAGTCAGTGCTTTTGCAGAAATTCAAGCAGCCAGTGTAGACAACTGGCAAGTTTTTCCGGAAAAGCGGCTGATTTTCTGGAAAAACTGGCCAGTCTAGACACTGCCTTTGAGTGTACAAGCTACAGTTATAGGGCTTTGTCAGAGTAACATTCTGAATAGCAACATCATTTGGTTTAATTATTAACTATTCTGTGCCTTATTACCTGATTTGATATTCATTAATTAATCTCCAAACTGGTGCTTTCTTCTCCTTGCCCTCTTGGCCCCTTTCCCAACAAGAGAGAGGTTCAGAAATGCTCATTTGATGATTGTTTTCCCCTAGCAATAGCCTCTGCCTTGATGTTGCCCATCTGTGATAGGTCAGGGGGCTGCACTCAGCATCTTCGTTAGGGTAAATGATTAATTAAAGTGAACAGAAGTTATTTCAGAGACTCAAGCACCAAGGCACTTTTGCCATCTTGTGGGATCCTTGCGTGACAGAAACGGGGCAATTCAGACTTTGCCAGAGTGGATATACCTGGCGCTCCTCGTGTTTCCCATGGACCTCGATCACATCCCCCAACACCTTGACTTTCAGCTCCTCAGGAGAGAAATGTTTCACGTCGACATTTACGGAAAACTTGTCCTTCTCCAGTCGCATCTGCAAAGCAAGGGGCTGGTTAGAAAAGAGCAGCTCCAATGCCAGCTGGAGGTGCCACCCGGCACCCAGGCAGGTCAAGAGAAAAGTGCCTATCAATTTTAATGATGAAGGACCAAACCCTAGAGTAGGAGGCCATTGTCCAACATGCCCTGCCCCGAAGGACTGTTTAAAGGCAGCAGGAGTTGTCTAATTCATGGGTTCCCAAACTGGGGGGCGTGCCCCTGTGGGGAGGGGGGGCGAGAGGCGATCCAGCCCCCCCAAGTTTTGCTGCTATTTTTGTTTTTTGGCCCTGGTCAGTTCCTTCCCCCCCCCCCCCCAACAAGTTTTGCTGCTATTTGCGGCGGGGAGAGGGGGTGTAAGGCTTCTCAAAAATCAAAAAGGGGGTGTGAAGCCAAAAAGTTTGAGAACCACTGGCCTAATTAGTTTCAGTCCATGCCAGGTTGTCTTTGTCTGCCTAGGTTTCTTTATTGTTGTCCATCACTGTAGTATCTGAGCACCTATGTCTTGTCTTGACTAGCAGAGGATAAATACTTTCTTGTGGAGTGTGAAAGGGGCACACTGTTGACTTGGACTTTTAGGAATTGATCAACAACTTTGCATTTGACCAATTGTTATTAGTTGATATTGTTTGTTTGTAATTCCTTTTGCGGAATTATTTGGAATTATTATTACTTTCTGCTCCCTTTCTGGATATTTACAGGGATCTTGTCAGTGATAGAGTGTATTTTCGTATAGTTCAGTTCACATTTTCTCCTGCATCGTCAGAGCCTTGACTGATCTAACGAAGGTGTCATTGGCAAATTTTGCCATGAAGGATTCACCTGCTCTTTTCTAGATCATAGATAAATACATTAAACAGTATTTTTTCCTGGTATGAAACACTGAGTCACACCCTGCTAATCTTTTGCCTTATTTCCTTTACCAGGTGGAGTAAGTATCTCATTCTATTGGATGCCCCAGGCAGGTTTTCCATTTCTGATGTGTACCTGTTTGACTTGAATAACCTCTTAGTCCCTGTCATTTAGATAAGCTGTTTTCTCTTTTGCCTTTCTGATTACTTACTTCTTTTTTTGCTGCAGGATGTACATATCTTCTGAGACTGTTAGGAGATGCTTAAATAGCCTCCTTGCTGACTCTCAGCACTTTGGTTTCCTCACTTGGGACTCAGAATCTCTCTGCTTCCTCAGTTGTTTGAGTTTCCCTTCCTAAAATTTAGTTTTTGAATAAGATTCCTCCATCCAGAATGCTGAACCTAATTACACTGAGCTCTCTACACCTGGGAGCTGAGCAACAAACAGAAGTTGGTTCAACCGGCAATTATGTCTCAGCCACCACATCAAGAAAATGAAGAGGAAAAAAAATATTTGCCCCTTATGTCTTTCAGGGTACGTGTACACTGCACGGCTACTTCAGGATACCGAATAGCTACCCTGTTATCTACACAAGCCACCTGTTATTTCAAAATATTTTTTGAAATAACGGGCACACTATTTCACCATCTCGGTAAATTTCGTTACATGAGGGATAAGGGATGGCTCGAAATAGCACATTATTTTGAAATTTGGTGCTGTGTAGATGCATCAACTATCAAAATAAGCTATTTCGAAATAGGTTCGAAATAAGATACCCAGTTTGCATAGTGCAAACTGGGTATCTTATTTCGAGTTTAGGGTGCTGTGTAAACGCACCCTCAGAGTAATCCTAGATGTTTTTTGTCCCTCTGGGTCTGATCCACAGTCAATGAAGTAGAAGATGACCTATGTTTTCAATGGGCTTTGGAGGAGCTCTAAAATAGGCACAAACTCTTCAGCTAGCAATGGGACATTAAAAGGGTGGTGTTCCTTTAAGACTCTGCTAGGTGTGTTAGTCATTAGCTTGTCACACAGTCCCTGCATTTCTCCTCTACAATTTAAGCTGCTGTTAATGCTCTTGGAAACTTTAGACACCCAAGGCCTGTTCCCGATTTACACCAGGCTGGGAGAAGAATCAGGCCGGTTGTTTACTAACTCCCCACTGTGCTTCAACTAGGGCATTGCTATCATAGCAGCTGTTTTTGTTTTTTGCCTCCCACTCCCAACTGCAAGGCCGAGAGGGACAAAAGGACACTTGTTTGGCGTGCAGCAGTTCAGAGCTTGCGCTGAAGGACATTTTCACAGGAATTTCTGCATGGCCACGAGTGTTTATGAAGCCCCAAGCAATACGAACTTGGAGCTCTGCCAGCTTCTGCTGTGATTGGTTTGTGAAATTCCCTGGGAGGAGGGAGACTCAGACAAAGGTTCCGAGTCTGAGGACTAAGCAAACTAATGCTTAACAAATGACAGTGGGAACCACAGGGAGGATGGAAGGGGGGAAAGGGCAGAGAGGATATTAAGGGTCAGGGAACAGGCAGCGTGGAGGGAAGAATTTTCCTGGCTCTTCTCTTACAAATTAACTACCAAGCTTCCATGCATCATTCTCCTCTGTGTTTAGCTTCTTCTGGAGGAATCCCAAGCACTTCTCTGAGCTGAGATCACAGAGGAAGATGCCTAAAGGCCCATCAGCCTCTGAGGATCCTTTGCATCAGCTAGGTTGCCACAAAGGGGTTGTAATGTAAGGCAGGCAGAAGCTGCCTCTACTACACATTACCCCTGGCAAAAGAAGCTGTTATGCTCTGGTACTGCCAGCTCTGTGCCACCCCTGCAGCAGCCCCAACCTCCTAGAGATACTGAATCTCCCCTTATGGGGCTTTGAAGCAAGGGCACAATTTGAACTGCACCGACGGCCAGCAGCACTTGAGTAAGGAAGGCATGAACCGTCTCCCCTGGGTTGTGTCAGTGCTGGATGAATCTGACCTCAGGTGCAGGGAGCACATGGTCGGAGAAGGGAAATCAGCAGTAGATAAGCCCACTGTGCTGCTGGAACTAGCCAGATCTCATCCTCAAGAGACTTCCTAGGAGTCCC
Source organism: Pelodiscus sinensis (assembly GCF_049634645.1). NCBI lineage: Eukaryota > Metazoa > Chordata > Testudines > Trionychidae > Pelodiscus > Pelodiscus sinensis. The sequence continues at coordinate 6,802,202 of NC_134736.1, forward strand.
TCCAAGTAGCCAAGCTACAGCAGGGATGGTGCCACCCTCTGCAATGAAAGCAAAGCTGGTTCCTCCCATTGGTTTGATCCCTCTGAGAACTTTCCCTCTAATTAGTGCTCTAAGCACCAGGTGCCAAGTCAAAAGGTATTTGCCCCAGAGGGATCTGATGCCTGAACGAAATACAAATAGGGGCAGACTTGCACTTACTACCATCTGAGTGGTGCCATGTGCAATCAGCCACCCGCTGACACTGTTCCTGGAGCCGAATGGGCCAACAGTGACCTATTCTGGGGTGCTGGAGTCACAGCGATCTCCCAAGAGGCTAAAACAAAATACAGGACTATGTAGCACTTTAAAGACTAACAAGATGGTTTATTAGATGATGAGCTTTCGTGGGCCAGACCCACTTCCTTAGAAGAACTTCCTCTGGCCCACGAAAGCTCATCATCTAATAAACCAGCTTGTTAGTCTTTAAAGTGCTACATAGTCCTGTATTTTGTTTCAGCTACACCAGACTAACAGGGCTACATTTCTATCACTATTCTACATCCAAGAGGCTAGGGAGAGTTGTTCTGTACTAAGGTTTTCCCGGTCTTCCTACAGCACCAGTTCCTGGATGAACGCATTCTTCACATTTCTGGCTCATTAGAAATATGCAAGGAATCAGCGAAGCGGAGATGCAGTGGAGCAGGGAAGCATGGGCGGACTGTTTTCTAGCTCAAGCTTGATACTGACAAGAAGATGATCCTCCGGGCACAGGGGTATCATTTACAAGGCAGGGATGGAGGGCAGAGGATGGATCCATCTGCACCTATCTTAAAATGCAGTTTTACTCTGGGCCCTTGTTGTGCGGCACCATCAGCCCCACAAGCATCGGCATCTGAGCTGATTGTCTTAGGAACAGGTTTTTGGACCAGACTGCTGATAACATCTGTTGCTCCTGGGAAAGGGAGCCAAAGATTCGGATGCTATTTATTTCTCATGTGGTAGCACGGAGCAATCTCAGTCAGAGATCTATTGTGCTAGGTGCTGTACAAACCCAGGGCTCCTGCAGCACCACAGTCTCAGCGGTAAGGCCCTCTATAGACACCAGCCAAAGTTTCGTGCACAGAATCTTTGCGTCTGAGCATTAAGCGTGAGCCCAGTGTGACTCAGATCTCAGATTTTGCTGGGCCAACAGTAGCAACGAACACGTTTTTCCTGGTACACCGAGCGGTTTTTCTCCATAGATATCAAAAGAGGAAGGACACGGAGCCAACCCATTATGCCAACTTAGGCACTTTGCAGAGCAGAACCCCAGTCTGCTTGCCCTTCTAAGACTAGAGCCTGCCAAAAACCTGTTTGCTCAGTTCCTTGCAGATAGGTATGATAATCTACTATTTAACTAATTAACCCTTTGTGCAGACAGCGGAGACTCTATGACTTTTCCAATGTCGTTCCTAGTCTGATTGCTCACAATTCAGTTGCTTCTCAAATGCCGGCCAGCTCACAGATCTAACCTGCAAGAGGCATGTAAAATGACATGCGCTCTTGTACGTTACGATGTCACTCATAAGCCAGCGAGTCAGGCACGAAACCCTTGGGGAGAGGGATGCAGATTTGGAAGTGAGCTCCATACCTGCACACCAAAAGCCGAGGAAACTCAGGTGCTGCCTTTGGGCTCCATGGAGAGAGGAGTACTCACACCTTAGCGCCCCCTGTTGGTCACTCCACAGAGCAGCATTGGAATGGTTATAGCGGGGATGGAGATTTCATCTTCCTCGCCAGCATTAAAACACGACCAGTAAAACAGGGCCCAAGAATGAGGCAGTGGGGTAAGCAAGACAGCCTCATCTTCTTTAGCAATTAGGTCAGGGAGACTCCGGCATCAAGAGGATGCTCAGGATTTGATGCCTGGAGATCCTCAACATCTGTAAGTCTCTAATTCTCTGTGACTCCACAGAAGTAAGGCAGAGGTAAGGGAGCTTCCAATGAGGAATTGTGCTGGGTGAAAACTGGGACAGGCAAGAGGAAGCATAACTGAGGTGTTACCGCAGGGGGCAGGGACTCAGAACTCCTTTCCCCAAGAGGGAGCGGGGTGTTATAGTTAGGAAAGTGAATTGGGCATTCAAAGCTTCTGCGGTCTGTTCTCTGCCCTGCCACTGGCTGCTGTGAAATTTCAGGCAAATCACTCTGCCTCTCTATCCCATGGCTACCAGAACATGCCCCTGCCTTACCGGGGTCTGTAATGCTTAATTAATTGATATTAGTGATTCATTTTGAGGTGCTTGCTTCACAGATGCAACTGAAGCATGATAAGTATTGTTATGACATAAAGGGTTTCACACTGATGTAATGCCAGGCAGCGCCTGTAGGACCAAATCCAGCCTGGTACAGGGAGCAGGGACACAAGATGACCCCGTCTGTTGCTCCCTCCCCCAGGTTTTTTCTAATCACAACCTGTGAGCAGCTTCCCAGGGGTTCCCCAGGGAGGCAGGCTGGGCAAAAAGACTCCAGTCCCAGCCAGAGGCATGCACAGGCAGACAACAAAGTATGGGAAGAGAGAAACATTACCTCTGAGAATCCCGTCTCTAGCCAGCTGGGTGTCCTTAGGAAGGGGGATCTCAGCAGGAAGGGGTTGAGAGCGCCCGAGGTAGGGAACAGCTCAGACTCTAAGAGATGCTCTCCGAAGCTCTGGTCAAAGATTCGTGTTGGCGTCAAGAAGGAAAACAAGGGTCTGCGGCTGAAGGGGTGGTGAATGGCGATATCCATCTGTGTTTATCTGGGAGAAGAGTAAGAATTTATGTGCAGCAGAGTTCTTCAAGGACTGGTGTGCCAGGGCTTTTTATACCCGCTGCCGTCCAAGCCTCGCCCCCACTGAACTCTCTGGAAGGGTGATGTCAGGAGTTTTATTATCCCAGCTCCAGTCTGCTCCATTCAGCAGTGGCCAGTCAATTATCTAGGGGATTTGAATGCGCTGCTAAGGAGGAGGGGAGAAAAAGTCTAGTGGGTCAGCAAGAAGCAGAGCTGCCCGGCCCCACACCCCCACGCACTGTTTATCATCAGGGTTGGCTGATGTCGTTGCTGCTTCAGATGCCAGGAGGAGCAAAGCAGCTCCTATCTTTGGCTCGCACAGAAAGTGACAAGGGTCCGTTGTCTTCATCGTGTTCGGAGTCTAGTTCCTGAGGTTACACACGACTCTAGAGATGGCTCTGCCGAGCGAGCCTTATGGAACAGCAGCTGCGGGCCTGCTTTAGTCACAGGACTCACCGCCAGAAAAACGCCGTTAGATCGCTCTGTCCATCCCAACCTCCCACACAGCTGGTGTGGGTCTGTCTGTCCTGCCTGTACATGCCTTGTGCATGTCTGTATTTCCTCAGCCCTCTTCCTCCCAGCTGGTGCGGCTGTCTGTTTTGACCTCTCCTGCCTCTTCCCACATGCCACCTCATGTGTTTCTGTCTTTCCTGACCCCCCTATCTCTCAGATGGTGTGGATCAGTCTGTCTTGACTCCCCCATATCCCAGCTCATGGTGGTCTGTCTGTCCCAACCTGCCTCTCCCACCACCAGGACAGAGCTGTTCCCTCTTGTGTTAGCAGGTTTCCAATTTTTAGTGTTGTCTCTATTATGCAAACCAGGAATAAAAGTAAGGTCTGAATCTAAAATGTTGATCATCCTCTAAGCAGTTTTACTAACTGGCTTCTTTCCTTCTTTCTCTCTCTCTCACCACACAGGGGGGTACCTACAGGCAAGGCACCCAAAGGATAGAGGGTCAGACATCTGGGCAAAATGTGTGTGTGAAGCTTCAACCTCTGCTGAACTGTGCCTGTTCGAAGGGTGAACATAGGATCGCAGCCCGCTGTGTGTCAGTCCAGCACTTCCGTCTTTTCTTCAGTGCTAAAGCCACTTTGATCGGAGATTTGGAGGAAGATGAGAGCAGTGGCAACTGGTGCCACCCAGAGGGGCAAGGAGGAGGCACGTGGGAGGATAGCAATAAAGATTTAGGTGGGGACAGCACATCTCCGGAGTGCTACCACGAGTCCCCTGTGGGTGAGAGCTGAGCACAGTCTAGGTGTTCAGACTGACCTGTTACATAAATGGAACCACCTATATTGAGAATGCTCTGAAAATGCTGTTAATGCATCACCACCCTCGCAGACATACAAGCTGTGATCTATCTATCTATCTATCTATCTATCTATCTATCTATCTATCTATCTATCTATCTATCTATCTATCTATCCTCATATATGCATCTATCTGTTGTGAGCAAGACACGAGAAGTCATTCTTCCGCTCTACTCTGCGCTGATTAGGCCTCAATTGGAATATGGTGTCCAGTTCTAGGCACCACATTTCAAGAAAGATGTGGAGAACTAGGAGACAGTCCAGACAAGAGCAAGAAGAATGATTAAAGGTCTAGAGAACATGAGCTATGAAGAAAGACTGAAAGAATTGGGCTTGTTTAGCTTGGAAAGGAGAAGACTGAGAGAGGTGTCTAAAAGGGTGTCACAAGAAGGAGGGAGTAAAATTGTTCTCCTTAGCCTCTGAGGATAGGACAAGAAGCAATGGGCTTAAAGTGCAGCAAGGGAGGTTTAGGTTGGACATTAGGAAAAACTTTCTACCTGTCAGGGTGGTTAAACACTGAAATAAGTTGCCTAGGGAAGTTGTAGAATCTCCATCTCTGAAGATATTTAAGAGCAGGTTGGCTAGATATCTCTCAGGGATGATCTAGATGGTGCTTGGTCCTGTCATGTGGGCAGGGGACTGGACTTGATGACCTCTTGATGTCTCTTCCAGTTCTAGTGTTCTATGATTCTATGATTCTATACGCATCTATCTATCTGTGTATCTATCTATCTATCTATTTCTGCTCCAGAGAGCTGACAATCTAAGTAACATTTATTGAATGAAACACACTGTTATTGTTCGTATGTTATTGTTCGTAATGGTCAGGGCTCGACAAATCAGTGAATCTACTCGCCCATGGTGAGTAGATTTCAGCTGGTCGCCCCGTTCACCGGCAGCGCGCGCATGCACAATGCGGGTCTGGCGCATGCGCAGTGCGGGGCTGGCGAGTAGATTTCGCTGCGGTTTGTCAAGCCCTGGTAATGGTGATAGCCCAGCTTCACAGACAGGCTCCGGGACACACTCCTCCTGCAATCTCCCTGCTCCCCTTTGGGAGATAGATTCTTATGAGTTTTAGCCAGCAGCTGCCAAGAGCACAGTGGAGAGAGGACCAAAGCCACATCCAAAGGCTCTCCAGTTCCCTCTCTTCCTTCTTTACTTTAGTGACTCGGTGGTGTGCATGCAGCTGCTTGGGATGGATGTTGGGAATGAATGTGCAACACCCAGAGAAACTCCCACAGCCAGACCCAGCTGTGGTTCAGCTCTGTGCCATATTGCTCCAAAGCAGACAGCACCCAAATGAGGCCAAAAGGAAAAAGGAGAAATGCTGCCTGGGCACAGGCTGACCCAGGAGCCTTTCTCTGGTGCAGAGCTGTGCTCTGATCCTGTTTCATTCACAAGTGAAGAAAAGATGGAAGAGAGCAAGAAGGGTGAGACTCCAGCCCTGCCAATGCCTCCCCGTGGACCTGCAGCTGCCGCCCCTCAAGCCTGATATGCAAAAGCCCTGGATGTGTTTCTCCTGGTACCTCAGCCAGGTTGGCATCCAAGTTTGCTGGTGTGCTACCCAGCCCTGCCCACTGCTGAGCTGCGCCCCATTTGTATTCATAGAGCTACTAAAAATAAAAAGTGACTCATATAAGCCACTGGGTTAAACTGAGCACTGAGTAAGTCTGATTACTAAGGCTAATGGAGGAACATGCAATGACGGGACGGGCGCAGCCGCCCGACGCCTTGCCAGCTGCCACCAAGTGTGACATCAGTGTTGTATTTCTGGTTTCTATCCTTTCTGTTCGGGCGCCTTCCTTTTCTCCTTCTTCCAGTGGGTTTGGCTATATGTGCTGGGCTGACACCTTCCCAATGGCGCTGCTGGGAACTTCCTCCTGACAGTGCCCTTCCCCTGGTCTGCAGACTTGTGCTCTGATAGGCTGGTCACCAGACGTCTCCACACAGACACTTGACTCTCCGTCGGCAACCCCAAGGGAAGGGCGTCCGTCTGTTACAGGTGGCCGTCTGTCACCTCGGCTGGGTGATGAGGGGGTTTTCCAACACACCTTGCTTAGGAATGGAGAGGTAGCTTGTCCGCTCCTTGGGGCGGGGACAGTGGTTTTGTTCTGTGGCTGTACCGCACCTAGCGTGGTGGCGTCTTGGCCCATGACTGGGCCACCTAGATAATAACAGGGAGCAGGCAGCCCTGTCTTTGAACTTCACTGGCTCCAAGTCTGCGCTCACCTACAGCAGCTGTTGTAAATTCCATTGATGACAACAGAATCACCTCTGCTCTCTCTGAGCTAGTGGACACAATGGCCACATCCCGTGCTCTTGCCTCTGTTCGGTCCAGGAGGAACCATTTTCCTCCCAGCTCCGGGATGTAGCTACAGTCAATCCGCAGTCAATCCTGCGGCTGGCTCTTGGCAAGAGGGACAGCAGGCAAAGGGGGCAGCAACAGCCCAGGTTGTAAGTGTCTCCTTGGATTATTTATCATGTAAACAAGAAAGATGTGATGTTGGAGCACCTGCTGCTCTGTGCCTCGGAGACTTGGAGCCTTCAAGGCATCTCCAGTTTCAGGCCACAAGGGTCGTATATGGGGACTAACCCATTCAGGACTTTAAATACGGATCTGGGCCAAATTCAGCCCCCAAATAGCTGAGGCCCGTCTATCGTAGGCATTTCCATTGCATCAATCCCTGTGATACTGGAACCCTGACATTGGAGAAAGGCCAGGGATCATTTTAGCTCATTAGTATTTAGTGGCTCAGTTTGGAGTGGGCAGCGTGGCGGGGGCAGGGAGAAATGTCCACACTATTTAGCACATACACACAGAACTTTACACCTGCTGAGTGATGAAGCGCCTCTGGAAATCAAGCTCCCTTGGATTTTGTGAAACAGAGAACGACTCCTGAAGAGGTGAATGGGAGAATGGTCTTGCTGCTTCCCACAACATGCCCCAGGGCCTAGCACAGTTCGGACCCCTGGGCTAATCAAGCCCTGGTGGAGGCTAGAACATTCGTTGCAACAATGTATCACCCTAAGTACCCAACGGTCTGTTTGGATTCCAGTCTAGATGTGTGTGGTATGTGGGGTACTGGACAAAAATGCAACCCTGTGTAAAGCATTTCCCAGCATGAGCTAATTAATCGTCGCGGGGGAGGGGGTGTGGGGGTGCTCAAGCCCCTGAGGTCCTGGTAGGCAGGTTGGTGTTATTAACCCCATTTTGCAGATGGGAAGAGTGACTCATAATGAGGGGCGAGGCCACAGAACACATCATTGCTCAGAGATGGGATCAGAGCCTCAGAACTGCTGGCACCCAGTCCTGCATTCAGCACCTAGTACGTGCCCTCCCCTTAGTGAACACCTCATCCGGGCTGGCTTGAGCCATTCCTGTGCCCCGGGCAGCGGGTGCGCGATGCATGCGCGGCTCCACCCCTGGGTGCACAGCACATGCGCGGTTCCCCCCCCCCCCCCCCCGGTGCACTGTGCCCCATAGCACTGCCATTAGGTGCCACGCGGCTGCGCGGCGCCCCTTAGAGCTGCTATCAGGCGCCCCCTATAGGTCAGCGCCCTGGGCAGCTGCCCGGCTAGCCTCCGCCTTAATCCAGCCCTGCACTTCATGTAACTCTGCCTAGGCAGTGTTTCCATTCGCTCACCTTCCCTGGAACCCCCTTCAGCCTATGCCTCCCAGTCCCAGTCCTGCAGCCTCTCCCATTCCACTTCACTGCCTGGCACACCCAGGCCCCGGGAGCAGGGAATCCTAGCCCTCTGGCTTCCAATCCAGCAGGACAGCACATTTTGCTTTCTGGAGCCTTAAACTCAGCCATCCAATAGCTGCAGCCCCTCCCTGTCTGCAGACTGTGGCTAGTACCCAGCAGGAATGCAGCGAGGCCCTTTCCCTCATCCTCCTGGCTGAGCGTCCCTCGGCCTGTGTGTCTATTTCGGTCCGTATCTTTGTCACGCACCTCCCTACGGAATTCACCCGATTAAAACGTTACGATCTGCAGCCCTCTCACTCTGAGAGGCAGCAAGCACACAGACGGTCCCTTCCCCGACAGACTATGGCCGAGCGGACTCTCCCCCATGCCTACCCTATGAGCACGGAGTACGAATTCGCCAACCCCAGCAAGATCTATGACCAGAACTTCGGGGAAGGTAAGAAAGAGTCTGGGCTTCTCCTCTGGCTACACTTCCCCATTCCTGCTGCTTTTGCTCACTCCTACTGCAGGGGACTGTCCAGAGTCATCCCCTGGGACATCACTTCCTGCAGACACAAGGTGAAGGAACTAGGGGTTCTGGGGGCGTTGCTGCACCCTCTGGTTTGAAGTAGATTCCATTACATAAAGGATTTACAATTTGATTCACTGACTCTCAGCACCTCCACTATACAAGCTATTCCAACAACCCTGCAGGGACACACAAGTGTGTGTGTGGGGGGCAAGGAATCAAGAAAACTGAGGGCCCGGGAAGGGGCAGAAGGCATCAGGAGAAGCCTCATTAGGAGCCAGGAGCCATCATGCTCTTGATCTTTCTCCTACTTCATTCCATGCTTCATTCCCACTTTCCTTGCCTCTCCCTTCCCTTTCACTATTCATGCACCACCAGCACCCGAGGAACAAAATCTTCCCCTTTGAGCTGGTCTGCAGGGCGGAGGAAGGGCCTCTGGTTGGCCTCAAAAGCAAACCCATGTGCAGGGGCGGATATACGGCAGGGCGAGCGGGGCGGCCGCCCCAGGCCCCGCGCTTAAGAAAGCCCCGCGCATGCGCCGTGGCAAAGGGGGGCCCTGCGGAATTATGCTGCCCGGGGCCCCGCAAAACGGTCATCTGCCCCTGCCCATGTGGCACCGCCCAGGCCAAAGGGGTTCTGTGTAGTTACCAGAGCAGGGTCTCGCTCTTTTATTGCAAAGTGGCACCTGAAAATGGTTAGGAAAAACTAGTCCTGTTGCTCCTTAATTAGCTGAAAGGCTGCTTAGCCAGCAAGCCCCCCTGGCCCTCGCCTGGTGATGCAGCAGCTGCTGCAGACCTTAGCAGCAGGGAAACTTCCCGTTGCCCACTGTTCGGGAACAGCCATGGCAGAATCTGTGTGGCAGGAGCTGGAGCTTTTGAAAGGGCTGGGGGTGGTGGGGACTTTGCAGCCACTGTCAGCCCAGTGAAAAGCTGAGCTGGTGGGTTCTGGACAAAGCAGGAGCAGCAGCAGCCAGACGGGAAAGAATGCAGGAGGCAGCAGAACCATTCACCGGGCTCAACGTGCCAGCACAACAGTGTGAAAAGGCCAAAGCCCCAAGAGCAGCCGGGTGTCATTTTCACACAAAGGGGTTTAGTTTTTCCTGTCAGTTTCTCTGCACTCAGCCTTTTCCACCGCCAGCTCTGGCTGTGGGCTACTCTCCTTGCAGCACCCACCCCACCCATCACAACTCTCTCTCATGGGCTTCTCCTAGCTTAAACCCCCTGATGAATGTCAGTCTCCGGCACAGCTGATGGCTGCAGCTGGTGCGTGGCATGGAGGTGGCACTCAGTGCAGTATATTGCATGCAGTATTTCAGTGACACATGTGTGAGCAAAGCTCATAGACTCATAGACTTTAAGGTCAGAAGGGACCATTATGATCATCTGGTGACTCGGTTTCCCTTGTTCCACAGGAATTGTGGGTTTGCACCGAGTCCACACAGCTGCCTGCCAAGTCCCAGACTCTGTCAGTCCTACTAATATTCCCCTTTTGGGCTCGCTGGTGCTCTCTTCCACCCCAGGAGGCTGAGCAACCCTGTGTTCTTCATTCTGTCTCTTTCAGGTTTATCCCCTGAAGAGATTTTAGCCCCCACCTTGTATCATGGGTACTACATCAGGCCTCGGATCAATAAGCAGCTGGACCGAGGGATCTCGGAGATCAACCTCAATGAGCACAAATTCCAAGTGTTTCTGGATGTCTGTCACTTCCTGCCCGACGAGATCACTGTCCGCACCGTGGACAACCTGCTGGAGGTGACCGCTCAGCACTCCCAGAAAGCTGACCGCCATGGCTTCGTCTCCCGGGAATTCACCAGGACATACATCCTCCCACTGGATGTTGACCCCCTGCGAGTTAAAGCCACGCTGTCCCATGATGGTATCTTGAGTGTAGAGGCTCCCCGAACGGGGGGGGAGGTGAAGGCCAGAATCAAGGATGTGAAAATAACTCACCAAGAACTGCCGCCAGCTATGGAAGAAAATCTGGATGAAAGCAAGGGACAGACTGAGCCCTAAACCCCCCTGGGGCTGTGCTTCAATTGTGGAGAGATGTGATTGGGCAAGATCCCTATTTCTCAGCACCAGTGCTTGGCTTTGGGGGAAGACCACTGTCTGGAAAAATGGTGCTAGAGCTGAAGAGAGAGAGCATGTGGGGAGGGGGTGGGCGTAACTGAAGGTTCTTCCCAGCTCAAGCACTGCTCAGAGGAAGATGGTATATGCTGCCATCTCTGCTGTTATCCAGAAATAGCATGGGGTCCGTTGCTGCCATAAACTGTTGTGCTGTGTTGCTGTGGGCTGTTACCCAGCTCTGCTGTGTTCCACCCCAAAGTGGGCTGCATTTCAGTGGTGGGTGGAGTAAACCAGGGCATCATTTTTAAAACTGTCACTAACATTTGTGGAGAGTTTTGGGGGCGGAAGGGGCCGTAAGTACAGTATGTAAAAACAACAATAGTAAATCTGGCTCTAGTCTCCTCTCATTTGCTTTGAATACCAATTGCTCACATCGTCGTTATTCTGCCGTGAAGAATCTGGATAACTCCTTAGCCTTTCCTAATGCAATGAACCAGGAAATAGTTCTGGGCAAGGTATATTATGGCACCAGATGATGTAGAGTTCATTGGGAGTTCACTTGTGAAACCAACATCAGTGCCAACCCCGAGAGTGACTAACCCCAGGGAATCACATTCACAGCAACTGGGTGTGTTTTGCAACCATTATACCAGTCCCTTTTGGGTTCCCAGAATAGATCTGGTGCTGTAGCCCTTGCAGGAAGTGTCAGGGATGTGATGGCTTCCAGTAAGTAGGCACAGACTAAAATATGCCAGGGGATCATTATAAAAAATAAACACTCATCTCCAGGGTTGGCTTTAGGGGTTCTGCTGAGCTAGGCAAGCTAGCCAATGTGCTCATCTGCCCTATTTGTTTCGGTCCCTGGGAAGTTGTGCCCACCCAGACCCATCCTACATCCTTTGGGGGAAGTGAGCTTGGAATGTTTCAAGGTCCTGTGCACTGTTGAAGATACAGAGGTCAATTCGGTGAAATTAAATCAGGGATGGATCTGGCCGTAGGTCTCTCTTCTGTAGCCACCTGCTTGATTAACCCAATGCTACAGAACACCAGGGGAAAGTCTCCTAACTCTAATGGTGTCAGCAGTAGGATTGTGTGTGTTACTCAGACTGCTGCAGCTGCTGCTCGGGCTGGCTATGGGAAGTCAGCAGATTGCAAACTCATTCTTCTTCTGAGCCAATGAAGGCAATGAGGTGCTGTGCAGCAGCGAAAGGAACTTACAATTTCCCACAGGTACTGTCCTATTGCAACCCGAGTCCCTGCCAGCTCTTTAAATAGCTCCCTGCTGGCAGGGACTCGGGCTCTTGCTGGAGCTGCACACCAGGGTGCACCCGCTTCCTTTTACCTCTGGTGCTGTGTCATTGACCAAATATGGGGCCTCTGGCACATCCCGATGTGGGGATATAAATCCTTCCCTGACATGGCAGAGAGTGAAGATTCCAAGACACTGGGGGAGCTGCAGGATTCGTAAGTCCCTCCTTTGCATTCCTTCATAGGGCCTGATTCTCAGGTACATGAAAGCCCCAGGGCATTGATCTGGAAAATAAAAGAGGCCAGGAATAGCACCCAATGAATGCCCCTGTGCGGAGGGACTGCAGGCAGGGCATGAAGACTGCCAGGCAAGTCCAGAGTCCAGCTAGAGTGCACTGCCGTATTGCTAGTCTGTTTTCCAGGGTCCTAGTGAGTTATGGGGATTCGAGTGAAATTCTGAGCAGCCTTTGGGCTGCTGTAATGGACAATGGGCCCTCGCTGACCTCAGAACACAGGGAGCCCAGAGGGGATAGTTTGCTATTCTATGCCTGCCCCAAGTTCAGGAAAAAAAGCACTGAGAGTCAATCTTGGTCTTTATGATTTAGGAACAGCCATTCTCAGTGCAGTGAGGCCGGGCGATCACTCACCAGCTCTGATGTGCACCCCTGGTTGTCAGTGACTGAATGTGGCTACCATGAATCAGGAAGCTCTTAGTCCAATGGCGTAATCTTCCTATCTCAAAAACCAACCAGCAATACTAGTATTAATCTCCTGGCTGTCACTCCCAGCAGATGCCATAGAAGCAATAATGAACCATGGACTGTGTCTTTATAGGTGCTCTCTCCTGGGCAAGGGTGATGTGCATTGACAGGGAAGTGTACAGGCAGTCCCCGAGTTACACGGATCCGACTTATGTCGGATCCGCAGTTACGAACGGGGCTTTTCTCGCCCTGGAGGACTGGAGCGGCAGGACGCCCAGATGCGCTGCAGTCCCGCCGCCCCCGTCCTCCGGGGCGAGAAAAGCTGCTCCACGTCTCCCTGGTCTGCTGAGGGGGGGAACCCCCCCCCCAGCAGACCAGAGAGACGCGGAGCAAAGCCTTGGAGCACGCCCGCAGCGGGACAGCCCGGGTGCCCGGGCTGTTCTGCTGCGGGCGTGCTCCGCGGCTTTGCTCCCGGTCTCCCTGGTCTGCAGGGAGACCGGGAGCAAAGCCTTGGAGCGCGCCCGCAGCGGGACAGCCAGGGCGCGCCTGGGCTGTCCCGCTGCGGGCGTGCTCCAAGGCTTTGCTCCCCGTCTCCCTGGTCAGACCAGGAAGACGGAGCAAAGCCGTGGAGGTCGCGGGAGGTCCCGCCACCCGCGTCTCCCTGGTCTGCTGGTGGGGGGGGGGTGCAGCTAGTGCTCCTCAGCGCTACTGTACCAACCGGGCAGCACCCCAGCATGGAAAAATACCAGGTTAAAAATGGATTCCAGTATCAGGTGGTATGGTCACATGTTTTACTAACAGAAACCATCACTTGGGTTTACAGGACAAAAGAAGGTTGTTTACAAGTCATTGAGTTGATCACCAAGCCATTAGGCTTCAGAGCACCAGTAATGGCTCTTTATTAGCACATTTGACATTATAAAGAGTTTCATATTCATGTTTCCGACTTTACATATTAGAATGATACATGAGCCAAAACAGGATACACAGATCCAGCAGATTGTAATATTGAAATTGATAGATTAGAAGAGGTATTTTAAAGCTATTTTTAAAAGGTATTTTTGAGTTATTCATAAGCCAATTTTCACGAAGCATAGAGAGGGCACATCACACTCAGTATTAATGACAAGAAGTAAAGGGCCCCTGCATTAACAGGAGTGTTGTGAGCAAGACATGAGAAGTCATTCGTCTGCTCTACTCTGCACTGATTAGGCCTCAGTCGGAGGGCTGTGCCCAATTCTGGGCACCACATTTCAAGAAAGATGTGAAGAAATTGGAGAAGGTCCAGAGAAGAGTAACAAAAATGTTTAAAGGTCTAGAAAACATGAGCTCTGAGGGAAGACTGATGGAATTGGGCTTTAGTTTAGAAAAGAGAAGACTGAGGGGGACATGATAGCAATCTTCGAGTATCTAAGAGGGTGTTATAAGAAAAGGGAGTAAAATTGTTTTCATTTGCCTCTGAGGATAGGACAAGAAGCAATGGGCTTAAATTGCAGCAAGGGTGGTTTAGGGTAGGACATTAGGAAAAACTTCCTACCTGTCAGGGTGGCTAAACACTGGAATAAATTGCCCAGGGAGGTTGTTGGAATCTCCATCTCTGGGGATATTTAAGAGTAGGTTAGACAGACATCTATCAGGGATGATATAAACAGTGCTTGGTCCTGCCGCGAGGGCAGGAGACTGGACTCAATAACCTCTCAAGGTCCCTTCCAGTTCTAGTGTTCTGTGAGTCTATGATTTAACAGCGATAACCACATCAGGGTGTTTGGGTATGGCGAGATGTACATTGGGTTGGGCACAGTAAAGACAGATGCTCATATACAAATAGGCCATGGGTGGGCAAAAAGGCCTCAGAGGGCCAGATCCGGCCTGCCAAGTGGGTGGATCTGGCCTGAGGAGGCCCTGCTGCTCCCCCGCCCGCAAGGCCAATCAGGGCCTGGGGACGAGGGAGCGCACGAAGCTTCCGTCCGCCCTACCAGGAGCATGTGGTGCTTTGAAGCGCCGTGTGCTGCTTGCAGGGCAGGGGGGAGAGCAGAGGAGGCTTCGCGTGCTCCCTTGCCCCCAGGCCAATCAGGGTCTGGGGGCGGGGGAGCTGCGTGAAGCTTCCTTCACCCTTCCCCGGCCCTGCGAGGAGCTCGCGTATCCTTGCAGGGCGGGAGGAGGCTTCCAGCGCTCCCCTGCCCCTAGGCCCTGATTGGCCTGGGGGTGAGGGAGTGTGCCAAGCCTCTTCCAGGGCATGGGTGCCTAGTGGGAAGGGGGAGCAAAGGGGCTCTCTCACCCCCAGACCAGTTATGGTCTAGGGGTGGGGTAGCTCCACCCATTCCTGTTTAGGCCCTGCCCCTTCCAGGATGCCTTGGGGCTATTTCAAAAAATGTTTAAGTGGCTCCCAGGCAAAAATGATTGCCCACCCCTGCAATAGGCAATGAGCGCGCTATAAAACCCAAGATTGATAGTCAAATGTACCCAGACTTGTTATGAACCAGGATCCGTGCAGAGGTTATTTATTCAATATTTTCCATGGCAATGAGTTTAAAAGAGAAATACCAGGAAGTCCTGTTAATTGGCTATTTGCTGGCATATGGCTAGCCCCCAAGAGTTGACAGAACCTCCATTAAAGAAATAATTTTATTTTCTGAAATTGTAGTTTAAACTCACTGGTCTACACTAGGACTTCAGTCTAAAATAACCCCCCAATATTGAATTTGTAAGTGATGTGTCCACACTACCAAGCCCATTACTCCAGAATAAGGAGCCACGGAATTGGACCTCTGTATTCCTGCTTTTCATGAGGAATAACAGTATTCCTGAACTTGTAAGTCTGAAATACCATTATTGTGGACACTCCAGTGCCACTGATTCAAAGTAATTGGCCTCTAAGAGGCCTCCCACGGCTCTCCAGAGTGCTTCTTGGAGCTCTGAGTCTGAGGTAGCACGTCTACATTAATGGAGCCTGCCTCTGACTATATTCGATTCTCCCCCGTAGTGAGGACACGGAAGTTTGAATTTGTAAAATAGCAAATTCGAAATAATCTCCTCGTGTAGACATGGCCACTTTCCACAGCTCTCAAGAAAGAAAGGTCATGACTCCCCCATCTTGCGTAGGTGAGGTAAGCAAGGTGAGTGAGCAACAAGACCTTACAGTGAGTGGGAGAGGGAACCCTCTGGAGTGACCAGACAATCTAGTCGCCTACACTGACAGGGAAACAGAATGAAAGCCCTTGATTGTCTCTGATGCAGCAGAAAGTGCAGGTTGCACAGAGTGAAGGAGTTTTGTGATTAAAGGGGCTGTGCTCTAACAGGACTAGACAGTGATAGAAATGTAGCCGTATTAGTCTGGTGTAGCTGAAGCAAAATACAGGACTATGTAGCACTTTAAAGACTAACAAGATGGTTTAATAGGTGATGAGCTTTCATGGGCCAGACCCACTTCCTCAGATCAAATAGTGGAAGAAAATAGTCACAACCATATATACCAAAGGATACAATTTAAAAAAAGGAACACATATGAAAAGGACAAATCAAATTTCAGAACAGAAGGGTGATGCGGGGGGGGGGCGGAAGGTAAATGTCTGTGAGCTAATGATATTAGAGGTGATAATTGGGGAAGCTATCTTTGTAATGGGTAAGATAACTAGAGTCTTTGTTGAGACCCCCGCTCAAAGTGTCAAATTTTAGCATGAATAACAGTTCAGAGGATTCCCTTTCAAGTGCAGTTTTAAAAGGCTTTTGAAGCAGGATGCAGGTAATTAAGTCGTTGAGACAATGTCCTTTCTGGTTGAAATGGCAAGAAACTGTTTTTTCTTTGTGATCCTGTCTAATATCTGTTTTGTGGGCATTGATCCTTTGGCGAAGTGTCTGAGTCGTTTGTCCAATGTACATAGCAGACGGACACTTTCGGCACATGATAACATAAATTATATTTCTGGATGCGCAGGAATATGTAGGACTAGGCAGCATTTTCATTGCGGGTCAAACTAATTCTCCTTCCAAAGAAGAAATTACTGAACCAGTTCTGAGCTATTTTTTTGGATGCTGTCTAGATTGTTCTATGTCTGCACAATGACTGGTGCACTGATGTGTTACCACAGTACAAATAGTATAATAATAATAATTAATGGATAACTCTGTTCCTCCTCCCTCTTTCTTTGTCTCTTGTAGCTCTAATAGTCAGGATATAGTTCTCTGTTGCTGGGCACCAGCAGGCCTCTCCAATGCCAATTTCACTCCTTGTTACCAAGCCAAATTCCCTTCCAAGTTTCAGACCTTACTAAAACAACTGCCCTGAACACTGATGCTGGGCGGCGAGGCTGACGCTGACTGGTGTGAGGCAGCTGATTATGTCTGTGGATTCTTGCTACCTAAGCACAAAATAGCACAATCACGTTGCTAAGCTGGAGTGCTGGAACCCAAGCTCCCTTTTATTCCGCAGACAGAGGATAAAAAGGGAATATGGAGTGGCAGCCAAGTGCTTCCCAGAGCAGCCAGTGTTTTCAATGGCTTTCTGTTTCTCTGGCAGAACTCAAACCAACAGCCTCAGTGTTTGTCCAGAGCGGCTGATGGAAGCAGATTCTCAACCAGTTTTTTTGTTTTGTTTTGTTTTTCAGGAAGGGAACAAAGCCGGAGATAACTCTGAAATAAAAACAGGCTCGCTGACTAAATAAACAGAAGGATCAGTGTCTGTAGTATGCCCAGCGATCCACAAAGTCTGTGCTGTTGACAAGGGATGAGCAAAATGCTGAGTGCTACTCAACCAGTGGGGCTTTGGTCTCTGCAAAATACAGCCATGCTGGGCTCCAGAATTCAGCCCGGTTTTCCTGCTTTCCTCAGCCAGATGTCAGAGTGAAAGAGACTGCAGGTGTAACTCCCTGATCCGTGTAAAGTATGCACAAAGAATGTGGGTTGGTACAGCTTGTAGCTTGTGAGCTTGGTTCTTCAGCTCAGTGTGTGGGAAGACTCCTGCTCTGAGCTCTGGAGGACCCTGATAAGTCCTTGGGGAATCAGCCACAGTGGTGGAAGGTACAGAAGTTCCACAAGATGGGGACCTCAGCAATGTTCCCTGTTGGGCAGCCACCCAGGAGAGAATCAAATGCCACCCAGCTGTTTAGCAGAGCGCCCACAGCAGGCTGCAGGTGTTTCTACTGTACATCCGCACATGCCTCAGTGCACAGAACAAAATTTATTCCACACATGCATGGAAAAAATTAGAGGGAACATTGGACCTCACCACATATCTCTGCAGAAATGCACTTAGAGCTAAGGATGTTAAGAAGCGGATAATTCACTAATCGTGTAGTCGATGCAACTTGTATTGACTACACATTTAGTCGATAAGGGGAAGCACTCGCTACCACCGCTGTGACTCTGCAGTTTAAATGTAGTAGGAGCCGGGTGTGCAGGCAGCCTGGCTCATACTACATTTAAACTGCAAAGCCGCAGCAGGGGTAGATCCTGGACCTGGTGCGAGCCAGGACTGAGCAGTCCCAGCTCACGTCAGCTCCAGGACTGCTGCCACTCTACATTTTCAATATAGTAAGAGTTGCTGGGTTCTTACTACATTTAAAATGAAGAGTCACAGTGGGAGTAGATTCCAGAACCAGTGCAAGCTGGGTCTGAGCAGTTGCAGCTCGTTCTGGCTCCGGGACCGATGCAGCTCTGCCTCCCACTCCCCCACTGCGGATATGGTGCTGGGGGGAACCAGTATCCCCCTTTTAAGCTGGCTCCCCCCAGCACCTGCTTCACCCCCCACCCTTGCTGCCTCTGATACAGAGGCAATTGGGAGCAGGGGAAACAAGTCACTCGACTGTCCAATAAGCTAGTCAACTACTCAAGTAGTCACTTACATCCCTACTAATAACCCCTCTGCATTCCATCAGATAATAAAACCTGGAATATGTTGTGTCCACTTTGGGAAGAGGGACAAAGGTGTTTCCCGATAAAACCCAGGGACTCTGTGATTTGGGCAGTGCCTGAACCAAAGAGGAGAATTCTGTTCTGGACAGGTTCTTCTACCATTCTGTATTATCTAAGTGCCTTTGTTTAGTACCTTAGAAGTGAACCTGCAAAGGCTGCATATATTACAATAGCTAAATGCAATTATTAATTAAAACATACTCAGTTGTCAGCTATGCAGCCCACAAGGTAAATTTAGAAGCAGCTTAAAGAGTTCAGACTCAAGGCTGGGCCCTGGAGTGTGGAGAAATTCCCACAACAGGGTTACATAAAGATAAGAGCATTTATTATTAGTTGTCATTTCTGTTTCAGAAGAACCTGGAGAGCAGGACCCTACAATGCTAGGTGCTGTCACATACATAGCAAGAGACAGACAGCCCCTGCCCTAATAATAAGGAGACAAGTCAAGTGACAGAGGTGATTTTATCCACATCTGATAGATGGGTAATGGAGGTCCAGATCCATAAAAGTATTCACGCTCTTAACTTCTACTGTAATCAGTGGAAATTAGGAACCCAAATATGTTTATGGATCTGAGCCGGAGAGACTAAAGGCCCCACTTAAAAAGGTATGTAGGAGGTTAACAAAGCAGGGAGGTGCCTAGCAAGGTCAGCTCTCTAAAATGCCTAACTTCCACGCAAGGGACTTTTGAAGATTTTACTAGGCACTTTCTGTATCTTTAAACATCTAGACACCTTCACAAATCTGTCCGTAACTGATTTGTCAAAGGTTACACAAGGAGCCTGTGACAGAGGCAAAAAATTGAACCCATGATCCCTGAATCCTAGTCCACTGCCTTAGCCACAAGACAATCCTTCCCGAATGCTTGGCTTTGCTCTGGACAAAGTCCTCAGTAACTGATACCCCTAGTAAATTGGTCTCTGTTTTCATTTGGTCTGAGGTGGATCAGAGTATGAAAAGCCCTGACCACACCCTTCCCCCCGGGGAAGAGCTAGTCTAGAATTGCTCATCGCGTTCAGGGAGATTTAAAATCCCCCATCTCCAGTCATTTGTCCCCATCCCTCAGTCCCTTAATTGCATGACATGGACTTTTCTGGGGTGTGCTGATTCCATGATATCAGTGGGACTTGGCACACACTAGAAGAACAGAATACCAGAGATGAGATTTGTCCTGCTGGCTCAAACAGGAGAATTTCCCCTCTGATCCTAGCCCCGTTTGCCAGAGAAAGCAGAGTGGGGCTGGCAGGAGCAGCCGCCTCTGGAAATCCCTCCAGCAGATGGCACACACAGGCCTAGCAAGGTTTCGCTTCACTGGTAGAGAGAAACCTGACACTGCCAGACACTCCCTTGGAGCTGCCAGGGGCTGAACTGGGAACCAGGAAATACAAGCTCTCCCTGTGACTCCAGAAAAACATTTTCTGCTTCATGGCGGCAGGAGCGACATGGGCAACTCCTGCAGCTGTAGGGGATGCTGGTGAGTACAGGCTTTGTAGGGGGTGGAGGAATCACGTGGGGGGGAAAGGAGCCCAGGCTGGGGTGGCTGAGAGCTAAAGTTGAGGCTGACTTTGCCAAGTGTATGGGAGAGCAGGTGCGCTTTCCTGCTTTGAGTTTCAGGACTCCCGCTTGCCTGCCCAATGGGCAGGCCTGTACCACAGCCACAGTGCTAGCAGGTGCAGCTAGTGGAGGGCTCGGACTGAGCCGCAGTTGGCACCCCCCCCAGACAGTGGGGTGAACGCCACTGGAGGCCAGGTGGGTGAGGCATTAACACTTATTGCACCAACTTCTGCTGGTGCGAGAGGAACAAGCTTTCGAGCTTGCCCAGACGAGGAAGTCTTGAGCCTCGCACAGGGAGCTGGGGTGGGAAGGTTCTAGGGTCACTTTCACGTCTTGCTGCTGGCCTGAGGTTGATTCCTCTCCAAAGATGAGTCACTGCAGCAGCCTCAAGGGCAGGCCTAAGGCGTGCCTGGCTGCCACTACCCCTACAGGGCATTCCAGCCACTGGGAGTAAGCTGTAGAAAGACTCTGGCTAGGCTCCCTGCTGCTGGACTGGCAAAGCCGACGCTGCTCCTATGTGAGTCTCCTTGCACTCTAGGGCCATTCCGTGGCGGGAGGGTGGGAGGCCTTCAGGATGGATTGGTGGTGCCTTTACATTGGCTGAGCTGGCATAAAAGAACTGTGGATCCTCCCCTAGGAGTCCATCTTTCAGCATATCCTACCCCTATTTGCAAACTGCTGTTCTGTCTCCATCCCCCAGTTCGTGTGGGTTTTTACTTCCAATCAGGGAATCCAGAAAGTGGTCCTGGGCACATTTGGAGGCCTTGTTTCTTTCTGGGAGCAAGGATGCCTGCTTGATCCCTCTGGAGTCATGTGGGGCCTGGGCCCAGCATCCCCTGCCTCCTGAAAAGGCATATGACAAACCATAGTTTGATGTCAAGGGGCAATATTTGCTGGTTAAAATGAAAGGGAATTATGGGAAACCCTGGTGGAGGTGCTGGGGGAGAGTCAGTGATTCCTAATGTACAATGTTTTTATTTTGTAATATGAAATTGGCTAAAATATTTGACTATTTAAGAGACACAGCGTCACTTAGTGGCTGGGACAGGGGGCTGGGAATTGGGACTCCTGGTTTGGGGGAGAGGCATGTAGGTTATTGGTGAGGGTGCAGTAGAGACTGGGGATCAGTGGAATCCAAGAATCTATATCTGCCTCCGGGCTGGGTGCTGGTCAGTAGTTTCAGGGTGTGTGAGTCAAGTCACTTAACTTTGCTCAGATGCCCGTGGGGGGTGCTGGCTTCTCCCCTTGCTAAGGGTTCATTACAACATCTTATCTTTATTACAGTCTTTCTATTTCCTGCCCTCTGGGCTACCCCATCATCATTTGCTATCTCTTAATGTCAAGCCTTTTCACATCACTGGAGGGCCTCATGAATTGCCTGGAGCATGGAGGGCCATTAAGTGGAGGATTGCTGTACTATAGTCCCCCACCACTGCTGGGAATTGGCAGTCTGCAGGGTAGCCAGGAACTGTTGAATATAAACAGGATCATTATCATTTTCATTTCTGTTAGGGAAGCACACAGTCTCCAGTCAGGGTCAGGGCCCAGTTGTGCCAGGTGCTGTACAGTCGGAGAAGTAGACACAGTCTCTGTCCTCAAAGAGAAGCAGAGAGCCAAATTTGGAGGCCGTGCACCTCTGAAATAGGAGTGAATCTGTGGGCAGAGCTGAGCTAATTAGGGGATCATCTTTCTAGCCTTCCTCTTAGCAGGAGTGCTGGAGACAGCCTGTCTCCTGAGGGCTCCTTTACTCCGTGATTGTGCTGTGACAGATGTTGCCCGTTCCCCTTTGTATCAAAGAAAGCTTAGGGGGCCAATCTGATATGTCTACCAGCTGGGTAGCACTAGGAGTCTGATCATCCAAATGCCAAGGATATTAGGGCCTACTCCTGAAGAGTACTGAGCACCAAAGAACTCAGCGCTCTGCAGGATTATTATCTATGGCTGTGTGTAGACTGGACAGTTTTTCCGGAAAATCAGCCGCTTTTCCGGAAAAACTTGCCAGCTGTCTATACTGGCCGCTTGAATTTCCGCAAAAGCACTGACTTCCTACTGTAAGAAATCAGTGCTTCTTGCGGAAATACTATGCTGCTCCCATTCGGACAAAAGTCCCTATTGCGCAAAACTTTTGCACAAAAGGGCCAGTGTAGACAGCTGAGATTTGTTTTGCGCAAAAAAACCCTGATGGCGAAAATGGCGATCGGGGCTTTTTTGCGCAAAAGTGCATCTAGATTGGCCACGGACGCTTTTCCGCAAAAAGTGCTTTTACAGAAAAGCGTCCATGCCAATCTAGACACGTTTTTCCGAAAATGCTTTTAATGGAAAACTTTTCCGTTAAAAGCATTTCCGGAAAATCATGCCAGTCTAGAGGTAGCCCTTGTGTATTCTGGTAGCATGTGGAGACCCCCGCTGAGATCAAAGCCCCATTGTCATAAACACTGTACAATGGCCAAAGCTTTGTGAACGGGCATTTAAGTTTCTTGAGAAAGACGGGGAGTCAGGAAACAAAAGGATCGTGCCTCTCTGGTCCCAACCTTCCTTCCTTCCTACTTCAGTTTTATATTGGTGCCTTTTGGTCTGTCCTAAGCTGATGACATCCTCTCATTGCTGCCCCCTGGTAAGATCCGTTTGTGGTGGGCAAGGCTTTGGCTTAAGACAGTGTTTCTCAACCCTTTTTTATAAGGTACCCCTTTAAAAAAATTATAAGTACCCCCAGGACCTACAGTTTTCAGACAAACACATTTTTTTTCTACCATTGGAACACATTTGTTTAAACAACTTCATCATAGCCAGGCGGGTGATGAAATTTTTGGGTGTAAAAAGTACAAAAATAATAAAGTGCTGTAAAACTTAAAACAAAAATTCAGTTTTCTTCAAATTTCAGTTGTGTTGACGTACTCCCCAGGCTTCTCTCGAGTTACCCCAAGTTACCTCGAGTGACACGTACCACTGGTTGAGAAACACTGGCTTAAGGCATCTACTTTAAAGGCTGCCAGGAGAGAGAAGTGAGAACTGTTGTCCTCCTGAGCATCTGCAAAGAATGATGGATAAAAGACCAGCCTCTGGTTCCGCATTCTGACTGGTCTCACCCTCCATGGCCAGTTTGAAGCCTCTGTGAACTGCAGAGAGATACGCTGGGTATGCAAAGGAGAGAGACCAAAAGAATGGGCTTCATATAATCTCTGCGGCAGTGGGTGACCCGGTCAAGTGATTCTGCAGCTTTGGCTTAATTGCCAAATTATAATACCTGGGCTCTTCGATAGCACTTTTCATCAGTGGGTCTCAAAGCCTGGCGCAGTCATTAAAACTCTTACAGCACTGCTGGAGGAAGCAGGGAAATATTACTGTATTTGTTTCTATAGATAGGGAACTGATGCACACAGCCAGTAAGTGACTTTGGCAAGCTCACACAGGAAGTCTGTAGCAGAGTAAGGATTTGAACCCAGACCTTCCTAAGTCCCACGTTAACTCTTTTATCACTGTGCACAATCCGGCCAGTCAATGAAAAAGAGACATGTTTTCACTGCACCTTTATTCCCTGCTAGCTATCAGTATCACTTTCTTTGACATTTGAGTATTTTAGTTTAGTTTTGCTATTTCAGAATATGTAAATTGCTGTTATCCCTGTATGTTACCTGTTTGCGCAGCACCCTACATGCCTCAGCAGAAAGCCGGGCTTTTAAAATGAAGGCTGGGGTTTTTAAAGGGGCCTAAAGGAGCTAGGCACCTGACACTATTGAAAATCTCACCCTAAATCATTATTATTAACACAACGACCTAGGGCAGCAATGGGCAACCTAGACAAGTGCATGGGCTGCATGAGCGACCCTCTTTCATTTCAGTGGGCTGCAAGATTGTCATAACCATGACGAATGTCCCGGGATACAGTCATTTTGCACACTGCACTTGTGTTCCTAGAATTTGCTGGGTGTGCTGATTGAACCATAGCAGCGCTTTGATTGGATGAAGAGAGAGTGCATGGCTCTCACAGTCAATGTTGTGTGCAATCAGCATGCACCTAAGAACGGCCATCCTGAGTCAGACCAAAGGTCCATCTAGCCCAGTGTCTTGTCTGCCGACAGTGGCCAATACCAGATGCCCCAGAGGGAGGGAACACAACAGGTAATCCCTCCCCTATCACTCATTTCCAGAGAAACAGAGGCTAGGGACACCATTCCTACCCATCCTGGCTAATAGCCAGGGCTCAACAAATAATGTAATCTACTCGCCCGTGGCGAGTAGATTACAACCCGGAAGAGCAGATGCAGAGCAATCTGCGCACGTGCAGAATGATCTGCGCATGCGCAGAGCGCAGAACCACGTGAAACCATGCGGCTGGTGAGCAGGGCTCACCGCCACTTGGCGAGCCCTGATAATAACCACTGATGGACCTAATCTCCATGAATCTATCTAACTCTTTTTTGAACCCTGTTAAAGTCCTAACCTTCAGCACACCCTCTCTTCACATGGCCTTGCTTTACATGTGTGTCACTTTAGTATTAGTAGAAGGGAACAATTATGTGGAAAGAAACCAGCAGAATCTGGTAACCCTATGCGTGGGCAATGGTATACAAAATGTCTCGTGGGCCACACATAGAACCCCACTGGGCCACATGTGGCTCCTTGGGCTGTGGGTTGCTCATCACTGACCTAGAGAATGAAGAGTAGGTGGCAAGAATTCAAATGATTTCTGCAATCTAAATTTTAAAAGAATCTTTTGGACAAAAATACTAATAGGAAGAAGGTTTATCTAGCAGCTGGACATATCTGAGGAGTGTTTACTTTGGGTCTATGTCTCCTAAGCCATAGGGGTTCTTAATTTCTCATTGAAGGAAGGAGACATTCAGCACTGGATTATTCTCTGCAAATAGGAATGTACAGAGCCTCTCACACTTTGCTGTTTTCTCAAGATCTATTAAATGCAAGGAATAGGGCAGGGAATGTTGTCATCATAAGATGTTTGAGCATGCAATGGGGTGACAGGATGTCACACAACGGAGAGAGTTGATGGATGGGGTATGAGGTGGAGCAGAATGGGTTTTAGGATTAGGTGTGGGGAGGCTGTAAAAATAGATTTGTGTGTGAGTGATATAGGGTAAGTGCAAGTCTGTGAGCAAGGTACTGAAGCAGGTCTGTGCGTGTGAGATGGGGTGTAGGGTCATGGAAGTTCACAGGGGTGGGGTGTAGGAGCTGGTGTGTATTGATGAGGTCTGGTGTGTGTATGTGTACGTGCATGCCCAGTTGGGCATGTGATGGAGTGTGATTTGGTCCGAACATTTATGGTCTCATTTTGAATGGAAATGGGGAGAGCTTTGTCCTGTTCTTGCTTTCCTTGCCTTGTCCGTTCTAATTACAGCAGATCCAAGGTGGGGAAATGGTATCCCTGAGATTAGCCTGTAGACAGCCTCAGAGTCTGCAGACTGGCTGCTAAACACTGTCCACAAAGGAGGGCAAGCAAAACATGTGAAAGCAGCTTGGAAAGATGATACTGAATCCTGCACCTCAGGGAACTGGCCAGAGACTCTGCTGATTATATTTAAAGTTGAGCTATTTTAATTACACGGCACAACCTTCCTGCATTCAGCAAAGGAACAACCAACTCCAGAATCCAGGAGCTGGGCAAGGCAACTCTTAAGAGTGCTGGAATCTGCTCCTCTTCTGGGACTGGTGGATTTTGTGGCTGCCCGTCATGGGTGGGCAAAGGGAGCTGACAGGGTAGTTAAGGCAAAATAAATCAGTATTGCTCAGAGCAAGAGGACCTTTTCCACATGGTAAAATCCAGCCTGGTGTTGGAAAGCCTCAATCTCTTCTTGTTTGTGCTAATAGCATCTTCCGCACAGAACCTGCAATAAGATGGGGGTAGGAAACTACAGCTACCACTGTGCTGGTCACAGACACAGGGCCTGAAAGCAGGCGGGAGATGATCTGGAGTGCAACAGTGACAGAAACAGGGCTGGATATTAATAACTCATCTTGTTTCCATAGAGTCTTTCAGTCCACCTGGTGCCTGAGCTGTTTACAGGCGCTGATTTCAGTGGAAACACCTCTCTGTCCACCTAGGCAGATTTTGTCCTCCTGTGCCTCAGCAGAATGATGGTTAATCACTGCTGCCCATTATTAAAACCTCTGGGTCAATGTTCCCTCTAATCTTTTTCATTGGTGTGTGAAATACATTTTTCTATGTGCACTAAGGCATGTGTGAATGTGCACCACTAGTAGAAACAAAACACTTAGCTGCAAGTACTTTGCTAATCAGTTAGGTGGCATTTGAATCTCTTCTGAGATGCTACCCAAGCGCACAGCTTACAGGGAACGTTGCTCTCAGTGTGTAATAGGGATGTAAAATCTTGTGTAAATGGTTAACTGGTTAAACGTGAAGTTTGATCTGGAGCCTCCTTTCCAGTTGCAGTCCTGCTGAAGCAGCCCTTGCCTGTGGCTCTGTTGGGCCCGCTGCAGACAGGGGCTGCTCTGGACGCACGAAGCAGCCCCTGTCCGCAGCGGGCCCTGCGGGGCTGGAGCAGCCCCCCACCCATGACAGGCAGGAAGCTGCTCCAGCCCCCACCAGTTAGCTGGAACTGGTAAGCATCACCCGTTAACCTTTCAAATCCCAATTGTGTAACCCCCTCCTTCCTTCATATTGTTATAGAAACAAAAGCCATTATTTTGGTCCTGACTTAAGGGCAGGGGACTGGACTCAATGGTCTCTCGAGGTCCCTTCCAGTTCTAGTATTCTGTGAGTCTATGATTGCCCTTAAATCCTTCTGACTTTAAATCTAGAACAGATAAAGCTCCTTAATAGTAATAGAGATGTAGCCATGTTAGTCTAGTCTAGCTGAAACAAAAGACAGAACTATGCAACACTTTAAAGACTCACAAGATGTTTTATTAGGTGATGAGCTTTCGTGGGCCAGACCCACATCCTCAGATCAAATTGTGGAAGAAAATTGGCATGACCATATATAGCAAAGGGATACAATCAAAAAAAGTGAACACATATAAAAAGGACAAATCAAATTTCACTTTTTTTGATTGTATCCCTTTGCTATATATGGTCATGCCAATTTTCTTCCACAATTTGATCTGAGGAAGTGGGTCTGGCCCACGAAAGCTCATCACCTAATAAACCATCTTGTTAGTCTTTAAAGTGCTGCATAGTCCTGTTTTTTGTCAAAGCTCCTTAAGGTACTGCCCGGCCACTGGACACGGCTGGGGTGGGTAATGCAAACTCTGTGGGGCACACAAAGCCATGTACTCTCCAGTGGCTCTCTCCCGTTCCTTTAAAAGTGCTAGCCCCATGTTCCCAGCCTTAACCCTATGCTGCAACAGAGATACAGCTCAGCTCTGGGAGCTTCCAAGGCCTCGCATGCTGGACAGAGTCCATGGCTGGATGTACATGCTAGCATGTTACTAGCCATATAAGGATTGGCACCTGCTTTCCTCTGGTCCTTCTAGCTTTACGGAATGATAACACGTGCTTCATGCATCTGGCTCAGACCGTGACACATATCTGCACAGAGAGACAGACTGTACTTCTGCAGCCAAATTAAGACCCAGTGTAACCGCTAAAGTCAGTAATGTTCCAGTATGGATGAATTTGTCCCTTGTTCATTGCAGTATTGGGAAGTCTGTGTTTGACTTGTCTCTCTGGTTCCAGGAGACTAGTTTAGGGAAGGATTTGGCTCAGCGTCTGAGGAGCATAGAGCTTTGTTTGCTCAGTTCTGTTCAGGCTGAAGACCTGAAGAAAGGGGGAAATTACCTGTGATCTTCAGAACTGAATGTTCCATGTCTGTTTCTTGAATCAGGGAGAAACGCGAGGGTTTGGAGCTGTTGGGGCAGCAGACTGGCATTTGGCCTTAGGAGAAAATGTTTTGTGACAATCCTAGAATTCCTCAGCATCCAGAGCCTTTGATCTCGTAGCAGCAGCAAACTTGGCTGCTGTCCAATCTAAACGATTCTCACTCCTTCTTGGGAATATGTGCATATTGGACTGTCTGAATAGCAGTGGGAATTGGCTATGTATTTGAGGGTGTCTGTAGGGTACAGATGATGTGGCACCAGGCTCGACCAAAAAGTGATGAAAACTTCTCACATTTTTCCTCCCGCAAAGGCAAAACGCAGGTTTGAGGTGCACACATTTCCCCTATGGGTCAGATCTGGCCCACACTGTCTGTACTCTGAGTCCTGCTTCGGGGCAGTTAGCAAGCCTTTGGCTAGGTCCTGCTGCTTTCTATGTGACTGCTTTGTCTCACCCTAGTTGCCTGGGCTTTCTGTGGAAAGCAGGGTGTATGTCCAGCAGGTTGAGGAGGTGCTAACACTGGAAGGGTGCCCAGCAGTCCTGGGCATTTCCAGCCCTTCCACAAAAATGGAGTTGTTAGACTCAGGTATCTTAGCAACAGGGACTTCTTGTCATTCTCCTCTCTCTGTTTCTCTGGCTGCAGTTCTCAACAGTGTTACCATGGTATCATTACAGCTCATAAAGGCATTACCACGGTGCGGTGTCTCTCCAACTCATGATGGCCTCCCCATAGTATTGCCCTGTCTTTGGACTGTGTTGCCGTGGCATCACGTCACCACTGGGCCATACCATTTTGGTGTCTCCCCTGCTTCCGGCTGTGTCGCTGTGGTGTTCTTACAGCTTTAGACTGTGTTGCCACTAAGTCACCCCATCTCTGGACTGTGTTGCGGCTGTGCCCCTGGGCTGTGTCATTGTGGTGTTGCTAAGGCATTACTTAAGTGTTTGGGCCCCTTTCTGTAGAACGCTGTAGGTTTTTTTTTTTTTTAATAGCACAGCCTAATCAGGCTCTCCTGCTCTTCCAGGCAGTCAGGAACCAAATTCTCCCCACAAGTAGAGACGTTATTGATATCTGCAGAAACTCTTTTCTGAGTGGCTTGTCATTGCAAATGAGACTTTGCCTGCGATTCTCTTTCAGCCACCCAGAGATGGCACATCTTTGCATGTTAGAATTGATAGTCCCATAGATCTCTTTGCATTAGACCTGTCCTTAATAAGAGATAATTCCTGACCCCTTGGAAATCATATATATAGTAGCCCAGTGTCTGTGAGTCTGTAATGCCATAATGCTGGCTGTTCCCTCTGGGGGGGCGCTGTTGCCTGAAATGCTGGCTGTTCCCTCTGGGCGGCCTGTGCTGCATCGGAAGTGCGGGGCCCAAACAGCCGCTTGCGCCACTTGCTCCCCCACGGCGGCCCGGCTGAGCAGCGCAGAAATCAGCCGAGTGCCACGGTGGGAGATAAAGGGTGGCGGGGTGGTGACATGCGGTGTGACAGCGGCTCCAGGCCCCGCCCCCTGGCCGTGAACGTCACTGCCCCCCTTCGCCTCCCGCCGTGGCGCTCGGCTGACTTCTGCGCCGCTCAGCCGGGCAGCCGCATGGGAGCAAGTGGCGCAAAGCGACCGTTTGGGCTCCGTGCCCCCCATGCAGCATGGGGAGTGCGGAGCCCAAACAGCCATTTGGGATCCGTGGTCCCCTGAGTGAGAGGCAGGAGGGGGAGGAGAAGTGAAAGAGAGAGACGGAGAGAGAGGCAGGAGGCGGAGGAGAGCTGAGAGAGAGAGAGACGGAACGAGAGACCGGAGGCTCAGGAGAGAAGACCGACGTGCAGGAGAGATCTGAAAATCCTGTCTTATGGCGGGCTAATTGGCTAGTAGGAAAAGAGTGTAGCAAAGGCAGAGATGTCTGGTCTCACAGGCAAATACAGAGCGAGGTGTTGGGCTTGACATGTTAGTCACTGCCAGTGCTTTAGTTCAGTTCCATGGATCGACACAGAGGCTCAGACCCTGCTTCCCAGAAGTCAGGTGGCAAAGGGACTACAATACACAAAAGTGACCTGCACCCACCCTTGGCACATGCTCCCAGGAATCTCAGATTCACATCTGATGTCCCTTGTGGGAGCCCCTCTTTGCCCAGAACACAGAGACAGTCAGAGTCCATGTCATCACTTTGTGCAGGCATTTCCCATCCAGAAAAAGCTGCTGCTTCAAGATCTCATTGGGAGAGACAGCCCCGTGAGTTTCTGCACCTCCTGGAGAACTTCAAGCCCATCAGCTGGTGGGAGACGTGCACAGAATCCAAGGGATCATTATGTTCACACTGACCACAGCAGGCATCACAGGGTAGCCAGAGTTTAATTCCCTGAGTCAGGAGAGCTAACAGTGATGCTTCATGAGAACTACTCTCCGGAGACCTGGTTTCAAATCCTCTTTAGATCACAAGGGAGAAGGAATTTGGTGGGTCTCAAACAACCTCAGGGAATACTTGGAAGCAGAATTCATTTAGCTTATTATACAGACAGGGCACTTTAAAACTCCCGCTGTCTTGCAGAGTGAATTCCACTGAGTACCATTAAGTTTCTGTAAAAACGAACAGAACAGACCCTGAGCAGATAGGGTCAAGACTGTAAAACTCCAAAATTTCAGTCTGGGCTTATCCCATGGCTGCCTTAAGTTCAGGTGGGTAATTCTGAACAGGAGTCCTATAGAGAGCAGGCTGCCTCCAACCCTCCAGTCTTCTGGGTTAATTCAATAACACTTTCCACTGGACAGCTCCTAGGCTAGGGGATGGGTAGGACAAGGTATGTGAATGGTGCTTCTTATGGCCTGTTAGCCCTGCTCTCCTAGAAATAAATGTGGTACAGGTTAGTGGGGGTGGACTGGTTTATTCCTGGCAGCAGAGAGGAAGCCATGGCATGTGCAGATACCTTCCTTAGCTGGGGCAGCTTTTTGGCTTTGTTCCTGTTTGCCCAGCACCTCTAGGGAATTGCAATGGGGAGGGTCTTGTTTGTGGTAAATGACTGGTAGGGCTTTCAGGTTTCTTTCACATTGTTCCCAGATGCAGTGTCTGGGCCACGTGGCTGTGTTTTTACATAAACAGGCAATGACAATTGAAGAGACTCAAGTCTCACAATGTTAACACATTTCTCTCTCTGATTTCAGGAGCTGTCCTTCACCTTTTAAAAGAAAAAAAGAAAAGCAAGGTAAGGGTTTGTGAAACATAAGTGGAGAACAGTGACAGAGTCCCACTGGCTTTTGGGCTGCTACTGACAAAGCTATGAACCTGGATACTCATCCAGACTCCAGAGGCCCCATCCCCTTCCAGTAATCTTTATGTCAAGTTTCCCTCCATGTGAAACTGGGCCAAGAGCAGACACAAGCCCTCCTCTGAGACCTGATGGGACCATCTTGGTCAGTGGAGCACAAGTTTCATAGAATCTGTTTCCAAAGCAGAGAGGAAATGCCCTTGTCTGAGGCTAGGGTTGCCAGGTGTCCGGTTTTGAATCCGACAGTCCAGTATTTTAGCTTCCTGTTCGGGAAACAAATTAAGAAAATATAAATGAGAAAATATAAATGTCCGGTATTTTCTAAATAAGATATAATGTAGATTGTGATGACATGTCAAGTGTGTCCGGTATTTTTGTTGAAACCATCTGGCAACTCTATCTGAGGCATCTTCTAAAAGCAGGGAAGTGTTTGTGCTATGGGGTTGATATATGGGGGGTATGGGCATATGAGGAAGGAGAATGACATAGGAACAAACAGCAGTGCCAGACTCTGACTTAGAGGCAGCAGAGTTCTCATAGCCCCTGAGAGATGAATCCTCTCCAGTTTTTGTTTATCTCACCAGGCCTCTGGAGTTGCTGCCTGTTGTGGTGCCTGAATTGGTAACATTGCAAACTTAAGGGAAGTCTGACAACCACCAAGAATAAAACATAATGCCTAATGCAGCTAAGAAGCCTTTGAAAGCCAGGAAGGGCATGATCCTGCCCACTGAAATCAATGGAGCTTGGCCATTTACTTCAATGGGTGCAGGAGTTAGTCCCCAGTGCACTGTTATTTCTTTTTATCGTTGTTTCCTCCTAGATAAAGGTAATGCAGTTTGTAATAGGGTGCATGCCTGAACAAAGTTCTGAAGGGAGAGGTTTGTGCCCATGCTGGTGTAGATACTGTACCAAAGGGGTGTGTGCATTATAAATAGATACACACACAGACAATGCTTTTGGGTTTGGGAATTTGTTATTGTGCCTTTTGGTAAATAGTCATATTTATGCTAAATTACCCACAAAACAATTCCAGATACACAATGTTAGGGCTGTGAGAAGCTGGTCATAAGGGATTTGTGTCTCATGCCCATTCTTTCACCTGCAGTGCCTTAAGAGTGTTATTAGGATTTTGTGAGGGAGTGTCTAAAAATTCTGAATATGTTTAAAATGGCTAAATATCATACCAAAAGGACAAACAGTGGGTCTGAGCTGCTCATAGGGCCTGCAGCTGTCTGTCTGGTGTACCTCCTGCTAGCTATTGCGTGGTTCACAGCATGTTGTCTTCTCTGGAAAAAAAATAGGTCTGGGCTTTCTTGTGTGATTCAGACTGGGACTTCAACTGGGCTGGAAATTTTAAAAGGGCCTAGAGGGGAAAGCCTATGTACTGGACACCGTCACTATGAAATGCAAAAGATGGAACAATTTCCAGCAGTTAAGTCACCCTGTTTCTCTGGTGTTTCTTTTGCAGGCACTAGAGTAAAACAGACAAGCCACCAGCACCAGGATGACAGGAAGGTAAATGGCCTCTATAGACATTGTACTAAACAGACCAGTTCAAAATCCCTGTTCAGCTTCTTAGGGTGCGTCTGCATTGGAACTGGGACAGGAAGGGTAGACTCATACAGCTAGTTTTGATTGAGTTAGCTTAATAAAAATAGCAGTCATGGCAATGCATAGGATACCTGCTCAAGTACATGCCTCGGATCCTGGGCAGGATTGTACTTGGGCACCTGCCCATGCCACTGGGGCTGCATGGCTTTTTAACAAATCTAGCTCAATCAAAGCTAGTTTCTGTTTGTCTGCATATGCCGCAGTTGTGCTTCTTGATTGCTGTACAGAAACACCTTTGCTTCCCGGGCTAGAGGGGCTGGGAGTGCTGTGGGAGCAGCAAGTTCAGCCCCTAGAGTCATCCCCATTGCCAGGCAAACAGGGACTAAGAATGGTTTGAAGGCAGCATGTTTTGGCCTATGGAGAGCTGGCATAACCTTCTGGCTGACGCTAGGCACAGTAAGTGGTGTCCAGCCCTCCTGTGAGCCCAGTGTGGGATGGGAGGAAACAATGGGGAGCTGATTCTCTAGCACTCTTTTTCCAGAAGGGCCTGGAGGCTGCTCACATGTATGATGACGTCTTCGAGTTTCCAGTCTATGCTACTGTGAACAAGCCCAAGAATGTGAAGCGTGATGACAGTGTGCACTATGCAGATATCCAGGTGTTCACTAGGGCCCGGGAGCGCTCAGCTGAAGAGGTGAAGAACTTGCAAATGCAGAACGCAACAGAGTATGCCACCCTCAACTTCCCCCATCCTAGGCTGAAATACGACAGCCGAAATGGGACCTTGGTATAAGAAGTGCAGCGGCTTCCTCCAGCAAAAGTGTTTCACAGACAGATGCGGTAGATTCAAGCCTGTACCATGGATACATGGGTCTCTCTGAGAAGGTGAAGAGAAGCTGGATCCTCCAGTTGCATTTGGTTTTGAAGGACTCTAATTATTTGTTGTAACCGAATAAAACTTTTCACTAGGTTTTGCTGAGAAAATCCAACTTACCCCTTTGGAAATATCAGGGGTGTTTCTGAGGCTGACAGGAGCTCTCCTTGGGCTGCTCCCAGTTGAGTGAAGCATGAAATCATAGCCCGATGCCATGAGGAAGGGTTGTTCATGCCATGGCAGGAGGACTAGCCAACCACCATTATGCAAGCAGATCTGGAAACCCAGAACAAAGGATTAGCTAAGTTAGAACAAATATTAAGAAAACCCTGTAGCTGTTACAGAAGATGACAGGTGACTGATACTGCGAGGGAATGGAACAGACCATGTCACACTATGCATGCTTCGAAAACTACACTTGGTATGCTTCAGACACTAATCCCATACCATGTCCCCAATGAAGCAATGTATTCCCACCATGCACAGTGCACTGCAATGCTAAGAGCAGGAATGCAGGATCTAGACTTGGGCACGAAGCAGCCCTTTCAGCAGTAGGATGGTTATAAAATGTGATCTTGGGCACCTGAAAGGGAATGAGAAGCTCTTAGCCAGGGTCCGAAATGAAAGCAACTAACATTTACAAATTAACATTTAAAGAATTGAAAATTCTCTGCTAACGCTTAAAGATAGATAGATCATCCCGTCCTCAGGCATGCTGTCAGTTTGCATGTCTCTGGGACTGGGGACAAATCACAGTCAACCTCTGATAAGGTTTAGGGCCCCTTCTTCCTGTTCCTTCCTGTATCAGACCCACAAATAGAGGGTCTGAGCTGCTCAGGGGATTGAAGCTGTCTGTGTGTATCTTCTGCTAGCTATTGTGTGGTTCCTAGCCTGTGTCATAATCTGTCAAAGCACAGTGCTCATGCTATACTGCCTTACCGATACACATTTCAGATTTTGTTTATGGATTAATAATATTGACAATAATGTGGTTTAACAACAATCCAATAGGTAGGGGTTAAACTAAGCATAATCAGTATGAGTTACCATTCACTAAAAAAAGCAAACAGGTACTATTATCTGTATGTTACCATGGAAATATTTTTGGGACCAGGCTTGCAATCTTTTTGCCTGAATAGTTCTTGTTCACCCATGAAGTACCACTGACTGCAGTAGGGATGCTATTGCTATAGTCAGGTTTGCAAGATAAAGCCCTAAGTTACCTTGAGGACTAGTTCTTTTGAGTCCCTTCTAAAGCTCCAAGGATTCTCCCTTTTCTCTTTATTCCCCCAGATCCTCTCACTCTCCAGACCCTGCATGATAACCCTTCCTTCTGACCAAGGAGGAATGGATGGGCTTTGGACAGTGTGGTACAGGGGATTCCCTCATTACAAGAGGGAATGTTCTGCAGTCCCAGCATTTAAGGATGAAATTGGGGTCTCAAACACAGATCCAGTGCATGCTGGACTGTGGGAGTAGCAGGTAGCTACGTCTTTTCATAGAATCACCAATATTAGAGCTAGAAAGAGCAATTAGTGCACCATTATATAATCCAGCCCCTGCTCAGCCAGTGCAGGATGAAACAAGTTTATTACATAGCTTTTTTATAAACCTCATTAAATATAGATTATCACTTACTGGGGAACCTTCCTTGAAAGCCATTGGTAGAATAACATCTTATGGCCCATCTGCCATTCTGCTAATGGCAGAAATAGGGCGGTCTCTTGACTACATATAGCCTTGACACTAAATCCACATAAAGCTAGTGGGCAGTCATGCCGAAAGCTGACAGACGGATGGTTAGTGATTTAGTTGTGAAACTTGTCATCTGCAGCCAAAAATTAAGGGGGCTTATTTGAGAACAAATTACGCTCTAAGTTCTGAGCGAAGCAACCAGCTGCTGCAAAATGTGCTGCAAAGAATCTGTTTCTGATCTGAAGTGTCTCTTTTCTGGAATGCAGAACTGGGAATGAGAAAGCGAGCCACACAAGCAGAGCACAGGACAAACAATAAGGGCTAGATTCTTATTTAATTTACAATGGGGGGGAGGAAGGTGAGGGAATTTACGAGTTGGTTCAGATTGTAGTTGGTGTAAATAAGGACAGACTCTGGCCCTAAAGAACTTATTTTTTGGGCATGTGAGTTGATTCTATTGATCTGTGGACAAATTGAGCCTCTAGCTCTTTTGTATTCTGTATTAGTTTCTACTGCAGTTACCACTGTCTTTTAATGAGCTCAATATGTGGACTGATATTTTATCTCAGATTTCCTGGGGGAATTCTAGCTTTCAGACTTAGCTGGTACACCATGTTGTTTCTAGAGGTACAGTGTATCTTAGAGATAATCAACTGGTGTGCATAGAAACAGAAATAATACAGTAATTTTGCCTGTTTAACAGGCCTTGCATAGATAAAATGTAAAAGTCACGTTTTGAAATGATTTCTCTGGACTTGTTTATGCACTGAATGTTAACGAATTCTACACACATCTTCTGTTTTCTGGGTTTGTTCATTTTGAGTTAAGTGAATGTGAACTCAAATATTCCTTTAATGTTTGAGGCTTAATTGTACTTTTAACTAATGAAATTGCACTTTTTAAAAGGTCATTATGGGGTTATGGGCCTCGTTCTTGTGCTTATGTATGACACATGTATAAAGCTACCCACAAGCATACATGGAAGGACATAAGTGCCATTGATTATGAAAAAGGAGATTTCTGACACTTTGTAATTAAAATAAATACCGTATGAAGGAAAATTATTCTTGTTTACTTTCAGAAAATGTGAAGCTAATACTCATTTACAGTGAAATCTGTTTGTGTGCTGAATCGCTCTTAATTTAGAAATGCTGATCTATATAATAAACGTTATATAATAATATGATTTATACTAAACCATCATTACTATAAGGTGGCTCTGGGCACATTTAACAGCATTTCTACCCAGTATCTGACTGAATTAGGTGCGATGTTATTAATTGCTGAGTCTGGGTCAGAAATGGCTAAGGAAGAATTTGTACAATCCACCTCTGCCTTGCTGTCCAGCTCTGCTGCATGACTCCTGAGCATCAGAAGCAGGGACTGCTGATTTTACAACTGGAAAATAAAATATTTTTATAGCTAAGCTGGAAGTTGTGTTGTTGTTGGATCCTTGCCATCTGTGACAAGACATTTCTGTCCTATCTGCTATCATTCTGGCATCCATCCCACTGAGGTCCCAGCACCACCTTCTGTATCCACTCCATAGAACCCCCCCAGCTGTGCTGCTGTTGTGGCTCCTCAATACACAGGTACATCTCCCCTCTCTTTTTGGATAACCTGGACCCCCTTCCTCTCCCCTAGATAAACCAGCCCCCTTCCTCTCTCCCAGGGGAAATCTATCCATGTGTGCACTTCTTCAAAGAAAAGGGAGAAGATCCCTGAAGCCTTTTCCATGGGACCCTGCAGCCTACAGTCTTCCCCAAAGGACCCGCCCCCTCTCCTGTCCCCTAGGAGACCTTCCCCACTCCGGGACCCTGCCCCCACCTCTCCCGCAAGGGACCCTCCCCCTCTCTTGGGGATCCTGTCCCTGCCCTGCGCTGCCTCTCAGCACCGCCAGGGGGAGGTCGCGCCCGGCTCTGAGCCCAGGGCGGGGGAGCTGGGGCGGTCCCCGGGGTTTCCTGGCCCCGCCCCCGGTCCCCATGGCAGCGGGGACGCGCTGCCGCCGCCGGGAGTTGCGGGGCCTGGGCCGGGCCCGGGCTGCAGGTACCGAGCGGCGCGCGAGGGCGCGGGGCGGGGGGAGACAGAGGAGGCCGCGGGCCTCCTCCAGGCCGGCTGCGGCGGCCGCAAAGGGCAGAGACCCCCCCAGGGGCTCCCCCCCCAGTTCCCGACTGGCCCCAGCTGCCTCCTGTAAGCCCGCCCCCATTAGCCCTAGCTCCCCTTGTAAGCCCGCCCCCATTGGCCCTAGCTCCCCCTGTAAGCCCGCCCCCATTGGCCTGAGCTACTCAGTAAGCCCGCCCCCATTGGCCCTAGCTCCCCTTGTAAGCCCGCCCCCATTGGCCCTAGCTCCCCCTGTAAGCCCGCCCCCATTGGCCTGAGCTACTCAGTAAGCCCGCCCCCATTGGCCCTAGCTCCCCTTGTAAGCCCGCCCCCATTGGCCCTAGCTCCCCCTGTAAGCCCGCCCCCATTGGCCTGAGCTACTCAGTAAGCCCGCCCCCACTGGGCCTAGCTCCCCTTGTAAGCCCGCCCTCATTGGCCTGAGCTACTCAGTAAGCCCGCCCCCATTGGCCTTAGCTCCCCTTGTAAGACCGCCCCCATTGGCCCTAGCTCCCCGTGTAAGCCAGCCCCCATTGGCCTGAGCTACTCAGTAAGCCAGCCCCCATTGGCCCTAGCTCCCCTTGTAAGCCCGCCCCCATTGGCCCTAGCTATCCTGTAACCCCGCCCCCATGGCCTTAGCTACTCTGTAAGCCCGCCCCCACTGACCCTAGCTGCCCTTGTAACCCCGCCCTCAGTGGGCCTAGTGCCCCTGGTAACCCCGCCCCCACTGGCCCTAGCTCCCCCATGACCCCGCATAACAGTGGGTCTAGCTCCCCCGTGACACCGCACACCAATGAGCCTGCCCCCGCCCGCTTGCTCCAACTCCCACTGTGACCCCGCACACCTGGGACCCATCACACCTGTCCCCATTGACCCTCATCAACTCCTTGGTGAACCCGCCCCCACTGAGCCCCCAGCTCCTCACTGCCCCCAGCCCTCCTGTGACCCTGTACACCAGGGACCTCCCCAGCTGGCCCCATCAGGCCCTTGGTAAGCCCACCCTCACTGATCTCCAGCAATCCCGTTCCCACTGACCCACAGCTTCCCTCTGTGACCCTGCACCCCAAGGACTTCCCAGCAACTCCCAATGACCCTCAGTCACCACTGACACCTATCTCCCCACTGTCTCCAGCCATCTCTTGTGAGCCTGCCCCCACTGAACCGAGCTCCCAGCCAGCCCCAGTAACTCCCTGTGAGTCCGCTCCCATTAGCCCTCAGCTCTCCACTGACCCCAGCCGTCAATTGACCCTTAGTCTCAGATGCACTGTGTCCCCACTGATTCTCCAGTGACCAGCCTCAGTGACCCCTAGTAACTGCCCCAGCCCCACACCCCACCATACTTTCTGAACCCCCAGGCCCTCAATGATATCTCTAGGCCCTACCCCAGCCAGTGACTTCCAACCCTGCACCGTACAACCAATGACATCCCAACTCCCAGCACTCCCAACTAATCTCCCCAGCCCTCCACAATGCTCCTGGTCCCATCTGCTGCATCTCCTGGTACACACCCTGTGACCTCCCCACCATGCACGGAGTACATGTCTAGTGAATCCCCGAACCTTTTGCAGTGCATAGCACACACAATGATATCCCAACTCCCCACCATCCCACCAGTGAACTCTGTGTCTCCCACTGTACACAGCAGTCTCCCTCCAACCCTCAATACACAGTTTCATCCTCATTCTCCCCATAGACTCAGACACACCCTATCACACAACCAGAAACACTCCTCTGCTCCTACTACACACTGTTACACTTCTCTACCACATATACAAACATACACACACACACTGGCATCCCCATGTTACCATCCCCCCACAGTGAGATACCCCCTATACTCCCATCACTCACTCAGAGTCACCATTTACCACACACTCCACACCTTGTGACAGCTAACCACATGTACAGGGACACCTTCAGCAGCTGCCAGGAACATGGTCCACCACACATCCACATGACATACCTTTCCTCTGCCGTTCCCTCCCAGTGATACTCTCATCCTTCTTCACTTCAGGCTTCCAAGGAGAGGGTCTTCTGTGCCATTCCAGCGTGGTCTGATCTAACTTCATAGAGTCTGACATGGGAACACCTATGAACATGGTACCTAGTCATGCATCTCAGCATGCCGAGCCTTCGGTAAATTTCCAACACTCTTTATTTTGCCTAGGGAGAAAACCTCTCTGTTGGATGCCAAGACAGCTAATCAGTGTAATGATGGAGCACTACAGGGCTGTATGTACTGTGATAGGGGCTCAGATATTTTCAGCATCAGATTCACTTGCTTTCACTACTCCTTGTATGGTAGTTCCAAGAATATTTCTGAATTTGTTTTGTTTATTTTTATTGAATATGGAGGGCATGTTATCTGGCTGTTTGAGCAAGGTCCCGAGAAGTCAGGAAGTTTGGTTTCTCTTTTTGTTTCTGCCACTGACTTTCTGTGTACAATAGGGGTGGGCAATACAACGGTGGCAGTTTGGTGGGCTGCCGCTACTATATTTACCTGTGCCTCTGCAGGTATGAGTGATT
The DNA here is from genome assembly GCF_049634645.1 of Pelodiscus sinensis. Classification (NCBI taxonomy): domain Eukaryota; kingdom Metazoa; phylum Chordata; order Testudines; family Trionychidae; genus Pelodiscus; species Pelodiscus sinensis. Next base: position 6,841,781 of record NC_134736.1, read on the forward strand.
GCAGCTCCTGCGGCTGTAGATTACTCTTCCTGGGCAATGGGAGCTGCTGGAAGTGGAGTGGACCAGAACATTGGTTTCTGAAGCTCCTATTGGCCAAGAACAGCAATCTGCGGCCAATGGGAGCTGCAATCACCCGTACCTCCGAAGGTGCAGGTAAATTTAGTGGTGGCGGCCCACCAGGGGCTAATCCTGGGGAACCAGATCCAGCCCAAGGGCCAGTATTTGTCCACCCCTGGTGTACAATAATTCTTGTTACCCATAGCAGAGAAAAATTAACTTAAACTGGAACAGGAGAAGAGAAAGGATACTACCATGATCAAGGGAATAGAGGGAATGTCTTATGACAGGAAGCTGAAAGAACTTGCTTGTTTAGCTTAGTAAAACAACGCCTGAGAAGGGATATAATTACTCTCTATAAATGCATTATGGGGTAAATACCAGGAGAGGATGAGAAGCTGTTTATGCTAAAGGACAGTGTTGGCAAAAGAACAAATAGATATAAATTGGCTATGAACAAATTCAATGTGAAATTTAGAAGGTTTCTAACCCTTTGAGGGATGAACTTCTGAATGGCCTCCCAATAGGAATTGTGTGGGCAAGGAGCTAAACTAGTTTTGAGAGAGAGAGGGACAAATGTAATTGTATAATTGTATGATGGGGTTGTTTATGATGCTAGGCTATGGGGCTCAGCAGCTCATTCCGGATTTATGCCTTATGTTCCTAAGAGCTCATGCTTCAGGGTTTCAGCCACCCTTCTGTAGGGATCAGGAAAGGATGTTTTGCTCAGTGTAGTCTGCAGGTATTTAATCTCCTTCCTCTGAAACGTCAGAGATGGCCATGGGTAGAGATGGCATATAGGTCAGGGAGGACCAAAGATCTGAGGTGGTAACAAGTATTGTCTCACTGGTACAGCTTGGTTCTTCCAGGGATACTTCTTTCCCTCCCAAGAGTTGATGTGAGGAATAATTCATTAATATGTGTTAAGTGCTTTGAAATCTTTGTTTGCAGTATAGTTATAGCTGTATTGTGTTCCCAGGATACTGGAGAAATGTGGGTGAGGTAATATCTTTTATTAAATCAACTTCTGTTGGTGAATGAGACAAGCTTTTGATTTACAAAGAGCTGAAAAAAACTCTGTGCATTTCGAAAACTTGTTGATGTCATTATCAGCAGTTCGTCCATTAAATGATATTACCTCACTCACCTTGTTTGTCTTTGAAATCTTTGAATAGACAGAGCAAGGGAAGAGCAAATTGTTTTGTTATTTGTTGTTGTTGCTGTTGTTACTGTTATTGTTGTTAAATAATCATAATCGCATCTCAAATAGAGGAAATACAGAAACAAGACAATTTTACTTTTCATGCTTGTGACAATGTGTATGGATGCACCAGGGTTATGCTGAAACTAGTCACCAGAGGTCACTGTAACCAACAAATCTCTAACATCCTACATGTCTGCTCTGAAGGTCATCATTGAAGAGACAAGGAGGGTGAGGTAATATCATTTGTTGGACCAACTTCTGTTAGAGAAAGAGACAAGCTTTCAAGCTACACAGATCTCTTCTTCAGGTCTGGAAATGTACTCACGGCTTACTATAAGGTGGAGCAGATTGTTTAGCATAAGTAGTTAGCATGTATTCTTCAGAACTAGTTGAGGTGAAGTGGTCTGTTAACACGCCTGCAGTCATTGGACAAAAAAGGGAGCTAGGTGGGTGACAGATTGTTTTATAGTGTTGTACTGCACCTTGCCCATTGTGCAAGGTTCTGTGCAAACCTATATGAAGATTCAGTTCTTATGTAGAGATTTACAATCCAAAAGGACAGCGACCCACAAAGGGTGGGACAGGAAGATACAATCATAGCTACAGTATTTTCACTATGCATTTATATCTGTTGTGTTTAAATTATCATTGTAAACCAGGAAACCTTTTTTGGGTCAGGGACCGCTGACCCACCAAAAAATCAGTTGGGGGCCACACACAAGTGAGAAGAAAAAAAAAACCCTAACCCCCCAAACTCCCTCAGGATACGTCTACATTGCACACTTATTTTGGAATAAACTATTCTGGAAGAAATATTCCAAAATAGCTTATTTCAAAATAGCATGTCTGTATTGCAGAGAAGCCTAAAAATTAGTCTGAGGCAGGCTCCCGTAATGTGGACGTGCTACCTCAATTTAGCCCCAGGAAGCACTAGGGCCGTGGCCCCCAACACGGTGCCCGTGGGCGCCATGGCGCCCGTGGGGGCATTTCAATGCGCCCGCCAGGTGCTCGGGGCTGGCCTGGCCCCGGGCACATGGCGCACGGGCGCTTGGCGGGGGGAGCGCCGGGCGCGTGGCACTCAACGGGGGGGGGCAGGCGCCGGGCACGCGGCGGGGGGAGCACCGGCCCCTGGCACGCGGCACTCGGCGGGAGGGGGGAGTGCCGGCCCCGGGTGCGCGGCACTCGGCGGGGGGGGGGGGGGGCGGGCGCCGGCCCCGGGCACGCAGCGGGGGGAGCTCCGGCTCCGGGCGCGCGGCACTTGGCGGGAGGGGGGGAGTGCCGGCCCCGGGCGCGCGGCACTCGGCAGGAGGGGGGGAGTGCCGGCCCCGGGCGCGTGGCACTCGGCGGGGGGGGGGGAGCGCCGGCCCCGGGCGTGCGGCACTTGGCGGAGGGGGGGGAAGCGCCGGCCCTGGGCGCGCAGCTATGGGGGGGGCCCTGCCCCTGGGCGCGCAGCTGGGGGGGGGCTGCCCCCGGGCGCGCTAGTGTCCCCGCCCCCTGGCGCCCGGCGGGCAAACGGCCACGCCCCTGGCGCCCGACAACCTCAAAAGGTTGGGGACCACTGCACTAGGGAGTAATTACTTTGAATGGCCTTGAGGAGGAGCTATTTCAAAATAGCAGCAGCAGAGCATCCACACTACAGCTATTTTGACATAGCTATTATGGAATAGGTGTTATTCCTCGTGGAGTGAGGTTTACTGAAGTCAGAATAAGCCGTCCGTTATTTTGAATTTATTTAGAAATTATGGAATTGCTGGGTAGATGCTCGCATTGTTATTTTGAAATAACATCAGTTATTTTGAAATAATTGTGCTGTGTAGACACATCCTCACTGACTGGCCCCTGACTGAGAAGGAGAAAGACACTCCACACATTCCCCTCACACACCAGATCCTGGGGGGCCCAGCCTAGTAGGTTTTGAGTGGTCCACCCCTGCATTGGGGGAACTGGAGTGCCAGCATGGGGCTTCCCAATGCTGGGGGAGCCCTCAGCCTTGGGGGCTGGATCCAAGCAAGGTGGTGGCCACATCTGGCCCCCAGGCCTGAGGTTCCCCACCCCTTTTGTAAATAGATAAAGGGCCAACTATCCTCCATTGCCCCTCAGTTCATCAGTCATAATTTGGTTGCTTTCTTTTTCCTAAATTCATATTGTCACAATTGATTTTGGGGTCAGAGTCCCAGTGAGGAAGTAAGTGTTTGACAACAAAATCATTTTATAGAATGGAAACTACAGATCCTGCATTTTGGACTATCAGTTTTCTAGACTGGAGGGGGCTGTCTTATTGTTCTTCTAATCTAGATGCTTCTTCCTCCCTGTGCATATGGGAGATGGCAAAAGGTCTATAATCTTTATGACCTTTTAAAGCCAATATACTGTTTTACAGGTTGATTCAACAAGGTAGACAAGACAACTCATCTCCCAGATGGTCTGTAATATCTGGAAGCATATTGAGTAAGTGCAGGTCCAGTCTAGTCTCTCCACAGTCCTCTCACAGTACATCTGAGCAAGATCCTCTGACTTGTTCAGGGATGGCCACACAATGAGAGGACTAAAAGGGACCCTTTTCAGTATTATGGGTGACACCTCTGGTTTCAGGTCCCCTGGTTCATGTCAGGAAAATGCACAAATAGGCTTACACATTCCACAAATAGGCTTACACATAGGGGTAGGAGAGATGCTACTTGGTTTAGTGACTTTCAGTGTTTTGCTGGTTTAGCAAAATGCCATTTCCCTAGATTGCACTGGACCCTGTTTTGCCTGAAAGACACAGTCACCTTATGAACAGCAAGGCTTGTCTCTCCCATAGTATCAGTGATTCTGCCACAATGCTTTCAAAAGGAAGTTCAGGGGCTCTGCTGTTGGCCATTCTATGAAAACAACTGCTCACTCCATGAGACTGTCTACTGTGTGCAACATCCAGTCTGTTAGCCATGTCAGTCGTCACCGTGTGCAGTGAATGGGTGTGGCTTGTGGGGTGTAGTCTGGTGTATCCGATGTTCCATGGATGGCCTGATGTGCCCTGTCAGTGTCGGTACTCACCCTAGGCCCTGGAAGGTGTACTGGGTGCAGTATGCAGGATATAGTTGGCCAGGTCAGCACTTTCCCCTTATTTCAGGCCCTAATTGTTACATGTTTCCTAGGGCTGGTGCCATATAGAGCCCACACGGAGATCTGAGATTGTTGTTTATACTTTAGATTATTTTATAGCCAGCCTTACTTCTGGAGAAAGTGAATCTGCATCCCAGACAAGCCAGAATAGTCTCCTCCATGATCTCATTTATGGCTTCTGAAGCTGAATGAAAGGTTACATTGTCTGCAATAACTTAACAGTGGAATTAACTCCCCAAAGCAGCTGGCAGCGTTGCCATTTGCTGCCCAAATGTTTTTCAGTCTCTGGACTGTGGGCTGAAAGCACTAATAAAGGTGCTTCGTTATTACCTAATATTAATATAATAAGCCACACTCTGAACGCTCTCTGGGACCATGAAAAATTAAAAATTGTCAGTGAATATGGTTTGGCATTATTTGAACACTACATTTTACAGATTAAATACTAGTGGGTGCCACATATTTCCAAGCTTCTTAAAAGGATCATCTCTCTATTTTTCGTAATTTAAAAAAAAATCCAGAATTGGGACTGCCTACCTCTCCTGTGGATGAAAAATATCTGTGGACTCTAGGGATTATGAGCAGATAATATTTAATCTGCTATAAAATTCCAATCAAATTGTAAACAAATCAAAGTCCACTTGAGACATCTGTTACCTCTCTATGCAGATGAGCACTTAGAACTTTCATGCATTTGATTTTGCTTAACTGCATTTCTGTCTCATTTTATATGTCTTGAACTCAGCTGATGCAGACAGAAGATGACCATCATAATAATAATGCCTAGGCATCGCCTATGAATATGTATTTATTATATAGCATTTTTTGGATTTAACAGTAATAGGGCCTGGCTTTGAGATTAATAGTTGAGAGTGTGATTAAAATGTTTTTTGCATTATTTCTCAGCTGAGGTCACATTTTTGTCCCATGAGGACCTTTCATCTAGCTCTTGCTTGAAAACCTAAAGGCACAGTCTGTTTTATTTATTAAAAATTGCGATGTCATCTTAACTGCATTCACTTTGTTGGCCATTTTGTATTCCAAAATCAGGCAGGACCAACTTAATGACACGTGAAGGGTGGGTTTGGTTGCACACAAGCAATGTTACCAGCTCTCAAGGTTTTACTTTGAGTCACATGATACTTGTAATTGTTCTTTAGCATTTGCAATCATGATTACACAAGAATTTCAACTTTTATTAAATTGTTAAAAATAACATACGTTTCTAGCAATTGTGGTCACAAGAAAAGCTTGAAAATGTAACTCCTAGATAACCAGAAGGCAAATAAAAAGAAGCTAACATGTATTATTTTTTAAAAAATTTATGATTATTAAGCCACTGTCATGATTTTGGGGACCTGACTCATTGTTGAAAGCTTGGAGTTGATAATGTTGGTGGATGACCTGTTGCCTGAGTTTCTGAATTTTTGCAGGCAGTAATGCATAGTCTTAAGTTCCTGATTTTGTTCCACCCATTTGTATTAGAAAGAACCCTAGCAAATCGTAATATGTCTGTGCATTGAATTCTACCCCAAAGCCTTCTGCTTTTTAATATTTGGGCAGAAAACAATAGTGTGCGTAAATGTTGTCTTGCTCAGAAATGCATGGCCAAAACAATATGATGAAACTTTAAGGAGCAGCTTGAGTTTCTCTGGGCAGTTCTGGGATCACTGCATGTCTTTGCAGAAAGAGCCAGGAACTGTCTTCTGGACATGCTGTAAGGCTCCTCATTTTTTTCCTGGGCATTTGACAAGAGGGTGGGTTGAAATTTGATAAGTTGTTGCTTATCTGTTGCTTGTTAATCACCTGCCAGCCCTGGAATGCCTGCTAAACATTGGGCGAAACTATAAAGGCCGCCCTTTGCTGAAGCAACCCATTATGTTATGGACCTAGCCCTAGCTTGAGATCCATCTGGGTGTCATTCAGTCCACAAAGAGGCTCCCTCCTTTTCGGGATGTGCCCCTTGAAGATGATGATGGGTTGAAGTTTGATGGATCGGTTAGATTAGTTACCCTTGTAATATTTCTCTGGACAGATTCTTTGTGTTAAATTGTTCTTTGGAAGTTTGCATCCCTTTTCTCTTTCTACCTTATCCTGCAGCACATAGAGCCCTGCTTTCGTGCTGTATAAATATAACTAATTATCAACGGGTCTGGTTGCAGCTTCCTGTCCCTGTACAGGAGCTGGGTTTGCTGGGTGCTCTGCTTTTTTTCCAGGGCTTCACAACAGCATTGAAAGTTGCAGCTAGCCGCGGGTCCAGACATTCCTCTAACTTCTCTTTCTTAAGTATGCAAAGATTCTGCTGTCAGCTAACTCCTACCCTGCACGCTCTCCCCACCCCACACTGTTCAGGGCTTGCTGTGTTTGGTGGGTTTGAAAGTCTCTTGTACCAGCAGGCGCCTTGAGACACAGGCTGGAAATAGGTTTCAGATGTTCCCCCCCCCTCCTTCCCCGGGTTTCTGGGCCTGCATCCTGTGAGCTGAGGCGTTTCTATAGGAACCGTGTGACATCTCGCCTGCTACTCCCTCAGTGGCTCTCTCACGAGCATGCCCAGTACGAGCCTTGACTTTGGCTCAAGTGTCCTGTTTGCAGTAACGGGCTGCACATAGGGACTATGAATAAGGTCCCCGATGAGCTCCAACTCTTTGTCTCTGAGAGGAGGAGGAGGTGTGGGAGATCGCGGCCTAAGCTGGAGGATCTGCTCTGTGTACTCTGAGAACTTGGCCCTTTGGCGGGCTCGTGAAGAATGCTTGCCTGTTTGGCCAGGGGGAATTTACTGGATATTCTTCAAGAGGGCTTCTCAGAGGTAAATGTGTGTGCCCGGTCTCCTACAGACCCTTACAAGGCAATGCAGCTTTCTGTACTGTAGCATCTCTCATAACACTGTGTCTCTCCCAGTGCTTTGCAGAACTAAATAACAATCAGGGAGAGAGAAATTATGTTGGAAAGGGAGAAAGATGCTTAGTGACAGAAGGGCATGCTAGGCAGCTCAGCTGGCTTTCTGCGGGTCAGCAGTAGTTTTGCAGAGTTTGTGGGTAATAACAGCTGTTAGTTTCTGTGCAAAATGCTGCAGAAGCATTTACTCTGGGATCAGAACAAAATATAAAGTACAGCAAGGTCAGGAGTGAACAGGGACCCTTTAGAATTGACTGCTCCCCTCTTGTGCTTTGTAGGTCTTGGTGTTTGTTGTTGGAAAGGCTGTAAGTCTCTTTTAAGGGCATGCAGAGTCATTGAGAGTGTCTGGCATGTTGTGGTCTGTGTGGTTCATTTTCTATCTTGTTTAGTAAGTTAAATAACCCAGGGATTGAAACTCAGTTTGGACAGCAGTTCCTTGTTTTGATCGCAGGGAGCCTGGTGAGTTTTGAATCACTGGGTGAGACCTCCCAAGAAATCACTGAGATGGAATTCCTGAGACCACATCAGGAAGTAGAGTTGCCAGGTGTCCGGTTTTGAACCGGACAGTCCAGTATTTGAACTTTCTGTTCAGGAATCAAAATGAAAAAATATAAATGAGAAAATATAAATGTCTGATATTTTCTAAATAAGATGTACTGAAGATTGTGATGTAATGTCAACTGTGTCTGGTATTTTTGTTGAAACCATCTGGCAACCCTATCAGGAAGTGGATAGTTTATACCTCCCTTCTCTAAGATACACAGAAAGTTAGTTCAAATGGACTTTGTCTAGTTGACATTTGCCAAAGTGTGGCCCCCCAAAAAGAATGCCAGGTTAGCCATCGCTGGGCTGGTTGTGTGAGCAAAGCGTGCTACACTATATAGATCACAGTAGGGAGGGATTTCCTGTATATGTAGGATGAGAAGGAAGGAGAATAGGGGGGTTGTACTGGAATTAAGTATTTCCTGCTGTTTCCTTCCTCACATGATGGAAGTGATGGAATCTTGCTACATTTTATTCCTTCCTAGATGGTATATCTTGTTTTGTTTGTATTTAGAGGTCTTCCTGCATTCCAAGCCCCAGAGCACATGATTTTTCTGTCACCATCTGTCACGGAGTGGTGTGGGGGGAGGGTGATGCTCTGGAACTGCCCTGTATGAAGCCAGCCGGGACTCTGGCGTCCTCTCTCATACTGTCACCAGGGCAAGACGCTTACACAGCTTCGACCTTCCTGGGTCTAACCACAGAGCATTCAGCATCCCCTTCCGCCCTGTGAGCTTCCTGTAGTTAGCCCACCCAGAGGGCCCTGCACTCCAATGCCCCAGTCAATAGAGGCTTTACCAGTAAAACGGAACACTTATTAGTAGATAGGGACACAACATAGAACAGATCTTGTTAGCATAGAAAACAGGAGTATTCAGTAAAGTCCATTTTTTGGGGGGAAGGGAACCCAGACCCAGGCTCTGGCCCTCCTCCTGCACTCTAGCCATTTGAGACTGACCCACTTCCAGCACTCTGCCCTGGACACCCCTGTTGCTCCTCCTCTGGGGTTTGTCCTGTTTCCCGGGCAAAAGTGTCAGCTGGTTGCGTCTCTTTTCTGGGACACAAGTTAGGTGAAGGCAGCTGGGCAGCCTCAACTGCCCAAGGGTCTCAGCAAAAGTCACATCCCCAACTCCCATATCATGTAGGCATTGAGGTAGTACTCAGGGAAACTGAGGCACACATAGTGTTACTATAGGACCGTAAGACTCATATGCAACATAAGTTGAATAAAACTCTGCTTTTCCACACCAGCCTCGGCTATAGATACAGATCCCATCAGGCCTTGATAGGTCTAGACAGCAAAGGGGGAGACAAGAAGAGTCTGAGTCTTTGGTTTTATGGCAGGCCACATTCAACTCTTTTAATAATCTACTGCATTTTGAAATGTCTCCTGATTAACAGTATAAATGCTCTTCCTCCTCCCCAATACAGTATCCCTGTCCAGATCTTTCTGCCTGATGTGTACCCAAAACTCCATCCCTCTATCAAACACATGCAGTTTTAGTATAATCCACTGGTCAGTGTGTGTTATCCTCTGTGCTCTTTACCAAGGGTGTCAGTCTGTCATAGCTCTGAGTTGGAGAGCTGCATTCTTTAGCTTAAGCTATAGAGACTACTGCTTTCAGTTCCTGGGGTCAGCCAATATGGCGGCCATTAAATAAATGTTCTCCACGTGGGAGCAGAAACCTGTCTCTTTACAACATCTGCTCCTACTCAAATTGTCTAGTTTCAGCCAAAAGCTGTCCTGGTAGCTGTGGAGAAGAAATGCTTTCCTCTCCCAGTTTAATAATAGCAACTCTAGTATTCCTGCTTTGGTAGTTATGGGGAAGAGAAACAAGGCTGGGATCCCACCTTAAATCCTTATGGCAGCTTGGTGTGCAAGTTAAAACTAAAGGCAAGTTAGTAAAGTGGGACAGCATCAATATCCCCATTTTACAGCATGTCGGTTGTATAGCTGGGAGTGGAGTCCCTATTCCTCATCCTTTGCTCTAACTCCCCTTCTACACTTTCTTGTACCTTAAAAGAGTTGTATATAACCCCTCCCCCCAGCTTTGAAACAGTTTTCCTCAATGTCTGTGCAGCCCGTAAGTGTAGGCAGATGTAATGGTGATGGATGCCAGTATAGGATGCTGATGTCAGGAGCGCTGGGAGAGAGAAACCTGTCAGCATTAGAGTAAAGTATAAAACCAGATAAATCTGATTTCACATGATGGACCTGTCGTGGTACTGAAGGAGCCCCCACACCAACAAAAGTGTAGTTGTGCCCCTTGTAGTACATCTCTCCTGTGAACCAGCAGTTGTTACTGGATTTATGTACCTTGCAGAATGTGGGCTCCATTTCCAAAGCTGTGAACAACTCCGATGCACACCACTCACTAGTAAGCACACAGATGTTCATACAGGGCTCATATGCACCCACTTTACAGGCAGCATTCAGAGGAGGTGTGGTTCTGGTTTAAGCAGGAATCAATTTGCACCATTAGTGTGTGGTTCATATATGGGAATTTGCATGTAGACTATAAACTGAGTTGGGTAGAGTCTCTTTGTATCTTTCTCTCCTTGTTCATCCTGCTGGCCAAGGACCAGGCTCATTAACCAAGAAGAGGGGATTGAAATGTGCCAGTCTTGCCCCTCCTGCAGCTGGTGCGTGTTCTGCTTTACAGATCACCTGTCAGAAGGTGCTTTTTCAGTGACTAAAACAATCCCTGATTGCAGAGGGGCCCTGCACTTTGCAGTTCAGGGCTGTTTGCCTTCCTGTTTAAAGTGATGCAAATATGTCATCCGGACACATCTGAAGCAGAGTGAGTTTTGTTTAATGTTGAAATGCAGAAAGCTCTCCCATGGGCATCATACAACCCCGGTTCCTTTTTCATTAATGGAATATTCTGCAGTGAAGGTGCTTCCCTGCTGTTTGTAAAAGCAGCTTTTGCTGCTTTGAGGCAGCTAAATAATTCAGACCCACAGCTGGACAGCAGCACGGGGATGCATGGTGGCTGTCAGTGGCAGGTTATAACATAGAGAACCCTAGAGGACAGGATCTACTTTGTAATGATGCAGTCTTTGTGGTCTCAATTTAGCACCTCTCTTGCTGAAGAAATGCACCTTATTTAGGACATGAGCTCAGACCTGTCAGTTGCTTGAGACTGAGGGGGCATTCAGAGCTTCAGTAAATTTGTCAGAAAAGGCCCTGACCGTTCCAAGGAGTTAATGTTGTTGAATTTCAACAATTATTCCCCTTTCTATACTTTCCTCTGGAAGTTGGAGGATCATTTCCTTTGACAGACTCAGGAGTTGGCTGTTTATGAGCAATGAGTTGCCTAAAGTGGCTGTTGGCTGGTTCCAGGCTTATGTCTGAAGAACATGCATGGTCTTTGCATAGGGCTGGCTCCTCCTGGGAAGATGAAACATTGAGGACTCTTCAAGGACCACAGTGTGAATCTTTTCTGAATCAGAATGTCACTGTCTGACAGCAGCAAGCAGCCTCAGAATTGCCGCTTAGTTGTGGGAAATAATAATAGTGCCCATGCTGCAGGGGGATTGCTGTGGTTGCTGTGATGGGAATTGCCTGGCTTTTGTGCATGTTCCATCTGTTTTATTGCATTAACAGGGTTCGTTGTATCTATCTTTATATGTAGGTTCTTAAATAGAGCCCATCTCCTTGAGATACAAGTGCCAGGGAAAAAGCCAATTTGTTTGTTTGTATATTGTTAGAGTAATTCTCTGGCATTGTAGCATCTCTGTTCAGTGTGGTTCTCTCAGCTCTTCTGCTCCTTTCAGTCCAGCATTCTTGCTCCTTGATAGAAATGTCTCTCTCAACTGTTGAGATCTTAGCATAAAATATCTGCCCTCCGGATTTGTCATAGGATTCACCATGGAGAGATGTTTTTAACTTTTTCCTTTTTCCCTGCCTGTAGGAGCTCAAATTATTAGCCTTACTCAATGGTGAAAGTAACTTAAAATTTCCTAAGCTTCGGGGGGTAGCCGAGTTAGTCTGTACAGGATAAACTTAAAAAACCAACAAATAGTCTGGTAGTACTTTAAAGACTAACAAAACATGTAGATGGGATCATGAGTTTTTGTGGGCACAGTGGTCATCTGAAGAAGTGGGCTGTGCCCATGAAAGCTCATGATCCCATCTACATGTTTTATTAGTCTTTAAAGTGCTACCAGACTATTTGCTGGTTTTTTAAGTTTAAAATGTCCTAAGAGTACTGTCCTATTGCAACCTGGGACCCTGCCAGCTCTTTAAATAGCTCCCTGCTGGTTTTTGCCACAGCTCAACCAGCTCTTGCTGGAGCTGCACACCAGGGCACACCCACTCACTTTCAATTCTGGTGTCACGCCTATCCTTGAACACTGGCTATGGGATTGTGACTCTTGATATACAGAGGCTCGGCTGACGTTGGATTCCAGTGACGCAGCTATGTATGACTGCTTAGAGGCTTTGATATGTTCTGTATAGTGGGATTGGTTCTGGTCTCTCACCACTTTTACTCCAGTGTAACTCCATAGACTTTGTAATTCCTGTTTTACACAGTTGTAAGTAAGTGGAAAATCAGGTTCAAGATGGTTAAGGCTTGTTCAGATTAAGAAAGGCATGGAGATGAAAGAACTGCTAATGCCACATGGCCTTGCCAGGCTGTCCATATGGTCTGTGAGATGCCAGGCAGCTGCTGCTTGGTAGTTCTGCTGTGCCACATGTATCAAGCATCAGAAAACATAGCTGGGGCTTACCAGACGCTGGTTTACACTGACTCTTTTGTTCCTACCAAGGGCCAAGCAGGGTTTCTTACCACTTTAACAGAAGCCCCTGTACCTGACCAGCAGCAAGGCCATTAAGGGTGTATCTACACAGCAGCCTAAACTCGAAATAAGATATGCAATTTGCGCGATGCAAATTACGTATTTTATTTCAATTCTATTTCAAAATAGTTTATTTTGAAATTTGACGCGTCTACACAGTGCCAAATTTCAAAATAATGCACTATCATAGAGCTGGAAAAGACCTCAGAAGGTCATCAAGTCCAGCCCCCTGCTCTAGGCAGGACCAATCCCAACTAAATCAACCCGGCCAGGGCTTTGTCAAGCCGAGACTTAAACACCTCTAGGGGTGGAGACTCTACTACTTCCCTAGGTAACCCATTCCAGTGCTTCACCACCCTCCTAGTGAAATAGTTTTTCCTAATATCCAACCTGGACCTCTCCCACGCTATTTCAAGACATCCCTTAACTCTCGTAGAATGAAGGTTACAGGGATGCCGAAATAGCATGCGCGTTATTCGAAAAATATTTCAAAATAATGGGCAGCTTGTTAAGACAAGGAGTAGCTATTTTGGGATACCTCTGGTATCCCGAAATAGATGCACAGTGTAGATGTACCCTAAGGGAGGAAAGATGCTTTGCCATTGTTTTGCAGCATCTATTAATAATAATACATAATTATAGTTAATCAGTAATTTTTATAACCATATATCTTAAAGTACTTTACAGAGAAAGGTAAACATGGTTTTTCCCACTTTATAAATGGGAAACTGAGGTGGAAAGAGAAGTCACTTACCCAAGTTTACAGCGAGTCACTGGCAAGGAATAAAATCTTGATCTCCTGATTTCCAGTCCACTGCCCTGGATACTAGATCATGCTTCCAGACTGACTACTTCCTGCTATTTGGAGGGTACATGTCTGTGTCTAGACATAGCATCACCAGCAGCATGCTTCAGCCATATTGTGCCCAGTCTTTTCACAAGGACACAAAGCTCCTGACTCCCTTTCCCATACATCGAGTGCAGTTATACTTTCTGACCCTGAATATAAAAAGATGATGTTTCTTTTCTTCCTTGAAGAATTGGATAATGTTTCACCCAGATTCGATCTGACAGACTTTAAACCTGGTCTTTGATTTGTTTGAATTGGTGCGTTGGAACCATTTGAGATTCTGGGTGAAAGAAGCATGTACTCCAAAGCACTGGTAGCAACCATTCGTTGATTTCTGATTAAGGCAAAGCCTGTTACATGTGCGCTTGAATGGAAACATTATGTTTATTTAAAGAAAAAAAAGGCTTTGAAAAACCAGCTTGGAGAAGAGGCAGTGGCACTAAAACACTCTCTGCAAGGTGCCAGAAACGATTCTTGAGGCAACAGCAAGGCTTGGGAGGTGAGTGATGTGGTCTGTGGAGAGTTCAGCAGTCAACTTAAAATGAAAAAAACCTCTGGTATCTTGTCTTTTAAGTGACTTTCTTTCTTGTTAAACTTCAGAGGTAATTATACTCTGCAGAAGTGCTCAGGCGTATTTAACCAGATAAATGCCCACTAGATTTACAGACACGCCACCCATGCATAGACCTGCCTGTGTGGGGTGGGGGATGTGGTCAGCATTTCCATGGCCTTTAGAAGCCATCTGAGGGTCTAACAGTATGTGCATAGGAAAATAACATAATCACAAGGAGAATGTCTGCCCATCTTGCTATGGAAGTAACATGCAAAGCTCTCAGTTGGGGAAAGGAGGATCAGTGCCACTTACAGAAACAGCCCTCCCCAGGCAATAATGAAGTGAGATTTTTGGTATCATAGCTAGCATATGTCTTGGTACAGTCTTTTACCAGACATTGGGGAGGCAACCATTTGGGCAGTGTCAAAAGAAAACAGAGGTTACATGGAGGGAAACAAAGGAATTCACAGGGACGTTTCTCCCACTTGTATCCTGCAAAAGTCTAAACACCTTGTTAGTCTAAAGTGATAAAAACGATTGATATTCAGATGTCTGTTACAGAGAATACTTCTCTGTGATCTCCTCACATCCCCTTGGTTTCACCAGAGGAGACTTAAGGAGAGTTATTGTTACATTGCAGCAAACTCACCAAATCAAGTGCTGACTTCTGTGTCATGCGTGATTAAAAAAAGGTAGTAAACGTACTCAAGAAGTTAAATGGATTACAGTGAACATTATGGATCAGGGGAGCCGTGCTCCACTCCTCCCTTACTTCTTATTACTAAGGTGGCGTGCTTAATTACTTACACTTGCACTTGCTCAACAAAACTTTTAACCCCTCCGCCCCATGGACGACAAAGCTTTGCTGTGGCAAGTGCACATGTGAATGCTGTCTTATCAGCAGAAGTGCTCTCCTGCCTACAAAGTGACACCGGCTCATTGGGGGTGGAAGCGTTTTGTCAGCAAAAGTGTTGACAGCGCTCACACCCACAGACTTTTAGCAATAGGGCTGTGTCGTGACAGCCTTGTTGCTAAAAGCTACATAGTGTGTAGACATACCCTTAGTTTTGTTTTCCCCCACTCTGTGGTGTAGTTGAATAAAACATCTTGTTCCCAGCTGGCAGTACTGTAAGTAATTATTTCTATATATAGCACCTTTTCCCAAATAGATTCCAAAATGCCAGGTAATCATCTCTAGGGTGGAATAAGACAGCTATTTAGAACATGGCTATACAAGAGTTCAGAATAAGAAGTGAAGATTTAAAACTGTGGGGGAGATATAGGGAGGTAGCATATGTATACTTGAGGTGGCAATTGTTCAGGACAGTGATATTTAAAAAAAATGGGTTGTAATAAATGATGATAAAAGTTCAGGGCCTCAATTTTATACGGCAGGGAACAGACTGTACCTCCAGCAGCATATCTCATGACCGTTTTGAATATTGGCTCCCAGTTTACTAAAGAATGAGGTAGGTAACTGGGGCTTTGGGCAAGGCCCATTTTCATTTGAATCACAGTGGTTAAACTGAATTTGACAGCCCTCTCTTTCCTGACTGTGAGCTACTTCATCTCTCCTTGGAAACAGACTAAAATATAAAGGAAGTATTGCAGCTATTTTTAAACTTACAGAACCTGTTGCTAAGCACTAGTGCTATGTACTGTCAGCTCAAGGTGTCATTATCCCTACAGGAACAATAGCCCAGAGTGAAGGAAACACCGGCATTGAAGAGAGGGTCTGAGATGGATTCATTCTAAAAAATTTTTGGCCTCTTCACCCTGCTGCTGATTTTTAGAGTTGGCATCACATTGGTCTTGCCCCTTCCCTTGGCTGGAGCCTAGCTGGGGACAATCCTTTTGAAATCTGAAATTCCCATTATTAAGAGGGACCATGATAATGGCTGAAAGAAAGGGAAGGATAGGAATATCTCCAAGAGAAATTGACATAGACAAATGCTATGTGGAGTGGTAGGGAGCACTGGTAATTCTTGCCCCTGTCTTCTAGCTCATAATTTTATCCTTCACGTACCTCTTGGAACCTGAGTTGGCATTTGAAACTCTGCCAACAAGCTGGTTCCTCATAGACCAAACAGTCTTCACAGGCCAGAAACTTAGTCCCCTCCCTGGAGCAAATGGCAGCCTAGCTGGGATTCCGATGGTGGCTGTCATTCCCACCCAGCTTTTATTGCCAGGACTTGAGCAAGTGATTTCAGAAGTAAAGATTCCAGATCCTCTGTATTTGGAGCCAGATATACTTTTCTGCCAAACTAGGAGTTTTAAATGCATGGTTAGAGACATTCTTATGTGAGATCTGTATTTAGAAAGGCAAGTTTAGACAGCTGGGTTTAGGACTCTACTTAGTCAATTACATGCCTCCTGACCATACAGAGTTTACAGGAATATCCTTGCAATGATTTGAGAGACCTTGTCAGTGGCTTTCTATAGATCTGGACATATCAAATCTAAAGTTTTGGGCCGAATTCTGCTGTTGGTCATGACCCCGCACACTCAGTAATTTCAGAGGTGCTACAAAGCATAAAGAAGGGCAGAAGAGGTCACAGTGCTTTTATTTTTAAAAAAATCCTAATTAAATTGGGGACCATTGTAGGAGATTAATTTACTGATCTGAAGCAACAAATTAGCTGAAAACCATAAAAACTTGAAGACAGGCATGAAAATCCTGTTGAGTAAGCCCAATGTTCTGTATTCAAGCATAAAAAGGAAAAGAGTCAAAATTAGTTCAACATTCTGGCTTTATTCCTTCTGCATGTATAGTTTTCTCTGAAGTCATCCCTGAAAATAGAGTTCTGTAAGTTCCTAGACATAATCATTCTATAGTACCCATCTTAGGAAACTATTATCTGGAAATAGTGTGGGATAAGTGGTTAGCTATGTTGCTTCTGCAAGTTTTTTTAATTTCTTGGGTCTTCCAAACTGGGCTCGAAGTTACATGGAAAACAGTTTTTGCAATGCTGGCTAGAATTCCAGCAGGACTCAGGGATGATATTTCTCTCCGTATCACAGCAAGTCAGTGAAAAACACTTCTCCAGACACTTCAGAATTTTAAAAATTCCCTCATTCAGTTCCACATATAGGTGAAGTTTGAAGTTCAGGTAGTTCTTTTTTATTCTGACCTGTTTAACCCTCCCACCCCGCCAGATTCTATGTCAAGATTTTCGATGCACCTTTGTCTTTTACAACTCATGCACTATCTCAGCTTCCTTGTCTGTTCAAGATTGTTGTCATGCTTCCTTTTCAGAGAGTGCAGCCATGACTGAGGAATTCTGTGTGCTTGGAACAGGCCTTTTACTGAATGAGGAAGAATTTACACTTGCCCAAAATTTGTTTTGAAATAAACAGAATGTCAGGCTTGAAGTGAATGTTTTATGAATGAACAGCTTTGGCTGTAACATAACCTGACATGGGCATTCTTGATTCACTTAGGGCCACAGTTCTATCTATATCGGTTTCATGGAGGCCGCATCTAGACTGGTCCCATGTATTTGGCAGCCTAAATCATACTTAGGCATCTCTGTCCAGGAAGAATATTTTATGCTGGTCTGGACGGTACCATCATTCTGTTTCTTTATGGAGTTTTATTTTCTGCTTCTATAAAGACCCTAGTCCAAACAAAACCAACAGAAACTCAAAGTGGAAGAGCATGGGTTGAGAGATTACAAAGATCATCTAATTAAGATAATGTCAGAGAGCTTAGAAACCATGCAAGGCCTTAAAGACATTACGTCCTGATGCAATTAGGCTGGCTTGTGAGGTTCATTGCTGCAGACACTTGGTTTTGTCCCCTGAACTTGCAGGACCCTGAATGCCTTTAATACTGAAACCAGGTCCAAAGCATGAGGGCACAGGGCACAGGATGCTTCTTACTGGTCTTGCTAGACTTGTTCTATGAGCTGTGTTTATAGGATGTAAAGGAAAAGCAGTGGAAAGACAGCGAGACCTGTTACGATCCTAGATTGAACCACTAAGCACAGCCTTAGGGAGAGATTCAGATTCTTGAGACCTTTTCTGTCAGCAAATGAATTTGGAAATAAGCGAGAAGCAGCTCTTCTCAGGAGCAGATGGAGATTCCATGGGGAAGAAGTAGCAAGAAGTTTGGAACCGAAAAAACGGGCCATTATATCAGCTATGCTGCCTACTAAAAGCAGAAGAGGCTGGGTGAACTTCAAAACAAGCAGCCCTCAAACCTTTGAGAGAGTATTGAAGGTTTCAAGGAAGTTATCTTCACACTGTCCCATGCCAGGGGGACTCTAAAAAGGGGTAAGATAAAGGGCAGATTAGTATACAATGGCACAGTAACCTGCCTTTAAAGCATGATGTTTTGTTTGCTGCCAGGCAGACATGGCTGATTCTCCACTGATACTGTGCTAGGGTGCGTCTAGACTGGTAAGATTGCAATTACTTTTGCGCAAAAACTTGCCAGCTGTCTAACCTGGCCACTTGAATTTGCGCAAGAGCACTGACTTTGTAATGTACAAAATCAGTGCTTCTTGCGCAAATACTTTCATGCTCCCACTCGGGAAAAAGCCCTCTTGTGCAAGAATACTTGTGCAAGAGGGCCAGTGTAGACAGGGAAGACCTGTTTTGCGCAAAAAAGTCCCAATGGCTAAAATGGCAGTCGGGGCTTTCTTGCGCAAAATCACACCTTGACTGGCCACGGATGCTTTTGAAAAAGCATCCGTGCCAATCTAGATGCGCTTTTGCGGAAATACTTTTAACGGAAAAACTTTTCCGTTAAAAGTATTTCCTCAAAATCATGCCAGTCTAGACGCAGCCCTAGAGAAAAGAGGAAATTGAGCCCTAAGTGGCAGATGGTAAGTTAAAGAGGGCTGGGGAGAATGGCTAGATCAACAGAAAGGTTCATGGGAAATGTAACACTAGAAATGCTGGTTATTTCTCTTCTCTCTCATCTGGGGAAAGGGGCAAACCAGCATGTAAGTGCCAAGTACAACCCTATATCACTACAAGCTCTCTATAACTTATGTTTTAATTTTGAGACAGAGATGGAAGCAGCAGGAGGAGATTATTAATGCTGATGATTCTGTGATACTTTTCTTTCCACCTGCAGGCTGGGTCATTGTGACATTGGGAAGAGATGGTGGTGGGGGGCCTGCAGGCTGTGAGCTCCCGGCTTTTCTTGCCCTCACTGTCTCTCTGCTCCTTGTGTACAAGGAAAGCTTTGAGCTGCTGCTCTAGCACCAATTTCTATATTATCTGCCATTTTTAGTATAGAATTACATACTGACTTTTACTGTAATAATTCGAATCGTGCTTTCCCCTTCTATAGCATCTTCCTTTCCAGTATGTCCATATTTTTTCTCATGGTGGGGATTAATATCCTACTTACACAGACAGGGAAAATAAAATGGGCAGAGTAAATGACATGCCTAACGCAACACACCATTTCCATAACAAGGAATAGATCCCAGGAGTTCCAACTCCACGAGCTAACCCACTCTGCCTCTAATATATTTCCAAACTATGTTATGTAAATATTAACACATGAAGGGGCATGTGGTTTTTGAGAGACCCACTTGCCTTTGTAATGAGACATAAGTTTGGCTACATCTGGACTGCAAAGATAAGTTGGAAAAAGATACGCAAATTGTAATTTGTGTATCTTTTTCCGCTTTTCTGTTGAAAGAGGCTTTTCTGACATTTGGTGCATCTACATGGCACCAAATTTCAGAAGAACCTGCTCTTTCAACACATCCCTTCCTCGTAAAAAGAAGCTTACAGGATGGTAAAAGAGTGCATCCGCTTTTTCGAAAATGCTTCCAAAAAAGTGGACACGTTCTTTGGACATGGCATTGCTTTTCTAGGATACCGGAGCTGCTGTCTTGGCCTTTGAGATTGAGAAAGGAAATATACAACACATCTGCTGCAAGTTCTCCCTCACATGCCTTAGGTACTCCCACCACTCCCTTCTAGCTTATCTACTCTTTACCTTCCTCTCCTTATTTGTCACTGGTTATAAGATGTGTCACCTGGATGTTATCTCTGACTTCTTGCGTTCTCTTGCCATGCCCATCCAGTCCCAAGTCAAATCTTTCTGCTTCTTTCCTGATAATATGTCCATGATTCAGCCCTTTCTCTTTATCCAGACAACTGAAATGCTTCTCCAAGTCCCTAGATGTTCCATCTTCATTGCTACAATCTTCTATCTCCTGCTTTCTTAGCATTCAGACTATCCTCCATGCCCACAGTCCACTGATGTGAAGATATCTTCCTTGCTTGTCTCTCTGACCTTGTCACTCCCCTCTTTGAATCCTTCTCGGAGCTCCTTCTGTTTTGCTGCTTCAAGTCCAAGCTTCTGGCCCTCACTTTCAAGATTCTTCCCAACTCCATCCCTTCCTGGTTGTTGTCCCGTGAGTCTTAGTGTGCCAACCCTGCCATCTCCAGTCTGTCAGCAGTGCCAGCCATATCCACCTCTTTATCAGCTTCTCATAAACTAGCCTCTGCATCTTCATCCACACTGCTACTGACTCGTAGAACCCCCTCCCTCAACCAGTCTGTCAGGCTGCTCTACTGTCTTATCCTTCTTCATGATGTACTTCTCCTATGACCCTCCCAAAATATATCAGCCAGTTAATGACAGCTTGAGGGGCAGATGGGGCTAGTTGACTTTTACTTCATCTTTTCATAATGAAAAAACCCACCTCACCCTTTGTTTGTCACTTATCTCCTTAATTATAAGGACCATGTCCTCCTGTGTGTTTGTAGAGTGCCTAGCACGATGGAGCCCCAATCCTGACGACACTCTGTAAACCAGTAGTGAGCAACCTAGGCTAGTGAGTGGGCAGCATGAGCAACCCTTCTTCATGTTGGTGGGCCACACGATTGCCATAACCAGGACCATCTTCTGGGATAGGGTAGTTTTACTCACTGTGCTTGCCTACCTAGAATTTGCAGGGTGTGCCAATTGAACTGTAGCAGTGCTTTGATTGGACGCCGGAGCGCAGGGCTCTCACAGTCAATGTTGTGTGCAGTTGGCGCGCACCTCATGTCATGTGTCCTTGCTTAACGTGCATTACGCTTTAGTAATACTGGTTGTGACATTGTGGGGGCTTCTGTATACTCCTGTGGCCCTGGGTCCACTCTGGTTTGGCATTCACTGGTTGCTGTGTTGTGCTGTGGGTGACCCCTACTGCCCTATGCTGCTCTGCAGAGACTGCGTGGCTGTGTCTACATTGGCACCCTTTTCCAGAAAAGGGATGCTAATGAGACACTTCGGAATTGCAAATGCCGCGGGGGATTTAAACATGGCTGTCGCTTTTTTCCGGCTCAGGGTTTTGCCGGAGAAAAGCGCCAGTCTAGACGGGATCTTGCGGAAAATAAACCCTTTTCTGGAAGATCCCTTATTCCTACAGGATATCAGTGGCTGGGAGAAGGGGTGGTTTTTTAGTGTGGGGAAGATTAAGAAAGCAGACCTAGAACAAGATAGGAGGTTCAGGGGCCTATGAACTCCTTCCCCCTCCCCAAGGGAACTAAGGCTGTCTGCCCATCCTCCTGTGTCTACATCGAGCCTATGCTGTGCTGTATCGCTGAGAAGCAATAAAACCTATTCTGCTGCTTGGTGGAGAGTCACATCTGGCTGCAGATGAGGGTGCAGGGTCGGGGTATACCTCACACTGGTATGAAAAAAACAACATGGACGGAAACCAGATTATGCTGTAGGCAGTAGTAAACCAAATGTCCTGCTGGCCACACACAGAACCCTAATAGGCCACATGTCATCTGTGGGCCACAGGTTGCTCGCCACTGCTCTAGAGTCTAGACCCTCCACTGCAGCCTAAGTATTAGATAATACTGATTCACGGGAAGTACCTCCAGTGCCTAAGAAGAGGTGCTAATGTTAGAGGGGTGTTTATTGCACTCACAAATGGTTATAGTTCACTCTTACTAGAAACAGAAAAGTTCCTCAGATGAGTAGTCCTGAGCCCTGCAAAAGCTGTCACATCCTCGGTTGGGTGTGAGCCAATTCCTGCATCCTGGGTCCTTTGTAATTAAAATAACAAAAATGCACACCTGGTAATACTCTACAATTATGATCCTGCCCCTAACAGTGCTGTGCTTACTGGAGAACTTTGAGAGCTCCCAGCTGTGATTGACCTGCAGAAGAAGCTACAACAGCAGATGACCCCTGGGTCCGTTCCTTCAAACTCTGACTCTGTCCTATAAGATCTTTTAGGGACAGCCATAGCGATCTAAATGTAAGAGGAAAAAAGCTGCCTGGGCACTCTAGCTCCTTGCTGTCTTGGCTCCAGGCAGCTCCAGGTGAGGGGGTTACTTTCCCATTCACAGAGCTCAGGTAAAGCGGGCCCCCTTTTGGAACACAAAGCCGTGTTAATTTAAAATAGGATTAATCGTAACCCCTTGGCAATCCTAATAATCTGTGCTCGGTATAGTAAATCTTTGGGCTGAGGGTGATGTGTTATTCCTAAAAACAATCCTCATTCTGAGAGAAATTCAGATTGAGGTGGGGGACCGGAACCTACTCCTGCCCCACAGAATATGGCTTGACCCAAACTCAGATTAAACAGCCTGTCAGTGACAGAGGTTGGGCAAGTTATTGAGTGGTCAGTGGTTCAAGGGAGAGGAAGAAGAAGAAGGCTGGGGTGGTTAGATACTAGCTGCTACCTCTCAGAGCAGCCTGGGATGCAGCCATAAGCCAGACCTGATTATAAGACAGCAAGGGGACGCTCCAGGGATTTGCTAAATCCTGGGCTGTTTGAGAGCACATGTGGCTCTCAGGAGCCAGCAATGGAAAAGTGTCACAGGAGCCAGTATAACAGACCCTTTGGGAGTTTCCTCTTCAACTCAAAGGGCAAAGGGTTCATAGGGTAGGGTCTGAGCAGCTGTCAGGGTTATGGTGGGGAAGCAAATGGGTTTCCCAGTCAAGGCTTCTTTCTGCCTCCTTTACAGATCTGGAGCTTCTGTCCTCGCACTGGGATCCTCTATCTTGTCTGCTCCCACGCTGAGGTCACTGTGCTATTATTGACTAGTTTTCCAGTAGCATTTACAGGGCCCTGGTCAGAATCAGGCCCCCATTGTAATAGGTGCTGCACAAACACAGCACCTATCCCTGGCCCAGCATTTTACAGTCTAATAAAGACAAGACTCCACAAGTTGGTGTAACAAACAATCACAAGGTGTGGGGAATAAGGATGTAGGAGATTAACCGGTTACCCAGTAAGCAGGCATCTTATCAGGATGTTTACAAGGTAACTAGTTAATTGGCCTGGCTGGTTGGACCCTGCCTGCAGCCACAGCAGACCCAGCCAGAACAGCACCCCCCCCCTCACTCACAGTCACGGAGGAGCCAGAGCATGTGGCAGGGAGCAGCCCCCTTCTACCCCTCCCCACAGCTGCAGCAGGGCCAGGGCCGGGGGGCTGGAGTAGCCCCACTGGCTGCAGCTAGGACCAGAGCATCCCCCCCCATCTGCAGCCACAGTGGGGCTGGGATCGGAGCAGCTCTCACCCCGTCGTGCTGTGGGAGGGGGTTTGCTCCAGGATTAACCGAGTAAACCTAGCGTTTAACAGGTTAACATTTTAAATGTTAATTAACATCCCTAGTGGGAAAGGAGTAATGACTGCTCTGTTCTTTCCATCTCTCTCTCTCCCACCAACTTCATCAGTGACGCCACTTAAAGGCCGATCAGTTCTTCCCACTCAGGTCTGTCAGGAGACACAACATAGAAGGTGGAGTCTTGGAGAGTGGGGTTGGAAAGATGATTTAAAATCTCTTTGTGCCACCTGGATTCTGAGCTGCTCTGGAGGCCAGGGGGGCTCCAATGTAAATTAGATCAACCCCAGAGGCAGTGCAGAATGCTTTGCCCACTCCCCATCCCATGCCCAGCATGCCCCCACCTCATGAACAGCAAGAAGTCAGTTTAGAGCCGTATATACATTGGCCCTACACTGCTCCCCTGCTTTGAGAATTCCTTTGGGGGTATTGTGGCTTCTTCATTCCACCAGAGCAATTTAAAGAGGCCTTCTTTAGATCCAAAATCTTGTCCAACGTCTGCAGCCTAACTGCTTGAGAAATGCTGGTCAAGGACTGATGACCAGCGTTGCAGAGCAGTGGCGGCCCGTCAATACAGGCAAACTAGGTGGTCACCTAGGGCGCCAAGATAAACAGCCATTGAAGGCTTTGGAGGCAGGGGCGCCGATCACATGCTGATCATGCGTTTCGCTTAGGGCATCAGTTGCCGGCAGCTCGTCTAGGGCCGCTCCTGTTGCAGAGACAGCCAGCTCTTGAGTAATGGAAGAAGGGAGGGTTAGGAAGAGGAGCAATTCTCTTCAGCAAGCAAAAGGCGGAAGGCGAACAGAGAACACCCTGACTCTGTGGATATTAATTTAAAGAAGCTAACTGTAACATAGGGAATTTTAACAGCATTGGCTAAATGGGCTGCTAGACCCTGACGCCCACTATACTAGTGAGGTCTGTTGGGTGATTGTGATTCTCCAGAATAAAAGAATATTTGCTCAGACAAAATCTCATAATTAGCACTATGGAAAAATCTTCCCTAGAGGGAGAAAAAAATCTGGGAAGAGAGGACAGATTGCAGACTCCAGCTTCCCATTTTTATTGTCCATAGTTGGGTCTAGAGTTCAGATATTGTTCCTAGTCTTGGCTAATTCTCCCAAGATGAAACTTTTAAGTGTCTTTTGCCCTTGTGATTTGCAGGAATTTCCATGCAGACCCAAAATAGTAGGGGAAAATGAGGACAGCTAAGGGAACAAGGAAGCATGAGTAGTTACATTAAGAAATCCCAGAGAGGTTGAGTTATATAAATAATCAGAAAGAAGAAGTTCTCGATCCAAGAAAGGACCTTCCCTCTTATCCCATGGCCATGTAATTTACACAAGAGCCTTTGGTGAGGGACCTTGTCAAAGGCTTTCTGAAAATCCAAGTATACTATATCTACTGGATCCCCCTTGTCTGCATGTTTGTTAATTGAATGAAGTCAGAGAAAGAAGTGTGATATAATCTCACTGAGAGACAGGGTACAGGAAGTGTTTCTTTTGTCCTAAAGGATGAAATCTGCTGTGTAGAGATGTTTGTTTCCATTTGCAATATAATCCTCCCAAAATTTGCTCTCCTTTTTTAAATTACTGGCGTATGGACATGTGGAGTTCTCTGGAATAAAGGGCTTGTGGTTTTGTCCCTTAGTACATTTAACACCACTCTGCAATTTTTAGGTCATTAAACTTTCATGTCTATTTTTTTCCTTGAGAAATTCAGTCACCTCTTCATTTTAGCTGCCAGAAATGACAGGCTGCCACTTGGGATTTTAGCTTTGCAGAAATCAGAGTATCTCTGGAGTCCCGCGCTAAAGTAATTAGCTGGTAGAGTTTTCTGGACACAGTTTGAACAGTCCCTCGGAAAAGCTTACGCTCTGAATGGGGAAAAAATAGTAAACCTGCAAGTTAAATCAAAGTCTGCAATATTGTAGTAGCAACTGCTGTGACATCCTTTCCTTTGTAATAGCGACATCACTATTGCACGACTACAAAAAGTTGTCTTTTTGGAGAAGATCATTTAAAGTGTAAATTTACAAGGCTTTAGAAGTGATTTCCTAATAATGATACTAATCACTGCATACTTTTCTGAAATAATAAAGGTTAATACCAGTGAAATATGCTTACCTCAAAATAGTTATTTTTATTTTGTGTAAAGAATAGGAGAAAATAAAGACATTGTTAATTATAAGACTATTTTTATATAATTTATTTCCTTTGTGTGGAAAATTAATTGCTTATAAGGAAAAGACGTAGAGAATCTAATAAAATGTGACAACCTTTCCAAATGTATTTTGGACCATTCTATAGAATTCAGTAGAGAATTATATCCCTACTGTAGTCTTAAAGGATGGTTAATAAAATACTTGCAAAAAAGGAGATCAATTTCTTACATTTTATAGTGTCATTCATACTTAAATTCGACACTTTACGCCTAAGTTTAAACACAGACATTAATTATTGTACCCATTACAAAGATAGCTTCCCCAATTATCACATCTAATATCATTAGCTCACAGACATTTACCTCCCCCCCAACCCCCTTCTGTTCTGAAATTTGATTTGTCCTTTTCATATGTGTTCATATTTTTAAAATTGTATCCTTTGGTATATATGGTTGTGACAATTTTCTTCCACTATTTGATCTGAGGAAGTGGGTCTGGCCCACGAAAGCTCATCTTGTTAGTCTTTAAAGTGCTACATAGTCCTGTTTTTTGTTACATTTTATAGGATTTTGAAATAGTTTCAGAATTTCTATGGAAATTTACTAAATTATACAGGACTTTTCCATAAGGGTGCTGTAGCTATTTCAGAGGGTAACAGATGGCTCTGTAAATAAACATCTTTCTCTTCCACTGATAATTACTAGAATAAATTAAAGCTTAACTGAATCTTTGCGTAATAGAAGGTTTGAGTTCTGGTGTGTCCATGGAGTTATTGTGTAGAGTGGTTGAATCCTGGTGTAAAGTCCCATGCCCCTTCCTTCTTGGGCTCGGGTGCTTCTATTTAACTCAGGTCACATAGGAACTCAACTTCTTTTTGCACTTTAGCAGGGGCAGTTATTACTATTGATCTGAAAACCAATGCTGGATCATCCTCTTGTGTGTATTGCATGAATGGGAGAGAAACCAGGACTATGCTTGTTGTATTTATATGTTCTATAGTTTGTGTTCCCATTGTGGGAGGCTGGTGACATTTTCAACTGGGCAGGCAAAATTGACACCTACTGGCACCTTTATTTACACAAATGAGTTAGAGCACTGATTGTACTGGACTCAAAGCGCGGGAGGCAAAATCCACTCCAGCAAGCCTGCATTAGTCTCCAAACATGTGCCTCCCACAGTCTAGGCTTCCCAATCAGCACTCCTGCTTTTGTTTTTAAAACCAATTGAGCAACTGCCCAAGTGTGCCTCTCGCACCATGCTTCACCCTTATCTGCTGAGTGAGCAGAACCCATTGAGCACAAGTGTCTGGGCACCTTTCTGCGCAGACTGAGCTGCATTGTGTTTCAAGTTGGATTTCTCTTGTCAGGATGATTACAAGTAATGGAATCAGAATGTGATGTGGCAAGCTGTAGAAGCATAAATGGTGGCTGATATTGCTGAGATAATGTGGAATGGAGACTTAAAGCCCACCATAGCTGCAGAATAATTGGAAGCTTAGTGAAAAGAGAGGTAATCCCATAAAGGGATAAACCTGATTACACTCCGTGTGCTGCACAAGCCCTTGTCCAAAAGGAATTCCAGATTCACCAGGGCTTCTACTAGCCACTAAAGTGTCATATGAGTTTTAGGAATAAAAAGGTGAACCGGAACCCCTTAAACATGCACTAGGCTAGAGGCTGCTTTTGCAAGTCAGCCCCTGACACTGGGATGGCTCCTTAGTGGGATCAAAAATCTGGTTCTCCATTATCTGTCACCTCCTGCTGTCAGGAAAAACTTAAAAAACAACAAATAGTCTAGGGTTGCCAGATGGTTTCAACAAAAATACCGGACACACTTGACATTACATCACAATCTACATTCCATCTTATTTAGAAAATACCAGACATTTCTATTTTCTCATTTATATTTTCTCAATTTCTTTCCTGAACAGAAAGCTCAAATACTGGACTGTCTGATTCAAAACCAGACACCTGGCAACCCTAAAATAGTCTAGTAGCACCTTAAACACTAACAAAACATGTAGATTAGTGGTAGAAATGTAGCTGTGTTAGTCTGGTGCAGCTGAAACAAAAAACAGGACTGTGTAGCACTTTAAAGACTAACAAGATGGTTTAATAGGTGATGAGCTTTCGTGGGCCAGACCCACTTCCTCAGATCAAATAGGGGAAGAAATGATTAAACCATCTTGTTAGTCTTTAAAGTGCAAAACATGTAGATGGTATCATGAGCTTTCTTGGGCACAACCCACTTCTTCAGATGACCAGAGTGTTGGAAGTCCAGATCCAAGAATAAATAAAGGAACGGGGCCGGGGGAGAGAGAAGGAAAAAATTGGAGGGGAGGGGAAAAAAGAGACAGTGAGTAGATAAGCCGAGTTAGTCTGTAACAGGAAAGACTAAAAAAACAACAAATAGTCTAGTAGCATCGTGTTGGTCATCTTCCTTTCCAACTGCAAACTACTGGTTCTTATCAGCCTCTTGTAATTATTTAGTCTTTAAGATTCTACTAGACTATTTGTTGTTTTTTTAGTCTTTCCTGTTATAGACTAACTTGGCTACCCCTCTCAAGCTTATCTACTCACTGTCTCTTTTTTCCTCCTTCCCCTCCAATTTTTTCTTCTCCCCCCTTCCCTCCTTCCCTTATTTATTCTTGGATCTGGACTTCCAACACTCCGGTCATCTAGGGAAGTGGATTGTGCCCACAAAAGCTCTCGATACCATCTACATGCTTTGTTAGTCTTTAAGGTGCTACTAGACCAGTGGTCCCCAACACGGTGCCCGTGGGCACCATGGCGCCTGCGGGGCCATTTGTGTGCGCCCGCCAAGTGCTCGGGACTGGCCTGGCCCCGGGCACGTGGTGCATGCGCTGTGCCGGAGCTGGCCCGGGCACATGGTAAGCGCTGGCCCCGGGAGCGCCGTGAATTGGCCACTCACGCCCCGGGCGCGCGGCGCTGGGGGGGGGGCCACTAGCCCCGGGCGCTTGGGGGGGCCGCTGGGCGCGCGGCGCTTGGGGGGGCCGCCGGCTCTGGGCGCTTGCAGGCCCCGGGCGCGCGGCATTTGGAGGGGGCGCCGGCCCCGGGCGCGCGGCGCTTGGGGGGTGGCGCCGGCCCTGGGCGTGCGGCATTTGGAGGGGGCGCCGGCCCCGGGCGCGCGGCACTTGCGGGGGAGCCCCGACCCTGAGCACGTGGCTGGGGGGGGGGGGGCGTGTGTCCCCGCCCTCTGGCGCCCGGCAGGCGAACGGCCACGCCCCCTGGCGCCCGGCAGCCTCTAAAGGTTGGGGACCACTGTACTAGACTATTTGTTGTTTTTTAAGTTTTTCCTGTTGTCAGTTACACCGGTGCGAAGACAGTGAAAGACTACTCAGTTAGAGTGGCAGTGTTCTTCACATGCGTTGTGCTCTCTTTGCAAGGATGTAAATTATGACACAAGGTGCAAGGCTGTGGAATGTTGGAACTAAAGTGTTCAGGACCTTATACCGAAGTGAAATTGGCCCGTTATCAAAAGCAGTCATTTCCTTAACAATTAGTATAATTAACTTAATGTTACATTGGTTATTTTAACTGTCAACTAAGACATATTTCTTTATTTTTAAATATCTAAAAGTAAGTAATGTTTGTTTTTTAACATTTTATGAGTGAATTAATGCTGGGAATAAAAGCCATGGCTGGCAGTGTTTGTGTGGGACTGGCAGGGGTTGTTTTGAACCAAATATACTGCAGGCAGATGCAGTGCAAGCTGCCGTCTAAGCTGCGCTGATGCCTCTCAATTCCCACCTCCAGTCTTTCCTGCTGTTCCAGTTCTGGGCTGTACCAAGTTACCCCAAAAGAATGTTGGCTTTGTTTTGTGAACCAATGTCTTGTAGGTGGAGGGATGATCTAAGTGAACATTCGGGTGAGTGAAAGTTGAGAGTTGGGCAACTGCTTCCTAGAACAAGAGGGACCTGTAAATTGTTTTCTTTTCTGTTTACAGCAGCAACTGCAGGCGTATGTGGTCTGGGTGAATTCCCAGCTGAAGAAGAAGCCAGCAATAAGGCCAGTGCAGGATCTGAGGCAAGATCTTCGAGATGGGGTCGTCCTGGCCACTCTCATTGAAATTGTAGGTCAGTAACACCAACTGGCACTATGGCTGCTGCACAGGCTGTGGGGCGTTGGGGTGAAGGAAGCTCGCTTTGGTAAGGCCCTGCTAGTGGAATGTTTGGACCTGTGTGAGGCTGGCCAGCAGGCCTTGCAGAGTCAGAGCAGGGTGGTCATTTTAAGAGGGAAACTATGGATCATAAAAAACCAACCTTCCACTGAAATCCTTATGTGTTAGCTCAGTGTCACTTGCTAACCTTTACTAGTGCCAAGTTCCAGGCCCTTTGAGAACTGCATTTGCGTTGTCGCTTGTCACATGCCCAAACCTGCTAGCCTGGCCATGATGACTGCCATAACAGGGGCTGAGCTGTTTTAAGGGAGCCATCAAGGAATTTCCATATCAATGAATAGCATCAGGGTTCCAGATGGGTGTATGGGATAACATGGGGCTAATGTGGGACCCAAACCCCATTGTATCTCTGTCTAATGCTGACAGTCCTGCCTGGAGTTTACTTGCATGGCTGGGATTCCTGGGGGGTCAGAGCTAATCTCTAAGACACAAATATTTACAAGAAAGAAATAATAGGCCTGAGCGGAAATGGTTCTAGAACACAATGCTGTCCCTCTCAGAGACTATGCTGTGCAGTGTAGTGTGTCTGCACAGAGGGGACGTGTGCTGACTCAAGAAGATACAAGGAATAATGAATCATCCACAAAAAACACCTTCACAGACAGTGCTACGAGTGTATTTTGCCATTAGACACCTCATAAGCAAGGAGAAGTCACACATATGGCTCCCTTACTCTCCCCAACATAACAGTTGCTGAATCCTACATTCCTTGCACCTGTAACTGTTACAGTGCCAGTCAGCACCAAGCAGGTTGATTCCTCCCTATAATCAAGCTGTTTAATTTTCCCAGCTGGTGAGAAGCTGAATGGCATTCAAATTAGTCCCTCCAGCCAGCAGGAAATGAGAGAAAATGTTGAGAAAGTCCTGCAGTTTGTGGCATCGAAAAAGATCCGTATGCACCAAACTTCAGCGAAAGGTAAGTGCTCCCTGAAGATTGCGTCACCATGATCCTCAACTCTCTATGGGAACTGGATCCTTTGCTGTTTTGTGTGCTACAGAGAATTTATTTCCAGGCCAGTTTCTCTTGTTGCTACAATCCAGAAATGTCTTTAGTTTTTGGTTTTGGCACTAAATTTGTGGTTGCTTTGGTAACAGGAGCAGCCCAAGGCAGGACATAAATAATAGTATTAAGAAGAAAAAATGCCCCTCTCCTTTGAGGCTATGTCTAGACTGCAAGAATTTGTCGGCAGAGGCAATGCAAATGAAGTGCTCCTTTTTTGAGGCATAAGGGATCTTGCGCAAAAGGGTTTTTTGGTGCAAAATGTCCCAGTCTACACTGCCTTTTTTTAATCATAGAATCATAGAACTGGAAGAGACCTCAGAATGTCATCAAGTTCAGCCCCCTGCTGTAGGCAGGACCAATTCCAACTAAATCAAAAGTTTATGCAAAAACCTCTTCCGCAAAAAGGATCGGAAGAGACTATTGCAAACGACAGCATGAGAAATGCTAATTAGTGCTTCATTTGCATTGCCTCTGCTGACAAATTCCTACAGTCTAGAAGTAGCCTAAGCGATCAAAGGATCAAACAAATGGTATAATTGAGAATACAGACCTGGAAACCTTAATTGAACAGACATGTACAAATTGTTATTGGGCTGTGCCTCCTTCTCTGGTGGAAACAGGATCATTCCAAGCCATTGCAAATCAATGATATGGTTTCCCATACTTTGCAAACACTGTTTTCCAACATTTCTCCTCATAAGAGGAACAGAACATGTGGTGGGAAGGAGACCCAAGGAGCAAAACCATGTGCTTTCTGTCTCTTAGTGTGGCATCGTTTAGTCACAAACAGCACGTGGATGGAGAGAAACAGTTCCCGATTCTTGCTGGTGGCTGAGTGCACTGTTTGCTCCCCCTAGGGCACTGGGTGAGGTGGAGTGGGCCCAGTGACTCTAATCAGAGTCAGGGACCACATGACCTTCCTGTTGCTATCAGGAGGAGAAGAGCACAGCCCTGGGGGTTGGGTAGTCTAAATTGGGTAGCCTTTATGTATTCAGAGTACACAATGCTCCATGCCAGCGGCCTGGACGCTGTGCTATTTTTTCCCATTCAGTGAAGCATTATATATGCCAGTTCGCACCATTTCACTGGCTCTATAAACTGTTAATACTTATAAAACCTTGTCCATAAGTACTGTAAACAAATATATCAATAGGCCCAA
This sequence comes from Pelodiscus sinensis, assembly GCF_049634645.1. Classification (NCBI taxonomy): domain Eukaryota; kingdom Metazoa; phylum Chordata; order Testudines; family Trionychidae; genus Pelodiscus; species Pelodiscus sinensis. Next base: position 6,873,858 of record NC_134736.1, read on the forward strand.
CCAGGCAGCACTCTCTAGGCTGCTTAACTCAGTGATCTGAATTTGCTTTCATGTATCCAGGCTGGTAGCATGAGAGTAAAGCATAAGCATCTAGAGTTTGGTAGGGCATAAATGAGAGCTGAGTAAGCTCTAAATTTGCAGGAATAGGAACTGGCAAACTGGGGGCCAAATCTGGAGTGCCAGATGCTTTTGAACAGACGGCAGTTTTTTTCAATTTTCTTATTCTTACCTTTATTGCGATCTGAAAAATGTTTCTCTGGAATCAGGACCCTGACAAAAAATAATTGACTAACTCTTGCAAGATTGAAACCTAGGGGTGGGGTTCTGTACCTCTTCTGGTTTTCCTAGGAAAACTGTCAACATCCTGGCTGTGTCTACATTGGCACCCTTTTCCGGAAAAGGGATGCTAATGAGACAAGTCAGAATTGCAAATGCCACGGGGGATTTAAATATCCCCCGTGGCATTTGCATGAACATGGCTGCCACTTTTTTCCAGCTCGGGGCTTTGCCAGAGAAAAGCGCCAGTTTAGACGGGATCTTTTGGAAAATAAAGCCTTTTCCGGAAGATCTCTTATTCCTGATTTTAAGAGGAATAAGGGATCTGCTGGAAAAGGCTTTATTTTCTGAAAGATCCCGTCTAGACTGGCGCTTTTCTCCAGCAAAGCCCCGAGCCGGAAAAAAGCGGCAGCCATGTTCATGCAAATGCCGTGGGAGATATTTAAATCCCCCGCGGCATTTGCAATTCCGAAGTGTCTCATTAGCATCCCTTTTCCGGAAAAGGGTGCCAATGTAGACACAGCCCCTGTATTTGGCCTGTTCTAGTCTCTTGTGTAATTGTGTAAGTCTGGCCTCTGAGGATGGACATTGTGTAAGGGCTCTGAAGATGGACATGTGATCATAGAAGTGTAGTTCTGGAAGGGACTTCAAGAGGTCATTTAGTCCATCCCCTAATTGAGGCAGGATTAACGTATCAAAGCTACTGCACAGAGTGAGTGTAGGCACAGAACTCTGGGACACAGAAACCCCTGAATTCTAATCATAGCTCCCACACTGACTCACTCTGTGACTTTAAGCGAGTCATTTCTTCCTCTGTCTCAGATTGGCTCAGAGTCTCTGTGAATGACTGTGGTTAATTATCTTTATGATCTATTTCTGCCCCATCCCACTCTCCAAAGTAAAAATTAACCAGACTCCAGGCATCCAGTCCTTCCCTAAAAATCTGCTTATGGGATTTGGATGGCTAGTTCCCATTAAACTTAATGGCCTCAGTGTGTCCAAATCCCTTGGGTGGCTTTAAAAAAAAAACCCTCCCCCTTTCCCCATGAATGGTCTTTGGAGTGAGCCCTGAAGGTCATAAAATTTGGGCTGTTTTGCATACAGAAGGAAAGTGCATCATGATGAGGAATGATTAGTTAATGGTGGTTTTGTCGAAGTCCATTCTTGCTCAGCTCCCTCCTCTTTCCTATTAAAAGTGTTAGTGCAGGTTCCATGGGCCAGTTGGAGTCATCACAGGTGCAGGAGTCATCTTCAGTGACTATAACACCTTTGTATTGATCTTTCAGCAGTACTGTCACACATAGACTGAGCTATTTGTTGAAAATAATCCCATGCAGAAGTCCCAACAGCGTCCAGAGCAGTTAAAATTCTGCCCTATAGGTGGCAGTCGCTGATTTTAGTTCAGCTGCATCATCCAAAACAAATACTACAGAGCCCTGGAATGATAACTCAGTCCTAATTTTCAGTCCCTTTTCTGTTGGAATTCTCATGTTTAGTTTAATTGCATTCACTCTTATTGGTCAGACAAAAACCCGTTGCGCCCCATTGCCCTGGGGTTTGATTGCATTTTGCAGATATCGTTGATGGGAACCTGAAATCCATCATGAGGCTGATCCTTGCCTTAGCTGCTCATTTTAAACCTGGCTCCAGTAGAACAGCCATTCAGAGCCCATCCAGCACGGTGGGGAAGAGCCTGTCAGCATCATCAGCCAGTCACAGGCCTCATTCAGCAGCTGCCGTGGTTCAGGGGGTCGTGGCTGCTCTGGCAGATGTTCGTCAGGATGTGTCACGCTCAGGACGTGATGTTTTCCGGCACAGACAGAGGTACTGATTGCTCCCATATGATCTCATGGGAATCTTGGTGCTAAGTCTTAGTCCTTGGGGCAGGAAAGATGAATTCACACATTAATTGTTGACTTGAACCCAGACCACCTCTTGTGTAATCTTATCAGAGCTCACAAACAATCTACAGTACCACCCAATTACAAAGTGAGACTGCTGAACTGGAATTCATTTACAAATTTGACACTGTCAACCTGGGTTGGAATAAAGATATTAACTGGTTAACACACTACAAAGCCAATGTCCCCTGCCTTTGAAATTCACATTTTCACATCAAAAGCTATGAATGGGACACATCCAACCTATTTAATTAGCTTTATTAATATGGGTCCTACAATTGGCAGGTAGCTGCTTTTGCTGTTATATAGGAGTCTGTTGTTTCCACTCCAACTCGTCTGATGAAGTGTGTTTTACGCACAAAAGCTCATGATTTAATATATTTGTTAGTTTCTAATGTGCCACAGGACTATTCATTGTTTTTACAGTCACGGACTAACACGGCTACCCCTCTGAGACAATCTATAGTAGAATAGTGATAGAAATGTAGCCGTGTTAGTCTGGGGTAGCTGAAGCAAAATGCAGGACAATGTAGCACTTTAAAGACTAACAAGATGGTTTATTAGATGATGAGCTTTCGTGGGCCAGACCCACTTCCTCAGATCAAATAGTGGAAGAAAATAGTCACAACTGTTTATATATACACAAATTGGTATATATGGTTGTGACTATTTTCTTCCACTATTTGATCTGAGGAAGTGGGTCTGGCCCACGAAAGCTCATCATCTAATAAACCATCTTGTTAGTCTTTAAAGTGCTACATAATCTATAGTAGGACTGAGTTAGCACTTAAATGGGATGTGCTAAGGCTAAGGCAGTGTCTTCACTGACATAAAAGATGTGTTTTTACCATAGGATAACTAACATGCCTAAGCTATCCTACTGTAAAACAGGGAAGGCAAAGCACTGTAGTTTTACCACAGGGTAAACCAGGTGAGGCCAGGCACAGACAGTAGTATAGTGCTGACCTCACCTGGCCATAAGCGGGACAGTGCTCTGTCTTTCCTAGGATTGTACTTAACACACATTTATTATTTCACTTTAAAGGAAAAGAGAGCCAAACACCTTGGGAGCATTGTTTATAAGAGTCTCGGTGTGCTAGCCCTGGTAGCCAATTCCATTATATCTCCCTAAATTCCTGTTGCCTTCTCACCTTATGTCAAGAAGTAGAAATTGTTGGGGTACTGCTGAATGCTGTTTATCAGCTACTAATTTAGTGATAATGAAGCAAAGTGATCCATGGATGGGTGGGGTCTCCAATTCTGTTAAGTGCTTTTGAGACTTGCAAAAGGTGCTACGTTGATTATGATAATAATAGTAGTAATGACATTAGATCTACAACCGGATGGTTGTTTATTGGGGGTTTCATTCAAACCGCTAAGGGACATTTTTCCACACTGTGCTGGCTCTGGGGAGCCTTTTCTTGCCATGACTCAATTTTGAAATGAGGTTGGAAATGATATGGATTATTGAAAAATGAAATGAGAAATCTCTTCTTCCAAAGGCACATGTGCAAGTGTTCCTCTTTAGGATGGCCAGCCCTCGGTGTATAGCAGAAGCTTGCCTTTTCCCCACCCCCTCCTTGCCTCCCTCTCCAAAGCTCTGCTGCTACTTACAGGAGCTTGGAGACATATAACAGGTGACACTGTTCCCCTACCCTGCCATATCACGGGTAGATGGGAAAAGGGTTATGGGCTCACACTTTCAGAAGAGGCATGTAGGATTGCTGCTGTTTCCTCCTTCCCTTTTTTTCATCAGCCCCTGTTCTCCCCTTTCCTTCCTTCCCCCAAGAATGGACAATAAATTTTTAAAATTGTGGATTTCTGCCCCTGCTCTGTCAGGCTGTTACTCACTATGTGATTTTTATCTTCAGGAACAGCAGCGTAGATGAAGAGATTGAGAATCCCTACTGGAGTGTCCGAGCACTGGTGCAGCAGTATGAGGGGCAACAGAGCGTTCCCTCAGAGTCCTGCTCCTCCAGGTAACAGAAATGCCCACTGCAGAGGTGTGTCCCCTCGCAGCCTGGGAGAGTCTGTTTCCTGCCCACCCCAGACCTTTCCCTCAAAGCCCAGTGTCTGGCTAGTTTTAGGAATAAGGAAAATTTCATATGGTGAGATTTCCCAGATGAGCTGGAATATGAAACCCCATCTATCAGCACATGACATGTCATTGACTCTCTTGATCGTGTAGACTGTGAATGGTGCTCTTGCCGTGCCTCGCAGCTGTAAGATTGGTCTCATCCATGAGACAGCATGGCAAGGTGGTGTGAGCATAGGGCTAGGAGTGGGAGCTTCTGAGCTGTAATCCTGGCTCTGTGGCCTCCCCCAGTGAGAGCAGAGAGAATAGGAGCAGGAAACCCCAAACCAGGGGGTTTGCTGGCAGATTGAGAGGATGAATCACAATGGTTCCTTTAGGCCTCAGAATCTAGGTTTCTATGAATGAGACTGAGGTAATTGCTACAATACAGTTTACGTTGTAATTATATTGCTATGGGGTTTGCATAAGCCACACCCCCAAGCGACATAAATTACGCTGATCTACACGCTGGTGTAAACAGCGCTACATCAGCAGGAGAGCTTCTGCCAGCCTAGCTACCGTCTCTTGTGGGGGTGGGAGTCATTAAGTTGACAAGAGAGCTCTCTTCCCACGGCATAAGTGTCTGCCCTAGCAGTGCTACAGCGATGCAGCTGTCAGCGCTGTAGTGAAATCCTCACCTGAGACCAATGGCTGAAGAGGGGGGAACTTGCTCCAATAAATGACCAAGGAGCCATCCTTGAGGGAAGGAGACACAGCAACCAGTGCAAGAGAAACAGATATTGTACAACCTGATATAATTTATCTATGAAAGAGAAAGGAGCTCAGACTTCCAAATCAAGCAAACTTGATGCTCTGCACCCAGACCTTAGGAGAAGTGGGAGATTCAGCAGTAGGCTGTTTCAGGAATGCGTTATTTTGTGATTCAGACCCAGAGTCTGTGAAGCGGATGCTGCAGCTGTTCCTCCTGCCATTGTGCTGCCATCCATCACCTTTAACTGCCTTTAGCATTATAGTTTATTCTGCCATCCTCCATCTTTCTTGGACCTTCATGTTCAATCAAGTTTAATTGATTTCTGAAAAGTCCCCTGTATCTTGCTAGAATGTTAAAGTCAGAGTTCATCTCTGTGTACACAGCAACAGGTTTTGCCATTTAAAGTGGAACTTGGATCTTGAGGGCTGCGTCTACACTGGCCGCGAGTATTTGCGCAAGAACACTGACGTTGTAATGTACAAAATCAGTGGTTCTTGCGCAAATACTCTGACACTCCCGCTCAGGGATAAGCCCTCTTGTGCAAGTATTCTTGCGCAAGAGGCCAGTGTAGACAGCAACGTTAATTTCTTGCGCAAGAAAGCCCGATGGCTAAAATGGCCATCAGAGCTTTCTTGTGCAAGAGAGCATCTACACTGGCACGGATGCTTTTGTGCAAAAGCACATGCCAGTGTAGACACTCTCTTGCGCAAATACTTTTAATGGAAAAAATTTTCAGTTAAAAGTATTTGCGCAAAATCATGCCAGTGTAGACACAGCCGAGGCGCACACTCTCTCAGCAGCTTTGGCTGGGGACATGCTAGGTCTCACTAGCTTAGCAAAGCTGAGTGGAGGCAAAACCTGACCGGGAGCTCTCTAAGAAAAGGAATCTCACCAAGAGAACTACCTGTGCTAAACACATCCACTACGTCAGGGGTGGGGAACCTCTGGCCCGGGGACTGGATGCGGCCCTCAGCTTGCAGGGATCCAGCCCCCGAGGCTCAGGACCTTCCCTGCACAAAATCTACTAGCTCCCCCCCACGAGGCTCTGCTGTGTCTTTCTCCGCAGTCGGGGGGCCACAGTGAGGGTTTTTTCCCCCGCTTCTCACTTGTGTGCAGCCCCTGACTGATTTTTCTGCGGGTCAGTGGCCTCTGACCTGAAAAAGGTTCCCCACTCCTGCACTACATGAAGACTGAAGTGGGTGTCACTCATAGCAGTGAGCCTCAGCATCAAGTGTTGGGAGAAGACATCCTATTGGTTCTTCACATGTTCCAGTTGCTCCAGAGCTGAAGTCAAAGCCCTAGTCCTTGTGTATGGAGCCCTGAACAGAATGGGACATGGCTGTGTCTGTGATCCTGTCACCCATCGGTTGGGACCTTCTGTGGCAACTACACTGCAGAGGGACTAGGTAGCCGATGAGGAGATGGGGGTAGAACCTTGCCATGAGTAGGAGAGATCTGACCAAGGCTAGCTATGTTTATCAGAATGTAGAGAGAGACACATTTTGGGCAGAGCTTTTCCTCAGGAACAATGCTTGGAAAGTAAAGAAATGTGGTGGTCAAATATTGGAATAAATTGCCAAGGGAGGTGGTGGAATCTCCCTCTCTGGAGATATTTAAGAACAGGTTAGATAGACATCTCTCAGGGATGGTATAGACGGAGCGTGGTCCTGCCTTGAGGGCGGGGGGCTGGACTCGATGACCTCTTGAGGTCCCTTCCAGTCCTATTATTCTATGATTCTAAGATTCTATGATTCTATCTTTGAACATGTAAATTCTCTCCTTCTCTTCCTAAGCTTGAGTCTCTGCTCCTTTTGAGCTCCATTTGAATGGGGCAGAGGAGAGGGCTGCAAGGCACTTGTAACTCCCTGCTTCACAGCTGTCTGGCTCCTGAGCAAGCCAGGGGTGTGCACAGAGAGCCCTGCCTTACACCACATGCAATGTGGGTCAGAAACATTATGCCAGTGGAGGACTGGGCATCATGGAGCATCACTCCATTACACACACCTCTTCCCTCTCCGGTGCATTCCCCACCTGGAATGTGTTCTTTCCTTCCTTTAATGCCAGAGTTTGGGGAATAGCTGACACATGAGGTGGAGGATTTTATTCTGCAGATCTCCACCAGCAGAGAGTATTCCTGGCACAGGGAGATTTCTCTACTGGACTTCTCTGACCACTTTAAGACTACTCTGCACCTCTGTAGTACAAAGTGGCCTTAGCATGCTTGGGAATCTGGCCCCTTGGGACCCAGTTGAAGAGTGAAAGGAAACTCCATGGTTCTGGACCCTTTTACATCTTCAGAATTTTGGTGGTTAGATGCCCACATGACAGGTGACTTATAAATACCTAAAATAGATCCGTTGGATATGAGGTGTTTTTTTCTATGAGTCAGTACTCAACCACTTCCCAGCTGTGGTGTGCTGCTGGAGGTGTTACTTATCAGATGAGACGTAAAACCATGATCCTGATCACATGTGCTCGTCATAGATTTTGCAGTATTTTTCACAAGAGATTAAGTGTTGACTCCTATTCAGGTCAGATACCAGTTTAAGTAAATACATATTGCCATTCTCCATTCTCTCTGCAGTTTGAATTGGCAACAGTATTTTCACATCCTATTCTTGTACATTGCTAAATAGCTGTGGAATGCACCATAGTGCATATCCATGAGGAGTGAAATAATTCCTGTATATATTCTTGCAACATGCTTTGGGTTTTTTTCATAGTGCAAGGCGTTCACCAAGCATAAGATGATATTTATTATTGCTGTTGACAGGAAGTGATGTCACTGAGTACCTATTTGTACATGATGTAAAATCAGCAATTATTTCCATGAACAAGCTATATGATCAGAAAAAAGAATTTTACAGAACTTAAGCTAAAAATACAAAATTAATTGTGCTGCTTTGAGCTAAAATCATTGCTTTGTTAATAAACATTTGTTTGGAACTTCTGAAATTATATTGGAGTGAAATAATGGCGTGGTGTGGATCAAGACTGAAGTGCATTAGCTGATCTGCTTGGGGGCCCATTGCTGGAATGGCAAGTGATCTGTGGGTCAGGCTTGGGGTGCATTGGCTGATCTGTTTTGGGGAGGCCAGAGCTAGAAAGGCAGGGGGCGCTGTAGATCAAGTCTCAGCTGCATCCCCTGATGGGGGCAAGGCTGGAATGTTAGAGGATATATCAGGTCAGCAGTGAGTGGCACTGGCACAGTCTGTACCTCCAAAAGCTAAGATTTTTCACATTGAGTTACTGTCTTTAACAATCACTTTTTTCTGGTTGAGTTAAAGATCTCTAAACTTCCCAGGGCTCTTCTGGGTTCTGTTTTCTCCACCTTGCTCCTGACACAGATGTGCATACAGAGGGAGCCCAAAGATTTTACTGGTTACGGGTGTGTATATTTCCTAGAGTTCTACTAATACTGCAGTACTGAGATGCAGACAAAGCTACTTTCAGCTCAACAGAAAATGATCAGAGAAGAGATTGTATAAAGCTGGAGTTAACATGCTTTTTAATTGAAGCTGGGAATATACTTTTGATGTGTAATTAGATTTCAATCATAACATCTTGAAAATGAAATATTCTTTGTCCATTATTGTGGATTTGTTCCCTGGCTTTGTGCATACAAAGACATTGGGCAGAGACTGCTACATGCATGAGCAGTGAGAAACAAGAGACAGGATGAGAGGGGGTTAAGGAGCTGGGTTTCAGTGTTGTTAAAGGGCAAAACCACATCGCTTTTGAGAGCTGCGAAGGAGAGCAAACAAGGAAATACTATTGAGTTTTGCATGCAAAGCCCTGCTGGGGAACAGATCCAGACGGCCAGGCTGAGGGCTGTTTTGTGTATCCTCCAGCAGTGCCAGAAATAGAACTTGTTCTGTGTGAGCAAGGGCAGGAGCAGATTATGGCTATTGTAGAAAAAGGCATCTGATGCCGCTAGCCAAAGACAGAGCGGTTGCAGACACAGAGGCTGGCTGTTTAATTGCAACAGTAACTGCCAAGTGAGGAAGGATTTATTCATATCAGGCCCCATCAGAAATAGGGAGGATGTTGTTCCTGTGATAAGACATGTGGCAGAGGCTGGTGCCTTAGGAGAGAAAAACTGACAGTAGCCAAACGCTGTATGTTTAATTTAGAATGTGGATCTATGGGGGGGAAGGGGAATGTGTTAGATAATAGGGATGGTTATGTGTGAACATTCAGTAGGAAGTTTCACGTTGGCCTGGTATTGTTGCTGATTTATTAGTCACCTCAAGAGATATTAATACTGTATCCTGTTAGTGGAGTGTGGGGCTCTTCTGTGATGAGTCTTGACTCTTGTGACCCAGTTTTGCTTTTTCTGCCTCTCCCAGGTCCTGCATCCCACTTGAGGCAGGGGGCAGGTTCACCCAGTAAGCTGCCACCATCAAACCCTGAGAATACCCAGGAGGGATTTCTCATTGCTTAATTGACATGAGGGCTTCAAGAGTCATCACGTGTATTCTAGGGCTCATCCTGGCTGTTTGGTGAAAAAAGAAATGAGATGGGAGAACCTGTCAAACCTTCCTCACAATTAATCCTCACCCTGAGGAGCTACAACAAGGAGCAAAGGGTGTATTTGTTATCCCTACCCTTTGGCTATCTTCCCATATACATCTTCCCTGTAGACCTTCCTCCTAGTTGACCCTCCTGCTCCTTATGGTCACTCGGAAGAACTTTGTGAATAGTCTGTTGACTTCTGTAGGACTTCACCTGGAATAAAGTGCTACTCAGTGTGAATCTGCCATGTGGCCTGTAGTCGGGATTCCATGTTGTTGAGAGTAAGCCCTGCCTGCATTCATTCCCAAGCAAATGTGAGTGTAGGCAGCATTGTTGTCATGGTTGTCAGGATTCCTGGGATCTCTATTAGGTCTGGAAGGTTATGTGGTCAGCTAGTTAGGTCAGGGGACTGGGCCTCATGAAATTAGAGTTGCTTTTCTGCCCATGACACTGACTTACTGTGTGATCTTGGGCAACTCATGTCCCCTCTTCGTGTCTGTTTCTCCATCTCTAAAGGAGAGAGTGATTCTGACTTGCCTCACAGTGGGTGTATGGCTGAACTCCTCTGTGTTGTGTAAAGTACTTTGAGATCCTCAGGCAGGAGGTGTTAGAGACAGGCAGAGCATTATTGTTGTAATCAATTGCGGTCTTCCTTGTACTCATTCTGACACTGAATGCCACCCCATCTCATCTTATTGCTTTGGTGACGTGCTGCATATTTATACCCTGGGGCTCTTCATTGTCAGTCTCTTTTGCTTTAAAATACATGATTTTGAAAAATGTAAGCAGTCTCAGAAGAAGCCAGGAGAAACCTGCACCTCTGACTACAGGTGATGTCTCCTGGGATGTGGTGCTGCCCGTTTCCTGGGTAGACGCTCCAGAGGAAAATAGGATGCATGCTTTCTCTTCCTTATTTGAAGAAGGGAACAAGCCAGTGGGAGCATAAGGTGTCTGAAGTTGCCTGGAAAGAACAAACCATGTTTCTTATTAGCAAGCTGAAAATATTTTTGTAATTGCAACACCACTGCTGCCCATCTCCCCCCATTGCGCAGTTCCATGCGATGTCACAGCCTAATAGCAGCACCCTTCTGGATTCATTTCTTACGAGGGCATGTCCATCTTCTTGATACCAGAATTTCCAGGAAGAAATGTTCTAATATGAAGAGACAACAGGAATTATTCATGGAGAACTTGCCAAAATCCCTCCCTCCTCTCTTCCCTTTCCCTCCCCTCTGCTTCCCTCCCACCAACCTTCCCTCCCCCACTCTGAGCTAGACATCTTCTCAGAGAATAGACTCTGCCTTGCACAGTCCGTGTGACAGCAAGAGGGCGAGGGAGCTGGAGATAGCGAGGAAGGAAGCTACTCATACGACTGGGAAACACTGCACACTGCTTGGAGGCTGGTGGAGCAAAGAACCTACCCTTAACAGAGCTCTTTCCCTGACTGAGCCCTGGGTCTCTGCAGCAGGAGCTGTATCGCTGAAGTAGGCAGAATGGGATGAGAAGCACAACTTGCAATCCGGACTGAGATTCTCATGATGAAAACAACCAGGGCATATGGTGGACCAAAATGCAGCAGCAAAAGACAAATAACCAGCAAGGAAAGCCAGCAGAATCAAAACCTGGAGTGTGTTATACTCTGACTCTGTAATCAGATATATGTGTGTGGGCTGCCGATTCATCTCCATACATCTAGCAAAGACCCTGGACCTTTTCTGCTTTGAATCTCTTGGCTCACGCGAGGGAGTCCAAGTGGCAAATATTTCTTCGTTAGTTTGACAGGAATTGGCATCCTCAGCACTTAATTCCAAGCTTGTGAATGGAGAAGGCATGCCTGCAGCCAGGACCTGCAGAATCCTGAGGCTCTACGGGAAACGGACTCTGTGAGGCGAAAGGTTAAAGTGGGATCATGGGAGGGAAGCAGGTCAAATGGTAAGCGATTGTTGTCATTCTCATTTGGAACAGCAGCAATGGGGTGTTTATTAACATCTTGAGGGAATTCAGGCTTGTTACTGAATCTGTTCCCCTAAGCCCTGATTGCTTGCAAGATCCCAAAGCATTGGCAATCCAGGAATTCCACCAAGCAAGGATTTTAGCTAAGAACAGGCAATGCTAGAAGGAGTAGTGCAGGGCGTTTTCCTGTATCATAAATCCTGCCTCAGTTGATTTTATTTTCTAGCACTCATTTCTGCATGCTTTAGTGAATAGCTATGTATCATTTTAAATCAGAAATCAAATTTGAATATGTCTTTGGATATCTCTCACTGGAATGATTTTGGGAATTGATATGAAAAACCATGGGAATTTTGCCAGCTCTAAGCAGTTGGCAGAATGATAAATAGGGGTGACCTTTGGCCTGTGCTGCTGCTTCGGGAGCAATCAGTGTGCATGTAAATGTGTTCCTGCTGAAATGGCCATGTTTCTCCCATGTGCAGAGAAACTGCCTTTAGATGGAGTGGTATCTGTAGGATACAGGATTATATTAAAATCCTGTTGCAGATGTGGTGTGAAATATCTGATGCTGTCTCAGTTGCCTTAAACCTCAACTCTATCACAGAACATTCACTTTGGGTAGTGGATCTAGTTCTGAAAAGAGGAAAATTGGGGAGAAATTTACTTCCTTGTGCCGTGTCCTGCTACCTGCCAAGTAGCCCAAGAGCACCGTCTGCCACATGTGCCTTTTGCCTTCTGATCCTCTGTATTGGCTCCTAGGTAGAGACACCTAACCCCCCACCGTGTCTAGGTAGCCGCCTTCATGTGCAGTAGATGTTGTTTTTTCTTGGGCTGCTTACTTTACTGCTTGTGGAGGGACAACCCACAAATACATGTCCCAATGATCATGTGGGGCTGATGGCTCCCCGGGGGTCTCAGGTGAACACGTGTAGTGACTACACCTGAAGGGAAGGTAAATCCCATCCAATAATCCTGGGTGTGTTCGGTCAGTCTCGGTGCCTTTCCGTGTAGCTGTGCTGCTTTAAAATTTGATCATATGTTTTTAATAATTGATTATTTCCACAGAACACAGACATCACATTCTTGGGCCCCTGGGCAATGGTTTCATTTTTACACATCTTCTGTTAGGGAATTCTGCATCGGGATTCACTTTCTTTAAGGTAAATCATTGGGGACAACCAACAACCGTTAGCAAACCTGCACACCGGCGGGGATGTCTACACTGCCAAGAAAATCCTGTCATGCCAAGTCTTAGCGCCGGGGTCAGTTGACTCAGGCTCACCGGCTCAGGTTGTGGGGCTAAAATTTGTAGCCTTGCCACTCAAGTCTTGTGAGCCCGAGTCAGTTGATGTGGACTCTGAGGGTACATCTACACTGTGGCACAGAGCCATGGCCTGCTCAGGTCAGCTGATTCGGGTTCACAGGTCTTGGGCTATGAGGCTACAAAATTAGTGTAGTTATTCGGTCATGGGCTGAAGCCCACGCTTTGCGACCCTCCTCACTCTTGGGCAATATTCCCTCTAATCTTTACCATCCATGTGCAGAATAAAAAAATTATGTGCACTGAGGCATTTGAGAATGTGCACCACCAATAGAAGCACAAAACGTAGGTGTGGGCGCTCTGCTTATCAGCTGGACAGCATTTGAATTTCTTCTGGGCAGCTGCACAAGTGCACAGTTTACAGGGAACACTGCTCTTGGGGTCTCAGAGCTTCTGCTCCTGCTGCCTGAGCACAAATGTCTACGCTGCGGTTTTATAGCCCTGTAGCCCAAATCCTGGGAGCTCGAGTCAGCTGACTTGGGCCAGTTGCAGTGTAGATATACCCCAGACCGAGTGCTGTGAGTCTTTCTTTGCAGTGTAGACATGCGCTGTATGACTCTGAGCAACAGGGTCTGAGCAAACACTGTTTCTGCTTTTTGTATCTAGTCCAAAATGGTCGCTCTTCACTTAGTGACTCACACTCATTTATTCTTGTACTGCACTGGGAGCTGACTTTTAGTTGAATCATTTAAAATTAGATTAGTGGAAGGCCTGGAAAATAGACTAGGAACAGTCTCTTGGGGATGGCTCTTGGGAGTGGACTAGATGGGAGCTGCTAACAGGTCATTTCCATCTTTAATTTCTAAAACTCTTTGATTTTATTAGAGAGAGATGTATGCTTCTGAGCTGGGGAACCTATATCCGAAGTGCTGGGAAGATCGGAAAGGCAAACTATAGACGTGCATTTTATTTCTCTAAATCTATTTTGTTACTTTTATTATGTTTTCTTTTTATTCTCTCTGGCTTTTGTGTCTGTCTTGAGGAGAATGAAACATTAACTCCTCCTTGCACTTGCAAGGATTAATTCCTGGAGACTTTGGGGGCACATTAACTGGATCACTGAGCTCAGATGCCTTGGCTGTTGTCCTGGTGATGGATTTGGGAAGACTATTTGAAAGAGCTTGAGAGTCTGGACCTCACAACCAGCTGGGATTGTTGCCGTAGAAATATGTAGCTTTCAAGAAGCTTTCTCATTTAAAGCTAGATCATGTGTTGGTGTCTTTGTGTTCAAGAGGGCTGCTTAGCATTGGAATTCCAAGTAGGTTCTCAATACTATAATTGTGCTCTTTAAATACAGGTGAGAAACCAAGAGAGCTGAGATTCTACAAATGACTTTTGGTAGTATTTTGCAACTGTAGGATAAACATTGCAATAGTTTATGTTGTAAGCAGAACTGCAGTCTGAAGGATAGTCTAGAAAGGGGTGTGCAATAATTTTTGACCGGGGGTCACTTCAGAAATTTTGTAATGGTCTCAAGCCACCCTGGAAGGGGCGGGGCTTTGGGTGGAAGGGGCGGGGCCAGGACACTTCCACGCTTCCCCACCCACTGACCCTGATTGGCTGGGAGTGGGGGAGCCTGCAAAGTCTACCCTCCTCTTCCCCCCTCCCCCCGAGAGAACTGCCAGCTGTTCTGAACAGCTGGTGGCTCCCTCTAGGTACCCGTGCCCCTGGCATTGGGAGGAGACTTCACGTGCTCCCCCCTGCTACATCCAGGTCAATCAGGGCCTGGGGAGGGGGAGCACGTGACGTCTCTCACTCCCTGTCCCCGCCCTGCAAGGGAGCTCTGTGCTTAGAGTCAACCACCAGCTGAGCAGCAACTGGAAGCTGACTTTAAGTGTTGAGCCCCTTGCAGGGCGAGAGGAGGCTTCACGTGCTCTCCCTGCACCCAAATATCCTCCTGCCCTGCCAGGAGCACGTGATGCTTCTAAGCATCGCACACTCCTTGCAGGGCGGGGGCAGGGCGGGAGGAGATTTTGCACGCTTCCCCCCGGCCCCAGGCCCTAATTGGCCTGGGGATGGGGGGAGTGGCAGGGCCTCCATGGGCTGGATCAGTTCATTTGGTGGGCCAGATCCAGCCCGCAGAGACCCTTTTGCCCACCCCGGTCTAGAATTAGCTCCCTGACTTTGTGATCTGCATTATTCCTATGGTGGTTGCTTCTATTTACATCATCTTAAGCTACAGGAAAAGGAAAAAGACTCATTACTGCTGCAGCACTTCAGTCAACTACTGGCCTAAAAAGTTGCAGGCCTGTTTGGTCTGCTAATGAATTCATTGACATGTGGGCAGTGCACCATAAACCCGACTTCCTACAAATAGCTTTTTATTTTAGACAGAGATGAAACTGCTCATTTTCTCCTGATATGTTTGCATCTCACACTGGACATAATTGTCCCTCTTCCTCTTCTCTGCAGTCTGACATCACCCAGTCCCATACACAGCACAAAGAGCGAGTCCATTGGAACCCAGTCGGAAGAGAAGGCAGGCTTTGTGATCATCCGAGCTGAAGAAACAGAAACCAAAACAGGTAGATCAGAGATGATGCATTGCATCTTTCCTGCTTCCCACATGAGGGCCATGGCAGAGACTTGCTCTATGGATTGATTCCCAGAAACCATGTGTGAGCTGGTACTTCAGTCCATATAAAACTAGAAGTTGCATTGCTTGGGTCCTTCAATTAATTTTTGTTTTTCATTGAAGTCATTGCTCTGGGGATGAGGAGTTCAGTACGCGGGCTGCCCTGGGGAGAGAGGACAACCCCAGACCTCTCTCACTGTAGCAGGTTGGGGACATGTGAGAAGCACCTCTCCATGGCTGCTGCAACTCCAGTGGGTACACTGGGAGAGGGGTGTATGTCTCCTAGCTGGGGCAAGTCCAGGTTGGTTTGCCCCCTAAGCCTCCCAGCCACATTGAGAAATACAGAAAACTGTGCACTTTCTCCTCCCTCTCTGCCAAAGGGGAATAGCCAGAAATGTTCCCATATTAATGGGGATGAGCTTCAGCCCTCCCTACCCTCTGTATATGGCACCTGTGGGTGGGAGACTGGGGGCTGGGACAGTCCCTGATGGGGGAGGGTGGCCCCAACCAGCTCTTTTCACTGGCCTATAGTGCCTGGTGATTCTGTCTCTTTTTTGTGTGGTTTTATATGCCTCTGTACAAATTGGTGGGTTTACCCTCCCTAAAGGGCACCTGGGTGGTAGGATGCTTGGGGCTGGGGCCATCCCACATGGGGAGGATGTGCTCCCAGCCAGCCCCTGTCACCTGCGTAGTGATTCTGTCTCCTATATGGTTTTCTGAGAAGCAATCCCATTCTGGGCACATCCCATTTTCCTGGCACAACCAAACCCTTACTTTGGTTTACATTATGATAAGAGGAAACTGCATATGGAATTTAGTGGTTCTAGCTCTTACCGTGTGGGAGGAGTTCTTGAGCAAACAGACAGACACATAGATAAACACATGCACAAATGCACAGATACTCAAAGTCTCTCAAATACATAATAGACTAAATCCCCAAACTCACTGTTTAGTTGTGCCACAGTTTGGCAAAGTCCAGGAGACTCACTTGTTAAAGCTTTGAAAATGAAAAGCCGTAGAGAAGGGATGAAATTAAGTGTCATTTATTAGTTACTATGTAGGATGGATGCTTTTCCCCTGAAGCTGCTGTGAAGAAAGAGGCAATCTCACAGAAAGACTGAGTCTGTCTGAATTTGGAGACTGGAGCTGAACCTATGTAATGGGGTTCTGGATTTATGCTACAGATGCACAAAATCACCTACTAGCTTGCAGTGACATTTGCAAGGCTGGGGATTATTGTGTGATTATTGCCAGTTTTTACTGACATATCATTGATATTTGTCCATGACACCTCCCCTCTCCTTGATAAACCTGATTGGTGTTGCATTTCAAATGGGCTAAAAGAATTAACCAAAATGTTCTGCGGCTGGGTCACTTTCCGTTTTCAATCTATTTACCATCCTCCGAGGATGCTGTTTTTTGAAGTTCCTGACATCAATTTCCTCTCATGAGCGTAGTGTGGAAATGGTGCATTCAGATCAGCCTCTGTCCCTAGGCTAAATGACAGGGAGTCTCTCTAAGGAAGTGTTTTGTCATCCCAACCAGTAAAGCCCCTACAACTCTTTAATCTACAATATTTGACTGTAAAGCATTTCTGAGGTTGAAATGTTTGATGGGCTGTAATAGTTCACTGGTGATCTCAGCATGCCTTTTGCACAGTGGAATGGCTTTATCCCTTGCCTAGAGATCTGTGGCTGCCTGCTATAGGGATGTGAAAGGTTAACCCACTAACCAGAAAGCATCACCCTAAACGGGAATGCTTACCATTCCGGTTAATTATAGGGGCTGGAGCAGCTCCCCATCCGCCGCAGGCAGAGGGCTGCTCCAGACCTGCAGAACCCTAAGGTCTTCTGAGGTCTCTTCCAGCCCTATGATTCAATAATGCACCACAGACAGATGCTGCTCCAGCTGGCCAGCCAACTGGAGCAACCTCTGTCCATGGCAGGCTCGACTCTCCCCCACAGGTTACATGCTGGCTCCCTGGGAGTGAGGTCAGTAGGGGCTGCCAGCCCCGCTCCTGGGGAGCTGGCTGCAGAGCCCACAGCGAAGCCTCCTCCCAGGGAGCTGGGCAGGCAGGGGCTGCAGGCTCCACTCCCGAGGGGGCTTTGCTCTGTGCTCTGCAGTGAAAATCTTATTTAAGCTTTGACTGCAGAGCCTGCAGCGCGTGTAACCTCTGAGATTTTCAGCGGGTTCACAGTTACCTTTTTAACCCGCTTTTAACATCCCTAGTCTGCAATTATGGGATAGGCCCCACTAACATGTTTATCTCCAAGTTTATCATTGCTCCTTGGGTACAAAGTCTAAATCCCAGCAGCCCTGGAGCTGTGGCATTAGCCAGCACAGACCATAGTGTCTTATGGAGATTACAAAATGTTGCAGGGTGTATACAATATTTTGGTCTTCTTTAAAAAAAATCCCATTGATCTCTTGAGCTGAAATCAAGGCCAATGATCATTAGCAGGGATGATACTGCATACAAAGCAAAAAGTCAGAAGAGCAAGGACAGGCATTTTGGGTTTAGGCTATGATTCAAATGTTTATTAATCTATACAACATGGCTTAATTGCTTTCTGAAAGTTGATTTAATTCTTGCTCAGATATTTTTGAGGACATGTAGCAGGGGACTAGTGCCTAGGTACCACAGCAGTGAAAGGGACGAGTAGATAGATAGATCAAACAGGAATAATGAGCTGGCTTATTATAATTGTCTCTGTAGGAAAAGGTTTCACACAGCAGATTATTGTGGACCCAGTTGTTCCAACCTTATGCTGAATAGGAACTGGCTTCCCAAATAGCTGCATTAATTTCATGGAGTAAACTACTATTCAGCAGGAGTAAGCTTGATAGAACCCCCCGGGCTTCAATAAGTTGGTGAAGAACAAGGTTCTGCCTAGAAAACCTTGACTATTCAGGGATGGGACAGAGAGGCTTATAGTGAACGTGCCTTGCGGCATTCCCTCCCCCCAGCTCAGCAAGTGGAGCGAGACGAGGGATGTAAAGGAGTAGTCGACTAGTCGGCTACCCGATAAGCCTGTCGAATCGACTACTCGCAACCGCCCTGCTGCCTCTGTAACAGGCAGCGGGGGTGGAGAGGGGAAGCAGGAGCAAGTGCTGGGAGGAGACGGTTTAAAAGCTGATTCGCCCCAGCACCATCTACGCGGTGCTGCCCGTCCTCACCGCTGCTGCCTCTATCAGAAGTGGGGGGAGAGGGGCTGCTGCGAAGCAGCCCCTGTCTGTGGCGACCTGGCTGCTGGCAGGGGCTGCTTTGCGGCAGTAGTCCCTGTGCATGAAAGATCCCAAATCCCAGCTGGAACCCCCGCACATGGGGGCTGCTGCTGGCTGGGCAGGCATCCTGGCTCAATTCTGGCTTGCACTGGGTGCGGGACAAAACCCCGCTGCAGCTCTGCAATTTAAAATGCAGTGGGAGCCGGGGGGGCAGGCTGTCTGGCTCCTACTGTCTTTTAAACTGCAGAGCCGCAGTGGGGTTTGGGCCCATACCTGGCGTGAACCAGAACTAAGCCGGACTGCCTATTGACTAATCAAGTTGTCGATAAAAATTCTATCGACCGCTCGATTAGTTAAATACCTGCATTTTAACGTCCCTAAGTGAGACAATCATTCAGTTAAAAGTGGCGCA
This sequence comes from Pelodiscus sinensis, assembly GCF_049634645.1. Taxonomy (NCBI): domain Eukaryota; kingdom Metazoa; phylum Chordata; order Testudines; family Trionychidae; genus Pelodiscus; species Pelodiscus sinensis. The sequence goes on from NC_134736.1 coordinate 6,892,822, forward strand.
TGCTCCCTGCCAGCACCTATAATGCTTCAATATGTGGAGCAAAACCTGGCAAGGGCTTCAAGAATTCTGGCACTGCAGCAGGGTTTTCACCCATGGCATAGCGGAGATATATCAAAACATTGGAAAATCTCGATCACAAGTATTTAGGACCTGATCGAAATCTCATTAACATCAGTATGGTCTTTGTATTGACTTTTGTGGGATTTAGATCAGTACATTGTTGGATTGGGCAGGGAGCTAGACTAAATGACCTTCTGAGGTCCCTTCCACCCCCTAATCTTCTATGATTCTGTATCTCATTATTGCTTATTGCAGTAGGCAGGGAGGGGGTGCCTCCTGCAACACTGAGATCTCCTCTTCCCACTGCTCTTCATCCTTTCCTACAGCTCTAACCCTAAGATATAAACACCCTCACCACCCCACCTCCCTCACTGCGTCCTCCCCTGCAACTTGCCTAGAACTCTCTAACACCAGGGCTACGTCTACACTGGCCCCTTTTCCGAAAGGGGCATGTTAATTTCACAGGTCATAATAGGGAAATCTACGGGGGATTTAAATATCCCCCGCGGCATTTAAATAAAGATGTCCGCCGCTTTTTTCCGGCTTTTAGAAAAGCCGGAAAAGAGCGTCTACACTGGCCCCGATCCTCTGGAAAAAAAGCCCTTTTCCGGAGGATCTTATTCCTACTGTGGGTTTTCTTCCCCTACTTTGAAGTAGGAATAAGATCCTCCGGAAAAGGGCTTTTTTTCCGGAGGATCGGGGCCAGTGTAGACGCTCTTTTCCGGCTTTTCTAAAAGCCGGAAAAAAGCGGCGGACATCTTTATTTAAATGCCGCGGGGGATATTTAAATCCCCCGCGGATTTCCCTATTACGACCTGTGAAATTAACATGCCCCTTTCGGAAAAGGGGCCAGTGTAGACGTAGCCCAGGAGACCATGTACATCCGTGCTAACAAAGATGATGGATTCAGGTCAACTTTGGCTCACAGGTATGCATATGCGGGAAGGTAGTGGCTCTTTTGCAGGGTGAATGAAGCATTGGTCCCCAAGCTAGGGCAAGAGGCTTCACCCTAGCTGTTATCTTGAGATCAGACGGAAAGAGATTGCAGTTTTTTGCTGCTGAGAACCAAGTTCCGAGACCTGGAGATCTTTGTTGCTGTGCCTTGCTTTCCAGGACTCCTCTGTTGCTGTTCAGCAGTATTTCATGTTGCTTTTTCCTCTTGCAGAAGAGACGGACTCACCATTTCTCCCAGAGTGGCAGGCCGGGAGCCCTGGGGTATATCTAGAGACCTCCTGGGAGGAGCAGCTGCTGGAACAACAAGACCATTTAGAAAAGGAAATGGAAGAAGCAAAGAAGATGATTTCAGGCCTGCAGGTATCCCTGGCTTTTCAGCTAATATTTCTCTTTTCTTTCCCTTCATACTCTTGTTTCCCTTTGATCTCTACCTGGGACTCAGGAAATCTGGGTTCAGTCCCAGGCAGTGCCACAGATGTCTCGAGTGAGCTTGGGCAAATCACTTAATCCATCAATGTGCTTATCTGTTGTATAATAATCTTCCCTCTCTCACAGGGTGATGTAAGGCTATTACGGTGATGGAGATAGGGAAGGACCTTGAGAGACAACAGAAAACACTCATCACAGCAGTTTAAGATATTGCTTCTTAAGCCTGATTCTAATCATGCTGTGCTCTTGGATCCCCCACTTTCTGCCCCAGCACTACTGTGGGTTTTCTTCCCCTTATCGTCACTGACTTGTGTTGGGTTGCTGGCCATCCTCCCATCTTTGCAGGGCTTGTGAATGAGATGATGGGAAGCAAAGAACGGCCTTTCCAAGCTCCCAGATGTAATTCAGGGAGGCTTGGAGAGACATGCAAGGATGCAGGCTTCATTCATTTCCAGCGTGTGCCCTTCCAGAGGCTGACTGTGCATGTAGTAAAGAAGGGTATGTCTACACTACCCTCCTATTTCGAAATAGGAGGGTAATGTAGGCATACCGCAATTGCAAATGAAGCCCGAGATTTGAATTTCCCGGGCTTCATTTGCATAAGCCGGGCGCCGCCATTTTTAAATCCCGGCTGATTCAAACCCCGTGCCGCGCGGCTACACGCGGCACGAACTAGGTAGTTCAAACTAGGCTTCCTAGTTCGAACTACCGTTACTCCTTGTGGAATGAGGAGTAACGGTAGTTCGAACTAGGAAGCCTAGTTCGAACTACCTAGTTCGTGCCGCGTGTAGCCGTGCGGCACGGGGTTCGAACCAGCCGGGATTTTAAAATGGCGGCGCCCGGCTTATGCAAATGAAGCCCGGGAAATTCAAATCCCGGGCTTCATTTGCAATTGCGGTATGCCTACATTACCCCGCTAGTTCGAACTAGCGGGGTAGTGTAGACATACCCTATGAGAGTTAAGTCCAGCAAGTTCCATCATCAGTTACAGGAATGCTGACTGGGACAGACTGGAAAAGTGCAGAGGACACATTCTGTGCACCCATGGAGGGATCTCCTTTGGGAGTTCTGAAAAGTTTGGGTTGAGTAACGGATCATCTCCCGTCAGTGTGGTCTTTTGGTTACAGCTCAGTATTTAATTGGATTCATTAGGTGGGTGCCCTATCCCCTGAGTACATGGTAACACTTGAATGTGCTGTCACTATGAAAAAACATGTATGTTAATGCCTAAAGTAGCAAGATGCACCAGCTTTTTCCCATGCACTGGGGCTCCCATTCCTTGCCAAGAGGGTTGGCAGCCCACCGTTTTTGTTAGCAGACAAGGCGAATAAAACAGGCTTTGTGTGATTTGTGATTGGAAGTAATGCAAAGAGACAAGGAATGCAAGGGATTCAGTAGAGATTCATAGAACTGATCAAGAGACAGAAAGAATCAGATGTGTCTCCTTTTAGTAAGCCTGCTTGGGCTGTAAAAATTGGCACTTTCCCTACAGAATCATTTGAATCAGTTTTCTCTATAGGACCTTGTTCTAGCTGCCCTGGCAGCTCTAGTCCTTCCCTGACGAGATGACCCTCGCCTCTGTGCCTTTGTGTGACTCTGCTCACTGAGCAGACTCCCTGCTCCATATGGCAAAGACCCTGAACTCTCCCAGCAATACCCTTTTCTGTTGCGCTGGGAACGGCAGTCATTTAGAATTGTAAATATTTATGTACCAGCCAACAAAGCCCGCATTGTGTGAGCAGCACACAGGCATGCTCCCAGCTGACAAAGGGCAGGGGATGCAAAAGATTCCAAAAGAAAATAGATGGTTAGTGCAATCTGCTTGCATAACGCACCCACCGGGAGCAGAGGAGGCAGCGCCGGAGAGACTGGCACTGTCCCCTCAACACACTTTGGGCTCAAGGGAAGGCAGCTGGCATTGCTGCCCTCCTCAGAAACAGGAGGAGGGAGCTGATACAGCTGTCTAAGAAACTGGATTTGATGGACTGATTGATTTCCCTTTCTTGCTCAATATTTAAAAGCCTCTGGACTGTGAGGGTTGGCTTGAAATCTTGAAGCCCTGTGCAGCTTTCATTGTCCCAGTGTTACTCCTGTTTAGATATCCTAACTGGGCAAACTTTGGGACTGCACTCAGATAGCATCCTGAGGTACCCACCTTCTAATATCCTTGAAATTAGAATGTCCATTGACTGAAAGACTCGCTTATTTTTTAAAATTAAATATGCATTGTTTGATGCCTTGGACACATTTCACACTCGTCGGGGCAGTAGAGAGTCTCTTGCAGCAAATCCCTGCCTAGCTTTCAGCTTCTTTCCTTCAGTTTTTGTATATACTCTCTGTCTTTAACAGGTGATTTTATGCAACGTGGATTAAAACCCAAGACAAACATGGCTCATAAAAAGGGCTACCCTAGTTTGGTGCAGATTTCCCCTTCATTTTGATGGAGTTGCATATGCCGTAGGGATGTTAAGTAATGATTAATTAGCTAATCAAGTAATTGATGGCATTTCCATTGACTTCTCAATTAGCCAATAAGAAGGGGCACTTACTACCGCCGCTGTGGCTCTGGGTTTTAAATGTAGAAAGAGCCACTGGGCTCTTACTACATTTGAAGTGCAGAGCTGCAGCAGTGTTAGCTCCCGGCTCCGGGACAGCTCCGGGACAGCTTTTAAGCTGGCTCCCCCCAGCACTGGCTCCTGCTCCCTCACCTTGCTGCCTCTGATACAGGGGCAGCGGGGGGCCAGGGTGAGTAGTGAGTAGTCAACTCGACTACACAATAAGCCTGTGCTTATCGGGTACAGTGAACCCTCGTTTATCGCGGTAGATAGGTTCCAAACCCGACCGCGATAGTTGAAAATCCGCGAAGTAGGGACATGTATATTTAACATGTATACAGCGAGCCCTCGCTACTTCGCGGTTTGACCATCGCGGATTCACGTATATACATAATGTAATGAAAAAAGTCCGCGAAGTCGTGAATCCGCGATGGTCGAACCGCGAAGTAGCGAGGGCTCACTGTAGTCAACTACTCGACTAGCCACTTACATCCTGTCACCTGTCACCAACAGACTTCTCTGCTGTGGATCTCTCCTTGGGGACATTGTGACATATTTTGTTTGTTTCAAAACAACCCCCCATTTCTGTTCAGTAACATGTCAGCAGAAATGATAGAGGAAATAGTTTAGAGGCTGTTTGGTCCAGATTGCTGTGAAATGCTGCAGGCTAAAGCGGTGGCAATGGGATTGAGTCTCTCCTTATGGCTTTCCAAGAAATTACCTGATTAGGGATTCTTTTTGCCTTTGCTGTTTTCTAGGCATTGCTGCTCAATGGGTCTTTACCTGAGGATGAGCAAGAGGGATCATTTGTCCTTTGTGAACATGGAGCCTGCCCAGAAGAGCAGCTGGTAAGCACATTATTTTCCCATAAAATCTAGTTCCAGTCAGCTTTGGGCACTGGTGTCAGCCAGAGGATGGGAAATAATTGCAGTGCATTTGCATTCAGGTCATAATCCGAAGTCGCCTGGACCAGAGCATGGATGAAAATCAGGACCTAAAGGTTAGAAGAGGACAGCTAAAGACAATGAATGGTTATCAGGGTTGGGTTCCTTGGGGGCAGCTTCTTTTCTACATGTAAAGTATAGCTCTCTAGTTTAAGCATAGGGAGGGAATGTTGTTGCACATGGATGACTGGGAGTCAGCCCTGTGCTGCTGTCATGCAGTGTGAACTTGAGTATGTCACTGAACTTCTCTGTGCCTCAAGTTTCCTAATTTTTAAAATGGATTCATCATTTCCTCCCAATGGGCTGTGAGAATGAGTGAGCTGAATTTGGAAACTGCTTTAAGATTCTCACATGGGAAGTGCTTTATGACATTATTATTATGCATGAATGAGCGCTTTCATGGCCATTCATGTTGTAAGCTAGTGTGGGGTAGAACCTGGGGAAATGCCCCCTTTTCATCCAATTTGCCTCTAAATAATGCTGTCAATGCTGCTTTCCTTTACAACAAAACACCAAACAATTATTTAAATTAAGTCCAGCCCTGAATAGACTTCTCTGCACGTTCTTCGAGCTGGAGCCTTTCTCAAGAGATGCAGATCGTGCTGCATTGAGAGAACTTTATCCAGGACAATCATTAAATTTCTAGCCATGTCTGAATGTAAACAAGCTTTCATGTGGAAGATAAAAGCAGCTAAGAAAAACCCTCTTGTCAAGCCGGTCTCTCTGGTGCTTTACACTGATTTTGGCTGTGGCCCAGCACTAAAGCTGGAAGCAAAGTGCTCAGCAATACTCCAAAGTGTAGATTTGGGGGGCGGGTTTCAATCTTTATTTCTGCAATTTAATATAAAGAGTTTGAGAGCTATGGATGCTCGACAGGTGTTTCACGGAGAAAGAGATTTCTCTCACTGAGGGTATGTCTAGACAACAGGCTTTTGTCGACAGAGGCTTTGACAGATACTGTCGACAAAGCCTCTGTTGACAAAGAGCATCTAGACTACAGCCAGTTCTGTCGAGAAAGCAAGCCGCTTTTTCGCCCGAGATTCTAGATGCTCTCTTTTGAAAAAGAACTCTGTCGACAAAAGGCATTATTCCTTGTAGAATGAAGTTTACTGATGACATCAAAACTGCCGTGTTCTATCGACTTACTGTCGACAGAACTCGGCGGCATTGTAGACGCAGGTATAGTTTTGTCAACAAAAGTCCACTTTTGTTGACAAAATCCTGTAGTCTGGACACACCTGAGTTTGTAAACTCTTTAAAATGGGTCCTTCCTCGTCCAAAGTGGTTTTTGGTCTGCTGGAGGAGTTGGGTGTTTTTTTTTTGTATTCCAAAGAGGGTGTCTTAGTGACCCAGTGTTGGGAGGGCTAGGGTTATTTCTGGGCTGACACAAAACTGCCATTTAAACAACGTGTGTTGGATTTACAGAAGGAATTACTGAAACATAAACAAGAGGCACGAAACCTACAAGGCATAAAGGTGAGACGAGAATCAGTTAAATAGTTAACAGTAAACTTTGGGAGCCTATCAGAGGGGCCAGGGGAAAGATGATACCTCTCAGCTTACCTCAGAGGATGGAGTAGGGCCTGTGGGAGTCAGGACTCATAGCTTTATAGAGCCCAAGGCCAGAAGAGACCGCTATGATCATCTAATCTGACCTCCCTCACAATACAGGCCAGAGACCTGCCCCACAATAATTCCTGGTGCTGATCTTTCAGAAAACATCCCATCCTGACTGACAATTTGTAAGTGATGGAGATTCCACCGTGATCCTTGGTGAATTGTTCTGGTGGGTCATTACCCTTGCAGTCTGAATATGCCTTATTTCCAGCCTGAATTTGCCTAACTTCTGCTGCCACTCATTGGATTGTGTGAGATCTTTCTCGGCTAGATTAAAGATCTCATTATCAAAATGTTTGATATGTATAGACTGTAATTGAATCACACCTTAAGCTTCTCTTCATTAAGTTGCAGAGATTGAGTTCCTTCAGCCTATGCCTACAAGATACGCTTTCTAATCATTAATCATTCTTGTGGATCTCCTGGATTCTGTTCCTGGCACTGGGAAGTGAATATGCTCAGAGCAGGGGGCTGGGAGTTAGGACAGCTGGCTCTTTCACTGACTGTCTTTGTGACCTTAGCTAAATCACATTCTTCTTTGGTTCATACTTTCTCCAAGGGATGGGTAGGACAAGGTATGTGAATGGTGCTTCTTGTGGCCTGTTAGCCCTGCTCTCCTAAAAATAAATGTGGTACAGGTTAGTGGGGGTGGACTGGTTTATTCCTGGCAGCAGAGAGGAAGCCATGGCATGTGCAGATGCCCTCCTTAGCTGGGGCAGCTTTTTGGCTGTTTGTGTTCCTGTTTGCCCAGCACCTCCCTCTAGAGCAGTGGTCTCCAACCTTTTTACACTCAAGATCACTTTTTAAATGTCAGAACAAGCCAAGATCTACCACCTCATCCTTCTCCCAAGACCCCACCCCTTCCTTGAAGCCCCGCCGTCTGTTCTCCTCTCCAGCACTTGCTATCCCCAGCCTTTATAGACTCTACACTGCTGCTTTTTTTTCTGATTCTTCTATAGGAAAAATCTGGACCAATTGTCAAAAAAACCCTTTCTTTCGGAAGCCCCCTTATTCCTCATGGAACAAGGAATACACGGGTTACCAAAAGAGCATGTTTGCTCTTCCACTAAAAAAAGCGGAAGAACAAACGCGTCCCTGGATGTGGAAGAGTTTTTCCGGGATATCTCTGGAATCCTGGAGAAACTCCTGCAGTCTAGCCAAACCCTCACTGGGTTGAGACAGGATGTGTGGGCTCTGGGGTGGGAATGAGGGATTTGGGGGTGGGAAGGGGTGAGAGGTGCAAGCTCCGGGAAGAAATCTGGATGCAGGAGGAGGTGGAGAAGGGGCGCTGGCTTGCGGAGGAGGCTCCAGGCTGTGGAGCGTTGGGGTCAGATGGAGGGTTGGGGTACTAGGCAAGCCACAGGCTTTTGGATGTCAGGTTGCAGGAATTTGGGTTGGGGTATGTGAGGGGCTCAGGGCAGGGGGGGTCCAGTGTTTGATAGGCTCAGATCTAGGATTGCGGGGGGCGTGCAGGAGTGTTATGATGCTGCGGCCAGATGGGGGGTTGGCCCCAATTAAGGGTTTGCTGGCCAGGCTTCATTTTTAAATAAAATACTATGTCAAACACACAAAGTTTCTGCATTGTTTTTATTTATAATTATTTTGAGTCGGGGGTCACTGACCCACAGAAAAATCAGTTGGGGGCCACACAAGTGAGATGCAAAAAAATAACTCCTCCAAAAACCCCCAAGCCTCGCTAATGTGGCCCCAACTGTGCTGGTGGGAGCAGGGGACATGGTACTGGGGAAGGGTGCTAGTGGATGCTGGGGCAGGGGACAGGGTTCTGGGGTGGGGACAGGGTGTCAGTGGGGGGCAGGGGACAGGGTGTTGCTGGGGGCAGGGGGTAGAGAACAAGGAGTAACCCGCACCTGCCTCCTCCCGGGACTCCTCCCCCTCCTTCCCGCAGAGCAGGGAAGCCCCGGTGTGCACCTCCTCTGGGGACTCCCTTCCCTCCCTTCCCTCCCCTCCCCCTGGCAAGTTCCCAGCATGCCACAGACCTGGGGAAGGGGAGCAGCCAGCGCACAGCTGCAGGTACAGCTGCAGGATTTCTGTCCACCCTACAGGAAGCTGCCACTACCTCCACTGTCACTGGAGGTAGGTAGTGGGGCTTGTTGGGGGTGGGGAGCCCGAACACCTCACGATCGACTGGTTGATCCCTCAGTTGCGATTGATGGGTTGGTGACCACGGCTCTAGAGTACGGGTGCTGTAATAATCTGCTTCTGAGCTGGAGGTATTTTTAGAGCTGCCTGTCATCCTGTGTTGTGGAGAAAGCAATAGGCTGCCCAACGTGGAGCTGTTGGCTGCACAATAATAGCAATGGAAAAGTATAGGGGTGGATCCTGATTCAGGCCTGGATCCTGGATCCTGGATCCTGGCTCTGACACATTCAGAGAGGAGTTGCCAACACTGTTATGCCTCAATGGGCAGCGTGAATTTTTCACATCGGAGGCTTGCTCCCTTGACTGATGTTTGCCTGTTTCTCGCTTATGGGTGGTGCAGGCAATAGACGCGGGGCGCTGGCTCCGGACCACCAAAAAGAGCCTCCAAACGCACAGCTGCTTCTCCCAATTGGGGAAGTTTGATGGTCCCATGCCTGAGCCGGAAATTCAAGCAGAAACACCGAGATTGCTCAGAGATTATGACCGCTGGCTAAAGACAGAGAATCCAGCAGCAGGCAGCAACACTGTATTAGGCCTGCGAGCTTGTTTGGGCAGATACCTTCACGTCTCCTGTTGGGGTGTCAGGACTCATCTTGGTCCATGTGCCACAGTCTGGCACTCTGCATGTCACTCTGTGTCCCCTGGGCTTGTTGTCATTTTCACTATGTTATCTATCAAATGTAGATCAGCCGCTCCTCGCGGCAGGGTGCCTGCCTGCTCTCCGCACACCAATGGTGCTGTGTTAACAGTAATTCGTGTATTTTCCCAGGATGCATTGCAGCAGAGGTTGGCCCAGCAGGATGCTTCAGTTCTTCAGCTAAAGCAGGAGCTTCTGAGAGCAAATATGGACAAGGAGGAATTGCACAACCAGAATGTGAGTCATTTGCGCTGCTAATTCTGACAGCGTCACACGTATTGGGGAGGATCGCTGAATACTGCAGGGTCTGAGAGCAGAGCAGAAGGCCTAGTAGTCACCGCATAGGTCCATGAGTCATGGGATAGATGGAGCAGTGATCACAGGGCTGTGCAGTGGAAACAGTGCAATGCAAACCCAGTGGCCTGTAGTCAGACTCAGTGGACTCTTCTGCTCCTTCCTCTGCTTTCAGGAGGGTTCCTCCTCTTCTTCCCCATCCTCCAGAGGCTCTCCTCGTTGGTTGAAACAAAGGGAAGCTTTCTGACTGAGCTAAAGCTGCAGTGGTCCCTTTATCTCTGTTCCATGTGTTAAAGGCAAGTGACATTTGGCAGAGAGAGCACGTGCGTAGAATCAGTATTGAAGAGGCAGCAGGAACGAAGGAGGGGGCAGTATATTTGCCATATCCAAGAGAACCGCCTACTGCCCTGAATATCTCTGTGTGTAACTTCATTGCTGCTCACCTCAGGCTCTGTTACTCTATGCACCTACACCCCATGCGGCCTTTATCCTGAGATACAAACCTCTCTCCCCGATTTTGTGTCTGCAGGTTGATCTGCAGAGGAAGGTTGAAGAGAGGAACAGACTTCTGGGAGAATACAAAGTAAGGAAACAGCCAACCCAGTGGTGTGGAGATTGGCAGAGCCCAGGGAACATTCTTCCCACAGGGCTCCTGCCCTCTCTGTCTGCGCGTATGCTCTGTCACCTCCATTGGGCTATCACTGTGAAGAAATAGCAATAACAAGGGGTTTCTGGGTAATCCTTTGGAGTGTGGCTGCTCAGCTTAAGAAGTGCTGGAAGGCGCCTGCCACCTGGGGGACTCTGCATAGAGCAGTGCTTTTCACAGTGGTCATCGGGTTACTTTGGGATCCACCTTGCACACAATGCTTACCTACTGCCCGTAGCATCTATGTCCTTCAATTAGCCTTGGGGCCTTAATGAATTCTGGGCCGATCGATCAGGTGTGCTGCTGGCCTCCGTGCTGAGTCTGTGGCATGTCTGTAGCCCAGGGTCAGATGGACCCTTTCAAACAAGGCCTTAAAGTACAGTGAGAATAAGGAGTTTAAGGCAGACAGGCTGTCCCTGCTTTTACCCTTCCCTGCTCCCGAGGAAGGTTAGGGTGAGCCTTCATCACCTGCTCACACACTGATGTCTCCAAACTCTCTGGGTTGCAGAAGGAGCTGGGCCAGAAGGACCGGCACTTACAGCAGCACCAGGCCAAGCTCGATGAAATGCTCCGTCAGCTCTCTGAAGCCAGCTACCAGCAGGTACAGAGCCTGCAAACATGCCCTGCCCTTGAGAAGCTGTTGCCAGCCTGGTCAGCTCAGTTCCCGCTGATTTCTCTGTTCCCTTTGCAGGCAGATTTGCAGCGGGAGCTGGAGCACAAGGAGGCCCTGCTGGCTCAGTGCATGAAGAGAGAGGCAGAAGAGGTGCGTGGTTCTTGGAATGCTGTTCTGTGCCTGACGTTATGTAATGTGCAGCTAGAATCCAGTGCCAAGCTCCCCGGGGCACCCCTCCGTCCCAGAGAGGCCAGGCTCCCTGGGACATCACAGCCAGAGCTGCTGTGGGGGCTGCTCTCTGCCACAGCTCAGCTGGGAAAGTTCAGACCTATTCAGTTTCTCTCATCAGCTTGACAAGGGGCGAAGCCCAGTGGTCTGAGCACTGGATGGGGGAACAGGAATTGCTGGATTCTAATTCCAGCCCTGGTACTGATTCCCTCTGTGGCTGTCTGGCAAGTTACTGCCCATCCCTGACTCAGTTTCCCCATCTGCAAAATGAAAATCATTACACTGGCTTAGGTTCCGGTGTGGGGAGGGGGTGTTGTTTAGGAGTGAATTTCTGTCCCTTGCGGAATGGGGCTGGGTTGTTGGTGCAGCTGTTTTCCCTGCCGCTCACACGTCTGAGAGTCAAGTGTCTTCTCCTTGCAACAGGTGATGGGCTACAGCAATCACAGCACTCAGAGCAATGGCTTCCTCCAGACAGCAGGAAAAGGAGCTGCTCCCACGGCCCACAGAGTGGTAGGTACTCTGCTGCTTAGCCAGAGCTAGCTCAGGAATCCGATCAGCATCCTTCCCTCTGCCACTGCCAGCCTATAAGGAGAGCGGAAGCCCCGGAGAGTCCCTGGGGCCTGAGAGAAGCTGCACTGCCAGGAGGGAGGGAGCTTACCCTGCGGCTCTGAATCCCTCCATTGGCTGACTTCTCCTGGTCTCTTGGGCAGACAAATGACCTGCAGTTGGTGCGCGATGCCCTGCGCAGCTTGCGGAACAGTTTCAGCGGCCACGACCCTCAGCACCACACTATCGACAGCCTGGAACAAGGCATCTCCAGCCTGATGGAGAGACTGCACCGCGTGGAGACACAGAAGAGGCAAGAGAGAAGGGTAAACATTCCCCACGGGGCTTGGCTTCTTCCCTCCACCTGCTCTGACTAATCAGGGCTTGCATCCAGGGATTGCTCCTTCCCCTCACATTTCTTCCTGCAGCATGATGATCATGTGGTCCCTTTGCTCACTGAATCCTGAAGAAGCCTAGACTGTGTCAGATGGAGGGCCCCTAAGGACTTTAGCCAGCCCTGGGGGAACCCATAGGCCGCAGCAGATGGTGCTTCATTACTGTACCTCACATCTCTGCTCTCACTGGAGGCCTAATGGTAAGATGTGCTTCTTACATCACTGAGAAGCAGTCATCTAGTCCAGTGGCTCTCAACCAGACGTGCACATACCCCTGGCGGTACCCAGGGATCTTCCAGGGGGTTCATCAGCTCCTCTAGATATTTGCCTAGTTTTACAACAGGCTACATAAAAAGCACTAGCAAAGTAGAACCTAGAATTGTATAGAAACAATGGCTTGTTTGTACTGCTCTCTATACTACACAGAGATGAAAGTATAGTATTTATATTGCAGTTGATTTCTTTTATAATTATGTAGTAAACATTAGGGATGTAATAGCGTAGTCGATTAACTGATAAGCAAAAGGTTATAGGTCAAAGCTATAGACTACACGTATTTCCCCTCTCCCCTCCTGCCAGTAAATTTTTTTAGCAGGCTGGCCAGCAGCCCAGCTCTGTCCTGGCTTGCGACGGGTCCAGGACGCAAGCTGTGACTACATTTAAAGTGCATTATGAGCCAGGCAGGCAGGCAGCCCAGCTCCATCCTGGCTCATACTGGGTCTGGGAGTTCAGAACCCCCATAGACAAGGGCTGCTGCCACCCTGCACTGCTGCCTCTTTATCAGAGGCAACAGCACAGGGCGACGGGTAGCCAGTCCGCAGTGGGAGATGATTTTTAAACTGGCTCCCCTCTCAGACCAGCTCCTGCTTGGCACCCCACGCTGTTGCCTCTGATACCGAGGCAGCAGCATGGAGTGGCAGGGGGCTACTTGGGAGTGAGGCACACTGGATGCTGGCTTTGCCCCCAGGGACTATAGAATAGTCGACTAACCTATAAGAATTCATGAGGTTACTCGACTGTTCAATTAACTGATACAATTAACAGTCTACAAATTAACAGTCTACAAATTTTCAGTAGTAGTGCACTGTGATACTTTTGCATTTTATGTCTGAGTTTGTAAGGAAGTAGTGAGGTGAAACTTGCGGGTACACAAGACAGATCATACTCAAAGAGGTAACGTAATCTGGAAAGGTTGAGCGCCACTGATCAAGTCAAGTGTTGGAACTGTAAGGATTAAGTGGCTCACGTTTGCAGAGTGCTGTAAGCTGCTACTAAACCACTATGTGCTGTCATTGCTGCCGCCTGGACTCTGTTGTGCTGCACAGTGGTATTTGGAAGCACACACTTGCTGACCTATAAGTACCCAGGGTTAGTTTGTCTTTGTCTGAGAGCAGGGTTGGGTTGGCATTTTTAATCAGTCCAGCCCATGTGCTGTTTCTTTATTGAGGTCTATTCCATGTCTGCAAGAAGAGTGGCAGTGCAAAGAGTAAACACTGACATTCAAGAGCTTCGGGGGGTAGCCGAGTTAGTCTGTTACAGAAAAAACAACAAATGGTCTGGTAGCACTTTATAGACTAACAAAACATGTAAATGGTATCATGAGCTTTCATGGACACAGCCCACTTCTTCAGATGACCGGAGTTATGAGTTGGGGATATGAAAACTCGAAATAAATAGGAGAGGGGAGAGAAAGGAAAAAGGGAGGAGGGTGGGAGACAGAGCATCATCAAGCATCTGGAGAATGGGTACTTAAACCTAAGCAGATAAAAATCGAGGTCAATAGATAGATACCCAAAACATTCAAAGTCCTGGTGAATCTGACTCCAAAGACTCTGCTCTGACTGTTGTTTGTTAAGGACTACAGGCCATGCTGAACCCCAGTAAAGAGTTGTAAATGGAGGCACTTTGCCTCTCTGAGCTGTGGGAGAGGTTGTGTGAAATCTGAGCTCCTATCGTCTTAGGAGAAAATAGTCATTCATGTTGGTTACATTTAAATGTCATTTCTTGCAGCAGGTGTCTTGGCAAAATCTGTATGTTTTGGGATTCTCTGTGTGTCTGCATTGGAGCGAGGGGGGGACGTGTTTGTGTGTTGTGTGTGTCAGGGTCCCCACCACCCACAGGCTCTGTGTGCGTGCGTGTGTCAGGCAGAAGAAGGTTCTTATAAATTGTTTCATGACATTTTCCTTCCCTGGCCAGTTTGCTTGGGAACTTACCCTTTGCCTTCACTCTCTTGGCTTTCCTCATAGGTTCAAGGGAAGTCACCCGCCAGCCAAGGAGCAAATGAGTATCGGGACTCCTGGCCTCCCAACTCCAGTGAGTGCATTTCAGCTCTGTCACTCCAGATATTGGCTTCACGGCTCAGAGGTTTCCTAGACAGAGCTCACTGCTGCATGTCCCTCTTGGGAAGCAGAACAGTCTGGCCTCTCCATTGCTGTACTGTGGTGCCTTGGCTGTTTGCTTTACAGACTAAATTCAGTGCAAGGTGCTGTGGGCAGACAGAATGGGAGCCTGATCCTGAATGGAATCCCCAAGCACTGCCACAATATAAATAATAGTAGTCAGTAATTACTCCTTGGATTCAGGGGCAAATGCCATCTTCCCTCAGAATTATAGTTGGCTGCATTGAGGGCTTGCACCACCTAGTGGCCATGAGTACCATCCCTTAGACCAGGATTTAACAAGTACATAGTAGCACAGCATTTTCCCCAGTCACTGCATTTGCCTGACATGAACAGCGTTAGTTTCCTCTTCATCATGGGAACTGCTTTTCTGGGGTTGGTTGTCAATATAACCTGAAGAATCCATTGGTTTGAAAAGACTGGACTCTCACAATGGCAGTGAGAACACTGCCTGTTGGTGGTGGGGACAAATAAAAAGCCCCACTTTTAAATAGTGGTAGAAGTCCCACTTTTAAACGACATTGCAGTGCTCAGCACCAGGAGGATTTTAGGGGAGGGGAAGGCACAGGAGAAGTTAACAAAAGAATTAAGGACACATAATGTCTAGATTAAGAGCCGGATGTGGCTTCTGCTGACAAGTCACCTACAGTTGCCTTTTTATTTAAAGCTGCAGTTCCTGTAGCAGCCTCCATGTCACCAGCCCAATGCATGCAAAACATGCCCCACCCGCCTCCCAAAGCCCCTGCAGGCACCTTCCCCTCAACTGGAGCAGTCAAATTATTCAGGCATCAGCAACCACAAACCCAGAATTGCTTGGTGTAAAGAGCTCAAGGTGATGGCCAGAAATCCCTTGTGATTGATGTCCCAGTTTGCCGTTTGCTTTCTTTGTGTACATGTGAAGATCAAAAACCAGAGAGGTCTCACGGTGTAAAGTTTCCCTGTCTAGGCCCTTGGCATTGACACACCCTCATTGCAGGGACTGGGAGGGTATTGGCACAATCAGAAAAAGAGACGCACGTGTTAACAAACCTACCATGTACACAGACACCTCCCTAGTCTATGTAGTATGGGCAGAAGGGCAGGGGACTGTGTCTGTTGCACCTTTCTGAGTCAGTGGGGCTGAGCTGATATATGACCTCTTGACCTGTAGATGTCAATCAATTATTGCTCCCCCTTTTCTGTCAGTGAAGATGAGCAGAATGAGAACCACTTATATTGTGTTCCTCCCTCACCTCTGAGCTGCTAGAAGGACTGTCACTGTGATGATTCTCTTGGAATGAGCTGGAATTCTCCAGTCACTGCAAAGACAGCAGGCAAAGTACCTGTAGGGCAGGTGGTGCGCTGCGTGTGTTGTGTGCATTGGGCTGTGCGTCATTATCCCAGGGGCATAAATAGGGTGCCCCTTTAGGCTAACATTGTAATGCTCACCTTGCAGTGCATTGTCTTTCTATAAAGAGGCAAGATCCTGCCCTGGAGAGGGGATCTAACAGGTCTTTCCATCATCTAATAGCTGTTTCCCATCTCTGCTCCTATGCTGAGATGATGATGATAATACCTCTAGGGGGAACAGGATTGGAAAGAAAACAGTGCCCTCTCTTGGCTGCAGTGACAGTGCTTTGTGTTTCTCTCTTTGCAGAATTGCCTCCTTCTCACAGCACACCCACTATGAGCAGCAGTGCCTGCACCAAAGTGCTCTACTTCACTGATCGCTCACTCACACCTTTCATGGTCAACATACCAAAAAGGTGAGACCTCTTTGCCACACTAATAGAATTTGGTTCACTGAGAGCACTGATCTTGTCCCTGGTGCTTCTGCTCACCAAAACATGCTCTCTGTCCCTTAAATCCAGCCTTTGACTTTATTTCATGGCCAAGAGGAGGTGGTTACAAGAAAGCAGGCCTAGGATGTGTTTGTTCACTTTAGGCCTGATGGAATTTCCCAGGATATGTACTTAGTTTATTTATTTAAAGCCCCCAGAAGATTGATCTTTGGTTTGTATGATAATTAATCTCTGGTTTTATGGGTGGGCAGCAGCCAGGCAGTTTTACTCTTACTCAAGTACAACACAAACCATTAGTGTAATTAAGATAGCAGCTATTGTGGTGACTGCACGTAGGAAACGTAAAAGAGTTGGTCTGGGTTTGTTTTCGGTAAAAGCCAAACACTATTCTGTCTGTGATCAGATGCTTTGGGTCGCACTCGGTATTTTCCAGACACTCTGGCTCCCTTCAGTGTACTGTCCATTGTGCCACAATATCCAGGCTGGTGCCGATGTTCAATGTGCCATATGATAGCTGTGTCCAAGCTCTTGATCTTAATCCTGTGGCAGAACGTGTCAGCAAAGATTGCTCTTAACTCTTGTTTTGCAGGTTAGGTGAGGTGACTCTGAAGGACTTCAAGGCAGCTATCGATCGGGAAGGAACCCACCGGTATCATTTCAAAGCCCTGGATCCCGAATTTGGCACAGTCAAGGAGGAGGTATCTTTGACCCCTTTAGTAGCAGCTCTCTCATAATCTAAGTTTGTGTGTGAGATCACAGCACAAGCAACAGCCTGGAAATCTCTGCCAGATTCACATCCCATGTGAGTGAAATCTCTAACTTGCTACAAAGCTACCGTTTCCAGAGCTACACTTTATGGGATGACAGGCCCCAAGTAAAGAGCCAAAAGCAGATGTCTTCAGGCCCCACTCAAAGCACTGACTTTCATGTGATCGCAAAGCAGCACAAGTGGTGGATGGTGATTTGCAGGGTCCGCCTTCACAGTGCCAGCTGATTCCAGAGATGCTCCCTGTGACCGTACTATTTGGGGGATGCAGATTCCAAATTGTATCCTTAAAAGGCAACTATCAGATGGTCTCCTACGTTCTGTAGCAGAAAGAGAGTCTTCCAAACAAAGCAGACACTCAGTTTATCCTTCCAAACTCTGTTCATAGCTTGATTTGGAGGAAGTAGAGCCAATGTGACACCTGAGTTGCAACCTGCAAGATCAGCACCCAGCTCTTTGGGTAGCACTGTCCTATATCAAATTGTTGGGCTGTTTGCATCTTACTGATGTCAGAGAAGTCTCCTGAATGGGACAGGCCAACGGGATTTGATCCATTTCTCCATCTATGCCATTGCTGCATTTGTTCCAGTTGTGGCTCTGTGGCCCACGGTTGTGAGCCAAGCTGGTAGAGATGGGCTTTCTCTAAAATATCCTAAATACTTGGGGCCAGAGTCAGCTCTGGCATAAGTGCTGCAATTCCTGTTGAGGTCAAAGAGCCTATTTATGCCACAGCTGAATGTGGTTCTTGGTTTGTAATTTGCTGTTTTCATGCAGCAAAGGTCCTCTTCCTTCTCCACACAGTAACCCTTCAGGGGCTCCCTTCCCTCAGAAACGTCTGTTAAGAATACATCAGTGCCAGTTTCTCCAGAGACAATCTAGCATTCTGAGCACTTGACTGGGAGCCAGGTGTTCTCAAGTTTTAATCCCAGCTCTGATGCTGCCTTCCCTCCCTGTGGACCTTGAGAAAATCACGATCCTTCTCTGCACCTCACATAGCCTGTCAGAAAAATTGGGATAATAATCCTCGATTTTTCTTTGAGGGGGAGGAGCAAGCTGTTTTTAAAGCATGTTGGGAACTTAGAGTATGTCTACTCTGCAGAGGTTTTTTTCAGAAACAGCCGTTTTTCCGGAAATACTTCACTTACATCCACACTGCAATCACGTTCTTTTGAAAAAAAAAAAACTGAAAGAACAGTGGATTTGTTCTGATATTGGTAAACCTCTTTCTACGAGGAAGAAGCCTTTTTCCAAAAGAACTCTTTCGGAAAAAGGCGTGTGTGGATGGGGAAGAGGGAGTTCTTTCGAAAAAAGAGGTAAGAGGAAAAAGCACAGGTGCCCTGGTGGCCACTCCGTCCATAGTAATCACAGCTTAAATGTGAGATAGCATCCACACTGTATGAATGCTATCTGTCAAAAAAGCACATCACTTTTTCGATGTGCTTATTCTATGTGGATGCTTTCTTTCAGAAGAAGTTTTTTTTTTTGGAAGATCTCCTCCAGAAAAGCGGCTTCTGAAAGAAGCCTGCAGTCTAGATATAGCCTTACTGAGCTGTGTAAGTGCCAGTTATTTGTATTGTTTGGTATAATAAAACAGGTTCAATCTCTCTAGTCTAATAATCTCTGGTCCAGCAACATCAATGGTCTGGAATGATTGTAGTGAGCTGGATATCCACTTATCATGGGTGTGGCCAAGTTTCCCGCAGTCCCATAAAGTTTGTTTACAGCCACCAGTCCTGGCTCTCAGTTCATGTGTGTTCATTTTTTTTAAATTGTATCCTTTGGTATATATGGTTGTGACTATTTTCTTCCATTATTTGATCTGAGGAAGTGGGTCTGGCCCACGAAAGCTCATCATCTAATAAACCATCTTGTTAGTCTTTAAAGTGCTACATAGTCCTGTATTTTGTTCTGTGCTGTTATTTAGCTCTGATTTACCCCCAATATGTCTTCTAAGAGCCCAGCAAGCAGTGGAATTGTTAGTAATGCTGCCAGACTATATTGACCTCATGACATTCAGCAAATTTTCTGGTTTGGCACCAGTCCGGTCCCAAGGGTGCCGGCCTAGGGATGTTCAACCTGTACCTCTGTCTCTCATGCTATGCAGATGTAACAAAGCAGTGTCTATCTCCAGAAGTGACCCGATTCTCTCTCTGCCTTTTTATAGGTGTTCCATGATGATGACATCATTCCTGGTTGGGAAGGGAAAATTGTAGCCTGGGTGGAAGAGGATCATGGGGAAAACTAATCGGACTTGTGGGTCTTGTTTTTGTGGGGACCTGTCACTGGCTGCACTGCTCAGAGAGAATGACCAAAAAGAGCATAAGCTGGGACACATCCAATTCAAGCTGCCAAAAGAGAGGACTTCTCTCAAACAACGGGTAAAACACTTTTTTGTGTGCGAGGATGCCTGGCGTCTAGCTTTCCATGGCCAAATGCAAACAGTGTTGTAAGACTGAATTTACAGGTTGGTGGGAAAGACTCATCTTGCTTTGTCCTGTCAATAAAACCCTGGAGGCCTTAATGACGTGTTTCTCCATTCTCCTGGTTCCCCCACCCCCTGAAACGCCTGCTGCTGTTTGGGGTCTGCAGGTTTCAGCTCTGATTTGACACATTCAGTATTATACAAACCTGCCCTGATCCCTGAAACAATAAGTTCTGCCCTCATGGATCAGAAAATGCTGCTAGATTCTAGTTTCTGCCAGAAGGTCTGACCAAATCCATTCCTGAGGTATGGGGCCGAAGGGGCAGCGCTCCCGCCAGTGAACTCTGCAGCCTCTCCACACAAAGAGCACCAGGAACTTGACAGTGAAAGAAGTCTGTGGATTGTGCTGAGCAGTACCAAAGCAAAGATCAACCTTGTCTTTCTTCCCAGATGCAGGCTTCCACTTCCTAGGGTTGCTTCTGCTGTTTGCCTACCAACTTGCAGTCAGATCTAAGCCCCTTTATTGCCCTGGAACTCTTTGGTAACCAGGTGCTTACTTAACAGCCAATGGATTTTTGTTTCAGAGGAGGAAGCAGGAACCTTCCTAACTTCCCAGCAGAGGTGATGAGGTACTTTTGCTTCTCCTTTTGCCAGCTCCTTTTCCCTGTAGCTATTACCATCCCTTCCCTTACCATATGTCCAGCAGGGCAGACAGAAGATCTCATCTACTCTCCCAGGGAACAAGCAGGACTGTTTCGTCAG
The DNA here is from genome assembly GCF_049634645.1 of Pelodiscus sinensis. NCBI lineage: Eukaryota > Metazoa > Chordata > Testudines > Trionychidae > Pelodiscus > Pelodiscus sinensis. The sequence continues at coordinate 6,913,030 of NC_134736.1, forward strand.
AGATGAAGTGACAGAGTCTATTCTGTTGGTGCATCTGTATTCCTTTTTCCAGCTTTCTCTGTGCAGGCGTCACCATGCACTTGATGTTCACTGACTGACAAGGCCATTAAGCAAATAACCAAACCTGTAGGATAGACGTTGTGACTCAGCAACATCAGTACCATCCCAGTTCCCAGCATGCTTTTTCTCTGGCATCTAATGGAGTAGAAGATGGTGAGTTGGAGAACACATGCTACAATATCTGTTAGGGTGCGTGGGGCTATAAGCTTGCCGTGTAAACCTCTAAATCAGGCTGGAGCCCAAGCTCTGAATCCAGAATGAGCCCAAACAGCTATAATGCAATTTTATAGCCCTGTAGCCTGAACCCAAGTCAGCTGACACAAGCTAACCATGGGTATTTTATTGCAGTCTAGATATACCCTTCGGGAGATGGGCTTTGCTTTCCTACTGCCAGGCAGTCAGGTTTCTGCAAGGCTGGCTGCAGTCTGCACCAAACAGGCACTATTGACTGAAAAGGTCAAACAGTGAGTCCAGCCTCAGTCTGTTCACCTTTGGTACACGTGCCCCTTTGTTGGGCTGCCTGCTTGTCTGAGTTGTGCGCATGAGCTTGGGAGACGAAGAAAACGTGGTTTTATTATTTTATAGTAACGTGACCTTTTGTAAACTCATTCCTGTTTATTGGAATTATTTTGTACCAGTTTACATCATTGTCTGAGGTGTATATTTTTATACCAGTGCAAGTGCTTTCTGTATATTTCCACAATACTGTGCTGTAGTTTACTCATTTTCTAGAGAATGTCTCTGTGTTTTATACAGTCTCCTGTTAACACCGCACACAAAGTGTGTTCAATGACTAGCTTTATTTTACTACAAAAGTACAACTAGTTCCTATTGGTTTTATATTTTACCAGCTGTTTCTTGTATAAACAGGAATTACACATAGTTTGTCTTATTACTTCCTCTGTATGCAGGAAGGGCTTGGATAGCTTTCTGACCCCACTGGTAAAACATGGTAGACCATTATTGATCTGTTCCAGTTCGTGGGCTGATTTACACATACTTGTCTTTACAAACAGCAGCAGAAACATCAGCATTTGGGAAAGTTCCTCAATGGGAGAAAAGCAGTATCAGTCCTGAAAAGAAACAGAAATTCTCTTCCTCCCTGGAAAATCACTGGTTTCCCTATTGCATGTGTTTTAGTAAGTCGCTGTAAGACTGCATGAGTTTATCATACAGAAATGCATTGTTGCATTTCAATTGCAATTTCTCTTAAATGACTTTTAATTCAAGTTTTACTAGTCTGCTTAATTTCAGTAAGAGTTGTGTGTTTTAGGTGAGACTTGTCCATTTTATGGAAATAATTAAAACAGTAATTTTTCAAAAGGCCTCCACATATCCGTCCTGTATCCCTCTCTGCTTTTAAGAGATGAGCAGTGTTGGAGTTATCTATGGTGAGTCGATGGCTGACATAATTGCTATTGCGACAGTACATCTCACTTGTAGGTCATCTGTTTCAGTTCAGTTTTGCTCAGTAGTGACTCTGATCACCACTCAAGCAATCGCTGGCTGATGGTCTAGATGGAATAAGTTGGCAATCTCAGTCCTGTTCTTAGTGGTTTCACATCACCATAACCACTGTCACCATCGAATCTCCTGTAGCCAATCATAGCAGAGGGGCCAAGGACTGAATAAGCCTTGGAGCCACTTACTGTCCTGTGTTTTCTTCAGGGCATGGGCGAAGTACATTTGGAGGCAGCACAGAGAAGGAAACATGCACTACCCACAAATGTTCTGTAGATTTAATTCTGTAGCACTGTCATCCAAGCACTTCATCAGTACTAAAAACACTTAGGCTGTGTCTACACTGGCCACTTGTTCCGGAAAATCAGCTACTTTTCCGGAATAACTTGCCAGCTGTCTACACTGGCCCCTTGAATTTCCGGAAAAGCACTGACAATCTACTGTAAAATCATCAGTGCTTTTCCGGAAAAACTATGCTACTCCCGTTCGGGCAAAAGTCTTTTTCCGGAAAACTGTTCCGGAAAAGGGCCAGTGTAGACAGCACAGATTTCTTTTCCGCAAAAAAGTCCCGATTGCGAAAATGACAATCGGGGCTTTTTTGCTGAAAAGCGCGTCTACATTTGCACAGACGCTTTTCCGGAAAAAGTGCTTTTCCGGAAAAGCATCCTGCCAATGTAGACACGCTTTTTCCGGAAATACTTATAACGGAAAACTGTTCCGTTTTAAGCATTTCCGGAAAAGGGTGCCAGTGTAGACGTAGCCTTACATACTAGAACAGAACCCTTGTTCCCTCTGTGACAGAACAGATTGTTACTACACTGAGTTCAAACCCTTGAAAAGTTTTGGCAGAACTCTGACTTTGGATATGCATATTCAACACCCGCCAAAGTCACTGCGATTTATATGAGAGAGCCTGAGGTCAGAACTATTCCCTTTCTCATATTATAATTGAAGGCCAGGGTCATGCCATGATCCCATCCCAGGACTGCTGTCCTCAGAGGCTTAAACACCTGCACCACTTAGGTTCAGCTTTGTTCTGTAATGACATGGCAGTTTTCTCTTGATGTCCTGTCACTGTATAAATGAGCTGAAAGGCCTATGAATTAGGTCTGGAAAAGATGTTAACAAAATAAAGAGGAACAAGATAATCCTGGAAAAGAGTAGGTATACACGGAACACTTTTCCTCTCACTTACACCAGTTTTACATAGCATAACACCATTCACTTAAATTGAGTTAATCCCGATTTACAGCAGAGCATATGAAATCAGATCAGACATTGGACTTGGTCTTTATGTTTTCCTTTGATTCTAGATAAGTTTATTTCTGCCTGACTTTCTTCAAAGCTACTTTCTGGTTTCCTTATCGTTGTAACTTGGTTATTTAACACACATGCTATATATAAAGTTATATTTTCTTATAAACTATAAAAGTTTGCATTCATCACTCTTTGGAAAGTTAGTTTCTCTCAATTTGCATGTCCTCCAACAGAGTGAGAACTGAGGTTTATTGGTATATCTAGGAGCTGGATATATGTGACTGGATGTACTTTGAATTTTTGGACCAAGAAAAAAAATCTCAATAAACTGTAGTTTGCAAATGGTGTCTAATCAATCCATTTATGTGGGGAGGGCAGTGGCTTTGAACTGAAGCTTCTCATTTGTGATCGGTGTACAATGCTTATGTGTACAGGCCTGTTAGCTAGGTGCTAGGAACAGAATACAGTGCAGAAGGGACAATCTTGCACTAGTGGGTCTTTTCCATCTGGTTCCCAAGATCTTCAGAGACGACAACTTGAACCTCACCTTGAAGAGCAGATTGGATCCAAGTATACTAAACAGCTCTGGGCTCATCAGTTGCTTCCTTACTTCCAAGATTTGTATTAATTTTTAAATAAAAGTGAGCCTTTGAGATGATATTTTAAAATTACAACTAACCCCTGACCCAGACCAAATTGCTCATATAATTTAAAATGAAATGCAGTGTAATAGCTTTTGGGCTCAGTGCACTGAAACTTGTGAGCACGTACTCCTATAGCCACAGACTTTCATGTTTGTGCATGCAGGGTGCAGTGGCTGGGTTTACTGATGGTGATAGCACTGTAGAGGCTACTTCTGGGTGCTGAAAACAGTTCTTGCTAAATAATTTAGAAGCCCTAGAACAGTAATAATAACAAAAATACACATCTGTGTAGAGAGAGAACTTGCCAATCAAGGATTTCAAAGCACTTTACAGATGTTAATGTTTCCTCTCCACCCAGGAAATCACTGAGGCTATGTTTACACTATCACATTATTTCAAGATAAGTTGTGAAATAATAACTTCCAAAATAACTATTTCAAAATAAGCTTATTCCTCTTCACAAGCAGGAGTAGTTATTTCAAAATAATAAGCCCATTATTTCGAATACCTTATTTCGAAATAAGGGGAGTTATTTCAAAATAACTCCCCAGCGGAGACATGCCCTAAGGGTAGCTGAAGGATTGGAACATTTAACCAACGGGGAAACTGAGGCAGAGACACCCTGAATAATAAAAATTAAGACCTTGATGCTAAAACCTGTGCTTGAGACCAACCTGGCACTATTTCTGAAGTTGGTGGCCTGCTGCTGGGGGCCTAAGCAGAACAGACGTACAGGTTTGATTGTGCTCTAAAGCCAACTTCCCAGCTAGGGAACAACCTCATGTTCCTCACCTGGCAAGTGATGACAAAACCTGACTTTTATATCTCACAACTCCCTCCCTCCTAGGGCATTCTGCGGGTCTGCATGAGTTTAAACTCAACCATGTTCATAGTATGTGTAGCATTTTTCCTTCATCAGTACATACAAGAATCACAGCATCTGCCTGTGAGTCATAAAACAAGCATCATAAAAGGAGCTACATTCCCCACAGGGGCAGCACGGTGGTGACCAGGGAGGGACTTGGTTGACAGCTGCAGAAGGATGCACTGAATCAGCACATCTGGGTTCAGTATTTAGCTTCCTGTAACCTTTCACCTTCCCAGTGCCCAACTGCGGAGCGGTCTTGGCACCAATGGGAGTGAATAGAACAGAAGAGACCCCCCAAGTGTCTGTGATTTTTCCCTACTCCTACCCTGCATCAGATCCTTTGTTCTATCCTATGCCCCCCATCTCTGTGCTGTCTTTTATCCAGTTATTCCCCCAAACTGCACCTCCACCCCCGCTATAACCCCCCCAGACTCCACAGACCCTACTGATCCCCCATCTTCTCCCCACCTTGCCACCAAAACCCTTTGCTCCCAGCCCCCCTCCACCTCCCTCCAGCCCTCCTTCCACCCTCCTACTCCCTCCCCCCAACCCCCTACTCCTCCCTCCACCCCCCTTCTCCCAGTCCCCCTCCAACTCCCTCCCCCCAACCCCCTCACTCCACCCCCTTCTCCCAGCCCCCCTCCACCTCTCCTACTCCCTCCCCCCAACCCCCTACTCCTCCCTCCACCCCCCTTCTCCCAGTCCCCCTCCAACTCCCTCCCCCCAACCCCCTCACTCCACCCCCCTGCTCCCAGCCCCCCTCCACCTCTCCTACTCCTCCCTCCACCCCCTCCCTGCCTGCCCCCAGCTCCTCCCTCCACCCCTCTCACTCCCCAGGACGCTGGCACGGGGAGGGCCTCTGCGCTTTGCGGCTCCTCGCGACACTGTCGCTGCCGTAAAGCGCGGTGGGCGCCCGGAGTCGGAGGGGAGCGAGGTCATTGCCGGAGCTGCCGGCGGGTCCCGGCTCCGCTGCAGCATGTGGCGCGTGATCGCGCGGCGCCTGGCCCCGTGCGCGGCCCCGCGGCGGGTGCCTGGCGGGGCGGGAGCGAGCCCGGGCCGGGGGGCCCGCGCCCTGAGCGGGGGCAGCCTGGGGCCCGCGCGGGGCCGGAGCAGCCTGGAACCGGGGCCCGGGCCCGCGGGGCTGCTGCTGCCGCCGAGGGAGCCCTGGCCCCGCCCCGCCCCCCGGCGGTGGTGCAGCCTCCCGCCCCACCAGAAGGTGAGGGGCCGGGACTCGAACCCCCGGGGCTGTGGGGGCCGCTCCCAGCCTCCCCCGGCCGGGGTCACCCCCTTGCTCCCCCCCCCCGCTGGGCTCGTGTCCTCCGCGACCCTGCGGCTGCTCCCTGAACCCCCACTGCACCCCCCCACTGAAACGTCCCCCCCACCCCACAGACTCGCCCGCCAGGCCTTGGAGCAGGGTCCGACTCTTCCTAGGCCCCCCAACCAGCAGGGCGTGACCCCGATCACCCTAGAAGCCGCTTGCTGAGAGCCCAGTAATCTGCCCTCGCTGAGAATGGATCTCCCGATACTGGGATTTGCCCTTGTCCCCCTGCCTTGCACCGCGTCATTAGCTGCCCTTTAGCGCTCAAGGGGATGAGTGCGGCGAGTCTGTCCCAGTTATGAGGCATATTGGGAAGAAGGGCTCTGAATAAATATTGTTGCATTAGCTTTATGGTTACTTTATGGTTGACACCTTGATTGTTTCTGGATACGAGAGCATGAACTGGCCTCTCACCTTTCTTGGTGGAAGGTTGTTTCAGGGCTGCTTGTAAAACATGGTAATTTTACTGTGACTGGGTTGTTCTTTTGCAGGTGGCTTTGCCGTCTCTTTCCCCTACAATGCAGATGGGGACTATCGCTCGGTGGGAGAAGAAGGAAGGGGAAAAGATCAGCGAGGGAGATCTGATTGCAGAGGTACTGTGGAGAGGTTACTCGCGACCAGGAGGACCAGTTATGGGACACCAAGCAGTGTTCCCTGTAAGCTGTGCACTTGTGCAGCTGCTCAGGAGAGATTCCAGTACTTCCCAGCTGATTAGCAGAGTGCCCACAGTTAGGTTTTTTGTTTCTACTGGTGGTGCACATTTCCACATATCGTGGTGTACATAAACTTTATTCCACATATTGATAGAAAAATTCCGCACGTGGATGGAAAAGCTTTAAGGGAACATTGGCACCAAGGGACAGTTCTTGTGGATGAGATCTCCCTTAGGGCCTCTCACTTTCTGGTGGGATGGGAAGCTACACCATCACTAGAGGACAAGACACGCTATCATTTCTAAAATTGCCCCCATACTAAGTACATGCCCCGGATTTTGTCTCAGGTCACCCCAAGCAGATGTAAATGTTCTGACTTCATCCTTACTTCTTATCTCTGATTCAGCATTGTAAGTTTGGCTCCCACCTCTCATCAGCCCATAATGCCAGCTTCTAGTAGCCAATTGTTAAATTTTCAAACAAGCACCTTATATAAAACAAGTTATACGTATACAAAACCCAAAGAGAGTCCTCACCCCAGACACCTGTGTTGGGAAAGGAAGGACTCTCTAGGTTTTTTTATATATATATGGCACCTGGCACAGTGGGGTTTTGATCAATGTCTGGGGCACCTAGGTACAATGAAATACAAATAATAAAAATATTCTTCTGAAGCCTTTTTATTGAAGGAATTAAAAACAGCCACAACCCCACTGCCTCTCCGCGTTGCCTGCTGTTTCTACCTCCTTATGAGAGCGATTGAACCTTATTTGCTCTACAGTGTCTTTTCCTTTTCAACCAAGTTGCTGCTGCCAGATGAGCTAATTCTCACCATGGCTTTATGCACCAGGAATCTTCACCTCTAACCCACAAACATCAAACTTCATGATTCTGAGCTGATGTGAAGGCTCCCCCCGCCCCTGCCCCATTACAAGATCATTCTCTTTCTGCAAAGGTGGAAACGGACAAAGCGACGGTGGGGTTTGAGAGTATGGAAGAATGTTACTTGGCCAAGATCCTGGTATCAGAAGGGACAAGGGATGTTCCCATTGGGTCTGTAATATGCATCACAGTTGAAAAGTAAGTGGATTGATCACATCTCACTAGAATACTGTTTTGGGAACCTGGCAGGCTGGGTGCTCTTGATGAAGAATTTTTTTCTGTATTATCTTCTTTCATTCCTGTTCTAGGCCTGAGTTTATTGATGCCTTTAAGAATTTTACCTTGGATTCCATAGCATCTGCTGTCCCAGCAGCCTCAGTGCCTCCCCCTCCAGCAGCAGCTCCCCCAACACCAGCTCAGCCTTCTGTGCAGGCTCCAGGAAGCTCTTACCCTCCTCACATGCAGGTAAAGCATATCCATATCCTCAGTGAATTATTCCTTAACATTTGTCGGTGTCTCTTCTGCCTCTCTAAAACTGTTATATCCTAGGCACTGTGATGTGGATACAAAGCATAGGTCTCACTGGCTCTAGCTGCAGGAGTGTGGGTCAGTTGATCTATTCTGCAGATTTAAAATGGGCTTCAGTGGGGGGACCCTGATCTGTTATATTTTGAAAACTTATAGGGCATCTGGTATCATCTGAGGAAAGTCATTTGCTCCCCCTGGGATTCCAATTCCCACAGGCTATAAAAAGCTCCCATGTGCACATAATTCTCTCCTTATTAGGAGGCAATGATATTGACTGGTTAAATGTGGCTAGCAGAGGGCCTAACGACATAGATGTGGAGCAAGGCATGAAGGCACCCAACAAGCCACATGAAGCCACGCTCTGTCTCTGGCCCAGTGACTGTTCTCCTGAGGATAAATACCTAGTCATTGGACTAGAATGGGAGAGAGAATAATTATGTAATCCAGTGCTTAGGACACGCCCCGGGAGAGGGGAGACCCTGGGTGCAATCTCCCTGCTCCAGCTACACGTTCATTATTGATCCACAATGGAACAACTTCAGAGGAGAGAATGAGGGAGCCCCACATCAGAATATCCCATTGCTCAGTGTTTTGAGTGTGCTCTGGAGAGGTGGGAGATCCCTGTTCTAACCCTTTCTCACCCTCTTAATTAGAGTGGGAGGGTGACAGGGTTGATTCCCCACTCTGGTACAATGAATGCAGAAGTGGGGACCCACAAAAATACCCCAAAACCTTCTCTTTCCAGGCTTGGATATAAAACTTCCCCCCCAAAATCCCAAAAACCTAGATTTTGGGGATAAAAATCCGCTGCCACCACCCAAGTAATGGTAAGAAAACCACGGAAGAGATCACTTGGGAAATCTCAGCCCTGAAGTAAAACCAGGACACACAAATTAACTAATACCAGCTTAATAAAAAAGAAAGGAGGGAAAAACCAAAAATTCCTTTGTCTCAGTTTGAAATCCCTATCTGCATTTCTATTGGCTGACTGCTGCCTGGCTAGATACAGTTAACTCCTGAATCCCCAGGCTGCTGGCCATCCCTCATGATCATGACAGAGGGTGAGGATTGAACTTTGATCTCCCACGTCCTAGGGGAACACTCAGTTGCTGGGCTGAAAGTTATAAGGTGTGGGGCCCCACCACCACCTCATCCTCCAGATGTTTCTGTGTGGAATGAGACAGGCGCTGAACTCATTCCCATAAGAAGCGTCTTAGGTGGCTGGTTCCCCTTCACGGTCACTAGCTGAGATAGGTGCTTCCCTGCAGCCTGCGCACAAGTGCTTATCTGTATGAGAGAGGCACACTCCCCTGTTGTTGGCATTGGCTGGTAGGGATGTTAAAATGGTTAACTGGTCAAATTCTGGGGCTGATCTGGCCTGGCATGGCTGGCCACCATCGGAGTTCACTGGCAAGGGCCGATTTACCTCTGATTACCAGTTAATTATTTAACATCCCTACTGACTGGCTTACGTTGTTCTCAGTCTAGTGTGCTGGCTTTTGCGGATAACTTTCTAAAGTGCATTTCTTCCCATTCATTGTTTAGGAAGTCTAGGCCTCTAACTTTGGTTTGTGGCTTGCTGAAATCATGTGATTTCTGTAGGCCACTAAACGTTACAAAAGGGATTTAGGAGTTTCATTACACCCTCTGTTACTCTGCTGGGTCCCAGTTATGTGGGAGGGGTGATGTTTACCAGTTAACCATTCACATCCCTAGTAAGGATGTTAAATTGCGGTTAATTGACTAGTCGAGTAGTCAATAGAATTTCCATTGACTAGTCGATAGGCACTTCCGCATTCCTCCTTGTGCAGCCTGGGGCCAGCAGAAAGTCCACTGACTCCAGGCTGCACACGGCGTGCCAGCTTTGAAATGTAAAAGAATCCCCGTGGCGGCATTTCAAAGGGGCGCTGTAGAGCCCGAGGTCAGCTGCAGAATCCCCAGCTGATCCCGGGCTCCCCGTGGCATTTCAGTGGAACCTGGAATCAGCTGGGGACTGACCCCAGGTTCTGTGGAAATGCTGGGGAGCCTGGGATCAGCTGGGGACTCCTCACTGATCTTGGGCTCCACAGCGCTCCTTTGAAATGCCGCCTCAGTGTTTGAAAGGGGCAGCGACACACAGCTGAGCTGGGGATCAGCTGTGTGGTGCTCCTCTTTGAACACAGCCTCGGCATGTCAAAGGGGCATCCTCGCACATCTGAGCCCAGGCTTGGCTCTGCAGAGCTGCCCCTTTGAAATACTCCACCACACACACACATCTCTTCGCTGCTTCTGTCGGTGGGGGAGGAAAGTAACTAGTCGACTCGTCCTTGACATCCTTAATCCCTAGCTCATTCTCAAGGGTAACTTGCTTGTTGGGGTTACATGCTCCTGTTGACTTTCAGTTGTCTGTTGTGATACACTCGCATTCTTTTGACTCCGTAGATTCTTCTCCCGGCTCTCTCGCCTACAATGACGATGGGTACGGTTCAAAGGTGGGAGAAGAAGGTTGGTGAGAAACTGAGTGAAGGAGACTTACTGGCAGAAATTGAAACAGACAAAGCCACGATAGGTGAGCAATTTTTAGCCCTAAGAGGGACAGTAGATTGTTCTGTAACCTCTTGAGAGTGATTCATAGTAGAGCTTCAAAACAGACTCTTTTCCCACTGGAAGGGGCAGCTGGCCTTGGTGTAATGTAAAAGGAGCTATTTAAAGCTATTTCTTGTCCTCTTGTAGTTCTAGTTGATAGAGCTGTTAAAAGCAGCTCCCAGCTTTGCACCAATCCTCTTGTGTTAGACCTGCCTTACGTGGAGACTTCTCCTCGTTCAGTTTTGTTTTAAAGATCCATTACAAATAGCAGGAGTTTAGTTACTGGAGGAGACTGAAAGCATCACCTAGAACTCTTCATTGTGCCACTGTGGTAAGGTTGTGAGGCCCCAATTCCAGCTTTTTCTGGCTGTTTGATCTTACCCAGCATTCATCAGTCATTTTTTTTTCTTTTAAGGCTTTGAAGTGCAGGAAGAAGGTTACCTGGCAAAAATTCTGGTTTCTGAAGGAACAAGGGATGTGCCCTTAGGAACGGCACTCTGCATCATTGTGGAGAAGGAGTCTGATATTCCAGCATTTGCTGACTATAGGGAGACTGGAGTAGCTGACATCAAACCACAAGCACCACCCCCCACTCCGGTAAAGAGGATCTCTGAGAGGGAAGAGAAGTAGGGAACCATTAGCATAATCTGACCTGAATAATCCTGCTGGACTTTTGAAGATGGAACTCCAATCCACGTGTTTGTGGGATCATGAGTGGAAGGATAACATGAGATGGATACAATATGTCAGTCTATCTTCTGGGAACTGATGGTGGTTGTTCCCTACACCTGTTCTCCGGGCTACTGCCTGTTCTAGTTTTAAACACCCCAAATGATGAGGATGTAAATTACTTACTGCCCCTTCCTCTGGGAGATGATTCCACAGCCCAATGAGTTGTACACCCGAAAAGCTTTCTGATAGAAGACAGTATGAGAAAATGTAATCTGTACCTTCCTAAATAATAATTCTTCCTTATCCTTGTAGTGTTCCCCACCTCTGATTCTGGCCACCGTTTTGCTGCTCTAGCTCTTACTCTCTTCCTTAATCTCCTAAATCAGCCCCTCCAGCCCTGATCACTTTTATTGCTCATTTATGAACATTCTCTGGTTGGTTTCTGGTAACCAGAGGCCCACGTTCTCTTTGCTTTCTCACGTGTAAGACTTTAGCTGAATATCTGTGCAACTAACGACTGTGTCTAACCAACTCTCTTAAGGTGGCAGCTCCTCCTCTCCAGCCCACTGTCCCTTCAGCTCCAGCAGTCTCCCCACCTGGGGCTCCTGTACATAAAGGAAGAATAATAATTAGCCCCGTGGCGAAGAAATTGGCAGCAGAAAGAGGAATCGACATTGCACAAGTGAAAGGTGAATTACCATTTCCGTTCTTATCCAAGTCTCTTTTGCCCTTAGATGTGTGCTTTGCTGTCAATTTCCTTCCAGTTAAGTGACTGTATTGGAAAGGGAGCGGGTTCCATTTTTATTTGCATGTTCCTAATATGGCATTGCATGAAAACCTCTTATGTTTCATGTATACCTCCACCAGGTACTGGACCAGATGGCAGAATCACGAAGAAAGATATTGAGTCATTTGTGCCTCCAAAGGTTGCCCCTGTGAGTAGGACTCAAATCTGTGAGCTCTGGTACTACTATTACAACAAGGGTATGGAGCAGCTTCTGCTCTTGGGAAGCAGCCGGAGACTAAGGATGTTAAATATCGACTATTTGATTAGTCGATAGGGCGATTCCTCTTCTGAAGTGTAGCAACAACTGTTGCTACACTTTAAAGGCGAAAGTGCTGGGTGGAGCCCCAGATCAGCGGGGGACTCCAGCTTATCTTGGGCTCCACACAGCGCTGCCGCTTTGAAATGCTGCAGGGAGCCTGAGGCTGGGCTCCCCGTGGTGTTTCAAGGCAGTAGCGCCACACGGAGCCCTGGGTCAGCAGGGGACTCCCCAGCTGATCCTGGGCTCCATGCAGCGCTGCTGCTTTGAAATGCCACGTGCAGCCTAGTTACACCCCAACAGCAAGAGGGGGAGAGGGGAAACGACTAGTCAACTAGCATGTCGACTCTCCGATAAGCATTTGCTTATCAAATAGTTGACTAGTTCTTCACATCCCTACTGGAGACTGCAACCAGATGGCATAGTACAAGAATTCTGAAGACTGACGATTATGCTGGTGATTGGACAGTGTGAAATGTATCTGAAAGCGCTGGGGAGTCAGCTTATGTAGGACTTTCAGAAATAGGAGATGAGAGATTCTTTTTTTAATTTCTCACTGTGGCATTTCACTGTAGAAGCACATCCTGCCTCTGCAGGTGTTTATATGGTTTCCATTACCATATAACTGAGCAGCTAATGGTGTGGTGGAGCTTTGAGGAATGCAGCTTAATGAGGGGAAAATCAAAAGGAAATCCATTATTAAAAACATCCTTACGTTCCCATCATTGTTTGATGGGGTTCTGCTTTGTAGCTGTCACCTTGTAGGCTGGTATCTATCGCTAATACTTATTACCAGTCCTTACTTCGAATATAGAACACAGTAGCTACAGATATCCATATCGTGTGTTTCATAGAACCACCAGTGCCACATTCAGGGAACTGAGTATTACCAAGGCTTTAACATTTAAGCTTGTGAATCACTTCAAGTGAATTGAAGAAAAATGGGTAGGAAGCTATAGGAAGGGAGCTGATTGAAGAAGGGGACCCAGAAACAGGGAGAGTAGCCATGTCTTAGCTGTTTTCTACCACCGCTTTGTTCTCTGGAGTTATCCCATAGTTTGTCTGTGTACTGCTGATTTCTAGTTGCCTACACACCCACACTCACGTTTGAACAATGATTGAAAACCCAGCTCTCTGTGTCTCTCTTTGCATACAGGCTGAGGCAACTCCTGTGCCGCCTGCAGTTCCAGCAGCACCTCCTACAGGCGTCTTCACAGATGTCCCCGTTAGTAATATTCGGAGGGTAAGAGGCTTTCTTTCTTCCTCTTCCTTTAAAGAGGAGGTTGTATCTATACATAGGAGTCTTTCCGGAAACATTTAATTGCTGTTAACCAAGGTGCCTTTTAACCAAGCAGGCCAGCTGGTCACTGAAGGGTAGTGAACTTGGTGGAAGAACTTGTTCTTGAGAACAAGCGGTTTAATAGTGCTGTCTTGAGCCAGGCATAGGACTGGCAGGGGTTGTCAAGCATCCCCCAGGCTGCTTTGCTGATGCACCTCCATTCTGAACTGCGAGGCCTTCCCTGTTCACAGCTTTGTCAGTGCACCTCAACTCTAATCTGCAGCAGTTTGCATCTCAAGCAGAGGTGGACAGACCATGTGTCGGTGGTTGATGAACCCAAAGAAGATCAAGTAACCAATAAGATGAACCCAAAGAAGGGGACAAGGAAGAGCTCCTCCCATATCTTGAGAAATGGAAGCAAAATCCCCCTTTCTTTTTTAGCACCATTAGTGATTTATGATAGAGTGCTGTGTCTTGAGGTTTGCTTGTAACGGACAACCATTCTTATTGGCCACATCTCTCTCTTCTGGTGTAATGAGCTTCACTTGAAGGTGAGAGTGAGTTCTTGAGGAGGTGCCTTTTATATATAGCACCTGCTTTATCACTTTTATAAATAACGTTCCTGGCCTCATGTACAATCTTTCTCTAAAATATAAATAACAGATGGGACCCATGTCCACAAAACTAAGCTTTTGTGCTTTCCAAGTCACCATAACTTAAAACTTTTCTCTGTCCCAATGCGTCCAATAGCTTAGGAGAATCAGTGACAGTAGGAGTATAAATTATAGCTTTAAAATCCATATATTTGTCTTCTGGCTATTGTCTGCTTCTCAGCAATGCCAAGGACTACTGGACATGGGATGCTAAATCTTGGTTAATTGAATAGACGAGTAACCTCATGAATTCTTATTGGTTACTTGACTATGCTATAGTTCCTAAGGGCAGGGCCCTCAGCCAGGGCACTCCAGCCCCACTCCTGAAGAGCCCCCTGCCATTCCATGCTGCTGCCTCTGATACAGAGGCAGCATTGCAAGGTGCCCGGTGGAAGCTGGTCCATGAGGAGAGCCAATTTAAAAACCAGCTCCCCTCATGGACTGGCTGCCTGTTGCCCCATGCTGCTGCCTCTGATAAAGGGGTGGCACTAGCCCCTCTCCGGGAGGGGAGTCTGAGCTTCTGGACTTGGTGTGAGCCAGAACTGAGCCAGGCTGCTGGCCAGTCTGCTAAAAAATGTACTGGGTGGGGGTGGGGAGAGGAAATTCATGTAGTCTGTAGCATTAGCCTGTGACGGCGCGTTGGGGGTTCCCCGTCTCCTGCACCCCGAAATGGCACAAACAGACTGCACCAGCCAGTGGAATTGAGGGTGGTTTATTGCTCCTCCAGCACAGCGCAGCACAGATGTAATCTGGTCACAGGAACTGGGCTAGGATGCCTCAGGCCCCCTTGAGATGGGGGAGACTGGGCCCCTAAACTCCAGCCCCTTCTCCTAGGCTCTCCTCCATGCCCTCCGACAGCCAGCAACCAACCCACTAACTTCCAGCCCTGCCCCCCAGCCAAGGCAGCATTCCACCTTCCTTTGTTCCTCTCCATGGGGGGTGTCTGGCCACTGGTTTGCATAGTGACTCATCCTGTTTTGCTGGGTCGTGGTACCCACGGCAGCCGGTGGGGGTTCCCCCAGAGCCAGCAGCATAGAAACCAGCCAGGTACCCCCACTACGTCACATAGCCTATAAGGTTTTTTTTTCTTATTGGTTAATCTGTTAATTGACTACACTGTTACATGCCTATACTGGACCAAACCTAGTTGCGCTATAACGTGTACGTCTATGACAGCGAAGGTGTATTCTCAACCCTACTTTTAACGTGGTGGAAACCCGTTTTGCAAATTGTGTTGTTTTAATGTCCTGCTCTGTTTGCCTTCAGGTTATCGCTCAGCGTTTGATGCAGTCTAAACAAACAATACCTCACTACTATCTGTCAATTGATATAAACATGGGAGAAATACTGGTGCTCAGAAAAGAACTCAATAAGGTAACACTCCTGAGGAGTTGCGGTGTGGGTCTGAGAGGGCAGGTAGATAACCAGGATGGTGAGCCAGCTAGGCTTTGGAATAGGTACCTTCACATCAATTTGCTGCTTCCCAGTCACATCTGGACCCTCTTGTGACAGACTGTAGCGAAGTTGTCTTCATCCAAACACTGCCCTTTGCATGCTCAATTCCCCAACCTGATCACCTGAAATTCAAATCAAGCTTCACAGCTTTCTTGGACTGTTATTGCCTCAGCTAGAAAATAAGATAAAGAGTAGGACCAGACCATAAATGAGAGGCTGCTGCTGAGCAGAGTTTTTCCTTTTAGGGAAATTAAGATTACACAAAACTGAATGCTGCTTCTCAACCTCGGGGGTGGAAAGGATGCAAATGTTACATGGGCTTAAGATACTTTCTGTCTTCTTAGATATGTGCCATATTGACTCGATAGGGTCACGCAGTAAATGTCACAGGCCATGTAGTCTCGTGTTTATGCAAACGAATTCAGTTTTTGTGGCGACTAAGGAGAGAGTAAATCACTGATGTTTCAAACCTCTGTCTTCTCTTTACAGGAGGTGTCAGAGAACATTAAGCTTTCTGTCAATGACTTCATCATTAAAGCTTCAGCTCTGGCATGTATGAAGGTTCCTGAAGCAAATTCGTCCTGGTTGGACACTGTTATCCGGCAGTAAGTGTGTGGTGCAAATGTAGCTAGTAACTTTATTCGGTATGGTGTGAAGAGCAAAATGGAACAATTCTCCCCCGGTTCTGGGAGGATCTCATAGAAGAGGGAAAGAACGGTGCAGTATAAAACTCAGTACTTCATATACCTTTTCTTCAAGTTTCCTTGTGAGCGAGGCCTGGTCACTAGACTTAATGGACGTGGCAGTAATCGGTCATCTATACAAGGTGGCTTTAATGCTTTTGAAAATCTTTCTTTGTGTCTTGCTCAAGTAATCTGGGTTGTGTCCCCGTTGTGTCTTACAGAAATCACGTTGTGGATGTTAGCATTGCAGTGAGTACTCCTGTGGGGCTCATAACTCCCATCGTGTTCAATGCGCACATAAAGGGATTAGCTTCTATTAGTAAAGACGTTGCCTCTTTGGCAACCAAAGCACGAGAAGGGAAACTCCAGCCCCACGAATTCCAGGTGAGGAGCTTGGTGCATTAGTAAACACTGCAACTGTGATTGTCCCTGGCTTAAAAAAAATGTGAATATTGAAATGACCTCCTTCGGAACAGGCACTTTCAGGTTTATGACCTAGTTTAGCCATGTTAAGTAACTTGCTGTGTGGACTGACATTTGTGAAGTTCCATATGTTAATCTGTGTTTGTTTCCTCTAGGGAGGCACTTTTACAGTTTCCAATTTAGGAATGTATGGGATTAAGAATTTCTCTGCCATAATCAACCCACCTCAGGCCTGTATTCTGGCAGTTGGTACTTCAGAGAACCGACTGGTGCCAGCAAATAATGAGAAGGGGTAAGTATTAAATAGAGCATTATCCATAATCAATTAACTCTTCAAACAGCTGCCATTTACTTTAGAATAGTGACTTTGTCCATAAAAGGCTATTAGCCAGGGGATAAAATGGTGTCCTTGGCCTCTGTTTGTCAGAGGCTGGAGAGGGATGGCAGGAGACAAATCGCTGATCATTGTCTTCGGTCCACTCTCTGGGGCACCTGGTGCTGGCCACTGTCGGTAGACAGGATACTGGGCTAGATGGACCTTTGGTCTGACCCAGTACGGCCGTTCTTATGTTCTTATGTTAATTTCCCCATCAGATTTTGCAGTATTGCACAGTGCCACTGAGCAATGCAGTAGTGTGCATGGTTAACCGATGAGCCTGGTCAGAGGCAGCAGGCGGGAGGAGAGAGCAATGGCAGGTGGAAGCCGGTGCAATGCAGGGAGGCAGGCGGGAGTCGGTCACATGCGACCATATTTCAATTGCTCACGTATTTCTTGGCACAGTGTCCTTATGAGATAGGGAAGTCCTATTATCTGAGGCATAAAGAGTAAATATTTTGCACGGGAAATGTGTGGCAGAGGAGAGCATTGATCCTTTGTCTCCTAAATCCCAGACTCGTGCTTTTCTTCTCAGACCATATTTTTTTTGGTGAATTTTAATAGGTACAGTGCAGACTTTTGAATCTGGTGAGCAAATGAATAACATGTTGTATAGATAAAAGGTAATTTTGTCTGAAAACTCACCCTGAGGTAGCCAGGCCTAGAGTGTGACTGAACATAGATGTACAGTGAAGTTTTATCATGAACATATTTGCATTTTATTAAATAACATGAGCTGCATGTCTCAAAAGGATCACTTAATTTTAGAAAATGAAGGATGTCGATCTTTATAATAAGCGTTTGTGGAGATATAAATGTTTGTAGATCTGACTATTACAGGACTAGCACCCGTTGGTGTTTATCGTATATAAAAGTCCTAGGTGGCTAATATCACTGACTGACAAATTTGTGCCAGTTAATTTGCAGAGTTGTAAATATGGCATTCTGTTTCTCTTCCCAGGTTTGATGTGGCCAGCATGATGTCAGTTACTCTTAGTTGTGACCATCGAGTTGTGGATGGAGCAGTTGGAGCCCAGTGGCTTGCTGAGTTCAAAAAGCTCCTTGAAAAACCAGCAACCATGCTGCTATAATCGAACCAAGCAACCAAGACTTTCCTGAGTTACATTATTTTGTTCTAATCAAGCTATTTATATTTCGGTGGTTAGACTCTGTTAAAAAACATCTTCCTTTATTTTAAATATGTATATTAGCTGGTAATTTTTACCAGTCTGTACAGATAAATAGTTTGAAGAAGGCTTTACAGAGCAATATACAGTTATACTGTATTTTATACAGTTAATGAATTTGCCAACGTTTCTAAAAAAAGAAGTCAAGTGTCTTGAATTTCAAATCATGTGAGCATTGTATGCTTCATATGTACTTCATGTGTGCTCCAGATTGGGGGTGGGAGTGGGTGTTAGGTGAGGAAGAAGTATACCAAGATATCTAATCTCTTGTATTCTCCAAAATAAGAGAATCAAACTGTAAACATCTGCATAAAATAATTGGGAAGGTTTGGTAGTTGAAATCAATAAGCTAGGTTGTTGGGTTTTTTTAAATTGAACCCTAAGTGGTCTGGTCTCCTGCTAGTATTAGTGAGAGCAACAGGCACACATTGAGAGGAGGAATAGATCCCTTGGAATACTTTTTTCATAGGACAAAAGATTTACATTGGAATTCCTCCTTGTATTTCAACATTAGCTTAGATTTTTACTACTAAATGATCCCTGTCAAAACAGTACAATCAAATCTCTTCTGAATGCCACAGAGAATGTGCTCCATCTTTCACTTGTGTGTGTTTTTGTATGAAATTATCTTACATGGTTGCTTGCCCTCTTGCAACAGGGTGTATTGTTAACACTGCAGTGGAAATAGTTGTTCTGCAGAATGGTTAGGAGAATTTCTTGCTATGTGTGTTAATATCCACTGTTAGCATGTGTAATTTGGACATTGGAATTCTATCCCTGGGCATAATTTCTTTGATGACGTGTATGCTTGAAAATTGTTTTTTCAGACATTCTTGACACAGGAAGCTCTGACGTCAGTTGAGGTCATTGATATCACAATTCTTGGATGAAATGTATTTACTGTCCCAGCCTTAGTAAACTGCAAAGTGTGCTGTCCATGTATATAGTGTATGTAAAATGCTTTCAGATGTTTTCTGTTGGACTTGTGCCCAAATGCATTAATCATTGTGTCCTACAATGGTGATGGGGAAGAATACAACGGTGGCCTCTCTTAAAATTCCACTTTCCAATAGGAAATTTTAATTTATAAAAAAGGATCATGTAATTGATCAGTGACCAGGAGAGCTTGGTAGAAACAAAAGGTTAAATTATTTACATAAACTTATTCTGTACCTTATGCATTGCATTAAATATATTCTCTTGTAAAGTTGTTACAGAATTCACTAAAGATAATGAAAAAATATACTGTGGAGATTAAATATTTTTGTGAGAACTATTTAACGTTTTACTCGGTTGCAGATGTGCCTAACTTTGGTTGGGTAAGAAGAAAAGTAGTTGCACTTCAGTTTTAAAATGTTCTCATTTTCTCCAGTTCAGATTCTCTAGTGGGCCCATTGTTCTATTAAATCTTTGGAATTGTTAGACTAATAAAAATAGTCCCTATGCTTTGTCTGTTTAGTAATGGTTGCTGCTGACCTCACTGCTAGTGCACAGTCGATCCAAGTCTTCAGCCCTTCTGGCTGGGTAAATGAAACTTATTGTATTAAGTTTCCCGCCATAAGTGGTTCAGCAACCTGTTTGTGAAAGCACTGTCATGCAGCACTGGACTTGGATGAAATGTGTTTTTGACTCTACTGCTGAACTGCATACTGCTCCCCTATTCTTAGAATTTTGGTCAAAGAAAATCCTGGATACTTGTTATCCCTTCCCCATAATAATCTGAAAATTAATCAAAACAAGAACTAGCTTGTGCCAAAGGACCACTGTCCTAGTGACAGCCTGATGGGAACAGATTGCAGTACAGCTCTGTGTATACTCTTGGCTTTGTGTTGCTTGCAGTACCCTGTTGCTCACTAGACACTCCAACTATGGCAGCTCATGTACATTAACACTATTTCAATTTGACTTACACCTAGAAAAGTGCATCTTTAGATGCAATCCTTGTAACAGTTTCAGTACAAAACGGGAGGGAAATTAAGAATGGCTGCTCATGAGTAAATGTGTCTGTTAAAATTAAATACAATTCACATTTCTAATGTGTCTGTTCTATTTTCTGGTGTATTTTTAAACATTCTTCTGTTATATTATATGTTGCATGGGACAAGGTTATCTCCATCTGCATTGGCATGTTTTCTTCATGAATGCTGGCTGGCACCAGGCATAGAGAATGTGGGGAGAGTATAGTAGTCAAAACTCTTTTGGTAGATACTTTTTATTCATAGGTTCTTGGACCTTAATATTCATTATGTAAGCAGTCTTGAATTGGCAGACTAGTTCTAGGGCACTACTGTAATGTTGCCCAATTCTGCTGAAATTGCAAAACCATTGCTAACTGGTGAGTAAGGCTAGCTCTTGGTGCACAGCTGCCCATAGTAGTATCTGTAGAGGACCCAGTGTTTAAATGGGCATTGTAGACTATTTGCCTCACCTTTTAAAGGTAACCCTTGCAGATCTATTTGAAAAAAAGGAGCCAGGTTGAGAGAGAGCTTGCACTGTTAACATGTCATGCATCTTCAGTGTCACCACCATTAAATCCTCTTTATTTAAAAGGAAACAGTTTACAAACAGCAGATAAGATTTTTTTTTTACCAGAGTAAAGGCAGAAAGGAAAAACAGTTTTTTCAAAGTTAATCACACTTTATTGCTTTATTGATGGAGAAACTGAACATGGTAGTGAAGTTAGTAATATAGAATTGTGTGTAGAGATAAAATTATTTAAGAAACCCATAAGTGCTTACAACTTGTATTAAGAATTTCTTCCTATTCTATATTTTCTATGTAAATTTCATCACCCTCTGTTCTCAAAGGAAACTGTGTGTGCACAGACAATAGAATGGATTCTTAAAATAGCACAGTGATACTGATATCTACGTATTGGTAACTTTTTTAACCATTAGTCTTTCTTGTAATCTTTAAGAGTGTCCCCATACCCACTAGTTTTTTGAGACCCTGCTGTTCCTGACATTTTCTTTAAGGAACTGGCATTGTGATAAGCAATACACCTTTCCCTTTGATAAATGTTGCTGTAGCTGCTTCTTCATCAACCAATTCTGGCAAATCCAGCTGTAATCTGTATTTCTTAGGGACTTCAACAATTACATCGTCCTAAAACATAAGCAAATTAAAATACTCAATGAGCAAGTATAACTGTGTTAGTTACAAGTGACTAAGTCTGTTTGGGGCTCAACAGAAAGGAAACAGGAGTTTTCATTCCCACAAAACTTACCTTTGAAATGCTCAGTTCACATTCAGAAACTGAGCTAACTTTAGGCAATTCAACTTTCAGTTCAATCTTTACAGGTTTCCTGTTTGTATCCTTTGCAATGGTCAGTTCGTAGGCTGGTGTGATTGGCTCCTCTGGCAGCTCCAAACTGGCTATCTCTTCTATCAGATGCACTTTAGACTGTGCAACATCCTTGTTCAGTAGAGGTGTAGCATTATTGCATTTCTCCTCTCGCAGGTTATGCAACATCTGGTCCAGGGTCAATTCTTACAGAAAAAATATTCATACATGTAGTTACTAAAATATTTTATTAGAAAAAGATTAGCTGTAGATTTAAGTGATGATTTTATACTAGTTGGCAAAATATGCCAAACTTAAGTCTCAGCTTTATGATTATGAACTCAGCTGCTAAAGCTTGTTGCATACTAATTTCATGTCATTCCATGTTTCCACTTTTATTTGTAAGTAGGTACAAAATTGAAACTCAAGTTTCTGGTGTTCAGTACTTTACAATGACATCTCAGAAGCCTGATTCTACTGGGTTCAGACCTGCAAGATGCTCAGCATCTCACAGGAACAGGGCACAGGTCAGTTTCAATATTCTTTAGATTTCACGGAGGTAGCTATAATGCTATTTTCCACCCCTCATGTGGACAGGACTAGGAGTTTAGTCTTTCCCATTTCCATGACACTATCTCTTAACAGTAATTTTAAAAGACGTGCACGTACCATTCCTTGTGTTCTTTTTGAAAGTTAGATCTGGCAGGGGCCCTCCTTTCAGACTCTGTTTCATCCTTTTCAGGCTTCCTTTGAGTGTGAATGTAGCAATGTGGTAAGAGTGGGACAGAGAGAGAGTGTAACGCTCTTCAATGTATTTAAATGTCAGCTGGATCAAGTGATCCATATTTGCTTGGCTCTCTTCTCTCTGAAGAACAGTTGGGTTATATGCAATATCTATGAGGGAGTAAAGCTCTAAAAAAAATGAGTATCAACAATTGTTATACTGCAACATTCTGTTTTACAGATGATAGACTAATACATCATCTACCATAGCTACAATGGGGTATCCTCTAGTAAGAATCATTTTGATGCTTTTCGTGATTGTTTTAAAGAATTAGTAATACGAATGGTGAGTAGTGGAAAGGGATCTAGGGGTCATAGCGGACCACAAGTTGAATATGAGTCAACAGTGTGATGCTGTTGCAAAAAAAGCAAATATGATTCTAGGTTGTATCAACAGGTGTGTTGTAAGCAAAACTCGTGAAGTCATTCTGCTGCTCTACTCTGCACTAGTTAGGCCTCAGCTGGAGTACTGTGTCCAGTTCTGGGCGCCACATTTCAAGAAAGATGTGGAGAAATTGGAAAGGGTACAGAGAAGAGCGACAAGAATGATTAAAGGTCTAGAGAACATGACCTATGAAGCCAGGCTTCGTGAACTGGGCTTGTTTAGTTTGGACAAAAGAAGATTAAGGGGGGACATGATAGCGGTTTTCAAATATCTAAAAGGGTGTCACAAGGAGGTAGGAGAAAATTTGTTCCTCTTGGTTTCTGAGGACAGGACAAGGAGTAATGGGCTTAAAGTGCAGCAAGGGAGGTTTAGATTGGACATTAGGAAAAATTCCTAACTGTCAGGGTGGTCAAATATTGGAATAAATTGCCAAGGGAGGTGGTAGAATCTCCCTCTCTGGAGATATTTAAGAACAGGTTAGATAGACATCTGTCAAGGATGGTGTAGATGGAGCTTGGTCCTGCCTTGAGGGTGGGGGGCTGGACTCGACCTCTCGAGGTCCCTTCCAGTCCTATGATTCTATGATATGTAGTTTCCTATGAGGAGCTGGTTCCAGAAAACTGACTTGTAGTAAATACTGCTCCCATCCAGCAGAGCACTTACGTATGTGTCTAAAGTTGAGCATGGGAGTCCTTTCCCTGCATTTAGTGGAACCGGGCCTACTCATGTCCTTAATGATAGGTACATCGGCTATGGCCTCGATCCTGCAGGGCATTTTAGTGTTTGGTGTGATTTTCTGTTTTTTCAGAAGGAACAAATTTTTACTTACAATTCAGTCTATGCCTCCTCCACCTTTAATCTGTCAACTATATACCACATTATAAAAGGGCTGCTCTTTGCCAAACTTCTGTCTTTGCCTTCCCAATACAATACTACAGCATGTACAAGAATATTTTGGAGCTCGTTATCTACTTGCCTGCTTTATCAGACACCTCTTCTAATGGGCCAGCACTTAAAGGTATTGGATCAGTAGGTGACTTAGGAGCTGGGACCCTTTGCCACCTGCAGAGGTTAATGAATAATGATTTTTCATTAGGCTCCTGCAAAGAGAACCCAAAATCACTTAATCACCACAAATGTTTGTCCCCCTTATAACCAAAAATGCAATGGAACCAAATGATTAACAAAGTAGTTATAGGCCATATCCAATGCCTTAACTACCTATATACTTCTTTGTTCAACTGTATATAAAACATGTAAATATGTGTTTCTCTGTGCCCACAGGGCTTTCAGAGTGAAGGAAAGATAAACTGAGGTGGAAAAAACATACACTAGTCTGTTACCATATACCAGGTGTGGCATAGGATTTAAATACAGTGTATGAACATTGATTTTTAGGGACTCAAAAGGATATTTTTACCAGACAACAGCAGTAGTACAGTCTTGTCACAATCTGTGCTATATGGGGTATTCAATAACAAACCAGCACTGCTTTAGAGTATGATTCTAATCTATGACTGTGCCAGTGTAAATGGGGAGTAATTCCACTGCAGTCAATGGAGTTACAGTGCTGCAATAGTGCAAGAGGAGAATCAAGCTTCTAGTATCTAGGAGCTGGCTACTTTCATAGCACAGGTGGGGACAGCTGCCTCTCTAAATACAGTTGTATTGACTGCCCATAGGTGCCAGTATTGTGCTTATTGAACATACCCTAAATTTTCATGTTACATTATGGCTGTGTCTACACTGGCATGAATTTCCGGAACTGCTTAAAACGGAATACTATTCCGTTTTCAGTTTTTCCGGAAAAGGAGCATCTACATTGGCAGGCTGCTTTTCCGGAAAAGTCCTTTTTCCGGAAAAGCGTCTGTGGCCAATGTAGACGCGCTTTTCCAGAAAAGAGCCCCGATCGCCATTTTTGCAATCAGGGCTTTTTTCCAGAAAAGACTACTGGGCTGTCTACACTGGCCCTTTTCCGGAACAGTGTTTCGGAATAAGGACTTATGCCCGAGCGGGAGCAGAATAGTTTTTCCGGAATAGCGGCTGATTTTATACAGTAGAGCGTCATTGCTTTTCCGGAAATTCCAGGGCCAGTGTAGACAGCTCACAGCTTATTCCGGAAAAGCGGCTGATTTTCTGGAATAAGTGGCCCAGTGTAGACGCAGCCTAAGTGATCTGCTATAATAATCAATACTGGCAGAATCTCAGACCTAGGAATCCAGCTTCCTAGGAATCCAGCTGGAATGCATTCTAGTTTATTACAGAACCTCAGCCCATAATGTATTTCTACCTTAATTATATGCGATTTTCACCAGACTCTTACTTTTAACATGATCACTGCTTGGTTTAATTAGGACTAGCTCTGCATTTAGTACTAGAATTTATATCTGCATCTACTGCTCTTTCCAGCCACATGTAAACATGTTTTGCAGCAGATATATAGACCAGTTTGATAACTTGACACTGGCCATTGTTCAGTGCTTCTGTGGAAATATAAATCTTCCATAATGCACCTCTTTGCACCCTTTATGTTAAGCAAGTGCCTCACACTCTGAAGGACAAAGCATGAGAACCTTTATCATAGTTATCCTAACCAGTGGCATGGCAGAGGCTATTTTTACTTACAAAGTCTAATCTTTTTTTTAGGCTGAATGATATCCTCATTCCTTCCTCCACTGGTGTGTCTCAGTTGAGTCTCTAGCAGTGAACTCTGGTGCTCAGAAGGACCTTCAGCCACTCCTAAGGGTATTCAGATAGCTTGCAAGGGCTCCTGTGACACAGCTCAGCTATTAGTGGCTAGTCCAGGTACACCCATTGTTTCCCTGGCAGATGCAATCCTAGTGGAATCTCATAGCTCTCTTATAGTAAAAGCCCTTGAACCACGTACCAAGATGTGGGTCTGTAGACAAAGATGTGGTTCAGGGGGAGCACAATATTGCTTTGCATCCTCCAGCTGCTGCTGCATGAATCTGTGGTAACTCTCAGGAGTGCTTTCTGCCATTTCATCCAGCATGTTCCAGAACTGGGTCACTTGGGTCAGCATGTCCTCGGGGCAAGAAGGAGCAGCCATGATTAGCACAAATGTCCCTCAGGAAGCAGCACAGATGCTATTCTTCATGCCTATAGGTGAAAAAGGAGCATTAGGGGGAGTATCTGCTTTGAACTGCTGCCCTTCACAGGTCCTCGACTCCAAGAAAAAATCTATTTTAATATCAAGAAAAAAGATGGGATTTCTATCTGCCATTTGGTCTCCACCCCCTTTATCCACCCTGGGAATCATGCTCTTCCGATAGTCACCTTCCTCATCACCCCACCTGTTCCTCAGTGTCTCCCTATTACCACTACCATTACCCTCTTCCCTGCCCTTTGCCTTGACCTGCTAGATCCCAGGGCTGTGAACTGTCCCCACTCCCCACCATCCACCTACCCCTAGGTTCCAGTGCCTCATGCTGCCTCCAGCAACTCCCTGCCCCAAGCTGCCCCTTAACTCAACCCCAAAGTCCCGGGCTGCCTCTTGACGTGATCCCAGCACCCCATGCTGTCCCCTTGCCCCCATCCCACTGCCCCAAGCTGCCCCTTGACCCCCATCCCAGCGCCCCGAGCTGCCCCCTTGGCCCCCATCCCAGTGCCCCGAGCTGTCCCCTTGGCCCCCATCCCAGCGCCCCGAGCTGCCCCCTTGGCCCCCATCCCAGCGCCCCGAGCTGTCCCCTTGGCCCCCATCCCAGCGCCCCGAGCTGCCCCCTTGGCCCCCATCCCAGCGCTCCGAGCTGCCCCTTGGCCCCCATCCCAGCGCCCCGAGCTGCCCCCTTGGCCCCCATCCCAGCGCCCCGAGCTGTCCCCTTGGCCCCCATCCCAGCGCCCCGAGCTGCCCCCTTGGCCCCCATCCCAGCGCCCCGAGCTGTCCCCTTGGCCCCCATCCCAGCGCCCCGAGCTGCCCCCTTGGCCCCCATCCCAGCGCCCCGAGCTGCCCCTTGGCCCCCATCCCAGCGCCCCGAGCTGCCCCTTGGCCCCCATCCCAGCGCCCCGAGCTGCCCCCTTGGCCCCCATCCCAGCGCCCCGAGCTGTCCCCTTGCCCCCACCCCAGCGCCCCGAGCTGTCCCCTTAGCCCCATCCCAGCGCCCCGAGCTGCCCCTTGGCCCCCATCCCAGCGCCCCGAGCTGCCCCTTGGCCCCCATCCCAGTGCCCCGAGCTGGCCCCTTGGCCCCCATCCCAGCGCCCCGAGCTGCTCCAAGGCCCCGACTCTAATGCCCCGAGCTTCCCGCTGGCCTCCACCCTAGCCCGGAGCTCCGAGCGGCCCTTTGCTCCCTTCCCCCTCACGCGCCACACAGCTCCTACCTCGCGACACCAGAAGCCGTTTCCATAACAACCGACGTGAGAAAAACCGGAAGTGGAAGTGACGTTAGCCCTCCAATCCTTGCGTTCCTTACTGGGTCCCTAGGTCCCGCCTCCGGTTCGGGCCCTCCGCAGCCGGGTGCGTCCGGTGGAAGCACTTCCGGGTCACGCACTTCCGGGCTGGGGGGAGTAGTCCCCCTCCCTCCGCGGGTGAGAAGGGCGTTGGGTCGGGAGGGGGGCTGAGCTGGGGGAGGGACCTGGGGCTTCTGGGGGAGGATGTGAGGAGGGGGTCTTGGGGGGGGGGGGGGCAGAGGATTGCGGGGGGGGGTCCTCCCCAGGTCTGACTGGATCTGTGCCCCCCCCCCATATGCCCAGCGCTGTGGCAGCCACTCACTGCCCCACGCTCCCTGCCGGCTGGCGCTGCCTCCGCTTCCCCCATCACGGCCCCCAGCCTGGCTCCACGTGTGGCTGCTGATGGGTCCCAGGCGGGCTGGTGTTTTGGGTCGAAGCCCATTTCCCTAGACCTCCCTCCCCTCTTCCCGCTTTCCGGGAGGCCTCTTTATTTTCCACCCTAACATGCTGCGAGCTGTCAGCTAGCTGCTGGCTGACACCACGGGGGGGCTGCATTGAGCTGGGCGGTGAATGGCTGTATCTGTAGGGCCTGGGTCTCTCCTCATGTTCGTTTTTCACCAGCATAGCTCCGTTGGTTTCAGCGCAGTCTCATCTGACTTGTGCGGAGCGAGGTAAGCGCAGGATCAGATCCACCACGTGAAAGGTGATCAACATGGACATTAGACTAATAAATACTTTGTTTCCCGCTTCTCATTGATATGTGCGATACGAGATACAGAGGTTTATCAGGAACTCTGAACGTGGGCATCAGTTACTGCATGATCCTTTCTAAGCCCTGTATGTGAAGAGTGGCTCTAAGAAGTCTTCGTTTTGGGGTAATGCAGTGTTTTCTTAGGGAACACAAATGTCAGCCTGAGTCAATAACATGTTTTCTGTCATACAGGTGGAAAAAAATTGCTTTTAAGCTTTGTCTCAGTCCTGACGAGCATTTTCTGCATTAAAGAGTCTTATATGTGATTCTCTAATTGCTTTCTTTTTTGTGAATTCTATGAAGGTTAAAGAATGTCCCGGGTCCCTTTAGGAAAAGTTCTCTTACGAAATGTCATTCGTCACACTGATGCACACAACAAGGTAGGGAACCATGTTCTGTCCCTTTGTTTCTCTCGCTCTGTGTTTAAAGTATGGTATCACTTCTAATTGCCCAGACCTGAAGAAACTTGTCTCTTTCACCAACAAGTTGATCCAATGAAAGATATTACCTCATCCACTTTGTCTTGCTAATACAGTCTGTCTGACTTTCCTTATCTATGTCAGAATCTGGCATTCCCTCACTTGCCGTGACATCTGTTATTTTAGTGTTGTGGTCCCAGATATGATTCTTCTAGGGGAAGCTCTTTCTTGATGCCATTGTATGGAGCTATGCTATTTTCATTTTACTGTTGCTGAATTATGGTAGCTAAATTACTTGTTCAGCACACAGGTGTATTTTTGAAGGTAGAAATTTCTACAGTGCATCTTAGGAGTCCATTGTACCTTATAGCAACTGGAACTGTACCTCTTGGGCAGGAACCAACCTGAGCCAACTCCAGGTCCAGGGCCTCTCACCTCCCTCCATGGGCAGGGTTCCAGCTTTCCCATGAGGGTAGATAAAATGAAATAACACTGTATTTCCAAAAAATAAAATGAAAAATGTATAAACTTTAAAAAAATAAATAAATCACAGTGCTCTCTTTGGGACTTAGAGAGTGCCAACGCCATCTGCTGATTTTCTGCACTGAACTGAATTTGATCCTGAATGTAGAGGTGAATTAACTGTTAGCTGAGCAAGAAATTTTTTTAAGGGGGCACCATCAGTTGAAAATCACATTTTGTGCATAAGCATAGCTCCTCTACCTACATTGCTAACAATGACATGTATGTTTACTCATCTAGATTTTCCCTCTTTAAACTCTTGTTTCATTTTTTGCTTTTCTCTCAGCTTGGGCAATTAAAGTCAGTTTTATGTGTTCATAATCAAGTTCCCTTTCAGTTGCTTAGTGCTGCCTTGTTTGGTTTGTAGGCATGGCAAGGGAATATTTGTTTACAAGTTTCATCTATTTACAAATAATGGAAGTGTTTGTCTAGCTCTGGTATCTTCGAAAAGGACTTTTTCATAATATTTACCTTTTGGGTTTGGTGATTCTTTTAATTTAGCACTTGTTAGGTTTTTGTGCTTTTGTAAAACAGGTCTCTTTGGGGATTGATCTTGACTTCAGTGCACAAGCCTGGTAAAAGATTTTGAAATTAGCCTTTCTTTACTAAAGCATTTAATTCAGCAGACGCATTTTTCCAAAGAGCACTTATCTCATATGCACCTGCGATGATGCCACATGGATAACAAAGCTACGTGAGCTAAATCTGTGTCAAAGCACTAGATGGCTGCATGTTGTATTTTCATGTGTTTAACGTGATTACTCGCTTCAACTTCAGTTCTGTAAGAGATGTGAGAGAAGAACTCCAATGAAGTGAGAGAGATTTTTGCATAGACTTGGAGGATCCACTTATATGGATCAGATTGCAGAATTAGACTCTTCACCTATAAAACCACTACAGCTAATTGTCATGATGTTTCTCCTTTTGGTTTACTTAATATAGCTAAAAAGACGCATTTATATCACTGCAAGCAGGTCAGCTTAGTTTGAAATCCATCCAGCTCAGAATTACTGACCTAGAAGAAGTGAGGTTACAGTGCCTCATAGTTGCAAAGCAACACTTCTGTGGAGCACTTAATCTTATTTTCTCATTTTCTTCATATTTTTCAGATTCAGGAAGAATCAGAAATGTGGAAAATAAGAGAGCTGGAGAAGCAGACTCAAGAGACTTACAGGTGGAAGCAAGGGAGAATATCGCCCAATACCTCTAGGTGGGACTTAATTATCTGGAAGAAATAGTCTTCTTTACCACTCTGTAGTTAATGTTTACAAAGTTTTTTAAACAGAGTCTCCTCTGTAGGGGCTAAAGATTTATATTCTTGTAATCATTTTGGTGACCACACAGGAACATCCACGTATAATCCTATATCCACCACACTTCCTGTTGAAGCTTGTGGGATGATCCAGGTGTGCAATTTTAAAAATATTTATCTTTAGGTAGTCTGAGGACTCTGTAATAGCGAGAATATAGCTTGGCTAAGAAGTGTTAAGAATATATATAAGGACATCTGAAAAGTCTGCACTGACTTTGATAGATGTACTCGGTCAGTCCTGGTGCATTAGTAAGTATAACGTGATGTGGGTTATCACTCAATTAAGTCATTCTGACCCAAGATCTTGAATCACAAATTCCTCCTAGCTCCTGTCCAGCCTTAACATAGGGCCTTAACGTAATAGCTGGTCACCTGTGGGAACTCACCATAACAAACTAGTTAAGTTGTCATTGGTGTATTGTGAAGATCTTGCAAACTAAACAGGATCAGATTGGTTTTGTACATGGATGAAGACCTTCAAGGAATTAATAAATGATGCAAGAAGGGGTTTTGCTTTTGTTCTTGCTCTTGCCTTTGAGTCTGTGTTGAGCCCAGTAGCCCAGCTAGTTGGGATATATAAGTAAAGTCATGATCAGTTGTATTCATTCAGAACCCCCTATAGCACTTTTTGTTAGATTCCAGCTGTTACCACTGGTACTCTAACCAGATTCCAGCTCCAGTAATTATGTTCCCTTACCAGTTCATGTTGAATACTGTCATCTTAAATTTTCTGCCTAGATCATTATCATTTTAAACTGTTAAGCAGCTTCTGTGATTCATTCCAGAGATGGTTTCATTTCAATGGTGCTTGAAGTGATGCATACATAACTTTCTAAGCATCCTATGAGTCATAATTATTATTTCTCAAAGTGGTTTGAGAAAGTGATGAAACGCAACTGTCTGTGTAAGTCATTTATTAATCATTGGGTTGTCCCTCTGAGTAACAATTATATGGAGATTGAGTGAATCTTTTTGCATAGACTGACATCCAGAGAGCATCTGTTGTGTGCTTTCTCTCCCATTCCCTCTGTACCCTAGATTGATTCAGAGCCCAAAAAGTAATCTGTTCCTCTGAATTGACCTCTGGAGAACACGCTAATTTTCTCTCTGCAGTAGTCGGATGCGCAGTGACGGTTTTGATGAGGAGAGCCAAAGGGCTGACTGGAAGTCGAAGAACTTTGTGCATGTTCCAGACACGATAGAAGATGACCTTCTGAGGGCCCGGACCTGGAATAAGAAGCTCTATGAATGTGAAGCCAATTTACCAGACAGGTTTGTGGGTGAATTACTGTTCTGGTGTGGTGCAGAAAATGTATCTGGTACTTTTCCCCCCATATTTCACAAAAGGTAGTGAAATATCCTTACAACACTCCTTTGCAACAAGGATATAGAATCGCCCCCATCTTATAGGTGGTAAAACGAGGCACAGAGACAAAAATGACATGCCCCATTCACACAGAGCCAGGTACTGAGCCCAGATATCCTGCATGGTCACAAAGGCATCCTTTGTCTCTGGCACTAAATAAATACAGCCCCAAACCCAAGAGTTTTTTAGTACTGCTCTTTGTAGAATTTAACTGAGAGAGTTTATGATATCGGGCTAACTAATCTCCCAGAGTAAAGAAGCATACAGGTCACTACTTTATGATTATTTCTAAGAAACATGAGCTTCATTGCGCCTCCCTGAACTCCTCCTTCACTCTCATTTTAGCCAATCACTTTATTCCTCCAGGTGTCTGGCTGGTGGCTTTCTTCATGCCTAAAGGTTCTCCATTCATCTGTCACTCTGTATTTGGATAGGTTTTAGTTGTTGAATCTAATAGTATGTAGATTTTGCCACCTTGATAAAGCACCACACACTTGTTTTGCATTATTGTTGTGTGATCACACACTTTAATACAAATGAAACACTCTTACTAAGAGGGAAATGCATAGTATGAGCAAAGCAAATTACACATCCTGTGTGAAATAAAGAGCAAAACTTCTGTTGGCTTCATCAGGGATAAGATTTCAGCCCATGTTCTCTGGATGTCTGAGAGAGTGTGAGCTCCCAAATCATTGATCTTCTGCCTCACAGGGAGGTACAAGTTCTTTACCAGAGAAAAGCAAAGGGACCATTAATCTGCTTAAAATGATCTGAACAGAACCTAGCAAAGTAGAATGTTAGCACCCTAAAAAGGTAAGGAGGATACTAGCCGATATTCCTCTGGCCTGTATTTTTCCTAAAGCTTTCACTTTCATTTCACACTCATTTTGGTTCTTTATAACCTGTGTGATTTTAATGTGTTTCCTGCTGTTCCCTTGCAGATGGGGTCACAGTGGCTATAAAGAGTTGTATCCAGAGGAATTTGATACTGACAGGTAAGACAAACAGGCCTACTGAAAAATCCTATGCCTTTTCAGAAAAAGTCCTATGTCTATTTCTGTCAAGTCACACAGTGAAATTTAGAGCTTGTACTTCTCCAATATAGACTATAAGTTGACCTTTAAAGGCAGAATTGAGACATGTAGCTTGAAATTCCAGTTCATGAATATGTTTTTACCCAAAACAGTTGTAACAATAATGAGAGACGGTTGGCTTCACTTCATAAGGCACAAATATTGAGTTAAGGCTTGAACGCTGTCCTTGCTTTGTCCATATGTGGCACCTTTCCTGTAGTGACTGTGGGTATGTCCACCCTACAAGGTTTTTTGCAGAAAAAAGTATGCAAAATGCACTCTGCATTTTGCATACCTTTTTCCACTTTTTTTTTTTCTTTTGGAAGAGGCTTTTCCAAAATTTGGCCCATCTACACTGGGCCAAATTTTGGAAATAAACCCTCTTTCAGAAGATCTCTTCTTCCTCATGGAATGTTCCCTGAATGTGGTGGAGTTTTTGCAGGGTATCCTGAAAAAAACCCACAGTTTAGATGTACTCTGTCTTTCCCTGTTCTGAGCCTTGAGAAGTGATTGTATTTTTTTCTAACAGGATTTCCAGCTTTATCTCTGTGTTAAGAGTGACTATGGAAATAAGTGTCTGGCTTCTTGGAATTGGGCAATTTCCTGAAGCAGGCTAGCTTTCACTGATGGGCTGCAAGCATGTCTGCACCTAGGAATATTAGAACGAGAGCTCCAGCAGCATCAGAGCAACTAAGAAGAGTAAAAATGCATAAAATGGAAAAAAAAATCTATTGGGGGCATAGATTTGAGTTAAAAACTGTACATAGTAGAATTTCCAAGTCTAGCATGTGTCTGATTCCTGATGGTCACAGATAAGGCATTCTTAATAAGTTTTGCCTATTATGTTCCGTAGCACATATGTTTACTGTGCTTTGGATTGGTTAAAATGTCTTTGAAATGACACCTCTCTCTCTTGTCCCGGTAGTAAGATTTGGATCCAAACTATTAAGCAGTGCATTAAAAAATGCAGCCAACTTGTCTGCCATACCATCCATATGTCTTGAAAGGAACTCAGGGTAGATCAGCTTGACTGATGTTTTGAAACAGGATTACTAGTTTAGAATCTGCCTAGGCCTTTATCCTCTGTTCCTATTGCAGTGACCAGCAAGAGAAAGATGAACAAAATGCTGTCAATGGAAAGAGGAAATCTCACCCAGGAAAACAATCTGTACATGAGTCACTCAAACGGAAGAGGCCAAAGAAATCACAGAAAAAGAAGCAGAAAAAGAAATCACACAAAAAGCGAAAGAAAAGGAAAAAGGAAAAGGTGAAGGCATCCTCTGGTTCTTCCCAGGAGAGTGAGTGTTCAGAGGAGGAGACTTCAGGCACCAGGAAAGGGAAACACAAACACAAGCACAAGAAGAAGACCAAGAAAATGCTTGCAAGGGAACCTGCCTCTTCCTCTGGGCAGGAAAGTGACTCTTCCAATGTGAGTAGCTCCGAGGACAGCGAGTCTGAGGAGAAAAAGGAAAAGTGGTCTAAGAAAAAAAGGAGGAAATGCCTTGTGTCTGCATCCGAGAGGCACAGCGAGATTCAGGAGAAACAAAGCAAGAGGAAGAACTGGAAAGTGGCAGCTGACGAGAAGTCTGAGGACAGCTCAGATGAGGACTGACAAGCAGCTGTGAGGCTGGGCCCATGAGTGAAATTGCACATCCGTGAATGGAGGCTGACATTTTCTCCCAACACTGCCAGGATATAGCGTGCTGAACTGATTTCTGGGGCACAGCAATTTTATACTCTGCCAGCCCACAGGTATGGGCTCTGCGCCTTGCTGGCTTGCAGAAGACACTGCTTTGATTTGTGCTAGTTTGAAACCAGGAGAGCTAAAGGCCCGGGGAGAAGATGCCTGTCCCCCAGATCACATCTTCTGTCTACCCATCCCAGACTCCTGATTCAGTAATTGTTTTCATTTCATGGCCATATACAGTTTTAATTAACAGATCCTATGGGCCATCTTCAGAAGGGAAACGGGTGCATTGGTACCATCACAAGGGTTTTTTAAAAATTGTTCCTCTTTTCACGCATAACCACTTAATGACCTAGATACAAATGCAATAAAGAGCAGAAGCCACTGACTTACAGCTCTTCTGCCAAACTGTTGGCAAAGGATGTGCCATTGGATTTAAACAGCAGGAGCCCTTTACTGCAGCATTCTTCCCGTGATGGAAAACAAACAGATGTGGCCCAGCGTGGACAGTTGAAGTAAGGAGGCGGCACTGGTCTGGAACAGAGGGGTGGGTGGGGTGTCATTCTACTTGTGAGTCTGGTGACCCCTGCTGCATAGTTTGTTTCAAACTTACCTCAGATTTCCCCTACCTCTGCCCTTTGCGTGACTGACTTTCCCTCCTTCCTATCAGTAGCATGTCCCTCTGGATCCATTCGTACCAGTGGATGTGCCTCTGATAGGTTTCCTCTTCTGTCTCTGGCTGGCCCAATGTGTCTGAGAGAAAGATTGGGATATCGGGGTGGGGTAATTAACCCTTTCTCCCTGCAATAAATGTGGAGATTCCATTTGTACTTTCCTTTTGAAATCTGATCTCCTTATCACCACTTGAGAGCAAAACCCAGGACAGAGCATCGATCAGTTGAGAGATTGTAAAGGTCTGGTCAGAGATGCTCCTCTCTCTTGTATGGTATGTTCACTGTTGATCAGATCCCATAATCCTGTGAATATGTTTTGTGTAGCCAGCCTTTATGTACAGGAGATCACAGCCCTGTTTAATACCCTCCAGTAGAAGATGGCAAAGGGGACTCTCGGCACAGACGTTCCCATACCCCACATGCTTCTGAATTTCCATAAATGACAATAGGTGGTGTCTGCACTCCCAGAATGTGGAAGTCTTGAATCTCTCTAGATCAGAATTGAGGTCTCTGGGCTCCCAGATGTATAAATTACGCTTTAGAATCTTCACAAAGCCTTTTCTCTGTATGTTTGCATATATGTAATCCATGGAGATGCAATGAGATTACAAATCTGTGCCCAAGTCAAGGGGGAAACCTCACCCTTACGAGAGTTCAGATCCAGGCATGTCTTGGGATCCTCCTTTGATTTAGCTTTGCTGAAGTGATATTCCAGTTGAAGGTTTTTACCACTGAGACTGGATGTTGCAAAATGAGTACGGGTGAGAGGGCCTTCTCTGGTCTGAGCAGTGCAGATTACTGCTATGACATATTGAAGCTGGGACATGCTTTAGTATTGCACACTCTTAACCATCATTCTGCTAATCCACAAACTAATAATATTCCCAATTGTGCTTCTGCAGCACCTGGAGGCAACTTACACGCATAGGTAAGGCTTTTATAGGTTCTGCCTTAGAAGTGCCTCACTCATACCTCCTTCCCTCTTGGGTCTTTGTGAGTGGAATTAGTATTTGTACAGCCATTGGCAGATGCGAATTGCTATGTAAATGCAGAGCATTGTTTAGCTCTTCCAAGTCCTGCCTGAGACTCCAGTTCTTAACATACCAGTCTTACACCACTGTTGCTCTGTTGGCTTCTGTGGAGTTATTCCTGATTTAGCCAGTCCCAGCCAGTCCTCATCTGATATGGGTTTCAGGATAGAATAGGGGAATACCTGGGGCTCAGAGAGATAAGGGTGATCCCAGTGGGAGTCCAAAACTACATACTAGAAATGCAACATTGGGGTAGTTTATCTTATAGTGGGAATGTTTTGTATGTCTGTTTGATCAACAAATCTTTCCATCCTTACTGTCTGTAATCTGCTTAATTAGAGAACTAGTAGATTGGGCAGGGAGTCCTGGATATATACACAGTAGCTCAGATCCTTAATCTTTAAGTTCCTTGCATCTCTTTCTTCATCTGTACAACATTGGGAGATCTAAAAAAGCTTCAATGTGTAGGGGCTGACACAGAAAATGAAGAGACATTATTGTAGTATCTGTTGTTCCAACACGTTCCCTTCCCCCACATTATCACAGGGCTTGATCTACGTCCTGTCATCCACTTCCTCCTCTGGAAGGCCAGTGTTCATGGCTTCCTTGCCAGGGCACCAGAGGGAATATGTTGGCAGCTTCTTTAATGAGGTTTAAGCAATGTCCTAATTTTCTAAGAGCCTGTCTCCTGGTGCAGGGATTTCTATGAGGAGGAAGGGGC
Source organism: Pelodiscus sinensis (assembly GCF_049634645.1). NCBI lineage: Eukaryota > Metazoa > Chordata > Testudines > Trionychidae > Pelodiscus > Pelodiscus sinensis. The sequence continues at coordinate 6,949,448 of NC_134736.1, forward strand.
GCTGTTGTTCTTTTCTAGTCCAGTGTAAAGGCCACTTCTCTATTGTAATCTATTGCAATCTTTTCACACATGAGAAATGTTTGAAATTTTTATTTTTATAAATCTCTACCGACAGTTTTAAAATTAGGAAATGCTGCTGAAGATAATAGATTCATATATTGCACTGGACCCAATGTGGACATTAATGTTGGGGCTACTATATGGTCCAGCTCCTAATGCACCCAGTGGGTAGAGTGCTTGGTATGTCAGTACCTGTGTCTCCAGGTGCTTTTCATCTTCAAAACACATGCCAGTTGAGTTCCTGCCAGTTCAAGGCATTTACTCAGGATAACAAGGTGGCCAGAATGGACTTCAGGACCTTTTACCTAGCCCTGGCCACTATTTATTTACCCAGGATGATCCTAACTTTGCCTTTTTCCTCTTAACACAGCAGTATCTGCAGCACTAAATCTCTGCCTGATGCTACTGGAACTTGCTACATAAGTCATTGTTGAACAGGCAAGCAATTCACTTAGTAAGTTGCCCTTTTTTTTCCTCCCCTACCCCTTTCCCAAATCTGCTTGGGTATATCTGCACTGCATTCCTCTTTTGAGAGAGGAATGCAAGTGCAGCTGAGTGAAATTGCAAATGAAGCACAGATTTGAATTTCCTGTGCTTCATTTGCATAATTGCGTCCAGGCACTATTTCAAAAAAAGAATCGCTGTCTAGATGCGGTTATTTTGAAAGAAAATCCTTCTTTCAAAGTTACTCCTTTTACAATGAAGTTTAAGGGTAAGGGTAATTTCGAAAGAAGGGTTTTCTTTCGAAATAACTGCGTCTAGACAGCGTTTCTTTTTTTGAAATAGGATATTTTGAAATAGCGCCTGGACACAATTATGCAAATGAAGCACGGGAAATTCAAATCTGTGCTTCATTTGCAATTTCACTCAGCTGCACTTGCATTCCTCTCTCAAAAGAGGAATGCAGTGTAGACTTACCCTTAGAGCTTTATGTGACTGTGATTGTGGTATCCTCCAGGTCTGTTTGGATAATTTCTTAACACTCTGCATGGTGTTTTAATATCCCCATAACGTATTTTTGAAGAAAATTTAAGAGGTTGCCAGAGAAGGAAGAGAGGGTGGGCTGTATATCATTTCTATGAAACTTAAATACAGGATTTTTAATTTTATATGTGTGAAACACAGTGGTGGATGTTCACCTTATTAGATAACATATGTCCTAATGGGCTAAGAGAATAAACCAGACTTTTCAAATGTGTGGTCAATTTATTTACAGCCAGTGCTCAGTAGGTTAGGCTTTATTTGTGTAAAACATGAATATGTAGATCACTAAATACTGCATCATTTTCTGCACCCTTAAACATGAGTAAAGGGAAATTTGTGTTGCTCAAGCCCCCATCAGACTTTTGCACTGTATATAATATTCAGATAACTGGGGCTCTTCCGTAATTGGCATTAGTGTATTACCAAATTAAGCTAGACTGACGCAAATGAGTTAACCTAATGAAAGGGCATCTCTTATAGAGTCGTCTATCTTTTTTTACTAGATTTAGTTAAACCAGTACAACTTTTCTAATAGACAAAATCTCTGCTACTGCACCAATTTATATTGTTGACATTTTCAAGACTTTCTTTATAAGCAGAGGGGCTATAACCAATATATAAATTAAAAGCTTGGAATATGCAAGCATAGGTTTGTGGGCAAGAAGTATACTCCGCTGCAAATTTCACAGCCACAGAACTGTGCAACATACTAGGCCCTAATAGAATCATAGAGCTGGAAGAAAACTCAGGAGGTCATCAAGTCCAGCCCCCTGCCCAAGGCAGGACCAATCCTGACTAAATCAACCTAGCCAAGGCTATGTCAAGCCAAGATTTAAAAACCTCTAAGGATGGAGATTCCACCACCTCCGTAGGTAACCCATTCACATACTTCACTACCCTCCTAGTGAAATAGTTTTTCCTAATATCTAACTTAGACCTTCCCCACTGTAACTTGAGACCATTTCTCCTTGTTCTGCCAGGCTGTTCATAGCAGTGATAGATTTCTCCTTCCTCTTTGGAACCCCCCTTCAGGAAGTTGACGGCTGCTATCAAATCTCCCCTAACTCTTCTCTTCTGCAGACTAAACAAACCCAAATCCCTCAGTCTCTCCTTATAGGTCATGTGCTCCAGCCCCCTAATCATTTTGGTTGCCCTCTGCTGGACCTCCTCCAATGCGTCCACATTTACTAAGCTTTTAACCAGCTTCAGATTTGAATTTTCATGCACACTAAGCTTTTAACCGTTTCATGTTTAAATTTTCATGCATTAGCCTACTGTACAGCTTATAGACTTAAGCTTCAAACACTCCACCAGAACAAGTGTATTCATTAATTTATTGACTGAAAACATTTACATTCATATTATGTTTTTAGAACTTAAAAATGAAATGTTGATTCTAAGATAATATATTCATCCGTGTCAGCAGGGCTGGCCTTACCATGAGGTAAACTGATTCAGTTGCCTTAGGTGCCAGATGGGGGGGGGGGGGGGCACCACTAGGACCCAGAGAACCTTTCAAAGTTTTGGCCCAAGCGAGGGAGTATGGGGGCATCATTTGAGCTTCCCACCTCAGGTGCCAAAATTTGTAGGCCAACCCTGTGTGTCAGTAACAATCACATCTCTTCTGTACTTTCCCCAAATTAGACTGAAATACTTAGAAAAGCAGTGACATACACTTTCACATCACAAGACTTCCTGATGGTTTATTAAAATGCAGTAGGATGACATTTATGAACAGTTCAGTGCAACTAAAGAATTCACAGGGATCATTGTGCTTTCTGCAAATGACTGTTCAAGCACTTCTGCATTTTGTGAAAGTGTCACATAAAATGCAACTTAGGACACATGATGCTCCACTGACGGTTAAGTCAGTTCCACTGAACAGGAGGGACTGGGTTGTCCAGAGTTGGGAAATACAGTGGTCAGTGTCCTCCTTTCTGTACAATTTGAGCAAAGCGGTTAGTGATGGATAACGTGGTATCAATGAATCTGTCCACACAGCTGGCTAGACAGCCTTCGGTCCTGGAGTCCAACTTTGAGCCAGGTTTGTCCACACATTTGTCCCAGCAAACTTCCATGAAGTTATGAACCTGGATGTGAGCAGGAAACAAGTTATTTAATCAAATACTTTACAAATGAGATGCTAAACTATGAGAGGGGGCACGACTATCATTTATCCAAGATTCCTGCCAGAATGCCATCCTTTCCCCCTCTGTGTTAGCCTTGAAGGGATCATCTCAGTTACTATGGTCGATTCCAGAGCTACTCAACTTTGGAAGCCCTGGGGGCCACAATGATACAGCACATGCGGAGGCCTGCAACTTAAGTGTGGTTGTATACACATACAAATAGCTTCTTTCACACTGACAGGCATGAATACAAAGCACATCCCACAGTGCTCCAGGCACTTTTTTCTGTGGGGCCTAGAAATGCTGATAACTCTGTACCCTTCTGTTCCAGCCAGCCTGTCCACTCGTGTCTTTCAGTGATCACCCGGCCTGGGAGACGCCTTGTGTTGTGGAGCATAGTCCCAGTGGAGTCTCTATTCAAAGGATCCCGCCCACGAGCCGGGTGCTGAGCCCCGTGTAAACCCAAGTGGCACTGCCTGTTGAGTAGCCCTGGTCTATTCAGTATTTAGTCCTGCTGCTGAGAGGGCACAAAGGGGCCCGTGATTGTCACAGACAATGTGATTTCTGTGCTGGGAGCCTCTACTCAACAGGAAAGGGGCCAAGTCCCTTTCTCCCAATACCCCCCCCCCCGAAACGCCTGTCCAGGGAGCGGTGCCCTGATCTCTGGGGGAGGGCTACGCGCTGCCCGGGGGCTCAAGGGCGGCCAGGAACAAATGGCTACTCGTACGGAGGGGTCCCGGCGGGTACCTGGGCGGTGAACTGCGCCCGCTGCTGCTCGGCGGCCACCAGCCGCTGCAGCTCGGAGACCGCGGGGTCCCGGCCCCCGTCCGCGCCGCCCAGCTCCGCCATGGGCCACCTTCGCCGCCGGAACCGGAAGGAAGGAGGTCGCGCCCCGGGCGCGTTTCCGGTTCCGGGTTTCCTGGTGCCCTTGGGGCAGCGGGGGAGGGGAGGCGAAGGGGTCAGGGGCGGACGGCAAGATGGCGGCGCTGCTGGTGCGCGGGGGCCTGTGGCGGCCCCGAGGCGGGGGGCTCGGTGAGCGCTGGGGGAGGGGCTGCTCCTTGGGCTGGTGGGGCCGTGGGAAGGGTGACGCGGGTCGGCGACAATGACGATCCCCTGTGCGCGCGGGGCAGAAACCCGCCTGCTGGGGCTCTGCCCCCCTCGCGCTCTGAGAGCCCCGCCCCCCTTACCCCCCCATTCTGCCCCTTCGCGGTCTGAGAGCCCCGCCCCCCTCGCGGTCTGAGAGCCCCGCCCCCTTTACCCCCCCATTCTGCCCCCTCGCGGTCTGAGCCCCGCCCCCCTTTACCCCCCCATTCTGCCCCCTCGCGGTCTGAGAGCCCCGCCCCCTCGCGGTCTGAGAGCCCCGCCCCCCTTTACCCCCCCCATTCTGCTCCCTCGCGCTCTGAGAGCCCCGCCCCTCTTTACCCCCCCATTCTGCCCCCCTCGCGGTCTGAGAGCCCCGCCCCTCTTTACCCCCCCATTCTGCCCCCCTCGCGGTCTGAGAGCCCCGCCCCTCTTTACCCCCCCATTCTGCCCCCCTCGCGGTCTGAGCCCCGCCCCTCTTTACCCCCCCCCATTCTGCCCCCTCGCGGTCTGAGAGCCCCGCCCCCCTTTACCGCCCACCTCGCGCTCTGAGAGCCCCGCCCCCCTTTACCCCCCCATTCTGCCCCCTCGCGGTCTGAGAGCCCCGCCCCCCTTTACCGCCCACCTCGCGCTCTGAGAGCCCCGCCCCCCTTTACCCCCCCCATTCTGCCCCCCTCGCGGTCTGAGAGCCCCTCCCCCCTTTACTGCCTCCTCGCGGTCTGAGAGCCCCGCCACCCTTTACCCCCCCCCATTCTGCCCCCCCTCACGGTCTGAGAGCCCCGCCCCTCTTTACCCCCCCATTCTGCCCCCCTTGCGGTCTGAGAGCCCCGCCCCTCTTTACCCCCCCATTCTGCCCCCCCTTGCGGTCTGAGAGTCCCGCCCTCCTTTACCCCCCCATTCTGCCCCCCTTGCGGTCTGAGAGCCCCGCCACCCTTTACCCCCGCCATTCTGCCCCTCTCGCGGTCTGAGAGCCCCGCCCCCCTTTACCCACCCATTCTGCCCCCCCTCGCGGTCTCAGAGCCCCGCCCTCCTTTACCCTTTCCCGCCCCCCCCCCCCCCCCGATTCTTCCTGCCCACAAATCCCATGGTAGGCGCTAGTGACAGCGCTCTCCTGAGCGGGGGGGGGGTTGGCTCTTCTTTTTTTTCCAGCCCCTCCCCCCCTTGGTGTTTGTATTGATTGGTATGCTCCAGCTCTAAGTTGGGTAGAAACCTCCTGTGCTTGGTGCTGTGCAAGAGCCAAAGCTGCTTCCTTCCCCCACATGATTTACAGTCTCTAAACCAGATGCTTCAGGGGGTAGCCGAGTTAGTCTGTACAGGATAAACTTAAATAAAACCAACAAACGGTCTGGTAGCACTTTATAGACTAACAAAATATGTAGATGGGATCATGAGCTTTCACGTGATCCCATCTACATGTTTCGTTAGTCTATAAAGTGCTACCAGACCGTTTATTGTTTCTGAAGTCTCTAAACCAGTGGTTCTCAGCCAGGAGTACCCAGAGTTTTTCCAGGTGGTACATCAATTTATCTAGATATATACCTAGTTTTACAACAGGCTCCATAAAAAGCACTAGCAAATTTAGTACAAACAAAACTTTAATATAATGCCTTGTTTGTACTGCTCTGTATACTCTACACTGAAATGAAAGTACAGCACAGGCATTCCCCGGGTTACGTACAAGATAGGGACTGTAGGTTTGTTCTTAAGTTGAATCTGTATGTAAGTCGGAACTGGCATCCAAATTCAGCCGCTGCTGAAACTGATCAGTTTCAACAGCTGCTGAATCTGGATGCCAGTTCTGACTTACATACAGATTCAACTTAAGAACCCCAGGCGTCCCCAAGTCAGCTGCTGCTGAAACTGATCAGCGGCTGATTCCAGGAAGCCCGGGGCAGAGCAACTCTGCCTCGGGCTTCCTGTAGTCAGCCGCTGGTCAGTTTCAGCATCGGCTGACTTGGGGACGCCTGGGGCAGAGCAGCTGGGGTGCTGCTGGGTTGGTCCAGTAGCGCCGAGGAGCGGCGCTGCGGGACCAACCCAGCAGCACCCCAGCTGCTCTACCCCAGGCGTCGTGGGCAGAAAAGCCTGGTCTGCTGGGGGGGAGGGGGCACTAGCTGCGACTCCCCCGCCCCTCCCTCCCCCCCCCAGAGAAGACCAGGGAGATGCGGAGCAAAGCTGTGGAGGACGCCCGCAGCGGGACAGCCCAGATGCACCGCAGCCTCCGAGGCTTTGCTCCCTGTCTCCCTGGTCTGACCAGCAGACCAGGGAGACGGGGAGCAAAGCCTCGGAGGACGCCCGCAGCAGGACAGCCGCGGTGCTTCAAAGTAGGAATAAGAGATCCTCCGGAATAGGGCTTTATTCCGGAGGATCGGGCCAGTCTAGATGCTTTTTTCCGGCTTTTCCCCAAGCCGGAAAAAAGCGGCGGACATCTTTATTTAAATCCCGCGGGGGATATTTAAATCCCCTGCGAATTTCCCTATTCTGAAGTTGAAAATTAGCATGCCCCTTTCGGAAAAGGGGCCAGTGTAGACGTAGCCTTGGAGACATGTGGCTTTGGATATTAAATCCTTGGTAAGGAAACTCTGAAGAGTGTGTACACCTGTCTTGGTAGAAATATTGCAAATAATGCGTTACCTCTCCCTCTCCCCGAATGGCATTATTTGTTGGGTGTAATTTGTTTTCCCTATTCGAACTTTGTGCATCCTTTTTTCTGAAGAAACTACTGGCTTCACTTTTCAGGCAGCTATCTGAACTCTTATTAGTTATTGATTAAGATGCTGATTACTGTAGTTTAACATCCAGAGATTTATCTTTAAATTTGGGGAGTGTAAAATGCAACTAATTAATCTTTGTTCTGTTGACAGTTTTTCTCAGTAAAAATCTGTTGACCAGGCCTGTGGTTGCCTGTACGACAACTTTGGATCGTCCAACTGTGGCACATCAAATCCACATTTCTCACAGGAGCTATGGTATGTCAGTCTAAAATGGGACAAAAATTCTGTTGATAACAACTTGGGAAGCTGCTGCTCTTTATCTGTAATTTTGTTTTTATGTGATATTTGATCCTCCCCTTTCCACCAGCTCAGTGACTCTAATCATTACAGTGTTCTCTTGGCCCCACACAGTGATTTATATAGTCATAGGTAAGAAGTTACTTTATCTATTCTCTGCACCTAAATGTAAGCAAGCTTTTTGTTTAAAATTAATTGACATCATGTAAATCAGGAATTTGGAAAGTAAATATCTGCAGTATAATTCAGTGCTACAAAAATTGGCAAATTGCTATGAAGTTTTCCCAGTAATTTTGAAGGACATGGAAATGTATACTGCCTGAAAATCAGGCAAGTCACCTCTATGAATAGGAAATAGTACCATTAGGGTTTATTAGACCTCACTTTGCACTTCATGGCTTCTTCTGAAAATGTCATGGTTATTTCTTTTAGCCTAAATAACTTGTCAGTAATCTCATATGCAGTGTCATTTTATTACTGTATGTAGAAAAAGTGTAATTCTAAATCCAGTTTTTTTCCCCTTCACATCTTTCTTAAATGGTGGAAATTGTGTTTCAAACGTTCTCAGTTTACTAACAAAAGTGGTTAGTTTTGTCAAGTCACTTTCCCTCCACAGCTACAAGAGAGGAAGAAAAAAGATTAAAGAACCGGTGATACTTTTTATAGTCCTGTACATTGGTGGTGATTGTTGTAAACTTGTTGCTGAAATTGTGGCTCCTCTTTTGGACAGAAGCTTCTGATCCATCTAAGGTCAGGCTAGAAAGACTGGGTTTGAGGCAAGATTGGGCAAAATTTCCTTTCTCCGCATAGCAGCAATTAGTGGAGAGTAGCATAAGATAAGCAGGCAAAGTCTAAAATGCAGGCACACCATAATGTATGCCATTAATCTGGGAAATACTGTGACCAAGTATTAATTAGGATTGTCTATCGTTCAGACTGTAATGAAATGGTGCCCACATTTTCCTGTCATGCCCCCCTTTACCAGTAATGGAATCTGTCCATGCCTTCCCCTTGCTGCACCATTGGCTCAGTAGCTGAGCTTGGGCTGGAGATGGAACTGGAACTACAGGTGGAGTGACTTGGTGGCAGCGCTGGGCTCAAGATGGAGCTCGGCTGGTGGCGGAGCGCAGCAGTGGGTAGAGCTGGGCTGAGGGCAGAACAGGGGTAGGTGGCGTTCCCTTCCTGTGCCCCATGGAAACTGGTCCTTTCCCCGCCATTCATCGCCCCATAATGTATAGTAGAAAGAAAGAGGACAAACATAGATCGAACAAACTGATAAAAAGTGACTGCCAAGCTGTCCCCACACACATTCTTTCCAAGTTTTATGCTGTCTCATTTTACAGAAACTACTCTCATAGTGTTAACAAATGTTAATCTACCTGGACACTCATTAATGGATCTCAGTCACCATTTTGTTTCAGGCCAATTCCACAAGCTGAATACACAGAAGGATTGGAACTTAACTTCATTTACAAGTTTAATTCTTATGCTACTGGTACGAACAAAGATATCGGCAGGCTCGCACACTATCTTCCACATCCTATGACTTAACCTACCAAACAAATAATGGACATTCTAATTGTTCTTATCAGCCTGTTGTAACTGTTTGAACCATCTACTCACTCTCTCTCTCTCTCTCTTTTTATTTTTTTCTCTCCTTTCCCCGCTTTTTTTCTCTCCCCTTCCCCCCTTATCTATTCTTGGATCTGGACTTCTAATATTCCTGTCATCTGAAGAAGTGGGTTGTGCCCATGAAAGCTCATTATACCATCTACATGTTTTGTTAGTCTTTAAGGTGCTACTAGTGTATTTGTTGTTGTTTTTAAGTTTTTCCTTTTACAGACTAACTAGGCTACCCCTCTGAAACAGTGTTAACAGTTCTTTTCACAGATAATTTCTACTTGAAACAGCCTGGCCTTGGAAAGTCTCAACATATAAACAAGTCCAATTGAAAACAAAAGTTTGCTACACTTACGTCAAGAAGAAACTTGCTGCATGTTGGAAGGTGTTCCTCGAACTTCATAGCAGTAGCACATTAGTCCATTACTGTTGTTTTAATGATGATCTTTTTGTCACAACGTTTTTTTCTCTAATATTGGTCACCCTGTCCAGGGCAGGAGAAGTTCCATGTCTCTTTTGGTACAGTTTATATTAGATCTCTTTTCCAGCACATGATTTCAGATTGATCAAACAGCAATGAGCATTTAGACAAGTTATCTGATGTGTGTTTAAAATCAGTTGATGTTAGCACTTTGCTTTAAGTTCCAGTGAATTGTAAGGTGTCCTGGTTCCCTCAGTATATGCCAACATCTCTTAGAATTGTATTTCTTCTGGTAATGCCTAAAAATGTATAGGAAAAGTACACAAGATACAAAGTCCCCAAACTATCACATCTGTACTTTCTGGACCACCTGTTTTGTAAACAGAGTTGTGTACTGGTAGCTGTCTGTGGAGGATTATTGAAATGGGGGAGGGGGTTCTTAGGCTATTTCTAGGCACTTAATATCTGGAGAGGTCCCAGAAGTTTCTGTCCTTACTGTTGTTAAGGTAACAGCAATTTATGAGTTCATCTCTTCATGAAGTTACCACAGAGGTATCAAAAACAACAGCTACAGCACACCACATGCATACGTTTTACACATTTCATAAAGGGGGGCACGGTTCAATATCATCTCATATCATAGCAGGAAATCTAAGGCACAAAGAAGGGAAGTGGCTTGTTGTGGGTCACATGATTGTTGGAAGAACTGGAAATAGAACCAGTGTTCTGCCCTCTGTCGTATTATGCCGCTTTGTTCTTCATTGACTCCTTTTCTAACTGTTATGTATGGAGCGGAGCTTTCAGTGAAGGCCACAAGGAGGCAGAACTGGCAAACGCTAGGGAAAAACCTTCACTATTGTTTTTAAAAATGCCTGTTCTATGGTGTTTGTACCGAGGCCTTTACTGAACAGCAGGCCATGAACCAAACAAAAGTGGCATTTCCTTTGAACTCATCTGTCAACATTTTCAGTCTGTTTGTCTGTCCCCTAATAAAAGGAACTTTACTTTCTGACCAGCAGAGGGAGCATTCAAATAAGATGTTTAGAACAAGCATTTGAGATAGTATTTAAATTAGGATTATTTAACACAAGAACCCAGGGTCACTCAGTGAAATTAATAGGCAGCAGGTATCATAGAAACAATAGGAAGTACTTTTTCCACCCAAAGCACAGTTACCCTGTGAAACTTATTGCCAGAGAAGCTGTGAAGGGCAAAAATATCACTGGGTTCAAAAAAGACTTGGATAAGTTCGTGGAGGATAGGTCCATTAATAGCTGGTAGCCAAGATGGTCAAGGAGGCAACCCCATGCTCTGAGTGCCCTATAATCTCTTACTGCCAGATGCTGGGTCTGGATAACAGGATGGATCACTTGATACTTGCCCTGTTCTGTGTATTCCTTCAGAAGCATCTGGCATTGGCAGAAGACCAGGTACTATGCTAAGTGGACCATAGTTCTGATCTAGTATTGCCATTCTTATGTTCTTACAAACATTGTTTTGAAGCAGTAAGTCAAAGACAACTTGGTTTTGCCCATCTAAGGGCCATGTATCTAGGACTGAGAGAACACCTAGTTGCACAAAATGGGTTAGAGTGAGTTAACCGTTTTTCAGGTTGGGATATTGTAAGCAGAAACTCTGTTAAATGCTTTTTTTGCAGCCGGTTCCAAGGCTGCATCTCTGCACTGGACGAGTGAGCGAGCTGTCAGCGTCTTTTTACTGGGTCTTCTCCCTGCAGCCTATCTGTATCCTGGACCTGCCATGGACTATTCACTGGCTGCAGCCCTCACGCTCCACGGTCACTGGTAAGCATAGGTGTGAAAAAGTCTGGTAGATGTCTTACCAGGACCAGCCAAAGCTACTCTTTGGGCTTAGAGCCCTGGATGAAAATAGAGCTGAGCAGCAGATCTATGCAAATCAGAAAGTTCACAATAGAACACCTCTTATTCCTTGTAGTGTTGTGACTGGCATCTTGCCCTGTTTTAGCCTTGACCAGATTTCAGTTAGAAGACAGAGTAGCTGCTACTATTAGGGGAGCCTTCTTCCACTCTGTCTCTTATATTTCTCTCCTTATCAGTGTTGCCTTCAATTTTTCCCACCCCTGAGCAGAATGAATTTTGTTATGTGCACTAGGGATGTGAACGTGTACACGGTTACACGCAGCTTCCCCTCACTCCCCCCATGCTGCTGCCTCTATCAGTAGTAGGCTCCACACATGTACTAGCCCCTGAAGAGCCCCCTTTTCCCCACCCCCTCTACTGTTGCCTCTGTTTAAAAGACGGCTCCCATCTGTACTTCTTCTCCTCCCCCCCCCGTGTGTCAACGTGTCAGCAGTTGCACGTTTACCTAAATAAACACATTTTAACATCCCTAATGTGCACCACTGTGGAGGTCGTATGTGACACATCACCTTCATATTGGTGTATGTAACAAAATGCATGTGGTGGGAGTAGGGCCAAGGGATTCTGAGTATGAGCAAGGGCTCAAGCCTGGGAAAGAAGGTTGGGGTGTAGCGGTGTGATGGCTGTGGCTGAAGGTGCAGACTCTATGCTGGGGCCAGAGATGAGGGGCTCGGGCCTAGGACAGACAGTAGGAAATCTCTCAGTCTAGAGGGATTATTTGCTAGTGGGTTATTTATGAATTTCAGATCTGAATGTTTCAGAGCATATCCTTAAATCAGCATCAGAACACATCTGTTCTCAAATAAGACCTCCAAGGGAAACCCAGGATTTTATTGGTGGCTCTTTTTCCTCAGAGCAGGTACAGAGTCTGGGTCTCAGCTTAGCATTGGGGGGCACTGTGTTACTGGAGAGGCCATCTTTTGGCTGAGACAGAAATGAGTCCTGACTACGTACTCTTGTCAATCCCCTGGCAGTTTTGTGAGAGTCAGGATGTTAGTCCTGAATCCTGGCCAAATGTTGTTTTGGCTAACTCCTCTTTACTTCCCTAAACTCTTTTTACATTTTCAGTGTGGCACAGTATTTGTCACTTCCTGTGGCTGAACAGCTTTTAAACAACTGTAAGGCTTTGCTCAGTGGATGTTGCGCTTTGGAGGGTGCATTTATCTGCTACCGTTGTAAATCGGTGTAACCCTCACCATTCTAATAACAGAGCATTTTCTAAGTACTTTCAAATGGCAGTAGTGTCACTCTTCCTTTTCAACCTATAGAACAAATGGTTTGACAACTTAATTTTTGTATTAGTATGACTCACTGAAGGAAGCTAGGTCAAAGAAATCTGTCTGGCATTTAACTGGTGGTGGTGCTGTGGTTTCTGTCTGTTATAGTAGTTCTAGGTAAATCTTCTGTGCACGTTCTGTTCTCTGCATTCACAAGCCTGTCCTGACTGTTTCAGTGGATATGTCTATACTTGCCCCCTAGTTTGGACTAGGGAGGCAAATGAATCATACCGAAGTTGCTAATGAAGCGCAGGATTTAAATATCCCGCGCTTGATTAGAATATTTGTGGCCAGTCACCTGATTTAACTTGCCACGTGTAGACGCGGTAGTCCGATGTAAAACCCTTCTCTTGAATTAAGTGTTACTCCTCGTGCAATGAGGAGTAACAGTTAATTCGAGGGAAGGGTTTTACATCGGACTACCACGTCTACACGCAGCAAGTTAAATCGGGCGACCGGCATTTTAAAATGGCTACCGGCCATGAATATGCTAATCAAGTGTGGGATAGTTAAATCCCGCACTTCATTAGCAACTTCGGTATGCTTCATTTGCCTCCCTAGTCTGAACTAGGGGGCAAGTGTAGACATACCCAGTGGTATTTAACTGTCCCTGGAGGTCTCTTAGCTAGCTTAGCAAGGCCAATGGAAGGCTTAGACTGACAGGACTCTCTATTTTGAACTGGACTCTCTATTCAGTGAGGATTCATTGCAGAGAACAGAGCACTATAGTCAGAGACTTGTTTTGTTCAGCTGACAGGCTGCTATGTTTTGTACCAGGCGAAATGCTATAAGAGTTTTTGGCTTCATTTTTAGATATGAGTTGTAGTAATTCAGCCTGGAGGCCATGAACACATGGATTTCTCTGGCCAAGTCTTTGTTCAACAGGAAGGGGCATAGGCTTCTAATCAGCCACAGATGGAATTGTATGCAGTGTTGTTGTACCTGTGTCGGTCCCAAGGTATTTGGGCCAATTTGTGTTTATGAATGAAATCAGTTTTTGAGCCACACAGCTAGCTGTGACAGTCTCAATATCTTCCCAGACATGAAGAAAAGGTCAGTGGTATCTCAAAAGCTTGTCTGTCTCACCAACACAAGTTGGTCCAATAAAGGGTCTCAGGAGAGAGATCACGTGAGGATTACCTATTGTGTTCCCTCCCTCTGGGGCATCTGGCATTGGCCATTGGTAGCAGACAGGATACTGGGCTGGACGGACCTTTGCCCTGACCCAGCATGGCTGTTCTTACGTAAAGGATATTACCTCACCCACCTTGTTTTACAGATGGAAGTAGACATTTTCTGCCATAGTTATTTGGGCATCCAATAGCACTGAGTAGCCGGAAAATACCCTAAGACAAACTGAGGACAAGTGCCCTCAATAGAGGGGGAATGTTTTAGTAGAAGCAGATACTTCAGCGTGCTTCCCTCTTCCTACCAGCATCACGTCAGTTTCACTTGGGTTCAGCTGTAGCTCTCTGCTCTTCAGGGTAGGTGCTTATATCAGCTAAATATTGAGTAAGCTTGGAGATGATACCTTTTGCATTTGACATAAAGGAGATATAGAGATGGCTATTTCCAGGGCTCGACAATTAGGCCACAGGCGAGTAGATTACAAGCTGGCACAGCCGTGCAACGCGGTAAGCGCATGTGCAGTGTGCTGAACCGCGCGGCTGGCGAGCAGGGCTCGCCGCTGCTTGGCGAGCCCTGGCTATTTCTGTGGTGTTGACACTTCAGCCCCAGTTGTCTCACCCAACACTTTTAACTTCTTCCAGTTTAGGGAGATCTACAGGTGTGTGGTAGGCTTAATTGACAGGGTGGCCCTTTTTATGGTGTGCCAGATGTCTAGAAGGCAGCAGACTCCTCAGGTGAGTGAAGTAATATCTTTTATTGGACCGACACAATTGCAGCAGTACAGCATACATCTTCCCAGGTGTCAGAATCAAGGTGAATTGGAGGGTATAGCTTGTATGTCGATTGGAAAAACTTTGTGGGATGAAAGGTGCTCCCTAAATGTAAGAGAAATGTATTGAGAAGTCTCGGTGTGGCCCTTCATAGCTGTGCCAAGACCCCTGTGATTTGCTCACTGGCTGAAGCTCCCCCTGCAGTTGTGAAATTGGGATTCTGTCTATTTGTTGCTTTTCTAAGACATCACTCTTAGGAATTATTTTACACTAAATAAAATGATCAGGGTCTTGGGAAATCTTGAAATGAAACCAGATTTAGAATTTTCCAGCAGAGGTGACTGCAGCCTTTGTGTGTAAGCCTTTCACTCTCATAATGCTGGTTCCTGTTTTAGGGGAAATTTAGATAGGATGTGGCATAGTTTGTAACAGGATCTTGAGTTGTACTGTTGAGTTTCCTGGTGGGTGAAAATACATGCAAATACTGACCTTTTCCCATGATTCTCTTGTGATGATTCTGCAAAGAATTAGGATAGTACCATTTAAACTAGATGTCCACAATAAAAACCCCTTTTTGTGTGCAGAAAAGTAGGTGATTTCCCCAGCAAAAAGCAAGATCCAGTGATTTCCCCAGCAAAAAGCAACTTGTTAATTTTTATATATCTGTTGATTCAGGATAAATAGAGTTTGTTTTGGCTTTTCTGTTATGACTCATGGAGAGAGGCCACAAAATGATACCTTCCCTCTATACATGGGGTTTCCATGTAGGTCTGTTCCAGCAAAAAAATGAGTCCACTGAACTCCTCTTTGTTTTAGCTTGAAAATGTTTCTTTGCTAGTAAGAAACTCTGTATTTCCAAAGCAAGGGATATAGGGATTTAAACGGTTTAGATGTCTATAGGGCAGCTGAACTTTTAGTTACTAAGATGGCTAGGAAAAGCAAACTTGCTGTGTTTGTGGCGACTAATGGGTGTCAGTTATGCCAGTTCCCCTTAGTTTTTCCTGTCATGTTTCTTCTATGATGGCTAGAGATAGAAATGTACAAGACTCCTGTGCACTCCGTAGAGTGTTCACCTCATCCTCTGCTAAGCAGCTGGGATTTTATTACATTTAGAGACTTTGCTTTGGACTTGAAGTGCATCTTTGCTGCTAAGACAATGAAAAGGGGAAAGGCTTATTACACTGTGTAATCCCAGTGATAAACCAGCATGCCCAAACTAATGGCTGATCTGAAACCCTGGCCACTGCAAACAGGTCCTGGCTCACACTAATCGTTGCGCCTCTGCATTTTAAATTTAGTAAGAGCTCAGCTCTTACAACATTTAAAATGCAGAGCCGCTGCGGGCACGAGCCAGGACTGCTCAGTCCCAGCTCAGGTTGGCTCCTGGAGCTATTCCCACTGCAGCTCTGTGGAGGCACTTATTGACTAATCGTATAGTCGATAAAAATTTTATCAACTATATAATTAGCCAGATAATTGCATTTTAACACCCTTATTTCCTCTTAATTCTTTCTGTGGTTTGTAGCCTCCAGAGTTCCCCACCTCCTCTTCTGTGTGAATTATAGCCCTCCTTTCACTGCCTCCTGCCTTATTTTTGGTGACTTGGGGCTACCAAAATGCCCATCTGGGTAAAATAGGCCTCTCGTTCCTGTGCCCCAGTAGCAACTGCTGTATCATTCGGGCTGCTACTGCTCCTTAATTTGAATCAGAGAGAGAGAGATTTTTCAGGCTGCTTACAGTGTGGAGACAAATCATGCGAATCAACAAAAACTTTTCAATGCATCTCTGAAATGTAGTCTTGCATTTTAGAAAGACACACCTAGCAGTGCAGAAGGCTAATGTAGCTGAGCCTTTGGCATAGAGGTGCCAAATCAGTGTAATAAGATCTTGTAACAGGAAGCCAAAGGAAAATTTAAATATGTATCAGTGTTAACCACTATAGATGCAGTTCATACACACTCAGGAGAATTGTAGGGGCTGGTAATTCTTGGCTCACTGTTTCTCAATCTACTGAGAGTCCTGGAGACCACCCAGGCTCCCTGTGTGTGTCCCAATGCATGGTATATTTTGTACATAGGGAGAAGAGACTGGGATCTATCATTCTCCTGACTGTAGAGCAGGGCTACTCAACTTTGGAAGCCGCGGGGACCACAATGGATACTCACAGCACATGCCGAAGGCTGCAGATATATATTCAAATAGCTTCTTTCATGCTGATGGGAATAAATACAAAAATTAAGCTGCAGCACCAGACCCAAACATGGCCAGTGCGAGCCAGTAAGCACCTCTCAGGCTCTGCCAACAAGGCTAAGCAGCCAGCACTTCCCACAGTGTCCCGGCGCTCCTGGCACCACCTCCTTGGGGGATAGAAACGCCGACACCATGTACTCATCTGTTCCAGCCAGCCCGTCCGCTTCCATCATTCAGTGCTCACCCCGCCTGGGAGATGCCTTGCCATTGTGGAGGCCATGTTCAAAGGATCTTACCCATGGGCCACGTTTTGAGTCCTGCATAAACCCAAACTGCACTGCGGGCCACAAACTAACAGGCTGCCCGCGGGCTGAGTGTTGAGTAGCCCTGCTGTAGAGCAAGTAGAGTGTTTCCTCTCTCTGATTTCTTTGTTTCTCCAGTGGAACAGCATCTCCCACTGTCCTCTGTTTCCGGAGTGAAAATTATTCATTAAAGGTATAGCTCTTAGCTTCCTGTTTTCGAGGTACTGTTAAAAAGGTTAGTAGTTAAGTTTTATTTGGCTCAGAAATTGCCATTCAGCACAAACTTTCTCAGCTCCTGCAGCTGCCTAATGAATAGGAAGTGGGTCCTTTTCTCCAGCAAAAGCCTCTGAATAAAAGAGGAACTTGATTCAGTTTAGGTGAATGAAGTGCAGACTGAGAAATGTGAATATTACAAGGATGTTCGCTGCTGGGAAGGTCCCCCTAGAGATGATGCCCAGGAGAGCCTGGCAGATTTGATTAGGGACTGCTCTGGTCTCTTTTCAGCATGTTTCTCTCTCTCTCTTTGTAGGGGTCTTGGGCAGGTTATAACTGACTATGTCCATGGTGAGACATCAATTAAACTGGCCAATACAGGTCTGTATGTACTCTCAGCCGTCACCTTTGCAGGCCTCTGCTACTTCAACTATCACGATGTGGGTATCTGCAAGGCTGTGGCTATGCTGTGGAGCCTCTGAATGCAATCAAACCGCTGGCAAAACATGATTCTTCACTGCTGCCTCTGCTTCCGTCATATTGTTACTAAATCATTCAGTGAGGGAGAAACAATAATTACAGGTCCGTAGTGTATGGGTAGAAAGCCCATTGCTGAGTCATCTAGAAATTTACAATTTGAACTGGTTCCTTATTGCAAAAGCAAATATCAGTAACAAAAAATGGGCTAAAAGTGGAACTCTGCCAGGAAAGAAGGGTTAGTCTGATGTGAACTGGATTCAGACAACAGTGAACTAATGAAGCTGCAATATAATTGGGAGTCAATTAGTGTTTATATCAGGAACAGTCTTGGATGGCTGAAACCCAGTTTTCTGTTTCCGTGGCTGCAATGTTTAGATTGTTGGAATGTAATTACTGTTTAATTTTCCATTTTGTAAAATGAATTTGGCTGTGGGAAGGTTCAGCCTTTGTTTCCAATGTTACAATTAGTGAATTGTACACAAGGTGCCTAACATAATGTTCTGACTGGGCCCTCAGAGTCAGTGTGGAAAAGGGAAGACTTTTTGTTAATGCATACAATAAAAAAAATTCAAAAGTTGGACATCTGTGTGATTCTGAAAATCATTTTTACCCGCTATAAACAGTTAAAATCTTGACTCCACAGTTTGCCTCGAAGAAGGTATAATTTTAGGAAGACATTGTTTGAGCAGTGCTTTGAATAGATCCAGTATTGATTAAATAGTAAGCTTTGTTACCAAGACTCTCCTCTGTGTAAAAATCTTTCTAGATACAGAAGGAAAGAATGTTCCAGTGAAACTTCATTAACTAGAAATATGAGCTTCATATGGTTTAACAATTCAAATGCCAGCAGTATTCTCTGTATTGGAGAAAATACAACCTGTCCTTCTTTTCCTGAGAGCAACTTGTGTGATTCCACAGGGAACAGTGTTGAATTCAAGCAGCAAATAAAGTCACTATCCTGATTAAATCTTTAATTTCATTCTAAAATTCCTTCCTCTTTGGGAATTTTTTTGTAAGTAATCTTGACATAGTTCCAATTTGTGTTTAATTTAAATGGCTACACCACTGGCTTTTGTCATACTGGGAACTGTTAAGGGTATTTGAGCCATGGGCAATTCAGCCTTCCTATTTTTCGTTACATTTGTATCTGTTCAGTACCCTGTTCAAATTATCCTTTGTCAACACTTGTAACTGTTCTGAACTTACTATAATTGTACCCTGTATAATTTTCCTATTTCATAACATATCAAAACATTTGTTAAGCCTCTGATAATGGCACTCTGGAGGGCTGACCTCAAACAGATGCTTCTAGCACAGAATGTTTCTATTGAGCTAAAACTTCCTGTAAAAAGTATTTCTGACTTAAGGAAACCAAGCAAATACAGTTATGGCAAAAATAATGTTGATATGGTTTTAAACATCCCTTGAGAACAAAGTATTTGATACAAAGGAAAATATTTTCCAAAACCTTTGACAAAATATTTTACCAATTGAAATAAATGTCCTGTGTCTGTCAGAAATGTGTGGGAGGGATTTTGTGTGTGGTTGTTTACTGCACACAGGGTTATTAGGTAATATGCCATTACTCATCGGCAATATGCATTTAAGGTCTAAAGTGTCAAGTCCTAACATAACTATAGCATGGCACTTCTTTCTTAACAAAATGTAAAATGTTTTGGGATGGCCACTCTGCTAATACTTCCCACTGTGATTTTTTTGTGTCGCTTTTTTGTTTAAGAAAAATGGTAACTCAACTTGTGAAGAGGAGCCAAACTTTGCAGAATCATATTTACTTCTGTTAATAAATTTGAAAGAAAGTGATCTCATTTGACTTCTGCTCATCGTGGCTGTGTAGAAGTTTCCAAAGCTTGGGTAATGGAGGATGGGGACACATGGGATTTTTCAAGCAAGAAAATTGGCTGCATTTATTGTTACTATACTTCTTGTTAACTAGTATATGGAAATATTAAGTTTTCTGATATCTAATCAGGCTTAAAATTTGTAATTAGTTTTTTTACTACAAACATTTATACATAAGGTCTAAATCTTGTTGCTTTTAGAATTTATTCTGCATTTTAGGGCAGTGTCAATATCACAAGTGAGAAACATCATGTACAACGCTGCCCTCCTTTAATGTTTTTGCAATGGCTTCAGAGATGGATGTACCTGTGTGAAAGTAGTTATTATCAAGTAGTAGAGGTGGTGTTACAACCTAGCCCTTCCTCCTTCTGGGCAATCCTAGATGTGTCATAAGTGTACTCTGAGTCTAGTCACGGTTCCTAGCCCTTTGGCTGGAGGGCATACACCTAGCTCAGGTGTGGCCAACCTGAGCCTGAGAAGGAGCCACAGTTTACCACTGTACATTGTCAAAGAGCTACAGTAATTTGTGAGCAGACCCTGTCAGGTGCCTCCTCTCTCGTATTTTTTGCCCACTAGCAGCCCCACAGATCAGTGCCTCCTCTTCCTTCCCTGTGCCTCCTGCCCACTGCAGTCAGCCTCCTGAGTGCCATGAAACAGCTCTGTGGGGGAGAGAAGGAGCAAGGGTTCAATACACTTGGAGGAGGTGGAGCCAGAAGTTGAGCACCTGTAGCTGCAGCCCTGGAGTCAGTGTCTAAGCCAGGAGCTGCATATTAACTTCAGAAGAGCCAATAGTTGGCTGCCCCTGACTTAGCTTCAGATCTCTTGTCTAACTCCTTCCTCAGGATGTGGCACCCTGCAGTCCAAATGCCCCAAACTTTGCACTTTTGGCTCAAGACTTCCTCCTTGTTTTCACACTCTCCCCCCTCCCCCAAGTTCTACCTACCTGCTAGCACACTATATTCTAGTTTAACCCTTTTGGGGACAGCGTGACAGGAAAGCAAGGAGTATAGGCTTAGCAAAGAAGTTTTTTAACAGTCAAGGCACTCATAAAACACCAAACTACAGTTCTCTAAAATAAAAGTCCTGATATGCTTCCTTCCCTAATTTGACCTCCACCCTTTTGGGAGTCTGTGGTCAATACACATTTATTCTAGGCAGGGTCCCTCCTGCTGGTGTATGATGATGGACACAGCCCCTCTTTTTCAGGCTATATCTAACACTGTGAGCTCCGTAGCTTGACAAGAGCCAGCATGCATAAAGAGTAGCTGGGGTAGCATGACTCAGTAGGTACCCACTGCTTTGACAGGTGTTTGTTACTGTGGCTAAGACATGCTACTACTGTCTCTGCTGTTGTAGCTACACTACTATGTATATTTGTGTGTTGGCTATTGCAAGTGTAGGTATGTGAGCTAAGAAATCATACCCCTAGTTTATAGTGTGTATATGTAGCCTCTGATACTGTATTAGTGAAAGAGGAAAACACCCCTTTTTCAGTGTACCTAGGCTGACAAGGTTAGCCATCTGGTCAACTCTTAGTACAAAACAGGAGTCTCTCTGACCCAGATCCATCTGATTGTCACAGATAGATAGAAAAAGTGTGAGGCTTCTTTATAGGAGTTTGCAATATCTACTTCAGTTTTAAACTTTGTGATAGAGGGAGATACAAGTGGACACATCCTAAAAAAGTCCCAACGTTTCAGTTTAATTCCAAATGTAACGCTTCAAAAAGCTGGCAACCACAATCTCATGCAGACTTGCTTTTTTTGGAGTGGGCATTGTGGTAAATAGCAGTCTTACCACGGAAGCTCTGTTGTAACTAGCAACAGATATTAATCTCTATAGTCTTTAAGCTTCATGTCCCCCAATATAGTCTGTTTCTATATTGGCGCTCAGTTGAAGATAAGCATTGAAGAGTGTCACTCCTGGAGACAATAAACTCAGCACAAATCCCGAAGAACTTAACTCAGTGCAAGGAGGCTTTTTGCTTGCATGGATACAGTGGAGGGTTACACAGTTTAACATAGATAGTTTGACTGCTGAAGAAATAAAAGTTGTAGAAAAGTGGCCAAGGAATTGCATGTATATGATACATTATCAAATCGGTTTTTGGGAGACAAGAATATGTATGGATTCATCTACTTGGTCTTCATTTTTGCATTGCTTTAAAATCAGTTTGTTTAAGTTCTGTACATGCTGAAAAGCCAAGAAATGTCCTCGCATTAGTGAAGATTCAAATTTGAATGCTCTTGTGTCTATTGATGAAATTGACTTTTGGATGAAGATGATATCACTGCTGTTTTCCAGAATTTCTTTGGGAACTACTTCTTCCTGAAGTGGAGGAAATACTCAGATTTATGACCAGTTCGAAGACTGGACACTTGTATGTGGTTTTCACATTTTTACCTCAAAAACAGTTGATCATGTTCTAACACAGTTTTTCCTAACAAATGTATTGGTTGCCTCAGAGTGCAGCCACCAACTCTTGCTGGTGACTACTCTGACAATTTTTCCACGGTGGGGCCTCACCGCCACAGTGCTGAAGCCTGGGGCTGGAGCTAGGGAGGGCTGAAGTCCAGAGCCTGCCACTGGACTCGGGGAGGGAGTGGGGTAAGGAATCTTAACTCCAGAGCCCTGCAGCCAAAGCTAGGGAGTGAGAAGCACTGAAGCCCAAAGCCTCTCCACCCTTGGGAAGGTGGAACAGAAACTCAACAGCTACCTGTGATGTTGAAAGTTCCTCCAGTACCATGCACACACCCTGACCCTCTACAGGTGTGCTGCTTGGAGCCCCTGGAAGGCTGAATAGTGTCAGTCCCCTGCTGGTGACATCAGCATCCCCATCTCCGCCCATGAGATGGTTGCTGCAGAAAAATCCCCTGGTGACAGCATTTGAGAAATGCTGTTCTGGCCCCTTTGTTGTTGTTTTTTCTTAATTTGGGTTCCTGAGGAATGTTGAGTTACGGCAAACACTGGAACCAGAGGGAGTTAACTTACCCTAAATCGAATGATCTTTTCCCCACCTTCCTGTGTGCAGTACATACAGTAAGTCTTGTTGTCTACCAGGACGCTGAAAACCACAGGCAACCCTTCCTCAAATGAGTAGTCTTTGTAATAGTGGATGGTGAAGTGCACTCCAGAGTCTAAACACAAAATATTGACTGTTAGGAGCCTGCGGGTAAAGAGTTAGCAGACAGCTGTGTAAAAACAGGCATGAACGTGTACTGACAGTTTTATTATGTGGGCATCTCTCAACTCCACCGCAAGCAGTGTTCTCTCTATGACCCTCCTTACAGCTCAGTGGGGCTGGGATTTGTTTTGCATTCTGCCCTGTGATTGCTGATGGCCAAAAATTCAGTTGGACTTGTTACTTGTTTTGAGGGCAAAACAGTTAAGGGCTAGCATGTGTGATGTCAGTGTGCGCCGCCCTGGGAGCACATTCAGAAGGTGAGGGTTTCTTTTCCTTCTCGTGTTGGCTGTAAATAGGCGCTGAACAGCTGACCCTGAATGAGTAACTGAAACAAGTCGGGGCATGTGGAGACGTACTGATTCAAACCAAAAGAGACTGGTGAGTTATTTTTAGTGCCAGATACATTGCCTTGCTTGTCCAATATAAAATACTGCTTCTTGCTGACAACAGAAAATGGGGAGTAAGAACTTTGCTTGTGATAGTGGTTCATTAGCTTGGTGGCATCAGAAATCTTTGCAGCACCTTCCTGATCCCTAATTTCAAACTACAGAGCCACATGCTTCTTTCATGTGGGGGTACAGGGCAGTATTTTGGGGAGGAAATTCTCTGATTTTCTGTCTGCTCACAGCTAGAACATCTGGCCTTTGGCTCCTGCTGTAAAGTGAAGGTGTACTCAGATTGGCCAACCCCAAAATGGGCAACATCATTTTTGGAGGGGATGATGTCCTATATCAGAGATCAGCTCTATTCTTATCTGGCATTAAGCACAAACTACATTTACTAGAAATTGTTGTTAAAGTTTTAGGTTTTTGGCCTGCCCCTTAACTCAGGTGTAGCTGCGATAATCCAAGTGGTACATAGGGAAAAGCATGCCTGGAATGAAGAGCAGGGGCAATAGTTATAGGCCCTATAGAAGTCAAAAATATCATACCAGCTTTCATCTCTTGATCTGCCATGGGCTCAAATGCAGGTGTGATGTCATTCCCTAGTCCTGGCCGCACGATGAGTACCTGATTAGATATGTTTCGAAAGACCTGGTACTTTAGGGAGTGTGCCTGCTTCCAGTAGTCGCATTCCAGACCTTCTAATGTAAGC
Source organism: Pelodiscus sinensis (assembly GCF_049634645.1). NCBI lineage: Eukaryota > Metazoa > Chordata > Testudines > Trionychidae > Pelodiscus > Pelodiscus sinensis. The sequence goes on from NC_134736.1 coordinate 6,973,147, forward strand.
ATTAATCAGACAGTTACCACTAATGCCACTCTCCCCAGAAAGAAGCAGATGAGCCTATCCCACGCCAACTTTTTACAACGGGATGCTGGCATAGTAAAAAGATTGCCAAAAAGCCCCTTTAGCCTGTCTGCTGGCCAACTGCCACACAATATGGTTGGTGATGCCCAGCTTGGAACTTTTAGCAGAGCGGTTGAAGTGCTCACCTGGGATGTGGGAGGCCTAGGTTCAGTTCTCCCCTCCCCTCCCTGACAGAGGAGAAGAAAGAAGTTGAACAGGGTTCTCCCACCTTTCAGGGGAGCATGCTAACTACTGAATATTGGGATATGTATTCCAGTGTAGGGCTCCCTCTCTCTTGTTCAAGATGTTCCACTGTGAGTAAATAATGAAAGTGACTGGAGCAGGGGGACTGGGCCTGTGGGTCTCCTGCCCCACAGATGGGTGGCTATAGCCTCATTCTCTAGCCAAATGATTTATTATAGCAAAGGCAGTAGCACCACTGCTACCTCCTCCCTTGGATTTTGAATGGGGCCTATCCAGAAGCCTGCTGGCTTGGGCCTCTTGAGTGAGTTACGTGTTCAGCCACCTATAGTCTCCATGTTTATGAATCACTCCAGGACTTAAGTGGAAGGTAGGTGTCTGGACACCTAATGTGAGGTAACTGTGTTGACCCTAGAGGCGGCAACTAGGCACCTTCTGTTCTGAAAAATGTAGGCACTGAGTGATTTTAAGGGCATATTGGGATTGATGGATCACAGCAGGGACTTATGCACCTGAGTAGATTAGTGGATTATACCTTTACTCTTGTCCCCAAATTGCCCACCCGCTAGTTTGTGATCAGGGAGCAGGCTTCATGTGATAGACTGAAGAGCCCTGCTCTACATATTCCATCATTGGAAGGTGTCCCAGGATGTGCATTTGCTCTTCAAATTTAGACTTCTGAAGAGAAGGCTGAACACAGGTAAGGGCAGTGGGTGGGGGACCCCATTGTGAAATATCCCCCCACTGTCTGCCAGGTGAGTTATTCCAGCTTTAGAACATCTTTCACTGGGTGTCACTTAGATGAACTCAATAAGGAGGGAGTTTTTCCATGCCCACCATTCGTTTGTGTATGAAAATCACCACTGAATACTGATGAACACTATGTTGGCAGGGGGCAAGAGGGTGGATCAGACAGCATTGGGAATAGCAAGCAGCTCTGTGCTAGTTGAGTCCAGAGTTAAAATTTGTCAAGCAAATTTCAACTTTACCTTCATCTTCTGTGTTCCAAGAGAGACGAGTGATGAAACGAGAAAAGAGAGAAAAAACAGTTACACTGTATACATACCACAGATCATTTTCTAACGTGAGTTGGAAAGCCTACCTCCTCCACAACCATCATTCCTTCCAATTATCCTGTTTCTGGAGATGTGGTAAAAGTCTGCGATACTCCAGATTAATGCTATCAAGGACACTGATGTGAAAGCAGAATAGCAAAGAATTCTGCATCTGAATAGCTGAACTTCTAGAAGTCTCAAGCCAGGACTACATAACAGATCTGTCAAAATGACTCCGTCCCTCAGGAATGTGGCTGCGCCATATAGTTATACCGACCTAACAACCACATATGTAGCACTTTTTGTCAACAGCAGAGTTGTCCCATTAGCAGAGGTTATAGAGAAGCAAAGTGGGAGGTGATAGAACTACATACATCAACCCAAGCAATAGATTGCATTGCCTGGCAAGTTTTGATCATCTGCACAGAAATCCCAAACTGCACACCCTATCCAAGATACAAAAGACAAGTGTTACCTTCAAAGTAGAAGTCAAAAGAATTGTCCACAAATCCCAAGGCAAGCATACGGATCTCACTGCAGCTCATCTTTATCTGAAGAGAGCAGAGGGAAAGAGTTCAGAGATGGGTTTGATGCTTTTCTCCCTCCGATCTAGAGAGCTAAGTTCTTTGCTCTTAGCTGGTGCCCAGTAAAGCCCACAACAGGGTGGGAAGCGAGACTGAAGTGTCTAACTGCACACCAGTGGCGTGGCTGATGTTACCACTAAGTATAGGGGAGAGTAAGGATGGTAAGAGGTGGATAAACTGTGTAGTCGACAAAGTTTGTATTGACTACACAATTAGTCAGTAAGGGAAGGCTGCTGTGGCTCTGCAGTTTAAATGTAGCAGGAGTCGGGTGCACAGGCAGCCCATCTCCTACTGCATTTAAACAGCAGAGGTGCAACGGAGGTAGTGGCGCAAGCTGGGACTGAGCCAGGATTGCTCAGTCCTGGCTTGTGCTGGGTCCAGCAGCCCCTGTCTGCAGGGGGTCCCAGTGGGGAGCTAAGATACCCTGTGGACAGGGGCTGCTGCTGTGAAGCCTCTGCCAGCTGCCAGCCCGGGCCTCTGCCACAGGGGCTGCTGCTGGAGCAGCCTCTGCAGCAACTGGGGCCGGCTGCGAACAGGGGCTGCTGCTGGAACAGGCTGTTTGCTGGGGCTGGCCGTGAACAGGGGCTGCTTTGTGGTAGCTTCCTCTGCACCAATTCCTCCCTCACTCCACCGTGATGCTGCCTCTGATAGTGGCAGCAGTATGGGGGGGAAAGAGGGCAGGCGGCACCACAAAGACGGTGCTGGGGGGAACTGGCTTTTAAGCTGGCTCCCCTCTCTGGAAGAAAACATTGTCCTCACTCTGCGTTTGTAAGCAACAAGTAGCCAGAGGCAATTTATTTGAGCAATATTGCAAGGGCAGATAGCATAAGCGGATCTACAAATACAAAACAATTAAAACCCAATATATATACACCTTTCTGTTACATACAACATCACACAATTACTTCCCTGCCCACTCAATTCCCATCGGATACCGTCTTATCTTCAAGGTTCTCGCTGAGGTCAGCATTCCATTCTTATCTTGGAGAGCCAGGCAGAGAGGCGAACACAGCTCTCTCCTAGCTCTCACGTTAGCAAGAGTCAGAGTGAACCAGACTCTTGCTCTGCTACTGACAAACCCTGAAATGGCCACGCAAATCCCCTCTCCCTTAGTCCTGTTTCCACACCTCCATACCGGCTCCTGATTCCCCTTCCCTCCCCACCTCGTTGCCTCTGATACAGAGGCAGCAAGGAGGATGGGGAAGCAAGTAGTTGAGTAATCAACTTGACTACACAATAAGCCTAGGCTTATCAGATAGTCAACTACTTGACTGCTGACTTACATCCCTTGGGGAGACGGTTGACTGATTTGATTTTTTTTTTTTTTGGTAGTGCCAGTCATAGATTCTTGAGTATTCCTTTCTCCACTGCATTGTACCTTGTGTCCTCATTTAAACCAGTGTATGTTTACTGGATGTAACATTCTAGCATTGAAAATGCTTTACACATTTCCACGCTTGTATAAATGATGTCAGACGGTGCAGGATGACAAAGAAAAAGGCCCTGAGTGCTTTATGCTACTTACACAGTAGTTTATGCAAATCTGTAAATGTCACTCACAATGAACTGCTCATAAGTAAGGCTAGGATTTAGTCATGGGTGTATTTGTAAAGGTCAGGGACATGTTACAGGGACAGGCAATAAAGAAAAATTCATGGTCCCACGACTATCCATGACTTGTACTATAGATCCCTGACTAAATCTTAGGGACTCTGAGGGCACCTGCTGATGCTATGGGGCTCTGGTGAGCTTGATGGTGCTGAGAGAGGGTGTGACGGCGGGTTGGGGGTCCCCCGTCTCCTGCACCCCGAAATGGCATGAACAGACTGCACCAGCCGGTGGAATAGAGGAAGTTTATTGCCTCTCCAGGATACAACACAGCACAGATGTAATCTGGTCACAGAGCTGGGCTAGGATGCCTCAGGCCCCCTTGAGATGGGGGAGACTGGGCCCCTAAACTCCAGCCCCTTTCCCTAGGCTGTCTCCTCCATGCTCTCAGACAGCAACTAACCAACTCTCTTCCAGCCCTGCCCCCCAGCCAGGGCAGCATTCCACCTTCCTTTGTTCCTCTCCATGGGGGGTGTCTGGCCATACTGGTTTGCATAGTGACTTATCCTGTTTTGCTGGGTCCTGGTACCCACGGCAGTCAGTGGGGGTTACCCCAGAGCCAGCAGCATAGAAACCAGCCAGGTACCCCCACTACGTCACAGAGGGTTCCAGGGCACCCGCTGGTTATCAGGGGCACCTGGGAGCCTGCTGACGCTGGGGAAGATGGCTCAGTGTCCGCTGGGTTTGGAGGGAGGGGCAGCATGGCAGGAGGCCACCTGGGAGACTAGTGCCACTGTTGGGGGGTGGCCCAGAAACACAGCTATTGCTGGAGAAGGGGCGCTGCAGCTGGTACTGGGGCCACCCAAGCTGCTGGGGAGGCTTTGGGATGAGGGGTACCACTAGGTGGCAGAAGTCTTGGAGGCCCCAGAAAGTCACAGAATCCGCCACAGACTCACAGACTTACTCATAAGAAACCTAAATTGCTGATAGCTCAGCAAAATGCCATGTCATCATTTAATCTTCCCTACTGTATCTGCAAAAAGTTATTTTACCATGCGTGCATTTGGTTTACTGTTTCCAGTTTTCCTACAGGATGTCAGTGTGATCTATAGTTTTAGGGAACTTTTTAGTTCAGAGTGTGAACCATCCGGGTCTGGGCTGGTGCATTGTTTTGAGGAAGAAAGGGGAATGTAATTTATTTTGCTGTGGCAGAAATGTGCTAATGGTTAGGTTTTAACCATATTTTTAGTCCTGGTTGAATTCTGGCTCCATGACCTTAATGCAGCCTCCTTAAAGAGAGCCAGCTGAGATCTAAAAGAGGAAGCTATAATGTTTCATCCACAGGATTAACAAATTTATTTTTAACAAAAGATTTATGTCTTCCAGCCTGCAGATTATCTCCATAAACCAGCTGGTCTCTGTCCATTACAGGTGGTAGTTCTGTCCTCTTTGAAACTAATGAGGTGCCCTTAAAATCGCTTCTTTACAGGTTCATGCTGAGCAACACTGTATGGCAGTCAAAGAAGTAGCTTTTGCTCCCACGGACCTCAGTGAGCCAGAACTGCTGATGCATTCCAAGTATGTTGAGTCTGCAGACAACTTCTCCACCCTCTTTTGTTTTGTCTGACTTCAGGTTATTTAGGAGGACTTGAGGATATTCTGTGCAAGTCACAACCATTCCTGTCTTCAGTGCTCGCTTCAAGTCAGGAAAGGTGTATGGAATGCGGTCACCTGTTCTGCCTGGGACTTGACCTACAGGTTTCAGGATTCCAAATCAGCTGCTAGCACTGAAGACAGGAATGTTAATTAATAGTTATAATCAGGGCTTGACAAATAATACAATCTACTCGCCCGTAGCGAGTAGATTGCAACCCAGAAGAGCCGGGTTCGGGCGATCTGTGCATGCGCAGATTGCCGGACAGCGTTGCTGGCGAGCGGGGCTCACCGTAGTTCGGCAAGCCCTGGTTATAATGTTAGTACTATTAGTTGTCAGTGGTGGCAACCAGTGTTCCCTATAAGCTGAGCACTTGGGCAGCCATCAAGGAGAGATTCAAATGGTGCCCAGTTGATTAGAAGAGCACCCACAGCCAGAAGCAGGTGTTTCTACTGTTGGTACACATTTGCACATGCCTTGGTGCATATAACAAAATTTATTCTGCACATGGATGGAAAATACTCTGGTGACTAGCGGAGAGAAACATATGCATGGGCACATTTCTTGGTTGGGGGCAGAGGGAGAAACAAACTGTTTCCTTTCACAGCAGTAAATCTGTATAACTGTACACCTACCTAGCACTAATAAAATGGGCACTGCCAATTGTGCATTGAGCCCACAAAACACTTTTGCAGGTGAGACAAACCCTGCTGCTCACAGCTTCAGAACGTGCTTCTCCAGCCTTGGTTTAGAACTCAATCTGTTCTCAAGCTGCACACAGTGCAATACCAGGTCTGGCACGAGGCTGGGATATTATAGAAGAGTTTTTAAAAGCTAAAGTGCCAAAAATAAACCACTGTACAATTTAAGATGTGATCTGCTAATTTATAGTAAAAGTTATCAATAAAACTCCTGCCCAATAGAGTACTACTACATTTAACATTTTCCTGCTTACTCCTGTTATTCCAACAGTAACTAAATTCTGCCAAAAGAGTGAGTTTCAGATACACCTAGTTTCAGATGTCCTTAATTATAATCGTCAAGAGTTTATTCTTCCCCTTGGCTGCAGAGAAATTGTTGCTGCTCCTATTGCCTAAGACTCCTCGTGTAGTAAAGAAATATTGCAAACTAGGTGGACCCAATCCCCAAATCATCATGAACTATAGGATAACAGACATCTTCAATAGCAGTGGGATCTCTTCACGAGGGGTACATCTATACTGCATGTTTATTTTGAAATAAGCTATTCCGGAAGAAATACTCCGAAATAGCTTATTTCGAAATAGCATGTCTACACTACAGGGAAGCCTCAAAATTAGTCCCTAAAGTGGACATGCTACCTCGATTTAGAGTCCCAGGAGGCACTGGGGAGTAATTAGTTTGAATGACCCTGGGGAGGAGCTATTTAGAAATAGCAGCAGTAGAGTGTCCGCACTACTGCTATTCCGAAATAGCTATTTTGGAATAGGCATTATTCCTCGTGTAATGAGGAGTAACAGTTAATCCGAGGGAAGAGGTTTCTTTCCGAATACCGCATCTACATGCGGCGAGTTAATTTGGACTAGTGGATTTTTAAAATGGCAACCGGATGCAAATATGCTAATCAAGCATGGGATATTTAAATCCCGCGCTTCATTAGCAACTTCGGTATGCTACATTTGTATCCCTAGTTCGGACTAGGGAGCAAGTGTAGACATACTCTTAGGGAATGTGGTAATAACAGCCAACTCATGCATGCTTCCAAAAGTATCTCTCATAATCTAACATGATTACACTGAGGTTTCAGATGGAGTTAACTAATTCTCCATTCAAAGACAAACAACGATTTGGGGTAAGTGTTAGAAGGATTTTCTATGAGAAGTGTTAAGCTAATTTGGTATGGCTCTTGGAGAGGAACTGAAATGGGCCTGGTTTCATGAATATTCTCTTTAAAAAGACTTTTTCCAAGATGCCAGCTAGCCTGGTAAATTTGCACACAGTGGGGCTTCTGTGGAGGTATAGGTTTGTATTCTATACCTCCACTTTCCACAATCATTCATTGAAAAGAGGATATATGCAAGTTTTTCCCTTTAAAGATCAGTGATGCCTTCAGACCCCTCCCCCGTCCAAAATTAAAATAGCCAATTTAATCCATCACCTTTAAAAGAAAAGGGAATGGGAACAAGCACAGGAAAACAGCAAACAGAGAAAAAAACATGGTAACCCTGGCCCTTTTTTCTTCTCCCCATTACCTCACACGGCTTAACACTCTCCCTTCTTGTTACTTTCCATTTTTCTCTTCTGAGCCTCTGTATTCCTGAAACACACACATCCTCTTTGGTCTGTATTCTAATGAAACTCTGCCAGGTTTCTGAACTATATTTTGGAATTAACTGCTTGGTTGTTCTATTTAAATTTACAGAAGTAAAACCTTCTGAAAACTGACTCAGGCAATAGCTAAGTCTATTTTCTTGGCTTTGTGAAATGCTGCAAGCAGGCCCAAAGAGGCTATGTCTAGACTACAGGCTTCTTGTTCTTCTGAAAAAACTTCTTGCAAAACAGAGCATCCACACTGCAAAAGCGCATCGAAAAAGCGATGCCCTTTTTTGAAGACGCTATTTTGCGTGTAAGCAGTGATTGCTATCGACAGAATGGCCACCAGGACACCTGTGATTTTTCCTCTTCCCTCTTCTTCCGAAAAAACTCCCTTTTCCCCGTCCACACATACCTTTTTCCGAAAGAGCTCTCTCGCAAAAAGGCTTCTTCCTCATGGAATGAGGATTACCAATTGCGCAAAAAGCCCTTTGTTCTTTCGATTTACTGTACTGTCAAAGAACGTGCTTGCAGTGTGGCCATAACTCAATTTTTGTCAGAAAAATGGCTGTTTCTCTGACAAAACTCTATAGTCTAAACACAGCCTGAGAGGGGGAGAAGAAGGCAGCAAAGAGGGCAGCTGCCCCAGGGCCTGGCAATTCAAAGGGGTCCAGGGCTCCTGGCCAGCACTATGCTGCAGCCAGAGCCCTGGACCTTTTAAATTGCTGCCAGAGGGCTGTGTGGTGCGCTCCTGGTGGCTGAGAGGTCTGGGGGTTGCTCTGTGGCCCAGGCAGTGCTGATGGCCCACTCTTCCCCCTGATGCCCTCGCATCTTCCCCGAGCTAAACCTTGCACAGGGGCTTGCAAACGCTGTTGGCTTCCCTGGCTGCAAGACGTTTCATCACTGGTCTGACGCAGGCCTATGTAATCTGGTGAGAGCATGAGCAAAACTGCAAATTAACAAAGCTGTTCTGCAGGTTTGGCACTTCAGAGGTGACAAACCTGGCTCCTCCAAATAGATGACTTGCCACTAAACCACAGTAATTATTTCTCTGTAAATCTTATCATAGTAGCAAACACCACATCTGAGGATAGAAAGTGTTTGTGTAGTGGCTAATTCATTATTTATATGTGTTGCAAATACTGGCCACTATAAGCTTAATTATAAGTTTCAACTATCCCCATATTGACTGGGCACACGTCACCTGAGGACGAGATAGATGCAGGGATAAAATTTCTTGATACCTTAAATGATTGTTTCTTGCAGCAGCTGGTTCTGGAACCCACAAAGGGAGAGGCTATTCTTGATTTAGTCCTAAGTGGAGTGCAAGATCTGGTTCAAGAGGTAAACACAGCTAGACGCTTGGAATGTAAAATCCCTGTGGTGGAAAAAGCAGCCCAACACTGTGACATTTAATTTCAGAAAAGGGAACCACACAAAAAATGCAGAAGTTAGTTAAACAGAAATTAAAAGGTATAGTGCCAAAAAGTAAAATCTCTGTAAGGTGCATGGAAACTTTTCAAAGACACTATAATAAAGGCCCAACTTAAATGTATATCCCAAATTAAAAAACACAGTAAAAGAACCAAAAAATTACCACCAAGTAACAACCAAGTAAAAGAATCAGTGTCAGATAAAAAGACATCTTTTAAAAAGTGGAAGTCAATTGCTAGTGAGGAAAATAGAAAAAAGCATAAACTCTGTCAAATTAAGTGTAAAAATATAAAAAGAAAAGCCAAAAAGGCGTTTGAAGAACACCAAGAGTTCTGAAAGAATTCAAACGTGAAATTGAGGAACTATAAATGGTGGTTTGTAACGTGATGGCAATATTTTAAAAGGGCTCTAGAGGTGATTTTGGCAATTACAGATAGGTAAGTCTAACATCAGTACTGGGAAAATCAGTTGAAACTATAGTAAAGAATACAATTGCCAGACACATAGGCAATCTCCATTAATTTAATTATATTCATCTATCTCCTAGAGCTGGAAGGGACCTTGAGAGGTCATCAAGTCCACTCCCCTGCCTTTGCAGCAGGACCAATTACCATCTCTGACAATTTTTTGCCCCAAATGGCCTTGGCAAGGATTGAACTCACAACCTTGGGTTTAGCAAGCCAATGCTCAAATCACTGAGCTATCCCTCGAACCGAACCAAACCGAACCAAACCAAACCAAACCAAATTTTTCTTTCCTCAGCACACAGTCAACCTCTGGAACTCCATGCCAAAGGATGTGGTGAAGGCTAGGACTTTAACAGGGTTGATGGAGGTTAAGTCCATCAATGGCTAGTAGCCAGGATGGATAGGAATGGTGTCCCTAGCCTCTTGTCTGGATGGGTGACAGGAGAGTGATCACGTGAAGATTACCTGTTGTGTTGCCTGCCTCTGGGGCATCTGGTATTGGCCACTGTTGGCAGACACCTTTGGTCTGACCCAGTATGGCTGTTCTTATGTTCTTAATTGCTCAGGTGCATATAGGAATGGTTTAGATCGGGGTGGGGAACCTTTTTTGGGTCGGGGGCCACTGACCCACAGAAAACGCAGTTGGGGACCACACACACAAAAACCCCTCATTAATGTTGCATCCGACTGAGAAGCAAAAAGACACTCCTCATATTCCCCTCATACAACAGAGCCTAGGGAGCCCAGCCTAGTAGATTTTGTGTGCTCCATCCCCATGGCGGGGTAGCGGGTGGGCAGGAGCACAGGTTCCCCAGTGCGGGGGGGGAGCGGGCATAAGCCTCAGGGGTTGGATCCAGGCAAGCCTTGGGCCACATCTGTACCCCGGGCCTGAGGTTCCCCACTCCTGGTTTAGCTATTATTTAGTGTTGCCTCAGTGCAGAGGACTGGATGAGGTGACTTTTGCATGTTCCTTCCAGTTCCATATTTCTGATTCTATATTTTATGGGTGTTCTTTATAATTCAAATCTAAATACATCAAGCACACAAATAACTTATTTTAAAAGTCAGTGAATTAGGGACATCTAAGGATGAGAAATTCTACACAAATTAGATTCAAACTGAAGTTTTCTGCACATTGCTCTTATGCTATTAAATTTCACCCTCTTCCATCCAAGACACTAGATGCCTGCTCAGATCTCCCAGGCTTAGTATTTCCTGCCAACCTCCTCCAAAACCATAGCATCGTTAGTGGTAGATGAAACAAAATGCTGCAGTTGTACGGTGATTAGTCTTTTGTTAAAGCACATTAAAATTATTTATCTTATAAACAACCCAGGACATGTGGAGTGCTTCCTTCAAACCTATTCCACTCAGCCAAGACTTTATCTGCCTCTCCTGCTTTACTCATGTAACAATGCACTTAAATTATTAACAGAGGTGAAAGTAAGTGGGTGTGTCTGGTGTGCAGCTTTTGCAAGACCTGGCTGAGCTGCGGCAAAAGCCAGCAGGGAGCTATTTAAAGAGCTAGCAGAGACCTACGTTACAATAGGACAGTACCTGTAAGTAATGTTACATCACTTTCACTGCTGGTTGCTAATAAACCTGGGCATATTTGTTAAATTCAGTTAGGACAGCATTTGCTTCTTACTGTATAAGCCAGTAGTTTTCCGTTAAAAGCATTTTGGGAAAAGCGCGTCTAGATGGGCAGGATGCTTTTTCGCAAAAGCACTTTTTGTGGAAAAGCATCCGTGGCCAATCTAGATGCGCTTCGTGATCGGGGCTTTTTTGCAGAAAACAGTACTGTGCTGTCTACACTGGCCCTTTTGCGCAAAAATATTTCGGGAAAAGACTTTTGCCCGAACGGGAGCAACATAGTATTTCCGCAAAAGCACTGACAATCTTACATGAGATTGTCAGTGCTTTCGCAGAAATTGAAGCGGCCAGTGTAGACATCTGGCAAGTTTTTCCGCAAAAGCAGATGATTTTGCAGAAAAACTTGCCAGTCTAGACACAGCCTAAGAGTTTTACAGATAAGTGTGGTTCACAGAGCCCTGCTCCTAGGCTCCGCTCCCCCTTCTTTCTTGCCAGATGGGGGATGAAGCTCCGAGCTTCTGCCCTGGCATGGAGTGGGGCTAGGGCTTCTGCCAGAGAAAGGATGGTTGGCTGTCATGTGGGAAGCACAATTAGAAGGTATGTTGTCACTGCCAATAGCTTGTGTTATGCCCTTCTTAGGTACAGGTACTGTCCTAGGTACACCTTTTTATCCACAGTGGTTCTTCCTGCAGCTCCCAGCTGTTTGCTGCTGCTTTTCCTCACTACCGCCAGCTCCTTCAGCTGCCATTCAGGATGTGGCTCTGGTAAGACTTTGTGACAGAGTGGGTCCTGCAAATCCTGGCAAAAATATGGAGGGCATGTGCCCCCCCCCCCACCTCCATGTGCCACATCTGCATGTTACTTCAGAGTTCTGCCCAGCAGGAAGTGGTTTCAAACCCACAGAGCACTCCTGCCCCAGGGCTTCAGCAGAAGCAGGGCTGAAACCCTGAGCCCAGACAGACACCTTCGATGGGGCTGAGCTCCGAGATCCCCGTCTTGCAGGGCTGATGCCCTAAGTCCCCCACCCCACTTTGGGGCTAAAGCCCTGGCAAGCACAGCTGGCTCTTGGACTTCTAAAGATTGTCATATAGGGCTCAGAGAGTCAGTAAGTTTGGTGACCTTTGATATAACCAGAAATTTTGCAAGAAGTTTTTTACACTAAAAAAAACCCCAACCCTCTTCTACAAAAGTCAACAACCAATGTAAATGTCAGAACAAACCACCTCAGCTTGTTCCTGGCTTATTGCTATAGGAGTCCTTTTAGGCAGGTATCTGGGAGGCTCTGCTGTGAAAGAATCATCTCCCTCCCACTTTTGCTCATGATCTCTATAGTTTGTCAATGTGGGTGAGTCCAAGAGATACAGACACCAATTGGATCTTCATTCCAAACGTGAGGCAGTTGTTCCCCTACACTGGGTGGCTTTTCTGGGCTCTACGCTTCATGTGAGCTTCATCTTGAAATATTCTTATGTCTAGAGCACCTTTCGCTCTAAAACTGACATGGTCCAAGGGTGTTTTATGCCCATCCTGACCAGCCAGTGCCCAGCCCCATGCAAACCCCGGTGCAGCAGTTCAGTAACTCAGGACCAGAAGTGCACAACATGGTTTCCAGGTGCCTCGGTGCGGTTTGAGGGAGCCAGAATCAAAGCAAAAGGCGATCGCTGGAAAGCGGCCAGGCAGAGTGGAAGCCCGGTGTGTGTTTGGGGTCTCCCCGGGATACGGCGCTGGGCGGGAGGCTCTTGGCCGGTGGTTTGGGAAGGAGAGAGGCTTGCTGGGCGCCCGCCCTGTGCCCCAGCCTAGAGGCACCCGCGCAGGGAGCATCTCCCGCTGGAGCAGCGGCGGCGCTTCTGGCACAGCGGCCTGGATCCTAGCTCCGAGCCCCCTTGGCAGGGTTCAGCCCTAGCGCCAGTGCCCTCCCAGCTGCACCCCCAGCCCACCCGGGCACGGCAGCGGTGCCTACCTGCCTCCTGCAGCTCAGTCCGGAGTGCAATGTGCAGCGAGAGGCAGCGAGAGGGAGGAGCGCAGCCCGGCTGGAGGCGGGGAGAACTGGAGCGCACCATGCCTGCCCGGCTCCCCGCCTGCCCGGGGTGTCACCAGGAAACGCCCCTCGGGCTCAGTCTCCCGCAGAGCCCCGACTTGCCCTTTGGTTAATTAGCTGCAGCGACGCCTTTTACTCTACGGCCCCGTTGCTACTGCCGGGGAGCTGCTGTGTTTCCTTGTCCAGGATTCCGAAGCGCTTTGCTCACCCATGACTGAAATGCAGCTCCTTCTGGGGTGGAACACAGACGCGACGTCGGGAGTGGAGTAACCCGCATCGAACTGGCGCTTCAGAAGGAGTACATGAAATCAGAAATGAGCCAGGACACCAGAACTAACATCTAAACAGTTGCTTTCTCTGTACCATGGGCACTTAAATGACCGTATATCTTCCAGACTTTAGTTCTATATATTGTCCAGAAGAAGGCACTTCCAACGAACACCTTCCCCAGCATCATACCGAAGCATTGGTTAGCTTGAGGCATGCTCCCCCATCATCGGTGATAGGGCTTTATATCCGGTGACATGAGCTATTGCATTTCATTTAGGATTCTTGGATTATTGTCATAAGAAAAATCATGTCAACTAGACAATCTGCGTTGCATTGTAAATCGGGATTTCCCAATAGACTGTATACATACAGCCATGTCTCACTTCCTCTTCTACCACCACAATTAAGAGAAAAAAAAATCTCAGTCTGAGTTTGTATGAAGAGTTTGCGGGTGCTTTTCAGAACGGGGTACCACAGCACATGCAATGCTGCTCTCCCAGCAGAAGGCACATCCTGTTTTCTTGCCCAACTTGTTACAATTACAGTAGCTGTCTTGTGCTGTAAATGATGTCACAGATGGAAGTTGCAGTTTTGAAAGAGGTCAGAAATCAGCATGAGGGCATACTTCCCTCCCCCCCCCCCCCAACGTGTGTAAAACAACATCCCATAAATCTCTTATTTGTAGGGAGAGGTCATTTTGACTATGATTATTCAATCCTTTGGTATGTAATTAAATTGCCAAGAACTATAGCAAATGTGAGGATGTTTCTTTAGTCCAGTAGGGTGGAGGAATGAAACCACCAAGCCATTTCCATGTCACCAACCAGCACCAAGATCATACCATGTTTGTGTTACACTGACCCAGATTGATGGATATAAACTAATGACAAGAAAGAAAGACCCCTGTGTCCCATGCGATTTAGCTTGTCAGCTATTTGGGGTATTTTATGTTTGTACAGCATATAGCATCATGGGACCTTCTTCCTGGCACTACTGCAATACAAATGCTAATGAATAGTGTCATTCCCTTTGTGTTTTGCTATCCCTTTTATAATCCCAAATAGCAAAACACAAACGGGAATGACACTCCAGTCCACCCGCTAACTTTGACAAACTCAGGGTTTACAACAAGGCTAACAAATATCCTTATAGTACTGTTAGGAGGCAATCTTTACTTGGTTAAAAGAGCTTTTGTTGCAAAGCCTATGTTTTTGGGGTATGTTCTCACTTGTCTATTTTCAGGAGCCTCAGGATTGGTACACTTTGGTCCCTCTTGTCTGCCTTGAGCAGTAATAGCCTAGTCTGCTAAGGGCTGTAATAGTATGGTTTAATTATTGTCACTGGCTATATTGTGTGGATGGGGGGCTGTGGCTGGTGGCATGTGTTATACAGAAGTTCAGACTAGATGATCTGTTGGGATTTTTGGCCTTAAACTCTATGGCTGTGTCTACACTGGCCACTTATTCCGGAAAATCAGCCGCTTTTCCGGAATAACTTGCCAGCTGTCTACACTGGCCCCTTGAATTTCCAGAAAAGCACTGACGATCTACTGTAAAATCATCACTGCTTTTATGGAAAAACTATGCTGCTCCTGTTCGGGCAAAAGTCCTTTTCCGGAAAACTGTTCCGGAAAAGGGCCAGTGTAGACAGCACAGTACTGTTTTTTGCAAAAAAGCCCCAATCGCGAAAATAACGATCGGGGCTTTTTTGCGGAAAAGCGCGTCTAGATTGGCCACGGACGCTTTTCCGGAAAAAGTGATTTTCCAGAAAAGCATCCTACCAATGTAGACGCGCTTTTTCCGGAAATACTTATAACAGAAAACTGTTCCGTTTTAAGCATTTCCGGAAAAGGGTGCCAGTGTAGACGTACCCTATGACCAGGAGCAGGCTGGGAGATCAGACAAATATTCTAGTGGCTCTAACCCAGTCTGAACAAGACAGCTTCTGGTATTAAGATGAAGATGGTAAGCAAAGACAGTGGGGATGACAACCATGGTGGATAACTTTATTCCATCTCTTTTTCTTGTCTTTTAGTTGGCTGGCATTTGCCTCTCCCTAGCCAGTTTTGCAGTAGCTAGCTTTCTCCCTCAAATCTCTGTTTTGGGAGTGATGGCTGGAATAGCTCATCATCTCATTATTTTATCTACCAATTAGGTCCAGTTTTTGACATATCAGAGTATATTCCATAATCTTCTTGGTTACCAAGCATGATCTTAGCACACTCTTTGCAGTCTTTTTGTTCGGACTAATTCAGTCTTTGTCTCATTTTTGCACTTTTCCCCATAAACATGTATTATTATTTTATAAAATTTCACTGTCTTCTCACAGTTGAGCTTACAGCTAGGATAAATGTATAGCAATTATTACAATATCTGTTGGCCCATCTCAGACAGTAGTACTCATAACTCTCCAATAAGAACAATTGACTAATTCCTGATAATTACTAGTTCACAGTTGCAGTACAATGAATATGGGCCATGAGTTTAGGGAAGTATTTAGTTATTGTTCTGTTGTATCAGCAGTTTCAATTCTTGTTTGGATTTTTTACTTTTTCCTTACAAAAACAAAGAGAAATAAAAACTGAATCATAGTGTATCTTTGATTATTTTAATGTTTTTATGCACTACACTTTATCAATTTAGGGTTTAGGAAAGCAATAACTTTTAATGTTCTTTATAATATTGGTGGTTGTAGTTAATAATATACATTTATTTTCTTGAAAAAACAGCATACAATAGTCCAGAGCAATGAAGCACAACATGAGAAAAATGGTATTTTGGGGGTGGGTTGCATGGAGCAGTTGTTGTGTGTAGATGTGGGGAGAGGATTTGTGTAGGTGGAATGCAGCCCCCAGATTAAGAATCTATGTTCTAAAAATATTTTTGGACTATCTAGACTCCTTGGACCAGGGATCTGATTCCAAGCAAGGCTAACCTCATTCCTCCATTATTTTTATTTCCCTGTCTTGCACCATTTAATGTATGTCTTCTGTGGAGTGAAGTCCAGAGGTGCAGAGGCAAAACAGAGATACAAAATGCTCTGTGCAGATATTAAAGATTTTGTGGCCCACTGCATAAGACCATTCTTGCCCCAAACTACTTTTTCCACTGTGTGGCAGATGTTAGTCACTGCTGTGTTTCAGTCTGTGCATCAGTGTGTGTGTCTGCAGGGAAGGTGAGTGTGTGGTTTTGTGAATGTGGGTATGTGTAGGCATTGAGTATATAAATGTGTGTGTGATGGGTTATGTGTGTGTTGTGAGGAGTATGTGTGTGTGCGGAGTGACTATGAATACATGGGTAACTGGGGGTGGATAGTTGTGGTGTGTGGCCACTGTTGTAAGAGTGGCTAGATGGACCATTGGTCTGACCACGTTATCACTGTACTTTTGTTGTAGTGTGGCTGTGGGAGGTTGGGATGCATAGGTATGGGGGTTGTGATGTGTGGAGGTGAAAGTGGATTGGAAGTCTAGTGTGTGTGTGCATTGGGGGATGACTATAGGAGAGGTTGTGGGGTGTGGATGGTGGCAGACCAAGTAGCTTTGGGTATATGGGGGGGTGCAGATGTGTGTCAGGCTTGTTGGGTACAGGTGTGTGTGTGGCAGGTTTGCAGGCTGCAGATTTGTTTGTGTGTCTGGAGGTGAAAGTGTGTATGGGAGGCTTGTGGGGTGCAGATTTCTGTGTGCGTGCCTGGGGGTGCAAGTTTGTGTGTGTGAGGTTTGTGGGGTTCAGGGGTGTGTGTGTGCTTGGGAGTGCAAGTGTGTGTGTGGGAGGTTTGTGGGGAGCAGATTTGTGAATGCTTGGATATGCAGATATGCGTGGAAGGTTTGTGGGGTGCAGATTTGTTTGTGTGTGTGTGCGCCTGGGGGTGTAACTGTGTGTGGGAGGCTTGTGCGGTACAGGTTTTGTGTGTGCCTGGGGGTGTAGCTGTGTGTGGAAGGTTTGTGGGGTGCAGGTTTGTGTGTGTGCCTGGGGCTGCAGATGTGTGTGTGAGGTTTGTGGGGTGCAGGTTTGTGTGTGTGCCTGGGGCTGCAGATGTGTGTGGGAGGTTTGTGGGGTGCAGATTTGTGTGTGTGCTTGGGGGTGCAGATGTGTGTGGGAGGTTTGTGGGGTGCCGGTTTGTGTGTGTGCTTGGGGGTGCAGATGTGTGTGGGAGGTTTGTGGGGTGCAGGTTTGTGTGTGTGCCTGGGGGTGCAGATGTGTGTGGGAGGCTGGTGGGGTGCAGATTTGTGTGTGTGCCTGGGGGTGCAGACGTGTGTGGGAGGCTTGTGGGGTGCAGATTTGTGTGTGTGCTTGGGGGTGCAGACGTGTGTGGGAGACTTGTGGGGTGCAGATTTGTGTGTGTGCTTGGGGGTGCAGATGTGTGTGGGAGGTTTGTGGGGTGCAGATTTGTGTGTGTGCTTGGGGGTGCAGATGTGTGTGGGAGGTTTGTGGGGTGCAGATTTGTGTGTGTGCTTGGGGCTGCAGATGTGTGTGGGAGGATTGTGGGGTGCAGATGTGTGTGTGTGCCTGGGGGTGCATATGTGTGTGGGAGGTTTGTGGGGTGCAGATGTGTGTGTGTGCCTGGGGGTGCAGATGTGTGTGGGAGGTTTGTGGGGTGCAGGTTTGTGTGTGTGCCTGGGGGTGCAGATGTGTGTGGGAGGTTTGTGTGGTGCAGATTTGTGTGTGTGCCTGGGGCTGCAGATGTGTGTGGGAGGATTGTGGGGTGCAGATGTGTGTGTGTGCCTGGGGGTGCATATGTGTGTGGGAGGTTTGTGGGGTGCAGATTTGTGTGTGTGCCTGGGGGTGCAGATGTGTGTGGGAGGTTTGTGGGGTGCAGATGTGTGTGTGTGCCTGGGGGTGCAGATGTGTGTGGGAGGTTTGTGGGGTGCAGGTTTGTGTGTGTGCCTGGGGGTGCAGATGTGTGTGGGAGGTTTGTGGGGTGCAGATGTGTGTGTGTGCCTGGGGGTGCAGATGTGTGTGGGAGGTTTGTGGGGTGCAGGTTTGTGTGTGTGCCTGGGGGTGCAGATGTGTGTGGGAGGTTTGTGGGGTGCAGATTTGTGTGTGTGCTTGGGGCTGCAGATGTGTGTGGGAGGATTGTGGGGTGCAGATGTGTGTGTGTGCCTGGGGGTGCATATGTGTGTGGGAGGTTTGTGGGGTGCAGATTTGTGTGTGTGCCTGGGGGTGCAGATGTGTGTGGGAGGTTTGTGGGGTGCAGATGTGTGTGTGTGCCTGGGGCTGCAGATGTGTGTGGGAGGTTTGTGGGGTGCAGCTGTGTTGGGGTTGTGTATGGGGGGACTGTAGGTGTACGGGGGGGGTGTCATTCCGTCCGGGGCTCTGTGCTAGCCCGCGCAATCCGGGTCGCCCCCCCGTAGCCGCACGGGCCGGGGCGCGTGCCCGCTGCCAGCGCTGCGGCACCTTCGTCCTTCCAGGGCCCAGCCCAGCGCACGCGACGGCGGCGGCTCTGCCAGGGCCCGGCTGCCCCCTGGCGGCGAGAGCGGGTCACTCCACCGCTGGCGAGGCCGGGCTCGCTCCCGCGCGCGGGGCGGGCGGAGGAGGGGACACATGTGTTCCAAGCACAGCCCTCGCGCGCGCGCTGACCGTTAACGGCCTGCCGCTGGGCGGAGCGCGCGTGCAGCTTGAGGGGGGGGAGGGGCAACTTAGCGGGAGGGGGCGCTGAAGAGGGAGGGCCCCTTTCCTAGTGCTGTGGGGGTAGGTCATAGGCGTGTCTGGGGGGCAGTGGGTGGGGGTGGTTATTGCATGCCAAGCCCTCCAGGCGCTGGGGATGGAAGTCACTGGGGTTTGCTGCCTATTGCATAGCATGCCCCCAGGGGATAGTGCTGGGGGGGGGGGCAGGGTGTATGTTTGGGGGCGCTCTGTGTGGTGCATGGGGGTCCCTTGGGACTATCCACCAGGCTCTTCAGGCAGAGAGGCTGCAGGGGTGCAATGGGGTCGAAAGACTGTGTGGGGTGCTGGTAGGAATGATTAGGATCTGGTGGGCACTCGTTTCCCTTGAGAGAGGGATAATCCCCTCAGAGATGGGGTGAGGTGGGGCGTTTGGACCCCCCCCCCCCCGTTCACACTGGTTGCTGCAAGGTAGAGGGTGGTTAGAAGGGGCTTGGCGTGAATAACGGGTCATTTGTAAAGCCAGGCATGGGTACAAAATGCGTATCTGCCTCTGTATCTGGAAAAAAGGAACCGCAGATAATCTGCATCGACATCTGTGGATGCGGATCCCCGTGGATTTGCAAGGCTCTAGTCACCTGCCCCTTCCCAGTATATTTGTTCAAAGAGCTCCCAGTTTCCTGGCACTAACTCAGGGGTGGGCAATAAGATGGCAGTGCAGGACACTGCTTCCCGCAGCTTCCATTGGCTGGGAACAGCAGTTTGCAGCCAACCGAAACTGCAAATGCTCATACCTGTGGAGGTGCAGATAAATACAGGGGCAGCCACCCAACCGGGGGCTAATCCTGGCAAACCACATCCAGTCTATAAGATGGTTATTTCTTGCCACTGCATTAACTTGCTCAGCCTCAGTGTCTGCTGGGTGAGTGCCGTTCCGTTTGACATAGAGGGAACAGGCTACAATGAGTGAAGCTGAAGATAGAACCCAGGAGTCCTGTCTGCTTCACCCATTGAAAACCACATTTCCAGATCACACTTTCAGAGCCAAGAATAGAGCCCAGGAATCCTGACTCTGGGCCCTGGCTCTCACCACAAAGTCAGGCTTCCTTAGACAGTAATGTTTTTCACTGATAGTTCCTGATTCTGGTACTAATAGCTCCATAGACAGAATTATTTTCATCTGAGTGCAGTGACTATCTGATCTTGAGTATGGAACTGTTCTCAGAATGCCTGAACTATTGTACATAGCCTGGCACACAATTGTTGTGACAGATTGTTTCTTCAGTTCATGCTTAATGCAGTTGTGCTCCTCTTGCCACCCTTCAGTTGAGGCTTTAGCTTCAGCTTTCATAAAGTGAGAATCTATGGAGATTATATGTTGTCAACCTATTTTATAGTCTCTTATTTTTCAGTTAAACAAGATAAAATTATGTACTTATCAAATGTGATATTACATTTTTTGTCAGGTAACAATGACAAGTAATAAAATAAAATCTGATGAAAATAGAAGTAAGCGTAGAAAAGAGATGGAGGTGAGTTGTTTTCTCAGGCTTTGATTGGGGAGAGGAATGGACAGGGGAACCCTTCTAGGGATGAGGGGAGCTCAGTTGAAATGTGCATCCAGTCATTGCTCTCTTCACTGAAACTGCCATGGATAACTATTCAGTCCACCATATTATTCCATGTAAGCTACCAAAGAGTTGTATGGTTTTCTTGAGTGCAATAGGAGATAACAGAATAAAGTTTTTGCTTTTCAAGACAAACAAAATGTAACTTACATATGGCTGCATTTCTCTGTAGGGCTTATCCTGATTGAAAGCAAAACATGAACTATCAAGGTGCATCTACACTGCACATGTAGGTCAAAATAAGATACACAATTTGAGCTACACAAATTGTGCACCTTATTTTGATCTAATTTTGACATAAACCGCTATTCCAAAATGTTCCTCAATCCTTGTGGAAAGAGGGTTACAGTGACATCGGAATAGCAAGCCCATTGTTTTGAAATCTATCTCAAAATAACGGTCTGGTTCAAAAGACATAGAATAGCTAGAGGTATCCCGAAATAGCACCGCAGCCTAGACATACCCTTAAAGAAAATGGTTGTCTATTGAACCAGTCAAATATCTCAAGTCAGTGTTGAAAACAGACTTTAATTTCATCCATCCCCATAAATCATCTTGCTTTCCATATATAGGAATTGTCTGAATGGTTAGATCCTTTTTGTGTCTTTTCATTTCATTGAGTGTTAATGTAGCATCATTTTGCAGCACAGCTATGCAACATATGCCAGACTTGTCCCTGTTTGAGTTGTGGGAAAATCTGAGAAACTATCCCATATTGCCTTATCTGTTGGTGCTCAGAGCAGAAGATTATTGTTTTTTATATGGCACCATGTATTTTAGAGTGTCCTTTGGCAAGATACCGGGGAGACAGACTAGATGGTTTATGAGGTTTTATCTCTACAGCAAGACAAGACCTCATATTCTAACTTGATGATCACATTACCTGTTCACATTCACAATACACTCACATGGGTAAGAACATAAGTTGCGTGTGAAGTCACCGTACTATAACCTTAATTTAAAATAAAATCCAAAATACAGTCCCCACATTTTTTTGATAAAAATTATTTTTGCGAAGTTTCAAATTCCTAAGAACCTGCACTAGCATGCATTTTCCCCCATGTGTTTTGTTACTAGAATGAAGCTTCAGAAAGTCCGCAGCTGTCCTCTCTTGAAAGACCAGACTTGGCTCTTTCTGAAAGCTCACAGTCACTTTACAATCCCGAGGCACTGGAAAAGGTTTTAAATGGTGATGTATTAAAAATATTCAGATTACTCAGACATAAATGTTGACATGAACCAGACGATTCAAGCTTTTGAAATAAAATATTTGTATTAACAGATATAAACAAGGAAATTAATAACCTGTTGTCAAAATATGCCCACATTTTAAGGCAAGTCAGTTTTAAACTTTTTATACATTTTTATATACTTAAAATATAAGCATCATTCTGCTTATGGGATCATTCTTGTTTCTTATAATATTTTTAGTCTATCTACTTGTCAACCTTGAGAGTGGATTTGATGCAGTGTGGTTTGATGGACTAATGGTTTTAACTGCATGTGATGTAATTCTCCTCCTGATGCAACCTCATAGTTCTGAGTAGTGTTAGAATGTTGCCAGCTTTATCACAAAGCTTTCTTTTAAATCTTAGAACAAAATACAGAACCTACCTTTTGCCTACAAGCTTACACTGAAATATAAATATGCACAGTTTTTTAACTAAAAAATACAAAATAAGAAACTACCTCTGTCATTCATGTTAAAATTCGACACTTACCAACAAGGACTTAACAAGTCTTTGAACTTTCTCACCCATTATCAAGACAGTTTCCCCAATTATCACCTGTAATACCATTAACTCACAAACATCCCACTCTCCCTACCTTTAATATCAGCAATTCACAGACACTTACCTTCCTTCCTCCCCCTTCCCACCCCCCCGCATCCTCCTTCTGTTCTGCAATGTGATTTGTCCTTTTCATATTTGTTCATTTTTTTTAAATTGTATCCTTTGGTATATATGGTTGTGACTACTTTCTTCCACTATTTGATCTGAGGAAGTGGGTCTGGCCCACGAAAGCTCATCATCTAATAAACCATCTTGTTAGTCTTTAAAGTGCTACATTGTCCTGCATTTTGCTTCAACTACCCCAGACTAACACGGCTACATCTCTATCACTACCTCTGTAAGTAACATCAGGACAGGAAGACAAAAATATTTTAACATTTTTTTTAACTGATGGAAGGCACTTTGGTACTACAGCAAAGAGTGCTAATATAAGAACCTAGAATATGTAAAGGTGGGATATGGTGTGGTGAAGTTTGGTGGAGTGTCTGCAGTGTCAAGAAACTGTGGAAGAAAAAGATCAACCCTAAATCCTGAAATAACAAACTCCTGTATTATTCTATGAAATTAAAGAGGTAATTTAGTCATATATTCTGCTGACTGATAGTCAACAAATTTAAAAGCAAAGCATTGAAGCAATTCTAAATATCAGTAGTAGCTGAGAATGTTAATATTTTTTAAGTATTAATTTTAACATTAGTTTTTTTAATTAAGTGATAGAGCAGCAGTGGATGCTTCTTATGTACAAGAGCTTGATGGAATCTTGAAAGAAGCAAGGATCATAGAAAATCATTTGAAGCAGAAGAGAGAGAGTCTGAGGAACAGGTTCACAGTCATTGCAAACACTTTGCAAAGCTAAAATTGATTTTGTCTGGAAAATAAGTTGAATGTAGGGCACAGAGTGTTGGTTATGTATGGTGTTGTGTACTAGAACATAAATTGTATGAAAGATGCAGGGTGTCATACTCACATTAGTATCTTTCAGTTCAGGCAAATTTTTACATTTTTGGAAGCAGCATATTTTATTGAAATATAACAAAAAATCAAAACAAAGACAATAGATACTATTTAGTGCAGTGTTAATTAGTGATACAAGGCACTGATCTCTGTTATAAAACCCATGCCTTCAAGGGTTTTTTTTTAAATCAACTGATAAGTTTATCATCTTTGATGACTTGCTGACCCACTGTTTACACAGAGCCTTGGGTTTCCTTCCCTTGAGCATTCTGAAAAGATGGGAAGAACAAAATAAAGGGATCTTTGAGTTAGTAGATTTCAAGGGTTTGGATCTATCACAGAAGAACAGAAGTGGGCAGGACTTTGATACTAAAATCTAGGATTTTATCAAACATTGTCATGACTAAACTTTTCTCCCAGAACATATGTGACATCCTTTAACAAACTTCGCTAACAGTATACATGAAAATAGTCTTTAAATTGTTTTTTCACTTACTGATTTCTGTTATTGTTTGTTTCTATATGGTGGATTTAATTCTACAAACAATTCTTACAAGAATAAAGTATTGTTTGAGGTCTTAGAATATATAGAAAGGAAGGAAGCTTGGGAATGAGGGAGCTAAAAGGATCTTATTCTGGAAGGGTGCAAAATACCTTTTTACAATGTTTATTTGAAAATACACTTTAGCTCTTCTGTTGATTTTAAATGAATTAAAGGGCAAGATTTACAATGCTTTGGGTCACATGGTCAAATCCCCATGTAATATGTTGAAAATTAACCCCATACTATGTCAGTATTGTGTGGCATATATACAGTTTACTTAATACTTGAATAGTATTTGGACAGTTTTTCTGCACTATCTGTTGACTGAGTTCAAACAATAAAATGTACAAGGCATCAACTGTGCTAAGCTAATGTAAGAAAAAGAACCACTAGAAAGTCCTGTAGGTTGGTGCCTAAATAGCTTTGAAAATCTGAGCCCTGATCTACTTCTTACTGTGTATCCATTTTATAAGAATATTACATTAGCTTAACAATTTTATGTTATCTTTTAAAATACATTATTACATTGCTCTTAATGGGTACTGTAAAAGGTTAATTTAGGAGAATGGGAGAGATGTATAAAACAACTAGAGTTTGTAGAATGCCATGGTAGCTGCAGTTTACAACCTTCATAAACTTAATTTTACACATGACATCACTGTTAATATTTAATGTTCACTATTCTGGATTGTATGTTTGTCTTGTCATACCTTCCACCTTAATTTAGACAAAATCAAAATGTGAAGACGGAAGATATTCTCCACCTTGATTTACAAATAATACTAATTAATATAATATTTTTGTTTACTACTCTAAAATGTTTATCTTAGACTAAGAATTTGGCTCTCTTTAAAAAAGGGAAATTGCAAAATTATGGTTAATCATAGTTTCACAAAACTCCATCCAAAATGTTTCCTTGGACAGGTCAGCACTCTTGTTACTGAATTTAGAAACCTAAATCCTTATTTAAGCACCTAAATAAATGGTGCCAAGAAATCCATTGGTGCCAAGAATTCAGTGTCCATTAAAGTCAAGGGGAGTTAGTCACAGGTGCTCACATCTGTGGTAATCAGGCCATTTATTTAGATGCCTGACTATGGATTTAGATGTTCTCAGGCATGCCAGTTGAAAATTTTGGCTGAAACATTTATAGTATCAGTAAAAATTAGAGCTCATGAAAGACCCATTGGAACACATTGTTAAAATTCTTTGCCAGTAACATTATTTTTACAGAGCACTGTCCAATACCATTACGTCTGCAATGCTTTGCAAAATTTAAAGATGTTATGAAATCTATTTAATATGAGTATAATTTGTAGATATAAGTGCATGTCTTTCAAGTATGATTGCACAGTCAGGCTCTAAGGTGCAATTAAATGCAAGGTATTCATTTCTGAAGAATCATCATTAGTTTTGTGTAGTCATGTCTCATGTAACTTGTTCTTTTTGCATCTGAGCTGTTTCATGTAAAATATCATTCATAACCTATGTCACCCAAGTTATAAGAGTCTGCAGATGTTACATGTTAGGACTTTGTTCTAGTGACTGTGCTTTATAGTCCAAAAACATATTGAAGATAAAATCATTTGTCATGTCCATAGTTATGCTTCATAGTTAAGTGGATTGCCAAAAACAATAAAAAAATCTTATGATACGTTTTGTTTTTTTTTAAAGTGCAGACACGAAGTTTGCCTGATTTTGAAATAGTCACTTATGTGCATTTCTGCAGTGCTTATCACCATATTATTTGGGTAGCAAATAAACAGAAATAAAGATCGATTCAGTTCCTCCAAAGAAGACCAAAGCAGGCATCTCATACTTATGTACATTTAGGCAACTACCTAAAGAAATATTATCAACTTGATTTTTTAAAAATGAATTTTGTAAAGGTTCAGCTTCTGATAAAATGTTATTTAAAATAGTATGTCCTGAATCTTTAGAACATTTCATTCAAGTAAAACGTTTCTCCTTCCTTTGATGGTTTGGAATGTCTGGGAAGTCAGCTGAGATGCTTAAGATACCACTGAGACTGCCTCTCAGTTAACCTGGGCCCCCTTTTACCTGGTCTTGCTTAGCCAGGCTCTCAAGCCTCCTTCAGCAAAGTACAAAGGCAGAGATACAGATGAGTTCTGGGAGGACTCAATTTAAGGGACACCCACAGGAAGGCCAAGTCTTTTCACACAGTCCATTGTTCTAGCTGATGAGCCCTACCTTGCTTTTACCTTGAAGTGTCATCTGTAAAGCAGCAATATGAAATTCAGATACACAGATCAATATTCCTAACTTCAGATTCAAAAATGATAAATGCATACAAATGGAATTATCATATTAATCAAATCATAATCTTTCTAATTATACCTTACATGAGCCATCCTACATAAAGCATATCTCAATTATGTTATATTCATATCATAAGCATGTTTTCATAAAGCATATGAATGCCATGCCACATTTATCTATTGATTTTATAAGTCTTGTCATCTGTGTAAAAACTGATTGACTAGCTAAGTTCATGTTTCAATTTTTCTTAGTTGAAAAAAGAATCTGCAGTAACAACCTTATTAGCTAAAAGTATCAGAGTGCTCTTTCTGTGTGCCTGTTGGCTGCTGTTAGTGTTCTGCACTGCTCCTATAGGGTAGGTCTAAACTACAGAGAAGATCAAAGCTGCTGCTGTCAATCTTTCAGGATTTGAATTAGCAGGTCTAGTGAATTTGCGGCCACCATGCCACCGCAGAGAGTCTATCAAGAGTTTTTTCTATTCCGTAATGTCCCTGTGCATGAGATAGGGATAATAACTCTTGCCTAAGTACTGTGGGCATAATTAAAACTGGAATTTCTTCGTCACTCAATGATTCTGTCTGTCTCTGTGCCATGATTATTCCTGTATGGTGCTTAAAGATTCTATAATTCTTAAATTTCTCTTAGTTTCATGATTTCTTGATCTGAAGTTTGTAATTTTAGAATGTCCATCATTTCCTTATCACCTGCTGGTTCAACTGAGTTAATCACTTCAGAGGCTACTCTCCATGATTGATTCGGGGGTAATGTTGCTGCCTTTTTTGCTAGTTGATCTGCACGGTTATTGAAATTAGAAATTTCCTCTTGATTTTTCTGGTGTGCTCTCAATTTAAACAGGTAAGTTTTTCCTTTCCGCGACTTTGCCAAGTTCCATGCATGGTTTAATAAGTTGGCATGTGCTACCGGTTTATTATTGGTTGTGCACATTCTGCGTTCCCTCCACACCAGCATCCAATCAATAAGCGGTCTGAGTACCCAGAGTCCATGCAAATAGTGATTTTTTGTTCCGAAGGGCTGTTTTCAAGAGCTAAGATCACTGAGAGGATTTCCACAGCTTGTGCAGATGTGACCAAAATAGTCTTTAGTATTTTAGTTTCCGAGGCCACATGTAATGCTGCTGCCCCCACGGATAACTGTCCATTATACCTAAGGCAGCTTCCGTCCACCACCCATATATTATTAGGAGTATAGTCTTTGCTCAACTCATATTTATCCACTAAAAAAAATGGTGATGTTTCTGTAGGAATCTTGATGCCAGGGATTGGACATTCATGACTGTTAAGTTCGGTAGGTGAAACAGGATGACAGAGTAGAGCTGGAGCCATATTATAGGTCTTGGAAGGTTCAATTTTAACTCGGTGATTCATTAAAGCTAAAGTCCATTGGGCTATTCTAGGGTGGCTTACCTGCCCATTATTTGCTCGACCAGATATTATGTATCGTACGGGAGTATGACAAGTTCTTAATATGACAGGTGCCATTCCCACAATGTATTCCCAATGTTGTAAGGCCCAGACAAGCACCAATACCTCTTTTTCGCAGCTACTATACTGCTGTTCCAGGAGTGGGAAGGCCTTGTTTGGACACAGACTGGCTAACCTTGTGAGGAGGGCTTTAAACTAGGTTTGTCGGGGGCAGGTGAGCAAAGCCCACAGGTAAGTGCTGAATGTGCGGGACTGGGAGATGGGTTGGAAATGGGGGGGACTACGGCCTATAATGGCAAGGAGAAAGGAGGGTCAGGGCACAACAGGGAGGCAAGATCAAATCAGTATCTTAGATGCCTATATACAAATGCGAGAAGTATGGGTAATAAGCAGGAAGAACTGGAATTGCTAACCAATAAATACAACTATGATATCATTGGTATTACAGAAACCTGGTGGGATGGGACGCATGATTGGAATATTGGTATGGAAGGGTACGGCTTGCTCAGGAAGGACAGACAGGGAAAAAAGGGAGGAGGGGTTGCCTTGTATATTAAAAATGTACACACTTGGACTGAAGTGGAGATGAACGTAGGAGATAGCTGTGTAGAGAGTCTCTGGGTTAAGCTAAAAGGGGTAAAAAACGAGGGTGATATCATGCTAGGAGTCTACTACAGGCCACCTAGCCAGGTGGAAGAGGTGGATGAGGCCTTTTTTAAACAATTAACAAAACTATCCAAAGCCCAAGATTTGGTGGTGATGGGGGACTTCAACTATCCAGACATATGTTGGGAAACTAACACAGCGAGGCACAGGCTATCCAATAAGTTTCTGGACTGCATTGGAGACAACTTTCTGTTTCAGAAGGTTGAAAAAGCTACCAGAGGAGAAGCTGTTCTGGATTTGGTTTTAACAAATAGGGAGGAACTAGTTGAGAACTTGAAAGTGGAAGACAGTATAGGGGACAGTGATCACGAAATAATAGAGTTCATGATCTTAAGGAAAGGTAGAAGGGAGACCACCACAATTGAGGTTATGGATTTCAGGAAGGCAGATTTTGATAAGCTCAGAGAACTTGTAGGTAAGGTCCCATGGGAAGCAAGACTGAAGGGAAAAACAACTGAGGAGAGTTGGAAGTATTTCAAAGGGACGTTGTTAAGGGCCCAAAAGCAAACAATTCCGCTGTGTAGGAAAGATAGAAAATATGGCAAAAGACCAGCTTGGCTTAACAAGGAGATCTTGCATGATCTCAAAATAAAAAAGGAGTCATATAAAAAATGGAAACTAGGACAACTAACAAAGGAGGAATATAGGCAAGCAACACGGGAATGCAGGGGCAAGATTAGAAAGGCAAAGGCACAAAATGAGATCAAACTAGCTACAGGCATAAAGGGAAACAAGAAGACCTTTTATAAATACATTAAAAGCAAGAGGAAGACCAAGGACAGGGTAGGCCCACTGCTTAGCGAGGAGGGAGAAGCAGTAACAGGGAACTTGGAAATGGCGGAGATGCTCAATGACTTCTTTGTTTCGGTCTTCACCGAGAAGTCTGGAGGTGTGCCTAACGTAGTGAATACAAGCAGAGAGAGGGTAAGTTTAGAAGATAGGATACACAAAGAACAAGTTAAAAATCACTTAGGAAAGTTAGATGTCAGCAAGTCACCAGGTCCTGATGAAATGCATCCCAGGATACTCAAGGAGCTGATAGAGGAGGTATCTGAGCCTTTAGCTATGATCTTTGAAAAATCATGGCAGACAGGGGAGATTCCAGAAGACTGGAAAAGGGCAAATATTGTGCCCATCTATAAAAAGGGGAATAAGAACAACCCAGGAAATTATAGACCGGTCAGTTTAACGTCTGTCCCAGGGAAGATAATGGAGCAGGTAATTAAGGAAATCGTATGCAAACACTTGGAAAGTAATAAAGTGATAGGGAATAGCCAGCATGGGTTTGTGAAGAACAAGTCATGCCAAACTAATCTGATAGCTTTCTTTGAAAAGATAACGAGCCTTGTGGATAAGGGAGAAGCGGTGGATGTCATATACCTAGACTTTAGTAAGGCATTTGATACGGTCTCGCATGATATTCTTATTGATAAACTAGGCAAATATAACTTAGATAGGGCCACGATAAGGTGGGTGCATAATTGGCTGGATAACCGTAGTCAGAGAGTTGTTGTTAACGGTTCTAAATCCTGCTGGAAAGGGATAACAAGTGGAGTTCCTCAAGGGTCTGTTTTGGGACCCGTACTATTCAATATCTTCATCAATGATGTAGATATTGGGATAGAGAGTACTCTTATTAAGTTTGCAGATGATACCAAACTGGGTGGGGTTGCAACTTCTTTGGAGGATAGGGACATAATTCAAAATGACCTTAGCAAGTTAGAGAAATGGTCAGAGGTAAACAGGATGAGGTTTAATAAGGAGAAATGCAGAGTGCTCCACTTAGGAAGGAACAATCAGTTCCATACATACAAGATGGGAAGCGACTGTCTAGGAAGGAGCATGGCGGAAAGGGATCTAGGGGTCATAGTGGACCACAAGTTGAATATGAGTCAACAGTGTGATGCTGTTGCAAAAAAAGCAAATATGATTCTAGGTTGTATCAACAGGTGTGTTGTAAGCAAAACTCGTGAAGTCATTCTGCCGCTCTATTCTGCACTAGTTAGGCCTCAGCTGGAGTACTGTGTCCAGTTCTGGGCGCCACATTTCAAGAAAGATGTGGAGAAATTGGAAAGGGTACAGAGAAGAGCGACAAGAATGATTAAAGGTTTAGAGAACATGACCTATGAAGCCAGGCTTCATGAACTGGGCTTGTTTAGTTTGGAAAAAAGAAAATTAAGGGGGGACATGATAGCGGTTTTCAAATATCTAAAAGGGTGTCACAAGGAGGAAGGCGAAAATTTGTTCCTCTTGGTTTCTGAGGACAGGACAAGGAGTAATGGGCTTAAAGTGCAGCAGGGGAGGTTTAGATTGGACATTAGGAAAAAATTCCTAACTGTCAGGGTGGTCAAATATTGGAATAAATTGCCAAGGGAGGTGGTGGAATCTCCCTCTCTGGAGATATTTAAGAACAGGTTAGATAGACATCTGTCAGGGATGGTGTAGACGGAGCTTGGTCCTGCCTTGAGGGCGGGGGGCTGGACTCGATGACCTCTCGAGGTCCCTTCCAGTCCTATTATTCTATGATTCTATGATTCTATGATCTGATAGGGTTCAAGATCCATAAGCAACTGGCTTGATGGAGGTTCCTTTCATTTGTAACAATACTGAACCAATGGCTTCTTTTCCTGTCAATAATTGAAGGCTAAATTCCTTATTAGAGTCTGGATAGGCCAGAGCAGGTACTTGCATTAAGGCAGTTTTTAGTTGTACGAATGCTTCCTATTCTTGATTACCCCATTGCCATGGTTGGGTTTTCTTCAACAATTTATACAAAGGTTTGGCTTTTAATCCGAAGTTTTCAATAAAGTCTCTGCTGAATCCCAACAGTCCTAGGAACGTTCTTAATGTGTGGACATCCACAGGGGCAGGTAAACTTGATATCATTTTCACTTGATCTTGATTTGGTTTTCTGCCTTCCTGTCCCAATTTTACTCCTAAATAAGTGAACTTTTTCTGTATAAGTTGAGCTTTCAATGTATTTATCAAAAATCCTGCCTGCTTCAGTGTCTTTAATACCTCATCCAGAACCTTTAAATTGGTTTCTCGATCTTCCGTAGCTATCAAGATGTCATCTACGTAACTCACCATGTGTTGGGCATATTTCATATCTTTCCATAGATTGGATGCAATTTGATGGCATATTGTTGGTGCATTATGAAATCGCTGAGGTACTCATGTAAAAATAAATTGTTGATTTTGATAAGTGAACGTGAATTTGTACCATGATTCCAGATTTAATGGAATTGAGAAAAATGCATTGGGTATATCAAGGACTGTGAACCACCGAGCTCCACTAGCGATTTGTGCCATAATTTCTGGAGCCATCCTGGGTTTTACCTTATTTAATTCTCTAAAGTCCACAGTCAGACTCCATGATTTCTCATCTGCCTTTTTTACTGGCCATATGGGAGAATTGCATGGGCTGGTGCATTTGACGATGACTCATTGGGACAACAATGCTTGTATAGTGTCCTCTATTCCTTTCTCTGCTTCCGTGGGGAATCTGTATTGTTTAATTAGCTTTGCTTCTGGTCCTTGTACTGAAATGGATTGTTGTACCTTTCCACAGCTAAGTTTGTGTTGTGCAAAAATTTCTAGATGTTTATTTACTATTTCTTGAATTTCAGGTTCCCATTCAGGCATGGTGATTTCTTGACACACCTTTACTGCTCCCAAACGGTGGGATGAAGATATCAAAGTCACAACTTCTTCTATGTTATTAGTCTTATAGATACACTTATTTGGCAGATCAATCACCAGTCCACATTTCCTAATTAGATCTATACCAATGATTCCAGTATTATCGAGTTCCTGTAGACCCATAGTATTGGTTATCCACAAAGATCCTATTCGGCATTGTACATCCTTAATAAATGGTGTTACAGATGATTTACCATTGTACGATTGAAGAGTCTTAAGGTGATCAATAGTTACAGCTTTGATTGATGGTACTTGTTTGGTGCAAATCAGGCTAATGAATGCTCCAGTGTCCACAAGTGCCCGTTGTTGGATGGTACCGAACTCCCCATAATATTCCATTTCTATAATTAGTCTTCCGTATAAATCAAAAGATAATGTTGTTATTATATCCATAGCTGGGGGCTGGGAAGTTCGGCCTCTTCACTTCATATCATGGTGGTTCTCACAGTCTGATTAAAAATGGCGGTGGGTCCCACGGTCTGATTCAAAATGCCGGTGGTCTTGCTCCTCCGGTACGGAACCAATATGGTGACGCTCTTGAGACCTGGAAGAATGTTCACAAGATGGCGGCTCTCTACAAAATGGTGGTGCTAGTTCACTGATCATTGCTGGTTTTCCTTCCCAATACACCAGTTCTTTAAAAATTGAGTCTATGTTCATGATTTTAGTTTTTTCCCAAGGTAGGTATTTAGATAACCTTTGAGATAAGACCTTTCTGGTGGCAAAAACATCTTCTCTTTTGCCCACCAAAGTCCTAGGCTGAAAACCAGGCTTGTTTTTCCCTTTGCCCTTTTGATCACTTTTAGGTGGCATTGCAGCTTGCTGACTACCATCACTTACAGCAGATATCTTTTTTGGGTGCTGTTTAAATCCTGCATTGGCTAACTGCTGCAGCTCAAAGACTTCTCACAGCTTTTCCTCCATTACATGATAGGAGAAGCCACATAATCAAAACCCCCTAATTCCAGTTTAAGAGCTGGCAGCAAGCCTTGATAACATATTTTCCTAAATTGGCGAGTGTCACAGTCTAATCTAGCATCCCTCTGAACTCCCAGTCCTGCCAGCCAGTATAATAACTTTTTTCTCATCATACACTGATCAGGCTTCTCAACTTCCCCTTGTTGATTTACATACAGCATACCTAATATATCTTCGTGAGGAAAATACAAATTATATACAGATCTATATAATACAATTTGTTCTATATTAGAATTATTAACAACCTGGT
Source organism: Pelodiscus sinensis (assembly GCF_049634645.1). NCBI lineage: Eukaryota > Metazoa > Chordata > Testudines > Trionychidae > Pelodiscus > Pelodiscus sinensis. The sequence goes on from NC_134736.1 coordinate 7,006,177, forward strand.
AGGGTAAGGCAAGAAAATCCTCCACTGGCATGCACTCCTTCAACAACATAACCATGACCTCAGGAGCCAGATTTGGAGTAACACAAAAAGTCAAGCCAACCAGTTGAGCACCTTTTCTCTATTGCAAGGCCCCATATTTTTGCCTAGGGCTCTTGTTTGCTCGGGGGTGAGCACCTTTTGTTCCTGCTTGTGTGATGGCGCGTTGGGGGTTCCCCGTCTCCTGCACCCCGAAATGGCACAAACAGACTGCACCAGCCGGTGGAATAGAGGAAGTTTATTGCCTCTCCAGGATACAGCATAGCACAGATGTAGTCTGGTCACAGAGCTGGGCTAGGATGCCTCAGGCCCCCTTGAGTTGGGGGGAGACTGGGCCCCTAAACTCCAGCTCCTCTCCCTAGGCTGTCTCCTCCATCCTCACAGACAGCCAGCAACCAACTAACTCCCTTCCAGCCCTGCCCCCCAGCCAGGGCAGCATTCACCTTCCTTTGTTCCTCTCCATGGGGGGTGTCTGGCCACTGGTTCAACAAGTTTGGCATTACCTTGGCCTAGTGAGGTTTTCCCTGCTGGGTCTTGCTCCAGACAGCAGAGGTCACCACATCCCAGCAAGTACCCCCACTACGTCACAGCTTGATTACAGGCTGTGGCTGCCCTGGATATTGTACTACTGTGGTAGTTATGGGCAGGGATGGCCCTAGATTAGCTGCCAGCATCTGGCGCCCTAGGTGAACCATGCAATTGGCGCTCCCCCGCCTCCAAACCCCTCAACGATATTGTGCCACCATTTGGCGCCCTATTTAACTTGGTGCCCTAGGCGATCTCCTAGTTCGCCTATATGGACGGGCCGCCCCTGGGTGCCATCCATTCAGATCTCTCTACCTCTCCTTCATATGAAGGGGGCGCAGATGGAACACACTCATGACTCTCAGGACCTTCCCCAACCAGTTGGTTTTATCAAATTGGGGTGGGATAGCTGCCACCACTCCCTTTGCCTGCTGCTGCAGCTTAGTAATATCCCTCTGGCATTGAGTGTGATCTCCCACAGCCCTGATATTATTTGCTTCTTAAGAAGCTGCTGGACTGTGGCCTGTGAGTCATTTAACTGGGCATTTTGCTCAAGGATAGCCTCCTCCACCTGGTCATTTCTGAGGCTCAGTTCTGAAACCTTTGCCTCTAATTGGGATATTTTTACATTCAGGCCTTGTATTAAGGTTCCCCTGGACTCTATATCCAAAACCTTTTGTTTTAGCTGACCTTCTAAGGTGGTTACCTGCTCAGCGGCTTTCTCATGAAGGGTTCTCAGTGATTTTAGCTGAGAAGCCAGTTCTCGGCTCACTATGGCCAACTCGTAGAGCAAAGCTCTCTTCTTGTGTTTTTTATTGGGGTTGGGTTTGGCCTCATTATACTTCTCCCAAAGATCTCCAAATTTCACGAACGAATCCTCTCCCTTTAATGACTCTTAAATGGTTAGCAGGTTTTAAACTAATAAAAGAAAGTTCTTCACACAGCATGTAGTCAACCTGTGGAACTCCTTGCCAGAGGAGGCTGTGAAGGCTAGGACTATAACAGAGTTTAAAGAGAAGCTAGATAATTTCATGGAGGTTAGGTCCATAAAAGGCTATTAGCCAGGGGATAGAAATGGTGTCCCTGGCCTCTGTTTGTCAGAGGCTGGAGAAGGATGGCAGGAGACAAATCGCTTGATCAGTGTCTCTGGTTCACCCTCTCTGGGGCACCTGATGCTGGCCACTGTCGGCAGACAGGCTACTGGGCTAAATGGACCTTTGGTCTGACCCAGTATGGCCGTTCTTATGTTCTTATGTTATGTTCTTATGTTCTCTTCAACCCAAGGATTGGAACCTTTACCAAATAAATTGACCGCAAACTCAAGAGTGTTTTTATTATTCTTATGTCTCCAGCCTTAGCTGTCGAACAGCTGGGGTGTAGTCATCCTAACTGTAATGGATTGCTTACCCACTCTAGGCTAAAATAAAACTGAGAGACCAGGTAACTGACTAGGCCTGCATGGCAAAGCCTGTCAGTGGTCCTCACTGCAAAATTCAACCTCAAAATTGAAAGGACGGGCAGTTCAGAACACAGTGCGGGGCCACAGAAAAACTGCGGAGGGGTTTAAAATTGTCACGGCAATGGCCAGGTCACCCTGGAAGTAGGCAACTGCCTGCTTACCGCACTGATCGAACCAGGTAGAAGGGCAGATATGCCCAGCCAGCAGAGTCAGGAACATAGAAGGCCTGCACTGGAGGGGAGCGTCCTCACACTTTACCGGGCAGCAGTCACGCTTCCGGATTTGCAGCAGGGGAAGATAGGGCCCTGGAGGAAATTCCCTCCCTGAGTCAATGGACCGCACTGCTAAACGTTCCTGTTTGTGCTATGGCTCCACTCATAAAAGTCTGAGTGGGCTTCCTAGAATCTGAGAAGGGTCAAATAAACCCTCACCAAGTCCTGCCGCGGTCACCAATCTGTTACCCCAGAGACTCGGGTAAGCAAATGTTCTGTGGACTGACTAAGTTAAATTGTCTCTGCACAGAAGCCAGATCCGGCCTGGTGTTCACATATCTATCATCGGTGGGGTGAAATCCAACACTAAACAAAATGGAGGTCTGTGTTACTTCCTCATGCACGAGGAGGTGCGGTGCCAGATGCAGGGCTCTGGCCTGTAGGTGCTTACATAGAAGGCTCCAAACAGGGAACCTGCCTGATGAGGCAGGCCATGTTTGGGCCATATCTTGCCTGCCCTGATATAGATAGTAGTGTTCATAGCACAGTAATTTCCTTGCTGATTATTTTAGTTCCCCTTCTTTGATATTCCAAAATATCATTTTGCTGCTTTTCTTATCTTGTCCACACTGATGGTGATATTTCTTTACTAATTACCTCTCTCAAATATCTCAACATTTATTGGGGGGAGGAAACAAACAAAACTGTTCTTATAATTTACAATGAATCTAAAAGCCGTTCCCACATTGTCACTGGCGAATGAACTACCTATATACTCCAGCTGGCACCTTTCCCACCACAATCCGCTTTCCAGTTTTACTGAGGGAGGTTTGAACTGAAAATTAATTGGCTTTAATGCTGCCAGATCTGATCAGCAAAGCTCAACTGGCAATTAGTTTTCTTTTAAGCTTCTCTCCTACTGTTTAAGCTGTACTGCCTTAGTAAGTGTTTTTTTAAATTAAAGTATAAAATCTCAGATCCATAAGGGCATGTTTACACAGCAGGGCTGAAGCTGAAACAAGCTATGCAACTTGAGCTACATCAAATGTGTAGCATAAGTTGAAATAGCTTATTTTGTCTTTTGGCACTGTCTACACAGCAGAAATTCGGAGAAAGAGCACTCTTCCTCCAACTTCCCTTATTCCTCATAAAATGAGGGTTACAGAAGTTGGAGTAAGAAGTCCTCCAGCTCAACATTATTTTGACATTATGTCGAAATAATGGCTTGCTGTGTAGACGTGGACTATGTTATTTCAGAATGTCACTTATTCTAAAATAACACCGCTGTGTAGACGTATCCTTTTAGAATGTAAATGTACTTTAAAATAGCCCTCATCTGAAGAAGTGGGCTGTGCCTATGAAAGCTCATTATACCATCTACGTGTTTTGTTTGTCTTTAAAGTACTACTAAACTATTTGTTGTTTTTTAAGTTTTTAAAATAGCAAATATGTCTGGTGCAAAATATTAATCCTACTGAAGAAAAGTTGCCTTCAATAGATGCCTAGATTTCATCCCTGCACGTTTAAGCTTTCTTTTTGACAGTGAGACTACATCTAGACTGGCATGATTTTCCTCAAATGTTTTTAGCGGAAAAGTTTTCCGTTAAAAGCATTTGTGGAAAAGAGCGTCTAGATTGGCATGGACGCTTTTCCGCAAAAGCACTTTTTGCAGAAAAGCGTCCGTGCCAATATAGGCGCGCTTTTGCGCAAAAAAGCCCCGATCGCCATTTTCACAATCAGGGCTTTTTTGCTCAAAACAAATCTGAGCTTTCTACACTGGCCCTTTTGCGCAAAAGCTTTGCACAAAAGGGACTTGTGCCCGAATGGGAGCAGCATAGTATTTCCGCAAGAAGCACTGATTTCTTACATGAGTTCACCAGTGCTCTTGCAGAAATTCAAGCGGCCAGTGTAGACAGCTGCTTTTGTGGAAAAACTTGCCAGTCTAGACACAGCCTGAGTATAAAGAGGCAGAAAAGAAGGGATGTAGTCACATCTTCTTCTTATTCTGTAGCATTTTCATTATAGGAGGTTTGCAACCATTGTAACCCATTCTGTACAGTCCTGTGCTAATCCTTTTGTAAATGAATAATCCTTTTGATCTACCCAGGATACCACAATATTCATCCAAAAATCTTTTTTTGCATCATGTTCTTCTGTCATTAACTTTCCCTGCCGGTGCCTGTGAACATGCATCACCTACTGAACTTCTTAAAATGTAAATTGAACATTTCTTTTCATAATTTAAGTAATGTTTGCTGAGTTCCAATACTTTTTCATTGATTATGTAGTCTATCCATAATGTTCTCAGAATTATTTCATAAGATCATAATTCTAAGGCTTATAGTTTCTTGATTTTTTAATATCCATATTTCATAGCCATAATTTAATAAAGACCAAATGTAGATTTTAAGAGTTAGAATTTAGAGTCTCCAAATTTATGGCTCTTTTGATCAGATGTTTATTCCACCAGAATATCTTTTGCTCTTACTTTTCTGGTTCTGGCTTCGGTATCTAATCAACCAACTTTTCTAATGATGCTTGCTAAGTAGTGATAATTTCTCAGTTGTTATAGAGCTGTCTTGTTAATGGGAATCTTGAATGTTTTCCCAGAATCCTTCCTTTAACTATCTGACTATATGTTCAGGATTCTGTTTTCCCAACAACAGGGGCTATGTCTAAACTACACCTTTTTTTCTGAAAAAGGTACGCAAAATGTGCTCCGCATTTTGTGTCCCTGTTTCCACCTTTTTTTTTTTTTTTTTTTTTTTTTCCAGAAGAGGCTTTTCCAAAATGTGGCACATGTATACTGGGTCAAATTTCAGAAAAACTCCTTCTTTCGGAAGTTCCCTTTAACATGGAATGTTCCTGTGGAATGAAGAAGACAGGGCTTCTGAAAGAGTGCGTCTGCTCTTCTGCAAAAAAAAAGCAGAAGAGCAAACGCGTTCCCTGGACTCAGTGGAGTTTTTTCAGGATACCTCTGGTATCCCCAAACCCCCCTGCAATCTAGATGTACCCTAGGTGTGTAAGGTATTGGCTTTTCACAACCCAGGCCAGACACCACTGCTACACCCTTTTTCATACAGTTTTATTTTCCTTTTAGGTTTTATTTATGATAGTGCGTCCTGTGCACTGTGGACAAACCAGCACCTTACAAGATGTGGTAACACAAACAACTAAAGTAATGCAGGGAGCTGTACATGTGTGTCTTGAAAGATTACAAGTTGGATTTTGCATACTTACAAATGGAAACTGAAAACTACATTTAGATATGGATTTCTGTGCATATATGGATTGCAACAATATATGTTCACTCTGTAGACTAGAGCAAAATACTTTTTGTCTGCATGTTACATAAGAAAATAAGAACCATCATGCTACAGCAGACTAAAGGCCCGTCTATCCCAGTATCCTTTCTTCCAGCAGTGGCCAATGCCAGCGCCCCAGAGAGAATGAACAGAACAGGTGTGATTCACTCTTTGTTGCCCATTCAAAGCCTCAGGAATCCAAACATCTTTATCCAAACAAGCAACTGTAGGAGAATAAGGGTGGAAGGAAGGGAATATTACAGATGTAGATATACAGTAAAACCTTTGTTGTCTGGCACTATGTTAACCAGCATTGCCCCCAGCCACAATATTGTCACATCTTCAGGCGCACAGACCTGGCTTGGTTTACCATGATTGGTTTAACAATTTTTTATTTAAGAAGTTCTAATCATCTTTAACTCAAAAGAGAAATGTGAGACAAACTGTCTCACACTACAAAACTACCAATATTAAAAACTCTAGTTTTACTATTATTGTCCATTGATTTTTCCTAGGTTGATGGGACCCTCAGATAAGCAAAATTTTTAGATAACTGCAATGTTCTAATCCCCAAGCATGCTGGATAACACAGGTATTACTGTAGTGGGATAGATATAATGAGACCTCATAGTCTTCATTCACTTTTTCAATGTGTCACACCTTTTAGCTTCTAAAAATTCAGAGAAGTTAGTATCCAAATGTTCAAACATTCAGAACTAGTAATGTATATAATGGGATAATTCTCACTTCATTGTGTAGTGAAGATGCAGCACAATTTTAGAAGCACATACTTTATATCATATTTATGGAGTATATGATAACATGATATAGAAGTTTTACTGTGACAAGAATTTAGGATGACCACATTACTAACAATGGCAACCACAAATGAGTTGTGTAGCTCATTCAAAACATCCTCAGAAAATTTTTTCATATTTCAACATCATAAATTCTGTATAGGCCTATACTTCACATGAAGAAAAACTACTTCAGAACAAAAATATTGAAAAGTATCTCTTGTATCTGTCCATTTGTATCTGTCCGGGAGCTCCGGTTCCACTGGTGCTCGACTACCTGCTTGGATTACGGTAGACGGGCCTATCCGCCTCGTCTATTAAAGTACACTTGGCTTCCCTTTCTGCCTTCCACCCTGGTTGGGGGTCTAGTTCCCTATTTACTGATCCGATAGTCAAGAGATTTGTGAAGGGCCTAGACAAAGTGTGCCCTCATGTGAAGCCACCCATTCCCCAGCAGGACCTCAATCTAATGCTCACAAAATTGATGTCACCCCCATTTGAGCCCTTAGCGACCTGCTCCTTAAAGCACTTGTCCCTGAAGGTAGCTTTTTTAGTGGCCATAACTTCAGCACGCTGGGTCTCCGAGCTTCGTGCCTTGACTATAGAGCCACCTTACTTGGTGTTTTCGGCGGATAATGTTAGACTCCGCCCACACCCGGCTTTCCTCCCCAAGGTGGTTTCACCTTTCCATATATCACAGGAAATTTTCTTACCTGTTTTCTTTCTGAAACCACACCACTCCCGTAAGGAACAGGTGTTGCATTCTTTAGATGCCAAGCGTGCCTTGGCTTTTTACATAAATAGAACAAAACTTTTCTGTAATTCAACCCAGCTGTTTATTGTATGCGCAGACAAAATGAAAGGCCTTCCTATTTCGACCCAAAGGTTATCCACCTGGGTTGCCTCATATATCACAGAGTGTTATAAGCTGGCCCACAGGGAGCTCCACTAGAGCTCATGTGTCTTCCATAGCTTTTGGGGCGCATGTCCCCATTGTAGAAATCTGTAGAGCAGCCACGTAGTCATCTGTCCACACGTTTACAGCACACTACGCACTTTCCCAGCAGGCCAGAAATGATGCCGTGTTCAGTGCTGCTGTTCTTAGTTCTGTACTGTAAAAATTTAAGTCACAGAGGGTTTTTTTATGTTCTCTACCATCTCTGTTAATAAACTATATGGTGGTTGATTTAATCTCTCTTTGCGGTTTTAGAGGCATACTCCGACCCCACCTCCGTAGGGGTTTTTCTGCTTGTGAGTCACCTCACTCGAATGAACAGGAGCAACCACTTGAAAAGAAGAGAATGGTTACTTACCTGCAACTGTTGTTCTTTGAGATGTGTTACTCCTGTCCATTCAATTCCCCCCTACCTCCCCTTCGTTGGAGTGTCCGGCTAGAAGGAACTGAGGAGGGGGAGTGCTGGCAGGGGTACTTATGTGCTGCTATGGCGGTGCCACTCCAGGGGGTGACCTGCTGGCGCTATGGGTACTACTAGGGGGAAAACTCTCCGCAGAACTGTGCACGTGGCGTGCACACACCTCACTCGAATGGACAGGAGCAACACATCTCGAAAAACAACAGTTACAGGTAAGTAACCGTTCTCTTCTCTAATCTGGCACCGTCAGGACCTGACCGATTCCGAACAAGACAATTTTCCAGACCACGGAATTGTCTAACAGCGTTACCAACACTTCCACTGCTTACTGGCTTGTTAGAGGACATTTAGGGGTAAATTAGAGCTAAATAACAGCACAGAACACTTAGGCTATGTCTAAATAGCAGCGTTATTTCAGAATAATTGATGTTATTCCAAAATAACATAGTCTGCGTCTACACACAACCAGTTATTTCGACATAATGTCGAAATAACGTTGAGCTGGAGGACTGCTTACTCCAACTCCTGCAACCCTCATTGTATGAGGAGTAAAGGAAGTTGGGGAAGAGTGCTCTATCTTGAAATAACAGGTGTGAAGACAATGCCAATGTGGCTCAAGTTGCATAACTTATTTGAGGTTAGCCCTGGTGTGTAGACGTGCTCTCAGAGATAAGACTGGTGACTGTAAACAAACTTTATGGGACTTCAGGAAACTTAGCCACACACATGGACATCCAGCTAACTAAAATTGTTCTGGATGATGGCTGTTTCTGGACCAAAGAGTTCTGGACTAGAGAGGTTCATCCTTTACTGCAACCTAACTTACATAGTAGATAACTCCATATTTCAATTTGCTAATATAAAATAGGAATAGCATGATGTGTGGATGTTTTGAGGTTTGGCTCGTGTTTGGAAAACATTTTAAGAAATGGCTAAAAAGCACTAAGAGCTAATAATTCTTTATCAGGATCTGAACAGAACAGTCTCTGCGGGAGCTCCTGACTTTCAGTAGCCATAAGAGAAAATGATTTTGGAAGCAATAGATAGCTTGATTACTGGCATGGTGAAGCTATTATGCTTTATGAAAAGCTCTTCAGTAAGGTCCTACTTGTCAGAACTGGGAAATGTGCATTCTTAACTATACATCATACATATATGCACATAGGTCTGCATAAGGATTTAAGCACAGTTAAGCTGCCTAGATGAACTGATTATTATTAATTCCAGAGCAGCAGCTCTTGCCTTGGAATATATTTCTAAGGGAGACTGGTTCTTAGAATAAAGTTGCCTCCTCAGGAACAGCGTGGAGCACTGCAGGCACATTTAATTCACAACACCAGTTTAGCTAGCTGCTGCACTGTGCAGGCTTCTCTTTACCATTGTTCAGACAGACACTCGGAGCTTTTATTCTGAAGTGATGGCTTCTGCCTGTCCTATTCAACACATCCATCAGTGCTAACTGCACGGTACCATCTTTTCTAAGGGAGACTGGTTCTTAGAATAAAATCACCCCCTCCAGAACAGCTGGAGCACTGCAGGCTTATATAACCCACAACACCGGTTTAGCTAGCTGCTGCACTGTGGAGTCTTATATCTACCATTATTCAGACAATGAACCTCTCAGATATTGTTCAATCATTCAAGGCTTTTATTCTGAAGTGATGGCTTCAGCCAGTCCTATTCAACACATCCATCAGTGCCAGCTGCACAGTATCATCTTCAGCACCGGTACCTTTCCCAAGTCCCCTAGGATCTGAGGCTTTCTTCAGCGTTGGGGGGTCTTCTAGATGTTTTCCCAAATCCTTCTGTTTGCCATCAACTTCCTGCCTGTGAATATGGCACATTTCCTCTCCAGTTTGATGAAATCTATCCCAGGTAAGAATCCCCTTCTCTCCTTCCTCCAAAGGGACAGGCTGCTGTCCTGTTCTTAGAACAGCTGCTGGAGACAAGTCAGTAGAGGAATTTTATTTCTTATAGAAATGAGGAATTAAATGATTCTAGGAGTTTGCTAGGCAGCAGAGAGATCCCTAGATATTTTGCAAGATAATAAACATGAAGGGGTAAATGCATCACACAGATTATATCAGATTATCAATGGAAAATGCAGGTTTAGATCTAGGGAAACCAGTAAACAGCAACATCCCTGCAGGGGATCCATTATATGAGCGAAGTGTCAGTGGGTAGTAACAGGGATATGATTGCTAGGGGCAGGAGTACCCACTGAAGTTTTGATTACCACTACACAATTTGAAATCTGCTGCTGTTTGTTTATAATAGAGATCTGCCATCAACCATTGAGATCTGGAGGTGAGCCATAAAAGAAAGGTATTAACCAGATTCCCTGTTGAATTTTCTTGGGTGGAATCAAAAAGTTGCTTCCAGGGACATCAAGAGATTGGATATTTTTCCAAGACTGTCTTGCGATGATGTTATCTAGTGTGTGTCTCTGGGTATGAATTTAGGAGCAGCCCCAGAGGCTGACTCTAATCAAATCTATTGCTAAATTTGTGAGGCATGACAAGAAATCCAATATCAGTAAGTTCTTTATCAGAATGGAGATTGAAAATATAAAGACAGAATTATCAATACAAAATGTCCAAGGAATGTTGGCTCTGGGCTTCAGCGGTATATGTAAGAACCCCTAACCCCACCATTTCAGATCTGTTAAAGTAAAGTGTTTTCCATTAATAGATCCAATGTTGCATGTGTCTGTGGCTTTCTTTTGTTATAATTTGATAGCAGAGCTATATTTCTCAAAACAAAGCTAACAAGGCAGTGTGTATCTCTGCCCTACTAGCTTTCATTGTACCTAAATCATCGTCCTTAACGGTGAGCTGTATAAGGAGGCATATGGGACATGTTTTAATTCTTTGATTTGGATAATAAGGCCTGTGGTTTGCCCTTCCCCCTACTTTAGCAATACTAGGTCCTCTTAGGTTGTTTTTTTTGCTGGTGGTCTGGTTGGAACCCCAAGGAAATAAAATGAGATTTCTCAACCTTTAGCAAAATACAGAATCTGTAATAAGAGCATTTCTTCCTGCTGTTTGTTCAGGCAGTCAAGTTAAACAGGTAGAGATCAACCTCCCCCCCCCCCCCCCAAACCGTCTGAATAAAAAACCCGTTCTCACGCTAGCTGGTGTCACTTCCCTGAGTTTAGCCATAATCCTACTCGCTCTCTAGTTGTTCATAGAGTTTTCCATGAAATGCTGGAGTTTGAGGGATTTCTGATGAAAACAAGTTTTTAACAAAGAATCTATCAAGCTTTGTTCATCTAATTAAGAAGCTGAGTACAAAGCCCATTTGTTTTCCTTTTATATGTTGCCTTTTTCTCGTGGTGTCTGCTCCATCTTTAATATTTATCATTTATGGTAGTTTTGCCACCTGCTTGCCTTACTGTTAACTATTCTATCAATATAAATGTAACTATGCTCTCTGCCTAAGCTACTGTGAACAGAGTTCCACTGTTCAAAAAAATGCAGTGTGATTTGTCCTTGAATTCTGCCCAAATCTGATTCATGTGAGTGGGGGGAGGGAAAGGGGGCTGTTGGGGGAGATTAGGTGATGAGAGATGAGTTAGAGAACCCACATTTTGGGAACAGGGAAAAATCAGCAGAACAAGGAAATCCAGGCAGAATCTACTCCATTTCTGTTCTGGATCCTTAGACCAGGGTTTCTCCAACTTCACTGAATCACGACCGCCTTCTGACAACAAAAAATTACTACATAGACTCAGGAGGGAGGACCGAAGTCTGAACTTGCCCAAGCCCCACCCCATGGGTAGAGGGCCAAATCCTGAGTCCTATGGTCATGGGGGGACAAAGTTAGTGACCCACTTTGGGGTCCCAACCCACAGTTTGAGAACTGCTGTCCTAGACCATAGCAATACTGCAGAAATGTCTTAGTGGAACTGCTGCTTCTCTGTTTAAAATTCTGAAATGAAAATGTTTTACAGCTAGAATATAAATCAACTTCTCTAATTGCCTCTAGCAGTATAGTTTCAGATTTCATCTTACATGAAAGGCCTCCTTTATTTCTAAGGGCTTTTTTATCAATACTAATGTTGGGATTGGATGAATTATGCGGGATTTAATATACATTAATTGAGTTTTAAGAGGGAGAGGTTGTTATACACTGCAGGATAATTACTTTAGCCCTGCAGCCTGAATTCTTTATCTAGCTGTCTTCTCATATAAGAGATCTAAGAAGGATTTGAGGATTAATGAGGTAGGTCCACATTATAGGAGGGTAAATTGCCACATTTTTTCAAGTCAAAATGAAGCTTTACCTTGTACCTGATTTGAACAAGCAAGTTTACAAAAGTGCTGTTTGACAAAAAATTTTGTTGAATTGTCCTTTCTCTGTTCTCCTTTAACTGATTGACGAATTGGTCTCTGATGAACTAGACTTCCGGCTTTGGAGATTTACAGATCATTTGTGCAGCAATTTAATGTAATCCCCTGGATGAAAGAAGGGAGGCTGGAAGATATGGCTGAGTTGGTGAAAGTGACTGGTCTGGTTAGAAGGAATTTCTAATAGGAAATGCCTCCTCATGCTAAATGGAATTGTAATATTGTCTGGAATTTCTTCAGCCTCAAGCCTTGCTTGCACTAGGAAATAACTCTGTTTCAGGAAGAAATGGAGTTTAGTTGTACCAGTGGTGGTCCCTGTTTTGCAAACAGTTAAACCTTAGTTGGCGCTGATTAAGCTAAACCAAATGCTGAACCACATCCGTCTCTTTGTGCTGATGAGGTCCACAGAGGGTACATCTAGACTACAAGCCTCTTTCGAAAGAGATCATCTAGACAGCCACAAGAGTTTCGAAAAAGCGATCTGCTTTTTTGAAAGAGAACACCCAGGCAATCTGGATGCTCTCTTTTGAAAAAGCCTTGTTTACATTCAAGAACGCCTTTTTTCGAAAGAGCTCTTTCAAAAAAAGGCATTCTTCCTGGTAAAAGTAGGTTTACCAATTTCAAAAAAAACCCACCGTGTTCTTTCGATTTAATTTTGAAAGAATGTGATGGCAGTTTAGATGCAGGTGAAGTTTTTTTTAAAAAATCCACTTTTAAAAACTCCGTAGTCTAAACACACCCAGACTGAACAGGTGATGGATTAAGTTAAGAGAGTTCTCCTCAGTGTGTGTTTGCCACGAGGCTGCTGCACCCTTTTAATGGGGATATGTGCTCAACATTTGAACAACGGGATTCCTATGAAATGCTCCTCCTTCTGTGATGCATGTGATATTCCCTACCTAAAATCTGCTAATTTGTTCTCCAAACATGGAGCCTAATCTAGTCTCAGCAGATGATTTATAATGGTCATGTTTTCTGCTTTCTCTGCAAGGTAAGAGGTCAGAGACTGACTTCTGAAATCCCCTGTGAGCAAAGATTCTCTCTGTAGTGTAGAATTGGGTAGTATGCCTTTAAATAGATTGTGAACACTCTAGGGGCCCTCACTGTTTCTTACACCTGATCCCAGTGTGTATGGAGCTAGTTCTGGCATGATCAATCTACTTATCAAGCATGGTTACTTAGGATCCCACCCATTGTTCACTCTAAAATGAGGCACAGCATATCTTCACAGGTGATTAATCAGCTCCACCCAGTCAGAGGCTCAGGGCTCCTTGCAGGGAGCTGACTGACTTGGGGGGCTGATTAATCACCAGTGAAGCTCTGCTGTGGCGCAGTTTAGAGGGAACACCGACCCCACCCCAACTGTGCTTTTCTAGTTTCTTCATAGTTGGCTGCTTCTACATTGGTATGATCTTGTGCAAATACTCTTTAATGCAAGAGTTCTTATTCCTGAGCGGGAGCATCATAGTTCTTGAGCAAGAAGCACTGATTTCACACATTAGAACGTCAGTGTTCTTGCGCAAGAGGCCAGTGTAGACAGGCAGCATGTTTTTGCACAAAAGCAGCTGCTTTTGCACAAAATCATGCCAATGTAGACACAGCCGTTGGGTAAAGAGCTAAAGACACAACAGCCCCTTAACAGGATTCATAGGCAGCTGTTAGGTAGGGGCTTACCTAAACCTACCTCCTGCAGGAGTCACCTGGCTTCCTTTCTCTGTTGCTCTCCTAACTTTCTGCTCTCCTGCATCACATCCTTGCTGTTCTCCCTTTTAGGGCTTGCCCCAGCTGCATCTTGAAAGCCCAAGAAAAGTTTTGCGTAGCATTTTATGTCTTTACGAATAACCGTATTTCCTCATCTCCTCCTACGTATCCAGCTCCTTACACTCTCCCAAGTTTCTGTTCTGGCTGCATCCTTTGTCTGCCTGCTTTCCCCAGCCTGTACCCGCACACAGAACAGCTTCCAAGTCCATGTGAACTAAGCAAAATCCCTTTCTTTTTTAAGGTTTCACTTCCCCATATGCTTTCTATTGAATGTAACTTTAAGCTCTTCTATTGCATGTAACTTGCCCATTGCTGACAATGGATGCCACCACAGTACTGGGCTTATGCAATGGACGGGAGGAGTGCTGACCAGCACCCAGTGACTAAGCGGTTAAACTCAGGTAGCTAGCAAAGGTGTTGGCCAGGATGCTGGGAGAACCAATCAAAACAGAGGATTGGAATTTGAATTGGATATAGATTCCTTGCCTGCTTTCTTTGTGTGGGAGAGAAAAACTGGGAATGGAGAGTCCCAGAATGATTTAAACCCAAGCAGGACTATCATGTCTCCAAGGAATTTGGGGCATGGGAATGGACTGAACAAAGAGAAAATTGGAAGTAAAGAAAAGTGGATCTAGTTGTGATTAGGGTTGCCAGGTGTCCGGTATTGTACTGGACAGTCTGGTATTTGCGCACTCTGTCCGGTAAAAAAAATCAGACAATACCGGACATGTGCAATGTCCAGTATTTTCTGATTTTCCGGCTGTTCACCGGACGGAAGCCTGGCATGGGCGGGGGATTGGCTGGGAGTCCCAGCTGGGAGGCAGGGCTGCGATTGCTGCCAGGAGCCCTTGGTTGAATGTGAGGAGGAGGGGAAGCCTCCTCTTCGCTCGTGCGTCGCTGGGGCCTGCGCAGGACAGGCAGCATCCTGGGATCGGCAAGTGCCTGGGTCAGTCCCACTCTGCGCCGGCCGATTTGCTCACCCCCTGCCCCTCCCTTCCCGGCAGGCCGGTTCTCTCCCACTTCCCCTCCTGATCTTCCCCAGCCAGCCCCCCTGCACCGACCCCCAGCTCTGCTTCCCGCTGGCCCATTCTTCTTCCTGATCTGCCCTGGCCAGTGCCGCAGCACCCCATGCCCCGCCTGCTCTGCTTCCTGCACCCCCCTTCCTCCCAGCCAGCCCCGTGGCTCCCAACCCTCCCAGCTGTGCTTCCCGCCCCCCCTTTCCTCCCGGCCAGCCTCGTGGCTCCCGATTCCCCCCAGCTCTGCTTCCTGCCCCCCCCCCCGATCAAGTGTGTCCATTTTTTTGGGGGGAGTCTACCTCATAATCCTAGTTGTGATCAGGGTATTTTTCTTTATATTGTGGTTTGGTTTGAACTGCTCTGTGTGAATCTATGCCACTACTCCCTATTTACCATCTTGAATTGTAGTCAGAGACTTTGCTCTGTGTTTTGTTTTCCTTAGTTGCTCTGTAACATTTAGCAATTAAGTATGCTTTATCAAGTTTATCTTTTGTTGTGTAATAAAAATAACTTTTTTTAGGTGATGATTGGATTCTTGTGTCCTGGAAGGCTTGTCTATCTGTTTGTGCGTATTGTCATGCCTCCGACTGAGAGGTCAGCTACTAGAGACTGCAGCTTGTTTTCCTCTTTCCTTTTTTCAAGCTCTTTTAGAGCAAAAGAGCTTGGTGTACTGCTGGGGGTGGGTTCAAGTGTTCACCCCTGTTTTTTTAGGGATAAAAATCACTTGATGGTGGCAACAATTCCCCAAAATCTGTGTATTGTGATTCTGAGGGGAAGTTTTTGTAACCAATGCCTGTAGAGGCAAAGGTTTTCTTTTTTCTTTTGAGCTCTTTTCAGGCCCCCATCTTCTGCACTCAGAGTGCCAGATTGAGGAACAGCCCTGACAGCTTAGGTGCCATCTAACAGCAAATGTACACCTGTCTAAACTTTTCAGCATGATTCTGGAAACTCTTGGTTAACCCCTGCTTAGATTAAATTTTGACCACAGGTGTCTATAGCAGTACTTGTGCTGCACTGAGGAATATGGGGAGTTGCAAACTATTAATTGAGGATGAGGCTGAGGCTGGAGGCTTCTGGTCCTGCTTGCAAGCAGTGCAAAATCCGTGTCAATTTGGAAAGTGCCAGTTTAAAGCAACGTGGGGTGGACTTTGTCTCACTGTTGTAGGGAGCAGCTCGTTTTTTCTCTCTGTGTTTTGGGGTTCTCATGCATTGTTCTGAATGATAAGAAGTGTAGTGGTGTTATGATGGAACCTTTCAGAAGGGCATTTATGTTGTTCTCTAATTCTCTTTGGGCTGTGAACATAACAACACTGACCATGGTTTGTTTGAGCTGGACTCTGCTAATTGTGCCACTGACATGGTGACTGACGTCCATTGTTAGCATTGAGCAATTTTTGAGTGTAGGCTAGATTCACAAATTTCCAGAACATAAGAATGGCCATACCAGGTGAGACCAATGGTCCATCTAGCACAGTGACCTGTGCTCTGATAGTGACCAGCATCAGAATGAACAGAACAGGTCAATTTGGAGGGATCCATCCACTGTGCTCATGGCCCAACTTCTGGTAGTTACATCATTTTCACTGGTGTTGTATAGTGCTGTAACTTCCTGCACTTGTGGTAGTGTTCCCAGTAAACTGAGTGCTTGGACGGCCACCCAGCTGTTTGACACAGTGCCCACCACTAGCTACCACCAACTCCAGGTGACCATTTTAAATCCTTCCAGGACTTATTCAGAAGAATGGCAGAATTTCTGAACATCTCTTTAGCAGAGCTGCCAGAGAGATCCAGCACAAACTCACGCACATCCTGCAAGCATCCTCATCAATAAAGATAGCTCTGCCCTTTAACTCATCCATAATGGACCCTGCAAAGACAATATGGCAGACACTGGTCACTGTCACACCACCCCGTACACAGAAAATACAATTCATCAATGATTTCCTATTTACTCATCTGGCTGTAGAGGTGGCATATTAAAAGGGAAAAGAACCCCAGTCAGAAATCACCTCTTCTGTGGAGGAGTCAGATGTTGGTGCTGTGTGGACGTTTCTGTAACTTGCATGAAGACTTCTGATGAGATGCAACTGACAAAAAAGGCACGGGAATGAGGCAAGCATGAACGGTGGACCCAGCTTGATTTTTACATTCAAACCCTGTCACTGTAGGGACTGTTAGAACTCTCAGAAATTGAATTTTTTCCTTTTCCTTTCCAAAATTCCCTCTCATCTGTTTAATGGCCAAAATGGCCACACTCCATACATCCTTAAACAGAACCATAGAGCAGCAACAGATGTTAGTGGAGATGCTCTGAGTGCAAGCATTCTTCCAATATGGGCCATTCACCTTTTTTAGAACTGGCGACCATAGAGTCACTCTGTGTGCTATACTATCGGCCCTGCTGCCCCAGCAAATTGGGATCTCCGTCGACAGAGCCATGTAGATTTGTTTATTGGGCAAAGGGAAATGAAGCGGCAATTTAAATAATTGCCGCTTCATTTAAATTTACATGGCTGCTGTGCTGAGCCAACAAACAGCTGATCAGATGTTTGTCGGCTCAGCGCACTAGTCTGGACGCTCCCCTGCCGACATCAAAGCCCTTTGTTGGCTGCCCCGGTAAACCTCATCCCACGAGGAATAACGGGGCTGCCGACAAAGGGCTTTAATGTCGGCAGGGGAGCGTCCAGACTAGTGCGCTGAGCCGACGAACAGCTGATCAGCTGTTTGTCGGCTCAGCGCGGCAGCCATGTAAATGTAAATGAAGCGGCGATTATTTATTTCTGTTCCCTTTGCCTACAACCCTAATCTACATGGCTCCGTCGATGGAGCCATGTAGTCTAGACACAGCCCAGGATGGATAGGAATGGTATCCCTAGCCTCTGTTTGTCTGGAAATGGGTGACAGGGGAGGGATCACATGATGATTACCTCCTGGGGCATCTGGCATTGGCCATTGAGCAGACAGGACACTGGGCTAGATGGACCTTTGGTCTGATCCAGAATGGCCGTCCTTGTGTTCCTTCCTGCATAGTTTTCAAGCCCACCGGGCAGTACAATGAAGCATCACTCAAAGGGGAAACCAAGATGTCTGCACTGAATCCTCTTGTCTGGTGTTGGTGGAAGAGTGGAGCCTTTAGGGGAGATCAGCATGAGTTTTGCAGGGCAATCTATAAGCACCACTCTGTTTTCTCTTGTTTTAAGGTTATAGCATATTTATTTCTGGGCACATTATAGTCTCTAAGTGGTCATAACAAACGCCTGCTTCCCTCTCTCGCTGTTACAATTCAGATGAATTATACTAGCTTAGTTCATCTCCTCACGCTCTGCAACGTGGAAAAGCACCTGGCTTATCTGTCCTGGACTGCAGTGCTGGTGTCTGCACTGTAGACAACACAGGAAGATTTAATGTACTGAATTTTCAGCTCCTTATGGCTTTGACGGACAATCTGGAAGCTTCATTCTGAACATTCATTGCAAGCCCGAGTTGCAGATATCTAGGCTGGTGGCTGTCAGTCTATAGCCTTTAGGACTAGGGGATTTAGTCACTTGCTATCTAATTTGTTGTTCATTCTCTGTAGTTCTAAAGGACTTTCTGACGAGCCCACAACAGGAGCCGATCACCTTCAGCAACCGGAAGGGTTTGCAATGCATCTTGCCACTAATAAAAAGTGTGGAAGAAACTCCTCAGCCCATCCAGACAAAAGTCAAAGGGCATATTCCCAAGTGGCTCAAAGGCAGCCTGCTAAGGAATGGGCCTGGGAAGTTTGAGTTTGGAGAGGAGAAGTAAGTCCAGATTTGACCATACTTTGTAATGGTTCCCGGTTGGGTGCGGGTCAAACTTAGAAACAGGGCCGGATTAAGACCTTTAGAGCCCCTAAGCACTGAAAAGATTATGGTGCCTCCCCATATGTAATTCAATATATAAACAATACTATACTGTAAAATCTCATTTTTTTGGGTGCCCCTGCTTTGCTGGTACCCTAAACATGTGCTTAGTCTGCCTATTGGGTAATCCAGCCCTGCCTAGAAAGCTCCTTCACAAATCCATCCCAGCCATTGGGTCCTCTCTTAGCTCTGAAGGTTTGTGACCATGAGATCCCATTCTTCTAATACAAACCCTTTTCTCATCTAGAAGCTTTCAGTATCTTTACCAACTGGATTCATTAATTCTCATAACCTCCCTGGGAAGCAGGAAGGTGTTTTTCCACAGGTGGGGATGCAGAGGCACACAGAGGCTGAGACCTGCTGAAGGCCACATAGTGAGCTAACAAAGATGGGGATGAAACTCCAGCATCCTAACTCCCACTGCCCTGTCTGTAACAACTACTTCCCAACTCCTGGGCATGACTTGCCACCCCGATTGCACTAAGCTGTCCGTGTGCCTTTAAACACAACCCCAGTTCTCACACTGGTCGGTGTTCTTTTATTTCAAAACAAAGAAATGTAGCTCTACCTTTTTAATAAGTAAGAACCCAGGTCAATGTTTTCTCTTTTCCCTACCATCAATACTGGTGGCTCCTGCTACTAACTAGATCCTTGCAGGCCAGCCGCCCACGCACCAGTGGTGAGTGGGAGGGTCCAGTGGCTGATGATGGGGTGAGTGTGGTCAGCAAAGCTGCAATGTGCAGGGCTGGCTGCTCCTCCTGCTGGTCCATCAATGCAGTCCCCACTGTGTGCCAGCTTTTGGCTAGCAGGGCCCCACTCCCCATCCTGTTTCCAGCCAGCACTGGCTTCTAGGCGCGCCTGGGATGCCCCGCCGCTGGCTTCCCCGGAGGCTTTGCAAAGCCGCGGAGGGGCTCCGGCGGCAGGGCAGCCCAGGCGCACTGGGGCTGTCCCGCTGCCGGGGTGTCCTCAGAGGCTTTGCTCCCGGTGTCCCTGGTCTGCTGGAGACGGGGGGGTCGTCTTATACGCCCAGTAGCCTTATACACCGGAAAATACGGTAATAGGAACCACTTCAAGCCAGGGGGTGCTGCAGCTTCCCCTGCACCTCTAGTTCCAGCACCTCTGCTGGCTGCAGTGGCTGGTGAGACCAGATAGACGGTGGCTGGTTGCATGTCACCTCTGCCTCCACCCATCAGCCCTTTATATGCGTCCCCTCTCACTGTCCACTACCTGTTATTCCTGTTCAATCCCCACAGCTCTGCTGCTCCTCCATATCCCCACTGGCGGGGTGCGTCCCACTACTGACGCTATGCGGGGAACCAGCCCATGGTTGGATCATTCAATTCACCACCTGCCTGGCTGAAAGGATTCTTCCTTCCCTCGCTGCCTCTGGCTGGGCTGACACTCAGGGTATGTCTACACTACAAAGTTAGTTCGAACTAACGGACGTTAGTTCAAACTAACTTTAATAGGTGCTACACTAGCGCTCCGCTAGTTCGAATTTGAATCGAACTAGCGGAGCGCTTAGTTCGAACTAGGTAAACCTCATTTTACGAGGACTAACGCCTAGTTCGAACTAGCTAGTTCGAACTAAGGGCTGTGTAGCCCTTTAGTTCGAACTAGTGGGAGGCTAGCCCTCCCCAGGTTTCCCTGGTGGCCACTCTGGCCAACACCAGGGAAACTCTATGCCCCCCTCCCAGCCCCGGATCCCTTAAAGAGGCACGGGCTGGCTACGGTGCCCATGCCAGGTGCAAGCCTGCCAGCACCCAGCTAGCAGACCCTGCACCTGGCACGGCACAGAGCCACCCACCCGATGCCCCCCAGCCCACCCCCTCTTGCCGGGACCAGGCTGGCGGCTCCTGGGAGCTTGCCCTGGACCGCAAGAGGCGGGCACCTTCCTGGGCTAGTGCGGACATCGTGGACCTCGTCCACGATCTCCGCACTAGGCACAGGAAAGTGGCTGTCTAGGGCAGGAGAGCTGCCAGCCTGGCCACCCAGGAGCAGGTGTGCATGAAAATCAAGGGGGTCCACTGAGACCCCCGACACTGAGCCCTGAGCTTACAATGGCCGTCCTGGGTCAGACCAAAGGTCCATCTAGCCCAGTAGCCTGTCTGCGGACAGCGGCCAACCCTAGGGACCCTGGAGGGGATGGACCGAAGACAGTGACCAAGCCATTTGTCTCGTGCCATCCCTCTCCAGCCTTCCACAAACTTTGGGCAGGGACACCACTCCTACCCCCTGGCTAATACCACTCCATGGACCCAACCTCCATGACTTGATCTCACTTCCCTTTCAACTCTGTTCTAGTTCTAGCCTTCACAGCCTCCTGCAGCAAGGAGTTCCACAGGTTAACTATTTGCTTTGGGAAGAAGAACAACTTTCTCTTACTACTTTGAAGCCTGCTACCCATTCCTTTCCTTTGGTGTCCTCTAGTCCTTCTTTATGGGAACTCAGGAAGAACTTTTCTGAATGCACCCTCTCCACCCAACCCCTGCTTTTAGAGACCTCTATCCTGTCCCCCCTCCGTCTCCTCTTTTCTAAGCTGAACAGTCCCAGTCTCTGTAGCCTTTCTTCATCTGGGACCTGTTCCCAACCCCTGATCATGTTAGTTGCCCTCCCTTCTCCCAGCCTTTCTCTTCCCCTCTCCCACCTCCTTTTCCCAGTCTCCCCCAGTTTTTTTCAATAAAGACAGAGTCAATGTTGGAAGAAACGTTGTCTTTATTTTGTACATCAATAAGAAGGGGGGCTAGGGAAGGGTAAGTGGAAGGAGTTGAGGGAGGAATGGGGTACGAGCCCCCAATGGGGAGGACTGGGCTGGCTCTGCGGGCTTCTGGGGGTGGAAGCTCTCCTGCAGCCCCCCAATTACCCCCTCTCCCCAGATGGCAGCCTGCGGCAAGTGCTGCCGGGCTGATGGCCGAGTGGTGTGATGTGCCCAGTGTGGGTACTCCGGGCACTCCAAGCCAGAACTTCTTTGCAAGCGGGGCACCCCTTAGAACTGTCTGTCCGGGGTGGGGGTCGGGACCCTTTAAGCGCAGCCCTCGGCTAGCCTGAGACAGCATCTCCACGTTCTAAGTCCTCCTCTGATGCCCTGCCGGCACTGCTTCCGGCCATCCTTAAGCCCTGTTCAGAGTCCATTCAATGTGGACTTGCTAGTTCGAATTAGCAAAACGCTAATTCGAACTAGTTTTTAGTTCTAGACGCGTTAGTTCGAATTAGCTTAGTTCGAATGAACTAATTCGAACTAAGTTAGTTCGAACTAGCGCTGTAGTGTAGACGTACCCTCAGGGAAATCTCAAGACCCTCTAGCCTGGGGTGCCAAAGCCCTGCGCAGCACTGGCACCAGGAAGCTTTTCTGCCCCTCATCCATCCCATCTTAACTAGGACAGTCCCATGTTGAAGGGCTGTTCCCAGCCTTCCAACTTTTTTTAAAAAACGGGCACATTGTCCCACATTTCCCTGCAGCAGGGGGTGCGTAAGAGTCACTAGTGCTCAGGGCTTCAGCCGCTGAGGCACCAAACACCGGCAGCTCCCCTCCCCTCTCCCCCACAAGGTGGGAGCCCTGAGTGCCATGCTCAGGACTAAAACCCCAAGCATCAGCAATACCCCCATATTTGGCCTGGGGGAATATCCCTATCCCTCAGCTAAGCTAAGTGACCTGATCTCCGGTTAACCTCTGGGCCCAGCTGCCCTTTCCATCCCAGAGGTGCCCAGGCCCAGGCCACATGGTGCCTGTTTGTTTCCTAGTTGCTGCCTGTGGGCCTCTTACCCTCTCATGTTGTCTTGACCAAACTAGCTCCCCCCCAGCCCAGGGCCCCCTCTCACACCCTAACCTTCTGCCCCAGCCTTGAGCCCCCTTCCACATTCTGAACCCCTTCCCTTGTTTTTAGCCCCACCCCAGATACTAGGGGCCCCCACAAAATCTAATAGCTCTAGCCTCTAGAAGAGTTAATTCTGCCCTGCTTGTCCTCCTCCAAGATTCACCTCTCCTGTTCCTTTCTTCCTCTCTCTGCTTCCTCCTGAGTCCTGTCCCCCATGAAACTCCCCCAAACCTGTGATCCCCATTCTAACCCTTGGCCGAGGCCCAGCTGTTCCTCTTTATCTCAGAGACTTGCCTGTTTGTTTGCTGCTGCCTTTGGCCTACCATGCTAAACTCTGCCCTCTTTCTATTCCCCCAAGCAACCCCCCTCTCTGCCCCAGCTGCTTCCCCCCATTTCCCACTCCCCCCCTGAGCAGCTGCCTCCTTCTGCCCCCCATAGGGCCCTCCCCATCCCAATCCTATTACCTGACAGCAGGAGTGGAGGTGGGGGAACTATCACACAGCTCTCCTGTCTTTTTCAGGCAGCATGGGTGGAGACTGCTTAAGAGAGTGCAGCAGGTAGGCCGCCTGATCTCTGGCTGCTGATCCTTGCTCCTCATCTGCCCTCTCCATGGCATGGGGGGTGCACATGATATTCCATGCCGCCCCCATGCGTAGCCTATGCTTATCCCCAGCCTGACTCCCCTTCTAATGTCAGTAGGTCCCATCCTTTCCCTCTTGCACAGTGCCAAAAACCAGCAGCTTGCCACATTCTGGTGGGAACCCCGAGAGAAATCTGGGGAGGGGACTGTGATCCTGTGTGTCCCCCACATGTTGCCTTGAAGATGCAACACCATGTACCGGGAGAGGTGGGTCCATCTCAGGGGCCTAGCCAGGCATGGAGGGTGGAGAGCACTGGGTAGGAAGGACTGGGTCAGGTTGAGCAGTTAACCCCTGTGAGAGAGGTGTACGGGAATGTGTGTGTCACCTCTCCCTGTGCAAACCTCAAAGATAAAAACTCCAGCTCTGCAGGATTTCTTTTAACGGGCTCAGTCAACTTGATCTTAATTTGAACATTTGTACCGCATAATTCTGATTGATTGCCATTGAACTAACTTGAATATGTGTCCCATATTCAGCATAGGGAAATATGGTCACCCTATTGCTGATGTTCTAGCTTGGAAAATCTGGTCTTCAGAAGGCCTGGGGGGTCATCTGTGGAGGGGAGGGAATTCTGCACAATGCTTCCGTTTGGCCCTTTGCTCCCAGATTATTTTTTGCTTGTGTGGGGTTTGCATAACAAAGCAGGAGTAGATCAAAGTGTACAAGGGAATGGCGAGACATTCAGTGCACAGCAGGCTCATGGGGAAAGATTTACACCCCAGCTCACCATGCATTAAGTGTTAGTGAAAGCAAACCCTAATTTGTGTCCTATTTCTGTAGCCCCATAAGCATGCAGGGGCTTTGTAGAACAACATTGTTTCAGTCCATGAGAGCTTGTGGGTAACATTCTCAAAAGCACAAAGGCCCATTTTCAAAAGACGCTTAACCACTTAGGAGCTTGAGTCATTGAAAATGAATGGGACTCTGGCTTGCAGGTGCCCAAAGTCACTTTTGGAAATGAGACTTAGACCCTTAAGCCACTTAGGGTCGACACAGCAATTAAACACCCAGAACTGGCTCAAATCAGCTGACTCGGGTTCATTGGGTTCAGGCTGAAGGGCTGTAAAATGGCTGCATAGACATTGAAGCTCAAGATAGCGCCTGAGATCTGAGACCCCGCGAATGGAAAGGGCCACTGAATCCAGGTTCTAGCCAAAACCCAAATGTTTAGGCAGAAATTTTTAGCCTGCAGCCCAAATTCCATGAGCCCAAGTTAGCTGACCCAAGCCAGTCATACCCATGCCACAAGTGTTTTATTCCAGTGTAGATTTACCCTAAGGGTACATCTGCACTGCAGGCTGTGGCACTGCCTGTGGCAAGTCTCAGAGTTTGGGTCTACAGCCAGATTGAGGGGGTTGATATTAATATCACTAAAACCAGCTGCACAGACATTTGGGCTTGAGCTCTGAAGCCCCTTCCTTTCCCTAGGTTTTGGAATTTTAGCTCCAGCCTGAACCCAAATGTTATTTTTAGTACCTGTGATCTGAGACTCACTCTGGCCTCCTGCGTAAATGAACCCCTTTTGGGATGCTTTTGGGAATTTTACCCTGTTTCTAAACTTTGACCCCAAGCCTGCAGACATGTAGGCATATGAGTCGTTGCATGTCTGAGTTTTTCCATTGTGCTCATGCTTTCTTCCACATGTACACGCAAGTAGTTTCATGAAGAAAGTGTTTGTAGGATTTGGTTCTCAGATTATCAAATTGATAATAACACCAGAGATTAGGAGAAGGCGTAGGAGGATGTTGCTGAGCACTGAGCCTTCTTCTCTCTGTAATTTTGTTTTCTCTTTGCTGGAAGATTTAACCATTGGTTTGACGGCATGGCCCTGCTGCATCAGTTCCAACTAGAAAATGGCACTGTGACTTATAAAAGCAAGTTCCTGCAGAGTGATTCCTATGTGACAAACAGCCAGCACAATCGGATTGTGGTCTCGGAATTTGGAACCTTGGCTGTGCCTGATCCATGCAAGAGCATCTTTGGGCGCTTCATATCATGGTTTGAGATGCCACGTAAGTAGGTTCCTTAGTTGAAAGCAATGTTCTTGAAGGTGGCATGCCTCCTCTGTGGGTGATACTTGCCTGGTGGAACAGCTTTTAGGTCTGAAGAAAGCTATGTGGAAGTTTGAGTGGCTCCGCTTTGAGCGGTTATTATTTTTGTGAGTATCAACCCTATGATGAAAATGCCGAGTCAAACTCTGCTGAAATAGACACACTTCACTTGGGATTTTGGCTGCCTCCTCCTCTCCAGCATATTGTTTCCACCCAAAATGAGAAATGTAGCTCACTAAAATATTTGTGCACCTTTGGTCTGGTCTTCCGAGGTGCCGGGCACCCACAGCTCCAGGAGAAATTGACAGATCCTTGGTGTGCTCAGCATCTCGTACTGTTGGCCCCATGGATGCCCTTTGTGACAGGGTGCAGTCACAGAAGACCCCTGGAATTGTTCCCTGGTGTGCTGATTATGCCATTGACACATGCCTTCTTGCTCCCTGGGGATCCCCACCACCCTGTCCTGGATGGCCAGATTATCTGATCTCCCCAGATCAGGCACAGAGCTGGGGTTACTGCCCCCCTGAAGAGCAGTGCAGACACTGAACCAATTCTGCTGTGGGAGAATGCAGTTCTAGGGCACAGCACTAGGAAACCAGCCCTCCAAAGGGATCAAACCTCCAAATAAATCTGTCTTTCTCTGAGTAAAGTGTTACACAAAAAAAGCTCCCAAGGATCTTTGCCCTCTTTATACATGAACGAGAGAGATGCACACTGGTCAATTTCCCCCTCCCCAGTAACAGTTATTTACACTGGGCCTGATAGTAAACAAAAGTGTTTTTATTAAGTACAAACAGCACAATGACCTGAACCAAAAGGAATCGGATTTCTTTGGTTTTAATTACAAACAAGTCTTTGTTCTTTGGCATGAACTCACCTGGATAGATAGAGTCCTGGGTGCTGTTGTACCTCTATGAGAGGTTTTTAATTGGTCATAAAAGGGCTTTCTGTCATTAGCAAATTGGTTTATTTGTTTAAATATACCTAATTTTTGTAACAAGAAGTTAGTATAATGTATCTCTATTATCCTGGGATTTTGTTTCAGGGTCAACGGATAACTCCAGTGTGAACTATGTGGTGTACAAGGGAGATTATTATGTCAGCTCTGAGACCAGCTATATGCACAAAGTGGATCCAGAAACCCTGGAAACCAAGGAGAAGGTGAAGAGTGGATGGGATGATGGGTTTGCCATGTGGCATGGGAGAATCACATCATACTGTTCCCAGAATGGCCTTGGCAGCTAGTGGGGATATTGCCAAATACCCTCATAGTCTTTGTGTCCAACATGCTGTGGCAAGAGTCCATGCTTGTTGTTGAGATCCAGTATACTTCTCTCTCCTGGAGAAATGACTTGTCTGTGGCAGATGCTGAAATTGCCAGGAAATCACAGTCACTGCGTCATCCCCATGGAGTTTAAGCCCCTCCACCCTGTGCTGCAGATGCTGAAGGATGTTGCAATTTTGAGGTGATTAGTGAAGCTGCTGGAATGCCTGAGGTCCAGTCCCAGCCATTGGCAGCAGGCTGGGTTAGACTTAGGAACTCCTCAGGTCAGTTCTATTTTAACCAAGAGTAAAGCAGGGTCTCTTCCAACTGTACATGGATTGCAGGGATCCAAGGTATGGAAATGCAAAAATATTTACTCATGTAACATCAAGGTTATAGATGTTAATGCTCTTGCAGCACTCCACTCCTGCTTATGCTTTGCCCCTAAGTTCCCTGTAAGCTGTGCGGCCGTGCAACTGCCTATTTAGCACCATGCAGGCATACAAGGAACCTGCTCTGGGACCTGCTGCAGCTCGGGGAAGAACTCTCCACCTCTGGCCCAAATCTAGCCCAGCCTCCAACTTGCCATGGCTGGTGAAGGGACAGCCCAAAGCCAGCTGTGGCCAGAGCAGCCTGGCCCCAGACCTGCCAGGATGGGCTAGCCCCAGATTGGCTGGGGCAGCCCAGCTGCAGCCTGAACCCCACTGTGGCCAGTAAGGATGTTAAAATAGTTAACCATTTAAATGGGAGCGCTTAACTGTTTAACCATTTTGACTTAAGTCCTGCTGTCCAGTCTGCTACCTTGCTCCACCATGGCCATAGCCGTGAGTTCCCGCTGTCCAGCCTAGTGCCCCCTCTGTGGCTGGGGCTGCTGTGGTCCACCATGACTGGCAACCACTGGAGTTCGCTGGAAAGGGCTAGTAAGGGCACATCTACATTTTACTTTCGAAAGAAAATATGCAAATGTAGTGGGAATTTGCATATCTTCTTCCGATTGCTTTTTGGAAAGAGGGGTTTTTGTTTCCAAAAAGCAAGCGGTCTAGAAGTGGTTCTTTAAGAAAAACCCACACTTTTTTTTTCGAAAGAACCTGTAAACCTCAATTTTTGAGGAAGAAGTTTCTTTTAAAAAAAAGAGGGTTTTTTTCTGAAAGAACTGCATCTCGACTGCTTGCTTTTTTGGAAAAAACCCACTCTTTCGAAAAAGTGATCGGAAGAAGAAATGCAAATTCCTGCCAAATTTGCATATCTTCTTTCGAAAATAAAACATAGTCTAGACGTGCCCATATTGATTAACGTCATAAGAACATAAGAACGGCCAGACCAAAGTTCCATCTCACCCAGTGCCCTGTCTCCCACAGTGGCCAATGCCAGGTGCCCCAGAGGGAATGAACAGAACAGGGAATCCCCATGTGATCCCTCCCCTGTCATGCATATCCAGACAAAGTGGCTGGAATGGCCCTCTCCCAGCTCCAACTCAGCTTGGGCTTCAACCTGCTCAGGCAGCAGAGGGGCGCCTATCTTGTCACCCAAGTCTCAGAACTGCCATGGCCGGAAGAGGTACGTTCTGCCCCTTTCCAGCATAGGTGCTGCTAGTGCGAGTCCTCTCTCCTCGCAGGAGCTCTGGAGCACCCTTCTTCACCCTAAGCCCCTCAACGGAGCCTCAGCCTATAGCTTCACCCCCAGCCTGAGCCCTCACACCCCTGCACCCCAATCTTCTGCTCCAACCCTGAGCCCTCACATCCTTCCACCCCACCCCCCGTCTCAGCTCCGAGTCCCCTCCAACACTCAGAACGCTTGGGCCTAAGTTCCTTGTAAACCAAGCAGCTGCACAGCTTCCCATTAAGCCCCACACAGGGGCTCAGGGATGCCACAGGGAGAGATCTCTCTCTCCAAGCCCTGAAGCTGCTGGGGCTGGTGTAAAACTCCCCACTGGCCCAGCATGGAGCTGCTGAAGCTGGCAGGAAGGATCCCCTCTTCACTGACCCCAGCATGGAGCTGCCACAGGAGTAAGGGACAGCTTCTCCACACAGGCCCCAGCAGCACCAAGCTGTCATGACCGGGGTAAAGAGGCTCCTTCTCATTGTCCCCAAAAGGAGCTGCACAGGCCAGCCCAAGCTGCAACCCTCTGCCCCACTTTGAGACCCCACAGCCCTGACTAACCTCCTGCATCCCAAAGCCCTCATCCATGCCCCCAGCCCCAGCCCAGAGTCTGTACTAACCTTCAGTCCAGAGCCTGTATCCCTTCTTGCACACCAGTCTTGAGCTCCCGTCTGCACCCCAAACCCCTCATCCTCCACCCCACCCCAGAGCATGCCTCCTCAGGCATCCTGACCCTCTGTCCTAGCCTGAGCCCCTCATCCTGAGCCCCATCCCAGAGCCCACACCTCCCAGCCAGAGCCCTGTACCCCAACTCTAGCCACAGCCCTGAGCCCCCACCCACACTCAGAATCCCTTGACTCCACACCCTCCATATTCATTTTGTTATGTGCACCAATAAGGAGGCGATGTGTTGCACGTCATTTCCCCAATCGGCGCACATAAGACAGTTCATTCCATTCAGAGGTGGAAAAAAATTGGAGGCAACACTGCCCAATGTGAACGTGATGTGTCACAGCTCTGCTCTAAGGGCTGTGTCCTGGAGCAGGTTTGAAAGGATTTCCTTTTAAATCCCAATTTATATAATGAAACTTGAGTCCTGCTTAGCTTTACTCTACTTTAACCAATCATTTTACTAATGTATTACGAAATAATCTTTGATCAATCCTAACATATTGCAAAACATTTTTTAACCAATCATGTAACAACACCATCTTAGTTGACTTAAATCTTGCAAAACTACTGGTGCAACCAAGCCTGCCGATGGGGATTGAGGGTGGCAAAGGGAGCAGTTGTCCTGTGTTAGGAGGTTCAAAGGAGTCTGGGGCTCCCGGTTTGCTGATGCTGCTACTGTAACTGGCAGCAGGACATCCAGGCCTCCTTAAATTGCCATGGGAGCCCCTCTGAGGGTGGGGAGTAGGGTCCAGAACCTGTCATAGTCTTGGTAGCACTGAAGGCTGGCTGACCCGGTTCCAGCCTTTCCGCTTGAGGCCCCACCCTCTCCGGGGTGGCCGCCACACATCTTGCCTGGGGGCCTACAGAAGCTGTCAGCTCCCTTGTGTGCAACAGAGCGAAACAATCAAAAAACCTGGTGGAGATCATACAGATGAATATAGAGACGAACAGACCATAGGGCAATCCAACAGAAATATAGATTTCAGTCACAACTGTTAATACATGATTCCTTGCCAGAGAGAATGCCAGCAAGCAAAGTTTTCTTTAAATATCTTAGAGTATGTCTACACTGCATTCCTCTTTTGAGGGAGGAATGCAAATGCAGCTGAGCAAAATTGCAAATGAAGCGCAGATTTGAATTTCCCGTGCTTCATTTGCATAATGGCATCTGGGCACTTTTTCTAAATACCCTATTTCGGAAAACCCCTCGCCATCTATGAGGCTTAAGGGATATTTCGAAAGAAGGATTTTCTTTTTTCGAAATAGGGTATTTTGAAAAAGCGCCCCGACACTATTATGCAAATGAAATGTGGGAAATTCAAATCCGTGCTTCATTTGCATTTTTGCTCGGCTGCATTTGCATTCCTCTCTCAAAAGAGGAATGCAGTGTAGACATACCCTTAAAGAGATTCCTTGCTTATCTGGAGAGGAGTACTATTAGGAGGAGCACCTTCTTAAAAGCCTGATATTACATTATTTTATATACTTGAGAAATAATGTGAGGACGTGACTTTCTGCTTCATGGTTTATGGCTACTACATTCCGAATATGGCTGCAGAAAAAGGCCTCAGATGTTCTAATAGACATGATTCCTGCTCTAACTCTCAACATCTTTGAATTTGCAGGTGGATTGGAGCAAATTTATTGCAGTGAATGGAGCAACAGCCCATCCACATTATGAGCCTGATGGGACAGCCTACAACATGGGCAACTCTTACGGGAAACATGGTGAGGCTAGGCAGGGTCACTGTTTGGGGGGGCACAGTGAGGTGAGGCAGGGCTGGTCCGGCAGGGAGGCTAGGAAGACTACATGCTATTTCGGTAAGCAGGAGTTTTTTGATGGAGTCTAACAGGACACAATGACAGCAAAGTAGCATCAATCTTAAATTGTGGCTGCCATCAATCTCACCATGACATTTGTTCTCTTAATGCAGGGGTGGGCAATAATTTTTGCATGGGGACCATTTAAAAAATGTTTAAATTAGCCCTGGGCCACCCTGGAAGGGGAGGGACCTAAATGGGAAGGGGTGGGGCTACCCCATGATTGGTCTGGGGGTGGGGGAGCCCCTTTGCCCCCCCTTCCCACTAGGCACCCATGCCTGATTGGCCTGGGAGCGGGGGAGCACACAAAGCCTCCTCCACTCTCCCCCTTGCCCTGCGAACAGCGCCTGGCGCTTCAAAGTGCTACGTGCTCTTGGCAGGGCAGGAGGAGGCTTTGGGTGCTCCCCCACCCCCAGGTCCTAATTGGCCTGTGGGTGGGGTAGCAGCAGGGCTTCCATGGGCCAGATCCACCCACTTGGCAGGCCGAATCTGGCTCGCGGAGGCCTTTTTGCCCACCCCGTCTTAATGATTAGGCTCTTCAGTTAATGTGCTTTGAGTGACTGTCTTATCCCAATGGCCACAAACCTTGCTGTGAGTGGCAGGGAAGAAATGCAGGGCACTGCCCTGGGTAGGGATGAGCTGTGCCATGTGCACGTGTGAATCATTTTGGTAAAGGAGGCTTTTTAAGGAAATTAACAAAGAGTTGGGGCTGAATCCAAAGCCTTTTGAAATCAATTAGAAGATTTTCCATGAACTTAAGTGGAAATCCACCCCCCCAAATCTGCAGCACTGTAGCTATTCTCTCTGTAGTTCTCAGTTATGAAACAGTGACTGCTGCCAGAGGATGTCTGTGAAAACTTAGCAGGCTTCATAACAGGACATTTCTATGGGGGGAAAAAAGATTTAAAATTTAGTGTGTCAAGGATTAAAATAACCAAGAGATGTGGATGGGAGGTAAACCCAGTCGTTCAGGGCATGAGCCAACCTCAGATTATTGCAGGACACGGAGACGCCACCCTAAGGAGACTTTGTCCCTAAACTACAGGTTTTTTTGAACTTTCTTTTGAAGCAGCCTGTAGTGGCCTGTAGAATAGTAGACAGACCATTGGTGTGATCCAATGTGGGAATTTCTAAAGATGAGAGAATGTGGTGAGAGAAAACGTAGTAGTCCATATTCCCTTGCACTTGAGGTGCCAGGTGTGTTCCTCATTCTTTGTCCTCCACAGCCATGGGTTATAGTGGGATCAGTTTCTGTAGCCAGTTTTCCAATACTAGGAAGATATTGTCCACAAACCCTATTCGAGTAGCCCCTCAAAACCAACTTTAATTTTTTTTTGCATAAAGCCATTCCTCCCCAGTGTGCCTCAGCTGTGAGAAAGTAGCTAATGCCCTGTGTTGTTAGGCCTCAGGCTGCTGGCTTGCACCAATTCACCAAACAATTCCCTGGCTTTGCTGTTCTTTCATTCTTGCTGTGTTAATTCCTTTGTGCTCAGCAGCATGCAGCTTCAGTTTTCCCCACAGGGTCATGCACAGAACTTACCAGGCCATCGATCCCCAGTGGGCGGGTGGGAGGAGCAGATTCAGTAGACAGGCAATCATGAAAACCAGGGCTCAGAATTCTGGTTTCTCTCTTTGACATGGGAACGTCGACGCTGGTTTGCATTCTCACTCCATTGTGGGTGCTCAGATGCTGCAACAATGAGCTTAACACAACTGCTTAGGTTTGATTCCAGTTTGTCTGACGGAGGCCCTGTTGTAAAGAAAGTGGCTCTTTATCTGCTCAGCTTAGCCAGTGCTGTGGCTCCAAATCTCTTAATGAGACAGAAAACAGCAGAGCCCAACAATAGCTATGTGGAAACTGCCACTAGTGAGACTTGGAACAAGTCAGAAGAAATTGCTGTTATAAATGAAGGAATCTGATGGGGATTCTCTTCTGTGGCTGGAAGCAATGGGTAGATTTCAGCATAGGGCCAAGTGCATAGGGGAAGGGGGGGTTGTGTTCTGCTGTGAACTGAATCTGTATCTTTAGAATTTCAGCATGTGTCAGGGCATGGTCAAGTATTAGCCCTCCAGCTCCTGTTTATAAAATGTATTTGGCAACATGGTGTCCTCCTGGGACAAATGAAAAATTGCCGCACTCTGCTGCTCTCAGACTGGAGTGCTCTGGCCAGCCTGTATACTGTGACAGAAGGAATGGGTTTGGGAGAACTTGAGTAGATGTGTAGGATGGAGCTTTCCTGTCCTGTGCCTAATACATAAAAAAACCAGGAAGATCTTCCTTTCAAGGACATGTGAGTGCAGGCCCCACATGAGTATCTGGTCAAAGTTTTAAAAGCTCGTTCACCTGATGGGATTCGGGAGTGTGTGGCTAAAATATTTAAAGCTCTTTGGAGGATTTATTCCAGTGGGAATTGTGTGGTTAAATCCCTTAGTGGGTATTGAAAACCTCATCTGGCATGTCTTGTAACTGAAAACTGATCCATTAGAACTCTGAACGTGGACAGGGCTAACGAACACATCTGTGGTTGCCTGCCCTGAAATGCTGACAGGGTCAATCCTGGGTCTCTGGGCTGATGGACTCGTTTTCTCCTTTCCAGGCTCCAGCTATAACATTATTCGGATTCCTCCACAGAAATCTAACTGCAGCGACATGTTGCAGGGAGCCAAAGTCGTGTGCTCTATTGCTCCTGCTGAGAAGATGAAACCCTCCTACTATCACAGTTTTGGTGAGGTGCCTCCTATCCTCCACTATGCCTTGTGCTTGCAGATTCAGCACAGCTTTCAAGCTACAACTTGCTATACCTGAGGTCAAATAGTAGAGGCAGGTTGTTCACTGACCTGTGCTTCCAGCTGTTCTCATTACCTCATTTGCCTTTTGGAGCAAAACATCTTGATTTTCCCCTTCTGTTCAGGAATGAGTGAGAACTATGTGATCTTCATCGAGCAGCCCATCAAGCTTAATCTGCCTCGGATCATCACATCCAAGTTCCTTGGGAAGCCCATTGCTGATGGGATAAACTGGGAGCCACAGTACAAAACCCGCTTCCATGTGGTGAATAAGCACACGGGAGAGGTAAATCTTCTGCCATTCCATTAGTCATGTAGGCCTAGATTTCTCCTGCCCAGTTGATCTAGAAAATGCCCCTGGTCTGTATGAGTCAGTCTAGGAACTACTGCAATATTAGCTTGAAAACCAGGGAATGGGTAGGCTTCCTGGATGAGGAACGATTAGGTGCTAGAGCAGAGGCAAATGCAAGAGAATTCTCTGCTGCCGGTTAAAAGAACATAAAGGCAGTTAGGGACTCTTGAGGTTTACAGGATCTTTCCAAAAAGCCTTCCCCTTTTGAAAGAACTGCGTCTAGACCGCAGTTTTACTTTAGAAATAGCGCTGTTTCGAAAGAGCGCCATTAAGTGATTATGCAAACGAAGTGTGGGGAATTCAAATCCCAGCTTCATTTGCAATTTCGAAGGGCCTAATTTACAGCCCTCTGTCGAAAGAGGGATGTAATCTAGACACAGCCTCACACTGCCACTCCAGGAGGGTGGTATTGCCACTGGGTGTCGGGCCCTGGCCATGGGGTGTGTTGAGCTCCCAATTGCCTGGATCTGGTTCAGCCCATAATTGGCTGTGAAGCTGTTGTTCTTCTGAGATCTAAGACAGGGCTACTCAACTTTGGAAACCCCTGGGGCCACAATGATACTCACAGCATATGCCGAGGGCTGCAACTTAAGTGTGGTTACATAGACATGCAAATACATATGCAAATAGCATCTTTCACTCGGATGGGTATGAATTCAAAGGTTAAGGCAAGACTACACAACACACAGGCCCCATTTAAGACAGTTCTGCTGATATTAATAAAGTGCAATATTTACCTGATTTCCACCCACTTTTAATGAGCAATGACAGTCCGGGAATTTAACTACTAAAATGCATATCAACAGAAGACCGTTCTATTGACTTCTTGTTTGTTTTGGCTCCCACCTGCAGGCCACATACCAAGCCTCGTGTAAACCCAAAACGTACAGTGGGCTGCAAACAAATAGAGCGCGGGCCACATGCTGAGTAGCCCTGCTCTAAGATACGTGGTGCAAAAAGAATGAGTGGGGAAATGGAAAGGGAAAACAGGACTTTCTGGGCCCAGGGAGAGGGTGAGATTGTTGGAGGCGGGAAACAAATCTTGTCTCCCTGCAGCTGCTTCCTGGGCAGTTTTACAGCAAGCCATTCGCTACCTTCCATCAAATCAACACCTTTGAAGATCAGGGCTGTGTGGTCCTTGACCTCTGCTGCCAGGACGATGGAGGGAGCCTGCATAATTACCAGCTCCAAAACCTGCGCAAAGCTGGGGAGGGTCTGGATCAGGTAACGCTGCTGCCTCGGTGTCTGTCATATGGCTGGGAAATACAGAGGGAACTGAAAGCTCCTTGGAGTGAGAGAGTCTTACTGATTTGTGGGCAATGTGAGACTGTTTCATTGTTTTAGAATCTGTAAATGTGTATCTAAGTAACAATGACATTAATCCAAGGAACAGTGTGGGAAGAAGGGTCAGAGCAATGGCTCAGAGAAGGAATAGGAAGTTCTGGGTGAGCAGGAGAGGCAGAGTGGATGGAACAGTGGACTAGAAGTCAGAAGAATATGGTTCTATTCCTGGCTCTGACACTGAACTGCTGGGTGAACTTGGGCATGTCACTTTTCCTCTCTGTGCCTGTTTTCCATCCCACTCTTTGTGGTTCTTATTAATTTAAGCTATGAGCACCCTCAGGCAGGACTGTTTCTATGTTTGTACAGTGCCTGGCAGCATGGGGCCCTGATCTCACCTTGGGCCCTCTAGGTGCTGTGCTAATACAAATAATAAGAGAGCAGGGTGCTTTGGAAGGGGGGAAAGGGCTGGAGTTCACTGGGTGCTTGCTCCACTATGGGGACCGAGTCACCAGCCTGTTCTGCTCTCTCTATCTCTCTGTCTTCCTCATAGATCTATAACTCGACAGCCAGAGCTTTTCCACGCCGCTTTGTTCTCCCACTGAATGTGGATTCAAGTGTGCCCATAGGGCAGAACCTCAACCCTTTGTCCTACACATCAGCGAGTGCTGTTAAAGAGGCGGATGGGACGGTATGTGTTAAGGGCATAAGTAACTACACTGAAGGTGGCGATTGTATTGTGTGTGTGCACCTGGATTTCCTTGTGATATTGACTTTTTAGATCTTGCAAGGTTAGGCTTGGTCTGTACTTGGGTGGAAGTCAGTACAAAGCCTAGTGTCCTGGCACTGTGTTGCTGGAGATGCCATCTTTTAAATGCGATGTAAAACCAAGAACCTGACCACACAAAGTCACTTTAAGCCCCTGTGGCACTTTTGGCAAGAGTTGGGGTGTTAACCCTGGTGTAACTGGCCAATTTCTATCTTGTGATTCCAACATTCATCCTGCACTTTCAGTTGGATACAAGATTGTTCTTCGCTTCCTTCCCTAAGCCGCTGTGCAGTGGTGTCATGGCTCCTTCCCCACTCTGGCATGATAAATGCAGAAGTGGGGGCCAGCAAAAGTACCCCAAAACCTTATCTACCAGACTTTGATATAAAACTTCCCCCCAAAATCTTAACAACCTAGATTTTGAGAATAAAATCCTTCGCTGCCACCACCTATGTAATAATAAAGAGATCAGGGGAGAAATCACTTGGGAAATATCACCCCTGAAGTAAAAACCAGGACACAAAATTAACCAGTACCAGGTTAATAAAAAAGAAAAGAGAAAGCTTTTATTATCACCAGTCTTCCTGTTGCAAGTGTAATGACTAGACTGAAAGGTAACAACATATACACTCATGGAGAGACTCCATGGCTACGTCTAGACTGGCATGATTTTCCGGAAATGCTTTTAACGGAAAAGTTTTCCATTAAAAGCATTTTCGGAACAGAGCATCTAGATTGGCACAGACGCTTTTCCGCAAAAGCACTTTTTGCAGAAAAGCATCCGTGCCAATCTAGATGCGCTTTTCCGCAAAAAAGCCCCGATCGCCATTTTCCTCATCGGGGCTTTTTTGCGGAAAACAAATCTGTGCTGTCTACACTGGCCCTTTTGCACAAAAGTTTTGCGCAAAAGGACTTTTGCCCGAACGGGAGCAGCATAGTATTTCCGCAAAAGCACTGACAATCTTACATGAGATCGTCAGTGCTTTTGCAGAAATTCAAGTGGACAGTGTAGACAGCTGGCAAGTTTTTCCAGAAAAGTGGCTGATTTTCCAGAAAAACTGGCCAGTCTAGACACACCCCATGGGCCTAGAACTTAGTTACAAAGAAAAGCCAAAACATTGTTTAAAAATGCTCAGACATCAGATCCCATACCCAACCCATAAAATAATAAAACCTAACGGATTTATCTAAACTTTATCCTACTTACAAAAAGTGAAGAATGGTTTCTTGGAGAGAGAGAGAGAGAGACATACATGTCTGTCTCCCTCAGAAGCTGGAGGGGACTGTCCGAGACAAAGGAGGGTAAAACCAAAAATCCTTTGTCCCAGTTTGAAAGTCCTACCTACATTCCTATTGGCCACTCCACCTGGCTAGGTGTAGTTAACCCCTTAGTCCCCAGGCTGCGGGCTAACCCTCATAATCATGACAAGTGGTTAATCAGTTACTGCATTCCACTCAGGTCTGCATAGAGCTGTATGGACTCCTTAGCTCGGTTGGGAGGCTCAGATTGGCAGGGCAGCGGCACGCTCAAGCACAGACTTTGACACAAAGTCTACAAGCCCAGGTCCCACAGATCTGGGCTTACGGTGCAGTATGCACATAGCTCCGGAGGGGGAGCCACATGATTGGTGGAGGAGCAATCCCTGGATCAGCTTGTCAAGCTGAAAGATGCTGTACAAAACATTGGAGTTCTGCTACTGTTATGGAGGTTCAGGCCTTCCAGGTCCTTTTGAACCCTCAGATTGCTGTGAGTGAAAGTTTCTTCCTTGAGTGAAATGAATAAGGGAGCCAGCATGGCTCTGGCAGAGGCTGGCTAGAGGTGTCCAGGGAGCAAAGCCAGACATTCCATCTCCCCTGTAATAGCTGGATAGCAAGATGATGTGACTAGTTTGGCATCAAAGCTTCTGTCCCAAGTCAGGGCTAAGTTACACCCCTGTGCTCTGTTCTTGTCCTAGGTCTGGTGCATGCATGAAAATCTCCACTCTGAGGACCTGAAGGAGTTTGGGGGCTTGGAATTCCCCCAGATTAACTACTCGCGTTGCAATGGCAAAAAGTACCGCTTCTTCTATGGCTGCGGCTTTGGGCACCTGGTGGGAGATTCACTGATCAAGATCGATACAGAAACCAAACAAATGAAGGTGAGACGAAAGGAAGATTTTCTTCTTTAAGACCCTGGAGCTCTCCCCATTCAATGACTCAGCTTGTGAACTGGCTATTGTGGGGTTTCAGTTATCCTGAAGCCTAGGCAGCTCTCTCACCCTCCGCACTAGGATCTGTTTAACAGAAGGGCTGGGATTGGACGTTCATTTCCATTCTCTGCCCTGTTCTGCATGATTGTGACACCCTAACACAAGGAGCAGACATCTTTTGGGTCTCTGGACAGACCAGGGCAGGGGAAGGGGACATGGGTATGGAAAGAGGATCAGGATCTGAAAGGGTGGGAAATGTGTGCACTAAAAGGTTGTTATTGGGTTCAGTGTGCAGATGCTGAACG
The DNA here is from genome assembly GCF_049634645.1 of Pelodiscus sinensis. Taxonomy (NCBI): domain Eukaryota; kingdom Metazoa; phylum Chordata; order Testudines; family Trionychidae; genus Pelodiscus; species Pelodiscus sinensis. Next base: position 7,044,440 of record NC_134736.1, read on the forward strand.
GTGCTTGTGGCCTGTGATACCCAGGAGGTCAGACCAGCTGGTGGCCCTTTCTGGCCTTAAACTCTATAACTCTAAAAATACAGGCAAACCCACAATGTGGAGGTTACGCTTCCAGGGTACCTAGAATTTGGGCTTTTGGGGTCTGAGTCGACAAACATAGAATTCAGATATCGTGTCTCACCAATATGCAGTATGTGTCCTCACTGGGACAGGTTTTAATCTTTGGGCCTGTGACATGGAACCTTCAGTGGCATAATGGGGCTTGGGCAGCCATGAGAATTTCCCTGCTTTGGTGGGTTTAAACACCAGATCTGAATTTCTTTTTCAACACTAATAGGCTAGGGGCCAAAGGGAGTTGGTATTTGTCTGAAACAAGTCCTCAATTAGTTTTAATTCAGTGAAAATCTGTGTGTGGACAGTTATTTTAGAATAAACTCATCCTATTTTATTTTAGTTTTAATTGTAAAACTTAACTTTTGAGCTAAATCACATCAGAAGGTGAGTTTATTGTGAAATAAGAATGTTCTCCCATGGAGACTGGCACTGAAATGATGAAAGATGTGAATTAAATCCAGTGTAGTTATTCTGGTGCAAGTCTCTATAGATGTGTATGCTGATGTGGATGAGCTCTTCTGCTGTAAGAGCAAACATCTCCAAACAATGCTAGATGTGTTAGTTATGGCCAGAGAGGGACATCGAGGACTGCTGCTTGATAGGCTGTCATTTAAAAACAAAGCGAAATTTCAAATTGTGAATGAAATATCTCACTGTGCCCAGAGTTGGTCTATGCCACCTTGTGTTCCCTTCCGCATTCCCTCCATAAGGTTGCTATCCTCACTTTGTTGCATCTTGTAATTTAGACTCTAGTCCTGCAGGGAGCTCTGTGCAGACAGCTCCAGTAAGTCAGTGTTATAGGTATGGGGATCTGCTAGGTCCAGCTGTATGGACCTAGTTGCAGGATCAGGGCCTTAGATTGTAACTTCCTCATGGCACAGGGTATCTCTGCCTTTCTGGACAATATAAATGGATCCTGGGCCCTGATTCTGCCCCAGGTCTCTGGATAACGGTTGTATCTAAATCATAATAAAGTACATCTATTATGTCATTGCCCGCTAGATTTGGCAAGAGGATGGATTCTACCCTTCAGAGCCTGTGTTTGTGCCAGTGCCTAAAGCCACCGCAGAAGATAGTGGAGTCATTCTGTCCGTAGTGGTCACACCCTTGCAGGTAACTCATTCTCATTTCTCCCGAGTAGCAAGAAATTGTTGTGCGTATGGTTTTAAAGTCACAGCATTGGATTTGATGCCCTCTAGAGGGCAGTCTCAACACTTCTTTCCTCATGCTCATCTGCTTTCCAGTCTCTGTACTGCTGAGTTTTATTTGCAGCCACTCCGTCCTTTGTAATTGTCAGTCGCAGCAGCGCAGCAGATTCCTAATAGCAGCCTAGTTTCTGAGGCCAAAGCTGCTTTGACAGCATGTCCAAGGAACACAGGTTCTGGCTTTGTCTTGGGTGCTGGCTTGAGCAGTCTTAGGCTGTGTCTAGACTGCATCCCTTTTCCGTAAAAGGGATGCAAAATAGACATATCGCAATTGCAAATGAAGCGGAGATTTAAATCCCCCCTGCTTCATTAGCATAAAAATGGCTGCCGCTTTTTTCCGGCTCGGACCTTTGCCAGGAAAAATCGCCAGTCTAGACGCTGATCTAGCGGAAAATAAAGCCTTTTCCGAAAGATCCCTTATCCCTTATTTTAAGAGGGATAAGGGATCTTTTGGAAAAGGCTTTATTTTCCGCAAGATCTGCATCTAGACTGGCGCTTTTTTCCCGCAAAGCTCCGTGCCGAAAAAAAGTGGCAGCCATTTTTATGCTAATGAAGCGGAGGAGATTTAAATCCCCGCTTCATTTGCAATCGCGATATGTCTATTTTGTATCCCTTTTACAAAAAAGGGATGCAGTCTAGACACAGCCTTAGGGTATGTCTACACCGCAGCGTTATTTCAGAATAACTAATGTTATTCCCAAACAACAAAGACTGTGTCTACACCGCAAGCCATTATTTTAAAATAATGTCAAGCTGGAGGATTTCTTAGTCTGACTCCTCTAACCCTCATTTCACAAGGATTAGGAGGAGTCGAAGGAAGAGTGTTCTTCCTTTGATTTCCAGCTGTGTAGACAGCGCCAAAAGCCGAATTAAGCTATTTTGACTTCAGCTACGCAACTGACGTAGCTCAAATTGTGTAGCTTAATTCAACTTTAGCCCTGCTGTGTAGACATGCCCTTACTGTGCAGACAGACTCTTCCTTGTGGAACAGGAGATGAGATGGGTGGGAAGGCAGAGTGTAATCTAGCCCTGCCATGTCTGTCTTTCATTCTGTAGAACAAAAATACTTTCCTGCTTATCCTGGATGCAGAGACCTTCAGAGAACTGGGCCGTGCAGAAGTCCCAATACAACTGCCTTATGGATTCCATGGAATCTTTGTCCCACGTTAATGGAGAAGCCAGCTACCTCTTACTAGAAGCTCCTCGCCACTTGAAGCACAGGATTAGGTCGAGCATAATGTTGAATCTCTATTTTCCTTGCCTTTGGGTCCTGCATTGTGCCTTTGATGAAGGAGCTAGCTCTGTAGCCCCAAAGCTGTTCTCTGTGCTGCTATAATATTATTAATATGCAGTGAATGGGTCTGATCCTAACACTGTGCAAGGCAATAGCCTCTCCTCCAGAATAGCCCATTGCCTTGGCTCACTTCACTGGCCTACTCTGCCAGTCTGCTACAGCCCACATGCTGCCAAGAGCTGGGTAGGCAATAGAGGCAGCAATGTGCTCCGAGTGGGAGAGGCCAGGAAGCAGCTCTGCTCCAAGCGACGGCTTTGGCTTTAGTGCACAAAGCTAAAGACCAGAAGGGACCAAGGGAAGGAGGGAAAATTGCCTCTCCCAAGTCCCAGGTGTGCCTCTGCTTTTGGAGGAAATGACCTCAGTTCAACCAGGAAGAGCAGAGAGGGTTTTGCCCCACCTGGCAGCTGGAAAAGGTCAGTTCCAGAGTTTGTCTGTGCACTAGCAGCTGGTGCAAATGTCAGTCCTTTTCCCCATACTGTCATTGGAAACCCTGCATATGTCAAACCACACCCCTGCCACAACACACTAGTGAAACCCATGTGGGTCGAAGACCCCATCCCCATCATACACTCATGGTAAAACCAGTGTGGGCCAAACATGCCCCAACACACCCCTACTTTACCTTCCCGGTGAAACCTACAGGAGTCAAATGCCCCTGACATGCCTCAACCCCAGTGAAACCAGAAAGAATCAAATATGCCTCCACACTATATCCTGCCATCAAGTCAGAGTGCGTCAAACACTTCCCTGCCATGCCCTGGACAATCCACAATGAAACCAGCAGGGATCAAATTCAACTCTCTTTTTATTTTTTCTGCTTGCACACTTAGGGCACACCTACACAGCAGGACTAAAGCCGAAATAAGCTACCCAACTTCAGCTACGTCAATTGCGTAACCTAAGTTGAAACAGCTTATTTCGGCTTTTGGCGCTGTCTATGCAGCAGGAAGTCCAAGACAGCATTCTTCCTCCAATTTCCCTTGCTCCTTGTAAAATGAGGTTATGGGAGTCAGAGTAAGAAATCCTCCAACTCGCCACTATTTTAACATTCTGTTGAAATAACTGCTTGTAGTGTAGACGTGGACTATATTATTTCAGAATAACGTTAGTTATTCTGAAATAACACTGCTGTGTAGATGTACCCTTGGGGGCAATACGTTAACTGATCTTCCTTCAGTATAATATAACTCCTGTTCATTCATTCATCTTTAAGGTAGAAGGGCAGGTCCCTTGGTTCTCAGATGCTTTAGTTGTGGTGGAATGGGTGAAGAGAGAATCTGTCGGTTGGTTTTGGAGGCCACATACAGTTCCTTATTGTCTGTCTCTACTAATAAAATACTACTCATGGTGAATGGTACCTGGAGAGTGGGCTCCACTTCTTCCGCAGGGATTCTCAAGCAGTGCTTCCTGTAAGCTGCGCATTTGGGTGGTCACCCAAAAGAGATTCAAATGCTGCCCAGCTGATTAGTAGAGCGCCCACAGCTGGCAGCAGCATGTGTTGCTACTAGGGATATAAAATCCTGTTTAATTGGTTAACCAGTAAAATGTAATCTTTAACCAGTTAACCAATTAAAGGGCAGGTGGGGAGGCCAGAGTAGCCCCTGTCTGTGGCATGCCTGGGCCCGCTGTGGACAGGGACTGCTCTGACCTGGCTGGAGCGTCCATGTCTGTGGTGGACCCTGCAGGCTGGAGCAGCCCCCTGCCCATGGCAGGCGAGGAGTTGCTCCAACCCCCACCGGTTAACCAGAACCGGTAAGCATCATCCATTAAAGGAGATGGGTCACCATTCACATCCCCAGTTGCTACTGGTGGTGCACATCCACACATGTCTTCACAAAATTTACTCTGCACATAGGTGGAAAAAGTTAGAGGGAACATTGTTCTCAAGCCATACATATTAAAGGCCAGAAGGGACCATTATCATCATCTCTCCTGAGCTTCTCCATAACATAACCCCAAGGGCTAACTTTGGCAGGCCGGATCTGGCCCATAGGCTGGCGTTTGCCCACCCCTTCTATAAGGGATGAGCTCCATTAAATAGAGCAGTACTAACTCCAGAGAGACAGAGCATTCTCTGCTCCTAGAAGGAAGTGAGGGTGAGGAATTAGCTCAGCCCGTAGGTATATGGGGGGATAACTAGGCGCAACAGATGAAATAAAGCAAAGGAAAACTGAGTCCTGCTGCGATTTCCCTTGGGAGCTTTTCCTGGTGCAAAGGCCTATTGGCTGGGACTTGTGAAATGAGACTGGACACAACACTAGCAAATAGCTGCTATGGGACAGCTGGCTGAGAATTTTCCCATCTTATCTTCCTTTGTTCGGATGTCACGTGCACGTGTTAAAGAAGCTTGACTCCCCTGTATGACCTCACAGGGATAAAGCCTTTCCCCTAGAGAAGAAGGCAGGTGATAATGACCTTTCCCATTAGCCAGTCTTGTTGGCTGCCTGTGTTACAGGCCAGAATCTTGAAAAACGAATACTCTTGTGGCACCTTAGAGACTAACAAAAATATGTAGGATCATGAGCTTTCATGGGTAAAAATCCCCTTCACAAGTCTTGCTTACTAGCCCCTCATGGAGACATTATTCTCAGCTTGTTCTCCAGCATTGCAGATGGTTGGACAGCAGGTGGGGCACTACACCATGCCAGGCACAAGTACCATGGTGTTGACTCCTCCTAACAATCCTGGGCTCTCCCCAGCAGTAGTGCAAGTTCCCACTGCTGTTGAACTGCAGCTTCACCTGGCTGTGTCCTGTACACGCAGTACAGTAAAACTCCGATTGTCCGGCATCCAGTGGTCTGGCACTCCTGATAGTCTGGCACCAACTGGAACCCAGAAGTGCTCCAGCCAGCCGGACAATTGGAGCTGCTCTGCCCCCGGCTTCCTCAAGTCCGCCGCTGGTCAGTTTCAGCAGCAGCTGACTTGGGGAAGCCGGGGGAAGAGCAGCTGGGGTGCTGCCAGGTTCGTCCCACAGCGCCGCCCTCTCCCATGCTACGCAGTTCCCTGCCAACCCTCCACCCTGCAGACCCCTCATAGCCCCCCTTCCAGTACTCTGGCATATCTGATAATCTGACACTCCCTGGGTCCTAAAGGTGCCGGATTATCAGAAGTTTACTGTATTTCAGTTGTCACCTCCCGAGGGAGTACACCAGCTGCAGCTCTGCTCTGATTCAGCAACTAAATGTACTCTGATCCGTAGAGTCAGTAGCTGAAGGAGACACCATGAGGGCGATCTGCAAAGCCTGTTTATTCACACAGTGTTGTCATTAATATTCCTCCCCGAACGGTGTACCAGGTCATTCCTGGCCCCCTGTCGGAGACCGCAAGGACCTACTACACCTGCTTCAGGAAAGCAGTAGAGAAAGTATGTCCTTTGGGCCTGTCTAGAGAAGCCTCATGCAGCCAGCCCATCTAAGCACCACTGGCTCAGATCAAAGGAGCTGTTGGGCATAGGCAAGTCAGTCTTTGGCTGGGGGAAGAGAGACCAGAGGGATGGGTTTGGGAGCTGCCCTCTGGCCACAGGTGCTTAAAGAGTGGACAGATTTTGGTTCCAGCTGCATTGACTTAAGCTGGGGGGCAGTCAGGGCCACTGATGTGGGGGGGGGGAAGCAAAAAGGACAGCTGCTCCAGGACTTGGTGATTTCAAAAGGGGGTGCCTGGCCACCACTACCGCACCCAGACCCCTGGGCCTTTTAAATCATTGCTGGAGCCCTGCACAATGCAGGTTGCACAGCACTGATGGGCTGGCTGGGGAAGGCTAGCTCCCAGTCCTACCCTTCCACCTGAGGCCCCACCTCATTCAGGTGCCCTCTCCCCCCATGCCCAGGGGCCCAGCAATTCTGTCAGTAGCCCCAGGGGCAGGCCCTGAAAACTTAAGCGAGCAGTGGAGATAAAGGGGCCAAGTGGGAAAAGGTCCAAGGAAGTAGCAGCTATAAATGGAAATGTGCGGCACGTGTGGCTGATGTTCGTAGCGTCCCTGGTTTGGAACCTGGCGAAGGGCATGGGCCTGGTTCCCCCACTGGCCACTGAGGAAGTGGGGTAAGCCCCAGCAATGAGATAAGGCTCGCGGGGGTGCCCCGCCAAGGGCTGGATTTAAAGAGTAAAGAGCAGGAGCTGAAGAGCCTGGTGAGAGCAGAGAAGCAGTTTTGTTTGATTCTTTCCTGAGCTGAAAGAGGTTCATTTTGCCTGTGTCACCTGGTCACCCAAACTGTGTAACTCGGTTTGAGGGCCAAGCCAGTGGAGACCTGCCAAGTGAGGTCCACAACCTTACAGGGACACCAGGTGTGAGAAAAGGACTGCAATACCACACAGCAGCAGCAGGAGGCGTTCAAAAGGTGAGTGTCCTGCTATACCACTATGATCCTTTGCCTCCCCAGTAACCGGCTAAGGACATTTCAGTGTCTGCAATAAGCTTGGTTGTTTATGTTGGCTGGGAAAATTAGCCTTAAAATGTTCACTCACAACATGTCAGCAGCAGGCAAGAGTGAGACCAGGGCTGGACACGGTTAGTGAGGCAGGAACAGGAACTACCTGCAGTGCAGGAGATTGTATCTTGATTGCAAAGCTTCATTTCTTCTGTGGGCAATGCTAATCCCTGATTATGCCGTGTGTGCTCAGGTCACATGCTGAGGCCCTCGGAGCCGTCTCTTCTCCCTTGTATACAATGACGGCTTGTTCAGTTTCATACACCTTGACCTTATAAAGAGCCCCTGCGGGCAAGCGCTTCTGAAGGTTTTCCCAGATGTACACTGCTACATTCTCAGTTGTGCTGCAGGGAAAACAGGGCTCAAGTTAGAGATGGAGCAGCAAGTGCACGTTAGATCCAGGCTCCAGCTGCAAGGCAGTAAGAAATAGAGCAACAAGACGTATCTATCTGATCAGTTCCTCCGAACTGAGGGTGTGGTGACATACATAAGTAGTGCCCATTTTTATAGAAATTATACAGGGGCAGTCCTGGCACCAAATCCACTTTTACCATGAGACCCCACTGCTTACCTCACAACATCAATAAAATAGGGCACATCCTGATCCAGGTTCTTGTGGTCAAGCAGCTCCGTGATCGCCTCCTATGGGCAGAGAGGGGAAATGGTGGCCCCATTTTTGGGGTATAACCCAAAAGGTCCAGCATGTGACAGGCCCTAACCAACACAGGAACCTTCCCTGAGACCATGGACTCTTGAATTAAATTCCCAGGGAAGGCTCTGTCATGCAGCAAGGGAATCCCAGATGTTCTAATCCTGAGAAGTTATAGAGATTTGGTGTCAGTAGGAACATACGATGAGACTTTTAGAGCAAGACACAGCTGGTGAGAGGAAGCCAAAAACCACAGCTTGGATGTCATAGGCCAGCCTGGTGTCACTGTAGCAGAACACAGGCCTTGCACTTGTGCTTAGGCCTGGTCTACACTGAACAGTTCCATCGGCATAGGTTCATCTCTGAGGGGGGTGAAAAGTCCATACCCGGGAAACACAGTTAAGTCGACCGAATCCAGGATGTAGCCAGCACTATGTTGAAAGAAGAATTCTTCACTCACCTATCTGCTGCTTTTTGGGAACCTCTCCCATTACAAGTGTAAATGCCTCCCCTAGAGCACTACAGTGGTGTAGCTGCAGCACGGACGCCATAGAGTTTTAAGTGTAGACATGACCTCAGACACTTTGATGTCTTTCTACAGTTTACAGGATTCTCGTGCTGCCCATCCAGGAAGTCAGGTCAGCTTAACTTTCTTTCAAGGTGTGGATTTTTCACACCCCTGAGGCTATGTCTAGACTGCAAGCTTTTCTGGAAAAGATTTTCTGGAAAAACTTCTTTCAAAAGAGAGCGTCCACACAGCAAAAGCACATCAAAAAAGCAATGTGCTTTTTCAAAAGATAGTGTCCACACTGATTGGACGTTATCTCGCATTTAAGTTGTGATTACTATGGACGGGGTGGCCACTGGGGCACCTGTGCTTTTTCCTGGAGGCCTTTTCTTTCGGGAAAAAAACCCTCTTCCTCGTCCACACGCGCCTTTTTCCAAAAGAGCTCTTTCGGAAAAAGGTTTCTTCCTCGTTGAAAGAGGTTTACCGCTATCAGAAAAACCCCTGAGTTCTTTTGACTTTCTGTCGAAAGAATGCAATTGCAGTGTGGACATAAGTGTAGTTTTTCCGGAAAAACAGCTGTTTTTCTGGAAAAACTCTGCAGTGTAGATATACACTGAGAGATATACGCCAATGTACATTTTCAGTGTAGACTGGCCCTTAGGCTTGGTCTATGCTACAGGTGCTACACTGACCCAGCTACCATGCTACAGTTGTAGCAAAGAAACTTCCTGCAGCAAGAGAAAGGGTTTTCCTGTCACTGAACTTTCATCCACCTCTCTGAAAAGTCTTTCATCAACCTGGTGGCTTCTGCGCTCGGGGTTAGGTTGGCTTTAACTATGCTGTTCGGAGGTGTGAATTTTGCAGACATAAATTTTAACTCCAGGACTAGCCTATGATCAAAGGTCTTTGTATCTCACTTATTCTGACACCTGGCACATTATTTTTGCTGATCACACAGAAAAAGTCCTGTCCTCTCACTGGAATTGGCCTGCTCTAACCGGGTGGTAGCCATGTTGCACGGGAGGAGTAAAAAAACCCAATATCCACAGGGGCTGGGAAATCTCATAACAGGATTGTATTGATTCAGTGCTCTACATTTCCCCTTCTACACCCTGACAGCTACTATCCTCCACCTCCCAAAATACTGTTCACCTGCCCCACTTCCAAAGCTGCCTATCATCAAATAGTTGTAATAGAGTCCCATGTCTGAGCACCATAAGTCCTTTGTGGTTACCTGCATGTACTCTTTCAGGTCTCTCAGATTTATAACCATCCCTGTGGCAGGTTCAATCTGCAGGGCAAATCACAGGAAAGGAAATCACACACACAGCTGACATCTCTAGATAAGTGGATGCAATGATTAGCCACTGTGGATAGTGACGGCATCTAAATTGTCCCATTCAAGCACCCGAGCAGGCTGCAGAGCATTTCCTGGGGTTTAATGATCAGCTGGGAAAAGTGGCTGGTCTGGCACAAAGGCCACATGACCCCAAAACTACATGGAATGGGCAGGAATTATGTCAAGGAGGCTTTATCAGTCACTTAGGTGACTGGTGTTCCGCAGTCTGACGGGGCCATTTGTCTTTTGCTGCTCCACAATGATCTTTTCAGTACGGTCCCCAGGACTCATGTCAGCTTTACCAGTGCAGCCAGATGCCCTGGCCTGACCCAAACCCACGCTTTGCTGCACTTACTTCTCCACACACGGTCACCACCACTGGAAAAACAAAACAAAACCCAAGTCACATTATTGGCCCCACAGGCAAGATCCACACAAATCAACTCTAGCTTTACTGAGGTGGGGTGAATGAAAAGGTGACAGCAAGGAGGGAGGCAACAGAAAACAACTTTAAGCCAGGAATAAAGCCTGATGCTCAAAGTTTTGGGGAAATAAAATTTGGCTGCTGAAAACATTCCAGCTAAAAAGTCACTAGCTAGCTAATCCTGTTGATCAAAGCAGGCTTCTATTCTTGGCTTTCTTGGGGCCTCAGACCGCTGGTCAGAAGGCAATTCAGATGTAATCCAGACTCATTGTCCCTTCTGCCCTACAGCTGAGTTTGAAGCCGGGTGTGTAGTCTGAGTGATGCTGTGGGCTCTTCATCAGTTAACTCAACACCATGTGCATGACACAACTGAGAACATAAAGGCAGACTCCCATTTCACTTTGATCTGCGGAATGAGTGGATCCTGAGCTGAGCTGAGGGAATATGCAGAACGTGCCAACAGGCGGCCTCTCACCTGTATAGTTGTGCCCATGACACTGGTTGCAGATCCCAAAGAGTTTCTTATTTTCTGCATCACTCAGTGATTTGCTGAAAAGAAACAAACACTGAACGTGTGAGGCAATAACCAACAGAGGTAGGAAACCAAGGATTTTCTGCAGCAGATCAAACCAATGGACCATCTGAACCCTTGTCCTGTGTTTGCAGCTGACAGAATGGCCTGCAATGAATGGCCTTTATATCCCCCTCTCTGTATCCTGTACAGGAGACAAAAACTAGCCACAGGCAAAGACCAGCAGTTAAGTGATAACTCTGCGTTACATGGAGCAGGGACTCTGTATGATCAAGAGTCACACAGGGGGATGCTGCTTAGTCTGAAAGATAAGCCCCACAGACAAGGGAAATGTGTTAGTCATTAAAAGTGTCCCTCTGCTGAAACAGACTAACATGGCTACCCCTCTGAAACCAGGTATAACAAACAAACTCAAAACTACCATCACACTAGAGTCTCCTTTCCCCACAATTCATCCCCCTGGTGTTCCTTCCATGCCAGTCTCCAGTTTCTTTTGAAATGTCCTTATGCCATGTCCCTTCCCTGCCAACAGTAGATGCTGTCATCAGCTTAGGTGAGCAGAGGCCATGAGAAATGTAATAAAGAAGCAGATGACGTAGCTAGTTCCTGATAAAGTCACTCCTGCAGAAGGACGTGACAGCAGAGAGGGCAGTGGCCTCATACATCAGTACAGAGGAGTTTCATGCACAAGTGGCATCATAGAAGGTTCGAGGGAGAAGCAGAGAGATGACTAGCAGCAGCACTGCTGCCACAGTGACTAATGCCCGTGGCAGTACCCAAAGGGATCCACTTTAAATCTTCCGAGTGGCTTTTCAGTGCATCTGGTCAGCTGCTCTGAAGGAGACATTAGACGGGGCTCCCAGCAGGGGAGTGGAGTAAGGGAATCTCTGAGCTGTGTGCCAGAGGCGTCACACTGCCGGGATTTAAAGGAGCTGTACACAGTCCAGCATCACGGCCTGGGGACGTCAAAGTCAAGAGAAAGCAGTTTTGTCTCCGACTACATTAGCGGCAGTGTAATAGGCTCATGAACATTTTCGATCCTTTAACTAACAAAGAGTGAACACAGAAGCATCCAGCTCCCTCACTAGCAAAGCTGTGTGCCCGGGTCCACCGGGAGGGAGGGCAAAGGGGGCAACTGCGATTCAAAGGGGCCCAGGGCTCCAAACTGCAGCTTGCGGCGATCAGAGTCCTGGGTCCCTTTAACTCACCACTGGAGCCCTGTGCCGCACACTCCTGGAAGCTCAAAGCCTTCTAAGGGTTGGGCAAGGGGAGGTGCTGCACCGTGGACGGCATGGAAGGCTGGCTACCTCTGGCCCCTCCCCATCTACGTGAGGCCCCACCCCTTCCAGGAGTTCCACTCCCGTTGCCCAGGCCCCTCAGGCTGTCAGCTCTCCTGTGTGTGCTGCTCACTGCCCTCTCCCAACAAAATATCTTAGCTAGTGCCGGGTCAAGCCGGCACAACATTCTGCCTCCCAGTTGCCTGGGACTGATCACCAGTCAAGGGCTGAGAACACGGCTCGCTCCAGCAGTTTGCACCAACTGTCTAAGTCATACAATATAGAGAGCTAGTTACCAGGCCAGTCTGTGGGAAGCACTAAACATATCAGTCCTGGAGAAAGCAGCAGTTCTCACAGGGGAGGTTGGCTTCAGAGCTGGAGCTGAGGTCTGCATTACTGAAGTCAGGCAGTCTGCGGGAAAAGGAAAAGCAGCACTGAACAGAAAGGTTTTGGGACCACTTGTTAAATAAATACCAGCAGGCTGTCATGTGGTTGACCCACAGCACAATGTGTTTGTAGGAGCAACAGAGCTAAGGCAGAGAGAGGAACCAATCAATTACATTGCTGGGCCAGCGGCTGGATTGACTGTAATGAAGCATAGTTCCACTTGGGTCTAACCCAGCATTGAGCTGTGGCTTGTGTAAAGGCACTGACAGGACGTTTGCCATGACAGATGGATGCTTTAGGACCATCTGGAGCTTCAGGAAGTCAGCAAATAGAAAGGTCTGGTGCCTGATGTGAACTCAAAGGAGGCTGTGCAGCTATCACTGACGAGACATTCACTGTGTGAACAGCCACCATTCCATTACCATGAGCTGCGTCGAGCACATGGCTTGGAGGAGATCTTTGGGGGCTGGCTTGGAGGCATAACCCTTTTCCCTGACAGCTCAACTCCAGAATGGGTATCATCCCCAAAATGCTGTAATAGCTAACAGGAAAAATGCATTAAATACACTCCTGGCCAAAGTATTTCTCTGCATAAAAGGGGTTTTAATGGAGCACTCTGGGATGAGAACCATAACAAAATCCGTGGTGTGGGAGGAATGAAAATTAAGAACAGTTCACTGTTATGAGTAACCTCCATAACTGAGGGGTCCGTAACGCTGAGGTTCTACTATAGTAGCTTTAGGTATGGGTGAAGCAGGGGGCTGGACTTGATGACCTTCTGAGGTCTCTTCCAGTTCTATGATTCTGTGATTCTGTGAAAGGGTGCACCCTGGCCGACAGCCCTGCTGGAAAACACAAAGGACACCGTCAACCTGAAATCATGCTTTGTTTGAACGTTTTGACTTGGATGTTGTTACAAGTCCCAACCGGGGGCTCCTGTAACTCAAGAGAGATCAGAGGAAAAACATGTTCCCCTCTGTTTTCAGTGTGTTACTGACACTTTGTGCAGGTGCTGTGGTTAGCATCAGTTTCCCCTGTTGTGTGGCTCTTTCACACAGCAGCAAGGGGGAGAGAAACATTTATAAATAGGACAGCCCTCCCACCCCAGACAATGGCAGGGGGGACATAAGCGCTCCTTTGAATGCCGGTTTGGAGATGTCGGATCTCTGAAGGTCTGGTGTGTGGCAGGAACAACTGCCCGAGTGGCACAGGTAATGGGGTGAGGACAGGGGTCTCAAGGAGGCAGGAAATGGAGTGCGGGGTCCCTGGGGCCAGGACCAGGGTCACTTAGGTGTGCAGGAGAGGGAGGTGAAGGGCATGTCTGACGGGATGGGGCTGGGGCTAGGAAGGAGGCAGGGCAGGAGTGGGTTCCCCCAGGGTGCAGAAGGTAGGGCAAGGGGGGTCACTGAGCACAAGAGGTGGGGCCAGAGGCCCCCAATTGCAGGGGGCAGAGCTGGGGGGGGCTGTCCCCCAGGCACAGGGGGCAGAGCTGGGGGGGGCTGTCCCCCAGGCACAGGGGGCAGAGCTGGGGGGGGCTGTCCCCCAGGCACAGGGGGCGGAGCTGGGGGGGCAGTCCCCCAGGCACAGGGGGCGGGGCGGGGGGGGCAGTCCCCCAGGCACAGGGGACAGAGGGGGGGGCAGTCCCCCAGGCACAGGGGGCGGAGCTGGGGGGGCTGTCCCCCAGGCACAGGGGGCGGAGCTGGGGGGGGCTGTCCCCCAGGCACAGGGGGCGGAGCTGGGGGGGCAGTCCCCCAGGCACAGGGGGCGGGGCGGGGGGGGCAGTCCCCCAGGCACAGGGGACAGAGGGGGGGGCAGTCCCCCAGGCACAGGGGGCGGAGCCGGGGGGGCAGTCCCCCAGGCACAGGGGGCGGGGCGGGGGGGGCAGTCCCCCAGGCACAGGGGACAGAGGGGGGGGCAGTCCCCCAGGCACAGGGGGCGGAGCCGGGGGGGCAGTCCCCCAGGCACAGGGGGCGGAGCCGGGGGGGCAGTCCCCCAGGCACAGGGGGCGGGGCGGGGGGGGCAGTCCCCCAGGCACAGGGGGCAGAGCTGGGGGGGGGCAGTCCCCCGGGCACAGGGGGCGGGGCCAGAGGTGCACTGGGCGGGTCCAAAAGACGACGCGGGGGTGCCCGCCTGCAGGGATGGGGCGGGAGCTCGGCGAGACCCCAGTGCAGGGGGCGGGGCCAGAGGCGCGGGGTTCCCCCCCCGCCGGGGACAGGGCCGCGGAGTAGGCGGGCCCCGAGTGCAGGGGGCGGGGCCCTCCCTGCGCAGGCGCCGAGCGGGGCCCGGGATCCCCGCCGCGACCCCCCCCCGGCCGTGCGATGCCGCCTCCCCCCGCCGGGGCCCCGGCCCGCACCGCGCGCGTCTCGCGCTGCCTCAGCTTCAGCGCCTGCCACCGGCTGCACAGGTGAGGGGCCGGCTCGCTGCCCCCCCCCCGCGCCCTGCTGGGCCACGGGGACCCCCCCCACCTGCACTGAGCTACGTCACGGGAACCCCCCTACTTGCACTGAGCTACGTCACGGGAACCCCCCCACCTGCACTGAGCTGGGCCACGGGGAACCCCCCCCCACCTGCACTGAGCTACGTCACGGGAACCCCCCCACCTGCACTGAGCTACGTCACGGGTACCCCCCCACCTGCACTGAGCTACGTCACAGGAACCCCCCCACTTGCACTGAGCTACGTCACGGGTACCCCCCCACCTGCACTGAGCTACGTCACGGGAACCCCCCCACCTGCACTGAGCTACGTCACGGGTACCCCCCCACCTGCACTGAGCTACGTCACGGGAACCCCCCCACTTGCACTGAGCTACGTCACGGGAACCCCCCCACCTGCACTGAGCTACGTCACGGGAACCCCCCCACCTGCACTGAGCTGACTCCTGGGGAGAGTCCCGAGGGACCCCCCATCCCCTTCATGTTGGCTCTTGAGGGACCCCCACCTACCTGCATTGAGCTGGCTCACGGGAAGACCCCTCCCTGCACTGAACTGGCTCATGGGGGGACTCCCACCCCCTTCCTGTTGGCTCACGACGGAATCTCCCTTCCCCCACCACCTGCACTGTGGTTGGTCATAAGGGGGACCCAGGAGACCCCCCCCCCCCGACCTCCATCATGCTAGGTCATGTTGGGACCCTGGGTGCCTCCCCATCATGCTTGGTTGGGGGGGAGGGTTCAGTCATTGCCAAGCTACCAGCAGTACCCAGCAGCTGCCAGCAGCAGGCTGAGAGGCCTGGGGGAGAGACCCTGCTAGCTCCATGGATTTGGGTTAGAAATCTCCTGTGTGTTGGGCTGGGAGGGATTAGTTGTCCTGAGGGAGCTGTCCCTGGTTCTTACCTGAGTTCCTATCCCATTGGGCCAGGAGAGCTATTTGCTCCATCCTGGTAATGTGCTTAGTGACATCCAAAATCCAGACTGTCCCGGTGTCTAAGAGCTCACACCGTACGAAAGGGAGACCGAGACGATCTCAGGATGCAGTTAGTGGCACTTTCATTGCTGTGCCTCGCTCTCTCAGGTGTTGCTCCCTTTTCAACAGCCCATGTGTTAGCAGCCTAGGTGATGCAGTAGCACTTAGAGGCCTTAAAGACTGTGAGTCTATTGTGGTATATACACATAGGAAAACAGTCCAGTCCCTGCCTCAAAGAGCTTACAGTTCTGCTCATTGTTATTATTATAGTCTTGTTAAAGTCTATAACAGGGTTCAAAAAAGAGCTAGATAAATTCATTGGGAGGTAGATCCTAGGGATGTTCGAGATTAACCATTTACCTGATAAGTGGATGCTTACTGGATAAATGGTTAATTGGTTAAACTCTAATATCCCTAAGACTGATCCTCCATGAATAAATGTATGCTTATCACTTAATGGTATTGGTTAAATGTAGCTGGCTCCCAGGGAGGCGGTTTCGCTGTGGCCGGACAGTGAAGTGCCCAAGAATCAAACAGGCAAGGGTTACCAACTCTACTCCTGGGAAGGTTTCGCTGTGGTCTCTGCAGTATAAAGCTTTATACTGTAGAGCCCACAGTGCGTGGAACTGTATAACTGAAAAGAATTTTTAGCAGTTACATGGTTATTGTATTAAATGATTTGTATTTAATGATCCCTAATAGGAATGGTGTCTCTAGCCTCTGTTTGTGAGAAGCTGGGAATGGGTGACGGGAGGGATCACTTGATGGTCACCTGTTCTATTCTTTCCCTCTCGGGCACCTGGCTTAGACCACTGTCAGAAGACAGGTTACTGGGCTAGATGGACGGTTGGTCTGACCCAGTATGGCCGTTCTTATTGTTAGAAGTGTCAAAGATTAGGTGAAGGGAAGGAAAATAATGTAATCCCTGTGTTTTCTTCATCCCCTTGCTCATACCTCCTTTTGCTCATTTCCTTTTGCCCACTTTTGGGGGCTTCTTCCTGCCTCTCTTCCCCCCTTGCTGTCGTGAGTGCAGAATTCTCACCTCATTTCTTTGGTTCTCTTCTCCCCCTGTACCACATGCCCAAATAATGCTTAGCGTGGATTTGTGTTCACTACCCCTCACTCGGACCATCAAAAATGAAGTTGATGCAAGTCAGTTCAGATTCAATACCACTGATACCTGGAGAACAGCAGCAGTGAAGCTGATCAGAGCACAGAAAATTCTGCTGATGGAGGCTGTGTGAGTGGAGAGAGGGGCAGAAAAAAAGGACTAACTCACCTTTCTTTCTCCAGCCTGCCCTCCTAAACAGGAGCATTTTTAAACAACCTCAGAGTGAAATTGGGACAAGACTCTGGTTAGTTTCAAGACTATGCTGCAGGCATATCTGATCTAACCAGAATCTTGTCTAATTCCCTGTTTGCCTGAAGCAAAGGGAACTTGGTAAGTGGTGCTTTCTGGTTTTCACATAAAATGAGAGTCACATGTTGCAAATGTGTCCTGCCTGGTGATCACCACCTATTTGCATCCTCTGGTAGAGTTGTTGGTACTACATGGAAGTCTGAAGGGGTGGCAATAAACTTAGTCATGACCCCAATGTTTTCTCCTTAAATATCTCAACACTCCTAAAGACTTCAGCCTGCAAATGTTTATGTTCAGAAACTAAGTGATTCTGCCAGACACTGGGTCCCTTTTGTAAACAGCTGGAATTCTTGTGGTGTTTCAAACTCTGATATCTTTTCACAGTAGGAGTGGACTCTTGGCAGCAGAACACAGTAATGAGAGGTCAGGATGCAACAACAAAACAATCAGCAACATCCAAAGTAACAGACCCCAATCTCTTTAACTGGGCTCTTTCAACTCTCCAATGACATTTCTTTAGCCAGTCATGCTTTGTAGAGTCAGTAGAGAAAGCCAAAATATTTATGAAAGTTCATTATAACAGAGTTACAAAACATTAATAGTACTTTCCCAGTCTATTCCACCTGTTTACAAAAGGAGAAAGTGACTACAATTGATTTTTCTGTTGGATCATTAGTACAAACAGTAATTTACAAGCTTTTTTAAAAAATAATTACATGGAATTTTAAAGAATTCACCACCTCCTTTTCAGGGCATCCTATGTAGACAAGAGTAATGTCTTGGTCCATTGAAAAATGAGATCACACACTTAGGGGAGTGGAGAGCAAATTTTGCATACCCAGGACCTAGACTGACTCAGGCAGTATGTACAGAACCTGAGAAGGGAGAATCTCTGACTGAAATGTTTCTTTTGGCATATCTACAAAGGAGATCAGCTAAAAAAACAATTCCAGTTTAAATAAAAACACAAATGTTTGTAATTGGCCTTCAAATACAATTTTTCATTTTTTACAGTAAGTCCCTGAGTGATGAAGAAAACCTGAAACTCTTTGGGAAATGCAACAATCCAAATGGACATGGACACAACTATAAAGGTGAGAGCCTGACTGGCCTTTATTCATGCAGCCCCAGAGAGAATTAGTTCTCATGTTTGTAAGATCAGGCCCACTGACGGGGGAAGGAAAGGGGGCAATTTCCCAGTGCTTGGGCAATTTAAAGGGCTTCCTGCCCACCCTCGCTCCATTCCGCTTCTGGAAGTGGCCAGTACTGTCCTTGTGACTCCGCACACACTTCCCCCTGAGTGCCGACTCTGCAGCTCCCATTGTCGGGCTGGAAGTTGGGTTGGGTGTGGGGCTGTTCTCTGGCTGGCAGGTCCCCACTTTGGGCAGGTTTATTGAGCACTGGACCAGAGCTAATTAGGCTGCACAGCCATGCAGCTTACAGGGAGCTTAGGTCCAAGGTTCTCCTCAAATCTTCCCTTCCAGGAATGTTATATACAAGCCTGGCCCACAAGAACACAGAACATTTGCATTTAATACACTGGACTCCGAAGATATGTAAACTTAATTCAATACCGTTTTTCAAGGATACGTCAGGCACTTACTGTATCTATCCCAAGCCTTATGGATGTTTCCTCCTCAAGAGTCCCCTCTCTCTTGGAACAACAGTATTAGAGTATTAGAAGCGCTGATAGGCCCCTCTGGTAGTGTTCTCTGTACCAGCTCTGCCTTTCTGATTGCTACGGCAATAGTTTATAGGGTGAGAGAGATTGTGGCCCTCGTGACACGTCCTCCTTGTATAGTGATTCATAAGGACAATGTCACTCTTTAAGTTTCTGCCTGAGGCTGTCTAGTAGTAGGGACTAATCCATTCATCAGCCTATTTTCTTCCCCAAGCCTCACTCAACCCTGGAAGTAACTAGATTTCATGTACCTGATATAGTAAGGGCCCTGTCTTTGTAAACAGAACAGAATCACTTGGGAACATGCCTATGTGTTTGCGGCCAGATATAAAGAGCAACATGTATCCTCACAGATTATCCAAGTCAGGGGCCAACACACAGTTCATCAAGGTTAGCCACCATTGGATTGCCAGATGGTTTGTTTACGTGAGCGTCCATGGGCAGGGCTCCTTGCAGCTCCCAGTGGCTGTAGTTCTCCATTCTTAGCCAATGGGAGCTTCAGGAAGTGGTGCAGAACCAGGCCCACTGGGAGCTGCAAGCATACACTAGATAAACAAACCATCTGGTGGCCCGCCAGCAACTAACCCTGACAAACCCTGTGTGGCCTGCAGACTGCAGGCCTTGATCTAAGTGGATCACCAAGTGTATCAAGACACGTTATGGGTTAGCCAAGTCAGACCACCTAGCCACTTTAGAGCTCATTCCGTTAGAACTCAGGCACCCCCTGTGGCTGGTTTGAGGAGTGTCCATGTATCTGACATTTGTTGGACTGCTACAGTCCTTGCATATACAAGATACCATTCCGAGGTAGAAGTTTCCAGATCAGAGGCCAGTTTTGGTAAGACTCGGCTGTGAAATCTTTATACTTGCAGCTGCAGGCACAGTCCCAGTAGACACTGTTGACCTAAAGAATCCAATTTCATGTCCAGCTTGAAGAATCACAATTACTGTAGAATGAGTTACCATTTTTATTGGGGATGTTGCTTTAAACAGTAACACTTCTGCTGTCATTAACCCACTAACCCACCTCCTGGGGCCGATTAATGCTGTGCTACTCATGTGATTTGTTTTTGTGTATATTGGATCTCACTGATGACTTGGTGTTTTTCTTCCTCTAGTTGTAGTGACTGTGCGTGGAGAGGTAAGTGCAATCATTCCTCCTTTCCTTCCTTCTTTGGACGTATCAGTGTGTGGTTTCCATATGCGGATTCTTCAGATCTTTCAATAAAACCACCTGTGACAGGTTGTGTCACAGAGATCCCCTTGAGGTTGTCACCTGATGGGCTGATCATACCACTGAGCCGGGCTGTCTGCTCTCTGGGGGGCCCTTTCCTGCTGAGCCAGAAGCTCTGCTCTCTCCCAGCCCACAGCAAGGCAACACAGACACCAAGAACAGCTCGGCTCTGGGAAGGCACAGTCACAGGGAATTGATGCAGCACCCAGGTGCCCAACCCCAATGGGACCAGAAAGTCTAATAAATCTGTCTTAATCTGCATAGTTTTATACAGAGCAAGTGTAACCTGCCACTGGGTGGATTTGAACCTGGGCCCTCTGAAGCAGAGTATAGGAGCCTCTACCCTCTGAGCTAAAAACCAGCTGGCTCCCAGCCCCTGCTGTAGAGGTCTCTTGATCTTAACTGTTGCTGTGGTCTAGGTACCACTTGTATTGTTCAGTAACCACACTAGGTGCGTGGGTTACGTAAGCTCATAAGTTGTTCTCTCTCCCTTTGTCAATGAAAGAGATAAATGAACAGCTGTTGTCTCACAGGTAACAATTATTGACACTGGGTTACTTATTTACACTGGGTTTAATAATAAACAAAGCTGATTTTATGAAATACAAAAAGTGGGATTTAAATAGTTGTGAGTGATAACAGACAGATCTAACTAAGTTACTAAGCTAAATAAAACAAAACATGCCAGCTATGTTTAATGCTTTTAAGAAACTTGTTACATTGTGCAATTCCTTACCCTAACAGTAGTTCTAATCAATGTTCTCTCTCAATTTTTTTCATCCATGTGTGGAATAAATGTTATTATGTGCAGTGACACATGTGTAGATGTGTACCAGTAGGAGAAATACATGCTGCTGTCTGTGGATGACTGGGCATTCTGCTAATGAATTGGGTGGGTGGCCATCCAAGTTCACAGCTTACAAGGGAACAGTGGTTCTAATAATCTTTTCTGACACGTTAGCTTGGGCACAGTCCTTCCCCTGTTCAGTCTTAGATTTTTCCAGGAGTCATCTGGGTGGTAAGTAGGGGTATCTTGGCTAACTTCCTCTTGTTTGGTTCCCTGCCTATAAATAGATTTTGCCCAACGCAGGAATCCTTCAACCCTTTCACACCCCCAGGGAAAAATACCACATCCAAAATGAGTTGGTGACCTGGTCACATGTCATGGTAGGACCAATCATAGTCCAGGCTTACAGGAAGAACAAGACTATTCACAGATCATTGTTTTGAGTACTGGGCTGTTATGTACGGGGAGGGACAGAGGAGGAACACAGCAGGCTTTGCACTTTCCCCTTGCTCCCTAGTCACAGCAAGAAGGGAAAAAAACCACAGTGACTGGGTAAGTGTGTCTGGAAGCCTCCCCAGCCTCCCATAATAGTGCCCTCCCCCCCATACTCACCACTATACCCCCTTGCCCTGAGCCCCCTGCCTTGAATCCTGCACCTCCCACATCCCTCTGGTTGGAGTCCCCTAGCCCCTATCACCTTCTCCTCATACCCCTCTGCCAGAGACCTTCCTCATACCCCCAACCTTCTGCCCTGAGCCCCCCGCGCTCCACCTCACATGTACATTTCTTACAGGTACTGTCCTATCACAACCCACCCCCCTTGGGGGAAGCTTTAAGATGGGGATGGAGGGTGGTGATACAATAGTACCTGTAAGAAATTTATCGCCACCCTCCATCCCCATCTTAAAGCCTCCCCCAAGAGGGGTGGGTTGTGTTAGTTCAGTATCTGTAAGAAATTTAAGTGACTTTCACCCCTGCCTGACATCCTTTACTTTTATTTTGTTTTACTGTGTTATTCCCATGCATTGAATAAACTCGCTTTCAAGGTGGATTTTTACCACTACACAACTTCAGTGCTCCATATAGTACAGTGTTTCCCAACCTTTTTTTATAAAGTACCCCTTTTTTAAAAAATATTATAACTACCCCCAGTACCTACAGTTTTCAGACACACAAACATTTTTTCTACCACTGCAACATGTTTGTTTAAACAACTTAATCATAGCCGGGTGGGCGATGAAATTTTTGGGTGTAAAAAGTACAAAAATAATAAAGTGCTGTAAAACTTAAAACAAAAATTCAGTTTTCTCCAAATTTCAGTTGTGTTGACATACCCCCCAGATTTCTCTCAAGTAACCCTGAGGGTACTCATACCACGGGTTGAGAAACACTGATATAGTACAACCATTTATGGAGCATATTCAAAAGTTTGTCAACACTGAACTGCCCATTAACTACCCAGTTAATTCCCTAGATCCAAGCCTACTGTAATTAATCCATCAGCCCTGAGATGTCTGAAAACAATTAGAGGGTTTTTCATAATTCTCACACACTGTGTTGTGAAACAGAGAATCACATGATACTATCAGAGACATTGTGTACCACAGAGCTTGATGGTCTTTAGAGATACAGATGACTGTTATAGAACAATCCCTGTGCGGTCTGATTCAGGACTGTATATCCTGTTGAGACGTTCCCTGTTTTGGAGGATACACATTCTGTAGGAACTGAAAAAAAAATTTCTCACTCAGACTTTAATACCCTGTCCTGTTTAAACCAGCCATAAATATTAACCCCTGCACACACATACACACTTTCCCAGTCCTCCTTGGAAACCCATCAGCCAAATTCCCTGTGCTCCTTATGCTGGTACAACTGTAAGCTGCTGAGTGCAAGTTTTTCTGACCACATGGAAATAGAAAAGCCAGTTGTGCATCAGAGCAGAACAATTCTCATTGCAGGGCTTGTTTCATAGGACTCTGTGCTCCTGCAGAATGGTGGGAGGCCACAGTCCTGGGCTTAGGTCTCAATTAAATTGTTCCCAGGAGATGTAGGCCACAGAACAGTTGCTCTTAATTCTGTGGTGGCTGATTGTTGGAATGAACAAAAGAACGGCTATCCTGGGTCAGACAAATGATCCATCTCATGCAGTTTCTTTGCCTCTGACAGAGCCAAAGCTAGATGCTTCTGAGGGAATGAATGGAACTGGGCAATTTCGAGTGGTCCATCCCCATCTTCTTGCAGATAGAGGTTCCTGCTAGACAGTCCCAGCTTGGTGGACCATGGCCATCAACCTGCAGAACAGCAGTTCATTTGGGCGAAAAGCATATTGCCTGTGCACTGTGGCTAGGTCACACCCTTACTCATGGTTTGTGCCTGACCCATGCTAGCTACCAGTTGTGTGTCAGGTTGGTGAAACAACTGATCACACTCTTGTTCCTGCCTACTGTGCTGCTTCTCTGTATGGCTGATGGTCACTGCCCAAGCATTCTTAATGATCACGTTGCAGGAGCTTTCTTCCTGCTGTAGACATTATGAACTTCGCTGGTCTCTTGAGAGTTGTTGATGCTCCATCTTTAGCCATTAGGGTGTGTTCTTCATTACCTTATGTAAGTGGTGCTGAAGCTCAGACAGCATCTGATGGCAGAGAGAAATTTTTCAACTTGGTCAGGATTCCTGAATGCCCATTTTGGAAGCTATCGACACCAGGTGGTCTGGGTTTGTGCTGGCTGAAGCTTTTGGTGGGATTGGTAACTCAACTGGGTAGTGAGGGTTAGTAGATTGCATCTAATCTGCCTTTGCTCTTTGCCTTGTAGATTGATCCCACCTCAGGAATGGTTATAAACCTGACAGACCTGAAAGCGTACATGCAGGTAATAAGGCTGTGCTCACGGAGCTCTCCCATGGGATTCAGCAATGACACAATGGTCCAGTGAAGGCATGGGGAAGCAGGGAGTAGATATTGGTCAGTGTGGAATTAGGGAATGGTTCAGGAGATAAAAACACTTCAGGGCAGTGCCCCTGCTGGTTCCCACACTGGCCTGTGATGTACAAGGTCTTTGACATCCTTTCACCCATTGCACAGCCTGTTGTTGTCTCCCTCTGATGGTGCTGCCATGGTATCTTCCTCTAAACTCTAGGTAGCTAGGACCTCTCAGGAGAAGGCCAGCATGGGCCCCAGGGATATCTCTGTTCCAGCGTGAGTGTCTGGAGTTGCTCCGCAGACACAGCAGGGCCCTTCCTAAATCCCTGCAGCACGATTAGAACCTGCCATTCATTGTGTCCCCTTGACCTGCCCTGTGGATGCAGCTGCCAGTGTCTTTCCTCTCTGCCCTCAGGAAGCTATCATGGAGCCTCTTGACCACAAGAACCTGGATAAAGACGTGCCTTACTTTGCTGATGTTGTCAGGTGGGTAGAGTTAGAATTGGTGCCAGAGTCCAGCCTATGATGTTTTATGGGTAATAATGGGTGCCTTGTATATTGTCTGGCACCAGTTTCAACTCCATTAATTCTCCAGAAGTTGATCAACTGCCTGCCCAGCATCTCTCCCTGCCATCCATCATTATCCATGTGTAATGTCACATGTACAAGAAATTAGCCTGCCGTGACTGTGCCGTGTTTAACTTCAGCTCTGGTTTCCCTGCAGCACAACTGAGAATGTGGCAGTATACATCTGGGAAAACCTCCAGAAGCGTCTGCCCGCAGGGGCTCTTTATAAAGTCAAAGTGTATGAAACGGATCAGAACATCGTTGTGTACAAAGGGGAAGAGACGACATCTGAGAAATGAAACTCAATTCAGCTGATCACAAACTTCTGAGGAATTAATTGAATCGGTGTATCAATGGATTATTGAACCCCCTCCCAGTGTTATCTGTGTCACATAGTGATTTTGGAGAATGTTTATTTTTTATCTACGGTCATTTTTAGATAATTAAAGACAGTTTTCCTGTGGTAAGCTAATGAGGTGTTTTGTTTGTTTGCTAATGAGGGGTTCTTAGAATTTGCTAAACTCTTCTCTGCCTTTTATCACAATAGTCAGTTTCACAAATCAAAACCACCACAGTGATGTGAAACCCTTTGAGCCTTCTGCCTGTTTAGAGTAAGGCAGTGCCGCTTTTTTTCTCTCTTTCAAGGAAATGTACAAACTAAACATGCACCCATTCCGCTAGGATTTGATTGTGGATTTTTAATGGCCATGGAATATTTTTTTGTTGAGGAAGGGGAGACTGAGAAATGACTTTTCTTCTTGTTATTGCTGCAAGTCTGCTTCTTCCTGCAGATTTGTAAGATAAGAGATTGGTGGTACTGGCGATCATAACTGCTTTTTGTTTTGTTTCTCTTATGCCAAGGCTGGCTCTCAGTAACACTTTGATCTAAGACGACTTAGGATTTCGTGAAAACTGACTGCTATAAACCACAAGGTCAGAGAATCAGTTTGTTTGCTTTATTGTGCTGATGATAAAGTTTTTCTAGTGCATGCCAGCCTGCTGCATGCCAAACTATAGTGAAGGGAGGAAGCAGGGCTGAAGATGAAAGGAAAAAACTGTTACTTATTTTGACTTGAGTAGTTAGCCAGAATTCAGGGTCTAGTTGGTTGTTTCTGTTGATGGAGAAGTTGATGGTAGAGTCACGTGTTTCTTTATTGCACTGCTGATTATTTACAACTAGCACATTTACCCAACTTTTCTTAGGGCAGGGAACAGGAGGCATGGGAGTTGGAAGTCAGGGGCCCTGGGCAAGGTAGGGGTGTGCGTGTGTGTGTGTGTGTGTGTGTGTGTGTGTTTTCTCCAAAGTCTGCCCCCTACATTCTCCAGCCAGGATGAGGAATGCAGCAAACTGTGCATTTCCCCCTCACTCCCTGGCAAAAGGGAATAGCCAGCAATGTCCCAATATGAATCTGGGGGAGGGTGGAGGGATGGGGGCAGTCCCTAATGGGGGGGGGGCATGCCCCAGCCAGCCCCTTTCACCTGCCTGGTGATTCTGTCTCTTCTGTATGGTTTTCTAAGAAGCAATCCCATTCCAGGCACATCCCATTTTTCCTTTCCCATTATCCACCCTGCCCCCTGCTGCCCAAATGAGGTTATGGCTTATCTGGTCCCCATCTCTGGACCTTTGCTGCCTCCTGTGGTCATTATACAGTATAACTGTTGCTGATTTCCATTCCATATCCCCTGCTGCCTGCATGTGGTCATTATATAGGAGAGCCTCCCCCTCCCCCTGCTTTCCGGTTTATGAGAAGCAATCCCATTCCAGGCACATCCCATTTTCTTGGCACAACCAAATCCTTACCTTGGTTTAAGTTATGATAAGAGGAAGCTGCATACCAAATTTGGTGGTCCTAGCTCTTACCATGTAGAAGTTCTTGAACAAACAGACAGACACACTCATGTACAGTCAACTCATATGGTAGATATCAAATATCATTTTAGGCTGTCTGCTCCTTTTCTGTGTGCCTTAGTCTTTTGGTAGTGCAGAGCTGGCTAGGAGAAGGAGAAAACATAGACCTGGAAGGAACCTTGAGAGATCATCAAGTCCAGTCCCCTGCCCTCCTCCGTGAGGGTACGTCTACACTAGCCCTCTAGATCGATCTAGGGAGGCTAATGAGGGTGACCAGAATTGCAAATCAAGCCTGGCATTAAAATATCCTGCGCTTGATTTGCATGTTCCTGGCCTGTCGCCATTTTAGAAATTGACTAGCCCGAAGTAACTGCCTGTGTCTACACACAGCAGTGAAACGGAATTCCGAGTTAAATCCCTAAGTCGAATTAGCTGGTAAATCTCATTGCAGGAGGAATACCAGCTAATTTAATTTAAGGCTTTAATTCGGAATCCCATTTCGCTACAGCGTGTAGACGCGGGCAGTTACTTCGGGCTAGTCAATTTCTAAAATGGCGACCGGCCGGGAACATGCAAATCAAGCGCGGGATATTTAAATCCCAGGCTTGCTTTGCAATTCTGGTCACCCTCATTAGCCTCCCTAGATCGATCTAGAGGGCTAGTGTAGACGTACCCTGACAGATGTTTATTTAACCTGCTCTTAAAAATCTCTAGTGATGGATATTCCACAGCCTCCCTAGGCAATTTATTCCAGTGTTTCACCACCCTGGCAATTAGGAAGTTTTTCCTAATGTCCAACTTAAACCTCCCTCCCTTGCTGCAGTTTAATCCTTTTGCTTCTTGTCCTATCATCAGAGGCTAAGAAGAAGATTTTTTCACACTCCTTCTTCTTTTAGATATGTGAAAGTTATGTCCCCTGTCAATCTTCTTTTTTCCTGACTAAACAAGCCTGGTTCTTTCAGTCTTCCCTCACAGGTCATGTTCTTTAGCCCTTTAATCATTTTTGTTGCTCTTCTCTGGATTTTTTCCACCTTGGCCACATCTTTCCTGAAGTGTAGCGTCCAGAACTGCACACAGTACTCCAGTTGAGGCCCAGTCAGCACAGAATAGAGCAGAAGAATGCCTTCTCGTGTCCTGCTCACAACGCTCCTGCTAATACATCCCAGAATTATGTTTGTATTTTTTGCAACACTGTCACACTGCTGGTGCATTTTTATCTTGTGGTTCACTATGACCCCCCAGATTCCTTTCTGCAGCACTCCTTCCTGGGCAGTCACTTCCCACCAATTGTTTAACTTTGCAAAGTGGCTGAATACCACAGGGATAGGCAAAGCCATGTAAACATAAAACTAGATGTCTTATGTTTCAGCTGAACATGGGGACAGCTTCCTGGTCTCCATTGTAAAGAATGATCTGCTGGCTTTAGGAGCAGGATGTGTGGTCAGGTCATGTGTTAGGATTAAATTAGATACAGAGGAGGCAGCTGATTCTTGTGTATGCTGTTGCAAGGGACTTAAAATAGCAGAGGCCTGACCATGCAGTTCCATGTCACCTCCCCCCACCCACTCTAGTGCACTCTAGCCTGATGGATCTGCAATGAGTTGGTATCCTTATGCTCAGGCTTCAGTCAGTGTGGCCTGGGAGAGGAGAGGAGCATTGGGCATGTCATTGGGTATGTGTGGGTGTGTGTAGACTACAGGTTTTTTTTTTAAAAAGTGGCCTTTTTTCGAAAAAACTATACCTGCGTCTAGACTACTGCCGCATTCTGTCAACAGTAAATTGGTTTTGTCGATGCGGTAAACCTTATTCTCTGAGGAATAACGCCTTTTTTCGAAAGTCATCTTTCGAAAAAAGGCGCTATTGCATGAAAACGGCTTTTTTGAAAGAGAGCGTCTACACTCTCTTTTGAAAAAGCGAGACACTTTTTTGAAAAATCTTCTTGTTGTCTAGTCGCTCTTTTTCGACAGAGGCTTTTTCAAAAGATACTGTCGAAAAAGCCTCTGTCGAAAAAGGCGTGCAGTCTAGATGTAGCCTTAGGACTGCTGCTTCAGGCTGTCTCTGTTGCAGGCTTAAAGCCAGCGCTGCATTTCGTCACTGGGGTTTGTTGCCGCTTTTAATGCGGCAAGAGTGGCTTTTGCAGCATTGCAGAACTTGCAGGATGAGTCAAGAAATCAAGTGCACACTGTGAAGACTAAGCAGTAATACATGTGGCATCAGCCAGTGGGGACAGTTACCACATAGCAGTGGTTTTCAACCTGTGGTCTGAAGACTATGCCGAAGGGATCCCCAAAAGATGTAGGCTGAACACTTACTAAGTGGAACTCAACTCAACAAAGACATTGATTTCAAAGAGCCCCAGACCTCCATTTGGCATTTGTTAGGGGTTTGCAAATAAAAAAAGGTTGAAAACCACTGCCAGAGAGCTCTTGTGTGTTCTGTGGTCTTCAGCTATATCTGTTACCACTCACAAAAGGAGTCAGGCTGTGTCATTGCATTGCTCTATAGCAGGAGTGGGGAACTTCAGGCCCCGGGGCCAGATGCAGCCCCTGGCTTGCCTGGATCTGGACCCCAAGGCTCAGGGCTGCCACCTAGCATTGTGGAGTCCATGCTGTGCTCCAGCCACCAGCCACCCCAACATAGGGCTGGAGAGGGTACACAAAATCTTTTAGCCAGGGCCCTGCTAGGTTCTGGGATCTGAGTGTGGGGAGTGTCTTTCTCCTTCTCCATATCAGTGAGATTCCTCTCTCTTCTCACATGTGTGCGGCCCCCAACTGATTTTTCTGTGGATCAGCAGCCCTTCTCCCCCCCCCCCCCAAAAAAAAGATTCCTCCCCCTGGCTCTATCGTGAAGTAATATCTTTTATTAAACTAGCTTCTGTCAGTGAGAGAGGCAAGCTTTTAGGTCTGCACAGAACTTTTCTTCAGGTCTGGGATATGTACACAGCGCGTGACAGCCAAATACAGGCTGTTCAGCATAAGTAGCTAACAACAGTTTGAAGGGACCTTTCAACTGGTGAGCACCTCTGCAGTCACAGAAAGAAAAACAAAAATGGGCCAGTGGTTAATGGGTTGCAGAGTGTCATGTTAAACCACAAATCTGGTGTCTGCTAAATGCATGCTGAAACAAAAGACAGGAGTATGCAGCACTTTAAAGACTAACAAGATGGTTTATTAGGTCAGTGATCTCCAACCTTTTTACACTCAAGATCACTTTTTAAATGACAGACCAAGCCAAGATCTACCGCCCCGCCCCTTCCTTGAAGCCCCGCCCTCTCGATTCTCTTCTTTTCCATCACTTGCTATCCCCAATCCTTATACTGCTACTTTAAAAAAAAAATTCCCACCATTCTTCACAGCTCCTCACCTGTGCTGTTGCTCCTCAAATGAGGAAATCTAATGTAAATGTACTGCGCAGGCGCACAGTTCAGAGAGGGCTCAAGAGCTACTCTTAGAGCCTCCGAGATCTACCGGTAGATCACGATCTACTGGTTGGTGACCATGGTATTAGGTGATGATCTTTCACCTAATAAACAATCTTGTTAGTCTGTAAAGTGCTGCATAGTCCTGTCTTTTGTTTCAGCAAGACCAGACTAACATGGCTACATCTCTATTACTATGCTAAATCCATGGTTTTTAGGCCTGGTCTACACTCGGAAATTAAGTAGGTAGAATACATCACTCAGGAGTGTAAAAGAGCCACAGTGCTGCGTGAGGCAGTTAAACTGATCTACCCTTGGGTGCAGACAGCAAATCTAGCCACCACCTCTAGAGAGGGTGGTGTACCTATGGTGCTGGGAGAAACCTCCCGTTGGTGTAGGTCTTCTCTGAGGCACTATAGCAGCTCTGCCACTGCATTCTTTTAGGTGTAGATAACCTCTTCGTGTCTAGCACAGTTAGCAGTTTAAGTTCCCAGGCTCACCTCTTGCAGGTGCTGTGCAGGCTTCCTTTGAGGAAGAGGACAGAGAGGGGAATGATTGTTCTATGAGAAGTGTTTGCTCTTAAGTTAGCGATGGGCAACCATGATTAGTAAGTGGGCTGCATGAATGGCTCTCCTTCAGCTCAGTGTGCCCGCATGTGGCCCACATACCTCCTCTCTACCCCCTTTCTGCATTGGGCCACTGGAGCCCTGCACTTACCTGTTCCTCCCACGCCCTCTCAGCACTGCCACGATGCCACGAATCTGCGGATTCACTCTCCATCCTTGCTTCTCCCCTCCCTCCTAGAGAGAGAATACTGCAGACAGCTGATTCACGGCTGCTCAAGCTCTGTGTGGAAGGGGGAGGAGTAAGAAGTGTGGGGCTTCAGTGCGCCAGAAATGCACGGGAGAGAGGGGCAGATGGAATCCATGGGCCATGCAGGTTGCCCACCTCTGCCATAAGATGTTTAGTTTCACCGACATAGTGATTGCCGGGGCATCTGTTGCACTGAATGAGGTGCGCCACACGTGCTGTGTAGGACCTATGGATCTTGAAAGGTGCGTGGTGGGGAGTGTCGCTCATCAGAGCAGTCAAGATAAGTCTACAGGTTTGGCTTTTATAAGGGCAGGTGCTGGTGCCGCTCTGAGTTAGTGTTTTCTGTTGAAAGCTTGAATCTGATGATGATCTTGGAGAGACTGGGGGGGAGTGTTTGAAGATCAATGGGGGAGGGGGAGAGGTCAGGAAAGGTGGTTCCTATCAAGTATGGATTGTAAATTAATAGTTTAATTACACCCAATATGCATAGGCGACTGGTGTCTGTAAGGGGAGGGGGTGCTGGGAGGGCCACCCAGAGGAAGTGTGAGAACATAAGAATGACCATACTGAGTCAGATCAAAGGCCCATGTAGGCCAGTATCTTGTCTTCCAACAGTGGCCAATGCTAGGTGCCTAAGGGGGCATGAGAGAGCACCCCATTTAGCAATCAAAATGTTGGCAGAGATGGGGGAGGGCGGAGGAGGGGACGGGACGGGATGGACAGTTCACCTCCTGAGTCGCATTGGCCTGTATGGATTCCAGTGTGGGATTGTAGGGGACAGTGAGGGGCATGTGCTCAGAGAGGTTTCGTTTCTGTATTGAAGCAGAGGTTTCGTTTCTGTATTGTCCTCTTGGTATTTGCGTGGCATGTTCTGTGATATATGATCTGGGTCTCTGATGGAATGTCCTTGTGTGAGGAAGGCGGTTTTGAAGTGTGTGAAGGTGCATTGCTGTGTGACATTCCCTTTGTCACATGAAAATTACTCTAAATGACAGCACAGATGATGTATGTATGACCAGGAACCAGGAAGAGATTAAGGCTAATTTACAAGGACAGTTTCAAAATAAGGTGAGGCGGAGGCAGTCTTTTTATATAGTCAAACACGGAACTACGTATGTACCACAAAGGTCTAATAGATCCAAATGAGTTAGAAATATTTAATGAAGCTTATCTAATCTTCAACCTTGACTTCTGTTTAACACTGGTGGAAAGAGAGGGACCCGTCTGTCTCCATCACCTGTGCTAATCATAGTCATACCTACACTGCTGCCTGTAAGCTGCAGCTTCAGCGTGAGAACACAGCAGGGGCCTGAGCTGTCTTTACCCACGTTTCCTGCTGTGCTCTGTCCGCTACAAGGGAGCAGGGGCTAGAAGAGGGGGAGAAGGGATTTTCCTCCTCTGTTGTTCAATGTTGGCAGAGAAGGCTCCCTTGCTTTTTTCCTTCACAAGCTGCCACAAGAGGGTGTCACTGGCGATAAATTCATGCCAACACCTTGCAGAGGTGGAGCTTCCTGGGCACATTGGCTTTATGAAACGAATTGACTTTTTCTCAAATGTTGTTTCCTTGGAAAGTACACCTCAGCCTCTGTGGGTTATGGGCTCGTAAGGGGGTTTTGCAATGCAGCGGCTGTGCCTGCCCGTCGGTAATGCGGTAGGGGAATGGATTGTCTCATTTGCTACCATGGAGGTCACTGTGACATAGCTGGGCGGGATCAGAACAGCCTTTGATAATGCACAAAGCGTTTCTGTTTCTCAGAACTCTCCAGAGACTAATGGAAAGCATGTGATGCCTTTTTCAGACCGTAAATGAAGTTGTTGATAGGTTCCCAGGGGATATTTTAAAGCTTGTCTGGATCCGGCCCATGAGCCTCGGGGCTTGTCTCCTCCCCAGCTCCTGCTGCTGGGATGCCAGCCAGTGCTGGCTCTCCAGCTCTCCGGCTCCTTGCTCCATAGGGCTGCGGGGTAGGGTGGGGAGCCCTGAGCCTTGCAGGCCCAACCAAGGCAACCTTGTGCAGTGGAGCTTGAGGGTAGTG
Source organism: Pelodiscus sinensis (assembly GCF_049634645.1). NCBI lineage: Eukaryota > Metazoa > Chordata > Testudines > Trionychidae > Pelodiscus > Pelodiscus sinensis. The sequence goes on from NC_134736.1 coordinate 7,076,663, forward strand.
AGGTGACTTTTCTATAGGTCAGTGGTCCCCGGCCCAAAAGAGGTTCCCCACCCTTGCTTTAAAGGAGATTGTAAAGACTCTGGGCCTCTAACAATCCACGCATGACAAAACGGAGGTTCCTAGACCCTCGCTATTAAAAGAGATCCAGGAAGGGCAAAGCCTTTTACCTCAGGTCCAGTGATTAAAGAGACTGAAATAAAAGGCTGATGACCGGGTTGAGGGTGGCTTACGTAAAATGAATTGAAGGTCTCCGAGGTGTGGTGCCAATTACTATTGGCACCACACCCAGGAGACCTTGAACTCATTTCTCTGCCTGCATTAAAGGGACACTTTTTTGCAAAGTCAAACATCCAGAAGCTAGAAAATACTTGAATTCGGGTGTCCCATGTAACCTTAATTTGGCCTCCTTATGTATCTGCATTATGACACTGTCTTTCATTTCATGATCACGTCCTATTTTTCTCTCAGGACCCTTGCACAAGTAGGTCTGTGCTCCATGGATGAATCCAGGGCACGTGGTAAAGGAGTCTCTTGCCTTTAGGATCCTGTTTGCTTTGTCATAGACGTGGGAACGTGTGTAGTGAATGAGGCAGGGGATTGCAGGAGGACAAGAGATTGTCTTGTGATAAAGGCAGCTGAACCCCAGTCTGATAAGATGGATTTTCCTTTTGCCTCTGTCACATCATTCCTGTGTAACGCTGGGCAAATCACCTACACTGAAATGTTCCCAAGAGGCCACTGTGTTCCTCATTTCTGAGTACTCTGACTGGCACAGCTAGGGTGAAAAACGAATATTGAATAACGACCCATAGAGCGAACACACTCAGTCCCATTCCTGAATGAGGTAAGGGTTCTGAGGGAAAAAACAGTATAAGATCGTGTAATTGAAGACTATCATAAAGTGTACTCTCCAGAGGTCTGCTTAATATTGCCCGGGAAGCCTTCATTCAGGAATTTCCTATCTTTTGAGTCCTTGACCTTGCAACATTTAATGTTCCCTTCATGATGTGTGGTTTTGTGTTCTTCTTTTTTAAGATCAGATTTGTCAATTTTGTATGTGTTTACTTTTTTTTATTGTATCCCTTTTGTATAGATGGTCATGCCAATTTTCTTCCACAATTTGATCTGAGGAAGTGGGTCTGGCCCTAGAAAGCTCATCACCTAATAAACCATCCTGTTAGTCTTTAAAGTGCTGCATAGTCCTGTTTTTTGTTTCAGCAAGATCAGACTAACATGGCTACATCTCTATTACCATTATGAATGTGAGAGTTTGTGTGTGTGTTTACGATTGTGGTGGGAGACTAATAGTAGTGGCCAAGTCAAGCAAAGTGAAGTTGTGTGTTGGACAAAGCTTCCCCAATTTAGCTCTGAATAATCTGCAGTTCCTCCGTGCTGTTCCATTCCTGCCTCATTTCTCTGGCAAGCTCTTCCTGTTGCCTTCCAGACAGGCTACACTAAATGAGACCTTCTTTTAAATCTATCAGCTAGACAAAATGTCATTGCTACCACATGTTAGAGACAGAGCTGGTGGTCACCACTGAGGTGAAGATAGATGTTGGAAGTTGTGCTGTTTTTTTGAGAGCATGTAATGTTTGAGTCGTCATGTCCCTTTTTGTGATTTTATGGTTCTTTTTTTAGATTAGATGCCCCAGAACAAAGAAACATAATCTAATTTTGACCAAAAATGGCAAATAGTTTCTAAATGCAAATGATTATGCACCTATATACTCAAAATCATAGTTTTGGAAAGTATGTGAAATATTTAGCCCCAGAGGATACATTTTTATGAATTTTCCTGTATTTTTTTGCTCTTGGTGAAAGCAAAAAGTCTGTGGTCACATGACACTAGAAGATTTTTTTCATACCATATAATACATCAGATTATCTGTCAGTATATAATGGAATGATCTGAGGGGAAAAAATTCTGTCTGCTATTTTACATGTTATGAATAGTAGATAATGTGCAATGATTCCTGCTCTAGCAATTGATGTTAATGCAGCATTTGCCACGGTGAAACATTTTCAGGAGGCATTCCCATCTCGGGGCGAAGGCTGCATCATCATTCAAATCTATTGCAAAGCACAGTTGATCAAATCAAATGCAGGTTTCAAAGCAACACTCTTATTCCCTCTCCACTGCTTAGGTTACAGCTTGCTCTGTGAAGAAGATGGGTCCAAATCCCCCTTCTGTATTTGTTAAAAAATGACTTTGGAGAGTCAGCTTGGGGTGGGGATGTAGTGAGGGTGAGGTGCCCTCCTTGCTAACTGACACTGTCCTACTTTAATTAATGTAATTTGGGACAGGCGTTTCCTGTGACTTTCTCTATAGGTCAGCGGTTAGGCTCTATGCCCGAGATGTGGGTTTAAATCTCCCGTGGTGTGTGGGACCCTGCATTTCTGGTGTAGTGCTGGGGTACTTAATTTCTTGCCTATGGAAGCTGTTCCTCTTAAGTTGAATGTGCTGTGAGTCAGATGCCTAGCTACCTCCACGCCCTAGTCCAGTAGTCCATTTATTGTGAGGCTGTTAGGGACTTGCCTGATGTCTCGAGGCTGTTAGGGACTTGCCCGATGTCCCAGGAAACAGCTAAGAGGAAAGAGGCATCCTGTGTAGCTTTTAACCCAGTGGTGAGGGTTCTCCCCTGTGACACGAGGTGGAGGCTGCTTGAGTTTTACCTTGGAAAAGAGACCACTCAGGTGGGAGAGGATACAAGTCTGTACAGTAATAACTGAGGTGACATGTTGGTCCTTCACTCAATACGAGACTCGGGGTCACCCACTGAAATCAGTAGGATTAACATACCCCAAAGGCCACACTTCAGGCATGGCTCACTCAGCCTGGGGAAGAGTTGGTCAGGGGATGGGCTGAAGACCAAAACGCTAAGTGGGGGGTGTCAAAAAAAGGAGTAAGTTGGTGGTGAATGGGTCCATCAATGGCTATTTAGCCAAGACAGGAACGCAACCCGGTGCTTTGGGTGTCTGTAAGCCTCTAAGGGCCAGATGCTGGGAGGGATCACTTGATAATTGTTCTTTGCTGTTCATTGGCTTTGAAGGGAGGCTGACACCTGCATGTATCATCCAGTGGCCGGGCTGTGGGTCTGCCTTGTGGCACCAGTGGGTGCAAATCTGCTCTCACAAAGGCTGTGCAGAGACAGCACCAGGAGCTGGGGCGGTACCGTGCAGCAGAGCCATGTGCAAGCTCTTCCTTGTTAAATTATGGCTGTTTGGCCATCGCTTCTTCTGAGGTGCAGGGGTTTGGCCCCCTGGCTGGGTTGTGGGTGTTGTGGGTTCAATTCTTGCCTTTTCTGATGTCAAGGCAGGTTTGAGACGGGTGTCTGACATGGCTACAATGGGTGTGCACTGGTCTTTGAAGTGGGGACATGGTGCTGGCCTCCCTCTTACCTATAGAAGCTGTTCCACTTTAATTGAATGGTATTTGGGTATGAGGCTGGTGGTGAGTCTCTGCACTGGAGAGTGGGTTCAGTTCTCCTCAGGTACGTGTTCACTGGTCTGGTAGGATGCGTCCACACTGCAGGGCTTAACTCAAAATAAGCTAGGCAAATTGAGCTACGTCAATTGCGGAGCTTATTTTGAAATTGAAATTGTGAGCGTCTACACAGCACTTATTTTGAAATAGAGACTCTTCCTCCAACTTCCCTTACCTTACTTCTCGTACAGTGAGGGTTACAGGAGTCCTCCAGCTTGGCAGTATTTTGACATTATTTCGAAGTAACTGCCTGCTGTGTAGACGCGGACTAAGTTATTTCAAAATAACGCTAGTTATTTTGAAATAATGTTGCTATGTACATGTACCCTTAGGGTTGAGGGTGGCTTCCTTCTTGCGGCTCCAAGCAGTTCCACTTTAATTCAATATGATTTGTGGCAGGCTTCTAAGCTGTCTTCCTCCATTTCCCAAGTGGCTAGCCTGTGTGTCTGCACTAAAATAGCTGTGGCTTTGAATTTCCCCCGGTCCGTGTACTGTGACCTTTCCAGTATGCTAGGATGCCTTCTTTCTTCTTGCGTGTGGAAGCCGTTCCACTTGAGTTAAATATGCTGCAGGCCAGGCTCTCAGCTATCTCCACTTTCTAGTCCAGTGGTTAGGATACTGGCCCGGGGTTGTAAGAGACCCTGCTTTTGAAAGGGAAAGGCACAAAACGAACTCAAATTAGCTACAGACATGAAGGGTAACAAGAAGATTTTCTATAAATATATTAGAAGCAAGAGGAAGACCTAGGACAGGGTCGGCCCATTGCTCAGTGAGGAGGGAGAAACAATAACCAGAAATTTGGAAATGGCAGAGGTGCTTAATGACTTCTTTGTTTCAGTCTTCACCAAGAAGTCCGATGATGAAGGAATGCCTCACATAGTGAATACTAGTGGGAAGGGGGCAGGTTTAGAAGATAAAATAAAAAAAAAACAAGTTAAAAATCACTTAGATGAACAAGATAGATGTCTGCAAGTCACCAGGACCTGATGAAATGCATCCTAGAATACTCAAAGAACTGATAGAAGAGGTATCTCAGTCTTTAGCTATCATCATTGAAAAATCATGGAAGACAGGAGAGATTCCAGAAGACTGGAAAAGGGCAAACATTAGTGCACATCTATAAAAAGAGAAATAAGAACAACTCAGGAAATTACAGCCCGATAGTTTAACTTCTGTGCCAGGAAAGATAATAGAGCAAGTAATTAAGGAGTTTATCTGCAAACACCTGGAAGATAATAAGATGATAGGTAACTGCCAGCATGGATTTGTAAAGAACAAATCAAGTCAAACCAATCTGATAGCTTTCTTTGATAGGATAATGAGTCTTGTGGATAAGGGAGAAGCAGTGGACATGGTATACCTAGACTTTAGTAAGTCATTTGATATGGTCTCGCATGATAGTCTTATCAATAAACTAGGCAAATACAACTTAGATGGGGTTACTATAAGGTGGGTGCATAACTGGCTGGATAACCATTCCTAGAGAGTAGTTATTAATGGTTCACAATCCTGTTGAAAGAGCATAACAAGTGGGGTTCCGCAGGGGTCTGTTTTGGGACTGGCTCTGTTCAATATCTTCATCAACTATTTAGATATAGGCATAGAGAGTACGCTTATTAAGTTTGCAGATGATACCAAGCTGGAAGGGGTTGCAACTGTTTTGGAGGATAGGGTCATAATTCAAAATGATCTGGACAAACTGGAGAAATAGTCTGAGGTAAATAGGATGAAGTTTAATAAGGACAAATGCAAATGCTAATACTCCACTTAGGAAGGAACAATCCATTTCACATGTGGAACGAGGTGTACCGGTAGTTCGAATTAGAGACCCTAATTCGAACTACCTACTCCGTGTCGCGTGTAGCCGCGGGCACGGAGTTCGTACTAAGGGACTTTTAAAAATGGCGGCGCCCGGGAAGATGCAAATGAAGCCCAGGATATTTAAATCCCGGGCTTCATTTGCAACTTCAAATGCCTACATTAGCCTCCCTACTTCGAACTAGGGAGCTAGTGTAGACATACCCTGAATGCCATAAAAGGAGCTAAGACAACAAGGAGTCCAGTCGCACCTTAAAGACTAACACATTTATTAGGGCATACACTTTCCTGATCATAAGTCCATGCTCTAATAAACTTGTTAGTCTTTGAGGTGCCACCAGACTCAGCAAAAACAACAAGGAAACAGACTTACACAACAACCCCTCTGAAACCTGTCATCACAAAAGGAGCGGTCTGCCCGCCTTGGGTTCGTAGCCAGGAATCTTGGCTAGCCTATTCCATACCATTGAAAAGTCAACACCTGCCTCCAACTGGCCTGTCATCATCCACTTGCTAGTATGTCAAACAAACTCCTCTCTGCTGTTTCCTGTGCTGCCCCTGATGGGGGGCGGGGGAAGAGCTGCCATAGACATCTGCAAAGCCGCTTCATTCAAATGCCTCCTTAAGCCTCCTGCCCAAAACATGACAACAGTTAGACCACTGGCAAGCAAAGACCACTGCCTGCCATGCCAGCTAGGAGAGACTCCTTGTGTCCTTGTGCTCCCCTATTGGACTCTGTAGCCATGCGTTGTCTCGTGTCTCGTACCTAGGTTGTCAGCTCTCCAGAGAAGCAGCCATCTTTTCATTCTCTCATCCTAGCATGACGGGGTCCTAGTCTGGGACACGGGGCTCCTGGGTGCTTTGATGACACAAAAGATCAAGCATCACACCATGCGTGTGTGGTGACCTTGCTGCCGCCTGAGGAAATAAAGCGGGAGCATCTCGCCTGAATCTATCACTTGGGCATGGATCTCTCAGCAGAGCCAGAAAAACAGGCATGAGCCGAGACCGCGATTGTCACCTTGCCCTCTGGCTTGGTTCCTTTCCCAAGGGATTTTCCAACCATGTAACTGAATGGGTGCTCTTTCCTGAAAAACAAAAGAACAGGCTGTTCCCTGCTTTGCTGAACACTCCTCTTCCTGAAGCAATAACTGGGGAACGATGGCGCAGAGAACCCCACCTGGCTTCCATGTGCCAGATGGGCCTGCTCCCGTCTGAAGACACAGAAGAGCTGTGAGAAAGGGCACAGGGTCTCCGCTGTGGAGTTTAAGAAAGAAACTGAAGTGACGCCTACAAGAGCAGTGGCGGGTGCAGGAGGCGAGAGGCGGGCAGTTGGGCCCGGGTGTGGGGTGACTGTAGGCTTGCTCCATGAATTCCCCCTCAGGCAGAGTGCAGATTTGGCTCCTGTGTGGGCCGGGCTAGGACAGGGGTTGAGCAAGGAGTGGCCTGTCAGATCCGTGCCCCTAGATGCTGTTGCGCTGGGGGGGGGGGGGGGGTGCAGAAAAGAAGCCGTCCCCATCCTGAAGTTGTTCAAGGGGAGCCTTGGGTGTGAGGACCAGCAAGCAGGCTGTTTCCATGTACAGAACAGCGAGCTCAGAGCAAGCACAAAGCAGTCAGCTGCCCCCCCTCCACCCAAAAAGTGTGGGGGGATCAGGAAATCAATTTGCACACCGCATGGAACCTGTGACAAGCAGCTGCCAAGGGGAGGAGTGCCGCTAAAATCGATTGGCAGAGGGTGACCATGAAAGGCGGCTGCTTGGCTGCAACAGTGGTCTTCACACCCAGCTGTCCTCAGGAGAAGGGCACAAGACCAGACACCTCCCATCTCAGCCCAGGCCAGAGAACGGGCCTTTTGACACTGACTGAATCTCATGACACATCCCCGAGCTTGGCTTTTCATGGGGGGTGTCAGACACACCCACCCTCTGGTCTCCCCTTACTGCCTACAGAGCCCTCGTCTCAGGAAATCTGCTCCCAAGCAGTCCCCTTGCCACTAATGGAGAGGGGGACCAACCCGCCTCGGAGAAGGCAAAAGGGGAGGCAGCCTGGGCCAGTGCCGGGTCTCCCGTCATGTTGGGGGTTGGTCTCACTTCCCCCGGTCACCTCAAAATGGGAAGCAGCTGAGGCAAAAGCACAGCTACGGTGCAGCAACTCAGCCCCCTGAGGATGGGTTCCTGGGGAGGGATGGAGAGGGAGGGGATACGATGGCCGCTGGTCCATGAGGACAGGATCTGGAGGATTTATGTGGGCAAGGGATCCTATGGGATGGGATATCTGTCAACCGCCCTGTGGCTAGCGTGCCTCTCTCTCACCCAAGTTAAACAGCCGTGTCAGCTGCTCTTTAGCTTCCTGGAAAAAAATCGATGGCTTGTGCGTGCCCAGAAGCCAGCTGTCTATCAGTGAATCTTGTTTAACCTGCTCCTCTGCAGCTCTGCCTTTTCACTGGGTATCTGGCCTCCACTGAGTTTACTCGCACTTTTCCTATCTGCACCCCACTTCAGGGATCACTCCCACTAAGTCTCTCCAACAACCCAGGGGACGCTGATGAGTGGCAACTGGCTTTTCTGGAACCCTGCCCGAGTCCCCACAATCCTACCACACCCTGCTCCAGGAAATTCTGCGTGTCCTTTGGACCTGTCTAGAGAAACCTCCTGCAGGCAGCCAGGGTCCCAGGGCCAGTTCTGCATTAGCCCCTTTTTCACAGAGCTGAATCCAGGGCCGTTCCAGAAATCACAGATGCTAGAAACAGAAAATCTCTGTTGACGCCATCTCCCATTGCCCGGTGCAGGAATGGTCCCTACTGTATATCCTCTTTAGTTTTGTTATGTCTAGTTTAAAATGGGCTTAACAGGTTTCCCTGGGAAGAAGCAACCTACACAGGAAATAGATCATGATTGGCAATAGGAATAAGTATCAATAAGTACCTAGCAGGCTCTGGGTGCTACATAGTCACACTTCAAAAACCTCTTATGCTTTCTTCTGAAGGCCCCAAAGTGCTTTACAATACATGTCCTTCACGCTTCACACAGCCCACCCAGAACAGCAGCTACATATAACCCGAGGCTATGTCTACACTGAAGGCTTTTTGCGCAAGAACAGCTATTCTTGCGGAAAAACTTGCCGGGTGTCTACACTGCACGCGTGTTCCTGCACAAGTAAAGTTACAGTACAGCATCGGAAAACGGCTTCTTCCGGAAGAGTTAGTCCTCTCCCCACGAGGAGGAATAAGCCTTCTTGCGCAAGAGCTCTTCCACAAGAAGGCAGTGTAGACAGGCAACATGAATTTCTTGTGCAAGTAACCCCTATGGCTAAAATGGCCATCACCGCTTTCTTGTGCAAGAGAGCGTCCACACTGCCACGGATCTCTTGCACAGGAGCGGCCCGAGACGAGCTGCCAGCAACTGGCTCCTTAGGCGAAACGTGCGATCTGCACCCCTGCCTCCAAACCCCTCAACGGCCGTTTAATTTGGCGCCCTAGGCGACCGCCTACTTCGTGCCTATGGACGGGCTGCCACTGCTCGTGTGCAAAAACACATGGCACTGTGGACACACTCTTGTGGAAGACCTTTCGCACAAGAACTCTTGTGCAAAACAGCTCTTGCGCAAGAAGCCTGCAGTGGAAACGTAACCCAAGCGTCTTAGTGCAGGGAGGCATTAGCAGCTAAGAAAAATGACCCAATAGGCCCTTCCTGTAACTTATTTTTTATTCCCTGTATTCAAAGCAGTGCCTAGAACCTTTCACCGAGAGTCCTATAAATAGGTTTGAAGACCAGAAGGGTCTATTTTGATAATTTAATCTGATCTCCCTGCATACCACAAACCAGAGACTCTCACCCACAAGCCAGGTGCTGTTGGTACACAGATGAAGCCCTGATCTACACTAAAGAGTTATCTTGAAATTTACTCCCCTTCTTTGGAAATAACAAGCAGAGCGTCCACCTGGCCACGCCCCTTATTTCGAAATCTGTACTCCTGCTTGCTATTTTGAAATTGTTACTTCGGGAGTTGTTATTTCGAAATAACTTATTTCAAAATAATTTCCCAGTGAAGACATGCCCAAAGAGAGAGGCCCTGAAGAGCTTACAGCTAAAGAGACAAGGTAAGCAAAGAGAGGAAGAATTATTATCCCCATTTTAGTGATGCAGAACTGCAGCTCAGAGAGACTGCCTGGTTTATCCCTGTGTGATCTTGCCAGAGGGGCAGTTAACTCTCCGGGGGTATAACCACTTTGCCCTCATTTCTCTTCTGCATGGCTACGTCTACACTGGCATGATTTTCCGGAAATGCTTTTAACAGAAAAGTTTTCCGTTAAAAGCATTTTCGGAAAAGCACATCTAGATTGGCAGGATGCTTTTCCGCAAAAGCACTTTTTGTGGAAAAGCGTCCGTGGCCAATCTAGACGCGCTTTTCCGCAAAAAAGCCCCGATCGCCATTTTTGCGATTGGGGCTTTTTTGTGGAAAACAAATCTCTGCTGTCTACACTGGCCCTTTTGGGCAAAAGTTTTTCGGAAAAAGACTTTTGCCCGAACGGGAGCAGCATAGTATTTCCGCAAAAGCACTGACAATCTTATATGAGATCGTCAGTGCTTTTGCGGAAATTCAAGCGGCCAGTGTAGACAGCTGGCAAGTTTTTCTGGAAAAGCGATTGCTTTTCTGGAAAAAGTGGCCAGTCTAGACACAGCCCGGGGGTATAACCACTTTGTCTTACATGCCCTCATTTCTCTTCTGCTTGTGTGCTTCTGCTTTGCCCAGCTGTCCTCCCATAGCCCCATGACACAGTAGCATAATGTTCACATCACAAGTTGAACTGTATGAGTCCGCTGCCCGGCCCCCCCGCCGACACTGCTCACCCTTCGGAACGCTCTGCCTTCCCTGAGGGACCTGTGAATGAACCTTGTCAAACAGGAGCTCGACTTCCTTGTGGTCTCCATCTTGTGTGATCCCCCTTCCCCCAGTTAATTTAGCTTACTAAATTGTAAATGTAGTCATGCAGTTCAAGGAGAAATTGCTTTAATGCCTCCATCTGCCTGGTTGCGCTACTGAGAGTCACATGATGGCTTGTGGCTATATTTATGGAGGTTCTGCCGTCCAACGTGGAACAGTTTCCACTTCGACAGCGACTGTGCTCCTTGGCGCTAGCGATGCAGAGCAGAACTAGAAATGAGAACCTGAACCCTGCTGGCAAAGTGGCTTTCCTTTCCAGGACAGAAACCTTTGCTGCTGCTCACAGGCTGAGCAGGTAACAGGGCACAATCAGTCTTTTGGGGGAGAAATTTCTGCACATGCCTCTCCCCACTACTTGCATGGTTGTTGTCTGGCAAAGATGGTCAAGCCTGTTTATTACCAATGAGTTTCTATTTCAACAGGGCAGCATCTTAAGCTACCAGCAAGGGGGCAAATGACTTCTACAGGCAACTTCTTTCCTGATAGGGCCAGACAAGGGGCAATATATTGCTAAAGACGTGGGGCTTTTCTCAGGTTTTTTTGGTCTGGAAAATGTTGCGCTTTGGGGGATTGTATATGTAGCCAGACTATATGTAGCCATTTATATTTAACATGACAAAGTTTTGTGCTATATTTAAATATGAGTTATGGTGGCATAATGTATATTCTGAGATCAAGATCTCAAGTGCATTGTACCAGGGTGCGAAATTAAACTGTGGAACTACCTGCCACATGATATGACGGAGCCAGAATTTTGGATGGGAACTAAGTGATGGGATTGTGGCAGTGGGCAAAAGACGCATCAAGGCAGGTTATCCTAGAACTGTAGGGTTTTTTGCATCTTCCCCTGAAGCAGCTGAGACTGACCATCGTGGTGTGACCAGATATTGACTGAGCAGGAAGATAAAAGCAGGGTGGGTCTGAGCCAGACAGCAGAGCTCAGGGAGGAGCTTCAGGGCAGGATTAAGCTGAGGAGCAGAGAACAGGAGAATTAGGAAAGCAGAGAAGCTCTAGGAAAAGATGGGGCAGAAGAAGAGCATCTTCTATGCTGGTTTTCCTGGCGTAGCCTTCTATTTTTAGGTATATAACTTCAGGAGAGTTTCTCTGTCTTCTCTCGCTAGTTTTCTCCACTCTCTAATGGCAAACACATCTAGGACCTGAAAAATGGTTCTGTAAAGGTCTGCTGCGATCCCTCAGAAAGGTGACCAGGGCACAGAGTGTTTGGTGGAAGCTGTCTTGCCATTGGTTCCTTAAGGCTGGCTTTTTCCCCCTCCAGCAAATCACTGAATGACGCTGAAAACAAGGAACTCTTTGGGAAATGCAACCACAGTCACGGACACAACTATAAAGGTGAGGGGCAGCGCTGCATGTTCCTCTGGTCTGGGGGAGAATCAATGAAAGGGAAACACGGGTCGGTGGCTAAAAACACGCTTTCCCAGCCCTCATCCAAGCTAGTCGCTTGTCTCATATTCAAAGCAAAGAATCCAAAACTGGAGTTTTTTCTCCATGGAAAATTGTAAACAAAATCTAAAGCCGAGAGGGAGGAGGGGGGTGATAGAGTCTGGTGCCCTGTTGCTCAGCTGAGTTCTTTTCTTCCTTTGTTAAGTGCTTGGGGACCTGTGAATGGAAAATGTTGCAGAAGGCCTGAATTCTATTATTTAAAAGCCCTATCCAGGGAATAACCGCGGCTCCCTGACAGCAGCCACTTTCCTTCCCTTCTCGTTGCTAACTTAAAATGAATGGGCGCCGATTTCGAGATATTATTGAGAGTCTAACCCGCCAGGTTCAGGGCTTGATTTTCAGGGAGATCGGGCATTTGCAATTCCCACCCCGACTCCACCTCGCGTTGTAGCAAGTCAGTGTTTCTGTGGCTCGGGCCTTTCAGCAGACGGGACCATTGCTTTCCATAGAGCAGCAATGATTTGGAGGTAGCGCTGCTACTGTGTTTCTCCACGGCAGTGTCGGTCTCTCTTTTATGGAGCACCAGGAGAGACAAAACACATTTTCCTCTATCTATCTCTCCCCTTTTCCCTTCCCCCACCCACCCTCTGGAAGCCTCCAGATACTGGTGAGGGAGATGTTGGCTAAGCTGTCAAAGAAGGTGCCTCTCATCATCAGGATCATCAGGCACCAAAATGCTGGCTGCAATTTAAAGATCCCTGTTGCATCCATATTCTTTTCCCCCTCCCCCGCACTTTCGTGGCAGAAGCACAAGCAGGACGATTGACAGCGCTTGCCTTCTGTTTGCCTTTCAGTGACGGTGACTGTGCGTGGAGAGGTAGGTGTCTCGCCTTATTTCCCCTTTATCTAGGGTTCTCTTTTGAATCCTTCTTTGCTCAGGCCTTATCTACACTCAGGACTGGCCCTGAGCCGGCAGTCAGGGACCAGCATGCAATGGAGCTGTACTGGGCTAGGCTTCCAGTGTGGACAAGGAACGCACCACGTTTATACCAGTGGGCTGTGTCTAGACTGGCAAATTTTTCCGCAAAATCATCTGCTTTTGCGGAAAAACTTGCCAGCTGTCTACACTGGCCGCTTGAATTTCCGGAAGAGCACTGGTGATCTCATGTAAAATCATCAGTGCTTTTGCGGAAAAACTATGCTGCTCCTGTTCGGGCAAAAGTCTTTTTCCGAAAGACTTTTGCACAAAAGGACCAGTGTAGACAGCATAGTACTGATTTCTGCAAAAAAGCCCCGATTGTGAAAATGGCGATCGGGGCTTTTTTGCGGAAAACTGCGTCTAGATTGGCCACGGACGCTTTTCCGCAAAAAGTGCTTTTGCGGAAAAGCATCCTGCCAATCTAGACGCGCTTTTCTGAAAATGCTTTTAACGGAAAACTTTTCCATTAAAAGCATTTTCGGAAATTCATGCTAGTATAGATGTAGCCGTGATGTTTTCCTCGGTTTCAAGGAGGGAACAGCAGAGCCAGGGCATTTGTCTGCACTTGGAGTTTGCACCCCTGCTGTTGGCCACTGATCGCTGACTCCCAAATGCAGACAAAGCCTTAGCATTGGGGCTTGTTCCCACATTGGTGGCCTCCCTCCTGCTTTCTAAGGAAGCCCTCCTTCCTTGCTAGCAGTAACAAAATGTTTAACACATTGTTATTTAGGGCAGTGGGAGTTATGCATTTTCCTGTGGCTCGATGCAGACGGTAGCTGGGGAAACTCTGGGCAAACTAGCAATCTGAACCCCAGTTTCTTTTCCTGTCCCTGTGTTATGCAAATACATCACTTTGCATCAGACAAGAACTTCCCCCAATGCACAGTTTCTTTGATTAAGTTGAACTACCTACTAGGTATCTGTGGAGAAACTCACTGATGTGCTTCCCTTGAGCACCTGGGAGAGAAAAGATTTCATTACTCTGCAACTTGGAAACAGCCCCGGAAATTAGCAGGCAAGCTAATTGTTCGGTAGCATAAGAAATACCAAGGTGGTGGACACAAAATAAGGAGCTAATTAGAATAGAATTATAAAGTATAATGTTAAACTCCTTGTTGATTTGCATATCAGGTCTGAGTGCTAGTAGACAGGCAAGGTACCAGTCCTTACTGCACACACAAACTTGCTTTTTGCTTAGGATTCCAGTGTAAATGCCAATTGCCCATGTTTCTGCATTTTAATAATCACTGCAGAGAATTTTAGAGCATTGGACTGAGTATCTGCTGTCTATTTGTCCTGTAGATAAACCCCATCAGTGGCATGTTTATGAACATTTTCACACTTCAGGAATACATGAAGGTAACCATGTTATGGATACTTCCGTTCATGCTGTTTACAATCCTCTCTGCTCCTGGGTGTGATTTCACAGGTATCAGCAGTGAGTTTGGAGGGCTGGAAGGAAGAGGGGTCGTTGTTCTGTGTCTGCGGTTTCAGTTCCCTCACTGACTTTTCCCAGTGCTCTGAAGTGTAGGGGAACCTCCTTGAGGATCAGAGATAACAAACATCACTGCCTTCTGGGAAGCAGGCTTACTCTGGAGTAGAGTATAAAAGCTATGGACTAAGTGCTTATGGCTTGACAAAGCCCAAGCTGGGACGACTTATTTGGGTTGATTTAGCTGGTCCTGCTTTGGGCAGGGGGCTGGACTTGATGACTCCTGGGATCTCTTCCAGCCCTAGGATTCTATGGCTACGTCTAGACTACTTTCTTCTGTGGAAGGAAGGTATGCAAATCTAGAGCTAATTTGCATATCTTCTTCCGCTCTCGTTATCGGAAGAGGTTTTGTTGAAAAAGAAAGCCGTTTAGACGCGGTTCTTTTGAAAAAAAAATGTTTCGAAAAGAACCCGTCTTCCTAAAAAAATGAGGCGTGTAGGGTTTTTCCCCGAAAGAACCGCATTTAAATGGCTTTCTTTTTCGACAAAACCTCTCCCGATAACGCGATCGGAAGATATGCAAATTAGCTCCAAATTTGCATGGCTTCTTTCCACAGAAGAAAGCACTCTAGATGTAGCCTATGAGTGCAAAGCCTGTGACATTTGTGTGCTGGATAAAGGCCTAAGAACAGTTAGAGGCTGAATTATGAGATGCAGATGTGGGTACCCAAGGCCCATGTTCGGCTGGTGGGAAATCTTGAGGTCCTCTCGCCAGCTGCACAACACGTTGCGGTCCCGTTAGCAGTTTCACTCTGGCATTTTCCTTCCAACACCAAATCTCCATCTAGGGCCTGGGTTCCCAAACTGGGGGGCGTGCCCCCCCTGAGGGGGCATGAAGAAATTCCAGGGGGGGGCGCGAGGCCCAGCCACCCCCGCATCAAGTCCCCCTCCCAGTTTTGCTGCTATTTTTGTTTTTCGGTCCCAGTCAGTTCCTTTTTTTTTTTTGGCTCAACAAGTTTTGCTGCTATGGGGGAGGGGGAAGCGTGACGGTTTCTCAAAAGCCAAAAAGAGGGCGTGATGTCGAAAAGTTTGGGAACCACTGAACTAGGGCCTCATGGGCAAAGCCTGAGCCTGGGGCTCAGCATTATTAAAACTCCCCACATTAAAGGGTGAGGTATTCCTTGCATGTGCTAGCTGGGCACTCAGAGCTGAGCCCAGGGCTCCAGAAAGGAGCCAGTAGCGCAGGGTGGGAACCTTTTTTGGGTTGGGGGCCACTGACCCACAGAAAAATCAGTCAGGGTGAGAAGCAGAAAAACCCCCTCACCGTGGCCTCCGATTGAGGAGAAAGACTCTGCCTACATTCCCCTCGCACACCAGAGCCTCAGGAGGCCCAGCCTAGTAGCTTTTATGCGCTCCAGCCCCCAGGGCGACAGCAGAGGGGCTCCCCAGTCCTGGGGCCTGAGTCTGGGGGGCTGGATACAGGCAAGCTGAGGGCTGCCCCCGGCCTGAGGTCCCCCACCCCTGCTGTCGAGGTTAAAATGTGCCACACTGATGCCCCTTCCTCTCTGCTGCAGGAGAGCATCATGGAACCACTTGACCACAAGAACCTGGATGAGGACTTGACCTATTTTGCTGATGTTGTGAGGTGGGTCAGCGGTGGGGTTTCTCGGCAGAACTAGCTCCAGTGCCAGGGAACGTGAGGGACAAATGGCTCTGCGCTGCGTAGGGCCGATCTTTCTCTCAGTAGCCATCGTGCGCAGCTGCATCTCTCTGTCCTGTCCTGGAAAAGGCCCTGTTTGGGGGCATGGTTTTGTGGTGCAAATTCTTACCACTCTTCCAGAGCACTAAATGCTATGCAACGTCTGGGGGTACGGGCCCATCTCTCCCTCTGGAGTTTCTCACATGCTTGCCAGGGAGCTTCCGGGCTCAGTCAGCTGTTCAGAATTCTTCAACCCTAACGCGCAATTTATTGTTGGGAGTGCAAGGAGCCAGATCAAGATCAGGGCCCCACTGGGCTTGGCACTGCAAAAACCTGCCAGGGTCTCTGGGTCTGTAAATCTAGGTGGATTTACTGACTCTTTCCAGACAGGCTGGTACAAGTGCAAGAGGCCTCTTTATTGGAACACTTCTACAGTCCAAGGGGTGAAGCCTATAGGGTTCAGTTTTGCCACTGCAGAATTGTTATTCTGTAGCAGGAGGAAAAACACAGCTGAATTTTTCAGATCCTAGCTGTAAGGGCATAGCTCTGGGGTTAGAAAAAACAGAACTGCACAGGGGGAGGGATCCTAAGAGGTCATCAAGTCCAGCTCCTTGCACGGAGGCAGAACTGAGAAAAAAGGCGTTTGTCTAATGATGAGATTCCACAACCTCCCTTGGAAGCCAGTTCCACAACTTAATTACCTTTAAGAGTCAGAAATCTCCATTGCCACAGATTTAACCCTATCCTCCTACTTTCAGCTGCCGGGGAGAGCAATTGATCATTGTTCTCTTTACAGCAGCCCTTAACACCCGTTCCTCTGATTAGATTGAATGGGGGAGTTAATTTTATATAGCCTGTTGGTGTGTGGGTTAGTGGGAGAGCAGGGCTACAGAGATAGGGTGAAAGGAATGAATCACCAGGAATCTCAGTGGTCAGCCAATTGTTGGGATTCCCCCAGTTGTGCAATCAGCCCCTTGTGCCTTCATTTGTCATCACCACATCTGGAGAAAAGTCCTTGGGGAAAAGACCTTGAGCTGACAGGCCCGGTTTACACCCCGGGAAAGGAGCAGATAAAATCCATTGACATTGCAGGAGTCACAGTGTGTACGCAAGAGGAGGAACCAAGCCCCTCATTTTCACAGATGTTTGCAAAGTGCTAGAGAAATGCACAAGGAGATTGTGACCAGGGCCACAGAAGTGCAGGGGGAAGGGAGGCAGCTGTCCCAAACCCTGGTGATTTACAAGGGCACAGGGCCCTGTGCCTATATATTGCCCCTGGAGCCCCGCATGAGCTCCGGTTGGCACTGAGGACTGACTGGCTGCTCCTAGCGTACCCCTTCTGAGAGCCTGGAGCCGAGTCCCCCCTCACCACCCACATTGCCCAGGGCCCCGTAAAATCTGTCGCAAGCCCCGATTGTGATAAAACGTCATTCTGTCTCAGTGCTACTGTGCACCTAGGTCAGGGGTGTCCAAACTTTTTTCAAAGAGGGCCAGATTTGATGAAGTGAACATGCGTGAGGGCCGACCATTTTGCCTGACATTCTTTGAACCATTAAAATTAAATGCAAATTAACTATTTTATGCAAAGTTTATTGCAAACGGCATACTTTTCATTTCGTCACATGGATGACAAATCTAAACAGGTGTTAAATCACTCTGCCTTTCATATCTGAAGGCCAGATGAAAAAAAAAATCCAGGAAGCTGAAATATATGTCAGGAACATTGTAAAGTACATTACATATTATTGGTAATAAAGGTTGTCTGTCAACTTTTAAGTTAAAAAAATATGAACAGGAACATAACACCAAGTATACATGTTGTGTCCAAATATATTTATAACTGATTTAGACCAACTGACATTAACTGAGATTTTACAATGTATTCATCTCAATACATATGGATTCGTTGGGGGCCATAAAAGATAGATATTGCCAAATTACCTGGGGGGCCGTATTAAACCGGAACACGGGCCGCAATTGGCCCGCGGGCTGGACTT
The DNA here is from genome assembly GCF_049634645.1 of Pelodiscus sinensis. Taxonomy (NCBI): domain Eukaryota; kingdom Metazoa; phylum Chordata; order Testudines; family Trionychidae; genus Pelodiscus; species Pelodiscus sinensis. Next base: position 7,094,416 of record NC_134736.1, read on the forward strand.
TGGACATGCCTGACCTAGGTCATCACAATCCCCCATCAAAGTGCAAGGCAAATGACCAGTTACAGGACACTGAACATACTGGTTTAGTTTATTGTCCTTGCATTACTGAATAACTGTCTACTGCAGCGGTTCCCAAACGTTTCGGCATCACGCCCCCCCTTTTTGATTTTTCAGAAACCCTCATGCTTCCCCACCTCTTCTTTACCATCATCCAACCCCCTCCCCTTTTAACAAAACATTCAATTTGTAACTTTTTACACTGATAATTTTTTTTACGTTATGAAAATTTCTTAGCCTCACACCCCCCCTTGGAATTTCTTCACACCACCCCAGGGGGGCATGCCCCCAGTTTGGGAACTGATGATCTACTGCAATCAATCATTCCTAGACAATGCAGTGCACTCACTTATCTGTGTTAGAACTTCTGTGCACCCGCTCCAGTGGAGCTGGGCTCTCCCGCCTTAGCCAACACACTTCTTCCCTTGACTTTCTCCTCTTTTTGTCACCAACCCTCTGTTTCCTTCACAGCACCACAGAGAACCTAGCTGTATATATCTGGGACAGTCTCCAGAAACGCCTTCCAGAAGGATGTCTATACAAAGTCAAAGTCTATGAATCGGACAAAAACTTTATTGTCTATAAGGGCGAATAGAAGCATCTGAATATATGAAGCAGCATCCTAAAGCTGAAACCTCCGGGGACAGCTATTTCCTCATATGTTATGTAATCAGTATGCATGAATTCGATATTGCAAACTTTCAGTCAAAAGAACATATATTAACAATTAACAGAAATGATTGTTGCAAAGTCCGTAACCTAAGTCATAAAGCTGCATTAAAGAGTTTTCCATCAGATTGGTTGCTTGTAATTCATAAACTTTAATGGCTATTGAAATGTCCGATCATTTTGCTAATGAAACATTTGTTCCACAAATCATAACCACCACCCTGGTATAATTGGCTCCAAACTTAACTTTCCAGCTGATATTTCTTAAGCAACATACAGGAGGTAATGGAAGAGGGTTGTAAAAGTCACCTGGGAGAAAAAAAAACTTTTGCAAGGTGAAAGTTTGAATCAATCAGTGCCAAAGGCTACTTGCTTTATTTCCCTTATTATTTATGTGACTTGGACATACCACTGCAGAATTTAGAAGTATCATTTGCCCTAGATCTGATAGTTTTCCCTTTTCAAGAGCAAGAATTACTCTGCCTTATGACCACTGCAGTAGCCCTGCGTGAATGTTAGTCTACCAGTCCAGATCTACTTTGGCCATTAATGGATAACTCATCAGCTAGAAAAATGTCATTGCTACTAATTTAAACACATAGCTGGTAGTCATCCCTACGGTAGAAGTAGATGTTGATAGCAATGCAGTATTTCTGCTTCAATTACTGTTTAAATGTCACGTGGCAGCCAATCTGGAAAAAAATTGTAAAATCACAAACATAAAGCGAAGAAATGCAGTTTCACTTTTGATCAAAAGTAGCAAAAAGCTTCTAAATACAATTGCTAAGGCAACTGTGTACTCAAATAGAATTGTTTGAGGAAGTTTCAGCCATATTTAGCCTCAGGTGATACATTTGTATGCATCTTTCTGTACTGTTCTCCTTTGATTAAAGTCAAAAGTCTGTGAGATTGTCTGTATCATGTACTGCATCAAAATATTTGTAGAATGGATGGATTTCAGATAAGATGCCTGCCTCCTAAATATAGAACATTCCTTTTTGATGTTGTCTGCTCAACTGGAGACATAAGTTTAAAGCACACAGGTACAACTGTAATTATCAATTATCTTACCATCACCAAATACAATGGTAAACCATGTAAATTCCATGTAGAACAGTACTGACTATAGAAGGCTGTGGAAGGTCTTGTGTGAATAGCAAGTCCTAGGAGCTATTGAACGTCTAATACAACTCCCCATCTGAGCTATATTAAATAGTCTCAGTAATTTGCAGAGAGCTGAAATGTTTCTGCTCCTGAGTCTCTGCTGTGGGCAGTGCTCTGCTGCTACACTCGCTCCGACACGGTCGAGGGCCTGGAGGCAGCTGCATCTCCTCCTTGTACTCCACGCTGCAGAGACACTGTATTCCACAGAGGTCAAATAACCTCTCTCCTATTGGAGATTCTCCTGTTTATGCATCCCATGGAGTGAACTGAGAGTAATTCCCTTAATACACAGGACACTGCTTTCCAAAAGAAAACAAAACTGAGGCACTGGGAGAGGGTAAGGAGCCTCAGAAACTGAGGTCCAGGCTGTTTGATTAGCAGGTGTCAGAAACCTGCCAGGAGCACTGACTGCAGCAGGTGTCCCCTGGATGTAGGAAATGTGCGTGGCTCCCACACGTGATGGATTTGGGGCTGCCCGTCAGACCTTGTGAATACTGTATGTAGGGCTGGTTATGGGGGTTCTCCCAGGCTGACTACATTAGGTAGAGCAAAGATGTGGGGAGGGCCAGTCCTAACCAATTGGTGGCCTTGGGTGACCGCCCGGCTCGCCCATAGGGTTGCCAGATGGTTTTTAAAAAAATACTGGACAAAAATTTGTCAAAAAACAAAACAAAAAACAACGGGGAGTAACCAAGGAAACCTGGGGGAGGATTCGGGAGATCGGGCTGCAAAATGCCTAAGACCGGCTCTGTCGGCGGCCCCTTCAAAATGGTGGCCCCAGGGGACTACCCGGCTCGCTTGCCCCTAAGCCTGGCTCTGGTTGTGGGAAACAAACAGGAAGGAAAGACACTCACTTGAGCTAAATCATCCCTTGGGAGACTCTCCTGTGCCCTTATTAATCTAGTGTTGGGCACAGTGGCTGCTATAAAATGTCCAGTAGGAGCCTGCAGCCTTCTTCATGCTGCAGCAATGACAATGATCAGGGCATTGCTGCTAGCACTTTGTCCAAGACACAGGGACTGGTATGCTCTGGGAGGTGCTGTTAATTGTGAGCCTCCACCAGCATCTCAGGGCTTGTCTCCACTTACCGGGAGACCAGTGCTGTGGAGATTGAGCTCTCGGGGTTTGATTTAGTGGGTCTAGTAAGCATTTGCGCAAGAGGGCTTATCCCTGAGCAGGAGCATCATAGTATTTGTGCAAGAACACTGACAATCTTACATTAAATCGTCAGTGTTCTTGCGCAAATTCAAGTGGCCAGTGTAGACAGCTGGCAAGTTTTTCCACAAAAGCATCCGCTTTTGCGGAAAAACTTGCCAGTCTAGATGCAGCCTAGGAGGGTAGGGAAGCACTGGGATAGGTTCCCTAGGGAGGGGGTGGAATCTGGAATGATTTAGTTGAGGTTGGTCCTGCTTTGGGCAGGGGGCTGGACTCAATGACCTCCTGAGGTCTCTTCCTGGGAGTCTATGATTATATGATTAACGATAGGGATTTGTATTGATTTGTTTCTGCCAACATCCTTGTTTCTGAGCCATTGCTTAATAGAAGAACAATGGGAAGACAAAATATATGGCTCTCAGTGTTCCAAAAGCAGCCATCAGAGCAGAGGGAAACAAAGCAGTAAGACGTTTTACCTGTTTAGGGAGTGAGATGTCCAATGGTGGTGGCACGAATCGAGATGTCAAGCAACAAACATCAAAAGCAACTTTCATAAACTTAAAAAGCCTGGGGAAAGTAGCATGACCAGTTTGGACACTAGCATCATCTTCCTCCTCCTCTATGGAGCAGAGCCATGGAAATCCACAAGATGATCAGTTTGTAAATGCCTGTGAAAGATCGTCAGTCCATTTGAAAGAGTTTCTGGCAATATCGGAGATTCTAAGGGGAGCCAACCAACTTAAGCAATGAACAGGTTAGGGAGAAGATGATGGATATATTTAAGGCACATTCAATGTGGAAGTTATGCGAGTGGCATCCTTAAAGTGATATATGGACACCAACTGGGAAGAGAAAAAAAGAGGATGACTTAGAGAAACATTACCCAGAACAATAGAGATAGAAACCAAATCTATCAACCTGATACTCAGAAGTCTGAGCAGACCAGCACAATACCAAAGTAAATTGTTGGCCACTCTATATACTTAACGGCACATGAGGAGAAAGAAAAACTATGAAAGTAGTCAACACACTAATCCTTAACCCTCTAGCACCTTCCTTAATAGTCCTCAAAAGACTTTTCCTGGCATTAATACACAACATACCCTTATAAGACTGCTGAGGGGGCTCTCCTTTATACACAGGGGGAAACTGAGGCCCAAGGAGATGAGATTTGCTCAAGGTTGTCTAAAGAAGCAATTAGAAGATGGGGGAAAGAACCCACCCATGCCTCTTCTCCAACCATTAGATTGCACATTGCCTCTGTCACTATATCACTCTAGAATATTCTCTGACAACCCATTTCCTGCTCTGTGTGTGTTTAAACCAGGGACAGAACCTTGCTCTCTGGCCACGTAGCCTATGGGCAGTAGGTCAGCAAATGCCTCACCAAATTCAAATTCCATGAGATCTGGCCTTTTGTGTGCATTTACCCTACACTACAGAGATTGCACAGGGAAGGGGTGGAGGGCACAGGAGGAGGAGGAAGGTCCCCAGAGTGGGTATCCAAGGCTGTATCACTAGAACCACTCAGAGTGGGTGAGGGCAATGTGATAAGAGTAGATAATTAAGGGGAGTGAAGCTGGCATGCAACACCCCCCCACCCATATCAGGTGCCAGATACCATCCAAGCTATTTCTTCCCTTTGAAAGCACCCATGAGTCAGATATTTACACTTTGCTGGAGGCATAGCTAAAGAGAAGAGCAGCTGCTTGTTTTTGCAGCTGCACCCTCAGAATAAACCTTCCCAGTAGGGATGCCAAACACTGCCAAAGCCCTTCTTCACCTTTGCCTTTTGCAGACGCACCCTGGGGCTTATCAGCCCTCGCTGGAGAGCACGGAGGTGGGGGTATGGAAGACGTAGAACAAATCATTTTCAGTGGATGGAGTATTCCAAAATCAGAGCTGATTGATGTCAGCTCTTCCCCTGTTGGCCTTCATGAGGGGACGCCCTCACCTCTAATTTGGCCATCATTTGACAATCCCCACCCCTAGCTTCCTGACTGACAGTATTTCAAGCCCAGTATCTCAGACCCAGAGCTCACAAGCCAGGCTGGGGTTTGTCACTGCGGTTCAGAGGGCTGGAAATAGCTGGGTGGCCTTATACTGCTCAGGGTACCATTCTCTAACAGCCAGCTAGCACCGGTCAGGGAAGCACTTAACGCTGCAGCTTAGCCTAGATGAGGCTATGAATGGCAACGTGGAACCCATTCTTCCCCACCCCCAGGAATATTAAATCAGAAGTTAATCCTGCCTCCCATGTGCCATTAGAACAGCTGGCCCATTCACACAGCCCGGGAGAGGTGATATTCTTTCTTTGATCCCATCCCTAATATTATTTTGGAGGAAGAAGTGCAAAAGCAAAGAAGAGCATTTAAAAAAAAACCAAGCAGCTGGGATCACAAACAACCCTTCCATGGGAGCTGGCCAAAAGACAGTGGCACATATTTAACAAACATATTTCATAAGCAGCGCACCCTACTCCAACTGGGTGGTAACAAATCACGGTGCATGTGAACCATGCTCATTCCATTTTAGGCAAGGAATATTACGCAAGCACCTTAAGCAAGGACGTCTCACCTTTCATAAGACTATCTGATGACTGAGGAACCTGAATATCCAGGATCAGCTGATTTTTGTGGTTCCTGCCTCTTGCATATTATTTTCTTGGAAACACGGCATTTCCCCACCTCCACTCCCTACCTCTCCCCTCCCAGTGCTCTGGGTGGAACCATTTAGTTCACTTCAAATTAACTAATTAGCACTAATCTCACAGAAATTGAGTGGGTTTCTGAAAGGGAGGTTAACTACATGGACAGTAAGGGCAGTTTGCATCCTGCTCCCTCAGGGGTGGGGGGGGGGGGAGGGGTAATTAAAAAGGGTGAGGTTAAAGTTAAATTTGACCCAGGAAATATATATTGTGGTTTGGAGCCCAACATGGAATGTAACGGCTGGTAGATTATTGGAGTCGTGGTGACTTTGTGTTACCACCTCTTGGCCTATCCTGGCACACTATTGAAGCATACCCTCTTGGCCCTACAGAGTTTTCAAAATCACCCCCCCTATTTTCAACAAAGCAGAATGTCCACACTACCAAGCCAGTTATTTTGAAATCTGTACTCCTGCTCCATTGGGGAATAACGCTTATTTCAAAATAGCGTTAGCGTGGGCACACTGCCACTTATTTCAAATTACTCTGGGGAGTAGTTATTTCAAAATAATTACCAACTCAAGGTAGCATGTCTGCAGTAACAGTGCCTGCCTCAGCCTAATTTCAAGGCTCTCTTGTAGTGAGGACACACTATTTCAGGAGTTATTTCAAAATAAATTTTAGTGGAGATATGCCCTAGGTGCGCCACAATAACTTGTCAGACTACACCTGTCCATTCCCCACAATGCATGTTCACATGGGGCAATTGCTGGATGTAGCCAGCAAGCAACTAGATGTTTTGAGGTTGAGACGGGACGTTCTTTCAGGGAAAAACCAATTCACCCAGTTACACCCTATGAACTTGGACAAAATTACCAGGAAGCAGCAAAAGGAGATTTTGACCTTGGTCTTTCCCCATATCATTTAAGTGCTCATCTAGAGGCAGAAATAACTTGAAATCCTTGATGTCTGCCACCCCACTCACCCAAGAAAAAAGCAAAGAGAGCTTTAGACACAACATGAAGAATTTTATTCATTAATTTTGTTTGTGTAAGAAATCTACATCTCTCTGTCCATTTAACTTCAAACCAGTCCATACAAAACCCTCCCCAGAACCTAAACAAGAAAATGGATCAACAAATTCAATGGCACATCCCAGCCAATGTGGCAGTAAAAAAATCATCTGCTATTAAAAAATATTCCTACTCATCTCAGAGACCTGACCCTTCAGCTCAGGCTCTGCCCCCAAACCCCAGAGCAGGTCAGGGAGGGCGGGAGGGGAAGGAAGAAATATTGCAGTTAGACTCAGGTGATCTTAGGCAAAGGATTGAACCTGGCAGTGAATTCCACTCAGGGGGGCCTTCATGGAGAATGCCCTGCCAGCAAGGGGTGCTCATATCAGCTAGGAAAGGCACTTGCCTCCACATGGCAGGCTAGGGTAGGCAGAGGAACAAACAGGGAACCGAACTTCCTTCTGTATCCCACTCAGGCTTATGCAGTCTGAACGGTGTGCAAATCTGCCCTGCCTCCCCCAGTCTCCAATTACAATGAAACTCCCCAGTCAGGAAGGGCTGGGTAAGTCACAGAGAGGTGACTGATTCTCAGAGTCACACAGAAGCTACTGGCTCAGAAACACATTCGCCCTATTCCCAGTTTGCACAGCAAGTGGGATGCAGCAGCGGCCAGAGACTCTTCCCCATGCCGGAAGGAGACCCTTTGCTCCATAGAGCTATAGGAGATCAGGATGAAGGGACCCCCACCCAGTGTTACCTTGTGTCAGGCAGGAAGGACTCTGGAGATGCTATTCTAGACTTTATGGAGGGATCTCATCCTGACTTGCTACAGAATATTTCAGCACCTCCAAACAGCTATGTGCCAGAGGTGTTTGGTTCCCCCTCCCCTCCCCAAAGTGTTCTCTCCTCCTGACAATGGGGTTGGTGTCAGCTCTCTGGTCAAGTAGGGTATAAAAGAAAGTGCAGTCATTCTTAAATACATAAACAGCAGAAAAGAGACTTCCTGAGTAGATCAATTGTCCACCCTTGCATCCAGACAGATAGCAAAGATGGAAGGGTATGGCTCGACTGGGGAGCGTTTGCCACTAGGAGAACAGTTTGCCAGTAACCAAGACTGACAGCAGGTGGACCACGGCCACCAGGAAGGAGCTGGCCTGTGTGGTGGAGACAGAACCACGGGAGGTGGTGGAAGAGGTGGAAGCGGTGATCGATGTCTGTGTTGACGTAGGTGGGGTTATAGACTCTGAAATGCAGAAGCAAAACCAAGATTAGAAACCAGGAGAGCAGGCAGGCTGTGGGACTCGCTGCCTGTTGCTGCGTGGATGCCTCAAATAGAGGTCAGGGCTGCCCCTGGGGTAAATTGGCATAGCTCCATCAAATTCAGTGGAGCATTGCAGACGAACAGGACTTCAGGATCCTGTTTTAGGAGGGGCTGGGATGAGGGAAGAGATTTTTCCCTGCTGTGGGAGTGTACACTGGGAACAAGGACAGCACAGGTCAGTTTGGTGTGTGGTGCCCCAATCCGGTAAGCAGGACACAGCCCTTGACTTGTGCCAACATCTCAGGACATGCGATTTCCTGGTCACTTGGGACTGAGCGCCAACCCGGCGGGCCTACACGATCTGTATTCAGAGGCCCTACCGGAGCAGGCTGGGGGAGGTGCTGTTCTGATCAGAACTCTCCTTTAAAGGTCTTTCCTAAGCAACAGCTGTCAGGGATGGTAGGTGCTGCTACACCCACCCTATCTTGAAGGGGCTTCCATTATACACAGGATTTACCATTTGGCTCAATGGTTTCCAGCACCCCCACTATACAAACTGTTCCAGCACTCCAGTCGGTGACCATGCACAAGGAAGTGACCTCAAGGTACCAAATATGCCTCCACACAAGACAATGTGAGCAAGAACTGAATTAGCTTTGTTCTACAGGGAGGCAGTGGCTTAAAAAAAGTCTCTGGAGAGACTTTCTGGGAATTTGCAGGAGTGAAATGTGCACTACAGGCTATCAGTTCACTGTGGTGCTCAATGGTACTGGTATAGGCAATAGCAGGCAAATGAAGTTGAGGGAGTTATGCTCTTTATCCCATGGCAGAGGGGCTGGAGGGGGTGGGGAGAAATCAAGCCTGTTTAAGTTGAGTGAGTGTGGTGATTAACACCAGGTGCGGTTCACCTATTTATAGCTACTCTATTGCAACTTTTATAGCCAGCAGAAATTAAGTGTGTCAATTTGTGTGTGCATGCTAATAAGTGTTCAACTGGTGCCAATGTCTGGCCCTTACTATTTCATTGCAGGAGAGAAGAGGGGTTTGCTTTAAGAATCAATTTCATCTTTTCCTAACTCAGATAAACCACAACAGTGAAGCTGATTAGCTACTGTCTGAGCCAGCTCTGCAGAACGTTTGCATGTTAGGTGACTTTACCTGCATTCAGCGTTGCCTTCTGGAGCAGAGCGGAGCCATTGGTCAAGACCTGAAACACTCTGTGGAAAAAGAAACAGATGTTAAGGGTTTGGTCTCAGTAATAATTATCCTAGGGAATAGGAGGTAAGGCCACATTATTGCTCCTCCCTTTAAAGTCATAAAGATGATTTCACGGATCTAGGATACATTTCCCCATTATATTTTGTTTCTGAAGCATCCTATTAGTTAAAGAGTTAGTCACTATTTGCCATCAATATGCCTATCACTTATTGCTTTACAGCACTTTCCAATGACGTGGTGGACAAGTCTGTGCCAAGCTGTAATTCTATTGATGCCAGCCATTACAGTTAAATATAGAACTCTAATTGCTGTAAATAACCACTGCACTGTCTTCACAGATAAGGCCTTAACTGCGGTTTCTTTGGCAACTATTTCTCACAGAGGCAGCTTCATTAATGCAAGTATTGGTGTAGTCTATTCGTTTTGGCGGAGTCACTCTGGATTTATGACAGTGCAAGCAAGCTCAGAATTAATTAGGCTTGAACTCCACCACAAAAAGGTTCTCCCATTACAGAAGGGCTTCTGGAATCCAGTTGTTTGATTCCTTCCAGATATTTTGCAGGATTTACTCTGGGGCAGGGGCAAGGAGGAAGGGGTAAAGAGAGCCAAATGGGAATTCACAGCACACAGAAGTGTTTTGTTCCAAGTACAGCAATAATTAATACAAATAAGTAAAACATTGGAGTGATGATGGGACCTGCTGGATTTCCATTTTGGCTTCACTTTGAATTTCCTCTGCTTGTTTTGTGGTTGAGCTGCCTCCCATCCTCACCGGCTCTTTAAATCTTATATAAAAGCAGGCCCAGCTCTGCTGAAATTTCATGCATACCCCTCACCCTCTATGCCCCACACTCTTATTACCACTTCCACCTAAAAAGAGCAGCATTACCTGATGTCCACCGGTCCAGTCTCATTGCTTGGGGACGTCCATTGCACTATGGCATTGTCCGTTATATTTTGGCTATTTACCACTATCCCATTGCTGCATTTCACAGGTGAGACTGCCCACTGGCCCACAGAGGCATTCTGGGAATTGAGAGCCTGCAGGATAACTAAGCTGTTTGCAATTCCACGGATAGTTACTGGAGAGAAAGCAAAGGGAGTGGGGAAAAAAAAAAAAATAAATAAAGGAAGTTCAGTGCTGAGCAGATGCACCACATAACCCCACCAGGCTCCATGGGTTTCCCAGAGCAGCAGAAAAATACTACCCACCCTGAACTGTGGAAGTCTCTGGGCTTTCTTGGGATGAGGGCTTTGATGCATCATAACTTCCCCCACCCACCCCTGAAGGGAACAGTAATGCGCCAATGAGGCACAGCTCCATATCCCCCTTCAAGAGTTCCCTTCCCCTGGGCTCCTAAGAGTCACACAAGGGGAGCCTGCAGGCCTTCCATAAGGAGCAGTAAAACTGCCCAAGGCAGCAAGGAGGCCTGAAGAGCTCAGGAGAGAATGGAACATGCTGGGGCTCTGGCCAGGCTGAGCGGTACTCCTCGCCAGTGTGTCTTACAGAGACAGTGGGCAGGTCACTGGACAAGGGGAGCAACTCAACAAGCAAGTCTCCAGGGCGTCTCCTTGCAACCCCTGCTGGTGGGAAAGGCTCCCATTGGCAATGCAAATTCCCAGCCCAGCCGGAGGCAGAGTTTAATGAGCCCCCTTTGCAGAAAACAAGGCGGCCGGGTGCCCACTCAACAGGTAGGTCTACTAGCACCGGCTGCACGTGCGGGGAGCCTCTCATGCAAGTTAAAGCCGTATCTCAACCAGTGGTAGGAGTAACCAATGGAAATAAGTACTTACACCCAAAAGTTTCTGCCTAGCTACGATTTAGTTGTTTAAACGTACACCTGTGTGTGTAGAATAGTGATAGAAATGTAGCCGTGTTAGTCTGGGGTAGCTGAAGCAAAATGCAGGACAATGTAGCACTGTAAAGACTAACAAGATGGTTTATTAGATGATGAGCTTTCGTGGGCCAGACCCACTTCCTCAGAGGAAGTGGGTCTGGCCCACGAAAGCTCATCTAATAAACCATCTTGTTAGTCTTTAGTGCGCTACATTGTCCTGCATATTGTGTGTGTGTGTGTGTGTGTGTGTGTGTGTGTGTGTGAGAACACACACTGTAGGTACTGGGGTAGGGAGTCTAGTTTTTGTAAGGTAACGAGCTTTCGTGGGCTAGACCCACTTCCTCAGATCAAATAGGGGAAGAAAATTGTCACAATTAAGTGCTCCATAGTCCCGTTTTTTGTTCCAGCAACACCAGACTAACACGGCTACATTTCTACCTGTAGTTTTTGTAAGTGGAATGAAATTCAGCTGCGGTTTTTTTCAGTCCCGTTTACTCTAGAAGCGACCCCCCCCCCCAAAAAAAAACCCTACCACCCCAAGAGGCTGCTCATGCGTCATGTCCGGACCCGCTGGCTCAGATGGAACCAGGCGGCTGTACGCCAGTGGGGGCAAACCCCACTCGTGGGTAGGAACACGAGGGTCTGCGGATCCGGGAGTGTGTTCACCTGGGGGGGGGGGGCGCTCGAGCCAAGTGGCTCGTGGAGGATCAAGCGCAGGAGGCTGCGACCAATGAATCCCGGCAGCAGAGAAAGCTCCGGAGCTGGGGGCAGCGCTCAGCGGGGAAAGGAGCAGGCAGCCCCCCCGGCAGCGCTTGCATAACGTGAAACGGGGGTGGGGGAGAAGCCCGGGTCAATCAATGCAGCCTGGCTCACTGTACAACGCGCTGATTTTTGGTGGAGAGGTGTCCGCTTGGGACCCTTTCCCTCGCCCCCCTCTGCGTGGGTATCCCCACATTTAGGAAGGGGGAATTCTCCCAGTAAGGGGGGACCCTACGATCATCTCTTAAGCAGGTTGTGCCCCCGCAGCTCACGATGCTGTGCATAGATTTGCGTTCGCTTTTCACGTGCCAAGGGCTTCTCCAAGTTGTTCCTAAACTTACAGGTCACAGGTCTTTTCAAACATCAACCCGCTTCCAAGTTGCGCTGCGCCTTTTTTTGGGGGGGCAGCCAAAAACCAGAACCCCAGCTGCAGGCAAGGAGAGACGCCCCAGCCACCCCAACAACACAAACGCAGCGCTCCCGGGCTGTAGACGTCTCCCCCCTGACTTAAGAGTAGCCCACATCCATGCTCAGCCTCGCCCAGCGCAAACTCAAGAGGCAGAGCCAGATCGCTGCTGGAGGAAAGCTCTCGGAGCCAGAAAGTCAACTTACCGTTGTAGGTGGTGTTTGTCTTGTAGACAGAAGGGCTCAGAGAGACGTTGTAAGAGCCAAGTTGAGTGGTGTTCGTGTTTACTTCACAAGGAGCCTGCAAATACGCCGGGGAAACCAGAGCCCCGAGGACCAGCAGTTGGAGTGTGGTGGGAAAGGCTGCCATGGCCAGGTTTGCTGCGTCTGCTTCACACACCTGTAGTAGGGAGGAGCAGAGAGGCAAGGCTATTTATACTCCCTCCTTGATGAGGCAGATGCAAATTTGCCCTCGCTCTCCTCCAGCTTATTCACCCTGAATGGGAGGTGCTGGGTCACATAGCTGCAGTTTACAACCTTCTCCCTGCTGAGGGCTTGTCTACACTGCTGAGTTATTGCGTTGTAACTTTCTCGCTCAAGGATGTGAAACTCCCTCCATTTCCCCTTCCACGCCAGTGAGTTACAGCACAGCAAAGTGCCAGTGTAAACAGGCTCCTAGGGCTCCTCCGGTCCTTGTTTGTCTGCACCCGTGGGGGAGCTGTCTTCTTAGCACTCTTGCCTTGATCACACTGCTGCCTGAAGGCTGCGCTTTAGTGTAGACCGCACCCAAGTTTCTGGAGCCCTGAGCCTTTTACATCTCACTGAAGCATCTGTGGGCTTGAAGGGCTAGTCTCCCCTGCTACTTCGAATCCCTTTAAACCAGCCCTTCCCACAGCTGAGTGTTGTGTGGTGTTGATGCTTCCTCCCACCAGCAGCAGAAGGGCCAGACTGAGGGAGGGCATGGCATGGAACAGACATATGACTTGGTGTCCAGGCCGACAAGGCCTTCAGCTCATCATGGGGATGGATAGTCCTTCCCAGAGCGGAGATATGGGCTAATACAATAACCAACTCTATTTGGGGTATGAGGGAATGAAGGGTGTTCCCTCACTGGGCCCCTCTTGGGAGCAGTTTGAGGAGACTGTGGCTGTGTCTACATTGGCATGATTTTGTCTGCCTGTCTACACTGGCGGGAAATTTTTGCACAAGAACACTGACGTTCTAATGTATGAAATCAGGGCTTCTCGCGCAAGAACTATGAAGCTCCCGCTCAGGAATAAGCCCTCTTGTGCAAATGTTCTTGCGCAAGAGGCCAGTGTAGACGGGCAACATGAATTTCTTGCGCAAGAAAGCCTGATGGCTAAAATGGCCATCAGAGCTTTCTTGTGCAAGAGAGCATCGACACTGGCACGGATGCTTTTGTGCAAAAGCACGTGCCAGTGTAGACACTCTCTTGCGCAAATACTTAACGCAAAAACTCTTGCGTTAAAAGCATTTGCGCAACATCTTGCTAATGTAGACATAGCCTGTGTGTGTAGGAGGGTGGGGATCACATGCACCCATCAGATCTCAGTCCCGCAGCAGTGCTAAGAGCAATGTGGAGGCCTCCTGCTTTTCCATACTGCGCCCTTCTGCTGAGGGATCCTGTCGTAAAGTGCTCTCAAAATAAATAAGGATGAAACCAAGTGGGAGGAGAGCCACCAGAAAGTCAGGAAGGCTCTAGGAGAATTGCTCTAAAAGCCTAAGGAGAAAGATTCTCAGCTGGTGGAAATCAACATAGCTCAGCTGCAGAGTCTGGGTCCATACAACTGAATACAGAAGTCTAGATTTGTTCTTAGATTCCAGTTGTTCTTTTGACATTACCTGATGCCTAGAACTCTATAGGGGCAATACAATGACCTATTCAGTTCTATCAAGTGGTTCAATCAACCTATAAGCCCTGATATCAGTGCAAACACCTGGCTCATTCTGGTGGCAATTTTATTTCCTTTAAAGGAAAGTTTGGTAAAGGTTATTTTCTTTGCTTTGCTGTCTGTGACTGGTGGAGGGAAGGAGCAGACTAGGGATTTACAGACCTGGTTGAGAACATTCTTCGACAGCCATCTGAAGAAGTGTTTCTGTACACAGTGGGGATTTTTTCATGTCTCCCTAGCCTGTGTTGCAGCATGTGGGGTGGGAACTACTTCAAGTACACAAGAGTTGGCTAATGGGTGGCAGTTGTGGCCAGAGACAAAATAGAGAAGTCTTCTTTCTTTGATCTTGCAGATAGCTTGTGGTATCTGCTTCAGTAACTGCTTTCCTGGGTTAGTTGATTGGTAACATGGCAAGCTGCATTTTTAAATGAGTCTCTCTCTCTCTCAGCAAGGAACTATGCTATTCTGCTTCTCTTTACACTGCACCTATCATCTGTGACTCATTTGCTAGATACCCTGAAACCTCCATTTCTCAAGACTTCCCCTGCGCCTCCTGTGTGTCTCCTGAAAAAGGATCCTGATTCAGACCAGAGGTCTGGGACTCTACAGAGAATAATTATAGAATATTTGTATGCCAGATGTCTAGGGTTACCAGATGTAAAAATACCGGACACACTTGATCTCACATCGGGGAAGTGGGAGGGGAGGTAAAATGGCTGGGAGGGGAGTGGGGCTGGCTGGGAGGGAGTCGGGGGAGCGTGGCTGGCTGGGGGAGATTGGGGGCGGGAATGGGATGAACTGGCTGGTGGAAAGCAGGGTTGGCTGGGAGGGGGTTGGGGGGAGCCGGGCTGGCTGGGGGGAAACTGACTGTCAGGGAACGTGGCTGGCTGGGATGGGAGCTGAAGGGGGAGAAACCATCTGCCAGGGAACAGGGCTGGCCCGGGCACATGCAGATCACGGGGTGCTGCCCATTCCATGCATGGTCTTGGCGGGGCGCATGGGCAAGTCCAGCCCTGGGGAGTCCATCCCGCCCCGCCCCCGCCCCCCTCCTCTCTACAGCATAGTTGCGTACTGCCTGGCTGGTAGACATGGAGCGTGAGCGTGTCTTCCATCCAGGCACTACGCAACTACGTACTGATACTCATGATAACGATCAAACCATTTATATGTCCAGTATTTTCTCAATTTGTTTCCCAGACAGAAAGCTCAAATACTGGACTGTCCAGTTCAAAACCGGACACTTGGCAACCCTACAAATGTCATGCAAGAGCTGTTTCTTATGGGGCCTTGATGATGCCATATAGCTAATCCAGACATGGAGAACAAGGTGGTATTGTGTATTAATCCTATAATTTACATGAATGGTGTAAATAGACAGGTAGCACTTTAAAGACTAACAAAACATGAAGATGGTATCATGAGCTTTCGTGGGCACAGCCCACTTCTTCAGATGACTAGATTAATGGTGTAATCAGTCTTAGGTAGAGATGGAAGCTCACATGCAGCCTAGCATTTGATACACTCCCATCTGTTATTCTCAAAAGAGTTTGAGGAATAACCTAAATGTGTCAAGAGTTGGTTTGCCGATATTACTATAAGTTTTACAGGGTTTTTTTTGGGGGGGGAGGGGGATGATTCTTTTGGAGACTAACATTTCTTTTTTCAGAATTTAGTGGCCTACAATTAAATACCCATGTTCCAGCATAATGGACTCAGGCAATTTTGATTTCAGTGCCTAATTATAAAATTTGGTATCTAACCTGAGGCTGTCCAGTTTGACTTTGGGGACCTACTTTGTTTGCCACAGTCCCTGGCTTCAAAGCCAGCTGTGAAATCATGGATTCCAGAGACCTGGGCATGAGCTCAATATTCCAGCTACACGGGTGCTTGCTTGTAGGTCAGTGCTGCCCTTTCATGGACTCCGGTTGGGAGGGAACGGAGGTTTGCGCCGCTTGTCATGAAGGGACAGGGTAACAGGAAAGTGTTCTACTTGGACGTGATTTCTGTCATAAACCCCACAAAAAAAAAAAAAACCCACAACGGGGGAGGGGGACACAAATTATTCTCGCAGGAAATCATCAAATGTTGTGGAATTGGTTCTGTTAGCACGGGAGTGGGCAAAAAGTTGGATGTGGTTTGCCTGGGTTATCCCCCGCTTTATTTACCAGCTGCTTGTAGCTCCCATTGGCTGCGGATTGCCGTTTTCAACCAGTGGGACCTGAAGAAAGCGGCACAGACCAGGACACTGCTTCCTGTGGCTCCCATTGGCTATGAATGGTGATCCACAACCAATAGAATCATAGAACACTAGACCTGGAAGGGACCTCGAGAGGTCATCGAGTCCAGTCCCCTGCCCTCACAGCAGGACCCAGTACTGTTTAGATCATCCCTGATAGACATCTATCTAACCTGCTCTTAAATATTTCCAGAGATGGAGATTCCACAACCTCCCTAGGCAATTTATTCCAGTGTTTCACCACCTTGACAGTTAGGAAGTTTTTCCCAATGTCCAGCCTAAATCTCCCTTGTTGCAGTTTAAGCCCATTGCTTTTGTCCTATCCTCAGAGGCCATGGAGAACAATTTTTCTCCCTCCTCCTTGTGACACCTTTTTAAATTCCTGAGAACTGTTATCATGTCCCCTCTCAGTCTTCTCCTTTCCAAATTAAACAAGCCCAAGTCTTTCAGTCTTCCCTTATAGCTCATGTTCTGTAGACCTTTAATCACTCTTGTTGCTCTTCTGTGGACCTTCTACCATTTCTCCACATCTTTCTTGAAATGCAGTGCCCAGAACTGGACACGATACTCCAACTGAGGCCTATTCAGCACAGAGTAGAGCAGAAGAATGACTTCTTGTGTCTTGCTCACAACACACCTGTTAATGCTTCCCAGAATCATGTTTGCTTTTTTTGCAACAGCATCATACTGCTGACTCATATTCAGCTTGTGGTCCACTATAACCCCTAGATCCCTTTCTGCAGTACTCCTCCCTAGATAGTCGCTTCCCATTCTGGGTGAGACTGATTGTTTCCTCCTAAGTGGAGTACTTTGCAGTTGTCCTTATTAAACTTCATCCTATTTACCTCAGACCATTTCGCCAGTTTGTCCAGATCATTTTGAATTATGATCCTATCCTCCAAAGCAGTTGCAACCCCTCCCAGCTTTGTATCATTTGCAAACTTAATAAGTGTACTCTTTATGCCAATATCTAAGTCGTTGATAAAGATATGGAACAGAGCCGGTCCCAAAACAGACCCCTGTTATGCCTTTCTGGCAGGATTGTGAACCATTAATAGCTACTCTCTGAGTACAGGTATCCAGCCAGTTATGCACCCACCTTGTATTTGCCTAGCTTATTGATAAGAATATCATGTGAGACTGTATCAAATGCCTTACTAAAGTCTAGGCCTACCATGTTCACTGCTTCTCCCTTATCCACAAGACTTGTTACCCTATCAAAAAAAGCTATCAGATTGGTTTGACATGATTTACTCTTTACAAATCCAGGCTGACTGTTACCTATCATCTTATTATCTTCCGCGTGTTTGCAGATGAATTCCTTAATTATTTGCTCCATTATCTTTCCTGGCACAGAAGTTAAACTAACTTGTCTGTCGTTCCCTGGGCTGTTCTTATTTCCCAATGAGAGCTGCGTGGACCGTACCTGTGGATGTGCAGGTAAATAGAGTGTTCTGCAGCCTGCCAGGGTTAACTCCAGTGAACCACACCTGACCCACTTATTGCCCACCCCTGCTTTAGCATCAAAGACATTTTTGAAACCTATCTGATCAGCCTACTTTTCTGACACCAAGTCTACACTCCACAGGAAGGTTGAATTAAGATAGGCAACTCCAGCTACATTCATTATGTAGTGGAGTCGACGTACCTTAATTCGAGTTTCTGCACCCTCTCCACAGTGGGAGGCTGATGGGAGCAAACACTTATGAGGAGCAGGAATACCGGTGCCCTGCCCTCTGAGTTTGATTTAGCGGGTCTTAACTAGACCCACTAAATTGAACTCTGGAAGATCAACTGCGGCCTCATGGATCTTCCACATAGTGAAGACAAGCCCCAATAGAAATAATTCTCAGCCATGAAAGCAACCCTGTTCAAGACACAAGGACTACACTCAAAACAGAAGGGACATTGGAAGGTTTCTTCCCTTCTTCTCCCCCGGGGATATACCTTAGTGCCTCCCAAAAGAAATAGGCATTTTTCCATGACCTCATTGGGGCCTTGTTACTCCTGACATCCTCTGCTATCTGGGCTCTAACAATCATTAACTTTGTCATTTCTATTTATTTACTTAGTGACTTTCCAAACGATTGGGCTGATTAACTGGGGCACAGGGAAGGTGACTGAATGGCAGATGCACAGACTCTGGGCGCCGTTCAGCGAAGCCACAGTGGGGACCTAGGAGGAAGTTCAAACTCCCGATTTCACAGTTTCGGGCCCAAAGGGTCCATGAGTTGCCTTAGTCTGACAGGCCTCCCATGCGGCACAGGCTGCTGTTTCTCATCCAGGTCCACTTATAGTAAACAGAAAGACTTTTGACATAAGCATTTCAGCCCCACAGGGACTAACCTGCATGCCACACTGCGAGAATGGGAGAGCCTCAGGCCCTGCAGGGAACTGATTAGGTGAGACATAACCAGATAGTCAGAGCAAGCTCAGTCATGCATGCCTCACCCCCCTGCCTCAGGGAAGCTGAAGCCTCCCCCCCATCAGGTCCCAGCCTCTATACTCTGGAGAGTCTGGTTTGCCAACTTTCCGACAGAACAAAAATGGAACACCCGTGCCCCGCCTCTTTTCTGAGGCCCCGCCCCTCACTCCATCCCCCCTCCCTCTGCGGCTTGCTCTTCCCCACCCTCCCTCACTGGCTCATTTTCACCAGGCTGTGTTGGAAAAAAACCCTCGCTTTTCGATGAGGTGACGGGAGGGGTCACTTGCAGATTCATTTCCCCTGGGGCACCTGGCTCTGGCCAGTGTGGGCAGACAGGTTACTGAGCTAGATGGACCTTTGGTCTGACCCCGTCTGACCGTTCTTATGTTCCTAGTGTTGAAAACTCGATTTCTGGCAACCCTACCGGGGAAAATCCCTTCCTGACCCCACGTCTCATAACGGGTGTGACTCTGAGCACTTGAGCAAAATCCACCAACCGGACAGCTAGAGACAATATTCTCTGGGTCATCCCCTGATGTTTCAGGCAGGCAAATGGGGGCAGTCCCTACTACACCCAGCCAGAGCCCTGAAGCGTGGCTTGATTATCAACCATTATCTTAATGCCCAGCTGGCGTATAATCAGGGCAATGCACGTGATTTGGCATAAGCCTTCCCAGGCCAGACAGTGCGATTATAACTCCACAGCCTGCCCCAGCCAGCTGAATTATACAGCAGCTTGTTTGCAAAACAAGTAAATGATTCAGAGAAAAGAAGGTGGAACATCCCCCCTTACACACACACACACAAAAGGACAAATGCCAAGGACAATGCGCAGGCAAAGCTGCAAGCAAAACACAACCTGATTAAGAGAACAGAAAGGGGATAGGGAAGTCCTTGTGAAAGAATGAGAGGGTGGGGAGTTTTGGGTAGTGAACACTGCTGACCCATCCCAGCTTGGAACAGTCACTAATTTCTCGCTGGAAGCAGAGGGGGACTGAGCAGCCAAAAGGATTCTTACTCATCATACCTACAGTTCCAGGGCTGACACTGAAAAGGACATTGGCAGCTTTTTAAAGTATTTGAAATGGAGTGAGGCAGCTGCTAGGGACCAGACTGAGAGCAGGAGATCGGGGTTAAAACCCCAGCTCTGCCACAGCCTCCCCGAGTGACCCCAGGGCAAGTCACTTAGCCTCTTTGGATATGGGTTCCCCAACCTGTTCTCCTATCTCTGCTACTAAGGCTTTGTTTATGCTATGCAGCTGTTAGCGACAAGGCTGAGTCGACACAGCCCTCTCGCTTGCAGGTTGTGTAAATGCTACTTGATAGCACTTCTGCAGACAGAATTCTTCTCACGAGTGGTGTTTGCATTGTCGGCAGGACAAAGCACCTTGCTTGCTGCTGACAGTGTGCCCTTTACACTGGCACTTGCTGTGGCTAAACTTTTGTCCGTTCGGGTTGTTCTAAGTACCCGTGAACAACTAAAGTGTTGCCGTTCAATTGCAAGTGTAGACTTAACTAGCTGTAGTCTGCAGGGCCACGTGGGTCTCTTTGGCTGCGTCTACACAGCACCCTTCGCTCGAAATAAGCTTAGCAATTTGAGCTATGCAAATCACGTAGCTTATTTCGAGTGTATTTCGAAATAGCTTATTTCGTAATTTTCTAAATAAACCACTATTCCGAAATGTCCCTTAATCCTCATGGAACGAGGTTCACTGGGACGTCAGAATAGCACACCCGTTATTTCGAAAGATATTTCAAAATACCGGGTGTGTTGTCAAAACGCGGACTGGCTCTTTCGGGATACCGGAAGTATCCCGAAATAGCGGCGCAGTGTAGACGTATCTTTTCCGGGTCTACATACCATGCCCAATACAATGAGGCTGCCATCTCAGTGCTGGCATTTAGGTGCTAGCGTAATACCAACAATAGTTACGGTTACACTTAAAAAGCAAGAAATAGTCTGGTAGCACTTTATAGACTAACAAAACATGTAGATGGGATCATGCGCTTTTGTGGGCACAGCCCACTTCTTCAGATGTGATTGGCATGAAGAAGATGGGCATGAAGGAGTCTCTGGGCTTGGAAAATCTACTTGGAAATACCAACACGGCAGTGGTCTCCTTGCAGACCAGGCTGTGTAAATTGTGGGCTTATCCTCTCTGAGGTCCCTTCCTTTCTCAGTACCTTGAGGCACAAGAGCGGGTGCAAGTCCCAACAAGGACACAGTTTGAGGTGAATAGGAAACAACAATAAACGCAAATGCCTTGGCAACAGAACAGAATGGAAAAGAACAGCTGTGCCAAGGTGCTTGTCCGGATTTTGCAAGAGCCACTCCACCACGGACCTGGTTCCCCCAGGTTGGTTTCGTCTGATACGGCTGCGTCAGAGCCCCGCCCTGTCCTCTGATCACTTGCAGTGACTAAAATAGGAGTTTGGAGGAGCAGGTGGAGTGGGAAATAGAAACCAAATGTGAGTCCCCTGCCCCAGGGTAGGAGATTAGTTCCTAAAAGGGAGATACCCCTTTGGCTGACATCAGAAACCTCAGTGACGAGCACATGCATGGAATGAAAGTAGCTGGAGTCTCCTTGGTTTTGGTATATAGTCCCTGTGAATTTACACTTGGTTTCCCCTGAACTCTGAAAGTCTGGAGTTTGGCAGGGCAGAGTGAGAAGATGCCAGGCGTCTTTTCCAAGAGACCCACAGCACTGCTGACATACAAGGGTGTTTCTCTAGGACTTAGCTGGAAATCCTGCAAGGAGAAGGTGCGGAGGGTGTTTAGCCTGGAGAGATGCACTCGGGATGTGGCTGAACAGTAATAAATCCATCCAGGGTGACTTGGGGAAGGGCGGTACCAGCATCGGGGAATAAACTTGTTCACCTAAAGCAAAACGAACGGCCATGAAGTAGAGCTGAGGCGGAAGAGGATCAGGTTGGATAGTAGTGGAGTATTGGGACTTAGGTGGTTGCTGCTAAGAGAAATCTGTCACGAAAGGCAGGACTTTAGACCAGAAGCACCAGGGTAAAAGGCTGGAGTTGCCAGATTCTTTTGAGAGAGGTCATATTACAGAACACAGCTCCTGGGAGGCTGTCTGGGGAGCACATGAAGAATAGAGGCAGCAAGCGTTTTTTCCTCCCTTTCAATTTGCTCTGTTGAACTCAGTGTTGTGTCTACATCAGGCTAATGGCCTCTCTTTGGGTCTCAGTTTAATCCGGAGGGGACTGGAGGGATCCTTTTGACTAATGCTGGGCTGCCAGCTCCCATGCTTGTATCTCAAGTTTCCAGACAACTGGGGTTTTCTTAAAGCCGCAGCAGGATTACAGGAGACACTCTGCTTTGACTTTTTCAAAAACAAGTTTCTAGCCCTTCTTTTTGGGAAGAGAAAAGCCTGAAAACCCGGAACCCTACAGGTTCCAAAGGCCAATAAAAGCCACCCACGATTCATTTACTTTTAAAATCTCTTGATTTTGGGGGGGCTCGCCTCATGCTCTTTGTGCACTTGGGGTGGGTAGCACTGCTGAGGATGGGTCTTTGATTAGTCCCCAGCTCTTTCCACAGACCAGTGTTAGAGAAAAGAAACTGCCCCCCCCAGTAAAAAAGTTTGGCTAGGCTGCTCTTGTTATATGGGCTGCAGTACTCCTTGAGAGAAACCGGCCACACCCTTCCTGCATACCATTGCCTTTAGAAAAAAGGGAAGGTGTGAAAAGGGGAAAATAGCCTCAGACTCTCCCACCCCTCACCTTGGCGTGAGAACCGGGGCTTACTTGGTTGCATGAAACCTGCACAGTTTCGGCCCTACCCCTACGACACAGACCCCCCCACTTGGTGACCATTGGGCCATATATGGTAATATGCACGCGCGGGAAAGCGATGTGCGGATTTGGGGATAAATACCCATGGCACAGTTCGCTTTACAGGGGTGTCCAAACTTTTTTCAAAGAGGGCCAGATTTGAAGAAGTGAACATGCGTGAGGGCCGTCCCCGCACTCTCAGCCCCAAGGCGGAGGGCCCGCGGGGTCGGAGGCGGGCGGAGAGCGCAGGGCACGCTGGCCTCACGGCGGCCCGGGGGCAGGGCGAACCCGCAGCCAAGCGTGGGAGCGGGGCTGCGGACGTGCCCTACAGGGCAGGCTCTAGGACCGCGGAGGCCATGGGCGGCGGCGGCGCGGCCGGAAGCGGCGTGCTGGGCACGCCAGTTCAAAAGAGCGCCGGGGAGCCAGGAGAGGGGGAGGAAGCGGGGGCCGTATTAAACTGGAACACGGGCCGCAATTGGCCCGCGGGCCGGACTTTGGACATGCCTGCTTTAGGAGGTCTTCGCAACACACGTACCACCGTGCATGTGCCTTCTCGTATACTTCAGGCCGGCAGCGCTTTGATCAACCGACCAGCCACCTCCCCCGACTCTTGGGCGTAACCAAGGCCTTCGCAACTGAACCGATATCTGTGAAATGTTCCGGGTGCTGTGTAAGTTGGTATGTAGGATTGGATTTTTTTCCTGTTGTATAAGCTTAGTGTTGTAGTTGTTTTTGGGTAGTACATAAGAGTTTGTAGTTATCACTGTTATTTAATTACTGTAGCTGGATAGTTTAAGATTAGAGACTATTCCCCTTGCCATTCCCATCCTTATATCTGTGACACGTTTTACTAGAAGCCATAGAATAAATATAATAAATACTGTAAATTCATTATTAACACGGTCTATTAAAAATCTTAGAATAAATACTATAAATTCACCACTGTCATAAATACATAATTTTTATTTGATAAAACTGTCCACCTGGTTCTGTCCTTCCCCCCTTGGGTATTTATCATCGGACCTGTGATTCTCGCGACAACCAGCTGGCAGTTGCACATCTGATGCCGTCCAAAAGGGACCTCATGGGTTGATTACCTGGGCTGCTACTTAATGAAGAGCAACGATGGGAAATGAAATAAGACCCCCTGATCCTACCTCCTCTACCTGGTGAGTTCCTGGCAGAACCTGGTATTTTGGGAAGCGTGATGCAATAAGTCACCCTTTTTCCCCAGCAGAGGGATGTTCTTGTGACCAGTTCTCATCTCTGCCACAAACACCCTGTGCAACCTTGGACATGTCACTTACACATACTCTCCCTCTTCCCTTCTACCCAACAAAAATCGCTATCCTTGTCTTATGTTCTTATATTCCTTATTTTATCAAAGGGGTAGCCATGTTAGTCTGTTCATCTTTAAAGTGCCACAGGACTCCTTGTTTTTGCAGCTACAGATTTCTCGGAGCATAAGCTTTCGTGGTGTAAGCTTTCGTGGTGTAAGCTTTCGTGGGCAAAAACCTGTCTTGCAAGGTGCTTCACATACAGGCAGTATGGCAGCATAAAGTCTAAAAACTGACAAGGGAGACAAAAGAAGGATTCTGTGGCACCTTAAAGGTTAGCAGATCTATCGTGGTGTGAGCTTTCGTGGGCACCCCCCCCCTTGTCAGATGAAATATCTGTTTTGCCCACGAAAGCTCACACCACGATAGATCTGCTAACCTTTAAGGTGCCACAGAATCCTTCTTTTGTCTCTCTTGTCTGTTTTTAGACTCTGCTGCCATACTGCCTGTATGTGAAGCACCTTGCAAGACAGGACCACTGTCTTGGGACAGCTTGGGATATAAAATAATAACTTCAGTGGGACAGTCCGGAAGGGTTACACTGATGGACACAGGGATGAGAGACCAGAGCCACTGGCAACCTTCAAAAGCGTGGGCAGAGTTTCTCGGAGAAGGGTGTCACACAGAGCTGGCAGACTGCTCAAGCACAGGCAGGCTCTGTGGATTTTTCGGTCCGTGAGTGCTGCAAGTAATACAAGTTTCCCAAAAGTATTATTCAGCCAGATTGTGCAAGTGAACCAGAGCGAATCTGTGGGTGAATCTGAATGAGGCACCCCACCTCTTTGGAACAATCTCGGGGTCTGAGTCAGTGTAAGTCACTCAATCCTCCCAACCACAGAGTGCCTCGGGGCTCAACCACCCACAGAAAAAAAATATAGGAAAAGTCAGCAGCTGGGCTCCCAACTTCTGCCACGTCCACAGCTCTCTGGGGCACTGGTAGCAATCTGTGACTTGCTGTGTAAGGGAGGAGAGGGGGGAATTTCCACAGTTCCTTAGGTGAGGTGGAAGAAATGCAGGGAGAGAGATCAAGTGATGTGCCCAGGGTCAGGACAGGAATGCAGGTGGTGACTGGCTCCCAATCTCATGCTCTGACCATACCTCCCACCCTGTTCCCCTGGGATGGTCAATTTCCTCCAGGCTACATTTTCCCCTTGGGATGACTCCGGGACTCTCACCTAGCTGGCTAAGTCAATTGCTGAATTAGTGTTAGCACTTCCAGGCCTCTCCCCTTCACTGTGGTTTCCAGAGCGAGCACCGATTGCCTGGACCGGAGAATCCTGTGAAGACTTAGGGGTGACCTGAGATCATAGCACCATCGAGCTTGAAGAGACCTCAGAAGGTCATCAAGTCCAGCCCCCTGCCCGAGGCAGGACCAATCCCAACTAATTGAATGGAGATTTAATGGAGCCACCTGAAAAGAGGCTTTTCAGAGCAGGATTGGATGTACATTCGGGGACACAAATGCTAAGGGGGAGTAAAGGTTGCTGCTGGCGGGACCAGGCTCAAAACCATAGGGAGGGGGTCTCGGTGAATTTCAGCAACTCTCAGCAGCGGTCCCTCCAAACACCATCAGCCAAAGAATACCAGCTCCCCTTCCTTTGCGGGATCACAAGGCTGGTGCTCCCCTCTGCACCACGGGGAGGTTTTTGGAGAATACTAATGGCTGGTCTGGACTTTTCAGGAATTCAATGAAAACGGCAGCTCTGGGATGGAAGCTTTCCCCAGGGCAGACAGCAGGAGAGTGAGTCTTACAAACTCCACCACAAACAGCCTCCCTGTCCCACAGCCCCAGGGCTCCTGGCCCCACACATCCCATAAGTGTTTTCAAAATAAACTTAACAGCAGTTTATCACTGAAGAAGGGATTTGGGGAGGTTCCCCCCTCCCCTTCCTGGCTTCCCCCTGAACTGCAGCACACTATGCCACATTCCAGGAGCTTTTACAACTTGGCTGCAGGCCTGTTTACAGCAGCATCCTTAGCCATTTTGGATAAAGACTCTTTTTCCTCTCTTACAGGCCCTCTCTCGCTCTTTAATTTTTGGTTTCTCCTGCCCTTCCCCTTCTAAAACAAAAGGCTGGAGCTACATGTTTGCAAAACGTTTGGAGCAGTTGAACAGCGGCAAAGGTTGCCCCTTTTCAAACACACGTGTGCATCCCGCAACTGCCGTCCTATGAAGAGGCAGAAACTGCTGGGGAAGCAGGGGTGAACCTGGATGACTCCGATGCCGCTGCAATTTTTCTATGAGGGGAGTTACACAAGAAAGTTTCTTCAGCCGCAGCTCCCGTTGGGTGCTCGTGAGAGCCGGGCTAATCCCTGTGGGGTTTGCTGGAGGCACAGAGAAAGGGAGGGTCAATGAGAAAGCTTAGCAATGCTACTGCCAGCCCTCTGATGGATACAGCTATAATGTAGGAACCCTGGAAAGTGTCTGGCACTTTCTGGGTAGCTGCCCTCCTCAAGCAAGATCTGCCCCCTTACCCAAGGCAGCATTGCTCAAGATACCCTGCCTGTATATAGCCCACATTGTCTGTTTCCACCCTCTCGGTTCTGGCTGGTTGGTCCCTTTTCTCATTTCTCTGGGAGGAGCCGCGATTGAATGGTGCAACCAGGATCAGAAGCATGTTCCCACCTGCCACTGGGCTGTGGGTGTGTGAATGCAGAACTGCTCTGGATGGCCCCATGCCTCCTCCCCCAAACAAGCGCAGCATCCGTGGGGCGAGTAAGTTGCTCCCAAGTAGCTACTGTCCCACGAATTCACTGCTTGCAGAGTTATCTCCTCCTCTGGATTTTCCCGGCTACCCAGAGCCATTTGCAACAGATACAGTCTGGATTTAAACAGGGAGAACCTTGTGGGTGCTAAAATATCACAACCATACATCTGGGCATGACAGTGCCATGTCTGGGCCCTCTTAGATGCTACACAGATCAGACCTTACCTTCTCCCACCAGTTCTTGTGTTTCCCCCCATCCTGAGCAGGTGCAGTTACTCCTGGAGCTCTTCTGCGTGGCGCTGAAAATGAGGGACAAGAACAGCTCCAGCGTATTAAAATTGAAAGTGCAGGAGTCGTGCTTAACACATGCCACTGAGAATGATGGATTAGTAACATCAGCTCATGCACAGGCTGGGACAGAGGTGGGACTCCTTCCCCTGCCCTGTGCTCCCCTTGTGCCACAAGGGGTCCGAGCAGACTGTACAGAGCAGCTCTTGGCCTTTGCCTGTTGGGGTTTTTGTTTAACACCATCAGGAGCGTCAGCAGTCCGCGCTTGTGGGCAAGGCCAGAAGTGGGGGATTCTGGAAGGAGGGGGTTCCTGGAGAGAGACCGCAGCCTTAAGCAGCACAGGGGCAGAGGTTTTGGTGAGAGGTGGGGTGACAGAGAGTGGGCGTAGGGATGCTGTCCCATCTCTAGCCAAAAGAAGGTCCTGGATCCCGCCGCTCTCAGCCATGGTGGGGAGGAATCTGGCTTTCAGTCTTGGTGTGAAATGCCCTCAGGCCTTAGGGTGTTTCACATGGGCAGCAACTATGTGTTGGCTGAGATCCTGTCCCAGCCTTGGCACCGGCTGCCACTGGAGCAGGGACTTGGCCTCCAGCCTGGCTCCGGCGGTCCCCGCCATGGCAGGCTCCCCAGGGGCTGGGCTCACTGCTTTGCCTCCGGTGTGTGAGGAGTTGCAGCTCTGCTTGTGCATGAGAGATGTGTGTGTGGGGGGGGGAGGGACAGACTTCCTCCTCCACCGAAGGAGGGGTCCAGGGCCTTGCTTTGTTTGCTAGGAGGGAAGTAACTGCTGGCTCCGGGTCGTGTTTGCTAAACACCGGGCACTGCATTAGCTGCTATTTACCCACCAGAACATTGTGTGCCTAGAGCTGCGATCCTGCCAGTCATATGCCTCTTGAACAGAGATTATTTATGGGGCTTCTCTTGACCCGAGGGCTTCTGGTGGAGTTCACAGTGATCAGTACGGAACACCGAAGCCCGGCCACCCATGCTTGCCTGACCTCTCAGATCATCTGCCGAAGGGTGCATTTCCCCCACAGGGCCTATCTCCTGCCACTCATGGCCCCCGTGTACTCCTTGCCCACCATGTTCCCTGCTGGGTCTCCTTCCTTGGAGCAGCCACACCCCAGGAACCTGGCACGGGCTCTGTAGGCCTCACTATTTCTCCTTTTCCTCATTGCCTCCTCTTTGTTTCTCTGTTGGCTCAAACTGCCCTTGCCCAGTTTGGTTTCCCAGGTTAATCCTGCAGGTATTTGGGCTTTCCGAGAGCTGATTTCTTACAGGAAGTTTCCTCGTGGGGGACTGGGTGTGTGTTATCAGCCAGCTCCTTCTGCCTAAAGGACAGCTGCCTTACTTCCTCCTCTGCTGGCCAGTCATTGTGTTAGGCTCGGTCGTCTTTGCAGCAATTCCTTCGGCTGTCTTATCTCTGGGTTTCGTCATGCACATTTGGCAAGTGTCACCCTTGTGTTTAGGCTGGGGGCAGGACATGTCCAGGCAGTGTCTGGCCTGGGGGCTGTGATGCAGGGCATGCACAATGGAACTGCCCACCAGCTCGATGCCCACCTGAACTAGCTCGTCCTGGAGTGGGGGTGTGTCAGGTAACATCTCTGAGGGGACCAGTCTGAAGCCAACATGAGGTAGCCACAATAGCAGCTGTGTTACTAGAGCTAGGGTTGCCAAATGATTGAAACAAAAATACCGAACACCCCCCCCCCCCAAAAACGGGAAAACATTCTGTTGAAGGGGAAAGAAAAAAGGAGGGAGACCAAAGTTGTTGAGCAAAATAAATAAAAAAAAGCATTGCTTTCCCTAGGTCTTTTGGCCGGCAGCCATTTTGTGACGGCAGCCTTGGGGAACCAGGTAAGCATGAGGGCTGGGGTCAGGGGGCTGGGGGTGTTGGGAGCCAGGGGTCAGTTCGGGGGGACGGGGAGACTGGGCGCTGAGTGTTTGTAGGGTTGCCAGGTGCCCGGTATTTTCGCTTCCTGGCCGGGGTAAAATTCAGAAAATATTGGACATCTCAGGTGTCCGATATTCTCTGAATTTTTTTACTGGACAGGAGGTGAAAATACCAGACTGTACGGGTGAATACTGGACACCTGGCAACCCTAATTAGAGCTCACAATCTCTTAGCAGCCCAGCTATCCCTTTTCTCCTCCGGCCACTGCCTGAGCTGGTGAGCAATTCCCTCACGACATCCCAAGGGCACACTATGATAACTTCATCCTCCGCACCTCAGTTCCCTCATAGATTCCCCCACAACTTCAGCAACCACTGCCTATCCACCAGATTCTCTCCAGAACCCTCCCATGCCGGCCTCAATTTCCTGGACACCAGGATCAGCTTCTGCAATGGAAACCTGAGGGCAACTGTCTACCAGCAACTCATGATCACCACACCGATTTCCACAGATCCAGTCACCACCAGAAAAATAAAAAAATCTGTTCTCTACAGCCAGGCCCTCAGATGCCCCGGAATATGCTGCGAGGAGGAATTTACCCTTCACACACTTAAAACTGCCTTCACCAAGCTGGGACAGTCCACCAGAGAAATAGATCATGTCACGGAACAGGCCACCCACAAACCCTCAGAGAACTGCTTCCATACAGAAATAAACCTGCCTCTCAGTGCATAGCTTTTGTTCTCACCTACTTCCTCACACTGGTACCCGTTGCAGTCATATTAAACAGTTACAGCCCGTCCTGAAAGAAAACTTTTCTGAACCCCCTCTGCTGGACTTCAAACCGCCTTCCGACCTCACCAAGCTCATCATCGTAACTGTCCACAGGCCGGGACCTTCGACTAACTCAAAGTGGCCAGACTAACCGATGCAAAAGCCACAGACATATCTCCACTGCTACCGATCCGCGGCTACCACTCACCACGCACACTTCAAGATACATGATTCCTACAGATGCCTGTCACAACATGTGGTGCACCTCACCCAGTGCATTAAGTGGCCCAGTAACAACTCTATGGATGAAACCAGCCATCACTATGGTCTTGAATGAACTCATACAGAAAAAACGATAAACCCCTCACTCCCCACAAAGCCACCTTATCACCCATGAGTGAATACTTCTCACAGAACCATCCCTCCATAGCTGACCTCTCAGGCCCTGTCCTCAATGGAAACTTAAACGACATCTTCAAAAGGAGACCCCAGGATGCTTAAACTCATAATAATTTTATTAGACATAAACAAACATGGTCTCAAAAGAGACCCTGGATTTATGGCTCATTTTACTACAATCTGTAACCCACTAATCCCTGGTTTTATCCTAGGCCTGCAGAGGTGTGAATGGGCCACTTCACCTTAAATGGATCCTTAGAATATGTGCTAACTATCTGCTAAACAATCTCTTGCAATTCCACCCAGTGACACTGCATTCCTTTCTCAGACCTGAAGACTTTGTGTAGGAGCTTGAATCCTTTGTCTCTCCCAGGAAGAACTGGGTTGTGCCCATGAAAGCTCATGATACCATCTACATGTTTTGTTAGTCTTTAAGGTGCTACTTGTCTATTTATTGTTTATGTTTTTCCTGTTCTAGAGGAACAAAACTAACCCTCTGAAGCTTACCAACAAAAATTGGGCCAACAGAAGATATTACCACACTCCTCCGTGTCTCTCTAGGCAGGGCTGGCCCGAGGCATTCTGGCACCCCGGGCACGGGTGTGCGGCACCGCCTCCAGGCGCACGGCGCATGTGCGGGCTCGCCCGTGGGGAATGGGCCCGCCCCCCTAGGGTGCGCAGGCCCACCCCCGGGGCGCACAGCGCACGCGCGGTCCGGCTACGGCCGCTGGCGCACAGCCTGGGGCCCGCCGCCAGGGCGCACAGTGCAAGCGCAGCCCAGTCCGGCCCGGCTGTTGCTGCTGGCGTGTGTGCCGAGCCGTGTAGGGTGCCACGGCCGTGGGGGGAAGGGCGTTGCTGGCCGGCGCCGCGGTGCTGCGGGAGCCGGGAGCATGGCGCCTGATGGCGGCTGTAAGGGACGCTGCGCAACCCCATCACTTGGTGTCTTAGGCAGCTGCCCGGCTCGCCCATGCCTCCGTCCGGTCCTGTCTCTAGGGCAGTGGTTCCCGAACTTTTCAGCATCACGCCCCCTTTTTGATTTTCGAGAAACCCTCACGCCTCAGCAAAACTTGTTGAGAGAAAAAATAAAAAAGGAACTGACTGGGGTCAAAAAACAAAAATAGCAGCAAGGCTTGGGATGGGATTGATGCGGGGGAAGGGCGCCTGGAAGAAAATAGGCATGACCATATCCTTTGGTATATATGGTCATGCCTATTTTCTTCCACAATTTGATCTGAGGATGTGGGTCTGGCCCACGAAAGCTCATCACCTAATACACCATCTTGTTAGTCTTTAAAGTGCTCCATAGTCCTGTCTTTTGTTTCAGCTACCCCAGACTAACAGGGCTGCATTTCTATTGCTGTCATGACAACTTGGACATTCCAGGAACTGCAACCACTTTTCTGCTCGTCAGGCTTGCAAAGCAGTTGCCTAGAGAGGCTGACAGAAGCCTGCTACACCCAAGGGGAATGCTCCCGCTGGGGCAGTTTTGCCATTATGCCCAACGGCCTGCCACACGCATGGTGGACACCTGGCTGCAGAAGTGCCACCCCCAAGCCCAGGGTGCATGGACCCATAGCATGGTCAGGGGCTGTCTAGCCATCAGTGACATGAGAGGTCCCTGTTCAGGGCCTGCTGCCAGGGAAGGGGTGATGGTGTCATGGATGCTGGCAGGGCAGCTGAGGGGTTTGTAAGCACCCCAGGGTAAGGGGAGAGGAAGTGTGGGAAGTGCCGGGAGGGCTGACAGGACAGTGGCAGGACCTGGACATACTGGGAAGTTTGCCTCATGAGTCTCATTCAACCCAGCGACCCCAGTTCTCAACCCAATTCCTCCTTCCTTTTCGCAAAAGGGAGGTGTTGCAAGGCCCCCTCACCTGTTTGTGCCTGGAGGTGGAAAAGCCCTGCTCACCTGCTCTTGCTTTCCCATGCCAATGCATGCCTGGGGGCTAGGATTTCCTCGGCACTGAGGGGAGAGGATTTGGGGTTAATCTTTTTCAACAATGCCAGCTGCAGCTTCTGCCATGGCCTCCCTGTGTTTTCACAATAAAGGTGCTTTGTTATTTGTCACACAGGCACACCCAGGGGCAAATTCCTCACTGCTCATCTGCACTAGAAAGGCATCTTCCTGCAGTATCTGTGTGTGTGTGTGGGGGGGGGGAGGGTTCTAAGGAGTCTCTCCTCCCAAAGGGAAGCCACGGGAGGGTCATCTCATCCCCTTGCTGAATTCCTCCCTTGGTGCCCCCTGCCAGGAGCACGCTGCACAACAGGGTACCACAGTAATAGCTACATTAACGACTTGCACGATGTGCATTGCTTGCTCCCAGTCGGAGAGAGCCAGGCTACCAGAGAGCGATGTTCAAAAGTTTCAGGGGGTAGCCGAGTTAGTCTGTACAGGATAAACTCAAAAAACAACAAATGGTTGGGTAGCATCAAAACATGTAGCCGGGATCATGAGCTTTCATGGGCACAGCCCACTTCTTATCTTTTAAAAAAGAAATCTCTGAGGTTATGTCTACACTACAGCGTTATTTCAAAATATCTAATTACGAAATAAAATACAGGACTACGTAGCACTTTAAAGACTAACAAGATGGTTTATTAGATGATGAGCTTTCGTGGGCCAGACCCACTTCCTCAGATCAAATAATGGAAGAAAATAGTCACAACCACGCGTCTACACACAAAGTGCATTTCAAAATAGCTTTTTGCTATTTCGAAATAGCCCGTCCACACTGATTGGACGCTGAATCGCCTTTAAGGCCAGCCGGAACTGGTTCCGGCAGGGCATCAGGTCAGAAGTTACCTTGTGGCCAGGGCAGCCAGCAGGGCATCCTGGGAAGGGCTGGAGGCCCTCTCTTTCGAAATAAGCGTCTACACAGAACTTATTTCGAAATAGCAATTTCAAAATTGGCGCTATTCCTCGTGGAATGAGGTTTACCAATTTCGAAATAAGCCCTCCGCTATTTTGAATTAATTTCGAAATAGCAGTTGGCTTGTGTAGACACTAAGAAAATTATTTTGAAATAACTTTGCTGTGTAGACATACCCTGAAATAGCAGTGCAGACAGATTGCATCTACATTCTTTGCTATGGCAGCACCCAGCCGGCCACTCCCACAGTGAGGCAGATGCTACTCTCGGCCACCTGAGCTAGTCTGGGTAATGCATGGCCTTCCGCTGCAATTCACTGCCTGTCAGGAAGGGGGTTGGCATGGCACTGCCCTGAGAGTGAAGGGGAAGCAAGCCAGATCTCCTCAATCTGCATGCGAGCAGTGGGCACTTTGCAGCCGCTCCTGTTATAGAAGTGAATCAGCATTTCCCCTTTATTAGCCTTTACCTAAAGGCACATTTTTATACAGGGCTGCAACCGCAACCCTAGACTCAGAGAGAGCCTGCGTCACTGTATTTGCACAGGGCTGGGCATCACAGCCTGGCATCCAAGGCCAGCAGCTGCAATGGGTTCAAAGTCATGAGTTCTGAAGTGTGCCCACGAAAGCTCACAACACCATCGACATGTTTTGTGAGTCTCTAAGGTGCTGCAAGACTATTTGCTCTTTAAATAGCTCCCTGCTGGCTTTTGCCGCAGCTCTGCCAGTTCTTGCCGGAGCCGTGCATCAGGGCACACCCTGTTATTTATACCCCTGTGGGTGACCATGCAGAGTCCAGCACGTACAGCCAGGGGCACTGGGCAAGCACCCGCCTTTGCACAACACCAGTTATTCCGGTGGTGCAAGAGCTTCATGGGAGCAGAGGGAATGAACTGGGGGCGGGCGACAGGAGACAGACAGGTCCATTCCAGGAGATGGCAGCAGCCACCCACCAGCCAGTACCTGGGCTCCTTGCCATAATCCTTCCAGCTGATTTCTGCTGCAACAGACACTGGGATGGGAGGAACTGATGGCACAGACAGGAGCCTTCCCCGCTAGGGATGTACCCTACTAGTCAAGTCAATACTCAACTGCTCGCTTCCCCCACCCTTTGCTGCTTTTGTATCTGCTCAGTCCCGGCTCGTGCCACCTCTGGGAGCTAACCCCCTTATCGGCTAATCTAATAGTCGATGGAAATTCCATCGACTGCTTGATCAGTTTATTAATCGCTATTTAACATCTCTCTTTCCCGCCCAGGCGTCACTCAGTGCTCCAGTGGGGCCCACGCTGAAGGCAAGTGATCCTAAAGTGGAGGAGGATGGAGCCAAGGGTGTGCAGGAAGAGAACATGGCCACAGGCAGTGACTGCTCCCCAAGCTGGAAAGGGTGTAGATTGTAACAACCCCCCACTCCCGGTCCTGCTGGGGAGGCAGAACCCAGCCACGAAGCAAAGGGCAATCCCACCCACATGATGCCCCTGCCCAATGCTGCCACTCCTTTGGGGAGGGGTTCTGGGTTCCGCTCCAGGTCTGTGGGCTCTTAGCCCTCCCTTCTCCACGCCAGGGGCTGCAGAGCCACCATGCAAATGGAAGCCGGACTCCCAGCTGCAATGCATCCCTGCCGCCAGGACCTGAACGGCTCTGCAGGCATGTGAGAACTAGGGATGTAATAGTCTAGTCAATTAACCGATAAACAAAAGTTTATAGGTTAATGCTATAGACCAGGGGTGCACAACCTTTTTGCATTTGCAATCCCTGGACCCAAGAAAAGGGGCCTGGAAAAATTTTCGGTGAAAAAAAAAATGCGGCTCCTTTAATTGCCGCTCCACTCCTGCCACTCTCCCCACCCCTGCTGTGTGTAAGGGCACCTAGCCGGAAAAAGAAAATACCAGCCAGCCTGGATCAAAGTGGAGATCCAGAGGAGAGCTGCAACCCCCAAGGGAGTCGTGACCCACGGCTTGTGCACCAGTGCTATAGACTACACGCATTTCTCCCCTCCCCCTTGCCAGTACGTTTTTTAGCAGGCTGGCCAGCAGAGCGGCTCAGTCCTGGCTTGCGCCAGGCCTGGAACCTACCCCTGGTGCGCCTCTGCATTTAAAATGTATTAGGAACCAGGTGGGCAGGCAGCCCGGCTCAGTTCCAGCTCGCGTTGGGTCAGAGAGCTCAGACCCCCCTGGACAAGCAGCTGGTCCATAAGGGGAGTTGGTTTTTAAAATGGGCCCTCTCGCTGCCGCCTTTGACAGAGAGACAGCAGCACGGAGTGGCAGGGGGTTCTTTGGAGAATTCATGAGGTTACTCGACTATTCAATTAACTGATATTTAACATCCCTAGTGAGAACACCCCATCCTGGCAGGCTGCAGACACGTCACCCCCACCCTCCTGTTTGCTGCAGCGCTCAGTAACTTTCTGGCATTATCCTGGGGTTCCCCAGCAGCGGCGGATATACGGCAAGGTGAGCGGGATGGCTGCCTCCGGCCCCGTGCTTCCAGAGGCCCCGTGCATGTGCCGTGTCAAAGGGGGGGACCCCACGAAATTGTGCTGCCCGGGGCCCCGCAAAACCATCATCCAACCCTGTTCCTCAATGGCCACGGGGCGTGTTCGGGGTGTGAGTGCTGGAGGACACTGTGGAGTTGATATGAAATTGGTGTATCACGGAAAGAGAGAGAGAGAGAGAGAGAGAGAGTGTGTGTGTGTGTGGGGGGGGGGGGGGGGGGGCCCAGATGGTTGAAAGAAAATGACCGAACACCCCCTCCTCCTCCAGAAAAAGACTGGGAAAAAATTCTGTTGAAGGAAGAAAAAAAAAAGGGGGGGGAGGCAAAGTTGTTGAGCAAAAAAAAAAAAAAAAAAAGACTCCAAGACTTATTAAACAAACTAAACTAACTAACTAAAAAAAACAGCATTAAAAGAACATGTTTTAACAGTGAGTGCAGGGGAGCCGTTCAGTACTAAGACCCAGCATGGCTTCCCCTTGGTTTTTTTTGCCAGCAGCCATTTTGTGCTGGCAGCCTTGTGGAACCTGGTAAGCAGGGGGGCTGGCGTCAGGGGGCTGGGAGTGTTAGGGGCCAGGCTGGGTGCTGAATGTTTGCAGGGTTGCCAGGTGCCTGGCATTTTTGCCTCCTGGCCGGGGAAAAAAATCAGAAAATTAAAAACTTCTCAGGTGTCCGGTATTCTCTGAATTTTTTTTCCCGGACAGGAGGCAAAAATACCAGACTGTTCAGGTGAATACCGGACACCTGGCAACCCTAGCACCGCAGGTGGGGGAACAAAGCCCTTTGTTGAGTGTGCAGCCCAGGACCCCACTGGGGGTGGGGAGGGTGGAGGAGGCAACTCAAAGATCTCAGGGGTGAATGCTGCTGGGTGGCTCCAAGGGCTTTTCATGGAAAGCACGGCCGGGGTGGGTGAGCCAAAGAGGAAAATCAGGAGGGGAGGGGGCTGGGCAGAGGCAGAGAGGAAATGAGGGGGAGGCCATGGCACAGAATGACTCCAGCCCCTGGCACCTAGTGCACACCTTGGCCCAGGCTCCGCTCGGCAGCGCCCTTCCTTGCACTGCTTCGCCGCTGAACACCGAGGATCAGTGGCCCTAGTGCCTGCTCCCAAACCCTGCCTGGGGACCGGCCACACGCAGACCGGCCCTGCAGAGATTGGACGCAGGGTTGACCCAGAACAGGGCCCTGCCTGAGGCACAGAAGGGATTCCTGTCCCCACGCCTGCAGCTGGAAGCCCCCAGAAGCCATAGGGTGTTAGGCATTTTGCTCTCTGCAGCTGTGAAACGAGCTGTGTCCTGGGCAGTACTTAGCACTGACCTGTAGCCAGCTCTGCTATGCCCAGTGCACCGGGGCCGGCCAGGGGAACAGAGGCTGTGCCAGGAAATTCATTTCCTGACAGATGTTTTGGAGAGGAATCATCATCCAACCCCTGGTGCTCCCTGCGCTCAGATGGCCCAAGGAGCGCCTCTCTCCCCTTTCAGGCTGCGTGTGCCATGAGCAAACCTCCAAGGAGGGTGAAAAACAGTTTCCTTCCCAGCCCTTGCACTAGCCCTGACTGGTGTGAAATCCCCTTAATCCTTCCCCTACTTCCTCCTTGTAGCTAGTCCCTCCTCTCACAGATCTGGGTATCAGCAACATTTCAGACTCATTTTCCTCCCCTTTCCTTAGATCCCAGCAGCCAGCACTGCCTCCCACCTACTCTCTCTGCTGCCTGTTTATGCTCACCTGCTGCCCAATTAACACACCTGCCTGGGCTCTGAGCTCAGCAACCCTTAACCCTTGCAGTGCCTCAGCCAGGCTTGGCTTTGTTAACCATTTCAAAGCCATACAGTCCCCCCAGTCAGGGCACCCCCTATGTGCCTGGCCTTGAATTCTACCCCTTGGAGCCTTCTGCAGGGATCTTCTAGGGCAGTGTTTCTCAACCTTTTGTTTATAAAGTACCCCTTTAAAAAAAAAATTATAAGTACCCCTTTAAAAAATATAAGTACCCCCGGTACCTACAGTTTTCAGACACACACATTTTTTTTCTACCATTGCAACACATTTATTTAAACAACTTTATCATAGTAGGGCAGGTGATGACATTTTTGGGTGTAAAAAGTACAAAAAGAATAAAGCGCTGTAAAACTTACAACAAAAATGCAGTTTTCTCCAAATTTCAGTTATGTTAACGTACCCCCCAAACTTCCTTTGAGTACCCCAAGGGGCCTTGTACCACTGGTTGAGAAACACTGCTCTAGGGCAGTAGTCCCCAACCTTTTGGGGCTGCCGGGCGCCTGGGGGGCGCCTGGGGGTGGGGTCACTCATGCCCTGGGCACGGCCCGTCCCCTGGGTACCCAGGGGAGGGGCCGTGCCGGCGCCACCCATGCGCCGCACTGCCGGGGCTAGCACCGCTCCTGTACCGCATGCCATGGGGTGGGGCTGCCCATACGCCACGCACCAGGGGCCAGTGCTGCTCCTGTGCCGCGCGCCTGGGGCCAGTACAGCCCTTGCGCCGTGCACCCGGGGGCAGGGCCGCCCATACACTACGCGCCCAGGGGCTGGCACCGGCCATGCGCCACGCGCCCGGAGGCGGGGGCAGGGCTGGCCCTGATCACTCAGCAGGCGCACAGAAATGGCCTGGTGGGCGCCATGGTGCCCGTGGGCACCGCGTTGTGGGACCACTGCTCTAGGGGATCCTCCTAGCATTCAGCCAGGGCCAGCCCCTGGATTGGACACCACTGGGCATTGTGTGCTGGGCTTGTTCCAGATCCCTCCTTATTAACTCTGTTGTGAGACAATAGAAGGGTGCCTGCCTGCCTCTCTCAGCTTTGGTAAAGATGCTCTAGCTAGCACGACATGCCCCCTCCTCTGGCTGCCCAGGCGGCTCCGGGGGCAGTGGGAAGTGTGGGGGTGGAGCGTTTAGAGGAGCCAGGTTGCTCTCCTCTGGAATTTGCAAACACTGACATCTCTTTCAGGCCTAGTAAGGCTGAGAGACTCCGTCTTTCTCTTTTGCAAAATCTGGCGCCCATTGGAAACAGCAGAGGGAGGGAGACCAGGCTGCCCCATACAAGAGGCAAACCCGCGCCGGGGAATGGAGACTACAGCACAAGGAAGGCTTCCACCCCCACAGGCTGCTCATAAATCATCCTTTCCCGGTTCTCCCAGATCAGCCCAATCCCAGTCTCCCCAAATCACATGCTCCCGGCTTCTACCCCTGCATAAAGCAGTTGTTGTGATCTGTAAAAAAGGCTTCTCACTGGTAGGAAATAAGTGGTGGGAGATGCAGATCTAAGCCTATCTGGGCCCACTCTGCTCTCTTGCTCTCTGTTCAGGGCTCAGCTCCTCTCTCAGGGCTGGCAAAGGGAGCTGGTGCATGGAAGGGAGCTAGAGCTGTCTGAGGAGCTCAGTATAAGATGCAAAAAGCTCAGCTTCAATCTAGTTTGCAGGATGGGTCAAATTGGGTGGGAACAATTTTTTTTTAATTGGCTGATATAAGGCACCAAAATACAGATTTTCAGAGTCTAACATGCTTATATGACAGATAAACCAAAAGCTTCAGGGGGTAGCCGAGTTAGTCTGTACAGGATAAACTGAAAAAACAACAAATGGTCTGGTAGCTCTTTATAGACTCATAAAACATGTAGATGGGATCATGAGCTTTCGTGGGCAAATTGTGCAAAGTTGTGCAATGGGCTACAAAAGCAATAACAAATAAGATAGACCAAAGATTAACAAATGGGGGGAGGGAAGGACTGAAGATGCTTCATGACTGGGGCAGCAATTGGGGTAGGGCCAGCCTTGGGTCCCCAGGCAAATACCCTGCATCACTTCAGGGCATGGTCTGGGCTGGGAGATTTCCAGCTACGCAACTAGCCTGTTTGGTGAAACAGCCCTGACCTCCAGTGGTAGCTGTGGAGAAGTGCTAGGTCCAGCCATCTTTAATTCCTGCTCTCAATTCCGTCACTAGGGTATTCAGGGGTATGTCTACACTACAGAGGAAGATTGAAGATGCCACTGTCGATCTTCCAGGGTCCGAATTAGCGGTCTACAAAAGACAGCAATAGAGATGTAGCCACGTTAGTCTGGTCTAGCTGAAACAAAAACCAGGACTATGCAGCGCTTTAAGGACTAACAAGATGGTTTATTAGGTGATGAGCTTTCGTGGGCCAGACCCACTTCCTCAGATCAAATCAAAGGATTGTTAGTCTTTAAAGTGCTACATAGTCCTGTTTTTTTTTACATAAGACAGTAATTCGAAGCGAGAGGGGTGCTGGGGTCAATGCTGCACTCCTCCTCCAGGGCTGACACCCCCTCCCACAGTAAACTCAGCACGCCAGCACACTTCCGGGGTTAGGGCGCGGGGCCCTCTAGCTTTAGGGCACGGGGCCCTTTTAGGCATGGGGGAATCGGGCTAATCGGCCTAAAGCCGGCCCTGTACAACACACACACACGCAATTCCACAGCCTTACCTAAATAAGGGCACTCTGGGGAGTCCCCTATTTTGGTTTGCATATGCATCCCTGTCCTCTCCTTCCCTGCCCTGCCTTGGCAGCAGCATGGCACGGATCCATCCTCCCTCCCACCAGTTCCTATGCTAACCTTGAGGTGAGTTTAATTGCTTTTGGCTGAGCAAGACAGAACTCTAATTCTGATCGATCTCTTTGCCACTCCCAGCATCCAGCACCTGCTGACTGGGCAGTGCGGATTAATAAACAGTGATTTTATTACCCTGCAGGGGAGCGTCCCACGCACTGGCTTGCTAATGAAATATGATGTAATAATGGAGTGTAATAGGTTGAGTCAGAGAGGCGGAAGGCCCAGGAGTTCAGGCTCCATTTACTCTCTTTGACATCTGTCATAAATAGGAGCTGCTAAGGAGAGTCTGATTTACCTGAAGAGTGAGGAAAAGGTTAAGCATCTGGAGATGCACCTAGGGAGGGAGTTTGGGCAGTCAGCCAATAAAAATGCAGACAGATATTTCAAACCGGGAGAGAGGGATTTTTCTCTCTCTCTTCTTTGTTTGAGAGCAGAGCAGTTTCTCCCAAGTAGTGAGGGAGAAGGGAGACGCTTTCTCTCTCCAAGAATGGACTTCTTGAAATGTGTAAGAAGGGAAAAGTTTAGATAGTCCATCAGGGTTTATTGTTTTCCTTGTTTGAAGGTTTGGAAATCATGTCTGAGCTGGCTAATTGTTTTTCTCTCTCATAACTAAGGATTACAGCTCAGGGACTTTCCCTGAGTCTATGTCACTTCATGGCTATTTACCACCTAGTCAATTTACTTGACTTGCTTGAACAGTAGTTTTATTTTGATAATAAAAGAGTTTTCCTTTTGTTTTGACTAACTGGTATTGGTTGATTGTTGTGTCCTGAAGTTTATGTGCCTAGTTACCTGGGCAGAGTCCATTGTTCTCTGTGGATTCCCTTTGTTTGTTTTCCCAACTCCAAACAAAACAGAGGTTGGAGGGTGGGGAGGCTTTACCTTATGGAGGGGATTACCAAGTGATCTCTCCCTGGAAAATGGTTTATTTTATTTTATTTTATTTTATTTTATTACTCACTTGGGTGGTGGCAGTGGTTTCTTTTGGGTCTCAGGGAAATTGAGGAATAACTCCCCATGAGGAATAACTCTTTTTTGCACAAGAGTTCGAACTAGGGTGGCTAGTGTAGCCATACCCTTAGAGACTAACAAAAAATATATAGGTAGTATCATGAGCTTTTGTGGGCAAAATCTACTTCTTCAGATGAGAAATGGGTTTTGCCCACACAAGCTCATGATACAATCTATATATTTTTGTTAGTCTCTAAGGTGCTACAGGACTACTAGTTTTTTTTAAAGTTACAGACTAACACGGTCACCCCTCGGAGACTTTCAGTATGTGGAGCCCACTTACCACTGCATGGAGGGAATTAAGCTCTGTGCTCTGCTGGTAGGGTGGGTCTCACAGACACTGACTTACTCACTCCTTGGTCTCTGACAGTGCTGTCTCTATCTGATTTGCTTTCCAGCTGACTCCACCATGCCAGGAGCCAAGCAGGAATATCTCACATCTTTGCTTCCCACAAAGGGAAGAGAAACCAGCCCATGGAAGGGTTTACGAGTCGCATCATTTGCTGCAATCCTGATTGTCTTGCACACTGGCTCATAGCTCTAGTGGCTTCTGGTGGGGTCCAAAAGGCCGTCGGACCAGCTGGGCCTTCAGAAGGGAAATATACTTACTATGGCAGTGGCAGGAAGCAAGTAAAGTTCATCTGCACCATATGCACTCTTCTGGGAGAATTTGGGCACAGACACATGGGAGCTGATTTAAACGAGGCCCCAGAGGCACCAGATCTTCAGAGGAAGGTACAAGAAATGCTGCAGCAGGCAGTTGTGGTGGGGTAATTGCCTACAGGAAGGTCTTGTGCTAGTTCCTAACAGAGAGAAAGGCGCTTGAGGCCTGGAGCATGAGGGTTTATATCCCTTCCAAAAGTTATTTCTAACTCTAGCTATTCATGTTTTCAATACAAATGTCCAAGCCCTCTGGCTACATCTAGATTGCATCCCTTTTTCGTAAAAGGGATGCAAATTAGACGTATCGCAATTGCTAATGAAGCGGGGATTTAAATCTCCCCCTCTTCATTAGCATAAAAATGGCTGCCGCTTAAAATAAGGGATAAGGGATCTTTCGGAAAAGGCTTTATTTTCCAAAAGATCAGCGTCTAGACTGGTGCTTTTTTCCGGCAAAGCTCCGTGCTGAAAAAAAGCGGCAGCCATTTCCGCAAAAAGGATCAGAAGAGAATATGCAAATGAGAGCATGATATTTGCTAATGAGCACTTCATTTGCATTCCCTCTTCTGCAAAAAACAAACAGTATAGATGGAGCCTAAGGTAACAATTCCATGTCCACTGGGGAATTCTTCCTGGCTCGTAACCATTCTCCTTGCCCTTCTTTGAAGCCTCTCTAGTTCACCAGGAGATGGGGTGAGCTATATCATTACATTGCTATATTCTCCATCCCATTCCCATCCCAACATCTTGTTTGCATTTCTGGCTGCAGACTCAGAGATTGCTCCATGCAGCAATGTGCCCATCTGTGGGGTGCCTGATCTGGACAGTTGGAAAGAACTCCCATTAAAGAGTAGTCTCTTGAATGCTGAACCTCAGACAGGGGAAGAGCCAAACCTAGATGTAGCAGCTCTGGAGAAAGATTCCCACTCGGTCAATGTGCCACCCAGCCTTCTACAAGGGCACATGGCTTTCCTACAAGGCCTTTTTTCTTTACACTTGTGGGATTTGCTCCAGACAGACAGCTTTCAGACTGCTTCATGGGCCATGTTTATTTATGTTGCCATCTCCTTGTGATAGATGTGTCCCTCTGCAACTTACCAAACAGGAAGGTGACCTATCGCATAAGAGAAAGAGGAGAGAGGGTGCATCCAATCAGAGCGGTGCACGTTTAATCATCGTGTTCTAATGGCATGTGACGATTTTCTATTTAATCAGTAATGAAAGTACCTAGCTATTAATTCTGCAAGCGCCTCAGGTTCTCTGAGATCTGCAGTGCCGACTCTGAACTTCACATTGTACGTCTTTCCAGGGCTAATAAAGTTGCTCTAATGAATTGCACCAAGTATCCATTCCCTATCTCCCACCCCCACTTCATATAAAAAATACCTCACGACTGTTGTTTTAAAAGCAAGACGTGTTCTGTGTGACTTTGCGGTAGACAGGTTGCAGAGGGCCAGCTATTGCAGAGAGCAACTCCTGCAGGGAGCAGCTGGAGCAGAGAGAGCAAGGCCCATTTCCGTAGTGGGATAGAAAGAAGGGCTCGTTTCACCCAGTCGCACCACTGAATTCCCTGGCCACCCGGCCCCACAGGACCAGGTACGAGTTGTTGCCATGGCAATAGGAGGGGAGCTCACACAAGAGGGATGAAAGGCACCTAGCATAGGGTGCCCTGTGGGTAGTGCCTATGCTAGGTGTCTTTCATCCCTCTTGTGTGAGCTCCCCTCCTATTGCCATGGCAACAACTCGTGTCTGGTCCTGTGGGGTCGGGTGGCCAGGGAATTCGGTGGCGCGACTGGCTGAAACGAGCTCGTCTTTCTATCCCACTACGGAAATGGGCCTTGCTCAGTTAGAAAAGGCCTCTGCAAGTGAGCATGCAGAGGCCATAAGACTGTGCTAGAAGCTGGCTCAGCTTGGCTGGCAGGCGGCCCTTGACAATGGATTTCAGTCACACCATTTTCTTAGCTTGCTGATAACTAGGGCTAGTGCTGCTTGCCCGTAT
Source organism: Pelodiscus sinensis (assembly GCF_049634645.1). Taxonomy (NCBI): domain Eukaryota; kingdom Metazoa; phylum Chordata; order Testudines; family Trionychidae; genus Pelodiscus; species Pelodiscus sinensis. The sequence continues at coordinate 7,137,955 of NC_134736.1, forward strand.
ATGAGTCTGATCCAGACCCCACTGAAGCCAATAGCAAAGCTCCCATTGACTTTGGATCTGGCTGTAAATCTCCCAAAACACAGGCTAACCTTGGGGAATGGGGGGTGTCTGTGGGATGGAGGGTGGCCTCCTAGCTCAACAAGCTCTGGTCTACACTAGGGCTTTATTTCGAAATAACCACCCTCCTTAGGTTGAATTAATAAGCGGAGCAGCCACACTAAATGCTTGTTATTTTGAAATAACGGGCCGTTTATTTCGAAATCTGTACTCCTGCTTTTCTCAGGGATTAACGCTAATTTCAAAATAGTTATTTCAAAACAGTGTGAGTGTATATGCTCAGGTGCTGCTATTTCGACCTACTTACTCCCCAGAATAATTCAAACGAATTAGTCCCCAGCGCTTCCTGGGACACTATGTTGAGATGGTGCATCCAGAGCCGGTCCTAACCAATTGGCGGCCCTGGGCGACTGCCTGGCTTGCCTACGGTTGCCAGATAGTTTTAAAAAAAACCTACTGCACAAAAATTTGTCAAGGGGAGAAAAAAAAGGGTCAGGGATTAACCAGGGAAACCTGAGGGGAAGATTCAGGAGGTCAGATCAAAATGTGGTCATGGTCCGCCCCTAAGGCCGGCACTGTCAGTGGCCCCTTGAAAATTTTGGCCCTGGGCAACCACCTGGCTCTCCCGCCCATAAGACCGGCTCTGGGTGTGTCCACATTAATGGAGCCTGCCTTGCACTAATTTCAAGGCTTCCCCGTAGTGTGGACATGCTATTTCGATTTTGTTATTTCGGGAGTTATTAAATTGATTTTAGTTATTTCAAAATAGTTTCCTAGTGTGGACATGCCCCAAGTGTCTGAGCTGAACATGGACACGGATTTGATCCTTTAACGGGCCCTGTGAATTCACTCAGGCCTCCAAGAAATAGCCCCTGGAAGGATTGCGCCTGGTGTCATTCATACAGTGGCCGAGAGGACTTCTGCTTCACGGCATCATTGCTTTTCATAGCAGCTTGTGCTCCCACCCCTAAACTCTCAGGTCTGGCTCAGCTCCTGCCAGTCAGCTGGATACCCCCTGATGGAAAGTGAGAAGGGAAATAGAGGGGGACTGATGGGAATGTGTGCATATGTGGCGGGTTTGCTCAAATTTGACCCTAACAGGATTCCTTTGCCTATTGGCAAAATTGAGAGCAGGTGAACCCCTACAGAGGATCTTACTCTTAGAGCGTCAGGCAGACTGGGACCTAGGGGTTGCTGGCGGGATCCTTGTGGGTCTAACACCTGCCACACAATCTGGGCCTGATGCAAACCCAAATGTGGGGGGCAGAGACTAAGTGTCACCCGGGTTGGAAAATTAGCGCAGCCCTGACTCTATGCCAGCTTCACATGCAGCAGCAGAAACTCTCGTGTGAAGCCCCAGACTCTCTAATTAGCAGAAGACTGGCAAAGCCTTTGAACGGGTTTGGAAAATGCTTCCGTGCGGAGGCCCCTAGAGGTTCATTAAACAAATGAACTCAAAGCATTCAAACAGCCAGGATCTTCAAAGTTCTACGGCGTGCGCTCCCCACAAAAGCAGAACCATCATGAAAGGGAAGATGACTTAGTAGATGCAAGCAAATGGGTCTTAAAATGGGTGAAATACCAGGCTCCCAGATCACAGCAGAGCATCAGAGTCTCCCAGACTCGCCTTGTTAGTCAAATATCAAAATACTCATCAAAAACCCCACTTAAAAGCTTCCTCTTCTATTTCATTCTCCCCCACCCACCGAGCTAGTTGTGCGTGGACATAAACTTCCTGCCAGCAACTGAGTTGATCCAGAGGGTGGGGTGTGCATTTTGCACACACGTGGCATGCGTACAGCAGCTTGGCTCCTAGTGATGAGGTGGAGAAAGGTGCGGTGTGGAGTAAAGATAGTGGTGCGGCTGCACCTGGTGACACGTGAGCCAGGTGTGTGTGGGACAGTGCCGTTCACGAGAACCAGGCCTCGATACTTCCTGCAGCATGAGGTAGCAGGGATGGAGAGGAAGGGGACGCTTGTGGCAACGAAGGAATGTTTTCAGCTGGACTGGCTATGAGCGGCGGAGCTGATGAAGGAAGAGATGCTGGAAAGCTGCTCCAGCTACAGAGGAGGTGGTCCCTGTTAGAAATGGGGCACTGGTGTAGTTAAGTCAATTTACAACTGATCTAGTTACACTGGTGCCACCCCCCTTCTATAAATATACTTAAACAGGGTTAACCCACGCTTAAATCTGTTTATTTTGCATAAACCAGTTTAATAAGAAGAACCTAAGATCAGCCATATTGGGCCAGACCAAAGGTCCATCTAGCCCAGTAGCCTCTCTTCCGACAGTGGCCAATGCCAGGTGCTTCAAATTTAATAAACAGAGCAATTATCAAGAGATCCATCCTCTGTCATCCTGTCCCAGCCTGTCCATCAGAAGCTTTAGGGACAGCCAGAGCATGGGGGTTGCATCCCTGACCTTCTTGTCTGGTGCACTGATGGACCAATGTTTCCTAACATGAGCCTCTTATATACTGTAATAAGAATAGCTGGGTCACTTTTCATTGGTAGCGCTCAAAGCACTTTACCAAGCGTAGAACTTCATTATTCCCATGTGACAGATGGGGAAACTGAGATGAAAGAAGGAATGTGATTTCTCCAAGGTCACCCAGCAGCTCGGAACTGGGAATGGAATCCAGACCACATGAGCCCCACTATCCCATAGTTTAAGTGAATCTATATTGGGCGTTACATCAGCGCAGTATTTAAACCAACTCCGTCACTCAGGTGCCAGTTTTATAACACAGGCCAAGCTTCCTGCCAATGTAAATATTGAAAGTAATTGCAGAAGACAAGTCATGGGGAGGAAACACAAAAAATAAACTTTCTGTCCTGGGAGTAGTCCAGGTTCATGTGCTCTCCACGAGCCAAGGCAGAGAGATGCTGGTTTAGTGTCAGGGTCATCGAGACACAGCCTGAAAACAGTCAGGAACAAAGAGAAAACTCAAGTTGGTACGGTCCTGGAACTCGTGAAACCTGTGAAAATGTCACCCAAGCTCATGTCAAAAGGGATGACAAATTGCACAGGTCGGCAAGTGAATGGGAAATAGCTGCAAGGGAGACAAAGACAAACTGGCTGATCACAGGCTTGTTAACTTGTATGTGCACCCGTCTGACCCCTCCTCGGGATGGTTGGAGCAGCAGACAGCTCCTCCAGACCAGGCAGGAGTGAGTCAGCACAGCGGGGAGTGGGGAAGCTGAGCAGGGCACGTGGTCGGCTGCAGACAGGAGCATGAGTGAAGAATTCACCTGCCTCCCATCTTCCAACCTATGAGCAAGCAGGACAGATAGAGGCACCAGGCAGAACAGGTGTGAGCGGAATCAGAACAGCAGGGTAGATGCATGTGACAGTCTTGAAAGAGGAGGACGGAGTCCTGAGACCAGCATAGCCTGGTTATGACCTTGCATCCAGGGGTTTTACAGATAAAGCAGCAGGGGGCGCGCTCACTGTTCTGCCCATGGAGGAGAGAAAGCTACGGAGGGGGGGAAGCCCAGGCAGGGGGAGGTTGGGAGATGGCTCAGCTGCACTTTACTGCATGCATGGTAAATAACCATCTAATTTAATTAGACCATGGGTTCCCAAACTGGGGGGCGTGCCCCCTGGTGAGGCGTGAAGAACTTCCAGGGGGGGTGTGAGGCGACCTAGCCACACACACCTCTGTCAATTCCACCCCAAGTTTTGCTGCTATTATTTGGGGGGGGGGGCGTGAGGGTTTCTCAAAAATCAAAAAGGGGGCATGATGCCGAAAAGTTCGGGAACCACTGAGTTAGACAATTAAATCTGAACCTGGATTTTGACACCCCATATTTATGAAAGGCCTGCGTTTCACACCCTAACCTCCAACTCCGAGATAGCTTCGGGAGTCCTCCTAGGCCCTAAAAAATACACAGCCTCACTTTGTGCCTGTGGCAGGTGCTGGAGGGATCGTCACACGGGCAACACAATTGTTAAGGAGCCAGAACGGTTCTCTGTTTGCCCTGTATCATCACATGATCCATCCACTAAATGGCACAAGGTAGACTCGACTTCAACAGCCCGCAGCAGTGACATGAGTCAGGTGAGGCAGCAACACGGTGTTTGTGCCGTGTAACGGGAGGCATTACTCAAATACCAGCCGTGCCTGGAAGGCACCATTATGCACTTGCAATCCCTAGTCCCGACACGCACTAGAATACTTGTCAGTTGTGATTAAATGTCATTAGAATGGAGTTTAAGATGAGTTGGGAGGGAAATAAAGAGAACAAGGAAACTGTTCTTACAATTAGTGGTTCATGCTTAATGAGTCAAGCGCGCACCAGTCATTGTAATTGCCTTGTGCCGGCACAGAACGCAGACCTCTCATCATCTGCAGTAGCCAGAATATGAAAGGGCAGCAACAGTAGCAACAGCCGGGCTGCTGTGGACAAGTAATAACAGTGGCCCTGGAGCCTGGGCTAAATCCAGCTGCAATCAATAAGCGGTTGGCTGCAAAGCTGTGCTGAGCTATTCTTCTGGCTAATCTCTGCCTGGTCGGGCCCCCCAGTGTGCTGAGATCGAAGGCGTCGCAGTAATGAATACTCCAGAAAGGAGCCTTTCACAAAGACCTTCTGTTTTGCACTTTTAAGGCAGCGTTCCAGTCTGTGTATTAGTGCACCTTGCTCGTGCCTGCTCTTCCCCACGGCTGGGGGCATGGGTAACCCCCCCCCCCCTCGCCCTGGGATTGCATGTGGGATACGTGTTGGCCCACCCGCTGCTTTGCATTCTCATGGGACGCGCCCCAGAGAGCCAGCACGGCTGAGCTTTGCTGTGGCAGCGAGGAAGCCTCCCCGTGACAAAGGGAGGTGCTGCAGGCATCTGTGGAAAGGGTGCAGTTGTAACCATGGCAGCACATGCCTGTCCCTAGACCAGCTGGCCCCAAGGTATCCCCTGAGCTCTAGGGCCAGAGGTGGTGACCGAAATACCAGTGAGGTGTAAAGTGCGAGCTATAACAAGGTTTGGCCAATGGGGGGGGGGGGGTGGTATCAAAACCTCAGACAGGGCAGCTGCATTGACTCCAATAGGGCCATGCTGACCTGCACTAGCTGAGAACCTGGGTCCAGGCTGCTCAGTACTGGAAGTCTCCCACCCCCAGATGCATGTCAGTGCCAGCCTCACAAATCACCAGAACGCTCAGGTGAAGGGGGCAGAGGCTCACCCTTGCCAAAGAAAGCTCAGCAGGCTCCTTCCCTGCACGGCTATGCAAAACACGAGAAAGCAATTTCCCACCCACCTGGGAGGGAGCAAAGCGCCGATCACACTGCCAGACAGTGTTCTGGAGGAAAGCAACAGGCCCCTCTCCTGGTGCGACGAGGACAGTACCAAGGGCTGCCAAGGACAAGTAATGCAGAAGGGAAGGGAAAATCCACTGTCGAGTGTGTGTGTGTGTGTGTGTGTGTGTGTGTGTGTGTGTGTGTGTGTGTGGTGGAGGAGGGGGCGGGCGCTAGAGGGGGGAGGGTTCAGGGGTTTCTGAGTCTTCCAGTGTTACAGCTTGAGTTCGGGCCACCTCTGGCCACATACAGGGAGTGTCTGGGCTGCTTCTGCTAGGTAGGAGGAGGGGAAACACGGCCTCTCATCTAAAAGGTCCATGCCCCAAAGCCCCAGCTACCTAGAAGGACCATTACAATCAGGGATGGGACTGCTCTCCAAAGTCCAACCCTCATCCCACTGCCAGCGGAAAGCGGGAGAGACTAAAGCTCCAGAGGAATGCCCCAGCGGAGGACACGGGCATTGAGAAAGAGTCAAACATGCACAACTCTCGGAGAAGTTTAACAAGGAACGGTTCACCCCTCCCTTTCACTCATCTCTGTTTGACCTCCGCTGGAATGGAAGAATTCACCAAGCAGCCATTTAACAAAAATTCGCAGTGATCTCTAAGCACTGAAACGGGCTCCCAAGGAGCCAGAGGCAAACCAGCCAGCCTGAACATCTCCCTGGGAGCCACCCTGCTCAGAAATAGCTCCTGAGCTTTTCTTCTTCCCCGTCTGCCTCCAGACTAAAGACAGGTGCTAGCTGGCATAATGGTTGCAACAGCATGTCACCTTTTCCTATTCCTTAGACCAGTGGTTCCCAAACTTTTCGGCATCATGCCTCTGTTTTGATTTTTGAAACACCCCCCCCCCAAATCGCAGCAAAACTTGTTGAGCAAAAAAAAAAAAAAAATGAACGGACAGGCGCCCCCCCCCCCCCAAATAGCAGCAAACTTGAGGGGAGGGATTGACGGCAGGGGGGCTGGGTTGCCTGGTGCCCACCTGGAATTTTTTCACGCCCCTCCCCCCAGTTTGGGAACCCATGCCCTAGACGCTTCCCACTGCTCGGAGCAAAACCACTCACTTAAATCTCAGTGTATCCACGTACAACCGTGAGATTTATTTATTCACAGTTATTGGTCTATACTGTAATGTCATGGAAAGCACCTAACAGTGATGGACGACCTAGGCTAGTGAGCGGGCTGCATGAGCGGTCCTCCATCTCAGTGAACTACAAGATTGTCGTAAGCAAGATGGGACAGGGTAGTTTTGCTCACTGCACTTGCGTACCTACAATTTGCAGGTGTGCTGACTGAACTGTAGCAGCGCTTTCATTGGATGCAGTGGGAGCGCACAGCTCCCACAATCAATGCTGTGTGCAACCAACATCCACCTCACTTCATGTGTCCTTGTTCTGTGTGCATTTCACTTTAGTAATATTGGGAAAAAACTACATGGATTGAAACCAGCCGAATCTGGCAACCCTGCATATGTGCATATGGGCAACAGTAAACAAAAGCCATTCTGATTTAATGAGCGCTGATCTTTCTTTCTTTCTTTCTTTCTTTCTTTCTTTCTTTCTTTCTTTCTTTCTTTCTTTCTTTCTTTCTTTCTTTCTTTCTTTCTTTCTTTCTTTCTTTCTTTCTTTCTTTCTTTCTTTCCAGTTTCCCAAAGCTCATGCTCTAATACCAGGAACAGCAAAGAGGAGCTGAGAGTGGCATGTACCTGAGGATGTGCAGGTAAATAAAGCGTCCATCTGCCCATCAGGGGCTAACTCTGGTGAACCATGTCTGGCTTGTGGGCTGCTTATTGCTCACCCCTGTGCTAAGTTATAGCAGGGTCAAGTCCTGAGTTTGGTTTCTGTAGCCTTAGACCCACTCGAGTACTAGCTGTCCCGAGTTAGGCCTCCCGCAGGATTAGAGAGGTTTTCTGTGGCACCTTTCCTGCCCTGACTATGTCCCAGGTGATAGATGCTGTCACTTCCTTCATGGCAGGGAAAAAACTCACTTGCAACAAATATCCAGGGGATTCTTTATGGAGTCTGCTGGACACAGCCAGCAGCCTGTGTTTCTCTTGGGCTTAGTGTGCATGGACCACCAGAAAGGGAGAAGACAGGGATGAAAAAGGAGGAGCGGCCGTGATGTCCCTGTTGCCATAACAACCTTTCAGTCTGGTTCCAGCACCTTCAGAAAGCAGCTCTCTCTGAGCCTGACTTTGAAACAGTTTGGTGCCTGCTGGGCTGCAGCAGCTTTGAGGGAGAGGAAGCCTTCCTGGCGCATTCAGAATAAGACACTTGCAAAGTTCTATCTATTTTCCTGATCGATCGGATTATTACGCTTAGGAACGGATCATAGATTTTTATTGAGAGCAGAGTGCCTGGAAATTTTTGCCTTGCTCTGTAGCCATCTGTCATAGAGCATGAAAATACACCTTGGTAACTGGGGCACTCTTAAGATGCTTTATGGTAATATACATTATCTCATAAGGGCCTAGAGAGCCATTTAGGTTTAACTCCCAAATTTAACGTTCCTGAAAATGGTTTTACTCCGATAAGAAGGCTCTGTGGAGTCTATGAACATCTGTTTTTTAAATAGCCACGATTCTGTCAGGGACTTATTTGAAGTTGGTATTTATGTGGAACCCATGAAAATCCATGTATTTTGCTCCTGCGGTGGGCTCAGCTAATTCTCAATGTTGTGCTGAGGTGAGAGTACGGTGTGGGAAATAATCCAAACACACTGCTCTGTGCAGAAAAAAATTAATCCTCTTAGTTTTCCACTTTACTATTATCTACTAGCAGAGGTACCTGGCATTGCTCGGGTCCTTAACTGTAGTAATGTTTGGGGGCTGTTTTTGTAAATGAATAGGGAAAATGTACATATTTTATTTACATGATTGTGTAGGGCAGGAGGATGGCAGAGGAGGGCTCAAAGCAGGGCGTTGGCTGTGTGTGTGGGGGGGGGGGGGGCGGGGATGTGGGAAGTGTAGGACTCAGGGCAGGGGGCTGAGAGGCTGGGGCGAGCTTACTGGGGCCACTCAGGGTACTGAGGGTGTTGCTCCAGCTCACCCTGGAGGCCCATGATGGTGCTTTCTGGCCAGCAGCATCTCCTGTGGCTGACAGAGCTGCAATTTGTGGTTGGTCGCCCCTCCCAGAAGGACGGGGCTGCATATGCTGGACCTGCCTGCAGCTTAAGTGGGGTGGGAGACTTGGAGGGATGACCTCAGCCTGCAGCAGCCCCCCCAATGTCCTGCAGAGGGGGCAAAGGGCTGCGGCCAAGTAACGGCATTGGGGCAAAGGGTGTGGGATATGGGGGCTACTTACAGGTGTGCTCACAAGCAAGACGGTGGAGCCCCAGCCCCGCTGGCAGCTCTCTTGGCAGTGCGCCTGCTCACAGTGGGCACTCTGCAGGGTAGCTCTCCCCTGCGTGCTCGCTGCCCCCACTGCCACTCCCATAGCGTGTCCCTCCCAACAGCAGCCCCTCTCTTTGCCCGTTATGGAAAACTGTCCTTTTCTCAGGGCTTCTGGTTCTCCTAGCACAACCAAACCCCGACCTTGCTCTAAGTTAGGAGACGAGGACGTTGCATGCCAAATTTGGTGGCCCCAGTTCTTGCCGTTACGGAGTTCCTGGACAAATAGACTCGCAGACAGACAGACGCACTCTAAACTATATTTAAAAAACCAACAAATAGTCTAGCTCATGATCCCATCTACATGTTTTGTGAGTCTTTAAGGTGCTACCAGACTATTTGTTGTTTTTTAAGTTTTTCCTGCTACAGACTAACTCGGCTCCCCCTCTGTAGCTTCTAAAATATATGGTATATACAGATTTGCATTATGGTAGCAATTAGAGACCCTGTTGTGCAAGGTGGTGGACAGACACATAGTGAGAGACAGTTCTGTGTTCCAGAGAGCTTTCCAGCTGAATAGACACAGGGTGGGAGAAAGGAAATATCATCCCGTAGCAGGTGTCAGTCGGTGATCAGCAGGCCTACTGGGTAGGTAGTAGCCCATCAATCCTCTGGTGCCCAGGAATCCCCCTGGATGGATGCTAGGGAATGGGGATAGATGAGGGAAAGTTGGGATCTGGGTCCTCCTGCTTCCCTGTGTGTAAAGGGGACAGACATTCAGTGTTTCGTTTGTCTCTTCCTGGCTCAGCTCTCTCTGGTTTGGCGGCTACCGCCGTCTTTGTCCCCAGCTGGAGTTCCTAGTCAGTCCCAGCAGCTCAGCCAGTCTGCTGGGCATGACTCCGCTGTTTCCCTAGTGTCCAGTTATTCTCATTCAGCTGGGCGTTGGGGAGGGAAAAGGCCCAGGCAGGCTCCATCTCTCCCAGGTGGGCTGCAAACTGGCTTCCTCCTTTTGGAGAACGTCCCCTTCACTCTGCCTCCCGGCTTGACTGTCAGTGTCTCCCTTTGAGCAGAGCTTCCATTTGGCGCATGCTCCACGGGTGGGTGATGAGCAATGGGGCCCACTTAGCCCGGTCCTGCTCCTTCACACTCTGATCCTCTGCCGACCTCCTCTGCCTATTTTACAGAGAAGCGCAGCAAAGGGAGATGAAGTGACTTGCTAAAGTCACACAGTCTGTCTGTGTCAGAGTCAGGCACTCAATCTAGATCTCCTGAGTCCAGTGCCCCTGTCACTAGGCCAACATCCAGCTATGCTCAGTATGGCATGACATGTGCTGTAGGTGCTCGGCAGTGAATAAGAGCAGCCCTGTAGGCAGAACAGACCTGGCGGAGGGAGGCAATGGAGGATAGGAACACAAGTAAACTAATGCCTTGATACTTCCATGAGTCAGAAGGCAGCCGCACTTTTCCAGTCTTTCCATTCCTAGTTCCTCTGATCCACCTTCTTGTTGGCAAATCCATCCTTTCCTCACAGCCATATTTCTTTAGGCTGTAGCTTCTGCCATTTCTGTCTGTTTTGGTGTCCATCAACAAGACGGGGTCGCTTGCAAACATGCAGCAGGCTGGAGAGCTTGGGGGCACCAGCCCATCTTAGGGGGTGTTCCCAAGGGTGGCAGGAAGAAGGCCAAGAACGCTCATTGTGTCATTCCAGTGGCAGGCTGGAGGGGGGAAAGTTGGGCTAGCCAGGCCTCTTTGAGCTGGTGGCTACAGGTGAGAGTCACCTCTGTGTAGAAGGAGTCCCCATGAGTATGACTGGATTACTGATCTCCTCTGTGACTGATCTGTTATAGCCCCCACCAATACTCCTGCTCATCTTTACCAGCCAGATGCAGATTTTTTTTCATCCATGTGCAGAATTTTTTATGTGCACCAGGGCACATGTGACTGTGCTAGTCAGCTGGGGGGGCCTTAGAATCTCTCCTGAGTGGCCACACAAGCACCCAGCGTACAGGGAACACTGAGCCCCACCTGGGGAGCCTTAGCTCATGCTTTTAGCCCACTTTGAATCCCCAGAACATTGGCCAACATTGCCACACACCTGCCAATGTTTCTTCTAATCTTTTCCATCCAGGTACGGATTTTTTTCCTTCCATGTGTGGAATAAATTCTATGTGCACCAAGGCATGTGCCAACGGGCACCACCAGCGGAAACAAAGAACCTTTCTGTGGGCGCTCTGCTAATCAGCTGGGCAGCATTGACATCTCTCCTGAGTGGCCGCACAAGTGCCCAGCTTACAGGGAACGCTGATACCTGCCACTTACACCCTTATGGGAATGCCCTTTCCCTACAACTTTCAGGGCAAGCTAATTCTTTTTGCTCGGGATCTAATTCTTTTTAAGAAGTCAGTAAACAGCTTACTCTCTACACCGACAGGGACCGAGCTGCTTTTTTCCAAAATGACAAAACCCTTTGCACCCCTACAATTCATATAGTTCATTTCCCTGCATTCTGATGGGACTCGGACAGAAAGCACTGGCATTCAGCAGAGCGTGGGAGAGAGTTTCTGACCTTCTCGCTCAAGGCAGCTTTTGTCAAAGGCTGATTGGAAAACGCTGGGAGCTTTCAACCCTTTGCCCCCCTCAATTCTAACTAAGGACTGTAGGGGGTGAAGCGGTAGCAGGGGGAAAACCTTTCACTTCTGTAATCTGGGAGCTGGGACTAATGTGAACCAGTCCAGGAACTAAAGAATCAGAGAGCCATAAGGTCTGCCGGCACCCTGCACACACGATGAAGAATCGCTTTTCTGCTCACTGCAAAACGTTCAGTGATCTTTTATGCATGGTCAGGATCCAGAAGGGTGAAACTACCCATGTTCAGGGTCAAGATGGGTGAAACTACCCACGCTCACAGCAAGAAACCAAACACCAGTCATGGGAGAACCTTTCTGCCGAGCGCAGACAACTGAGCTGCTGAGGTCAGACAAATTTCATGCTCCAGATTCTTTCCAATGAGCACTACGCACTGGGTTTGCGGGCACCTTGTCATCCTTCTCCTCTGCCGCAGGGATAAATAATTTTCTCAAATGCAGGTGACATTCTGTGTGTACAGCATGAGGTCAGATTAGCTTGTTTTTGTTTTGTTTTGTTCTTACAGTGCCCTCTCCTGCTTCCTTGGCTGACTTCCTACCAAATTGGACTTCCTTCTCATGTTACCTCTTATCTCCTCCCCCCCTCCCGTCATGGTACCCCCTCAAAGCTTTACAAAGGAAGAAGGCCATTGCCACATCAACTGCATAATTCCACCCTTTGTTTTCAGCCTCGGAGGCTATTTTTCCAGACCTTGAATTGTACATGTCTCCTTTTGTAGCATCTCCATTCCTGGAGATTTACAAACATGGTGCCTGAACAGTCATCTGCTAATCTCTCTGTGGATGAATTGTCCTTTCATCCATTCAAAGGATCACTTGGGCCATCCAAAGATGTTTTCCTGCCCTGTGCTCTTCTGCCATTCCCTTTTCCTTCCAGGGCCCATAAATATGCTTTGCCTGCAGAACCACTTAAAATGCGCCTGCAGATTGAATCTGTCTTTCCGTAAGATCTCTGACTGACGTGTGCGGAGTTCCAGCCATCTTCAATACTTCTTTGTTGTTGCCCAAGCTTTCCACAGATCATAAAATCCTAAAAACCAAAAAACTAACAAACAAACAAACAAACAACAACAACAAAAAACAAAAACCCCAAGCCTGCTCCAATGCCAAACAAGAAAAATCCATGACCCCAACCCCTCCTGTGTCATAAAGCAATGATGGGCAACTGCCAGCCTGCTGGCCTCATGTGGTCCATCGAGGTTCTGTGTGTGGCCCACAATACGTTGTGTTCACCATTGCCCACATGCAGGGCTGCTGGTTTCCTCTGGTTTTTGTCCACAAAGGGTTTTTTTCCTACTTGCACTACTAAAGCAACACGCATGTAAAACAAGGGCACACGGGGTGAGGTGGGTGCTGATCGACTGGATGCAGGGGGCACATACAGCTCTCATAGGCCATGTGGTGTGCAAAGCGTTGCTACCATTCAGTCTGCGCCCCCTGCAAATTCTAGGCAAACAAGCGCAGTGAGCAAAACTGCCCTGTCCCAGGAGACTGTCACGTGGCCCGCTCACCAGCCTCGGTTTCCCATTGCTGTCAAAAAGCCACTTCTGCATCCTCATCTTTAAAGTGCCAGAAGATGGGAGATACAAATACAGTAAAACCTTTGTTATCCGGCATGCTCGGGGATTAAGGTGTTCCGGTTATCTAAAAATTCCGGTTATCTGAGGGTCCCATCAACCTAGGAAAAACCAGTGGACAATAAAGGTGAGTCTAAACTACATGGCTCCGTCGATGGAGCCATGTAGATTAGGCTGATCGGCAGAGGGAAATGAAGCCGCGATTTAATTAATCGCGGCTTCATTTAAATTTAAATGGCTGCCACGCTGAGCTGACAAACAGCTGATCAGCTGTTTGTCGGCTCAGCGCGCTAGTCTGGACGCTCCCGCGCTGACCTGAAAGCCCTTTATCGACCTCCCCATTATGCCTCGTAGGATGAGGTTTACCGGGGAGGTCGATAAAGGGCTTTCATGTTGACAGGGGAGTGTCCAGATTGCCCCGATCTGCAGACAAACAACTGATCAGCAGAGCGGGGCAGCCATTTAAATTTAAATGAAGCCGCGATTATTTAAATCGCGGCTTCATTTCCCTTTGGCGAACAAACAAATCTACATGGCTCCGTCGATGGATCCATGTAGTCTAGACGTACTCTAATAGTAAAACACAAGTTTTTAATATTGGTAGTTTTGTAGTATGAGGCAGTTGGTCTCACATTTCTATTTTGAGTTAAAGATGATTAGTACTTCTTAAATAAAAAATTGTTAAGCCAATCATGGTAAACCAAGCCTGAAGATGTGACAGTGTTGTGGCTGAGGGCAATGCCAGATAACAAAGGTTTCACTGTACTTGGATGACTTGGGGTGGAAGATCTTTAAAACTGTTTTCATTTCCCCTTCAATGTGACCTTATTATTCCTCACTGGCAGCTCTGCCAAGAAGCCCTGTAAGCAACCTTTATCTTTGCTGGCTTTGGGTGCAATTCACTCTTGTGCCTTAGAACTTGACGGGCACCTAGGCTCTCGTGCTGGCCCTCAGCAAAACCTCCCAGGAGAAGTTTGCCTTTCTAAATGGCAGGACCGGACTATCGAAATTCCAGTGACCTAGGATGCAAACAAAGGAGGGATCTTGCTTAGCACCGTGGCACACAGACTTTATCTGCGTCTGGCAGGTGAAATATGAGGTGTTTTTCATCCTCACCTCACTTAACCTTATCTGCTTATGAATTTAATATCCCCTTCCAGCGTCAAAGTGAGCCTTACAATAGATGTGCTAATCCCGAGCACACAGGCTTTAATCAGCATCAGAGAGGGCTCAAGCAGTGAGCGAGTGGAGAATACTCACATCAAGAGGTTTGCTGGTGGCAAGGTGCAATATCTTACCCATCAGGAAAGGAGACTCGGTTGCACAGCTGGGTGGGCACTGAGCAGTGGGGGATGTTGCTGCTCTTGAACAAATTTCTCTAGAAGCTCTCTTGGGAATCCACCAAGTCAAATATTTCTCTTTGGGATTTAAAGGCTTCTGTGGCAAAAGTTGGAGGTGGTAACAGGAAAGGGGGAAAGAAAACCCAAACCCTGTAATCGTCAACCGTGGAAATGTGTCAGGGACGAATTGCCATACACTTCCAGGCTGCAGCCAAAGTAGGGGGTTACAACTGGGAGGAACTACCCCATTCCTCCCCCGTTTATACAGAGACATTTCACAGAGCGGGGAAGAAGGGATATTTATATGCAAGCACAGAATATTCGTCCTGTAAAGCACGGTGATTGTGGCTGCCTAGCTGAATTGATGACTGCATGATATGTCCTGCCATGCATGGGTATTTCCTGTGCTTAATTCTCCAAGTTGGAGTGGGTTGTAGGGTCACATACACAGGCTACGTCTAGACTGCATCCCTCTGCCGGCAGAGGGACGCAAATCAAACACTTCGGAAGTGCACATGAGCCCGGGATTTAAATATCCCAGGCTTCATTTGTATACTCACGTTCGGGCGCTGTGCCAATCACGCGCCCTTTCGAAAGTGAAAGTAAAGCGTAGCCGTGGCTCTGCCGACAGCGGGGAGCTTTTTCGGCCGATCCTGTCTCCTCATTTTTTGTACTCCTCATTTTTACTTTCCCTTTCGAAAGGGCAGGTGATCAGCACAGCGCCTGAGCGTGAGTATGCAAATGAAGCCCGGGATATTTAAATCCTGGGCTCATTTGCACTTCCGAAGTGCTTGATTTGCATCCCTTTGCCAGCTGAGGGATGCAGTCTAGACAGAGCCACAGACACCCTAGGCTGGGGGTATCTCTCCTTGAGTGGACTGTCTGGACTGGGAGAGCTATGGGGGAAGCACAATCAGTGACGGAAGAGGGCGATTTCTCTTCCTGGGCTAATGAGGGACATTTTTCTTGGCTGCCAAAGCAAATCTCATTGATATGTGGGAGGCAGTGAGTGAATAAATGACCCTTAAGGGGGATCCTCTTCTGTCCCAGCCACTCAATGCATCTGTGGTGTGGTAGAAATTAGGCTTCCAGAGGTAAGTGACGGTGTCACTCCAGGCATTTAGAGAGGGGACATACAAGTCATTCTGGTCCAGGGTGCTGCACTACGGGAGGCTCTGAGGCGGCCCCTTCCTGCCAGCTGTGAATCACTCCTGCTGTCAGGCAGAGGGATAGAGATGTTTTCCTGAATCAGGAGACGCTGGGCTGCGGAAGCCAGAAGCTGAGATGTCTTCCAGTAGAAGGTGTTTTGCCCTAAACGCCCCCCGTCCTAAAATACTCCAGATGCCCAGAAACCCTGCACTTGTATAGACGCTGCAGATTGTTTTTCTGGTGAAGTCCTCCCGGCACATGATTCATTTATATACATTCCTGCGGTGCATTTTGTGACCTACTTTGAGAGCTATCTATTCCACCACGGCATCCTTACAATGTATTATTTAAATGCCGTATAAATCATGCATGGAAGGAGGGGAAAAGTGTGCAGCGGGGACCGCTGGTGTGTTGCCTGACCAGGAGGAAAAAAAGGCATTGACCCAAGGGACCTATGCATGGAAATGTGCTCCACACTGCCGAGTTGACCCCACATCAACATGACTGGATGTGCATGCTCCATCAGCTGTTCTGGGAGACACATGGGTGAGGATCACCCTGTGGAAGCATCGTCCAATCAGCAACATGCATGAGCTGGCTCTTTTCTTCTGCTCTTTGCTTTCCCACTGCCTGTCTGCTGGGGCGGTTGCTCCGTGAGATGGGAAGACTAATTTTCAGGTAACCCAAAAATGTGTTGATTCTAAACTAGAACCATGAGCTATAGATGTTGGCTCCTGGTTCCACTGATATCGCTCAACAGAATTTTTTATTAGTGGCAAGGCTCCTATTTAAATAAGCTACTCTTGCTGCTGCCCGGGATTTATTAAAACTCGGATCTCATACGAACATAAGAACGGCCAGACTGGGTCAGACCAAAGGTCCATCCAGCCCAGTTTCCTGTCTGCCGACAGTGGCCAATGCCAGATGCCCCAGAGGGAGAGAACAGAAACAGGTAATCATCACGTGATCCCTCCTCTGTCATCCATTTCTTGGCAAACAGGGGCTAGGGACACCATCCCTCCTCATTTTGGCTAACCGTGGAAGGGTTGAACTGCCAGTCCCACAGGTAAAGGGAATGTCCATCCATGACTCTAAGCATCCCCTCCCCCCCCCCATGTTCCATCTGTTATTACACTGTGCCCACCAGTAAGGTATCTGAACACCTGACATGACCTATCCCTTCATAGTAGGCTCTAGGATTCTCATGCTCCCTTCAGAAAGTTGCCTTAAAAGAGTGCATGGAAGTTTAGTTGCTTTGATCATGTCCTTTAAAGCAGGCTCAGCTGACACTTATTCCAGCGCAAATCCAGAGTGACTCCTGTGGATTTACAGCCCGGCATATGGAGAACAGGGCTGTAAATCCACCTGCTGCCTGTCCCGATAGCTGCAGACTCACTACAACTCCTGCCTCACTCACTAGAGGGTGCGTCTACACTGCGTCTTTAGCGCGAAATAAGTGATGCAATTTTGAGCTATGCAAATTGCGCAGCTTATTTCGACTTCATTTCAAAATAGAGCGCTATTCCGAAACATCTCTTAATCCTCGTGGAACAAGGTTTGCAAGGACATCGGAATAGCACGCCCGTTATTTCGAAAGCTATTTTGAACAATGGGCTCGCTGTCAAGATGCAGAAAACGCTATTTCAGGATACCGGAAGTATCCCGAAATAGTGACTCTGTCTAGACCAGGGTTTCCCAACCTATGGGTCGCCATTACATTTCAAAAGGGTTGTCAAGTGTCTCCCCAGGTGGCCCTGCTCTCGCTCCTCCCCCCGTTCTTGAATTGCCTTGGGTCACCACGTCTTCCTGAATTGTCAAAATGGGTCGCCATCTGGAAAAGGTTGGGAACCGCTGGTCTAGACGCATCCTCGGACACTGGGAACGTGGAGTAGCTGATGCCAAAGAAACGGGAGGCATGGACAGCTGATTCAGTCAGTGGGACCCAGTGCATTGCTGATGCAGAAGCTCTTGCAGCCACTAGGAAACCCAAGAAAACAGGATGGCCCCAGTTATATCTGTGGTTCAGAGATGGTTTCACTCACAGAGTCTTAGGAGCCAGAGACATAGGAGAGTATCCAGTCCACACACCTCCCCTTCCTGACGCTTTCTCTCCTGAACTGTGCTTTCACTGGCCTCCAGAAGCTGCTCAAGACCCTGATTTCAAGCCATGAGAGCATTGAGAGAGTTGGAACTTAGAAGGAAAAAAAAAAGGAGCCATATTAACCCTGTCCCCTTAAGTACCTTATATACCAAGTGCATTCAAGGAGCACTAAGAGGCCCCAGATGAGTTCAGTATCTTTTGTGCTGGATGCTGTATACACAGAGTATGAGAAACTCCTTATTCCACTCAGCTAACAATCTAAATAGACAAGAAAGGCTCCAGGTGGGGAAGGGAAACTGAGGCACAAAGCAGGGTTATGACTTACCCCATGGCATCCCGGGGCACAATCAGCAGTAGAACCCACCTCTCCTGAGTCACACCCAGGGCAGCATTTTCTGAATCAATACACTTCACATTGGTGGAACTGCTTCCATCCCAGACACATTTCTCAATGTATTGCATACAGCCACGCTCTAAGATACAACCGGATTTGCTCCAGTCCCACAGACAGAGACAAAAACCTACAGGATCTATATGGGTATGTCTACACTACCCTCCTAGTTCGAACTAGCGGGGTAATGTAGGCATACCGCACTTGCAAATGAAGCCCGGGATTTGAATTTCCCGGGCTTCATTTGCATAAGCGGGGAGCCGCCATTTTTAAATCCCCGCTGGTTCGAACCCCGTGCAGCGCGGCTACACGGGGCTCGAACTAGGTAGTTCGGACTAGGTTCCTATTCCGAACTACCGTTACTCCTCGTGAAACGAGGTGTACCGGTAGTTCGGAATAGGCACCCTAGTCCGAACTACCTAGGTCGAGCCCCGTGTAGCCGCGCTGCACGGGGTTCGAACCAGCGGGGATTTAAAAATGGCGGCTCCCCGCTTATGCAAATGAAGCCCGGGAAATTCAAATCCCGGGCTTCATTTGCAAGTGCGGTATGCCTACATTACCCCGCTAGTTCGAACTAGTGGGGTAGTGTAGACATACCCTCACAGACTAACATGGCTACCCCTCTGAAGCTTATCTACTCACTGTCTCTCTTTTTTTCTTCCTTCCCCCCTTCTTTCTCCTTTTTTTCCTTCTCCTCCCTCTTTCCCTCATTTATTTTTGGATCTGGACTTCTACACTCCTGTCATCTGAAGAAGTGGGTTGTGCCTATGAAAGCTCATGATCCCATCTACATGTTTTGTTAGTCTTTAAGGAGCTACTAGACTTTTGTTGTTTTTAAAGTTTTCCCTGTTATAGACTAACCTGGCTACCCCTCTGAAGCTTTTGAAATAACAATGTTTCATTTTGAGCCAGTTACACATTGAACTACACCTAAGGTGCCAGGGTCCTTCATTCCTCCCTATTGGCCTGGCTAGATTACATCTCCCCTATTGAACTGAAATCACCACGAGTCTTCCATGATGCATCACACAGCTTTGCTGCTCCTGACCCATGCTGTGTAATAGCAGTGCATGCACACCCTAATTCTAGTCTGTTGTGTGTGCATCATCTCCTCATGCCATTACACTGTTAACTTATCAAGGTAAGGACTTCCTTTCATGCTGTATTTTGTTTGTTTGTTGTTTGTTTTGACCAGCTTGAAAGCATTCTGCGCAGCCCTGCATCGAAAATCAATAATAAGCGAATTAAATAACAAACACATTGCTACTAGCAACTGTGCAGACCTGCTTGTCTGCCCTGCTGTGACGTTGCTGTGTGTGAGAGAGAGACACAGGGAAAAAGGATATTGGCAAAGGACCATTTCATTGGGTCACACGTGCACAAGCTTTTGCATTTTCTCATTGGCACAAATTTCTTTCCAATTAACTTTCAAAGGACTAAACAGCAAGGGAAACAATTTTCAGCAGTTCTGACTAATTATGTGTACTGTAATTCTTCCAAGCCCAAGGTAAATTCCCTCTATTCATTGGCACTTTATTTTAACAGGCAAGCACCTTTTCCCGGTTCTCAAAAAGGCAGGCCGATAAACCTTCTGATCACAGGTATTTAGAGTTACCGGTGGAATTTATTTTTGTTTTGTCTTCAGCAATCACCCACATTTTAAAGATTCATCAGGAGCATATAGACTAGAGGAAGGATATGTTAAAAAGCTGGATGGGTGACTCAGGAGATCTGTATCACCCTGGGCAAGTCATTTTGGGCCAGACTTTGAAAAGAGTTTAGCACCCAGAACTGGGGTCAGATTTTCAGAAGAGCAAGGTGCATTCAGAAGAGCAAAGTGCATTGAATGCCTTTAGTCTCCCTCTGGATATGTCTACACTGGAGTTAGCCTGGGGGCTCTTGGGTAAACCTTGCCCATTCTCACACAAAACCCTCATACCTGAGCTCAGAGGTGCTTTGAAGCTCTGGACACTTCCTTTCACTCTGGTAATCCACCCACTTTGCAGTGAGGACACAGGCTACATGACTTGACAGCGGAGGGTCCTCCGGTGCCTTCCCACAATTCCTTCCATGGCTCCAGAAGGACGCACAAAGTTCTCCCCTAAAGTCACTGGAAAAGAGTCACAGAGTGGCTCTAGCTCCCTGCAGCTCACACAGCCCATGGGATGTGCCCCCAGGGGTCCCAGTGCCACACGTGGGCAAGTGGAGCGTAAGGGCCACTGGAACTCCCGCAGGGCTTAGCGGTGTGACTGCTCATGTCCAGGCGGGACTAAGCGCTGCACTGAAGATGTGCTCTGAGGCTACGTCTACACAGCTTCCCTCTTCCGCAAAAGCCTATGCAAATGAAGTATGGATTAGCATGTTGCCGCACTTCATTTGCATAATTAATTAGGAGGTGTTTTTGCACAAAAACTCCCTCTTGCGCAAGACCCGTTCTTTCTGAAAAAATGAAGAACGGCTCTTGCACAAGAGGGGTTTTTTGTACAAAAACCTTGTGCGAAAAAAAGGCTCCTAATTAATTATGCAAATGAAGTGCAGCAACATGCTAATCTGCGCTTCATTTGTGTAGGCTTTTGTGGAAGAGGGAAGCTGTGTAGACATATCCCCAGGAGGCAGATGGAAACCTGAGACACTAAGGCTAACTGCACTTCCTTTGCTTGCCCTGTCTCTGTCACCTCTTTGGGGAAGGGACCGTCGCTCTCCATCGATTTGCATGGTGCCTAGCAGACTGTGGCTTCATTCTCAGGCCTCTAGGCATTTCTGGAATAGAAATGAATGGCAGCAAAGAGCAGAGGAGATGTGCCACCAGCTGTGACGCACATCCTCACAACTCGCTTCACAGTTATCAGATTCGATCAAGGGAAAAGTAATTAGAACATCTAGGACAGGGGTGGGCAATAATTTTTGCCTGGAGGCCACTTCAAAAATGTCCCGGAATGGGTGGGACCTAAACAGGAAGGGGTGGGGCTACCCCACCCCCAGACCATGATTGGTTTGGGGGTGGGAAAGCTCCTTTGCCACCCTTCCCACTAGGCACCCATGCCCTGGAAGAGGCTTGGTACGCTCCCCACCCATAGGCTGATCAGGACCTGGGGGCAGGGGAGCGGCAAGGCCTCTGTGGGCCAGATCCACCTGCTTGGCGGGCCAGATCTGGCCTGTGGAGGCCCTTTTGCCCACCCCTGCTCTAGGCCGATAGTCACCTGCTAACCTGGGCATGCTCTGTTTGCATCCAGAGCCAATACTTTGGTTTGTGCTCTATTCCGCGTGCTGCATTTAAAACAGCCTTCTCCCCTGCTCCGGCTGACAGGGCCGACTTATCCATTAGGCACAGTAGGCACAGTGCCTAGGGCCCACGATACTTTTAGGGGCCCACGAAAATGTTTTAATTTCTTTTAAAATCAGAAGAAAAAAACCGAACTTTTAGGGCCCACAAAAATCTATTAAATTTTGCCTAAAACAGAAAAAAAATGTTGAAGAATTAAAAGTTATATCAAAAATAATTTTTAATATTTTTTTGTTATGGAGGAAGGGGCCCACGAAGGCAAATGTGCCTAGGGCCCACGGAAGTCATACTGCGGCCCTGCCGGCGGAGTGATGGAATGTCTGCTCCTCCACTTTGGGAAAGTTTGCTGTTCAATCACACCTGCCACCCACGCTGGGACGCCGACACACGGGAATACAGCCCTGCGAAGATGAGATACTGCTCCTTCCCTGGGGATCGCTGTGGATTGCTCCTGACGTGAAGGAGATCCACATATTTCTCTGGGTGCCGTTGGATGGAATGGCAGCCTCATGTGTTCATTCCCCCAAATTTATGAGCCGAATGACCATGCTGGCTCCTTTTAGGGTTTATCCTAACTTCACAAGAGATGGGATGCTAAACTTGGTGTGGTGGTCCCATTGCAATTTGGCTAATTCATGTTGCTTCCTGCCATTACAGACTAGAAGTGGTTTCCATTATATTCAGTGACTAAACCAGCCGCAGGGAACCTCTTTTGGGTCAGGGGCCGCTGACCCACAGAAAAATCAGTCGGGGGCTGCACACAAGTGAGAAGCAAAACCAAAACCCCTCCCTGATGTGGGAGAAAGACGCTCCCCATATTCCCCTTGCACACCAGAGGACCCAGGCTAGTAGATTTTGTGTGCTCCAGCCCCGCGGGGGAGACAGCGGAGGCAGGGAGGCTAATGTTGGGAGGGAGCCCTGAGCTTCGGCGGCTGGATCCAGGCAAGCCAGGGCTGCATCTGGGCCTGAGGTTCCCCACCCCTGGTTTACAGTGTGATTCAATGACCGACAGCATCTCCCCTACACACACTGTAGCAGCGTCCCTGCTTGAACGGCGTTGCTTAGTGCTTGTTACACATTCCCGAGCTGGCTGCAAATTAGCGGTGGGCAAAGTGGACGTTGTATATACAGGATAAACGTAAAAAACAACAAATGGTCTGGTAGCACTTTATAGACTAACAAAACATGTAGATGGTATGGTGGGCACTGCCCACTTCTTCAAACTCCGGTCATCTGTTTTGTTCGTCTATAACGTGCTACCAGACTATTTGTTGTTTTTTAAGTTTATCCTGTGCAGACTAACTTGGCTACCCCCTGAAGTGGTTGTATATACAGTCTGTGGAGCATTTCCACACAGAGCAACGGACAGTCTCGCCTCTCTTGTTTATGGGTCTGGCATTCTCACCACCCCGTGCCCAAGGGCCAGCGTCACTGCAGTGAGTGTGCACCGGAGAGGCCAGCCTGGCTCCTTGTTTATTACCCAAGCGCCTTGGTCATTGTGTCTGTTCGGTGACTAAACAATGCAGAGACAAAGATGGTTACTCGTGGCAGCAATTGCTGACAGTCTCTGAACTCTGCCAGCAGAACCCCACACTCGGTCTCTGCTGGCCGACATAAGATGAAATCAAGTCTCTTTTCAGTTTAGAAAAGAGGAGACTGAGGGGGGATAGGATAGAGGTCTATAAAATCATGAGTGGTGTGGAGAGGGCCGATAAAGAAAAGTTATTTATTAGTTCCCATAATAGAAGAACTAGAGGACACCAAATGAAATTAATGAGTAGCAGATTTAAAACTAATAAAAGAAAGTTCTTCACACAGCGTGTAGTCAACCTGTGGAACTCCTTGCCAGAGGAGGCTGTGAAGGCCAGGACTATAACAGAGTTTAAAGAGAAGCTAGATAATTTCATGGAGGTTAGATCCATAAAAGGCTATTAGCCAGGGGATAGAAATGGTGTCCCTGGCTTCTGTTTGTCAGAGGCTGGAGAAGGATGGCAGGAGACAAATCGCTTGATCATTGTCTTCAGTCTACCCTCTCTGAGGCACCTGGTGCTGGCCACTGTCGGTAGACAGGATACTGGGCTAGATGGACCTTTGGTATGACCCAGTACGGCCGTTCTTATGTTCTTATGTTCTTATGTTCTCTGTTGCCGAAACAGTCAGGAAAGGCAAAATTCAGGGCACAGCCCTTTTCATGGTGGGACCCCTGCAAAACTTAGCCTGGGGTTACTGCCTGTGCCTAATAACCTGCCAGCTGCCCTCCTTCCCTTAGCCGCTGTTCAACAAAAGGACACAAAGCCAAACATTCCCCTCCTGCATTTCAGTGGAGGGCACCATGCTGATTTTGGGCCAGCCTCCCAGTTCTCTGTATCTTTGTATTCTTGGTCCACTAGGAAGTAGCAATCAGCATTAGCCACTTTTCCCTTGTGCCACGCTTAACGCTGCCTGATGAAACATACAACTCAGGTGGTCGCTGAAGATCGGCCACTTCTCCATGCAAGAGCAGGGGGTTATCCCACTCTCCTGGCCAAAGTCAGACTGCGGGATGTCTCACTGAACTGTCCTCTGTCATATCAGATGGAGAAAGGATTCCTTATGTTTCCTTACAAAGCTATTGCAATGATGCTGGTTCATAATGATTTGTCTCCATAAGCCCCCCACTCACAGCATCTGAGCACCCAATAAACATTTACAATTTTGTCTTTACAGCCTTCCTCAGAGGCAGGGAAGCATCAGCCTTATTTTACATGTGGGGTACCTGAGATGCAGGGAGATTAAAGGATTTGCCCGAGGTTACTCTGGGAATCTGTGGCAGAACCAAGAGCTGAACGCAGATATCCTGAATCCCTGTCCAGTGCCTTTACCCCAAGACAATTTTACTGATAACTTGCCACTCCCCAGAAGTGGCTGCACTTCAGTGGCCTGAGACCTGATCCCATCCCAGCACATTTCATAATTTACTTGGGGGAGGGGAGGAATGTTTTAGGAGTGTCAAAGCTTGTCTCTGCCCTGTACAGCTACTGCTGTGTGAATCTGCACACTAACTTCAGTGCCAGGCTGTTTGCAAACAGGGATGTATGGTCCCCTGACAGACGGCTGGGGGTTATATATACCTGCCAGGCAGGATAGGAAATAATTCCCCTCTTTGTGCCAGAGCCCAGTTTTTCAGGATCTCAGAGGGCTAACATTGTTTTTTCGGAGCTACGCGGGCTGATTGTGTAGGGCACCATAGCATTCTGAAGCCCTTGTAACTGCAGCAGCACAGTTTGTACTCTTCCCAGGCTGAGTAGCCAGCGTTTGAGCCTTTTGTTTGCTTTTCAGCCAGCCGTATTGCTTGCCCAGGACAGGCTGCGCTCCCTCTCTGGATATATATTTGTACAGCTTGATGTGAGGCGGGGTGGGGTGGGGAATCTTATTAAAAGCCAATTTGTGCTTTTTTCCCCCTCCTTTGAAGCGACATATTTAAACCCTGTGCTATTTACCAGGCATTGTGAGAGACTCATCAGAGCCTATTCGGAGAAACAAGAGGCTCTCATTTTCTTTTTGTGAGGGGAGATTAGCTGCCCGGGGGCTGTGTCCTGATTTAGAAGAGCAATTTAAAAAAAAATGTTTGAATTGCTCTTTGCAAGATCAAGAGTTGTCGGAGATTCAACACGAGGGAAATGCCGCAGTACGTAACCGGAAAATAACAGGGAACATGCCACAAGTGCAGGCATGGGGAAAGTTCACTACTGGCAGTGTAGAGAATAATTCTTGGACACACACTGGCTGCGTCTAGACTGGTAAGATTTTGCGCAAAAGCAGCCACTTTTGCGCAAAAACTTGCCAGCTGTCTACACCGGCCGCTTGAATTTGTGCAAGAACACTGACGTTCTAATGTAAGAATTCAGTGCTTCTTGCGCAAATACTTTGACGCTCCCACTCAGGGATAAGCCCTCTTGTGCAAGAATACTTGCGCAAGAGGGCCAGTGTAGACAGGCACCTTAATTTTTTGTGCAAGAAAGCCCGATGGCTAAAATGGCCATCGGAGCTTTCTTGCGCAAAAGCGCGTCTATACTGGGCACGGATGCTTTTGCACAAAAGCATCCGTGCCAATCTAGATGCTCTTTTGCGGAAATACTTTTAACGGAAAAACTTTTCCGTTAAAAGTATTTCCGCAAAATCATGTCAGTCTAGACACAGCCACTGGGTGCAGGTGAAAACAAGCAGAGGATTTGTTGGTTCACACAGCTGGTGGAATACTCATCAGGGGTTAACCTGGTGAGCACTAACTTAACCATAACATACATTAGATTTTATAGGTAGCAGAAAGAGGGAGGAGAAGTGATTTAATAGGTCTAGCAGTGGAAGTGAGATATGCACATAAGCCAATAAGCTACAAAGTTACACAGTATCTCCGCCCATTGCCAATTAAACATATTATCACTAATATAAGTAGTTATTCCTAACAAGCTAAATGAGCCAACATTAACAAAGGCATGTTGATGGTCATTTTGTCGTCCGGAAATATAATGCATCTCCTGTGGGGGTGGTATTGTCTTGGCGCGATCTTTGGGATCCAAGCTTATTTTCTAGGAACAAAGCAGACAATGAAAAACAATCCCGTGCGGTTGTTTGGTACCGGCCTTATCAAAGTGAGGCCCTTTTGGAATGTGTTGCCAGGACGACCAGGGTCAAGTTAACTGCTGTCTGTGTGCTTCCCAGGCCTGGCCTAATGATTTGAGTTGTAAGTTCTCAGCAAGATGCCATGGACTGTCTCAGTTTACCCTACAGTTAGTGTCCCCAGATCTAGCGATTTCATCACCAGTCTAGTGATATTTTCTTAAAACCCCAGCTCCTGGAGTCAGGGGATTACCTTACCCTCTCCGCTTTCATTTCAAAGAAGGAGAGGGTGTTTGAAACCCTTGTGTGGGACAAGACAAAAAATGTGCTGAGACCTAAAAGCAGAAGGCAAATTTACCAGACCCCTACACTGGCTGTTTTTAAGCATCTCCGCAATGAGGAGGCCACTGATGCTGAGGTGCAGGAGCAGTTTGGAAGCTGGAGGGAACAGGGGAACCTGCATCCCTCTGGGGCAGAGGGAGGGTGAAGGCCTTTCCCATCTGTGGGTCTGAGATGTGTAATGATGAGTTGGGACCACCCAGAGGTGAAAGCAAGCGGGGGCGCTCGATGCGCAGCTCTGGTAAGAGCTGGCTGAGCTGCGGCAAAAACCAGCAGAGAACTCTGTAAAGAACTGGCAGGGGAACTGGATTGCGATAGGACACTGCCATAGTTTCCGCTAAGGTGCACGCCTGCGCAGCCGCACACACAACATTTCCCCCCTGCCCACCTCCTCGGGAGAGCCACGGAGCAACACTCGCACAGTAGGCAGCTGCTCCGGCCATTGGGGCTGGCTGAGACTGTGTGGTAAAGGAGCCGCTGGGACAAGGGCCGGGACCTGCCGCGGCCACGTGGCAGGGAGGGGAAGCCTGCTCCGGTGGCCAGGGCTGCTACGTGGCGGGGGGTCCAGGTCCTGTTCTGGCAGCTGGGGCTGGGAACAGGACCTGCTGCATGGCAGGGGGTGTCTGCTCCGGCAACCAGGAACCGGCCATGCTTCTTGATGTGTGTGGAGAGGGTTCTTCTCCGGCGGCCGGGAACGTGTGTGTGTGAATAAATTGGTTACCACGGCAGCACACATGCAAACCAGCGTGCATGACCTCAATATTGGTGCACAAGCCAAAGCTCACTCCGTTCCTGGTTGGAAAATCTTAGAGGGAACCTTGGACAGTACCTATAAGGAAGGTAAGTTCCTTTCTCCCCTGGGACCACTCCACGCTGCACCCACAATCTCCTGAGAGCCAGTGCTGTTTCCTTTACCCCCAGCTTTCAGCAAGGCCTCATCTCCCCCTTTCATCCAAGGATTCCCCTCCTGGACTGTAGCTTTTTGAGCTCCTTCCCTTTGCTCTTTCCCTTTGCTTCTGAAGTCACTTTGCAGCTATGGCACAACCCCCTTGCATTAGGCTAAGCCGCCACTTCCCATGAGACATCTATCTGTGCAATGCTAACGCCAGGGACTGGGCATGGCTCCATGCAGGCATTACAACCTCCTTCTGGCTGGAGTTCTCCTGCTCTGCTCAGATTTTATCCAGGGTGATTAGGTGGGTTATAATTCAACTTGGAGAAATTCAAATGTGTATGTCTGAGTGCCTGTTTCCCGTGCACAGCTTGCTCTGGAAATGAAAATATCCAGGAAACGGGATTGGCTTGATTTTTATCTCCTTCATTGTAGTAGATAAATTAGCACTCGTAAATTAAATAGCAAAAACCAATTATGTAAATGGAAATCTCCAGCCATCTCATCACTGAACTGCCCACAGATATGTTCAACTGAAGCTAAGGGTCTAATTACATGCCTTAGAGCCAGGAAACCTACATCTGCTCACCCCCTTGCCCTAGGGACTGCAGTCCTCAGAGTATTAGAGCTGCTCTCCTCCTGTGGACCCTTGCAATCAAGGTCTCTTTTTGGACCTGATAGTCCATTCCAGTCCCACAATGCACCAAGGATGGCAGGGGTACTCGTGTGGGGGTCAGTAATCTTCCTCTTCATTTATATGGCTTTAAAAGAACCAAGTTAGACATGCAAGTCTAGGCGAGTGATCCAATTGATTGCCTGGGTGTAGTGGAATGGATGGCAGAGTGCCACCAGGATACGATGGTTTGGGTCTTTGGTCCACTGATTGTTCAATGCTTAAGGGGCTTGCAAGAGCTCTGCTTTATTTCCTCTGGTTCCAATTGGCTGTCCCTAACATCGGCTTCAAGCACCCAGTCCGGATGCTCACTCTCGGATGCTCAGCTCTTTAATTCCCCAGCTAGGGAATGCACTGCACTGGGAGCCGCATCTCCTTGTCCAAGCCAATAGGAGTTCTATGAAAACCTTTTCTATACCCAGGGATAGCGACGATTCAGCAATCAGCGTAGCTGCTCTGGAATTCAGACACAGGCAAGCTGAAGTTTGCACTGCCTGAGTTAAATTGGTTGTTGTAAATCCTTAGCTTACCCTATGCTCTGTTGGATCCTGCCCTGATTTCCCTGCTTGCCCACCCCTGCACCCACATACAGTGGGAAACCAGTGGGATCTAGCTCAGTGCAAGGATGGCTTGAGGGGACTTTTCAGTTTAGAAAAGAGGAGACTGAGGGGGGACATGATAGAGGTCTATAAAATCATGAGTGGTGTGGAGAGGGCCGATAAAGAAAAGTTATTTATTAGTTCCCATAATAGAAGAACTAGAGGGCACCAAATGAAGTTAAAGGGTGTAGGTTTAAAACTAATAAAAGAAAGTTCTTCTTCACACAGCGTGTAGTCAACCTGTGGAACTCCTTGCCAGAGGAGGCTGTGAAGGCTAGGACTATAACAGAGTTTAAAGAGAAGCTAGATAATTTCATGGAGGTTAGGTCCATAAAAGGCTATTAGCCAGGGGATAGAAATGGTGTCCCTGGCTTCTGTTTGTCAGAGGCTGGAGAAGGATGGCAGGAGACAAATCGCTTGATCATTGTCTTTGGTCCACCCCCTCTGGGGCACCTGGTGGTGCCCACTGTCGGCAGACAGGCTACTGGGCTAGATGGACCTTTGGTCTGACCCAGTATGGCCGTTCTTATGTTCTTATTTTCATCACCAGTGCAGCTTTGGAGTGTGACTATGCTCCTAGTATAGACAAGACCTCCGGGGTGGGGGTGGGGAGGGTGTCTACCCAGCAGCTCGACCCCAGTGGCTGGCCTGCAGGGTGCAGGCCTCTTTCATGCGAGTATAGAAGTCTGGGCTTGGACTGGTTCCTGGGTTCTAGGGCCCTGTGAGGCGGGAGGGTCCAAGGTTTCAGTCTCTAGCCTAAGCCCTGTAAGCCCAAGTCAGCTAGCACGGGCCAGCCATGGCTTTTCCTTGGCTGTGTCACCGTACCCTGATTGTCT
Organism: Pelodiscus sinensis; assembly: GCF_049634645.1. Lineage (NCBI taxonomy): Eukaryota > Metazoa > Chordata > Testudines > Trionychidae > Pelodiscus > Pelodiscus sinensis. The sequence goes on from NC_134736.1 coordinate 7,167,051, forward strand.
CATATGGAAGCTGCCACTTGAATTGTGTTTGCTGCAGCTTGCTTCCTCGTGTCTGATGCTAATGGCACAGATACAAATATTTAACTGAATCGTGAAACTCCGAGAGTCTTTTTTATTAAAAAAGAAAAGAAAAGAAAAGCAAGAATAGAATTTGTGTCTGGATTCTGCTGCTTTCCCCATCAATCTCCACATACAAACCAGCTTCAGTTATACAAACAGAATTGCTGGTGCTTTCTTGTTTGGTAGAGTCCCAGAGGACTTTTGCCTGTTGCGGGCGCCAAGATTGGAAAGAGCTAAATGGCAGTCTACAAGCAGCTCCTGAAGCTGTCAGCCTGTAAAAGGCTGGGAAATGCCAACAGCATTGCTACAAAGCCAGAGTGCAGTATCAACACCCGGAGCGCTGCATTACAGACTCCGCTAAATTGAAATGGAGTGAGAAAAATTGGTTATTTTAATTTGGGAGAGAAACTCTCCAGGGAAACAAGCTTGTGGAATTGGATCTCAGACAGGCTGTGTGGGAAGAATGGCTGGTCTGAACCTCACACAATGAGTGGGTATGTGGATCCTAGCAATTTCTGGGCAGACAGTGTATGTTTCCTTTTGAGCATGCATATTTGTGCATAGAGCGTGGGTCTGTGTGTGCACAGGCACATGGGTGTGAATTTGGATAGGAAATCTGTATGTTTCCCATAATGAAAAAAAAAAGATTAGAAAAGCATGATTTATTCAGACCATCTGTTCTTTTGTTCCTAAAACCACAGAATCCCCTACTGAGGATGGCTTCATTGAGGGCATGTCTACACTGGGGAGTTATTTCAAAATTTTGAAATAACAAGGAGAGCGTCCACACTACCACGATGGTTATTTCGGAATAATGAGCTTGTTATTTTGAAATAACTACTCCTGCTTGTGCAGAGGAATACGCTTATTTCAAAACAGTTATTTTGGGAGTTATTGTTTCAGAATAACTTATTTTGAAATAACCTGGTAGTGTAGACATAGTCTGTGACGGCTCTGTTCAATCACAGCTTATTTCTTCATGGAGGAAAGAGGGGAGTGAGGTCCTAGCAGGCAGGCGAGATGGTATTATCAGTTTCTCAGAAGGTTAAGTGTTTAGGGCCAGAGCCTCAGTGGGTGTAAATCAGCATGGCTACCAGTAGAGCTAGCCCATGGCATCATCATTACTATGAGTTTCATAAACCCCTTTGACTTTTACGGTGGGATTTAGGAAAAAAATGTTTGAAAACCCACTGTTGATGATTACGCCTTTTGGATTGTCCTTTTATGACATGATGGTTTTTCAAACCATCATCATATTACTTTTCAAACAGCACAAACTTTGGTTCATCAATTCAAAGGACCATCTGGTCTGATTTCCAGCACCGCCCGGGCAAGAGAATTTCTCTCTAGTGATTCGCCCATTGACTTGCTTATCTCCTCACTAGGTCTCGTTGAGTGGAATTTTGCATCCTTTAATATCAGCCTGATTTAACAGTCACAGCTTTGCTTGTTCCTAATTCTGGCACGTGCCATGTTACAGCTGGCTTGGCAGTGTTTAATCACCACGCACCTAACAGCTTGGCTTGTTGTGCAAAGAGAAAGACAACACAGGGCGAGTACAAAACAGCAAGTGTCCAATTACAGCACAGAGAGCATGGAAGCTAAGGTGCATTGTTTTTCTGACTCCATGTAACTTCCACTGTGTAACACCCACGGGCCATTGCTGTGCCCATTGCAATGTCCAAATGATGCCTGGAGCACTACAGAAGGGGCCGAGTGTTACCTAGATGATGACATTCTTGGTTTTGGAGTTGGATGGTCCTAGGTTCAGAAATTCCACCTGGGTGTGGACTAATCTCAACTGCAGCATTGCAAGGCATTGCCCCAAGGTTGCAACCCTGTCCAAGGTCCTTTCCTTGAGGAAAGAGGAAATTCAGACCCTCCTGCCTGACTCCAGTGGCCGGCAAAGAGCAGAGAGTTTTAGAAGCAGAACAACCTATGAAGTTCCATGGGAGAATGGCCTTGTAATTAAGGTAGTGCACTGGAATTTAGGAGACATGGGGGGCGGAAGGGGCGGGGCGTCCCCAGCTCTTCCACAGACTCTCTGTGTAATCTTGAGCAGGCAAATCACTACATCTCTTTGTGTCTCATTTCTCCACCTGTACAATGGGGGTGTATGCAATAATACTTCCATTGTCTGCTTTGTCTAATGAGATTATGAACTCTGTGGGGGGGCAGGGATGGTCTCTTACTCTGTGCGTCGTTGGCCTTTTTGATCTGAGCAGTTAGCCAAAGTTCAGGGCAGGTTGTTACCAGTGAGGAGGAGAACTTTGCAATGGGGTATCTTTGATGCAAGCCTGTTCAGTTGCAAAGAACAGACAAAGTCCTGTTTCCCTGAACACAGCAGGAATCAAACAGCAGGAAAAAGTTTTCTTTGCTCATTGCTCCAAGCTCTGTCACTCAGCACTGCACCAAAGCGCTCTCTCTAGGCCTTTATCTGAGCTCGTTCAGGCTGCCTCTGTCTCTCTTCTCCTTCCCTGGGCCTGTTTCTGTGGCATTTCTCCTGCGTGTCTCTCTCTCTCACATACACACACACACCTCTGCTGTAAATTATAGACAGCCAAGCCCCTCTGCCTACAAGTGCTTGTGTTTTGGCTGGAGGCAGCGACTGTATCAGATTTCTGGTTCCATTAAGTGATTTCTTATAGACCTCTTAAACAAAAAGCAGTGGTTATGCCCACCCAGGCCCACTGATTGGGGGGGAGGGGACAATTGCCCCAGAGTCTGTAGATTCAAGTGGACCTGAAGCTCCCAGGTGCCACCCTGGACTCCTTTGACTTGCTGATGGAGCACAGCTCTGTGCAGCTCCGAGGGCTGAGGGGGATGCGTGCTGTGGTCCTTCAGCACCACCCCTTCCAGGGGCATGGATCCGCCTACCCATCTTGCCCCAGGGCCCGTGGTAGCTGTTGGCCCTGTTGTGCCCACAAACTTCAATGACATTTCACTCAGCTCAGTACAGTCTGTACAGCACCTAGCACAATGGGGCTCTGATCTTGGCTGGGGCCTCTAAGCACCACTAGCATATAAATAACAATTTAGCCGTGTCCATTGAACAGTCAGTGCTGCTCTCAGTCTAGACTTCAGCCCTTTGCTCAGTCCATGGTTCTTCTTAACATGTCAGTGGATAGGAACTTCCATCACCTCCTTTCATCTTAGGGTACATGGGGAAAAGAATACGGGTGAATCCTGGTGTCCCAGCCAATATTCCCCTTGTCATTAAAACAGGCTCTAGTGGCCCAGGCTCTTTGCGAGTCAAAGCTGAGCAGGAAGAGGTTGCTAGGTTTCCACAGAAGTCGTTGTGCGGAAGTGGCTCGCTCACTGCTCTACAAAGTGCTTTGGGTGTTGTCATGAATAGGAGCTGCTAAGGAGAGTCTGACTTACCTGGAGAGTGAGGAAAGGGTTAAGCAACTCTGGAGCTGCACCTGAGGGAGGAGGCTTGGGGCATTCAGCCAATGAAAAGAAGATAAGGAATTTCAAACCGAGAGAGGGTTTGGTTTTTTCCTTTTCATTTTGGATCAGAGCAGTTTTTTCCCCAGGTAGCAGGAGAGACAGGCTCTTCCAGGAACAGACTCCTTGAAATGTGTAAAAAGTAGGGTAAAGTTTAGATAGTCTGTCAGGTTTTATTGTTTTCCTTGTTTGGGGGTTTGGAAATCATGTCTGAGATGGTTAACTGTTTTTCTCTTTTGTAACTAAGGATTACAGCCCAGGAACTCTCCCTGAGTCTATTTCAATGCATGGCTTTTAACATCCAGTCATTTGCTACGCTTGCAACAGTAGTCTTCTTTTAATAATAAGTGTTTTCTTTTTGTTTTGGTTAACCGGTACTGGTTGATTTTTGTGTCCTTAAACCTAGTGCCTAAGGGTATGTCTACACTACCCTCCTATTTCGAAATAGGAGGGTAATGTAGGCATACCACAATTGCAAATGAAGCCCGGGCTTCATTTGCATAAGCCGGGCGCCGCCATTTTTAAATCCCGGCTGGTTTAAAGGGCTGGTTCGAACCCCGTGTCGCGCGGCTACACGCGGCACGAACTAGGTAGTTCGAACTAGGCTTCCTAGTTCGAACTACCGTTACTCCTCATTCCACGACACAAATGTCTGTGAATTGTCTCCAGTGATCGACCAGGGCCTGCAGCACCATGGAAAATTAGCCCTTTCTGTTAATATACTGGGCTGCCTGATGGGATGTGAGTCCCATCGAGTGCTCCACCGCAGTTCAGAAATCTTATCCCTGCAAATCTGGCCACGATGGTATCCAGGTCTCCGAGGCGGACAGTCCTGTGAAGCAGCTCCAAATTGATGGCCATCACCACCTGCAGAAAAGGACAAATAGAAACACACATAACAGAAAATTAGAGGAGTTGCCTGAGCTGATGAGAGGTGCTTTCCCACCCCTCCCCTCCCAGAACCCAAGAGCTCCCCCCTCAGGCAACTCCCCCTACACCATGGCAGGGTGAGGCCAGGAGGGCTTCTACCACTCTCACCCCATCCCCCATTCTCTTTGCCTGGTCCTGACTGTCCCCTCCCCGGGCAGAGGTTTGTTCTGTTCATGCATTCAGCTGGAGAAACATCCGTGAATCTGTATAGCACCAAGAATGCAGCGTCTCATTTGTTGCCTCAAGGATGCAGATTTCCTTGGTGCCTTCGGAGCTTTGTTCCCTCCACTCTCAACTAGCATCACTTACGTCCATTGGCCCCTGAAGAAATCATTGCCTCACTCTTAGGCTCATGCTGCGGGGCATCAGAGACAGGAGTCCTGGTAAATTAATGGGCTGGTCGCTGCTTTTAAACACTCCAAGGGGAAGATTAAACACGGTAAGATTTGTTTAGTGTGTGGAGATGCTTCAAGCCAGTCTAATAGCTTCTTATCCCACGCAGCCTTCCGGCACTGCCTCTTGGTGAGTCTTGTCAATGGAGTTAAAAACGATTCGGGGCCAGAGGAAGCACTTTTTGAAGTGCCTGATGAAAATCAATGAAGTTAACCCACAGCACTGATTAAATTCATTGCCATTTTCCTGTAGGCTGCCTGGCTTGTGAATTATGATCAAGGATGGGCCTTAAATCTCCAACTCTGATTGCTCTTTACTTGGGCCAGTTTGTTGCTTTGGTGTTTTCCTCCATTCCCAATCAGGGAAGGGAAAGGAAAGGAATCATAGAATCAGAGTTGGAAGAGACCTCAGAAGGTCATCAAGTCCAGACCTCTGCCAAAAGCAGGACCAATCCCAACTAAACCAACCCAGCCAGGGCTTTGTCAAGCCGAGACTTAAACACCTCTAGGGATGGAGACTCCACTACTTCCCTAGGGAACCCATTCCAGTGCTTCATCACCCTCCTAGTGAAATAGTTTTTCCTCATAGCCAACCTAGACCTCCCCCACTGTAACTTGAGGCTCCTTGTTCTGCCATCTGTCACTCCTGAGAACAGCCTCTCTCCATCCTCTTTGGAACCTCCCTTCAGGAAGTTGAAGGCTGCTCTCAAATCTCCCCTCACTCTTCTCTTCAGCAGACTAAACAGACCCAAATCCCTCAGTCTCTTCTCATAGTTCATGTGCTCCAGCCCCCCTAATCATTTTGGTCGCCCTCTGGTACACTCTCTCCAAAGCGTCCACATCCTTTCTGTAGTGGGGGGCGCAGTACTCCAGATGTGGCCTCACCAGAGTAGAATAAAGGGGAATAATCACTTCTCTAGACCCGAATTTCCCCCAAAGCATGTCACAGCTTCGGACATTTCCTCCCCTTCAGTAGAACCCTAGCTGGTCTCCTGTCACTTGCCTGGGGACAGACTATGTTTCACCTTGCTCTGATGCAAAATCCCATATGGCCACGTCAGAGATATGACCTTGAAGATGTAGATGGGGTAAATTTGTCTATTAATATTTGTAAGAGGACTCAACTGAGATCCAGGCCCTATTGTGTTAGGCGCTGTACAGATACATAGTAAGATATAATTCTTGCTCCCTAAGTACTTACACTCCAAATAGACAAGATAGGAAATATTATTATCCCCATTTTACCAATGTGAAATTGACTCTCAGAGAGATTAAATAAATTACTCAAGGTCACACATGGGGTCTGTGGCAGAACTGGGTACTGAACCATAAAATTCCCATACCATCAGACCACCCATTTCTGGCTTCATCTCTATGGGTATGTCTACACTACCACCCTTGTTCGAACTAAGGTGGTTAATGTAGTCATACGAACTTGCAAATGAAGCCCAGGATTTGAATTTCCCGGGTTTCATTTGCATGTTGCTGGGTGCTGCCATTTTTAAATGCCGGCTAGTTTGGACTCCGTGCCCGTGGTTACACTCGGCACGGACTAGGTAGTTCGGACTAGGCTTCCTAATCCACGAGGTGTACAGGTAGTTCGGAATAGGAAGCCTAATCCGAACTACCTAGTCCATGCCGCGTATAGCCGCGGGCACGGAGTCCGAACTAGCCGGCATTTAAAAATGGCGGCACCCAGCAACATGTAAATGAAGCCCGGGAAATTCAAATCCCGGGCTTCATTTGCAAGTTCGTATGACTACATTAACCACCCTAGTTCGAACTAGGGTGGTAGTGTAGACATACCCTATTTTCTTTTGAGTTTTTAATTGACTATTGTTGCTTATGAAAGTTGTTAATTAGCTCCTTTCTGAGCCTCTCTCTCGAGGACTTTCCTATTTCAGCTTGAGCAGGAGCGAGCAGATGTAATTTCCATACAGGTTAAGTATTGTGATGTTGACAGATTTTGTAATGACAGAACATCAGCGAGAGAAGTGGGCGTAAATAGCCAAAGTGGGAAAAGACTTAGACATAATGAATTGCTTCAGTGGCAGCCAGGGCCATCCATAGGATTTATGGGGCCCTACGCAGGACTATTAAACTGGTGCCCCTATTCCTGGTGGCAGCTGGGATGCAGAGATGATGTTTTAGAGAGGGGATTTCATAGTTTTCAGCAACACGCTAATGAAATATTTGCAAATGGTAAACTAAGGTCCTGTCGGCTCACACAGTAAATTCAGACACTGATAGTACCGATAGACCGAGGGTTGGCAAATGGCTTCATTACCGCTTGAATGGCTCTTTCACAAGTACAGTGCTCTGCCTATAGTCCTGGCAGACTTTTTCTCTTTTAAGTTAACTTGATCCTCTCTGGAGGAAGCAAAGCCACAGAACAGGCAGGCCCACCCACGGCAGAGGGGGTGGAATTGTCCTGGGGCCTGGTGATTTTAAAAAGCCTGGGGTATCAGCTGCCACCACTTCACGGCCAGAGCTCTGGGCCTTTTAAATCACTGTTGAGGCTATGTCTACACTGGCGGGTTGTTGAGCCAGAAGTATGCAAATGAGGCGTGGAATATCGCCGAGCCTCATTTGCATACCTAATGAGCCGCCATTTTTGCGGAAGAGGCTCTTGCGCTAGAAGGCGCTGTCTACACTGCCCTTTCCTGCGCAAGAAAAACCCTCTTGCGCAATGCCTCGATGCTGATTATTTTCAGGAATAATGGCATTGCGCAAGAGGGTTTGTCTTGCGCAGGAAGGGGCAGTGTAGACAGCTCCTTCTAGCACAAGAGCCTCTTCTGCAAAAATGGCGGCTCATTAGGTATGCAAATGAGGCTCGGCGATATTCCACGCTTAGCCTCATTTGCATACTTCTGGAGCAACAACCCGCCAGTGTAGACATAGCCTTGGAGTGTTGTGTGACCACTCTGGGCAGCTCTAAGGGCTGTGGGGAGCACCCCGCACTCTGGGGGCACTGAGGGTTATGGGGGGAGGGTACGCTTGCTGGACTGGCACTGCCCATTCTGACCAACGACCCGCCCTGTCTGGGAGCATGGAGTCGGCCCCCCTCATTTTGCTCAAGGGCTCGGCGTGGCTGTCGGCACCTCTGGGAACAAGGATAGGAAGAGATGGTTGAGTGAGTGGACATTAAGACGTAGTGGTGCCCCAAATTTTCAGGTGCCCAGGCTGTTATTGCTGGAGTAGCGCCTACGGGCACCAATAAAAAAATGATCAGGTCCCATTGTGCCATGTTATCCATGTAACTATTCACTGGGGTAAGAGATGCTAGCTAGTAGCTCCTTGCCAGCTGGACACGGACATTTTGCAGCTGTTTGCTAGTGACATCCAGGCCCACCATTCAACCACACACACAACCGCTCTGTCTTCTCACCACAACTCTTCACAAAGCCTGCACTTGAGCTCTTTTTACCTCCCTCCCTTCTCCCTTGTTAGAATTCCCCTCAGATCTTTCCTTTTCCTCTTCCTCTTCCCTCCATCGTTCACTCTTTGCAGCATTTCATGATGCTGTGCACGGAGGATGCCTTAGAAAAACTCCTTTGAGTCTAACCTGATCCCTTTGTCTGTCTCTCAGGCATTTCTCTGGCTGTCTTTAGGGCTTCCCACCACTGTAGCCTCCAAGCATCTAAACAGGAGTTTACCTGTGGGGCTCTTCTGGCAAAAGGGGACAGGTGAGTTGCCTTTTCTGAGCATCAGAGAAATTGCAGGAGAAGGATTGGTCTCTAGGCAGAGAGTCTGTCAAAAGCTGTGTCAGTGGAGCTATGCACCACCGGGTCTACATCTACACTGCAGCCTTTTGTCAGCAGAGACAATGCAAATGAAGCACTAGCATTAGCATTTGTCACGTTGTCATTTGCATATTCTCTGCTGATGTTTTTTGTGGAAGAGGTTTTTGCGCAAAAACAAGCAGTGCAGGTGGGGCCGTTTTGCGCAAAACCCCCCTTTTGCACAAGATCCTGTAATACCTCCTTTTTTGAGGATCTTATGCAAAAGGGTTTTTCTTGCGCAAAACAGCCCCATCTACACTGCTTGTTTTTGCACAACTAACAGTGCGACAAATGCTAATGAGTGCTTCATTTGCATTGTGTCTTCCAACAAAAGGCTGCAGTGTAGGCATAGCTTGGGTCACATGCTAGAGGATACTCCACTGAGATAGCTCAAATAGTCATCCCTAGTGATGCCTGGTGTATTGGCCAAGATGGCAGCCACCATATTTGCACACATGTAGTTGGTTGACACTGGGGACTAACCACAAGCATCCTTTCCCCGTTGAAATCCTGCCCATCGACAGCCTTTTCATCACAAGGCCAGAGGCACTTGGCTGATGTGCTTTCTGCTCAGGTTACAGAACGTTTTTCACGTGGTCAGAGTTTCCCGGAGCTGCTTTGACAAGAACGTGCTCACAACCTTATCGACATTCACACCTCAGGAGTTGGGCCCTGGCTTACCACTGTGAATTTTCAGATACTTTCGACATTTCAGGAGTTGATGCTTTATCCTGGAAATGCAAAAGCGTCCTCTAACTCTGGGGCATCTACTGACTGCAATTCTAATCAGACTGGTATAAGACAAACAGACGGACATAGCCCTGAGATGCACATGTCACCGCAGGGCCTGCGTCTCAGAATCTTTCTGTTTGGAGTCTGAGGAAATCTTTGGGAATGGACACAGCTCTCTCCTCAAGGTGCATCTCACGCACAACACGCATTAAGATTCAGACTTTGGGTCTAATAACTGAGCCAGCAGTTTGGAAGCTAAACTGTCAGACTGTATCTACATCTAAAGCAGGGCCTAGTGCTCTGAAGTCTGGATTCACTATACCCAATAGACAGGCTTAACTTAAAGCAATCATTTCAATGCTGAGATTAGATGCTGCCCAGAATCAGCATTCTGTGCGTAGCGAGGTATTACCTTGCTCAGAGACACTGTAACAAAGAGAAACTCACTGTGTCGGCAGGCACGGCCCATGGTCTGATTTATAGGATTATAAATTGTCTTGTCAACTACCACAGGAACAAAGCACCTTATAAACTGCATGTAAGAGCTGCCTGCAACAGAGCTTCAGATGAAGCAGTGTTAATAAGCGGAGGTTATTTCTGGTTTGCTTTTGAAATAGAACCAGACTTTTCTGCAGGTTTATTCTCTGCTCTGCTGACCGTCTGGTAGGTCACCTCAGCCTCGCACATACCTGACTGTCTCACTAGGGTGGGAGTTGGGCGCCTAAACTCCTCAGTTCGGGGGCAGATGACGATTTTGCAGGGCCCAGGGCTGCACGATTTTGCGGCCCCCCCCCCTTTGACACAGCACATGCGCGGTGGTGCCACGGTGCATGCACGGGACTTCTTGAAGCGCGGAGCCCGGGGCGGCCGCCTTGCTCGCCCTCTCTTATATCCACCCCTGCCTCAGTTACCTTTTTGTGAAGCTCAGCTCTATTATCCATGGGACAATAGGGCCTAGAGCTGTGGTTCTCAACCAAGGGTGCAAAGCCCTCTGGGACACCAGGAGCAGATTCCGGGTGGTCTGCTAAGCAGGGCCAGTGTTAGATTTGCTGGGGCCCAGGGCAGTCCTGCCTCATGGGGTTGAAGGTGAAGCCTGAGCCATGTAGCTTTGTAGGGGGCCCCCCTGTGGCATAAGGCTGGGCAATTGCTCTACTTGCTACCCCCTAATTCTGGCCCTGGCTTTTATATACAGAAAATCAGTTACTGTGGCACAGTTGGGCTGTGGAGTTTTTATAGCATGTTGGGGGAGGGAGGGGACCCCTGGCTTAGAAGCCCCAACCCAGATAAGGGGCCCTTTGCAGTAGGTGCACAAAAACACACAGCAAGAGACATCTGTTTGAATGGTAAGTGCTTGGGGCTAAGACCGGCAAAGGGTGGGAGAGGAAATGACTTGCCCAAGGTCACCTGGGAGATCAGTGGCACAAGTAGAAACAGAATCAGGTCCCCTGAGGACCCTCCGGAGCCCTCTCCACTAGGCCACATTGCCTGAAGTCTGCTCATTTCACACAGCCTCTGAACAACTACCACGTGCAAAGAACGTTTTTATCATTCCCCCAAAGTCAGCCAGAATCAGAAGTGGTTGCCCTAGAGACGAACGGCTCTGTCTTCTACCCCCTACTCTCCAGAGCCAGCCAGTTCCCCGGACCAGGTCTTTTGAGTGAGCTCCGTGCCCATTTCCTCTAGCAGAGCATGAGGGAGGGCAGTTTCGTGCACCCATAGGGTTCATTTCTCTGTGAATCCTGTTGTGAAAATGTGCTTTGTAGCCGTAACAAGAGATAGCGGGAATATTGGGGAACCGGCCATTCGGTGGCAGCAATTGGAAAGGAAATGAGGCCAATTTGTCCTGGCCAGCTCTATGGTCTGAAAATGGTGGGTCTTATGGAGATAAGAGAAAGAATGATACAGGTAACAGAAAATACTATGCTGAGGAGAACAGCAGGCAAGTGGAGGGGAGGCAGAGGAAGATGCAGTTATGCAGAATGAGTAGAAGAAACAAGGGGCAATGAACTTGGGACTCATAGCCATAGATTAGCTGGTGAGCATGTTCAAGGTAGGCCAGATTGCTGATGTTTCTTCTCCCATTTTTGTCACCTAAGATACCCACAAAGGGCAGGAGGGGAAGTGACTAGCCAAAGATCACACCGAGCCAAGAGGAAATCCCAGATCTCTCGACTCAGGCCAGAGATCTGTCCACTGTCTAAGGACGGGCAAATTTGTGTGGATCCTGTAGGCATATAATAGTAATATGTGATGCAACACTCCGGGATGAATTCAGCTTCACAACCCACCTGCTGTGATTATTCCCATTATTTTATGGCTTGGGATGCTGACACACAGAAAGGGAAAGTGACTTGGTGAAGGTCAGGAGTGAGTCAGTGGCGAAGCCTGAAATAACATCCCTAGTCTACTCTTCATTCCACTAGACCAGTGTTTCTTAAACTGTGTTCCATGACACACTGGTATGCTGTGAGGCAGTCAAAGGTGTGCTGCGGAGAACAACAGAATTCAAAATGGCCACTCTTAAAGGGGCAGGTGACTTTTTTTTTTAAACACTCAATAACTTTCCTCAGACCGTTTTTCCCCCCCGACTCTTACCCCTTCCCCCGACCTTTTTTTCCTCAACAAAAAATCCTTGGTGTTCCCCATAAAAAAAATTAATGTTTGGTGTTCCTCAGTCTTAAAAAGTTTAAGGAACACTGCACTAGATCATGGACACGAACTATAGCCTCTTCTGCAAATCGAATCAGGAAACTTCTTTAAGATGCTCAAAGGTTTACTATAAATTCCCAACCACACTTAAAAGAACAATTTTCATGCACTTCTTCATTCACATGCAGACTTAGAGTGTGAACGGCAAAATTAAATGATAATCTGATCTCAGTAGAGTCCAAGCACATATCCAACCAAAAAAGTGCTAATAGGTGGCTGGGCTGTTCACCCAGTCCCATAAGAACATAAGAACGGCCAGACTGGGTCAGACCAAAGGTCCATCTAGCCCAGTATCCTGTGTGCCGACAGTGGCCAATGCCAGGTGCCCCAGAGGGAATGAACTGTCACTTGGGGTGTGTCTAGACTACATGCCTCCTTCGACGGAGGCATGTAGATTAGCCAGATCGGAAGAGGGAAATGAAGCCGCGATTAAAATAATCGCGGCTTCATTTAAATTTAAATGGCTGCCCCGATCTGCCGATCAGCTGTTTGTCGGCAGATCGGGGCAGTCTGGACGTGACGCGCCGACAAAGAAGCCTTTCTTCATCGGCACAGGTAAACCTGGTTTCACGAGGCTTACCTGTGCCGATGAAGAAAGGCTTCTTTGTCGGCGCGTCGCGTCCAGACTGCCCCGATCTGCCGACAAACAGCTGATCGGCAGATCGGGGCAGCCATTTAAATTTAAATGAAGCCGCGATTATTTTAATCGCGGCTTCATTTCCCTCTTCCGATCTGGCTAATCTACATGCCTCCGTCGAAGGAGGCATGTAGTCTAGACACACCCTCGGTAACCTGGGAGGAAAAGGTAGCGCTTGTTTGTATTTTGAAACTCACCCATAGTTAGCTACAACCACTGCTACTTCTAATTACCCCTAGACCAAGGAGACAAGGAACCACATGTTGGCAATAATGTTCAGCCACTGGGCCAACCAATGGAGCTCAGAGCTCACCCAGACACTGGTGGAGTTTCCATTTCTATTGGGTTGCTCATGGCCGCTGAAGAATTAAGAACTACAGGTCACCAGCCTCTGAGAGAGTTTGCTGTGTTCAGTGGAGAAACAGCTGACCCCAGTTAGCAGGGAGAGCTGGTCTCAAGGACAGACAGAGAAAGACTTCGCTAGAGTGTAGAAAAGGTTACATTAATGACCTCGAATGCTGGCAATAATTTAACACTGGCACACAGGATTGTTCTAACAGCCTTTAAATACGCTGTCTAGGCAGAGCTGTAGGAGGTGGGAATTAAGTGATTACTAATGCAATGCTGCAGTCTTCCTTCTCCCAGGTTACATAATCACAGCCCAAAGTACACTTAACATTCTTCCCACAGATGCTCCCCTCTCTCATGGCTTTCTGTTCTGCTTGAATGCTCGGTTTCACTTGGTTTCGGAGCACACGGTAGCAGTTGGAGAAACCAATCCAGTTCAGAGCAAGGCTGTGCAAGGCATCGTACAAACACATAGGAAGCGTTTGGGACAAAGACTTGTGGGATGTTTGGACAAAGATCTAGGAGGGCTGTCATCATAACACTGTCATCTAAAGAGCTGAGCCTGCTTCAGAGCATCCTGAGTTGATTCTGACTCTAGAGGAAGCAAACCTAGCCAGGGCCAGATTCTGATTTAGGAATTATTTAGTGGAAAGTCAATGGTCTGTGTGTTATGCAGGAGGTGTAGGCTAGAAGACCATAGTGGTCTCTGCTTGCCTGGGACTCTAGGAATCCCTTACATTGAATAGATTCTTCCTCCAAAAGATGGTCTGTGGTGTGGAACCACTTGCAAAGAGAGTGGCAGTAGACATCATGTTGTAAGGGTATCAGAACCTGGGTTGGAATTCTGACCTCTTGGAGTCAATGCAAGTTTTGCCACTCACTTCATTGGAGACAGGATTTCACCTATGGCCCCTAGTTAGTAGTTTTTAGGAGCGAAACCAATGAGATGGATGATCAGGGAAAGAAACAGCAGATAAAGCAGTATACTCATTAAAAACAACAAGGAGTTCAGTGACACCTTCGGGTATGTCTACACTGCACGGCTATTTCGAAATAAGCTATTCCGGAATAGTTATTCTGAAATAGCTTATTTCAAAATAGCACGTCTACACTGCAGGGAAGCCTCAGAAGGAGTCCGAGGCAGGCTTCCCTAATGTAGACATGCTATCTCGATTTAGAATCCCAGGAGGGACTGGGGAGGAATAATTTATAATGGCCCTGGTGGGGGCTATTTCGAAATAGCAGCAGTGGAGCGTCTTCACATGCCTTATTTCGAAATAGCTGTTTTGGAATAGATGTTATTCCTCATAGAATGAGGTTTATAGGTTTTGGAATAAGCCGTCCATTATTTCAAAATTATTTTGAAATAACGGAATGGCTGTGTAGACACTCACATCATTATTTCAAAATAACACTAGTTATCTTGAAATAACGGTGCAGTGTAGACACACTCTCAGTGTAGACACATAATAACAATGTTATTATGAAATAAGATTTTGTGAGTTGCAACTCATTTCATCCGACGCATGAAGGGGAAAAAAGAAGGAAACAGATAGCAAGGGTACAGAGATGGGAGTGTTACATCAGACCTAATTCAATCAGGGTGGATGTGGATAAGAAAGTGAGAATACCTCAAGTGGAACATTACTTATGATAATGAGTGAACCATTCCCAATATCTAGTCAGACCCATTCTGATGGTGTCAAATTTGCCTATGAATTCCAGCTCAGCAGTTTCATGTTGCAGCCTGGTTTTGAAGTTTTTTGCTTAAGGATGGCAACTTTCAAATCTGTAATTGTGTGTCCAGGAAGGTTAAAATATTCCCCCACTGGTGTTTGCATGTTACCATTCTATTGTGTTGATTTATTCTGTTGCACAGAGACAGTTTAGTTTGTCCAATGTAGGGCAGAGGGGCATTGCTGGCATGATGGCATATATCCCATTAGTAGATGTGCAAGTGAATGAGCCTTTGATGGAACGGCTGATGTGGTTAGGTCTTAGGATGGAGTCACTAAGGTAGATGAGTGGACAGAGATGGAGTCAGCCGATGGTCAGGGCAGTGCGTGTGCGTGTGTGTGTTATACACCCAAGTCTTCAACTGCTAGGACACAAGGTCCTGTCGCAGCAGGTGGCCTTAGGCGAGGCTGATAGGCGCCCCGAGAGGTTTTAAGTCCGTGTCTTTGACTGGTAGGACCAGGGTCCCTTCGCGGCAGGCAGCCAACAGGCTGACAGACGCCCCAGAGTTTTTACGTCCGTGTCTTTAGCCGCTAGGACCAAGGTCCCTTCGCAGCGGGCAGCCAACAGGCTGATAGACACCCCAAAGTTTGCAGGGAGAGCTTATTACACCCGTGTCTTTAGCTGCTAGGACTGAGCTCCCTCCGCAGCGGGCAGCCTATGGAAGGCTGACGGATGCCCCTATTGATCTGCCCCCTGGAGGCGATACGATCCAAACGCCCAGCTCTGCCTGCATCTGCCCCTATGACCGGCTGGAGTTCTTTTACATTGTGCTTGGTTCTGTTACAGCAACTGAAGGAGTCACGTTAAAGCTTAAACAGTTACAGGTTTATTAAAGAAGCTTATAAATCATATGGTTGCAATGGCTATTGCTCTATTTCTTAACTGCTAGCAAATATAGATCTTAAAAAATGGTTACAAAGAAAATAAAGATAGAAAATAGAAATAATGGTACCCAGTGACAGCTTAATCTTTAAAGAGCTCTAAGTCTATGTGTACACTTAAGACAAAGGACACATCCAGGTACAATTTTTCCCCCTTCTGTGCCTCTCGACTCCAGCGTATCAGGCCAGGGCCAGACCCTCAATTCCTAGGAAAGACGAATACGAGGTGGGCGTCCCCGTGGAACCTCGGGAGGCCAATCACCTAACCCGACCAGCAGATAGATGGTAGATTGATGCTCAGAGTAAGTGTGCTGCTGGACCCATCTTTATACCCATAGGGGCCCGTATCCTCTTTCTTATCTAAAATGCCAAATTGTGTTGGTCTGTCTTTGTGACGCCAGTTCTTACAAGCGAGTTTCAACTTAATTTACACTTGCAAGAGAGATAACTAAATTGTGAGTACTGGACATTCTTTACTGGGAGGGAGATTTCTCCCCCCGTGGACGAGTGTGTGATCGTATCAATATAGGTGCCAGCCAAGGCAGTTCTCGCAGCCTTGAGGTCAGCGATTGGCGTATCTCTGTTTACAGCCATCCAGGGTCACTGTAAGCTGGCATATCCGGGCCTCCTGTCAAGGCTTCAAAGACTATGCTGATTTTACTGCTCTGTGTGTGCCCTGTGTGCTCCAGGCAAGCAAGATGGATGTTACAGGTGGGGATTCCTGTCTGGCTACAGCTGGCAACAGGGTTTGTTCCAGGAATTGGTTCCTGGGTGAGTGTGTCTGTTGTGGGGTGTGTGGTTGGTGGTGAGTATGTGTTGCAGGTTGGGGGTCTGTCTGTAAGCAAGGAAGATTCACTGTTCACTGGCTTCAGCTGTAGGCTGGTGTAATTCTGATGAAATGGATAGTGTTACAGTGCCATGAAGCTGGAGAAGTGGGCCAGCTATTTCTACCCTGAGAAGAGAAAAGTCAGTAGCTTTGCTCATGAAGCACTTCTTGGCCTTGGGTTTTTGTTTGATTCTCAGCTACATCCAGCTCTGGCAAAGCCTCTTTCTGTGCCTGGCGGCGGAACCTGAGAGCAGTTGCGTATGCGTTAAGCACGTCTGACATCCTTCGCTGGGAAATCAGAACATATTAACTACAAATCTCTTCTGCCAAATGTTTGTTCGCTTTAATAAATTATGCCAGCAAATAAATAGATGCTAAATTACATCGTGGTCTGGCTAGAACTTTTATCTTGCCTGTCAGGACTGCGTAATATTTATGATCGCCTGCTTCAGATCCTCTAAGGGAAAGTAAGCACATGGCTGCCGCACTCAATGGCGATGCTCCCAGCTCTTGTTTGATTTTGCATTTGATCAATGCCCAATAAATCTGTAATCTCTCACGCCTATACGTCTTGGGGTAATGTACCCTGGGAGTGCTCTAATTGGAGGCAGAGCTTGTCAGAGAATCACATGGCAGCAGAAGGGGGAGCCTGCCTTTCCAATGCCACATCGATGGCAATTAGCATTTCTGTTTTGACATCTTCTCGGTGCCACTTGCAGATCACAAACAAAGGCCCTGATTCAGGAAAGTGCTGCAATAGGCCCTAGGCAGGTGCTGCCTTTAATGGGGGATGCTTTCCTGAAACAGGGCCTCTAGACAAAATGTAGTGTGTTAGTATTGTATAAGAATATAAATTGAATGTTTAATGACTTGCTTATACGTTCTGTATGCTTCTATTTCTCCCCATTTCTCATGATTAGACACTGTCTGCATTGCAAACTAAGTTGTGTCATCTAGTAACCATGCAATTCTTTGTCTGAAATGCTGCAAAATTATTTGGGGTGAGTGGGGTGAATGTGTGTAAGTGTGAAGACATTACAAATGCCTAGATGGTCAAGAAGAAGTGGGAACCTTCAAGATTGCCAGGAAACATCCACTGTGCCCGTGGCCACATTAAATTAGCAGAATTAACAGAACCACGAAGACTGGCGGATCCCCAAAGAACGAGACACAACAAGAGATAACAATGGGAAACTGACAATAGCCATCCGAGAATAACTGTGGAAAATCCTGAGAGTGACACCTTTTAAGGATGAACGATTGCAGCATGACACCATAGACTCAAATAGGAACTTACAGGTATAAAGTGGGGGGCTTTTGTCATTAGACTCTGGGTTTTGTCCTGCAAGCCACACCTTAGAGGAGCCCCAGTCGTGATCAATCGACCCCGACCCTTCACTCAGTCTTGCCTGGTCAGTAAGACTGACTTGAGCCACGACAGACCCATAACTATAAATCATCTGCAAGATGTGTGTGTGTGTGTGTATTTGTGAGAATGCATATGCTGTTTTTCATATACTTTTAATAAATGTGGCACATTGCCTTTTCCCCCGAAAAAGATCCTGCATGCTTCTTAGAAGCATAACAGGTCAGCAACCCAAAGGTGCAGCAGGTGGGACTGCCATAAAGCCAGGCTGGTGTACACTGTACACTGTCATTGTCAGGGGCGTATTTATTGCTTTGACAGTGCTGGACCTATACCTGGTGCTGCCCCACATTGAACTGTGAGCTAATCCCTTCCTGACCAAGCCCCACTGGAGTGAAGTGTCTTGCAGCAGCCTGAATACTACACAGGAGAAGACACACAAAGCTGTGTGACTGTGCTTGGTTTCAGTTTCCTTTTCATTACTGTTCCACAGGAAAGGAACATCCTCAAGGTACAATCAGGCAAGGACTACAGGGCGATGTCTACACTCCCGACTTCTTGCGTGAGAAATATGTAAATGAGGCTAAGCGTGGAATATCGCCGAGCCTCATTTGCATACCTAATGAGCCACCATTTTTGAAGAAGAGGCTCTTGCGCCAGAAGGAGCTGTCTACACTGCCCCTTCTTGCATAAGAAAAACACTCTTGCAAAATGCTGCTACGCTGATTATTTTCAGGAATAATGGCATTGTGGAAGAGGGGTTTTCTTGTGCAAGAAGGGGCAGTTTAGACAGCTCCTTCTGGTGCAAGAGCCTTTTCTGCAAAAATGGCGGCTCATTAAGTATGCAAATGAGGCTCGGCGATATTCCACTCTTAGCCTCATTTGCATATTTCTCGCACAAGAAGTCGCGAGTGTAGACATAGCCAAGATGTCCTGGAAAGGGGAAGCTGTGGAATAAAATGGGGGAGCCATTTAAAGGAGGTACATAAGGGGATTTCACTCCTGCAGCACACACCCAAAAAAATCCACCACCCTTTAAAAGCAAAGTGCGACAAAGCATTTAAATAATCCGTTAAACAGAGCACGTCCCAGCTCACTGTTTAATGTAGCTTGAGGATGATTGGCAAGGCCATCTCCATTTGAAGGCTTTTTCCCTATGTCAGCTTTGTTGCTTATGAAACGTTCCCCCCTCTTTAAGAACAGGTTAGATAGACATCTGTCAGGGATGGTGTAGACGGAGCTTGGTCCTGCCTTGAGGGCGGGGGGCTGGACTCGATGACCTCTCGAGGTCCCTTCAAGTCCTACTATTCTATGATTCTATAGATCTTCAGCAGGGTTTGAAGCTTGGCCCTTTAACGTCGCTGCTCAACTCTGTACCACATGTGGAGGAGCAATCACATGAGTGGGTGGTGGCGGTAGGCTTTTAACCTCTTGGTGGACCAGCCCCTAGCAAGGAGCATGGGATAAATGTTGCTAATGTGGGTAACACAAGGAAACTGGGCTGGTTAGCACAGTGTGAAGAAAGGAAGGAGATAGATCGACTGATTTGATCGATCTGCTTTCCTTGGTTAATGCTCCATCAATCTTGACCAAAATGATCTCAACCTTAGATGATGGATGAATCAAACCATTTTATCAGCACCTAATTTACTTCCTTCCATCTCTTTAATCTGAAACAATACCTGTCTTGGATAAAATGGATTAAGTGGCCGTAGTTTCAGATGAACAGGAGATAACCTGTTGCTCCAAGCAGAGAGATTTACCGTTTGGGTACAGCTAATAGAATTTACTTTCCTGGTGGACTGTTCTCTGCACCGGGACATTGCCTACATTGAGAAGAATAGATTTTATTATTTTACAGATTTCAAAGGTGATTTATGTGTTTGTTTTGTTGCAATAAACTTGGTTCAATAAAATGATAATTGTTCTTAATGCCTTAAATTAATTATAGTCATTTTTGTTGCCCCTCTGCATCTCTGATGCATCTCCGTGGGTCTCCATGGCAACCCATCTTACCAAAGTGAACATGTACAATCAGCATTTCCTTGGGTCTGTTGAAACATTTACATCTCTCAAGTCATCTGTTGCCCTCTTCTCCGACCAAAGGGGCTCTCAATGGCAAAAGTGGCCCAGAGCAAACTGGGATGAAGGGGAAACTCCACTGGAATCTGGAGACAGAGTGAATGGAAGGAAAGATGGTCTTGAGGTTCAGACAGAGACTGGGAAAGGCCTGATTTCTAATCTTGACCTGCCACATGAATTGGAGTGAGTCACTTCCCTCTCTGTGCCTCGGTTTCCCCATCTGTAGAATGGGGTGTGTGTGTGTGTGTGGGGGGGGGGGGAACACAATATTGTTCTACCTTACTAAGATGCGGTTGGGAGGCTCAGTTCATTCATGTTTTCAAAGTGTTTTGAGATCCTTCAGTGAAAGGGGAAAAATCATTTCAGTTCCACTCTTTATAAGGGCTTAATTCTTTATGATACAGAGTGCCCTCAATCTCCCACACTAAAGGCAATGGAGTGCAGGGTTCTCAGCACTTTGGCAGCCCGAACCCTACAAAGAGGAAAGGTTACAGGGGACCATTGGACTGGAGATGCTGTGAGAATAGCCCTGGCTAGATGGCAGCATTTCCACGCCTGCTCCTGACTGGAGCGGAGAAGTGCAGACACAGCTGGCAAAACGGGGTGGGAGGCATATGGTTCCTGAACTTCTCCACACCTAGCTGGAAAGGCTGGGTTTAGGGGTCCAATGAGGGTCCTCTCTTATTTGAGTGGGGCTGGGCCGCCCAGCCTTAAATCAAATAACGATCCCACCTCTCCATGAGGATGAGATGAACTGCCTCACCGGTTACATGTCTTCACCATTCTGCACTCAGGAAACCAATGGGAACTTGGAGGTGAGCTTGGATAGAGAGATTCTGCCGAGTGCATTTGTTCCTTAAATTACAATCTGCTCCATTATGATCTTCCTTGGCCAAATCTTTGAACTTCCCTCCCAGGAGTGTGCAATATTGATTGCTGCCTGTATCAATTCCCTTCAGGGAGAATGGGGAGCATTGCAAACAATAACAGGCTAGACTCACAGCTGGTGTGAAACATAGTAACACCCGTGCCTTGACTAGAGCTCTGCCCATTGATACCAGCTAATATACTATTAATACTATACTGCTGCAGTTGACTGTGACTCATGTCTCTTATTTGATCAACACCCCAGAAACCTGTTATCTCTTGAATCCACGCATTTGTGTTTAGTGCATTGAAGGAGAGATTTAATTAGACTGGAAACTAGGTGTTCCGTCTACACGTGACTTTGAATCGTGTATTTTCTCCAGCGAGTGGTGAGGTGTTGCATTGCAGGAGGAAGATTCCAGCTCATTCAGGGGCACACTGAACATTTACTTGTGTCTCCCTCATACCTCGCTTGAGAGGCAATTTGCCTGACACTAAGACGATGGGCAAAGGCAATAGGCTAGACAGGGAGTGCAGGTGCAAATTTGGGACAATGCCGTACGGGAATGAGATATAGGCAGCAGTCACTCAGTACAGCTCCTGGCATAGGTCCTGGCAGCGTGGTGGGCCATGGGAAAACTTCTGGCTCATGAGTAGAACCCTGCAAGTCCATGGATATCTACTTTATATCTGCGGAGATGAATGTGGATATCCGGGGCTCCTATTTTTGTGGCTGCAGATGTGGGTGTGGATACAAAATTCTGTATCTGCGCAGGGCGCTGCTCATGAGAACCCTAGCGAGGAAACACACTGTAACTCGGCAGCATCTGTGATTCCATTCCCGAGGCAGCCTGGAGTTTTATTCTAGTGGCTCCCAGACCCGCTGTTTTAATTGTGGCTTCCAGCGGAAAGTCAGGCTGACCTGAGCAGGCAGGTGAGAGAGAATTTCCTGCTGCGCTCCTCCGCTCACACAGTGCTGGGAAACAGGGACAGACGACAGACCTATCAGGGGCAGAGATGTAGCTTACTGTGCTGTTGGGAAAGGCATGCCAAGCAGGGCTCCCTGTGGCTGGCATAGTGGCACACTGGAGTGACAAGTAGTGCCATGTATGCAGCATTAACTTATGGCTGAGACACATCCCAATCAGCCAGGGAGCAGCAGCCATGGATGCAGGAAAAAGGAGTGAGGAGGGTACTGAAGCAGCTCCAGGCTTCTCACCCACTGTGGCTCTGCCTGGGTCCTGGCTGCCAGACCATGCTCAGGAGCCCTGCTGCTAGCTAGTGTCCTGGATATAAGGGCCAAGGTCTTGGTTGCTCGCCTCACTGCCATTGCCTGGGATCCCAAACCTGCCTGTCTGCTTCTGCTCACCAGCTACCAGGCTCCACTCCTGGCCATGGTCCGGGGCTTGCCAGCCGCACCCCAGCCTGGGGCAGTGAGGGGTGTGGACAGAGGTAAGGGGGCTGCAGCTCAGCACCCCACCCTAGAAATTATTCCAGCGTCACTGGCCGCAGCTGGCATGCCACACGCAGAGATGCAGAACCTGCGCAGGCACACCTTGCCTCATACATCACCTGGCCAATGAGCGCCTGCAAACCAGGCTTGCAAACTCTTTCAGCCCCCAGGAAGCCCTAGGGACCCTGTTGTACAGGTCAGATTAGATGATCACAATGGTCCCTTCCAGCCTCCGATAACAGGTTCATTCTTCCCCTCCTGTACAGGGAGACCAGTTCCCCGACCTCTCTTCCAGGAGAGTGCGAAACGCAGTCTGGCAATGCTAACTGCAGGGCCTTCCTTCAGATGCCGGCAGATGGCACTGTTTGACCAATCTGCACGCACCGCCCCAGCAGCTAATCCCTTAGTGGAGGAAATTTGCCTTTATCAAATTAGTGGGCACCCAGACCTCAACAGAGAACAGAGAGATGACGGTTGCTCTGGTCGAATATAGGGCCTGGGATGCTAAGAAAAGAGAGAGATGACAACAAGCAGGGGATGGAGTGGTCTGGTGAGCCCCAGAGACCAAAGTCCTGTGGTGACAATGGAACCAGCTAAGGATCGCTGATGAAACCAAGGACACACAGGGCATGTTTGCAGATGTTGAGTCAGGAAACTCAGTGTCCAGACACACATGACAAGCCTGCCCCCTCCCTCCGAGCTCCCCAGGAGAACTCCGTTCAGTTCCTAGCTCTTCCACACACTCCCTGGGTGACCTTGGGACAATTCCTCCAGGTCAGGTTTTTCAAAAGTGCCCGGAACTGCTGGATGCAGGAAAAGCTGGCCTCTATTATTCTGGATTATGAGCACTTGAAAATCTGGCTCCTGATCTCTCTGTGCCTCAGCTCCCCATCTGTAAAAAGGAGAAAGTTTTTTCCCCCCACTCTGTCTGCCTCGGCTGTGTTGAATGTAAACTCTTCAAAGACGGGAATTGTTTCTTACTCTGTGTTTGTCCAGCATCACACCCTGGAGCCCACACCTTGGCTGGAGCGTTTAGATGCACTGGTAAAACAGTCAAGGAGAAGAATTTGGTGGATACCTTGGGGAGAGGGAGACTGGGGAAAGGGCAGTAGGAGTCTCACAGGCATGACAAGATTTCCACTCACAAACATGACAGTGAGCCAAGACCTCCTTGCCTCCATCTGCTACTTGAGTCGAGTGGGCTGAGAGGTTTGTCATGCATAATTTACAGACTGACTGCAGCAATGCCACCAACTCAGCTTTGGAAAGTTAATAAGGAGGAAGGAAATGTTGTTATTTTGGACTCTTCTCTAAGGCTTTGGTCAGGAGCCTTAAAAGAAATGGACCTTAAATTAATAAGCTGGAAAGAAATGAACACAATACAATACTTTATGCATCCACCTTAGCAAACTTCTCTGCTATAATTCAGCTCTGATGAGAGCAGCCAAGGAAGCGGTGGCGTAAGCTACAGTGTAGGAGAGGAAGGTTGTGCTAGTGATTAGGGTGTTAGTCTGGAACTTACTTCAGAGACAGGAATTCATTTCCCTGATCTGCCACAGACTTCTTGGGTCACCTTGGGCAAATCACATAGGATACATCTACACAATACGCTTATTTCAAAATAAGCTATTCTGGAAGAAATATTCCGAAATAGCCTATTTCGAAGTAGCACGTCTACACTACAGGGAAGCCGCAAAATTAGTCTGAGGCAGGCTTCCCAAATGTAGATGTTCTACCTTGATATAGAGCCCCAGAAAGCACTGGGGACTAATTACTTTGAATGGCCCTGGGGAGGAGCTATTTCAAAATAGCAGCAGTGGAGCATCCATACTACTGGAATAGGCATTATTCCTTGTGGAATGAGATTTACAGAAGTCGGAATAAGCCGCCCGTTATTTCAAATTTATTTTGAAATAACGAAATTAATGTGTAAACACTTGCACTGTTATTTCGGAATAACAGCCGTTATTCCAATATAATGCTCTGGTGTAGATGCACACTTAATGTCTCTGTGCCTCAGTTCCCCATCTCTATAATGGGGAGAACTGCATTGCTCTCGCTCAGTGGGGTATGGAGAGGCTAAATACGTTAAAGGGGGTGAGAAGCTCAGCTTTACATTTATTTGGCCAGATAAGGAACTGAGATAGACAGGGCTCAAGACATTGGTGTGCCATCTGTCCCAACTCATCTGAGCTTCCACCTTTTAAGCTCATGGCACATGTGGTTTGCAAGGTGGGTGGGTATGAATTGTGACTTTAGGACCAAATGGTATTCTGGAGTGTCAACTTGCTAGCATAAACTTTGTGACCAGACCTGATTTGTTTCTAAACTGTCACTTATTCACCCTAAATACACCAGGTTTCTCAGATCATAGAATCATAGAACTCTGGAACTGGAAGGGACTTCAAGAGGTCATGAAGTCCAGTCCCCTGCACTCACAGCAGGACCAAGCACCAGTCTAGACCATCCCTGATAGGTGTTTGTCTAACCTGCTCTTAAATAGCTCCAGTGATTGAGATTCCACAACCTCCCTAGGCAATTTATTCCAGGGTTTAACTACCCCGAAAGGAAGTTTTTCCTAATGTTCAACCTAAACCTCCCTTGTTGCAATTTAAGCCCATTGCTTCTTGTCTTCTCCTCAGAGGTAAAGGAGAATATTTTTTCTCACTTCTCCTTTTAACAGCATTTTAGAGACTTGAAAGTTGATATGTCTCCTCTCAGTCTTCTCTTTTCCAGACTAAACAAATCCAATTCTTTCAGTCTCCGCTCATAGGTCATATTTTCTAGACCTTTTATCATTTTCATTGCTCTTCTTCTTCTTGAACTTCTCCAATTTCTCCACACTTTTTCTGAAACGTGGCACCCAGAAGTGGACACAGTACTCCAGTTGAGGCCTAATCAGCACAGAGCAGAGCAGAAGAATGACTGCTCGTGTCTTGCTTACAACACTCCTGTTAATGTATCCCAGGATGATGCATGCTTTTTTTGTAACAGTGTCACACTGTTGACTCATAGTTAGCCTGTGGTCCACAATGACCACTAGATCCTTTGGAGAAAGGCACAATATAAAATGGAAGAAATCAAGTAAACAAAAATCCCAGCGTGGTCATGCTCTCATCTGATCTGCCAAAGGACTAGAGCTTGACTGCTTTACGTAAAGTTTTTGGAAAGCTCTTGCTATAAGTGTGGCTGCTTTGGGGTAGAAGATCACACAGACAGAAGGTGGGTTTTTTTGTGTCACTTGGAAGCAGGGTTGCAGAGTCAGTTGCTTTGTGCATGTGTCACTGGGGCAGCAGGGCCTAGAGATCAGAGTGCCATTTTCAGGCCTCCCTGGGTGGGGAAGACGGAACCAACTAAAATGCTTTTTTTTAAAATTCCTTTGGTGGAGGGCCAAGGATTCCTTCTCGGAGTGAAGATATCTTGGCTCTGTTCTGACCCTAACAATGCACACTAACAAATTGGCACATACTTGGTTTGTCTTTTGACGCTGTTTGTCTCTGAAGATATTCATTGTTGCCATGGAAACTGACTCATGAAAGAACCCTGATGCTCTTCCAGGGACATATTATAAAAAAAGAACATGGTTTCTTATAAGGAATTTCATCCTAGTGGAAGGTGCAGAGTGACAGCACTGGAGCCAGGATTCCTTAGACATGACAAAGTTGGGCCACAGGTCTGATGTAAGTTGGCGATTCCTGTGTTCCTAGTTGAGTAAGGGTATGCCTACACTTGCACCCTAGTTCGAACTAGGGATGCAAATGCAGGCATTCGAAATAGTCAATGAAGCAGGGATTTAAATATCCCGTGCTTCATTAGCATGATCTCGCCGGCGCGTTACTCCGAATGCCAGCTGTTTTGAAAATGAAAGTGCGTGCCGGGACGTGTTAGTTCGAACCAAACCCCTTGGTTCGAACTAACGTTACTCCTCATTTTTTGAATTTTTAAAATATTTAAATCCCCGCTTCACTGACTATTTCGAATGTCTGCATTTGCATCCCCAGTTCGAACGAGGGTGCAAGTGTAGACATGCCCTAAAAGAAGATGCACTCCACTCTTTGTAATATGAATGTCTAATTCTGGAATATCAAGGCTTCTCTAGTTATTAAAAAAAATAAAATAAGAGAGTCACTCACTGGAAACTGAATCCACTTTGCAAAGCCCCTCCTGGAAAAGTAGGTTATTTTTAAAGCAACTGAAGTACTGTAGGATTTCAGCCTCAGTGCTCTGCAACTTGTGCCTTGGTAATATTCACAAGGTATAAATCATTTACACTAGCATCTCAATAGGCTGCTTGCCTCACTACATTTAGAAAAAGAAAAAGGAACCAAAAAAAACCTTTCCAGAGAATGGGAAGACAGCAGATTCTCTGTGAAGAAGTCAACTGTTTCTGGCACCATTATAATTTAAAAACAAATGGATACGGCATAATTGCAAATGTCTGGATTATTTCCCCCTGAGAAGAATCATCTCAAAGGCTTGCATGGTTGGGCGTGGTATAATAGGATGGACGGTTTCTTTTGCCAAGTTGCTCCTGCAATTATTTTGAGTGTTATTTTGCATCGTAAGTCTTCTGTTTTTTATTGATGGATACAAATCTCACCGGAGGCTTTTACGATTCTGTCTCCAGACTTTTTAAAGTCTAGATTTTATCATGGTTGGAGAGGGGTTGGAGGCAGCCCAAGAGTTTGGCACTGGCTGAGATATAGGCAGCACAAACTGCGGGCACTCCATCTTCCCTAGGGAGTTTCAGGGGCCTTTGGAATAGATGCTCCATTGGAGAAAATATGGTTCTTTGCCCGTAGAATTCGAAAGGGCAAAGAATAGTTGCCAATGCTCATTTCCTGTTGGGAATGTTGATGCCTCTGGCTATGTCTACACTGCAGGCTTTTTGCACAAGAAGCTTTTTGCGGAAGAGATCTTCCTAAAAAACTTCTTGCGCAAAAGCGCGTCCGTACTGGGGGCAGAGTGTTGCTGCCTTGGAGCATGGGGAGGTACTTGAGGGTGGTTCAGGCCACGCTGCTGCCAGCTGGAGCCATGTGGTCTCCTCCCTCCCTGCTGTTCCCGGGGCTGGAGAGACTTGGACTGTGCAGCCTCTTCCCTCCCCACTGCTCTGGGGATGCTGGAGTGCATGTGCTCTTCCCTTCCCCATAGTGGGAGTGGGACCTCACCAAAGGGGGCAGGGCTGCCTTCCCCAGCCCCAGCTGCACCAATCACCCATGCTGATTTTGCAATCTGGGCTCATTTGGCCTCTAAGCTGAGGTTGACGAGCCTTTCGTTCAACCCAAAGCTCAGGCTGGTACCTTTCATCAACACAAAATTCTATTTAAAGAGCAAGGAGGGAAAAAAAAATCAGAAAACCAAAATGGAAACACCTTGAAATCAGTGCAGCTAAGATATAAACTAAGAAGAAGCAGTTGGCAGGATCCATTCAATGATGCATGTATCTTGTTGCTTGACACTCATCTTAAAGGGATCTTCAGAGCTACTCACTTCCTTTAAAACAGCCTACAGTGAAACTGATGACATGCCTGCTCTAACAGTACCCTTTGGGGAGATTCCATGTTCAGTCCCACAGTCCATCTCTCTTATTCTCACTTCCTTTTTCCTCTCTGTCAGCATTTCAGCTGTCGGGCCCTATCCGCTAATGCACACATAGATGCTTTCTGGTGATGTCATTCATCATTCATAACAACTTGCCCACAGTAACAGGCTTGTTAATTTGATTATGCAAATTTCCTGTGAGTTACCAGAGCTATTGAAACAGCAAAATGCATTGGAATTTAATTCAAAAATATTCTCATCTTAAGATTCATTTGCTTGCAACTTTCTCCTTGATCTGAAAAACTTTGGAAGATGTTTAATTTTCTCAACTTGACCAGGCTAAATTTTCTTCTGCGACCACTGGAGAATGACCACGAGAAGGAAACCTTAATGTTTAAGAGCCTTATTGTTTATTAATGGATATAATTAAATGGATCTCACTGAAAAGAAAGCGGCATGAAGTCTGAGAGTATGTTCATGTGGCCCATTTACTTGTCTAAATACTGCACTCAAATTAATAAAGGAATTGATATAGACAATGGCTAATGTCTGGAAATTGCACTTGAGATGGTAATGAAGATACAACAGTGGTTGTTAATAACTGTAAATTTTAATCATGTTTTTTTAGTAATCTAGATGAAAATAACCAGCTCAGACATTTCTGATATGCAGCCTCTGTGCAGACGTGCTAGGAAGTCATATTGAGTACTCTGTGCTAGAACTATAGAGATAGGCACCGTGGAAATATCTACAATATGCAGACAGATAGACAGGATTGTGTTCCCCAAGGAAAAACCGAGGCAGACATAGGAATCAGCTGAACTCCTGTCCTCCCAGATTAAAATAACAGCTCAGTGTGTGACTGTGTAATGAGTGCAGGCAGCATTACATGGCTTTATAAGATTTGGAAATTGGACACTTGCTTAGGTCCCATCTAGTTTATCCTTTGATAGTATTGGGCTGTGGCCTAATCGATATTCTCTAAGGCTACGTCTACATTGGCATGATTTTGCACAAGAATTCTTTTGTGGAAGAGTTCTTGTGCAAAAACTCTTCCAGAAGAGAGTGTCTACACTGGCATGTGCCTTTGCGCAAGAGATGTGCTTTTGCACAAGAGCATCCGTGCCAGTGTTGTTATCTATCAGCCCTGTGCTTTTGGGAGCCAGGGAGTGACATTCATGGAAAACCATCCTCCTCTTTCCCCTAAGCCTTTGCTGGAATCAGAAAAAGCAATGAAAAGGCCAGGGAAGACACACCTAAACTAATTAAGGAAACACCCCAGCCTCATCTGCATTGAAGATAGAACTCATTAGCATACAGAATAGAGACCAGCTCTTCCAAGGCAGGAACTGCAGTGAACTATGGGATACCGAAAGCAGAGAAGCACTGCCTGATGGGAAATCTCTACTCCAGATGCTAATGAACCCACAGGCCTGCTCACACCCAAATTAGTCATTATCAGACCAATTCTAGTAACGATCCTATTGACATCTAAAATACTGAAACTGCCTAGTTGCATTGTGAGCTCGTTCAAGGAACATCACCCATAACCAGGGGCGATCAGTCTCTATTGTCTCTCCTCTTTCTCTTTGAACTATCCCTATAAAAACTCCTATCCTTGCCCCAAGAAAAACTGTTCTGATACCTGGATTTAAACTGCATCAGTTCCATTGAGACTTCTTCATCTCCTGTCTGATCGCGCTGGGGGCTCTGTTCTGCTTGTCTCCTGCTCTCTGGAACACTGGCTACCCTCATCACCTGGGATCCCTGATCAGTGCAAGCTCCGTGGAGTGGTGAGGTCTCTCTCTCTCTCTCTCTCCCTCCCATCAACTATCTCTCTAAGCATAGCCTCCTGACCCTGCCCTATGTAAACTGTTATATGGTTACCTAACATTTGTAATCAGTTTCAATTTAGATTTAATATTGTAACTTTTTGATATCTATTCACTACTCAGAAATAAATAATATTCATTGTTAACCTGGTTGCTTCTCTCTCTTTCTTTCTCTTTCGCTCACTCTTCCTTAAGGGGTGTTGTTTTGGATTCCCCATTCGCTCTACAACAACGCTTCTTGTACCCATGCTAAAGATCCCTGTAGTGCCCAAAATCCTGTGGGGTTTGCTCATCGTGTGGTTTTACCAATGAATGACTGGTGTGAAAGTGGGGATAGGGGGTGCTGAACCTGGGGACTTATGAGGATGGCAGCTTAAAGTGCTCATAGACTCATAGGCTGTGTCTACACTGCACCCCTTTTCCGGAAAAGGGATGCAGATGAGACAAGTCGGAATTGCAAATGAAGCGGGGGATTTAAATATCCCCCGCTTCATTTATATAAACATGGCTGCCGTTTTTTTCCGGCTCGGGGCTTTGCCAGAGAAAAGCGCCAGTCTAGACGGGATCTTTTGGAAAATAAAGCATTTTCCGAAAGATCCCTTATTCCTCTTAAAATCAGGAATAGGGGATCTTTCGGAAAATGCTTTATTTTCTGAAAGATCCCGTCTAGACTGTCGCTTTTCTCCGGCAAAGCTCCGAGCCGGAAAAAACCGGCAGCCATGTTTATACAAATGAAGCGGGGGATATTTAAATCCCCCGCTTCATTTGCAATTCCGACTTGTCTCATCTGCATCCCTTTTCTGGAAAAGGGGTGCAGTGTAGACACAGCTATAGACTTTAAGGTCAGAAGGGACCATTATGATCATCTAGTGCTGTTTAATCCAGCCCACTGAGTCCAAAGGCACATGAGGGTGCAGTGTGGCATTGCTGTTAAACCCAGCCAGCTGAGTCCAGGGACATATGAGGGCATCAGCTTGTGAGTGCTGATTACCCAGTCCTCTCAGACATGCTCTGTTAGTGGGTGTGAGTATCTGGGTGTGTTGCTAAGGTGGTAAGAACCCCATCCCGAGGAAACTAGTTCCTGCAGGAGAGCTCCAGTGGGAGGGGGAATTGGCAGCAGGGGGAATTCAGCTCCATATGAGAGCACAAGTGAACACAAACAGCACACTGATAGAATGGTTAACCTTCCCCGAGTCCCATAAGAGTAACCCTGATAAATGAGCATACCCCAGAGTATTGGGCAAATCTGGTAACAGTGTAGACACTCTCTTGCGCAAGAAAGCTCTAATGGCCATTTTAATCATAGGGCTTTCTTGGCAAGAAATTCATGTTGCCTGTCTACACTGGCCTCTTGCGCAAGAACAATTGTGCAAGAGGCTTATTCCTGAGCGGGAGCATCAAAGTTCTTGCGCGAGCAGCACTGATTTCATACATTACAGCGTCAGTGTTCTTGCGCAAGAACTCGCGGCCAGTGTAGACACAGCCTAAGACTTTGTCCTGTCGGGTTTTAGAAGTCTGAAGGGATATGACTACAGCATCCTCTTGGGAAGCTATTCCACATTGTGATAGATCCTACTTTCAGGAAGCTTTTCATTATATCCACTCTAAACTTCCTCTCTCTCACTTTCACCTCACTATTCCCACTTATACACAGGAACACAGGAAAGATCAGACCATTCTTGACTTAGATGGTGGTGTAAGAAACCCTGCAGGGGGAAATTTTACTTTAGCCCCATCCATTAGAGGTTGTTTAATGCACTATGGCCTAATGGACAGAGTCCTGGACTGGGACTCAGGAGACTTGGATTCCATTGCCAGCTGGCTCAGCATTGGTCTGCTGAGTATCCTTGGGCAAGTCACTTCCCCTTTCTGTGTCTCAGTTTCCCCACCTGTAAAAATGGGGTAATGATGCCACTCCCTCCTTTTTAAAGCATTGTGAGATGTGCTCATGCAAATGCTGCAGGAGAATACAGCATCCTGAAGTATGTGAATTTATGTCCATTATAATGTTTTCCTGTCCTGTCTAATGCAACTGTGGATGTTCTCACATTAGCCATAAAAATCTCTCCTTTTATGAGTCCTACCACATCTGTCTCAATGGCATCTTGCGCAAGTGTGTCCCACTGGCTAGCTTAGCTCTATGCCATCAAACACTTCTTTGAAGCAATTTTAAATTGCCTTCTGGCTCCTGCATTAGGAGAAAAGGTAGAGGGAAACTCCTGGCCCTTCATTATAGCTCTCCCATGTCTCCTTTACTTCTCCACTGTCAATGTTTCATGTGTAACACACTCATTCCCATGAACCCCTTTTGGCGAGCTCACCTTTGACTTTCAAGATCCTGTTGTGTGACTCAGCTAGCCTGGCTGCCCATTTGCTGTGTAGGCCAGACTATGTGAGGTTTGAATTGCTCTGTTGCATTCTGCAGCATGCTACAGATGATCACAATGGTCCCTTCTAGTCTTACAACCTATGCATCTATTGAATGGTCACAACAACGGTAAGCAAATGGTGAAACTGAAACTAAGGGATGAACACAGTAAAGGTTGGAGCAAAGGATTAACATGTTTTCTTGGTCTATAAAGTGCTACCAGACCATTTGTTGTTTTTTTAAGTGTATCCTGTACAGATTAACTCGGCTACCTCCCCAATGAGGAGTTAAGGCTGCAAGTCACCTTCTAAGTAGGAGGATGAAGAGCTGTTCCATGGGGTGTAATTGTTAGGGGCACTGGGCCTGGTTCCAGGACTTTGCTTAGCTCAGAAATGCAATGCAATTCACATAGCCTTTCTTTTCTGCACCATCTCAGAAGGCAATTTCTTGCATCAAGCCTGAAAGACAATCATGGCATCTCTCTCTCTCTCTGTGATTCTGAGCATAGGAGAGGGAATTAAGCTTTAGAAATGGATGAGCCTTCTGAGCAGAGGCACCCAAGGGCTCAGGAAAAGAGGGGGGAAATTCTGCGGCAAACGATAAGCTAAGGTGGCAATCGCAGAGCAGACTGAGGTGCAGGGGGGCCGGCCTCAGCACTCAGAGCCTTGTGGAGGTGCCTACGGGGGCAATGAAAAGTCCCTGAGCTCCTCTAGGCATTCAGAGCTCTGCCAATGCCTCATTCTGCCGTGCCCCCCAGGTTGCGAGCCATTCGTAGGCAGGGGCTGGGAGGCAGCGCTCAGGGCTGGAGACTAAATCTGTCCACCCCTCCCTAGGGATAGAAATTCTGCAGAGACTTGGCCCCCCGGGAGTGAGGCCTAGGTATTTATTTGGCTTGCAGTGATCCCAGACAGACCAGAGACATGCTGTGTTGTCTCCATGGCAACTGCAGCTCAGCAGCAAGTAGGGACGGTCTCTCTCAGAGTAACTCAGAGTGGCTGCGTTAGTATAACTGCCCCGGTGTAGACAGGCCTGCTCACTGTTTGTGCTGGTTTTCAAACCCCTAGTGCCGAGAGCAGCTGTGCCTGTCTACACACATGCGTGAAAGCAGAGCCAAACAGATCCAGGAAAGGCAAAGCTAGACCTTCCCTGACAGGGATTTCCTCAACAAGTCAACCTTCCTTGGAGGCCTATCAAGAACTTAACTACCCTTAGGCTGTGTCTAGACTGGCCAGTTTTTCCGGAAAATCAGCCGCTTTTCTGGAAAAACTTGCCAGCTATCTAAACCGGCCGCTTGAATTTCTGCAAAAGCACTGATTTCCTACTGTAAGGAATCAGTGCTTTTTGTGGAGATACTATGCTGCTTCCGTTCGGGCAAAAGTCCCTTTTGCGCAAAACTTTTGCGCAAAAAGGCCAGTGTAGACAGCTGAGATTTGTTTTCCGCAAAAAAGCCCCGATCGCGAAAATGGCAATCGGGGCTTTTTTGCGGAAAAGCGTGTCTAGATTGGCCAGGGACGCTTTTCCGCAAAAAGTACTTTTGCGGAAAAGCGTCCGTGCCAATCTAGACGCTCTGTTCCGAAAATGCTTTTAACAGAAAACTTTTCTGTTAAAAGCATTTCCGGAAAATCATGCCAGTCTAGACGTAGCCTTAGAGTTAGAATTTGTCCTCCCATTGAACCTACATCCCTCTTCCTGTACATTAAACCCATTACTACTTGGCCTACTTTCAGCACACATGGAGAACAATTGATCCCCAACCTTTCTAACAGCCCTTAACTTATCTGAAGACTACTATCAGGTCTTTTTTCCCCTCAAGGCTAACCATGACCTGTTTTTAAACTTTTTCCTCATCGGTCACGTTTGCTGAAGTTTGGTCATTTTTGTTGCTCTCCTCTGGACTCTGTCCAAGTTGTTCACATCTTTCTTTAAATGCAGCCCCTTAAACTCAACATGGTACTTCATCTGAGGCCTCACCAATGCCAAATGGAGCAGGACAATGACATCCCATGTCTTACACATGACCCTCCTTTTAATATGCCCCAGAACATTAGCCTTTTCTGCAACGTTTGATTCATGTTCAATTTGTGATGCTTTCTAACAGCTGAATCCTTTTCTGCAGTATTACCACCTACCCATCTACTCCTTATTTTGTAGTTGTGCACTTGATTTTTTCCTCCCACTGCTCTTGTCTTTACTGAATTTAATCTTGTTGAATTTAGATCAATTCTTCACCCTGTCAAGATCATTTTGAATTCTAATCCTGTCCTCCAAAACACTTGCAACCCCTCTAATTTTATGTCATGTGCAAATTTTATAAGCATAGTTTCCACTCCACTCTCCAAATCATTAATGAAAATATTGAATTGTACTAGAACCAGGATATTTGCCTGTGGAATACCACTAGTTACATTCTCCCAGTCGGAGAGCAAATCTTTGATAGATTCATACTCTTTGAATATGGGTCAGGTGTGCACCCAGCTTCTAGTAATTTCATCAAGGCCACATTTTCTTCGTGTACTCATGAGAATGTCATGTGGAAGTGGGAACTGTGTCAAAAACCTTATTAAAATCAACATATATCATGTACACTGCTTTCCCGCGATCCGCTAGGCTAGTAGCCTTGTCAAAGAAGGAAATTAGGTTGGTCTGGCATGATTTGTTCTTGACAAATTCAGGCTGTCTATAACTTATCACTGTAGTATCCCCTGGGTGCTTACAATTATTGTTTAATATTCTACTATATTTCCAAGTACCAATGTTAATCTGACTGGTCTATAATTCCCTGGGTCCTCTTTGTTTCCTTTTTTTAAAGCTAGTGTGGCAGGGTCAGTCCCACTCCTGGGTCCCAGATCCCTGGTCAGTCCACTATTCCAGAGTTTAGATATTGTGGACTTAGCCCCCCTGCCCTTGCTAGGGTTGGGCTTTGGTTTTTCCGCTAAAGGGTGTGGGGCAGATGCCCTGTGGTCAACCTGGGCTGGCCAACCAGTCCTCCCCAACTACCGGCTGGAGTTTCAGGCTACTGGGGGGAAGGGAACCCAAACACTCCCTGTCAGAGCCAAGCCCCTCTCCTTCCCCTGTGGTCTCTGGCAAGGCTAATGTTGACGTCTTCAAATTCTCTGCCTTTCCTTATCAGTTACAAGTTCCTCTCAAAACTCCTCTTCCACTCTCTCCCCAGCCCCTAAGCAGGGAAGGCTTTTTAAAAAGGCCCAGTGGCTGCCTGAAGTCAAATCACCTGGCCCTTAATTGATTTATAGCAGGCCTGCCCCAGCTGCTTGCATTCTGCCCTTAATAGCCTCAGGTTAGCTGCTCCTGGCTGCCCCAAAGTAACCCTCTCTTTCATCTAGCCCCCTAACCTGCCCCATCACAATAGGTACAGGTACCAGTGTTCCCTGTAAGCTGAGTGTTTGGGAAGCCACACTGAAGAGATTCACATACTGCCCAGCTGATTAGCAGAATGCCCACAGTTGGCAGCATGTGTTTCTACTGATGGTGCATAATTTATTCTGCACATGGATGGACAAAATGAGAGGGAACATTGATAGGTACTATATTTTCTCCTCTCCAGGCCTTTGGACTTCACTTGAAGATAATCGCCAATGGTTCTGACATTCCTTGAGCCAGTTCTTTTAGTTACTGTAGGATGAATTACATCAAGGTCTGCTGTCATGAAAATATATGGCTTATTCTTAAACTGTTCTTCCCTATTCTGGGTTGTGTTTCTTCCCTGTCAGTCTTCTTGGTGTCATTCGTAAATAGTTTTCCTTCCCTGCTGACTGGTCAATGTGTGAACGGAGCTACCTTGCAGATGCAATGAAGGCCCAAGACTGGAACACTGACCTTTCATGTTCAGCCAGACAGGTGTAATTTTTGGTGGGACTGGACAGTTATCTGCCAGCCAGAACCCCCTCTCCTATTTTTTTCTGTTTTGGATAGAATGTTGGAGGAAGAGAAGAGAAGGGCTTTGCCCTGACATCTGTCCCTCCACCAGTGTTCATCGGGGAGGACATAATCAGCAAAGACAAGAGGAACAAGAGGGTAAAAGGGGAAGGACAATAGTGACACCTAATAAAGATAAGCTCATCTGAAGAAGTAGGTTTTGCTCACAAAAGCTTATGATACTATATACAGGCAGTCCCCGGGTTACGTACAAGATAGGGACTGTAGGTTTGTTCTTAAGTTGAATTTGTATGTAAGTCGGAACTGGCGTCCAGATTCAGCCGCTGTTGAAACTGACCAGCGGCTGACTACAGGAAGCCCGAGGCAGAGCTGCTCTGCCCCGGGCTTCCTGGAATCAGCCGCTGATCAGTTTCAACAGCGGCTGAATCTGGACGCCTGGGACAGAGCAGCTGGGGTGCTGCCGGGTAGGTCCCCACAGCGCCTCACCTTGGCGCTGCGGGGACCAACCCGGCAGCACCCCAGCTGCTCTACCCCAGGTGTTCCCAAGTCAGCTGCTGCTGAAACTGATCAGCGGCTGATTCCAGGAAGCCCGGGGCAGAGCTGCTCTGCCCCAGGCTTCCTGGAATCAGCCGCTGATCAGTTTCAACAGTGGCTGAATCTGGACACCTGGGAAAAAGTAGCTGGGGCGCTGCCGGGTTGGTCCCGCAGCGCCGCTCCTCGGGGCTACTGGACCAACCCAGCAGCACTCCAGCTGCTCTGCCCCAGGCGTCCCAAAGTCAGCTGCTGCTGAAACTGACCAGCGGCTGACTACAGGAAGCCCAGGTGTAGGCGAGAAAAGCCTGGTATGCTGGGGGGGGGGGGCGCACTAGCTGCGCCCCCCCAGCAGAGCAGGGATATGCGGAGCAAAGCCGCGGAGGATGCGGGCAGTGGGACCGCGGCACCCTCCCCCCAGGAGACCAGGCTTTTCTCGCAGCGGAGACCAGGCTTTTCTCGCCAGGGAGACGTGGAGCGGCTTTTCTCGCCGCGGCTTTGCCCCCCAGACCAGGGAGACGCGGAGCGGCTTTTCTCGCCACGGAAGACGCGAGCGGTGGGACTGCCCACGTCCTCCACAGCGAGAAAAGCCTGGTCTGCTGGGGAGGGGGAGGGAGTGCTCACTAGCTGCGCCCCCTCCCCCAGCAGACCAGGGAGACACGGAGCAGCTTTTCTCGACGCGGAGGACGCGGGCCGCGGGACCGCGGCACGTCTGGGCAGTCCCGCCGCCCGCGACCTCCGCGGCAAGAAAAGCCCCGTTCGTATGTAGGGATCCGACGTAAGGCGGATCCACGTAAGTCAGGGACTGCCTGTATATATATATATATATATATATGTGTGTGTGTGTGTGTGTGTGTGTTGTTAGTCTCTAAGGTGCCACAGGACTACTCATTGTTTTTAAAGTTACAGACTAACACAGTTACCCCTCTGAGACTAATAAAGATAATGTGATTCATTTTACTCTGCTATTTATTTAAGAGCATTTCCACAAGGGCAAGCCCAAAAGAGCCTAGGAAAGGGAAGGAAGGCCTGGCTGACAAAAGGAAGGGTACACAAGCACTCCAGGTTATAGAGGCAATTTCTAGCAAAAGGCTCAAGTAACATTAACTTGTTTTACACTGACAACCTGATTAATCAGTTTTATAGTGACAGCGTGCTGTGTGCTGCAATGCTGCCTAATGGGGGAAGTTGTCACCAAAAATACTTTATAGTTTTCCTATTTTCCATCACAAATCAACA
Organism: Pelodiscus sinensis; assembly: GCF_049634645.1. Lineage (NCBI taxonomy): Eukaryota > Metazoa > Chordata > Testudines > Trionychidae > Pelodiscus > Pelodiscus sinensis. The sequence continues at coordinate 7,204,705 of NC_134736.1, forward strand.
GCAGAAAAAAAAATCCCAAGGACAGCTCAGCAACATGAGAAGCGGTGATAATTAAAACGCATTCCAACAAAATTAGACAGCATTCAGTGCTGTCACGCTATTAGGAGGTATTGCACTCAGAGAAAGAAACAATCAGGCTGTTCTCTTTGTCAGTAATTATGCATCTTAGCTCCTTCAAGAAACCCAGCTTTGCACCTGCATAAAGTTCACGGTAAGATCTAGTAGTTATTGGATCAGGCACTTTTTGGGCTTTCTGCTTTTCTTCCCTGCTAGCTTGCAATGAATGGCACCTCTGCTATTACCTGATCATTGCTGGATTTGTCTCAGTTGCCTGCAGATAACAGAGGGAAGTAAAAATTCCTGTTTTATAATGTTGGACCCAGCAGAAGCTGAGCACATTTGGGTTCAGAGCCATATTCTGCTCCAGTGAAATCAATGGGAGGCTTTCAAATGATTTACCAAGTGCATGGAGCACATTTGATATTTGAGGGATGGGAATTATCAGGGGTTGTTTAATAGAATAATAGAAATATGGGCTGAAAAGCACCTCCTGAGGATTAAGCATACCTAGGCCATGGAGAAGTTTGTTTTCCTTTTCATTGGAATAATACATAGAACTTTACAAATTTTGATTTCCCAAATAGAATAATATCCATTCAAATCCATTCCCCAAAATCATTGAGACCTGTCCACGTGCATGTATGTGACAAAACCTTGAACCTGGCATCGACTTGCTCACTGGTGATCTGTGGGATGCGGAGGAAATAGCCAGTATGATAATATATTTATTTATTTATTTATTTATTTATTACTGGAACTGGTTATAACGAGCTATAAAGTGATCTTGGCAGTGTCAGCACCAAGGCTGCTGAGGGAAGGGGAGTCAAGTGGTATGGGAGAAAGTGAAAAATGATGGTAACAGGAATTTCCCTGTAGCACGTTTGTATCTAATAGCAGCTATGTGCCTTTTTCTTGCTCAGATTTGGAGTTGCTCTGTAATCAATGATGAATACTGTATGTTTCCTGTCTGACTGCTATACAGATGCATCCAGCCCCCGTAGGGAAAAGGAACTTTATCTGGGGATATGTTTCAGAATAAACATTTCAAAGGTTTACTAGTCTACCAGGGAGGGAGTGCAAACCTCTGTGTTACACTTCACCTGAGGAGACAAGGAAAACCAGAGCCTTGGGTTCTGAGGATCCTGATTAAAAGCATTGCTGGGAACGGAAGACTGGTGAGGAAATTACCTTGTACAAAGGCTATAGCTTGTTAAATTAGGTCCCAGTTATTAGAAAACCTGTGTTTACTTTTGTTTGTTACTTTCTACCTTTATTCCTTTGCCTTGGTATTATTTAACCTATGCCCCTTTGTCACTTCTGCCAATAGGGGAGGGGGAGCAAAGGGGCAATTCCCGCACGGCCTGGCAATTCCAAGGTGCCTGGGACTCCTGGCTGTGCTTTTGCCACTTCAACACTGGCAGTGGCTGGATCCCCAGGCCCTTTAAATTGCTGCAGGAGCGCAGTGCTGCAGGCTCCATGTGGCTCTGAGGGTTGTGGGGGCCACCATGCTCTGGGTGGCGTAGAGGGCTGGCTGCTTCTGCCTCCTACCACCAGAGGCCTCTTCCAGGAGGGTGTAGCCAGGGCCCTCTTTCACCTTGCCCCCTTTGTTAATAAACTTGTTCTGTTTTTACTGTAAGACAACTCGGTGCTGTGCTTGAAGGGATAGATATGTTTACCCCAGTCAAGTTAATAAACTACAATGTACTGATTCTCTTTAAAAGAATAGCTTAGTTACTCCCTGCTGTGAATGCGCAGAGGTAGGTGCTCTACATTGCAGAGAAATGTATAACTTGGAAGGTTAGAGTTCACTGATTGTTACTTGTGGGTCAATAACTGGGCTGAGAGCCCTGAGGAGTTTGTCATGGAGGAGGACAGAGACTATGTCTTCACTATGAAGAAGATTGACGCTGCCGTGATTGATGCTCCGGAGTTCAATTTAGCAGGTCTAGTAAAGACCTGCTAAATCAAACTCAGAGTGTGCCCCTGTCAGAGCCAGTATTCCTGCTCCTCATGATGACTAAGGGAAGCTGACAGGAGCATTTGCTCCCATTGACCTCCCACTGTGGAGACCACACAGAAACTTGAATTAATGTAGGTGGACTCTAGCTATGAAATTAACAAAGGACTGAATTGCTCTGTATCTGATAGGGTACCAGGATGGAGTCAGTCAATCTGGATTCAGTTCCTGACTCTTTTGCAAATGTTGTATGTAACTTTGGATAAGTCACCTGGTCTCTCTGTGCCTCAGTTTCTCTTTTGTAAAATGGATACCAATCCCTATGTCTGTTTTGTCTATTTAGATTGTTATCTTTTCAGGGCTGGGATTGTCCCTTGCCATAGGTATGTATAGCATCTAGCACAATGGAGCCCTGACCTTGGTGGGGGCATCTAGACATTACTACAATGCAAATAAGGACAAGAAAGAGAGTGATTTCTTAAGAAGTGGTTCTTTCTGGCCCATAGCGTTCTAGCTATGGGGCTTGATGAACCTGATAAACCTAAGTGGGAGTTTATGAAAGCTGTGAAGTTTTGAGCTTGAGAATGAACACACAGGCCTCTAAGGCAGAAGGAACCTGTTATATATGGGAGAAAATGAAAAATGATTGTAATAGTCATTTTCCTGTATCACTTTAATCTCTCATTGCATCTGTGTTGTTTCCTCCTGCACAGCGCGAATATTTGTGCCAGAGCCGACTGTGATCTCCGACAGGCTGAGAAGCGCCGTGCTTAATTTACAGACTAGATAAAAAAGAACGAAAAGAAAACAAACAGAACAATTGAGGGGATTCCAGAGTGCAAACGCATGTGTTGGCGTCTGGTCTATTAGTTCATTTCCCTACAGCACTGGTGCATATTTCATTATCTATCATCAAGCGGTGACAAGTCTCCTTCACTCCTCAGGGACTGGATCACGTGTCCAACCCAGGAGAGCTTTCCCTGGATTCGTTCTGCCTGAGCTTTGTTATTAGATGCGACAATTGCAGAGAAGAAGAAAACCAGGAAGGGAAGCTGCTGTCACTTGGACATACAATTATGTTGATCAAATACACTGGTGCTGAATAGCCTTTACTATAGTAAACATATTGATCTCTCCTGTCTCAAGGGAGGGAAACGCCAACAGCAGTGGCACTAATCTATAATGCTGAGGACAGGGGAATGCTTTAAGGTCTGTTTTTTTCAGTTCTCCTTTGCTCAGCTCAAAAGGGATGTTGCTTGGATTAAGACCATCAGATGGGTCCCAGCTCTGCACGCATGTAGGTGGTAAGGGTGTGATGAATATCTGGGCTTCCAGTGGATGTTTCTGTTGGTTTTACTGTTTGATCTAGAGACAAAAGCTCCGTCTACACTTGGGGCCTGATTCCCAGACAAACTAGGGCTAGCTTGAAGAGAGCTAGTATGTTAAAAATATGAGTATAGCTCTGATAGTCTGAATCTCATGGGTATATACTCAGCATGGCTGGCCTGGGATACAGTTTGCCCTGCCCAGATGTAGATCATACTCCCCACCCAGGGGTGAGGGCTGGTCAGAACTAGGGCCTGCTCTAGGTTTTTTGCTGTCCCAAGCAAAGCAATTTTTGGCTGCCCCACCCTCTCCTTTTTGTTGGCTTTTACACGTTTGCACTTCGCAATTTTTTTTGTTTTGTTTTGGTGACAGAGACAAGATTTCTAGCTCATACAAAGCTTGTTTACAAGAGTGGGAAATGTACCTTAAATCTATACTTTATTGTTCTTATAGAAATAGGCTACTTTTAATTGTGGTTTGAATGCATGAAAAACTATTAACACAAATAGTTTATATTTCCTTAACTAAGTACCAAAAATAGAAGGAAGAACTTGTGCTACATCTACAACTCAAATAATTTATGGCTATACTTAATCATTCTTCAAACCAATTACAATCAGCTAACAATACCACTCTGTTTAAACATACTTGTCAACCAATTATGATAACTATAGCACATAAGACATCTAAGCGACATCAATAAATAGTTGTATTGTTAAACTAGATTTGTTTTGGAATGCAGTGGCTCCTTGTGTAGCTCTAACACATCTATGTTATCAGATAAACTGAGATCAGTGGGTGTGCATGTGCACATTATTTTTGTGTGTCCATCTTTTTAGTAGCCGTTACATATTCAAGTTTATGAGGTGTTAGAGGGAGTGGAGAGTTGTATGTACCCAATACAACTATATATGGAATGAAGCTTGCCTTAGAGACATCAAACACAAAAGTTTACCCAGATCCACAAAGTTTAATTCTTCAAAGAAATATCTATGAAACAGCATGTGTGGTTCTTTGAAGAGTGTAGAACAGTTAATATTGTGTGTGTGTGTGTGTGTGTGTGTGTGTGTGTGTGTGTGTGTGTGTGCGCGCGTGCGTGCTGGATCCTTGTTTGGTTCTACTTCTACTACAAACATGAACAAGAGAAATATACTAGGAACAGACTTCAAAGTGTCCGTGGGGTTGAGGCTGTAGGGGGCTGGGATCTGGGGGGAAAAGCCGGGAGCTGGGCCAATGGGCTCAGTGTTTGTAGGTTTGCCAGCTGTCTGGTATTTTCTGATTTTTTTACCGGACAGGAAGCGAAAATACTGGACAACCCTAGGCGGAAAGGGGGCATCTTACCTGGGATTTCCATATGATGTAGGCGGAGCGGCGGCTGATGGCTTCGAGTGGAGAGGCTCTTGGAGGAGGTAGCGGCCTCCAGGGAGGAGCAGGACTAGGAGACAGGGGTGGCCAGCAGGCTCCGGGCCCAGGTGCACATGGTGCCAGTGCTGGTTGTGTCTCCCACGGCCCATAAATCGGCAGAGTGGGGCAGGGCGGGGCTAGGCGTTGCCAGGGGAGGGGAGGAGCAGGGAAGGAGATGGGGGCAGCCAGTAGGCTCCGGAGCGTATTGGGCCACGGGGCGTGGCCCCTTTAAATCGGCAGGGCGGGGCTAGGCTTTGCCGGGAGTGGGGAGGAGCAGGATGGAGAGGAGATGGGGGCAGCCAGCAGGCTCTGGGGAGCATTGGGCCGCGGCCCTTTAAATCAGCAGGGCGGGTTGGGGTGGGGCAGGGCTAGGTGTTACCGGGGGTGGGGAGGCGCAGGAGAGGAGACAGGGCGGCCAGCATGCTCTGGGGCGCATTGGTGCTGCCAGATGGCTACGCTCAGCCGCGGTGTATCCCGGCATATCCCGGCCGTGGCCCTTTAAATCAGCAGGGCGGGCTGGGGTGGGGCAGGGCTAGGTGTTACCGGGGGTGGGGAGGCGCAGGAGGGGAGACAGGGCGGCCAGCATGCTCTGGGGCGCATTGGTGCTCCCAGATGGCTACGCTCAGCCGCGGTGTATCCCGGCATATCCCGGCCGCGGCCCTTTAAATCGGCAGGGTGGGGCAAGGTGTTGCCAGGGCCGCCCCTGGCAAAGTGCCACCCCAAGCACCTGCCTGATTTGCTGAAACCTAGAGCCAGCCCTGGTCAGAACAGACCAGTGGGTGGAAGAAGGGAAGTTAAAAGTAGAGTATATGGAAGGAGATGAAGAAGAGAATGCAGAAGGACGGAAAGAATAGCCTATATGTATGTTAGATGCAGGCATGGGGCAAAATGCTGTGAGAATGGAAAATAAGGGTTTGTCTAACCCTGCAATCAACCCCCCACAGCAGGCCCATGTCCACAGGCTGGGCTGTGGGACTGTAAAATTGTGATGTAGGTGTTCAGGCTGGAGCCCTGTTCAGGGTGGAAAGTATATCCCACATCCCTGGCTGCAGCTTAAGAACATAAGAACGGCCGTACTGGGTCAGACCAAAGGTCCATCTAGCCCAGTATCCTGTCTGCTGACAGTGGCCAGCACCAGGTGCCCCAGAGAGGGTGGACCGAAGACAATGATCAAGCGATTTGTCTCCTGCTGTCCCTCTCCAGCCTCTGACAAACAGAGGCCAAGGACACCATTTCTATCTGCTGGCTAATATCCTTTTATGGACCTAACCTCCATGAAATTATCTAGCTTCTCTTTAAACTCTGTTATAGTCCTAGCTAGCTTGAGCCTAAGCCAGCTGACACAGGCCAGCTGATGGCAGCTAATGGTAGACAGACTTTCAGAGACACACAGGCTACGTCTAGACTCCAAGCCTCTTTTGAAAGAGGCTTTTTCGAAAGAAACTTTCAAAAAAGCCTCTTTTGAAAACGAGCATCTAGACTACAATCAGTACTTTCAAAAAAGCAAGCTGCTTTTTTGAAAGAGAGCACCAGGCAGTCTGGATGCTCTCTTTCGAAAAAGCACAGTTTGCATTACACGGTGCCTTTTTTTGAAAGAGCACTTTTGAAAAAAGGCGTTATTCCTCATCAAACAAGGTTTACCACTGTCAAAAAACCTGCCACGTTCTTTTGATTTACTTTCGAAAGAACGTGGCAGCAGTCTAGATGCAGGGGAAGTTTTTTCGAAAAAAAGCCACTCTTTTTTTCCGAAAAAAGCCTGTAGTCTAGATACACCCATAGAGAGGGACAACTGGAACAGGAGAAACTTGGCTAAACTGAGACACTGGAGATGACAGGAAATTTAGCTCTTGATCCTGCAAGGCCTTCCAAGTCTGGGTCCATCTTTGAGGTCCCAATCCAGCAAAGCACTAATCTGCGTTCATTCCATTCTCCCCCGTTCCATATTTGCCTTGCTTCCCCAGTGCCAGCCGCCCACACCAGACAGAGAGACAGACTCACAGACCAGACCCACAGCTGGTGTACATTGGTGCTGATTTATACCAGCTGAGATTCTGGGCCCGGGTGGCAGATTTATTTCAGAGATGAAAGAGTGTGAATATTACTCAAATAAAAACAAATTAGGCAAAACATGTCAGCTTCAGAGGCAGAGCTAAACCGATTCTGCAGCCACAGAGAATATATTTACTCTTGCATATGGGAAGCTGATTCTTCTGACAGCCTAAAGAGAATGTGTTTCTCTTTTCATGTTAGCTGCCTGTGTCTTTTGCTGATTATTTCCAGGTATCCTGGTTGTGCAATCATAACAGCCTCCATCCTCGAAGTCACACTCGGCTTCAGTTTTGCATTAGGTGTCATTCGGGGACGATGAGACATTTCCATACACTCCCTTCTTGGCATGAAAGCGTCACGGCTTCAAGCTTCACCACAGGCTATCAGGGATGTGTCCATCTGGGGCCGCAATGCAATGAGTGGATGGACATGTGGGGTGGGGAATGTCCTTAAGCAGGCTCACTGTTGGGGGAGAGGAGACAAAAGGGGCAATTAACCTAGGTTACGTCTAAACTGCAGGCTTTTGCCAGCATAGAGTATGCTAATGAAGCACTTATTAGCATTTGTTGCGTTGTCATTTGCATATTTCTGCCGATGCTGTTTGCGCAAGAGGTTTTTGCACAAGACCAAGCAGTGTAGATGGGTCCGTTTTGCGCAACCCCCCCCTTTTGTGCAAGATCCTTTATGTCTCAAAAAAGGAGGTATACAGAATCTTGTGCAAAAGGGTTTTTTGCCCAACATGGACCCATCTACACTGCTTGTTTTTGCACAAAAACCTCTTGTGCAAAAAGCATCGGCAGAGAATATGCAAATGACAGTGTGGCAAATGATAATGAGTGCTTCATTAGCATACTCTATGCCGGCAAAAGCCTGCAGTAGACGTAGCCCCAGGCTCCCGGCTGCTGCCACTGCTACAGAGGCAGCTGTGGTGGCTGGAGCCCTGAGACCTTTAAATCACGACTTGAGGGCCGGGTAGTGCGCTCCAGGCATCTCTGAGGGCTGCCAGGGTGGATGGAAGGGCCTCAGCACAGCACGCTCCAGGTGGCTGCCCCCTGCCCTTCCCACCTTGCCCCTTTCAGGAGTGCAAAGCCAGCCCCCTTTCTCTGCACCTTTCCCAGGAGCTCGGCAAACCTCTTGGCCTCCGTCTTTAAGGGGTTGTGGGCATCCTCATGAGGGGAATGAAAGGATGGATTTCCTTTTATTTATCACCCTCCCATAAGGGCTGAAACTGGTGAGGTGGGAGGTGCACCCTGGCTTTAGTGGACTCCATTATAGTCAGGGTTTATAATTTGGTTCCATGGTTCTCAGCACCCCCACTACAAAAATGGTTCCAGGGTCTCTGTCATCTCCCCCCTCCCCTACCCCAGCTAGTGGCTTTCCCAAGTATCACATGCCATGCTCAGAAAAAAAAATCTAGGGATGTGGGTGAGGTGAAAAAGGCATGCTGTGCCATCAAGCTGGCTAAGGCCCCTGAAGCATGGGAGAGGGCGTGCAGCGGGGGGCAGGAGAGGATCTGGGAAAAATTAAAGAGAAGCAGAATGGCTTGGTGGATAAGACACTGAAGTGGGAATCAATGGCTGTGGTTCTGTCCCCAGTTTCTGCCACTAAATTACTGTATGACCTTGGACAATTACTTGGGACTTTTCAGCTTGGAAAAATGATGACTAAGGGAGGATATGATAGAGGTCTATAAAATCATGACTGCTGCAGAGAAAGTAAATAGAAAATGTTATTTACTTGTTCCCATAACACAAGAACTATGGGGTCACCAAATGAAATTAATAGGTAGCAGGTTTAAAACAAACAAAAGGAAGGTTTTCTTCACACAATGCACAGTCAACCTGTGGAACTCCTTGCCAGAGGATGTTGAAGACCAGGATTTCAGCAGTGTTAAAAAAGAACTAGATAGATTCATGGAGGTTAAGTCCATCAATGTCTATTAGTCAGGATGGGCAGGAATGATGTTCTTAAACTCTGTTTTTAGGGGCTGGGAATGGGCAACAAGGGATGAATCACTTGCTAATTCTCTGTTTGGTTCATTCTCTGTGGGGGCATCTGGCATTGGCCACTGTTGGAAGACAGGATACTGGATTAGATGGACCTTTGGTGTTACCCAATACGGCTGTTCTTATGTTCTTAAGTCTCTTCACCTGATTAGACCTTTGTTTCCACATCCACAATGTGTTTGTCTTGACTATTTAGAGTGTAAGCTGTTTTGTGCAGGGACTCACTTTCATTATATGCATGTACAGCACCTAGCACAACGTGGCCCTGATTTCAGATGCAATCCCTAGGTCTAGGTGCTATTCATATAACTAAATAAATGAATAAGCCCCAAAATAAAACATGTATATTTGACAATTCACCTACATGTTGTTTGTCTCAGATACTTAGACTGTGAGTTCTTTGGAGCAGAGGCTTCATATGGTGCTTGGAGCACAAGAGTTCTGGCCATGATGGGGAACTTTGCAAAATACTGTAATACAAATAAACAGTGCATCCTAGGTTTAAATTATTTTCCAGGTGGACCCCCCCCCCCCCCCCGCACCATTTAACTGTTTCCTTTGGGTCGGTCAGTGATTGATATAGTAATCAAAAATTCAAAAAAGTACCGGTGTCGGTATGCGTTGAGTTGAACCTTGTTGGGATGGGTTGGCCATAACCGCAGCCTTTCATTTTGTGAAATAATAGCCCACAGTAGCCATCGGCCTCCATTAAAGATAAAGGCAAATTGGAGGCTGCCCAGAAAAGTGAATGGCCTGAGTGAAGGGGTTCGTTGGGCATTGTTGGACCAAAGGTGTGTGTGGGGGTGGTAAAAAGAGGTCAGACAGCGCACAGAAAAAAACACAGCCTGGACATACACTGTGTATGACCCTCAGAGAAGTCTAGAAAGGGGATTTCTGTATCTGGTGCTGGCTAAAGAGATGTGAGCCAACGTTCCCTCTAATTTTTTTCCATCTATGTGCAGAATACATTTTGTTATGTACACCAAGGCAAATAAGGATGTGCACCACCAATCAAAACACATGCTGATGGCTAAGGAGGCTCTGCTAATCAGCTGGGCAGCATTTGAATCAATCCTGAGAGGCCGACCAAGCACTTGATCACAGAAGTGTTCCCTGTAAGATAAGAATCGGTCTTCTCTTGTTTGGCTCACCCTGTGTTCAGGGAAACAGGACTTAGTTCATTCTTTGTCGATAAACAAGATTGCATGAAAGAAAATTCCTGACTCAGTCAGCACATTACTTCTCTTAACTGGAACAACCTACAACTCAGATTTGACTGGCTTCTCGGTTCAGAAGGGGCAACAGTACATATAAGCTGCCATAAAGAAGGGGGCTGTCTTCTAGACTCTACTCTCCAGATTCTTCTGACTTTGGAGAATACCACAAAGTGCCTGACTCATTTTCTCTTCTGAGCACTCAGGAAATTCAAGCAGCAGTTAATCAAAAAGGATTTTCATTAAAAGAAAAAAATGGCCTCTCTAGAATTTTTTTTTTATCCTGATTGAGGTAAATACCTAGGCAGGATGTGGAGAATGGAAGATGACTCCTTCTTACTCTAAGCTGTGTCTGATTTAACTGGAAATGAAACTTCAGCTTTTTTTTCTCCCCAAACCACTAATGCTTCTAAAGCTGTGAGGTGGGGATGGAGTATGTGTTAAATCAATTCCTCCGGAGCTGTATACATGCCAAAAATCAGGAAGAAGATAAAACAACTCACACATTCCGGAGTCGTTTCCTAATCAGGTTACTTAGCACTTTTGCTTTGAGGGAAAGCCAGGAAAATACCAGATTATCCCCAAGTCTGGGGGAGGGGAGAGCACTGGCAATGGAAACAGACACCCCCAGGGACAGGAAGGCTCCTCTGATCAGTTCCCCATTTTCCAGTGCTTCGCCCCCTCAAGATGCAGCAGTCAGAAAAGCATCAGAACAGTTTCTAGCGGTTTCATCTGCCTCTTGCCTCAACAATGAACAAAAAGGTTCCTGTCAAGTGGGATTTCTTAGTTCTCCAGATTTCTGTGTAACGCAAGCGCTTACCAGAGAGACAAAACTATGAACTGGAGAGGTGGAAGGGGGGTGGGAGGAGAGGAGCAAGTGCAACGAACAAGCAAAGTGAGGACTATCATCAATGTTGGACTATCTGGCTTAGGCCAAGCAAGCCACATTAATTTGTGTATTAACGTACACTCCATGGGTATGTCTAGACTACATGCCTCTGCCAACAGAGGCATGTAAAATAGACTACGCGACATAGTCAATGAAGTGGGGATTTAGATATCCCTGGCTTCATTAAAATAAAAATGGCCGCCATGCTGTGCTGGCTCAGCTGATCATTGGCACAGCGCAGCAGTCAAGACACGGATCCGTCAACAGGGGAAGCCTTTGTCGACCGCTCCTGTAAACCTCGTTCCACAAGGCATAAGGGAGCGGTCGACAAAGGCTTCCCCTGTCGAACTGACCCATGTCTTGACTGTCGCGCTGTGCCAACCATCTGCTGAGCCAGCACAGCGCGGCGGCCATTTTTATTTTAATGAAGCCGGGGATATTTAAATCCCCGCTTTATTGACTATGCCGCGTAGTCTATTTTACATGCCTCTGTCGGCAGAGGCATGTAATCTAGATATACCCCATGACTGAGAGCGGGACCCTATTGTGCTAGGCGCTGTACACACACATAACATGAGACAGCTTTTGCCCTAAGGACCTTGAAGTCCAAATAGACTAAAGCCAAGAGAGGAAATAGGCAGACAGAGGCTCAGTCACACGACAAATCTGTGATGGAACTAGGACTAGGGCCATGTCTCCTGAGTCCCAGTCTGGTGCCCTGGTTGTGGGCCACCATAGCCTGAATCCTGGTTGTAAGCACAGTATGTCATTACAGCCCCCATCCCATAGGATTGGGAAGGCCTGGAAGGATGAGGAGTTCAGATTCAGGGGGTAGGAGGCAGCAACAGGCCAAGATGCTGGAGTGGATTGAAGGAAACGGAGTGGGAGGGATCTGGGAGTAGAGATGGAGTGGGTGAGAACACCCAGGATAGGCACACAGAGGGACATGCGTGGGTCCGGGGCCAAGAATGCAAAAAAGGGGCTGCAGCTGCAACAGAGCAATTTAAGTCCTGAGAGTGGGAGTGAGACATTTGGGGAGTATTTGCTAATGGTTCATTCTCATGTATCACTTATTGTTAGTTTGCTTTAATGTGTTAATTAGACACGTACCCTGCACTGCACACATAGTGCATCATTAAGGAACCGGAGTTCTCACAGTGCATAACTTTGCAAGACAACACTGCCGTGTATTTTTTGTTTTGTTTTTTTGCTTCCCCCTCTCCTGTTTGGTGCCTGCCTGGCCCTAATGCCAAAAGTCAATACAGTGTCATGGGAGTAGCACCTGTGCCAGCCTTTGCATATTCAGATCCATTTGACGGAGTTAAACTTGCAGGGAGAGTTATCAAAGAGAAAGCTGCCATCATATGCCTTTGCAAAACTTTTGCAGAGAGCAGCCCTCTTTCCCCTCTCTTCTAAAGGAAATTGTTCAAAAACTCAAGTATGAAAAAGTAATTACATTCTTTCTTGTCTCCCTGCTATAAGCACATCTGGATAAGCTGGAGACTAGCCAGAGCTGAGACACTGGAATGATTAAAAAAAATGAAGTGATGGTCATTGCCTTTTTAAGAGCTAACTGTTTTGATTGCCCCTTACAAACAGCCCCCACGAAACCCCTCTTGATCTGTAGACAAGAGACCAATGTTTTTAAAGAGAGGCCTCTCACCATTTCCAGGCAAAACCACCATTTATTCAAGGGGTGGGTGCAGAGATCAAGTGGTCTAGGGAAAAAAAATACACATACCCAAGAAACAGGGCTCTGAATTTCTTCTGTATAACAGTTTTGCTCTGTGTTTTATATTCCAGCTCTCCCTGCTTTCCTCTTAACCCCTAGCCTCCCTCCCTGCTGTTCCCAGCCTTCTAGAACTGCCTCAGACCATCCCCTTCCTAACAACTTTTAGGCATTAGAGGAAGATTGAGATCTACATAAAAAACAAGGCTTCTGCACTCTCTGGCTGTGTCTACATTGCATGCTTCTTGCCAGCTGTCTACACTTCACGCGTGTTCTTGCTCAAGTAAATTTACAGTATAGCGTTGGAAAACAGGGCTTCTTCCAGAAGAGTTATTCTTCTCCCCACGAGGAGGAAAAAGCCCTCTTGTGCAAGAGCTCTTCCACAAAAGGGCAGTGTAGACAGGCAACATGAATTTCTTGTGCAAGAAGCCCCTCTGGTTAAAATGGCCATGAGAGCTTTCTTGCGGAAGAGAGCATCCACACTGCCATGGATGCTCTTGCACAAAAGCACATCTCTTGCACAAAAGCACATGGCAGTGTGGCCGTGCTCTTGTGGAAGATTTTTTGCACAAGAACTCTTCCGCAAAACAGTTCTTGCGCAAAAAACCTGCAGTGTAGACGTAGCCTCTCAGTTCTCATTTTGCAAGCTATTTCCTTTCCAGGAGTCTTCCTTGATACAGGTGGAAGAGGCGATGAGTTTATATGCTACAGGTGCTGAGTTAGGTAGAGTTGGAGTCATTATTTCCCTCTAGGCAAAAGAGACAAATGACACTTTCCCTCAAGGCTAGAGAGATACATTTATTTGGTTTTAAGGAAAGCATGTGGGGAAGATACTTTACCAGCCCCCCCCCAGCTGATGTAAATTGGGGTAGCTCCAATAACTTCCGCAGGCCACCCTGCTATGCACCCGCTGAGAATCTGTCCTTTGTGTTCTATTTTTCTCTTTTGAAAGATACATTCCCTAGGCAGCGGGTTTTTCTTTCAGCATTAATGCCTGGTGAGTTGCTACCTTGACGATGCCTTGTCTCTGGAAAGGCTTTCAGTTTAAATATTTAATTAGAGAATAATGTGAAGGAAAGAGGAAGAGAAAACAGATGGAGTGCGCGGCACAGAAGTAGGGCATGAAATCAAGTGATCTCTTGATGCAACCGCTCGGCAGGATTTGCAGCAGTGTCAGGAATCTCAAAGGAAACTTATCTGCCATTGCGAGATGACAGAAATGATTTGAGCCTCTCCATGTGATAACTGCATAGCAGCCATACATGGCAATAATTAGGTGTCTTAGTTCTGTCAAGTTTACACATGGTAGGTCAGGTCCATCAAAAGCGGGAAGGGAAAGAGGGGTGGCGATTCAAAAGGGCCTGGGAATCCCAGCTGCAGTACTAGCAGCAGCGGCACCGGGAGCCCTTTAAATCGCTGCTGGAGCACTGCTCCTGGTGACTTTGAGGGCTCCCTGGGGGACAGGAGAGGTGCACTGCAGCCTGGGTGGCTTAGGATTGGCTATTCCCAGCCCTACCATTTACTCCCAAAGTCCCACCAGTTCTGGAAGTGTGGAGCTGCCCCCGCACCTTGTCCAAAGGTCCAGTGAGGCTGTCAGCTCCCCTGTGGAGGGTACCTGTGCAGAGAGAAAGTGCAAAGTCCAAGTACCACTTAAATCTCATGTAGTCTCTCAAAATAGGACTTGCCTGGGGCATAGACACACTCTACCCTGTGTGTATCAACAAGGCAGCATGTAACCAGGCACACACAGTGCCATGTACCTTATAATTTACATCGTTCTACTTAGGGCTATGCCAACGCTACAAGGTTTTTGCGAAAACTGGCGGAACATCCACACTTCAAGTGTTTTTGCGGAAGAAAATCAACAGGACAGAGGGCTTTTGCTGGTAGAGTTATTCAGCTCCCCATGAGGAATAGCTCCTTTTTGCGCCACGGCTCTTGCACAAAAAGGCAGGTGTGGCCGCTCCGGAGGGGTTTTTGCGCAAGAAACCCCTATTGGCAAAAGCATAGGTGCTCTGATGGCCATTCTGTTAATGGCCATCAGCGCTTTCTTACACAAGAGTGTCCATGCAGTGTGGACGCTCTCTTGTGCAAAAGCCCATCGCTTTTGTGATGCGCTTTGAGGTCTGGATGCACTTTTGCGCAAGAAGTTTTTGCGTAAGAACTCTTCCGCAAAAAGCTTCTTGTGCAAAACCCCTGCAGTGTAGACAAAGCCTAGCGGAATGAGCTCATAACAGGGGCAGCAGCTTTGTAGAATTTTTGGTCCTGCTCCCTCCCTGTGACTCATTTTCCCCAGATGTAAAATGGGATATTGCCACTCACTTTCCTTTGTAAAGTGCCTTCAGGTAGATAGGTAAAAAGGCAGAAGGAGCATTGTTTACTTCAGAGGTGGCCAGCTTGTGACTCTGGATCCACCTGTGGCTCTTCTGAAGTCAATATGTGGCTCCTTGCTCAGGCAATGACTCCAGGGCTGCAGCTATAGGTGCCAAATTTCCAGTTTTCAACTCCTGGCTCCACCTTGTTCTCCAAGCATATTGCACCCTTGCTCCTTCCCTCCCCCACAGGGCCTCCTGAGTGCCATGAAACAGCTGATTGCAGTGGACAGGAGGCGTGAGGAAGGAAGAGGAGGTGCTGATCGGTGGGGCTGCTGGTGGGCAAAAGATGCTGGAGATGGGAGAGGAGGCATCTAATGGGGACTGCTCACAAATTCCTGTAGGTCTTTGGCAATGGACATTAGTAAACTGTGGCTCCTTCTCAGGCTCAGGTTAGCCACACCTGGTTTACTGCCTGGAACTGGACAGAGAACACCAACACAGCAGTCCTATTGTTTCCTTGCATTTCCCCCTCTACGCACATCTACCTGCTGTCTCCTGTCTGTCTTTGAGGCAGGGCCCTTCTTTGTGTTCTGTTTTTGCACAGCACGTGCACCATGGGTTGTGGGGAATCTAGGCATTGCCAAATTACGCATAATACCACACAGATAGAAGCAACTTTTTGTTAATTACTGAGCTGAATTTGAACCAGTGACCTAGAAGGGAAAAATTCTATTGCCCATTCTTGATACCTGGAGCCAGTTCAGACACAACTAAAGGCTTGCTACAGTCAAGGCCATGAAAGCCTTCCCAAATGCCTTTTAGAAGATCACAGTCCATTACCGCCACTAGTGTGCAGAATGGAGATGGCAAACAGATCCTATTGAGATTGAGAGTTGTGCCGTAATCCAGGGATGTTTTTCAAGCCTCTCCAAGTGTCAGAGTGCATTGACTGATGAGACATCTGCTCTATGATGTGCCATAACAAACAATTCATTACTGCAAAATGGACTTACGATCATTAGCCCAGGAGCTCTGAGTTTAATGTTGCATTCTGCAGTCTCACAAATCCAGCTTGGTGCCCAGGATTATCCATCACATTTTATATCAGTGGTGAAACCTGAAGTTAAAAGACAATGGATATTTAACGTGTTTAGCAATTTAGCTGACATATTTACTCTCTATGAACAAGCCCGCTTAGGAGACAAACACTCAAGCACCCAGACTGGTTATTAGAGATTAGTGCACAGAGCTGCATTGCCCAAGGAAACCAGTCTCCTCTGCAATGAATTTGTCCTTGTGCTTGCATCTGAAATTTTGAACATCGCTAAGTAGGTGCAGGGGGTTGCTTTCTGCAGGCATGGAGATGAGAGGGTCCCTCTGGTAGGGCCACTACCTGTAGTCTTCAGCCTTTATCAGCAGCTTGACCTCTGGAATAAGGAGATAAATATGGCTGTCCCAAGACTTGCCAGGTGGCATAGGGATTTTGGGTGTGATCCAATAAGCAATGTATGTTCCTAAACTCCCAATTTAGGTGCCTAATTCCCTGGATGTGGCACTGTTGCAATCAGTTTTGTTTTAACATTTTCTCTGACTTTTGTTTTTTTGGTTTTGTCAAAAAACTAAAAACTGACTTTTTTTCTTCCAGCTTTTGTCTGAAATGTTTCAGTTTTGGTCACTGAAAATAGAAGAATATTAAAAAAACAACAACAAAAAAACAACCCCCTCCCCAAACCCTGAACAATGTAGATTTTCTGTGAAAATTTATATTTTGCAACCCCTCTCCCCATACACACACTAATTTTCCATTTGAAAAAAGCCAACCACCACAATGGAAAATTTTCAGTTGTCTCTATACATGAAAACTTTTCCCAATGAAACAAAGCTTGCTAAGAACTGATTTTTGAGGTAGTTTGTGTTAATGAGAAGGAAAAAAGTTTTTTTTTTAAAAACCAGGGTACTACCTAAGAAGTCCAGTTTTTGCAAAACTACAGTAGAATTTTGAAGCAGCAGGTGGCTGTATTTAAAGGCCCTCTTTGAATTGTAGGATGATTGTCAAAAAATTATGTCTGACTTGGGGAACATTGAGAAAAAATAATTATTATTTGTAGCAAGAAAGTCCATTGTTACTTTTCTGCAATTTTCAACTTTCAGTTGCAAGGGATAAGGGTGGGGAGCTGGGGTTTCTATTGTTAAAATTGTAGTGGAAACTTAATATAGCAAATTTTCCCATGCAAATTTTAAAGCTATTGAATTTTTTTTTATTGTTTCTAAGTGGGATAATAAAAAATTACAAACCAAAATCTGAAACCAAACAACAACAACAACAACAACAACAAACAAAAATCAGTTTAGGCTGTTTTTGTTTTGATAATTTCAAAAGGTTTTGTTTTGATTTTGACCTTTTTTCATGTTGACAATTTTTTACCATAACAAGTTTAAATTTCAGAATGAAAAGTCATGTGGAATTAAAAAAAAATGATATGTTTCATTTTGAAAATGTTGAAACAAGAATGTTTTGACAACTTTAGAAATGTTTTTGTTCAAATCTAGAAATGTGTGGATCGTGATCCTATCCTAGGGAATGTTTCAGTTTTGAGGAATCTTTATTTTCTGATGAATACATTTGGTTGAAAAATTCCCAACCAGCCTGAGTTCTGTTTCCGAGAAGTCACTATTACTGGCAAGCGACACCTGCCATCTACTCCCTAGGGTAACATGCAGAATGTCACATTTAGACTCCTGCTTCACTTTACATGAGCAAAACTGCCACTATCCACATTAACAGGCAGCTCAGTGCTGCAGAGCAGCTGTTTCTTATGGTTTCCAGTTTGCACACCCTGCTCTGAATCAGTTAAAAAGCATCAGTTTGCTTGTGCCACTCCAGTGGCTCTGCTTGGAAGCAGCCTCATGATATTTTCTGAATCCAAGCACATCGGAATGCTCTAATATAATCACAGTCTTTGTGTGTTACTCAAGATCTGAACTAATCTGTGTCAGCATGAGATACAGTCACTGTTGAGTTTTAGAGGCTGTGATTTAATGTTAAGATGGGAACTAAACAACAGGCTGTAACTTGGCTTTAATGCGGCACATTCCTTGCAAGTACAGAAAATTACAGTTAAACTTCCCTTGTTAGGCAAAATAATATAATCCAGAGGGATTTACTGACCACAAGCTGGTCATGCCACCTCTTTCTATGCTTGTAAATTCCTAGTATTAAAAAAAATTAGGTGACAAATATAATGATCATATTCTATGGCTTCTACTCTCCAAGATATGAAACTATGTTCTCCAAAGCCACATTGATGGCCCTCTAAATAATGAGCAAGAGGTTAATTAACCATTGGAACAATGTACCAAGGTTTGTGGTGGATTCTCCATTAATAGTTCACTTCTGAATAGAATGATGAGACCTGACAATGGAGCCAGTGAAGTTCTAGGCAGTGGAGTAGAATTCAGGAGATCTAGTGCCAATGCCTCTCCCACATACTTGCTGTGTGACCTTGGGGGAAGTCACTTAATGCCTCAGGGCCTCAGTTTCTCCATCTGTAAAATGATGATTCGATTTCCCCGCCTTACAGAGCGTGGGGATGTTCTGATGCTAAATTCACAAATGTTTGCGAGCGGCTCTGCGCTAGAGGCGGTATGAACACGCACTCTGGCATTGGACGTCAAAGGACAGCACATCTGAAGCGTGAAATATGTTCTCACAATTGTTCTGTGGCTTCACTCGTGGGATGGTCTGTACATATTCTGGAGAGAACTGCTCTGAATGATCTAGGCCGGGGGTCGGCAACGTACGTCACACGTGCCATAAGTGGCATGCAAGATGATTTTGAGTGGCACACGCATGGTCCACAGCGGGAGCTCAGCCCCCCACCCCCACCCAGCGGGGAGTCTGCACTGCTGCTGCAGCCTTGTGGACGGTGTGCAGCTGCAAGGCTGAAGCACCAGCTCCAGGAGGGCGGCTGCAATTGGGCTGCGTGGGGCTTTCGTGGGGCATGAGCGGCCAGCGCCCTCCCCCTTCCCTTAGGCTGTGCGCACAGCAGCTGGGCACTCAGAGACAGCCCTCAGATGGCTGCTGGGGGCAGGCTGGAGCTGGGCTGGGGTGCAGCAGCCACAGGGAGGGGAGGGGCTTGCTCTGGGTGCGGGTTTCCTGCTTCAGAGGAGGGCAGGGGGTGTGGAACCACCTTCCGCCTCCTTTGCCTGGGAGTCCCATTCCTGCCTCCTCCAGCCCCACCGCTCTCTGCCCTAGTTGTGCAGCCCCAGCCCTGCAGCCTCGGCACTCCCCGCGCTGCTCGCCTCCATTTCTGCCTTGCGGTGCCCCCAGCAGGCCGACTAAAGGCGATGCTGAAGTAATGCCCAGTCACCAGCCCCGGGCCCTGGGTGCGGCTCGGCGACTGGGCGGCGGTGGGGACTGGTGAGAGGAGAAGAAAGTGAGTGTGGGGGGGTCCTCCTGACCCAAAACCGTGTTGGCCCTTAGGCGCCTGGATCCCTGGCAGGAGGGTGTGAATGTTCACCTCAGCTGGGGGTGGTGACGAAGCATGTGTCTCCCCACAGCTCCCACCTCTTATTAACTTGCTCCTCCGCTGCCACTTGCCAGGCCAAAGTGCAGGGAGCTTCGTTCCTCTGAGCTCCCCATCAACAAACAGAGGTGGTTGATTAATACAGCGTTCCACAGGATGTACACGTATCCCACCCAATGTAAGTAGGACTATTAAGGGTACGTCTAGACCACATGCTTCTTTCGAAAGAGATCGTCTAGACAGCCACAACTTTTCCGAAAAAACGATCTGCTTTTTTGAAAGAGAGCACTCACGCAATCTGGATGCTGTCTTTCGAAACAGCCCTGTTGGTGGTCAGGAATGCCTTTTTTCGAAAGAGCTCTTTCGAAAAAAGGCATTCTTCCTCGTAAAATGAGGGTTACCACTGTCGAAAAAACTGCCACGTTCTGTCGATTTAATTCCGAAAGAACGCAGGAGCAGTCTAGATGCAGGTGAAGTTTTTTTTGAAAAAAGGCCATTTAAAAAAAACAAAACCCTGTAGTCTAGACCAGAGGTTTTCAAACATTTTGGGCTCCGGAGCCCTTTACATGCGTAAAAATTTATGCGGCGCCCCAGCGGTCCACTGATTGTATGTGTTGTACCTATCGATGTTTCCAGTTTGTCAACCTCGCGGAGCCCCTGGGGATATCTTAGAATCATAGAAACATAGGACTGGAAGGGACCTCAAGAGGTCATCGAGTCCAGCCCCCCGCCCTCAAGGCAGGACCAAGCTCCGTCTACACCATCCCTGACAGATGTCTATCTGCGGAGCCCTGGAGCTCTGCGGAGCGCCGTGTGAAAAACATTGGTCTAGACATAGTCTTATTGGCTTTTAAATGTATCAGTGGCACACAGAGCCATAAATAGAAGTGAGTAAGTTAAATCTCAGCATGCCACTTCTGAAAGGTTGCCGACCCCTAACTGAGTCTGAGGCAAAAGTTCTTGCTGTTGAATTTGTTAAGGTTTTAATATATAGCTCCAGTCACTGCTAATAAGAGTGTCAGGTACAAGGAATTAACTTGGCATTAAACTAGTTACAGTGTGAATTACCGATGTTGGTAAATGTTTGCCATTAATCATTGCTCGGTTTTCTAATGAGTCACGCTGTAAGTACT
This sequence comes from Pelodiscus sinensis, assembly GCF_049634645.1. NCBI lineage: Eukaryota > Metazoa > Chordata > Testudines > Trionychidae > Pelodiscus > Pelodiscus sinensis. The sequence goes on from NC_134736.1 coordinate 7,225,313, forward strand.
TAGCCTGTTGCAGCAATGTGTGGGGAGCTGCCAGGACTTGGGAGCCCAAATCTCTTCTCAGCATGGGAAAAATCCCACCTGAAGTGAAAGGAAAATGCTGCTCTGGCATGGGAGAATAATATCCCTGGGATAGAGTATTTATGATGCTGTCACACAGCAGCATGGCGCTCGTAAGGCAGAATGGGCTTGTGATTCAGAGAGTGGATGGTAGATGGTGCACATGGGATTAATTCCCAGCTTGCGATGTGCACACCCCGTACAACTCTTGGCCTGGCGGGTGCCAGGAACTTTTGGAAAATCTGGCCAGAAGTGTCACAATGGGAGCTACTGGGTACTGAGCTCTTTTGAAATCCTGGTCCCCTCTAGGGGTGTGTCTAGACTACATGCCTCCGTCGACGGAGGCATGTAGATTAGCCGGATCGGCAGAGGGAAATGAAGCCGCGATTAAAATAATCGCGGCTTCATTTAAATTTAAATGGCTGCCCCGCTCTGCCGATCAGCTGTTTGTCGGCAGATCGGGGCAGTCTGGACGCGCCGCGTCGACAAAGAAGCCTTTCTTGATCGGCACAGGTATGCCTCGTGAAACCAGGTTTACCTGTGCCGATCAAGAAAGGCTTCTTTGTCGACGCGGCGCGTCCAGACTGCCCCGATCTGCCGACAAACAGCTGATCGGCAGAGCGGGGCAGCCATTTAAATTTAAATGAAGCCGCGATTATTTTAATCGCGGCTTCATTTCCCTCTGCCGATCTGTCTAATCTACATGCCTCCGTCGATGGAGGCATGTAGTTTAGACGTACCCTAGGGGTGAAAATCAATATATGACAATCTGGCCCTTCATCTCTGTGTATCTTGGTTCCCTCTGTGAAGCAAGGAGAACACTTCCCTCCTCCCACCCTTGTCTATTATGACTGTATGGCCTTAAAGTTAGGGACCACCTGTAAAGACACATTGGTGAAGCACAGGGATGGGTTACCTAGGGAGGGACTTTTTTGAAGTCCCAGGTTGACAGAGCCCTGGCTGGGAGGGTTTAGTTGGGGTTGGTCCTGCTTTGGGTAGGGAGGCTGGACTCAATGACCTCCTGAGGTCTCTATGATTCTATGGAAGCCATATTGGAACCCTAAGGCCTTCATCTGCAGCTAGATTGGAAGAGCAGCAGCCATTAGCTGTAAAGCAGGGAATCACATCCTCACAGTCCATCTAAACTGCATTAAAATAGTGTCATACCAGGCTGTAAGAGGAAAACCCTGTCCAGATAAAGGAACAGATTTCAAGATGGGTAAAACACTTAGGCTACGTCTAAACTACACCCCTCTGTTGGCAGAGGGATGTAAATTAGACGGATCAAAAGTGCAAATGAAGCCAGGATTTAAATAAAAAAATGAGGAGTATAGGATCTTTCAACATGGGGCATTTCCGTCAAAAATGCCCCATCTAAACTGCCATGTTTTTTCGAAAAGCCCTGTTTTGAAAAAAAAAAGCGGTGGCCGCCATTATGCAAATGAAGCATGGGATATTTAAATCCCGGCTTCATTTGCACTTTCGATACGTCAAATTTACATCCGTCTGCTGACAGAGGTGTGTAGTTTAGACGTAGCCTTAGTCTGATAGCATTTAATCTGGCTAGAAACTCCTTATCAATACTTGGGGTTGTGAAATCCTCATTCTGTGATTATGGTCCTCATTTCCTATTGTTTGTCTGTCTGATCTCTGTCTGGTTTTTTATTGTCTGCTGTATGATTAATCTTGCTAGATGTAAATCAACTAAGGCAGTCGAATATGATTGGTTAGGTAATTCTGTTAGGGTATGTCTACACTACCACCCTAGTTTGAACTAGGATGGTTAATGTAGGCAACCGAAGTTGCAAATGAAGCCCGGGATTTAAATTTTCCACAAGGAGTAACGGTAGTTCGGAATAGGAAGCCTAATCCGAACTACCTACTCCGTGCCGCGTGTAGCCGCGGGCACGGAGTCTAAACTAGCGGGGATTTAAAAATGGCGGCGCCCGGCAAGATGCAAATGAAGCCCGGGAAATTTAAATCCGGGGCTTCATTTGCAACTTCGGTTGCCTACATTAACCACCCTAGTTCGAAGTAGGGTGGTAGTGTAGACATACCCTTACAGCTGGTTAGAATTGGTTAGTGAAAGTTTAGTAAAATAATTGGTCATGGTATAACTAAGCAGGACTCAAGTTTCACTATATAAACTAGGGTCCAAGAAGAAGACCAGCAGGAAAGGAAAAGAAGGAACAGGGAGTAGAAGAAGGAAAGACCTGGAAGAAAAACTCATCTCCAAGACACAGCCTAAGATCAGAGCTGCCAAGAATCCTCTGCATGACCATGAGGTGCAGCAACCAGCTTCCAACAGGGGAAGTTTGCCTGCCTTGATCAGGATTGGTGAGCATGGCACTGTACGTGAATTCTGCTTGCTTGGTAATTGCTACATAGAGAGTAAGGATATTACTGTGTAAGGCTCTTTCACTGTAAGAGAAACCCACAGGAAGTTATGTCTTGAGTCCTTGGAATTAGGTGAGGGTAGGTATTTAAACTGATAGGGCATGTACCCCTTCAGTGTGGGAGTGACTGAGAAATTTGTGTGGGTAACACACGTCTTCCCACATATGTACAGTGCCTAGCACAATTGAGTTCCAATTTTTGTTGGGCCACGAGGCGCTAATGCAGTGAAAACAAATGCCATCTGCTGATTGATGGCCCCCATCACAACAGTACCCCAGTATCTCACCATCCGATGGTGCATTTACCCTTCTGGGAGGTAGGGACATGCTATTAACCCGATTGCATAGATGAGGGAATTGAAGGAGGGATAGACAGACTTGCTAAAGGTCTTACTGGGAGTCTACAGTGGAATGCAGGCCTCCTAAATCCAGATTAGAGCCCTAACCACTGGACCATCCCTAATGCCCAACACAAAGTTGTCTGGAGTGCAATGAGTTTGGTGCTTTGGACCATCTTAGCAGTGGAGTCTTGGGCTGTAAAGGTTTGGTAAACTCTCTTGCTAAGCGAGGAAGTGAGGAAATAAGGCATGTCTTCCAGCAGGAGGTGGAGCTCTACCTATCTTTTTCTGGTTGTTTAACCAATGTCAGTGGTTGTTAACCCTGGAAACTCCTTGCTGTTTTAAAAATGAACTGTACCAATGCCACCAGCAATTGAAAAGCAGCACGATTGCTTCCAGCACTGTGTATTTCCTTTTGTACTCAAGAGTCCCTTGCATCCTATCCCAGCCCAAACACACAGCCCATTGCTTGGGATGCGGACTAACTTTAACATCGGGGAGGAGGCAAGAACACTGCGCATGGCTTGTCTGCAGAGCAAGGTTTTGTTTATGAAAGTCGTCCAGCACCTCGGCCTGGGTGGATTAGTTTGGATTGTCTCTGCATTTTATCAGGCATGTTGCAGGTAGACAGGAGATTATACAAATGAATCTGTTACTTACAGATACGCTTCCCTGTCATCCAGCAAGATTTCTGATCCAGCCTACTCCAGGCAAGTGTGGGCCACACTGATGTGTTTCATCAGCAGCCCAAGCAAACTGTGTTCTGAGCTCCCCAGCTGCTGGGTTAGGAATGAGTCCCCTTATCAGATCCTGGAAGCCTACTGTGCCTTGGATCTCATTGGGCGGTATAAGTCTGTGGCAGTAATTGCTAAGGAGAGCCAAGGGGCTGTGGCAACCCTGCCCCCCTCTGATCTCCCTCCAGTGCACGTGCCTTTTCTCAGTCCCTTCCCTCTCAAGCGCGAGCTTCATTGATGCCCGGCTTTCTTTTGCCTCACCCCACAGCATGGGCAAGACATGAAATCTGCTCGGAAGGGGCTTAATTAGGAGGTAGTTGACGGAGATAATTAAAGGCTAGAGGGTTCCCTCCTCTTTGATGTGATGTTGCTGGCGAGTGACGGAGTCATTACAGACACTTCTCAGGAGAGGCTATTGGGCCGGCTCCTCAGCTGGCAGGAATAGACGGAGCCATGTCGACTTTGGGGGAGGGTTGCTGATTTACCCCAGTTAAGGATTTGGCCCACTGTTCTGCACTATGGGAAAACCTGGTGGAGCAGGCAAGAGTGGAGCAGGTTTCTAGCTTTCCAGGCTCCTAGAGCCCTTGCAAGAGCATTGGTTGTGCCAGGCAACGGGCGCTGTCTTCCCTGCAGCCGTGTTTCCCGTAAGCTGTGCACGTGGGTGGCCAGGCAGGAGAGATTCCAATGCCACTCAGTTGATTAGCAGAGGGCCCACAGCTAGGTTTGTGTTTATACTGGTGGTGCACATTTGCACATGCCTTGGTGAACATAACATTTATTCCGCACATGGATGGAATAGATTAGAAGGTACATTGCCATGCAGCTATGCGCTAAGGCTGTGCCCACCACCCCCCTTCCAGGCTCTGCAATGGGTTAGACCAAGTACAAATGAATGGCAGGTGGGTGGCGGCTGTGCAGCACCCGGCACTTTGGGCCAGTCCCACCATTGGGAAGCAAGCCCAGCTCTCGCTGTGAGATTCTCCTTGGTGGAGGAGTCAGTGGGTATGTCTACACTAGCTCGGTAGTTTGAGGTAGGTAGGCAAATGAGGGCAACCGGAGTTGCAAATGAAGCCTGGGATTTAAATATTCCATGAGGAGTAACGGTCGTTCAAATTAGAGATCTTAATTCAAACTACCTACTCCATGCTGCGTGTAGCCGCGGGCACGGAGTTCGGACTAAGGGGGATTTAAAAATGGCGGCGCCCGGGAAGATGCAAATGAAGCCCGGGATATTTAAATCCCGGGCTTCATTTGCAACTCCGGTCGCCTGCATTTGCCTACCTAGCTTGAACTACCGAGCTAGTGTAGACATACCCAGAGAGGCTCCATTGCACAGGGCTGGGGTGTTGAGCCTGGGGGGGATTTTGTGGGGTGTGTGGGCCTCAGACCTGGGACAGAGCTCAGCTCTGGGGAAGATGGCGGGGAGAGGAGCATGGATGATTAGTGGGATGTGGTGGGCAGGGCAGGCAGAGCATCAGCTGCTATTCAAATCAGGCTTTAAATTAGCCCAGAAGTTGCTGCCTTGCAGCGGCTTACAAAGGGGCATTCTGAGAACGCCTCTGCCACTCTCCAGCATCTGCCCAGCACACGGCCCTGCTCCTTGGGATGGACATTGGGCTCTATGAAAGGGGCATCGTGGCAGCAGCAGTCTCAAAATTCAGTGCACACCCCTCTCGGAACGCACTGTCAAGGCTGCGGGACCAGAATGGCGCGGGGGCTATTGAAGAATCCTCCCCAGTTTTCCTCTCGAAAATCCCGTCCCTCTTTCCAAACCCAAACACCAGACTCAGTTTTGGGTTCTCTCCCCCACTTGGGCACCAACTCCTTCTCATCCCAACTGATTAAATCCGGGCCGATGCTTCCAGGCAGCATTCGTCCAATGCTGCTGGTGACACAGTGAAGTGAAGCAATAGGCCCGTGGACACTACCATACAATGCACAGGGACACAGTCCTCTTGTAGCCCATGTAGATCTGGCACGTCTCACCCACCCCATAATCTAATAGCCAATTCCTGTGACAGCCCTGTAGCTTTCTGAATCACATGGGAAATCCAGTGAGCTACAGCACTCACGGGACAGACCGTCCGCTGCTGACACTGTTATAACCAAATCCAGATGCCGATAGAATGATTGCCCAGTATCTGACAGTGGAGCATCGCAAGTGGCAGCTGCTGGAGTGGCAAATAGATTGCACATATGCAGCTGATATTAACAGAATCCTCTTGCATTCAACTCCCTTCGTATCAGGTCTTGGACCAAAGAGAGAAGTTAGAAATCCTGGCGATTCTGCACTAAAAGAGAGGAGCATTTGTTCACCAGCTGTATTAGCTGGCCATTTGTATTCATCAAACTCTTTCTCCAGCAGACTTCTAGTGCGAGGCGTGTCCTCTCTCACCTGTCAGGAGCTGTCACTCAGCAAATGGAAGGATACAGGATACATATTAAAAACAGCAACATGGAGCTGGACTGTGGATCAAAGATAATCATTTCCTGCTACGCCTCGTATTGTAATAATCATATTTTACATGTAGTGCATTATGCCACCAAGGAGCCCAGAGAGCTTGGCAAAGAACATTTCCAAGGTGCGCATACACACCTGTTGTGAATGCAGGCCGTGCTGGTGGGAACGCAGAGGCAGCTGATGTGCTGTAATCCCTGCTAATTGCATTGCTCACGACTGTCTCGCTATGACTTTGCATTCTCTCTATTTGTTGTAGCCACCTATTGTCCTTTGTCTTAAAGTGAGATTGGAAGCTGTGGGGGGCAGGGCCCATCTTTTTGTTGTGTGTTTGTGCATTTAGCACAAAAGGGGTCCTGGCCTTGAAGCACCACTGCAATGCAAGCACACAGAAGAACACACCTCTCTAGTCTAGCACTCTCTAGTTAGCCGGATGTCCACTTAACAGGAGTGTGGCCAAGTTTCCCACAGTCTCATAAAGTTTGTTTGCAGCCACCAGGTCTGGTTCTCAATGTTCTGTGCTGTTATTTAGCTCTAATTGACCCCTCCAGCCCAGCAAGCTGTGGAAATGCAGGTAATGCTGCTAAGTGTAAGCATGTTTTTAATGCGTTATCTCTTTATTTCCTTGAGCCAGTACAGTAACAACGCTTACACTTCGTTCTGAAGAGAGCCAATAAGCTTTGGCTAGGCATAGGCTTATATAGGGTGTATCGGTACAGTCAGACATTACTAAGCAGCATTGAAAGCGTTGTTCCATTTATTCACCTTAGCAAAATAAGAAGAGAGAGAGACTCACTCACTACAATATTGACCTCCAGTGGTTTGGCAAATACTCTGGTTCCGCAACAGTTTGGTGCAAGCTTTGGCCAAGGTAGGGCCTGTTAGAGGGGTGAGACCTCATAGGGTTTGTATTATTCTTATAAGCACCTAAACTTGTGGATGTTTATCAAGATCTAACCCCAATTCCAAACTTCTGATCTTCTCTCCTTTCTAGTTGGGATCGCTTTGCCTTCACACTTTGGCATATTTCATTTCACTCCTGTGGGGCTGGGTCTTCCCACACCCCGTTGTCATCTCCCATCAATTCAACCAGGGACGTAAAGATGTAAAGATGTGCATATCTGCTTCCGATCGCTTTTTCAAAAGAGTTTTTTTAGAAAAGGCAAGCAGTCTAGACGCAGTTCTTTCGAAAAAAAACCCCACCTTCTTCCTCAAAAATTGAGGTTTACATGTTCTTTTGAAAAAAGGTTTTTTTAAAGAACCACATCTAGACGGCTTGCTTTTTTAAAAAAAACTCTTTCAAAAAAGCAATCGAAAGAAGATATGCAAATTCCTGCTGAATTTGCATATCTTCTTTCAAAAATAAAACGTAGTCTAGATGTGCCCTCAGTTCCCCAAGATGGCAACCTCTCTGGTGCTGGTGCATGCAGCAAATGCCGGAAACTCAGGCCAGTTGGAGAGTTATATGAGCCCCGGGATTGCAAGCCTCTGTGTACTAGAGTACTTCATAGCTTGAGCAAAGAATCTAAGCCATCAGAAGGTCAAATGGTCCCCTTTGGGGACTTCTGCGCAGACTCTTTGGTGCATCTGTTCTAGATATTATTTGAAAAGTAAAAAGAAAAAAATTATTCCTTTCTGAAGAAAAAAAAGTGTGCAACAAGGCGTCTTTAAAAGTGATATTTTTCATGCTTGAATATTCAGAGCTTTTCAGATGTCAGGTGGTTTTGGCTCACGGACTCTCAGGATCAGAAGCTGCCAACACTTTTGTGCACAAAGACACGTATCAGCGGCTCCTCCACCAGCAGGATGACTAGCTGTCAAGATTTTATTCGCACAGCCCCAATATTTGAGGCTATTCACCCCACCCCCATCCCGATTTTCACCCTTGCTCTCTGGCCAACCTATTCACCAGACCCAGAGGGGAATTCTCCTTCCAGCTGGGGAAAATGTATGGGAAGCTCAGACCTTCAGCCCCCAAGTGGCCTCTCATGTTGGCAGCATGCAAAAGAGGAAGGAACAGAAGAAATTGTTCAAGCAAAGAAAGGCCGGGCCTTTGGAAGAAGAAAGGCTCTTCCCTTTTTTTGTAGATCAGACAGAAAGGAGCTGGCAGTAGGGAATGAGGCGCTTTAAAAATGTAAGGAAGGTGGAAAGAGGAGGGTTGGAGATTTTATTTGCAGGAGAATTGATTTCTAGGCTGTTTATTGCCAGGCACACGTTTCTCTCCTTTGCATACTCTGTGATGCACTTCAGAGCATGCATTGTTCAAGCAAAGCTATAGCATAAGAGGCATGGAGCCAGCTGAGCACCATAGGCCTGAGGCTTGGTGTACGTGGGAACTTCGCACAGGTTTGATAGAAGGTGTGATTTTAAACCAAGATGGGCGCGATCACTGCAAGAAGGCTATAAATAAATTAGACATTTTTATAGATTGCCTATCTCCTAGAGCTAGGAAGGACCTTGAAAGGTCATCAAGTCCAGACTCCTGCCTTCACAGCAGGCCCAAGTACCTTCCCTGACAGATTTGCCCCAGAGCCCTAAACAGCCTCCTCAAGGATTGAGCTCACAACTCTGGGTTTAGCAGGCCAATGCTCAAACCACTGAGGTATCCCTCCTCCCTGTGGGAAAGCCCTTCTCTGTAGGAGCCTCCAGGAGGTGACAGCCACTTGCCACGGCAGAACGCGTCTGTAAGGAGACCCTCATGTGCTTCAGGTGAAAGCATGTCCCCCGGCAGTGGTAAGAGAGTTACAGAGAGTAGCAGCAGTTGGCGGTGCCTGGCCCCTTGCCACCTCTGTGCTCTGGTGGCTTTATGCTCAACCTCAGTGCTAATGAAATGCAGGTTTGGGTTTGAATGATTTAAGATGGGAAAAGAGCAAAGTCTGAAGATACAAGTGTCAGCAAGACAGTAGCTTGCTGGGCAGGGGAATATATTAAAGGTACATCCTGCTCCTTCCCACAGCATCGTGAAGGTCCTCACTCGCCTCCGGGTCTACATCCTGGCTCTTTCCCACCAGGTTCTTGGCTGCTGAACGCAAATTAAAACTCCCTTTTGCCTCTCATGCATTTTTCAATAACCTTCCCTCACAATGGCTATGTCTACACTCGCGGCTTCTTGCGCGAGTAATATGCAAATGAGGCTAAGCGTGGAATATCGCTGAGCCTCATTTGCATGCCTAATGAGCCCCCATTTTTTTCAGAAGAGGCTCTTGCGCAAGACGGAGCATCTACATGGCCCCTTCTTGCGCAAGAAAAACCCTCTTGTGAAATGCCGTTACACCTATTACTTTTCAAGAAGAACGGCATTGCGCAAGAGGGTTTTTCTTGCACAAGAAGGGGCAGTGTAGATGCTTCTTCTTGCGCAAGAGCCTCTTCTGAAAAAAATGGGGGCTCATTAGGTATGCAAATGAGGTTCGGCGATATTCCACACTTAGCCTCATTTGCATATTACTCGCGCAAGAAGCCACGAGTGTAGACATAGCCAATGTGTTATCAGCAAGACTGACACTTTGTAGAGACAGACCCATAGGAGAAGGGTAAGATCTGTGCTGTGTGTGGAGGGCCTGGGGTGAGGTGCTTTACAGGTGGACAAGAGGAATGAGGGATGGAACAATGCTCCAAGAGAAGACTTGTGCCCTGCAGAAGTCTCATGATGAAGGGTGCCTTAGAAACAGCCTAGCCAGATTTAAGATGAAGCTTAATATCTTCATGGATGGGGTGATACGACAGGGTGTCTGCAACTCTGGACCCCAGGAGCTGCCTTCCAGTCCTATGTCTCCATCAAACAGCCATGCATATGGTTGCCTCCTGGGCTATAAGGAACAGAGATGGCTTATTTGCCAGAAATGATGCCCAGAAAAATCCCCCAATCCTTAAATATGAAGCAATTTATTTCTGTGTCTAATGGGAAGGAACGATTTGATAGCATCAAATGCCTCTTTCTGCATGAGTCATTAGAGTTTCAGAGGCTGCAGCTCTGGCTGACTGGGGATGGAGAGATGACGAGTGGGGACTTTCTGCTGCTGGGCCCCACGGCCTTCCCTCGCGTTCCCTGTATGCGATCAGGTAACAATGGCTGCACGGAAAAAGCAGAGCTGTGAACTCAGCAGGAAGCGGTTTCCAATAGCTGTCTGTAGACATACATGTCATGTGTTGGCCGTTCGTCAGCTAGCTCCTGGATTCCATTACCAACCTCGGATCTTGAACAGAGTTTCAACTATGAACTTGCAAGAGCCTGGGTCTGTTTTCTCCGTTTGTTGTCCCTTCCTGCATGGAGCACTGGCATCTGACAGTCCTGCTGCCCTTCCACACCCCAATTGGCCATGCTACTCTCCTGCTTCCTTGAAGCACCTCATTCTGCTGAGCTGCTTGCAGAGATCTTGCCCCAAATCAATTGGGAGATTTCCCCTGCGGTATGTTTATCCCGGGAATAAAGAGAAATCAAATCCATTGGAGTGAAAAGATGGCGAAAAAACTTGCCTTGGCAACCCTCTGCTGCTGAAGCCTGTTGCTAAGTGATGTCATGCCGCAACCATGGCAACTCCAGCAGGAGCACCTCACATCAGACTTTTTCTTCTGATACAGTCTGGAATATATACGGGATGCAAATGCCAGCTACTTCTCCACACAGGGGTAAGTGCAGGGCTCTGCGCATTGGCAGCCCAAGGTCCTTAGCAGCAGGAGAAGGAGCAGCAGCTGTAGCTCCCTGTCCAGCCCTTGTCTTCTCCTCAGGGGAAGCACCAATTGTTGATGTTAGTTATTTTTGGCTACTCTATTGTTTCTCATAGACAGAAGCGGCGAGGAGAAAAGCGCCAGTAATCCCGGGGCCAACAATGCACCGTACCAGCAGAGGAACCCTGCGCTGACAGGATCCACACGGAGTGGCAGCCAGTACAGGGCCGGCCCACAACATTTTGTCACCTGAGGCAGGGAGCTCAAATGATACCCCCATATGCACATATGCACCAGCAGCAGACACAATTTTCCACATTCTAGGTCCTAGTGGGCCCTCCCCCCCCCACAGTCTGGCATCTGAGGCAGCTGCCTCAGTTCGCCTCATGGTAAGGCCAGCCCAGCGCCAGTACAAGATCACCTCCAAAGAAAGTCAAACTACTCAGCTTGTGCACTAAGTGATCCAGAGGGCCCGGAGCTTCAAATAACTTTTGTCCAGTGTTGACTGATGCCCGCATGCGGCTGACAGAGCTGTCATCTGTGATGAACTGACCAATATCACTGGGGAATTCAGCTGCACAGACACTAAGCGTAGGTGTAAATATTAGGATGTAATTTCCAGATGAAGCAAAAACTGAAACTGATGGACCAGAAAAAGTGATGATGTCAGAATGTTCACCTCTGGAATGGAGTTTAAAATAAATAAATATATGATTTTGCTTTGGGGCATGAAAGAGACATCAGAGAAGATACTCTACAAGATGTAATTTGTTTGGTGTGCCAGCTCTCAAAGGATCAATAGGATAAGTTACCTAGGTCCTGTGAATGTAAACAGAGCTAATATGTTATAAATACCATGGTGAAGAATTGACTGTACCTCCCTGTCAGGGTCAGAGGAACAGCCTTTGAGTGGACAATCATGGGGTGTTAGGCTGTGCTTGGTTCTACTCTGGGTCTTTCCCTGCAGAGTTCTCTGTCTGTTCTCCAGAGTTTCCAGAGAAGCAATGAGAATTCTGGATACAGCTCTTGCTGGCAGTCCATAAATATAGTCATGTGGCTTTCAGCACGGCAGCAGGTAAAGTGCTAGGAAACAGACTCTAGCAAATAGTGGTTGTGATGGCCCAGTGTGCTGCCAGGGATAGGGCAAGAAGGACTCAGTCTTAGGCCACGTCTGGACTAGGAAACTATTTTGAAACTAGCCAATTAGCCCATCATAAGATGGGATTTTCAGACCTCTCCACCCCCGTGCTGCATGGGGACCGCGGTGTCCAAACGGCCACTTGTGCTGCTTGCTCCCCCACGGCGGCCCGGCTGAGCGGCACAGAAGTCAGCCGAGCGCCACAGCAGGAGCGAAGGACGTGACTCAGGCCACAGCGCCACCCAGAGGGAACAGCCAGGGAGGCAACAGCGCTGCCCAGAGGGAGCAGCCAGCATTTCAGCGTTACAGAGTCACAGACATTGGGCTACTATATATAAGATTACTTAAATTGACTTAACTCCCGGTTTAACAAAATCGAAATAGTGTGTTCTCAGTATGGGGAAGCCTCAAAATGAGTCCGAGGCAGGTTCTGTTAATGTGGACATGCTACCTCGCCTTAGAACCCCAGGAAGCACTGGGGAGTAATTAGTTCGAATTACTCTGGGGAGGAGTTATTCTGAAATAGTGGCATCGGAGTGTCCACACTACCGCTATTCCGAAATAAATATTTTGAAATTAGCGATATTCCCCAAGGAAATCAGGAGTGCAGATTTTAAAATAAGCGGCCAGTTACTTCGAAATAATGGGCTTGGTAGTGTGGACACTTCGCTTATTAATTTGAACTAAGGGAGTGGTTATTTCAAAATAAAGCCCTCGTATAGACCAGGTCTTAGTGCGCTTGTGTTACAGATGGGAGGGGTCTTATTCCCAGCCTTTCACTTAGCCTCCTCCCTTAAAAGTCCAGGTCTGAAGGTTGCTAAATCCTTCCAGCTGTCTAGCATGCTGAGGGTGGAACATGCAAATAGACTTGCCTGAGATATTAATGACTCTGCCTACAGCATCAGAGCAATTTAAAGTGCTTAAGAAATAAACACAGGTGCATGGTCTTATTGATAGAGTGGATTGTTTGGTGACTAAACCCATGTGTCACCAGCAGGCCTTGTGTAACCACATCCAATTTGCATACCATGAGGCATCCCCATTAGGCAAGCCAGCTGAGGATGGAAGAGATGCATGCTGGTATCCTTAGCACAGAGGACATGGAATGTAGCAGGATCCGTGCAGAACAGCTTTTGCACTATTTAGGCAAATGGGGGACAGGCAGTGTTAGCCAACTCAGGCTATGTGTGCAATGGAGGTGACCAGAGACTTCTGTAATGCATGGCACCGAAGTTAAAGCCAGAGAAGATGGCCAATATATATAATTAAGGAACACAGGGTATGTGGTTAAGGGTTAGTGTGAATGACTTCTAGCTGAGATCAGCTCCTGCTTGGCTGGGGTCAAGGCTGTTCCCCCACTCTGGCACTTTGAGTGCAGAAGTTGGGGGCCCACATGACATTGTGTTAAAACTCCCTAAGGGCACAGATGCCCTGATTTGTCTTGATATTACTGCCACCACCCAAATGAAACCCCCCCTTGAGAACTCAAGAAGGTGCACTTGGGAATTCCATCCCTCAAGCTCTTTAACCTGCCCTCTGGAGAGAGCCCAAAAAATTGTAATTCCTCTTAATAATTTGGCTTTGCAGTCTTAGGCACATGCATCCAGAACCTGCTAGCTTCTAGGATACAGGAATCAGATCATGGTCTTAATAGGGTGATTTGTATTAACAAAACAAAGAAAAAACACCTGATGAAACATCACTTGGCTGCTAAGTGATACAGAACAACAACAAAGGATTAAAACATAGAGAATTGCTTCCCTGGGATTCAGTTTGGAAAGTTACACTATGAAGGGTTAGTTACATGTACTCAGCACAAAGAAATTCGACAAACCCCCAAATAAAAGAAAATCTCATTGTGACTGACAAAACATTCCCTGTTCTACTCACATCTCTGTTGTTTCAAGGTTTACTCCTTCCCTAGGCATGAATGTTGCTGGATTCTCCATCTCTGGCTCCCTGGCTTAATTCGTGTCCCTCTGCTCTTGTTACACAATAGCCAGAACAGGAAGGCCATTGATTTCGGCTCAAAAGCCCTCACTCTGTTTCCATTGGCTCTCCTGGCCTCCTACCAACTCACTTCCTGCTTCCCTGGGGACTCTTTAGGACCCACTGTCTATGTTTTTAACCCTTACAGGCAAGACAGTTATGGTTAGGTCCTTAGAGTTAACAACTGAGAAAGACTTTAGTTAATTGAATGGCTGGAATGTCTAGAAAAGGATATTAATTCCCCCATTCATCACAGCTGGATAAGGACTGTCTTGGAGATTACCTCATAAAACTATTGCCTAAAGATATATAATCCACAGGACAGCTGATCAAGAGAACGTACCAGATGGAGACATCACTGGGGAAGGGATCAATGCAGCAAAGGTTCAGAGAAGCAGCAGATTTTTAAAGCAGGATGCCCAGCAGGAGGAATGGGTGGGGGGCAGGGTTTGCAAGCAGGATGCACAGCAAGAGGAAGGGTGGGAGAAATGCAGTAATTGTCCGGAATTAAAAACTAAACCCAGAAGGAGATAGTAATCTGGGTAACCACGAGTGACTGTTTATCCATCCAGACCTGTTCTTGTAGAACGACTTTTGGTCCACACAATGGATGTTCTTATAAGATGTTGCCATAAAAGGCACATCATGAAATCATGACCTGTAAAGGGATCTCAGAATCCTATTGAAGTTTATTGGCCAAAAGTAGAATACTGGCAGACGAAGTTAGTTTAACTTCCCTGGCTGAGTTTACAGTGGCTCTTAGAATTTATTCTCCGTGTTGTAAAAACCCACATGGGACATCGGAGGCTGCTTTTAGCTTGGTAGCTGAGCACAGGGATTGTCCTCTAGGGGAAAAATGGAGACATGAGAAGTACTCCAGATGTCCAGCCAAATGGGAAGCAAAGATTTATGGCCTGCTTGGAGCCCTGTGCACAGGCTGTGCTGCAGAGGCAAAGCACCCTGATTCCACCAGGACTTTGACGTCTGGCATCACTGCCTCAAACTGCTCACTGCCTAGCTTCACTTCCGTGCTCTCCAATATTCTCAGAGCCTGGAGCTGCAAGGAAAGAGCTAATACGTGAGTACCCTGAATTCTAGCCAGCCACTGCTTCTCCCCAGCAGGTTCCAGCTCGTGTGTTCAAGCTGATCAGATGCTCAAAGACATCCTAATTAAACTGGTTTGCAGGTGTTCTGGTTGCTAAGCAACCTACATTATTATGCAGCTGCAATCCAATAGCTCTAATTTTTTTTTCACGTTAGCATTTCCATCTTATCCATCCCTGCCAGTCTGCCCTGGGAAGTGTGTGGGTACCAAGCTTGAAGCCAAGATGCTTGTTGTTATGGCGTAAGCAGAGCTGTTTCATTAAGTCATGTCCTTATGAAACCCTGAATTGGGTCTACTTGCGCCCTGGGCCTGGGCCTCAGGTTCCACCTCAAGGGATGGACTTGCCATCTGTTAAGAGCTAAGCGGAGTGGACTTGTACAGTCTTTCAAAACACAGGAAGTGGTGGGGCTACCTACACGGTGCCCAGTAGAGTGCCGGCGTGGTGGTGGTGGTGTGCTGCTAGGCAGCCATTTTGATGACAAGGTGGATGAGGTTACACTTTTTATATTACCGACTTCTGCTGTTGAGAGACACACGCTTTCCAGTGCCACAAAGCTCTTCTCCTTTTTCATCTTAATTCTGATGGTGAGATGAACAACTGAGGTCCTGACCATTTGGCTGTGTCTACACTGGCCGCCTATTATGGAATAGGGATGCAAATGTAGAACTTTGGAAGAGGCAAATGCGCGGGGGATTTAAATATCCCCCGCGGCATTTGCATTTTCATGGCCGCCGCTTTTTTCCGGCTTGGAGATAAGCCGGAGAAAAGCGTCCAGACTGGCGCGATCCTCCGGAATAAAGCCCTATTCCGGAGGATCTCTTATTCCTACTTGTAAGGAATAAGAGATCCTCCGGAATAGGGCTTTATTCCGGAGGATCGCGCCAGTCTGGACGCTTTTCTCCGGCTTATCTCCAAGCCGGAAAAAAGCGGCGGCCATGAAAATGCAAATGCCGCGGGGGATATTTAAATCCCCCGCGCATTTGCCTCTTCCAAAGTTCTACATTTGCATCCCTATTCCGTAATAGGGGCCAATGTAGACGTAGCCTTTGTGAACAGAACCTGGGGATCACCAGTGACCACAAAAATAGAGGCAAGCTGCCTCACCGTGGTCCCACTACAACTTCTTTCCTTGACATTTTGATTCTCAGTTACCTTCTATTGCTTTCAGTGGGGGCACAACATTTCTCTGGCCCTTCTGTCTGAACTTCCTTGTAATGATGGTGTTATAGATTTTGCAGAAGGGATCTACTGTGCCTATCCCATCTGACCTCCTGGATTACACAGGCCACAGAACTTTCTGAATTACTTCCTGCATGAGCTAGACTAGATCTCTTAGATCAGTCAGGATTTAAATCTTACTCTGATACACAGTTGTTGCACTTCGTTCATAGCCAAGGTGACAGGCGTGTGCGTGTCCACCTGCCGGATGTAATAAAGTTCGATTGGTAGCAAACATTATAATTGCTACCGAGCAAACTTTATTACAAAGACGCAAAATTGTTTTGTTTCTAATCTCCTTTGCTCCATGGCTGAAAATTTTCCTTTTCTGAAAGTTTTTGTCTTGCTCAGTCTCAGTCAGAAGCGGAGTGAATCTAGTAGAGTTTGAGCTAAAGTCATTCAGACATTTGTGAGTTAGATTAAAAACAAATGCTTTTCCCTTGATGGTTAGCTGAACAAGAACCAACAACAACATGTTGATCTTGGCTGCAAGAATGTTAATTTTTGCATTATCTGATTTCTAAGATGTTAATAGTGTGAACTTAACATTGTGTTAAGACAGCTTTTTGTTGTTATCATTATATGGTGCATGGCAGAATCTAGGAAAATGGCCCTATTGTGCTAAGCTCTGCAAAAAGCAAATAGATTACAGCCGGTACCCAAGACAATGCACAGTCTAGGTTTATGACAAGATTGGACAAGTGAATGAAATAGACAAATGGGGAGAAAGTGACAGTAATATGAGCACCTTTTCCAAAGTACAGCCAGTTTGCTGCCTGCCTAACAGTTATAAATCCACATCTGTCTATCCATTTGAATTGGTAGTATCGACCGTAAGGTACTTTGGAAATCACTCAAATGAAAGTTGTAAGGAACATATCAGACTGGGATTTCTGGGCTGAACTGAGGGTGTGTCTCCTTTTCTCCTCGATGACCACAGAAGGCTAAAGAAAGTTCTGGAAGCATCTAGAAAGTGATTCCCTTTGTTTTTCTCAGTGAGCTCCACTCCAGTTCATTCAATGCCATTTGGTCCATAAAATCCTTTCATAGGACATTTGTAATTTACCAGTAGAAATTCCAATGCAAACCTTGCAGAGAAGCTGTCTCTCTTTGGTGTCTTTCAAAAGTTTCAGAGTGGGAGCCATGTTAATCTGTATTTGCAAAAATAACAAGGAATCCTAGCCAGATCGTCTGTTTGCCAAAGGAAAATGGACACAAATCAGACATCAGGACAGGTAGCACACATAAACCTGTAGGTGAACACTTTAACCTCCCTGGACACTCAGTAATGGATTTGAGAGTAGCCATCCTTCTACAAATGAATTTTAAAACCCGATTATAAAGGGAGACAACTGAACTGTAGCTCATTTGGAACTTCAGAACTATCAACTTAGGATTGAATAAGGATCTTCACTGGTTAACACATTACAAAGGCTCAACTTCCCCTCTCTGGATATTCACATCTCCACACCAAATGCGGTGAATGACCCAGTTCCTTGATTAGCTTCATTAACACAAGCAACTTCTTCCTTACATGTAACTTCCATTCTAATTCATCTGATGAAGTGGGTTTTGCCCATGAAAGCTTATGCCCTAATACATCTAATACAGCTCTACGGTTCCTCATTGTTTTAGGAATTTTTGTTACCCCTCCAATGAATGGGGAAGTAGAAGGCAAATTAATTCTCCTGACCTGATTTCTCCTCATAAGAGTCACTGGAGTGACAGGCCAGGAAAGTGCACAGACTGAGCAACTGTCATGCAAGTGTACATCCGCTACAGACTGCCCCCCACCAGCTGTACCCAGGACGGACTGCACGCAAGGCAAGGCCCATCCAAGGCCCATCCAGGCCAATCTAGATTTCAAAATCACAGCTGTCAGTTGCTGTGCTCTAGAAAAGGAGTTGAAGAAGCAGCAGTTAAAAGAGGCAGTGTGTTTTATGGGGGAGTGTGCTGGACCTGGAGCCTAGATCTCTAGATTGAGTCCCCGTGCTCTGATCTTGAGGAAGTCTCTTCTCCCTCCTTGTTACTGTCTTGTGCATGTCATGGGCCAGCCCAAAACTAGTAGGCATTTGCTAGGTGATCTCGGGCATGATACTTTGCCTCTCTGTATCTGTGAAATGGGGATAACGAGACTGTTTGAGCTCTCCCACCAAAACACTATATATATGCTGGGAATCAGATCCATTGCTGAGACAGGAGAATCCACGGTATTGGTTGACAATTGGAATCACTATTCCCTAGTGTGATTGTGACAGGCAAATGAGTGTGAAATCTTCTTCTCCAAAACAGAGTCTCTGTTTTCCCGGCTGTTTTTTTTACTGCAGATGATATTTAGCCATTAACTTTTATTACAATCATAATTTTTTTATTAACTTTGAGGAAAAATTGTTTCCTGCATTATCATTCTTCCACAGAGTTCCAGATCAGCAATCCAGAGCCACCCTTGCTAAATTGAACTTCCCCCTTCCAATATTTCACTGGCAGTAAATCCAGCCGGGCTCCCTCGTCCTGCTTAAAAAGCCATGAAATTCCCTTGCATTATCAGCGAAATAAACACAGCAGAGAAATGCATTAAATGGAGATTGAAACGCTGGCTCTGACACATTTGTGTTGCCTGAATCAAGACAATCAGCTATTGACACCAAAGGAATTAGGAAATTGTAACACTCAGTGAAACATCCATTAACTTTACTCTTATGGAAAGTGAGCTAGACACAAATAGGCTATTTTTTCTTGCTGTTTGTCCACTTATATTTAATATCTGCTCAGTCTCTTGAAAGCACTAGGGGTTTATTAGCCACAGTAAAAAAACTCTGCTTTCTTTGCCAGCTCTGCAGACTTCAATGGAAAAGAGAAACCCCCAACAGAGTCCATGCCATTTTGTGCTGCAGTCCTGTCAATTGTTGCAAACTGCTGTTGCATCACAAGGCCAGTTTTGCTATGCTCAGGTTCTTATCCCAGGCCCCTTACCGTGGTATCAGAACACCTTCCAGCAACAGTTGTATCAGAGCACCATGACTAACATTTGTTCATTCTTCCAGCCTAACCCACTGGGGTGGGGGTTGTGACAGACCGGGCTGAGTCTGGGCACAGCTGAGGGCGTCCGCTCAGGGTGAATTGCTCAAATTCGGGGCTTCTTACAGCCTCCAGACTGGTGACCTTTCCAAACAGGCCACAAACCAGTCCCACAGAGCACTTCAGCAGCCTGCCTGAAGCCTCACGAGCAAAACCCCTCCGACACCCCAGCAATATCCGTGCCCCAGATGGCCCCGAGCCTCATACACTGGTGGGGGGGTCTTAGAAACCAACCTCACCTACCCCGAACAAGTTCTGTCCAGTTCCAAGAAACCAGCCACAGATCCCTGGTCGATTTACCCTCTGGATCTTACCCACAAATCACGCTGAGCCAATCCTTTAGCATCTAACATCTAAAGATTTATTACTACAATAAAGAAAAGCATGAGAGTAAGGTTGTCAAAGGATAGTACATTACATGCATCAAATCTCCCAGTTCTCGGTGCAGGCTCTAGCAGAGATGTTACAGCTGTGGGCTTAAAAGTCCTTGTTGCGCAACCTAGGATCAGGATGGGTCCACAGTTCTTTCCGGCTCTTTGATCCCTGCACTGCTGCCTCTGGGATGAATTGCTGAGCTGAGTACCAAGATGGGTTCCACCACATGGCCTCTTTATACATCCTTCCTGGTCTCTTTCTGGCTGCAGCAGATCACCTGGCTAGCAGCCTATCCCTGTGTTCCTTGCTGGCAGCCCTTAGGTGTCAGCCCTCATTCTTTAGGTGTGTCCTTGGCCCATTGAGTGCCATTGCCCCACAGGGCCTCGCTAATTAGCATGTCCATAGACCGGGCTCTGCCCAATGCTCAACCACATGCAGAGAAATATTCAGTATCCACACAGATTACAGATTCCTAACTATACACACAGACATTATACAATCACATGACTAGCGTACATAGGATTAGCAGACAGTAAGCTTCTATTCAACACCCCACATGACCCCCTTTTATACCATTTTTGGGGCCAACACCCCCACCTATGGGTGCAGCAGTGATCTGGCTGCTTCCCACAAATTCAGTAACGTGACAGGGGTAAAGAATAGACTGGTGCTTTGTGGTATGCATTCAAGTCTGCTGCCTTTTTTGCTTTATTGCTAAAGGCAAGGTGAAAAGAATGCTCTTGTGACTATACAGTGGATGGGCAGGTGGTAGCAGCTCTTTGATTTAACTGGTCATAGCTGGCATGAAAATTGGACTTTTTTTCCATAGAAAATTTCAACTTTTTGACTGGAAGTTTCCATTTTTTGAGTTTTTGGTTTGTTTATGAAGTCTCCGTGGAAAGCCGACACTTTTTTAAAGTCAACTCCCCCACCCCTTCAATTTTCCATCCAAAAATAGTTTTGGTGGAAGTTTTCTGACTCATGCTCTTATTTGCATTATAGAGGTGTCTAGAAACCACAGCTGAGCTCAGGGCCTCATTGTGCTGGGTGCTGTCCACAAAAACAATAAGACGCAGAGACAAAGACTTTACAGTCCAGCCACACACGGGGCATGAGGAGAAAACAGTCAGGCAGTTGTTTGCACAAAGACACTCAAGAAATCAGGGGCCAAGCTGAAAAGGGAACCCAAATTTCCAGCATCCCAAGTCAGCACCTTGGCCAAACCCATCCTTTGTTTCTCTGCACATCTGCCCTCTTTTACCCTCTTCTCTTCTACTCTGCCACTCCGTTTTCCCTTACTTTCTTCAATCTCTCTATTGAGCCCATCTCTTCCTAACTAAACTCACTCAAAACAACAACAAAAATGGTGGCAGTAACAAACCACTTGCTGCTTTCACATTATTCACTCTGCTTGTGCATGCTACCCTCTCTGTGTCTGACTAGTCTATTTAGATTGTAAACACATTGGGGCAGGGATCCTGGGGGTGTGTCTAGACTATAGGGTTTTGTCAACAAAACTATATCTGCGTCTACACTGCCGTTGAGTTCTGTCGACATAACGTCGACAGAACTCAACAGTTTTGTCGATGGCTGTAAACCTCATTCTATGAGGAATAATGCCTTTTGTCGACAGAGTTCTGTTGACAGAAGGCGTTATTGCATGCTGTCCTTTGTGTCTACACTGTCATGTCGACAAAGCGGTATGCTTTGTCGACAGAACTGGATGTAGGCTAGACGCTGTTTGTCGACAGAGGTTTTGTTGACAGTATCTGTTGACAAAACTTCTGTGGACAAAAGCCTGTAGTCTAGACGTACCCTCAGTGTTTGTTTAGTGCTTAGTACAATAGTACAATGCTAAGGCATTACCCTGATAAACATGCTTAATAATATTACCAATACTTTGTTTCCAGTAGAAAAATGATGTGGTGGGTGGCTGCTTCTTCATCACCAATTTTCCGAGGAGCCCTTCGATGTGCCTCTGTGCATTACTGGAATGTCTTCATTTTCTGCTGTTTGTGCTGCATAAATAATCTCCGGATATTTGCATCTCTTTCTGTCTTTTTTTAAACACATTTATGATGACATTAAATTAAATTGCATTGTAATGTCTGATAAATGTGTTTTGGGTATTTTTTCCCCACAGAGCCTGGAAGGGAAAAAAAAACCCCAGCCATCAACTACAGAAAGCAAGAAACTACTCGACAAAGTGCATTTTATCAACAGAATGAAATTAGATACCTGTCAAAATACATTGGTCCTCAAAATAACTATTCATACATTTCCTATTTCTGCATAAATAGATATTCATCTGCTCTCTTCTGCCTGTCATTTGCCACTCACGTTTCAGCACCAACTGTGGGAGGGGAATAGCTAAAGACTCTTCCAAAGCAATAAGCAGGCAGGGTGCATATCATTTCCTCTGGTTTCCTTAGCAGCACTCACTTCATTACCAAAGAGAAGGGCAACATCTATTTAAAATCGGTCCAATAATATTGTGTTCCAAAACATTAATTCCTGGCTGCACAGCCCTGTTTGGTTTCAAGCAAGCTCTCCGTCAAATCAACGGCTTCTGTGAGTTCACGTTTCCAGGTGCTGCAGAACTGCAGCTTACAATCTTCCGTGTGCGGGAGTGGGGCGGGGAGCCAAAGATGCAGTCCCAGGAAGAGAGGACTGTTCAGGGGAGTGGGGAAGCATTAGAGGGTCATTAGATAAGGGCCAGGTGGAAGGTCAGTTGCATTCAATTTAGTCCAAGAGGTGACCACATCCTAGCAAAGGAAAAGGAGGAAGTGGACAATGATCCCTCTTAATGCACCAGAGTGTGCCTCTGCTGGAACAAAGCTGCAATGTGGGTATGGTGGGGGACAGGTGCTGTATAAGTGGGAATCCGCAAGGATCGTGCCAGGCTCTCACTGACACTAAAGCCCTTTGTGCAGCAATAAGAAAATACCTCACTGTAAGGGGGCTCCCTGGCAGGCACTAACCTAGCTTAAGGGCCTGGGCCAGCCCTGTTCTCAGCCCAGGGGAAGGAAGGGTGTTGGGGGAAGAAGGAAGTGAGCCAAAGGCAAAGAGTGGGGTTAGCCACAGCATGCTACTCCTACCGTAAAGTGTAAGTTAGAGCAGCCACAAGGCTGCTCTAATTTACATTGGAGGCTGGGCAGTTCCCAGTTTGCCCCAGGGTACCTAGCTATCTTAAAGCTTTCACCTCTCTGCTCCTGCATCAAGTGCTGAGCAGAGTAGCTGGAATCTGGGTTCAGTGTTCACAGCAAGACAGCAGCACAGCTGGGACTAGAACTCGGGAGTCCTGGCTCTCAGTGCCCACGCCCGCATCCTGACATGCCCTGTATGGCCTTATTGCTCTTAAAACACATGTGCAATTTACAGATCACACCAAATACTCCACCCAGAAACCAGCCAGCAGATAGTGCGCCCCAGTGTGCTCAGAGGAGACAGAAGGGGAAATACTGCATGAAAAGCTGCTGTTTACAGGATGTATTTTTAGCTTGACCAAACCCAGGAAAACATGAGGCTCTCATAAGAAAATCACTTCCTAGCAAGGGTTTAGAACCACTGTGGGTTAGACTTCGGTGGATTTAAGATCCAGCCCAATGGATCACTCATTTGGAGACAAACTGGTCTCCATTCCCAGCCTCTCTGCGTTCTGAAGCTTTCCCTTTCACGACAGCTAGTATCAGGTGTGTCTTGGAAGGAAAGGAACAGATCACTTGCACATGGCCCTGAGCAGTATTGATTGCATTTTAATTTGCTGATTACTATGTAGCGCGATTTATTGCTAATACAGTCTCATATCTTGTCAAAACTGCCTGCCTGTCATGAATGTTAATCGGAAAATTTCTCAGACAAAAGCACATTTTGACCAACCAGATGCCCAAACATTTCAGTTAGCGTGGATGTGAATTTTCCAAATCCATTGCTCAAAAAATGAGACTGATGGGTGCAAAGAAGTAAATACCAAAGCCATTTTTCACTGAGTGAAGGAAAATGTCACTCTTGTTCTCAAAATCATGGTGGCAAAAATATCTTCTCTGTACAGATGTGTGTGTGAGAGATTGTGTGTGTGAGAAAAAGTTTCCTGGACTGGTACTGCCAATCTTCAGGCCTCGTTTTCCTGCTTGCTGCTGGATCTGATGAAGACTGAGGCAGAAAGCCACTCAATGGAGCTCAAGTCCTGTCCTTTGGTTTTCCTAGTAGGAAAGTGTGAAGGGATGTTCTCTCTGGGGCTGAGTATCTGCTTCTCCAATGCTTTGCGCTTCGGGTAATTTGCAACACCAGGGCAAAGGAGGTTTTGTACCTGGGGCTTTATGCCACTCAAGAGCAAACAGCCAGCCGTCCCCCACCACGACATCTCTCCTTACTGGAGTCTCATCCAGGACCTCTTCAGAGTCAACAAATTTGTTAACAAGTCTCACAGGGGTACCTGGGTTAGTCTATAACTTTAAAAATAGATTCTAGCTCATCATCTGATGAAGTGGGTTTTGCCACGAAAGCTCGTCCTTCTACAGCTTGCACCTCCCCAAACCAGCAATCTCTGCTCCGGCAACATCTGTGGTCCGGCACGAGCACAGATGTTCCTGGATCAGAGAGCCCCGTAGCCTCGTGGCAGGAGGACTATCGAAAAGCAGGGCTGGGCTGGGCTGAAGCAGCAGGGCGGGATATGGGTTGGGGCTGGCGGCAGACCCAGCAGTTTGTGGTAGTGCAGGGCCAGGGCCAGGGCCAGAGCCTCGGGCAGCCTGCGGGAGTGTGGGCCCAGAGCCCGTGGGGTGCTGCGGAGCTGGAGCCCGAGCCCTTCGCAGCCCCTGGGAGGCCGTGGCAGCGTGACCAGGGCCAGAGCTGCAGCAGCCCCTGGAGCCTGTGGCAATGGGGCCAGGGTCGGACCCACAGCAGCGCAGTGCAGGGCTGGAGCCTATGGCAGCCCATGATAGTACTGTTGGAGTCCGCGGGCAGCTTCCAGCCAGGGCAGCGGCAGCAGGGAGCTGGCAGCGCTGAGAGCTGAGGGACGGTGGCAGGAAACCTTCCCTCATCTGGCAAATTCCCTGATTCAGGACTGGTCAGGCCCTGAGGGTGCCGGACCAGGGAGGTCCAACCTGCATATATTTTGGTTCGTCTCTAAGGTGCCATAGGACTACTCGTAATTTGTTAACCTTCCTAGGAGTCCCAGTGAGCTAATGAGATTGTGAATGGCTGGATTAATGAACTAATTTCGGTAATGACGATTGTCCATTAAAATCCTTTTACAATCCATTTCACATCCAAATTTAGGAACACACCAGGCTGCCGTAGTTTAGCCCGGCTCCTTTGCATCCACAGCATTGGGTCCATTTGCCTGCTTCAGATCAACGTAAGTGGATCTCCAGGGTTATAGGTCCCGACAGTTAGTGGTAAGACAGGCTGGCATCTGGCTGCTTTCTCCTGGACCGAACACTGTTCATATGAAAACAGGGGCACATCCAAGGGTGACAGGCAGGAACTGCTGCTTTGTTTTTACCCGCTGGCTGCTCTCTGTTCCTAGGCAGCGCCGTCTGGTTAAAAAAAGCTGTCTCCAATAGCTGCAGCATGTCTCAAGATTGAAACCCCCCTGGAACAGGTCCTGAGTGTAAAGGAATCAGTATCATGGCACTTGGGAGCGGAGAAGATGAAAAGCACTGGATTGATTTATTCATAGGCATCCCTATGGCGCTCGCTGCTCTCGTATGAGTATAGAGCTAATGACTATTACTGTTATTTTATTGTTATCTATTTATTATCATCACAGGGAACAGACGGCACCAGCAGAAGCGAGCCGCGTTTGATTGCAATGTACGGCTGCAGCACGGGAATGCAGAGCAGCCAAGCAATGGCGATGGGCAAAGAGCAAACCATCCCTTACTCTGACTGGAAACACATTTAGTCGGGGCCAGCTTTTCGAAGAGGTTCCGACCTGGAAGATAATGGGATCCTGCTGGGCATGGCGCGCATGGGGAAAACTAACAAGGTTGTTTTGATGCTGGACTAGGAGCGGAGCTCATTGGAAAATCTGTGCGGGGGCTGAGCCTGTCTGAGAATCTGGCTGTCGGTCACCACAGCAGGTCCTGGCCTGATAATGAATTTAAAGCTTTTCTGCATGCAAAAAAACCCAAACTGGTATAGTGACAGCAGTACAACCCCCCAGCTTGGATGCTTTATACCAGCATCAACGTGTTTATGCTGGTACCATTCCTCTATATAGCAAGCAGAATAAACTGTTCTGGTGTAAGTCACCCTTATACCTATATAGCCGTGTTAAGTCCAGCAATAAAAAGTCACCCTCACTCTCCAACACAGTTATCTGGTTCCAAATCTGTGTGTAGATCAGAACTGACACTCCCTTCTCTCCTTCCCAGAAAGGCAGGATGTGAGAAAGAATGGAAATTATCTCCAGTTTACATTAGGCCCTTCTCAGCCTCATTGTGATCATGCAAAGTTTTCCACGCACACAGTTGCATTTACTTCTCTGCCTGGCTGTGGAGGCAGCAGCGGCCACAGGGGAGATGCTGGATCTAGCGCGCGGCAAAGCAACGTCTGGCCGAAACGGTAGCCAGTGGCTTCGCGTCAGAGACAGATGACTCGGAATCATCAAATGGCGAGCGGGAGGGAGGGTGGTTTGAGGAGATGGAGCATCTCGATGCACCGAGCACACCGGCTTCCCTCGCGGGCCCCCCAGGTGCTGCTGCTGCTGTAATTATTTTCTCAATAATTCAAAGAGCAACGAAGGAGGCCATCAATCACTTTTACATTAACACATTTCGGAGGGCCGCTAGGGGGAGAATAAAATGGATCGGGGAGGGCCTCTTCGGCCTTGCTCACATCCATGCAAATGGGCTCGGAGGAATCACAGCCAGGCATTGGAAGGAGGCAACGTACGCTGAGCCAGCTGGGGTGGGGAAGGGCCCAGAGAGACCTGGTCTAAGGCAAACAAAGAGCTTGGCACACCTGAGATAGCCATAGCTGGAAAATATTAGAGAGAGAAAACTAGAGCCCAGGGAATTCTCCAAGTTCAGTTCAGTCTGGAGAAGCAGCCGCTGTTATTATTTATTATCTATATTTAACCCCCAGCTAAGCTCTGGGACCCATTGTGCTGAACAGTGAGCACTCAGCAGAAACACAGTGGAAGACAAAGCCTGCACCAAAGAGCTGACTAGCTAACCAGACAAAGGGGGACAGCTCAGAGATTAAGTGACATGTCCAAGGTCACAAAGGAGCCTGTGGCAGAGCCAAAGAGTTGAACCTGGGTCACTTACGTGGGTGCCTGGACCACAGGACCAAAAGTTCAGCTGCTGGTCAGTCACCCTAAACCTCATGTGTCTAGAGCGGTGTGGCTGAAAACAATGCACCTTTTTGTTGAGTGTTATTTCCAGCTCCTTGGGGAGCCTGGATGTGAAAAGTGCAGTACAAATGAAAAATGAAATACCAAAGGCATCCTAATAACCCAGCATCTGTGCGTGTGTGTGATAGAGAGCATTATTTTCCCCTGAACTGGGGCACAGTCCCATAAGAGGGACTGAAGATCAATGGTGATCAAGCAGCCGAGATCTCTCTCATCTTGCACGAGGGCTGGCAGAGCGTCACACGAATCATTAAATATCGCTGCTTATTTGTCAGCCGGTTCCAGAGCAGAGACTGACTGACAGGCGCCGCTGAGCAGCAGGATAAACTCCACGTAAGGGCTTGATTCTCCCTCCCCTTTATACCAGTGCACATTCATTGACTTCACTGGCACCTCCTCCGGTGTGGTGCTCCTGTGAGACATTACAGAGGGCCATGCTCAGACCGCACCGAGGACTAACTCCACTGGCTGTGAAAGAAACAGGCTGTCATTCAGTTGGTGGGTTGGGGATGAGAAGGAGACATAATACACAATGTTAGACATACAGCTCGCTCTAGGTACCTAGGTCATCCCCCCTCTCTTCAGCAATGGAAGGTGCAAGTGACTTTAATTGTGATTGGTGACTTCCTCACTAATAATATTTTCTTATAATAGCTTCCGGCCAATGTTCCTTCTAATCCTTTTCCATCCATGTGCAGATTTTTTCCATGTGTAGAATCATTTTTATGTGCACTGAGGCATGTGCGAAAGTGCACTATCAATAGAAACAAAAAATGCCTAGCTGCAGGCACTCTCCAAATCAGCTGGGCAGCATGTAAATCTTTCCTGAGCAGCTGCACAAGCACCCAGCTTACAGGGAATGCTGCATCTGGCCCTTTCTTTCTAAGGAGCAGTGTCTACTGAGCATCAGTATGTGAGCTGCCTTCTCGGGGAATGAGAAATCTCTCTTCTATTCATTAGCATGGGGGTTTGGGGGGGAGAGAAAGGGGTGCTGCTTTCCCTAGAGAACTACGCATATTTTAATTCCATGTGCAAACGGTTCAGAAATTGACCATGCGCACGGGACACCTGGCTAGAAAGATAGAGTTACGCTTTTCAAATGAAAAGCAAGCATGGGCCTGACAGTAGATTTTGTTTACTTTGGCTACATAAAGCAGAAGAAATCCACCCAGCGAGAGCTCAGTGAAGGCTCACTGATGCCAAACAGCTGTGAGATCACTGATTGGCGCCACGAAGTTCATTCCAGTGGCACTATTGCTTGTGTCAGTGCGGATCAGTGCAGCAGGCGGCCCCGTCCGTGCGCATTCGTGACACCACATGGGCTGCTCTGAATTTGCTGGAGAGACGGTAGGAAGAGGGCTCAAGTTCAGAAGCTCCCGGCCACTGGAAACAAGCAGCACGTCTGAGATCACAGGAGCCCCCAGGAAATGGGGCTGATTCTAGCGAGCTCCCAATAATTAATTTCACAGGACTGAGTTCTGTGCACAAAGGTCTTCTATGTAAGACCACCGCAGGGATGCAGACGGGCAGGAACTGTCCGTAGGAATCAGGATGAAACACCAGGCTCTACATCATATCTAAATACGGATCTCAGACGCGCAATAGTCAGGATTTTTCCTAGAGTCACAGAAAGATAGCTCTCCCCTGAGAAGTTCTGCCAGAGCCCGCAGCTGGGTCTTGGAGGGTATCTCTAAACAGCGGGTGAGTTTCCACTTCACGCTGTACGTTGGCAAACAGCTACCACCTTAACACAAAGCAGCCTGCTCTGGGCAGTGGCTAGAAATCTCAGGCAAAGCTGAGAGGCGAGGCAATTTGGCATGTGGCCATTTGAACTTTATCTTTAGTTACCAGGTCCGGGAAATGCCACTTCCACCTCCCTCCCCTCAGCCTATGGCCCAGCAGTCAGCCCTCCTGAGCCCTCCCTGCTGCTCGGGTTTGTCACAACTGCTCCCATCACAAATGGAGGGAGCGTGGAGCCGGGGAGATAAGTCAATAGGCAGCAGTTGAAGCCCAGGGAAGCCTAAGGACAGATTTCGGCAGTGACTGTAGTCCTGAGAGAGAGGGATTCGCCAGGAGAAAGCTGTTTTGTTGCTGACCCTGCAAAGAATCCTTTCTCTTCCCCAGCAGCTCTGAGGAGGACACAGCTCTCCATCGCAGACAGAAAAGCTGGGTGTTTCCAGCATGGTTCAGAGACATCTAAAGAATTCAAGTGTCTATTCCCGGCTGCATTGCTGCCCGAAGAAATCCCCCCTTGCAAATCGGCCTTAAGTAGTCCACGTTCAGGGCCAACCTGGTGTCACTGGGCCACTGCACAATCGTCTCCAATAGGGCGAGGCCAGTTGTTTGGTCTCTGTGTAAACAAGAGCTCACCACAGTTAATCAAATGCCACTACTTGGAGGAGCTGGGGGTAGACAGCTCTGCCGGCAGTCCAGCTCTGAACTGTAGTGATTTTGCCAGTCTTCATTTAGCACCACTAGAGCATTCTGGGGAAAACATCTCAAATTCAGTCCTGCTTCCAGGAAGCGGCATCGGTCTGCACGATCTAGTTGTCAGGACGCGGTCTGGATTCTGCAGCCGCACATCCCTCTGATGAGTACAGGTGGAGGTTATCAACGGGTCCCCTGCCAGACGCCAGTGTGTCCAGGGGGGTTGGCTGCCAGAGATCAGCTCCGTTCCCCGCGCCAAATGTCAAGAAGAGCTACGCTGGGAAGGCTGCAGTCACTTAGCAACCAGGCCCTGTAGGGTCAGTGAGCAGAGTGCATCATGAGTGAGTGAGTAGCAGGGGAAGCCACTCAAACATAGCCCACCTAAAACTGATCAGCTCTGAATGGTGCTGGGGGAAGAGGGTACCACATTATCTTTATTATTTGTATTATGGTAGCACTTAGAGCACCAGTCATGGACACTGCGCTAGGTTCTGTACACACAAATACATACACACCTGCAACAAAAGGATGGTCCCTAAGATAGTTTTTAACCTGTGGAGAATTACAGCATCTGGAACCACAGGCACACTCTTCAGCAGCTTGAGCAGACGGGGTAACTCTCTTAACTGGCAGCAGTAGCAGACTATTGTCCCCCATGTTGCCAAACCACTGGAGGAACACACAATTAAACACAGTTGTCTAGAGAAGCTTGCCCTAAGTGCCTGAGAGCCAGAGAAATTGAAAAACCCCCTCACAGGCCACCATTCTGAAATGAGCCGGTTGTCCATAGGAAAACGAGCCACCTGGGCCCTGATTGCGTGCTGTCCGGTTCTCTTCCTGTCCTTGCCCCACACCCTGTCTTTTTATCCTGTGCTGTAACCTTGTTGTGTTTCATGAGCTAAGCAAGGTTGGGCCTAGTTAGCACTTAGGTGGGAGCCCCTTCCCCCCTCCCCCTGGTCTACACTAGGGAGTTAGTTCGAAATAACCCCCCTTCGGTTGAATTAATAAGTGGAGTGTCCACACTACCAAGCCCGTTATTTAGAAATAAGGGGCTGCTTATTTTGAAATCTGTACTCCTGCTTTTCTTGAGGAATAACGCTAATTTCAAAATCATTATTTCGGAATAGCGGTCGTGTGGATGCTCCGATGCTGCTATTTTGAAATCACTCCTCTCCAGAGTAATTCGAACTAATTACTCCCCAGTGCTTCCTGGGGCTCCAAGGTAAAGAAGAGAATCCACGTTAACGGAGCCTGTTTTGGACTCATTTCGAGGCTTCCCCATAGTGTGGACATGCTGTTTTGATTTTGTTATCTCAGGAGCTATTAAATCAATTTTAGTTACTTCAAAATAGTTTCCTAGTTTAGACATGCCCTGAGGGTGCAAGAAGGGGAGCTTGCTAGTCTGTAGCTGGTGCTCTTCTCTCTGGCTATGTCTAGACTGCAAGCCTCTTTCGAAAGAGGCTCTTTCGAAAGACAGCGTCTAGACTGCACGGAGAAATTTCGAAAAAGCGGCTTGCTTTTTCGAAAGAAAGCATCCAATGAGTCTGGATGCTCTCTTTCAAAGAAGCCCTATTTACATTGAAGAACGTCTTCTTTCGAAAGAGGAACTTTCGAAAGAAGGCGTTCTTCCTCGTAAATTGAGGTTTACCGCCATCAAAAGAAAAGCCGCGTTCTTTCGAATTAATTTCGAAAGAACGCGGCTTGAGTCTGGACGCAGGGGAAGTTTTTTCGGGAAAAGGCTACTTTTCCCGAAAAAACCCCTGAGTCTGGACACAGCCTCTGACTCTGTGTTGGTACAAGGGGGAATTGTATTCCCTTTTATTTGTGTGGATGGGGTGTAAAACTGACCCAAACTTGTCAGTTAAGTTCCCTTGACTCTCTATATATGAGTTGCAGTACTGACCATGGGGTTCTGGCTAAATTCTAGCTGATTTAAGCTCAGCCTCCAGTAGTGGTCCACAAGAACACCCAGGATTACCTTACTGGGAGAAGGGGGAAGTCAGCCTGAAACTTGACCTGCAATTGGGCAGAGAATCCCTCTCCACTTCCTGTCCCAAAGTTCTGGGGAAAGTCAGGCTGTGCTGTTACCATAGACAGTCTTGCTCCTGGATGGAGTGATTCCTGCCTATCAGCTTAGCTGGGCACATGTGAGGGTGACAGGCATTCCGTAAATGTACAGTGTGTGACTTCTGGCCATTGGCAGGGCAGCTGGGGTGTGAAAGGGCCTGCTTGTTTAGATAACAGCGGGCAGGAGTGCCAAAGGATGCAGTCAAGACCCTGACTGTTCTTGGGGGTGTTAAAGAAGGCGTTCATTTTGGGCAGAGTCCAGCATCCTGCTGGACAGCGATGGAGGTCCAGCCAGATGATCCCAGAGGTGTTTTTGGCCCCTCATCTAGGGTTGGGTGAAGCCATGGGGCTGGTGGAATGTTAATAATCACCGTTTGTGAGGGAACAACAAAGAGAGCGGAGGCCGCAGGCAAGGCCCTTTGAAGAGCAAAACAATCTCGCTGGCACCAGCTGCAACTGAGGATTTGTCTCTCAGACAGCTGTGGTTGGAGGGAGTCCGTGCTGCCGCCGACTGAGGGGAGAGGAAAATTGATTTGTTCAGGAAAAACAGTGTATTCTGAGCTGAAGCTTCTCCTCAGCTGGACCCCTGCCCTGTCAAGCTGTATTCCTCCCCTTTCCTCTCTCCCCCACAAGGCTGTGTTGACTGAAACACACAAAGGGATGTGTTTGTGCCATCCTCCTCCCTATACACCGTGGCTATGTCTAGACTGGCATGATTTTCCACAAATGCTTTTAACGGAAAAGTTTTCCGTTAAAAGCATTTTCGGAACAGAGCGTCTAGATTGGCACGGACGCTTTTCCACAAAAGCACTTTTTGCGGAAAAGCGTCCGTGGCCAATCTAGACGCACTTTTCCACAAAAAAGCCCCGATTGCCATTTTCGCGATCGGGGCTTTTTTGCGGAAAACAAATCTCAGCTGTCTACACTGGCCCTTTTGCGCAAAAGTTTTGCGCAAAAGGGACTTTTGCTCAAACAGGAGCAGCATAGTATTTCCGCAAAAAGCACTGATTGCTTACAGTAGGAAGTCAGTGCTTTTGCGGAAATTCAAGCGGCCAGTGTAGACAGCTGGCAAGTTTTTCCGGAAAAGTGGCTGATTTTCCAGAAAAACTGGCCAGTCTAGACACAGCCCGTGTCAGTGACACACAAGGGACAAGGGCTGGGGCTGTGGGACCAAGGGCAGAGTTTCCTCAGCTCTGGCACAGTGTAGGGCTGCCCAAAGAGCCTCTCCACAAGCTACAGCCTTTTCCAAGGATGAGAGGGAGTGGGGAGAACAAGTCCTCATAGCGCCTCTGCTACAGGGATTTTGCCCTGGTCTGGTCTGTCCGGACTGGAGAACACAGCTGAGGCAGCCCCATGGAAGGCTGCTACAAATCACAGCATCCCTGAGGTTCCTCTGATTTATGCAGGAGACTAGTTCAGCCCCTGGAAGCAGCCCCATATCCTGAAAACACGAGGGGGTCCCCCTGCCTTTTTGCCTCAAGCCTCCTAGACTGCACCTCCTGGAAGAGCAGTGTGGAGTTCCCTCCAAAGCATTCCCAGCACCACACCTGTTCATTTCCCTCCCGCTGTGGTTTTTAAGTGAATTAGCAACGAGAGCAACCACACCATGTCACTGCAAGTTCCCCGTGTTTCACCTCAGTCTCTGTTCCAGCCCTGCTGGCTCTACGGCATTTATTAAGGGACATCGATAAAGAAGACTGATGAGGGACAGGCGTGGTGGGCAGGCATCTATCAATCATCCAGGCTGCTTTCCATCCCTGGCTATTAGTCTCCTGTAAACTCTTCTTTTGCACTCTCCTTATCAAAGGGCCCTATTGTTTATTCTGCCCTCCTTGTGTTCACACTTGTCTGCTGCAGGCTCCACCGAGGAGTTTCTCTTTCCTCGTCGCGCTGCTTGAGTTAGCAGAATCTAAATAAGTGAAGAGAGTAAATCTGGCAGCTGTAATTACAGTCAGTGCAACAACGACCCATGCACCAAAAGAGAGACTAGGCACGGGGAGCGCTGGAGCAGAGCACGTGCATGGCGGGGCGGGGGGGGGGGGGGGGGAACTGCTGTGTTGACGGTCTAGATTTCTCCTGGGCTTATTTTCACGCTTCTTTCCCAAGTGCTCTCAGTGCTGTCACTTGTGTTATGGCAGCATCTCAGCCCGGATCAGGGCCCCACTGTGCTAGCATAAGCACACTGGGCTCCACTGAGCATGTGGTCTGAATGGAGATGGCAGGCTAAGGACACATTGTTCTCCCATGATACAAATGAGGAACCGATTAAGCAACTTGACACACAGAGGACATGTGAAGTGGATGCTAATTTTTGCTGATGGTGCAAATACAGAGTCATTTTCATCTACATTGACACTACTCTGGTAGAGCCTTGGACCTCAGCACAGTTGACACTGACATGGTGGTTAACCTTGCTCTAAGCGGTAGTTGGAACACCTGGGTACCAATGGGAGCACTTGTTTGTGTGGACACACAGGCCATGTCTACACAATACGGAAGATTGCTGCCGCTGCAATTGATCTTCTAGGGTTTGATTTAGCAGGTCTAGTGAAGACCTGCTAAATCGAACTCAGAGGGCACCTGCATCAACGCCGGTACTCCTGCTCTTCCTGAGGAGTAAGGGAAGCCGACAGGAGCATTCAGCCTCCGGCTAGATGGACCACAATTTAAGATACATTGATTCCAGCTACGTAATTAAGATCTGCAACTCCAACTACATTAAGTCAACCTTCCGCTCTAGTGTAGACCAGGTGACAGTGAGTTACAGGCATGGGCTACATGGTGGGTTGGCATGCCACGTGACCATGGTGTAGACAAGGCCATGGAGATAACATCAGGAAATAGAAACTGAGTGAGTGTAAAATGATGTAGCTCTGCAGAAGGCAAAGGTGCCACAGCAGTTGACACCAGCAGATGATCTGGTCATTGGCATTTGCTCGGGTAATTGCAGTGAATTGTTAAATATGCATCATGGAACTGAACTCTCCCTGATAAGAAATGGTTAACCCATTGTACATGAATTCACTCCGGGCTAAACACGGGTCCCCTGCCTGCTCCTGGAGAGATCACTCCCCACCGTTGATTTACAGGGCTGGACAGTTTTTATGCTGGGATTGTAAAGAAGAGTTTGTGCCAATAAAATACTTTCTCTGCTCGTAAAACCAGAACGTGTTTTACTGGTGACACTGGAGTTGTGCCAGCCCATTAACTTTGGAGGGGAGCTGGCGTGGCTGGATGAGGAGGGACGGCAGCTACGGTGGAGCCATCATAAATACAGACTGATGAGCAGACTGCATGGCTTGAGGCAAACATAACTGTGCTGCTCTGCCACTTCCCCAAAGTCCTACACCCCCACAGATGTTTCGATGTCCTGCTGAGAGCACTGTAGAGATCTTACGCAGCCTCAGCAGCCCAGTTTCTGAGCACCTTGTGTTCGTTAATGGGTTAAGTGCCACAATGCCTATGGAAAGCAAGAAAAGGCCTTAATCCTCATTTTACAGATGGGGAAACTGAGGCACAGAGATACTAAAGTGAGCGCCCAAGAGCATACCAGAAGCATGGAACAGAGCAAGGAACTAGATCCAGGTCTGGGGCAAATATCCTAACCACTGGACCTTCCTTCCTCTTTCTAGGAGCTCTGTTAAGCAAGAGGGCCTTCACACAGGCCTTGTTGGGGTAGAAAATCGCACCAGTTTAACTACACCTACATTGCGGATCTAATGAAACTGGTACAAACCCCTCATGTAGAAAGGCTTAAATCCATTTATTCCCTGCTTAGTTGTAGTCTCTGTTGGCAGACTGCCAGCTCCCAGCCTTCAAACGTAACGAGGCAGGTTTCCCCAACCACGCAAATCATGAGCTATTTTTAAAAAAAGTGTTGGGTTGTTTTTATTTCCCTTCTGTTTTTTGAGCTCTTCTAGTGTTCAGATCTTTAAGCTTTTCTCTGCAGCCATGGGAGGTAAACATTTAAATTAAAAAAAAAAGAAGCTAAAATTGACGTGTAATCACATGATTCCAGGGGCTGGAGCTTTAGGAAATAACATTGTAAGACTCACGATATCAGCTTGTTAGTTGACATCTCAATATTGACCAGGTGCACAATGCAGAGTGATGTTAAATGGGTGTAAATCAGAATCAGTCAGGTCTGATCGTATTTCAATCCCGCTTTGCAGTGAGCAATGGAGAAACTGTCCCAAGATGATTTCATGTGTCTTCCAGCCACAGGCTGGGTGTTGTGCTACTGAACCCAACAGTGGATCTCCTGGATTGGATGCAGCCAGGCAGACCAATAGAAAATAGAAATGAAACCCAGCATTGTCCAAGTGATTTCTGAGTAGACCTACTGTCAATGGTCAAGGAAGGTATGGCTTTTTTCCTGCTCATGGGTCAATGGAAGAATCTCTCTCGTGGATGGGCAGACATATTTGGTCTGCTCTCAGGGGCGGTTACTGGGGCTGCTCATTTAACACGAGCTCAGAGACTGAAGTTGGAAAAGGTCATTCCCATCTGTGAAATAGCCAGAGGTGAAAGTAAGAAGGCGTGCAGTGCTGGCAAAAAATGGCTGAGCTGTGGCAAAAGACAGCAGGGAGCTATTTAAAGAGCCAGCAGGACCCGGTTGTGATAGGGCAATATCTATAAGAAATTTTATTTTCTTCCATCACTGGGAACAGCATGAAGGAAAACAAGAGGAGAGAGAGCCTGGAATTTCAGTCCCCAGTTGGGAAATCTGGTTTTGGCCTTCAGTGACAATAGCTTCCCAGAGTGAGATAGCTGCTGGTGTAATAAGTACAGCTCTGTTATTGCATGTGACTCTGGGATAATAAAAGCCCCTCACTAATGATAGTGGTCTGATTGGAATACAATCTGTAGGCAGGGTCTGAATCAATGCTTTTATTACAGCCAGCTGGAATGGGAAAGAAATCCTGGGTGTGGTTATATAAATACAGTTCACTCAGTTTGCTTAGGCCTGCTAGATATTCAACTAGAAGGTGTTTTGCCCCTTGTAACCAATTTGGCTGTTGTGGGGTCACAAATTTTGTTAACTTTAAACGCAGGAAATGTAAGATATGACCACCCATGCTTGCAGTTATTGGGGGAATGCAGAAAAGTCAGACTATGTTTAACTCAGTTCAAAGGAGAGACCCTGTCAGTGTAAATATACTTGGATGGACAGAGGCTAGTCTTTCCGAGCCCTATAGAGTAAGCTGGGGAGGGAGGTGAGTCAGCAGGTTGCATGCCCTCCAGGTGTGAGCTGTAAGACTGGTTCAATCTGTTTCTCCCCACTGTTTCAATGATAGAGTTAAGGAAAAGCTCCAGAAGGAGTCTCTTTTGTATGTAAATTTACTCCAGTGGATGCTGGAATCTCTTGTGCTTTGGACTGTGCTTTGGGCTAAGAGCGGAAATCACTAGGTTTGGACAAAGAGCCAAATCCACACAAGCCAGCGGAAGATGCGACGAGCAGCCAGCAGGGCGGCGTTGGAGAGGAGTGAGGAGCAGCCAGCAGAGCGGCCGCAGCGAGGGGCAATAAATGGCCAGCAGGGTGGCGCTAGAGGGCAGCAATCAGGTGGATGGTGAGTGACCAGCGGAGTGGGTATCCCCCCTCAGGATGGGAGGTGAACTCTGCAGATCACCTCTGAACTCTAGTCTGCCCTGCCCAAGGGAAGCGACTGTGAGGGGGGTGCAGAGGAGGGCTGGGCATGTGAAGGGAACATTTACATTGCTGGGCTTGAGAGGAAAAGGACATTGCCCATCCTACTTGAGCTGGGGCATTTAGTCATGGTTTTGGTTATGAACTTTGTGGTGTTTTCCCAAATTAACGCCACGTTACTTCTTTCCCCTTTTATTAAAAGTTTCTTTTCCACACACAGAGTGGGGAAGCATTGCCTCCCAGAGGCACCCAGGGGTGTTGTGTGAATTTCCCAGGTTACTGGGTGGGGGCTCGAGCCAGTTCTGTGACAAATGGATGGAGTAGAACCCCTAGATATTGAACCCTGCCCTGGCTGCTGCTGGTGCTACCTGGCAGAAGGGTTACAAATCTCCTTTGCAAAAATGTTATTGTTACAGGAATTGCTGAGGTTGGATTATTGTCAGGGAAATGCTGAATAACAACTCAGAAGGGAAACAGCAGGACAGGAGAGGGAGAGAGAGAGCTGCCTGCTGCCCCAGAGGCTCAGAGGCTCAGAGGAATGTCAGGAAGGAAGGGATCTGGAGCAGTTGTCAAGTTCAGCTGCTTCCCCTCATCGCAACCTGGATTGCAGCTAGGAGAAGATTGTGAGCCACCAATCTGTACTGCTCACTGCTGCTGGTAAAGTCAACTGGAGACAGGATTTCACCCAAGAAGACTAAATGGTCTTAAGTGCTTAGCAGCGTCTTCTAAGTTTTCATCTCCCTCTTTCCAGCCAATTTGTACCCACTATGTAAGAGGCCTCAGAGGCTTAGCATCAAAATCATTTTCAGCAGATAAAGGAAATAGGTATGTTAACACTGTACAAATCCAGGAGAATAGGTTATGGGGAATTTGTAATTCGACATACTGTTATGTAAAGGGATTTTTATTCATGCTGAAGCCAGATACATCACTGCGAAAAGACAGATAAAGGGAGGAATTTATCATTTATATGGAGAAAAAGGTGATCAAATCAGAAAGAATCCTCCCCTACCTTCCAAATAGGAGAGAAATTACAGGACAATGCAGTCTGTGGAGAAGTGAGATGGGGCTATTTTATCTGCATAATAAAGAGCAGGAAAGAAATTGCTGCTAAAAGCAAAACAGAAGGAATTATATTATCTACGACAAGGACACAATATAAACTCACAATATCAAAGGCACAAGAGAGGCTTCACTGAGAGGGAACTTAAGATGCAGCGCCTGCTGATAAGAGAGAGCCGTGTGCTCCAGAGAACACAGATGCCAGCCCAGCGCGCCGCCCCATCCTTACAGAGACTGAACCAGAGGGCTCCAGAAAACAATTAATGCAGGAAAAGAATCCAAACTGCTCAGCGAAGACACTTGAAAAGGGGGCAGTGGAGGGGATGCTCCGGGCTTCAGCACAGAGGAAAGAGCTGGGTGGGTTCTGGATCCCAGCAACATCAGCCTTCCTGTGCTCTGGAGATTGCTTGCCTAGGACAGAATTCATTCATTGGGGGGTAAAATTCCTTGTTTGGAAAGCCACCACAGGGCCTGTGCAGTGGTGACAACTTGTTCGGCTCATGCTTAACTGGGCCTTACACAGAAGGGATATATATGTGATCTGTCCAGGGCACAGCCTTAAGGTGTGGACACAGCATGAATCCACAGGGAGCTCAATTAGCCTGAGAAAGCATGTGTGTTTCTCTGCCCAACTACTGGATGCGGTTTGGCTATGCAAGTGGCCTTACTCCAGTGTTGGGTGCTCCTGTTGGACAGTCAGGCTATTACATCACCTTTTGCCTGGGACTTGCTTTGGAATAAAAGGGAAGCATCTTTTACCCTGACCTGCGGAGTGGAGGAGAGCACCTTCATGTTGACTCGGACAGCTTTTCCTTCTTATCCATGCTATACATGGGTAAAAATTAACATTCAGATTGCAACCAAGGGCATGAAGTAGAAAAATCCCTTGACTTGCTTGGATCTTGAAAATGAAAAAAGGAAAAAAAAAAAAAAAGCCAGACTTAGTGTAAATCAGAGTCATTCCATTAAATTCAATGGAATGACTCTGATTTACACTACCAGTGTAGTTTCTGGCCTGTCATTCTTTGCCTGTGTGGTTTTACGTCATAAACAAAAGCCTGTTTTCACCGTCCAAAATCAAGTATTAGTTTGGCACAACTGAGAAAAACTCCTGGCACTGAATCATGCAGGAAACGTGCATCTTATTGCAAATGAGCAGAACTGAAGGGAAGTTTAGCCCATCAAAATGTGCGAGAAATTCAGTGATAAACCCATTTCTTTTCCCTCGCCCCATTTTCTTGCAAACCTGCGTTGTTTACCCTAATCTGTTGAACGCAGGAAAACTGCAAGGGAAATTGATCTATTATCCTAGTAGGATTAGGGGCTGGAATGTAATGTGCTGTATCATTGCATATTGCTTTGGAAACCATCTATCTCCCACCCTCTGCAGACATAATGGGGAAAGTTAAGGAAGTAGGTTTGGTTTGGTGAACCTCAGTGGGGGACTGCAGAAACCATCAAGCACAATGGAAAACAAAACCACACTCTTTATTCTTGCTACCCCAGTTAGAGCCTGAAATCCGAGTTATGAGCTCAAAGCTCCACACCTGTGGCCAATGGGGAAACGCTAGCACCATAATAATTCATGCTAACAATACTCCCTGATTGCATTCAGAGCGACCTGTTGATACACCCTACTGACATTTAGAGAGAGCAGTGCAGGATTTGGTGTATCACTAAGAGATATACTGCTGTGCTGAATTAATCTTCTCTGGTCTGGTAATGTGCCTTGGGAGACT
This sequence comes from Pelodiscus sinensis, assembly GCF_049634645.1. Lineage (NCBI taxonomy): Eukaryota > Metazoa > Chordata > Testudines > Trionychidae > Pelodiscus > Pelodiscus sinensis. The sequence goes on from NC_134736.1 coordinate 7,265,167, forward strand.
AGCAAAGGAGTGAGCCCAGAATGATGTGCTGTGTTCCCAGCTGAACGCCGCTTGTTTTTCATCCCCCATGTAACAGCACTGAGTAATAAGGACACTGGAGAGAGCTCTGCTGCTTTGCTAACCCAGGGGACAGAGGCCAAGAAGGGAAGAGAGCGGGGAAGAAAGGGGAGACATTTGCAGCTAGAGCAGTTTTCCAAAAATGCCTCTTACAAGATGCCAGTAAAAACCCCTAGTATCAGATAGATAGATGGATAGATAGATAGATAAATGGATGAGGTATATGGGGATAAATAGATAGATAGATAGAGGGTGTGTGGGGGGATAGATAGATAGAGGGGGTGTATGGAGATAGATAGATAGATAGATAGATAGATAGATAGATAGATAGATAGATAGATAGATAGATGCTCAGAGAATTGCTGGGTCCCTGGGCAATGCGTGGGGAGGGGAAGCTGGCTTTGTGCTTTTGGAAGGAGCAGAGACTCATGTCTGCAGTGCTGCCCGGACAGAGCAGTGCCTCTCTCCACTAGCTCTCAGGACTGTCCGGAGAGCGCAGCACAGGGCTCTGCAGTAGCGGTAGTGGTAGGCAGAAGCTCTTTAGAATCACTGGGCCCCGGGGCAATTGCCCCCTTCTCCCACCACTCTGCGATGGACCTGGATAGACAGATGATAGCTCTGGATCAGGGTCAAGGTCATCTGATCGCCACAGCCTAGAGTTGGGCTAGGAACTAGTTGGGGGCCCTAGGCTAGTGGAGGCCAGGTGATCTCTCCAGGGTAGGGCTAGGGAAAAGGCTTGTCTCTGGCCCAGGTCTACAGTCAGGGTGGGTACTAGTTGGTGGTTCTCGACTGGGCTTATGGTTAGGGCCCATTGGTTGCTCTGAACAATAGCTGGTCTGAGGTTGGTTATTTGCTTCGGACAAGGGTTAGTTTTAGTGCTGGGTGAGAGCTCCTGGGTTGAATCCAGCTGGTCCTATGCTACAGCTTGAGGTGTGACTGATGCATGGCCCCGGCTCTAGTTAGGGCTGGCCTTCACTTTCCTCCACGGTCCTTCCCTCACGCCAGTCTTTTCCCTGTTTGTCCCTCTCTCCTTCCTGCCCCATTCTTCCTTTCCCTCCTTTAAGCTTCAACTCCCTGCCTTAGGGCTGCCCCCCGAATTTCCACCTGCCCCTGCAGGGACGGCACTGAGAGCCCCAGCCTGTCTTGGAGGAGCTGCCGACTGCCCTTAGGGGGAAGTTAGCTGCCATGGAATCCAGAGTCCCAAACGGGAAAGGCGGGGGGGTGTAGGAGACAAGAAGGCTGCTAATGCTGCTGACAAATCTATGTCAGTGCCGTGGGCTGGGATGAGACAGCCAGCTTGCTTCTAAAATGGGGCCCGTGCACGGAATTGCGGGATGTTCCCCTTGGAAACGGAAGACTCATTTGCACGCGCAGGGAGGCTGGCAAACCCGGCTAACTTCTAGCCATGTCTGGGGGCTGGAGACTGCGGAGCGATGAGGGGGAAGGGAAGACGCAGCATCTTCTCGCTGGCACTTAAACACTGCCGGTCGCAATCAGGCCTTTGCTTAATTCTGCCTCCTGGCCTCTTCTCTCTAGATGGTGAAGAATTAGCAGTCGCCGGAGCATGAAGGGACTAAACAGCTCCCTCTGCTTTTCAGTGAAGTTAAAAATGATCCCAGAGGAGCCAATCCTGGGTCTCTTTGCAGTGGAGCTCACTTAGCTCCAGTTCTTTCCATGCACTCCCACAAGCAGGAACTCAGCCCTGCTGCATTCGGGCTGGCCCAAGAGCGCTGCCAGTGCTGTGTAATGCTCCAGGTGCCAGAAGGGAACATGCCCAGGCTGGGTGCCGAGAGCCTGGCTGGCCCTAGGGCAGTGGTTCTCAACTCGTTTCAGTCCACGGATCCCCAGGCCAATCAAAAATTTTTTGTGGACTTTGGCCAATGTTCCTGTGGACCACTGGAAAAGTCACCATGGACCACCAGTTCAGAACCACAGCCCTGGGGAATGGCTGCATGCTGCGCTAGGCAGTCTCCCAGGCATGGTAATGGGGACTGTGCCTTTAAGGCAGGGGCAGGGAACCTTTTTAGGGTCGGGGGCTGCTGACCCATGGAAAAATCAGTCGGGGGGGGGGGCTGCACACAATTGAGAAGTCAACCCCCCCCAAACCCTCACCGATGTGGCCCCTGACTGAGCAGAAAGACCCCCCCACATTCCCCTCACACACCAGGGCCTAGTGGGGCCCAGGCTAGTAGACTTTGTGTGCTCCAGTCTCTCAGCAGACGGAGGCTCCCCAATGCTAGGAGGGGAGCCCTGAGCTTCGGGGGCCGGATCCAGGCAAGCCAGGGGCAGCATGCAGCCCGTGGGTCTGAGGTTCCCCACTCTGCTCTAAGGGCTCAGTTTCCAGCAGGGCCAGATTAAGGGGGGGGCTAGCCAGGCAGCTGCCCAGAGCGCCAACCTATGTGGGGTGCCTGACTGAAGTGGTAAGGGGCGCTGCGCGCCTGGGGGCGGGGCCATGCATACGCAGCATGCCTGGGTGCGTGGCACCCCTTACCACTTCAATCAGGCACCCTCCATAGGTTGGCGCCCGGGGGCGCGGCGCCCTTTACAATGTGAATCAGGAGCCACGTGCCCGGGGTGGGGCCGCACATGCCCCGCGCGCCTGCTGCCCCGGGCACAAGTATGTCTTGGTCTGGCATTGCTTCCCAATCAGAGAATCTGTGACACACTTGTGGCTAGGCACACCCAGGGAGCATCACACAGAATCACGGAACAGGGAGGGATCTCAAGAGGTCATCAAGTGCAGTCCCCTGCTCTCATGGCAGGGCCAAGCACCATCTTGACCATCCTTGACAGATGCCTATCTAACCTGCTCTTAAATATCTCCAGTGATGGAGATTCCACAACCTCCCTCAGCAATTTTCCACCCTGCCAGGAAGGTTTTTTCCTAAAGTCCAACCTAAACCTCCCTTGCTGTGAGTTAAGCCCGTTGCTTCTTGTCCTATCCTCAGATACCGGCTATGTACCTCCTTGCATTAAGGATCCTACAACCTTTGCTTTGCTGAGCCCCTGCATGGGTAGGTGGGTGGATAAGCCCCCTCCAGAGCTGTTAGGGGAACTCCGATCTCACATACAGCAGCTTCCAAGGAGCAGTGCCGCCTACCCTGGACCTGAGCTTGAATAGCACCAGGGAAGCGTCCACAACTCCTTGTCCCCGCTCTCTCCCCGGGGCTCCCCTCCCCCACTATGGGAAAACAACCTTCTTATTTTTGGCTAGCAATATGAATCATGTTACTCTGCTTCCTCCCCGGAAAAAATTCTATTACCAGCCCGCGATGGCGCTCGGTAATGAGCATTTTTAATACATCGCCACGCTGCGTGTACATTATAATGAACCTCCTGGAAAATATGTTTTTCTAATTATCCCCTTATTAGAATGGTATATTCATTCATGCAACATAATCATATTATAATACACTCCTCTCACGAGAGCAAAGGGGACAATGCTGTTCCTGGGGCTGGTTGCTCAGTTGATGCTTTGCTGCATGGTGTAGAGGCCAGCACATATGGCTCCGATTCAGCTTCTTTTCTGGGATACTCCAGACCTCAGCATTTATTCTGGACATCTTGCAGTGGAACATCCCACTTAGCTATTCATGGTATTCAAGGCACAGAACTAGCTGTGGCGGATGTGTTGGTATTCGGAGAACAATAGAGCTTAGCTGAGATCAGGGATCCATTGTGCTTGAAAGTAGGAATAAGGGATCTTCCGGAAAAGGGTTTATTTTCCGCAAGATACCTGTCTAGACTGGCGCTTTTCTCCGGCAAAGCCCCGAGCCGGAAAAAAGCGGCAGCCATGTTCATGCAAATGCCGCGGGGAAAATTTAAATCCCCGCGGAATTTGCAATTCTGAAGTGTCTCATTAGCATCCTTTTTCCGGAAAAGGGTGCCAGTGTAGACACAGCCACAGAGAAAGAATGGATCATTATCCTCGTTGGTAGCTAGAGGAACCAATTTCCAGTGTGTTGGCTCAAAGCTACAGAAGGAGTCTATGGTTGAGCTGAATTTTTTCCCCAGATCTCCTGCGTCCACACCAATTTCTTAATCACAGGACCATCCTTTCCTCCATGGTGTCACAGCAGCATTAAGAGATTCCCTACCAGGTATCCTGGGGCCTAGGGGTTGTATGGACCTGAAACAAGACTGTACAAATTCCACAAGAGTTGAACATGTCCTAGTTTTGCCTACTCCTTGCAGGCAAATAAATAATATTATGGTATCCTAAGGCACAGGGCTAAAAGGCCCTGCAGTAATGGTCTGCTGGAGCAATGCTGCCAGGCACCCCGTAGAAGTTGCATAAGAGCCAAGTGTGGCATTAAGAAAGCTACTGTCACTCAAAGAGCAATGGCGAGGGTAACTGTGGAGCGGCAGTGCTTGGGAGGAAGGGGGAATGAATTGGGATGGGGAGAGAGGAAGCCACGTTTGTCCTGGTGTCTTGGGTAAACAGGACAATCGCAGCTCGCGTTAGCCCTAAATCTAACCACATTGTTTTCTGTGCACGCGGGAAGCCAATCAATGTAGGACGGGCGCACGGAGACGCTTTCTCTGGGAGACCTCTGCGTACGGCGTCGTTATTAATAGATGTTATTATTCAGCCTCTTCCCATTATCCTGCTCAATTACAGAGGCTCCCTCTCGACTTTTATGTCCTTTGCATTTGTTTACTGCCATGTGCTCAGTAGTTTCAGGTGTGAAAAATACAGAGAGCCCCAGAAGGGTAGGATATTTTGTCTCCTAATTGAAACCACGTGTAACTTCATTATTTTTTCAGAACAAATTTGCAGGCAGGTCTGGAGAACATTGATTATAAGAGAGGTGTTACAAGAGCCAATTAAAAGGCTTGGAAAACAATTTTTATGAATGCTTCATGATCCTAGAAACTCTACTCAGTGCAAAGGCGGCTCCGGTAGGGATTCCCATTGCAGGTTTTTAAACCGTGAGAACGTAAAGAGGATCTCCTTTTAAATAAGGGAGAAAGAATTGGCTCCTTTACCCTTTCTCACCCCAAACCACCACCTGGGATGGATACAGCTCCCCCTATTGTCACCAGAACACCCATTGATGATTATTTGTATTACAACAACCCAAATGAGGGCCACCGTTGTGCAAGATGCTGTATAGAAACCAAGTCCACAGGAGTCCCTCCCCCTTGGAGGTCGCAATCTAAATAGACGAGACAGCCACAGGAAGGATTATTAGAATCCTAGAATCCTAGGGCTGGAAGAGACCTCAGGAGTCATTGAGCCCAGCCCCCTGACCAAAGCATCCCAACTAAATCATCCCATTATTCTCTCTCTTTGATTGCTCTGTGCTTCAATTTCCCCATTTGCAAAGGGTGTGCCCAAGGTTCTAGGGAATCTGTGACACAGCTCGGAATTGGCATCAGATCTCCTGAGTCCCTGAACTGCCAGGCCATCCCTTCCTTTCTCAGTTCGGTGAGTGCAGAATCAGGCTCTGGTTGGCAGCTATTCAGGGAAAGCATCATGGTGAAAGCCAATGGAGAAGACACACCACAGACCCGTTGTCTCCCACGCCACCTTCCTTCTGATACTGCAGCATATCTGGAAATGTCCCATTGGGTGGGGAAGCCCTGGATAAACTAACCAGCTGGAAAATGTGGCACCTTCATAAGAACGGCCGTACTGGGTCAGACCAACGGTCCATTCAGCCCAGTGTCCTGTCTGCCAAGAGTGGCCAATGCCAGATGCCACAGAGGGAGGGAACACAATAGGTAATCCTCATGTGGTCCCTCTCCTGTTACCCATCCAGACAAACAGAGGCCAAGGACACCATTCCTACCCAGCCTGGCTAATAGCCATTGATGGGCCTAACCTCCATGAATCTATCTAGCTCTTTTTTGAACCCTGTTAAAGTCCTAGTCTTCACCACATCCTCTGGCAAGGAGTTCCACAGGTTGACTGAGCTGAGTGAAGAAAAACTTCCTTTTGTTTGTTTTAAACCTGCTGCCTATTAATTTCATTTGGGGACACCTAGTTCTTATATTGTGGGAATAAGTAAATAACTTTTCCTATTCACTTTTCCCACACCAGTCATGATTTTATAGACCTCTATCATAGCCCCCCTTAGTCTCCTCTTTTCTAAGCTGAAAAGTCCAAGTCTTTTTAATCTCTCTTCATATGGGACCCGTTCCAAACCCCTAATAATTTTTGTTGCCCTTTTCTGAACATTTTCCAATGCCAATAGATCTTAACCAAATTCTCGGTGACTGAACGGTTTCCCAATGAATGCACAATCCATTGTGCACTAACAGCGAGCAGGGACACATGGTCAGTCAATACGCAGCTCATTGTTATACAATTGTTTTTTATAGCCATTAAAGTAATAGCTCGAATCAATTTCCCCATTGCTGAAGCACCAGGATCCCAGTAAAGCCAATTCATAGCAACTGTATGCGAAATAACTTATGTCAATAGGATAAATAAGGCATTACATCGCATTGAATGACAGCGACGTCATTCATACATATCAATAGGGTGTTTATATTTACATCTGTGTTGTGAGACAAGGGTGCAAAGTTTAGGGCCATCAACAAGCCAGGCAAATGAGGCTTCAACTTCTCCTCTCTGATTTGAGAGGTTAACGATCACTGGTACCATGGGTACTTTGTTTGACTTGCTTGCCGCACGAGCAAAATGACTCACCATCATCAGATCCAAAGCCACAGATTTCTACTCTGGGCTGATGGGAGCTTGGCTCACGATCCTCAGGAGAAAAGAAGCTTGTTTGTGTGTCACCTATCCAGGCCACGCTTCAGACAAAACATCGGCAAGGAGAAATCCTTGCGCACATTTTGTAGGTTATCCTTGAAAGCAGAGGTGCATATGCCTTCATGTACATGTGCATGTTCACATACGCACCCCCTCATACTTTCAACTTAGTATCGGGGCGTATCTACACAGACATATCCCCACCCATGCACATAATAGTGTGATGTGTCCCCTCCAGCAAAGAGCACCGAGTCACCACAACATGGGCTGTTTACGAGGCTCCAGCTGGGAAGAGAAGAGGTGTATCTCCAGCCCAGAGAGCGTAGCCTTGTAGTCTTTAGAAAGTGAAAGTTGTACCCTGACAATTTCACAAGAGATGGCTCTGATGTGTTCAAGGGCCGGACTTCGCCTTCATATTTGTATGAAGACGAAGGAATACTCATCTGAGAATGTCAACAGACAGCTCTGTCAGGGATTGGCAAAGGAGTCTATGCAAGGTGTCCAGATCTCACCCCTAGCTTTTAGACCCAAACAAAAATAGCTTCATTTCCAGAAAGGTTGGCTTATTTTAACAAATAAAAACAGTCTGTTTGTGTTTTTTAAAAAATCAGTTTTTCAGGGAGAGCACATTCATTTTCCAGATGACGTGTCCTTCTTCATAAGGCAAAAACATCCCCCCCACCTCCCGTGGTCATTCTTTGTGCAGACAAAAGCTTCCACTGAAATAGACAATCCCCACTTTGAGTTTGGCTGGTCCCTGCTGCTATCTTTCTAGCTATCTTCATGACACTCTCACACTGGCAAATATTTAATTGCCAATATGTCAGTTGCACCAGTTAGTGTAACTGAACTATTACTCCCGTAGCCTTCATAGGTACCCTGCCCTTATTACAATAATCCAAAGAGCTTCTAATTTAGCCAGGAAGGCCAAGTTACAATATTGAATGGCTTTGTTAATGAAAGAGTTCTTGCAACAGTGCCAGATTTAACCCCCGGAGAGCATAAATTATTAGGGTTGAGAGGAGTTTCTTGCAGAATCTTGCATGATTCTGTGGTTAGCACCGGGGGAGCGGTAGGGGTGAGCGTTTGGAGAAGTGCACTGATCAAGTGCATTAGGTTGGGCACATTTTTCACCCACCTGGGCCTGCGCTTTCCCTCCAATCCATTGCAGAGGCAGGCCGACAGGCTTCGCTGGGCCTTGGGCAAGGTGTGGGATCCTGAGTAAACAGAAGGGGCCAGGCCTCACGTGGAAGCATCATCATCCAAAAGACTTGGGCCCTTTTAAAATCACCAAACCTTGGGACAATTTCCTCTTGAAACACTCCAATTCCCCCTCCCCCCCAGCTCCCAACCAGCCTGCCATTGCATTTGCATGACTTGCCGATTTAGCTTGCAAATTCTTTATGTTACGTGTTTGCATAGTGCCTAGCACAATGGGACCTTATTTTAGCTCCTAGATGCTACTGGAGTACAAACATTGAGGATGGGCCCAGCTCTGCCTCCTGTGTGACTATGGGCAAATCTTTTAACCTCTCTGCTTCACTTTCTCCCTTCATGGGGTAACAATCGCTGTCTTGCTACCTCATTGGGGATTAATTAGCTAATGTTTGTAAAGTGCACTGAACAAATAAAGGATTAACTCTGCTTGCTTGGGTTTTTATGGTAGTTCATCATATTGGCTTCTTTCATCTTCATCATTAGCTCTCCTTCTATGACGAGTGTTATCTTCTCTGGATGCACTTGCAGACCATGTCAGTCCAAGATCTTATACGTGGGACAGGCCACAAGTTTTCACTTATTTCCGTGCACCTATTTTGCAAATGCTTTGGTCTCAGGAGACCAGATTAGACTGAGTTGCACCTTCCAAAATGGGTTAAGGAGAAGATGGGGGGAAAAAAATCTGACCATTTTCTATATCTTGCATGAAATTAAATGAGCAAACCTCTCTGTGACTCCGGTGTCTCATAGCACCTGCATTACTAGATTTCCAGTACCTAATCAGTTTAAACTTTGCTCTTAGCTGCATGATGTAATACATGGACTCCTGAGAGCAACGCAGAACAGAAGAGCGTCTCCACCCTCCCCCGAGGAAAGCAATGCATTTTTTCCAGCTAGATTTACACCCATTCCAATTTCCACTTGGCAAAAACAAAACCTACTTGGCTTCTAAATAAAGCTTTCTACTTAGGACTGCCCCACATAGATCTTCCACTCAATGCGACAGCACAGGCAGTTCCTTGGCCTTCCTCTACACTCGCCTCTTCGTAACACATTAATTTGTCACCAGAATGTTCCATGCAGAGTTCAGCGTACTGAGGCTCAGACAAAGAACACAAAAGCTATTTCTGTGTTGTTGGCATGGCTTCCTCGGGGTTTTGTATTTATCTCCTCTGCTGCCCTCCCTGAGCTGGAAATGTTCACATACATGCACAGAGGGAAGAGGGCGCCAAAACCTGCCTCAGAACAAGTGTTCGGAGATTTTCATTTTCCATGGTCAGCGTGATTGGACACTCTGGATACCGAATTGAGCTGTAAGAATGGAATCTACCCCTCCCTCTTCCAGGAAAGGAAGCATGCCCCGCCTAAAAGAGAGAGGCAAAATTAATGTGCATGGACAAAACATAGAGATGAAAGGAAAAGGGCCACGGGGACAGATTTTGAGATTGCCAGAGTGGATGTTCCAGCCACAAAGACAATCTGATGAACCTCTTTGTAGTGCCTTTTGCACTTCATTTATCCAGCAATGAAACCCTGTCATATCTGCATGTGGGCGAAGGTGTTCAGACAAAGGTGATTTGATTCCAACAGGCCTTTTGCCCCACGACATCTGTGAAGGTTTAAATAAACTCTCTTTGAAGAGCCATTTTCTCCCCGTGAGCTTGCTCTAGGATGACTTACCATTATACATTTTCCTTAATATCTGGTGACAGGGAGAAGTTAAACCCTGAAACTACTTGACTACCTTGGTTGGAGACAGTGGTAGCTTAGTGGTAATAACCAGTCATAGTGACTGCAGCCCACCTGATCCTCAACTAGGCTGATGTAAGACAGCTGAGGAGCAGGGAGACACCGAATTCAATGGGCAGATGACAATTTACCCAGCTGAGCTCTGGCCTGAGTCATTGGTACGGACTTTCAGAACTGGAGCTGAATCGTTCAGATTCCTCCCTGCAACTGCACTTGTGTCTGCTTCACTTTGCTTTCAGGGAATAGTCGACCGATGGAGCATCACTGGCCCGGCTGCCGCACGAGTGAGGGGATGGAAAGAACCGCTGTCCATGTTCGGAATGTGAGGGTGCTCACCCAGCCAGAGAACAAAAAGATTCCCACCTGGCTAGCAGGTTTAAAACTCATAAAAGAAAGTTCTTCTTCACACAGCATGTAGTCAACCTGTGGAACTCCTTGCCAGAGGAGGCTGTGAAGGCTAGGACTATAACAGCGTTTAAAGAGAAGCTAGATAATTTCATGGAGGCCATAAAAGGCTATTAGCCAGGGGATAGAAATGGTGTCCCTGGCCTCTGTTTGTCAGAGGCTGGAGAAGGATGGCAGGAGACAAATTGCTTGATCATTGTCTTCGGTCCACCCTCTCTGGGGCACCTGGTGCTGCCCACTGTCGGCAGACAGGCTACTGGGCTAGATGGACCTTTTGGTCTGACCCAGTATGGCCGTTCTTATAGCTTACGTGGACAATTGCAATCATAGAATCATAGAATACTAGGACTGGAAGGGGCCTCGAGAGGTCATTGAGTCCAGTCCCCTGCCCCCATGGCAGGACCAAATACTGTCTAGACCATCCCTGATAGAAATTTATCTAACCTGCTCTTAAATAACTCCACAGATGGAGATTCCACAACCTCCCTGGGCAATTTATTCCAGTGTTTGACTACCCTGACAGTTAGGAACTTTTTCCTAGTGTCCAACCTAAACCTCCCTCGCTGCAGTTTAAGCCCATTGCTTCTTGTTCTATCCCCAGAGGCCAAGATGAACAAGTTTTCTCCCTCCTCCTTATGACACCCTTTTAGATACCTGAAAACAGCTATCATGTCCCCCCTCAATCTTCTCTTTTCTAAACTAAACAAACCTAATTCCTTCAGCCTTCCCTCATAGGTCATGTTCTCTAGACCTTTCATCATTCTCGTTGCTCTTCTCTGGACCCTCTCCAATTTTTCCACATCTTTCTTGAAATGTGGTGCCCAGAACTGAACACGATACTCCAATTGAGGGCTAACCAGCGCAGAGTAGAGCGGAAGAATGACTTCTCGTGTCTTGCTCACAACACACCTGTTAATGTTAAGGCTAATGCAATGGGCCAATGCAGGCAGCGAGAGAAAGAGAGAGAAAGAAAGAGTTTATTCTTGGTAGTAAGTTGATGCTTCAGCCAACTGGGATGCTTTGTAGGGTGATGGTTTCCTGCCGAGATTCGGTACCTGCCTAAACTAATGGCACAGCCGTTGACTTTTGTTATTGCTGGTGGGTGCTTTTGAACAGGTGTGTGTGTTTGGGGAGGGGGTTGTGCCAATTTTGGGGTGTGTGTGGCTATTTTCAGCATATTTAAATATTTCTTGCATGTTCTAGTTATTGGATATGTCTCTCATTGGTCTCTTAGCAACAGGAGAGTGCCTTGGGGGACAGAGCAGAGAGGCATGAACTGCAGGTGGGGGAGGGGGGACTTGAGAGGGTGGGGCAGCTTGGGGGGAGGTGGCCCGGGAGAAAATTTGGGGCAGGACTGGGGCAGAGCAGGGATGGAGTGTGGGCCGGGCTTTGGGGAGGATGAGGCTAAGTGGGGACAGAGCCAAAAGGTGGGGCAGGGCAGAGCCACAGTCTGGGTGTCAGTGCCCTCCAAATGCAACAGTCACGTGCCACCTATGCCTGTGGCTGATGAGTGCAGAGCATCTGAGGGGTTTTTTTTCAGGGGGTTTTACCATCTCAGCGCATGTGCTGAGTCGGCACCGATGACCAATGGCAGGTACAGAGACAGGCTCAGTTCTTTGGAAACAGCCCATCTGCTTTCCACACAGGCCATGCAAGGCTAGAAGAGATTTCTTCCCTCCCCCTTTCCACTTTGGACTTGAGAGAGAGCAGCATGGCCCCGGGGGTATTTGCACGCTCCTAAGGAGAGGACCCATTCCTGTGAGTGCTGGGAGAACGAGAAGGGGCCGTCTTCCCCTTCCATTGCTCACAGGAGAGCGTTTCCGTTTTGCAGGCCTGCAGTCTGCAGGTTCACACGGCGAGAGGCTGCGCACTTCTCTCCAGGAACAAGCACTTGACTGTTTTTCAAAATAAATGTTATAATTATATTTGGCATTTCTGAGCCTCCTGCTGGCGGCAGCTGGCCATCTCGCTGACAAAGTGCTGTTATTTGCGACGCTGGCTGTGTGGGAGATCAGAGGAAGAGACTCACAACCAGATGCACCCGTTTATACAACATTAAACCAACTGTTAGCAACTCTCCCTGTTCTCATTTCCTTGCCCTTCCAACACAACGAGGATTGTTTCACGATGCTAATTTTGTCTGAAAAGGAGTAAACTGCCTGTGATTTGGTGAGATTAGACAAAGGGAGGGCACATCATAGGACCTTTGGTTTTCCAAAGGCCTGTAATTCTCCAGCACTTTCTTAAAACGGACCAATGCCTGTGGTTTAGACATTCCTTTGCTCCCCTGTCTTTCAAGGGATTAGGCAGGAAGGTGAGATGGAACTCTGAGGGAATGGGGATGGGGGGAAATACGGGAGGGAGATCAAGTATCGAAAAGCTTGTTACAAGGAGGAGGGAGAAAAATTGTTCTCCTTGGCCTCTGAGGATAGGACAAAAAGCAATGGGCTTAACTTGCAGCACGGGAGGCTTAGGTTTGACATGAGGAAAAACTTCCTAACTGTCAGGGTAGTTAAACCCTGGAATAAATTGCCTAGGGAGGTTGTGGAATCTCCATCACTGAAGATGTTGAAGAGCAGGTTGGATAGACATCTATCAGGGATGGTCTAGAACAGGGGTGGCCAACCCATTTAACAAAGAGACCCGAAGCAGTGGTGGAAAAAATGCGAAGAAAGCTTTTTGATACTTGATCTCCCTCCCGTATTTCCCCCCACCCCCATTCCCTCAGAATTCCTCCACCAGAATTGTCGAGCAAAAAGAAAAAAAAAGGAGGCTGTCCCTTTAAGAAAAAAGCGTAGGCATTTTTTTGATTTTTGCCCATATCAGGCTCCTGTCAATGGCTGCCAGCTTGGGCACCATTTTGAATCGCTGCCCCCATGAGAACAGGGGGGCCGGGGTGGGGCGTGGGGGCCGTTTTGTGAGCTGCACTTTTGGGGGAGAAGAGCTGCATGTGGCTCATGAGCCTCGGGTTGCTCACCCTTGGTCTTGAAGGTGCTTGGTCCTGCTGTGAGTGCAGGGGACTGGACTCGATGACCTCTCGAGGTCCCTTCCAGTTCTAGTGTTCTATGATTCTATGATTAGGAAGGATGAGGTGTTGGTTTTGGGATCTATGGTGGCTGGGCTACAGAACTTCACATTCCAAAGAAAGGGAGCAGGCACAAGGCCTGCAGCTAGGGAACAGCCTAAGGAACAGTGACCCAGCTCTATACAGTGTGTGTGGGATTCAGCAGTCAGTTCTACTCACAATAGAGTTGTGTTCTTCTAGAGGGCTTGGGCCAGGGTGATACTTTCTATGTCTTGCAACAGTATAGATCCAAGTCTTGACCAAGAGCCAATGCAATGCACTGACCAGGAGTACAAGAAACCAAACTCCTCCCTGGGAGAGGGCTATCCTCTCACTGCATTGACGGGATGGAGAATTCAGGGAGCAACATCACCACCAGGATGAGAACAAGTGGCAAGCCTCATGGAATCAGTAGGGCTGCTTTGATGGTTTTACCTGTATGCAGTCCCCAGCCAAATAATATTTGTAGAACACGGTATTTGATGAATTTTACCATATTTTTCCAATAAATAATTCAACAAAACCATTTTGACTATTCACCCAGATTACAGAGCTGGTGGCATGAATCATGAAGATATTTGTTGAATAATTTATAAGATGGCTCACACGGAATTCAATGAATATTTTTTCCCATCTTCCTTTCCACTGCCATGGCAAGCAAATGTGTGAAATCAAATGCCTAGGCTCTATGGTGAGTGGGCACAGAAAACAGGAAGAGCAAATTATCCATGGAACAGCTGCTCCAAGAGAAGTGGGGCCATCTCTGTCTGAGAGATTTAGCAAATACATCAGACAGTTCCCCAAAGAGCAGACTGCAGGGAACAACCCGGAATTGGCCCCATCCAAGTATGGCTCTGATGGGTCCACCCCATTTCTTCTGACCCTGCTTCAGACTTAAAAGTACCTGTCTACATCCTCTTACTAGGATTTCCCTGCATGGCAGATAAGGGAGAGTCCCTAGAAGGACAGAGTAGGCGCAGGAAAGCTTAACACGGGCAGCTTTTTCTCATTCTCCAATCCTGGGGAGGTTAACTGGACACTAGAATACTTTTGGATAATGCATTGTGTCATTTCTAGATGTTCCTGGTGCAACCAGTCTCGGGTAGGAGGACCCAATGGGAAAGAGACAGTAAGTGGGGGATACCCCATTGCACACGTCATACTTCCTATGGGGGTTCCTCCCCAGCGCCGTGCGGGCAGTGCCACACACCCAAAGCAATAGGGGGAGGGCCACACAGCACGCATTTGCATTGGCCGGAGGAAAGAATGGTGCATCTAGACTACATTCTTCTTTTGAAAGAGGAATGCAAATGAGGGAATCGAAAATGCAAATGAAGCACTGATTTACAAATCTCATGCTTCATTTGCATAATCTCATCCGATCGGTTTTTCGAAAAAAAATGTTTTAAAGCAGTCTAAATCTCATTTTTTCAGAAATAAGGGTTCTTTTGAAAAAGGTTTTTTTTTTTTTGAAAGAACCACATCTAGACTGCTTTAAAAAAAAACTTTTTTGAAAAAGCATCTATACCCTAAGTGCAAAGCAACCCAATTCCAGAAAGCTGTGTCCATGCAACGGCTCTCAAGTGGAGACAACAGGATGCGTCCGACTTGCCAGCTTGTTTAGTTCTAAAACCAGAAGTGAAGTGATGAGCTGAGAAGCTTACGGTTCATGGACAATTACGTTTAAACGCAGCTGAATTCCGCGGGCTGCTCGGAAAAGCGCCATTCCACAAGCCAGACCACCCTCAGGCCCGTCGAAGGGAAGGCAGCCTGTGGGATCAAGCAGCAGCCTCGGGGATTAATGACCCCATGTGCAGCTCTGAAAGCAACATTGGATGGAGAGAGGAAAAAAAAACACAGTGGTTTTTTTTTTATTAGGTGTTAAATAATTAACGGGTGAATCCTGCTCCGTCACTGTGTCTTAACATTGTTCTGCAGTTGAAATGTGCAGGCCCTGAAGCAAATGAGATCCATGACATGTCAGGCGCAGTTCCCTAGCAACAAGCTGAAGCATGGAAATGTGCTTGGCCTTATCACAACAAGAAGTTAAGGCAATTAATATTTATAACCACTGTCATGGGCAGAAAAGAAAACAGCTTTAATCTAACCTAAGTTACTGGGCTCAGAACAGGGGGGACTGGGTGAAATCTGATGGCTTATGATATCCGGGAGCTCAGAACACCTAATGGTCTCTTGTAACCATGAACTCTAATGGAATCTAAAAACCTGCTGCTTCAGTATGTGGGGCAGAGTTTTCCCAGGTGCTGTCTGGTTTGAAGGGCTGGGTACGAGTGTGTGACAGCGAGGCAGGCACATATGTGTGCATGCACACACACTTTGGTAAAGGTGCAGGTATGTGCACACATGTGGGACTGCGTGTGTGCCCGTGAAGCAGAGCGCTTTGTTTGCGTGTGTCAGTGATTGTGTGTGATTCTGCATGTGTTAGGGCACGTGTGACAACACATGAGGGTGAGCTGAAGAAGGCATGCATATGAATGTGCAAATACACGTGCAAATGCACCCATGTACGTGGGCATGTCAAATAGAGTGGTGCGGGCAACTTCAAGGCATGTAAGTGAGTATATACATGGCATTTTAATGTATGCATCTGCACCTTACAGGACTCTATGTCCCACAAGAAGAACAGCAGCACATAGTGGCAATGTTAATTGTTTCCACCCCACACTGTGGAACTTGCTAGATCAAGCAAAGTTTTGCTCCTGTGCCATTGATGTTGGCAACAACAACATCAGAGTTCGGCAGCCATAAAAAAAAACCCCAACTAGTCCTCAACTGGAACGGCCAAATAAATTTCATTTTAAAACACTGGTGGGCACTGGGTGGGTGCTTGCTGACAAAGATTTCCACACAGATTTGCTGGCGAACAATAGGAACCAGAGCATACAATTTTAAGAATAAAAGGACAACCTGACAAGACATAAAGTTCTCCTCGGTAGGAAAGAAAATGGCTCGAAAGGCTCGAAAGAGGCGAAGATCTTGGAGATGCAACAGGCTAGCCCCAGGGGAATACTCCAACTAACCTAACCCCCAGATCCCATGCTGCTCCTTGGTAAAGCTGGCGGAATCGATAGCGTATGTCCCTGTAACGCCACACACCTGCTCCACTTGCCTCTCAGCCTTCAACCTCTTTTCTAGACCAGTAACCTGAGAGAAAAAAACCCACAAAGGCCAGGTCTATACTAGACCTGGAAGGTCATCTTAAGTTACACAACTCCAGCTATATAAATAGCGTAGCTGGAGTTGATGTACCTTAAGCCGAGGTCGGCACGTCTCCACAGCAGGAAGTTGATGGGAGCAAACTTCCCTTACTCCTCATGAATCAAGGAGTACCAGGGCCAAGCGGGGATGCCCTGAGGTTTTGATTTAGCAGGTCCTTACTAGACTTACTGTGTGCGGTATGGAATGATTTGTTCAAGTGGGCACTGTGACTTTTCCTCTTTAAACCAGGCCCAGGAATTAGATTTCATGAGCTTGTTTTAAATTAGAACATGAGAACATATGAATGGCCATACTGGGTCAGACCAAAGGTCCATCTAGCTCAGTACCCTGTCTTCTTATACTGGCCAATGCCAGAAGCCAGGTAATCATCTCGTAATCCCTCTCCTGTCGTCCATTTCCAGCCTCTGACAAACAGAAGCTGGGAACACCATTTCTACCCATCCTGGCTAATAGCCATTGATAGACCTAACCTCCATGAATTTATCTAGTTCTTTTATGAATCCTGTTCAATTCCTGGTCTTCACAAAATCCTCCGGCAAGGAGTTCCATAGGTTGACTGTACCATCTTCCTTAATGCGCAGAGGTTAGTGGAGACCTGGCCCAATAACTGAGTTGTTCTCTGTGAGCCAACAGGAGATGCTGGTGATAGAGAAACAGAACAGCCTAGATGCTATGTGGAATAAAACCCGCCTTCACCAGCTCATCCCCGCTCTTGGGAAAAACACCCTTAGAAACAAAAAGCATGAAAATAGAATAAAACTGCTTCTTTGAGCTGGACTCGCCATGTGAGCCATGCACTAATGTGACAGCTCCCGAACGACAGCTCTGATTCCGCAGAGAAATCAGGAGTCCAGCATGCGGTGCCAGCACGTGGGCTGACAGAGGAGAGCAGGTCAGAAGAAATCGGCTCACAGCAGCAGGCAGCCTCAGCCTCTCCAGTCCGTGGCAATCCACGACCTGCTACGGAGTCTCACGTGGTGTGGAATTCATCTGCGGGAGTGTGGGGAGATTCCTGGTCCTGCACACATACACTTGCAGCGTAAGAGAGACAGACAGAAAGGCAGCCGGATGGAGAAGCTGGTAAAAATGTATTTTATTTTCCACACAAAAAATCCCAAGAAAACAACGACCGTTTGTTTTCGCTGAAAAATTAAACAGGAATTTCAGGTGGTTTGAGTTTTATTTCATCAAAAGACTGAAACATCCTCCAATCCGAACCCACAGTTTTCAAATAGCCAAAAAATGTTTTTTAAAAAATCTGTTTTTAACAGCCAGAAAATTTTGGTTTTCAATATCTTCCACTTATATTTCATAAAAATGGAAAATGTTCATTTAATCAAAACCTCCTTTTCCTTTGAAAAATACGATGCACATTTTTGCACCAACTCTAATTAGGGTATGTCTACTCTACAGCATTAATTTGAACTAACTTAATTCGAATTAGTTAATTCGAAATAAGCTAATTCGAATTAGTGCATCTAGACCTAAAAACTAATTTGAATAAGCGTTTTGCTAATTTGAAATAGCATGTCCACATTGAGTGGACCCTGAACTGAAGTTAAGGCTGGCCGGAACCAGTGCCAGCAGGGCATCAGGCTAGGACTTAGAGTGTGGAGCTGCTGCCTCAGGCTAGCTGAGTGCTGTGCTTAAAGGGACCCGACCCCCACTCCGGACAGACAGTTCTCAGGGTTCCCAACTTGCTTGTCTAATTTGATGAGAGACAGCAAAGCAGTCCTGTCTTGGAGTGCCCTGAGTGCCCGCACTCAGCACATCACAGCACTTGCCACAGGCTGCCATCTGGGGGGGTCTATTGGGGGGCTGTCAGGATCTAGGAGGTCCTGCAGGAGAGCTTCCATCCCGAGGAGCCTGCAGAGCCACCCCAGTACTCCCCATTGGGGGCTCGTGCCCCATTCCTCCTTCACCTCCTTCCACTAAACCCTCCCTAGCCCCCCTTCCTGATGTAAAAAATAAAGGACACGTGTTCAAAAATAGAAACTCTCTTTATTTAACAAAACTGGGGGGGGGGGGGGGGTTAACCTCTGGGGAGACTGGGAAAAGGAGGTGGGAGAGGGGAAGAGAGAGGGTGGGAGAGGGGAGGGGGAAATCTGAGAAGAGGGAGCTGGAAGGGGGAAGCCAGGGGAAGAAGGAGGAGGGGAAGTATAACACTATGGTACGCCATATCTTCAGTACTGTGTACAGATGTGGTCTCCTCACCCCAAAAAAGATATTTTGGCCTTCAGAAAAGGGCAACTAAAATGATTAGGGGTTTGGAACAGGTCCCATATGGGGGACTTTTCAGCTTAGAAAAGAGGAGACTGAGGGGGATATGATATAGGTCTATAAAATCATGAGTGGTGTGGAGAGAGTGAATAAAGAAAAGTTCTTCATTAGTTTCCATAATATAGGGACTAGAGGACACGAAATGAAATTAATGGGCAGCAGGTTTAAAACTAATAAGCAAAAGTTCTTCTTCACACAGCACATAGTCAACCTGTAGAACTCCTTGCCACAGGAGGCTGTAAAGGCTAGAACTATAACAGAGTTTAAAGAGAAGTTAGATACATTCATGGAGGTTGGGTCCATGGAGTGCTATTAGACAGGGGGTAGGAACGGTGTCCCTGGTCTCTGTTTGTGGAAGGCTGTAGATGGATGGCACAAGACAAATCGCTTGGTCATTGTCTTTGGTCCATCCCCTCCGGGGTACCTGGTGTTGGCCGCTGTCGGCAGACAGGCTACTGGGCTAGATGGACCTTTGGTCTCACCAAGTATGGCCATTCTTATGTTCTTATGTTCTAAGCTCAGGGCTCAGGGTCGGGGGGTTTCACTGGACCAACTTGATTTTCATGCAAACCTGCTCCTGGGTTCGCATGTGGCCTTTGGTGGCCAGGCTGGCAGCTATCCTGCCCTAGATGGCCGCATTCCTGTGCCTAGTGCGGAGATCGTGGATGTTGGAGGCCTCCCCACAAACCTCGATGAGGTCCATGACCTCTGCATTAGACCAGGTGGGTGCCCGCCTCTTGCGCCCCTGGGCAGGCACCTGGGAGCCACCAGCCTGGTCCTGGGAAGAGGCGGAGGGCTGGGTGGCACCGGGTGGCTGGCTCATGCTGTGCCAGGTGCAGGGTCTGCTGGCTGGGTGCTGGCAGGCTTGCGACTAGCACAAGCACTGTAGCCAGACCGTGCCCCTTTAAGGGCTCCGGGGCCGGGAGGGGGGCAGAAGAGTTTTCCTGGTTTGGCCCAGAGTGGCCAGCAGGGCAACCTGGGAAGGCCTAGCCTCCAACTAGTTTGAATTAAGTGGCTACACAGCCCTTAATTCAAACTACTTAATTCGAACTAGGATTTACTCCTCGTAGAATGAGGTTTACCTAGTTCGAATTAAGCGCTCCGCTAGTTCGATTTAAATTCGAACTAGCGGTTTGTATGTGTAGCCCCTATGAAAGTTAATTCGAACTAATGGCTGTTAGTTCGAATTAACTTTGTAGTGTAGACATACCCTAACAGACAGAGACTGCCGATGCGAGGGTACCTAGGTAGATCTAGATTAATCACAAATACTGGATTTCTTGAAATGCAGCTTCATGAAGTTCAACTATGGCTAATTCTCAATGGAATAAGGTCAAAATCAAGTGAGAGGAGGTGAAATTTTCCCCTAGAATTATCTGTAGTCTGACTATACACAGACTGTCCTCTTGAGTTTGTTTAGCTAATTTTAGCTGCAATGCGTCCAGTCCAAGAAACTCTGAAAAAGAGCAAATTCCCTGCCAAATGGCTTTAACGTCACAGCCCAGGAAATGTTTGTCTGTTTGTAGACCGATAACATGTCTCCCAGGCCAGTCTAGTCTGCTGTAAACCCCTGGAACACAAACAGTGCTGCAGCCGGCCAGCCATAGAGGGGAGGGGAGTGCTGGGCTGAAGGACAGGATGCTAATAGAGGGAATTACTGGGAGGCGAGTTACAAGGGAATGTAGCTTCCCTTCCAGCATCAGAACCACCTCTTTGCATCTTGCCTTTGTGTCTCTATTTGCCTCAGTTCAGACAAATATTTTCCCTCTGCCAATGCATCTTACATCCCCCTGCCTCTCATGTGGTTCGAGGGGGCAGGTGGAATTAATAAATTCCAGTGGGCTAAGAATTAACAAGTCTCCTGAGTTGAGAAATATTGTTCAAGTTAAAAGTTGACCCGAAAAGAACCCAGCATTAAAACTAGGCGGCTCTCGCTCCCTGGACTTAATCAAAAGGCATTGGCCTATGATAGGCAATAGAGAATCAAATCTAAATTGCCATGTCTGGTTTGTGATGTTTCAGCTTTGATATCGAACTGGCAATCTGGCTGATGCGTAAACTAACCCCTTTCAGTGCTTAGGTAACACTGACGGGAGGAACGGAATCCGGGACCTCTGGAGCTTAGTGCATGAGCTAAAAGCCAGCTGGATCTCAGCTAAGGCTGTAGAGCAGACTCATTATTCTCTCTGTAAGCAGTCTCAGTGCCACAAGAAGGGACGCTACACCACCCCCGACAGGTGTGTGGGTTACACTTACAGCTGGAACCCACCTTCTTTGCAGAGAGGAGGCATATAACAGCCCTCGAGTGCCTCCTCACAATCACCCCCCCCCCCCCAGTGCCTAGAAGGACAGAAAGTTCTCCCACAATCCACTGGGAAAGAGACACAGAGCAGCTCAGCTTTACTGCATGGGACCCCTTGGCTGACCCTCAGTGCCAACTGGCAGATGGCACATAACTTATATCAGGCCTGAAACTGACCCAACACACTGTTGTCATAATCTGTATCTAAAAATTGCCATGTAAGCTCTCTCGCAGTAACACTCTGGTCATTAATATTATTGCATGATCTAAGTACAGATGGCCTATAAAGCATTATAGATGCATGCTGGAAATACGGTGTTAAAAGATGTTTTGCAAGCAGGCAAATTGTGCCCCAGTGCAAATTGAACCAGGTAACACCTCAGAGAAGAGTGAAAAGCACATCTACCTAGAAGGTAAATAAAGTATCACATCAGTGTTGTCAAACAGAAATTTCACCCAGTGTGCTACAAGACTGAGGTTCACACGCCACGCACTGGGGGTGTGTCTAGACTACAGTTTTTTTTAAAAAAGTAGCCTTTTTCAAAAAAAACTTCACCTGCATCTAGACTGCAGCCACATTCTTTCGAAAGTAAATCGAAAGAAAGTGGCAGTTTTTTCAATTGTGGTAAACCTCATTTTACGAGGAATAACGCCTTTTTTTGAAAGTGCTCTTTCAAAAAAAGGCGCTATTCAACGCAAACTGTACTTTTTTGAAAGAGTGTATCTAGGCTGCCTGGGTGTTCTCTTTTGAAAAAGCTGCTTGCTTTTTCGAAAGTACTGGTTGTAGTCTAGATGTTCTTTTTCAAAAGAGGCTTTTTCTAAAGTATCTGTCGAAAAAGCCTCTTTCGAAAGAGGCTTGAAGTCTAGACGTAGCCTGGGAAACTACATTTTTAAGTCCTAGAGGAGTAACTGTGTTACTCTGTTTCAGCAAAAACAGAGAGGAATCCTGTGGCGTCTTAAAGACCAACATTTATTTGGGCATGAGCCATCTGACAAAGTGGGTTCCAACCCATGAAAGCTTATGTTGCTATAACAGTAATAATACAAACAAGACGCAATTGTTTTAACCATCTCGTCTTGCAGACCTGTTCTTGGTCAGATTGGACAGTGGTTTAAACTGCAAGTGGTCAGACATTGATAGCAACAGTGATATTTTAGGGAAAAAAATACTGTGACACGAGGCCTTAAACCCCAATGAGAGGTGCCTTAGAAATTCCTTGGGTGGTAGGAGAGTGCATGGTTGGACAGATTGACTCACCAATGCACTAGAAGCTATTCCTGTCCCCCCGCTCCTGCTGTTTCCTTCCAGTTTTCAGTCCCTTTCTGAAATGGTTAAAGCACTTGACACAATTAGCTCTTAATTGTTAGCAGCTGTAACCATTATCAGTTTAATGCTTAATTAATTGTTACAATTAATGCTGCCTTGCCTACCCTGTCTTAAGGAGTGTTTGCTAGGGAGGGTGATGTTGTTTAAGTTACATGTTAATTAATTTGCTACCAAATTTTAGTATTTAATTAATTATCCAAAATCTGCTTTTTCCCTCTATAAGCAATTAACAAGCCAGGGGTCAATTAAACTTGTGTTAACCCTCATTCTGTTCCGTTGGCAGGCCAGGCCAAGGTACAAACTTGTTAGCAGTTCAGGAAATACTCTGAAGGTCCCATTACATCGTCATGACACAGAGAGAGCTTGACTGTTATCGACATGGACCAATAACTGCTGAGCCTCGCTCACTGCAGAATGGACTTGGAATCCATCTGGAGTGATTCTAGTAGGGCACATCTGCTCTTGGGAATAGTCCTGCTCTGACCACAGAGTGCAGGTAAGGGCCAGCCATGCTTGCACTGATGGAGCTAATTAGAGTTGATGCCAGCGCATGCTTGTCTATACCTCATGGTCAGTTCTGGTGCAGGCTGTAGGGGATCATTTCTGAGTGTAGGCAAGGCCAAAGAAGGTAGCCAAACCTAATGGTTAGAGCAGTGTGAAGTATTTGCAATGAAATTCCACACTACAGGGGGCCCATCTGGTCCATGACCAGTTCCATTCCCTGGCTAGATGCATGGAAAGGATTGTGACCCCAAGTTGGTTTTTGGTTTTGCATCTAAATCCCTCTAGAGAGTCGCTGTCTGGACGCAGAGCTGGGGATTTTCGTGGAGTGTCTCTTCGTAACAAAGAATTTCAGGGCACTTCCAATGTTCCCTTTTTCCATTCATGTGCAGAATACATTTTGTCATGCCCCGAGGCATGCGTGGATGTGTACCACCATGCTGCCGGCTGTGGGTGCTCTGCTTATCCTGAATCTCAACTGGGTGGCCATCCAAGCACACAGCTAAAGGAAACCCTGGGCACATGCCCTCACCCTCCGAATTGCCACTGTGTGTCAGAATGGACTGTCCCTTGTCCCTGCTTGGATGTATACTACTTTGCTAATGAGGGTGCCCAGTATTACTGAGCAACCTGAGCCACTGGAAATGTCACCTACAGTAATTCATGCGGTGCAGGGGCTGCTACTAAGGAAAGAGACTCTGGAATCTGAATGAAACAGGTTTTCACAGATTATAAAGACAGAGATGATCTAATCATGTAGTCTGACCTCCTGTATAACACAGGCCATCGGACGTCTCTAAATGTATTCCTGTTTGAACTAGAGCAGATTTCAAATAAAATTCAATTTTGATTTATAAATGACCAATGACAGATAATCCACTACAACCCTTGGTAAATTATTGCAATGGTTAATTACCCTGAGTGTTAAAAATGTGCATCTCTTTTCTCTAGCTTTGACTTGCAGCCATTAAATCTTGTTACATCTTGGTCCGCTACATGGAAGAACCCTCTGTTCTCAAATTATTTATACCCAGTGATCAAATAGGTCCTGAAACTTGTGGGTGAATCAAGATAAGGGGAGGCATAAAGTCAAGACAACAGGGCTGTGTCTAGACTGGCCAGTTTTTCCGGAAAATCAGCCACTTTTCTGGAAAAAGCTTACCAGCTGTCTACACTGGCTGCTTGAATTTCCGCAAAAGCACTGACGATTTCATGTAAGATTGTCAGTGTTCTTGCGGAAATACTATGCTGCTCCCGTTTGGGCAGAAGTCCTTTTGCGCAAAACTTTTGCGCAAAAGGGCCAGTGTAGACAGCCCAGATTTGTTTTCCATAAAAAAGCCCCGATGGCAAAAATGGTGATCGTTTTTTTTTTGCGGAAAAATGAATCTAGATTGGCACGGACGGTTTTCTGCAAAAAGTGCTTTTGCGGAAAAGCGTCCGTGCCAAGCTAGACGCTCTGTTCCGAAAATGCTTTTAACGGAAAACTTTTCCGTTAAAAGCATTTGTGGAAAATCATGCCAGTCTAGACGTAGCCCAAGGAGTTTCTCAGGGAATTCAAATGCACCAGTTTCCACATGCTCTGCCATAATGAACTGCATCCTCAACACTATTGCTGATTCTTTGGGCCCACTGCTTCCTAGGTCAGTATCTAAACTTGACAACTTGCAAGGTGAGCCCCCAAGGACCCAACGTGCCAACTTCATTTGCTCTGGAAGGCTGGAGAGTCTGGATTTCACTTTCGCCCCTATCAGATTAGCGGCTCCTGCTAGGAGTTACACAGAATTCACATGTCAAATGTTGTATTGAATCACAACAAGAGCCCTAGGCTGTGTGTGTGTGTGTGTGTGTGTGTGTGTGTGTGTGTGTGTGTGTGTGTGTGTGTGTGTGCGCCATTTCATTCTGTTGAAATCAATAGATTTGCTCTATCACTTCATACTCAGAGACAGGGGCAGATGACTGTTTTGTGGGGCCCCGGGCAGCATAACTCCGCGGGGCCCCCCTTTGCCACGGCACATGCGCAGTGACACCATGGGCATGTGTGGTGGCGCCACGGCACATGCGCAGGGCTTTTTTAAGCGCAGGGCCCGGGGCAGCCGCCCCGTTCACCCTGCCCTATATCCGCCCCTGCTCAGAGACATTAGGGTTCGACGCGATAAAAGTAACCAGAGCTCTGAAATTACAGAGACAGAATTGGCCAGGGAGCTAAGTGAGTGATTGTTTGAGGTCTGTGTTCAATTCCCACTCCACCACGGACTTCATGGGTGACCTTGGGCACCTCACTTAGCCTGTCTGTGCCACAACTCCCCATCTGTAAAGTGGGGAGGCTAGTACCTCCCTGCCTCCCAAGAGTTTATGAGAATAGAAACCATGTGGTGCTTAGATGATGCAGGAGCGGGGCCCAGTTAGCATACCCAAGAGCGATAAAAAACGATAAGAGGTAAATTGCAATTGCTTAGCATGGTGAGTAGTAAACTACCATTGAGATTAAGCCCTCTGGCATCAACAGAAGTGAACATGAAGAGCAGAATATGGTGCTCCCTTGATCTCCACCTTCTCTGTCAGTTTGGCACATTAGTATCATTCGCCGTTCTAGAGACTCACTAGCAGAAGTCTCAGGCTGGGTCTAGACTGCAGGCTTCTTTCGGAAGAAGCTTTTCTGGAAGAGTTCTTCCAAAAAAACTTCTTTCAAAAGAGAACGTCCACACTGCCAAAGCACATCAAAAAACCGATCTGCTTTTTCGAAAGATAGCGTCCATTTCAGCGGTGATTACTATGGACGGAGTGGCCACCAGGGCACCTGTGCTTTTTCCTCTTTTCTCTTCTTTCGAAAGAACTCCCTCTTCCCCATCCACACACCTTTTTCTGCTCAGCGGGGCCCTGGCGGGGCAGCAAGCAGCAGCAAGCGGCCTTTGGGGTCCGTGCTCCCCATGCATTGGGAGCATGGACCCCAAATGGCTGCTAGCCACCGCTTGCTCCCTCGCCGGGGCCCAGCTGAGCAGTGCAGCGCTCGGCCGAGCCACTCCAGAGGGAGGGGAAGGGGGGCAGGGTGCTGACGTAGACAGCCGGGGGCGTGGCTGTGTACGTCAGCGTTATAGACTCACAGACACTGGGTTACTATATATATGATAGTATCATGAGCTTATGAGGAAGTGGGTTTTGCCCACGAAAGCTTCTGATCCTCTCTCTATGTGTTTTTGTTAGTCTCGAAGGCGCTGCAGGACTATTCGTTGTTTCTCACCAGTAGAAGGTGTGAGCAGCCGCCGACTTCCTTACAATATATTTAGCAAATTGAAACATCCTACTGCGCCTGCATGGCTGCACCGAGACAAAGATCTCTCTCCATGCAGGATCCACCCTCTGCATGGCTGTGTTCTCAGCAGGCGGCTGGAGCCCAAAGTTAGGGGGTGGCGGCGAGCTTTCAAAGAATTCAAAAAATAAAACGGGAAGCAAAAGCTTGTACTTGTCGTTGCAGTCCGAGCGCTGGTGATTCGGAATCAGCTCCAGCTACTTTTTCTGGCTTGGGGTTTGAAAGGTTTTCAGGCCTTTGGGTTTTAGAGGAATCTCTGCATTTAGATTTTAATAAGAGTCTCTCTACAAGTGCCACTCTCTCCAAAGGCCCCCTGCTCCATTCCAGCATTTCTCTCACTACTAACATCTTCTTGAATTGGGAAAAAAAGCCCAGTCCACAGCAGGGTGCAGGCTCCTGCAGGATTCCAGGGTCTCTACTGCTACGTCTATACTACAAGTTTTCTCAGCAAAAAATATGCTAATGAGGGACTCATTTGCATGAGTCATTGACTCATTTGCATATTTTCTGCTGATCCGTTTTTGCGCTGGGGTTTTTGTGGAAAAAACCCTTTTTCTGCAAGATCCCTGTGCCCCCAAAAAGGAGGTTTACCGATCTTGTGGAAAAAGGGGGTTTTGCTCAAAAAGAAAACATCCACACTGCTTGTTTTTGCTCAAAAAGCCTAGCGCAAAAATGGATCGGCAGAAAATATGCAAATGAGGTCACGACTCATGCAAACGAGCCCTTCATTAGCATATATTTTGCCGAGAAAACTTGTAGCATAGATGTAGCCTCCATGTTGCTTAAGATCTAGAAAATACAGACTAAGAGTGTGTCTAGACCACGGGTTTTTTTTGAAAAAAGTCGTCTTTTTTCGAAAAAACGTCCCCTACATCTAGACTGCCTCTGCGTTCTTTCGAAATTAATTTGAAAGAACGCGGTGGTTTCTTCGACCGCGGTAAACCTCATTTTACGAGGAAGAACGCCACTTTCGAAAAAAGACACAATGTAACGCAAACTCTGCTTTTTCAAAAAAGAGCATCCAGACTGCTTGCGTGCTCTTTTTAAAAAAAAGGCTCACTTTTTTGAAAGAAGTGGTTGCAGTCTAGATGTTCTCTTTCGAAAGAGGCGTGTAGTGTAGACGTACCCTTAGCAATTGCAAAGAATCTTGTCATTGTCAAAGCTACTTGTGCAGTAAGGTCCCACCACCAACCCTAACCCAAACACATCACCCAGAGAGCTGTGGCTCAGCTTTCCTTTTCAGGTGTAATCATTGGCCCTCGGAACATGAACCTGCAATGAAGTTGCAGAAGCAGATCTGGGAACACACCCCTCCCCTCTGGCCCCCTGGCTACAGGAAGTGCGGGAGGTGCCGTCTGCTCTGATGCACCCTTGCCATTTGTTTGGAGGGTACAAAAAACGTGGCCACGAGCTGCACTTTCAAAAGGGCAACCCAGATTCCCTCTCGGCCGAGAGGTCGTTTGCTGCAACACCCCCGGCCTTCCTGCCAAACCGTTGGCATTTCCTCTGCCGCTGACCCACCAGCCTTCCCAGGATGCTCTTTGTAGCGCAGTGCTAAGGGAATCTTCCCCTCCATGTGCTTTGGCGTCTCAGCAAGAGAGATGCTCCGCACTGGAGGCCAGAGGACTGTGCTGGGACGAGGGACGAGGGCTGCCAGAGATGGAAAGTGCGGTGACAAAGGAAATAACACGGCAGGGCTTAATGGGTTATTAAGGAAGGGTATAAATTACAGCGCATCCCTGAGACACAACATTAAGTAACAGATATAATACAGTGACAGCTTTACGAGGACAAGCCATCAGTGGAGCTATAAATAAAGCGGGTGCGCGGCGCGCTGGCACCATTCCAGGGAACGGCGGCGTGGCTCATACGCAGAGCGGCGATATTATGCTCGTTAGTTTGTGAACCGGGAGCACTCAGCTGGGGAATAGGCTTGATTCATGGCAGGGGGATGGCAGTGGGTGTGTTTGGCGGGACGGTTGAGGCGTGCCAGTTGCTCCCGGCTTTGGCCTTGTAGACTGACTCCATTGTCCCTGGGGAAGGTGTAGGACGGGGTGTGAGGAGGGCAAGGACAACTGGATGATAGGGAGGGAAAGCTACGTGGAGAGGCCATCTGCTCCCCGGCTGTAACAACATTGTTGTTTCCGGACGGGGTGAAATATGGCCTTGCCGGGACGTGGCCTTTCCCATAGCTCTTGATGAGGATGTTACAAGCTAGTAAACATGGAACAACATGCCATTCATTTCCCCGGCTAAGCCCACGGCCACAGCCCCCGAGCTGCTGAATGCTTCACCGTAGGAGAGAACAAATCAAGGCTTTGCAGGGGTGCTAGAAGCAAGTTAAGGGCGCAGCACAGAAGCTCAGCCCCAGTCCCACGGGTGTGGGGCCCACCTGCATCAACCCATGGCAGCTCACAGGAAGGCCAGTCTGAAAAGCCAGCAACACTGCCCTTTGGGGACAACACGGCCCTGGGGGCTTAGGAGACTTAGCTCCTATTCCCAGCTTTACCGTCTATGGACCCACTGTGCGACGTGAGCCATACCACTCCCGTTCTCCGTGTCTCTGGTTCCCCTCTCGCCCTTTCAGCCAGTGAATTCTTTGGGGGCAGGATGGACAGGTTTATGTACAGTGCCTAGCACTGGCTGTAAGAGGTGCCTCTAGGCATTATTCTTACCCTGCTGCTTCCCATAGAGTGAATGCCCACTGCCTGGTAGTCACTTAGGGTGTGTCTAGACTACAGGGTTTTGTCGACAAAAGTGGACTTTTGTCGACAAAACTATACCTGCGTCCACACTACTGCTGAGTTCTGGAGAGAGAGCATCATGTGATCATCACTGACTTAGGAGAAATCCATCCTGGCTCCTAATTTGTCCACTCTCATCCCAGTACATGATGTTAACATTTCTATAGTTGAAAGCATCCATCAGAGGCAATTCTTAGAGCCCTGCAAATCCATGGATATCTGCTGTATAGCCCCGGGTATCCACGGATATGGGTGTAGGTATCCCCGGCTCATTTTTGCAGCTACAGCTATGCATGTGGATACTAATTTTGTATCCAGAACCCTGCAGATTTGCACATATCCAATTTAGTCACGGGGATCTGTGTCCACGGATGCGGATATCCGCAGCTCATTTTTGCAGATATGGATGCGGATACAAGTTTTGCAGGGTTGAAGCAGTTTCAACCACTGCAGATCCTGCGTGGCCATGAGAAGGGTCCCTTGCATGGCAGGATGAGAGTGCTGCAGAGAGCTTGCACTTCCTTAACTAGGACTGAAGCTGCCTTTGGTTTCAGGTGCCTTTCTCCTGTAGAAATTCTCACTTTCTTCTCTTGGCTGCACAGAGTCTTAGGGGGCCCGTGATGAGAATCGCATCGGACACAGCGGTAGGGTAATTCAGCCTCAGATTCACAGCTTTGCAAACACTTCACTTTCCTGGATGGGTTTGACAAAGTGATTGTTTTCATGCTAGTTGTTCATCACAGCAAAACAAGTGGCCAGTGGTAGAAAGGGTTTATCAGCCTGTTTTTAGGACACAGGCAACAATTAATGTAAGCCCCTAGTCACAGGGCCTTCTCTGAGATGCTTCCTTATTCATTGTGTCATGCCACGGCTCAGTCACATACCTCCAGTGCTGTAGAGCATTAAGTGAGGAAACAGCAGCCTAATAGAGATGCATTAGCCTGGAGAGCTGAATGTCGCAGAGCGTGTTTAATAAAGATGACATTAGTACAAAGTAGGCAGGCTGTTGACCTAAGGAGGGGTGTGTGTGTGTGTGTGCGCACCTGACTGTGTGTGCTCTGGATCCCACTGGGCCAGTTCATGGCATGAAGATCCTTTCAGCCCTATGCCAAGTTTGGGGTTCTTAGTGGGGTTCCCTGGGTATCATAGTACAGCCCAGGGATGCAAATCAGTGGTACTGCCATCCGGACACTTAGAAACAAAGGTCTCTGCCCCCAAGAGCTCACATTCTGAATAAACAAGACAAAAGGTGGGAGAAAGGAAGGGTGATCGTCCCCATGGTAAGTTAGGTAAGTTAGAGGGGTTACGTGATTTGCCCAAAGTTTCATGGATAATCGGTGGCAGGGTTGGGAATCTACACAGTCATGTGCCATAGAGACAGTGCAGCCTCAGGTGACTAGGGCTCTAAATCCACCTCTGCCACTGGCCTGCTGGGTGGCCTTGGGTCAGACAAATCTCTTTCAAGAATCCCCCATAAAAACGGCCACACTGGGTCAGACCAGTGGTCCATCTAGCCCAGCATTTGGGCTTCTGGCAGTGGCCCATGCCAGATGCTTCAGAGGGCAATTATTGAGTGTAGTCCAGCCCCAGGCAGCCAGAGGTGTAGGGACACCCAAAGCATGAGGACACATCCATGCCCATCTTGGTTAATGGACCTATCCTCCACAAACGTCTTTCTTCAGCTCGGTTACACATCCTCTGGCAAGGAGTTCCACAAGCCCAAGGGTTCTAGCAATCCACTGAATAATGCATAGGAGGATCTCTGCAGTCCTGGAACAACCGTGCAGCACCTCAAACAAAGGGCTTCATGCCTAGAGTTGCTAGGCACTCTGGTATTACAGAATTATTAACAACAACAACAATGTATCCTGGAAGTGGCAGAAGTGATACCTACGGAGGCTGTGCTACATAAAGCTCCGCTCGCTCTACGCTCTAGTACAGTGTTTCTAAAAGTGGTTTTTAAAACCAAACATTTTGAGTCAGTTGTGTTTTCCTCAAAAATGTGAGGAAGTTAAAAAAAATCCCCAAACAACTCCCTCCCCCCTCCCCAAAACAGCCATCCTAGGGAAACAATCGGCATTTTCAACCAGATCCAGATGCTGCACAGTGGCCTCCCTACCCTGGGCTGGCCCCCAAGGAGAAATCGGTGGGAGGCCTGCTTGAGCCTCCCCCCCCCCCCCCCGGCTCTTGGCTAACCCCAGGGAGAAGCCAGTGGGCCCTGGGCTGGCCCTGGACCCAGGCAATGCTGGAGAAGTATTCTAGTAGGAGATATTACATTTCAAAGCAAAGCAGATTGAATGTGTTTGATTATGTCTCTTTAGATAGCATGTAGCATGATATTTGGGAGTGGAGGTACCCGCATCTTCCTTTCGGGCTATCTGTACCTATTTTGTAGACAATGTCCATCTCCAAGTCAGGTTCCTCGCCCCCTCCCGTCTTTTTCTGCTTTATAATTCTCCCTCTGTGCCTCTTGCTCTATTCATCTGTCATCTGAAGAAGTGGGTTGTGCCTAAGAAAGCTCATGATACTATCGATATATTTTTGTTAGGCTCTAAGGCTACAGGACCACATTTTAAAGTTTTTTAAAGTTACAGACTAACATGGCTACCCCTCTGAGACATTTCCAACTGTCGGTCTTGGCCCTGTATAGGGATTTCCTTTATAATAATTTTGAACAAGTTGTGAAGTGACTCAGAATTCCTGGTGGTCGCAAATATTTATCTGACTTTATTCATGTGCAATGTGTTTCAACAGCAATAGTTATCATCAGACTGAAATGGATCTAAAGAAAAACAAGAATGTTTAAGTGCCTTGTGTAATATGTATTTGTGATTGCAAGGACTCTGGACTTACTGAGGAGTTTTGAGTGCTCTCAAACCTTGTCACCTTCATGTCATCTGGCCAAATTCTCTGCTCGGTTTACTTAAAGGGACAGATCAATGCAGCTAGGCCAATTTCCACTAGCTGAGGATTTAGCCCAAAATACTTAGCAAGGAGAAAGGCCTCTGAGAAAGCATGAACTATAGGTTGATCCGGTTAGTGAGAAGACATGGAGGTTTTTGCCTATAGGTTGCAGTCTTGAATCCAGTCAAGGTCCACACATTTAGCGCAAAGCTTGAAACGCAGACACAAATGACACGTCAGAGTAAAAATGCATGTGCCGTTGTTTAGAAGATTTCCTCCGATCTTTCTTCCATTGCAAGTGACCAGAAAGGTTCACTGTTAGTACAGGTTCGATCTCACTCGTCCAGCATCCTCAGGACCTGACTGGTCTCAGATGAGGGATATTTCTGGACCAGAGGAGGTCATTTCTGGCCCCCGTCACCTCCCACCCCCAGCATTGGCCCGTCCACCAGCCAGAGCCTGCCTCCGATCCTCCTGCCTTGCTGCCCCCACCAGGCTTCCCATCCGTGTTCCAGTTGCCAGACCAAAGAGTCCCAGTGTAGAGAGTTTCAGCCTGTAGTTCATGTCACTTTTGGATACATCCTGGAGAAAGGGGTGTGGTGCTGAGATCAATAATTAGAAATCTTGATCCTCCTAACACTAGAGAAGACCAGGTAAACCACAGGAGGAACATAAAGAGCTGGACCTTGGGTAAGAAGTTCTTCTTTTGTGCTCTCTGCTAAAATGCTTGGGTTGATGTCTTGACCTCACTGAAGCCACAAGTTTTGCTGTTGACGTCAGTGGAGCCAGGATCCCCATCTATTCACTCTTGGAACCACACCATGAAGTGCTTTTATGTGATACACTCAGGGAGATTCTCCTCATCATCTAATAAACCATCTTGTTAGTCTTTAAAGTGCTACATAGTCCTGTCTTTTGTTTCAGCTACACCAGACTAACACGGCTACATTTCTACCACTCTTTTGAGTAGGGACTGTCATTTCCTATATGTTTCTACAAAGTTTAGCACAGTGGAGCCCCAAGATGGTTGGCGTCTATGTAAATGTTAAATAATAAATATTAATAATGAAGATGATTTAATGATCCCATTTTAGCCTAGTTCTACTTAGCAATTTAGACCTGAGAGTAACTTTTCCCATAAGGAACAGTGGACGTTTGCTGCTTTAGCATTTACTTTTCTGTGGGAGCTGCAATACGAAATGATTCACCATTGCACAATCGGCTTTTGAGATTAATCAGGTGCCTAACAAGAGCTGACAGCAGAAGTTGATGCAGATTTGGATATTTATTCATAATTCGGGTATGAGAAGTGTCACAGAACAGACGCAATCAGCGAAGGATGAGAGAGAGAGGTCTGATTGCTGCTTAATTTAGTGTTCAAGATGTAATGCAGCATTGCAGAAGATTGTGGAGGGGAAGATAGCACCACGGGTCTCAGAGCACTGTAAACGAGTGTCAAGTGTAGCAAGCAAAGAGAGACAAAAAGCAGCATGGTTATTTCAGGCAAGCTAGGGCGGCTTTGATTGCAGAAACTGCTGAACTGTCTGTGACCAAGTAGGAAACATATCCCAATGTCAGGAGTGAAACATTCAGCCAAAATATGGGGCTAAGTTCCCAACAGGTCTGATTTACATCTTTTAGGAGAGAGCGGGGGGAGAAGGGAAGGTCACATTGGCAAAATTGTCAAAAACTCTCAGAAAGTCTCGATGAAGCTTGGATACAAATTCTGGCAGCTTCAATCCAGGATATCAAAGTCAGAGGTCTTGGAATAACTGTACTTCAGCCATATTCTTCATACAGGTTTAGCTGTTTATGCAGTAAAGCAAAATTCCAAGTATGCTACCAGAAAGGGGACGAGCTGCAGAATCCATAACTGGGGATTTCTCGCCATTTGGATGCTCAGTCTTATTATGGGGTAAATATACTAGTAGATGAGAGAGGGAGAGAGATTGCCTGGAAATATTGACAGGATTTCAAAGAGTGAAAGGTGGCTTTCTTGTAGCTCATTCTGGTACTGAATTATCCATGGTCTGGAAGTACATGGCCAAATATGTTGGGGAGATATTCTGTAGTATGTTCCCCTGTCCAAATGCTGATCCCGACAGATGAGAACCTACCACTGGTGCTAGGTAACAACATTACTTGGGTAGGTGAAATGCTGCTGGTTCTGCATTCAAACCGTGCTAGAGGAATTGTTACAATAGCGGAAAATGAACAAACGACTTTTTCTGTGCTGCCTTCATTCACTCAGTGGGGGAGCAGTCATACCTCACTGGACAGTCAAAAACTACAATCACAAGGACCAGCCTGAGCTTTGAGGATAGGATAAAAACAAGTGCCCTGTTATAACTTCCATGTTCTAGTGACAAATGAGAGGTAAGACCTCAGGATTAATGGCTAAATTTTGCCAGCGTGATATTAGATACAGTGCGAATTGGTAGCTACCATAGTTGATTTGCTTCTGTAAAACAAAGCTCAAGATTTAAAGCCTACTACAAGAGAACAGAGAAATAAAAATGGGTTAAACTACAGCTATATTCCTGCTGCATTATTACAGCGAGCAAAGGCAAGGGGCACTTGAAGGCCCTATAGACAAACAGCTAGGGACACAGGGCCGTCCTTTCCCATATACAGAATATACAGCAGCGTAGGGCACCTGAAAATTTGGGGCACTGCTGGGTCTTAATGTCCACCCATTCAGCACTTTGTGTCCCTGTTCTGTGGCCCTGTTTCCTCTGGCGAGTATCTAGTTAACTTAAAAGTGAGCCTGCCAGATTAGCAGAACACTGAAACTGTCAAAGAGCCACTTACACGATAATAGATATTTGCCAACCCCAGGTATATACTGCCAGTTTCCGAATTGACTGTGTTAGTCAACAGGACTTTCGTTTACAATGTTCTTTAAAAATGTTTCATTAGTGAGTTTCTGAATATTATAAAATCATCTCTCTAAAAAAATCACCACACCTCACCTGGCTACCATCGGGCACCATTTTAAAGGTACTCCCTAGGCCCCCATAAATCCTAAAGATGGCCCAGTTGCAACATGTTAGAATCTTGGATCCGCTTCCTAATGAAAGCTTCACCCTCCTGTTCATTATTCTCCCACCCCCTCAGCATTTCGACAGGGATTGAACAAGGGGAACTCTGTCCCTTCTGATTTCCTAGAGACATGGATCAGGTGAGACCATCCAACTCAGATTCAGATCTCATTGGGCCAAGAAGGACCAAATTCGGACGGTTTTGTTCAGCAGTCTTTGTTCCCACGAATTGCTTATTTGCTATTAATTCATGAACCAATGACCAAACTTTAGCCTTTGCTGTGGTAGACTCTGTCAAACATCTGGCGCTCTGACCACCAACCCTGATGTTTATTGACTATTATCTGACAATCACTCTTAATTTAGCTTGACAATTCCAGACCTCACAAGACTCTGTCTCTTTTTGGCAGTGAAATGTTTTGTCTGAACAGAAAACGACCTTCCCAACTAACGATGACTCCCCAGCCCCCAAGTTACGCCAGCAGCTGGCCTGACAAGATGTAAATGGGTTGATGATCTTCAATTAATCCCGAGTGCAACAAAAGGAGTTCGAGACATGGGTGTTCTTCCAAGATTTGTATGTGTTCTCTGCATTAAATATAATCTAGTTTAAACACAAGATTAAAGACGGCCCTTGGTTTCTATTTATCACAGGCAGCATATTCTATCAAAGAGGCAAACTGATATTTTAACAGAGATATGGTGTGGTCTGAAGAATGGCCAAGCAGTGCATCATACTGCATATCACCCCATCCAAGAAGGTGCTTTTCAGAGTGTTACCCCTTTCTCTAGAATCCTTTAGAAAAAAATCATAGAATCATAGAACCATAGAGCTGGAAGAGACCTCAGAAGGTCATCGAGTCCAGCCCCCTGCTCTAGGCAGGACCAATCCCAACTAAATCAACCCAGCCAGGGCTTTGTCAAGCCGAGACTTAAAAATCTCTTGGGATGGAGACTCCACTACTTCCCTAGGGAACCCATCCCAGGGCTTCACCACTCTCCTAATGAAATAGTTTTTCCTAATATCCAACCTGGACCTCTCCCACCACAACTTGAGACCATTGCTCCTTGTTCTGCCATCTGTCACTACTGAGAACAGCCTCTCTCCAGCCTCTTTGGAAAATCCCTCCTTATAAAAAGAATTAGCCAACTCCACTGACTCTGTCCTGGTTAGAACAGCCCAATTTACAGGACAGATACACTTGGGTCACTCTGCAGAGCCTACAAAAAACTACAAGTGGAAAGGCAGACAGTGAGGAAGGAGAATGAATGTAAATGAAGCTAAATCCAGCAATGGGAGCTCCATCTCGAACCCATAACAGCTCTCTAGTCGAAAAACAGAGGCTAATAATTTCAGACCCCGAACCCTGCAGACTTTGGAGTCAATGGGGTTTTCACAGCTAGCTTAGTTTGTGCATGACCAGGCACTTAGGGTGGAATTTACCCTCTGTGCTCTTTAAGGCCTGCTAAAGCCTGCGGAGCAGAAATAACATTGGATCTTGTGTCCTTTCTACACAGGGATGCATTTGCCATCAGAGTGCTCCTTCGCTTTTCTCGGTGCTCAGCCTCAGCTCCCCTCTTTCTGCTCCAGCCAGCAGCTGCCTTGCCTCTCATCCTTGTGGGGTCGCTCAAACACAGCGCAGGCTCCTGTTCGCCTGGACTCAGGCTCGCGCGGCTGCACACGGGTTTATTTTTAAAGCCATGGATGTTTGTAATTACCTTGAGTGTGAACACATGCTTTCTCCTTTTGAAAGGAAAGCACTAGCCTTTAATGAGATATTTATCCTTCCAAGTCTGAAATAAATTAAACATGGCAGCATGAGCTTTCTCGGCAGCTATGCGGCAAGGCTGTTAATATTTCTCAAATGATCTAATTTTCTCTCCATTTCTTTTTTACCCCTTTCTCCCAGCTCCTAATGCTTCCCATGTGCTTCCCTAATGCTCCTTCCCTCTCCACCCCTCCCAAATTCATTCTTTGTGTGGTCAGTGAATTATCTAAGCCCTTGCACCACTAGCAAAACCAGGGTGTTTTCGCTTCTCCTGTCCCTTCAGCAAGAACAAGCCAAAAGCACAGGGGTGAGTAACAGAAGACAACTGCGTGAGGTGAACATGCTCATTAATTCCACCTTGGACTTGATTTTATGCCCCTCATCCCACAACCCTGTGGTCCCCAGACAAAAGGCCTATACCCACTCCAAAACCCACCTCACCTCCCTACCCTTAAAGGCATCCCTTATCCTGCCTTCCTAATGGGAAAGCCAGCTCCACCCCTGGGACAAAGGGTACAGGCTATGAGGACAGTCCCAGGGTGGGTGGGGCTCAAACCCACAGTCATTAGCTCCCAGGACCAATATGCTATCCA
Organism: Pelodiscus sinensis; assembly: GCF_049634645.1. NCBI lineage: Eukaryota > Metazoa > Chordata > Testudines > Trionychidae > Pelodiscus > Pelodiscus sinensis. Next base: position 7,302,392 of record NC_134736.1, read on the forward strand.
CTAGGCCACTTGATTCCACAACCTCAGCTCAGTCCAGTGGAGCCTGAGTTTGCTAAGCCACAGGGCATTAGCACAAGGCTTTTCTTGTCTCTGGCTTGGAAGGAGCTGGGAGGGGAATAATCTGGTGTGGAGTCTCTAGCAGTGACTGAGGCTTTGGTTACATTTCTGTGGTGGCTTGTGCATCACCAACAAATAGGAGGACAAGAGAAAGTCAAGTTCAGGTCCCAACTCTACCACTCGCTTCCTTCGTCTTTCTGCAGATCAGTTTCCTCTCTGTGTGCTCTTGACACCACCCCTGCTTCTTCCCACCTTTGGGCTCAAGATTGCAAACTCTTTGGGAAAGAAACCAAGACTTGCCCCATCACCCACAGTTACTTTGTGGGAAGGTGACTAGAGAAACGAATGCAAGTTTGCTAGAGAGCTAATAAACCCAGCCTGTTATTGAATCATGGAAGATTAGGATTGGAAGGCTATGTCTACACTATGTCTCAAAAACCCTCTTGCGCAATGCCATTATTCCTGAAAATAATCAGCGTAGCAGCATTGCGCAAGAGGGGTTTTCTTGCGCAAAAAGGGGCAGTGTAGACAGCTCCTTCTGGCACAAGAGCCTCTTCTGCAAAAATGGCAGCTGATTAGATATGCAAATGAGGCTCCTCCATATTCTACGCTTAGTCTCATTTGCATATTTCTTATGCAAGAAGCCATGAGTGTAGACATAGCCGAAGAGACCTCAGCAGGCTAGCTAGTCCAACGCTCTGCTCAAAACAGGAAATACCCCAAGTAAATCAGGTCAGCCAAAGCTGTGTCAAGCCTGGCCTTAAAAACTTCTAACAATAGAGATTCCACCACCTCCCTAGGTAACCCATTCCAGTGCTTCACCACCCTCCTCTTGAATTGTTTATTCCTAAAGAGCCAACCTAAGCCTCCCCCACTAAACTTGAAACCATTGCTTCTTATTCTACCATCCTCTTTGGGGGACCCCCTTCAGGTAGTTGAAGGGTGTTACAAATCCCCCCTCACACTTCTGAAGACTAACTAAGCCCAGGTCCTTCAGTCTTATCCTTACACTCCTGAGCAAGAGGGTTATCTTTCTTTCTTTCTTTCTTTCTTAAGAACAACTCTAGCTTTTTAAAAATCTGTGGCCAAAATACAATGCTCTTTCTTGCACAAAAGAGTACTGGGAACAGGCTTTAAATGTGAATCCTGACAGTCCCAGCCAGGGACAGATTGCTTTAGGCACAGCTCCTGTTTATAAAAGGTTAGGTCATCCAATCAGGAAACAGAAACCAATCCATGTGATTCAAATGATCACTCACCTTGACTGAATGCTTACAGGTGCCCTCTGCATGCTCTGCTCGGGAAAAGTCAGAGGCCCAGATAAATCTGCAAAAACTATTAATTTTGAGGAATTATCATGAATAGGGAACACATTTGTGAAAAATCACAGTTTTGGTCAATTAGAGAATGGGGTTAAAACCAGCCAGATCTGATTAGTAAACTGCTTGCAACAAATAATTTGAACAGCTGTGGTCTAGGCTTACCCTATTAACCTTTTCTCCTCTTGGAACAGGGAACCATGGACACTGAAAACTCTGTAGTAATCACATTTAATGAATAACAAAAAGGGAATCATAAAACCAACACTAGTTTTTGAATAGTTAGTTTACGCTTGAGAAAATGGTTTGTCAACCTACTAGTTACTAATTACATGTCTGTGGGGGTGTTTGAGGTGAATTTAATTATGATCCATTTCAGATTAAGCATTAAAAAGGAACTGATGAAGTAATTTTTATGCCATTTACTTTAGAGAGAGAGGCATAAACTAGTATTCAGGCAATGTTTGGGAACTAGGAACTCTAGAGTTCTAATCACATCTCCTGCTCCTTATTGGTCTTTGACAACTGTCTAAACTCGTTGCAGCAGTTTGTCCAGTTGTGAAATGAGAATGATGATTCTTTACTTATCTACCTTGGGAGGGGTTAGGTGGAGAGTTGCATAGTCACAAATGGTGCTAACTGCTTAATTCACAGTGATGTGCATTAGGTATTGGGTTCCTGATGATCCTGTGTGCTTTTGAAACTCTTCCCCATAGGCTGTGTCTAGACTGGCAAGTTTTTCCACAAAAGCAGCTGCTTTTGCGGAAAAACTTGCCAGCTGTCTACACTGGCCGCTTGAATTTCCGCAAGAACACTGACGATCTCATGTAAGAAATCAGTGCTTCTTGTGGAAATACTATGCTGCTCCCGTTCGGGCAAAAGTCCTTTTGTGCAAAAGGGCCAGTGTAGACAGCTCAGATTTGTTTTGCGCAAAAAAGCTCTGATTGCGAAAATGGCGACTGGGGCTTTTTTGTGCAAAAGCACGTCTAGATTGGCACGGATGCTTTTCTGCAAAAAGTGCTTTTGCGGAAAAGCATCCGTGCCAATCTAGACGCTCTTTTCCACAAATGCTTTTAACGGAAAACTTTTCCGTTAAAAGTACTTGCACAAAATCATGCCAGTCTAGACACAGCCATAATGTGTAAAAATAGGCTTGCTCCAAAATTTTCTGTAAAGAGCTTTTTGATGGAGTATTGGGTTTTGAACTGAGCAGGCTTTTTCCTCCCCCCTTTTCTCTCTTTTTCCCCCCTTCCCCCCCTTTTTCTGCCACGGATAATTTTTCCCCCTTTTCCCCCATGGGTAATTTTTTTCCATGGATAATTTTTCCCCCCTCTCTTTTTCCCCCCTGGATAATTTTGATTTTTCACTGAAAAATCACAACCTAAAAACTTTCAGTTTCTGGCCAAATGTTTTCATTCTTTTGATGCACAGTTGAAAAGCCTCTCTGTCCCATTTTCCAACTGGCTCTATTTTAGCAATATTTTGAACAGGTGCACCAGACCATAATTATCCATGTTCTTTGCATTCCCTGCAATAGGAGATCTGGTTGAAAGCCCTCTGAAATCAGTGGACAAACAGCCACTGACTTCAGCGGGCTTTAGACTGGACCCTTTAAAATGCCTCATATTGCCCTCAAGGGGACTACTTGGCTAGCCAGTGAAGGCTGCAGATAGTTAGCACTTGGCCGGAATCCACTCCCACTGTAGCCGCAGCAGAACTGCTCCCTTTTGAGAGCTGGGTCACTAGTTAACCAATCTCAATGAATAGTCGGTGTTGTGTCTGGCTCTTTTAACACCAAGGCTACGTCTACACTGGCGCGTTCTCATGCAAAAACTCTTCCAGAACAGAGCGTCTACATTGGCATGTGCTTTTATGCAAGAGCATCCATGCCAGTGTAGACGCTCTCTTGAACAAGAAAGCTCCGATGGCCATTTTAACCATAGGTCTTTCTTGCGCAAGAAAGTCATGTTGCCTGTCTACACTGGCCTCCTGTGCGAGAACAGTTGCACAAAAGGGCTTATTCCTGAGCAGGAGCGTCAGAGTTCTGGTGCAAGAAGCCCTGATTTCATACATTAGAACGTCAGTTTACTCGCGCAAGAACACGCGGCCAGTGTAGACAGGCAGCAAGTTTTTGCGCAAGAGCAGCCGCTTTTGTGCAAGATCGTGCCAGTGTAGACACAGCCCAAGGGTCCCCTGCCCCCTTCCCAGCCTCTCTACTTCAGATCTCACAGCCTGTCCTGCCTTTTTGTTCCCAAGCACCAGTGACTCCTTAGGCGCTTTTTCCGCATCCCCTACCCTTGCGCAAATGCGACCCATTTCACTTAGCTGACCTCTAGACCGTCCTGCAAAGACGCTGATTTGGCCAGTGAAGCCTGCCTGTTGTCCCACTTTTTTTTCTTTCTTTTATATGTATTCCTCTGTGCCTGCCTGTCCCTGACACTTGCCCCCAACCCCACCGGGGTTTCATGGAGAGATGCTGCCCTCAGCAGTTGTTTTGCGTATGCCGGGGTGGAGTGCTGTCCCCCTCCAGCAAACTCTGACCCCAGCTCTTCAGCGTACAGTCTACCGGCAGCAGCCGGTGAGCGTGCTGTGTACTGTACCGTACTGACAGCCATTCTTTATAATTTGATTCTTGCAAACAGTTGCTAATAATTTGGGTCTCAATTTCCATTTAAATGGAGGCATTAACCTCCGGAGCCCCACGCTGACCGGCTGGAGTGTGGAGTTAAATATAGTTCTTATCTCCACACTATTTTAACCTGCTGTGCAATGCAGCTCCAGGTAAATAAATCCAAAAACCCTTCACTGAGTCATTCTTGTTCTGTGATTCCCTACAGGCATTTCAGGGTGTGCTGTGTGGTACCCACAGACGACTAGATTAAGGGCCTGTTGTTTTTTATTTTATTTTATTTTATTTTATTTTATTGTCCCTCATGATACCATCCTGGAAGCTAATATTCCCAAGAGGCAAGAAGTCATAAGGTTTTCACATGGAATAATTTTTCTTACCCGCTGCCTTTTTGTCTCTACTCCTGTTAGTTGCGCATTATTCCCCATGACAGCAAAAATGCTCTTCCTCTACCAGCTGTTATGCTGCCATTCTGCACCCAAGAAGCCATGGGGAACCCATTCATTCCCTGCACATCAGAACAGAAAGGCTCACACCACTGTGGGAGGCAGTGTTCCCTAGTAGGTAGCACACTGGCCTGACGGTCAGAGGAGCTGGGTTCTATGCCCATCTCTAGCTACGTCTAGACTACAGGCTTCTTTGGAATAAGCTTTTTTTTGGAAGAGATCTTCCGAATAAACGTCTTCTGAAAGAGAGCGTCCACACCGCAAAAGTGCATTGAAAAAGCCATCTGCTTTTTTGACAGAGAGCATCCAGACTGAATGGATACTCTCTTGCATATAAGCTGTGATTGCTATGGACTGATCACAGCATTCTGTCCATAAGACAGTGTGTGTTTGTGAGAATGACAGAGAGACACACACATGTGGCTGCGTCTAGACTGGCAAGTTTTTCTGCAAAAGCATTCGCTTTTGCGGAAAAACTTGCCAGCTGTCTACACTGGCCGCTTGATTTTGCGCAAAAGCACTGACGTTCTACTGTCCGAAATCAGTTCTTCTTGCGCAAATGCTTTGACATTTCCGTTCGGGCAAAAGCCCTTTTCCGGAAATGCTTTTTTGCAAAAGGGTCAGTGTAGACAGCTGAAAACTGTTTTGCGCAAAAACACCCCGATGGCGAAAATGGCGATCGGGGGCTTTCTTGCGCAAAAGCGCGTCTAGATTGGCATGGAAGCTTTTCCGCAAAAAGTGCTTTTGTGGAAAAGCGTCCATGCCAATCTAGACGCTCTTTTCCACAAATGCTTTTAACGGAAGAACTCTTCCGTTAAAAGTATTTGCGGAAAATCATGCCAGTCTAGACGTAGCCCTCGTGTGAGTGTGACGGAGATTTGCATTGCCAAGCTCCCTCCATGCCTGTCCTTTTTCATCTTTCCTCTTCTTCCGAAAGAACTCCCTCTTCCTCATCCACACACGCCTTTTTTTGCAAAAAGGCTTCTTCCTCGTAGAATGAGGATTACCAATTGCGCAAAAAGCCCTCTGTTCTTTTGATTTACTGTCGAAAGAATGCACTTGCAGTGTGGACGTAACTCAAGTTTTGTCTGAAAAATGACTGTTTTTCCGACAAAACTCTGTAGTGGAGACATACCCTCTTGCCACTAGCCTGCTGGGTGTCCTACAGTAAATCACTGCCTTGCTCTGTGCCTCAGTTTCCCCACCGTACAATAGAGACGATGTCGCTGACTGCTTTTGTACAGCATTCAGTGTTGCCTGGGCACTCATTAATGGATCTCAAAGTCACTGTGTTATTTCAAACCAATTTCAGAAGCCAGCTTGACAGGGAAGCTACAGAACTGAATTTCATTTACAAGGTTGATTCCTACAGCAGAAGTCTAGACAAAGACATTGTCTGGATGGCTACATTCCACATCCTAATGACATAACAAACCAACCAAAGGGTACTTAGCGTGGATACTAAGTATTTTATCAGCTTAATTTAGCATGGGCATCCTAACTGACAATTTCTTTCCCCTTTTTTCCCTTCCTTTTCCTCCTCTTTCCACCCACACCCCTCTTTGTGCTTTTTATTTGAAAACTGGAGCCTTTAAACTCCATTCATCTGAAGAAGTGGGCTGTGCCCACGACAGCTCATGATACCATCTACAAGTTTTGGTAATCTCTAAGGTGCTGCAAGACTGTTTGTTGTTTTTTAAGTCTTACCTTTTATAAGAGTTATGCGTTACTACTCTTGGTTGGCATGGAGCATCCCAGAAGGTTTCAGGTTGGGAAGAAGCAACAAGAGAATGTGAGCATCTCTGGAAATGATATTCTACCTGGGTGCTAGCATGACCCTCCTCACCATACTATCTGAGCACCTCGCAGTCAGGCTGTGTCTAGACTTCATCCCTTTTCCGTAAAAGGGATGCAAATTAGACACATCGCAATTGCAAATGAAGTGGGCACAGCCAATGCCGGATTGCTGTGGCCCAATGAGGCGGGACCGTATGATGTGACAGAAGTTTGCCATCTTGAATAGCTATGTGTCCCCTTGCTGGCTGGTGGAGAACTGCAAACTATCTAGCTCATTTTCTATAATGCATGCTTCACTTAGCTACTCCACGTATTTAGCAATTCTAGCATTCTGCTCTCTTCGTGTTGCTTTCTCCCACGCTGCCCCACGGGGGAGGAGTTCGCCATAAACATCTGCAAAACTACCTCATTGTTCTCGATCCAATTCCTGTGTCAGGTTGCCAACCAAAAACCTGGGGACAGTTAGGCAGTGGGTGTGCTGAGACCACTGCCTGGCATGCTGGCCAGTACTGTGTCTGGCTACGTCTAGATTACAAAGAAAAGTCAGAAAAAGCTACGCAAATTGCGAACCGCAATTTAGCTTTACTCGCTTTTCTTTCGAAAGAGGCTTTTCCGAAATGTGGCGCATCTACACGGTGCCAAATTTCAGAAAAACCTGCACTTTCGAGACATCCCTGCTTCCTCGTACAACGAGGTTTACAGGGATGGTGAAAGAATGCATCCGCTTTCGGAAATTTTTTTTGGAAAAGAAGATGCATTCCTTGGATGCGGCATTGCTTTTCCGGTTATCGCAGAAAAGTGTTGCACTCTAGACCAGTGTTTCTCAACCAGTGGTAGGAGTAGCCTTAGGGGTTCTCAAGAGAAGTCGGGGGGGGGGGGGGGGGGAGGACGGACATCAACACAACTGAAATTTGGAGAAAACTGAATTTTTGTTTTAAGTTTTACAGCGCTTTATTATTTTTGTACTTTTTACACCCCAACATTTCACTGCACATTCGGTTACGATTAAGTTGTTTAAACAAATGTGTTGCAATGGTAGAAAAAAATTTGTGTGTCTGAAAACTGTAGGTATTGGAGTACTTATAATTTTTTAAAGGGGTACTTCATTAAAAAAAAAAAAAGGTTGAGAAACACTGGTCTAGACGTAGCCTCAGTGATGCCTTGCGCTCCTCTGTCTGTCTCCATCTGTCATCTCTTGCCTTAAATCAGATTATCAGCTCTCTCAGCCTGGGGCCGTCTCACTAGGGTGTTTCTGTACATCACCTTGCACAATGGGTCCAGGTTCATGACTGGCCCCCACTGTAATAAATAAATAAATAAATAAATAATAATAATAATAAGGCCTGTCCAAAAACCAAAAATTCATTTCATGAAAAATTTCAGCACCTGGCTTGGTTCAACACTGGGACGATGCTGAGCCCTTTCAAAACATTTCTACCAGACAGAGTCAGAATGAGATGCCTGGCAGATTCGCCAACAGTTCAGCGATTAAGGCACTGACCTTCACCGGGTTGTGAGCCGTTCCTGCTCTGAATCTGCCTCCCGAGAAATGCTCTAATTGCTGGGCTAAACAGGGGGTGTCTCTCTGTCATGTTCATTCTGACCTGGAACTTCAGCCTACCCCCGAAAAACGTCAGGCCCTACGTCAAACCTGAGAACGTTTCCCAGAAAAGTTTTGGTTTAGAAGAATTGGCATGTTCCTTCAAAAAGACGTTTAATCTCCCCCAGTCCCCCACCTGCTCTTGTATTAACAATGGATGGCTGCTTTGCTTTGCCTCCCGATAGATTCATGCACACAGGTGCATGCTGGAATATCAGAGGCAAGATTTTGTCACCTTTCCCTGTTCGTTGGCACGTCTAGCCAATCCGAACATGGCACTTCTCCTGGAGGCCAGTTTAGCCCAGGTGCCGTGGCTGAGATGGTTAACTCTTGAGTTGCCAGATTAATACGCAGCAGAAAGCTCCTGTCAACGCTCTCCAGCATGCCCAGTCTGCTCTGAACAATGCCAAATGCAAGGGTGGGGTTGGGAGGTAGAGACGTGAGCTGTTTAGCACTGTCCATTTGGTCCCAAACAGCCCTGGGAGCACAGGGGCTACAGGACAGTCACACACCCGAGTGTTCCTGGTTTTCTGGGCTGAACTCTACTCTGCCGGTGGCTGCTGCAGCTGGTGGCGTGCGGCCTCTGCAGCCGGGCTCTACACCCAAACCCTGACCAAGGCAGAAGGAACCACTGGGCTTGGCTGGGCTGCAGAAGCAGCATTTGCCGCTGCCCAAGTGGCTCTTGTCATCCCTTTCCGTCCCTCCTTTGCGGATACAAATGGAGAGGCCTGCCGCATTAACAGGGAGGCGGCTGCTTCTCCAGCCCAGCATCCCCTGCTGTCATTATGCTCATAAACAGAGCCAGCAATTAAGCATCTCACGCTGCTCACATAAATGCCTGGGCGTGCGTGCTCGGCAGCAGACACCATTATGTGGCGCATAACATACTGCCTGGTGGGGGTCCTTTATTTAGTTGTTAACCCCCAGGATATGCAGCGTTCTGGTCTGATGGTGCCGAGGAAGACGCAGCTCTGCAGCAATGAGCATGGGAGAGGGGCCTTGCTAGCTCATATCGGGCTTTGTCTAACAAACTCAGCTCTCCCATAGGGCCCCCTTCTTCCTCCAGCAGATCTGAGATGGTCTTGCTCTCCCTCACCACTCTACCATAATGCATCAATCCCAGGCATGGGTCTGATGTGGCATTACGGGCTCTGCAGCCCCAGCCGTGCTGTGGGCATGTCCTTGCCACCCGCCCCCCCCACACACACATCTAAATCATGCAAACCAATGTCTCCAGTTGGACTTTGGCATGCTCCAGGGAGCTTGCTGTTCCCTTCTGTAGCCTGGGCTGGTTGCCTTCTAAAAACAGGAGTTAATTGGAGTTGGCTGCTCGCCCTTCCCAACAGTTTCTTCCTTTCCATAAAAGTTGTTTTACTCTGGCAAAAGTCCCTCTCCCATAATCACTGGCTTCGCTGCCATGGCTGCTGTGGAAGGAATTAGCAGGCCTCAGATAAAAAACCAACTCCAAGCGGGGTGATTATGTCAGACATTTAAAGTCTGGCTGGGGGAGACGGGCGCATGTGTTACCCTGTTTGGTGTTTACGAGATCAGTGTGGGACAAGACTCTGGAAGCCCCTTTGATCCTCCTCAGCACCTACAATGGGGGCCTGGTTTTCCAAGGTCTCTGCACCCACCGTGCACCTGGGGATTCCCCTTGAAGCTTTCTCCATCCACCTCCAGGATGCTGGAGCCAGCTCACTGCGCTTGGGACACTGTGGCCGGATTCTCAGCTGGTATCACCACTGCAGCTACACCAATTGACACTCCTGGTGACCAGGTCTGTTTGTGTCTTTTGCGAATGCACCAAAGCTCTTTCTCCAGGGTGGAGCTGCTGGTGGTTCCACATGGGACTTGCCTCCTGGGGATAATTTGCCTTCAGGTCACTGGTTTTAGTTCGAGCCCTTGGCAGAGCATAGCACGGGAGGAGGGAGCAGGACCCCTGTGTGCAATGGTCCAGTCAAAAGTTGTGTCCTCGGAAAGAAAGGAGGCTGAGGAACTGTGGAGGCTGGAGGCTGAAGCAACTTTCCTCCCGAGAGCCTCTCCCCTTGCTCGCTCCTGGGCTTTGAGGCACCTCAGCTGCAGCCTGGCTCATGTCCTGCCTGGAGACTCATCAGGCGCCCCACGTTGGTATGAGGCCTTGGCCTATGGCACAAGCTACACTGCTGAAACTCATAAGGCCTTGGAGCCACGCCCATGGGGTGGAGCAGCAGGCCCCAGGGTGCCTCCCGATTGGCAACCAGGCCCTTGTAAACAGGGCTGCCAATAGCCACTTCAACTGGAGATTGAGGCTATGTCTACACTGCTGAGTTTTTCCGGAAAAACTTCACTTACGTCCACACTGCAATCGCGTTCTTTCAAAAAAAATTGAAAGAACGGAGGTTCTTTTTCCGACATTGGTAAACCTCTTTCTACGAGGAAGAAGCCTGTTTCCGAAAGAGCTCTTCTGGAAAAAGGCGTATGTGGATGGGGAAGAGGGAGTTCTTCCGGAAGAAGAGGAAAAAGCACAGGTGCCATGGTAGCCATTCCGCCCATCGTAATCACAGCTTACATGCGAGAGAGCGTCCATTCAATGTGGATGCTATCGGTTAAAAAAGCCATCTGCTTTGGCAGTGTGGACGCTCTCTTTCAGAAGAAGTTTTTTCGGAAGATCTTCTCTGGAAAAGCTTCTTCCGAAAGAAGTCTGCAGTCTAGATGTAGGTGTTAGAGCGCCACCCGCTGAAATTATCCTTGCCCACGTCTCAACCCTCCCCGCCCTTGCCACTAGCTAGTACTTCTGTTGGCAGTCCCTGCGGGAAAGTGACAGCTGAAGATATTCTGATGGCACATTGGGCCAGCCTTGCGGCAGAGAAGAAACTCATTACTATTTAAGATTTATATGGTAGCAGCTGAAAATCTGCTCCCATCCCCACCATCTCCCACCGGAACTTTGCTCCCTTTGCAACCGTGATTTCCTCCCGACTCTTGCAAATGAGTGCAGCTGGCAGATCTATTTCCTTCCCGTTGGTTTGGCTTGCTGTGAGAGGCTTTGCCTGTGTCCTTGCAGGCCCTGGTAGCTGCTAAATGCTCTGGTTTTACAGGAAGGTTGAGCACAGAGAATCATATTAGCTGACTAATGGTCAGTTCTAGAGCTCCCTCCCATCTGGCTGCCCGGCCTGCTGAGTAATACATGTCCCAAACATGAGACAGCTGATGGGTCACAGGCAGAAGCTATGTCAGATGATCCCCAAAGGGTCCTGCCTTCCCGCCCCCGCTCCCAGCTGTCGCAGCTGCACCTGGGTGTTGCTCTTTGCAGTTGTCCGATCATTTCACTGCAGGAGGCAGGCACAGTTGTTTCTGTCCATTCCGCAGGGCTGGCGACAGACTACACCATGCCCTGGGCAATACAGGAGGCGATTGGCTCTGGTCCCCCTTGAAGGGCTGTCTGGATGGTGCTGTGCCTCCCTCTAGCCAGCCCTCAGTGCCGCTCGGACTGCACTGCGGGGCTCCGGCGGCAATTTAAAGAGCCATGGGCTCCTGCTGTTGTGGTAGTGGCAGTCTGGGTCCTTTTATATTGCCCAGCCCCGGGGCAATGGCTCCCTTTGGGCTCCCATCGGGCTCCCTTCAGTGGCTCTGTGTGTATATTTAGGAAACCGTTTGGGTTACGGTGTTTGCAGGTTCCAGAGGTGTTGCTGTTTTGTGGTGTTGCTGTTTTGTGGTGCACATTGTTGTGTTCTACGCCAGGGGTAGCGTCTTTTCATAGTATCTTGGGCCCGTGGGCCTAATGGTGTTGAACGTGTCTGGCTAGAGAGAAATATCACCAGTTGGGCCTTCCCATTAGGGGTGAGTAGCTAGCAAGTGTGAAAAATCAGTACGGGGTGGTGGGGTAAGAGCTGCCTATATAAGAAAAAGCCCCAAGTATTGGGGGCTTATAAAATCGGGGCATCTGGTCAACCTATTTCCAATGCCCTTGTCGGGGACACTCAGTTTATAAATTTCAGAGCAGGTTTTCTTCAGTGCTTTCAATCCTCTGGGATCAAAGAAGCCAGACAAAACCAAGCTGTTGGCTACTAGGATATCTGCTTCTGTTCCGTATCCCCTGGCAGAGGGCTATTGGTCTGGGTTCAACAGCACTGTCAGGCCACTCTGGTAAGCAGGAAGAAAGCCGGGGGAAATGATACCAGGGAGCTTGGAGAAGCAGCCCTCTTTGAAATCCTTTAGACCCACTGCCTGGGGGGCTGGGCAGATGGACATAGCTGGGTCCCAGAAGAAGAATATTGTGCAGGGCTTCCTGTCCATCTCTACAAAACCGCAGCTCCTTTCCCCAGCTAATGGAGCCAGAAACCTTTTGACAAGGATGGAGCTGAGTCAGGAAGGCGCCTCCCCAAATCAATGCAGGGATGGCACCAGCCCAGCACAGGCAGCTGTGCATCTAATCCCTGTTTTGGATCCCGACTGGGCATCATTTATTTTTCTTCCAAGACAGCGCACTCGTTCTGCTGATCAAAGGGTTCATTCTTCAGGCAGAAGACGCTGTGGCCCCGTGTTCGTTATCCTTCCCCCTCCGTACTGGCTGGAGTGTTCCTCAGGTCCGTAGCTTTTACTTTATTTTTGTCCAGGTCCATGTTTCTTGGTCAAGGTATCGTCAGAGCCCAGACTCTGGAGCAAATAATAAAAAGTAACAACAATAATGACAAGAAAAAGATTTCAGGGCCGTTCAAAAGTGTCTGGATTGGGCCCATGCTCTGCCTATTGACTATCCCTGGCTAAGCCCTATGGGTCTATCTTGGTTGCTGTGGGTGCTATCTCCCCTCCTGGGTGCAGCATCTCCAGGATCCAGAAATATCCACTGGCCATGCACCCATTGTAATGACTAGGGTTGCCAGATGGTTTCAACCAAAATACCGGGCACACTTGACATTACATCTCAATCGACATTCCATCTTATTTAGAAAATACATTTCTATTTTCTCACTTATATTTTCTCAATTTGTTTCCCGAACGGAAAGCTCAAATACCGGATTGTCCGGTTCAAAACCGGTCACCGGGCAACCCTAGTCATGACAAGCGAAGAGGCCAAGGCCTAAGTGCTACTGGTGTCACTGCATAACCACAGTCCAAGTCCCCAGCTTCCAAGTCACCCGAGCAGAGGAGCACTTCCAGAATAGGCTGAACTTATAGCCAGTCCTCAACTGAAGGGCCAGTCTATGCGTCACATTCCTGCTCCCTCCCTGACCCCGTCCTTTGCTATTGTTTGACACCTTGCAGCTAGTCACTGGGGCTTTCCTTGCAGTCACTGTTCTCAGGTCGAATGCACATGGGGCCTTTTTAGCTTGAGGCCAGGGTAAGCTGACTTCCAGACCTTTTATTCCCCAAGTCCTGCTACTGCTGGGTGTGCCTGGCAGTGCTGAGCGACCGGATCAGCCCTGGGGTCTGCATTCTTTAGGGAAACCTCGTTCCTAGCTGAGGTAACAGTCCTGCCAAGCCGGGGAAGTTGAACGGGGCCGATCTCAGGCAGGACATTGTTCAATCAGCCCAGCAGGTGGAGTGCTGCGTCTGAGACTAGGAAGAGCCAGGATTCTGGCTGACAGATCTCCAGGCCTGCAAATCAGATGGGATTTACTTTAATTCAAAGTGCCAATGCTGAGGTAGAATATTACAGCCAGGTGGCTGGTCCTTCGAGCAGAGAACACAGTACCTGAATTAGCTAAGGGCATCTGTGCTTAACCAGCAACATTGGTTACTCTACAGCTTGACTCATGAGCCGTACACTAAAGAAGCACTTATCAGAGTACAGCAGAACCGGGGAATATAGACACCATTCCGATGCACACACATCACACACAGGTCCTAGCTACACACGTGCCAGTCACAGGCAAACCACCAGCTTTGGGTGGGGAATAATCCCTCATGCTTGAGGGCATGAGAAGGGCCAGGCAGACCCTTCCCTGGGGCACACCTTATCCCCAAACTGTAGGGTTTTTGCACTTTGCGCTAAAGCACTTAGTTCTGGCCTCAGGCTGGTTGAAAATGTTCTGTTCAGCGTTTTTTTTTTTTTTGGATGGGAAATTGGGTTTTCTTCACAAAAAGTATTTGCTGTCCTTGAAAACTTCCAATTTTTTCATTGGTAAACCAAACATTTGAGAGCTGCAAAATGTTTTGTATGAAACGGTTCCAGTTTTCAGCTGAAAATGCTTGGATCGCAGCCAAATTGGCAACATTTCTCAAAAGTTCTGCAACCATGGCTAATCTCTCTCTAAATATCTACAGATCAATCTAGACTGGTGTTTCTCAAAGTGGTCTGTGGACCCGCACTGAGAAAGCTGCTAATGGGCCGCTCCGGTTTGTTTACTTACCAGCTCCACAGCCACAGAGCCTCGGGGCTCCCGTTGGCTCCAGCTTATCATTTGCAGCCAACGGGAGCCGTGGGAAGGAGCAGCCCGAGTCACGCTGCTTCCTGTGGCTCCCATTGGATGCAAGCGGCAAACTACAGCCAATGGGAGCCGCGAGGCTCCGTGGCTGCAGAGCCAGTCAGTAAACAAACTGGAGCAGCCCGGTAGTAGCTCTCTCAGGCTCCATCTACTCGGTCAGGTTTTTGTGGAAGAGGAAATGCAAATGAAGCACTCATTAGCATTTCTCGTGCTCTCATTTGCATATTCTCTCCCGCTTCTTTTTGTGGAAGAGGTTTTTACGGAAAAAAATGCAGTGTAGACAGGACCATTTTGCGCAAAACCCCCCCCCCCCCGTTACGCAGGAACCCTTATTCCTCAAAAAATGAGGAATGTAGACACCTACACACGCACGCACACATCTCTCTCTATTCAGGCCGGTTTCCTTTCTGCTTTTTCAAAGGAATAAGCCTCTTCCCCTCAAAATTCATGAAGAATAATGATCAAAATAAGAAAATGTTCTTACTAAATCTATTTGCCACCTGTTGCCCCTGACTCCTCCTCCTTGATTGGCTTACCACTCACTTCCTTGCTTCCTCATTGTTAGAACCACTATTGAAGTCTGTAGTGCTTTGCCTTTTTGTGGCTCTGCCATTTAAAAGGTGGCTCTGCAGAGGTAATGGAGAGAGACAAAAAAAAGTGAGGAGTCACTACTGCAGTGTCGTGTGAAAAAAGACACAAAGCATTTTGTGCAAACATTTGCCTTGAAGGAACCTCATTTGCGGTTGCAACAGTTAACCGAAAAGATTGTCTTCCAGGTAGCTAGCTGCGTCTTGGCTGTGTGCTGCCTCACTCGAAGACAGGATTAGGAGCTGAAGTTGCAGACATATAGGAGAAGATTTGTTCTGTGTTAGCTGGACTGGAAGATATTGTTTGTGGGGATTACGTTGCTTGTACATGGAACAATCCTGCTTCCAAATTCTATTGGTGATGTAGAAGGAAAACAATGTTGTGTCCCTCTTGAGATCTGACAACAATGCCAGAACAGTACTTTGCGATGCCGGGGGGATATTGTTTTAGGGTGGTTTTATATGGAGCTACAGCGTCTGGCATTTCCTGTGCTGCAAATAGGTTAGAGACGGAGCTAGAATAGACTCAGCAGGCTCTATAGTGAGTTTAACTGGGAAATGAAAATTATTATTTGTATTACAGGAGGTATGTGGAGGCCCTGGTGTGCTAAGAGCCGGGCTAAGGAATAAGAGACAGACTGTACCTTGGCTCAAAATAGACAAGCCAGACAGACACACACAGCAAAATACTGTGGGCTGGATCTTATAGGTCTATCCCAGTACATTCGCTTTTCCACCCTGGGGATGCTGGAAGCCTGAAGAATGTGAGGCAATGAAGAGGGGAAAAACATTCACGGTAAATACCCTGTAGCATAAAACAGGTGCATTCCATGTAATGGCATGGGGGAAGGGGGGAATTAACTGTGCTTGTGAGTGTTTAGTTAAGGCTAAGTTGAAAGATGTTGCAGGGTGTGTTAAGACTCCGTCAACGGAGCCATGTAAAGTAGTTTACTCGACATAGTCAATGAAGCAGGGATTTAAATAATCCCAGCTTCGTTAAAATTAAAATGGCCGCTGCGCTGTGTCGACAATCAGCTGATCCGGCACAGCGCGGCAGTCTAGACGTGGCGCGGTCAACAAGGGAAGTCTTTGTTCACCACTCCAGTATGCCTCGTGAAAGGTTTCCCTTGTTGACCGTGCCGCGTCTAGACTGCCGCGTTGCGCCGGATCAGCTGATTGTCGGCACAACGCAGCGGCCATTTTTATTTTAAGGAAGCGGGGATTATTTAAATCCCCACTTCAATGACTATGTCGAGTAAACTACTTTACATGGCACCCTCACTGTCTATCTGTCCCCACTTCTTATCTCTTGTCTCATGCTTAGATTAAAAGCACTTTTGCAGCAGGGATCATCTTTTTTGTTCTGTCTTTGTACAGCCCCTAGCACAGTGCTGAAGACCAGTCCCCTAGAATAACACAGCCCCCCACTCCAATTCCCTTTCACCATCGAAGTCTGTTTATTACAGACCTTGGCCCTTTCTTCTGCAGCAGGGTCCTTCCCACCTCCTGGAATAGGGATGCCCACGTGGCAGTTGGTGTGAATCCATTTTGTAGCCCGGTGGGGCTGAATGGCAAATGCAGGAGCTGTGAAGTGAAGGGAAAAGGGTGGCTCCCCTATCTGCAGGCCTAACGCCCAACCCTTCATGCTTGGGAATGTGGAGGTCTTGGGACTGCCCAGGGCCACAGCTCCTCCTCTCCCATATTCTAGCAGCAAGGCCATGGGCGGCGGGTGAAGGCTCAGCTGGGGAAGGCAAGGTCTAGCCCCACCCCTTCTGCCCCAGGCTCCGCCCCTGGAACCAAGCCCCGCCTACCCTCAGCTCGATCCTTTCTGGCCACCGTGCGGGCCAGGGCTTCTGTGCTGTGGCCTAGACCCCAGGCTCTCCATGGCAACCAGGAAGCAGGGTGCTGCACTATTGCCCCAGTGCTCCCCAGTGGGTGGGGAAGCCAGACTGTCACGCCACAGCCCCAGCCTTCCCTGCGGCCGGGCATGCAGGCAATTTGGGGAAGGCTCTACCTTCCCTTGCCTACATTACTGACTGCCCATGAGCAACACACTAATCCTGGATGGACTCCTCTTGCCTAGTTTTATGCTTGCGGGCTGCCAACACCCAGCTCTCAGCCTGTTTAATCCAGCAAGTCGTTCCCTCTTTCCCTCATGCAGGTGTGGCCAGCAAAGGCTTCACCTGGGCCATGGCACAATGACACCAAGAAAACTGCACATGGCCATCCATCTGCCAGCCACAGTCCCCTCTGGGTTTTGTGATTTCTAAGACAGCTACAGAAACAAAGGAGGCACTAAACTCCATCTGGTCACACAGCCCAATAGAACATTGGCAAGGAAAGTCATTCAACAGAGGCCATCTGAGTATGAGCTCACCCTGGGCAGATGATTTCCAGCCGACACCTGCTCAGCACAAATCTGGCAGGGAAATAGGGAGCACCACTCTTTTAGTTCATCTGGGAGCTATAGGCTGTAAGACCATCGGGATCGCCAGACTGCTCACACCCAAGCAATTTTCCCTCTTACCGTTTCCATCCATGTGCAGATTTTTCCATTGATGTGCAAAATATTTTTTTATGTGCACAGAGGCATGAGTGAATGTGCACCACCAATAGAAACACAAACCCCAGATGTGGGCACTCTGCTAATCAGCCTGGGCAGCATCGGAATTTCTCCTGAGTGGCCACATAAATGCACCGCTTGCAGAGAACACTGGAAAGTCTGTCTAGTCTAGTGCCATGTCTCTGACAGTGGCCAGCACCAAATGCTTTAGAGGAAGGTGAGAAAAACCCACTGCACGCAGTACTGGGATAATCTTTCCCCAAGAAAAATTTCTTTCATCCAGTTAGAGTTGGCTCATGCCCTAAAACATGGGGGTTTATATCCCCCTTCGAATCCTTGGGTTGTTTTTTTTACTCTTTACTATTGTAAATAATAAGTGACCAATCCTTTTAAAACAATTTTTTATACAGGCAATGTTACAATAAAACGTTAACATATTATATCGTACCTTACATATTCCTTGCTCAGAATTAGTTTAATATCCAAAAAATATGGCTAAAAGTTCTGGTTTGCCGGTTAGGGAGCCACCCTTGTCTGGGTGCACTAAAAGAGGTGACCACGTTTCTAAATAGCTTTCCTTTTTTGGGTGCTTCTCTTATGTATGTAGTTGGTGTGAAAGCTTTTCCATTACAAGGATTGTCCACATTTTACTATATACAATTCCATAAGAGAAGACGGCACATTTTCCCAGTAATGTTTATTACAAAGTCTAGCTCTAACAAGTATAAAATAAATTGATTTGTCAGTCTGTTTAAAGTGTAGACCCTTTACTGGAGTGGTATTGAAGCCTACCAAACTCTCAGCATCAATGGTATCTTGTGGCAATGAGTTTCACATTCTAATTATGTATGTATGTGTGTGGGAAAAGCAAGATCCTAAATCATGTTTCAGCTACAGCAATTGGGCACGTTGCTTACACTAATGAGCTAGGTCCACTCCAGGATTTTGCTACCAACCAGCAAACAAAGCATCCAATTTGAGAAACAGATGAATTTTGATAACATTAGAATTGTAAGATTTCTTAATAAGAAAATGCACCCCCCTCAACTTCCCCAGAACGAGCTATTGTATGATGGTTTGGTCTATTCAGAGGAGAGCTGGTTAAAAATGTTTGGCTAAAACTTTTTGGGGTGAAAAAAATGCAGATCTGGAGACTCTAAAACATTTTGTGAATTGTCAGTTTCACAAAATTGTTTCAGTTAAAAAAAATGAAAGAAGAAAAAATGCCTGCCCTCAACTAAACTGTTTCTATTTTTTAGTTAAAAATGAGTTTTCATTTAAAAAATCATTTAATTTTATTTTCAAAATCTGAAAACATTTTAGAAGGGTCAAAACTGAAATGGAACACTTTTTTCAACCCCCAAGAAGCTTTTCTTCCACTTTTCAGTTGGCCAAAGTTTTTGAATTTTTTAAAATTTGATCAGAAATTAATTATTTTCAACCATTTACTATGTATTTTGGTTCATCTCTAAGGGCGTGTCTAGACTACATGGCTCCGTCAACAGAGCCATGTAGATTAGGCAGGATGGCAAAGGGAAATGAAGCTGCAATTTTAAATGAAGCCACGATTATTTAATCAAAATGGCTGCCACGCTGCGCCAATCAGCTGATTGTCAGCTCAACACGATAGTCTAGATGGGGATCTGCCGACCCCAGAATCCTTCATCAGAAGATCCTGTAAGCCTCGTTTCACGAGGCATAAAGGATCTGCTGATGAAGGGTTCTGGGGTCGATAGATCCCATCTAGATTGCTACGCTGTGCCACACTGTGCCAACAATCTGCTGATCAGCACGGCGGCCATTTTGATTGAAATGAAGCCGTGATTATTTAAATCGCAGCTTCATTTCCCTTTTTTGTGTAAACTAATCTACATGGCTCATTGTTTTTAAAGTTACAGACTAATATGGTGACTCTTCTGAGATTCTTTGAAATGTCCTGTGAGCCAAGAAATGTCACTATTCATGCAGCTCTACACACAAAACACTGAGGATGAATGGACTCTGTGGAGCAATATGAAGAGACCAAGGCCCTTTTCAATGTCCCATGCAATGTCACAGATACTCACCACCACTGTACATGGGAGAGGGAAGTTTGCTAGAAGTTTTTGATCTTTTGATCAAGGCAGCAATTTTTCCACTGCATTTCAATTACAATATAAAATCAAGCACATTAGATGGAGGCTCTCAGGAGCTATTAATTCTTGGGAAAAGGATAATGAATCTAATAAAATTAGATTTTTCCTGCTCCCGGAGGGCCTGTGTGAATTATACACAAGGTATAGACAGCCGTGGCCCCATTTGAATGCATCATGTAGGCCTGAGGCTGACAGTAGTTCATAGTGTGGCACAGAGATCGTTAGAGGAAAATATCTGATCCTTTCACGTAGAACCCTGTTTGAGCTCGCAGTGAAACAGACATTCTTAATGGCTAGGAGACTAGAGATCGGAAAGGAATATAAGGCAGTATACGTCAGTGAAGGGTCTTTGCTACTGTTTTAAATAACCAGAGCCCATTATGCCCCTGGGCATCTTCAGATCGACTGATCGATCCATCTGTCTGTCTGTCTGGCCAGAGCAGCCCAGGCTCTGAGCATCTGGAAATGGAGTGTTTAACTACAGACATTAATTCCGCACTGCAAACGTACACTGTGTCGAATGAGGCACTCATGGTCCAGGCAGTGCATGGGAGGAGCACGAGAGATTGCAAAGCAGTCGCTGCCCGGGTGTACTATGGGGCTGACACTGAAAGGCAATGCTGGAAGTAAGGATCATTTAGGGGCCTGGGAGAAAGGGCTCTTGAATCCTATTCTCCACTTTCATACTGTGAGACAAAGAGTCGGACACGTCACTCTTCCGTGCCTCAGTTTCCCCATCTGGAAATAGGGGAAACGATTCTTGCCTCCACTACAGGAGTGCCTGTGTGTATCGTTCATTGGGATCCTCATATGAAAGTAGGAATAAGAGATCCTCCAGAAAAGGCTTTATTTTCTGGAGAATCACGTCTAGACTGGCGCTTTTCTCCGGCTTATCTCCAAGCCGGAAAAAAGCGGCAGCCATGTTAATGCGAATACCGCGGGGGATATTTAAATCCCCCGCGGATTTGCCTATTCCAAAGTGCTACATTAGCATCCCTTTTCCGAAAGGGAGGCCAGTGTAGACACAGCCCCACTGTTTTCAGTGGGGCCAAAATTTCATCCCACTTGTTTCAACCTGTCACCCTCCTAACAAACATCAAACCAAACCAAACTTGGAGGCAGGCACCCAAAACTTTCTTGCAATAGCCCTGACCTGATGAGAGGAGGTGGCAGTCTCAAAGCCCTGTCTGGGTTCCAGCTGCCTGGATTTCATTCTGCCTCAGTGGGATGGGCTGTTTTCAAAGTGGTGAGAACCGGTGGAAGAGGGGCTGCCCTTTTCCCATGATTGCTCATTTAGTCTCCTGCCTGCTTACCTGTTCACCAAAATAAGGTTCTTGTTACACTGTAGGGACCTGACCCAGCATGCATGGCAGCCCAGGATCCTATTAATTTGTATGTGGTTGGGCGAGATCCAGAAAAGGACCTGGGATTACAGTGGATGAGAGGCTGGATATGAGTCAACAGTGTGCCCTTGTAGCCAAGAAGGCATATTAGGTTGCATTAAGAGGAACATTGCCAGCAGATCCAGAGATGTCATTATTCTCCTTTATTTAGCTCTGGTGAGGCCACATCTGGAGTATTGTGTCCCATTCTGGGCCCCCCACTACAAAAAGGATGTGGATGCATTGGAGAGGGTCCAGCAGAGGGCAACCAAAATGATTAGGGGTCTGGAGCATATGACCTACAAGGAGAGACTGAGGGAGTTGGGTCTGTTTAGCCTGCAGAAGAGAAGAGTGAGGGGGGATTTGAAAGCCACCTTCAACTTCCTGAAGGGAGGTTCCAAAGAGGATGGAGAGAGGCTGTTCTCAGTAGTGACAGATGGCAGAACAAGGAGCAATGGTCACAAGTTGTGGCAGGAGAGGTCCAGGTTGGATATTAGGAAAAACTATTTCACTAGGAGGGTGGGGAAGCACTGGAATGGGTTACCTAGGGAAGTAGTGGAGTCTCCATCCCTAGAGATTTTTAAGTCTTGGCTTGACAAAGCCCTGGCTGGGTTGATTTAGTTGGGATTGGTCCTGCCTAGGGCAGAGGGCTGGACTTGATGACCTTCTAAGGTCTCTTCCAGCTGGACGGTTCTATGATTCTATGATCCCTAGAAGCCCAGTCACAATAGGGCAGACAAGCCCCCATTTCTGGTTCCTTGGGCTGGGGGAAGAGATAGTAAGTTCACCTGAGCTACTCAGAGGGTTTGGTTGCAAATCCCTGCAAGCTGATGCTCTGGAGAAGCCAGAAGCACCTGTGGCCAGGCAGAGCCAGTGCCTGTTCACGGGAGTGTCTTTGGTGCCAACTATCGTCTCCAGATGTAGGAACACGAATCGCGCCGCTGCTACAAACCCTCTCTCCTTCTCCTCTTTTTCTCTCAATGCTGAGTCTTTGGACTTGGCCAGATGCTCAGTCACTGCTGGAAAGCCGGCTCTGCTCCCAAGCTCTGGTGCCTCCTGTCCTCCTGGGCCCTGGTTGGTTTGCGGGAATAAAGATTAATGACTGCTGCTCGGTGCCTTCTGATCCGCTTCACAGCACCATCTGTTGTGTGTGCTTGAGAAGGGATTAAAAACCAAGAAGGGTGGAGAGAAGATGCCAGGTTAGAGAGGGAGAGTGGAAAAAAATGATCCTTCCCCTCACCTTCAGACCTTCCCCGTCCTATGAAAATGCAAAGCATTCCCTGGCAATGAGTGTTTTGTCAAGACAGAGATAAAGCTGAGACTGTGCCCCTAAAATCTCCATTAGGCACCGTGCTGTTGCCTCAGCTCAGACCACGCCACCCACCCCCTGATATCCAGGAGATGGCTATCAGAGAAATGGAGGCTGCCTCTTGGGGACAGAATCAGAGAGCCGGCGTTTAGACAAGTCAGCCTCTGGGGTGGTTTTCCCTAGAGCCGGTCCGAGCAATGTTTGAAAATGAAAATTGGGGGGTTGATGAAATGGACATTTCTTTTGGCCAGGAAATGTTAGTTTTGGTCAACATTTTTCAGGCTTTCCTCAAGAAAGAAAACTTTTGAGAAGAAAAAAAAAATCAATTTTCAACAACTGGAAACCAGACCTTGGGGCAGCAACCTGAAAAATGGCCTTTCGGAATTTTTTTTTGAAATCTTATACAATATGTAAACCACATCCCCTGACCAGTTGTAGCTCTTCCATCCACCTCCACTCAGCTTTCCTTCCTGACACACGCCAGACTGACCTATGTAAACTCTAACTATTTGTGGTTGCATATGATAATTTAAGCAGTATCTTAGGCAAGATGCCTGTCACCATGATAGCTACCTGCTACTATGGCCTCTAGAGCCCCCATACAATTCATATCCACCCAGCTACTCTATGTCTGGGGAGTGGAAAAGGCGTGAAAGGCTGGTTATTGGTCCATTTTACATGGATGTTTGGGTCATGGCACAGCCTGGAGTCCTATGTGTAGGGTGAGACATAGACAAGTTTATGTTCCAGATTCAAATCTATAAACCTGGTGAGCACTGATTATTTGCAGAGGCATGTATGAACTATGCAGAATTACTACTGAGTGGTCACATTGCCTTCTCACAAACATGGATCGTGAATGGCTTTGACTGGGAGTCTGAAAAGCCATCCTGAACAATGAGGCGTGATGAAGAGCAGTAGCCACTAAGAAGGCCATGCATTGAGACTCTGTCAGGATGGGGCATCCCTGCTGTACGTCGCTCCGGTATACGTTGGTTCCGCACTAACTCCATTGACACTTGTAGGAACTGCTGCATTATAAGTCCTCCCATTCCCCACTCTGACATCGCGCAAGAAAAAGAGACCAATTCGTGCAAGCAGAAGTCAGATGTGGGGGAAAAAATTCCCTGCATTACGTTGTTTCGTTCTAAATCCACGTTTTTTGGAATGGATCTTGTATGTATATCAGGGATGCTCTGCATGAGAAGGGTGTCGACACAAAAGAGAGAGATGGTGAGTCAAAGCATGTATGTATGTGCTAGTGTGTGTGTGTGTGGGGGGGGAGGACACATGGTGTAACTAAGAAGCGTTAGGCTGACTATCAAGAAAGACTCATAGATTGGCCAGAATGGACCATTAGATTCTTTCTAGTCTGACCTCCCGTACAGCTCAGGCCATAGATTTCACCCAGTTCCTGCTGCATTGAGCCGAACGTAACTTCCATAAAAGCATCGACCGTTCAGGTTTGAAGACCCCAAGAGCTGGAGAATCCACTGTTTCCTTTGATTGTTTGTTCCAACGATTGATCACCCTCCCTGTTAAACCAGACATTCTCTTTAGAAATAAGGCACACATCTTTAACTTCCACCCATAAGTTCTTGTTAGGCTTGTCTCTGCTAGATTGAAGAGCCCTTTAATATCCCGTATTTTCTCTCAGTGAATGCCAAAGGTACTCAACAAAAAGGCCACCTGCAGATCTTTTTGATAAGGTTTGATTTAGCTCCTTCAGTATCTTACCCTGGGGCACTTTCTCCATTTTTCAAATGATTTTTCTGTTGTTACTCTGCACCCTCTCTAAATTTATAGCATTCTTTAAATGATGCAAACATTTGATCAATGATGCAACTGGGCATGCAGTTCTCTCAGGATATGTCTAGACTTCAGGCTTCTTTCAGAGGAAGCTTTTCCAGAAGAGATCTTCTGAAAAAACTTCTGAAAAAGAGCATCTACACAGCAAAAGTGCATTCAAAAAAGCAATCTGCTTTTTCAAAAGGTAGTGTCCACACTGAATTTAGGCTGTGATTACTACAGACAGAGTGGCCACCTGTGCTTTTTCCTCTTTCCTCTTCTTCCGAAAGAACTCTCTCTTCCCTGTCCACACACGCCTTTTTGCAAAAGAGCTTTCTCAGAAAAAGGCTTCTTCCTCATAGAAAGAGGTTTACCAATGTTGGAAAAACCCCTCTGTTCTATTTTTTTTGAAAGAACACGATTGTAGTGTGGACCTAAGTGAAATTTTTTTGGAAACACTCTGTAGTGTAGACATAGCCTGAGAAGGGATATTTTTATCCTGTATTAACCGGTTCTGTTTTTTTGGCATAAGCGGACAGAATGCAACCTGCATACCAGCGAGAGCTATGTGAATAGAGAATACTTTGATCCCGAAGCACAGAATCACTGTGACATAGGATACACAAGCAGAGAGGCGAATAAAACAGCAAGTGATCAGAGGGGGCAATTTCAGGAATTCCTGCCCGAGGATCAGAAGAATTTTGACCTAAATTCAGAGAGGAGGTGGATGTGTGTGTGGTGTGTGTGTGTGTTGGGAGGGGGGATATTTGTTCCAGCAAACCATTCCAATCTGCAGATTAATGTTCACCAGGTCCCAGCAGGAGTCTGGAGAACAAGGTAACTGCCATGTCAATATACCTTTATGAGGCCATTTACCTCCTGGTGTTTCAAATGCTCTCCAGCCACTCTGAGAAATAGATATTAGCAAGTAAA
Source organism: Pelodiscus sinensis (assembly GCF_049634645.1). Classification (NCBI taxonomy): domain Eukaryota; kingdom Metazoa; phylum Chordata; order Testudines; family Trionychidae; genus Pelodiscus; species Pelodiscus sinensis. The sequence goes on from NC_134736.1 coordinate 7,327,344, forward strand.
TATTTTGTGCTATTCCAAACAATTATTTCCCTTCCCTGCCTGAGATCCAAGTGGCCATTTTCACTTAGAAGCATTGTGATTAGTTACATTCATGAGGGGACTGCCTATAACGATCATCACAAACCTTGGGGCGACTGGCTGAGCAGCTGGCGGCATGGTGGGGGCAAACTAGAACTATGGCAGACATGTCTGTGTGGGTCTTTTCAGGTGGGAACCTGATTTTTCCTGGTGTGATCCAATTGGTTATTGATCCACACAGCCTCCTGTTTATTCTTGTGGGTGATCTGTGCCGCAGGTTTGCTTCAGGAGGCTTCAGAAGAAGACCAGAGGTGCTCCGTGAGCTAGGTAAAAGATGAGAGGGCTGGGGAGAGAGAGAAAGGGGGGCTAGACAGAGCAGAATCGGGGGCCCATTGCCCATGATACTGAGCAAACTTTGGACAATTGACCCAGGCAGAGAAAATTTAGCCTTGCCATGCCGATTCTTATGGAGGGAGAACATGTTGCATTGCCCCTTTATGATCATGCGTCTCTAGTGAAATCCATGCTGTGACTTTAAAGATACTAAGTAGGCAACAACAGAAGCTTTTTTGGGGTGGAGGGAGGTGATGGATCACAGCATTATCTCTTCAACAGCTGGGAATATCTGTATTAATGGCCAATTACCAGTACACTGAGCCCTGTAGGAAACTGACAATGACTTGGATTCTGACTCCTCAGAAGACAAGTGGAAAGGACTTACCCTGGGGAATGTCAGAGGGAAGATGCCTTAGGCTCAGATCCTCTTGCCACTGGGTGGCAGTGTTGCGTCAGAAGAATATTGCAGGAGCTGTATTGATCGGGGAGTTAAAAAAGTGACTCGCTTCCATTGAGAGAGGTTCTGAAATGGCACTTTTGCCAGATGAGTAAGTCTTTCCTGATGACTCGGTCACTGATAAAAGGCACGTTTCATGCCATTGTTTGGAGTAAAGAATGGCATACGAAGCTTCCGGTTAGCATCGCTGCCTAAGAATCGTACACTGCTGGATCATCATAAGAACAGTTGTACTGGGCCAGGTCCATCTAGCCTCATATCCTGTCTGCTGACAGTGGCCAATATTAGATGCCCCAGAGGGGCACTATTACAAGCTGGGGACCAACTAGTTAAGTAGTAGTTCTGCAGAAAAGGACCTGGGGGTTACAGTGGATGAGAAGCTGGATATGAGTTAACAGTGTGCCCTTGTAGCCAAGAAGGTTAATGGCTTATTAGGTGCATTAAGAAGAGCATTGACAGCAGATCCAGAGAAGTCATTATTCTCCTTTATTTGGCTTTGATGAGGCCACATCTGGAGTATTGTGTCCAATTCTGGGCCCCCCACTACAAAAAGGATGTGGACGCATTGGAGAGGGTCCAGTGGAGGACAACCAAAATGATTAGGGGGCTGGAGCATATGACACATGAGGAGAGGCTGAGGGACTTGGGTCTGTTTAGTCTGCAGAAGCGAAGAGTGAGGGGGGATTTGATAGCAGCCTTCAACTTCCTGAAGGGAGGTTCCAAAGAGGATGGAGAGAGGCTGTTCACAGTAGTGACAGATGGCAGAACAAGGAGCAATGGTCTCAAGTTGTGGTGGGAGAGGTCCAGGTTGGATATTATGAAAAACTATTTCACTAGGAGGGTGGTGAAGCACTGGAATGGGTTATCTAGGGAAGTAGTGGAGTCTCCATCCCTAGAGGTGTTTAAGTCTTGGCTTGACAAAGCCCTGGCTGGATTGATTTAGTTGGAATTGGTCCTGCCTAGAGCAGGGGGCTGGACTTGATGACCTTCTGAGGTCTCTTCCAGCTCTATGGTTCTATGATTCTATGATTCTAATTTAGAAATTATTCCCCTCTGCCCAAGCCAAAATAATTTGGAAGGGATTATGTTCCTTACTCCAGCCTATGAGCAGAGAATTAGTGCTGAATCTGGATTTACTTCCTTTTTCATGTATATCATATCACATCAGGACTTTTTCTTCAGTCCTTCTGAGATGCTCTCCAGGTAAAGATGTGTGTCAGGGAACATGTCTCATGGCTTGGACAAGATAAGAACATAAGAATGGCCAGGCTGCGTCAGACCAATGCACCATCTAATCCAGTAGTCTGTCTAGTGACAGTGCCCAGTGCCAAATGCTTCAGGGGAAATGAACAGAACAGGGCGGTTACTGAGTGATCTGTCCTCTGACCTCCAGTCCTCGTTTCTGGCAGTAAGAGGTTCAGGGACACATAGAACATGGGATTACATCCATGACCACCTTGGTTAATAAGCTCATGAAGTATAGATACTTCTATGACTATCTAACCCTTTTTAGAACCCAATTACAGTTTTGGAGTTCACAAAATCCCCTGGCAAGGAGTTCCACAAGTTGTGTTGTGTGAAGAAGTACTTCTGTTTATTTATGTTAAACTTGCTGACTATTAAGTTCATCCTTAACCCCTGGTTCTTGTGTTAAGCAAAAAGGAAAATGATATTTCCTTATTCACCCCCGCACTGATCATGATTCTATAGATATCATCTCCTCCCTTACTTGCCTCTTTTCCAAGTCGATCATTCCAAGTCATTTTAATCTTTTCTCTTAGGGAAGCTGTCACCCTTAGTTTTGCAGTCTGAACCTTTTACAATTCTAGAATATCTTTTGTGAGATGGGAGTGACTTGAACTGCCAACAGTATTCAAAGCAGGGGCATACCATGAATTTATACAGTGGCATTATGTCTTAGAATATTAGGAACCATTTGGAAAGGAATAGATAATGTTAGGGTTTTTTTAAAACCTGATGTTGCACAATGAGCAGATGTCATCAGATAACCACAATGATTCCAAGACATCTTTCTCGAGGGACAATAGTTAACTTAGGCCCCATCACTTTATATGCATAGTTGGGATGATGTTTTCCAATATGCATTATTTTGCACTGATCAATATTGAATTTCATCTGCTGTTTTGTTGCCTAGTCACTCATGTTTATGAGATTCCTCTGTGGCGTTTTGCAGTCAGCTTTGGACTTATCTATCCTGAAGTAATTTTGAATACTATCCTTTTAAAGATAATTTATGTAGTTCTTTTTTAGTGATGGTATTGCCCGGCACCTCCAAGTTTATCTGGAAAGAATGGAGCGTACTGGCACCTCTGTAATGAAAATGGCAATGGATGACAGCTGGCTGGGCCTTGTGTCTTAAAGGGGCCATGTCTCTTAAAAGGGCTATGCCGGCCCCACCACTCTTTTTTTTTTTTGATCAACAACTTTTCCCCTGGAGTACCGGCACTTTTTTTTTTAAACAAAAAAAGCACTGAATTTAGGAATATGTTGAGCAGCACTGAATCCAACACAAATCCTTGGGGATGCTGCGATTTACCTCTCTCAACTATGAATACTGACCAGTTATTCCTATCCTTTGTTTCCCTTCTTTTAACCAGCTGTTGATCCATGAGGTGACGTTCCTTATTACATGACTGCCTACTTTTCTTAAGAGCCTTGGGAGAGGTGTCTTGTCAAAGACTTTTTGAACGTTCAAGTACACTATATTGAGTGGATCGCCCTTGTCCAAATATTTGTTGGCTTGCTCAGAGAATTGTAATAGATTAGTGAGGCATGATTCTCCTGTGCAAAAGCCATGTTGATTCTTCTCCATTATATCATGTTCCCCTTTGTATCTGATCATTCTGTTCTTTATTATTGTTTCAGTCAGTTTGCTCAGTACTGAATTCAGGCTGTGTTTGCCAGCTTTACCTCTGGGACCTTTTTAAAAATAATCAGCATCCCATTAGCTATCTGCCAGGCATGTGGTACAGAGACTGATTTAAGCAATAGGATATATCCCGTACTTCATAGTTATGCATATTTTTAATCTGAGTTCCTTAAGAACTCTTGGGTGAATACCAATGTTTCCTCTCATCTTTTCCATCCATATGGGACTTTTTCCATCCATGTGTGGAATAATTTTATGTGCACCAAGGCACATGTGGATGTGCACCACCCACAGAAACAAAAAACCTAGCTGTGGGAAATCTGCTCCTCTGCTGGGCAGGATCTGAATCTCTTCTGAGTGGCTACATGAGCTCCCAGCTTGCAGAGAACACTATGGGTGGTGGGTGAAGGAAGGGCTGGGGGAGGGCAAACCCCCAGCCCTGCCCCCAACCCCACCCCTTCTATTCAGCTCTGCCACCATGGGATCCAAGCCCCCCCTTTCCCGCCCAGTGCATGGCCCAAGCCTCCCCTGCCCTGGAGCGTGGGGAGACTGCATGGCATGCAGCCCTGCCTCTCCAGCCCCAGAGCACGGGGAGGGCGGGCAGCGTATGGCCAAGCCTCCACTGCCCTGGAGCAGTGGGAGGGTGGGTGCTGGGGGCAGCAACACTCTGCCCCTACTATGCCTACTGTAGGCATTTTGGGGGCGGAGTCTGTGTGGGGCCAGGTTGACGGTCTGGGAAGTAAAATTCTTCCCCCGCCTATTTTACCCGCTATCCCTGGGGAACACTGCTGAATTCCGTCTGGTCTAGGAGACCTATTACTATGTATCTGTTTACTCCAGAACCTCCTCTACTGGCACCTAGGTCTGGGGCAGCACCTTGGATTTGTCAACTAAAAAAAGCCCCCGACTCCAATGTGAGAATTTCCCCCACATCCTCTGCAGTGAAGACTGATGCAAAGAATCCATTTAGCTTCTCCACAACCACCTTGACTTTCCTGAGTGTCAATTACTCGAGTGACAATCACTAGGCAGTCCACCTCTGTCATACAAAGGGGTTCTTCTGCAGCCCGTGAGAGGGACCATCTCGGGTACTGGTAGGTTACCGGCAGGAGAAAAGCAGATCACGTTAGGGACCAGGTCAAGCATCACCCCTTCAGGGGGGCTGTTTAATTTCACCTGGCACAAGGATCTTGCCAGGTGGTAAGTCTGGGGTCAAATATGGATTTTCTTTTGCCTGAGCCCCCTTAGCCTGAGTCAGTGGGTGAGAGCCAGCTGGGAGCAACTGATTGCAGCGTAAACGTACCCATTCTCAAATGTGTTAAGCTCTGTGGCAGAGCCGGGGAGTATGAGAGGTCCGGGTAGCAGAGAGGCCTGAAATGGGGAGCCTGCTTCCCCCAATTTAGCATTCCAGTGATGACTGAGGCGGGTTTCCAGATAACATACTTATTTAACAACAAGGAATATTGTATGATGTAAGCACTGGCCAAAGGCTGCAGGAGCCGAGCCCAGCAGCTGTCTCTGTCTCAGACACAAGAGCTGGTCCCTGTCTCTGTCTGGCAGTTGGCAAGACCTGTGGCTTGACACCGTGCCCTTTGGGATGTGGAGCGGCTTTGGCTTGCTGGAGCACGAGTCTTTATAGCCCAGCAGGGTCACCAGTGTGAGTCTGAGCTAGGTCAGTCGGATTTGAAAGTTGCTACGCATCTGACGGCGATTCAGCGGTCTGCGTGAAATGGTAACATGCTTCAAAACACAGATTTTGTCCTTTGACAATGTAGAAGCCTTTATTATCTCAGGCACTGTCAACAGGACAAGGAGCAGAGATTTGGGGACCGGGGTGAAAACTGACCTCGAAACAAAATGCCCCTCACAAACCACGGCAATTCCAGCCAGTGGAGAGTCTTTCAAATGGCTCTTTCTGGGGAATACACTGGTGGGTTGACCAAAAGGTTCAATCCCAGAGCACTTCATGTAGGCCTTATACTCCCTCCCCCTTTTATAAATCCTCCTGCTGAATGCACTATGCCCTGACATTGCCAGCATTAAAGGTGAGGCTTCCTTGACTGCTTCTGGGGTACACACTGGGAGCTTGTCCAAAAAAGTTCACTCTTTTCTGTAGGACGTACAAAATCATCTGGGGACTCCATCAATTTCCTCCTGGAATGAATGCCCAGATCCACTGACTGAGCCCCGCTTGTTGGCTGTCTCAACAGAGAAGCCAAGGATGTCGTGAGTAGGCCGATGAGGACAGAACTCCCCCCTCACCTTGAGAAGAAGGTCTCTGTCGGCCGGGGATGCGGTGCATTGTGGGGAAAGCCTGAAGGAGGCTTGTTTTCTTGCTACCTTTCCTGCGCCTGCCCTTGAGATGGCCTCCAGGGTTTGGAGTCCAGCAAGGATTGGACTCAAAAAGAAAACTATGAACAAGGCGCTTTCATTGAGATCATGGTGATAACTGACACTGAAAATTATCTTCTTGGTGGGCTCAATCTTGCTCCCATGGTAGCCAATAAAAAAAAAATCTATTGACTCCAGTGGGAACGAGAACAAGTCCAGGGACTGTCACCTGCTCTATGAAAGCCCTGCTCCTCCATGCAGTGCTGAGCAGGCAGCACGCTTTGCCCTGTGGCAGGGGTGGCCAACTCACGGTTCATGAGCTGCATGCGGCTCTTCCCCCCGAAAGTATGGCTCACAAAGCTGCCCCTGCACCCGTGAAAACAGCCCCCACCTCCCAGCTCCTTGTGCTCACCGGGGCAGGGGAGCCATCTGGCATGGCCATTCAAAATGGCATCTTCAAGATGGCAGTGGCAAGCAGAAGCATTTCTTAAAGGGGCAGTCCTTTTTTTTTTCTCAACAACTTTGCCCCAGCTCTTCGCACTATATCCATTGCTATTTTGGCTCTTTATCTGGAACGGGTTGGCCACCCCTGCCCTATGGAGTCCCCCGGCCATTTAGCTGGCAGCCCTGGTGAGCAAGAATACGCTCAAGTCCTTAGACTAAAGTATAGTGCCTGTGAAAGAGCCCCCCGGTGTGGAAGTGTGAGGGGGACACAGAAGGTTCCATTCACTGGTGTTTGCAAAGCACGTTGAGCACCTAGTGAAGCCAGCAGAGGACGCTTGCAAAAGAATTGCCAGAGCATGTGCGTAGGGTCCTAGAGCTTTTGCGCAAAAGCATCCGTTCCAGTGTAGAATCTCTCTTGCGCAAGAAAGCTCCGATGGCCATTTTAGCCATTGGGCTTTCTTGCACAAGAAATTAACGTGGCTGTCTACACTGGCTCTCTTGCGCAAGAATACTTGCACAAGAGGGCTTATCCCTGAGCGGGAGCATCAGAGTATTTGCGCAAGAACCACTGATTTTGTACATTACAAAGTCAATGTTCTTGCGCAAATACTTGCAGCCAGTGTAGACAGGCGGCAAGATTTTGCACAAAAGTGGCCGCTTTTGCAGAAAATCATGCCAGTCTAGATGCAGCCATAGAGTTTAAGACAAGGAGGGATCATCCTGATTATGTAGTCTGCTCTCTGGCCAGTGATTGTGGGATCTCGTCCCATACCTTCTGCCTGATTTCAAGCCTCCAGTGGACGGTGGATACAGCATATTCCTTGAAAAGCTGGGCCAGGGGATAATCACCCTCACTTAACAACTGGCACCTTCTTTTCAGTTGAACTTTTATGGCTCCAGTTCCCAGTCCGTGGATCATGGGGGATCGATTTTTTTCTCGGTTACGTCTTTCCTGAGCCCTGTCCAAATATCCTGTGCATCCAAATGTGTGAGCAGCAGCCGTGAAAACAATCCCTGAATTTACAGGAGGGCCAAAGTCCATTCTGTCTTCTGGCTCTCGTCAGCCAGCGTATCTCAGGGTGCTGATCTTGCTGGGTTGAGTGTTTGCTGAAGGTAGCAGTGTCAATGGTGCCACTTCTATCGGGCATTTGACTTGCTCTCCTGTGACTTTCAGTGAAGAAGCTGAGAGGGTACAAAGTTAGCCTGGCATACACAGATGGACTGGGCAGTGCATCTGGCCATGGGCGAAGGACCCCAAGGGAGAAGTAGTCAGGGGTGATATTTTCATGGAGCCCAGGGAGGTGGAAGTGGTGGTGGAGAAGGGATGGAATTCAGATGGCTAACAGCTGCCTGTCACAAGGGCCCCTTTCCAGCATCTGGCACACTTATCAGGCAAGGCAAATCCCATTGCAAGATGATTCACTGCAGAGGGAAATGGGAGCATTTTGGATCCCATGGGTGCAGCAAGGATTTTTGACTCCCTGGATGATCAAATCGGGGCCCTTTAGGGGCTGTGTTATCCCCTGGGGGTCACACAGTCATGATTCCCTTTAAATCTGGCCGCTTTGGGTTTGTATTCATCATTCTGTTTCTCTTCCTCCTCCCCATTGGCCCTTGGAACTGCTGGATCAAGGCTGTGCATTTCCCAGCACTTCAGGTGCGGAAACGCCATACGCAAGTTCTCATTACTCACTGCTACAATGAGCGCAACATGCTGGGTTACAACCATCTGCATCCTCCCAAACAATGAGCACAGCAATTACCTCTGGCTGCCAACACTGCACGGCCAGCCCTCAAATTCTCTGGGGCATTGCAGGGGGATCTCTAGGCTCCAAGCCCCCTCTCCAACTCATTCCATGGCCGTGCTGTTCAGGAGTGGAGTGCAGCTGGGAGAACAAGGGCTGGGCTTTGCTTTTCACTCCTCTTTCGGGGCTGAGCGGATTAATGCAGAAGGGAAACGCCTGAGAAACACCAAGCCGAAGATGAACTGCAAGGAGAATGGGAAATGACATCTCCTTGAATTGTGCTCTGTAGGCTTGCTGGCTGCTCTCCCTTAGATGCAATCTTTGCAAGGTAGATGGAAGGCGGGGGAATTTTGCCTGGGACCCAACTGACAGTCCGAGCAAGAGATGGCTCCCTGGAACAGAAAGCGGGCGGGAGAGATGGATGGAAAGACTTTGGGAGAGATCAGCAGAGGAAAAGTCAAACCACTTGACCCACTCTGAACTTATTTCACATCCATCAGGCATGGAGAAAATTGAGAGCATAACTCAGACGGCTTCTATTGGTTGCATTACCATTTCCATTACACTGGGCTGTTTATCTTAATTGGGCTTCAGCCTGTCCTGGGACTAATTGCCAGGTCATGCTGACTCTAAATAAAGGAACCAGAATTTTTTTTTTGACTTTTCAACCACTAGAAATTCTCACTCAAGACCATGTTTCTCTAAGGGCTGCTATCCTCTTACCTGCTGCCTATCCTCCAAGGCAGGATAGGTATCAAATGCCATGCCCACATCCTGGCTTGTTGTTAGCTATGACTGTGTATTACAGAATTATCTGCAGGCTCCATGATGCCAGATGCTGGGCAACCCACGGGCTCCACCCAGAGGAGCTCCTACTCTACAAAGACAAAAGAAAGGTTTTTATCCTACTTCACTGCACTGAGGGATTCAATGTCTCACCCTGGGTATCATAGGAGAAGGTAGCAGAGCCAGGCCCTGAACCCAATCCAGTGTCTCCATCATCCTGCCTAATGACAAAGGGTAAAATTTTCCAAAAAGCCTAAATAGTTTAGGGAAGTACTCTGCTGATGTGCCACATCACATTCCATATTCATGTATGTATTTTTTAATATTAGCCTCCACCTTGTAGAGGAGACAGAAAAAGGCGGGTTGGCAAGAGGGATTTGCAGGCAAGGGGAGTGGTTTGGGGAAGAAAGGGCGAATAGGGGGTCTCTCTTTGACTGGGCTTTTACTCAAGTCAGACTGGAGAATTTTCTCTCCTTGCTTGTGGGGGGGATTCACCACACTCCTCCCTCCCTCCCTCTGCTTCTCTTTGCCCAATCAGGAGGCACTCGGACTACACGTATACAGAGCAGAGCAGCATCGAAGGGTCAGAAACGGCTCCGTTGTTAACAGCAGCTAGACTGCTGCAAGCAGAACTAGCTAGAGGGGGGCCAGCCCTCCCAGAGCGTTCAGGATTGAGTTTGAGGCAGCTCATTGGACTCCATGCTGTGGTTAAAGCGACAAACGGCACTGCATGTTTGCTGTACACCAGGTGTGTGTGTGTGTGGGGGGGGACCTGTTGTGGGTCGGGGGCTGCTGACTCACAGAAAAATCAGTTGGGGCTGCATGCAAGTGAGAAGCAGAAAGACACTCCCCACATTCCCCTTGCACACCAGAACCTGGGAGGCCTGGGCTAGTAGACTTTGTGTGCTCCAGCCCTGTGGTGGGGCAGCGGGGGGCGAGTTGGGGAGCTGGATCCAGGCCTGAGGTTCCCCACCCCTCTGTACACTCACCAGCCTCTTCAGTGGCTCCATGTAAATCTGCTGCCATCTGATCTAGTTAGAAGTAGCAGTGCAAGAAAAACCGTGGCTAGGCACAACTGCACCTCAGCAGAACAAAGGTATTTCTCGGCTCGGACTTACAATGCCTTTCTCCACTGCAGAAGACACAACAGCAGGCATGGCTGCCTGGTAAAGTGTCTGCTGCATCCCCCCTCGGGGCTGCTCCACTCAATGCAAACAGCCCTCTAGATCTGCCTGCTAATATATTTTCTTCCTGTAAGCTCAGTGGGCTCATACAGGTCCTAGATACAATGTCAAAAACTGATGCTAGACAGAGACTCAACTTTTGAGGCTATTGCAGTGTTTGTTCCTAAGGGAGGATGTGACCCAAGGATAAGCCAGGACAGTGTGGAATATGGGACTTGGTCCCACTCCTGCTACCCACAGGGATCCCTCCCCATCCTTGGTTCCCAACCCACATCCTGCAAAGCTTTCGTTCCTGGCATTTTTTTGTGAACCTACATTTCTTCCTCCAGTGCCTTGTGCCAGAGGATTCTGTGAGGCTTTTCAGATAGATAGCTATTAACTGAACAGTCAGCCTGGCAGTTTAATACAGGTGATATTTACTAGCTGAAATCCAAATGCTGCAGGTGGGAGAGGCGGTATCCAAAGACAGAAGAGCCCTCGCTGCCCGATGTGCCATGCCATGGACGCTGGCAAGATAAAGAGAACTCTGGAGCCCACAATGGAATTTGTGGCCTGCCCAGTGGGTTTTATTCATGTTGCTAAACAATAAAAATAGGCATGGCCCTATTTGTTTGTTTGCATGTTTCTGCATCTGTGCTAAATTGTGCGGTGTCTGTCTTGTTTGCACTACACTTCAGAATCCTGCAGAATGAAACAAAGTGCAGGAAGAGGGGGAATTCTGACCTACCAAAGGGGACAGCTACACAGAGGTTTTTTTACCAGGAATTAATTTATTGCCAGTTAGGCTATGTCTACACTATAGGGCTTTTGCGCAAAAACCTGAGGAGCGTCCACACCTCAAGCGTGTATTTGCGCAAGAAAATCTACAGTCAATCGACAGAACAGAGAGGGTTTTGTGGTGTAGGTATACCTCCTTCTACGAGGCATAACTCGTAGAGTTCTTGCGCAAAAAGGTGCGTGTGCACACTCAACAGGGGTTTCTTGAGCAAAAAGAGCCTATCAGAAAAAGCACAGGTGCTCTGATGGTCATTCTGTGCATGGCAATCAGAACTTTCTTGCGCAAGAGTGTCCATGCAGTGTGGACGTTCTTTTGTGCAAAAGCACATGGCTTTTGCAATGTACTTTTGAGGTGTGAATACGCTTTTGCACAAGAAGGCTTTGCAGAAGATCTCTTCCGCAAAAAGCTTCTTGCTCAAAAACCCTGCAGTGTAGACAAAGCCTTAATGTCAGACAATTAGCACCCTTGTAACAGTTCATCTGGACACTCCCCAAATTTTTATTCTTGGCCACGCACACTTGCAGCATTAGGATAGGATTAGTCTACACACAAAAATTAATGTAGACTCAGGGGCGGCCTGTGACTATAGGCGGACTCGGCCGCCGCCTAGAGTGCCCCCTTCAATGGGGCGCCCGGGGCGCCCAATGATGATGTCACTGGGCGCCTGGGGTGCCCGATGATGATGTCAGTCATTGATGGCCCTGCAGGCGGGGGCGCCGATCGCGCGTTCCGCCTGGGGCGCCAGCTCTCGCAGCCTGCCTCGGGCTGCTCCTGTCTAGACTAGGGTACAGTTGTGAATTTAAAGCAGATTAACTCCATGTGTGGTCACTCTTATTCCAGAACAAGGGTGCCTTACTCTGAATTAGCTTAATCCATTGGAAACTAAAGTGAATTAAGGCCTCTTTAATTCTGAATGAGAGGGTCCGTGCAGGGATTTACTATAGTTTAACCGATTTAGACAGCTCTTGTAGACAAGCCTCTAGACTCAGGTAGCCTGGATATTACATGAACTCCAATGCCTAAGCCCTGCCTGAGATGAACAGAGTCACTTCCACACAATTTATAGCTCATCTCATTAATCAAGTGCCTCCTCTCAGTCTCAGAACATCAGCGGGGCCTGTCAGGCCGCCGCCCCATGCTGGATGCTGTAATGACTTGTGTCATGTCTAGACACCTAATAAAAAACCATTCTGCTCACTGAGCCAGCTGCTCTAGGCTAAGTGCCCAACCACCCGTCTGGTTCACACCCATAGAACCCTGGGTAGTAAGAGGTCCCCAGGGAGGGAAAAGGTATGTAAACAAGCCAACAAGAGCAATGCAGTTAGCAACTGCAAGCATCCTGCTGCCGATGGGAAGTCCTGTTCTCCCAGCAGTCAGACACCTGGCCAGGACAAGGTTCTTGGGCGGAGATCACATGCCGATCCAGTCCCGAGAGGCATCTTTCTCCATCAGATAGTGCCCCACTCAGAGCTAATAGAGTTTCCTATCAGCGGGTTTCATCTGCACGTGTCCAGACTGGAATATTTTCTCTCGTTACCCTTGTAGGGAGATTCATCAGATACACCTCTCTGCCTCTCTCCCTCCCTACCAATCAGGAGGCACTAGGACCACGTGTGTGTAGAATACAGAAATGGCTCAATGGTTAACAGCAGCTACACTCGTCCAAGCAGAACTAGCTAGAGGGGGATCCACCCCTCCCAGGGCTTTCAGTATCGAGTCTGAGCTGGCTAACGGCACGCTCATCGGGCCCCATGCTCTGGAGTGGCTCCATTTAAATCTGCTGAGAAAAAAAATCTCCCGTTATGTTCACCATCCTTACACCTGACTTTAAAATGGTACATTTTTAATAAAATATTATTTAATTTCAATAGGAATGGTTGATATAGGTATATATAATGAATGAGAAACTACAAAGCATATCTCTGTATTTTACACTGCAGCGCACGCATTAAGGACTTCATTATGTCGCTTGGTTTAAATGTATTTTGACCATATTTGTATATGTTGTAAGGAACATTTTAATTCTACAGAACAAACATGTCCATAGATATTGAACTTTTAATCATTATTGTTTTAATATGTAACGAAATCAATTCTCTAACTCTCCTGTACGTGAGAATAGAGCCGGGAGCAGGGCCAATAATAAAGCACAGAGCCATGTGAGGGGGAACCGACAGCACACACCTCACGCCAGCCCTGGTGAAGGGCACTTCCTGTCAGAGCCAGCTCAGTCTGGAAAGGCTTCCTTTGTAACAGCTGCTGCCCGTGGACCACAACAGCCCTGCTTGGAGTCTTAAGGGGTTTTTTTCCCAGAGATTCATCGATTCCATGGCCAAAATAGACCACTGTGATCATTTAATCCTGTATCTCACAGGCCAGAGAACTGCCGCCAAACAAAAAGAACCGTGTAAACCTCATTTTTTTAGGAAGAAAGGTTCTTTCAAAAAAGGGTTTTTTCTTGAAAGAACTGCGTCTAGACTACTTTTTCGAAAGAACCTCTTTCAAAAAAGGAATCAGAAGAAGATATGCAAATTTGTACCGAATTTACATATCTTCTTTTGAAAGTGAAAGCAAATCTAGACGTGCCCAAAGATATTAGCTGGATAACACACTACAAAGCCAACTTCTCCTGCCCTTGACATTCACATTTTCACATCAAAAGCTATGAATGGGACATATCCAGCTTATTTAATTAGCTTCATTAACATTTGACAGGTAACTGCTTTTGCTGTTATATATATATCTTGGATTCAGTTATTTTCACTCCAACTCATCCGATGAAGTGGGTTTTACCTAGGAAAGCTCATCTTATATATTTTGTTAGTCTCTAAGATGCCACAGGATTACTCATTTTTAAAGTTACAGATAACATGGCCTCCCCTCTGAGACTTTTTGCCTTTCTTAGCTTTCTCATCTGCAAAGGGGAGTAAAAAATGTTTGATCACACCCCCTAATGGGTAAGGTTTACTTTGTTAGCATTTGCATACTGCTCTCAACACAGTAATGGCTGTATAAATACTCAGGAATGCTGTATAAATACTCAGGAGGCATATTAAAGTAGATAGTACAATGGACAAGGCATCTTCACAGTTTCCCTCCTGCTTTTCTTGTGGCTCCAGTTCATTTTTTTATGCACTCAAACCTGCATGGGCATGAACCCTAGCGAAGACAGAACATTGCTGTTTAGAACCTTCCCCAAACCTGTGTGTGAAAGGGTTTATTTTGGAGCTGCAGCTGGGCCTCAAGGGAAGAGCATTACAGAAATTCGTATGGCAATCTCCTGCCAGGCCCTTCTGCCACCTCTGCTTGAACAGCCTTTTCAATCACAAGGAAACTGAATTTCTCTGAGGTCTGCATTTCTATCTGATTTCCTCATAAAGTACATCTCTCTCCTTACCTCCTTCGTGGATGTAGGGAGGAATAATTACATCCAGGCTACGTCTACACTGGCCCCTTTTCCGGAAGGGGCATGTTAATTTCACCTATCGTAGTAGGGAAATCCGCGGGGGATTTAAATATCCCCTGCGGCATTTAAATAAAAATGTCCGCCGCTTTTTTCCGGCTTTTGTATTCCTTTGAAGTAGGAATAAGAGCCTCCGGAAAAGGGTGCTTTTTCCGGAGGATCGGGGCCAGTGTAGACGCTCTTTTTTAAAAGCCGGAAAAAAGCGGCGGACATTTTTATTTAAATGCCGCGGGGGATATTTAAATCCCCCGCGGATTTCCCTACTACGATAGGTGAAATTAACATGCCCCTTCCGGAAAAGGGGCCAGTGTAGACGTAGCCCCAATGTACTACAGACCACTAACATCTTTAGATCTCAAGAGGGCTGGAGACCATTTCATCAGGTGAGAAAGGCATCTGTAGAATTCAGGAATCCCATAGTGGTGGAATAAGAGGCAGCCAGGAAAGCAAGGGGGAAGAACTAGCAAAACTCCCAGCAACATGAAGTGTTCCTGTAAATTTGTTGCGTGGACTCTCATACTAAGCAGCTTTTAAAGGGAAAGCAAACAAGCACATGGCTTGCAGCCTCATAAGTAAACTAAATACCTGCTTTGCCATTTAAACATAGCACATGGGGGAAATGAGAAAGTCCCATTGGGGCAGAGAGGAGAAGCCGGTTGAAAATGGAAAAGGACCTTGCAAGCCAAGTGGCACAGATTACACGGTCCAATAAACAAACATAAGGGTTGCTCAGTTCTCTCAGTGGTAGCTGCCTGTTCCCAGTGGTCAGAGTTTTCATGACACAGTCACTGGGTCACCCATGAGAAAACGCTGGCCGCAGTTAGAAATAGGCATCCAGCACGGGCCAAAGTGTCTGGGGAAAATGACAATCTCTTCCTTCAGACTTTATTTTCTTTTACGGGCAGGTGCTTTTGGATGGGTAAATAAAGCAATACTGTAGCAACCAAAGGGGCCTGCAATTATTAATTAGCCCTTCCTTACAGCACATTCAGAGATTCCTGGGAAATGATGCTTCTCCCCCAGGGGGCAAAATATATTGGAAGGACAGAACAGGTTGTGCTGGTAGGGGAGTGGTACTATACGTGAAAGAAAATGTAGACTCAAATGAAGTAAAAATCTTAAATGAGCTAAAATGTTCCCTAGAACCTCTGTGGATAGCAATTCCATGCTCTAATAATAAGAATATAGCAGTAGGGATATATTATCGACCACCTGATCAGGATAGTGATCATGACTATGAAATGCTAAGATAGATTAGAGAGGCTATGAAAATAAAAACTCAAGAATAATGGGGGATTTCAACCATCACGTCACCTCAGGATGGGATGCAGAGATAAAATTTCTTGATACCTTAAAAGACTGCTTCTTGGAGCAGCTGGCTCTGGAACCCACAAGGGGAGAGGCTATTCTTGATTTAGTCCTAAGTAAAGCACAGGGTACTGAGGGATTTGGTTTTGTTTAGTTTGCAGAAGAGAAGAGTGAGGGGGGATTTGACAGCAGCCTTCAGCTTCCTGAAGGGGGGTTCCAAAGAGGCTGAAGAAAGGCTGTTCACAGTAGTGACGGATGGTAGAACAAGGAGCAATGGTCTCAAGTTACAGTGGGAGAGGTCTAGGTTGGATATTAGAAAAAACTATTTCACTAGGAGGGTGGCAAAGCACTGGAATGGGTTCCCTAGGGAGGAGGTGGAATCTTCAGCCCTAAAGGTGTTTAAGCTTTGGCTTGACAAAGCCCTGACTGGGTTGATTTAGTTGGGATTGATTTAGTTGGGACTACCCTCCTCCCCGTAGTCTAGACACATCCCTGGGGGAAGGACTCTCCCCTACGGAAGGGCCTTGGCCGGAGAGTGTGCAGTGCACAGCTGGGAGTCTGGTCCAGCTCATTCATTTCCCGGGTGTGATACCATCCACTGTACCTTGATGAGTTAGTCTGAAAAGCATTTCCCTCACCCCGGCAGGAGTTCAGCAGATCTGACATGATCAGAATCGGCCTTAAAACAGGCAGTAGAGTGGCGCTAACATCCACATCTTGCCGGTCAAAGCTTTAGGAACCAGGTCAGTACAAACACTGCTGCAAAGACTTCCCTGATTGCTAGCTGCCACTCCAAAGAACCTAAACTGAGCTCATTCGATTGCCCCGTGGCATCCTCCTATGCAGGACCACACTGAACAGTGACAAGCTGTCCTTGACACTAAGAGGTCCCTCTTGGTGTTTAAAGGACACAATTTTCAAAAGCATCTAAGTGGTTTAGGGCCCAAATTTCAAAAATTCAATCATTGAAATCTACACTGATTAAATCGCCTGTGTATGCCAGGTCAGATGGCAGCAGGTGTAAATAAGCATTGCTCCACTGAAGCCATGATATTCCATGGAATCGAAGCCAATGGAGCAATGAAGCGTCTGGTGCATGGATTAGGTGCTTAGAGACCTTGGTGTGGAGCGTAAGAACCTGAACAGATCAGAATTAATCAGGAACCTGGGTATGCAAATGGGAAGTTAAATGCAGAGCCAGCTATTTTCCACCCAAGTGTCTAACTTGCACGAGCAATTACAGCCATGTCAGGGAGCAAACTCACTGAGTCATTGTACCTGTTCGGAGTTTCTGCAGATCTGGAATATAGCCTGTGACAAGAGCTGGGTCTACATGGGCATTTGAGGAATCTGGGGAAGCAGGGACCTGCAGCCTCAGGTGCCCTGGGACTCATTGGCAGAGGCTGCTGATTGGCTCAGGTGCACACTAATTAAGGCCTGGACCAGAGGTGTAGCGAGGGTGTTATGCGCCAGGGGGCAAAGGCAAAATACGAGCCTCCCCCCGCCATTGCCGCGCTGCAGGCCCCCAAACCTGACACACAGCTGAGCCCGACCCTGGGAGGAGACAGGGAGGAGCTTGTACCGCATCTTCCTCCGTCCTCTCCAGTTTGGGGCTGTGCCCCTGCTTGGACTAACCCACCGGCAGAGATGGAGGAGGGCTGGGCTGGGGTTGGAAAGGCAGGGAAGAGGCTCCAGTTGCCGGCAGCGGGCAGAGGAGCAGCAGGCGAGCTGAGGGATGACAGGGGGAGGGGAGAGGGACTAAATTGGTGTCCCCCTAGAGTGGTGCTCAGGGGCAACTCCTCTCCCGCCCCTCGCTACGTCACAGGCCTGGACGTCATCTGTATAAATGGAAGCATTCGGGGCTCACTGCGACAAACAGAGCCAAACAGAGCCAGCTGCGTTACTGGTACCTCACCTCACTCCTGGCTTAGCCCCAGGTTCCATATCTCCATGTTGCTCCACTATCCCAACCTCAGCTGACCCACTTGCCTCCTGACAGGGCATGGCTCATCAACTCCGACTCTGATCTTACCCTACCCTCCAGTGTGACTCCAGTACAGACTGCGGCAGGTCCCAACCGGGGTCCCAACATCTGTACAGTTCTCACTCTTCCTCTGTGACTTTCATTATCCGCTGCCAGCTTCACAGCCAGGTGCCAGCCAGCTTGGCAAACACAGCACAGGAGACACGCAGACCTCTGAGTGAAAGCATTGCCTTCAGCTTTGATGGAGATCTCGCTGGTGAACTTCAGGCTCTGGCATTTACATGAACAAACGAGACTGTCAGATCTGGGGCTGGAGCTGGATGAGGAAATGAATAGGATGGCGCTCTCTCCGCTAATAATATCCCTCATACTGCGCCTCAGAACATTAACAGCACCCTGATAAGTGGCTAGATGTGTTTAGCCTGATGCATCAAGATCGGCACTTATTAGCATGATGAAAGCTAAGCTAGCGCCATCGCTCAATGCCTTTGAGAGCTTAGGGGGCTTTCAAGAGTCTTGGAACAAACAACTCCAGGACTTTGAGAGCTATTCCACTCAGTGTAGGAGTTTTGTGCACAATACACGGAGGGGAAATCTGACCCGACTGTAATAGCTGTCAACTGTTCTTCAGAGGTTGGACTATGAAGGGCATTTCTGGCTTCTAGCAGGTGGTACAACACGGGCCGTGGCAATGCAAACACTCACCCACCCTGCCATGCCTTAGCACTGACCTGGGGGGACTAGTCCATGCTCCATGTTGGCTGTTTGTGAAGACACAGCAGGAAGCAGTTCTGGGACCTATGAGTGCTCATTATGCAGGAGCTGGAGACAATAGTTTGCAGAACAATGGGCAGTCCTGTGGCACGTTAGAGACAAACAAAAATATATAAATAGCATCATGAGCTTTCATGGGCAAAACCCACTTCCTCTGATGAGCTGGAAGCTGGAGTGGAAATAACAGGAAACCAGAATGTAAAGCAGAAAAAGGAGGGGAAAATGGTACCTGTCAGTTGTAGTCCTGGTGCTAAAGATGCTCTCCAAGTGGGCTGGAAGTGTCCCATCCTTAGCTTTTGATGTAAATGAGGAGTGAAATGCAGGGAAGGCTGGCTTTATAATGCGACATCCAGTGAATGTCTTTGTTCAAGAGAGTTTGCAGAGTTATTGCAACTCAGCTAAGTGTTTTACCTGAGGTCTTTTTGTTAAGCTGTTCTGAGACTTAGCAGGTCCTTTGCTTATCTTAGGAGCCTATTACTGGGTTTGGTCTCAGTCCTGTCACCCTCCCTCCATCACTGGAGAACAGACTAAACTAAAGAAAGAAAATGTGCAACTAAGGAAATAAAGAAGCTTGGCAGATTATTTGCTTGGCTCCAACTCCACTTTCCAATTCCAGCCCATGTTTGCTCCTGGGCATTCCTGCACTATGAACTGCAGCAGCCACTTTATTCTCAAGCCTCTCAAAGCCTTGAATCTGCTGTGAATGAGAAATTGGGAACAGGAAGCTGATAGGGGTGGCCAGATGGTTTCAACAGAAATACCGGACACACTTGACATGACATCACAATCTACATTCCATCTTAGTTAGAAAATACCGGGCATTTCTATTTTCTCATTTATATTTTCTCAATTTGTTTCCCGTACAGAAAACTCAAATATTGGACTATCCCATTCAAAACCAGACACTTGGCAACCCTAAAAGCTGACACTGGAGGTTCTCTCTTGCTGAGGCCCAGGGAGATGCCATGCAGGGGTAGAACTTCTGCAATATGTTACAAACACCCTTGCATCCTGGCTAACATGCGGCTGCTGCAAAGAGAAACCTAACTGCTAAAGCTACCTGCTCCATTAGGTTTCATTAGGCATTCTCCCCCGGGGATGTGGTTTGAAGTAAAAGCTTTTGCTGCACCTGGATAAATTGCCCTGACTGTAATTACAAGCTATTGAGATTGCAGATGGGCAGAAAATGGCTTGCTAGGATGCAGTGCAAGGAAGGGGGTTTTTTTTGGGTAGTTTTTTAAAGGCTGCTACAAACAGGGAGTAGCTGCTTGTGCCCCCTCTTCCTTCTCTCCTCCAAACATCACTGTTTTCATATGTCCAGGATCTCCCCTTCCATCTTGTGTATCTGGCCCCATCACCTCCGTATCTAAGCACCTCAAAATCTTCAGGGTACGTTCCCTCCTAACAGCCACCTGAGTTATTATTGAATTTTGAGACTACGTCTAGACTGCAGGGTTCTTTCGGAAGAAGCTTTTCCAGAAGAGATCTCCCAAAAAAACTTCTTCCGAAAGAGCATATCCACACTGCCAAAGCTTTCTCGCATTTAAGCTGTGATTACTATGGGCAGAATGGCTACCTGGGCACCTGTGCTTTTTCCTTTTTCCTCTTCTTTCGAAAGAACTCCCTCTCCCCCATCCACACACACTTTTACCCCAAAGAACTCTTTAGGAAAAGGTGTTCTTCCTCGTAGAAAGAGGTTTACCAATGTCAGAAACCCCCCATGTTCTTCCAATTTTTTTTGAAAGAACGCGATTGCAGTGTAGACCTAAGTGAGTTTTTTTCGGAAAAAAGGCAGTTTTTCTGAAAATACCCGGTAGCGTAGACATACCCTGAGATGTTATCTTATCCCCATTTTACAAAGGAGAATTGAGGCACACAGGGCCAGATTTTCAAAGGTATGGAAGCACCTAACTCTTGTTGATTTCAATGGCAGCTATACACCTTTGAGGACCTAGGTCTATGAGATTTGCACAATTCCGGGAGCAGGGAATTGCATCCTGGTCTCCCTAGAGACATCCTGACTGTTCAGCTGTTCTTCCATCCCTTAAAAATAGGGAAATTGCCTTTGATTGGCTGGTGAATTTTTCATTGCTGCACATCAAAGAACCTGTCTGGGGGCTTGTCTACGCCAACGCACCCATCTAAATTTGTAGATCCTGGCAAGCTTGGGTATGAATCTACCCTGCACTAGGCTGCCCTGCATACACTGCCCATGTGGGGACTAATTAAAGCACACGACTTAAGTTTTCAAAAATCACAAGTCAGGTACCCCACCCTTGTGAGATTACACATGATTTTTAGGCCAAAGAAAACATTTTTCTTTTAGCCTTTGGCATGCTGAGCCTGAAGGGTGCACTCCTTTCCCATTTCCAAACTTTTCTCTCCCAACACCAGGGTTAGAAACTCTCTTTTTTCCCCACTTTAAGTGAAAGCAGCGAGTCTTAATATCTAGAATCCAGCATCTGGGGATCTCAGACAACACACCACATGCTGTGAGCCTCATAGCAAAATCCTGAGACTTGGCAAGGCTGGACTGGACTCTCTCACCCCAACCTGGTGTCTGAATTCAGAGCGGAAAGCTCCTGTCTGTTAGAGACCTGTGCAGCTCCTTGTACATTCTACTGGTTACTGTCATTTGCCTGGCACTTGGCTGTAACATTTTCATGGATCAGAGAGTATTTGCGTGCACATGCATATGCCTGGGGACAGTAGAAGATGTGGCTGGGCAGGGAGCGATCTTCTAACTTTGCATCCTTCCCAGCCTTGCAGCCGGTCCCATCATATTTATTTTAGCTCACTGGAAAGTCTAATGTTGGGAGAAAACCGCAGCCTCCTGAGACACACCTGCAGCAGCTCTCATTATCTGGACATATTCATTCTTGTTAAGGGCACTGTCTCAGAAGAAGGCTCTCTATAAATTATGGGTTCATTTAACATTATTATTACAAGATGTCGGGCTAATGAGTCTTTCTTCCCCTTTGATTATTTATAGGGCATTTACTTTGCATTAGCTGCGGTTGCTGGGCCAGGATCCAGACCCCTGTAACTCGGCTGGCTGGGGTACAGGGACTGCATAACCCTTTTCGAGTGCCTTCGATCGAGGAAGGCATTAAAGCACTTGGGGTGGACGCATGCCGAGGTGACAGAATGGGTCTGGTAAACAGGGCCAGATGCACCCTTGCACTACATGGGCTGAAGAAATCAGATAGGCCATTACCAAGGCTTTATTGCCACCAGCAGATGAGTTCAGACTCCAATGTCTAGCCCTAAGGGCAACAGAGGCTGGTGGCTCAGTGCAATCTTGTGTTCTTGTAATCAAGTGTAAGGAGGCAGAATTGGAGTTGGGGTTCCAAAGCTGAGCTGACATAGTTTGGTCTGGGGATATCTCAGTGCCCCGGCCACCTAGAGGTTGTGTCTAGACTACAGGGTTTTTCCCAAAAAAGTAGTGATTTTTCAAAAAAACTTCACCTGTGTCTAGACTGCAGCCACGTTCTTTTGAAAGTAAATTGAAAGAACGCGGCAGTTTTTTTTGATAGTGGTAAACCTCATTTTACGAGGATTAACGCCTTTTTTCAAAAGTACTCTTTTGGAAAAAGGCACTCTTGAATGCAAACTGTGCTTTTCCGAAAGAGAGCGTCTAGACTCTCTTTCGAAAAAGCAGCTTGCTTTTTCAAAAAATCTGCTTGTAGTCTAGACACTCTCTTTCAAAAGAGGCTTGTATTCTAGATGTAGCCAGAGTCAAAGGCAAAAGCTCCCTTTGACTTCAGTAGCAGCAGGATTTCACCCCTTTGGATTTAAGGGGAGGTGAGCAGATGTGAAAGGACTGAGGGTATGTCTACACTACCCCTCTAGTTCGAACTAGCGGGGTAATGTATGCATACCGAACTTGCTAATGAAGCCCGGGATTTGAATTTCCCGGGCTTCATTAGCATAAAGCCGGCGCCGCCATTTTTAAAAGCCGGCTAGTGTGAACCCCGTGCCGCGCGGCTACACGCGGCACGGGCTAGATAGTTCGAACTAGCTAGCCATTCCGAACTATCTGTACACCTCATTCCACGAGGCGTACAGATAGTTCGGAATAGCTAGCTAGTCCGAACTATCTAGCCCATGCCGCGTGTAGCCGCGCGGCATGGGGTTCGCACTAGCCGGCTTTTAAAAATGGCTGCGCCAGCTTTATGCTAATGAAGCCCGGGAAATTCAAATCCCGGGCTTCATTAGCAAGTGCGGTATGCATACATTACCCCGCTAGTTCGAACTAGCGGGGTAGTGTAGACATACCCTGAGGCACAGGCAATCGCAAAAGAACCAGTGTGTAGTGATGTGTTGCTGCTGATTGCTCCTGGCTTCCTCAAGGCGCCCACCCGGATAAGACATGGGGAGCAGGGGTGGACTGGTCCAGCGGGATACCAGGAATTTCCCGGTGGGCCATTGTCTGGTGGGCAGTCGTGTCCGCACACCGTTGCCCCTCACACCGAGTGGCTCCGCGTCTGCGCTGTATGCGGCACGCAGAGTCCGACCCACCGCCTGTGCTGCGTGCTGGACATGACTCAGGGGGCGGGGGTTGAGGGGCACGCAGGGGTGACGTCAATGGGAGGGCCATTCTCAACCCATTTCCCAGGCCTATTTTGATTGCCAGTCCGCTCCTGATGGGGAGCCAGCCAGTTGTAATCCAATTACAGCACAACATGACCAAATGAGGCACCAGGGGGAGATTAGCCAGTGATGGGGAAAGCAGTGCTGCAGAGGAGATGGCAGCTACAAATGTGGCCGTCCTGCCAAGATAACCCCATATACAAATATATCTGCCAGCCCCGGCCAACGTCTAATCCATACCATCAGGAGGATGCTCCTGTGGTCAAGGCACTGGCCTGGGAGTCAGGAGATGTGTGTTCAATTTCAATTTCTGTCCATGACCCAGTTTCCAATCTGCAAAATTAGGGTGATGATGATACCTGGCTCTGCAGATCAGCTGTAGAGTACAGGTGCTTTGCAGAGAGAGGTGAGCATCATTACACCACGTCACAGGTGGGGGAAACTGAGGCATGGAGCATGGTGATGACTGACCCAAGGTCACCCAGTGGAAGAGCCAGGAATAGAACCTGAGTTTCAGTGTGGTGCTCTATCCAGTAGGCAGCACTACCTCTGTCCTTGCAATACCCCTGTGAAGTAGGGTGGTACCTGTATAAACTCATTAATACAGACAAGCTGCTTCAGTGCTGTAATGGTGGGGGCCCATGTGTGTACGGATGCTAATAGAACATCTGCCATCTCCATTGCTAGAAAGGTAACAGTGGTATGAAAATGAGACACGAATGCCTATCCAGACACTGATGTTATCTATCGATCCACAGCAAACAAATTCACGCCTGCTGTGGGAAGTGTCGGGACAACCATTCTTACAAACAAATCTTCTTCATATGGGGCATCGCTGATAGATAGATACAGTCACTTTCCCCATTAAGCAATTAACTCTACCATTAAACGTGAGTTAAGCGCACTGAACCAAAATTAACAGCAACAACAAATTGAAATTAGCAATAGCACACAGCCAGCCTCAGGCAAGGTATGGGCTTTATATTTTTAATTTCAATCATTTCCAGGCTGTTGCAACAAAAAGGCTCCGGACTCCCTCTGAAGTTCTTGGAACAGTAAATAAATTAACGGTGACACAACTGTAGCTTCAGCGTCCCAGGCACCTACTGCTGCGTTGCCTCTCTCTCCTTCAGTGGCTAATGCTCAGCACAAGAGTTATGAATTCCAAGGAGAAGATAAAAGGCACTGGATGGATAATACTAGTTTGAGAAGCTAGCATGTAATGCACAACATGCACCTTTGCTTTTCTGCAGTTCGGTTGTTCCAGAGAAGAGTCTAGAAGAGAAGGGAGGGGGTTAGTAGTTTCTTCTTTGCTTTCCTTTAAACGACCCCCCTTCTATCCTCCACTCCCACCTGGCCCTTTGCTTTCTTTCATTTTGTGGGGCCGGCATGACCTTTGAACTCCAGGAAAGCTTTTAGTACTCCATGGATTTTATTTGTGCATCCATTATCCACCAAATGCAGGGTGATGCATCGTGTTGGAATGGTGAATGATGAGCAGGCAGGTGCCGGGGTGATCGGTGTATTCTGTTTTTGTGCATGTATCATTGTTGTATGTAAGTTGGAAATCTAAAGGGTGACTCTCTTGCTAGTTCAAAATGTGCTACAGAGAAACATTACTGGTGCCCTGGGAGCCTAATGGCTTGGCGATCAACTCAACGACTTGTAAACAGCCTTGTTTGTCCTGTGCGTCTGAAAGATGGTTGGTCCTAGAAAGTCATGTGACCATATCAGCTGGTACTGGAATCCATTTTGAACCTGGTGCTTTTTCATGGGAACGGGGGATGCCACCCAAAAGATTCCTGCCCTGGTGAAAAGTTTATTTAAGCAATGAGAAGCTATCAGCCCTTTGTCTTCAGCTGGCTTTTGAAACTGCCTATTTACCCTAAGAGGATATTTGAACCCTGAAGGGCTGGAGACCCAAGTCAGAGTAGAAAACCAACTCAGATGTGAAGCTTTTATAGGTTTTACCAGCTGCTTAGATTAAGAATTTTCATGCAATACATTTCTTAATGAATTAGAACTAGCGATGCGTTTTCTTTTAGTTTTAATTTAGTAACGTACTTTGAACTGACTGCATGTGCAATCACTTACCCCTACGTTTTGTATGAAATAAAACATACTTTTGTTTACTATCAGGCCCAGTGTAAATAACTGTTACCTAGGACAGATTGACCAGTGTGCATCCCTGTCATTGAAAAAGAAGGCGAACATCCTCCTGAGCTTTCCCCGTGTAAAATTTTTACTCAGAAAGTAAGAGGGATTTTTCTGGGGGTTTTGATCTCCTTTTGGAGTGGGTTTCCTGGGTGCTGTGCCCTAGAATTGTGTCCTCCCAGAGCTCATGTGGTTCAGTGTTTGTACTGCTCTGCAGAAGGCTGGTAACCCCAGCTCTGTGCCATGTCTGAAAGAGAGCAGAGGATCTAGCCCAGCAGGACATAGTGGCAGGGAACCCAGAGAAAAAGAAAACCCATCAGTGGCATGATCAGCACATTGAGGAATAATCCCAAAGGATCTTCTATGATAGCACCCCCACTCCCTCTCCATTAGGTGGAAAAGGACGTCCAGAAAGGGATTTTCACTTGCTATCAAGATACTGCACCGAGCAAAAGAAGCACTGAGTGGTTTGCCTCCATTTTCTCCCTGTCTCTCATTGCTCCCTTCTCTTCGGAACAAACTTGCTCACAGCCTGGCCACGCGGGGTGCAGGAGAAACGGGATGCATTTGGGAGGTGTCAATGTTAGTATCAGCCTCCGCCTTGAGGATTGATGGGACAAGGCAGAAAGAAACATTCCTTTGCCCATTCTGTCTCCCACTGATGAGTCGTCCGTCTTGCTAGCGGCTCCTTGTGCTCTGGAATGTGGCGCCATCCCTACCTGGCAGGACTACTTCCTTATTGTTTTCTAGCTGCTTCTCCATCAGACCTACTTCCCCTGAACAGCAGAGACTCTGGGGAATTGGATCCAGAGGAAGGACCCTCCCCGCCCCCCGCCTCGTTGAGAGCACACAGATCAGCCTAGAGTGGCCCGGATCATGAGCAGGATACAGCTACGCGTGTGATGAGCTACAGCAGTACAGCTCTGCAGGTTAACACCGGCTGAGGAACTGGTCGCTTGTATGAACGGAGAGTGTCAGTCGTCATCATCACAGCCAGGGGTGGATGAGAGTTGCACGGGGCCTGTTGAAGCGCGGGGCCCGGAGCAGCACAATTTCATGCATGCGCCACGGCCACAGCCGACAGGTAGTAGCGCGTGTGCGGGGCCTATTGAAACACGGCATCCGGGGCAGCCACCCCACTCGCCCTGCCCTATATCCACCGCTGATCACAGCTCACGAGATTGCCAGGTCTTGCTCCACCTCCTTATTAGTATTTGTCTAACAGTAAGGCTTGAAGACTAGTAACAGTCTCCAGAGTGCTACTGAAGGGAGGCAGGCCTTAAATAAAAAGACTGCACAAGCCTCCTAAAAAGACAGCACAAGCCTTCTCACGCTCACTCCAAAACCTCTGTGTTTTTTCCATCCAGGAAATAAATGAAATGCTTAGTAACAAGCACTTTGTATGAACATAAAAATGACTATACCAGATCAGTATCCTCTCTCTTGACAGAGGTCCATGCCCGATGTTTCAAAGGAAATGAACATTGTCGAGTAGAGATAGAAGTAAACAAAATCTCTCAAAGAAAAGGTCAAGAAATTATCAATAGAAAAGCGGCAAGGTGGTGGCTTCCTTAGATTTGATTTCTATGAATATGTCTTGTCCGATTAGCCTTACATTGCCCATCTATTACAGCGGTGTATTGTGTTGGAAACCATTCTCCATGCTGAGAAAACTCCTTATTAATTCACAGGCCCTTTGTAAGAGCAAGGGAGTGGGAATGCATTGTGTGAGGGATGAATCAGATGCCTATTCTGTTCCTTTTGCCCAAAAGAGATTGTTCCCTGATCTGGACACACTTCTCAACTGACTTCTTCTTTTTTTAACAATCCATTTTTCTTCCTGTCCAAGGGGTCCTTTGTACCTATTCTTTCCTTGTCCTTTTCTAGCCTTAACGATAGCTCTGAAGATAACATGCTCATTTGTCATCTTCCTTTTGAAATGTATATATGAATTCTTGGTCAATTTTCTTAGCCAGTATAGCTTGCACCTGAACTCAACTGGACACATGAATAGAGTCAGGGAGGCAGACTGAAGAATCACTGAGCAGAAAGATGAGTTGGAAAGCAGATCAGATCTCCAGAGGACTTAAAGTTTCAGGTAATCTATTCCTTTGTGGGTAGTACGAGCAAGTCATTTTGAGTAGGTGCAAAAGACTATGTTGCAGTTGATTTGGAGCACTGCAGTAAGACAGGGACAGAGAATGTATTATCAATTTAGGCACATGCTTGTGCAGATGTTTTTTTCCAGTCTATTCCACCACTTCTTTCAGGGTATGTCTACACTACCACCCTAGTTCGAACTAGGGTGGTAATGTAGGCAACCGGAGTTGCAAATGAAGCCCGGGATTTGAATTTCCCGGGTTTCATTTGCATAAAGCCGGGTGCCGCCATTTTTAAATGTCCGCTAGTGCGGACTCCGTGCTGCGCAGCTACACGCAGCACGGACTACTACCATTACTCCTCATTTCACGAGGAGTAATGGTAGTTCGGACTAGGAAGCCTAGTCCGAACTACCTAATCCGTGCTGCGTGTAGCCGCGCGGCACGGAGTCCGCATTAGCGGACATTTAAAAATGGCAGCGCCCGGCTTTATGCAAATGAAGCCTGGGAAATTCAAATCCCGGGCTTCATTTGCAACTCCGGTTGCCTACATTACCACCCTAGTTCGAACTAGGGTGGTAGTGTAGACATACCCTGACTTTTCCTTGTTTCTATGTAGTGTTGAATGACATCTGAAGCATTTTTAGTTCACTTTCCTGGGTAGTTAGCTTTCATTTGGTTAATATGCCCTTTACCAGAGGCTCTCAAACTTTCCAGACTTAGTTTCACCTCTCTTTAAAACAACTTGCTTACAAAATCAGACATAAACATACAATTGTCACAGCACACTATTGATGAAAAATGGCTGACTTTCTCATTTTTATATTTTGTATGTATTTTATTTTCATTTTATATAATTATAAATCCATTGGATTATAAATATTGTACTTACATTTCAGTATGTAGAACTGTATAAACAAGTCATTACCTGAATGACATTTTAGGTTGTACTGACTGTGCCCGTGCTTTTTTTGTAGCCTGTTGTAAAAACAGGCAAATATCTAATTAGCTGATGTACCTCCTCCCAGAAGTATCGAAGGCGGGGAGTAACATTTTCAAGCGCACATAAGTGGTTACAGACAGCTCCATCCTACAAACTCTTGCCATGATAATTATGTCAGATAGATAGGAGTATTTCTATTTTGTGATATTTCTAACCCTAGCAAAAGCCCCGTTATATTGGCATTAAAAAATGCTTTTGCCGATATAGCTTATTTCACTCAGGAACTGATACAAGCAAAAGCAATTTTTTGCTGGTTATAAGCTGTGTCTACATTAGGAGCCATATCAATAAACACTTGTCTAGTACTTTTTTAGAACTTGACTTAGAAGCCTAAATCCCATTGACTTGCATGTTTGAAAACAGGACTTAGGCGCCTCAGTCATTTACGCACTTTTTTGAAAATTTAGCCCAGGGGGCCTTTTCTCCTTATGGACTAGACCAATAGAACTAGCCAGCAATTTATCTATGTACAGAATTTGGGAACCAATCCCTAGAACTTTATGGTCAGAACCACATTCTCCATTTACATTTTTTTTGGAGCGGGTTAAGAGTAATTTCTATAGACACCTATTTAATTTTGACAGAAACCTACCAGTTTAATCCATCTCAAGGGCTTCTTAAAGTTAAAGTGGAGGACGACTGATAATCAGATTTTGTCATGAGAAACATTCTTATTACTATTGTGTTTGCACCCAGAGTTCTCAGTCAGGTTGGGGTTCTACTGTGATAGGTACCGTACAAATATGGAGACAATCGCTCTCCCAAGACTGAATAGTTCTATTTACTTCTGTGGATAATTATGTGATCTAGCTCCCCACCACTGTAGTAGCAGCAGCTTAGATCTTCAATGGTTTTTAGGATCTCGGCATAAGCACCTCACAATCCCAGTGAAATAGGGGAGTATTTTTCAAGGAAATTTATGCAAAGGCAGGAATCAAATTTAGATCTTTCCAATGGCTTTCCCATAGGACTTTCGTTTCTCCCAGGACTGACCAGACAAAGGAGGCGATATTACTCCCATTTTTACAGATGGGAAACTGAGGCATAGGGCTGAAATGACTTGGTTAAGGTCCCCTTTGACAAAGCTGGGACTTGAATTCAGCTCTCTGA
This sequence comes from Pelodiscus sinensis, assembly GCF_049634645.1. Classification (NCBI taxonomy): domain Eukaryota; kingdom Metazoa; phylum Chordata; order Testudines; family Trionychidae; genus Pelodiscus; species Pelodiscus sinensis. The sequence goes on from NC_134736.1 coordinate 7,356,801, forward strand.
AGTGCCTTAACCACAAGACCCTCATTTTCTCAAAAACATGGGCAGCTAGATGGCGTTGATCTAAGACTTTTTGCTCCCAGTGGCACAGAGAGAACAAGAACTATAAGTTAACAGCAGATAAGCTGCTGCATTGTACCAAAAGTTCTAATGTGACATTTTAGCAATGCCAACAAAGACCGTGTGTGCGCGGGCTTGTAATAAACGGGTGACTGGCACATTAATCAGATGCAAACGATGTCTAAGTATTTAAAATAAAACAAAACTGAGCCTTTCTTCCCTCGCAATTCAGAGCTCCCAGCCCTAAGTGTGCCACAGCAAACATTGTTTTAAAGGGAGAAAACATTACTTTCAACATGACCTTTAAAGATTAAAAACATTTGTTCAGCACATTATTTGGATTTACAAAGCAGTTTTGACAGCTCCATTATTGAATTTTACAAACCGTTGCTCAATATTGAAATCCCATCATCTTTTTTTTTCTTTTTGGCGCTTGTCATTTGGGTGGTGGGTGGAAGTAAGAAAGAAGGAATCAAAGAGGGAAGCTGTTGAATGAACTTGACAGGCCTATGTTTGTCTGCCCTGTTTGTGTGTATGTTCAGGAGAGATATGCTAACTACACACAAGAGTGAGATCACAGGCACAGACGTGTGTCGATAACTCGCTTCCTTCAAGCCAGGGTTTTACATTATCCCCAGAGAAGGGGGGTTGCTCTTTTAAAAAATGTTTTTTTTAAATTAAAAGCTAATAAACCCAAAGTTATAATACAATGTTGTTCTCTCTGATATTTCTACATTTAAATAAATAAAAGAAATGGCACAGAATAAGGCCACTTCCTATTTTGTGTTGGGCAGGAGTTTGTAAATCAACATGACCTTCTCTGCAAGAATATAAGTGAAGGAAGCTGAGAAACCTAACACTTACAATCCCTATCTAAGATTGGGTGCCCTTTATGCTCATCCTGCACTTGTAGGAAGAAAACGTCCCTGCTCTGAAGAGCTTACAAAGGAAATAGAGACAAGTGGTGGGGAAAGGAAGTCTTATCTCCATTGTACGGAAAGGGAACTAAGGTGTAGAGAGATTAATTTGTTGAGGGGTTTGGTGATAGAATTAGATATTGACCCCCACATCTCCTGAGTTCCAACCCAGTGCATTAACCACATGCTTATCCTTTGGAGGCCTCAAGTCTTCTGTTATCAGGTCAAGCTTATCCAAGTTTAACCGCATAGCTCCTAAAATTCTGCCACCGATAAGGGGAAACTCTTCAATTCTCTTTCTTTTGCAGAGTTACTTTTTCAGGCCAGAAGTTCCGAATGCTGAACAACGTCCAAGATTTCAGTCTTCCCCAGTGCTGTGCTACCATTCTCTCATCATAACTCAGATTTTGAATCGTTCCAGCTGTAAACTGATATCCTTTCACCATGACTGTGTCCTTTTAGCATCTTTTACATTAGATCCACTGAATAGGAACTTCCCTAATCACCTCTGTGACTCATTAGCACTTGCAGCCTGGAACATCCAGTTTAGATGCAAACTATGCTGACTGGATTTAAAATATTGCTTTTAACATACTCGTTCTCCAACTGATGCATTGGCTGCCAACATTAAGAAGGAGAGAAGGAAGAGACTGAATTCACACAACTTGTGTTGATTAAATGGCTTCCCTCCACCAAAATCAGTATAAATACAAGTGTCCATAGCTCAGAGTCCTTGCGCTGAATTCTAGCAACTCAACATCAGTTCTGGGTAGCCATTAAGGAGTACATATCCCATGATCCCACACACAACACCACGAAAGCACTTTCCTTCTCTGCTAATAGTCCTTGACCTCCTGGGGACTAGGTTGCCTGCTTGAATTTAAAACTGATAAAGCGGCAGGAATTTCTGAGAAAGCAGATAGGCCTAATGACCTATTGCTTGGAGGCTTCTGACTACCTGAGAGGTTTAATTTCTGATTTGATAAGCCCCGCGCCCAGCCCCTGACGCAGAAAATCTCAGAGGCAAAAGGTTTAATTTTGCACCACTTTTTATGCCTGGGGATCTACACACATGGCATCAGTGCCCAGTGTACACATCATCCTCAGCATAGAGCTAGTCTCTTTCTTTCTTTCTTTCTTTCTTTCTTTCTTTCTTTCTTTCTTTCTTTCTTTCTTTCTTTCTTTCTTTCTTTCTTTCTTTCTTTCGCAGCAACATCTAGAGGCCCACTGTGCTAGGCACATATTATGGGATCTCACAATCCTAATAGATGAGACAGAGAAGGGATTTTTAGCCCCATTTTAAAAAGCAACAAATCACAAAGACACTGAATGACCGGCTCACTGTCACACAGGGAATCTGTCGCCAAGTTTGGATTTGAATCTGGCCTGCCCAGCTCTCAGGCCAGTCAGTCTCTTCACTATTTTTTACTGGTTCTTGTCTGCCCCTGCCCTGCCTCATGCTCACATACCTGAGCACTTTACAATTTTTAATGTCCCTTTAACACCCTCTAAGACAGCCAAGGGCTCCCTTCCTCATGTTGCAGATGAGGAACTGAGGCAGTGATAGAGTTAGGGGTTGTCTTCACTGCAGTGTTGCTTGAGGTATAATTTACCCCCACCTGACCCTTGTCCACGCACAACAGTCCCTTACTTCAGTTTTAAACCCAGCATGAGCTGGCCCTGTAGGGGAGGGGGTTGAAGTTTGAGTAGCGCTGCTTCCGCTACTCACGCAGCAGGGACTCAGCTACTCTGGGTGGCGAGTCTGTGCCGCTGGAGTGTTGTTTTGCAGCATGATCACTCTCGCTTGTGTGAGGCTCTCTCAAGAGATGTTGATTCTAGCAAACATGGCCATGTGACTTGCCCAGGGTCTTAGAAGGAGTCTGTGGCAGGGCAGGCCCAGGGCTGGCCCTACCATGAGGCGAACTGAGGCGGCAGCCTCAGGTGTCAGACTGTGTATGTCTGTGGGAGGGGGAGCACCACTAGGACCCAGAGTGTAGAAAATTGTGTCTGTTGCTGGTGCATATGTAGGTAGCAGAGCAGTCCTATGAGAGGAGTAGAACAGGAAGAAGGCAGAATTGAGACCTTTCAAAGTTTTGGCCCAAGCAAGGGGGTAAGGGAGCATCATTTGAGCTCCCCTCCTCAGGTGCCAAAATGTTGTAGGCCGGCTCTGGGCAGGCCATTCAGCACAGGTCTCCATCCTTCCTTCCACCTCATCTTTCTCAAGCATCAAGAAGGACACTGCCACGGTTATTGAGTGGCACAGTCCAGGGCACCTCGATATGGCCCAACAAAGGCACTCCACGCTAGGCTTCTAGCTCTTCTGCCATCACCTCTCTTGGCTAGAGACCCACATCTTTCTCCTTCCTGACTGGGGTTTTTCCAGGCCTGTACAGTGATAGCCCCAGCAAGCCAGGCTGCCTAAGCAGGCAAGTGTCTACAGAGCTTATAAACGGCTGTGATTTCTCTCTCCTGCTTTCACCTTAAAAATAAATGTGGCTGCTTAGAAAGAGTTGGGTGGGGACTTGCAACTGAGGGTAAACACATTATAAACCATGAAAGAACCCTCATGCACACTAAACAGTTCACAAGAGGTCACTCCAACTCCATTCTTGGGCTCTGGTAGGTGTCAGTCTTCCAAACCCCACAAATAGCCTATAACTAGCTCAGTTCCAGAACCAGAATAACCACCAAGGCAGTACATCCATTGCATTACACCAGTGGTCACCAACAAGTAGACTGGTAGATCCTGGAGCCTCTGACAGGTGATCCTAACTGATTTGACTGGGAGGCTATCAAGTGTCAGCACATCAGCTGCCCTTCTTCCCATGGCTATACTTCTCCCACCCTCTGTCATGGAGCTGCCCCATGGGAGCCTCCTGCTTGCTGTGCAGGGTGGGGGAGATGGAGTAAGAAGGGCAGGGCCTCGGGACAAGGACGGGGCCTCAGAGGAGGGACAGAGAAGGAAGCCGGGCAAGGATATTTGGGTTTGAGGCACATCCTGGATTGCACTTAAATTCAAAAAGAGATCTTGTGTTTAAAAAGATAGGAGACCCCTGCTCTACACAGTTGTGGCCTTTGATGTCCAGCCTCTGGTAACAGGTCATCAGGAGACAAAGACTCTTTCCTCAGGACATAGCTTCAGATGTCTGGGTTGTTACATGGCCAGAAGTGGGGAACATGCATTTAACTTCCCATAGGTATTTCCCAGGAAATCTCCTTCAGATATATGGACCCCAAAATCCATTCCTGACTAGCACATTGTTCAGTATCGTCCTTTGTTTGTCTGAGTCTTACATTCCATTTCCCACCTAGATTCACGCAATCCCAGCCCACAATACAGACCATTTGCGTTTAGGACAGTGGAGTCCAAAGATACTGAAACTTAATTTGATAAAGTTTTTCAAGGATAATGAAGCAAATTGGCACATCTATCACCCACCAGACAGCGGCAAAATTCTCATTTCTATCATCCTGCTAGATCTGTGCCTGCAGATAACTTTCCTATCTGAAGTTACTTTCTGATTTGAACACAATAAGAGCCAAAATATTTCATCGCCTTCCCTTTACTTTTGGGAAGGGAGGTGGGGGAAAATAGCTTTGATTAATGAACAAGGGGGACAGCGACATAAGATTTTCCTGTAGAGCAAGAATGTTCGCTACAACGTACTTCACCTACACAGAGCTGAAGCAGCAGCGACTTTCATTTATTCAGCAAGATGACTCAAATTTAATTAAATGTTGAACTCGTTACTGTGCAGACTGTATCAATTTATCTGCAATTAACTCATGACTCTCACAGAATGAATTTTTTTTTAAAGAAAAAACAAACTTACCAAAGCAAACCATCTCTCTATCCCCAGAAAATAACCACAGTTCATGGAATCCTGGTAATTTCAAATCCAAATCTCCAGCAGCTCTGGTTAGTTTTCCCAGTGTCTGGACAGAGTGGAAAGATTTTTTTTCTTTGTTTTGTGGGTAGTTTTTGTTGCTAAATGCAGTTAGATAAAATTATAAAGTTCTATAGAGAGTAACTAACAAAGCACGTATCTTAACGAAGGGTGCATCTCCACAGCAGGGCTTAACTCGAAATAAGCAACGCAAATTGAGCTACATCAATTACATAGCTTATTTTGAAATAGGTAGCGTCTACACAGCACTTATATCAAAACAGAGCACTCTTCCTCCAACTTTCCTTACTCCTCGTACAATGAGGGTTACAGGAGTCGGAGTAAGAAGTCCTCCAGCTTCACAGTATTTCGACATTATTTCAAAATAACTGCCTGCTGGATAGATGCAGACTAAGTTATTTCGAAATAGTGCTAGTTATTTTGCTGTGTAGATGTATTCTAAGGGAGTTCCATTAGAGGTTTTTTGTCCTTTTGAACATTTTCCAGTAAGGTCCCAATCCTGCAATGACCACTCCCAAACAGGAGTCTGGTACTTGCCCGCAGCCCTAACAAAGCCACAAGGATTCATCCACACAAGCTCATTGCTGGATGAAAGGGCCAATTTTTGTCCCTCTACACAAAAAAATCAGTTTCTTGTCAAGGTCACCCCACTGCACACAATTCATGCAGCTAGAAAAGAGATGTTTGAATAAACCAGGTCACTGAGTTTTAATTAATTGTCCCTTAAAAGGATGAAAAAAAGAGAAAAAAATTCCCACCCCTGGCCAATTTGTAGATTCTTGAAATAGACAGAGCTACATAATACACAGATTCCTGTTGCTCTCAGCAGCCTTGGTAATATTATTGTTTGTGTGTGTTGTGGTCCCACCAGGATTAAGGGCCTGTTGTCTTAGGAGCCCTGAGTGTATGTAATAAAAGAGACAGTGGAAAGTTCCTGTCTCACGTGGCCAAGGGAGCAGATTTCCAATGGCTTGGCACACAACATGTGAGATCTTTTGAAAAACTCACCCTGACTATGGATGCTAACCCTTCCTGATAATTCCAAGCTTCCCCTTCCTTCCGTGCTCTTCCGTGTTGTGATATGCAGTTGGTAGTTTCTCCCCATATGCGACTGCTCTGTAAATGGCTGCTGAGGGCAAAGCCTCCAGAAAGCAGACAGTCAGGGCAGCCTCTGGATCCCACAAGAAAAGGGCTTCTCGTGCTATAGCTCTGTGGTTAAAACATCCCCCTGCATGACTGAGGTCGCCACTCTATTGCCACGCAGCAGAATTTGACTATTTGCGTGACCCAGTCTGTTTGGGAATGACTCTGAGGGAGAACAGATGGGAACTGCCATCTACTACATATTTGAGAGGGTTTGTGTATCTGTCTGTGTGTCTGTCCTGCTGTGGTCCTGTTTGTTCAAAACCTCCTCCTAATCTGGCTGGGGAGCACAGGGGACAAATGAATTTGGATCGTCCCTCCCGCAACTGTGCCCGCTGGAGCTGCAGCAGCCATGGTGAGGTGTTTCTCACCTGGCCCCACGCTGCTGCGGTGAGAGGGGTCTGGGACTGTCTTCTCTCCCCGGGACAGCTGCATACTGAACCCCTCATCCCCAGCCCCACCCCAGAGCAATGAATTAAATAAAGAAAAACAAAAATCGAGTTACGGACCTGAGCAATGCCAGGTCAATCTTCCAGCAAGCTATATTTCTTCTTGTTTGTGTTGTGGTAGCACACTTAGGTCAAGGCCCTGTTATTCCAGAACTGTACAAACACAGTGGGTATGTCTAGACTACATCCCTCTGGCGCCAGAGGGATGCAAATTAGACATACCGAAATTGCTAATGAAGCGGGGATTTAAATCTCCCGTGCTTCATTAGCATAAAAATGGCCACCGCTTTTTTCGCCACGGAGCTTTGGCGACGAAAAGCGGCAGTCTAGCCGTGGTTCTATCACTCACAAAAGCCTTTGGCGACAGATCCCTTATGCCTTGTGAAATGAGGTATATCGGATCTGTCGCCAAAGGATTTAGCGAGCGATAGAACCGTGGCTAGACTGCCGCTTTTCGGCACCAAAGCTCCGTGGCGACAAAAAGAGGTGGCCATTTTTATGCTAATGAAGCACGGGAAATTTAAATCCCTGCTTCAATAGCAATTTCGGTATGTCTAATTTACAGCTCTCTGTCGACAGAGGGATGTAATCTAGACATACCCAGTGAGAGACTATCCCTGGCCTGCAAGGTTACACTTTAAGGCTACGTCTAGACTGCAGGCTTCTTTCAGATATCCGGGGCCAAGCCCATCCCAGCATCCGTGTTGCCCTGGCGACGCTGCTTGAGCAGAGAGCTGAGCAGAGCTGGCTTGAGCAGAGAGCTAGCATGGGTATGTCTGCCTCGGCTGAAAATTAAACCTCCTGCCAGCAGCGGATATAGGGCAGGGCAAGCGGGGCGGCTGCCCCGGGCCCCGCACTTCAATAGGCCCCGCGCCAGCGCCAGGGGTGGACTGGCCTGACGGGATACCGGGAATTTCCCGGTGGGCCATGGGCCAAAGGGCCAACCAGTGGCTGCTGGAGAAGGAAGGGGGTATTGTGGCGGGGCGCCGCAGCCCCACACTTTTGAAATTCCCTGGCGCCGGCCAGTACGGGCCACGTGGGGCTAAAGGAGCACATGCGTGGTGTGCTGAAACGCCGTGCAACAGCTGAGAGGGGAGACGCCCGGGCGTGGTGTGGCGTGGCGTGGCGTGACGCCATGGCCCGGGACTTTAAAACCGCGTGGCCCAGCGTTGCACCGCACGGTTCGGCACGTGGCCTGGAGCCTGGGCCGGGGCCGCGGCTGCCCTGCACACTGGAAGGCAGAAGGTGGATGGCAGAGGAAGGGGCTTGTGCTGAGGGGAGGGGGATAGGTCAGGAGAAGAAAGAGGAGGTGAGACAAATGCCAGGGAGCCAAGTGGAGACAATGAGGAAAAGGGCAGGAGGGGAGGTGTTAGTGGGAGGGGGGACAGGGTGATGCTGGGAGAGGAGAGGGTAAGGGCATTGGGGGCTAAAGGGGTGAGGAGGAGTTGCTGGGAGAAGGCTTGAAAGGAGGGGTGAGGAAGGCGGGGATGGAGCAAGGCATGTGTGAGGGCACAGGGGCATGAGGGAAATGGGGGCAGAGGGTGGTGAGGGGGTGGGCATCAGGGAAAAAGAGGACAAAGGGTGCAGGGGCAGTGAGGGAAGGGGGAGGCACCAGGAGGGTGCAGGGGTAAGGGAAGGTGCAGGTGCCAGGGGATTCTGGGGGTGAAGCAGAAGGGCAGACACCTGCAGGGGAGGGACCAGCACCAGGAGGAGAGAGGCAGGGCAGGTGTGTAGAGGGAGGTGTTAGGAGAGGGGATAAGGAGGGGGTAGCTCACATGATCAGTGTGGGGTTACTGGAGGAGTGGGCATGGGGGGGACCCTTTTTTCTGTTTTTTCTCCAAAGGGGGGGCCCCGCGATATTGTGCTGCCCTGGCCCCTGCAAAACTCTCACCCGCCCCTGCTCCTGCCCCTTTGGAGATGAACCTTCAGTGACAGGCTGGTGTTAGAGTCCCTTTAGCGGGAGGCAGGGAGTCCTTGGATCAAGAGGCCCTGCCAAGAGCTATCACTAGATCCTCCTCCTTTTAGCAGACCTACAGGCACAGCCCCAAAGCCTCACTCCTCCCAGATGTTCCCTGGTCCAGGACAATTTCTACCAGGTCACTGAGAAGTTGCCTCCCGCTAAAAGGACTCTCCCGCATGTAAGCTGTGATTATTATGAACAGAATGAGCAGGAGCTAGCTCTAGCATTCGGAAGGCAGGATAAGGGATGCCCAGAAGGTAGGTAGGTAGGGTGGGTTCCAGAGTGGCCTAGGGGATAGGGCTTCCTCTTTCCTCTTCTTCCAAAAGAACTCTCTCTTTCCTGTCCACACACGCCTTTTTGTGAAAGAGCTCTTTTGGAAAAAGGCTTCTTCCTCATAAAATGAAGATTACCAATGCTAGAAAACCCCCTGGCTGTGTTTACATTGGCACCCCTTTCCGGAAAAGGGATGCTAATGAGACCAGTCGGAATTGCAAATGCCGCGGGGGATTTAAATATCCCCTGCGGCATTTGCATGAACATGGCTGCCGCTTTTTTCCAGCTCGGGGTTTTGCCGGAGAAAAGCGCCAGTCTAGACGGGATCTTGCGGAAAATAAGCCCTTTTCCGCAAGATCCCTTATTCCTACTTTCAAGAATACTTTCAAGTAGGAATAAGGGATCTTGCGGAAAAGGGCTTATTTTCTGCAAGATCCCGTCTAGACTGGCGCTTTTCTCAGGCAAAACCCCGAGCCGGAAAAAAGCGGCAGCCATGTTAATGAAAATGCCGTGGGGGATATTTAAATCCCCCGCGGCATTTGCAATTCCGACTGGTCTCATTAGCATCCCTTTTCTGGAAAGGGGTGCCAATGTAAACACAGCCCCTCTGTTCTTTCAATTTTCTTGTGGAAGAACGCAATTGCAGTGGGACGTTCCTCAAGTTGTCGGAAAAACGGCCATTTTTCCGACAAAACTCTATAGTATAGACATACCCTAAATAAGTAGAGGCAGTATTATTGCCCTCATTTTACAAATGGGGCACAGACAGATTAAGTAGCTTGACGAAGGTCCCTCAGGAAATAGCTGGAAAAGACAGAAACAGAATCCAGTTCTCTGAAGTCACAGTCCAAGGGCCTACTCATGACACCATGCTCCTCTTCCCTTCCTCCCTCTTCTTTCTGCTAAGACTCTTCCCTCAGGGTGAGATGAAGAGCTGACACAGCAGATTTGGGATTGTTGAATTGGGCCCCCTTTAACGGTATTTATCTTTTAAATAGGTTTTTGTATTTAATTTTCCTGCATCGAGGCAAAAAGCTGGAGGCCATTTTATCACGATGTGCAGATCTTGTTATGTGTGCCTCCTCTAATCCCCTTAAGCCTTAATTATACTTAAGACTATAATTAATGTTTAACTCCGTCATGATGGTTCTGTTGCTTCCGCTGCTGCGGAGGCATAATGGAAATTCACCACCAATGTCGGGCGCTCACGGACAAAGTCGATCATCTTCTGCTGTGACCTTGACATCAACAAACCTCCCTGTGGTCTCCCTTTCATGGGAGAAAGCAAAGGGAAAATTAGCTATAGGCGTTTGTACCGAAAAGAGCCTCTCCCACACGAGACCAGCTAAAGCCAGCTCTTGCCAGAGTTCTGTGACAGACGGGGCTGAAGCAGACATGCTGCTATCAGAACAAACCTCGGTGGGGGATCTGTGCAAGGTACACACCACACTGTGAGGTCTGGTTCCTGGAAGGGCAGGCTCTGCTGATTAGTTAACCCCTCCCACTCCCATGGGTCTGTCTTATCAGCAAAGTCTGCAATAAGAGCTGGAATCTACTTTGAATCAAATGAGCAGGAAGCTGAAGACACCTCTGATCTAAATAGAGCACCTGACACACATAGCAGCAGGCAGCTCTCTCAGAAGCCTGCATCTCTCAGGGACCTGAAGGGTGGCTACTGATGTTCCCTCTAATTTTTTCCATCCATGTGCAGAATAAATTTTGTTCTGTGCACCAAGGCATGTGTGGATGTGCACCATCAATAGAAACACATGCTGCCAGCTGTGGGCACCCTGCTAATCAGCTGGGTGGCATATGAATCTCTCCTGGGTGGCTGCCCAAGCCTCACCTTAGAGGGAACACTAGTGGCTGGTTGTTTGAACAGGCCTGCTGGCCTCTCCATCCCACCTTCCAAAAATGAACCAACCTTCCCCTGCATGGGGCAGAATGCCTGGAGTGCATCCATGCTAGCAACTCCATGCCCATGGCTTTTGTACAGTTCTCTTCAGAAGTTGCTGCCTCCTGGAAGCAGAGTTGACGTGACCTTTCTCAGACACAAATTGATTCTCACAAAAGGCCTGTTATCCGAAAATCAGCCTCGCACTTCAGACATCAAAATGCGGGCTGTGCGCCTCTGAGCTCCACACTTTCCAGCATGATTTAGTTCCATCCGGGCTTGGTTTTAGCCACTTGCCATTACTTCTGCCTTTGGAATGAGTTGCCCATCAAGATAATCTTCAGAGCTGAATGTCGTACAGTGACTATTATTGCGTGGGAAATTGCTAAAAACTAGCAATTTCTTCATCTGGTTGCAGAGCAGGTGCTGGGAGTGAAATGACAACTGGGGAAATAACCCCTTCTCCAGGAGTTCAATAAATATGCTAGGAAGAGAAAGCGCTGCTCATCAAGGGAGCTCTTTATAGAATTATCCTCCCATGTTCGTATCTTGTGAATATCTTTTTGCCTTCACTTCCTCCTTCACAATGCTGTGCTTCTATCAGAGTTGTGTATGCACTGCACACCAGTGCTGTCACACTATCCCATGAGCTAGCAGTCCCAACTGTGTGTGTGTTGCTGTACACACACACACACACACACACACACACACACACACACACACACACACACACACACACACACACACACTGGGTTGTCCAAAAAGTCTGCATGCTCCAGCTATCCAAGCATGAGTTTCTACCACTCTGCGCCATTAGTTGGTAGCTACAGTAGGTTCTTATCCTCTTATGTCAACCATCCACTAGATGACAGGACAAAGACCCATCTGCTTCTCGCATGGGTTGTGCACACATCCTAAAATTACTCCATGTAGGGCCCAGTCCTGCCAGGTGACTTCAGTGAGGTCCTCTGTGTGCTCAACTTCTTTTAATCACAATGGCTCTGAGTGTGAAGGCCACTGTCTTGAGTCAGAGCATTATTCCATCCAAGTGTGTGGGAGACAGGCATCCTCCTGGTACATGCAATGTGAGGAACCAGTCAACCTCCCTCATAAGACGTGCTATGAAAAGCTGATGACTGGCACCTCTTCTTTGGGATGCAGTAGCATTTCCCAAGGATTCCACCTCATTTAGTGGCTTCAGGTCTTGCTATGTTGACAGTTTGGCAGAGACCTCCCAGCTTAGGATAAATGCCACTGTGGCGGGGCGGGGCTGGCCTGCCCCACACTGAACAGGAGGGCGGAGAGCCCGCCTATTGGGTGGAGTATGCCCCTCCCCCACAACCCTGCTGGGCATGTTCGCAGTGCAGCCCCAGTATAAAAGGCTGCCGGGCTGCTCAGTTGGGGCTGGCCTCCGGGGAGGAAGGAGCTCCTGCCCAACCTCCAGAGCCACAGACGGATCTGCCGCCGGAGCGAGAGCCGCCGGGACCGCCGCCGCCGCCATTGCTGCTATCATCCCCGGGTCGAGTGCGCCCGCAATGCCTACTCCGGGGGGCTGCCCGCCCTGCCGCGGTGGATAACCCCTTCGCTGCTGCCCCAGACACTGGACCTGCCAACATCGCGGCTGCTGCCAGCCCAGCTTCTGCAGGTGGGGTCTCCATCGGCCACAGGGCTGGGGTAGGAAGCAACCCAGGGCAAGGGGCAGGGAACTCCCCACTGGGCTCGGTGTGTTTCGGGGAGAACTCCCCACTGAGCCGGTGGTGGGAACCACCCACCACTAATAGGGCCCTGGGTTGGGGTCCGGTGGAGAGGGAGGCCTGGACCCCTCTACCCCATCCACTCAGAGCGTGGACTAGGCCTGAGGGCCTGCTTTGACTTTGGGGAGAAGAGGGTGGGGCTGGCGAGCCCGCCCACAGCCACCAAGGTCTACAATGTTTTGCATGGTCCCGGCTGGGCAACCCTGCCCATTGGCCATTTGGCTTGCGCCGAGAGGTGCCCTTTTCAGAATGGGAAAGCTCTTCGGTCCTTCCATTGCTAGGCTCAGATTTTTGAAAGGACTCATTGCGTTGGGCTCGTTGTTTAGGAAAGCCTGGCTGTAAGTGTCCCGAGAGGGGCTTCTGGGTGCCAAGTCCTGAAGAAAACACGCCCCATTCTCCTTTTTAAAACTGTGCAAAAGCCACTGGTGGAAAGGGGGTGGGGGAGAGAAGTGCCCCAGGGAAGACACTGCCGTGACAGGAAGGGTTCTCCGCTTCCCTGAGATGCAGTAGCTAGCTTGATGGATGAATTCTTCCGTTGACCAGGCACTCTCTACATCGTGGGCTAGCTCAGCTTAACTCGATCTCATGGGAAGGAGAATTTATCATGTCCCTGAGAGCTCAGTTGTTGGAACCAGGGGTGTGGGAGGTGCTGCCATACCCCCTGGCTTAACATGGTTTCCATTATACACAGGGTTTGTGGTTTGGCTCAATGTCTCTCAGGCCCCCCACTATACAAACTGTTCCAACCTCCTCTGTTTAAAAGGTGTAGTTAGGCTGCTGTAACTTTTTCAGCATAGCCTGGATCTAAGGCTGAGTCCCATTTATTTCTCTTGGGCTGGTATGTCTCCCTGTATTTAATGACATAGAACCAGATCTTTTTCCAGCACTAATGGAAATGACTCAGCCCGAAATAGAATAATAATGAACAGGAAGCTTTTACCTCTTGGCTTTAACACCACAGATCTCCGTCACTGTGGCCTGATGAATCCGGGGGAGGCCTTTGATGCGCACCCATATATCTCCATCACCCCGCTCCCTGCCCGGGCTCGGAGGCAGCATCACTGCTGATTTCATCTACCCTATGGCGACGGCTACACTACGGCTTACAATTCCCCTGCTCACGTCCACACACCTGTGCCAGCTCTCAAGCCAGCGGGAGTATAAATAGCAGTGTTGCCATGGAAACACAGGTAGCAGGAGACAGAGACACGGCCTAGCCGTGCTGAGCGCTACCCACCCATTTCAGGCGGGCTCATATTCAGCACCACTGACCTGCATCTCTGCTCATGATACTACGTGCTACTGCAGTACCCGTGCTATTTATGCAGGCACGAGCTTGATGAGCACAAGCCTGTGTAAGGGAGCAGAGGAATCACTGAGTATGTAGCCCAAGACAGAGGTGGAGATGGTACTGGCCTTATCTAGATTAGAAACATGGCTGAAGCTAGGTCATGTTGGCTAACCCCGCCTAACCCTGACCTGTTCCCTCCTTTAGACAAAGCTTGAGAGACTCACATCATGGGAGCCAGGTGGGGTAAAATCATCATCACGTATAGGAGTAATAAACAGGTGACCTGACTGTGATACTTTGTCTTTCCTCGAAGGTAGCAGCTCCTTTTGCCTCATGCCAGCTCTGCATGGTAGGTAAGGACAGAGGCAGCATTCCAGGTGGGCAAAATGAGGCACAGAGCAGTGGAATTTTTCCCCAGGCCACAAAATGAGATAGCAGCAGAGCCAGGAGCTAAGCAAAAAAGTTCTGTCTGCTGTCCTTCCCATTCTTTTACCACTAGATCACAGCCTCTTTTGGGAGCCAGGACTGCCAGTCCAGTGCTCTCTGCTCTAGGACACGGTGCCTCCCATTCAAATAAATGACACTTGCATTAAGAGACTTCAAACCCCTTTTAGAATGAGGTCAAAGCTATTTCAGGCCATGGAGATTTATCATGCATGGGGATATTTTGTTCATGTTGCTGTCTCACTGTCCCTTGCTGCCAGCCACTTCAATGAACCAAAAATCTGGAATTCCTTCCTACCCACAACTTCTCTGTTATCTGTATTCCACAACAGTGAAAGTGCCACTTTGGAAGTAAACAGATACCAACTTGAAAGTAGATGAGGTTCTTTTCGGTCTGATTACCATCTGCTTTGCTCCACTCTCTCCTCCCTGTGCTGCACCCCATCCCTGTGAACTGCAGAGAGACAGCTTTGATCAATATTTTATAAGCACTAAATGTGAAGGTGGAAAAAAATAAAACCATGCAATTTACAAACGACAGCACTCAGAGCAAAGACAAATGAGATTCTGCACTACAAAAATTACTTCTGCTTTGCAACTCTAGTATTTTGTTACATCTATGGAGGGGGTTTTATATATGCAGAGAGAGAGTAGTGAGAGTTGCTGGCTGTCTTTGGCTGAGAGTGAGAAGGGTGGTCAGCATGGACTTCAAAGTGTATTAGTTAAGCCAGCTGTAGTCCATGAGTGTACTCTGAAATATCTGACAGTTAGTATGGGCTATGTATGATGCCTACCATATTGATGGGACCACAAGCTGCTCTGTTTACCATAAAGTGTAACTTTTCAACAGGATTACTTATGCAGTTAAACAGATGAGATACCAGACAGAGGCTACACCCCCAACAAAGTAATTGCTGCCCCAGCCATTGTGTTTGGAAGTGTCAAATGTGATTAGCGGCGAGGAGTCCTGTGGCACCTTATAGACTAACTGAAGTGTTGGAGCATAAGCTTTCGTGGGCAAAGACCCACTTCGTCAGATGCATGTCTTTGCCCACGAAAGCTTATGCTCCAACACTTCAGTTAGTCTATAAGGTGCCACAGGACTCCTCGCCGCTTTTGCAGATTCAGACTAACACAGCTATCCCTCTGATAAATGTGATTAGGACACTTCTATATCCGATTGGCCAGCTGCCACGGTTGGATCCATCTCTCCATAGGATGCATTAGGGAGCTCTCTGCAGGCATTAGACATCTCTTTGACCAACGTGCATTTGCTCTCCTGGATTAAAACATTTTGTCCTTTACAAAGCAATCAGCACAATGCGCTCCTCAGAGTCTAATGCATCCGGCTTGTTGGACATCTGATTACTGAGCTCCAGCTAGGTAGAACGATTAGGGGCCTCGTCTGCACTACCTGCCACACCCTGAAGGGTCAGTGCTAGTGAAGGCATTTTTCTGGGGTCCCCAATTAGCTGGGGCCATCAAGCATGCCCCTTTTGCCCAGTAGCTAATCGGCCACTAGGAGGAGGTCGGGCCTGTGAGCATTTATAGCAAATTTGCCTACTCAGCTGTGTCCCTCAGGCCAAAAGGTTTGCTCACCCCTGGTCTAATGGCTGCCGAATAAAAAGATTGCTAAGGTGAAGGAGAGGGATAGCTTCTAGCCAAGCCTGCTGTTTCATCTGGAACCCACTTCAGCCCTGGATTCTCCGCTCAAATCCATAACAGCTAGTAACTCTGACTGTGGAGGCATTCACCAGCTGAGGCTAGCTGGAGCAGTCCACTATTCTCTTCCCCCACATGACACATGGAACTGAAAGGGCAGTGTGTGACTTGGATAATGCCCTGAGCAACAAGGAGATTCTTAGCTAACTGGCTGAGGAAATTGACTGAAATAGCTATTCCAGAGTGAAAGTCACTTTATCCTGGAATAATGCAAGCACTTCCAAAGCAGAGTATATATTCTAGAATAAAACACACGTTTATTCCAGAATACTGTCTCCACATGGAATGCTATTCTGGGACAAACTTAAAAAACAAAAACTGGTCTGGTAGCACTTTATAGACTAACAAAACATACAGATGGTATCATGAGCTTTTGTGGGCACTGCCCGCTTCCTCAGATGTCTGTGCCCACGAAAGCTCATGATACCATTGATATGTTTTGTTAGTCTATAAAGTGCTACCAGGCCAGTTTTTGTTTTTTAAGTTTATCCTGTACAGACTAACTCGGCCACCCCCTGAATATTCTGGGACAGCTATTCCAATCAAGTGCCCCATGTGGACAAGTCTTTAGGTCTGATTTTCAGAGGTTCAGAGCATCCTGGCTTCCTGCCGGAGCTGCAGCATTGGGACGCAAAGAAGATTCAATACCTTTAACACATTTGTCACATTCTTATTTAAACTTTGGAAGTGACATAATTCAGATACCCCATTAAGAGAAGTGATCCCCTTATGTCTTAATAAGCAGCATTAGATAATTAGGATGTAAATGAGGGGCCTTGTGTTGACAGTCACTGATCTTACTTAAAATGCCATGTTTGGCATGCTAATGCTGTTATTAATGCAGGGAGGAGTCATTGCTAATGTATTCAAATGTGCTTTAATTGGGGATCACATCACAGTGGCTTAAAGTCAAAGAATTCCATATGAATATTACAGGTTATAATGACTTTGCAGACAGCCTAATGGCAAATTATAAACAAGATGCAAATGTAACTGAAGAAGAAATGCTCTGCCCCCCTCTCTTCCAGGAAAAGGTGCAGTTACAGGAAAAGGTAATTGGTGTGTTTGAAACACCGTTGCTCTGCTCACCAAGGCAGCTGTGGAAATGTCCAGGAGATTGCCCTAGGACCTGGAGATTCAAAATGGCCTGGAGCTCCCTAGTGCAGCAGCAGCAGCTGGAGACTCAGGCCTTTTAAATCACTGCTAGAGTGCTGGGCATCTCAGGGGGCTGCCTGAGGGAGCAAGACCTTGGCACAGTCTAAGGAAGAGGCAGGTGCTAAGATGTCTACTTACATGGGTTCTGGGGGACAGGCTCGCCAACAACAGACAATGGAGACATTCCAGAGCTATCAAACCTTATCTGGAATAATACTCTTCTGCTCTCTTGTTTTAATGGAGAGGTTTACGAAGGTCTCCTCTGCAAAGTTGACTTCATGGAGTTTTATAGTAGAGATTTCCAAAGCCACCTCCAAGTTTTCAATACTCAGTTCCCATTAGTTTTAATGGAAAGGCAGCATCCAAACCCCAATGAAAAAATCTCATCAGTGCTGAGAACTCACCAATTTCACCTGGAGTTTTGAATGGTCAGAACCTCTGAAAATCAGCCCCCAGCTTTGCTTGCAGGGCGCTATCTAGACTTCTGCACTCTTGATAATTCCTTAGGGCCTGACCAGTGGGAAAGAATTCCAGTGATTTCATTGGGTTTTGGACTGGCTGATCTTTACATATGATATGGAGTTGAGAAAAGCTGTGGAAAGACAGGTCCTGTGCTCAAGAATGAAAAGAAACACGGGATCTCTCTTTCTCTTCCCTCACTGCAGTGTTCCCTGGAGAATACGAAACTAAACATAAGTCGCTTTGGGAAGTTGGGAACATGTTCAAACCCACGAAAAGAACAATATTTGGGGGAACATCAGACAATTTACAAACAGAACGAGGCTGTGTGTACCCTGCCATCTCCAAAATCAAACAGAAGAACAATGCAGACCAGTGTCTCTAAACAGTTTGTGCATTTACCCAGAGACATGAACAATCTTTTGTGGCTTTAGGCTTTTTAGATGGAATGCATCTGTTTTCCGAGCAAGATGGTTTCAAAGCATTCTTGGGAGATAGAGGCTTGTGGCCTTTGAAGCTGATATTACAACGAGGCCCATATTTCTAGGAAAGTAAACATTCTGGATGAAAACTCAGAGGGCTCCTCTATCTGCACTTTGTATGTCTGTCTGCTATGGCTCAATACGAATTTTGCTTTCCAGTCCAAAATTCATTGATCAAAAGGCTTGTTGTTAATAACAAACTCCTGTGGTTAATGTAAGTCACTATGGTTTTCAAGAAACAGCTGCAAACATGGTTGTTTATGTGACTGTAGCCATCACCCCTACCAAACTCCATGTCCCTCTTTGGAGGACACTTTTTATAGTTCAACCTCTCAGAGTTTTCCTTTATCATTATTTATGAACTGTACTGCAGTTGACCTTAGGGGCTCCATTATGCAAAGCCTCATCAAGACGCAGAGTTCGAGAAAGCCCCTGCTCCAGACAAGCAATGGAGGAAGACTTGAAACAGAAGCATAAAGAGGTGAAGTGAACAAGGTCACACAAGAGGTCGGGGCAGAGAGTGGGGAGCAGAACTCAGCTTTCATGAATCTCAGACCAATGTTCTAGCTACTCAATGACATTGCCCCTCTGGTCTCCTGGGGAAAGGTGAGCTGGCCCACACGTCTTAAACTAGACAAAGTCTCCCCCTGCCCAGGAGTCCTACGAATTCCTATTATCTGATTAGCAGTCCTGACTCAACTAATCATAGCACCAGTGTTCTGCTCCTGATAGCACACTTGAAATGTATTGCCTTTTGCTCCAATCAAAGTGATGCACCATGCTAATAAATGCATTCTGCAAGCACCAGTTGTTTGCCTTCTGTTTTAAGTGGTTATGTATTTTCCAGGTCACAGAGCAGCTTTATCTGTCATGTTGGGAAGTGAGAGAGAGGCATCTAAAGAAGTGGTTTGATTTTACTTAGTGGGAGGTGGGAGAATAGACAATTTACATGTAAGTGGCACTAGAACAGTTGTCCCCAATCTTTTTATGCCCAAGATTGTTATCAGAATTTAAAGGTAATCCAAAATCTATCCTGCCCTTTCTCCAAAACCTCGCTCTGCTCACTCTGTTCCCCCCCTTTCCATTGCCCATTCTCCCCGACATGAGACAGATTATATCACAGAAATCCCCTTGGAGTTGTCCCCCGGTGTGCTAATCAAAGCGCTGACACCCACCTTCCTGCTCTCTGGGGCTCCCCAAAACCCTGTACTGTTCCCCACCACCCTGTCTTCCCCAGACAGGACACAGAGTTGGGATTACTGCCCCCTGCAAAGCAACACAGATGCTGAACCAGTTCAGCTCTGGGAGGTCTCAGCTGTAAGGACTTAGCATTCAGGATACCAACTCCCCTAAGGGACCAAAACCTCAAATAAATCCATCTTACCCTGTGTAGCAGTTTTACATACAGAAAGCTCATAAGGTCAGCTCCCTTTATCAATGAAAGAGAGATATGCACAGTGGTTGCTTCCACTCCCCCCACTCCCTTCCCCAGTAACTGGGCTCGATAATAAACAAAAGCACAGCAAACAGGAGGTCACAGATAGTTGTAGTGAACACTTTGATGCAAGCCTGGAGTCTCTGGAGGTTGAAAATACTACCATCCATTTGGAAGCAAATAGGGGTTTGTCTACACAGTAAACTTATTTCAGAATAATGTCTGTTATTCCGAAATAACTATCTAAGCATTCACAGCTATTCCGTTATTTTGAAATAATTTCAGAATAACAGGTGGCTTATTCCGAAATCTGTAAACCTCATTCTATGAAGAATAACTCCTATTCCAAAATAGCTATTTCGCAATAAGGCGTGTGTAGATGCTCCTCTGCTGCTATTTCGAAATAGACCTTCACCAGGGTTATTCTAAGTTATTCCTCCTCAGTGCCTCCTGGGGCTCTAAATCGAGATAGCATGTCTAAATTAGGGAAGCCTGTCTTGGACTAATTTTGAGGCTTCCCTGCAGTACAGACGTGCTATTTTGAAATAAGCTATTTTGGAATAACTATTCTGGAATAGCTTAGGGTACGTCTACATTAGCTTATTAGTTCGAGCTAGGTAGGGTAATGAGGGCAAGCGGAGTTGCAAATGAAGCCCGGGATTTAAATATCCCGGACTTCATTTGCATGTTCCTGGGCGTCACCATTTTTAAATTCCCCATAGTTTTAACTCCGTGCCCATCGCTACACGTGGCATGGAGTAGGTAGTTCGAATTAAAGATACTAGTTCGAACTACCGTCACTCCTCGTGGAATGAGGATTAACGATAGTTCAAATTAGGATCTTTAATTCAAACTACCTACTCCACCCGGGCTTCATTTGCAACTCTGCTTGCCCTCATTACCCTACCTAGCTCAAACTAATGAGCTAGTGTAGACGTACCCTCTTTTTGATATTGACGTGCAGTGTAGACGTAGCCTAGATGCGCCCAATGCACAGTCTTCAAAAGGAACTAACAGTATCATCAAAAAGTAGATGCTGAACAGCAGAGGAGCAAAGACACATCGTTGCTTTGTACCATTTGGTCCTTCAAAAGGTGCTGATGTCTCTCCTTGGTTAAGGACGTGACCCAGTATATCATCATTAAAGGACTGAACTATACTGATAAATGTTTCAGGACAGCTGATTCACCCAAGTACCTTCCAAAGCCTGTTTCTGTAGACTGTGTCAACCACTTTGATCAGGTCGGTGGAAATCATGTAGAGATCCTGATGTTGTTCTCTGTATTTTTGGGGGGTCTGCCTGGCTGTGAATATCATGTTGGCAGTACCTCGACTGGCACAAAATCCACCCTGACTTTCAGGAATGACACCATTTGTGAACACGTGTAATGACAGACGGTTGTAGAGGATGCAGGCCAGGATCTTAGCAGGTATAGACACCAGGGAGATGCCCCAGTGGTTCTCACAGCAGGCACGGTCCCCTTTTCTCTTGGATATGCAATCAGGGCATCTTTGGGTGACTGTAGAGAGGCAGGAAAGTAGCCAGATGTTCTGAAGCTGATGAGTCACCTGAGATCATTCCCCCCCTCCCCTCCCAGAGTTCAGCCAATGTACAACAGCGGTCTAAGCAGGTGTACCCCCCCATGCAGGTATCCCGGCTCCTCATGAAAACAGCCCCGCCGGTCAGCTCAGTGTCACTACCATGTTGGGAATCCGTCCAGCTGCCGGGTAGTTGTGCCAGGCTGCTCCTGCCTGTGGTAAGTTTCCCCACTGGTCCTGACCTGGGGAACTTACAGCTCAAAGTTGAGCGCTGCACCCAGGCAGTCTCATGGCAGCACACTGGCCCTGCTATCTCAGCTTGTGCTGGGTTTGAAATGGAACCAAATATTACACAGTGTGACCCAGGTGCAATGCTTCAATGGGGGGACCCAATTCCCCTCGCCCTGACAAGCCTGTCACCATAGGTGCAGGTGTGAGGATTTGGGGCATCCCGGCCACATGCTCCTGCCACCCTGGTCCCAGCTGCTGACCCTTCTGTTGCCCATCTGTTGTCTCCACTTCCAGCCCTGGGTCCCACTCGGCTGCCATCCTCACATGAGGGGTCTTAGCTGCTGGCTCTGGGTCTCACTCAGCTGCGCCCTGCCACTGAGCCCCACCATGCACGGTCCCACTCAGCTGCCAGGCCTGGGGTCCTGACCACTGGTCCCACATGCAGAGTCCCGGCTGCTGACTGGCTCCAGTTCCAGACAGAGAGCAGACAGAGGTCAGAGGGGCGCAGCTCAGTCCACCCACTCCCAAAATTGTTCCTACGCCTCTGCCTGTCGCAACTATGTAACTCCATCAACTTCCACGAGGAAGAGACAGGACAAGAATGGGAGCCTCAGGAGTTGTGTGGGAAGCTCCAGGACCGGGATGGAAGCTCTAGATGCAGCAGAGCTAACACATCCAGGGAAATGCAGCCGGCTCTACAATTCTGTCACCTTTTCATATAGCTCCTACTGCTCAATAGGGTAAAACCATGTAGGGCTTCCCTCCAGAGGAGTTAGCAGGATGTTTTCAAAGTCAACATCAGGCAGCATCACAGTGTCAGTTACTGACTTTATGGGCTTTTTTATCCAGGGCCAGGAGAATTCAATTATAGCTGGAGAAGATCCATGGAAATAGACATGAATGTCTTAATTTGAATACTCAGTTAATAAAACATTTTCATGGGCCAATAAATAATCCCGTGCTCTGCAAGCAGAGCACAGCTCTGTCCAGAGGGCTGCCAAGCAGGAGGGGGCTTGGAGAATGATTAAGGGACTGGAGGGATTGATTTGCAGGGAGAGATTAACGGAATTAAGCAGCCTGGATTCTAGGTTCAGTCCCAGGCTTGGCACAGCATTGTGGGGTGGTGCAAAGATGGGGGCTGCTGCCAGCCATAACCTCTCACCTTTAGCTACCCTTCTAATGCTGGAGGCAGGAAAGAGGTGGGGTAGGAGTAATTGAAGGGGCTTTATGCAACTAGAATATTTTCTTATTCAGGGAGAATCCTTCAGTGATCATATCTGATTACTTTACCACTGGTGAGGTTGAGGTAAAGCAGCCACAGTATGGCTGACAATCCCAGCCAATAGGCAACACTTGGCAGAACAAAGATGACAGGACAGGATGACCCTCGGCAAAGCTCCAAAGGGGGTCAGCATTAAGGAGGGAGAACTATGTCCAGTGGTCTGAAGGACTGTGGGTTAAAACTGAGCATAGGAATATACAGCAGGAACAAAGTCAGGACCATTAGGGCACGTCTACACTACAAGGCAAAAGTCGAATTAAGATGTGTAACTTCAGTTACGTCAGTTGCGTAGCTGAAGTCGAAATAGCTTAATTTGGCTTTTGGCGCTGTGTACACAGCAGGAAGTCGAAGGAAGAACCCTCTTCCTTCGACTTCCCTTTCTTCTTGTGAAATGAGGGTTACAGGAGTCAGAGTAAGAAGTCCTCCAGCTCGACATTATTTCAAAATAACGGCTTGCTGTGTAGATGTGCACTGTGTGATTCCGAAATAACACTGCTGTGTAGACATACACAAAGGTTATGTCTACACTGGCCCCTTCTCCGGAATAGGCATGCTAATTTCGAACTTTGGAATAGGGAAATCCGCGGGGGATTTAAATATCCCCCGTGGGATTTAAATAAACATGGCCGCCGCTTTTTTTCCGGCTTGGGGAAAAGCCGGAAAAGAGCGTCCAGACTGGCGCGATCCTCCGGAATAAAGCCCTTTTCCGGAGGATCTCTTATCCTACAAGTAGGAATAAGAGATCTCTTATTCCTTGCAAGTAGGAATAAGAGATCCTCCGGAAAAGGGCTTTATTCCGGAGGATCGCGCCAGTCTGGACGCTCTTTTCCGGCTTTTCCCCAAGCCGGAAAAAAAGCGGCGGCCATGTTTATTTAAATCCCGCGGGGGATATTTAAATCCCCCGCGGATTTCCCTATTCCAAAGTTCGAAATTAGCATGCCTATTCCGGAGAAGGGGCCAGTGTAGACGTAGCCTTAGAGAGCAGAATAGTCTCCTAAGGGAAGAGATGAGAAGCTCATTGCTAGGTGTACATGGAGTCAGCCGAAACAATGCTCCTGTAATGTAGCAGATTGTAGAGAGCAAGGGGGGCTGACAGAATTGCTGGGACCCTGGGTAATGTGGGGGCCCCCAGCTCTGTGGTCCCAGAAGGGGTGGGACCTCGGGCAAAAGGGTTGGGGCTAGAACGAGCCTCCCTGAGGCAGCACTCAGTGCTGCCTGGGTCGTGCTTTGCCTCTCCCCACCAGCCTTTCAGCACTGCCTGGGGCTCCAGCGGTGATTTAAAGGGCCCAGTGCTCCACTTGCCGCTGCTGCCATGGTAATAGCTGGGAGCCCCAGGCCCTTTTGAATCACCCAGCTCTGTGAGCAGTGGCTCCAGGCGCCCCCTGTTGGACGGCTTGGTAGAAAAGAATGTACATTATTCATCATTTACGATTACGGTTGTGCTTAGTGGCCACAATTAAATTAGCTCCCCATGGTGCTACATGTGGTATGGATTCCGAGTTGTACACGTTCCAAACAGCTTGCATCTTTTGGGCAGCAGTGTGGCAAATGGATCAATGAGTGCGGATCCTTGTAACCTCACAGAGCTGCACCAAAGTCAGGCCTTCTCCGTTTCCGATTTTTATGATTCCACGGAGCAGGACTAGCCCATTTCTACAGCCCATGCTTGGAAACAAAGCTGCAGCCTTCTTCTCTCCTGCGCTGAATCGCCGACGAATGAAATTCTTGGGTTGAGAGGGATTGCTGCCTTGGATGTGACCTTCAAAAGGAAGAGGGAGTAAAGTGAATGCTTGAGAACAGGCAGCAATCAAACCTCACTTTTGTGTCGCATCTCATGAAAGAAACAAGAAAAGGGAAACCAAGTGACGAAGTTTCCTCAGGGAACAGAATTTAATTATAGAAAACAACAGCCAGAAAAATCTTAAAATAATTAATACCAGTACTTTGAGGGTGTTTTTAAAAAAAAAAAAAAAAAAACGTTCTGTGGAAGATAGAAAGGGAGAGAATTTATAATCCAGGGAATCAGAGTAGAATTCTGGAGGCCTCCTGAGGTATTGAACGGGCTGATTCCAACTGCACATACTTTACTGTTTCAATTAGCGCAGATTACCTCCCCCACAGTCCCTCTTTCTAGGCAACCAGGCAGTAATTATTCCTGTGATGAGAAAGCTGTGCAAGTTTCCTAATTTGCACTGTACACACTGACTGAAATGCAATAATACACTATAATAAAATGAAGGCAAATTGTTTAAGAGCCCAGCCTGTCAGAACGGATGGGTGGCTCAAAAATACATGGTTAGAAATTAATGGCATGCAAGTATCACAACTGTATCAGAAGGTAAATTAATAAAGCATTTACAGCCAAATAGTGGGAGGCGATAGTTTTTAAAACAACTTACCAGGAGAGAGGTAATTATGGGATCAATGCTGTGGCATATTAGTGAGTAACATTTTGGCTGGGCTAGGATGGGCTTCAAAGAGGGAGTTGCACATGGCAGGAAAACCTGAAGACGAGAGCTCTCATTTGAGAGAAAGGTAGGGCAGGGGCTAGTCATTAAGACACTGAACTGGGACTCAGGAGACCTGGATTTGATTCCTGCTCTGCCACAGACTGTCCCCCCTCAGGAATGTCACTTAACCCATGATTTTCAGAGCACCTAGCTCAATCCCAGTTGCGGTTTTTAGATACTAGTTCAACTCAATCAATCAGTCAATCAATATTTGATTGTGAGGGAGCAGAGAAAGAAGGGTCCAGCATCCCAGAGGTTAAAGAAAGCCTCTGGGCCCAGCTAGCCCCTCCCCACTTTCCCTGCAACCAAAGCCAGGCCTGGACAGGGGAGAAAAGGAAGAAGCCTGGCTTAGTCTATGGCTGACGAGTGAGGAGGCAGGAGTCGAGTTCAGTGGTCTCAGGACACAAACTGGACCATATCCCCCCAGCAGCCAGGGGAGCAAGTAAGCCCTACCCCAACCTCACCTCTCTAGGAAAAGGGGAGAACCAATTGAGAAGCCCCTAACTAAGGGGAATCTGGACTCTTGGGGCTAAACCCCAAACTTAAGTACTTGGAGAGGGAGTGGTTCAGATTTCCTGGGCCAGCCCCCCTCCCCACCCCCACCCCCACCCCCACCCCCACCTGCACCTGCACCTGCTTACTCGGCAACCTAGACACTAGGCTACACAGCTGGCAGGGACCCAACTAGATTGACCTAATCAACTCACATGGCCAATAATTTTTTGTGCTGCCTGGTCTATCACTGGATCTATTTCTGTTCCCATAAATTCAGAGAATGAGCTAAATCAAAACCAGGGCACTACATGGCCATTAACTTTGGAAGAGCTGATGATTATCTTGGGACATGGGAGGCTTGTTGTGATGCTAGTACATGCCATTAAGATGCACCTCTTGTTACAAATGACAGAGGGGTTGCTGAGAGGTGACCTGCTGAGTTCTCTTGTGCTCACCCTTTCTCTTGGACTTGTACTCAGTACGAAGCTGGCAGAAGCTTTTAAGGATTAATCTAATTTAGAATCTATTTCCCACAGGCAAAAGATTTTTCAATGTGACCCAGAGATTAAAATGGCTCTTTCTCCTTTTGAACCCAGTGTCAGCCAAGCTGAGAGAAAAGGCTCCATTTGTCCACCTCACATGTTGCCTCTGGCACTTAAAGAAAGAGATAAGGAATTATCAATCAGCAATTAACAATTGACAGTTATTATAATTATTTATTACCAGTGAGGGCCTCAACTGAGATTAGCATCTTATTGTTCTAGGTGTTGTACACATAATAAAAGACAGTCAGTGTTTCAAAGTGTTAACTAACAATCGACAAGACAGGGATGATTATTCTCCCTATTTCATGGATGCAGGAACTGAGGCCATGGGAGATTAAATGACTCAGCCAAGGTTATGCAGGAAGTCTGTGGCAAAGTCAGGAATGAAGCCTAGATCCTGCCAGCCCAACATCTTAACCTCAAAACTGAACTGTCCTTCAAAGGGACAAACTAAGAAAGGCATGAGAGCTGTACTCCATTGATGGGGGCCCAGGTGGGATCTGGCAAACAAATTAGAACTTGTTCTCCCATCAAGCAGATTCCAGGGAGCCAGTCTCTGCTCTAGTTATAACAGTGCAAACTCAGAATAACAGAATAATTAATCCTGGTGTAACTGTCAGCACAGTTTCAATCTGTCTTCATCAATATATTTCCTCCCTTAGTGAGGGGCAGGCAAAAGGGGGCTGAGCAATGAAAGCTTGCCGCTTTAATGAGAAGGAAATAGCTCCTTCCAGACCAAATTGTGCCTCCTCTCTGAAACACGCAGGATCTGCAACAGGAAGGGGATTCCCAAGGCTACAGATTCTGCAGCCACATCTGGTGCAAATTTTGGCAGACACGAGAGAATGAAAGCAAGAACCGCTGGGACCGCCAGCCTTTGTTTGTAACAAAGACTATCCATTTGGGATCTGCCCTCTAGAGTCCTGCTGCAGAGCAGGATGACAAGAGACAAATCGATCAAGGGACTTGCCTTCCCTATTGATATTTTCATAATTGTGCCTTCCAGTGCCTTGGTGACAAGCAGGACCAAAAGCTACAAATTCTGGTCCACCAGTCAAATTGACATTTAATATGACGACACGGCAGGAGCCTTCCTCCTCCTTGTGGCAGCTTTTTTTTTTTTTTAATTTTAAATCCGCTCTGTTTTGCATTCCAGCTGAAGGACTCCAGAGATAAAGGACAGAACCAAGGCAGGTCACAGCCCAGTGGAGACACGCGTGATGGCATGAATCTACAGAGAAGAGCAGAAATGCCATGATGGGGGAGATGTGGAGTTGACCATCTCACTGCCTTGGGTTATTCCTCTGGGATCTCCCCATTGGAAGAGTCCCATTTCACCTTGAATTAAGAGAGCTGGCCAGGGCTCCCCACAGCCTGCCAATGAAATGTGTTCTCTGACTGGCCAGAGGTGGCAGCAGAGAGAGAGTCCATACACTCCAGCGGTGGGCAGCCTGTGGCCCGGGGACTGCATGTGGCCTGTTGGGGTTCTATGTGTGGCCCACAAAATATTTTGTTTACTGTTGGTCATGTGTAGGGTTGCCAGTTTCCGCTGGTTTCCATCCATGTGTGTTTTTCTCCTGCCAATATTATCAAAGTCACACACACATAAAGCAGGGGCAGGTGACGGGAGATGCACGTTGTGTGCACACAACATGGACGAGGAGAGGCGGGTGCTCCCTCTTCCACAGTTCAATTGGCACACCCTATACGTTCTAGGTGTGCAAGCACAGTGAGCAAAACTACCCTACTCCGGGAGACTGTCTTGGTTATGACAACTTTGCGGCCCCCTGAGATGAAGGAGGGTCACTCCTGCAGCCCGTCATTAGGTTGCCCATCACTGACACACTCTTTCCCCCAAGGAGCTGAGCACTGCTTGTGCCACTGTGTTCCCAGATGCAAGAAGAGGGACCTCTCTGTCACTAGCCTAGGATTCTCTGGGTGGCAGATCACAGCTCCACCCTGGTTCAACCGGACCAACTCCTTCATATGAACCACATGCGCTACAGCTACCGATGCAGACTAGGAGGTAGAAGCCAAATCATATGCACTAGGAAGGCTAAGCGCCTTCCCCCCAGATCTTGCAAAGCCCAAGAGGATTGGTGGGTCCCGACATCCTGCAGAGCAGGGAGGCATCAGCTTGATGGGATACCCCAGCACGATGGAGCTTTCTGGTGTCACAGCTGCATAGTGCACTAGGGCATCATGACAATGAAAATGATATGAGCAGAGCGTGTGGGTACATACTGGACTCCTGCTTCCTACCCCAACAGAAAGCCTTTGCCTAGCTTGCTTTAGTATTAAAAAACAAGCCCGGAAGCATCAGCAGGATTGGGAATGAAAGGGCCGGCGCCTAGTCTGTGACATTTCCCTAAGAGCAGTGCAATCAGGATAAAAGCTGCTTAGCATTTTTAAAAGGTTCGCCAAGCATCCCAGCTTCCTTTGAGAGGGGAAGAAACCAATATATTAAAGGAGAAGGGAATAAATGTGTGTGCGCACATGCAAAACTCTGGGTACGGCCTTTATCTTTTAAACAAACCTGTTCTTTTTTTTTCCACCCCAACAGCTGGAACTAACCGAGGTCAGCTGACTCATGCTATAACAGTGTAACCACACTGACAATGCCATGTATTCCGCCGTGGAATATATGAGACTAATGAACAATGAATGATACGTAAGCCTTGTCTACTCCATGGATTCTAGTCACCATTAGCCAGCAATTGTGGTAGCTGCCCCAATGTAACCCTCTGCTATAAAGGGGTGCTGTCTTTTTGCACTGGGGGAGCTAACACCCACTTAAAGCCTGGGAAGGAGGGAAGGGTGAGGTTTTATACATTCACCTCTGCTATGTGCACTGAGCTCCTTAAATGGAAGGAACTATAGCAACACAAAGCATTATTTTTCATCACTGAGGGTGATTTACCAATGAAACAAACTACTGACGGTAGTGGTGGATTTGCCATCTCCTGAAGCTTTTGTATCATGCCCGAACGCCCTTCTACAAGATATACTTTAGCCAAAGACCAGTGGTTGAACTTTGTACAGGAGTAATTGGATGGAAGTTTCAGGTCTGTGTTGTACAAGAGGTCAGACTAGATGGAGCTCATTGTCCCCTCTGATCTTACAATTTCTGAATTATGAACATAAAATCCAGGTAGCAGCAGCCACACACAGGAAAACAGTTGAGGGTGGAGAGTAAGATTTGCCACTGCTTACTACACAGAGGACCAAATTCTGCTCCCCGTTTCGACTGTGTGACTTTATTATTTGAATGGAATTATGCTGAACTTGCACACCTGTAACCAGGAGCAGAATCAGAGTCTACACACAGGTCCTGTCCCAGGGCAAGTAAAAGGGACTCTCCCGCTGTTTGTTTCTGGGTCAGTCACAATGCAGCATTTCTGTGATTCAAGGAGGTGTGTCTTTCACTACCAGAGAGATCTATAACTCACCGATTCACTCTTCCATGAGAAAAATGACATAGCTGGAAAAGATGAGTATAAATAGCTTTCACTATAACTGCGCCCCTTCTTCCAGCCATCATAAAAGGCTGTAGGAAATCACTCACAGCAGTGGTAAAATATATAGAGATAAAAACACAACCAAGCAACCAAACCAAGAAAGCATAGAAACTGGGGACCTAAGAACTGTCTATCACTTCTCAGCCCCTATAGATAGCCAGATAAATCAAGGCAAGTGCCATTTTATTACCCTGACGGCAAACGATTTTGTCTGGAGAGCATATGCATTTATCTAGCTCTCTTAGTCCTACTTAGTGTTTTTACAACCTCAGAGCATGTATTTTCACTTAAAACTGCAGGCAGGGCTGAAAGGTTATGGTTCAGGGTCATATCTATCATCCTGTTGGGGTGCAAAACTCAAAGCTGTAGCTTTAATCTTCCATTGGGAAGTGTTCTGATTGAGTCTATAATATTTGCTGGATCACACAATCTGGTTCCTTCCCTTGGTTGTAAGATTTTTCAATAATGTTTATGTCAGCATCTGCTATGTCACGGATCCTTTCCTAGCACTCAAGGATGATCCATGCTTATAATCCATGGGTGGGGAACCTTTTTTTGGTTGGGGGCCACACACGTGAGAACTAGGGGAACCGCCCCTCCCCCCCAAACTCACTAACATTCCTCTCAACATGCCGAAAACAAAATAACCCACTGGCCTGTCTCCCTACAAGCTTGGAGCTGTCCTGGTAACCAGCTCTGATGTGCCAGTCCTGGCAGGTGAAGGGCAAGGCTGGGACACTTGCTATGCAGCTGGAGTGTGAGCACCAGCTTGCTGCTCTGTGGGGAGAAGCCATGAGCTTCTCTGCAGGACAGAACACAGTAAGCTGGG
The DNA here is from genome assembly GCF_049634645.1 of Pelodiscus sinensis. Taxonomy (NCBI): domain Eukaryota; kingdom Metazoa; phylum Chordata; order Testudines; family Trionychidae; genus Pelodiscus; species Pelodiscus sinensis. The sequence continues at coordinate 7,387,093 of NC_134736.1, forward strand.
GGTCAGATCCGGTCTGCGGACTGTAGGTTCTCCATCTCTGTCATCGAATGCCCTGATTCAGCATGGTACTCAAGTATGTGCCTAACTTTAATCACATGAGCAGACCCAAAATCTGAATCATAATCTAAGGACAGGGAGAGAAGTTGGCAGATTTATGGGGAAGGAGAACAATAGGCAGGCTGTATACAAGTCAACTCAATGCAAGTAGCATGGTAGGGAGTAAGCATTTAAAGAGGATGTAAATTCAAAATTATTGTAGTTGTGTTCTTCTCTGCATCCAGTAGATTGGTTGGGATATGAATGTTAAACAATATTTCAATTAAAACCCACAAAGAAATTAACCTCTTTTCCCTATTCTGTTTTTGTCTTTGCATCTTTTTGTTTTTTAGGGCAACATTTCATTTTTTTCCCCCGAGCAAAACCCCGCTCTCCCTCTGACTTTTTTACTTTTTTCCACTGGGGGAAGAAAACAAAGAGGTATCAAGAGGCAAGACAAAGTGGATTTTCTTCTCCCTTGTCACATACTGAAATAGACACATTTCCAGATTAAATTAACATTTTTTGTTTTCTTGTGTTTCAAATGGAATTTGGTTTAATTTTTGAAAACCATAACTTCTCAGCTTTGGAGAAACTAATTTTGTTTACATTTGAATAGGAAATGTTTGTTGAGATTCAATTAAAAAAAAGTCATTTTTCCTCCATTTCAAAATTTTCCACAAAAAAAGACCATATATTTTTCATTTGAAAAATTTCACAGGAAAACCAACCCATCAGCGGAGCTGCATCTAACTCCAGCCAGGAATTCATAATGTGGCACAAATTTTCCCTTCCGAAATGGATCCCTATAACCCCACATGCACCATCTGCCATTTTCACTGACTTTTTGCCCAATTAAAATGCAATTCAAAAATGTCTTCCTTCTTGAAAAACAAATCTCAGTGGACCCTCTCTGTCCCCTCTCTCTGACTTCCTATTCGTATCTTTTGACATTCACCAGCTTTTGTTTCTGCTGTTGGTCCCCTTTCTCTGGGTATGTCTACACTGAGCTGCGCAAATTGCGTATCTTATTTTGAGCTTATTTCAAGACAGTCTATTTCAAAATTTGCTGACAAGTCCCTTAATCCTCGTGGAACGAGGCTTATCAGGACGTTGGAATAGCACACCCGTTATTTCAATTACATTTCAAAATAACGGGCAGGCTGTCAAGACGCAGAAAACGCTATTTCAGGATACCGGAAGTATCCCAAAATAGCGCTGCAGTGTAGACTTATCCTCTCACATTCCTTCTCTACTGTCCTTGTGTCTTTCCTAAGCCGTCAAATCACTCTTCCCTTCCCCCCTTTTAGCTTTATGGAAAATGCTTCCTTCTCTCTGTGGCTAAATTATGGCTAATACGTGGACCCCACATACTGCTCAAAGACCACACTTTAAAATAAACGTGCTTTGTATTTGTCTCACTGCACTCGGTTATATTCATATTGAATTGTGTGAGGTTTGCCTGAATGAATCTCAGGCTGGCTTGAATATGGGAAATGACAGACTTGTTTTCTCGCACCTTTCCAGGAGCTTTTGCTAAGACATGTCTAGAATCAAAATAGTAGCTCAGTTCGGAGAACTTGTCAACCACATTAACAAGATGTACTTATACGTATCTAGCCAAGACTGTCTCTAGAGCTGTCTTTCTATAGCACCTAACAGAACAATTTCAGCTGAGGCTTTTAGATATGACTAACACAAACAATTAGAGCTGGTTGGAAAATGGAATTTCCATTCCATGGGAAAGTCTGACATGTTAAAACTTCCCACCATCCTCCTTTGGGATGCTAGGGTCAGAATTATGAAATTTTTTCACAAATAAAAATTCCAAAATCGTTCATTCCAGAAAGATCTAATCTAAATGAAATGCTCTGAGCAGGTTGTTAACATAAAATATATTAAACATTATACATATATACACACCTGAAATATTAAATAGAACCGATAATACTATTTTAAAAGTGAAACAAGTCAGGACAAAACGAGATCACAATGACACACTCTTTTTTGTTTCAAAACATTCCACATGTTTTCTGTTGGAATTGCCAAAATCAATATGTTTCCACAAAACATTTTGATTCCAGCAATCAGAATTTTCTGATTGAAAAATTTTCAATGGAGTCATTTTCCATCAGCCCCTCAAATTATCATGATAGGAGAAAGCAGGTCCCTTCAGGCCTCACAGGGTTACTGTACTGCAACAAGACAGGGTGTTTACTTTGTGATAACAGCAATCTATAGAAGTGCAGTTGAGGCTCTCAGCTTCTGCACACCTATTCAGCAGCTCTGTCTGCTGTAAAAATGGATCTTTGTGTTTAGTTGCTGCCCATTGTTTCCCTTCAAACAGAGCCATTGCCTGACATCACAAGAATACGCACACACACACACCCGACACACACTCTGGACACCTGTGAGAAATTTATTGGCCTTTTGTAGAGGGAAAGAAAAGAGCTGGAACAATTCTATCTCTTCTGGGGGTATCTCGTGGTTGCCTGGTGTTTTGACGGGCTGCCATTCTTTCCCAAATAAATGTGATAGCTCCGATGCGAGCACTAATAACAAAGGCCTCTGAATAACAAAGGGCTCTGATTCTACACAGCAATTGCGCGAGACTGTTATCAGCCTCTTTGCAGTGATTATTCTCCTAGCTCTAGATGTCATGGCTTTGTAGTCAAGAAAATCCTGCATGGAACTCCTCTTCCTTGGCTGTCTCCCTGTCACTCATAGGACTAGACGGGTGTGGTACAATGAACAAGGAAAAATCTGCAGCCGGTGTAAGTCAGGGTAATGCTACTTACTTCAAGGGAGATATGTTACGTTACACCAGCTATGGGGGCTGACTCCCCAGCCGAACACCCCTGGGAAATTCAAAGCTAATGCAATAAATATTTGACCCTTTTATGGGGAAAACATCATTTTGATAGGCAGGCCAATGACAGGAATCTTTGCCTGCTGCTGTGACAGTCCTTTCAGCAAGCCTTCACAGGAAAGGAGCACTAGATCTGCCATTTTGTGCTCCCGTCTGTCCCCATGATGTTTCTCATTTTATACTAGGATTATAAACTGTTTGGGGGCACAGCTCCTTTCGGTGCTCTGCCGTTGTGCAGTGCCTGACACACTGGAGCCCTGCTCTAGGACTGAGACCCCTAGCCACTACCACACAACAAATAATGAACAATGGAGTGACACAAAGGCACCTTGGCAAAACCACCCTGGTGAGCAGGGCTAACGAAAGTGTCTGTGAAATGTTAACAGCAGGGAGAAGAGTGCTATGGTTGCTGCAGTGGGGCAGGCAAAAGGCCTTTCCCATGTTTGTCTAGGGATACAGACAGTCACTAGAATAGGTTTTTGCGTCCTGCCTCTCTAGACATGAAAGCTGATGGCTGATTGTCTTGATGGTTGTTCACAGGGAGCAATGGCTTAATACAACGCAGTGTCTCAAAAGACAGAGGTTAATCTTCTGTTTCCCCTCTCCCTTATGGCAGTCAGAGCTGGTTAACGTGGGGCTGGGTGAAGGCTAGCTGCAGATCTGGGTGTCTGGAAGGTTTAAGCAGCATGTTGTGTGCTATTTCCTCACTCACCCAAGATGTGGAGAATAGCCCAGCTGGTGGAAAAGCTGCTGCTTTGCTTTAATTGGGGTAGCCATTCTCATTTTATCCCTTTGAAAGTCTGCTGCCCTGTAGTTAAGGCTCCTACTTGCTCTTTTTTTGCTTGTTTTTGCTGCAATCTGGTGTTTGCTGGGCAGGGAAGAGTTCTTTGAGAGGGTCAACAAACATGTGGACAAGGGAGATCCAGTGGATATAGTGTACTTAGATTTCCAGAAAGCCTTTGGCAAGGCCCTTCACCAAAGGCTCTTGAGTAAAGCAAGTTGTCATGGGATAAGAGGGAAGGTTCTTTCATGGATTGATAACTAGTTAAAACACAGGAAACAAAGTGTAGGAATAAATGGTAAGTTTTCAGAATGGAGAGAGGTAACTAATGGGGTCCCCCAAGGGTCTGTCCTGGGACAAATCCTATTCAACTTATTTATAAATGATCTGAAGAAAGGGGTAAACAGTCAGGTGACAAAATGTGCAGATGATACTAAACTGCTCAAGGTAGTTAAGACCAAAGCAGACTGTGAAGAGCTTCAAAAAGATCACACCAAACTAAGTGATTGGGCAACAAAATGGCAAATGAATCTTAATGTTGATAAATGTAAAGTAATGCACATGGGAAAAAATAATCCCAACTATTCCTACAATATGATGGGGACTAATTTAGCTACAACTACTCAAGAGACAGATCTTGGAGTTATTGCAGATAGTTCTCTGAAAACGTCCACTCAGTGTGCAGTGGCAGTCAAAAAAGCAAATAGAATGTTAGGAGTAATTTAAAAAGGGGTAGAGAATAAGACAGAGAATATCCTATTGTCTCTATATAAAGCCATGGTACGCCCATATCTTGAATACTGCATACAGATGTGGTTGCCTCATCTCAAAAAGTTACATTGGCATTGGAAAAGATTCAGAAAAGGGCAACAAAAATTATTAGGGGTTTGGAACGGGTCCCATGTGAAGAGAGATTAAAAAGACTTGGACTTTTCAGCTTAGAAAAGAGAGACTAAGGGGGGATAGGATAGAGGTCTATAAAATCATGACTGGTGTGGAAAAGGTGAATAAGGAATAGTTATTTACTTATTCCCACAATATAAGAACGAGGGGCCACCCAATGAAATTAATAGGCAGCAGGTTTAAAACAAACAAAAGGAAGTTTTTCTTCACTCAGCACACAGTCAACCTGTGGAACTCCTTGCCAGAGGGTGTGGTGAAGGCTAAGACTTTAACCGGGTTCAAAAAAGAGCTAGATAGATTCATGGAGGTTAGGTCCATCAATGGCTATTAGCCAGGATGGGTAGGAATGGTGTCCCTAGCCACTGTTTCTCTAGAGGTGTGTGACAGGGGAAGGATCACGTGAGGATTCCCTGTTGTGTTCCCTCCCTCTGGGGCATCTGGTATTGGCCACTGTCAAGAGACAGGATCCTGGGCTAGCTGGACCATTAGTCTGACCTAGTATGGACGTTCTTATATTCTAAACGGATACAGATGTAGGTTTTAAACTTTTTTCAGCCTCTGAACCCCTTCCAGCCTCTGGCACTTGTCATTGTGTAGCCGCGGGGCAAGTTCTTGACAAGGAGGAAATTGGGATGTCAGTAGAACCCAGGATATTTGGGCTCAATTCCTGTCTTCTCGTGTGACCTTGGGCAAATCTTTCTGCACCTCAGTTTCCCCACTGATAAAACGTGGGATAATCATCCTTCCTTTCTCTCTCATCCTCCTTCTGTCTTCCTTAATTAGGTTGAAAGATCTTCAGCAATTCCAACGTCAGAAGGGAGCCTTCCCTTGTATAGCACCGGTCAGAAAATTGCCCCACAATAATTCCTAAAGCAGATCTTTTAGAGCAACATCAACCTTTCATTTAAAAATGGCCAGTGAGGGCAAATCTGCCATAACCCTTGGTAAATTGGTCCAAGGGTTAATGACGCTGACCATTACAAATGTGCACCTTAGTTCCTGTCTGAATTTGGCTAGCTTCAGCTTCCAGCCATTGGGTTGTGTTCTATGGGTCTCTGTGAGACTGAAAAGCCCATTATTAGGCCTGTATGCAGGAATTTCTGAGGGGTGGTGCGAGCCATGGGAGGGGCTGGTAGCTGCCCTGCCCCCACAGCCCAGCCCCACCTCCAACTTCACTCGGCTGCAGCATGGCGGAGGGAGGTTGGGGCAACGTGCTGCCCCAGGCTCACATTTACTTAGAGGACCACAGGAGGGTGCACCCCCCTTAGGACCTCCCTACATATGGGTCTGATTATTAAATATCTGTTCCCCATGGAGATATTTATACATTGTAACCAAGTTTGGTAGACCAACTGGATTGAGCTCGCTGAGGCAATCACTATAAAGGCATGTCTTCTAATTTTCTCATGGATCTTCTTTGAACCCTCTGCAATTTATCAACAACTTCAGGGCAGGCACTGCCCCTAATTGTGTTTGTACAGCCCCAAGCACATTGGGGTTCTGATTTCAGTTGAGGCCTTTAACTATTACTGCACTACAAATAAACAATATCATAACCGGCAAGTCATATGGTTCTTGACAAGCGCATATGTGGATGAGGAGGATAGGTTTTGAAAGGCAGGTCCTATCTCACCCACTGGACTAAATTTCTGAGAGCCCCTCAAGGTATCCATGGGTTTCAGGTCTTCATCGGACGTTACCTACTGTTACCTACCAGTTCTTGACCTGCTGATCATGTCAACTCACTTTCCTGGGAGATAACTATGCATTGGTTCTTTTGCACAGTGCTTTGAGAACTTGGGATGAAAAGAGCTAGAGTACATCACAGCTGAGCCAAATATTAAGATTGTGGGACACTGGTTTAATCTACAAGAGCACTGCTTTTGTGTCATCATGACTGATGATTTACTACTGCGAATTACGAAAATAGATGATTAATTGCCTTGCATTAGCTCCGCATTCTCCAGTGAAATTAGCACTTCAGCCACAGAGTAAAAACATATTTCATCTCTTCCTCAAAAAAGGGAAAACAGTGGCACCTTATCTATTAATCAAGCCTTACATTAATCAGGATAACACACCATAATTGTGATTACAGTTAGAAATCAATTAATGCTCACCTTAAAATAAAGTGTGGAGAGGGAAGCAATTAGGGTAATAGAGCTGGAGCATCAGGAAGACATGAATGTTATTGGCAATTATGAATTGCCTATTGCACTTTTATGCTTCTCTAAAATCTTGCAGAGGTTGATGGGGGTTAAATGACATCTGTCCTGACAAGGCCAGATATGTACATGCACCATATTATGGGCTAAATAGCAGTGATGCCATAAACCAAAGGTGGGGAACATTTTTTTGGTCAGGGGCCGCTGACCCACAGAAAAATCAGTTGGGGACTGCACACAAGTGAGAAGCCAAAAAAAAAAAAATCTCATGGATGTGGCCCTTGACCGATAAGTCCTTAACCCCTAAGACCTGGAGGGCCCCACCTCTGCCATAAACGAAGCCTACTGATGGGCTGCCCTTGGAGCAGGCTAAGAACCAAGCTGTGATTCAGAGCCGCTATCCGGTTCCTTGCATCCCCATTGCTTAGGAGGCCAGAGCACTAGACCAGCATGAGGCCAGTGGCAGATGGCTTCCCCTTGGCATGTTAGGAGAAAGGAGCCAAGGCGTAACCTACTCTTAGACCTGTCTGCCATCTCCACACTCACGTGCATGGGCAGGGACGTGGAGATTCTGCGGTGGCTGCTATCCGCACTCTGGTGCAGGCAGCAAGCGTAAGGATGGGCTACAACCTGGCCCTCTCTGTTTGGCTACAATTCTTATCCATCGCCTACTTTAGTTGGTAGGGATTCTGGCTCCTCCTGACCGTGGAAGCTTCTGTCATTTAAAAGAGTAACTTGAAAATGTCCCATCCAATCAGTATGTAGCAATCACAGCTGCCATACGCAACTGCACCAATGCATCCCCACTGGCCACAGCTGGGCAGTCTGGGTGATATCCCTGGAAAATTGAGCACTGACAGATAAGAACCAGCGATGGTCCTGGATTTAATCAGGAAATTGGAAATTAGTTTATAATCCTTCCCAAGCTCCCCTGTCCTTTCCTAGGAGTCTGAAAGGTTCATACCATGGATGCCATGCACAGGAGGCAGGGGTATCTTACACATGCTTGGGTATCTATCCCCTCTGCAGGGGCAATTTTTCAGTGCCTGGTAGGGCAGATTATGAAGACCTCTTGATCCCCTAATGCATGTCCACACGAGGAAATTATTTATTTCAAAATAATAACTCCCAAAATAATAATTTTGAAATAGCGTGTCCACACTACGGGGAAGCCTTGAAATTAGTCCGAGGTAGGCTCTGTTATTGTGGATGGGCTACCTCAACTTAGAGCCCCACTGGGGAGTAATTAGTTTGAATGACTCTGGGGAGGAGTTATTTCGAAATAGCAGCACCGGAGCGTCCACTCTACCGCTATTTCGAAATAACGATTTCAAAATTAGCGTTATTCCTCCAGGAAAGGCGTTATTTTGAAATAACAGGCTGGTTATTTCAAAATAATAACAGGCTTCGTAGTGTGGATGCTCCACTTGTTATTTCAAAATAACTCCCTAGCGTAGACCAGGACCTAACTGGCAACATTCAACCAACCATAAGTGGATGGGAAAGGCAGCCCACATCTGACAACAAGAGTCTCCCACTACTGCTGAGTCATTAAACCAAGTGTATGGAAGTGAAAAGAATCTTTGCCCCACCCCATTCCCATGCTGCTCAGGAGTGTTTCCATTGGCAGCCCCAGGATTTACAAACCGAATGGGTGTGTGATGAAGAGGAATGAGGGTCATGTGGTTAAGATGCTGGATTGGAATCAGTTTCCAAATCTGCTAGAGACTCCCTGAGTGACTCGGAAATGTATCAAGGCTCTCCTCACGGCAGAGTTTGCTCCAGCTAGCCCAGCCTGAGTGAACGCAGCCGAACCACGAAACAACACTCAGGGCTGCTGTGCTTACACTGGCGCTGCCGTTTCTTGTGTGTGGCTCTAGGACTTCTCCATAGAGAACCATAGGCCTGGAAGGAACCTTGAGAGGTCATCAAGTCCAGTCCCCTGCCATCACAGCAGGACCAAGCACTGTCCCTGACAGGTGTTTGCTTAACCTGCTCTTAAAAATCTCCAATGCTGGAGATTCCACAACTTCCCTAGGCAATTTATTCCCGTGCTTAACCACCCTGAGACAATTTTCCTAATGCCTAACCTAAACCTCCCTTGCTGCAATTTAAGCCCATTGCTTCTTGTTCTATCCTCAGATATTAAGGGGACTAAGCTTTCTCCTTGGAACACCCTTTTAGGCACCTGAAAGCTGCTATCATGTCCCCTCTTTTAGTTTTCTCTTTTCCAGACTAAGCCCCCCCCAATTATTTTAGACCTCCCTTATGGGTCATGTTTTCTAGACATTGCTCTTCTCTGGGATGGCAGTGAGCTGAGCTGCTCCATGGATTCTTTCCCAATGGATTGTGGGAACGAACTTGTCTTGTCTGTCCTTTCCCACCTGGAGAGAACTGCGGGGAGGCACTGGAGGATTAGCAACAGTGGCATTAGCACAGCAAAGCCTGGGGAATATCTAGACTACATTCCTCTTTCGAAAGAGGAATGCAAATGAGGAAAATTGAAAATGCAAATGAAGCGCAGATTTACAAATCTCATGCTTCATTTGCATAATCGCGTCCGATCGCTTTTTCGAAAAAGGTTTTTCGAAAAGAAAGGAAACTAAACGCAGTTCTTTAAAAAAAACACCCCCTTTTCACAAGCACCCTTATTCCTAAAAAAATGAGGGTTACAGGGTTCTCTCGAAAAAGGCTCCCCCCCGAAAAAATGCATCTAGACTGTTTTTTTCCCCGAAAAAGCGATCAGACGCAATTATGCAAATGAAGCATGAGATTTGTAAATCTGCGCTTCATTTGCATTTTCAATTTCCCTCATTTGCATTCCTCTTTCGAAAGAGGAATGTAGTCTAGATGTAGCTGGTTGTGTGAGCAACTGATGAGCGGTGCTAACTCCAGACTCAGCCTATTGCCCCATCTTAGGCCAACTGCCATGAGCTAAAAGTACCACCCCGGTCATGCTAAGGGTTTGTACTTAAACAGGGCTTCAGTTCAGAGCAATGCTCTCGCTCACTGCAAGCTCTACATCTCCCAGGGCCTCAGAGCTCTTTCTGTCAAGTAAGGAAAAGAAACCTTTCTGCCACTCTGCTTATCTTACAAAATCTATGATGCAAGGAGTGTCTCTCACTATACAGTGCAAACCAGCTGGTCTTATGTGAGATCCCGGAACTCTAATGTAATACAAATAATCATCAGCTAATCAGATGCATGGAGTGGAAATTTACACTCCATATATCTGACAAAGTGTGTTTTTGTCCATGAAAATTTATGCCCAAATAAATCTGTTCGTTTTTAAGATGTCACAGGACTCCTATTTGTTATTGTGGATGCAGACCTAATATAGCTACGCCTCCGATACTCATCAGTGACTCCGTATCTTTGTTCCTAGGGCAAAAGCAGGTCTCTCACAACCTTTGAATTCCCCTGCCTTTCCCTAACTCCCTTCTCTCCGTATTACTGAGTGACCTCTTTTTTCTTTTTGTTCATTTCTCTTTTGAAAATGCTTTGGCCCCATTTCCAGCACAAACATTTCCATAATGCCAAGATATAAACACTCTTCAGTTGCGGCGAGATTAGCTTCAACAGCCGTTACAATGAAAAGTTAAATGTGGGGTTTGTCTCTGGAATTAATTCCTTATTTGGCATTTTGGTCAGTGCTGTCACCCGACCTGGTTTCTGCAGCCTGATTAATACTTTCATTGTGCTGGGCTCAGAATTCAGTGGAATCCTTAGGTTTAATGTAAACATTTACAGTAGGATGAAGAAGAGGAGTCAGCCTTGAGTTTGGGGGTCTCAAACCAAGCTGAGGAGACATATATACAAGTTACAAAGCCACTATGAAGTCTGGCACCGTTGGCTTGCTCTGTTCAGAAAAAGCCCCAGCTACTCAGCAGCAAGAAAGGTCATAAATCAGGGTTGAAGTGCACACTGTGGCAGAAATGCTTAAGAGTGGGATGGTCTGATACTGGAATTTTGGGGTTACCACAGATCATGATCAATCATAAAATCATAGAGCTGGAAGAAACCTCAGAAGGTCATCAAGTCCAGCCCCCTGCTCTAGGCAGAACTAATCCCAACTCAATCATCCCAGACAGGGCTTTGTCAAGCCGAGACTTAAATATCTCTAGGGATGGAGACTCCACTACTTCCCTAGGTAAGGGTATGTCTACACTACCCTCCTAGTTCGAACTAGGAGGGTAATGTAGGCATACCGCACTTGCAAATGAAGCCCGGGATTTGAATTTCCCGGGCTTCATTTGCATAAGCGGGGAGCCGCCATTTTTAAAACCCCGCTGGTTCGAACCCCGTGCAGCATGGCTACACGGGGCACGAACTAGGTAGTTCGAACTAGGCTTCCTAGTTCAAACTACGTAGTTCGTGCCCCGTGTAGCCGCGCTGCACGGGGTTCGAAGCAGCAGGGTTTTAAAAATGGCAGCTCCCCGCTTATGCAAATGAAGCCCGGGAAATTCAAATCCCGGGCTTCATTTGCAAGTGCGGTATGCCTACATTACCCTGCTAGTTTGAACTAGCGGGGTAGTGTAGACATACCCTAACCCATCAAGCTGCAGTAACAAGAGGGATTTGCACTTAAGCCTGGAATACCAGGAGGTTTTTCAGTTCAGCACTGACTTACTGGACTCGTTCTTCTAATCAGCGTAGCTCCTCTGAGCTAACTGACTTTCCCCAGCTGATGAGCTGGCCATTTAATTATCTTCTGAGAACCTTCCTTTCCTGTCCTCTCTGGCATGCTGAAAGGTTCAGGAGAAATTCTAGATAGCACAAAGTCTAGAGCCGGAACTTTGTACCACAGAGTATCTGGCAAGAACGCCACGAGATTATTTGGAAAAAACTCAGAGCTGTGTGGATTGCCTGATCATCACAACCTAGGTCTGGAAGGGACTTTGAGAAGATTGTGCTGAGGCAGGACCAAGTAATCTTAGGCCATCCCTGCTGGGTGGTAGTCTAACCTGTCCTTAGAAACCTCCAGCGATGGGGATTCCCCAACCTCCCTTGGAAGTCTACTCCAGAGCTTAACTATGCATAGAAATTTTTTCTGAACATATAAACTCAATCTCCCCTGCCACATACAAGAGAGGGGTGCACTCTTACTGCTCTGGCAACTCCCCGTGACCCATCGGAGGATTAGCTTGCCACATGGTCTGATTCCCTTTCCCGAGGTTCTGGGACCTCTCTCATGCTCCTGGAGCTGCATTGCTTTCCTTTCGTGGCTTAGCCCACCAGCCCAGGTGCAGCAAATCCCCCCATTCTAGGATTTTATTGTAGAACTGTGGAACTGGCAAGGATCTTGAGAGGTCTTCTATTCAGGTTCCCTGCCCTTGTGGCAGGACTAAGTATTAGCCAGATCATCCTTGATAGGTGTTTATCTAATCTTCAAAAATTTCCAAAGATGGAGATTCCACAACCCCCCTAGGCAATTTATTCCTGTGCTTAACCACTTTGACAGGAAGTTTTTCCTAAAGTCCAACCTAAACCTCCCTTGCTGTAATTGAAGACCATTGTTTCTTGTTCTATCAGAGCTAAGGAGAATAAACCCCTTCTCCTCCTTGTAACAACCTTTTAGGTACTTGAAAACTTTTATCATGTTCCCATTTCAGTCTTCTCTTATCCAGCCTAAACAAACCCAGTTCTTTTAATCTCCCCTCATTGTTTTCTAGACCTTCAATAATTTTCATTGTTTTCCCCTGGACATTCTCCATTTTTTCTACATCTTTCCTGAAATGTGGTACCCAGAACTAACCACAATACTCCAGTTGAGGCCTAATCAGAACAGAGCCGAGTGGAAGAATGGCTTCTTGTGTCCTACTTACAACACCCCTTCTAATAAATACATCCCAGAATTATGTTTGCTGTCCGCTCTCCCAGCGTCACACTGTTGACTCTCATTTAGGGTACATCTAAACTCATGGTTCCATCGATGGAGCCATGTAGATTTGTTTGTTGGGCAAAGGGAAATGAAGCCACAATTTAAATAATCGTGGCTTCATTTAAATTTAAATGGCTGCCGCGCTGAGCTGACAAACAGCTGATCAGTCTGGACGCTCCCCTGCCGACATGAAAGCCCTTTATTGACCTCCCCGGTAAACCTCATCCTACGAGGCATAATGGAGAAGTCGATAAAGGGCTTTCAGGTCGGCGCGGGAGCCAGACTGATCAGCTGTTTGTTGGATCAGCACGGCAGCCATTTAAATTCAAATGAAGCCGCAATTATTTAAATCGCGGCTTCATTTCCCATTGCCCAACAAACAAATCTACATGGCTCCGTCGATGGAGCCATGTAGTTTAGACACACTGTTAGTGTCTGATCCACTTGACCTCGGCTCCTTTTCTGCAGTACTTCTAAGCAGCCACTTCCGATTTTGTGTGTGCTGTTGATTGTTTCTCCCAAGTGGATAGGGTTACCAGATGGCTTAAAAAAAAAACTGGACAGACTTGATCTCAGATGGCAGGAGGGCTGGCTGAGGGTGGGGGGGAAACCGGCCGGCGGGAAGCAGGGCTAGTCAAGAGGGGATCGGGGGGAGCAGGGCTGGCTGGAGGAGATTGGGTTGGAGGGGGAGAACCAGCTGGCAGGAAGCTGGACTGGCCAGGAGAGGAGAGGGTTGGGGAGAGCGGGGCTGGCCACGGGAGATCGGGGGGGGGGGAAAGGGCCCGGAGGCAGCTAGCGGGAAGCAGGGCTGGCTGGGACGGGAGTGGGGGGGGGGGAGAACCGTCTGGCGGGAAGCAGGGCAGGTCAGGAGGGGCTTGGAGGGAGCGGGTTGGCTGGGGGGGAGATGATCAGGGGGAGGGCAAGAACTGGGCAGTGGGAAGCAGAGCTGGCTGAGAGGGGGTTGGGTGAAGTGGGACTGGCTGGGGGAGATCGGGGGGAGGTGGAGGGGACTGTCCAGTGGCAAGCAGGGCTGTCCGGGAGGAGGTCGGGGGCGGGGGGGGGGGTGAGGAGAACCAGCCAGCGGGAAGCAGGGCTGGCCGGGAGGGCTCAGGGGGAACGGGTATGGCCAGGGAAGATGTGGGGAGGTGTGGGGGGAAGAACCAGCCGACGGGAAGTAGGGTTGGCCAGGAGCGGGTCGAGGGGAGTGGGAGGAGAGAATCGGCTGGCAGGGAGCGGGGCTGGCCAGGAGGGGGTCGAGGGGAGCGGGAGGAGAGAATCGGCTGGCAGGGAGCGGGGCTGGCCAGGAGGGGGTCGAGGGGAGCGGGAGGAGAGAATCGGCTGGCAGGGAGCGGGGTTGGCCAGGAGCGGGTCGAGGGGAGTGGGAGGAGAGAATCAGCTGGCAGGGAGCGGGGCTGGCCAGGAGGGGGTCGAGGGGAGCGGGAGGAGAGAATCGGCTGGCAGGGAGCGGGGCTGGCCCAGGCGCATGCAGATCCCAGGGTGCTGACCATCCCACACACAGTCCTGGTGAAGCACGGGTGAGTATGTCCAGCATTTTCTCAATTTATTTCCCAGACAGAAACCTCAAATACTGGACTTTACAGTTCAAATCTGGACACCTGGCAACCCTACAAGTGGAGTACTTTATATTTGACCTTATTGTGTTTCATCCTGTTTACTTCATTTCTCCAGTTTGCCTAGATCATTTTGAATTTGAATTTTATGCTCCAAAGCACTTGCAACCTCTCCCTGCTTGGTATCAGCTGCAAACTTCATTAGTGTACTCTCTATGCCATTATGTAAATCACTGATGAAGATATTGAACAGAAACAGACCCAGAACTGTTGATAGACCCTTCCAGCTTGACTCAACCAATAACTACTCTTCGGGAACAGTGTTCCAACCAGTTATTCACCCACCTTATAGTAGCTCTATCTCGATTGAATTTCCCAACCACCCCACAACATTTGACAAGGTCTGGAATTACCATTGTGGCTTTACTAATAGTCCTGGGATACAATGGATACCGTGCATCATGTTGCCTGATATACAACCTGGCCAGAACAAATGCTTTGCAAAGATTATCAACAGTGCTCCAAAAGATCCAGCCCCCAAAACATTGCGGACCAGATCCTCAGGTGATGCACAGCAACACAGATGTATTGAAGTCAGTGAAATAGGGGGCTGTGTTGCAGGTCAAGAAGGCCGTGCACTGGCAGAATTTTGCATGTTGTTGTGGGGTCAGAGAAGGACTTGAATGGCAGGGGTTGTCGTGAAAGGGGGGGAGGGAAATGGAGTGAGCTGGCACTGTTACGTGCGGGGGCCCAGGACTGGAATAGCAGATGAAGCCACTGGTCAGGCATGAGGCACATCATCAAAGCTGCGTGTGGGATTCTCTTTGCTATCTGGCAGGGCTCCCTGCATTGTTGCTCTGGGATTTATTTGCAGCAGCGACTTCCTTTATTCCTTCTCCATCATCGCCAGTCAAATCCTCCCCGTCTCTGTCCACCAGCAAGAGCCAAGCCATTGTGTGGTGCGAGCTGTGCATGAAAGATAAGGTCATTTAGAAAAAATGAAAACCCACCCCAAAGCAAAACCAGATTTTGTTTATATGTATAAAGCATGTAAAGACGTGGGGGTAGTGAGAGCAACACTTTAAAG
Source organism: Pelodiscus sinensis (assembly GCF_049634645.1). Classification (NCBI taxonomy): domain Eukaryota; kingdom Metazoa; phylum Chordata; order Testudines; family Trionychidae; genus Pelodiscus; species Pelodiscus sinensis. The sequence goes on from NC_134736.1 coordinate 7,402,386, forward strand.
GCGAGAGAAAGCAATTAACATTTGGCAAGCGAGGAGGGCTATGCAGTTATCATGGCAACGCCTGGATTTGCAGAGGTTGTCTGAGAGCATCAGCTTCTCCGGAGATCTGTCCTACTTGTACGTGAGTAGCAAATAAGGGAAGCCCAGTTTGAATGGGCTTTAAAATGAAACGCTTGAACAGTGAGATGAGAGAAGATCCCCAGGCTGGCTTAGGTGCTGAGGCTTGGCCTGGCCTCATGGCCATATTTGGATTTGTGGCCTCTCCAGAGAAAGCCCATTTCTCTACAGCACTGGGCTAGCTATGGTCTTTTGTTTTATACTGTTAGCTCCTTGGAGCACAGATCAGATTTTTGTTCTGTGTTTGTACAGCACTTAGTGCAATGAGTCCTGGTTCACACCTGAGGCTGTAGATGCTACGGTAGTACATATAGTAATACAGCTAGGAGAGGTAAGTTAATTCAGATAGGAAGTGTAGCTCAGTTTTGCTACCTGGAAATATTTAGGCTGCTAAAGCCCGACTGTGGAGCCAAAGGTGGAATATATGATGATAAGGACCTTCGAAGGGAGTAGTTGAGATCATGCAGCATCAGGAGCAATTAATCTCCCCTGTGTCATGAATATCATCAGAGCTTCTGAGCTCATGGCTCAGCGAATTCTCTTGCTTGCTGATCGTTCTCCTCCAGGGACTGATTTTATAGGGGTTAACAGAACTGTGCGTGGTGAGGACAAAATTCTAAATCAAGGGAACCTGCTAAAACAGAAGCTGGAATGTCATGGTAAGAGGATTGTAGGGAGTAGGAGCATGTTCAAAAACCCCTTGCAGGAAGCACCAGGCTTTTCTTGCTCCTCAGTTTGTCAAATGGAACTTGGCATCCTGCCGTATTGTTGTGAGAAACACGTTCATCTTGACATGAATACAGTAAATGAAGTGAAAACTGGCTGAAATAGCTTCATCGAGGAGAGGCACAATCTTGTCATGGAAATGAGTCAAAGCAGCACCTCTCTCGGAGGAGCCAGAGCCCACAAACACAATAGCTAGTGAACTCACCTCTCAGCTCTGGTATTTAAGTTTAGCTCACCCTCTGACCAAAAGTGACTGCAAATCAATTAGATCTGATGGGTCTTACTTTAAGTGCATCAGCAGGGCACATGGTAATGTCTTGCTATTAAAAAAATCCCCAGCATGTTTGACCTTGGATGTAATAAAAGGCCCGCATCAGCGCATCAAGACTTGCTCTCTGTGGGCCGAAGAATAGTCGCGGTGTGCAATACCCACAGCTTATGTAGTGCAGACAAAGAAAATATTTTTCTGTTAATGGATACGGGAGTTGGAGGAGACAGCCTTCCAGAAGCCCTTTGAAAGAGCAGCTGGTTTGCTTCTTTTCCAACATGGTCACTTACTCTATCGACTCTTTGGAGAGAGAAACTCCTGTTCCAACATCTCTCCTTCCCATGGAGAATGCCTCTGAGTAGCACCCACGCAAAGTCCACTCCATCTTAGGGAGGCGATCAGTGTTCAAAATGCCAACAGCCAAGAGGTTAGGAGATCCAAAGAATAAGAATAAACCCTGGAAAGTAAGAGCAGCAATGCTAAGGTTTCTGCTCTCAAGCTTCTACAACACTGGAGCCAATTGAGGAGAGTTCATATAGTTCATTCTCCAGGAGTCCCGGGCAGCAATGCTGCTGACAGCATAGTCCCGTGGTCCAGTCTAGCTGTCAATCTCTCAAGCAAAAAGGTTCCAACTCCTCCCCTGAGAAAATTCTTCCACAGTCTGATAGATGTTACTGACCAACATATTCTCCTGCTGCTCAGGTTAGGGCCAGATGGTGCAACCCGTATTGATCTCATGAGGCTATGTCTAGACTACGTAGAATTTTCGAAAGAGGATATGCAAATTTAGCAGGAATTTGCATATTTTCTTCCGATCTCACTTTCGAAAGAGGATCTTTCGAAAGTGAAAATAGTCTGGTCGCGTTTTGTTCAGAACTGCTCCCCCTTTTCGAAAAAGCTGCTCTTCCTTAAAAAAGGAGGCTTACGTGTTTTTTTCGAAAAAGTTTTTTTTTCCCCGGAAAAATCCGCATCCGGACTACTTTCACTTTCGAAAGATCCTCTTTCAAAAATGAGATCGGAAGAAGATATGCAAATTCCTGAGGAATTTGCATATCCTCTTTTGGAAAAAAATCCACGTCGTTTAGACGTGAAAACTGACAAGTCCTCTCCTTGGCATCAGTGGAACTTCTTATGAGAGCAAGTGTTTACCCATATGACTAAAAGCAGCACAGTCTCCCCACACACATAAATATTCACCAATATAGAGGATGGCCTTCCCACAGAGCAAATGGGACACCCTCAGCCAACTCACCCAAAAATGCCTCCCCACCCATTGCTGGAGCCCTGCCCACCACCCTCCCCCCAAGACAGCTGTTTGGAAGCCCGAGTGGATCCCACTCACTGGAATACTGCTCCACCCCCAGCCCCCCCTCAGGGGGGAGGGCTGGTATCTCCCCTCCCTTCCCCTCAGCGCCATCCTTCACTTTTTGAGGGAAGTGAAAATTTGTCCCTTTTTCTCTTGCTAGCTGGTCAAGTCTGCAAGAGCAAATGGGACAACTGTCTCCTTTTGGAAAAAGAATAAGAACAGCTGGGTCAGGTCTTTACAAAAGGGCCTGTCTGGCCCAAGTGGCATGTATCACCACCCGACCAGTATATAACCTGCACATGAATCCAGTCCAACCATTTTTCCTTAGCTTCATTTCATCCCATTAACTGTATTTCCATCTCCAACCAACTTAAGCTCTCTGGCTGCTGAGCGCATTTGCTATTCTCCTCCCAATTCTTTGTATTTTCTGGTCCTGAAGTAGTCAGGACAGGCCCTGGATTTGCTCTCCTTTTCCCTCGAGCCTCTAAGGTCACAACCAGTACCTCATGGCAGCTGGTGGATGTCATTCAGGCAGGGTGAAATGAAGAGAAATGCTTTTTCCTTCAGGGCATCTCTGACTCTCCTCCTTCAGCCAAACGGGCCAGTTGTGGCTGATTCTCTATGTCTACATGCTGTTTGGAAGAGTTTACTCATTTATGGACCAGACAATTGTTTTAGATTCCCCGGTTGTGACAAATTGCTGCCTGTTAGTATCACTCTGATGGAATAAGCGAAGTCTCAAACAGTGAAAAGCTTGTATTACTTTTTAATAAGATTTCTTTAATGGAAAAACTTTTGTTGTGGCTCCATCAGTCTACTGTTACTGACATATCCATCCTCTCTACTTCTGTGAACACTAACATTGAACAAACCCCCACAAGAAGGTTGGAGTTTTATGCATTTTTAATTTAATGAAATTCAGCTTGAAATTGTGGAAAAACAATATTTGGTCTGGAAGAGCTGAGCCCTTGGAAATCCCTCAATACCTCAGAGCAGCAGGAAAGCTGAAAAACTATTTCTGCTCCTTCTTCAGAAATCTACAGAGGTTTCCTTACTGGGTTTATCATTGCATGGCTGCCTCCAATTCCAAAGAGTCTTTCTACATGTTAATTGTATTTTCTCAAGTCCCAAGCTGTCGGAACACCCTTCTATGAGGCAGGGATCACGGAGAATCCAAATTTTATTCTGGAGCTAGGTTTGAATTGGAGGTACACGGACCCGTGAAAACCGGAATGGGATCGCCTGTGGCATCTATTCTATAAGGGTCTGTCGCTGTAGTAGCCACTCCTGTGAGTATTTAGGCTCACAAAACAAAATGGCTCTGAGATGACAGGATTAATTAGAGGTGAGTGTTTCAGCCACTGAGCTGAAAAAAAAATCAATTGTTCAAGCTTAAAACTTGTTTCATTTAATTTAAAGTAACTTATTTTATTTCATTTCACCAGAGTGTTATTTTGAATACCCATCTAGCTACATTTTCTAAATGAAATGTTGAAATATTACACTTCAAAAATGTCAAATTATTTTCCAGTGATTATATCACGTCACAATGATGGCCTGACTTGAAATCCAGGCTAAGTGCTCTTCCTACCTCAGGATGGTAAAGTGAGTTTGTCCTATTGAACCCTGTGATTACCACACATCTGCTATGTACAATCTGCCACTGTTTGGTGACTTTTTCCCAGGAAGTTCTGATCAGTCTATTTCCCCTGGTTAGAATTAATTTCATTCCTATCGGGTGAAGAGCTTACATCAAGAGAAACCAAAGGCAGGTACATGAAGAGGAGAGTGGCAAACAATGTTTGGGGAAAAACAGAGCCAAGATAAAGGAAGAAAAAAAAATTGAGAGCAAGATGAGATTTCTAAAGGAGCTATATTCTGTTTGTGATAGAATGCAATGGAGATATAAAGATTACGCTTGTTATACAAAGCTACTGGCCCATCCCGAAGAGAAGGAAGGAGGTAGAATGAATGCCACTGTGTAAATGTTCTAAAAGCTCACACAGCCACAAACCACGTGGAGTGCGGAGGAAATGCTCGCCTGTGGAAAAAAAAACCCTATCAAAATAACCTGGAAAAACTCATTACGCCTCATCTAATCCACTCCTTTGCTGTCCAATGGGAAGTTTTTTCCCCAGCCGAACATTCTGTAGAACTCTGCTGTAGTTTTAAAAACCCGAGTAATATGGAAATAAATAAATAAATAATGAAAACAAGAAAAGAATAATAACAAGAAAACAAGATATGTGAGCTCCAAGACTGAGGGAAATTCATGTATATTAAAGATTGCTTTCAGAGGTGTGTCAGTTCTTTATTATTCCCATTGCTAATATGACTACACAGCTACATAGACATTGCTTTATGGAGTCTGCATAACATCCGTAGAGCATCTACATAATGGAAAGCTGGATAAAAGATTTGTGCCATAGCAAGGGGAAAGCAGATCCTTGCCAGGTCTCTGACCCAAACTTTGGAAGATCCAAAGTAGAAAAATCATTTCCAGAACTTCCAATGACTGCTGAAGCTGGGATTTGGGAATTTAACAATTGGCATTAAGTCAATGTAAAAAAGTGACTTAATTATACCATCAATTATACAATGGAGGTTCAGAGACAAAGCTAGTGAGCTGCACAGGTCTCTGGGAAGAGGTGCAAATCAGGAGTTTTAAAATGAGAAAATTACAGGAGTAAGAGATAATGGGGGGCAAAGGAGGTACCTGTTCGGGTGGGTAAGCCTACCAATCTGTTGGCCAGTTAGGCATTTGGAAGTTCCCTCAGAACCACCACCAACCAAAAAAAAAAAAAGTTTTTAAAATCGTGAAAATGATCCAGCTGCAGCCCTAACTCCAGAGACTATGTAAGAAAATCCATTCAAGTCAGTGAGAAAAGCATGGGCTAAAGATGCACTTGGACAATTAGAGATGTGAGGTCACCTCATGAACTTCAGCTACGAAGGAACCAGCAGTTGGCACGCCAGTCCCAGCTACATGGGCACCCAAAGAAGTCTCCAATTACTTGGTCCTTACCAAGTCTCACTAAATTGCCTTGTGCTCTCACTCAGAAACCACCAGAGAGGGAGATCAAACTGCCACCTTAATCACTTGTTTCCAGCATGAGTGGTGGGCAAGGCAGCTGGAAGCTGGGTGCTTGTTTGCACTGGAATGGAAAATGCATGTCTTACTGCAAAATGGTCTGACAATTTCGATGGTAACTCCCGGAATAAAGCAATTGCAGCTATAAACACATTCTCACAGCACTGAGAATTCACTTGCAGGAAGAAATAGGACCCAGCTTGTTGCTTTAGATTTCAGTTTAAATGGGGCTACAGGCCACTTGCTGGCCACACTAATACTCAACTGGCAGCCGTCAGTGGTGTGGTGTCCTGACAGGTGGCTTGCGCTGTCCCGGGATAACTGTTGAACTGTGTGTGTGCGCGCTCCCCCTCTACGTTGTGCTGGTGCTGCTCAGGTAGCCAGTACAGCAGACTCCGAAAGATCCCCCCCAAAGACCACATCATCAGGTTTGTTGTTAAATGAAACATGGGCTCCAGCTCCCCAGATCAGGTATCTACAGTTCAGCTCGTACTAATGTGCCCACTGACAATGGACTCTGCTCAGTCAGTGGAATTTTCTATTGCCCTCCAAGCAGCCCCTTCAACTCCAAAAAAAAATTACACATCACTCCTGACCTATCAGGTTGCCACCCTTTGATGTTACCTAGAAACCACACATTATCTTGCACCCGGTGATTCGATCAAAACATCTCTATCCATCATGCTGTGATTTTAGCCTTTGTCCTGAACCCAGGCTGGTATGTCCCTGTTACTTGTGGCGAGTGTGTTGGTACCAAGATGTTTAACGAGGTGTCGTTACCATCCCTATGGAATGTGCTTCTAGCCTGTGCCTATTACCAGTTTGTGTTTTACACTATCAGCCCATGTTCTGTGAGCAGGCCTTGCCTCTTGCTCACAGTTTAATTGTGTTTTAGATTAACAAAGTCTTGACAATTGTTGGCCAGACCTCAGGTCTCATATTGGGCCTGTGATACTAAAAATATTTCTGCAATTACAGTACCTTTAGCATGAATGTCTTTGTAATGCTCAGAGGAATAGATGCATTGCTGCTAGAAAGCACTGTCCCCTCAGGGAACAACCGAGTTCATTAATTGTGGGTGGGACCAGCTGGTTGTTCATCTTGAAATGCAAAAGGAAATCAGTGTGCCAATTCAATCATTTCCCCCTCCATTGAGACAATCACTTTGTTTACTGCTAGTTGAGTTGCATGCACCAGCTTCTATTTCAGAAGACAATGTGTTAGATCCTTCAGCTGGTGTTGCTCTTTTGACTTCAGAGCCATGCTGATTTATATCATCTGAGGATCTGCCCTGAGGACTGAACTGCTCAAAGGGACATTTATTTTAATAGTCACTGTTGGTACTGGGGTATGGATCAGAACACTGATTTCACGCAGTGCAGATGGAACACACAAGAGAAAATGGTCACTTGTCTAGTCAGTAAATCGAAATTAAAACTCCACTTCCTTTTGAAACAGTGACCTGTTTGCAAAAATCTACCTGGCCCCATCAGACTGTGTTCATGCAGAGGCCTACCTGTATCTGGGACGAGTGAAGGCGGAGTTTCGATAAGCTGGTTTGCTGCCAGGGCAGAAAGTAAAAGCTGTGGAAATTGCAATCTGAAAGTCAAACATGGCAGGTTATGCATGGTGCGTGCTGGAAGGAGCAGGGCTCCACAGCATCTGCTAATCTGGCTTACCTGGCATGTGTCAGAGAGCCTGGGGCTGTGCATCTGCTGGGATTCGACAGGGAGGGAAGAGGCTGTAAACCATCTCTGGGGAATGGGTTGAATGACATGTGACTGGAGGGTCTGTCTTCAGCGGCACTTAAGGGACAAGGAAGCTCCTGCTTTGACAGAGCTGAACGATAAAAGCCAGAACCAAGAATCCCACCAGGAATTAGTCCCTACTCATTTCAGTGGTAAACCAAAGGGATGTAATTATTGTCTATTAGGCACTCACTGCCTCAGCCCTATGAAAGGCACTCACTGTCCCTTAGCCCTATGAAAAATTCAGATACACTCCCTGCTCCAAGGAGCTTATGATTTAAATAGACACAGAAGCCAGTATTCACCTATTTTTGATGGAAGTCAGGTGCAGGAGGAGCCAGTAAATTTGCATCAGGGTTCTTGGGGTGAGGATTGCCGGATGGTGTCAACAAAAATACCGGACACACTTGACATTACATCACAATTTACATTAGAAAATACCAGACATTTCTAGTTTCTCAATTTGTTTCCTGAACAGAAAGCTCCAATACTGGACTGTTGGGTTCAAAACCAGACACCTGGCAACCCTGCTTGGGGTTTGCTGGAGAAGTGAGGATTAAGCTGGAGACTTGGCACAGAGAGAGGGCTCCCTGCAAGGAGATAGCCTTAAAGCAGTGGTCACCAACCAGTAGATCAGGATCGACTGGTAGATCTTGGAGCCTCTGACAGGTGATCCTGACTGGTTTGGCCAAGAGGCTGTCAAGTGCCAGCACTTCAGCTGCCTCTCCCTGCACTGCTGTGCATCTCCTACCCTCTGTCTTGGAGCTGTCCCCTCAGGAGCCTCCTGCTTGCTGGGCAGGGGAGGGAGAGGAGGGTGCTGATGTCAGGGTGCCCCTCCCCACTCTGTATCCTATCTCCACAGAGCAGAAGGGGACACAACAGGGCTTGGGATGCAGTTTGCTGGCTGCTTTTGGGAGTGGTGCAGGGCCAGGGCCGGGGTGAGCCTGCCTCCGCTCTACTGCATCACCACCCAGGAGCCACCTGAGGTTAGCCCCAGCCTGGTGAAAGTGAAGGAGGATGGGGGAGGGAGGATGGAGTGCGCAGGGACGGGGCAGGGGGGACTCAGAGAAGGGGCACAAAGAAGGCAGGGCAAGGATATTTGGGTGTGAGGTAGATCTTCGATTGCACTTAAATTCCAAAAGTGATCTCGTGCTTAAAAAGGTTGGAGACCACTGCCTTAAAGGCATCTCCAAAAGCCAGAGGCATCCAAAGGAAAAGAGCAGGCATTAGTAAGACAGGCATTGGTAGGAGAGCAAAGCAGACAAAGTGAAAACAAAGCAGATGCCGCCCGGTGCCCCTCTCTGCGGCAGGGTGAACTGGGGCTTTGTAATAGCAACAGGTACTTGTGGAGCATAATGCACAAAGCAGCAAGATGTGATCAGGAATTAGTGTGGCCCTGATAGCCTAGGGATGTGCAACATCTACAAGCAACAGCACATTTCTACTCAGGGCAAAGCTGCTTCTGAATATCCGGCAGAGCCCAGGGAGGAGTCCAGGAGGGTGCAGAAACAGAAGGGAATAAAGGGCCTTTAGTCACACTTTCTAGAGTAATGTAATTACATTGCAATTACAGTGGGATCACATCATGCTTTATGCTTTTTATTATGCAATTACCGCTAACCAGGAAGTGAATTACAGGAGTGATTTCCTTATTACCCAGCAGCACGTGAAAATCTTGGTGAGCATCTGCATTAATAGAGCCATCAAATTAAGCACTCTCCGTTTAAGGTCAGAAGCTGCCCCCATATCCAGACTGACCTTCTGCGTACTGCAAGCCGCTGACACCACTGGCACACTAAACCCAACACGAGACCGAAGTATCACAGCCCATGGGAGAATATACTAAGAGGGCCACAAGCAGAGATCAGGAGGGGCCAAGGTGCACACCAGTGCCTGACACCCACACAAGGGCAGGGAAGCCACAATGTGGAGAGAGCCAGATAATCCCGGCAAGTGACCTGCTCCCACACGGAGCAGAAGAAGCTGAAAACTCCCCCAATCTGACCTGGGGGCAAATTCCTTTCTGACCTCCCCTCTGGTGATCTGTTAGACCCTGCGTGCGAGCGAGAACCATCCAGTCAAGCCCCTGAGAGAGATGGAATATCCATTCAGACTGGGCTGCTGCAGATGGAAAGAGCTTCCTTTAGAAGCATGTCTGATTGCTTTGAGGTGGGCAAGACAGCCTCCCAGGGGCCCCCAATTTGGAAACGTTTTTAATTAAAACAAGTTATTTTTAGGTGCCATAAAAAAAAATCCAAAGGCCTAAATGCAATCATTCTAGCTGTTTACATAGTTCCCTGATAGCTTGTTCCATTGGTCTTCACAGCTGTGACTTGTTACAATTGTTGCACCAAAGGCAAGGAGATAAGTGTGTATTTTAATAAAAATGTTTCCAAGGAGAATGTGGGTCCTTGTGCTCTATCTAAATAAACTCTTGCATTATGTTGCTGCCAAGGCAGAAAGATCGTATCACACAGCACAGTCATTCACAGCCTCTTCCCCTGCAAGGAATGAACAGAAAGGATACAAAGCATTAGGCGCAAACAGTTTGCCGTCATGAAGAGGCACGAAGCAAACAGGGTTTTCAAAAGCCAACGTGCAAGTTTCTGCAGGGTGTGTTGTCCAGCTGTCAGAGCACCATTCCCGTCTCTGAGCCAAAGGAGATTGAGTTCAAGGTTCACCTCCCCCAGAAGAAAAGTGCCAAAACAGAAAATTGAAGTGAGGCCAGAAAAGGTTTCACTTTTCTACAAACCTTGAAAAACATTTGGAAAACTGATGAGGGGGGTGTGCGTATTTCAGGGGTGGGGAACCTTTTTTGTGTCAGGGACAGCTGACCCACAGAAAAATCAGTCAGGGACCACACACAAGTGAGAAGCAACCCCCCGCACACACATATCTTCCCCGCACATCAGAGCTTGGGGGGAGGGCAGGCTAGTAGATTTTGTGTGCTCCACCCTTGTGGGTGGGCAGTGGGGGCTCTGGAGGGCCAGCACAGGCTCCCCAATGCTGAGGATAGGCTTGACAGATACTTAAAAAAAAAAACATGGCGGGAAAAAATTGGTTGAGCAAAAAGAAAGAAGCACGGCACCTTTAAATTCCCCCGCTCCCTGCTCCCCCCACCCCCACCAAATGCCTGGCAACCCTACCTGAGGAAGGAGGCCTGATTCTCAGGGGCACATCCAGCCCCCTGGGCCTTAAGCTCCTCACCCCTGATTTAGACAGACATGTGCAACTCTGTCTGAATCTGTGCACATTCTGTCTGAATCTGTGCATGCATAGCTGCAGGAGAATATGCAAGTTTGGATGGATGTCTCCATGTAGGATGTACCCCCCCCCCCCCCCACACACACACACAGTGGCTTGGTTTTTTTATGCCAGGGGAATGGTGTTCATCTATTCCCACCCTCATGACAGGGGAGTTCCTGGATTAGTTACACTTCATGTCAATCAGCCAACAGCTTCCATCAACTAATGGCAGTTCATGGTGTGAATAATCCAGCCCTTGGCAGGCAACCATCTCCTGGCAGACTTGCATTCCCTCCGCAGCTCATTGCTGGTTGTTTAAGAGGTTGGGGGGACACAGTCAGTGGCTCCATGCAGAAAACACCCAGTGAGCAATAATGTGTTTCATAAATAAAGGGGCTATGTCTAGACTGGCATGATTTTCCACAAATGCTTTTAACGGAAAAGTTTTCCGTTAAAAGCATTTGCGGAAAAGAGCGTCTAGATTGGCACGGACACTTTTCCACAAAAGCACTTTTTGCGGAAAAGCGTCCGTGCCAATCTAGACACGCTTTTGCGCAAAAAAGCCCCGATCGCCATTTTAGCCATCGGGCCTTTTTTGCGCAAACAGTACTGTGCTGTCTACACTGGCTCTCTTGCACGGGAGCAGCATAGTATTTCCGCAAGAAGCACTGATTTCTTACAGTAGGAAGTCAATGTTCTTGCAGAAATTCAAGCAGCCAGCGTAGAGAGCTGGCAAGTTTTTCCGCAAAAGCAGCTGATTTTGCGGAAAAACTTGCCAGTCTAGACCCAGCCAGGGAATCTAATCTCATCCTTCAAGGAGGATCCTGGAAAGAGTGAAGGCACCTTTGCAACGTGGTGACTTCTGGTCGGCAGAGTAACAGCCTCCTTGGAGTCACGAGTAGAGCTCTGCGCCGATACAAAATTAGTCTCTGCATCTGCAAAAATGAGCCGCGGATCTCCAGATCTCCAGATGTGCATAGCTGCGGATTCACAGGGTTCTCGTTAAGAGGTCAGTCTTTCAACACAGAGCACTGGGGGGCATTAATTGCCAGAGAGCGTCTTGCACAGCCAGAGCTAAGCCACCTAGCCGTAAGGTGAGATCAATGGATCCTTTGTAGTTCTGTTGCGGGAGAACCGTCCCCTCCGAGAAACCAGATGCTAAAATTAACTGCTCCAATGCTTGGCACCAGGGTGCCATGTCTATCCCACTGGATGGGACACAGCTGTGACTTGAGTCTGGAGTAGGATCTCGGAGTTTGAAATTAAGTGGGTTGTGTTGAAGTGGGGATTTTATTCACCTGTTACGGCTCATATGAGTTATACGGTCCTATAGTAAACCTTTGTGTGCCTCAGTTTCCCTGGGTATTGTACTAATAGTGATGGAAATTTCAGTGTGACAGCCTCCTACGATAGCCCTTCGTAGCCGGAACCCAGGAGGGGGTGTGACTGGGTGATACTTTTTGCCCAAGATGAAGGACAAAGGCTGGAGGAATAGCCCTGACTGGGAAAAAGGGGAGTGGGGCTGGGTCCAGGCAGCTGGGAGTCAGTCTTGGCTGACTGTGGAGGCAGGGGAAGGCCCCCCCACAAAGATGGATAGTACTGGCTGTTTCCGGGCTGACAAGTCTGTTCTACACTGTATCCCTGTCGATTAATAAACCTTCTGTTTTACCTGCTAGCTGAGTCTCTCATCTGATTGCAGATAGAGGTGCAGGACCAGATAGCTCCCCCATCCTTCAGTGACAGACTGTCCCCACTGCTGCCCTAAAATACAATACCCTTGGACACCCTTGCTAGGCTCAGCAATTCACCTACACCTGCCTCAGTGTCATTCTGCTAAACGCAGCCCGAGCATCGGGTGGAGAAGAAATTTTTTTTTCTTTTTATTACAAGCGGATTTTTTTAAAAATGGCTTGGAAAATAGAGGGGAAGAATTAGCTACTGAATGCTAAAAATAACTGAGCTGAGGAAAGCTCCCTAATATTTGCCATACGAGCTGCTGTCAGCCAAAGCAACAGACTCCATGCGGCTTCTAAAGAAACGAGGACCCCAAAGTAACATAGAAAACTGCGAAGATCACACTCCCGCAACTGCCATCTGATGTCAGCAGGAGCAGCTTACAACAGGAGTCTCAATCTCCCAGCTGGTAGGCCAGGAGTTTAAGACCCCTGGCTTAGAAGTTTCTCCCATTGAGACTGGAATTCTCTTAACCTCTCAAACACCTGCCATGGGGAACAGATTTTCAACAGACCTCAGCTCCCCTTTCCAGTCCTTACCCCCATGAATAGGCCAGCTTTTCACAAGTGAGATATTGCAAATTTGACCATACATGAATATCACAATTGGGGCTGCTGGATGCTAAGTGCTTCTGAAAATCTGTCCCGATTATGGGGTGTGAAGACTTGGAAAAGTGCAACTATTTTGAAAATCTGGTTCTACACGTGTCTAACCAGAGATCACATATGCCCTCAATGTGTCCAGTTAGAATATGCTTACTACTTTCAAGGCTCTGTAGAGCCGTTAAATACATTTATAAATATGCACAATGTGTTAAATACAGGACAGGAAAAAAATGCTGCATCCAAATAAAATCAGCATGGAAGCAGCCTACACCTGGCGTATTGATGAAGGCAGTTTTCTTTCAAAGTGATGCTGGAGCTCCGAGATCAGCATTCTTGTAGAGTATCCACCAAGGACGCCCAAATGTTAATTAGCACATGCAACGGCATCATTACTAGGTTAGCCCCAGAACCGCACACATCATGGTTCTAGCTGGCTGCCCATTAGAGGCAATAATTGAGTGAATCGACTCGTCATGAGAATGTTATGCTATCAGGTAATGGAGGATGCAAATGGCATCTTAGTGATGGCCATCTGGAGACAGGGAATGAGGGCAGAATTGATACAGCACATGGGAGGGAAGGAGAGGCCAGAGCGGACTATTCACATTGGCACTTGCCCACTTGCAGAGCCTCCCCCAACATACAAACTTTTGATCAATTCCTAACAATTCCATCCATTCGTTTGCACCTTGGTCCAAGCTGGCTGAGCCGTGAGCTACGGTTGTCCAAGTAAGGCTCAGGCTGGCTGCAAAAACTTCTTTCTGGACCTCTCTGTACAATAGGAGCAATGCTGACCTGTTGCTGCCCCATGGGGCTGTCTTCTTCTTTCGAATGTCGTGTTCCACACTGTATTTCTTTGTCAAAGTTGGACGTCCAAACTCTCCAGCCAGCAAACAGCGTCATTGGATAGATTGTGGATATCCTCCAATAAATCAGTGAATCTGCGTGCTGGGCATTCCGCAACAATGTGGTGCATAGTTTGCAGACGGTCACAATCACAAAGTGGAGATGGCAACAAATTCCACTTACGCAGTAGATAACCGCACCTGCCCTGACCGGTCGTAAGCCGGTTTAGAACACACCACAGCCTCCAAGGAAGATCGAAACCTTTCTGTTCAGTGGTGGGATCCGACACAAGATGTTTGTTTGGGACGTCTACTTGCTGCCAGTCAGCTCACCATACGCCGTAACATTGGCCATAACTTCCTCTGCTCACTGCCAGGGGGGCTTGCAGGATTTTAGATGCAATGTTGGAGGCTGATCGAGGTATTTCTGGATGGGAAGAGGTTGGCTGCTGTGGTTGATACTTTGGCATAGTTTGCATTCCTGCTCCCATCGACGGATGCTTGATGGGGAGACAGAATGGAGTAGAACTACTGTAGAATGGTTACCACCGCTGGCAAACATCGCCCCATCAAGCATCCATCGATGGGAGCATGGGCTTGTGAAGGGTGGGTAATGTTTGCAAAGTGCTACACCTTTCAGCAAAGCAGCTGGTGCCGGCTCTTGCTGGTGAAAGAATACCGGGCTTGCTGGACCCCTAACCCCGCCTGACTATGATTATGTGTTATGGATATTGGCAGTGCCCCGGTGAGCTTCTCTACCTCACTCCAGCCTCTGCCCTAGAGCAGCATAAAGACACCCCTAAGGGCTCCATATTTAACAGGGACCAAAGACAACAGGCAGCCTCTGGAATAGCAGCTTTGCAGAGGGGAGGGGGCAGCAGTGTACAGGCTGCAGCACAAACTTCTGCAGAGATTTGGAACAGTGCTGCTGTCTCTCAGGAGCCAGGGAAAGATGCTGTAAGTTCAGCAGCCCTCCCTCCTGCTGGGAGCCCCAGGATAGTGTATGGTCAGGCCCCCTACACCAGTGGTCCCCAATACGGTGCCCGTGGGCACCATGGCGCCTGCTGAGACATTTATGCACGCCCACCAAGTGACCAGGGCCAGCCTGAGCCATTCTTACACCCTGGGCGCCTGGCCCAACCCCCAGTCACCCAGCAGCCCCAAAAGGTTGAGGACCACTGCCCTATACTTTACGGTGGGGCCAAAATGAGGGGTTCAGAGCGTGGGAAGAGGCTGCCAGGAGCATGGTGGGGCTGGTGGGTCTGGACAGGAGGTAGTGCCAGAACAGACTGCGGATGAAGCCTGCAAGGGAGGGGGCAGGGCATTGGAGCTTACCGGGTGCAGCTCCTGTTTGGCTAAGGGAACAGGTGATTCTGCACCAACCTGCACCACCCCTTTTCCCTCCTATTGGCTGCTATCCCCTTAGCCCAGGGCTGGGGCTGCAGCCCTTGAAGCCTTTTTCATAATCCAGCCCTGTCCCCCCTCCCCACTAAAACGTGCTTGGGAGTCTTGGCCTCTCGAGGCAGCCCAGAAGCTGAGAGACAAAGGTGGCTCGGAAGCACCCAACATGCTTTCTCCCTAACCGCACCTTTAGAGACTGACTCAGCACAAGGGACCAGAATCAGATCTGAAGTGGTCCAGACAGCAGCCATCTTTCCATTAGCCCAGTGTCCCCCCGGCGGAACTTAAATGCTCATTTCCTCCAATACCGAAGAGTCGTGTTCAGCACAGACCTCATCCCCTCCATGCCCCAGAACTGAGGCTGCTCTGCAAGAAAGAGGAAACCTTTCCTACATTCCTGCTTTTCATACACTGAGCATCTGCGAGAGAGTCTCGCCCTTTTAAAAAGGCATATCCTTTCAACAGGGGCAGCCAATAGCTCAGCACCCCCCCCCCCCCCCCCCCGTGGGATGCACATCAACCAGCGTTAAACAATCACATTATGGAAGCTCAGTGTAAAAATTACTGCCGCTTTCAAGCCATCATGACCCAGGAGGCATCACAATTTGGCAGACGGCCAAACTTCTACTTAACATAGAAGTGTTGAAAAAGGTGCCTAAATGACAGCTCTATATCATAGATATATAAATATGAGCAAGTGTGTATCTATCTCTCACAAACAGTTTCTTCCCCCACCCCCACCCCAAAGTCAAACTCAGCACTGCTGAGAGTATTTCAGCCCTATTGTTATAGTCAATTTCTAGCTGTTTTGGAATGGGGGCAAAAAATGAATCACAACAAAATGAATCCGGACAATTATTAGGTGTCTGTCATCTAAGAATACATGGAGGCGACTAAGTTATTTGAATAGTCCTCATGATAAGTCCCTTCTCCAGACCACACAGTGGATGTGGAAAGAGGTGGGAGATCGAAGACACTTAAATCAGAATTAAAATGTGTTTTCTCGACTGGAGAGTGAGGGGCTAACACAATTAAAACCCAAAATATAGTGTGAATAGTACAGTGTGCATGACACCTTCTGATTTTTTGCTAGTGCTCCTCTTGCCTTACCTACAGAACCCTATTCTACTCCCGACTTCCCACTCTACCATAAAAGTCACTCCTACTTCATAGCACCTCCCTGTGGTTGGAGTGCCAAGAAATTCTGCTGAAATACACAACTCCCTACTGGCAGCAACACCTGCCATTTCTGTCCTTACAGGCTGCTGCTGTAAGGACAGAAACTGGCAAATGGCTGAACTCCCTCTGTTTTTATGGTATGCACTGAAGGAATCTGGCATGAAAACCCGAAGAAAAACTCCTCCCCCCCCCAAAAAAAATATGGATACCTTTAAACTTCACAAATTCCTTCCCCCTGCAGATAGGATTAAGGTGCATCCAAATAGCAAAGCTATATTAAAAGATCAGAATTTATAATCTTCAAGACAATGAGACAGCATTTCACTCATCTTAACGCTTCTAGTTTAAATTTGCTAGCTAGAGGTGTATTCGTGCTCACGTAGGGCTAAGTGCTTGGCAATAAACGCCACTTTCCTAAAATAACACAGGGATTGAGACTATTTGGGGGATGGAATCACAGAAGCACTGGAATTTCCAAGTCCAGGTTTCTGGTAGCTTGCTGAGTCTCAGATTTTGCAATGAATAGTAAACAGCTTTAAAATTAAACTGTAATTTAGAGTTTATACTCCCCAATGACCAGTGCAGTGAATTATTAGTATCATTTTAATTTTTATTTAGGCAGATGTAATGCTGAACATTGGGTCAAAACAGAAATATACTTAAAAATCAGTGGGTGTATAAGTTTGTAATATTAGGATAATTAATTGCTGCTAATGTCCATATATAAATTTCATCTACATGTTATAGTCCTAGGGCATGAGTGGGCATCAAACAGAACAGAGAAAGGTGTTAAAATTATTCAGACTGATCCTGACTAACACCGGTGGAGGATCTGGTCTGAAAAGTCAACCACTTAGTGTCTGCCTTCAGAAATGGATTTACACTGGTCTAGAGATCAACTCATTGGACATGATGAAACAATAACTTGTGTGGAACAGTAGTCAGGGGAAACAAAACTAGCTAGGCAGTGGTTGGAAAGGGAGTCTAATTCCACCCTATGAATTAATAGATGATGTAGCTGTGCACATATAGTGAATTCTTTACTTTGCACTAGTGTTGTGTTGAGTGTATTGAAGAGGAAAATGGATGTTGCTAGTCTGTGGCTGCTCATTCTGGGGCTCTGGAAATTCTTCCTTGAATTAGAGAGCATTGCAGATCGTACACCCTCTTGGTCAATTATCCTGCAGCATTTCTCTGAGTCTCATTTGAGCTGGAGCGAATTCCCAGTATTGCTATAATTCTGTCTCCAGGAACAGAATCCATATGTACAGCTGAACAGTGGGACGTCTCTCTGCTGCTCCTATCTACAGTTAGGACTAGCGTTGCTGCAGTTCGTGCATTCCCTGAGCATAAATATTTAATAGCCACCATGATGCTGTGGTAAGAATTCGTTTAATTAATCCAAATGCCACCAGCATGCAAGGAGGATTTGAAGGGCTAACTGCTGCTTTGTACGTGTAGGCTGTGACAACTGGGGGCTGGAATCATCAAGCCTCAAGGCTAAGCCTGGACTGGCTTTGTTGTGGGTATTCAGATGGGGAATTTCCAGGATCCCTTTGTGTAAAACCTTTAAAAAAAATCTGTTGGACCTAAAGGCAAAGTCCATCCAGAGGTAGATGCACTTCAGCCATGGGCCCAGTGATGCACTGAGCTCCAAGGAACAATTTCCAGAAGGGCTCAGCAAACATCACTAGAGGCCAAGCTATTTTCATAGGAGCTCTGCCCCCCAGCAGCTTCCTGAAAAACACAGATTAACATATTTGACTGATCTCTAGGCACATTTGTGGTGCTCATCACCCCCCCCCCCGCCGAATGCCTCACTAGAACGCCTGGTGTTTTCCCCTGGGCTTGTCGTCTTCTTTGGATTGGGTGGAATTAACACCACTCCTACCTCCTGCCGCAAGCCCTGCACTGAAACATCGGTTCCTATTCTACACGGTGGTGACGGCCCACATACGAGTTACATGAGAACATAAGAACGGCCGTACTGGGTCAGATGAAAGGCCCATCCAGCCCAGTACCTGGTCTGCCGACAGTGGCCAATGCCAGGTGCCCCAGAGGGAGTGAATTGAACAGGTAATGATCAAGCCATCTCTCTCCTGCTATCCATCTCCACCCTCTGACAGTACTGATGTTAGACTTACAGATCTGTAATTGCCGGGATTGTCTCTAGAGCCCTTTTAAAATATTGGGGCATTACATTAGCTATCTTCCAGTCATTGGGTACAGAAGCTGATTTAAAGGATAGGTTACAAACCATAGTTAATAGTTCCACAATTTCACATTTGAGTTTTCAGAACTCTTGGGTGAATGCCATCTGGCCCCGGTGACTTGTTACTGTTAAGTTTATCAATTAATTCCAAAACCTCCTCTAACGACACTTCAACCTGTGACAAGTCCTCAGATTTGTCACCTACAAAGGATGGGTCAGGTTTGGGAATCTCCCTAACAGCCTCAGCCATGAAGACTGAAACAAAGAATTCATTTAGTTTCTCCGCAATGACTTTATCGTCTTTTTAAGTGCTCCTTTTGTATCTCGATTGTCCCGGGGCCCCACTGGTTGTTTAGCGGGCTTCCTGCTTCTGATGTACTTAAAAACATTTTGTTATTATCTTTTGAGTTTTTGGCTAGCTGTTCTCAAAACTCCTTATTGGCTTTTTTATTACCTTTTTACACTTAATTTGGCAGTGTTTATGCGCCATTCTATTTACCTCACTAGGATTTGATTTCCACTTTTTAAAAGATATCTTTTTCTCTCTCACTGCTTCTTTTACATGGCTAAGCCATGGAGGCTCTTTTTAAGGTCTTCTACTATGTTTTTTAATTTGGGGTATACATTTAATTTGGGCCTCTATTATGGTGTCTTTGAAAAGTGTCCATGCAGCTTGCAGGGATTTTACTCTAGTCACTGTACCTTCTAATTTCTGTTTAACTAACCTTCTCATTTTTGCATAGTTCCCCTTTTGGAAATGAGATGCCACAGTGTTGGGCTGCTGAGGTGTTCTTCCCACCACAGGAATGTTAAATGTTATTATATTATGGTCACTATTTCCAAGCGGTCCTCTTGGACCAGATCCTGCACGTCACTGAGGACTAAATCAAGAATTGCCTCTCTCCTTATGGGTCCCTTTACCAACTGCTCCAAGAAACAGTCATTTAAGGTATCAAGAAATTCTCTCTCTGCATCTTGTCCTGAGGTGACATATACCCAGTCAATATGGGGATAGTTGAAATCCCCCACTACTATTGAGTTCTTTATTTTGATAGCCTCTCTAAATTCCCTTAGCATTTCATAGTCACTATTACTGTCCTGGTCAGGTGGTCGATAATAGAGCCCTACTGTTATATTCTTATTAGAGCAGGGAATTACTAGCCATAGCAATTCTATGGAACATGTTGATTCATTTAAGATTTTTACTTCATTTGATTCTAAATTTTCTTTCACATATAGTGCCACTCCGCCACCTGCACGACCTGTTCTGTCCTTCCGATATATTTTGTACCCCGGAATGATTGTGTCCCATTGATTGTTCTCACTCCACCAGGTTTTTGTGATGCCTATTATATCAGTATCCTCCTTTAACATGAGGCACTCTAGTTCACCCATTTTATTTTTTAGACTTCTAGCATTTGTGTACAAGCATTTTAAAAACTTGTCACTGTTTATTTGTCCGCCCTTTTCTGATGTGTCAGATTCCTTATGTGAATGTTTTTCATTTGATATGGTCCATACTTTATCCTCTTCCATCCTCTCCTCCTTACTAAAACCTAGAGAATCTCTATCACTAGATTCTCTTCTAAGAGACGTCTCTGTCTGATCCATGTGCTCCTCTGCACCAATCAGCTTTCCCTCATCTCTTAGTTTAAAAACTGCACTGTGACCATTTTAATGTTAAGTGCCAGCAGTCTGGATCCACTTTGGTTTAGGTGGAGCCTATCCTTCCTGTATAGGCTCCCCCTATCCCAAAAGCAGCGAGGCGTCCTGTGGCACCTTATAGACTAACTGAAGTGTAGGAGCATAAGCTTTCGTGGGCAAAGACCCACTTCGTCAGATGCCCACAAAAGCTTATGCTCCAACACTTCAGTTAGTCTATAAGGTGCCACAGGACTCCTCGCCACTTTTGCAGATTCAGACTAACACGGCTACCCCTCTGATACTATCCCAAAAGTTTCCCCATTTCCTTATAAAGCTAAACCCCTCCTCCCTACACTATCGTCTTATCCACGCACTGAGACTCTGAAGCACTGCCTGCCTACCTGGCCCTGTGCATGGAACTGGAAGCATTTCTGAGAATGCCACCATAGAGGTCCTGTATTTCAGTCTCTTTTCTAGCAGCCTAAATTTGGCCTCCAAAACGTCTCTGCTACCCTTCCCTATGTCATTGGTACCTACATGTACCACGACCACCAGCTCCTCCCCAGCACCACACATAAGTCTATCTAGATGCCGCGATAGACTCTATCTAGAGTTTTCATTGGTTGTCTCCACCGACCATCACCTGATTCTTCTCAAGCTTCCATTCCATGCACCTTGCCTGGGCTCCCCCATGGAGTCATCACGATTAGCTGACGTAAGGGAGAAGTAGCCTCTTCCCTTCACTGACAATCCCAACTGCCAGCTCTGTCCCCAGGATCCCCTATGAGGTGGCCGACACCAGTTTGAGGCTTGGTTGTGGATGTGAAATGACTCATTAAAAGGTCTTTATAGGGTGGCTTTGCTTCACAAACATAGCCCAGCACGGCCAGATTCCAAGGCTCGATAGCGGGAAGTAACAATAGCCTGAGCTGGTCATCTCTTTTCAAGCCTTTGCTAGCTTTGATGCTCGCTCTCCACTGCGGCCTTGTGTCGTGCAGTTACAGCAAATGGCGCAGAGTCCCACCCTCAGGCACTCTGGCTCTTCAGAGCCGTTCCATTCTCCTCTCCAATTATGCCTCTGACCCCTGGTAGAGGAATGCTTCATATTTGCACCCAGAGGCAAGGTTACACCCACAACTTGCTCTGCTCTCATGATCCAGTCTGTTAGCAGTTACCGAGATATCAGAGCTCAGGCCAATCGCCATAGGGTTCCAAGCCAAGACACTCATCGAAGCACAGAAGAACAGCCATGCAGGATGCGATGCGAGCAGGATCGCCTTTCCTACAGTGGGGCCCTCTGATGGCAGCATGAGCAGTTAGACATCGAGTAGACTTTCTGGGGAGGTTAGGGGAGGCACCAACATTTGACTTATTCAGAGGTAGGCCGCACAAGGCGTTTTGGAATGTCTCTCGGCAGGGGTCTCCAACCTTTTTAAGCATGAGATCACTTTTTGAATTTAAGTGCAATCCAGGATCTACCTTGTACCCAAATACCCTTGTCCCACCTCCTTCGTGCCCCTTCTCTGAGGCCCTACCCCTGGTCACTCCATCCTCCCTCCCTCCCTCCCCACCCATCCTCTTTCACTTTCACCAGGCTGGAGTGCAGGCTCTGGTTGTGGGTTAAGGTATTTGGAGTAGGAGAGGTGCAGGCAGGGATTTATGACTGGGGTTTGGGATGTGGGCTGCAGCTGGGCACTGCTTCTCAGGTGGCTCCTGGGTGGTGGTGCAGTGGAACGGAGGCAGGCTGACCCCTGCCCTGGCCCTGCACCACTCCCAAAAACCAGCCAGCAAACTCCATCCCAAAGTCCTGTTGTGCTCCCCTTTTGCTCTGTGGAGATAGGATACAGAGTGGGAGAGGGGGCACCCTGACATCAGTGCCCTCCTCTCCCTCCCCTGTCCTGCACAGCAAGCAGGATGCTACTGGGTGGGGGTGGGGGTCCAAGACAAAGAGCAGGAGATGCGCAGCAGTAGGGACAAGGGGCAGCTGAAGTGCTGGCACTTGACAGCCTCTTGGCCAAACCAGTAAGGATCACTTGTCAGAGGCTCCAAGATCTACCAGTAGATTCCGATCGACTGGTTGGTGACCACTGTCTTACAGGGAGCCCTCCTATATCCTCTGAGGGTGCACGTCAACACGTTACACAACCAACACGTCTTTCGAGACTTCTGTAGCATGGGTCTGTGTCACCAAGACCTCCCTCAGCAACGCCTCAAACTTGGGTGGTTATCATTCAGAAGACATTCCCTGGAGCCAGTCTGAGCAGCCTGCTACTGTTTCTATGGCAACCAGATGGCATTCTCCATTACCACAGGAATTTGCTGCCATTTCTAACGACACCTTAACACCACAATAAAAACAGGTTTGTCGTCATGGTGATAAGTCTATTTCCCTTTCTTGCAAAAGTGCTTAAAAAGTAGGGTAAAATGGCACAGCGGTATAGGTACTGGTAACATCATTTCCCTAGTGCTAAAACTCTGGGCTTCCTCAGACCAAGAATGCCCTGGTACAGCCCCATGAGGAATCAGAGAGATCCCATTTGGATTCCATGCATGGAGCTGACCAGTTGAGATCCTGGAAGACCTAGAAACAGTAACATAAAGGTTCAGATTCTTATGGGGGAGCCTTGTTCCCCAGAATCCGTGAAATATGCCCCTGTGTCTGTTTCCTGGAAATTGGTGTCTATTTGTCTTATACCATCTGGGTGCCCTTGGCACAGACCAGAGCCCACAGTGCTAAGCACTATACAAATGGATCTTTCCTCCCCACACAACCTTACAACTTTTTAAAGAGAAGCTAGATAATTTCATGGAGGTTAGGTCCATAAAAGGCTATTAGCCAGGGGATAGAAATGGTGTCCCTGGCCTCTGTCAGAGGCTGGAGAGGGACGGCAGGAGACAAATCGCTGATCATTGTCTTCGGTCCACCCCCTGTGGGGCACCTGGTGCTGGCCACTGTCGGCAGACAGGATACTGGGCTAGATGGACCTTTGGTCTGACCCAGTACGGCCGTTCTTATGTACAATCTAATGCATTCCACAGTAGTGTTCCAGAGAGCATAGCAGGCCTCCGTCTCTATTACGCAGAGCCATGGCACTGCAGGGAACAAATATGTCATCAGTGTTCTGTTGGGCTCGCTCGCCAAGGGAGAGCTGTTAAGGCATGAGTAGGAGTGAGGGACTTACACCCCTTGTTACCATTAGAGCAGGCTGGGAAATCAATGCTCCCTCAAGAAATTTAGACACTGATTTCCCCCCTCCCAAAACCCCCCTCACATTTGACATAGCCAGATTTTCTGTGTGAAAATGTCCATTCTCCTTCCCCACCATACTCATGATCTGCTGGGAAAATGTTTGGATGGATTTTTTTTTTAAATCTCTAGTACCCCAGCTCTGTGGTTCCATAAGGAGGGTAACATAAGACACTAACAGATTAAAAGTTATGCTAACATGTCTGGCAGTGAACCCAAGTTGTGCACATGAGAAAAGCAATATACTGAGTACAACAACATGGTGCTGGCTGAAAGGGAGAGCGGGGGGGGGGGGGGGGGCGGGGTGCCCTACACTGGAAAGTTAGATCATTCCAGCTATATAAGAGAAATTCATACCCTGAGAGATGCAGTTCAACACTAAGCCCTAGTGTAGACAGCACGAGGTTGCTGGAAGAATTCTTCTGACCAAGTTACCGCCTCAGGCAAAGGTGGATCACTGAGGTGTTTCTAGCATAGATATAGCCTTCAGTTGAGATACTTGTGGTGATGCAACCTAGCCATTAGGAGAGAAACAAATTTGCAGGCATCTGGCATGTGGACAGGGGGCAGACCCAGGCCACCCCTGCTAATTTCAGAGCCCAACAGGATGCAGCAAGGCAAGAAACCTCCTGACATGGCCCAGGGAGCACACAGTGTTTCTGCTTCTCCTCGTCCTCTTTCTTCCTCCTCCTTGTGGTAAGATAATGACAAATTCCTAAGCAGCTCCAGCAACAGGGGTTTACGCAAAGGGCGAGCTACAGAACTTGTTTGCAGCAAGGCTATGGCCAAAGCCAGCCCACATTTTGGTACCTGAGGCGGGGAGCTCAAATGATGCCCCCATGCCCCCTTTTCTCCTGCCTGCCTGTTAGGTCTCTTGTGCCCTCCTTCCTCCAGCACAGCACTCCCCCATCTCTGTGCATCTAGAGCAGAGAGAATACAGATGCACCAGCAGCAGACACAATGTTCTACCCTCTGGGTCCTAGCGGTGCCCCCCCACAGTCTGGCACCTGAGGTGGCTGCCTCAGTTCACCTCATGGTAAGGCCAGCCCTGGCAATGCAGACCTGGGCATGAACAAAGCACTAGACCAAAAGTTTATGATTATTTCATTTGGGGGAATTCTCTGCTTTCCATCACTATGTAACTAAGAAAGGACACTCTTCTAGGTAAATATCACACATGTCCATCCCTTTTGTGTTGGATCTGGAAAACAGGGTAGGAGCCTGAATTGTATTGGTTTAATATACATGGTTAAGCAACAAACAACAGGATCCGGTAAAGGGAGAAATCCTCCCCCTTCCATAGTCAGATGTTGCCTTGTCACTAGGCCTGCAATGACAGGGTCACTTCATAATGGGGTGGATGGGCTAACAGAACAGAATTGGGCCCAGTGCACCGGGCCAAGCCCATGCATGGAAAGGCTTGTGTGATAGTCTCTTGGCCAACACATCGAGAAATGATTCAAGGAAGTTCAGAGCAAAACTCATGAGCTGTGACGGCCTCAACCAAAGTTCTGCAGCTAAGAGCTGTGGCAGACTCAACACCTGTAGAATGGCACAGAGCGGGAACCTGTAAATCTCTCACCAGTGAATTACACTCACGATAATAGGCTACCCAGATCACGAGGAGACAGGAAGCGCTCTCATCAGGCAACAAGAGTGCCGTGGGAGGCAGTCATAAGGGTTCAGGCTGTGAGGTGGCAACACATGCTTTCGTTGCCAGCAGGGAACTGCATATCCCACATGGGTCATGTGGATGCAGCACTGAGTATCAAGGGAATTGAGACCTGGCATAAAAAACCTTAGGCTGTGGTGGGCCTCTTTGACCAGGCTGCTTCATTGTTCTTTCCCTCAGTACCTCCACCTGTAAAATGGGAACAATGACTGTCACCCATCTCTGTAAAGTACCATACAGCAGCTGCTGTCGTGGGGATGAAACAGCAGCAGCACGAGCTGAGAAAGCCACCAGGAGAAATGCCAAGTGGCTGCAAGGGAGTTTAAGATATTAACACCCAATGATACCAGAGCAACATGAGCTCAAGCACCAAGATTCATAGAGGCTATAGACAAAGTTACTGCCTGTCTCCAGAGCTTTCCAAATAAATCATTATACAGATGATAATGTAGCGGCTGGCGTGTGATTTTAAAGCAGGAAGACGCAGCCTGGTTTACATCAGATACGCGGAATGATCAGCTTTCTGCTTTTTTTGCTTTGTTTAAACGACACGAAGGATGAGAGAAGGGGGCTGATTTCAAATTGCATAGATTTTGTTTCATTGACAGCTGGCCCGGGTCTTCTAGAACGGAAGCTCTGAAAAACTGCATTTGAATTTCCGGCATGCAGAATGGTTATTGTCCTCCTTGCATTTCACCTTGTTCTTGGAAAAACATTTGCTTTAGAGCAAAACAACTAACCATAAAAGACCCATTACTTGCTTAGGAGATGTTGGGACAGATCCCCAGCTCATGAAAATAGAGAAAACTCCATTGATTTGAACGAATTTACACCCATTTACATCAGTTGACGCTCTGGCCCATTAGGTACCATTATTCGCTATGTTTTAATCTCTCCCAAATGTGCTGTTGAAAACAAGCATCTGCTTAGAGCTGGCTTGTTCAAATGAAGCGCCGACTCTCCTCAGCTCTATAATGCTAGAGACCGACTGGATTTTTATCTCTTGCTGTATTTATATTCCAGCATGTTTAGAGAATTAATACTCTTGGTATTTAATTGGTTAGGATTCCTTTCAAAAGCATTAAACAAACCCAACTGTGTAAATGTGCCCAGCTCCCTTGTTGCGCTGAATAAATGAGAAGGAGAGACAGTAAAAATGCAGACAGATTTTCCTGGACTATTTAACAACTTTGCCTCCTGAGCTGCATCATCCTGGTTTGACACTTGGCTGATAGCAGGGGCCTTACGTCAGCACAGACCAGCAGGCAAAGCCTAGTGATATCCAATAGGCAGGAGCCAGGATTCCCAGGGGAATTCTGTCAGCTCACACACTTGATAGCATTACAAGAACACCATTCTGAGCACGAGATCTGGCTTCCTGAATTGTATTGCCAGGAACACTTGTGTTATATTGGCCACCAGGCATCACTCATGCAGTTCAGCACATGCTATTCCTAGGGAGCTTTTCCTAGGTGCCATGGAGAGAGGCTGCAGAGAGCTCGTCTGAGCTCCATGAACACTCTCAGTGACTGGCACTTGATATTCAACTCATTACTTTGAAAACCCCAGGGAAATTGGGCTAAAAAAACCCCCAAACCATATGCCAGCTATGCACAGGCATCCTTTTGGATTAAAACCTGAGTTTAGGCAGAGGCAGGGGCCTTCGTCCCAAGAAGTCAGGATTCTGGTCTACCACTTCATGGGACTGTGTGCTTGTTTTGAGTGGAAGCTGGTCTCCTCTTGTCCCCACAAGGAAAACTCTAGTGCAGGGGTGATCTCTGGTAAGCTTATTAGCATGCATGTAGGCGCTTCAACCCTTTTTGATATGTTCTCCAGAGTGCTTGGCACCTTCAGAATCAAGTAGGCATGCTTTGAAAGCTCGGAAGTAACTTGCATCCACAGCAATGGCTCTGGTCAGCCTCTGAAGAGAAAGGAAGCGGGTCTGTTTAAGCCAACGTTCTATCCTGGGAACTTCGCCACATAGGGCAGGGAACTGCACAGCCCAGAAATACAGATCTCCACCCGAGAGAGGCAACAGCTGGGGATCTGGAGGAGCGAGCGCTGGTGCCCTTGCTGAGCCATAAAGGGGAACATCAGATTCAGTTGCCCTGAATTGTAACCGACCTGTCAGAGGGATCCGTCTTCCTGTGGAAAGGGCGCGTTCCAGCCCCACCCACACGTTTGCTGTTGAGCCCAAGCTTCCATTTTCCGCCTCATCCTGTGCCATAGACTGATTAAATTTCCTCGAGACCTGAAGTTCTCAGAAGAATGGGTCCCTCGTAGGTTTTGAACTCGACTGACCTTAACGGGTGCCTTATCAAGAGAGAGCACGTCACCTCTCCTAGCCAGAAATGTTAGTGGAGCCATGGATGTACAGTAATTCCTCATTTAACACTATAGATATTTTTCAGAAAATGATCGTGCTAATCCAAAACGTGTTATGTGGAGTCAATTTTCCCATTGAAAATCATGGAAAAGGAGGGGGTTGCATTTCAAGCGGTGGTGTCTGTTGGGACCAGGACATAAGGTTGGGGGAGAAAAGGGACTGGGTTACAGCAGGGAGGGGAGGTGTTTGGCTCTGGGGAAGGGAAGGGAAGGGAAGGAGAGGGGAGGGGGATTGGATTGGGAGTATGCCCCTGTGACAGGTCTGCCGGGACCCGCACTGCGTCCGGCGAGGGGGAGTCGCTGGGAAATGGTGTGGCGAGTGGTGAACCTTCCGACGTTTTGCAAGGAAGCGGGGGAAGCCCCATGCAGCCGCCGGCAATGGGCCGGCTGGGGAAATCGTGTTATTCCAGGGATGGTCGTGTAATTCAAAAAACATTCCCTAAAAAAAATCGTGCTATCGTGAAAACGAGTTAAGCGGGCACATGTTAAATGAGGAATTACTGTATTCCATCTTAGGATGCTGACAACTTGTCTAGAGTTGATTTTCTCAGGAGAGGAGCCGTATTCCACATGTTACAACACCTCTTACGGAGGCGCTGAAGGGGTTACTAACTCACATTACATATTTGTGATCAGTAGCATATACCACATACTCCGTCTGCAATGATGTTCCAGCCATGGGAGAGGCCATTCAAGGGAAAGGCATTAAAGCCCCGATTCTCATCCCAGCAAGAGCTTTTCTACACTTGGAAGCTGGGAATGGGTAACAGGGGAGGAATCACTTGATGATTCCCTGTTTTGTTCATTCCCTCTGAGGCATCTGGCATTGGCCATTGTCAAAAAATGGGATACTGGGATAGATGGACCTTTGGGCTTCTTATGGAAGTTTACCAAACTAGCTCTTCTAGAATTGCTCTCCATAGGGAATAAGCGCCCACCTGGGAGCTTATACTATAATCCATATTCCAGAAAAGCAACATCAAGTGTAGACACATACTTTGCATTCCTGTAAACTTGAAGTAACTCCACTGAAACCAAGGCAGTTATGCCAATAGAAAACCTGTGTAAGTGACAGCTGAATCAGGCTTTCAGATTCAAGGGACGGGGGTTGCTCCAGCACTGCATTGCTGCACCTTAATGCCGCCCTTGTTTCAGTTAAGTTACACTGGAGTAATGCAATGGGGAATTAAGTCCAAAAACACAGCTCTTGCTATGGGCTTTTAAGATAGCTGCACCCCTACAGTGCCCTGTGTAGCTCAAGTAGAGACTAAGACCAGGGCTACACTACGGGAGAACATTGAACTAAGCTACACAACTCGTGAATGATGTAGCAGGAGTCGATGTACCTTAGGTTGAATTTCCATGGTGACCCCACCTTGGAAGGTCAATGGGAGAAACTCCCCCATCAACTTCCCTTAGGGTGCATCTACATAGCAGGGCTTAACTTGAAATAAGCTACGCAAATTGTGCTACGTTCATTGCATAGCTTATTCAAAATTGGGAGCATCTACACAGCACTTATTTTGAAATAGAGCACTCTTCCTCCGACTTCCCTTACTCCTCGTACAATGAAGGTTACAGGAGTCGGAGAAAGAAGTCCTCCAGCTTGACAGTATTTTGACATTTTGAAATAACTGCCTGCTATGTAGACACGCACTAAGTTATTTCGAAATAACGTTGCTGTGTAGATGTACCCTTATTTCTCGCAACCTGACGTAATACCAAGATTTAGCGGGTCTTTACTAGCCCCCCCCCCCAATCTCCTGGTAAGTGGAGACAAGCCCTCACACTTTCTGAAGCCTGCTTCCAACTCAGCCTAAAAGAGCGCTGGCCACAAACACTCCTCAGAACAAGAGTGCTGTGGTACTTGAAATTATGTCATGAGTTCAAGCAGGTGGCAAGGGAACCAACTTGCACTCACCTCTTTCCATCACAAGTCTCACTGATAATAAGAATCATTCTGTGTTCACGTAGCATCTTCCACTACAAAGGATCCCAAAGGTCTTTGCAAGCCTGAGTTACCACCTGCTAAAGCCATTGACAAGACTCCCACGGACTTCAACAGGCTTTTGAGCAGGCGCCTTAGACAAATAGGCTGCATCTAGATTGGCATGATTTTCCGGAAATGCTTTTAACGGAAAAGTTTTCCATTAAAAGCATTTTCGGAACAGAGCGTCTAGATTGGCATGGACGCTTTTCCGCAAAAGTACTTTGTGCGGAAAAGCGTCCGTGCCAATCTAGACGCGCTTTTCCACAAAAAAGCCCCAATCGCCATTTTCGCAATCAGGGCTTTTTTTGCGGAAAACAAATCTGAGCTGTCTACACTGGCCCTTTTGCACAAAAGCTTTGCGCAAAAGGGACTTTTGCCTGCACGGGAGCAGAATAGTATTTCCCCAAGAAGCACCGATTTCTTACAGTAGGAAGTCAGTGCTTTTGTGGAAATTCAAGCGGCCAGTGTAGACAGCTGACAAGTTTTTCCGGAAAAGCGGCTGATTTTCTGGAAAAACTGGCCAGTCTAGACACAGCCATACAGTATTAGATCCATGTTGACTTTGAGCTGGAGAGAAACTGCCAACTGCTACACTGTGCATGAGGGAAGCTTTTGGCCAGGGTTGCATCTACTCCATGTGAAAGCACAATGTATTAGCTCAAGGCACTGGTACCTCCAAAATCGCTTCCTTCAGCTGACAGTGAAAAACACATCAGCTGAAAGCTAGGCACTTACTTTATATGCAATGAAAAAAATGTGTAAGACTAGGAAGTCACATGCTATAACAGACTATGGAAAACCAACTCGAATTTCACTTCCCACCTTGCAGTGTATGGCTACTGCTGCCTCCTCTAGAAGTGAACTGCTAGATATTATATCATTAACGATGCACTGAGGAACCCTTAATCGCCTTTAAATGGATCTATCTTAATTGATCTAATTGTCTTGGCTGGGTTCATGTCTGAGTGTCACAGTGAGACATCTGGCTGCCTATTGGCAGTGGAGAGAGGACACAAGGACAGCTGCTGAGAGCTATGCATTTGGGGCTGATTTTCCTTCTGGGACTGCAGAGCTGGGCAGGAATTTTCCAGCAAAACTTGTCCAAAAAGGCTAATTCATCAGAAAGAAAATTGTTTGTAGAGAGGGATTAAAAAAAAAAAACATTAAAGAAAAGGTTGTGAAATTATTGAAGCCTCCAATGTTGATGTTTTCGAAATGAAAAGCTTCAATTTCCAGCCTGAAGACGACGGCGTTTTGTCTTGCAATGTTCATGCATGTGAAAAAAGTTTAAGATTAAAAAAGTCAAAATCAAAGCAAAATATTTCGAAATTACCCAAAGAAAACCCTAAAAATCCAACCCTTTCAAAACTCCCCTTGGTGTGTCAGTTCATGAAAATTTGAGATGTCAACTTTGCTCCTCATTTGGGATGGGAACGTGTCCATCTCAGAACTTCACAGGTTGGGTACCCATTTCCTGCCCAGCATGAGCGCCTGTCTCCCTAACGGCAGCCTTTACCTTCAAACAAACACACAGGAGATTTGACTGAGGTTTGGGGAAGAGCAGATGGCTTGCGGGGAGGGGGCTGAGAGCCCTTTCAGTTGGTAGGATTCCTCTGCAAGCAACACCCCCCTTAGCAGTCCCTGTGTATGTCCAGTTGCTCCTGCTGCCACCTGATGTCTCGGCACCCCATGCCAGATTTACACTTGATGTGCCCAAGCTCAGCATCTTCAGCACCACTGCTTACAACCGGTCTTGGGGCTTTCTGAGATCCTGTGCTCTCAGCTGGAGCAGGGGCACAGCCCAACCACCCCAGAGACAAGGTGGGGGACTGTACCTCTCTCCATGATGAGCAGCTCCCTTCAGTCCTTCCTCCAGCCCAGTGCAGCAGCCATGCTCTGGCTCTGCGATGCAAGTGAATGGGGAGCCACCAGCCGCAACCTCCCTGGGAGGCATGGGATGGAGACAGCAGGCTGGTAGAGATTCGGAAGGGATGCTCACCCTGTTCCAGCCCAGCCACTACTTTGTACCGGAAACCCAGTGGCCTGCAGGTTTCTAGGCAGGTAGCGACTGTGCCTATTTGGAAATACAGCCCTGTCTGCCCCCTTGGCTGAGACCCGGACAGCAGCCATTTTCCTCTCTGATTATGACCTAATTCACCTGCTTTGCCAGGGCTGAATTTGGTCTAGAACTCAGGAGCCACTGCGTCCTCTCTTTAGCGCAGCGGTGGGGAACCGTTTTGGGTCAGGTGCCACCGACCCTCAAAAAAAAAAAAAAATCAGTCGGGAGCCACACAAAAATGGGAAGCAAAATATCCCCCCTCACCCAAGTGACCCCTGACTGAGGAGAAAGACATGCCTCACATGCCTGGGGGGGCCCAGTTAGTAGACTGTGGGACCTCCAGGCTATGGGGTGGAGCCAAAAATGAGGGGTTCAATGTGGGGGGGGGGGGACTGAGTGAGGAGGAGAGTGAAGGAGCAGGCTGGGAGGGGAGCCCTGCAGAAGGTGTGCAGGCAAGATGGGGCTTCATCCAACCCCCGGGCCTTCGGTTCCCTGCCCCTGCTTTAGGGTCTTCCCTGCTCACTTCCATTGTACCTTTCCTCAGGTTTGTTCTTCCCTCACCCATTGGTCTATCATTCCCTTGTGATATTGTGCACAAGTCAAGGCCATTGGACATTAAATATTCCTCTATTGGCTGCTGGCATCTCTGCATAGGTGCCGGAACTCAGGGTGCGGGGGTGCTACAGCTCCTTCTAACTAGAAGTGGTTTCCATTGAACACAGGGTTTTCAGTTGGGTTCAACAGCTCACAGCACCTCCACTATACAAATTGTTCCAGCACTCCTGCTTCTCCGGCATACTGGGGAGTCCCTATCGCTCACTCCTCTCTGGAGAGACACCATCACAGTCAGGAAGCAGAACCCATGAGGTCAACTTAAGAAGCTCCATTTTTAAGTTAAAAAAAAAGATGGTTAAGAGACAGTGTGATGGCAATGAGTAAACCTCTTCAATACGAGAATTTCTGGTCATGGGATGGCGCTATAGCCTAGTGGACCAAAGCGTATCAGGATCTAAGTGGCTGGGAGTTGAAGCTAGACCAGTTCACGCTGGAAATAAGGCACATTCTAAATGCAACACTTCCCTTAGAGCTCTTTAACTGGAGTCTGGATTTGTTAGTTTAGCCAGAAGTTATGGGCTTTGATGTGGGAATCACTGGGTGAAATTAAATGGCTTCACTTACAAAGGGTCATACTAGATGATCATAAAGGTCCCTTTTGGCCTTAAAATTGTCCACGAATCAATACTGAAATCACCAGTGCTCCGTTCTGCTTTGATTCCTCTATTCATCCAGGTTTCACCCTTTTGGAACAGAACCTGGAATAGCAACACTTTTGTGCCATTCAAAGCCTGGCCCCTGACTCATTCCCAAGAGTTTGAGACATTATCTTAGGGCAAGCAGGGAGATACCTTTTCAATGGCTTCACCCCTCTTCTCTCAACCAGTCGATCTAATCTGCCTGAGTATTTTTAATCTTTTGTTAGAAAAAAATTACTAATTCTTTCTCCATTTTCCGTCCCCTTTAACAGAGGGAAAAGGTTATTATCACAGAATTGTAATAACCAGTCTGTTCTTGTTCCCTTTGTGCTAGGTATTATTATTAATACTTATCATTTTATTGTGCTTGGGAAATTAAAAGGACTAAACTAGCCCAATGGGAGAGAACATGTTATATGAGTGAGAGAAATTCAGCATAGGGAAATTTTTCGTGGTGGTTATCACGAGAAATTGGAAGTGATTACACTCACGTTTGAGAACTAAATTACAAATGGATTTTTTCACCTCAGAAATAAAAGCTTACGTCCCTTATAGAGGAAACACAGAAAGATGGCTAATCATGCCTAAAATGCCATTTTCACATGTAGGACAATGAAGCTAGATTTGTGGAAACTGATTTGTCTGCAGCATTCAGACTTGAACAAGTGAGGCAAATGTTTAGTTTGAGATCTACTACTATGTTCCATGTAAAAATCAGGAGACCGTGTCACTGGCCTAAAACCTCATGTTTCTCCAGAGCTTGACCCCATGGTACTGTAATCAACTGGTGCATGTATGTTAGTGTCCCCTCTGAGGCCTGCTCAGAGAATATGAGGCTTTGTCTACACAGTACAGTTTAGCAGAGAAGAGTGATCATAGCCCCAGTGTCTTCCAATGCTTTAGGGCATCTCCCAGAGCTATATCAATCTCTACATTGGCGCTTTACAGTGCTGTAAATTGCGTGCGTGTGTGTGTGGGGGGGGAGGGGTATTCTCACACACAAGTGAGAAAGTTACAGCGCAGTAACTTGCTAGTGTAGATAAGCCCTTTGTCTGCTACCCACTCAACTCAGGAGCTTTAGCAACTCGGTTTTAATTCTGGAGGCTCCCAGTGTATCAACCCCTACAGCAGCTGTTAAATGACTACACGAAGTTCAGGGCCAGGAAGAAGATAAGGGTGTTTGTGACTTCATGTTACCAGTTCATGGCCTCTAAGTTCAGGTACTTCCTGTGCAAGTAACAAGGAGGAGTTATATTTGTCTTGCAAAGTGTGGAGAGAAAAAGAGGTGATGGAAAATTAACATCTGTTACTGGCTCAACTTGTAGCAATTCTGCAGGTCCAACTTGAGATTCCCTTAAGGGGGTCAGCCCAATTTTCAGAACTCCAGTGCTCAGGATTTGCTAAAAACCAGGCCCCTTCAAGGTGTTTCCAAAGTTGCTCTTCCCAAAACGAATCAATACAAATATCGCTTGTCACACATGGAAATCCTGGCATTTGCCTCTTGCTTGTATCCAGAACTATCCTAACACATCCACTCACAGATCCCCACCTTATTTACTGCAATTAGAGCACTTCCTTGTGTCACTTCCAGGCCTAGGAACCAGATTTCTCCCAATCTTCCTTTCCCTCCTTTCCTATACTTGGCAAATCCGGCAACGGCCCAACCCTCGCTTGAGGGGGCTGTTCACTTCCTGGAGGGCGTTTCATCTTGGGCTTGCATACTGTTCACTATTAACGGCCTCTGGCTAAATTCAGAAAGGAACTTTCCTTGTTGCATTCCCATTCAGTGTGATAGATGGTCCCACCCTCCCCACAAAGGCAAGACAAGGAAAGAAGTGCAATTTTGTCTCATAGAAATGGCATAAAGCCTAAGTGTGTGTGCGCGCGCACACGCGCGGTGGGGGGGTACACATACTATAGGCGTTATTTGTGAGTGGATAAGATGATTTACCATGAAAGTAACAAAATATGGGCTGGTGGTTAATTTCAACATGACACTCTAGGTGGAATAAAGGATAATGAAGATGTCACAAGGGAGCAATGTGTTTGTGGAGGGGGAGGGGGGAGGTGTTTTGCGGGAAAACAAAATAGCGGCCAAGAAGGTATTAACTTCCGACACCAACTGGGACACTACAGAGTGGGAAAGAAACGCATCAGGTTGAGACGCTGCACTGCTTTTCCAAGGACAGCACAACACACAATTCTAGAAGTTGCAGCACTAGGATGGGGATGAGAGCACTAACACAAAGGTGAAAGGAAGCAGGTGCACCCTGGTGCTCAGCTCTGAGAAGAGCTGGCTGAGCTGCAGCAAAAGCCAGCAGGGAACTATTTAGAGAGCTGGCAGGTACCTGGGTTGCAATAGGACAGTACCTGTGGGAAATTTTAAGTTACTTTCACCACTGGTTTGCACCCTTTTAATCCTGGGTTGCCAAGACCCCTCAAGTAATTTAGCTCTAAACATTTTTGGGTGTTAGTAGCAGAAAACTTTTTTCCAGTTTGAGGATTTTCAGTTTCACGACAAAACCTTTTCTGCTTCTGCGTTGCTCAGTTAATATGGATTCAAAATACACAAGAGCAAGCAAACATCAAATGTTTAAATATAAAAACACTAACACACGCGCATCCAAAAGGAGATTCCAAAAACAATTATTCAAAGCCAGTGGGTGTTTGGATTGTTGGGGACTTACAGAAAACAATTTGACACTCAGAATTGGTAGGTAAGGTTCAATGGAAAGAAAATCTAGGGGAAAAGCATTCAGGAAAGCTTGCAGTTTCTCAGCAGTATAATATTAATAGAACAGTAATTTGTGTACCATAAACCCAGGACAGAGAAGGCCTCAGCTCTTAACTGTAGGTGATGGTTAAAGAGGCTTTAATTTTTCAGTGATGGAGCGAGACCTCCTAGCCACACTGACTGCCTCAGAGCTGGCACAGTCTAACAATGCTTTTGTGCTTTCCTAGAGAGCAGGGAATAGAGCATTGAAAGTGTAAAAATATTAACATTTAAGCTAAAAGATGTTGTACATTTGAACAAAAAAATCTGGTAATCCAAAGCAGGTTTGGGAGCAACGTTTTTTCCCTGATCTTGCAAAATATTCAGGGCTCTGGGCATCTTTCTTGGTTATTAAAATATTTGTGAAGCCCTTTAATGTGGTTCAGGCTTGGTTGGTATTTGGAGGAGAGAAATTTTTGCTAGCAGCTGCGGGATGGTCTAAGTTGCATAGTCTTGTGAAGAAGCCACACTGAGCACACCAACTGCTGTCTACCCGATAATGTCCTTTTGGGTTTGCAAGGCAGCCACTGAGCTGACAAGCTATTTGCTTGGGCTAGACTCTCACTCTCCTTGTGATGGTCTGAGGAATGCACTTGGATGCTTCCTACAAAAAATAATCACTCTGCTCAGACCTTCCATAAGCATTCCAGTCACCCACTGGGATTTCCCACAGGGCCACCTGAATGTGCAAAGAATGCCGGGCCAAACTGATTGTAACTGTGCAGTTAATTCCTCTGGTCCTCATCTGAAGATCACAAAAGCAGGCTCCATGGGGCACCCGTGTCAAATATTGGATGCTGGGGATGAGACTTCACAGGTTTCTTCCCGGCGCTAGCTACTCAGGGTAACATTTTGCTCATTTATTCAGGTGGAATTACTCCAGATTTGTGCCAGAGCAACCAAGAGGAAAATTGAGTCTGGAATCCTACTAACACCCACACAGTATCAATACCAGAGCATTCCACTGGACTCATTAGCTATCGAAGGATCCAGTGCTAACAATGTCTCAAGAACTATCCAAATACAGAAATGACAATCTGAGCTACTCTAGAGCCGCTGACATTCCTACTGCTCGTGAGATCAGTACAGGGGAAGAGCCAATTAATTTGTGTTGTGCTTTTGAGAGGGGGGCTACAAACGAGACACTTCCCGACCCTTCACGGGGCTTGACCCCAAACCAACTGATGTCATTGTGAGTCCTCCCATGGATTACACTGAGCTTTGGGATCAGACCAGTGGTGAACAGGGGATGGAAACTTATCTCTGAAGATAGATGATGGAGAACTGGATCATGGTCAAGTTAAGAGGATCCCTGGCATTAGTCAACGTGGCTTATTGCTTCAAGAGGAAACGAGCATAGGCTGGCTATTACACAGCCATCACCATTTCATAAATACTTTCCCAACAGAAACTCCTCTTACAGTGACGAGTTTCAGAGGTAGCTGTGTTAGTCTGTTTCAGCAAAAACAGGGCATCCGGTGGCACCATAAAAACCAATAATTTGGCTCTTTGGGAGCCTTGATCTTTTCAGAACATTTAGGAGACACAATGTTAATAATAATAAAAATAACCCTTTCATATTTCTATCCCCCTGGATACCAGCTGGAAGGATATTGTAAAATACATATAAGATTTTATGAATACCTGCAAAAACCCAGCACAGCTGCCCTTTAATATTAACTTTTGGTAGACACACCTAATTTGTTAGTGTAATCAGTTCTCCCAGTTCAATAAAACAATTAGCAATGACAAGGTAGTGTAGATATCCTCGTGCGATCATGTAGCACCCTGCTAAAAAGACATCTCTGATTATCTTCCTTCTGTTATAAATTCTAGCTTCCTAGTATTTCCAGTCTAGCTTCCCGCTCATCTGAAGTGGGTTTTGCTCACTAAAGCACACGATACTACACACACGTTAGTCTGAGGGCATGTCTACACTACAGAGAAAAAATCAACACTGCCACTGTCAATATTCCAGGGTTCTCTTACTCCTCATGGAAGGGAAGTCAAAGGAAAAGTATGCTCCCTTTGTCTTCCTGCAGCATGGACAGCATCCATTTGCCAAAAGCCGAGTTTAGATACTTCAGCAATGCTATTAACGTAGCTGAAGTTGCATATCTTAATTCCACCATATCCCATAGTGTAGACATACCTTAAGGTGCCAAAAAACTACTCCTTTTTAAAAGTTACAGACTAACATTGCCACTTTTCTGAGTCTGATTATTATATTACTATACGTTTCCTACACAAAAGCTGGCTGATTGTTTTGTTTGCCATTTCCCTGTCAAAGGTTTACAAACCTGTTAGAACTTCCTAAATACATACACAAAATGTTTTCAAAAGTATATATATTTGTTTAATTAAGCTCGTAAATATTACATGTAATATTTACATCACTTCACGCTGGTTTCAGGCCAGTCTAACTCCACTGATGGTATGGGAAATCAGCCCTCACCTGTTAGTAACTTGCAAGGGTCAAAGAGAATCTTTCCTTTGGACTTGCAGTTTGGTTAATGACACCAAAATCCTTTGAATTTCTCTCTCCTTCCATAGCAGTAAATACTGACCAGAGAGAAAAGTCTTGTGAGCTCTGTAAACACCCTGTCTTCAGATCGCCATCTCCAGTACTGATCCTAGTTATTCAAAGAGACTCTTCCCCTGACAATCTTCTGAATTCAACCAACAGGACCAAGAGTTTTGTTTTTAGCATCTGCCAGTTGTCATTAGGACTCAGGTAACAGCCTAATTGCAAATATGTGCATTTATTTACATACATTAGATGCAAAGAGGAGTTTTCGTTTCCTGCATAGCTGTGAATGCTCATGGAACTTAAACCTTGACACTTTTGTACAAAAACAGAAACACTATTAGGCTGAAGCAACTCAGAGCTGCTCTGAGAAACCTCTCCGTGAATAACATGGCCCAGGGATGCTCAGCTGGTGTGTCACAGAGATGGAAACCCTCAAAACCTCACACCTTCTGGGCATGTGCAGCAAAGCGGGCACGTAGGAGTGGAGGAACATGGGAGAAGGTGCAAGAAGCAGCATAGATCTATTCAAGGAGCTATGGCGTTCTGTCCATCTCTGGAGAATACACAGTGTAGGGATGCAAGTTTATTCCTGTTGCAGTCATTGGGCCACTGACTTAGTGGAGCAATCTTGACAGCCCTGATTGCCTATAGAAAGCTTGGCCTTGTGCTAGTTCTTGGGAGCGCTCCTTAGGGGAGGTCTGAATATCCCCATCTCCTCGGGGAAGCACCCAGAATGTGCTTAGCACCCCCTCCACAGGAGGGAGAAGGCAGCTCAAGGACAAGGGGACGACATACCACACGGCTGCCCTGCCATGCAGCGCACAGAGAAGGAGCATGAAAGGTTAGTGCATAATATTCTAAATCTGCCTGTGACGAGAGCCAGCAGCACCCATATGAATGGGACGCTTTGGGGAGACCCAGGCCCTGCTCAAGGGAGTTTAGTTTGTACACTGATCCCAGCCGAGAGACCAAACAGCCACGCAAGCATCAACACTTTGCAGTTTTTCCTGCTTGCATAGAAGCAGCTTCTGAAGTCACAGATGAGCGCTGGGGCCCGCCATCCCGATTGCTCCGTCCAGAGCAGCCTGCTTCATTCTTTACTGGCTACACTCTGTGGGCTAGTGTGGAGTGGCTGGCCCCAGGCCCCACCATGTATCCACACTCTGCCACTTGGGATGTGAGGAAGAAACATTTCCCAATTAAGAGCTGCCATAAAAATGCAGCCAGAAACTAGCTCTTGTGCAAGGCGGGACCTGTTCTTCCCTTAGAACAAACCCAGGGCTGCTACATGGCCAGCCTGTTGCACCCTTATCTCTAAGCCCTACAGTGGCTCCTGCAGATCCTGCTACAGCCCTGATTCTAGAAACCCTCCATGTAGCCCAGAGGCCATTCACAAAGCTTCCAGCTGTCCACAGACATGCTTCTCTCCTACCCTCCCTGATTCCTCCTCCCCCCTCTCCCTATGCCAGTGCTTATGTTTTGCAATGCTGATACCAAACATTGAACAATCCAGTGGTAAATCCTTGTGATCCCTACGGTTAAACATTTCTGAATTCGTATAAACTCATCCCAAAAGAGATCAGAGGCACATTAAACACTGTATATTAGAAAGACAAGGAGAAGGGTCATCCAAGTCGTTGGACACGTGCATTTGAGCCAAGAGCGGGTCTAAAAAGAGAACAAATCAAAAAAGAAAAATTGAGCCCCTGACACTCTTCCTCAGCTTTATCTGGAGTAACTGCAGCTGCTCTGTATTGTTAGCACCATAACTTACTATCCCTGCAACTTGTAAATTGTTACCTATTATTCATGATTAGGGTCTGGATGGAGCAGGAGAATTCTGCACATTTAAGGAGATTGCTGGTCTAAGCGTGCTGATGTACTCTGGAAATAGAATAAGTCGATGTCCATTACAGTAACAACCAAATATGGAGAAGATTGCACAGCTGCTAAAGGAGAAGATTAGGAGCTAATAAAAATATGAGATTGCCCAGCTAATACAAAGGAGCAGCAAGGACTGAAAGAGGGCATCAGTCAGGAGGAGGGGGATGGTGAAGCCTTCTGTATCAAGGGGCCTTGTAGCCTCTGAGTTTGCAAGCAGGAGCACATGGGTGTGTAACACTGTCATGTCCTATCCACCCCTATCCAAGTTGTTACCTATCCACCCCATTCCACTGTGCAGTAAAATGCTCTCCCCCACATAAACACCATCTCGAATCTCTATGGCTATGTCTACACTGGCACAATCTTGTGCCAGAAATATGCAAATGAGGCTAAGCGTGGAATATTGCCGAATCTCATTTGCATATCTAATGAGCCTCCATTTTTGCGGAAGAGGCTCTTGTGCCAGAAGGAACTGTCTACACTGCCCCTTCTTGTGCAAGAGAAACCTTCTTGCGTAATGCTGTTATTCCTGAAAATAATCAGCGTAACAGCATTGCGCAAGAGGGTTTTTCTTGCGCAAGAAGGGGCAGTGTAGACAGCTTCTTCTTGCGGAAGAGCCTCTTCTGCAAATATGGCGGCTCATTAGATATGCAAATGAGGCTCAGCAGTGTTCCACACTTAGCCTCATTTGCATATTTCTGGCGCAAGATCACACCAGTGTAGACATAGCCTATGTGTCTGACAAGCGGTGCACAGCCCTCCCAAATATGCAGCCAGGTGCAACCACTACAGTCACTCATTGATATCAGACGTTCAGTGCATAAGCCAAGGGTGGGCAAGATACGGCCTTAAGGGAACCGCCCCTTCTGGCGGAGGCCCCACCCCCTTCTGGGGACCAGCCCACAACTATAATCAACACTGCTGAAGTGATGCCCCCTACAAAAATTATTGCCCACCCCTGGCATGAGGCCACGGTCTGATTATGGCACACCCGTGCACCAACAGCGGTACAAACACAAAACTCGTTTGCAGATTATCTGCGAAAAGGAGGAAAATCTGGAAGGTTTTTTGAAGATACTTTGTCATCTTTAAAGTACAACCCTGAGCTGCCAAACCACTCACTTCTCAGCTGCCATTGTAGAGCACATCCCAGGAGTGCTCAAAGCACCTTGTAATTGTACATTCACAACACTCACACAGCACAGGCGGTGCTGCCTTCGTTTACGAGTGGGGAAACTGAGGCATACAGCAGGGAGAGGACTTTACCAGGAAGACAACTGGCCGAGCTGAGATTAGCTCGCCATCTCTTGCCTTTCAGTCCTGCGCCCTAACCACAGGCCCATCAAAGAGGGCTAGAGGGCACATAGGCTAGCTGATTTGCAGGAGATGTAGCAATACATGAACAGGATTATGGCCTTAATGATCTTTACGAAGGGGGATTATATTACAATTGATAGCCTCTCAGTAAAGCCTGGTAATATTTGCAGGGCACGTTACAATCATCTATTCTATTTCACCCACGGCAAAGGAGGACCTTTCTACTCTCCCTCACCGGAAGATTTGCAGGTGCTAATGCTTAGCTCCAGCACGCAGAAACAGATTAGCCTCTGTTCCTTCCAGATTCCTCCCCTCCCCCCCCCCGCCGCCGCCACTAGCTATGCCCAGGCTCCAGGACAGCTCAGTACTTGGTGAGTGTAGCAACCCCCCCCAGTAACATGCACAGACACAGAGAGCAAAGCTGCCCAGGCAGAAGCAGCTGGAAACATTCGCAGGGAAGCGAAACAGGCTCATTGGGGTACATGGTATAAAAATGCAGGAGAGTCCAGAGACGCCTTGAATTTACAGCTCTCTCTAAACAAATAACTTTTCTTCTTGTTGGTCCCTGTCGGTAAGCAGATGAAAATGGATGTGCATTCTAGGCACTCAAAGAAAAAGCTGTTCTTTCCCATGTCTCATCTGTATACTAAATGGAACTGAAAGCACGCGGCTATAATTTAATGTCCCATTTTAAATGCTTCCACAGACGCTGGATGAATATAGATCTATATTTCAGAAAGGCTGCTCCATAAAGGAACAATCGGCTAAAAACCTCACTTCACAGTCCCAACAGGCTTGCTCTTAGAGAGGAAAGGCATTGGGGGAGAGGGCAGAGAAGCCCGCGGGGAGTCAGTAAGAGTCTGGCTTTAGACTGGCATTTGGGAGACCTGAGTTCAATTCTTAGCTCTGCTGCAAGACCAGGGACAAGTCACCTTATCCCTCTGGTCCCTGTCTGCATGGTGGGGTTAATCTCCAACCCTTCTGGGGTAAGGTTGCCAGATTCTTTTACCAAAAATACTGACCCCCCAAAAAAGGGGGGAGACCAAAGTTGAGCAAAAAAGGACCCCAAGAGTTAAGCTAAAAAAAATAAAAAACAGCATGGCGTCTTTAAGAAATGCCTTTGAGGCTTTTTAGCCGCTCTTTTCTGCAAATGCTTTTAACAGAAAACTTTTCCGTTAAAAGCATTTGCAGAAAATCATGCCAGTCTAGACATAGTCCAATGGCAAGAGAAACACCTCCTAGGTGTTGAGGATAAACACATTAATGAGTGTGCAATCAGGTGCTGGGACCTTGCCCACAGCTGTCCCTGTCCACACAGGCCACTGAAGATGGTAAAAGCCACCTGAATTCAGCCTGTCCCTACCATCTTGCCCATATTATTCAATCTCTCTCTCTCATAACAGCAAATGAGCTTCAGCTGCCTAGGTCAAGGATGGGAGAGGTAGGAGACCTCTCCTTCAGGGATCAATTCTAGGACTGAGAATCCAGCACTCTCCCCTCCCCTGAGATTTCCTTGTGCCTTTACTTGTCTCTGGGGTAATGGGTTAATTAGTCTTGGCACTCCCTCCAGCCCAGCCCTGCTCTCCCAGTTAGGTTTGGCTACCCTCAAGTTTGCTCCCTGGCAGCTGATTGGAGTTGCCATGAGCAGAGTGTTGGTTCAGCTACTCTTGCTGAGCCTTTGTTCACAGGCCATACACGCATGCAGGCTGAGATAATTAGCGTGGAGGGCTGTACCTTGCTGCAGAATAGTGCCCCTCTACTACCCCAAATTTCCACCTAGCTTCATGATCCAAGAAAAGCTACACTGCATGTGTGAGGCCTCCAGAAACAATGACTGGGCAGTCAAGAAATCAGTTAACTCTCCTCTGGTGAAGGAATTCAGCTGCAATGCCTGGAGAAGTGAGCACGATTTCTCACAGGTTCCTGGGCCCCATAGGGCCTTTTTCAACCTCTTTCCAGCCCTGCTAGTTCCATTGGTGCCAGTAATGTAAGTTGTACTAGCGTGTGGGGTCAAGGGTCCATTTTTAATGCTATGCTCTGTAATGCTGATCATAATTATATCATATCACTATGAGACAAAGCCCCAGGGGAGCCATTGAGGTCCCAGCTTTCTGAAAATGGGGGCAATCAACCCCCCTGTTAGTAACCTCAGGACCCCTAATGTAGACAGGGCCCAGAAGAGAAAATAGGACCCCCTCCCCCCAAACCAGGAGGGCTGCACATGTTTAAGTATTGGGGTGCACTCACCATTAGGAACACCTGCCCCAAAAGTGCTCTGCAGAGCAGCTTCATCCAATCCTGGGCCTCTTTCTTCTGCTTATTGAACCCCCCTGCCTTCTCTCTGCTCCTTTATGCTGCAGCCCTCCAGCTACCTCCCTATTTGCATCTCCCTCTTCCTGGGAATTAAAGTCTTTTCTAGCCAACTGGCTAGGCAATTGTCCCATTCACTTCCCAACCAGTGCCACTTCTCCAGCACCCTGGATGGGAACGCAGGCTCACCCTCGACACCAGGTTCCAGCTTATGAACACTCTACTCATCAGTCAAGGTCTCTGTGCTCTGAACCATGCTGCCTCTCCTGACCTTCTGTACTTGCCAGCCCTACAATTCCTTGCCCCCCCACAATGTCTGCAACCCATTTCCCAGCTGCTAGCGGCTTCCTGCCTTTATCAACTCAGCCCAGCTCCTTCCTCCTTAGCTGGACTCCCTCATTACTCAATTAAGGGATTGTGTAACCCATCCGATCCTGCTCAGCTGAGGCCTATCCAAGTAACTGAGCCCCTGCTTACCTTACATTAACCCTTTCAGGGCAAGCATGGGCTAAACACCTTGCCACAGGGATGCATATGAATTACTTGAGACCTCCCATCTCTGGTTTCTACTCCCCATAAAGAAATGCAGGGAGAGACAGGCTCTGCTTACTAGTCCCAAAGGGCCCAGTGCCAGAGGGATCCCTCATTCATCATAGGGTTGTCAGGTGTCCGGTATTCACCTGGACAGTCCGGTATTTTCGGCTCCTGTCCGGTAAAAAAATTCAGAGAATACCGGACACCTAAAATGTCCAGTATTTTCTGAATTTTTCCCCGGCCAGGAGGCAAAAATGCCGGGCACCTGGCAACCCTACAAACACTCAGCACCCGGCTTCCCCTTTCCCCCTTGGCTCCCAACCCCCCATGCTTACCTGGTTCCCCAAGGCTGCCGGCCAAAAGACCTAGGGGAAGCAATGCTTTGGGTCCTAGTGCTCAACCGCTCCTATCCCTGAACTCACTTTTAAAGGGGACATGCTGTTTTAATTTAATTTTCATTTTTTTTGGCTTAATAAGTCCTTGGAGTCTTTTTTTTTTTCCCTCTAGCATAAAGATTCAACTGATCTTCTATTGCTCTCCTGGCCTGAGGGCATGGTGCCATCATTCAACATGACTACTCTCCGCTGACCTTTGGGATCAAAAGGAACAAGGCAGTTTATTTGTAG
Organism: Pelodiscus sinensis; assembly: GCF_049634645.1. Classification (NCBI taxonomy): domain Eukaryota; kingdom Metazoa; phylum Chordata; order Testudines; family Trionychidae; genus Pelodiscus; species Pelodiscus sinensis. The sequence goes on from NC_134736.1 coordinate 7,447,088, forward strand.
ACACTCATTCAGTTGGAACGTTTCACTAGAACATGAATAAATGCAGATAACAACCCCAGTAAAGAGTCAGACAGATGCATTTGTCTTAGTGAAGAACTCTTCTAGTTAGTATGGAAATCTACAGGAGAGATCTGAAGGGGAAATTAAGGTTATTATAATTAGAGATGAGTCACCAGCCTTGCTCAGATTTGGGCAACCAAGCAAGTAGATTGCCTGCCTGGTGGAAGGCTGATAAATAGCTCCCTCTGTGTCCGTTATGTGCTGTCTGTATGGCACTCTGGTATTGCCAGCAACCATCTATCAGGCTGTATCTGGTGGGGAAATACAGAATAGCAAATCTGGCAGACAAAGAATGGCCTATAGTTAAGGAACATGCACAAAAAAACCATCCCACATGCTGAGAGTTTAGAAACTTCCCCAAGCCTACTGCCCGGGCCTAAGGATTGTTAAAAAAGAGCCACACAATTGTGGGTCAACGAATGTCCCACATTGTGGGTGAATTAACAATAAATGATAGATGCCCCCTTCCTGAAGGAGTCTGAAAGCCCCAGCACTATGTTTAGGGAGACTGGATATTGTTTAATGCAGGGGTGGAGAACCTTTTTTTTGGGTCGGGGGTCGCTGACCCACAGAAAAATCAGTTGGGGGGCACACACAAGCGAGAAGCAAAAGCAAAAACAAAAATGAAAACAAACCCGCACTGACGTGGCCCCTGACTGAGAGGGAGAAAGACACTCCCCGTATTCCCCTTGCCTAGAAGGGCCCAGGCTAGTAAATTTTGTGAGCTCCAGACCCATACGGGCAGGGAGGGCTGGAGCATCGGTGCGGGCTCCCCTCGGGGAGCCCCGAGTATCAGGGGCCAGATCCAGGCAAACCAGGGGCCACATCCAGCCCCTGGGCGTTAGGTTCCCCACTCCTGGTTTAATGGCTACAGAGCCTTTCTAATAAGGCCCAGGTTGGTCATAATGGTTGGAATGTCACCACGTGATAGAGAGTGGTTGCTAAGTGGCCTGTTTGTGGGTAGTGAGTAGACAGCCATGGATTGAAGAGAAGGACCATGCTTTTCCCTTCTTGGAGGTGTTCGCTCCATCTTGGCCTCCGTCTCTCAATGGTGCAAAGCTGTTTTATTATCATCTCAAGTTTCCCTTCAGCGCCTCAGGCAAAGGCCGCTTGTGTTTGCTGAACGTGCTTGCGTGTTCCTTTTGCCGAGCTACATCGCTTTAATGTGTTAGCTGGAATATGGACACCTGACACCTTACATTTTCCTTGTGGGGAGATATTCCCCAGCTACCGCGACCCTGCTCTCAAGAACAACCTGTAACTGTCTGTTGCCATCAGGAATGCCCCAACTTGGACCCTTGTCCCAAAGATTTAAACACTCACTTAGCACCAACAAAGGTGTCTGAACTAATCACTAACCCTGAGGTATGGAAAGGCTTTATATTCAATGAGACCATGAAGCACTGAGAGGTGCCTCAGCAGGAGAAGAGCGGAGTCTGAGTTTCTGTTTGCTGCTGGTTGCAATTAGACAGCTAAACAAAGAGAGGGGCTGGAGGGCGGATACCAGACCTGGAGGGGAGTCTCTCTGCCTACGCGGAAGGGATGTTAGACACCTTCACAGCACCAGGTGGGGGTCAGGGCAGTGAGGGCTGGTCCTGTGGAAACTCTTTGAGATGCATAAGGTAGCCTGGAGCTCTCTCATCTCTTCTGCTAAGCTCTCTCCCCAACAAGGACTCCCCTTTTCAGTGCTCAGACCTACGGGGGTTTGGTAAGTAACTAGGTAGATGCTTAAATGCGAGATATTGCAGGGGGTCCCTGGGGCAGCCCCCTCCAGGAAACTCTCTGGTAGCACAGCTGCACTGGCACCTCACTGATGAGGAGGACAGCTTCAGACTGTGTGTAAGCCACACACCTAATGTGCTTCACTTTAAGGTTACCAGACGGTTTCACCAAAAATACTGGACTCCCCCCCCCCCCACCAAAAAAAAAGTGCCGGGAAAATTTTGTTGAGGAAAAAAAACAAACCACTGGAAACATCTAAGACTGAACAGAGGAAGGATTAGGCCCAAACTGTGAGGCTTTCCAGCTTGCGAGAAAGGACTATTAGAACTATTGTGAGGGTAAGACATTGCATGTAACACTTTCTTCCTGTATTAGGCTTAGCTGGCATGTTTTGTTTTATTTTGCCTAGTAACTTACTTTGAGCTGTTATCATTTGCAACCACTGAAATCCTGCCTTTTATACTTAATGAAATATGTTTTGTTTATTAATAAAGCCAGTATAAAATCTGTGACGGGGGCCGGGGATAGCTGTGCATCTCTCTTTCATGGCTAAAAGGAGCAAATATTTGATGAGCTTGTTCTGTATAAAACGTTATCCCAAGTACGACAGATTTATCGGGGGTTCTGGGCCCACTGGTGCTACTGGTTCTAGTCCCTTTGACTGAGCCTTCCCAGAGCTGAGCTGAGCTGTTCTCAGTGGCTATGATGCTCTGCTCTGGACTGTGACCCCAAGTCTGTGCCATCGCTGGAGGAGACCTGGCTCAGCAGCATAGGGTGGTGGAATGCCCCTGAGGGCAGGTGGGTGGGTTCAGTGGCATTTCAGCAAAACACGTGAAGGTCTCAAGGGGATCTTTGAGACCAAACACATCACACTTCCAAATAGGCTGATGCTACTCAGTGCTTCATTTTGAGGGGGAGGAAGCCAAAGAAATCTACCCCTCATGCTATCAGAAGCAGGGCTGTTCTTCCTTCTCTTCCCCATGTCTTTCTAGGTTTGCATCATTATTCGATAGATATGCTGGACCTGATTCTGCCTGCAAGATACCAGAGAAGGATTATTTTTGATCAAAAATAATCCTTTTCCCATCAAAAATAATCCCTCACCGGTATCTTGCATGCAAAGATCTCACCCTTGGAGACCAAGGGATTCAGAGAAATCACTTTGGCCTTTGGCAAGATGGCAATGAAAAAAGTCAGGAATGATAATTTCTTGCCTCGAACCACAATGGTTTGTAATAGCCCCATCCTCTTATCTGTCCAGCAGCATGAGAATAACAGGGTCTCATTCCTCCACAGTAATATAAACCAAATCATATTCTCAGTGAATGAATATTGGATTTTTCCTCTGTATTTCATTGCCTGTTATTTGTGAGCTCTCATCGGATGGATGAGGCTGCATCGTTCTGTGATATAACGTGTCATGCTTGGAGGTTTTGTTAAAGAGCTAATGAAAGTGGCAGAAATGGAATCACTTCTCCTGGTCAGCTGCAGTATATCCAGTGAGGTTCTTGGGGCATTTACAAAGCAGAAGGGGAAGTTTGCGGAGATGGAGGCCTTTCTGTGGAACCCAGGGGATAGTTTTCAAAGGAAAGTAACTCGATGGTCACATAGTGTTCAAAAGTTTCAGAGGGGTAGCCAAGTTAGTCTGTAACAGGAAAATAGTGTTCATTCCTTTTTGGGGCAGTGTCTGTATTATAGGCACAATATACCACAGCACATACTACTAAAGCATGCCGGAAAATAATGTCATTTAAATAATACCACTTCCGAGACCTTTGGTACACTGGCACATCTCCAAGGGTATTCGATTGTGGTCTGGAATTTGAAGCCCATATTGGTACCTGGATCAAATGCATCTGCCTTTGGATAGCTTCTTCATTACAAAACACATCCCCCATCAAAAAGGTTCTAATGTGGAAAATGAGGACATTAAAGTCCTTAGACTCAACCTGGAGGCTGCTTAAACAACCACAGGAGAGTCCCAGAAGGTAGGCATGCCCCAATCAAGAAAATGAGGGAAAACAAGCCGCACCTTTGATTGGTGGGAATCACAAAGTTAATCAGGCTTATAGGAAGAAGTAGGCAAGGTGCAAGCTGGAAATTAGAAAAGTAGGAGGGAGCAGGAAGAAAAAATAAAAACAAATCTCAAGCCATTCATAGAGAAGATAAATGTTTTCTCAGTGTCTGTTTTCACAACAGAGATGCTAACATTAGGGGAATGTTCATGTCTTCTCTTACAACATTCCACAGGATAGAGAGCGCACAGGGACAGAGAGAGGTTCTCTGATTGTTAGTACCCATTGGGGAGAATGACTTTAAGGGCCAAAGCAAACAAAGGATGCTGAGATCAGAACAGGGTTCAGTGGCAATGACAAAGTAGTAGCTGCTGCTGGTCAGAGGTTAGGACCTGCAAGATCTCACTTGACAGCTGTAGAACATTTCCACAGAAACCTCAGAGACTGAGCTCTATCTTTCACTAGAGGCTTGAGGGAATATATTGGTGCAAAGTCAACTCAGATGTATGTGGGCACAGCTTTGCTTGGACTCAATGAGGATATGTCTACACTACAGAGTTTTGTTAGAAAAACAGTTGTATTTCTGACAAAACCTGAGTTACGTCCACACTGCGTTCTTCCAAAAGTAAATCGAAAGAAGAGACGGGTTTTTCCAGGGTTGGTAATCCTCTTTCTATGAGAAAGAAGCCTTTTTCTGAAAGAGCTCTTTCGGAAAAAAGCGTGTGTGGATGGGGAAGAGGGAATTCTTTCGGAAGAAGAGGAAAAAGCACAGGGGCCCTGGTGGCCATTCCATCCATAGCAATCACAGCTTACATGCGAAATAGAATCCTTTCAGTGTGGATGCTATCTGTCAAAAAAGCAGATCGCTTTTTTGATGCGTTTTTGTGTGTGGATGCTCTTCCGGAAGAAGTTTTTTCGAAGATCTCTTCCAAAAAAGTTTTTTCCGAAAGAAGCCTGCAGTCTAGACATAATCAACGGGACTTGAATCTATGGGCTCATATGTGCTCTGTGCTCATTTATCTCACTGCATTATAAGTGAACAAGTGAAAACACCAAACTACTTATTAAGTTACCACTTTTCAAAAGATGAATGGAAAGAATGACTCACACGTCTGAAAAGGTTCCAGACAATGAGCATTGCCCTGGCTTCCTTGAAATGATTTTTTCTGCAACATCTGTAAGCCGTAGGTCATCGGGGTCGTCTTTGTCTACATGTACAACCCAACACCAGTTGAGCCGTGGTTGTCCAGAAAGGATGCAAGCCATGCTTTAATAAAATGCCAAGTACTTGAACTGTGCTTCCCTAAACATTTATTAATGGTTTCACCAAAATAATTTTAACAACTTTGCCACTTCAGAGAACAGCTGACATTCAGTTTGTGTGAGTGAACTGAAGTATTTCTGAACTGATTTCAGTGATCTTCCTGTGAGTTGACAGTTGGCTTACAGCAGATGACGCTGACTAATCACTCGATCCCGGTTGAAATAGGAACTGTTAGAAGCATATATTGAACTTGAGTTTCTGTTATGTTTGGCATTACAAGTGTTTCAAGTTTTTGAATAATTGTGTAGCCGTTCTGTTCATATCTTGATTGAATACTGGAATACTTGAACTGAAAAATCAATTACTTCAAAGTTAATGTACTTATAAAATTCCTTTGCTGAATTTGAGTAGCTAGGTTCATCTGTCCCTGTTTGCATTTTCTTGGAAACTTTGTCAAGCATTCCAACTGTCTCTGACTTTAAACTTTCTGTGGGTTTCCTCCCTGAATAAATTGTAGCATTCATCTGATTGGATGGACTGATTTGAATTCAGTGGCACTGCCATTCATGACTGGCTTTCTGTTCTTGAAACTTCTTATTCTTTCAGAGTTTTGGACAGATTTTCTAACATATCGAGGGCTTTTAAAAATATTGTTCAGTACCAAAGTAGAGATTTTTTTCCATATGCGCTCCTGTGCTACCAGTTCATGATTTTTTATTACATTGTTTCAAACATCCCAAGCTGCACACCGCACAAGGTAGTTATAAGAAATTCAAACACAAAGGCTATGTCTACACTGAGGAGCTATTTCAGGATATGGGAAGTATCCCGAAATAACTATTCTGCATAGCCTTTGTGTTTGTATTTCGTAATAGCTTTCGAAATAATGGGCTCACTGTACCAACATCCCTGTAAACCTCATTCCACAAGGCTTAAGGTATATTTTGGAATAGCGCTCTATTTCAAAAGCACCAAATTTTGAAATAAGCTATTTCGAAATACTCTAGAAATAAGCTATGCAATGTGTGTAGCTCAAATTGCATCATTTATTTTGAGCTACAGGTGCAGTATAGATGCACCCAGAGAGTCCGTGTTGGATGGAGGACACAGATATCTGATCATGTACTTAATACTTCAAATTTTAAGTCCTGAAATAGAACATCTTGTTGCATCCCAAGTTCAAAATGTGACTATTGCAAGAAGTATATGTAGTGTGTGTTTCCTTCAGTTGAGTCTGGTTGCTACTGCTGATACTAAGCCTACCACCCATAGCACTGTCTGTGACAGCTGTTGATCCTCAGTTGTAGACGAAATAATATTTCTTTAACTACTGATGCCACAACCTCCACCAATGTACAGGCTACTTTGCCCAAACCAGTGAAGACCTCATAAACATTCATGATTGCCCACATGTCTCAAGCACAAACACCACTTGCTCTTTGTTGGAGAAGTCGGTTGTTTCCACTACCATACCACGGTCCAGAAATTTGCGCAGAAATATCCCTCCTGATTTCAAGAGCCACAATTTCCTCTTGAACAGCTGGACTTGGGAAGCAGCCACTTTGAAATATCTGAATCATATTCTGTCTTGCAAACAAAGAAACTGAATAAAGTTGCAGTCCACATCTCCACTTAATGACATATGTTCAGCTTGTTCAATATAATGGCCCAAATCTTTGTCTGGTAAAATAACATGGACTACTTAGAAAACAAGAAGATGTGAATGAAAATGCTTCTTTCTCCTGAGAGTATCATAGAATCATAGGACTGGAAGGGACCTCGAGAGGTCATCGAGTCCAGCCCCCTGCCCTCAAGGCAGGACCAAGCTCCGTCTACACCATCCCTGACAGATGTCTATCTAACCTGTTCTTAAATTCCTCCAGAGAGGGAGATTCCACCACCTCCCTTGGCAATTTATTCCAATATTTGACCACCCTGACAGTTAGGAATTTTTTCCTAATGTCCAATCTAAACCTCCCTTGCTGCACTTTAAGCTCATTACTCCTTGTCCTGTCCTCAGAAACCAAGAGGAACAAATTTTCTCCTTCCTCCTTGTGACACCCTTTTAGATATTTGAAAACCGCTATCATGTCCCCCCTTAATCTTCTTTTTTCCAAACTAAACAAGCCCAGTTCATGAAGCCTGGCTTCATAGGTCATGTTCTCTAGAACTTTAGTCATTCTTGTCGCTCTTCTCTGTACCCTTTCCAATTTCTCCACATCTTTCTTGAAATGTGGCGCCCAGAACTGGACACAGTACTCCAGCTGAGGCCTAACTAGTGCAGAGTAGAGCAGCAGAATGACTTCACGAGTTTTGCTTACAGCATACCTGTTGATACAACCTAGAATCATATTTGCTTTTTTTGCAACAGCATCACACTGTTGACTCATATTCAACTTGTGATCCACTATGACCCCTAGATCCCTTTCCGCCATGCTCCTTCCTAGACAGTCGTTTCCCATCTTGTATGTATGGGACTGATTGTTCCTTCCTAAGTGGAGCACTTTGCATTTCTGGAAACCTAGCATGCCACAAACATTCTCTGTGGCCTTTGGTACAGTATCAAGTACTTCATGATAACATGAAGAAGCTTGAGGCCTTTTGTATTTGTCTCGAGTCTTTTTTCCACTTAGAAAATTCAAACGATGTGAAAACTTAACCGGTGTGCTTTGTCCAAAGTTGTTTGCACCTAAACACTGAACAAGAATAGAAACACCAGAAGTGTGCAAATGAGGCTAAACGTAGAATATTGCCAAGCCTCATTTGCATACCTAATGAGCTGCCATTTTTGTAGAAGAGGCTCTTGCGCTAGAAGGAGCTGTCTACACTGCCCCTTCTTGTGCAAGAAAAACCCTCTTGTGCAATGCCGTCATTCCTGAAAATAATCAGCGTAGTGGCATTGCGCAAGAGGGTTTTTCTTGTGTAAGAAGGGGCAGTGTAGACAGCTCCTTCTAGCGCAAGAGCCTCTTCCACAAAAATGGTGGCTTATTAGGTATGCAAATGAGGATCGGCAATATTCCACGCTTAGCCTCATTTGCATACTTCTGGTGCAACAACCCGCCAGTGTAGACATAGACTTTGTGTTTGTACTTTGTGTGGTTACAATTTACGCAGTCAGAATAGTGCAGGACTGTAGAATTCAGAGGCAAAAAATCACAGGCTCCATCATGTTTTACCTCCCAGCTCCCTTTGTGGGGGAAACCCCCCCCACATGGAGCATGTATAGAAGGGTTGCTGGGAGGCAGGGAGGAGACGAGCCAATCAGGAACTCTGGGATTCAGCCTCAGGGAAGTGGCATCTAAGTGGACCTATCCCAGGATCAGAAATCTTCATGCACAAAAAAGAAAGAGGGAAACAGCCAGCTTGGCTGGAGACCGAGTAGGAGAAGCTTCATCAGGGCACTCCGGTGCCCCATACCATTTTCCAGACAGAGAGAAACAGAGCCAGATCCTGCTGCAGGCGACACCTCCAAGCTATTAAGAGCCAGCTGATTCTCTGTGGGCAAGAGAGGGATTTCAGACAGCAGGGGCCATCCAAGAACTGAGCCTTTCCCCAGCTGAAAGCAACAAATGGAATTATCAAATCGTGCCAAGCTGATAGTTCACAGATAGTTTTATTTTTTAACTCTAGTTCCCTCCCCAACCCCTCCCCCAAAATTTAAAAAATGTTTATGCCCCTGGGGAGGGGCTAAGATCCACCCTTACTCCACTAGAACAAATATTTGTGCTCCTTAAACCTGGGCTGAGTGCTGCTACTCCACATCAGAGCAAGCGTGGGCCACTCGCTGGCCAATGCAGCTGAATCAGTGTGGATAGGAGGGGTGGCAATACACTGCCAGACCAGGAAAGCAGCCAACTTATGCACTATGCCTGGAAACTTGGGGGAAAGAGAGACATTCCCTGAGCCTCATTTCCTTAGCTTGTACATTCCAAAGTCTAGCAGCTCTGGGACGTCTTCTAAGGACATCATCTAGCCCAGTGCAAATGGGAAGAATGTAATTTACCTGCCCAAGCAGTTAGACCTCAGCATCTTTTGACATGATCCATTTGCTGACTGAGGGATTGTCCCCGACGTGTGGTCTGCTCCTCACAGTAGACCAGTGTTTCTTAAACTGTGTTCCGCAGTATATCGGTGTCCTGCGAGACAGTCGGAGGTGTGCTGCGGAGAACAGAGTTCAAAATGGCCACCCTTAAAGGGGCAGGTGACCTTTTTTTTCCTCAATAACTTTCCTCCTAACCCTTTCCCCGCCCCAATTTTTATTTATTTATTTTTTTTTTGCTCAACAAAAAATCCTTGGTGTTTCTCATTAAAAAAAATTATTGGTTGGTATTTCTCGGTCTTAAAAAGTATAAGAAACACCATAGTAGACACTCTGTCTACACTGCAGGGGAAAGTTCTGAACCACGGCATATGTAACACCACTGGGATCACACACCTGTCCTTACCTGCTAAAACTCTTGGCATTGGCCCCGCCATGCTACAGGCAGGCTGGGATCTTCTTCTCTGTTGCCAGGGAAACACAAATCTGAACTCAGATCTTGACTACAAGAGGGAGGAGGGACCTATTTTGCCAGCTGTAAATGCCCAGAGATGTAGCTAATGAGTCAGGATCATGAACACTTTTTATTTTTAAAAAATTATCAAAGCTCTCCTGGTCTGTTTGAAAGTGCCAACAACAGTGGCTGTTACAAGCTTTATCTCATTGCACTAATGGCTGTTTTTAAAGCAATGCATTGTTGGCACCAGCATTGAGGTGGGAATTAAACACTCCATTGACAAGGTGCCATTGTATGTTGCATCTTCCTGATGAGATTTAATGAAACGGCCAACAATGCAGAATTAATGCAAATGACTGCAACTTCACACATTGCAGAGGGATTAAGATATCATTAATGTGGGCATTAAACATTTAAACAATATCTATAATTAAGAATTATGAAGCTTCAAAGCTAGTCTCTGTTGTATGGCCATATTAAAGTAGTCACAAAGAAATTTTATATGCTGAAAGTGAACAATAAATAAATAAAGTCTAGAACTCAAACCACCATTGTACTGGATGGACAGGTTTTCCATCTCATACACCTTTCAGGTTACGCAATGGCCAAAGCCTTGTGGGAGGGCAGATTATGGATGGTGGGGGCTGGATATTCAAACATGCCCCTTAAAACAGCAAACATAAAAGCAAAGAGCTGGAATACTTGTTGAGGAGTCTCAATCCATTTGTATATGGGGAGGACGACTTACAGATTCCTTGACATCTAGGCACACACTCTATGCAGTTAATATGCAGGGTCCACTCCACTGAAGTGTGAGTCTAATGGGACTACAACCTGTCCTTCCTGGGAAATAAGGCCATGGGGTCTTTTGATCTCAACGTGTATGAATCAGAAGACTTGTAGTACCTGATCCAGCTCTGGCCCACGTCAATGGGTAAAATGGATCAGGCTCACAGTGCGCAAAAGCAACCCATTGGTTAGTCCGGGTTACGAGTCCCCATCTGTGCCAAATCCAGAGAGAGTGTGAGTCTGTCACAGCAGGGGCTAACAAGGCTTCACTCTAAAAAAAAAAAAAAAGGTCTGGTAGTACTTTATAGACTAATGAATTATGTAGATGGCATCATGAGCTTTCGTGGGCACAGCCCACTTCTTCAGATGACTCTGTCACTCAAGCTGTAGCATCTCTTGGTTTTACTTCTGGAGGCTCCCAGTCCTGTCCCCAGAGTGTATGTGAAATCAGTGGCTGTCACATGAGAGACCGAGATGGAGAGAGATGCCGTGCTGTATACACTGGGTTCAATCTGACCCGGCTGGTCCCTGGGGCCCCAAATGAATTAAACAGCCCCCAAAACTGAGATTCTCAAAGTGAGAAGAGGGAGCAATGTTTGACTTCCGTTACATTTCATGGGACATGGGAGTCCACATCCCTTAATGTCTTTACAAAGCTCAGGCCAGAAATGTGCATGGTGCTTCCATCTCATGGCTCTCTGTGAGCAGTAGAGCATTCACCCCAACAGATGCGTGCTCTTCTTTGGACGGGATATTCCAAGGCAATGCATGGTGTAATTCCTGCAGTGGCTGTGGCTAGGCTGGGTGGTGACAGCCCTTCTGAGAAGCTGGTGCCCCTCTGCAGTCTCTATGTTGGCCCACAGGTAACAGCCATTGGGCACTGCCATGGCTTCCGCTCTGGCAGCCTTTCTGTCCCTATGCCATTTCGTTCCATCAGAAGCTGGTCCACCCATGCTGGACACTGTCTATTTTCAGTCCCCTCTTAGACTCAGTGGACAGGAGTGAAATTCTCTAGCCTGTGCTATGCAGCAGGTCAGGCTGAACAATCACATGGTCCCTTTGGGCCATAAATCTATGAATCTGTGAAATTATCTGCTCCAACACGGCCTCATATAATATCCCAGTTCTTGGCAGCCAATGCAACCAATCACACGCCACCTTCTCCTTCTTTGTCTGTGCTGCAACAGCATCTGTTTATATCCAGGCACACAGAAGGGCTTATTATCAAAAGTGTTTTAGTGGAAGCACCCAATTAGCCTGGAAAGTTGATAGAAAAAGGCACCGGGGAGGTAGGAACTCATTTACATGCACTAGATTACGCTACATTAGCAATTTGTTCTAATAAAAGCTGCTGCTTCTGATTCACTTTAAAATGGGAAGCTCAGAACGGCTTGGGAACAGGGTGATGATTTATTTGAAATAGGCCATTGGGTGCATCTAACAACAAGCGATGGTTTTTAATATTAGCAACTGTAGGGGTCCAGATTGTGAACCACTTTTCCTCACCCAGGTAGCCCCCATCTGCTTCAATGGAACCACCCAGGTGAGTAACTGTTCATTATTCTGAGCAAGGGACTGACATGCTAGCCCAGGCTGATTACAATAATATAATATATGGAGATATACCGATCTCATAGAATTGCAAGGAACCTCGAGAGGTCATCAAATACAGTCCCCTGACCTCACAGCAGGACCAAGTACCGTCTCTGACAGATTTGTCACAGATCCTTAAATGGCCCCTCAAGAATTGAATGCACAACCTGGCTGTGTCTAGACTGGCAAGTTTTTCCGCCAAAGCAGTTGCGATCTCATGTAAGAAATCAGTGCTTCTTGCAGAAATACTTTGTTGCTCCCGTTTGGGCAAAAGTCCTTTTGCTCAAAAGCTTTTGAGCAAAAGGGCCAGTGTAGACAGCTCAGATTTGTTTTGCGCAAAAAAGCCCCGATCGCGAAAATGGCGATCGGGGCTTTCTTGCGCAAAACCGCGTCTAGATTGGCACGGACGCTTTTCCGCAAAAAGTGCTTTTGCGGAAAAGAGTCCGTGCCAATCTAGATGCTCTTTTCCGCAAATGGTTTTAAAGGAAAAATTTTCCGTTAAAAGCATTTCCGGAAAATCATGCCAGTCAAGACGTAGCCCCTGGGTTTAGTAGGCCACTGCTCAAATCACGGAGGGTATGTCTACACTACCCCACTAGTTCGAACTAACGGGGTAATGTAGGCATACCGCACTTGCAAATGAAGCCCGGGATTTGAATTTCCCGGGCTTCATTTGCATAAGCGGGGAGCCGCCATTTTTAAATCCCCGCTGGTTCGAACCCCGTTCCACGCGGTGTACCGGTAGTTCGGAATAGGCATCCTAGTCCAAACTACCTAGTTCGAGCCCCGTGTAGCCGCGCTACATGGGGTTCGAACCAGCGGGGTTTTAAAAATGGCGGCTCCCCGCTTATGCAAATGAAGCCCGGGAAATTCAAATCCCGGGCTTCATTTGCAAGTGCGGTATGCCTACATTACCCTCCTAGTTCAAACTAAGAGGGTAGTGTAGACATACCCGGAGCTATCCCTCCCCCCAATAAAAGACCAGATCCTGAAAACATGAAAGTCAAAGCCCCAGCACATGAGCCTAACAAGTGGAGCTAATGAACAAGATCAGCGCTCGGTGCGTCGGTGGGTGGGGGGAAATGTTCCAAGGAGGATCAGAGGGAGATTCACTTAACAACCATACTCCAAACTTAGACCAATAGTTCCTCCTCCCCACAAAAAAAAAACCCCAACAATCTCCCTACAAAAATAAAAATAAGGGCACATCTACACAGCAGGGCTAAAGCAGAAACAAGCTACGCAACTGAAGCTTCGTCAATTGTATAGCTTAAATTGAAATAGCTTAATTCGGCTTTTGGCGCTGTCTACGCAGCAGGAACTCCGAGAAAAAGCAGTCTTCTTCCAACGTCCCTTACTCCTGATAAAATGACGGCTACAGGAGTTGGAGTAAGAAGTCCTCCAGCTTGACATTATTTTGACATTATGTCAAAATAATGGCTTGCTGTGAAGACACAGATGATGTTATTTCGGAATTGTGGATATTCATTGTGGATAGTTCTTTCAAAACATCCACTCAGTGTGCACCGGCAGTCAAAAAAAAAAAAAACCCCAGAATATTAGGAATCATTAAAAAAGGGACAGAGAATAAGATGGAGAATATCTTATTGCCTCTATATAAAACCATGGTACACCCACATCTTGAATACTGCGTACATGTGATTGCCTCATCTCAAAAGAGATATATTGGCATTGGAAAAAAGTTCAGAAAAGAGCAACAAAAGTTATTAGGGGTTTGGAATCGGTCCCATATGAAAAGAGATAAAAAAGACTTGGACTTTTCAGCTTAGAAAAGAAGAGAGTAAGGGGGGGATATGATAGAGGTCTATACAATCATGACTATCTGGAAAAAGTGAATAAGGAAAAGTTATTTACTTATTCCCACAATATAAGAACTAGAGGTCACCAAATGAAATTAATAGGCAGCAGGTTTAAAACAAACAAAAGGAAGTTTTTCTTCACTCAGTGCACAGTCAACCTGTGGAACTCCTTGCCAGAGGATGTGGTAAAGACTAGGACTCGAACAGGGTTCAAAAAAGAGCTAGATAGGTCCATCAATGGCTATTAGCCAGGATGGATAGGAACGATGTCCCTAGCCTCTGTTTGTCTGGAAATGGGTGACAGGAGAGGGAACACGTGAGGATTTCCTGTTATGTTCCCTCCCTCTGGGGCATCTGGTATTGCCCACTGTCGGCAGACAGGATACTGGGCTAGATAGACTGTTGGTCTGACCCAGTATGTCCGTTCTTATGTTCTGATGGAATAACGTCAGTTATTCCAAAATAACACTGCTGTGTAGACGTACCCTAATGCAGGCAGAAGGCCAGCAGCAGAATGAGGCTCTCCAGTTTATTGCGCTGAATGCTGCGTCCAGCATCGTAGGCCTAGGTGAACATTCATTAATTCAAACAAAACCCACCCCCATTAGAAAGGTGGTGGAATGGCTGCAGCCGATGAAAAAGATTACAGAGAAGAGCTCTCCAAGTTCAATTCTCCAAACAGCTGGAGATGCGAGCCAGTGATTTAAATAGCATACGCAAAATTAACATACGCTTTGAAGATATTTTTAGCCTGAGAAATTCATTTTAAAATACACCCGCCTCCTTTCCAGAGCATGTAACCAAGGAAACCAAAACACCTAGTTGTATGTATTGTACTCAATTAAAACTCATTAATGTTTTTTAAAGCCCTCGGGATACCTCCAGTGTCCAAAATAGCCAGGCAGGCTAGACATACCTTGAGCTGCTTTTGTATAAAGCTTTGGTTCTTCTCATCAATGAGTTCTATGGTTTGGACCCAGGGTATCTAGGATGTCATATGAGTACTGTGGCCAACAGCTGCCAGACTCAGGCCCAGTAGAAGTAACAAGAGGGGGCCACAGGCCTTTCTCAGGGGCTAATCACTGGATAGGGAACCATCACTCAAATGGACGCACAAGTTGGACCTCCCTGGTCCAGCCCCCTCGGGACATGAGCGGTCCTGAACATGGGAGTTTGCCGGACCAGAAGAGGTCAGGTCTGGGGTTCCCCTCTTGGCCACCATCTTGGCCAGTGTGCTATCCCTAGCTGGCTAGTGGGGATCTAGTCCTGTCTCCAACCCCACCCTACTCTCAGCCCCTCTGGTCAGTGGAGCACAGTTGTTGGCTAGCGGGGCCACACCTGGCCTACTGTGACTGTTGGGGCTCCATGCCCCCAGTTCTGGCCCTGCTCCAGCTGTCGGTCCACTGGCTGGGCGCCTTCAGGCCACTGGCCCTGCAGGCTGCCTGCTGCCATACTGACTGAGTGCCTAGCACCTGGCAACTTCTATGGATGGGGCTCTCTCTTTTATGCTGGGTTGCCGGGATAGCAGGGAATTGGATTTGGAACCTCAGGAGATCCATTCCAGTCCTACGCTCCTAACCAACAACAACCTCACCAGCTGGTGGAAAAATGGGAACCCTTTTTTTGTGGGAAAGTTGTCAACTCTAAAATGTTCTGATCAGCCACATTCTCCACCTTCCACTCCCGGTGCATGGTCTCCCCTCTTGACCTTGCTAATGGAAGCAGCACAATGGTCATATAAATATATCACATAAAAATAACATAAAGTGGAAATGTAAATGAAAAACTCACCCCCATCCCCAATTTCCCTCAAGGAGAATGGGAGAGCCACATGTGACAGATACTGCTCTTGACACTTAATGCATAAGAACCTCTATCATAAGTATAAGAACCTATATCAAATAGAACAGAGCAGAAAAACGGCCGTACTGGGTCAAACCAAAGGTCCATCTAGCTCAGTATCCTGTCTCCTGACCGTGGCCAGTGCCAAGTGCCCCAGAGAGTATGAACAGAAGAGGTAATGATCAAGTGATCCATCCCCTTGTTGCCCATTCCCAGCTTCTGACAGAGGCTAGGGACACCATGCCTGCCACCCTGGCTAATAGCCATCAATAAACCTATCCTCTATGAATGTATCTAGCTCTTTTTTGAACCCTGTTACAGTCCTGTCCTTCATAACATCCTCCGGCAAGGAGTTCCATAGATTGTGCATTGCATGAAGAAATACTTGCCTCCCTCCCCCAGGCCCCACCTCCATTCTACCCCTTCAACCAAACCCCTACTATGCCTCTTCCCTGCCTCCCCCCCTGTGTGCTCCCCATCCTCACTCCTCCCCTCTTCTCCTGGAGCTTCCTGAACATTACAATTCAGCAGTTCATGGCACTCCAGTAGTGCTCGGAGTGCGGGGGAGGAGTAGGTCAGAGGAGCGATTGAATCAATACCAAGCTCCTGTCCTCCAAGATCTCAGTTGCTATCAGGGTTTCCCAAATAAACAGCTGCCAAGTTTTTGCTAAGTGAATCTCCATTGAATTATGCAAATAAATGAATTAATCAGAGTTCACTCAAGATCCGTTTTTACCTATTTTTCAGGAAGATGATGCAAGCTAATGGTTTAGCAGATATTGTAGTATCACGTAATTATTGCGTTTCAGGAAGGATCCCTTCCTGTACTGAGCAACCGCAGACAAAAGGAAGCTATATGCATGCAAGCCACTGACATTGAACAACATTCAGGGCCAGATCCTCAGCAGTTGCAATTTAAAGTAATTCCATGGAAGCCAATAGATATGTGCTGCTTTACACCAGATCATTTAGCACTGTTGCAGGTAGCATCCTGCATGGAACTTGGAGGGAGAAGTTCAGGTTGCAGGAAGGATGAGTTTAGAGGAGACACAAGGAAGTCAGTCTGTGTATACATGGCTGAAATGCTACCTGCAGTTGTAGCATCTCTGTAAAGTTATTCTCTTAATAAAGCACCAGTTTAGTTTTACAAGCATAGAGTTCTTTTGGGTCACAACCCAGCACATTGTACATAAAACACCATATCACCGAGGAAATCAAAGATGGTGAGCTGTGTTTAGACAACAGAGAGCATAAAAGCAAGCCACACCAGAAAAGTATGGCCTGAAAATCTGTTCCTTTGAAATCAGATTTAATTTAAAACTCTACTGTGGTGAAGGAGAGTTTTAGTTTGTGGTCTTGTAATCCAGTTTCCATTGACATTGCTGCAAACTGACTCAAGATGCAAAACTGTGTGGAAGGAGCAAGTCCATTTCAGCTCCAGGACTTTTCCATTTCTTTACAGTGGGACGCAGGCAATAGTAAAATGGTACAAAAAAGCCAATGAATCATTTTCTAAATCTATTTCCCTTCTCCGGCAATGTGTTTTCTTGTAACTCCAGCAGCCATTAATTGACTGGGGCATGATGTAATTACATACAATGTACGAATGTCTACGAGATTCATTCACAATCTTTTAATGAGTGACAGAGCTGATCACAGCTTGCTTAGAATGGGTTGCCTTTCAGGGTTGAGAATTATTGCCTTATCTTTAGTGGCTAATTTATTAATGATGAATTAGTGCTTGACATTCATGTTACTACCTAATAAACATTTCTGGAAGGCTAGCGAGGCTCTGCGAAGGTGTGTGAAGTAATACCCCTGCCAATTCCTGGAGTGACGGTGACTAAGAAGCTAAATTTCTCAGTGCTCACATCCCCAGCCATGGGGCTGCTGAGCTCATCAGAAATGGCACGACCATAAGAGAAATGTTCCTGGAGCCGGAGAAACATCAGTCGTGGGTTTATAAAAGCTAAAGGCTGTTGTTTACTGTAGTTCCAGCTCTGAGGGTTTGTGTGGGCTATTCTCACCCACATGTTGGATACAGACAAAGATTAAAGATTAGAGACAGAATTTATAGTAACGGAGACACATCACAAATATTTATTTATGTACATCTGCTCTGCGTGTGTGGCTCATGGACTCCTCCAGCAGAGAACTCTCCCCTCCCTCTTTCCCTGGTGTTCCCACACACTGACAGCTCCAAAGCCCTTGGAAAACTTCCGTCTGCACTAATTAGGTGCAAGGGGTTCTCAAAGGCTGCCAGCGTGATGATCACATCATAAGAGAGAGTCAGTCCCAGGGAGAGCCCTCCCCTTCTCTTCACTCCAATATGCTGCCCTCCTTCAACCACGGCAATTGCTGATGTGGAACTGTGAGATTAGGAAAGTATTTAGGGCCGGAGTGGGCAAGCTTTTGAGGGTCACATCAGTGTAAGGAAATTGTATGGCGGGCCATGAATGCTCACAGAATTGGGATTGGGGTTTGGGAGGGCATGTGGGCTCCATCTGAGGGGTGCGTGCTCTGGTGTGGGGCTGGGGATGAAGGGTTTGAGATATAGGAGGGGGCTCCAGATTGGGAGCAAGGGATTTGGAGGCTGGGAGAGGGCTCAGGGCTGGGGCTGTGGGTTGGGGAATGGGAAGACTCAGGAGCACAGGCCCCACCCCTGCAGCTCCCATTGGCCACAGTTCCCAGCCAATGGGAGCTGCAGGGGCGGTGCTAGGGGCAGAGGCAGCACACAGAGCCCCCTGGCAGCCCCTACATATAGAAGCTGGAAGGAGGATGTGCCACTGCTTCCAGGAGCCATGCAGAGCAGAGCAAACCACCGACCCCACTCTCCAGCAGGTGTTCAAGGGCTGAATTAAAATAGCTGACCGGCTGGCTCTTTCTGACTGACTCTACCGGGTGCTCGTACATTTGTGACAGAGCCCCCTAGTCTGCAAGAAAAACCTGGAACCGCCTACTCTGCTCTTATAGCGATAGCTTGAAATTCTAGGACATTCCTCTACACACTGCACCAAACAAAGCTCCATCCAAGGCAGTAGAAAAAAGGATTTGGGAATTGTGCCTTGCTGCCTTAGGGAGTAGCTTGTTTCCTCTCGCCCTGTTTTTTTTTTTTGGTTCTAAAGAAATAAAGTCGCGTTACGCTCTGCCCTTCCAGCAAGATTATTTATGTTTGTATCTAACTTCTCTCTGTGTGCTGTGAAATAGCAATTTGCAGACAATGGGCCACATCCTCCTCTCAGGCTACGTCTACGTTGCAGGGCTACGTCTACACTGGCATGTTCTCATGCAAAAACTCTTCCAGAAGAGAGCATCTACACTGGCATGTGCTTTTGCACAAGAGCATCTTTGCCAGTGTCGATGCTCTCTTGCACAAGAAAGCTCCGATGGCCATTTTAACCATAGGGCTTTCTTGTGCAAGATATTCATGTTACCTGTCTACACTGGCCTCTTGCGCAAGAACAGTTGCACAAAAGGGCTTATTCCTGAGCGGGAGCATCATAGTTCTTGCGCAAGAAGCCCTGATTTCATACATTAGAACGTCAGTGTACTTGCGCAAGAACTCACGGCCAGTGTAGACAGGCAGCAAGTTTTTGTGCAAGAGTGGCTGCTTTGGTGCAAGATCGTGCCAATGTAGACACAGCCCTTGTGTTTTGCAGAAGAAGAAATGCAAATGGAGTGCTCCTTTGCATCTTATTCCGATCCTCTTTGCGGAAGAGGTATTTGGAATAAAAAGCCCTATGTAGATGGGGCCATTTGTCGGGGGAAAAAACCTTTCGTGCAAGATCCCTTAAAAATGAGATGTAGCCTCAATTACATTCATTACTGCTCATTAGCCAATGGGGTTATGCTGTGACTAAATAGATATGACTGTAGAATCTTAGTTTCCATATTTCTTCTCTCGGTGACTCTTTATTATTACTGTGTTTCCTTTGTTTCTCTTACCATTTCATCACAGATGTTCACTGCCGTGTTTCACCTGTGACAATCCCATCTCCTGAGACTCGCAGATTTATGTCTGACAATTATGAACCATTTGAAAGTTTTCTTAGCTCTCTTTGCAATGCTCAGCAGGGGAGCCCATCACAATTCTGCCTGTCATTTTGTTTCTCCTTTCGTTGTTTTGTCTTGTCGTGGATCAGCTAATTAAAATGTTCATTCCAGAAACACAGTGCTTTGGGAGATGCATTCAGGGAAGCAAGTTCTTCCAACCTTTCAAAACCCTTCAGTCTTTGTTTGCTGGGCACGGCTGTGCTAATATGTTATGTATACAACAAGGCACAACAATCAGTGAAAGGGAGAAGTTTAGAAAGAACTCCTCCTATACAGCCCATAATAATCTCCCAACTATTCATAGCATGGGCAACTTGGTTTGATGCCAAGAGATTCACCATCACTATTTTAACAGTCTTGAAAGTGCTATTGGTGTCTCACGGGAAAAAAACCATGAAAAACTCTGTAACAAGACAGGCTTGCTTTTATATCACATTTTGCATTTAGTTGTCTACATTCTGGTGCATTTTAATACTGAGGATGTAGGCATGATAACAAGCATTGCACCTGTTGCAGCGCTCTCCGCCGAAGTCACAACCTTGTCGTGCTTAGGACACGGCCACACTTATAGTGATGTCACAGGCGCACAGTCCCTTTCAGGCTTGGTTTGCCGATGATCCAAGAGCAATCAAGTTCTGGACCCTACAGAGGTGGAGGGGCAAAGGGACCAGCTGCCCTGGAACCTAGCAATTTAAAATGTCCTTGGGCTCCTATCCCTGCCACCTTGGCAGCAGCAGCAGCTGGAGCCCTGGGCCTTTTAAATTGCTGTCTGAGCACCAGGTGGCAGTGCTGAAGGGCTGGCAATTGAAATAGACTAGCCCCAAGCCCCACCTTTTTTCTTGAGATCCTGCCCCTTCTAGGGGCCCAGAGCCAGCCCCTATTCCACCTTGCTCAGGGACTGAAGATGTGGCTATGTCTATACTACAGAGTTTTTCCCAGAAAAACAGCCGTTTTCCCGTAAAAAACTCATGGAACGTCCACACCTCAAGCGTGTTTTTATACAAAAATATTGAACGAACAGAGGGGGTTTTCCGGCGTAGGTATTCCTCATTCTACAAGGAAGAATGCCTTTTTGTGAAAGAGCTCTTTTGCAAAAAGGTGTGTGTGGACAGGGAAGAGGGGTTTTTTGCACAAAAAGAGGAAACAGGAAAAAGCACAGGTGCCCTGGTGGCCATTCGGTGCATGGCAATCAGAGCTTACTTTCAAGAGAGCATCCATGCAGTCTGGACACTGTATTTTGCAAAAGCACATCGCTTTTTTGATGTGCTTTCGCAGTGTGGATGCGCTTTTGCGCAAGAAGTTTTTGCAGAAGATCTCTTCTTGCGCAAAAAGCCTGCAGTCTAGTCATAGCCTGTCTGTCCTCAGCTCTGATTAAGCTGAATTAAATAGGTTAGTGTAGGGCCGACATTTTCCAAATAGCAAGGAAGTGTTGCACACCTCCTGTGCAGTATGAGGGCCACTGATTGTTAGGTTCAGCTTTTGACCCCATGGAGAAAAAAATCTATTCACTCTACAAGGGGCGGCAGCAATGACCAAGGTTTGCATGGAAAATTCTTACTTTCCATTTTGGGAATCTTGCGAAATGAGGCTCCATGGACAAGTGGGTAAGAAACAAGTGGGTGAGGTCTAGTCCCACCACAGCTTCTATCCTGCTGTATTATATCCTGCTGTGCTACTCATTCTTTGTTTTGTCTATTTAGCTTGCAAGCACTTTGAGGTAGGGGCTGCCTCTCACTTGGTATACGTACAGCAGCTAGCACAGTCTGGGGCAGGTCTTCTACCTGAGATCATAATATAAACAATACTAACAACAACAGCTAAGGTGACACTTATTTGCCATGCTATACAGTCACCCAGGCCACTGTAAATATTTCTAAGAGGAGCAGAGGCAAATGCAGAGTTTGGTGCTTTGAAAAGCAAGACATAAAAGGCTGTTTTTCCTCTGGGGCTGGCTTTGCAATTTCATGCTAAATTTACTATAGCATATTTAATTTTTTTATGCTGTTTCCTCCGAAAAGAATGTCTCTCCCTCCCATTCACCTTTTCACAAATAGGGGAGTGTAATAAGGTTGTCCCTCACTGCCACATCGCCTCCTGCTGGTCTTCTTGGGAATTAGCTTTCCTGTCTCAGAGCGCCTCCTGCTGGCTGGTGCCTCACCCCCAGTTATCTGTCTTCTGAGTTACTGCAGTCCCCGTGCTCCTCCCTGCTCACAGTGTCCTTCCCTTGTGGTACTGCTCTGTGGCTGTGCCCCTGCTCTCTGGGGTCCTCCCCTCCCAGGGAACCCCAAGTCCCCTACACCCCACCTTGCCTCAGTGACCCATTGCCCATCATCATCTAGCCCTGGCCGCAGAGCAGACTGCAGTCTGAAATGGCCACTCATCTTTGGCAAGGGGGTGTGGACCTGCGGCCACCTTCTACCCTAGCTGCTTCCCTGCAGCCCTAGTACCCTCAGGCCTTAAAAGCCAAGCCAGCCCTCCCCATTTCTGCCTGCCCTTCCCCGGCCTTGCTATGTCTGAGGGAAGCCTCTGTAGCTTCCCTGGCAGCCAGGTCCCTCCTGCTCCATAGCTGAAGCAAAATTGTCCTAAAGCTTCAGAGGGGTAGCCAGTTAGTCGGTAACTGGAAAAGGACTGTCCTGTTTCCCGCATCTTCTGGAGCCCCTCCTTCAAGAGTCCCAGCTGGGGCCTAATTAGCTGCTATGTGTGGTAGTTGCTTGCCCCACAGCCTCTGCCCTCTTCCAGGGCTGGGTTTAACCCTTGTTAGGGCCAGGGCTGGGCAAAGCCCCCTCACAGGGAGGTACCATCAAATTAATTAATTTGGAGGTATAGGAAGGGGAGTGGAAGAGATTAGATAAGTGCGATTCCCGGGGGAGGAGGCGGGCATAAGTTCTCATGACTATATTCTGCCTATAAGGAGGCCTCCCAGAAATCCAGGCCTCCCATTGCTACAGTTATGCTGTCAGGTTTGTTTGTTTTTTGGAGGGGGGGGGGGTGCTGACTAACTGTTCTCTTTAGTGAAGGCATTTGCATAAGCAGCATACCATTACCCATCATGCCCCAATGTGGCTGACAGTTTAAGAGTGTCTAATGAGAGGGCAGATATTGGGTAGGTTTAGTAACATCACGTAATGTCCTCTTCAGTTCTCCTCAGATCCTCCACATGGCACCATGCTTCGGCAGTGCAATGCAGGTTGCATTCTTGCCGGGCCCCAGACTACAGAACTGCCCCGCCACTACAAACTACCATAAACTTCGCTGTGTTTGGCTCTAAATGCAAGCGGTAACGTTTCCACCTGGCCTTCCCCCAGAACAACACAGGCCGTGTCGGTATATGCTACATTGCTTCACACAAATGCTGAACATCATAAATGTGCAAAGGAGAATGGAGAAAAACCGTATCTGATAGGCATTCGTTGTCTTATTTAATTTCCTAACTCTGGAAGGTGCTGAAATACGATAGTGATGGGGCATGAAACAAGA
This sequence comes from Pelodiscus sinensis, assembly GCF_049634645.1. Classification (NCBI taxonomy): domain Eukaryota; kingdom Metazoa; phylum Chordata; order Testudines; family Trionychidae; genus Pelodiscus; species Pelodiscus sinensis. The sequence continues at coordinate 7,470,219 of NC_134736.1, forward strand.
AGAACAGAATAGAAACCTGAAGCCTGAAGGGTCTTGGCAGTCTTGCATGACAACAGAATAGAATAGAATCCTAAAACCTGTGAATCCTGACACCTGTAGGAGAATAGAATTGAAACCTGAGTACCATGTGCCCACGGTCATGGAATACCTAATCACACTGATGTAAGTCTAGTTCGATAGATCACTGTTTGTGCAGCCCCTAGCACAATGGGCCCCTAATTACTTTCCCCTTCTGCTGAGGAGCAAAACAAGCCAGGCAGCAGTCTTAGCTCAGGATAAAGCTACGCTGCCACTTTATGGTTCTGCAGCTTTCTGGCTCAGGGGTGTGAAAAAACACCTCCCGCAACGCAGCAGCAGACACCAGTGCCATAAAGCACCAACATCAGCTTGGATCCCAGCGCTGTTAGCTGCTCCCGGCCCGGAGGAGGTTTGTATAGAGCACTGGGAGAGCTCTCTCCGAGTGCTCCTGGTGTGGCCACACTTTTTGTTTAAAGCATTGCTGCGGCTGTGCTTGTGGAAAAGCCTGTGATAGGTGAGCTGCAAAGCTACCTCTAATGCTGCCAGTACCACCCAGTCCCCCTCGTCTGCCCTCCCGCAGCAGACAAGACAGTCACAAGCATTTTTGAGGCATCTTTTGGGTCTGTTAACCCCATTCTAATGCTCAAGAGACTATTGAAGCAGGGATGGCGCCTTTCAAATCCCTGTGTGTAATGCTCCCCCCCCCCTTTTATTTCTCATTTTGTTTTACTGCCCTGGACTCACATTTGTTTTGCTTTGTGTCTGACTAGAATGAGGACACTCCACATTTCCTGTCCTTCGCTTTGATCGGAACACGGTTTCTCCAAACAGCATTGCTCTGATTAAATCAAGCCGAAGACAAATTGAAAGGGCTTGTGTCTGATTTGTAAAGCTCATGTAGGCATTAAAAAAAAAAAAGGAGAGAGAAACATCAGAAACATCCAGTTCCATTTTCAGACTAATGAATGCATCGGATGCAAAAAACAAATGTCATTAGCACGTTCCTTGAATAGAACGAGGGTTTCTCTCATTTACTCACACAAGTTTTGATTAATGCTGCATCAAAAGAGCTCAGTGAACCTGGGAACCAAGCGGCTGTGGTTTATTGTCTAATTATCACACAATATTGTCTACAGCAAAAGCGGATAGTCCGTTATCTCTGGGGACAAGCACGGTCTCTGCACCATTTCTGCGGAGCTGGCTGGAAAGTGAGGACAGACATGCAGTACTTGTGAAGCAGAGTTCTGTTGTAGGGTGCAGCTGCTTTTGTTACTTCCTAGGATACCCCCTGGAAAAATGGCATCTCCGGGGTATGCAATGCAAGACTCTCCCTCTGTCAGCATTCCCGTGACAAACGTTCTTGGGCAGTGATTAACTCTTGCACACTTGTTCTTTCCTAGCCACCAAAAATTTAAGCCAAAATCCCAAGTCAACTCAAAACACCTGTCTTCCCCTTGTATACATCTCATGACGAAGCCAAAGAACTGATTTGGGGCTCTGCTACTGACTCAGTGTGTGACCTTGGGCAAGTCACACAATCTCTCTACCAGATCTGTTAAATGGAGATACAAAATCCTTCCTTTGTAGCCTATTTCAGTTGCCTACTAAGTGTTTGTACAGCACCTAGTACAATGGGGCCCTAATCTCACTTGAGGCTGCTATTGCAATACATTTGACATTAAAAACAGGGTCACTGGATCCAGGCACACTCAGAAAAGCCCATTCAGTCCTTGACCACTCTGGTTCATCTAAGCTGGTCCGTGGGGGCTGTTTTTGACATGGGCTCTTGGAAATTGGGCTCAGTGATTTAGCTCTTCTATGCTTTTTACATGACCATCTATTGAGGTCGCCCTCCTGTTCCAAGCGTGGTTTGCTCATGACGGAGGGTTTTCTGCATGAATTCTGTGAGGCAAAGGAGTGAGAGGAGATTCTGAGGGCTTAAACTAGAGCTAAAAATGAGTGCAAGATAGAGGCAACAGCTGCCCCTGAGTCCCTCAACTGTTCCTATTAATAACTCACCACATCTGCAGAAGAAGGAAAATAAATTTGATCCCACAAAGGCTTTTGATACTGTAAACATGAGATTTTTGTTCTCTCCAACGTCTGTATTACAAGCAGAACCTTTGGCAGCAGAGGCCCCGTGCCGTTTTCTTTCCTGCACCCTCTCATAAATCCATCAGGAATCTGGCCTTTTCTTCTGAGGCGCTCTCGTAGCAGGCAGCAGGAGGTGCAATAGTTAACACTCCACCTTAAAGGCAGACAACCCACTACTGATCCTGATGTGACATTCAATAGAGCTACATCTACCCTGTGGAGCTATTTTGGAATACTTCCGGTATCCCGAAATAGCTATTCTGCATCTTTGAAACAAGCCCATTATTTCAAAATATAATGGGCTCGCTATTCCAATGTCCCTGTTAACCTTGTGCCATGAGGATTAAGGGACATTTTGCAATAGCAGTTTATTTCGAAATTTGGTGCTGTGTAGATAGCACCAAATTACGAAATAAGCTATTTTGAAATGATCTCGAAATAAACGATGCAATTTGCATGACTCAAATTACGTCGTTTATTTTAAGCTATGGATGGAGTATAGACACACCCTCAGTCACTGACTTTCGATCCGCTGGCTCTCACGCTTTAATCACAGCTTTTGGAAACATTTCAGCCCAAAACTTTTGGGGAACATTGGCTGGAGGTTGCCTTGAGACACAAGATCAGAATTCCCATCCTGAGGAAGGATTTCCCTGTGTGACTGAGGCTACGTTACACTGCGGGTGTTTTGCGGAAGAGGAAAAGCAAATGGAGTGCTCATTTGCATATCTTGGGCTCTCATTTGCATAACTTCTTCCGATCCTTTTTGCGGACGAGGTTTTTGCAATAAAATCTAGATGCGCTTTTCCACAAAAAAGTCCCGATCGTCATTTTTGCGATCGGGGCTTTTTTGCGGAAAAGACTACTGTGCTGTCTACACTGGCCCTTTTCCAGAACAGTTTTCCGGAAAAGGACTTTTGCCCGAACGGGAACAGCATAGTTTTTCCGGAAAAGCACTGATGATTTTACATTAGATCGTCAGTGCTTTTCCGGAAATTCAAGGGGCCAGTGTAGACAGCTGGCAAGTTATTCCAGAAAAGCGGCTGATTTTCCGGAATAAGTGGCCAGTGTAGACACAGCCCTGCAGTGTAGACGTAGCCTCAGTCACCAGCGGCTCAGAAGTGTAACGGGTCAGTAACACCCCTTCTTGGTCACTGCTCGCTATAGTTCGTCTCATTAAAAAAAACACATGCGCCTGTTTTGACACAGCCTGGGTAATCAAGTAGAACACCCCCCACAAGTGCAAGAGGCACCTTTCTCTTTTTGTTCCTGGGGCTGGTGTTTAGTTCCTAAGCTGCATGCAGTTTGGAATGTTCTGTATTTTGTCTTCAGAGATGAACCTCACACATTTGCCAGTTCCCTCTCAATAGCTCCGGTGCATTGCCTCCTGAAAAAGCCGCATCACGGAAGTGACATTCACACAGAAGGAAGCTCTTCTTCGCCCAACTCACAATCAACCAGCAGAGCTCCTTCTCGTAGGACATTGAGCAGGCCCAAAGGATAACTGGGTGCACACAGAGAATTAAATAAGCTCGGGGAGGATATCAATGGATATTAGCCAGGTTGGTCAGGGATGCAACCCCATGTTCTGGGTATCCCTAAACCTCCAGCTGCTAGAAGCTGGGAGATGATGACAGGAGATGGACCATTAATAAATTGCCCTGTTCTGTTCATGTCCTCTGAAGCATCAGGCCCTGGCCAATGTGAGATATTGGGCTTGATGGAGTATGGCCATTCTTATGTTCTTATTCCAGATGAATTGACAATATCTAAGAGCTTCTCTTTTTCAAAGACAACATTGTTTAATGATTTCACGGATGAAGTCTGGCGATACTCAAAAGGCAACTGTTGATTTGATAGGCCGTGCCAGAAACCAGGCCGGGGCAGCTCACCTTTCGGAGCCAAGCTTCACTAGTTGCATCCTCTCCCTTCCCCTCAGCGCCTGGAGGCTTATGCCTGTCAGGAGCTTGTGGCACATGAGAATTAGCAAGTGGTTGTGTTTCGTGGGATGGCGGCACAGGGTTCTGGGGGCCTGCCCTTGGAGGCCTGTCTGTTGCTGGGGAACGCACAGGGGATGCGTTTGTCAGTGCGAGTGCCGGGATGGGGCTGTGAGAACTTTCTTACAGGCAGTTCCGCTTGGCGAACCCCCTCACTGGCTTGTTAGCATAGGTGGAATAGCACAAACTGGAATCGCTATGCAAGGCGGCAAAGCCTATCTAATGGAAAGGATCTATGCTAACAGCCACAGGCACCAGGAATGCAGTAAGGATCACACACTGGCACATGCTCTGGATGGACACTGGGGGTCAGATCCTTACTAGATATGAGTCGATGTAGCTCCTTTGCCTGGTACTAGATGATGATCTGGCCTTAGGTGGAGCAACCTCTGTGTGCAATTTATACAAGGGGAAGGCAGCTCCCTAAGGGGCAGCCAAAGGAACCCCCGTGCAAACTGGATGCACCATTGCTAATTACTTACTGGTAACCAACTAAAACTTTTGCCTTGTACAGCTGCCAAGGGCTGGATCTGCTGCTGTACCCACCTGGGCCACTGATCGATGCTGCTTTAAGCTGCTCATTGATCAAAGCGATTGCAGGACTGACAGCAGCATCACTAGGGCAGACGCCACAGACCACAGGTTTCTTCTTCGAATGGAGAGATCTCAAAATCCTCTGTACTCTCCAAAGGACCACACATAGCCCTTCACCACTACTGTATGTGGGGATCCACAGGGGGCCCATGTCTCTTACCTATACTGCAGCACTTCCAGAAAAGTCCATACAATTGCACCAAGATAAACAACCACAGCTGTGTCCTCACAGCTCCCCTGCCCAGGAGATAAGATTATACTCCCCATTTTACAGATGGGCAAATAGAGGCACAGAAGTGAGTTGCCCAGGGTTGTGCAGTGAGTCGGTGGCTGGCTCACGAACAGAAGCCCAAATATCCAGGCACATATTTGTTTATTGAAATAACAGTCACACTCCTCTTGATAAAATTAAAAGAAAAAGGGGGAGCCAGCCCAAAACTGGGGTGGGAGATCCTGATTCCTGGGCCAAGGCAGGGTGCACCCTAAGGCAGAGAGGGAAGCATGCCATAGCTCAGGCTAGCTTACTGTGCAAGGTATTTTCGCTGAGGCTTGTGGGGTGGGCATTAGCATAGAATCAAAGAACTGGAAGGAACCTCACAAGGTCATCAAGTCCAGTCCCCAGGCCCAAGCATGATGGGTCTAGATTATTGTTGACAAGTGTTTTCTAGCCTGCCCTTAAAAATCTTTTTTAAATGGCAAGCTGGGTTAAAGTGGATGGTGGTGGGAAGGACATAAAGGAAAGAGGGGCAAAGAAGAGATTCTGGAGGAGAGAAACCAGTATAATTCAGTGCAAGAGCATGTCGGCATTGGATTAGTTACTCGGCTGAAGACAGGGGCCTCCTTGTTTTCTCACCCTGGTTTAATGCCTAGTGTAACCCCCTGACTCCAACACATTTGTTCTCAATTTACACCAGGTTGAGTGGGATCACTGTCAAGCACAGAAAAGAAAAGCACCAACATTTGTTTCTCATCAGAACGTGGCTTGTTTAAAAAAAAAAAAAAAAAACCTCTGACACAGTTCACTGCACCTCGAATTCAGCATCTGCTTATTTCAAATGAACTTTGCCTCATTAGAGGCAGAGGGCATTTCAAGAAATGATACACTCCCATGCTAAGTTCCATGTCAGATCTGCTCTCGGACAGCTCCTTTTATACATGACGCAGAGTCAGTTCCGTATATTTTACTGTACGCAACTGAGATCCATGAGTCGCCGTCTGGGGCAATAGTTTGGCCCAGAACCTCACGATCTTTATGCAAACCTTAAGGGTCATTAAAATCGTGTCTGTAAATATTTGCCGTTTTGAATGTTATCCAGAATAAATTTACCAAAGCAAGTAAAATTCCCTAAAACCAGCACTCCATGAATTGTAACTTAAGACAACATTAAGCAAGCTAAGATCAGACCCCTTTACTAATGCACAGCTATGAGCAGCAAGAGTCTTACTAATGGTAGCATCTGCTCTATTGTAAATTAAATTACATAGAGGTCAGCTCTGATTCATATTTTTAAATCAAGAGTACAACGGATGTCCACCCAACCTTAGCAGACTATGACTATCATTCCATTTGGACACCCGCACCACCAAAATATACCCCATGCATGCATAGGCGTGTGCAGCACATTTCATTAGGGTGTGCACCCAGGGAATTTTATTTTTTATTGGCGAACATTTATTGAATACTCAATCATAAAGGACATGCTGCAAGCGAACGCAGGCTTTCTATACATTATGCTTATTGCATAATACAACAATCCATACTTTAAAACTAAAAGAGCGTATCATGCGATTAAATTAAAACGCAAAGCCACTTTTTTTTGAGAAATTAGGATGTGCCTGGGCACACCCAGCACACCCCCTGCATGCATGCAATTCAAGCACTTTATAAATGTTCACAATCAGTGGGAGCTCAAAGAATAGCCTTAATTTCAACATATTTTGTGGGATGTCCCTTTTCTTACTTGGGTATATTCATTGTAAGAGAATTTGTTATGAAACTAATAGGAACTTTACTTAATTTTAGCTTTGTAAATTAGTAGAAATGCTATTAAATCAAACCAAAATATATAATTCTCTTTCCCAGTATATTATCTGCAAAGAGACCAGCTCTCCGGCACAGAATTAAGGACATAGGTACCATAAAGTGTATGGAACCGAAAATCTCAGACTACAGACCTGTGCACATGAATAACTTTGACTACCTTTCATTATAGACACAATGCTGTAATGACTAGCACAGTCACGTCCTTAGATTTATAACTTTGTTGGGCCAGATTCTGATACCCACACTAATCTTGTGCAGCATTTTGGGTTCATTAACCTCAGTGGGATGGTTCAAGGTAGTCTTCAACGTGAGAAAGGTTATTGGCATCTGACCCTGAATAATGGAGACCATAGTATCTCCAACATCTGCACCTCAAAGGGTACATCTAAACTACATGCCTCCGTCGACAGAGGCATGTAGATTAGCCAGATCGGCAGAGGGAAATGAAGCCGCGATTAAAATAATCGCGGCTTCATTTAAATTTAAATGGCTGCCCCGCTCTGCCGATCAGCTGTTTGTCGGCAGATCGGGGCAGTCTGGACGCGCCGCACCGACAAAGAAGCCTTTCTTGATCGGCACAGGTATGCCATTTAAATTTAAATTTATTTATTTTTTAATCGCGGCTTCATTTCCCTCTGCCGATCTGGCTAATCTACATGCCTCCGTCGACGGAGGCATGTAGTCTAGACACACCCAAAATGTATATCTACTGCACATTATAAATCTACTATATATTTGAGAGAGTTTGTCTGTCTGTCTGTTCAAGAACTCCTCCTAAACAGTAAGAGCCAGGACCACCAAATTGGGTACACAGCTTCCTCTTATTATTAACATAAGGATTTAGTTGTGCCAGGAAAACGGGATGTGCCTAGAATGAGATTGCTTCTCAGAAAACCATACAGAAAAGAGAGAACTAGCAGGCAGCTGAAAAAAATTGTCTGGGAGTGTGTCGCCCTCTGTCCGGGACTGCCCCAGCTGGAGACATGCACTCGTCCTCCGGTTGTGCCTGCTGGAGCTGCAACAGCCATGGAGAGGCATTTCTCACCTGACCTAAAGATGCTGTGGTGAGAATATGCTGGGGTTATCCTCTCTCCCCAGGGCAGCTGACATACTGAACCCCACATCCGCAGCCCCACCCCAGAGCAACAATTTCAACAAAGCATGGACATTGTCATTTAATTTTCCAAAAAACAAAAATTAATTGAGTTAAAGCCCCGAGCAATGCTGGGTAAATCTCCCAGCAAATATATAAATTACGAAAAATACACCCGAATGCTTCTTGCAGATCTCCTCAGAGAAAGTCACTTTTCCAATGAACGTTTGAATTACAATCTTGCAGTCCATGCGGAGCTCATGCTTTGACCATTGACACAGCCAGAGAGCTCACATTGTATAAACACGCTTATTCAGGAGCTACGATTAACGCTCTTGGCACCATCTGTGCCCGGTGTTTTCCCAGCTCAGCTCTGATTTCGTTCATTTTTCTTCTGCTTTGAGCAACATTTTGGTCGTCTTCCCTGGTGCCAGCAAAGCTGGCTGCAAACAGCTATTCCCAGGTTGTCATGGATGAGGAATGAAATATTAAAAAGGGCCTCGTGCGGTTATACGCGCCAGCAGGTGATCTTTAATTAACTCACACCTACCAAAGAGTGTGCCAGTGGTTTCATTACCTTCCCAGGGATATTTTTTCCAGTCTAGTCAAATCACCTTTTCATGTGGAATCTCTCCCCTGCTGGGGACAGCTCTATACAGTGAACAATGCTCCCTCTAATCTTTTCTGCCCATGTGAGGATTTTTTCAATCTGCATGCGGAATAATTTTTTTACGCGCTCCAAAGCATGTGCCAATGTGCACTAACAAATGAAATAAAAAAAACCTTAGGTCTGGATGCTCTGCTAATCAGCTGAGAAGCATTTGAATCTCTCTTGAGTAGCCTCACAAACACAGCTTACAGAGAACACTACCATGGACCCTCATCATCAGCAAGTTAGATGCAGGCTCCACCATCCCTTTCCTCCCCAATATTTCTTCCCCTGCCGGTGTGCATCAGACTTGACTTGAAGAGGCCACCAGGAAAAGAGCCTCTGTAATATAAGAAAGGGGTTGATATCTTGCTTCTAAACACTTAAACTACCTATTAGATAGATGGTGTAGTGGGTGGGGCATAGCCTCGGAGTTGGATGACCTGGGCTCTATTTCCTGTTCCATCACAGACTTCCCACGTGACCTGTAGCAAGTGTTCCTTTGCCTCAGCTCCCCATCTGTGCAATGGGGATAACAACACGACTCTGCCTTGCAAGGTTCATTTAAATGCAGAGACTATAGTAATGTGGACCCCAAACTGGTTCTCTTCAGTGCAGTGGACTACAAAGGGCCCACAGAGTAGTGAGCCACTGTCTCTGCCGCTTAGAGTTCAGGCTAATGGCAATTTTAGGGAATGTGCAGGTGGCCACTTCTCTGCTGGGATGTTGAATCTGGACTGAGCACAACCGCGGTGATCTTGTTTTGCAGCGGATTGGGACTCATTGGGACAGTGGGAAGGGCATCCCAGCTTGCTGCCAGGCAACCCCTATGTGCTGAGAAAACCAGCTCTAAATTGCTCTGGAAGGACCTTCAGTGAGAAGGGTGGATCAGACCCGCACCAGGTCCTTCTGGGGGACATGGATCTATCACAGGGCTCTCCTCTCTACGATAAAAGCTCTGTTTAGTGGTGATATTTTATAAATGGTGATACCCACCATGTCGCCTTTGCCACAGGGACCACATGCTTCAGCCAAGGGAGACCTGTTTCCTTAACACGTTTTTTCTTTATAGTTTTGCCTCACGGTCCTTACTAGAGATGAGCCTGAGCCATGAAATTTAGATGTGGATCCAAACAGCCCCTGAGTTTCTGGGTCTCTACTAATCAAGCACCTGACTGAGTAGAAACACAAACATGTAGCCCTCGTCATGTTCTATATATGCCCCTTCCTAATGGCTAGAGTCAGTAACACAGCCCTCAGTTCAGGGCAGCAAAGCCCAATGGCTAGAGTCAGTAACACATGTGTTTGGGGCAGTAGCCCCAGTAGGCGGGCCTAGGCCTGGGCCTACCCTACTCCACTGGGCCCGAACCTAGGTCCCTGTTAGTGGCAGAGTGCTCCACCACTCACTCAGCGGGGAATCTGACCACAACACACTGCGCTCACTCAGGTGGGAGATAACACTCGCACACCCTCCTGGGGTCACTTCCTACCCATTTTGGCATTGGGGTGATCCCCAAAGTTACCAGGTCCTCAGGCTCCTATTGTCTGGGCTTCTGGCTGGCCTACCTCTGTAGCTCCTCCAATAGGATCTTACTCTCCAATGTCCAACCCAGGCTGAGCTGTTCCCTTTTATACAGCCCCAGCCCTTGGAGCATGCCCCATGCGGCAGAGGGGGCGGGACTTCCTCTCTTGTACATTGTTGTCATGGAGCGGATCTGCCCTGCTTTGCTGCTGTTCTACAATGTTAGGGTTGCCAGGTGTCCAGTATTAACTTGGACAGTCCGGTATTTTCGCATCCTGTCCGGTAAAAAAATTCAGAAAATATTTGACACCTAAAATGTCCGGTATTTTCTGTTTTTTTCCCTGCCAGGAGGCGAAAATACTGGACACCTGGCAACCCTACAACACACTCAGCAACTGGGCCCAGCCCCCACAACCGCCCCGGACACCACTCCTGCCCTGGACCCCCACCCCCGGACTTCCTGCTTCCCTGGTTCCACAGGGAAGTTCCCTTCTGGCTCGACCAAGAAAACAAGATGACCGCCGGCAAAAAACCTAAAGACCTGAGCAAGGGGAAGCAATGCCTTCTCTGGGTCTTAGTGCTCAACCCTTCTCGTCCTAGCCCTGTTCTGACTCTGAACGCAATTAAAGGGGCCATGCTGTTTTATTTATTTATTTATTGCTTAATAACTCTTGGGGTCCTTTTTTTGTTTGTTTTCTTTATTCTACAACTTTGGTTGTCCCCCCCCCCTTTTTTGCCCCTCAACATAATTTTTTCCCCATTTTTTTGGGGGGGGGGGAGGAGTGTTTGGTATTTTTGTTGAAACCATCTGGCAACCCTATACAATGCCCAGCTCTTTCTTTACTGCGGCCCAGAAAAAAACACCATCTTCTTATTTTCCCTTTCCGAGGAGTGCCCAGGGTGGGCAATAAAACAGCAGTGGTTTACCAGGTTAGCCCCTGCTGAGATTCTAGTGCTATATTTACTTCTGCAAATACAGGTAATCGCAGCTCCCACTGGCCAGGAATGGCAATTTGCAGTCACGAAGAGCTGCAACCCCTGTACCTATGGAGGCGCAGGTAAATATGGAGGTGTGGGGACCCACGAGGGGCTAACCGTGGCAGACCGGATATGGCCTGCGGGCCGGTATTTGCCTACCTCTGCGCTACGATATTTCTATCGTAGGCCATGACATCGATCAGTCCTTTATTAACCCGGCTCTGGGTGTTCAAGTTCTCAGAGCCATTAAGTACAGTGAGGCTGTGTCTAGACTGGCAAGTTTTTCCGCAAAATCAGATGATTTTGCGGAAAAACTTGCCAGCTGTCTACACTGGCCGCTTGAATTTCTGGAAAAGCACTGACGATCTCATGTAAGATCATCAGTGCTTTTCCGGAAATACTATGCTGCTCCCATTTGGGCAAAAGTCTTTTTCTGAAAGACTTTTGTGCAAAAGGGCCAGTGTAAACAGCACAGTACTGTTTTCTGCAAAAAAGCCCCGATCGAGAAAATGGCAATCGGGGCTTTTTTGCGGAAAACCGCGTCTAGATTGGCCACGGACGCTTTTCCGCAAAAAGTGCTTTTGTGGAAAAGCATCCTGCCAATCTAGACGGGCTTTTCCAAAAATGCTTTTAACGGAAAACTTTTCCGTTAAAAGCATTTTCGGAAAATCATGCCCGTGTAGACGTAGCCTGAGCGTTTATTTTTTCATTAAAAAACTGGGATTTCTTTTCTTTCCCCTTTTTATAATAGCAGGCACAGCTACTCGCAGAGACCTCTGATGGAGATTTACATCTGGCCCAGTGTGGAGTTTGCACACCCTGTCACTTCCCCCCTCCCCACCCCCACACACTTCAGCGTTCACCCCCTAGAGCTGTTGTCAGCTCCGCCAGATGTTTGCAATGCAGGTAGCTGGCAAATATCCCCTAGTGAGAATTATAGGTAACAAAGTCACTTTCCCTTCCTGATCTTACCTCGTGCATTGTAGCTCTTCTAATAACAGGCTGCCTTGTGTGTTCCTGTCTATTTGCCGATTAGAGAGATAGTAACTGGGATTGCTTATTGAATGGAAATACTCAACCCCACTTGACACCACTGTCTAATGAGCATGCCTCCCGGCACCACTCAAACATGGAGATAGAGACAGAGATGTACAAATTGTAGTTACAACACTTACTCACTAATCTCAACTCTGATACCAGCCCTGGCTCTAGGCAGGTAATTATAGTATTCGTGCTAGCTCCACCTGAAACGGTTGTCACTTGCAACGGGGTATGTTCTCGAAGGAAGCAAAGCATTGTGCTGAAATCTTTTTACCTATTCTGCACGGAGATGAGGAGGGCAAGAACAGATTCCCATCCGTGATTGTGGCATTCCTTAACTTCCCCATGGAGATGGATTTACTTGGAGCAGCACCCACAATTTAGCCTCATTTCTAGAATTCGCTGGAAAAAGAAACCCCTAATATTTTTCCTGCAAGAAATACCAAGCAAAAGATCAACAAGAAGTCCTGTGGCACTTTTTAGACTAACAGATGTATTGGAGCATAAACTTTCGTGGGCAAAGACCCATGTCATGCATATGATGAAGTGGGTCTTTGCCCACGAAAGTTTATGCTCCAATACATCTGTTAAAGACCCACTTCATCATATGCATGACATGGGTCTTTGCCCATGAAAGCTTATACTCCAATACATCTGTTAGTCTATAAGGTGCCACAGGACTTCTCGCTGTTCTTGCGCATTCAGATTAACACGGCTACCCTTCTGATACAAGCAAAAGATGTTTGAAATGTTTTGGTCCAAAATGTCTGGTTTCTCAGAGGAAGTTTTGAAGTGACTAGAAACATAAACGTTTCTTCAGATAGAAATGCAGAGATGAAACATTTGTGTTTTGACTTAAAATGTCATTTCTATTATTAATTCTTCATACTATCCTGGCACCAAGGACCCATAGTCACAAAGCAAGGCCCCAGTGTGCAGGCACTGTACATACCCAGAACATTAAGATGGTCCAAGCTTCAATGCACTTACAATATCACTGTAAGACAAGAGACAACAGATGGATGCAGACGGATGGGGACAGCAAAGGGACTATGAGACAATATAAGCAATAGGCAGTTGATAAGTTGTTTCAATTCCTTTTGTTTGTTTAAGAAAACCAGAAATGACATTTTAATTTAAAAGCAAATGACCTTCCCATTCAAACTCAGAATGTTTGTGTGGATAATTCCTATAGGGAAAAAGGGATTTTTTGGTCAGGAGACCAGCTATAGACTGAGGGATGTTTGACATGTTTGTGGCATGGCAGAATGAAGGCCAGAATGATGAGCAGTAATTACTGCAGCCTGTCACAGAGGAGACAAACACACCATGCCCTCTCATTAAAACTTTCAATTAGAACAAAACCTTAATTTTGATGGAAAACCTATTTGCTCTGCAAAATGTCAAGCCCCTCTACAAGTTTCTTTTTGTGATTCACTGACTTGTGCACGTGCTTGTCGCTGACCTGGGAGTGACTCTTGTCTGTTCATTGTCCCATTTTAAGGTCATGCAGGCTGCCCCCTTCATACCTCTCCTAGCTTCCTCACATGCCAGGGCATGGCCCTGTGGTGACAGTTCATTACCTGTTTGATGTAATGAACTTTCACGTTTATCTGCCATATCATCTCACCAGGACATGGTGTTCCAGAGAGAATGCACTTTTCCTGTTAGGGATGGAGCCCGGCCCATTCTAATGCTGCACAGATGGAGCACAGGGAGGTGTTAAGCTTCTGAGAGGGTGGTAAAGATTTCAGGTCTTTGCTGAAGGTGATGGTTGGATGGGTGGCATGGCAAGAAGCCTTGAACTTTTTCCTGAGACATTTGCCTGATGCTGGAACATATCTATACTGCGCTGATCAGTGCCTCTTTCTTGTGTAATGGACCTAGCTTGCCAGCTTCCTACACAGCTGTTCTCTTTGTTCTTCCCATCCCCAGGAGCAACCCTATGGAACCTCTGCTGTATCAGAAGATGGAAAGGGAGGGAGTGTAATGCCGGATAGCTTCCTACCAGGTTGCTGGGATGTGTGTGTATGTGTGTGTGTGTTTAATGACATGGGAGAGGACATTGTGTATCTGTGTGTGTTCACGTGCGCTTGCCTATGTATAAATAATACCATGGGAGAGGGCAGTGTGTGTGTGTGTAGCCCACGAGAGAGGTTAGGGTTGTCATGTGTCTGGTATTGGAATGGAATACCCGCTGCATTTTTTGTTTTTTTGTTGCTCAACAACTTTTGTTGTTTTTTTGCTCAACCAATTTTTTCCCCACTGTATCTGGTATTTTTTGTGAAACTATCTGGCAACCCTAGGAGAAAGCATAGTGTGTTTGTCTCCTCTCTGACAGGCTGCACTAATTATTGCTCACCATTCTGGTCCTTCACCTTCGTTCTTCCATGCCACAAATATGTCAAACATCCCTCAGTCTACAGCAGGTCTCATGACTCCCACTAACTACTCCAGGGGTCTCCAACCTTTTAAAGCACAAGATCACTTTTTGAATTCAAGTGCAATCCAGGACCTACCTCATATATAAATACCCTTGTCCCGCCTCCTTCCCTCCCTGTCTCCTAGGCCCTGCCCTGCTTACTCCATCCTCCCTCTCTTGCCCATCCTCACTCACTTTCATCAGGCTGGGGCAGAGGGTTGGGGTGCAGGCTCTGGAGCATGAGAGGGGCTCTGAGTTGCTCTTGGGGCAGGCCATTGGGATGTAGGAGGGGGTTGCAGGTGCAGGCTCTGGGATGGCGTTTGGATGCAGGGGTGCTCGGGACTTGGAGTGCAGGAGGGGGTTCATGACTGAGGTAGGAGTTTGGGATGTGGGCTCCAGCTGGGCACCGCTTACCTCAGGTGGCTCCTGGGTGGTGGTGCAGTGGGGCTAAGGCAGGCTCACCCCTGCCCTGGCCTTGGCCCACTCCCTAAAGCAGCCAACAAACTTAATCCCAAATCCTGTTCCTCCTCTCTGCTTTGTGGAGAAAGGATACAAGGTGGGAGAGGAGGCACCTTGACATCAGCACCCGCCTCTCCCTCTTCTGCCCTGCACAGCAAGCAGGAGGCTCCTAGGGGGACAACTCCAAGGCAAAGGGCAGGAGATGAGCAGCAGTGGGGGGAGGGGCAGCGGAAGTGCTGGCATTTGATAGCATCTTGGCCAAAGCAGTGAGGATCACCTGTCAGAGGCTCCAAGATCTACCAGTCGATCCCGATCGATTGGTTGGCTACTCCCAGCTATTTGACGGAATAAACAAAATACAGGCCTGAAAGGCTCTTCATATGCAAGTAGACATGACGCAAGCCCTGCCAGCCAGAAAGCCCCAAGTCAGAAAAGCTGGTCCGCCCGCTAGACACCAACCTCTGGGGCTGCCCCTGTGGAGAGAATTCTTGCGAATTGCATTGATAACCTGCCTTGTGATTTGCTTTATTCCAGCTGTTGCCAGCTCTGCATGGAGACTTGATGGAATGGGCTGAGATCCAAAGGGCCCACCGGAGAGGACGGTTTCAACGCATCTCTCTTTTTACTTGGTACCTTTGTTAACCAAACCTTGTAATCATGCCAAGCAGGACTCGGTTACATGTTTTGTTCAGTGACAATCTGGAGGAAACAAAGCAATACACTGGAGTGCTGCATGCACAGGCCTTGTATAGCAACTGAGAGGTGACGGGCTAGGACTATCCTGTTGTTAGGCAGGTTGTCTGAACTCTTCAGGAGGGTGATTGTTAGAGCGTCAAGTTGCAATCCTGCAGCCTCATAGAATCATAGAGCTGGAAGAGACCTCAGATGGTCATCAGGTCCAGCCCCCTGCCCTAGGCAGGACCAATCCCAACTAAATCAACCCAGCCAGGGCTTTGTCAAGCCGAGACTTAAAAACCTCTAGGGATGGAGACTCCACTACTTCCCTAGGTAACCCATTCCAATGCTTCCCCACCCTTCTAGTGAAATAGTTTTTCCTAATATCCAACCTGGACCTCTCCCACCACAACTTGAGACCATTGTTCCTTGTTCTGCCATCTGTCACTACTGAGAACAGCCTCTCTCCATCCTCTTTGGAACCTCCCTTCAGGAAGTTGCAGGCTGCTATCAAATCCCCCCTCACTCTTCGCTTCTGCAGATGAAACAGACCCAACTCCCTCAGCCTCTCCTCATAAGTCATATGCTCCAGCCCCCTCATCATTTTGCTTGCCCTTTGCTGGACCCTCTCTAATGCATCCACATCCTTTCTGTAGTGGGGGGCCCAGAACTGGACACAGTACTCCAGATGTGGCCTCACAAGAGCTGAATAACGGGGAAGCCTTTCTGGATGCCAGCAAAGTTACTGACAGGAGTGCAGGTTTACAGGCCTAGCCTCTGGGTTGTCCTGTAATGCATGCTGTTCCCAAATGCTTTTAATGAGCCTAAATAGCAGCCCCTTTCATTAAATAGCTGTTCTTGTTCAATAAATGACAGGACTGTCAGCTGTCAACAGCAACTCTTGCTAGGTAGCAAAACATCTTTGGAATTTCTAAATATTATAGATGACAATTTCTCATCTCCAACAGTCTTGCATCCAACACATGGGGATTTTGTATCAGACCTTCACTTGACAGATAAGGAGAAACCATTCACAGAAGTAAAAATTAATGGCAACTTACGTATAAGTGCTCAAGGTTTGATCACATTTATGATGTGCAAACCAGAATAAAGTCCAGACCAGTGATATATAGACCTGGTGCTTTAAAAGGGCCAGTTTCACAAAGATGAAAACAGTAATGAGCCAGCTCAGCTATCAAGAAGAATTTAATAAAAAATGTGTCTGAAAACTGGGAATTGTTTAAGCACACTTTAGTAGATGCCCAAAAGGCCACAATCAAGAATGGAGGCCAAATTTGTTAACAACTGATCTGATTTAGAGGGGAAGTAAAGGCAACGGCAAAAAAAAAAAAATGTAACAAATAAAAGAAAGTTGAGGATGACAGTAATGAATATAAACCAGAAGCAAAGAACTACAGGAAACTGATGAGGTAAGTGAAGGAACAAAAGGTGAATTCTATGGCCCGCAGAGTTAAGGATAATAAGAGGCAGTTTTTAAAGTACTGTACATTAATAATAAAAAAGAGAATCATGACAATAGTATCAGGCCACTAGTAGATGGAAATGGTAGAATTATCAATAATAATGCAGAAAAAGCAGAAGTGTTCAATAAATATTTCTGTTCTGAGAAAAGCAGAGTGTCGTCATTTCAAATGCTAGCAGGCTTTCTATTCCACAGCAGGCCGGGGGGGCCATACGATGGAGCAGGCTGCCAGGCCGCTCCGGCTCTCACTGCCATGGTGAGTGTGGGGAAAGGGGGCCTGACCCCTACTGCTGCCATGACAGGCCCCCCTGTAATCCCACAGGCCACGTTGCTCAGGCAAGGGGCAACAGGGTGGATTCAGAGGTGGAGCTTGGGCAAGGAGCAGGGACTACGGCCGGAGGGTTGTCCTGGGCCCCACACCTGGAGCACTGTGTGGGGAGGTTGCCTCCTGACGGCTCTGGTTATACAGATGGTAGACAAGGGGATCACAGTGGTCCCTTCTGGACTTGATATCTATGAATCTAGGATTCATACTCCTCCGGCATTTCAACATCTTGGCTCTTAGTGGAATAAATGAACAGGCTGCACATTCCTGCGTACTCCTGACCTCTAAAATAAATTCTAGAAGGGTTGAAGAGGGGTGTGTGATTTTTCATTGCAGTATTGAGTGGCTGGACAGCATTACATATTCTTCAGCTGTCCTCTGAAGAAGTGGGCTGCGTCCACAAAAGCTCATGATACCATCTACAAGTTTTGTTAGTCTTTAAGGTGCTACTAGTCTATGGCTCTGTCTACACTGCATCATTTTTTGTGGAAGAGGAAATGCAAATGAAGTGCTCATTAGCATTTCTCGCACTCTCCTTTGCATATTCGCTTCCGATCCTTTCTGCGGAAGAGGTTTTTGTGGAAAAAAACGCAGTGTAGACAGGGCCATTTTGTGGTTTTTTTCCAAAAAACCTCTTCCGCAAAAAGGATCGGAAGAGAATATGCAAGTGAGAGCACTAGAAATGCTAATGAGCGCTTCATTTGCATTTCCTCTTCTGCAAAAACCTGACAGTGTAGACGGAGCCTGTTTGTTGTTTTTTAAGTTTTTCCTTTTACAGACTAACTCGGCTACCCCTCGGAAGCATTCCTTATGTTTGTCCAGGGCCCAGCACGGTGGCAGCCTAAGCTGGGCACTACTGCAGTACAAATAAATGATACACATAATAATTATTATAATAAATGGTTAAAGTAATAAGGCTAAGATTTCATTTAGCTGCTAACGTTTTTTAATTAAAAAAAATCCATCAGCATGGAGACAAAGGACTAGTTAGAAATTCTAGCCAGCGGCATTAGAGCAGGACCAAGGCAGTACAGATAGACGGGAGGGGAGTTTTATTCCCTGACGTCTCAAGGGTCAGCAATGCTAGAAAGGGGGGTCAGCTCTGACCAGGATGACTAACACAGACTGACAGGGAGGAAGGGCAGCAGGTTTGATATAAGAATATATGATCCAACCAGCAGACCAAAGTCGGTGAAGGATCCTGCTGACATGCCATGAGAGGCAGATTTTTAAAGTTCACCTGAACTTAAGGGTGGCTCTGTAAAATGACGGATGTCCTAGCACAACAGCATTTTGCAGGAATGGGCTCACTTCTCTGGCCCAGGCTCAGGAGAAAGTGAATCTGTGAGGTGATTCCAACTGGACTATTTATGAGGGAAGCTTCAGGGGGTAGCCGAGTTAGTCTGTACAGGATAAACTTAAAAAACAGCAAATGGTCTGGTAGCACTTTATAGACTAACAAAATATGTAGAGGGTATCATGAGCTTTCGTGGGCACAGCCCACTTCTTTAGATGACCGGCCGTCTGAAGAAGTGGGCTGTGCCCACGAAAGCTCATGATACCATTTACATATTTATGAGGGGGCGGACTTCACAGCCCCGACTCCTCTGCTGTTCCCGGCCAATGGAACTCCGGTGCCTCTCGCTAAACAATGACACAGCCTAAGAGCAAAATGGAAACAGTAAATCTGCAGGTTGATATTCCACCTGGGGGGGGGGGGGGGGAACCCTCAGTCTCTCCCACACATTCAGCCAGCGTCCCCAGCGATTGGTGGAATTCCTTAGTGATGTTTCCGTTTTGATATTGCAGGTCATTCCATCCGCATTCGCGCATTTAGTTGCAACTTGCATATTGAAATCACTGGGGCCATGCTCAATCATTCATCTCACTTCCCCTGCAGACAAAAGACATTCGCATCCAGGCAACAAAAAAGCCTGCGGGGATGATTGAGTTACCAGAGTCGCTTAAAAGCTGCCAGTGTCAGTAAAAGCAGACTGGGGGTCAGAGGCTGAGTTTGTCACCGCTCTAACAGAATTAATCACAGGGAGAAAAATCAAAACATGCTTGCTGTTGAGCACTGAGCCAAAGCCCATCGTGCACAGTGTCTCGGGGTGGTCCCAATTTCGATTCCGACTGAGTTCAGGAAGACTTGGGAAAAATTGGCAGGGAGAGCAAAATTATTTTATCTTGGGGAGGGAGAGGTCTGGAGAGGGGTGTTTATTATTAAAAAACCACAGAAAGCCAAATGGTGGCCAAGTCGCTCTGCCAGTGGGACCTGTCATGAGGTCACTAGGGAATTTCATAACTGGGGGTCGAAAATCCAGGGCAACTAGAAGAACAGAAGGCGCTGAACACTCCCGCCTTGCCAGCTGGACTGGATGAGCGAAGTGCTACCCTGGAAGAAGCCAGATGGCAGCCGTGGCTAGGTGATCCTGGGGCGCGCGCCTCCCCTTCCAGCTGCACAGAGCCATAATCAGATGTAGAGGAAGCTGCCGGGAGGAGGGTCTGTTGAGCTGGTCTGTGGATAGCGGGTTGGAGTGCTGCTGATGACGCTGGACTGGGAGCTAGTCCTGCCCCTTGAGTGACGGTACCAAAAGAGTTTGTCTTGGGCGTGATGCATTTTCTTCTGAAGCATCAGTTACTGGTTACCGCTGGAGAGAGGATAATGGGCCCGCAGTAAATTGTTAACTTTGCCCATTTTCCCTGTGCTGGCTCAGCTACTCTGGCCAGTGCAGAGCTCCAAGATTGCTCTGTCCTTTCCCATCCACATAACCTACACCTATCCCTGTGCACCTTGCCTTTTGGGCTAGCTAGGACTGTCTTTGGGCTTCTTCCTCCCTTGTGTGGGTCCATAGTTCAAAAGTCAGACTCTAGCCCAAACCAGACCCCCTGGTCCAAAGGCCTGACCATCCTATCTCTTCCCTGGGGCGCCAGTCACTACATGATCCTGGGTGAGGGAACCTCAGAAGAGAAGGCTGTGCCCTGGGCCACATGGAGTTTTGGCCCAGCCTCCCAGGGTGTCTCTTGCTGCGCTTCAGCTGTGTAGTTTCTTTAGCAGAAATTTGAAAGAAGAGTTCCCTGGCAAAGGTCCCAGCTGTTAGCAACATTCATTAATTAGCCCCGTCTGCAAGAGCATTTGCAGCCTATGTTTTCCCCTTATCAAAAACAGTCCATTACAGGTAACAGCTAGTGGCAGGAGGAAGACATTTTGTATTGCAAAAAAAACAAAATTCATGTGCATAAGTTTCTTTCTGCTGCCGCAGAGTCCCAACCACGTGCCCTGTGCCCTGGATGGGCACGGGGCAGTTAGCGCTAGCTCCTCGAGTGGCCCACTCTATTCTACTGCGAATACACAAAGGGCTGACATTGCAGCTCCTCGTCGCCAAAGCCGGTCTTAGGGGCTGCCAACAGAGCTGGTCTTAGGGGCGGGCCACATCCGCATTCGGCCTGATCTCCTGAATCCTCTCCCTATGTTTCCCTGGTTACTCCCCGACCCTTTTTTTTTTGCTTGACAATTTTTTGTCCGGTGTTTTTTTTGAAACCATCTGGCAACCCTACGGGTGAGCTGGGCAGATGCTTGAGGCCACCAATTGGTTAGGACCAGTCCTATTCGTCGTGTACTTTCCAGTTAGCAGCCTCATCCAGGCCCGAATGGTCATTTCACACACACTTCTTCTCCATGGATGACAAGGGACCCCTGAGCTGTTGCATGCTGCTGGGCAATAAAATCCCAGAGAACGAATAGAAAATGGAGCACCATCGAGGGGATGAGCTGAAGTGCAAAACTCCTTTCGTTGCAAAGACTTGGCCCAGGAGATGAACTAGATTAGGCCCCAAAAGAATGAGAGCCAGGAAAACGCAAATGACATTTCCATCCTGCATGCCAGGGCCTCCATCCTGTAACTGGGTCCACCGAGCAAGCACCTGTGACATCAAAGGGCACCACATGGGTGCTGGGTCCTGCCTGCATGGAGCCAATTGCAGGATCAAAGCCTAATCCTAGAATAAAGCCATGAGCCACACAGAAATCTGGAATGCAAAAATAATGGGATTTGTGTTCAAATGTGCTCAAGATCAATAATTCCCTGTTTGAAAGATATGGTGATAGAACAAGACAGGGTGGATTCTCGCATAGAACAAGCCATGACTTTTCCCCTATTGCTCTGAGATGCATTTAGAGGCCAAAATCCATTTCGTCCCTTAAGGAAGAGCAAGCTTCTTGAGCCATTTGCATTCCAGCACTTCAGACTCTTATCAGGATGCTGCTGAGAGGTTAGACCTAAACTTCCAAATAGTCCTTACATCAGATTTGCCTCCACCTCCCATTGTGTCCAACACAGCAGGATGCGGAGTAGAAGCTCCAGCCATTCCAGTTATTTACGTCAACCACATTCGCGATATGAAAATAACTTACCGATTCCAATTGCTAAACTGCCTTTTGATTAACTCACAGAAACTTATTAATTACCAGCCACGGCACGTGATGCAAACAGCAAACAAAGCTCATCCTGAAGGAGGAATGCTATTTTTAACTCAAAACTGCAAAAAAGATTTCAGGGACAAGGTGCTATTGCCCATTGAAAGGGACAAAACATTACGTCTACACTACTAGTTTTCTCTGCAAAAATATGCTAATGAGGGACTCATTAGCATGAGTCATGATCTCATTTGCATATTTTCTGCAGATCCATTTTTGTGCTAGGGAAAAAGGGGTTTTTGCGCAAAAAGAAAACGTCCACACTGCTTGTTTTTGCACAAAAACCCCAGTGCAAAAATGGATCGGCAGAAAATATGGAAATGAGATTGCGACTCATGCAAACGAGTCCCTCATTTGCATATTTGTTTCCGAGAAAACTCTTAGTGTAGACTTAGCCTTAGAACATTTCTTTCAATTCCCATTTAATTCATTGCAGTGAGGAAGTATGACTTAGGATGGGAGCAGGACAATAATGGATATAAAATCACTTCCCAGGATAGATTTAAAAAATCACTACAACCAGGAGCAAATACCTTTGGCTTTTTAAACCCTTGACCTGTAGAGGCGGCAAGGCAAGCTACAGACAGAGCTGGGTGAATAATGGATTTTCTGGTTTGCTGTCACTTCCAAAGAGTTGGGGAAAAATGTGTTTCAAGTTGAACCAAAAAAAAAAAAAGTTTTGTTTTATTTTCAATGACAATTTTTTTAAAAATTGTTGTGTATTTTTAACATTATGTAGGCTCTTATTTTATTTATTTTTAAATACATTTAAGAAAAAATGCCATCCAATAAATCATTTTGAACCAAAACGTCAGACTGTTTCGTTGAGAAACTGCTGACATGGAACTTTGATTTTATTTTCAGCTTGTTTTTAAAGATTCCTCTCTCTCCTTCCCTAGTTGAATCAGTTACGTGAAATTAATACAAATGTTTTGGTGTCATCGAATCTGAATCTTCTCTCACTCCCCATACCAAATTACTCAACAAATTTCACCTAGCGTTGATGTTGACTGGCTGATCATGAGATTTTTCTACTGCCTGATTTCCAATTATGTGCTGTCAAAACTGTCCAGATGAGGCAACAGAGCAGGTTTTGACTACCATGACCATTTGACTACCATGACCAGCTGCAATGAAGATTTTTAAAAATTCTGATAAACTAATGTCTCAGCCCAGCGTTTAAGAAATGCAGGGAGATGGGAATACCAGTGCATTTTTGCTGAACTCCGTGGCTTGCTTTTTGAAACAGAATAAATGCAAGGCAGCACGTTTTAATTTTTCTTACTGTAAAATAGACTTGAAGGAAAGCAAACAGCAAAGAAATGGCACAATAACAGCAGCATACATTTCCTGAACCTGCTGCCTTTGAAGTGATGCCACATCTGTCGATTGTACCCAGGAGCTGAGACCTGGCGAAAGCTCGTTTTGGGAGCTGTTCAATTCTGATTTTCAGGCATGCTTCATGCTGCTTAAATTTCTCTCCCCATCCCCGCCCATCCCCACTGTGAAACTTAGCAACCCTGTTTAGGAGCAAAGTAAAGAATGCAATGTACAGCTTGAAAAACACCCTGGCATTGCTAGTTGGACAAATCAAAGCTTATTAGAGGAGAAACTGAGCTGCAGAGCCTTCTGTTCCTGAAATGCTTTACAGCTGGATTCACTGAAACAACGACCACCAGAATAATATTTATTTGTACTATCAAAGCACCCAGAAGTCCAGATGAGATCAGGGCCCCATCGTGCTAGACATTTACATGTACCAAGTGGTGGAATTTGCTAGGGATCATTGATCCAAGTTGGATCCTGGCATTGCTACCTGTGGGAACGGAAGCTGCAGACAATAATCGGGAGTGTGCTCACCCAGAACTGGTTTAATTTACTAAGGGCACATCCCCATGATGTGTTGTCCGGCACCAATGTGGTGTAAATTCGAATGTGCACCAGTGCGTAGTGCACTGTCTGGCCAGTGTTGATGCTGGTGGCACACCCTTTAAGTTCTCTGGTGCATGCTGATACGGTTCTGTTTGAACTGAGACTATTCTTGAAGTGCCTCCCGGCAGTGTGCACATGGGCTGGTCAGTTTCACACAGGAGTTACTTGTGTCCTTGGGGGGACAGGCCAATGCTCGCCTCCGGACAACCCTCTAACCTCAAACAAATTCTTTCCAGTAACCACGCAGCACACCTCCATCATACTCATCCAGGAACTGCAATGAGTTCCTGCAATGAGTTCATACTCATCCAGGAACTGCAATAAATCCTGGTGCCAACTCTGCCCACACATCTGCAATATCATCATAGGACCTAACCACATAAACCACCACATCAGAGGCTCATTTAACTACACATCCGCCAATGTGATCTATGCCATCAAATGCCAGCAATGCCCCACTGCCATGGATACTGGCCAAACTGGACAGTCTCTATGAGAAAGAATGAATGGAGACAAATCAGATATCCGAAATGACCATACAGAGAAACCTTCTGGGGAACATTTTAATTTGCCCGGGCACTCACTAATGGATCTCAAAGTCACCGTATTGTTTCAGGCCAATTTCGCAAGCCAACTCCACAAGGAAGCCTTAGAACTTAATTTCAATTACAAGTTTGATTCCCATAACAGAGGTATGAATAAAGTCATTGGCTAGATAGCCCACTACATTCCACATCCTAATGACATAAAAAAACCAAACAATGGGTACATAGAGAAGAACAATTATTACCTTCTCTATCAGGGTATATCTACACTAGCCCCCTAGATCGATCTAGGGAGGCTAAGGAGGGCGACAAAAATTGCAAATGAAGTGCGGGATTTAAATATCCTGCACTTGATTTGCATGTTCCTGTCCGGTCGCCATTTTAGAAATTGACTAGCCCAAAGTAACTGCCCGTGTCTACACGTGGCAGTGAAACAGGATTCTGAAATAAAGCCCTAACTCGAATTAGCTGGTAAACCTCATTGCAGGAGGAACACCAGCTAATTTGATTTAGGGCTTTATTTAGGAATCCCATTTCACTTCCGCGTGTAGACTCAGGCAGTTACTTCGGGCTAGTCAATTTCTAAAATGGCAACCGGCCGGGAACATGCAAATCAAGTGCAGAATATTTAAATCCCGCACTTCATTTGCAATTTCGGTCGCCTTTCTTTTTCCTTTTCTCTCCCCCCTGCCCCCGTCCGCATCCCTTATTTATTTAGAAACTGGAACTTTAATAACTCCAGTCATCTGAAGAAGTGGGCTGTGCCCATGAAGCTCTTGATACCATCTATATGTTTTGTTAGTCTCTAAGGTGCTGCAAGATTATTTGTTGTTTTTTAAGTTTTTCCAGTTACAGACTAACTCAGCTACCCCTCTGAAACTTTGGAACACAGGGGTGAGTTCGAATTTACAGACCAGGGTGAAGACTGTGTAGACAAACTCTGAGTTGCTGGGCTTAGTCCGTTTCCACCCATAAACTCCAGAATGGCCAGACAAGGGTTCCCACAATACAGTACAAAATCACTCACAGAACAGCACAGTTTGCCTTAGTAAATAACTGAGGAGAGACAAGCCAGCCAGTGTGGATGCAGGGCGTTATAGCAACAGGTGCAGAATTGGGGTTATTTTGCAGTGTGGCTCCTCTCCCTTGCAATAGGCTAACTGGGGAAAGTAACCTGAGCGTAAGTTGCTTGAGTTCTTTCTGTAGTGTGGACACACCGATAGAGAGAGTGTCTCTGCCACACAGACCTTACAATCTATATACACAACACAGACAAAGGTGGTGAGAAAAAGAGATGAAGGAACAGAGACATGGAAATGGCCCTGATGCCCACTGGGAATCAGGAATTGACCCCACATCTGAGCCCGAAATACATGAAACATCCGGGTTCGATTAATCTCCTCTGTAGTCTCCTATTTTTGATCTGTCTCCTGCCTTTAGAGTCCCTCAAATGCACAGCCACCCCAGAAACTACTGAGATGCCTCTGCTTGCATATCTGCCACTGAGACTGACCCAGGTGCACACAGGGAGCAGTGTTCCCTCTAATTAGTTCCATTTAGTGTGTGGAATAAATTTTGTTGTGTGCACTGAGGCAGGTGCAGATGTGCACCACCAGTAGAAAGATATGCTGCCATCTGTGGGCGCTGTGTGTGCTCTGCTAATCAGCTGGGCCGCATCTGAATTTCTCCTAGGTGGCCACCCATGCACTCAGCCTACAGGGAACACTGTACGCAAGGGCCAACCAGTTCCTGATTGGTGTCTGTGAACTGGACAGGGTTGGTCTAACATCCAGCCACTCGTGACAGTGGGTTTAGATTGAGTTTTCTCTGCAGGGGCGAGACCATGCAGGGAAGACGATGTCTCGGGAGAGGACTGGAGGCATGGAAACAAATACATACTGGGGGACAATTCCAGGAGGATGCAGAGCAAAGCAGACCTGGGGGAATGACAAGAGTTTGGATCCAGGAGCATCACCTTGACCTTTCTGCAGTTCCCTGAAGGAACCTTGTTTGCTACTGGACAGCCTGACCTCCTAGACCCCAGGGCAGTGAAGCTAATGGTGAACATGCTTATTGGGTTCATAGCCTCTCTTATTAGGGTATGTGCTGACTACTCTGACGCAGCGCTTTGCAACAAAGGAAGGGCCTTTTTACTGCAGGGCCATTTCAGCCGTGAAGGAGAAGAATGCAGGAGTTTCTCACCCACTGGTTATTGATATTTCAACACATGGCAGGTGGGCAGGGCTGGCTCTCTATGCGTATGTCTACACAGCAGTGTTAATTCAGAATAACTTAACAAAGAGCGCATCGACACTACAAGCCTTTATTCTGGAATAATGTCAGGCTGGAGGACTTCTTACTCCAACTCCTGTAACCCTCATTTCATGAGAAGTAAGGGAAGTTGGAGGAAGAGTGTCCTTTCTTCGACTTCCTGCTGTGTAGACAACGCCCAAAGCTGAGGTAAGCTATTTCAACTTCAGCTGTGCAACTGACGTCACTGAAGTTGCGTAGCTTAATTCAACATTAGCCCGGCTGTGTAGACGTACCCTGTGTGTCCACTTCTCACCAAGCCACTGGATCCCAATTGCTCAGCGTGCCAACGGGCCAGCAGAGGAGTCTACTGAAAATGCCATACAAGTGGTCTTAACGATGGTTGTTCTCTCACCTTGAATTAAGCAATGGCCCACAGGGGCTCTCTTAGCCACTCTGCTCTCCGCCGAACACGCCTGGCTGCTTCATAATGCAAGGGAGTCACCTAGCCGGCTGGAGGAGGCAGAGGCGCTGGGCATTCCGAATTCTGTTTGCTGAGAATCTGCTTCCGAGACCAGAGACTTATGAACCAGATCTTTAGCTGGTGTAAATCTCCACTGATTCCAGTGGAGTGATGTTGACTTATACTTGTGAGGATCAGATTACAAATCGGGGTGAAACCCAAACAGCCATGGCTTTGCTGGCTGGGCAGAGGAACATGAGGACAGTGGCTTTGCAAAATCACTTACCCTCCCCAGAGATACCAGACTCCAGAGGGATGTAGGCAAGCTTTCCCTGCCATATGACCCACTGCCACCCTTCCCTCACCTGGCCCTGAAGAGCCTTGTCCCTTTCCCATTTGGCAAAGTGGCCAATTTAGCAGTTTCAGTTCATTCATTCTTGACAACGCCATCAGGGACTGCGGGGGAGTTGGTGAAAAATTAAAAACATGTTTCTCGGCAGCTGAACTGCAAGGCTCACAACATCGTTGTGTTACAACAGCTCATGCAAATATTCCTCTTGCACGCGTGAAACAAAACCTCTGCTGAACAAGCCATTGGTATGAGCACGTTGGGTTATTAATCATTCACGGCACATTGTGGTGGCAGGCCTAGCAGGAGCAAGTCCTTGTGGCTGGGAGCTGATGGATGGCCTGGACGTTAATATCAGACTGGCGCTGCTGGTACCCGATCCACCAACTGCTCTTCCTAAAGTCTAAAAGTAAAACTACACAGTAACTGCTGTTAGCATGGATGGTACAACTCTGGGCCGTAACATAAATGCTACAAAACATAGGGAGTAACTCCATCAGCTGGTAGCAAGTCCTGGGGGATTCTGATCTTCTAGAGTGGACACACCGCACACTGAACTGGCCCCATCTGAGCAACAGTATGTTCGCTTCATATTAAAAGAGCCTCTGTACCACGGAGTCTTGTTTTAGCGTTTAGAACCAGTGATTATGATGGAAGTTTCGTCACAAGGATTGGCCCTGAGTAGTAATAATGTTCTGCGTGGAGGCTCAACACAAACTTACATTTAATAATGTAATAAACGAGAGTCCAGAGAAATCTGTTTACCAGACCCACAATGCACAAGACATTTGCTCCTCTTGTTGCCATGGTTACTTTGCGATAGTTACATTTGCGTGACAACTTTAGGAGCTGAATATTCCCATAAGGTTTATTTTCCCCCTTTCTCGCATTAAAGATGCCACACAGAGCCAAGTTCACTCTGGGTGGAACTACTTGGTGATCCTGGGAGTAACACCATGGATGAATTTGGCTGGATGTGTCTTTTCTCAGTGGATTCACCCAGCCCAAAGAGTTTTATGGCTGTTGCTTTTCCTTCTAACTCCTTGACTGTTGCTCTATTTTCCTGGGTTCATTCAAGCAGTGCAAATGAGCAAAGGGGCTGGAACCATAGGAAAAGATTTTCAGGGTACGGCTACATGGCACCCTTACCTCAAAATAGCTTATGTCGAAATCTGGCGCAGTCTATACACGTTTCAAAATAAAGCACTATTCCGAAATGTCCCTTCACCCTCGTGGAACAAAGATTACAGGGATGCCGGAATAGCATGCCCGTTATTTCGAAATCTATTTCGAAGTAATGGGCACATTTAAAGACATGGAACAGCTGTTTTGGGATACTTTCGGTATCCCAAAATAGCTCCGCTGTCTAGACATAGCCTCAGTGTTTTGGCTTGTCTATACAAAGAAGTTGCAGATGTTTATCTAAAGGGATGGTCCAAAACTAATTTAGTTGTGCTGGTGCAAAAGATTGTGCGGATGCTCCTCTGTCAGTTTAAACTCGGCTTATTTTGATTGGTTCAGAGCTTAAGTCTACAAGGAACCAGTGTCGGGAAAACCAATGTAAGGCACTATTCCAAAACAAAAGGGTTCACACAACAGTTTTCACCCGTTTAACTCAGTCAATATAAAAACCACATTTAAGAACATAGGAACGGCCATACTGGTCAGACCAAAGGTCCATCTAGCCCAGTATCTGGTCTTCCGACAATGGCCAATGCCAGCAGCCAATGCCAAGTGCTCCAGAGGGAGTGAACAGAACAGGGAATCATCAAATGATCCCTCCCCTGTTGCCCATGCCAAGCTTCTGATGAATAAATTTAAGTTAAACCCGTCGCACCTTCTCAGATTGACATGGCCTCTGAACCAATGGGCTGAGAAACTCCTGAGAGCAACGCTGTGTGCTCTTCCCCTTCATTGCTGAAATCGCCCTGCTATAACGAGTGGCAGAGAGGGATTCCTCCCATCACCAAAATATGAAGAAGAGAGCAGTAATGCAATGGGCCACAAACATCGACATGGGGATTCCAGAAGGCAAATCCCCTGCAGTTACAGGCAAGTAGGGAATAACTCCACGGCACAGGTGCTTCCGTCTCAATCTTTTCTTCTGATCTCCTCTCTTTCGCTAGTGTGTGTCTCTCTTCCTGCTCTTCACCACCATCGCCACATATTCATTTCTTCATTGCCTGAAACTCTTTTCCAAAACCAAAGCCACCATTC
Source organism: Pelodiscus sinensis (assembly GCF_049634645.1). Taxonomy (NCBI): domain Eukaryota; kingdom Metazoa; phylum Chordata; order Testudines; family Trionychidae; genus Pelodiscus; species Pelodiscus sinensis. The sequence goes on from NC_134736.1 coordinate 7,499,846, forward strand.
CGGAAAAGCTTCCCTTTAGCATAGTCCCTGTGGGAAGGTCCAGAGGCCCCATTTGGCTACTTCAACACTGCAAGGTTTTTGCACAAAACCAGCTGGTTTTGTGCAAAAACCTGCGGAGTGTCCACACCTCAAATGCACAATTAAATGGGCAGTTGAACAGCATAACAGAAGACTTTTTCCGCTGTAGGTAAACCTCCTTTTCTGAGGCATAACTGCTTTTAGCGCTACAGTAATTGCACAAGAAGGCAAGTGTGGATGCTCCAGAGGGAAAAAGCACAGGTGCTCTGATGGCCATTCTGTGAATGGCCATCAGAGCTTTCTTGTGCAAGCGTGTCCATGCAGTGTGGATGCTCTTTTGTGCAAAAGCACGTCATTTTTGCGCTGTGCTTTCAGGTGTGGACGTGCTCTTGCGCAAGAAGTTTTTGCGCAAAAACTCTTGCGCAAAAGGCTTCTTGCTCAAGAAGCATGTAGTGTAGACTTAGCCTCTAATTCTCACCTAGCAGGGAGTTCAACCCCACTTCAAACTTTACACAAGTTGAGTTGTCAGATGGGACAGTAATGAAGCAAGGGTCGGTGCTAAAGGCCCACACAGACACCAGGGGGAATACAGAATCGGAAGTAAGTGCAACCTATTGCCATGCAGAAGGAAGGCTGCTGTAGTCAGTTGTTGCATGTTTTGGCTCTAACTCTTTGTTTTCTCATGCTGTAAAACCAATTTTCTTGTCCCTGTAGGAATCTACTGCTCCCTAAAAATCAAATGTCAAGGAGGAACACTCACTGACTGTAAGAGGCTGTTATTCCTGATCCGCTCCACCAGCTGCTGCTCTCAAACACGGTTTTAAAATGGACCATTGAGCAAGAGATTAGTATTTAAGTTTCCTTGAGCCTGGGCTCAATAAAGAAGCGGGTACTTTCATTTTTGAAGCTTACTCCTGAACTGGGGCTAAGATGAAATTAACAAGATGAAATTAACAAGCGAGATATCTAAGGCCAAAGTTGCTTAGCAATCTCTTTGATTCATTACTAAGCCCCAGCACTTCAACTCAGATGAACCTAAAGTTACTGCCTCAAATTGGCAGTCGAACTCCTAAAAACATCACTTTAATGTAAAATGTCTATGTTAAACATTCAGATAAAAGCACTTCATAGTAAAAACAACCCTCATTAGAAAAAAAAAAACCAAACTTTGTCCTTCATTGGGAAGAGACTCAATTCCACAATTTGTATGTCCATGCACATTAAAGAACTGATACCTTTCGCCACGAGTCAGTATCAAAGGATTACAGATTTGTTGGGGTCATTATCACCTTTACTGGCTACTGGAACATATTAAAATCACTGCTCGCTAATAATTCCCCTCCCCATACCAAGGGCTTAAAGACACTGTGAACTCTGCATTGAAAGGCTAGGTCTACACTACAGAGTTTTTGCGCAAAAAACACCATTTTTGCTCAAAAGCTCGCAGAGCATCCACACCTGAAGTACATTTTTGCACAAGTAAAATGAAAGAACAGAGGGGTTTTCCCGGTGTAGGTATTCCTCTTTCTACGAGGAATAACTCCTTTTTGCAAAAGAGTTCTTTCACAAAAAGTGTGTGTGGGCAGGCCAGAGGTATTTTTGCGCAAGAAGAGGGGAGAGAAAAAAGCACAGGTGCATTCTGTCCTTAGCAATCAGTGCTTACTTGCAAGAGAGCATCCAGACAGTCTGGACGCTCTCTTTCACAAAAGCACATGAACTTTTTCAATCCACTTTTGCAGTGTGGATGCTCCCTTGCGCATGAAGATCTCTTCTGCAAAAAGCTTCTCGCGCAACAAGCCTGTAGTGTAGACATAGCCAAAGTTATTAGTTTTATAGCCAATCAGCCCAGCTAGAGTGGTTCAGAAATGTAATATGATGTCACAGGAAGATAAGCTAAAGCCAAGTCAACAACAAATCCCTCCTTTGCCCCTTGCCATCAGGCTTGAGTCATTGTATGCTTCTGTCCTCCAGATCAGATTATTAATGCTGATGACAGTTGAGACAGAAATCAGTTTATGTGTATTGGGAAGGAAGGGATGTGACTCGGAGGAATTTGGAACCACTTTCCTCTGTACCAGGATCGGGTTACTACCAAGGTCCTAACCCGGTGCAAGTCTATTGAGGTCAGTGTCTGTATCAGCAAACAGCCATCACAACTGATCCTTTTGTAGACAGTTGCAGGACAGGCCCTAGGACTAAATGAGCCAGGGAATCCAAGATGGAGAGATTAAAAAAAACAACCTGTAAATTGTTTCAGAAAGAACTGACATCTGGGGTTGATGGGCTTAAGTCACTGGATCAAAAGTCCTCTGATGTTTGCATTTCTGCCATGTTGTACTTGCTGTTCCCAAAGGATCCCAAAGCACAATGCAGTGGGGCGGCTGCAGAATCTCAAAATGGAATGCAGCCACCTCTGGAATGAAATGTGGCTTAGGACAGGAAGGTCTAGACCTGGGTGGCCAACCCATTAAATGAAGAGAGTCGAAACAGCGGCAGAAGAAATACGAAGAGTCGCATCAGAATAGTTGAGCAATAAACAAATAAACAAATAAACAAACAAATAAATAAATAAATAAGGATGCTGCCTTTAAAAACCATGAGTTAGGCTTTTTGGCCACATCAGGCTCCCACTGGATGACGCCATCTTGCTGATGCCATTTTGACACGCCACACAGCTCCCCTGCATCCGGTGGGGGTGGGGGCATTTGTAGGGGCGCATGGAGCAGCTTTGCAAGCCACGGGGAGGCTTCATGAGCCGCACTTTCAGTGGTGAAGAGCCACATGCGCGGGTTGGCCACCCCGATCTAGACTACGGGGCTTTATTGGAAAAAGCTTTTTCTGATCCCTTTTGTGGAAGAGGCTTTTCCGCCATTTGGCCCCATCTAAACGCGGCCAAATGGCAGAAATGCTTCCTCTTTCGGCAGAGCCCTTATGCCTTGTGAAACAAGGTATACGGGGATCCCCAAAAGAGCGCGTTTGCTCTTCTATGAAAAAAAGCGGAAGAGAAAACACGTTCCCTGGATGCAGCGGGGCTTTTGCAGGAAACCGTGTAGTCCAGACATAGCCGAAGTGATGAATGCTGTTGCAATGGAAGCACCAAGAGGATTTGGGACAGCAGAATGTAATTTCCCAAATCGGAATTATACTAAACTTCTGGAAATATCTTTAGTGTTATGAAAAGAGACATAGGATCTTTCATGACCACCCATGCTCAATACCTTGGTTTTCTGCATCATTCAAAAGGCAGCATCACGGGTACTATATTATAGCTGCAGTTATAGGCCCAAAATGAGATCGGAGACCTCACAGCTGGTACTGTACACCCTCTATGAAGGGTTCATAATCTAAATAGGTAGGACAAAGGATAGGAAAAAGAAAGTCTCATTAGCCAGCCCCATTGGGGCCAGTTTTAGATACCACATCTCAGGAAAGATGCGGAGAAATTGGAGAGGATCCAAAGAACAACAAAAATGATTAAAGGTCTAAAAAACATGCCCTATGAAAGAAGACTGAAAGAATTGTGTTTGTTTAGTTTGGAGAAGAGAAGACAGAGGGGACATGTTAGCAGCTGTGAAGTATCTAAAAGGGTGTCACAAGGAGAAGGGAAAAAATGATCCTTTTTAACCTCTTATGATACGACAAGAAGCAAAGGGCTTAAATTACAGCAAAGGAGATTTAGGTTGGACATTAGGAAAAACTTCCTACCTGTCAGGGTTGTTAAACACTAGAATAAATTGCTTAGGGAGGTTGTGGAATCTCCATCATTAAAGATATTTAAGAACACGTTAGAAAAACAGCTGTCAGATGATGCTTGGTCCTGCTACAAAGGCAGGAGACTGGACTTGATGACCTCTTGAGGTCCTTTCCAGTTCCAGTATTTTATGAGTCCATGATTCTATGATTTACAAACAGGAAACAGAGGCCTAGAGAAATTAAGAGATTTGCCCCAGATTACACAAGGCTCTGTGGCAGAGGTAGAAACTGAAACCAGATCCCCATCCCAACGCCTGGGTGTTCCTTAGGAATCTTCCATCCCAGCAGGAATCTATGTTGAACAGCCTTGAATGAGAGGTCTTGAGAAAATTAGGTTCCTTACTCATAGATATAGTTATCCCATTCCTGGGAGGGAACCACAGTCCTGCGTAGGATGTCTCTCATCCTTCTTGACCAACGGAAGAAATGTGACCAATAAAAGCCAGCGCCAATGGAGGATTTTCCTAGTCAGAGAGTCAGAATGTAAGATCAGAAGAGACAACCAGCTTACTGACTTGACCTCCTCTACATCCCAGGACACCTACACCAGCCAGCATCCACACATTAAGTCTGTCCCTGTGGGATGGGCAGATTTCAGACTGTCCTCTAGATGCTTCTTCTCCTGTTTCAGTGGCTCCAGTACTTTATTGTTACTTTGATTTATATTCAGAAATGTGACCATTATTGCTGTCCCTCCAGGCCATTTAGCCAGCAAGCTGGTGGGATTAGTAAAACCCGTGTGCGTTTCAGATTTGGCGGTTCACTGAGCCTCCTGACTCTTCTCACAACAGTGGAATAAAGTGAATGACCTTCTGCCTTTCCCTGCTCATTTTTCTCAGCCCTTCTGTGGGGTATCAGACAGAGAGGTGGGGCATTGCACAGGGCATAGGTTTCAAGAAGCCGGAGGGGAAGGTGCGTCTCTTCTCAGATGTACCACTGGCTTTAGGAAAGTTGCCTCACTTCTCTGTGCCTCTAGTTCCACACCATTCTGGCTTGTCCATATTCTCTTCAGTGTAGGGAGCATCTCTTTACGCTGCATCTCTACAGTGCTTAACACAATATCACCCAGACCAAGCCCTGCGTAACACACAACATCTAACCAGACCCTGCCTGGACACAGAAAGGCTGTTAGCAATTTAACCTATTCAGATACATCTGAGAAGCATTAACATAAAAGTCTGTTGTACTTTCTTCTCCCCCCCCCCCTCTATATGAAATCTAATAATATTTCCTGAAGCGAAGAGAAGGGTGGTTTTAAATGGAACATGCTCCACAGATGGGATTTGAGTGGCTCTAGCTGATCTAATTACTCTCTGTCTCTGCCATGGTTCTATGCAAACGTCATTGCCTTACACATTTCTTGTAAATTTTGTGCTTTTATGGGCCTAAGAAATGAAACAATAACATTAATCGACTTGGAAAGCTGCCCACCAACTGCGCTAATAAAGGCAGCGAGAGGCTAGTTGTGTCGGTAAGTGGCTGCCGATAGAAAAAGCCAAACTAAAGCCCGTAACGCCAGTGACAGCTTCAACTCGCACAGTGTCCACATTATTGAACCCGCTGAAGGTCCATGTTAATAGTTAGTAGGCCCATGGAGCACGCAGGGTTAATCCTTCCAGACAGCGAACTGGAGGAAAAAACAATGCACGAAATATTAACAAACTATAAAAAGCTCCCCCGTGACAGCTCCTGCTGGCTGTCCTGGGAATTAGCTGTGCTCACCACTGATCCCTCTTCTGGTGGGGCCTCACCACTGTCACTTTTGTTCCAGGACTGCGGCATCCTCTTCAGTGACACTGCCCTCTGGCTGTACACACTGGCTGTGTCTACACTGCACCCCTTTTCCGGAAAAGGGATGCAGATTAGACACTTTGGAATAGGCAAATCGTGGGGGACTTAAAAACCTCCAGGGACGGAGATTCCACCACCTCCCTAGGGAACCCGTTCCAGTGCTTCCCCACCCTCCTAGTGAAATAGTTTTTCCTAATATTCAACCTAGACTTCCCCCACTGTAACTTGAGCCCATTGCTCCTTGTTCTGCCATCTGTCACCACTGAGAACAGCCTCTCTCCATCCTCTTTGGAACCTCCCTTCAGGAAGTTGAAGGCTGCTCTCAAATCCCCCCTCACTCTTCTCGTCTGCAGACTAAATAAGCCCAAATCCAAATGCCAGTCTCGCAATGAGAATATTCAGCATGGTGTTGGGAATGAGCAATGGGCCCTCGCTAAGAATGGTCCATTCAGAACCTTCACACTCAGAAGATGAATGAAACCAAACCCCCCAATGCACCTGAAGTTGGGTATTTCACTGGACAGGACGGGGCAGCATTCCATGGCTGGGCCCATTGACTGTAATGAGGCCGCTTTCCTTATGCCGCTACTATTCCGTTACATTTTTGTAAGGCTGAATTTGGCACAGCAGGAGGGACGAAGCTGTCACCGCTGTGATGTCCGGTGCGGTTTGCCCAATAGCTGATTGATAAGCCAATTGCCCATCCGAAGCATCGGCAAAGGAACATTTAATCAATGCTGCTTCCTTTACTTTCCTCTCATTTATGTGTATTTGCCCCTTGGAGCTAGCTCACGTAGGAAGATTTACAGAAGCTGTGCTGAGTTAGGGGAATGAATTAAGTCCTACTACAACAGGACATCTGTGGTGTGGGTGGCCTCCCAACACTTCTTTGCGGACAGCAGATTGTGTTCTCACACCTGCTGGGACCAGCCTGGATTTTTTGCCAGGAGCCTGCATTTTGCTGGCAGCCTGGATTCTTCTGAATTCCAGTCCAAAACTAATTTCCACCCAGAATAAATGTCTCCCATGCGATCAGGGCTGCAAGGGGCTGGAATACTTCTCCATCTGCTGGAGTGTTTGCTGTGATTTGTGGAGAGAGCTGGTAATGGGAGCCAAAGACTCCTGTGGTCCAGTTTATGTCACTGTCACAAAATCTACCAGTGAAATGGGCACTAACTGGTCTGGGTGTTCCCAGTCTCAGTGGTGGGGCCAAGGTCTTGGATGAATGATAGTGTACTAATTCCCTGTTCACCTTGAGAAGGGGGTCTCTAATCAGGACAGCAGAGGGGATATACGGTGTTGTGCTTTGGGGAAAGCTCTAACAGCTTCTGGCAGGGCTCTTGCTACTCTGTATGGATAAATAGACTCCCCTTGCCAGGGCTGTCAGCGGGTCATTTCCATCAGCACCATCTTTTCCTTTAAAATTAAACATGAGCCTTAAAATGACAGGGAACCAGGCGCTCAGGCCTCAGAGAAGCTATTGACTTTGACAGCCAACAGCTTCCAGGGTGCACATTTTGTTCGGCCACTCGGCTGAAGAGACGTCTCCATCTGCAGCCGGGGGAGGAACGCAGGGCTGCAGCGTCCCAGGGAGTCAACGCCATTTGCTGCTGTAGCGACACCGCCGCAGTGCTCAGCCATGCATCGCTGAGGCGTTGTAGTCCAGGGCAGGCTGGCGATGCCAATGAGTCCGTGGCGATGGCCGCTGCCCGGCATCACCCCCCTTGCGTGCAGCTCGCCGCATCCGTTGGAGCCCACCAGCCATTTTGTACTGCCTGCTCCAGAGTGGGTCGCAGGTGCTGCTTCCTAATTGATTTATTTCTCCGCCACCCCTCCGCAGACGCACAGGGAAGTCCTGGGCTGCCAGGGAAATCTGCTGGCCCTCTTGACAACTGACATGATGGAGAAAATTGCCATGTCACCGCTTATTAGAAGAGAGCTATTTCCCCACCTAATAGAGACGCTAGAGATGGAATGTGTCCGGGGAGGTCCCGAGCAGCCAGGATTCCCCTGAACCGGTCGCAACAGGACAAGCGGTGAGCATTCTGTCAGCCGCAGTCTGTGGTTGGGGAACATTGTTGGCGAGCTCTCCTTTGCTGCAGCGCGTGGGACGTTACAGCCACCGCTCCCCATGCCTGACCTCTCTCTCACCTCGCTCTGTGCCAAGACATTCCATTCCCTGTGAGGATCCTTTGAAATCTCCCTCTCATTTGTTAGCAGTGGGGTCAGGGAGGGAACAGGCTGAAAACAAGTCCCTGGCCACTAATTAGATTTCATTCCCATGGCTCACTCAGCGCTCCTTCATGAGGTGGTCCCTGCAAAGCTATTTTGGTGGGCAGCTGCGCTGGGGCTCAGAGGGGTTGGGGATGTTTCCCAGTAATGCCACAGCTCCCTGTGTGACCTTGGGCAAATCACTTCCCTCCGGCGTATCAGGGTTCTCCAGTGATCTCAGAATAACTCTGGCACGTTTGGACCACAATCTCCATGGCGCAGGGACCATTTCTCACTGGGTGTCTGTACAGCGCTCAGCACAAAACCATTAAACCTCATTTTATGAGGAATAAGGGTTATTCCGGAAGAAGGGTGTTCTCCCGAAATAACTGCATCTACACCATGTCTTGTATTTCGAAATAGCGCTATTTCGAAATAGTGACATAACACGATCATGCAAATGAAGTGCGGGATATTTAAATCCCGGCTTCATTTGCAATTTCAAATGTCTTCATTTGCATCCCTCTATCGAAAGAGGGTGCAAGTATAGACATACCTTAAGAAGGCTGAAAGCGCCTCAGCAAGAGAATGACTTAAAACGGTGAGATTTCCACTAGCCTCCCCTTACCTCCACATTTTCTCTCATATTGCCAGAGCTTCCTGCACATATGGAAAGCTTCAAGGAGAATGTTATCTGGATCACAACCAATTTCCACGTTCCTAAAGACCTGCCTGGCAAAACCAAAACCAGAAACCACCATCACCAGTTTTAAACGCTGCAAAAATTAACAGATCTTTAGCATGCGGAAGCAACAACAATGAATGTATGCATCAGCAAATGATAGCTGGATCTCAGGCCCTTATCACCCCAGGACTGTCCTGCACAGAGGAGCTGTCAGAGTTTCAGGAAATCAGAGTTTTAGAAATACAGACTGACCACTGAACACTCTTCACATAAATATTTCTAGCTGATATCACAGGTCCCCAATTCCAGCCCAGCTTGGGAAATGAAATTAGCCTGTTAATGCCACCCATTCTCAGGTTAGGTTACTGGAATTTTTTTGCTCCAAATAGTTCATTCTGGAGATGGCTGTGCTGTAGCCAGTGGGCGGGACATCTTCTCTCATTTGCCTGAAGTTAATTTCAATACCTCAACAAGACACAGGGAGGTGAGGTGAGCATACTGAGAAAAAGCAACCACTGTATTAAGCAGGCCTAGCAGAAGAACAAGTGACCTTATAGGATAAAGGAGTGGAACAAAACATCGTCAGTCCAGATAAGTGTTCTGGGGACCCACTAATCCAATAAACGCTAATCCTGTATTTCCCCCAGAAACATTATTTTCCCTACTTTTTTCTTCTTCTTTGGTTCAGTCAGCATGCTTGTGAAAGCTGATCAGATCTGCATAGGCGATGCTTGGCACTGGACCAGTAAAAAACAGGCTCTTTTGATGGTCCAGATTGCTTTGTATGAGCAACTGCAAAGGCGGATTGCCTCGATCATAAGACAATCATGTGGCCCCTCTCCCCCATGAACCATTACAAATTTTGCGATTTCAACCACATTTTTAGCGTGTACATTTTCAGTGAGAACAAAGGTTGATTTTAGTAGTTTTTTGTTCATTGTATGAACCCAGCTGTATGGTGGTGCACTTTTTAAAAAAGAAATTTGATGAACTTGATGACATTGACTGGACTTCCAAATTTCAATTAAAACCGGGGACACCATTTTTATAGAAAAATTCTCCTCTTTGACCAACTTTGTATATGAGCAAAGACTCAGCTATTCAGTAGCACCAAGGTTTTCAAAGCTGAGTGCCTAAAGGAAAGGTCCTAAATTCACAGTTCAAATCTCTTATAAGCAGGACACTTTTATCTAGGGCCATGTCTACACTGGCAAGGTTTGGTGACAAAAGTGCCACCGACATTCAAAAGTTACCAAAAGTGAAAACTGGTCAAACCAGGCTTTCTGCCTTCCATTGTCGACATTCTGCCTCACATTGCTAGCACCCTGACAACAGATAGAACAAAGCAACATGGGTAGGCATCCCACAGTGCAGTGATGTGGGAAGGCAGAGCTGATCTTGGGATTCCTTGAAAGCTCTATGATCTTTCCATGCTAAGAAATGTCAAAGCAATACAGCAGTCTCTCCAGACCTCCCCCCACAGCAGCAGTCTTCCTGCTGTTGTGTTCCCAGTACAGGGCAGATCAGAAGCATTCCAATGATTTGTTCTTTGTTTGTTCCCCAAATAGAGCAGCCCACTCAGCTGTCAGATACTTCTTCGAGTTTTGAAAGGGGAGAGGTGCATGCCTGCAGGGCAGCAGAGATCACAAAACACTGAGCACAGATATCAGGGCAGGCATTGTGAGATATTGGCAGAAGCTAGTTCTCTACACAAAACGAACAGCAGAGTCCACATTAGCTCTTTGACAACAATAAAGTCTCTTCCAGGGATGGAAGGCTTTTAGTCGTCAAAACTGGGTGTGTAAATGCTCTTACTGTTTAGTCACCAAAAGGTGGTTTTTGATGACAAAATGTGCCAGTGTAGACAACCTCTAGAAGTTTGAGTAGCTGCAAATCCTGTGGAAGCCACTGGGGCTGCAGGTTCTGTGCACTCCTGTTTGATATAAAAAGAATCAGAAATATCTTATCAAGAGGGACTATTCAAAGTGCTGCTAATTACTACACTGGACGTGTTTAATAACCTTATACCTGGGGTTTCCTATCAAATCCTTAGGTTTCCAGCCAAGAGACCAGACTGTTCCATCATAATATAAACATTCTATATAGTAATCAACTTCATATTTTATTTAAATATTCCTAGCTGTATGTTGAACCCAGATCTTGGTTCTGTTGGTGTCAATGAAGAGTAATCTGATTGACTCACGGGTTTTAAGGCCAGAAGGAATCATCATGGTCATCTAGTCAAATCTCCTGCATATTACAGGCCACAGAGCCTAGCCCAGAAGATTCTTAACTTCTGGCTGAGTTACTGAAGTCCTTAAGTCATGATTTAAAGACTTCAAGTTACAGAGAATCTACCTTGAACCAACAAGTGATTCTTGTCCCAAGCTTCAGAGGAAAGCAAAAAACCCCTGGGTGCGACTAGACTGGCAAGATTTTGCGCAAAAGCAGCTGCTTTTGCACAAAAACTTGCCAACTGTCTACACTGGCCACTTGAATTTGCGCAAGAGCACTGATGTTCTAATGTAAGAATTCAGTGCTTCTTGCGCAAATACTTTGACGTTCCCACTCAGGGATAAGCCCTCTTGTGCAAGGAATACTTGCGCAAGAAGGCCAGTGTAGACAGACACCTTAATTTTTTGTGCAATAAAGCCCGATGGCTAAATGGCCATCAGAGCTTTCTTGCGCAAAAGCGCGTCTATACTGGGCACGGATGCTTTTGCGCAAAAGCATCTGTGCCAATCTAGATGCTCTTTTGCAGAAATACTTTTAACGGAAAAACATTTCAGCTAAAAGTATTTCTGCAAAATCATGCCAGTCTAGACGCAACCCTTCAGTCTGAGGAAAATTCCTTCCTGACCCCAAATATGGCAGTCAGTTAGGCCCTTAGCATGTGGGCACGACCCAGCAGCCAGACACCTGGAACAGAATTCTCTGTAGTAACTCAGAGCCTTCCCCAACAAGTGTCCCATCACCAGCTGGTGGAGATATTTGCTGCTAGAAGTCACAGATCAGCTATATCCCATTATAGGCAATCTCAGGGTACGTCTAGACTACAAGCCTCTTTTGAAAAAGAGTGTCTAGACTACAAGCAGATGTTTCGAAAAAGCGAGCTGCTTTTTCGAAAGAGAGTCTAGACTCTCTCTTTTGGAAAAGCACAGGTTGCATTCGATAGCGCCTTTTTTCAAAAGAGCACTTTCGAAAAAAGGCATTATTCCTCGTAAAATGAGGTTTACCGCGATCGAAAAAACTGCTGCGTTCTTTCAATTTACTTTCGAAAGAACGCAGCTGCAGTCTAGACACAGGTGAAGTTTTTTCGAAAAAAGGCTACTGTTTTCAAAAAAACCCTGTAGTCTAGACACACTCACAGTGGAGATGTCCAAACTAAAGACAAATGCCACTTGTTTTCATCATTGGAGTGCTACCCACGAGATCCCCAAACAAGAGCCCACCCACCCCCAATGATCCCATGTAACTGGATCTGGTTGCTGGCTGCTCCTTTGGATGAAAGACACGGGAGGAGAATCTTCTAGTACATAATTCCCTAGTTCAGTAAGAGCGGCCTCCGGGTAGCTCAAGACAGAACATATGAGCTAAGTTGGTGTACACTTGTTGTCTCAACAGACAGCACTTTAGAACTAGAGAACACCCACTCCTTGGCCATTGCTGTGTTACGTGATAGATCGGCATGTCCTGAATATAGTGCAGCAAACAGGAAAGTTGAACTGAATAAGCTAATAGCCTCCTACTATCTGGTGTCTTTAAAGGTCATTCAAATTGGGGTTGTGTCTTGTATTGCTGTGGCCCGGCCTAATTGCTCTTTCAGTGCAAGAATTTAATCAGGTAGCATCAACAGCATATGAATATATTCCTGTGTACAAAGCTGTTCTTAATTACACAAACCTTTATTTACTTGGATTTGATTACAGTGGCAGCTCATTGACATTGTTAAGGTTAATAACTCCGTGATGCATAAGACAGGACACATTACCAATTAAATTGATTGTAATAATATGTTGCATTGAACCACGTGAACAACATTCAGGGCACTGTTTATCAACACTCAAACAACTGTCTTCTGCGGTATTCAAGTCCTTTCGAAAACTTGCACATTCTGTTAGAGTCTATACTGTACGCAGGGCAATCCCCAGGGTGGTGCACGGCCCAGGACAACCTCCCCTTCGGCTCCAAGCCCTGTCAAGCCCCTTCCTGTCTTTGATCCACCCCACCCTGCCCCCACTCCACCCCTTACCCCAAGTCCTGCCCCTGCTCCGCCTCACCCCACTTCATCCTCCAAACTGCCTCCCCTTAGCGAGGGCAGTGAATGCCAGGGCAGGCCTGACCCCTGCTGCAGTGCCAGCCCCCCCAGGAATCCTCCAGGATGCCCTGGGCCTTGTGGGGTCCCCCAAAATGAAGGTCTTGAGGTGGCTGCTCAGAACGGTCCAGTAGATGGGACAGCTCTGACTGCATGTGGCCAGGGGTGCCGTGGTTAGCCCTCACTGGAAATGCCACAGTCAGGGAAGGCTGCGGAAAGGAAATGCCAAGATTGATGATTAATTTCATAAGCACCAACTTCCTCTGGGCCTGGAGGTGCTCCCCCCTGCTCCGCTCCATGACCTGCCTCCACCCAAACCCCTCCTCCAAGCCACCACCTCATCCCACCTCTGCCTGCCCCCTCCTTGCTCTTTCTCCTCCTTCCCAGAGCCTTCTGCATGCCGTGGAACACCTGACTGTGGCAGGCAGTAGGTGCAGGGAGGGCTGGGGAGGAGTTAAGCGGTGGGGCTACCAGTGGACTGGAGGAACTAGGCTGGGAGTTGATTGCCAATGGGTGCTAAACAACCGCTAATTTTTTCTGTGGATGCTCCAGCCACGGAACACCCTTGGAGTGGACGCTTCTGCGGAACACGGCAGCTAAACTCCCCAGCAGTCCTAAAATGGGCTCCTGACCCCCTCACTGGTTATCAAGAAGCAAAAAAAGAAAAAGAAAAAAAGAAAGATTAAAGGAATCACACAGCCCCCTTCCTGAGCCATTCCAGTTCTCCGACTCCCAGCGTGCACCTAAGTCCAGAAAGGAGAGAGGCTGTTTTAAAACTCTGCTCGCTATATAAAATGTTCTCCTGGCCCCAAAGGGCTGATCACTTTGCCAGGTCAATATTAGCTTGGATGTGACCCAGAATCCCACGCTGCCAGCCAAGGCTTTCGCATCCTAAACTAAAAGCTTAGGATAAAGAAAAAAGAACAAGAAGAGGGTTGTCAAATGGTAAAGCAGTCACATTCATGAAGACACTGGTCCATATAGCCGGTCCTTAGCAGTACTGGTGAGTTTGCTGGCTTGAAAGTCCCTCTGGAACACACCCACAGCTTGGCTGGGCCATTCCGTCCTTTGTTCAAAGCTTCGTTTGCAGCAAAACTCCTCCAGAAGTCAGAAGCAGGAATGAAGACAAAATGGGTACGATGCAACTCCCTTTTATAACCCTTTTGCTGTGAGGCTTGTACTTCCTTTGAACTAAACCAAAGGGCTACGTCTAGACTGGCATGATTTTCCAGAAATGCTTTTAATGGAAAAGTTTTCCGTTAAAAGCATTTTCGGAACAGAGCGTCTAGATTGGCACGGATGCTTTTCCGCAAAAAAAGCCCTGATTGCCATTTTCGCGATCAGGGCCTTTTTGCGGAAAACAAATCTGTGCTGTCTACACTGGCCCTTTTGCACAAAAGTTTTGCGCAAAAGGACTTTTGCCCGAACAGGAGCAGCATAGTATTTCCGCAAGAACACTGACAATCTTACATGAGATCGTCAGTGCTTTTGTGGAAATTCAAGCAGCCAGCGTAGAGAGCTGGCAAGTTTTTCTGGAAAAGTGGCTGTTTTTCTGGAAACACTGGCCAGTCTAGACACAGCCAAGCTGTCCAGCTCATGGCATGGAACCCTTCGGCCACGTCTACACTGCCACTTTACTGCACTTAGGGTTGCCAGATGGTTTCAACAAAAATACCGGACACACTTGACATGACATCACAATCTGCATAACTTCTTATTTCGAAAATACCAGACATTTCTATTTTCTCATTTCTATTTTCTCAATTTGTTTCCCAAACAGAAAGCTCAAATACTGGACTGTCCGGTTCAAAACTGGACACCTGGCAACCCAAACTGCGCTGCAGCTTTCTTGCTCAGGAGCGTTCCCAGTGCTGCTAGCTACTCCCCTTGTTTACGTGGTTTACACAGAGCACTGGGAGAGCTCTCGCATGTGGCCCATTGGGATTCTATGTGTGGCCTGTGAGACATATTGTTTACCGTGGCCCATGTGCAGGGTTGCCAGAGTTTGTTAGTTTCTGCCTGGGTAGTTTTTTTTCTACCGCTGTTACTAAAGTGACACGCACATAAAGCAAGGGCATGACTGTGATTGGATGCAGAGGAAGCGCACGGCTTTCACACGGAAACAATCAGCACATGCTGCAAATTCTAGGCATGCAAGCGCAGTGAGCACAACAACCCTATTCCGAGAGACTGTCTTGGTTATGACAATCTTGCGGCCCTCCGAGAGGAAGGAGGACCACTCCTGCAGCCCACTCCCTCACCTAGGCTGCTCATCACTGCTTTAAAGTTCTGCCTTAGAGTTCTGTCTCCGTCCATACACACCCCTCCGCAGGCCTTGATGAGTCATAAGATGTAGCTTCTGGCCCTTTCAATGAGATTAGTATACAGCTGATATCCCTTGACGGGTCACCAAGCAGGCTCAATGCTGATGCCAATCTGTCTAGGGCTGTCATCCAAAGACACAGCACAAGTCCGGGAAAAGAGCTCTATTCTACTTATGTAAAACTCAGAATACAAAGGCAATACACACACAGAGAGAAGCTGATCAGACATGGCAAATGATAACATTTTCACAGACACCTCCCAAGGCATATCTGGCACGACTCATTACAATTTTATAATATTGGGATTCAGAATATCATCGAGTGTCTCCCAGGGTCTGTACAGCGTCACAGCGCAATGCTAGTGTAAGCAGGCATCATTGACAGATGTTCAAAATACCCCAAATGTTGGATTAGTTCCTGCTGAGACAGGACGTTCACATCTGGCCCCCTCTCAGCACTGGGCCAAAGCAAATTCCACGAGCCTCACATAGAGAAGTTTGATTCCTGTTCAACAACTGAGTCAAGATCCTTCTCTGTTCGCCTCACTGTGATATAAATATGAACTCTCAAATAGAAACACAGAAGACTAGATTCTGAACCATTATACTAAGGCTGTGCCAGCTATTTCCAAACATTGCGGCTACGTCTAGACTGGCAAGTTTTTCCGCAAAACCACCTGCTTTTGCTCAAAAACTTGCCAGCTGTCTACACTGGCCGCTTGATTTTGCGCACAAGCACTGACGTTCTACTGGCCGAAAGCAGTGCTTCTTGCACAAATGCTTTGACGTTCCCGTTCGGGCAAAAGCCCTTTCCCAGAAACGCTTTTGCGCAAAAGGGCCAGTGTAGACAGCTGAAAACTGTTTTGCGCAAAAAAGCCCCGATGGCAAAAATGGCGATCGGGGCTTTCTTGCGCAAAACCGCGTCTAGATTGGCACGGACGCTTTTCCACAAAAAGTGCTTTTGCGCATAAGTGTCCGTGCCAATCTAGACGCTCTTTTCCACAAATGCTTTTAATGAAAAAACTTTTCCGTTAAAAGCATTTGTGGAAAATCATGCCAGTCTAGATGTAGCCTGTGGGCATAGGCAGATATCAAGGAGGTCCAGGAGAAACAGGCTACACGACAGAAGCTCTTCTTGGTGTGAGAATTCTTCAGTCCTTATTCTATTGCCCCTTGTGCTACAGAGCACTGTCTCATGAGAAAATCCCTCTTTTAGACTAATGATTCACTTGCATAAACTGGGCAAAGACTCCAAAAGACAGGACCAGAGTGGCTAGATGGAACAAAGCAGTAAGGGAAGCTTGACGGAGAGGAAAGCTCCACTAGAGCATGGAATTTATGTTGAAATGAACCAATTTTGCACTCTCCAGAACAGGTAGCCATTTCATTTCCAGCTCACTGCCTAGCCTTAGCTCATGATAAACAGAGACTCTTTTCTACCCCCCTGTCCAGAAACTGTCCAAAATCCTTGCTGAAGTAACTCCATTGACTTCAATTGAAATGCACCGAAAAATCTGTCCCTCTGCTCTGAGCAAAGGAGATGCATGCTGGGAGCACACATGGTCACAGGCTCCTTCCCTGATTTGCTACTTGGCTTGTATTGAACATGCTCCCGTGGACTGAGCATGCTCAGTAACATCTGCTGAAGCCACTACCTTCCTTCTGCCCTTAATTGTGCCCTCCCACTCTCGGCAGGTATGGGAAATCTCTGGCTTGGAAGATGCCCACTTTTAACATTTACCACTTCCCCATAATTTTGCTGGAGCCAGGCAAGTACCCCTCCTGCTTTTCATCACCACCCAGCAACGCACTGACATTGTTTATGTGCTGAAATGACTTCTCAAATGAATCTTAATCAGACGGGCTAATTAGAGTCTGTTTGTTAACCAGATGTGAATAGCGGGCTGATTTCTCTATTGATATAGGCAGGAAACTCTCTTGGCAGATGGGAAAACGTTGGCTACCCATGGATCTAAGTGGGCAGTTTAGCAGGTCGCTGATGTAATTTCACAGCCACTAATGAAGAAAGAGCTTTCCCTTGGCACCTATTCTGGGAACCCAGACATCTTTATTCAGGTGTTGGGACATGGTGAGGCCTTGTGAACTAGGGTTGTTCATGCCTTGGCTCTGTCTTCTTATGTTCACAATTACAGGCTACTGGGAGACAGGGCACCCTGGCTGCCATCAGTGCGTGTTTCCTAATTGGAAACATTATTCCTCCTGACCTGACCCAAGTGTATTTGGCTGTAGGTGTCCTCTCAGCCAAGGGCGATCTTTTTGCCCAGCTTGGGCCATGAGGAACAGGGGTAATCGGGTCTCATCCGGAAGTTGCCTGTTGCAAATCTCTCACAACAGGCAGCACCTAGGAGAGAGCACAAGTCCAAATGCTGATTCTGCACACGTCCAGGCTACGTCTACACTGGCCCCTTCTCCGGAAGAGGCATGCTAATTTCTAACTTTGGAATAGGGAAATCCGCGGGGGATTTAAATATCCCCCGCGGGATTTAAATAAAAATGGCTGCCGCTTTTTTCCGGCTTGGGGAAAAGCCGGAAAAGAGCGTCCAGACTGGCGCGATCCTCCGGAATAAAGCCCTTTTCCGGAGGATTCCTACTTGCAAGTAGGAATAAGAGATCCTCCGGAAAAGGGCTTTATTCCGGAGGATCGCGCCAGTCTGGACGCTCTTTTCCGGCTTTTCCCCAAGCTGGAAAAAAAGCGGCGGCCATATTTATTTAAATCCCGCGGGGGATATTTAAATCCCCCGTGGATTTCCCTATTCCAAAGTTAGAAATTAGCATGCCTCTTCCGAAGAAGGGGCCAGTCTAGACGTAGCCCCAAAGAGTACATGCAGCAGCACCTGTTGCAATGCAACCCTCAGTCCTGCACCTGTGACAAACTCCTCATCTCTTGCCATTTGGGAAGAGAGACTGTTGAAGCTAAACCAGTTTGCGGGAATTTCTTTCCCCCTTCAGGCGGCGCAGTGCCTGTTCACACTGCTCGGATCTGTGCTCAGTACACAGCACCTCTCTTTGCAAAGGATGGCCTCACTGTTCTATATTCCTAGTGACAGGGGAGGGAGGCGACTCAAAGGAAACGATGATTTGGCTTAGAGGACAGCTCTTCCTGGGATTAGCTGGGACCCTTGGGCCTACACTGCAAATGGGACGGTGGCTTTATTGTGCTTGGATTCTGCCGCACGTTGCAATTCGTCTTGCTTTCGCTGGGTGTTCTTTTTTTTTAATCAAGTCTTCTAAGAGAGAAACAGGCTTCGTGATTGATGGTGCTCACACGCCACTGACCCAAACCTAAGCAATGGGCACATGAGATTGAAATACATTCCTGAGCCAACAGGGTCCCTGTACAAAGTGCTTTCCAGTCTATTATCATGGGAGAGGGAGGAAGTGCAGAGAAGATAAACTCAGCAACTCATCTGTTTCGTTCTGATCCACCTAGCTGGAGGTACAACCAGGAGAATCTGGTCTCTGCTAGGTTCCACTGCTAGGAACCATGTTGAATGGATCTCAGTTGGAAATCCCAGTTCTGGAACCAACTGGAGCAGTCCTGGGCCAGTGTGTGCTAGCAATTGACTCCTCTAGTCTAGTTGGTAGGGTAGCATTAAACTGCGCCATCTGTGAATTGGTCTGTCCTGGCCAAGTCATTTGCAGCAATTCAGACAGAGCCGGTCTCAGCTCAGAGGTCTCTCTCCTGCTGGGTTGATAAAATCAAAGCAAAGAAACTCAGGCCCAACCGTCGACATGGAAGGATAGTTCAGAGCTGTCTGGTTGAGACTTGTCCAAATCTGAGAAAAACTCAAACCCTTGCAAAGAGCGTGTTTGGCTGCCAGCCTGTCTTCAGAAAGTCCCACACTGGACTAGCCCTGCACTCCTGGGATACCAAAGGGACCAGGCGCATCCTCATATGGCGAACAGTTGTTCTCCTATCACCTTCCACGTGGCTGACATCGGGGAATAGAATGATGCCCTCTGCTGTCGTTGCAACCAGGTCGCTATACAGGGTGGTGAGGTTAAAGAACACTGCAGCTGAAGGCAGAAGGAGAAGCTGAACCTACTGGGGTTGTTTTGTCATTGGCCAAAACCACTCTTTACTGGACTGCAAAACAGCCTTCTAAATGATTGATTGCCTTGACAATGAGTTTCGCCAGTGTTCTCCACGGCTTCCCCAATAATGCAGTCTAGTGCTAAGTATCCTGATCTTACATTCACACTTGTGGTCTAGGAATTGGTCTTATTAACTGCCTCAAATTAACAACACCCATTTGAATAAAAGGGTATATTTCTTTGCAGGCAGTAGAACAATCTTCCCGTTATGCTAATAAATGAATACCTTTATGCAAGTTCATATAAATTATGAATCTAAACAGATGCACTTCTAGTCCTCCAATGTGCATTCTATACTTAGCTCTTGGGCAGCTGAAAAATCTGCCTGCACAATGAGCTTTCTGGGGTCTGGTCCGGTGCAGGAGATAGTGGCCCCCAAATGCAAGAACCGGAGCTTGCTAAGGAAGTAAAATGACGGAGCCACCACTCCCTAGGTGCTGGGCTCAAAGATCTCATCTCTCGGTAGCACACTCACGTTCTACTAGCAATAAGTGCAGCCTAAAAGGGAATTCTCCCGTTGTGTCAGGAAGAGCTCAGCTCCTATTCTGTCAGATTCTCCTTTCTATGAATAATGTGCTGGGTCGTATTGTTCTCAGATAGATTGGACCAAACTTCCTCAGTGTTTGGCCAAAGAAACCAAACTTGTAGATAAGGCCAGAAGGGAGAAAGGCCAGAAGGGAGAAACATCATAATCTAGTCTGCCTTCCTGCTATCCACAGGCCAAAGAATTTCACCCACTGATACCTACTTATCCTTAGCTTCTCACTGAAATAAAGAGGGTCTTTGAGAAAGACAGTCATTCAAAGTCTGAGTGATGGAGAAGCCCTCACACCCCTCTGTAAGCGGATCCAATGGTTTATTGCCTCTCTGCTAAACATTTGCATTTTTTTTCTACAGGTTGAACATCTCTTGTCTGGCAACATCCATGGTCCGGCATGATTTTAGTTAGCCGGATTTCCACTTATCATAGGGGTGGCCAAGTTTCCTGCAGCCCCAAAAAGTTGGTTCACCAGTCCTGGCTCTCAGTGTTCTGTGCTGTTACTTAGAAGACATTTAGGGTAAATTAGAGCTAAGAGTCGAGTAAGCACTGAAAGTGTTGGTGATACTGCTAGACAATAGAGATAGTCCCCGACTTCAAATGAGTTACATACCAAGCACTTGGTTGTAACTCGATCTGTTCATAAGTTGGACCCCATTCATTTCGGCCGCGCTGTTCGTAAGCGCGGATCGCGTTCGTAACTCGGGGCTGCGCTTAATGGGAGGTTGGTCGTAAGGACAAAAAATCGTAAATCGATGCAGTTGTACCTCGGGGACTACCTGTATTGACCTTCCATGGTCCAGCATTAGTCACGTTCCAAGGGTACCGGACTAAAGGGGTTCAACCTATGTATATAAGTTTGCTAACTTCAGCCTGTCTAGCTAGGTACTGACACCAGTGCCCAAACCTTCAGTATCCGAGTTCTTGCACTATGCCCTTTTCTTTTTCTGCCCCAGAAGTTTCTGTTGCTGGTGTTTCCATAGGCCTTCCTTAGCACATACACAAACACTTTACAGACCCCAGCCTACACTATGCAAGGTTTTGCCTTGCCTCAGTGTCACAACTGTATCTACCACACACTGTTCTTTAAACTGGGTAGGTCTCATTCTATCTGGAATAGGCATATAGTCAGTTCTAGAACACGTACATGCTACGTGTAAGATCTGTGCAGAAACAGATGCACCTATCAAGAGATGTGAACCACAAGTTTTGCCCCTCCACATCCAAAGCCCTGACTTGATACCTCCCTTAGTTGCAGATTCCACCTGGACCCACAGCCAATGCATTTGCTAATCTTTCCTTCCCACCCTTCTAACCCTCCTTTAATCTCAGAGAGAGGCTGAGGGTGCAGGGGTATGACACTCAGGGCTTATGCAAAGTGTATTAGTCTCTTCAGGCAAAACAGTCCAAGTGTTGTTATTTATTCATTCAAATGACACTTTTCATACATTTCTAAGTGCTCTTAGAAGCAAAAGCAGCATTGCGGATTCACAAGGGCTCTGCCAAGGGACTCCTAATGTATTTTCAAATAATTTTTCTCACTGCTGTTTATAAAGCTTTCTTGGAAGCCAAAAAAATTGAAATCTGGTTCCCCTTTGAATAGCTTTATCCTCCGTCATGCAAACATTTACAGGTTTGTTATTATAGGGTAGCTCACAAAGACTGACCTATGAGAACTGATTGTTTCTCTTGAAATAAAGTATGCCAGTATTGTGCCCTGTTAACATTTGCCATGCTTGTTAAAACACAAGAAAATGTACATCAAAATCTGCTAATTCTGCCATTACATTAGCACTTAGAGGCTCTCACCAAGATCGGGTGCATTATGAAAGGTGCTGTACACATAGATAAGAACATAAGAACGGCCATACTGGGTCACACCAAAGGTCCATCTAGCCCAGTATCCTATCTGCTGATAATGGCCAATGCCAGGTGCCCCACAGGGAGTGAACAGAAATATGGAATCATCAAATGATTCCTCCTCTGTCATCCATTTCCAGCCTCTAACAAACAGAGGCCAGGACACCATTCCTACTTATATTGGCTAATATATATTGATGGACCTAACCTAACTAGAATTATCTAGTTCTTTTTTTAACTCTGTTAAAGTCCTGGCCTTCACAACATCTCTCCCTCTAAGAGACTGGAAGTTTGTCTAATTACTGTATTTCTTGGTGTCCTGTTACTCGCTTTCCATTTATTCCTAGCACTTTGCTTTGAGGTTTTGTTTTTTGGTTGTTTTTTCCCCCTGAGAACAGCAGGCTTTGCTGCTCGCGTAGCCGGTTTCCCACTTTGAGGCTTTTTTCACAGTATAGCTCCTTTAGATGCCAGCGCCAGCTCCCTACCTATGCAACAAAGCAACTCAAAGGGATGTTGCCTGGCCCCACTGGCTGCTACTAGAAAACCTCTGGCTTTAGAACGGACAGCCAACATCCTCTTAGAGGGCTTTGGCTCATGCCTTTGTTGATGGTCTCTGAAGGGACCTGTGCCGGATGGATTACCTTCAGTTCCCCAGCTCCATTTAAAATAAGCTCTCAGTAGACTTGATTTCCAGAGAGTCCGGACTAGGAGCAGGTCTCTGCATTTGACACCAGCAAGCTACATGGCTGGCCGTGCTCCAGTATGGAGGACAGCAAGCCTGATTCGCTGATTTTTATGGGTTGTCAAGCCTAGTGCTGGTGGAAAATAAAGCTCTGCCATCCTGGGACATCTCAGCTGCTGTTTATTCAGCCTACATCTAGACTGCAGGCTTCTTGCGCAAGAAGCTTTCTGTGGAAGAGATCTTCCACAAAACCTTCCCGAGCACTGCACACGCTGCATGGACGCACTGCATGGACACTCTCTCGCAAGAAAGCTTTGATTGCCATTAACCGAATGGCCACTAGAGCACCTGTGCTTCTTCCGACAGGATGTTTTTGCACAAAAAAACTCCACGTTTCCCGTCCACACACGTCTTTTTGCACAAGAGCTCTTGTGCAAAAAGGAGTTATGCCTTGTAAAAAGAATATCTACACCGCAAAAACCCTCTGTTCTGTCGATTCACTGTAAATTTTCTTGTGCAGTAGTGTAGACACAGCCTCAGAGACCAGGTACAGTCGAGGCAGGACAAAGAGAAGCTTCTCCACCCATGGCATAGGTGTGGGATGTAGAGGTCAGGGAGGGTGCTGTTTGGGACCCAGCGTGGCCCCACACCAGGGTCCCAACTATCAGCCTCACCCAGTGTCCCACTAGCCAGCCTTGGGGTCCCCAGACACTGGCTCCTGGCCCCAGCCTAGGGCTCTGTAGCCACCCCCAGCAGTGTCCCCAGGTGTGGGACGCAGACAAGTATAAGAGGGGTACAAATCAGCACCCCAACCCTGATATTTTTACTCAGAGATCAAAGGCCAGTCTATTTGGCTCCTCCTATCGCTGCTCAAAACGGCATCGGCTTCTAATGCTCTGGCAAAAGCGTGTGATTGTGTGTGTGTTTGTGTGCACGTGTGCGTTTGTGCGTGCGCGCGTATTCGTTCTATCACCATCCGCCAGGAGCAATAGCGTAGGCAAAACGATGCTTAAAGTGCCCCGTCTCTTGGGTTTGATTTCCTTTGTTTTTGCTGTGTCTGTGTCCCTTTAAATACTGCATCAGGGGATGAACTAACAACCAGGAGGTATTTGTTCAGCTAAGAACATCAACACCCACAACATGCCACTATGGCTTAACGATGACTGGCTTGAACTGGATGGTAATGCTAGACTAGGATGGAGTCACTATTTATCTTCCCACCCAAGGCCCTTGCAGCCCTCCTGCCTCCATTAACCCATTTCACTTGCCCTCTTAGAGGAGTTTTTTTTCCCAGCATGCCTTTCTGCAGCCAGACTTTAAGTTTGTCCAGCATCAGCTGTTGCAGACTGAGAGGAATCATTTGGTAGCTACAATGGTTTTTTTCCTAGAAAGTAAAGCATTCACACATCTGTCTGTGCCGGGGTCGCACGGCCCCTGGGCCAGGAGGAATCTCGTCCATTGTTGGGGACTTCAAACTCTTCCAACTTTATGCTTCCTTGTCCGGTCAAGCGAGCAGCCTATTTTCACAAAGCCAGGAGACATGTCTTCATCTCTGCACCCCCGTCATCATCAATCAACTTCCTGCTTCCCACAGCCCTCAGTGGCTGGGTTAATCCTGCCTTAGTGCCAAGGAACAGGGTCAGGCTCTACCCATCGGAACAAGGACAGTGCTACCCACCTGGATTTTCAGCAGCTCTTAATTGCTTATAGGTCTGTACTGGGAAGGACTAATTGGTTACTGATAAAGGGTATGCTACCCTGCAGAGTTTTTCCGGAAAAACAGCCATTTTTCAGAATAAGTTATTTTTGAAATAATAACGCCCAAAATAATTATGTCAAAGTAGCATGTCCACACTTCAGGGAAGTCTCAAAATGAGTCCAAGGGAGGCTCCATTAATGTGGATGCACAACCTTGACCTGAAGCCCCACGGAGCACTGAGGAGTAATTACTCTGAATGACTCTAGGGAGGAGTTATTTCAAAATAGCAGCAGTGGAGCGTCCACACTACCGCTATTTCGAAATAAGTGTCATTCCTCGAGGAAAGCAGGAGTTGTTATTTTGAAGTAACGGATGTGGTAGTGAGGATGTGCAGCTTGTTATTTCAAAATAACTCCTTAGTGTAGACCAGGGCTCACAGACCCTAAGAGAAGGGAAGGGGGTAGAAGCTGCTACATCGGTTGGTTTGTTTTACAGTCTCTCAAAGATCCTTTCAAAGCAGAAACAGTCCTGCTTACCTTTGGGCTACTGTTAAGAATCAGGAGACTGTCAGTCACTGTTCAGTGACTCCTCCAAACAGGGGAGCCCATGCCTTTAAGCCTGACCTTGCTGCTCATCTCCCTATACATCGTCTCCCTTCCTTCTGCTAGAGGGGACAGGACCAGAGCCAAAGCAACGGACATTAGGAGCCTAAATACCCGTGTGGCCTGAACCAGATTGAGAAGTAGGCAGAGGGGTTTTCCCTTGGTTCTGAACCAGGAATAACCGCCAGGTCTCTCCTTTGTTGACAAAGATTTTGTCCTCCTGCGATTTTGCCAAATTCCTGCTTGAAAAACCAAAACAAAAAGAACCACCACCTGTTTACTCACACTGTCTGGGACCATGCGGCACGTCTCCTGTGACAGGATGAGGACTGGTTTCTGTTGCTTTAGCACAGCTTTGTCCTATTCCACGTCATTGGTGGGGAATAACTTTGTGGATTTCTCCTTGGGGTTTGCTGCAGCTGCTGCAGGACCATGCTGGTATGATTTTGATTGGGTGTGTTTTGTGTTGGTTCCATTAGGGGGTGCTAAAGAAAAGAGATAAATAATTCACTTCAGATCAATAGTTTTCTGTAACAGATACCTAGATGTTTTGGCTCTGAGCCTGCAAAGCGTTTAAGTCTGTGCTGACCTTTAAGCAGGTGACTAATCCCATTTCTTGGTTTGGATGGGATTTTAGGTCACATTGCAATTAAGTTAATAAGGACCACAGCAGTTGGTCCTTGAGGGTGGGGGGCTGGATTCGATGACCTCTCGAGGTCCCTTCCAGTTCTATGATTCTATGATTCTATGAAAAGGTGGAGAGAACTTTTCCTCTAGTTCTCACCACCTAACATTCTTAGAATTCATTTTCCCTGCAGGATTCTCCATAAGTTTCCCATCCAGTTCCCATCTCTGGTCAGAACCACAAAATCTCGACACTTTGCCCTGGGGAGAATTTGCTCTAAAGTTGCATCAAAATAAAAGGAAGTTATTCCCCAACAAAATGGCTAAAGTTTGAGACACTGACCAAAACAAAAACTCCAACAAAATGCTCCCTGCACCCACAAAATCATGACTTATTTTTCTTTCATAGGGGCCAGTGAGTTTTTGGCACATGGGCAGATTAGGCTATCCTCACCACTTGTAAGGACACCTTGCCCAGCAATGGGGCACGTGGGAAGATCTGACAATGGAGACAAGTGTGTTAACTCATCAGCACTGCTCCCTGTAAACTGTGAGCTTGTGCATCTACTTGAGAGATTCCAATGCTTCCCAGCTGATGAGCAGAACACCCACAGCTAGGTTTTGGTTTCTGCTGGTGGTGCACTTTCACACTTGACGGTGCACATAACAAAATTTATTCTACACACAGCTCGCAAAGATTAGAGAGAACATTGCTCATCAGCTCTAATCAATGCAGTTTCTCACGTTGCAGGGGTTAGATGGCAGGCATTTTTCCCACAATAGAATTAGTCAGACGTTGGCTGAGTAAGCATCATGCTTTGCTCTGGGTTAGTAGCTGTAATTGAACTTTCCCCCCACTAAGAACCTGGGAGCTTTAGGTGAATGCTTTTTGCAAGCCCAGGGAGAGATAAAACCTGTAACAGCTCATTCTTGTAGAGCACAGATCTCAACGCATTTTACAAAGGAGGTCAGTTACCTTTAACAGAGGGGGGAAACTGAGGCACGGTGCCAGGATTCTTTCAAGGCTCCAACAGCACCCAGCAACCCAGTGATAAAGTAAGGCATTAAACCCAGCGTGCCCCCTTGCAACAGCCCCCGTATCCCAAGCGTGAGCCGCACAGCAGAATTGTACCTCCTGGCTACATGTACTCGCCTTACCCTATCCACTGAAGATATAGCGTTCGGAGCCTAGCGTGGATTCAGAGCTGTGCCAAGAATGGCACAAGGACAGGAACACAAAGGCCTGGGCTTTTGCTTTGAAAGTCTCCAGCATTATTGACTTAAGAATGACGCAGCCTGGAGGCCTTGCACATGTGGGGACACTGCTGTTTTCCTGCTGAGTAATGGATGAGGGTGGAGGGGGTAGGGGGGGTTCCTCCACCCGTGCCTCTGAGCTTCTTGGCACAGTACCATTGAAAACACAAGAAAGGTGCCAAGAAAAACCAAAGCCCAGGATCTGACCGGACGGCATCCAGCCCATGAGACGAATCACACTCACTCAGCTTCAGGCCTGTGCTGGCAGCTCCTGCAGGCAAGAGGTGAAATGTGTCATGGAGCTGAGGTTTGACCTGTGGGGAATCCTCTCCCAAATCCCCGTCCTTTTCCCCCACTAAATAGACAGCTGCAAAGCTCCTTCCAGGGATTTAATGTACTCGAGCGAGTGCAGAATAATCATACTTTTTTGTGGGAGGGGTGGGGAAACCACAGGGCAACATGGTACCATCATCTGCTGTTTAAATACTGCCAATCCATGCAGTATCTATCATGGGTTCCCAAACTGGGGGGCATGAAGAAATTCCAAGGGGGGAGGGCGAGGTGACCCTCACCCCATCAAGTTTTGTTGCCCTGGTCAGTTCCTTTTTTTTTGCTCAACAAGTTTTTTTGGGGGGGAGGGTTTCTCAAAAATCAAGAAGGGGGTGTGATGCCGAAAAGTTTGGGAACCACTGATCTAGCTACTGCAATGCAGTAAATTCTACCAGTGTGATGGCCGGGCAAGTATTTCTCTGCAAACCAAATCACAAGGACATGGCCGTAAAACCCAGCTGAGGCTGAGCATTAATGAAAAGGACAGGGTCAGTCCCTGAATCTTGCCTTATTCCACTTCCACAGGGGAAGTCCGCTCACTCTGGATTAGCAACCTGACAGAATTTTCCTTTGCCAGGGCTGATTATTCTATGTCTCAGGATATTGCTTCCAGGAAGGGTCCACACAGCATAAACATGCACCCAACCTACTGCTGATCCTGTAAATTATCATCTGAAAGAAAGAAAGAAAGAAAGAAAGAAAGAAAGAAAGAAAGAAAGAAAGAAAGAAAGAAAGAAAGAAAGAAAGAAAGAAAGAAAGAAAGAAAGAAAGAAAGAAAGAAAGAAAGAAAGAAAGAAAGAAAGAAAGAAAATCTGTTCATTCTTGGAATAAATGGCTAAAGGGATGTTACAATTACCATTACATAGCATTGAGAATCGAATGGTCTGAGAGAAGATTTTTTTTTCCCTCTCACTGAAAAATCCAGAGCCACTTTGGGCCTGTGCACCCAATGCAATCAATGGGAGTGGTTGATGCGTTCGGCATCTTTTAACAATCAAAGAACCATAGAATACTAGAACTGGAAGGGACCTCAAGAGATCATCAGGTCCAGTTCCCTGCCCTCACGGCAGGAGCAAGAACCATCTAGACCATCCCTGATAGATGTCTATCCAACCTGCTCTTAAACATCTCCAGAGATGGAGATTCCACAACCTCCCTAGGCAATTTATTCCAGTGTTTCACCATCCTGACACTTAGGAAGTTTTTCCTAATGTCTAAACTAAACCTCCTTTCCTGCAGTTTAAGTCTATTGCTTCTTGTTCTATCATCAGAGGCCAAGGAATGAATTTCCCCCCTTCTCCTTGTGACACCCTTTTAGATACCTGAAAACTGCTAACATGTCCTCTCTCAGTCTTCTCTTTTCTAAATTAAACAATCCCAATTCCTTCAGCCTTGCCTCATAGCTCACGTTTTCCAGACCTCTAATCATTTTTTTTGCTCTTCTCTGGACCTTCTCCAAGTTCTCCACATCTTTCTTGAAATGTGGTGCCCAAAACTAGACACAATACTTCAAATGAGACCTAATCAGCACAGAATAGAGCGGAAGAATGACTTCTTGTGACTTGCTCACAACACTCCTGTTACTGCATCCCAGAATCATGTTTGCTTTTTTTGTAACAGTGTCACACTGTTGACTCATATGTAGCTTGTGGTCCACTATGACCCCTCGGTTCCTTTCTGCAGTACTCCTTCCTAGACAGTCGCTTCCCTTCCCTTTCTTTATGGCTATTTTTTCGGAGATCTTCCAAAAATATGTCTTCCGAAAGAGAGCATCCACACTGCAAAAGTGCATCGAAAAAGCGATCCATTCAGTCTGGATGCTCTCTTGCATGTAAGCTGTGATTGCTGTTGACAAAATGGCCACCAGAGCACCTGTGCTTTTTCCTCTTTCCTCTTCTTCCAAAAGAACTCCCTCTTCCCTGTCCACACACACCTTTCTGCAAAAGAGCTCTCTCAGAAAAAGGCTTCTTCCTTGTAGAATGAGGATTATCAATGCTGGAGAAACCCCTCTGTTCTTTCGATTTTCTTGTGGAAGAACACGATTGCAGTGTGGATGTTCCTTAAGTTTTGTCGGAAAAATGGCCATTTGTCTGACAAAACTCTGTAGTGTAGACATACCCTGCGTGTGAAATGGATTGTTCCTTCCTAAGTGGAGTACTTTGCATTCGGGCATGGGAGGTACAAATGGGTCTCTTAATTGCTATCATGTCTTGGGGAGTTGCAATGCCTGCAATAAACTGGCTAATCTCAGAACAGCGCAGCTTTGAAAAACAAGTCACAACAGCATCGCCTATGAAAACATGCCACTGTGTACCTGGTTGGAAAGTATCACCGTGGATCTGGGCTGAACCCTGGGAACTTCAAAGCCTTTAGTTCCCCATCATTCCCCACCACCAAACTTCCTGTAGCAGTTACGAGCCAAATAGTAAGCGAGGCCTTAATGCATCCTGGTCCCGTTGTCCCTACAGAAGTCATTGAATACCAGATCTGAGGAAGCTAATTTACCCTAGAAATGATGACTTAATGTTTGGCCATTTGGCAAAGATCCAAGCGGCACACCGTACATTTGGCTTGGAATTCATGCCAGGAAAGGACTTTCAAACATTTTAACAGGGGCAGAACACTTGGAGAAACTGGAAAGTATTCTTGAGAACGTTCAATGTCGCCCTAAATTAGACCATAAAAAGTAAGTGCTTTTTAAAAGCAATTTTGCACAGCAGGGTCTGCATTGTCAGAGCTTCCCAGTGATTTAGAGGTTCCCCTTCCTTGAGACTCCTGCAAATGTATAAGAAATGGGAGTCTGGCGGAGGTGAAAAATACCCTTGTCTTTAAATTTGGAGGAAATGCCATATATATAAAATGTGATAAATATCTATAACCCCAAGCCCATAAAACTGGGATTCTGACAACAGAGGAGCAGCCTCTGAAGTACAGCCAGGTAATGAGCAAACCTTGGATTTTAACCCCTTGGGCTTCCTACCGGACTCCGCATGCAAAGCTGCACATGATCTGTGCCTTTTATCTTTCTGTCTGGGCTTGGTCCCTTTTTCATTTTCAGCAGTAACACTGACTTTCGCTCAGACCGAGGATGGAAGACACGGCAACCATTCGCTCAGCTCTTGACCCAGCTCGGCTATGGCTTTTTGGTAAGTATCTGAATCGCAGTCAAAACCGGGACCATGTTGTCCGAGGTGCTGTATATGCACTTAGTCCCTGCTGCAGAGGGCGTTCAGCTGCAGTGAGAAAGAATAAGGGTGGAAGAGTGGAAGTCTCATTGTACTGATGGGAAACCAAAGCACAGAGACATTAAGAGACTTGCCCATGGACACACAGGGATTCTGTGGCACAGAAAACAACCCTCTTCTCCCGAGTCTTACTCTGGTGCTGTATCCGCAAGGCCATTCTTCCTCTAGTCCAGATACTTTTAAAGTCTTATTTCCTTTCACTCCAGCGGTTTGTCAAATCGTCCCTGTTGGTGGATCTTATGACGTGCTCTGTTTCTGAGGCTTCAGTCACCAGTGTGCGTAAGGCAGGGAAATGAGGAAAGCAAATGACTGCAGCAAAATGGGTGACAAAGAGAAAGGCACCCCTAGAGTTATCCAGTCTGGCCCCTCTGTGTTTTGGACCCATTCCTCCCAGAGTTACTCCTGTTACTGTTTTACCCGGCAGAGCTTCACTTCTGGCATGGAGATGACTTTGGGCATGGAATATGCTCTGGCAGTGGATGAGAACAGCTGAAATGGGATGTCTGCATTGCTATGGGAAATGAGCTGAGGCTGCCCTTCTTGAAAGGGTAGCTTGATACCAGAGAGAAAACAAATCAGATTTCAAGGCCTGAGAAATGCTTCTTGCTGGGGGTTGTCCGCAATGTTCCCTCTATTTTTTTTCCATCCATGTGTGGAATACATTTTGTTATGTGCACTGAGGCATGTGTGCACCACTAGCAGAAACATAGGCTGCTGGCTTTGAGAGGCTGTGGGTGCTCTGCCAATCAGCTGGGCATCATTTGAATCTCTCCTATTCAGTGGGTGGCCACTGGTACAGCTTACAAGGAAAGCAGGATGTCAGCCCAGCCTGACACCATGCAATACAAACACCTACAGCCCAGGCAATTAGAAAATCCTTTGCTTCAGCGTTGAGCTTGGCCAACAGCACATGTTGTCTAGCATCATCTTAAGGAAAGCAGAGTCCAAGTCTTGGACTTCTCTCATCTGTTCATCTCTCTGGGGGAATTTTTGCAGCCAGATCTTTTCTAACAAGCCCTGTGTGTATCCAGTTGAATCCGGCTAGCAGAGCTGATGAACCCTCTTGAACATGCACCCATGCTGGTACGAAATATTCAGAACACCATAAAAACATAAAAACAGCCAGACTGGGTCAGCCTAAAGGTCCATCTAGCCCAGTATCCTGTCTTCCAACAGTGGCTAATGCCAGGTGCCCCAGAGGGAAAGAACAGATCAGGTAATCAGCAAGTGACCCCTCCCCTCTTGCCCATTGCTACTCATCCTGGCTAATAGCCATTAATGGACCTATCCTTCATGAATTTATCTAGCTCTTCTTAGAACCCTGTTAAAGTCCTGGTCTTCACAACATGCTCTGGCAAGGAGTTCCGCAGGTTGACTGCGCATTGCGTGAAGGAAGGGCCAAGCCCAAGCTGGCAGAGGATGGGCCAAAGCTAAACCTTTCGGCTACGTCTACACTGGCCCCTTTTCCGGAAGGGGCATGTAAATTTCACTAGTCGTCGTAGGGAAATCCGCGGGGGATTTAAATATCCCCCGCGGCATTTAAATAAAAATGTCCGCCGCTTTTTTCCGGCTTTTAAAAAAGCCGGAAAAGAGCGTCTAGACTGGCCCCGATCCTCCGGAAAAAGTGCCCTTTTCCGGAGGCTCTTATTCTTACTTCAAAGTAGGAATAAGAGCCTCCGGAAAAGGGCGCTTTTTCCGGTGGATCGGGGCCAGTCTAGACGCTCTTTTCCGGCTTTTTTAAAAGCCGGAAAAAAGCGGCGGACATTTTTATTTAAATGCCGCGGGGGATATTTAAATCCCCCGCGGATTTCCCTACGACGACTAGTGAAATTTACATGCCCCTTCCGGAAAAGGGGCCAGTGTAGACGTAGCCTTCTTGTGCTCATGAAGCTGATGCTGAGGGATGTGAAGAGTCCACGATGCAGGCAAGTGCTCTGCAAGCTGTGCCCATGTCGATCCATTCTAGTCATGATCTGCAACCTCCCCTGTGGTATTCCAGCTCCAGGCTCCCCACATGTGCTTGGCCAATGTAATTCAGATCTGCAGCACCACAGGCTAGTCTCGGCCAGGGTTTGTCTCCCCTCTTCCTTCCCCTACAGCTTTGACAGCTCCTAGGTAAGGATGAGGAACAAGAGAGCTATTGGCAAAGACTCTTGAACAGCAGTGACACAGCGGGAGCTGAGATGTGACACCTGGATCTTATTCAAGCTTCCCAGGGTTTGAAATAGGGGCTCCACTTCTGAGCTCTCCCCTGCAAGGGACATGAGAGAGAAGAAATTCAGACCGGGCCTGGAAGTGAAGTTCCCCAAAATTCAACATGGTTTGAACCCTGTGTTTCTGGTTCACGTCCCTCTCCACTTGAGGTAGAAGTACCAGCTGGTGCTAGAAATTCCATGAATCACCCCAGCTCTTTGCCCTGCATGGGCTTATGGTAGGACTGATACCTGTGCAAGAGCAGAAGTAAAGATGACAGCCACCCATTCCGGCTCCCACCGAGTGATCTAAGCATGCAGGGCCAAGCGGATCTAAACAGGCACAGCCACCCCTTAGCTGCACAGTGCAGAAGAATGGATAAAACAGGGCAGCTGAGCGGATCCGATGAAAGTGCATAAAACTCAGTGAAGTGACAGTTGTCCAATGGCAATATTGTTTTTGCTCCATAAACTCCACACAAGCCACGGCTGCTTGCAAAAGAACGACCCGCCTCCTACCTGAACAGCCCAGATGACTAGAGCAGCGCATTAGACTTGCCTCCTGTTCTGCAAGGCTGCAAACATGTCGGCGGCACCTGCCAGCTCGTTTGAAGAAACGCAGCCCATGCACCACTTTCCTGTCACCCCAGAGCAGCAGGGAATGGAAGACGCTCTCTTAGGAAAGAGGAATATGATCTGATCCCATTTTTAAACCCTCTTCCTCGTGTAGCTGCACTGTCCCTAAGGAACGCAACATCATGAGATTTTTTAAAATGTAAATAAGTTTTTTCTTCTTTTTTGAGAGTGTAAGATTCATATTTTATGGCTTTTCCCTCCCTGTCAGACAGATTAGAAACTATCATTTCTAGGCCCCAACTGGAGTATTGTGTCCAATTCTGGGCACCACATTTCAAGAAAGATGTGGAGAAATTGGAGAAGGTCCAGAGAAGAGCAACAAAAATGATTAAAGTCTAGAAAACATGAGCTATGAGGGAAGACTGAAAGAATTGGGCTTGTTTAGTTTAGGAAAGAGAAGACTGAGAGGGGACAAGACAGCAGTTTTCAAGTACCAAAAAAGGTGTTACAAGGAGGAGGGAGAAAAATTGTTCTCCTTGGCCTCTGATGATTGGACAAGAAGCAATGGGCTTAAACTGCAACAAGGGAGGTTTAGTTTAAACATTAGGAAAAACTTCCTAACTATCAGGGTGGTGAAACACTGGAATAAATTGCCTAGGGAGGTTGTGGAATCTCCATCTCTGGAGATATTTAAGAGCAGGTTGGATAGATATCTATCAGGGATGATCTAGACAGTACTGGGTCCTGCCATGAGGGCAGGGCACTGGACTCGATGACCTCTCGAGGTCCCTTCCTGTTCTAGGATTCTGATTCTGTTTTAAAGAGAAGCTGAGGGTTTCCCACAATCACCTGAGTCCAAGAGCAGTGGATTTCAGAACACCGCTTACTCTCACTCAACTCATGATGGAGTCAGCAGAGTTGTGAACACAACTGGTGGGAGCAGAAGATAGGACATTTCCAGGAGCTGGGCCGGGAGTGTGGGACTTTCTGGTGCAAGAGGCAAGGAGGAGTAGAGGGTTTCACTGCAAGCGGAACTGAATGCAAAGCCACACCTGTCGAAGCACTGTTCATTTTTAATCCCAAGGTTCCCCATGTTCCACGCAAATTGGGCATCACTTTTATGGCTGAAAAGAGAGAGAATCCTGAAACCAAGGTTGTGGAGGCATGGCTTACACTGAAGGATGGAACCCCACACCCTAGCTTGTTTCCAGCCTGAATAATTTTTGTGTGGCCTCTATTTTGGGTCTATGATACACATTGTTGACTGCTCACGGAATTTGGCAGGCGGAGAAGCACATGCAAAGCCCGTCTCATTAGCTTAGTTTCCCCTTGTCATCTCTTATTGTAGCTCACACTCACAGAGGTCAGAAGGAAGAAAGGGAAGACAAATCAGTTACATTTCAAGCTACCTCTTAAAGACAGACAAGGCAGAGAGGGTTTTGTTTGTCAGTCGTTTTAATAATCTGGGAGTGCTTTGTTAAGCCGTGAGGATCCCAGTGTTGGAGGGTAGGAGTACCTAGATAGACACTTCAGAAATAGGTGCTGAAAAAGCCACAGCTAAACAACTGTGCCACTTCTCTGTCCTATTTATTCATCCAGGAGGCATATCTGGGTGGTCGACAAATACCTTTGATGTCGACACCCGCGCGTCCAGACTATCGCGCTGAGACGACAAACAGCTAATCAGCTGTTTGTCGGCTCAGCGCGGCAGCCATGTAAATATAAATGAAGCAGCGATTATTTAAATTGCTGCTTCATTTTACTATGTCTGGTAGCCTCATCTACATGCCTCTGGCGACAGAGGCATGTAATCTAGATGTACCCTGAGTCAGACTGCAAATCCTCCTGGACAGGACCCTGGCTCTTCATAGATTCTCTACAATGCCATGTATATTGTACAAGCTAGGAGAATAAAGGACCCTACCAAGGTGCACTCATGGGAGTGATAACAATTCACTACTCTCATGTCCCCACTTTCTGTACCTCTTTTTTACAGGTGGGGAAACTGAGGCACAAGTTGGCGACAATGTTTTGTCCAAAGCAACTCAGCTGGCCAGTAGCCAAGCCAGGAAAAGACTCTTTCTCTTCCAAGTGCCAGGCCAATGCACTTCCCTTTAGGAAACACTGCCTCATGTAGGTGCTTTTGGCACCTCTCTCTCTCCCTCTTTCCACTTGCCTCTTTTCATTAGCACTTGCGGTCTTCCTCTGAGGTTTTTAGCCATTCCAGTCCATAGCTGCTTCCCTAATACCTACTAGTCTGTTGGTTCAGATTTACGTGCTGAAAGTGAGCAAAATGTTTCCCTGACAGCCTGAGAAATGACGTTCGTAACAACTTTATCCATTAATAACGTGTTTAAACAATTGCAACACCCTCGTTGGACATAATACTCCAGCGAAGAGTCTCTGGCAAGAACAAAAAGAGGCCTTTCCCAGATCCATCATCTCTGCAGCTGTTTCATCTGATTGGCTCTTTCATCTGGCCAGTACCGGAACTACTCCTAGGCTATGTCTAGACTGGCATGATTTTCCGCAAATGCTTTTAATGGAAAAGTTTTCCATTAAAAGCATTTGCGGAAAAGAGAGTCTAGATTGGCACGGACTCTTTTCCGCAAAAACACTTTTTGCGGAAAAGCGTCCTTGCCAATCTAGACGCGCTTTTGCGCAAAACAAATCTGAGCTGTCTACACTGGCCCTTTTGCACAAAAACTTTGCACAAAAGGGCTTTTGCCCGAATGGGAGCAGCATTGTATTTCCGCAAGAAGCACTGATTTCTTACATGAGATCGTCAGTGTTCTTGCGGAAATTCAAGCAGCCAGTGTAGACAGCTGGCAAGTTTTTCTGCAAAAGCAGCTGCTTTTGCGGAAAAAATTGCCAGTCTAGACACAGCCCTAGATTCTTTGGTTGGAATGTAGATAAAGCTGCAGAATGTTCATGGAGTTCTGCAAAGTTATGCTGGTTGAAGAGCAAGTCCACTCTGCTCATTCATCAACCTCTCCAGCAATATTTCTGTTACCATCCCTCCCTTTCCCAAAGATTCCTGTGTGGGGCGGAGTGAGGGAATGAACATCCTAATTTGCTTCATTCTCTAAGGCCTTGTCAGGAGCTAACAGCCCCGTTCACCTTTAACTGTGTGTTCTCCTGTGACCATAAACCTACTCACCTTTTCATTTTCCTCAAGATTCAGCCTTCTGCTTGTCATCATGCTAACCTCCCCCAAATAGCCTCTAGTGATCTCTCTAAACCTAGGCCTGATGCTCTCTTGTATTCATATCCTCACAGCAGGCCTGCTCTGGATCTGTTTCGTTTTCATTTCATTTCCTGTTTCATCTCTCTTTAAAACCAAGGATGCTTTTAACTGTTTATTAGTTTCGGGCCACTTGACAGTTTTTCTTCCCAAGCATTTTTTCCCTCTTCAAAGACAAATGGCCTTTAAAAAAAACAAAACATTTATCAGCAAGGTGGTTGGGGGTTTTAAAAAATAGCTTTCCAGGGAAATAACCTTTCCCATCTTCCCCCCCCCCACCCCCTCAAAAAAGAAGTCAAAATGTTTTTGTTTCCCATACAGACAATTTATTTGTTTCCTCCATTTTGCCCTGGGAAAAACAGTAAAGAGAAATATGGGGGCAAATCAAAGAGAAGACTGAAAATATTTTCATGTGGTTTGTTGTTTAAAATTTCCAGATCAGAAAGTATTTGAAATTGTATGTGAAAACCATCACTGTTTTCCAGTTAGTACTATTTGTCTTCCTGACCAATCGTCAGAGGAAAACTTTCCTGCTCAAAGGCCTGGGGCTGACCCTTCTAGTTTTAACCCCCAAACTCCCCGATCCAAATTATTGTGATATTTCACCACTGTCCCACCACCTTCAGCATAATGGTGGCAAAACCACTTGGGAGATGCAGGGAGGCTATTCAAAGGTGGTTATCTTGGGAGAGGAGGTTGTTCCATGACATCTTGGCTTCCCTGGAACTCAGGGGATCAAGTAGAGACTTGGGGGTGCTGGAAAAGACGAAGAGGCATGTTTGATGCCCCATATGGAGTTTTAATTACATTGGGAGGAGAGGGGGTTAGAGACAGTTGGGTCCAGGAGGCCTATAAAACCTAGGCCTCGAGTCATTTTCAGATGAGAAACATGAGAAACAGTCCCCACTACAGCCTGTGCCCTTTGAGTCTGAAGCGTGTCTGCAAACAAGTTTCTCTTGCTTCTGGCCCCACTGATTTCAGGAGGATAGGCTTTCACACCATAACGTATCTATGGTTACAATGGCAACTCTTACCCCAGCGGCCCATTGACATCGCTGCTGCCGAGACCATCCTTTCAGCCTGTTGCTTTTTACTGTCCTTTCTCCCGGCCTCGAACACCCGTCGTTCGCTTTACCATCTAGGGATCTCCCTGGCTGAGTCCCCATCTGCCTGTCAACTTTAATACGCTCCGCTGGCCAGCCAAGAGAGCCTTTCTCACCCTGCACTCCCAGCCCCCCTCCCCACTTCGCTCCTCCTGTCTGGGGGTCACACACAAGGGGGCCTTTCCTTGCGGCAATTTCTGGGGATCTGCGCCATTCCAGTCAGACACCCCCCTGCCAAAGGCTGCTCACACAGGGCTCCCTGGCTCTCCAGGGCTCCCTTTCAAGAGTCAGCCTCCAGACAGGGGACATCATAGTCCTCCCCTTCCAAGATTAGCTGCCTGCATGCCAGTGTAAACAGTGTTCCACTCCAGGGCCAGTGCCCAGCAGCTGTCAGGGGGATTTGGGCCTGCCCACGATTCTGGGTTCCAGTCCAGCGACCCTACGCCCAGCCAAACACTCTGCTTGCATCCAGGCCCCTTCCGAATCACGCTGGAGTCCTCTTTACTTCACTTCCCTCAGAGGGGCTGGAACCATTTTTATTGCTGAGAGCCACTGAACCAGATTGTAAATCTTGTCTATAAGGGGAAGCACTTCAAGTCAGGGGGTGCTGCAGCATTTCTAGTGCCAGCGCCTTCATCTTCTGGCATGTACCTCTCCGCGGCTACGTCTACACTGGCAGCTTCTTGTGGAAGAACAGCCATTCTTCCTCAAAAAGTTGCCGGCTGTCTACACTGCACGAGCGTTCTTCCAGAAGTAAATTTACAGTGCAGCACTGGAAAACAAAGGGCTTCTTCTGGAAGAGTTATTCCTCCCCCCATGAGAAATAAGCCCTCCTGTGCAAGAGCTCTTCCAGAAGAGGGCAGTGTAGACAGGCAACATGGATTTCTTGCACAAGAAGCCCCTATGGTTAAAATGGCCATCAGAGCTTTCTTGTGGAAGAGAGCATCCACACTGCCATGGATGCTCTTATGCAAAAGCACATATCTTACGCAAAAGCATATGGCAGCGTAGACGCTCTCTTGTGGAAGAGTTTTTGCAAAAGAACTCTTCCACAAAAGAGTTTTGGCACAAGAACGCGCCAGTGCAGACATAGCCACATGTGGGTTTGGTGTCCAAACACCTTCCCTGCTAGGGGGTGACTACAAACTGCCCTGCCCTGCCCCCCTTCATGTCTTGCCAGACATTA
The DNA here is from genome assembly GCF_049634645.1 of Pelodiscus sinensis. NCBI lineage: Eukaryota > Metazoa > Chordata > Testudines > Trionychidae > Pelodiscus > Pelodiscus sinensis. The sequence goes on from NC_134736.1 coordinate 7,538,193, forward strand.
CAGCCCCACACAGATCTCCCTAGAAGCGACTTCTCACTGCTTCCCCTGTGCTTTGCTTCACCCCCTTTATACAGACCTCCTCTCCTTCCCAGCTGAACTTCATCTTCCATTTGGCTTTACTCAGCCCTGGTTCTCCTTAAGGTGCCACATATGAGATTAATTGTCCTAATTGAACCTGCTTGCCTTGTGTGGGATGGACAGAGCCTCACACTGCCCCTGATACATAGAAGGAGTTTCCCATAAAAATCTCCAAATAGCTTACATTGTCCCCTTCCAGCTGCCTCCACTGTGATCCCTGAAAAAGTAATAGTGAACAAGGCAGCTGTGGGCCGTGTTCCCTGTAAGCTGAGCACTTGGGTGGCCACCCAAGAGAGATTCAAATGCCACCCAGCTGATTAGCAGAGCACCCACAGCTGGCAGCATGCGTGTCTACTAGTGGTGCACATCCACCCATGCCTCAGTGCACACAATAAAATTTATTCTGCACATGAATGGAAAAAAATAGAGGGACCATCAGCTGTGGGGTGTATCTGGAACAACTTTACAATTACTGGAGATTACCTATCTCCTAGAACTGGAAGGAACCTTGAAAGGTCATTGAGTCTAATCCCTGCCTTCACAGCAGGACCAAGTACAATCCCTGACAAATTTTTGCCCCAAATGGCCTCCACAAGGATCGAACTCACAACCCTGCATTTAGCAGGCCAATGCTCAAACCACCGAGCTATCACACCCTCCTATTGTATAATGAAAAAGCTTGTAATTTTAACAGCAATCATTTAAATTTGCAAGCTAGGCAGCTCTTTAGGAAAGCATTAAAAAAAAAAAAAAAGGCCATCTGAAGAAAGCCAGCCCAGAGTAAGATGGAGCAAGCTGTGCTGCTTGGCTTTAGGTTGCATCCTGCTTTGTGTGTCTCTTATTTTGGGCTCTTGTGTGTTCTTGAATTGAAAGAAATAAAATCATGTCATTTTGCAACTGACCAGAGTTTTTCATGTGTGTGCCCTGAACATAACCTCACCCTCTCTCTAGTGCTTCAGTTTTTCTCCTGCTTTTGGATCGTAGGGTAGGGTCAGACTCTAAACTCTGGGCAGTGAGTGTCTTACTTTACTCAAGTGCCTGATACAACCAGCACCCAGTCTCTGGTTAGAGACTCTCTAGGCTGCCAAATAGACCCAGCAGTGTTTTCCTCAGCCTTCCCCTCCCCCACTTTCCACTCCCTTGCAGTCCCAACTCCCAACGTGCTAAAACAAATAGAAATTGTTTCACATGCCACCCAGCCCCTGGTGCCTAATCTTACCATGAACGTTCCAAGGGGTTAAGAAAACAATGTAGAAAGGAATTAGTGCAGGGCGGTCAGGCACTGGCGTTTCCCAGGGTCACAATGAAAAGCCCTTTTCATGGCCATCTAATTGCCTCTGTCAGTGGAAAGACTGGGTGACCCAGGGACAAGAGATTTTGATGGGAACTCCCAGTTCCAGCACATACCCCCAGGGCTGCAGGTCAGCTTCTGGTTTTAAAAACGTTTCTGAAAACGTGCACATGGACGAAAAATTAAATCGACCCCACTCATGAAGATTCCCTGCCTCGTCAGGTGCCGAACAGAGAAGATACAAACGCAGCTCACGTAGCCTTATTCTTCTCTCAAATGACACATCAAGGCAGGAACAAAGGTTGAATGAGATGAAGCAGGGATGCTTAGATACCACAGCGATGAGCCAGACAGACATTCAACCTCTCTACTCTGGTACGCTTAGGGCTTGACCGGTGCCGAACCAGAGAATTTGCCAGAGCACAGAAGTTTACTATGGTCTAGCAGCATTGCCAACACTTCCACCACTTACTGGGCTCTTAGAAGATATTTAGGGGTAAATTAGAGCTAAATAACAGCACAGAACATTGAGATTCAGGACTCGTGGCTGTAAACAAACTTTAGGGGACCATGGGAAACTTGGCTACACCCATGAAAAGTGGACACCCAGCTAAAATCATGCTGAACCACAGGTGTTGCTGGACCAGAGAGGTTCAACCTGTACTTGTACAGCCTTCGCCCCCATAGACTTTCAGCACATTTTCACCTAGCAGTCTCAGACACGGACCAATATCCCGTAGCGTGAGGTGCTGTACAAATGTATTTATCCCTGCAACATCATCCTGTGAGGAAGGGAAGGATCAGTTGCATATTACAAAGACTGAATGACTTGGCCAGAGTCACACACAGGCTGGAGCAAGGAATCAAACCCAGCTCTCGCAGTCCATTTCCATGCCTACTGAACAGTCTTTCCTGCTTTCCTGGGTGCAGGTATTGTGCTGTACAGTGTGAGAGGCTGAGGCTATTCCTTCTGCTGCAGAAATAATGTGAATAATGTGTATATTGTGCAGGAGGGGGCAAGCTAGACATTGCACCAGTATAACTATATTGATTAGGGGAGTAATTTCACTTAAACATTAAATCCCTGGAAATGCATGTGAAGCCTTTCAGGAATGACATTAGACATAGCGGCTACTGTTGTAACCAGTAATATAATCACTGTGTGTCTCCAAGTCAGCCAGTATCCGAACACAGGAACAATAGTATGCTCTAGTTGTTAGACACAAAGCAGGAATCACTGGATGGAAGTCTCTGACCTGTGTCATACAGGTGGCCGGACCAGTGATCAGAAAGGTCCCTACTGCACAAGGTCTATAAGAACACCCCAAATCCAGGCCAGGGTAGTATCTGTACAATGGAGATTTTCAAAGCAGCAGAGTGAGTTGTACAAATGCAATGTGAGCCAGCTGCTGCCAACTGACTCTGCTCCTGCCAGGCTCGGAGGAAAACGGGGCGACTGATAAGTTATTTTAACAAGGAGGTGAAGGGTAGGCGCAGATTTGCATACAAAACACCGAGATCATGAAAAAAGTCAAATTAAAAGCATAAATCAGGTCCCTCATGGTTTAATCATGAGCGCTGGCAGAGCTAGAATATCCTTTACAACAGCAGCTGTCTCTGCGATGGCAAAGCCTTGAAGAAAGCTTAGCCACAAAAATCTAGATGAACTCTGACACCTGAGACAAATCTTTGCAGGGTATTTGGCTTTTTTTCCCCCTCTTCTTATTGGCTTTTGCCTACATCTTAAATTAGAATCTACACTGGTCTCCAGATCAGGAGACAATCCAAGGACAAAGTCAGAGGTGTTTGTTTTTTTGTGCCAGCATTTCAATGCCTCACTAGAACAGCAGCGCGATCCACACACAGATCTCCTGTACGCTGAGATTTTAATTGAAGATGAGCAGAAAATCCTCCACATTAGCCATGCAAATCTTCCCGCTCATCTTGCTGAGGCAAATCTACCACAAAAAGAGGGCATGAGCCTACATTTGAGGCAGTAGCCTTTCGCTGCCAGCTTCCCCTCCATACGGACCTAAGAACGGACCCAAGAATTCATCATCCCTTCCACTCCTGTTCTCATGGGCAGTGGGAGTCGAGAACATGCCTTTTGCAGTGCTGGGCTTACAACGGTGCCTGTGGCAGTGGCCAGTGGTTTACCATGGTGCCCTGAGACCCCACCAGCCCACTGGCCCCCCAATCTACCCACCATTTGATCCTCTCAGTCTGCCCATTGGTGGGCTGAGGGCTCCTCTGCACCTTCTGGCCCCATCCAGCAGCTCCTCTCTGCCTCTTGGTTGGACCCCAGTGCACCTCTGTCTCTGGCAATCTCTGCTTCCCACCACCTGTGGGGTCCTACCCGTATCTCCCTGGAGACGAGCACCTGGGACTGGTGCAGAAGCATAGCCCGTCTCGACTAGTTGGGGACATGAGGGGACAGCGTGAGGGGATGGCCGGGCCCCACCAGGCAACTGAGTCTTGAGGGAATCTGCCCGGGGCAGGCCCTGGTCTGGCTGATCGCTCCACTCCTGAGGAGCTGGGGCGATTTCCTGCCCCGGGACCAGCTCAGCCTGCCAGACACATTCATGTCCCAAAGGGCTGGTGAGTGTGGCTGGGAAGCAGGGCATGGGGGAGTGGTTCTCTGTAGGGCCTGGGTGTGGGTGGGGAGTGCTGGGTTGTGAGGGGTGGAGAAGAGTTGTGTGTGTTGGGGCTCTGGGAAGTGGAAAATCTGTGTGGGGCCCTGGGCAATTGTGGAGCAGCTGTGGGTGGGGAGTGGTGCACAGCGTGCTGTGCATTTGTAGCAGGATCAGAGGGCGCTGGGCATAGTGGATGCAGGGGCAGGGGAGGTGGGGCGCTGACCACAGGGAATCAGGAGATTGTTCCTGTGTTGGTTTTCTCCTGCTGCTCCCTTTCGTGGTGTCTCTTTCTTCACCCTGTTGCTCTCTGTGACGGGGCAGAGGCGCCCCACACTCCAGTCCCCCCGGTGGCCACATGTTTGTCGGCTCTCGGGGTGGAGCCGGGCGCCCCAGAGCCGGTCGCGCCGTGATCGGTGGGCTGAGCGGCCCCAGCAGTTGTCGGCCGGCAGTGCGCCGGCTGCTCCTGGGCGGCTGCCACGATGAGGCGCCTGGATCACCGGGGATTCCAGGTGACATCACCGCGGCGGTGACGTCACCACATGGCCCCGCCGCCCGGCCGGAAGCGAGCCTCCGTAAGGGGGGCGGAACCCCCTCCGGGGGGAAGCGGCGCGGGGATTTAAACTCCCGATCCGCACTGGTAAGGGGGGGGAGCTCGGAGAGTGTCCTCCCCCAACGCAGAGCAGCGAATGGGACCCAAGCCGAGGAGGTAAGCGGCCGGTTCGGACACAGGGGCCCGGAGGAGAGAGGAAGTAGCCCAGGGCGGGCAGAGGGAGCCTGTGGGCTGGTGCATTAAGGCAGACGCCCCGCCAGCCGGACCGGACAACGCAGACGTCCACGTCCTTAGGGCCCTGGGCTGGGGTCTGTGAGAGGCGGCAGGCCTGGACCCCCCTCTCTCCGCCACGGGAGGTTAGGTGGCCTCCGACCGCGAAGAGGCCCCACGGGCCGACAGCGAAACTGACTAGGACGCCGGAGGGCGATTCACAAGGTGACAGGAGCACGGGACTGGGGGAAAGAGACAGGGGTGCCATCGGGGCCCCCGAGAGACTCCTTTACACTCTCACAGAAAGCTGGATGACAGCTACCATCTCAGTGATTTGTGGGTTACTTTTCCCCTTTGCAAGCCCAAATCTCATTTCTGTATCTCCATCCATGAGCTCCCAACCAAAGGAGGCGCTTCTCGGAGGGAAATGTATTCTGCATGAGATCAGCCCCTTCTCCAAGCAGCAACGAGTGTCCTGCAATCAGAGCCTGTAAAGACTAAACATTTCCAGTCAGCAGACTTGGGTCAGCCTGACAAAAAATGTCATCACAAACCACTCCAGATGAGAGCTCTCTATACAAATCCCTTACTGCTGAAAGCCTGAGATTAGGCGCATGCATGGTGTACATGGTGCAGGAGGGGAAGGACTATTGTGTGTGTTCTGCCTGAAGAGACAGAGCACAAAACAAATCAAGGGCCATTTACAGCCAAGTTTTCCAAAGTACTCAGCTCCCATGTAGGCCAAGTGCAGATTCAGTGACCAGAACTTTGGAAAAACCTCAACTTGGAAACGCCAATAGACCAGACATTCACACTTAGGGTATGTCTAGACTACATGCCTCAAAATAGGCTACTCAACATAGTCAATGAAGCGGGAATTTAAATATCCCCGGCTTCATTAAAATAAAAATGGCCGCCGCGCTGTGCCGGCTCAGCTGATCGTCGGCACAGCGTGCGAGTCAAGACGCGGATTGGTCAACAAGGGAAGCCTTTGTCGACCGCTCCCTTATGCCTCATGGAACGAGGTTTACAGGAGCGGTCGACAAAGGCTTCCCCTGTCGACCGATCCGTGTCTTGACTTGCGCGTTGTGCTGACGATCAGCTGAGCTGGCACAGTGCGGTGGCCATTTTTATTTTAATGAAGTCAGGGATATTGAAATCCCAGCTTCACTGATTATGTCGGGTAGCCTATTTTACATGCCTCTGTCTGCAAAGGCATGTAGTCTAGACATACCCTTAGTAACCAACTGCTATGAGGAGAGAGATTTCCTCCCTCCTCTCCCTTGAATCCCTCCATTTCTTTGCAGGGAACCACCGCAAGCAGGGTTGGCCTAAGGGTTTTTGGTGCCCTAGGTGAATTATGAGTCTACCTATGGTTTTGCCCCCTCCCCCACATTCAATACAGAGAAAAATGAGATGTCTAGAATGAAATTTTACCTTTATTGACTAGGCACTTGAAATGAACAATGTAAACATTAAAAAAAAATCTTAAGCTGACAAGTCCTTACGGTTCTCCTTTTACAATCTTCTTAAAACCTCTTACCAAATTCAAGCCCGACACAATACAAAGTCTTGGTGGACACAGCGTCTTTGGGATCACAGCTTGTGACACGGCAGAAGAGCTGTTGCAGGACACCGATCGGCCTTCACCTGTATGACTCAACTGTCTGACTGGCCAACACTGGGCTCCGTAGAATAACTCACCGGCCAGACCTTGCCCCCAGCCACAAACCCAGGGGGTGCTCTTCTGAAGCTATGCTGTGCCGCATTTTAACTCTTTCCATTCACCGCCATGCACCACAAAGCGAAACGAATAATATCACTCGACTCCTGACACGGCAACGAGGCGCTGTGTGACAAGCGCAATGTTTGGTACTTGCATTTATAAGAGAGAACATAGTCATGATTTTAAATAAAGAACAAAATGCACTTCCATCTAATTGGCACCCCTTAATGCTTGGTGCCCTAGGCAGCCGCCTCGTTTGCCTGCATGGTTGGGCCGGCCCTGAGCGCAACGGCCCGGAGCTGGGGAAAAAGATCACATGGCTGTGTTGAGGCTGAGCTCCCAGAGACAGACAAGTGAAAGGAGCCAAGAGGGTTCCCACAGCTGCTTGGCTGGAGGGAGCGCTGGCAGTGGCTGGTCTGAACTTTGTCTTAAAGTTTGCCTCTCTGTGCTACCCTAAGGACTCCCAATCCTATGCTCCAGCTGACTAACGAATCCCCCTCTTCTGAAAAGGTAGCCTGAGGCGCATGGAGAGGGGGACTTTTTTGAAGGGATCGGCCAATATTGAAGCCCTTCTGTAGGTGTCCCTATTTGTTCTTAAAAATGGGCCAATTGTCCAATATTTTCTGTTTCCCTCCCATCAATGTGGGCAAGTCCTGCTACTACACCATCAGCCGCCTGCCTGCCAGCAGTGAGTGGAGGTGGGGAGACAGAAGGGGTGGTCCAGTGGCCAACAATGGGGGTGGCTGTGCACAGCTGGTGGCAGGGTGAAGGTGCAGTGCACGGGGGCCCGACGCTGATGGCTGAAGAGGGTGAAAGCCGTCTCTAACCAGGGGTCTTTCTCAGTTGGACTTGCTGGGCAGTGAGAAACAGGAGTGCCAGAGCCTAGAGACACAGTCTCACTGAGGCTTCCTGGCCCACCCGAGCAGAAAAGTGAGACCCCTTGGTAGTCTGCCAGTGGGTAGACGTTCCACCAACAGCCACCATGCAGATGTGCGGAATCCACTGTTGAAAAACTAGGCCCCTGAATTTGGAAAAATCTGTGGTGACACAGGGTATAATTTTCCAAAGCACCTAGTTGCTATCGGAGCCCTAATCCCATAGAAAGTAGGTGGGATTTGGGTTTCTAAGTCACTTAGGTGCATTTAAAAAAAAAGCCATTTGAACCTCTTTTTCTTTTGTTTCATTATGAACCTTGTGCGGACCTGGTTGCTCTTGCAGTGCTGCGTGAAAGTGGTTTGATGTAAGGCTTCACATGGGGCATGGAAGGCATTCAGAAGTGGGGATAAGAAAGAATAGAAAACTGTCCAGCTTGGCTTTCCAAAATAGCTTCTCCTGCTCAGGGGGGCCATGGTCTTCCTGGCCACCAAAGCCTGAAAGGGAAAGTTACTGATTTATGATACAATGGCAGCACCATTACCAGAAAAAGGGAACTCGAAGTGGAGGGATAGCTCAGTGGGTTGAGCATTGGCCTGCTTAAAGCCAGGATTGTGAGCTCAATCTTTGAGGGGGCCATTTAGAGATTGGGGGCAAATCTGTCAGGGATGGGACTTGATCCTGTTGTGAGGGCAAGGGACTGACTCAACAACCTCTCAAGGTCCTCTCCAGCTCTATGAGATAGGTATATCTCCATGTATTATTATAACTATATGCCCTCTCATCAGGGAGACAATGGTTCACTATTGTCCTGAGTAGTGAATAGTCACTAATACCAGTGTAGAAAGGGGTACTGCTTTGATTTGGCCTTTGCACTCACTGGTGTCAACCTGCCACACAAGAAGCAGGGCAGTCCTTTGACCTGTGTTTCACAGAAGGTCAGACAAGATGATCATCACAGCCTTTCTTCTGGCCTTCAAGTCTCTGCGGTGAATTGAGCTTCATGAATCAGATGGGAAAGGATCGACTAATACACAGTGCGACCTAGAACTTTAGAGTTCTCATCTCAGCTCTCCTGCTTTGCGGGTTCATTATACTGATGGAATAATTAACGTAGCTGTGTCAGGATGAGTGAGAGGCCCATGCTGCTCGCCTCCAAGCTCTGTTGTCTCTTGCTTAGCTAGTCTGGTCTCCCTATTGAGAGGTGGGTTTAAATCCCACTTCTGGCCTATCAGTATGTGATGCTGTAACCACAAGGTGAAGTTCTCTGGCACTGGAGATGGTTATAACGGCCCCTTCTGGCATTAAAGTCGATGAAGCAGCCATGCCTGTTATGCAAGGAACCCTTAAACTTGTGGCTTGAGGTTTCTCAGACAGACGTAGGGCAGCTGCCCAAGGAACGCACCGCTATCTCATTTCTCACGCCCACGCAAGATCCATAATGAAAGGTTTCCAGTAAACTGTAACCTCCAATTTCAGAACATGACTGAGACGCACTGGTTTGGAACCTCTTGGTCATTCAATTAAGGGAAGTCACCTTTTCTATATTAAAAGTATCAAGCTTCCTATTTTACATGTAATTGGATATAATTTTGTTCAGAATATTGAACTCTTCTCTCTTGCAAACCTGGGCTTAATTGAAGTTTCGCACTCTGAATTGTTTCCATTTTATTTTCAGTTTGACCTTGATGTTCTGGGGATGCTGTGTTCCTTCTGAAGTTCAATGCAGGTGCCGTGAGCAGCACCCCCGGGATGATCTTGCCTCGCAAAACAGAAACAGCTTTGTGCTGGCATCAAACATCTTTGTGTCAATTCCACCCCTTACTCTTTAATGCAAAGCAGGATCTTTGCATTTATGACACAAGGGGGACTCAGCGGGGTGAGGCACCTTACTACCCCTGCCCTTAGTGCAAGGAAACCTCATCTGGGCCAGCTGGGGGCAAGTTCCCCAAGGCCAACAGCCTCTGACAACACAAGCACCGGCCTCCGCAGGCCTTGCTCTCTCCTTACAAGTAATCGTGCAACTCTTCCCAAGGCCACTGAGCAGCCAAGCCCTCATTCTCTGGACACTCTAACAACTCACAGAGCTGCTGCTCCAAGAGGAAAAGGCTTATCCGCCACACTCAGGATTACCTCTCTGCTTGACACAAAGGGCATTTGCAGATACTGATCACTAAAAACAAGACATTTTAAAACAGAGAGCTGGTTGGAGAAGCAAGTAGAAACAAATGGCTACCTATAAAATAAACTCAGAACCCCTTCCAGACCCTAAACTTAACAAACACCATGTTTCTCTGTCTCACAAAGGTGTTCACAAGCTTTGCCCGTAGGCAGCTTGTCTCCTCGGTGAAGGGTAACTGGGTGTACCATGGCACCCCCACCTATTGTTCCAACCAACTATTGTCCTTACTCACGTCCAGCTGTCCCAGGTGCCGCAGAAACCTGTGTCCCAACCTCAGGACTATTAGCAGACAGGATACAAACCCCCTATTGCTTGTGAGTTCTATGCCTCAATTTTTTTCACCAGGTAGACTGATCCCAGGTATGTGTTTGTCAGTAGCCAAGCAAGGTACAGGGACCTTGGCATGAGCTGGCTCCTGGTTTGCCAGCATCACAACCTACAGAAAGCATATCTCGGGCAGCTTGTTTGTTCCTGGCCGGACTCTCCCTGGGAGACTTTAAAATCTCTGGGTTAGAACTTTGCTCAGACTTTCCTTGTGAACTATAAATTGCTCCATTTACCTGTAGTCAGACAATGCCTGAAATAAAACCTGTTCATCTCTGCGGCTGAGGAGCAGCCACAACTCCCAGGCCTGAAAACACCTTTTGCAGGATAGCCACAGAACTCTTTAGATCAGTGTTTCTTAAACTGTATTCCGCGGCACACCGGTATGCCATGAGACAGTTGGAGGTGTGCTGCAGAGAACAGAATTCAAAATGGCTACCCTTAAAGGGGCAGGCAACTTTTTTTTTTTTTTTGTGCTCAATAACTTTCCCCCAACCCTTCCCACCCCCCGACCCTTGGTGGTCCTCATAAAAACATTTTATTGTTTGGAGTTCCTCAGACTAAAAAGTTTAAGAAACACTGCTTTAGACATTAGCCGTACAGCCATTTTGCAGCAATTACGATGCGCTGTGCGATGCGCCTTCAGAAGAGACCTCACATGACACCCTTTGGCAAATGGCTACAAACCTGTAATCTCATTCTCCCCAAGCCCTCTGTCAGTCGGTAGGAACAGGTCCCTGAGCCGCTGCCACCCCTGGACGACATGATAACCATCTCCACAGCAACCATCGGTGATGTTAGCAACAGAGGATGATGGCTTCTGGGGCGGGGGTGAGGGGAATGAAAGAGGGGGGAAAGGATAGAAGCAGCAGGAGCAAATGAGCTCACAGCCGTCCCCCTTATTTAGGTGGATGCCTCCCATCATGGAATCTGGGCCCTCTGGTTGCTGGGGTAACAGGAGTGTCATAGTTTTGTGGGGTCAGCAGCTCTTTAAGGCAAACTTTTCACTCCCCCTTCCTCCATTTGGATACAGATCTGGGATGCTGTTTTAGCCACCAGCCCGGCCACCCTCTGGATTGCAGTGATGGAGCTAAGCAGAGGGCAAGGGCTTGACTCCCATTCGGTGTATGTGCATACATGGCACCACAAGGGGCCCATCACCTCCCTCCAGGTTCTGCCACTGCTCAATACTTGGCCCCGCTACTGCTGGAATGTTTAACAGCCATGTGTCCCCCCCTGGCATTAGCACGGCTAAGCACTGAGAGAGCAACATACTGAATGAGCTCCCTCCTTGTCCATCAGCGCCTCATAAAACAACTCAGAGCAATACTCGTTTAGTGCATCATGCCTTGCTGTGCAAGTACATTTAAGAGCTCTCTATAAACCAAAGTATCCCTTTCCCTCAGTCTCCATGCCGCTGTTGAGCTGTGAAAGGAGAGAGCCAGAGGCCCCCAACCCCTGGGCTTCTGTGGACTTGATTCTCAAACAAAGACAGAGAGGGGAACTCCATATTTCATAGAGAAGATTCCCCTATTGAGGGCCAGCAGCACATGGGGAGGGAGGAATCCCTACTTATCCCATACAGCTAAAGCTGGTGTCTGGACAAGGGGGACAGTCAATACAAAATTTCAATTCCCCACTCCTCTTCAGGGGGCAGAAAATCTCCTCTCTCTCACCACAGGCGACAGGCAGAGCGGAGCAAAGTCCACCCCAGGGAGAGAGCAATTTCACACGCAGGAGGAGCTCGCGCTTAAAACTGACCTTCAGCAGATCTTCTGACTGTATTATTTATGAAGCGATGATTGAATGCAAAAGGCTACGTCGGCTCTGGGCACTGGCAATTAGCTGTAATAGACGATTACACAGCCCAGGCAGTTCTTAACATTATTCGTTAGTCACCAGAGCTGCAAGCAGGTAAGATTTACCCACTGTCTGCAAAGCTGCAGTTACTGGCGAGCGCTGCCAGCCCTAGGAGTCTTGTTGCTCCCATTCGGCTTTTGGGGGACAAGCCAGCTAAGCCTAGAACCTTGTCCAACACATTGCTGGGCTCTTTGCACAACACAACACAACATGAAGAAGCCCAACAGGCTCGGCTGAGACCCAAGTAACCATTTTTACTAAATAGACGCAAATGCACAAGGCCTAGCTGGATTCTGGCCACTGCTAACGCACAAAACTCAGCAAGCAGCCCTAGAAGGTTCACAAACTATTTAAAAGGACAGGGCCGGTCCTAATCAATAGCCCAGAGCAACTATCCAGCTCTCCCAGAGGGTTGCCAGATGGTTTAAAAAAATGCCGGGAAAAATTTGTTGAGCAAAAAAAAAGGTTCGGGGAGTAACCAGGGAAACCTAATGGGAGGATTTGGGAGGTGAGGCAGAAATGCGGTCGCAGCCCACCCCTAAGACCGGCTCTGTCGGCGGCCCCTTGAAAATGGCTCAGCCGCCCCTAAGACCGGCTCTGTAAAAGGATATCGCCCGATGCTCAGCCACGTCTGTGGTTTTCTCATAGCAGGACACAGGAAGCCAGCAGAAGCCTTTATTTTTATTCTACCCTTGCCTTAATCTCTGCCCCCACAAACTGTCCTCCATACAGCCCTGGGGGAAGCAGCTTTGGGTACCAACCAGCCTAGCGTTTCCCCCTTTCCAAAGCTGCTAAAGCATGATGGTGTGGAATATGGCCTAAGGGGGCAAATGTTCTCTGTCTGTTTTGATGGCTCAGTATGATAGACAGGCCTTATACCAGCCTTCTGCACATTAAGATCCTCAGTTAGTTCTCTTAATTTCCACTTACCAATGCCCTTTTGTGTCAGCTGAGGACCTGGTGTTGAGTGAGTACATTGATACCCTCCCTTCAGGAAACTAAAAACATCTGGATTATGATTCCTCCTACTTAGTCTTCTTTTATGCCTGTCTGAGGGCACGTCTAGACCGCATTCTAAAATTGAAATAAGATATGCAAGTTGCACAGCGCAAATTGCGTATCTTATTTCGATTTTATTTCGAAATAGGCCATTTCGAAATTTGGCGTGTCTACACGGCACCAAATTTTGAAATAAAGCACTATTTCGAGACATCCCTTATTCCTTGTGGAACGAGGTTTACAGGGATGCCGAAATAGCTCGTCCGTAATTTAGAAAATTATTTTAAAATAGCAGACATGTTCCTTGGATGCAGGGTAGCTATTTTGGGATACCGCCTTACAGTCTAGATGTACCCTGATTCAGCGCCTGCAGCAATAACAGCTGTTGCATTTTGCCCCGTTCAGTCAGGTTCAAATCCAAAGAGTGAATACTTCTTGTTTTAACCCAACCTCCAGCCTTACTCCTCTCTTATCAGGTGTTTTAGCAACTGTCCGGATAACCCAGCTCTGTCTGCATCTCCCTTATCAAATCCACACTCCAGTGTTTACAACGTACTATGCTTGCAACACCCTCTTCTTCCACATAAGAGATAGCCGAGTGCATTTCATCTTTGCAGCCATGCAGACAGGGCTGCATGAGGACATGAAGGCAAGGCCTCCTCTGGCTTTCTGAAGATAACGTTGGTTTCCTTTTGAGAGGAAGTCATTTGGGAATTACACAGATCATTTAATTTTCGCTTTCTTGATGTTTTGTCTGACATCTGCTTCCCCCATGCACACACCCCTTGGTACACATGCCGAGCATAATGGACCCCGTGTAAGGGAAGCAGAATATTAAGTGGTTGAGGAATCCTCCAGGGAATAGCTCTGCTTTAACTGCACAGTCATCACCATCAAAAAAACTGTAAATCACTTATTCTACCCACTGCCTTTCTATTAAAAAAATGTGATTAGAGCTGCATGTTCCGTGTTTTTAATTTTACTTTTAATTAGGTGTCTGGAACTGCATTGTTAAGGTCGTTCGATGTCAGTTCCTGGATGAAAATAGCTCTGTTATATCCTGAGTGCCACCACAGTTGATGCTGTTTTAGCTCATTGAAGTATCTTTTAAAAGAACATATTTGAAGTCATTTAATACGATTGAATTGGGTTTTGTACCTAGCCTCAAACACATCTCCTATTATTGGAGATAGACTGATAATAGACTGAGGGCAGAAATTGCAAGCGTGGCACTTTGCAACTCTGGAAAAGGCTGTAATTGAGCACAATACAGAGGAACATAAGAACGGCCATACTGGGTCAGACCAAAGGTCTATCTAGCTCAGTGTCCTGTCTGCCGACAGTCGCCATTGCCAGCACCCCAGAAGGAAGGAACAGAAAAGGGAATCATCAAGTGATCCAACCCCTATTGCTCATTCCCAGCCCTGACAAACAGAGGCTAGGGACACTATTCCTGCGCATCCTGGCTAATAGCCATTGACAAATCTATCCCCCATGAATTTATCTAGCTTTTTTGAACCCTGTAAAAGTCCTGATCTTCACAACATCTTCTGGCAAGGAGTTCCACAGGTTGACTTGCAGCACTAAGCAAGGGACCAAGTGTGTTGGGCACAATACATACATATAGTAAAAAAGAGTATCCCTGCCCCAGAGGGCTAAGGCAAAGGGGGTTTAAATGAGCTGGGAACCCAATTCCCATTGAAGGACAATGGGAGTTAGAAGATTAGTTTATTTTTACCTTTGGCCCCTTGGAAAATCTTAGCATCTCCATCTGTGTTTCTTTCTGTGCATACGTTATGGAGTATAATCTCAGTTTGAAGCATATTCAACTCCAACTGCAGGGAGGAGTAAGAGGGAATGGCTTTTAAACTAATTAGTCTGATTAATCAAATGTGTAAGGCTGCCGGATGCACAAGGAACCCATACACAAGAGGCTTGCTCTATCTGATTCCATTCTAGCCAGTGATTTCACAAGCCCCGGTGGCAAATTGAACCTGGAGCATTATGTAGCTGATATGTCTGTCCTGTTAGTGACAGTGAGGTTACTGGAATGAAATCCACTGATCACCTAGAAGAGCTTGCCTCTGAAGCATCCACAGGGTTTGCAGGGAGATGGCGCTTTGATGTAAATTTCACCTGGCTAGAATAATACTGGAATACGCGGGTTAAATGCACTACGGCACTCACTTTATGAAAATTTAAGAAACCGGGGATGATGAAGGGCCCCATTGAGCAAGCTTCTTAAGCTCAGGCCCAACTTCAAGCGGGTGAGTAATCCCAGCAGGACTGCTGAAAGGAAGGCATGTGCTAAGTACCTGTAAGTGATTTGCATTGCGGGTGTGAAGATATCTTATTGCTTTCCACTGCATGGAACCGCACAGCCTCTTTAGTTTATTCGGCTGAAGCCTTCAAAGTGACTGGAAGAAAACCCATGGGAAGTTTGCTACATGACGCATTCCTGTAGGGCCCCTAGAACATACCAGTCTGAAAAATTATTAGAGACAATGATTAACCCTTCCTTCAAGTGTTCCCTGTAAGCTGAGTGGCTGTTCAGCTACCCAGGAAAGATTCAAACGCTGCTCAGCTGATGAGCTGAGTGCCCACAGTGGCAGCATGAGTTTCTATGGGTGGTGCACATCCACACATGTCTCAGTGCACGGAACAACATTTATTCTGCACATTGACAAAAATTAGGGGGAACATCACTACCTCCCCCTATACTTGATACAATCTCTCACCCCTCATTTGGTCTCTTCTCTTGTGTTTTTATTTCTGAATATCACTGTCCAGAAGGAAAATCAATGGGACAGAGATTTTTGGTTTTCTGCTGTCTCCACTCCTGCAGCAAACAAGAGGTGATCAGCCTCCAACGTCTTTCTAAGGGGCCTCTTGACCCTTCAAATGCCACAGGGATTTTCTAGAGCAACTGTCACAGCCCAGATGCTTCACACACCCATGCCTAGCTCTTTGGAGTGTCCAGAGATGCAAACAGCAGCAGTAATTCATCCGCAGTTGCTAAGGCTGGTGGATTTTTCAAAAGGTGTGTAACCTGAAGATTCACTTGTTGGGTGTCTACTTTCCTAGGATTTTTTTAATTCAAAAAAACTTCAGCAGCAAATATTTGCTTATTGTATTTAAGACATACTTTTGTGGCAAGTATTCACATAATCACGCACAGCTTTTTACCTCCCTCATGCTGCTGTGGTGTGGCTGTCTCTTTAAAATGGTGTAAGTGAGCTGGAATGAAAACCAGGTCAGCAAAGCAGCAGCTGGGGTTGCTTTTTAGCTGCAGCAAGCAGCAATGTGTAAGATCCAGCCTTCAGCCTGAACCATTTGCCTCAGGTATCTGCTGAGCATTCCTGGCAGGCCTGTACACGGTGTGTGTGTGTGTGTGTGTGTGTGTGTGTGTGTGTGCGCGCGTGCACAAAGGGTACAAACACCTCCCCACCCCCCCAGGGCCTCAAGCTGCCCCAAGTTGCCCCAGCCTCCCTCCCCCATGCGCCAGCTGCTTGGTAGAAGGCTGAGGTTGATTTCCCCATCCTCCAGGATTGAGGCTGGGGGCAGAAATGGGGTAACCACCAGCCCCTCCCATGGCTTGGGCCAGGCTACTGCAGCCACAGCTGGGCCAAACAGGGGCCGATTCGGTCCCAGGCAGCCAGGGAAGCGGGCTGCCGAGCTGCTTTGTAATCCACCGGTTGACTGCTTATGATCGACCGGTCGACCGCGATCGACATCTTGGGCACCCCAGAGATGGTATATAATTGGGCCCTGCCGGGTGTCCCACAAGTATCAGGTGATTAGCGCTGCTTGGTAGCAGACTGTTGCTCTTTTCAGTGCAAAGGTGGCTATCAGCTAGGACGCCATTGGTAAAGCAACAGTAGATGAACTGATGAAACGTATGCGTTACCTTGCCGGCGTTGCCCGTTTATTTTGAAAAGGCAATATCCAGGTAGTTCCACTGCAACTGGGCTGATTCCTTATCTTAATATTATTCTAGTTTCAATCAGTATTTATTTCTGAAATTAGTTTTTAGGCACCGCTGGAATATAACTGGAAATTAGGGGCCATTTTAAATGCAAACACAAATGATTTAAAAATTATGTATATAATTAATTTATAAAAAATGGTCCCTTATATTCCAGTTGTGCCGGCTTGTGTTCAAAACAGATTTAAATATCGCTATGGGGAGAAAAGAGCAGCAGGAAATATATATTTTTAAAAACTGCAGTACACATTAACAAAACAACAGCAACTGCCTCAGAAATTCCTGTGTACGGGCCTGTCTGGGTAAGGTACAATAGCCCCAGGACTGCAGCCGGGAGCAAAGCTCCGTGTGCTTAGCTTCCTTTGCAATAGCAGCACAGGAGGAGAGAGTGGGATGGGACGAGGCAAAAGGAGGGTGGATGTGCAGAGAAACGCCCACCGAGACTGTTCCCAAGGAGGTGCCAGGCTCAGCATTGAGATGGCAAAGTGCCCCCCTGGAGAAAAAAGTAAATGTGGTAGAGAAATGGGGGCGGGTGGATGCAAACACTCCTGTATAATCCAAGTGCCCAGGCAGCTGGGAAGTGAGTGGCTTTAAGCATTTGCCTTTGGAGCATGTGGTTGGCTGCTGCAAGACATTCTCATTTAGCCCTGACTGGATTTTAGTGCATAGTAGAATCTCTGCCATCCATTGAAAGGCAGAGCCATATCTGTCACATGATTTCCCAGTAGATTGGATTCAGTTCACAGCTCTGGTGGGGAGCAGCAATGATTTCAATCCATGAGTCATTTATATATGAAGATATCTCATAGAGCTGGAGGGGACCTTGAGAGGGCATTGAGTCCAGTCCCCTGCCCTCACAGCAGGAACCATCCCTGACAGATTTGCCTCAGATCCCTCAATGGTCCCCTCAAGGACTGAGTTCATAACCTGGGGTTTAGCAGGCCAATGCTCTAGCTACTGAGCTATCCCTCCCCCCATTTACTTATGGAGCTTGTGGGGAAACAGAGTGCTGAGGAGTTCAGAGCCTGTAAAGGGCTGGCTTCATCTGAACACACCGTGCTCTCATGTAGCACACTTAGCTCTGCCAATGCACCCCCACCCTGAGCCATGGGAACCCCTGCTATCCTAGCACTGGGCCCCACATGGTTCTCCCAACGCAGCTCTGTCCTGGGACCCTAACACAGAGCGCACAGGCTGGTGCTGGATTTTATAATGTCTCCCGATGAGAGCGAGGAGCATGAAACGCTCCCTTCCAACTTGTGCCCTAAGTCGGGTGTTGAGCCAACCCCTCCGGAGCTGAGGGGGATAGCCCTTCATCCCCTCAAATCTCCAGTCGCAATACAACACAAACCGCACACCCAACACGAGCGACTGATCCGGGCAAGAGCCTCTTTGCGTACAAGAAGCTGAAGAGTCAATGTCTGATCGAGAGGCCCAATTCCATGGCTCACCCAAACCTGATAGGGCCATGAGTTCTTCTTTCCCCGGGTTAGGGCAGAATCTGTCCTTTTCACTAAAGCGTGACAACACATGAACTACTAGGTAAGTCCCCTCTGGCCTTAGAATCTATTCCATCACCCCATCTGACTGGGTGTAAAACAGACCGCTGAACACAGCTCTGCTCCTTCTACCCAGTTCCAAACCAAAGACTATTGGTGTCAGACAAACATAACAACAGCTAACGCTGCGGCAACTGACCAATTGTGCGCTCTGGCGTGGCCCGAGGAAAGCTGGTTCATTTTATTGGCAGCCTCCATTCCTCTTTCGTCCTCAGCTCAATCTGTTCTCATTGTTATTCCCAGCTCTGATGCTGTTCCCAAATCTCCTCTTTGCCCAACCCATTAATCTGCCTTTGGCTTTCCCCGCCCTCCGAACTGTCTAGGACAAATACATCTTAATGTGTCCCTCTGCATGACTCCTGTTTTCTCAGATCTTTTCCTCTCCTTGTCACGCTCGTGGCATGCAAAGCCCTTTCTTAATCCTTTAGGGCTTTCACAGCCTTGTGAGTTTTCTAGATTTATCTGTAGGTTATCAAACAAGGAGGCGGGAGAAAAATTGTTCTCCTTCATCTCAGAGGGTAGGACAAGAAGCAACGGGCTTACATTGCAGCAAGGGAGGTTTAGGTTGGACATTAGGAAAAATTGCCTGTCAAGGTAGGTAAGCACTGGAATACATTGGGAGGTTGTGAAATCTCCATCATTAGAGATTTTTAAGAGCAGGTTAGACAGACACCTGTCAGGGATGGTCTAGATGGTGCTTGGCCCTGCCATGAGTGCAGGGGACTGGACTAGATGACTTCTTGAGGTCCCTTCCAATTCTGATTCTATGAAATTAAGGCCTCTCCTGCCCCCTTTCTCTCCATTTCCTTCTCATCGGAAAACGGAATCTACAAGACGCACAATGAGCTACCCTAGGTGCAGTCGGAGGCAGAGCTCAAATGAGAAGTGAATTCCACAGCAGCTCACTACCACTCCCCTTGGCAGCGTCTAGTCACTGCAAGGGGTGCGGAGGTGAATAGAATTCCCCTTTAGCTTATGGAGTGCTTCAGCTCAGCCCCTCTGTGGTGGCTGGAAACAGCAGAGTAGTGAGATGCCACTGCCGGGCTATAGAAATGAATCTCTGATTCCCAGTGCTGGCTCCCTGGACTACATTAGAGTAACTGTTTCTTTGGGGCTAGACTGGGTCTTGGACTGTATGTCCAAGGAAGACAATGGGAGCCCACAAGTCCACGTGCTCCAGGGATACATGGGACTAAGCACCGTTTAGTGGCTATTGAGAGGCAGGGTGATGGAGTAGCTAGGGCCCTCGACTGTCAGTCAGGCAACCTGCTGATCTCTTAGACAAAGGGTGGGCAACACAGAGAGGAGAAGTGATTTGTCTATTTGGATCCAAAGGATACGTCTAGACTACACTCTTCTTTCGAAAGAGATCCTCTAGCCCAGTGTTTCTTAAAGTGTGTTCCGCAGCACACCAGTGTGCCATGGAGAACAACGGAGTTCAAAATGACCGCCCTTTTTTTTTTGCTCAATAACTTTCCCCCGACCCTTTTTTTTTTTGCTCAACAAAAAATCCTTAAAAAAAATTATTGTTTGGTGTTCCTCCATCTTAAAATTTTTTAGAAACACTCAACTAGACAGCCACAACTTTTTTCGAGGAAGCGATCCGCTTTTTCAAAAGAGAGCACCTAGGCAATCTGGATGTTCTCTTTCAAAAAAGCCCTGTTTGCGGTCAAGAATGCCTTTTTTCAAAAGAGCTCCTTCAAAAAATGGCGTTCTTCCTCATAAAATGAGGTTTACCGCTGTCAGAAAAAACGCCGCATTCTTTTGATTTAATTTCAAAAGAACGTAGCAGCAGTCTAGATGCAGGTGAAATTTTTTTGGAAAAGGCCACTTCTTTTGAAAAAACCCTGCGGTCTAGACATAGCCTTAGATTTTCCCTCTCCCCTGTACATCTGTATAACATCTTGCTGATCTTGTTCAGTGCCTCTAGGGGTGTGTCTGCATTGCAGTGCTAGCTTGAATTCGAGATAGTCTTATTTCGACAAGTCCGTTAATCCTCGTGGAATGAGATTTACCGGGATGTCAGAATAACACACCCATTATTTTGATTACATTTTGAAATAACAGGAGTGCTGTCAAGATGTGGAAACTCTATTTTGGGATATCGGAAGTATCCCAAAATAGCGCTGCAGTGTAGACGTACCCTGGGTGCTCCCACAATAACACCACATCGAGTCCTTCCCCAGATCAGGTGGGTTGGGAATTGGTGGTTTAGAAGTTGACAAGAGGGAGACTTTGGGGATGCCACCAGAAAGTCAGTCTGTGTGAAAGTGGCTGGAGTGCTAGTGGCAGACGCAGATCTCTGTAAACTCTTCCCTTAATAAAGAGCCACTTCATTTCTACAGGCATGGAGTCCTTTCATGTTAACGCATGGTACATGAAACAACTGGGAGCCTCGGTCCGCCTTCTAGGCCACAGCCTTTGCCGAGTATATCATAATTTGTGGCAGTCAATTATTACCGGGGCAGGAGGGAAGTAGGGGAGATTGTGTGTTGCATAGTTGCCTTTGAAGTCTGCTCCTGGGTCAGTGCAGCCTTCCCCTCGGGGCTCGGCCCAAAGACATAATCTAAAACCAGAGGCAGGTGTTGCAGGTGCTAACATCCTTGCATTCTCTCTATGGCCTATCACCATGTGTAGACTGGTTAGCTGGCGAGCGTGCACATGTATGTGTGAGCGAGAGAGACATGAATCATTACAACTCACTTTGGAAATGAGGCCAAGGGTCTGGAGAAATACCAGGTGCCAGAGCAGATGAATGCTGTGGAATAAGTGGGAACTCCCTCAAACCACTCACAGCTGCTTTTGAAAATGAAGCTGCTGGATTTGACCCTTCGAGTAACTCTCACTTTCCTTCCTGTCTGAGTTTTTTGTCTCCAGGTTTTTTTGGATTCTTTTTTAAAAACATCTGTCTGCCAAAGTCTTGGAAGCAGATCTCCAGCCTGAGAAATATCTGTCCCCATTTTCTCCCAGGTTACTAAAGAGAAAATGACTTACCCTAAGCTTTTTGCATTGAAGTCAAAGATCCCGGTTCTAGTTCCTCTCTCTTTCGGGGTTCAGCCTGTGTGTCAATCACTCTCTCAACGAGCCTAAGAAAACATGTAATGAAAGATGGCTGTGGGGCTGACTTTGATGGAAAGCAGTGTGTGTGTGTTTGTGCGCGGGTGTGTTTTTGTGTGTGTCACTCTGCTAAGAAATGACTGCAAGCCTTACATAAACTGTCAATTAGGAAAACTTCCTCAGCCAGTCTTGCATGAAGCTGGCACAGCCTCCCCTCACACTGTAATGTAACAGCGGCTGAATAATTTATCATGTCCTTTGTAAGAAGTAATGCTGTTCTCTGCTAGGTCTCAGCATCTCGGAGTTTCAAGTGAGTTCTCATCCTTTATGTGATTGAAAAATATTAAGAGAAAACAAAAAATCTGTCTGACTTTTTTCCAGCTGAATTTGCACATCTTCAGAGTCAACTAAACCACAATAACCTCATCAGGTCCAGGAGGAAATAAGAGACATAGGGCCGGTCCTGCGGTCCTCTCATATTCCTAGGAAAATCAAAAAGCTGTACATAGCCACACTTCTGTAAGCTCATCCTCTCAGTCTAACTACCACTGTAGAGAAAGCAAAATGCAGGACAATGTAGCACTTTAAAGACTAACAAGATGGTTTATTAGATGATGAGCTTTCGTGGGCCAGACCCACTTCTAAGTGGTCTGGCCCACAAAAGCTCATCATCTAATAAACCATCTTGTTAGTCTTTAAAGTGCTACATTGTCCTGCATTTTGCTTCAACTACCCCAGACTAACACGGCTACATTTCTATCACTGTAGAGAAACACCTCACAATTGTTAATTCATTTAACTTCAGGACATAGATCTATTTTACAAGCGGTTATTAGCCCTATTTCGGGTGGACAGAGAAGTGAAGGGACTTGCCCACAGTCACTCAAGGAGTCATAAAAGAACCAGTAACTGAATGTAGTTCTGTCCAGTCTTAGGTATGTCTACATGACAGAGTTTTGTCAGGAAAACGGCTGTTTTTCTGATAAAACTTGAGGAACGTCCACACTGCAATTGTGTTCTTCCGCAAGAAAATCGAAAGAACAGGGTTTTTTTTTCAGCATTGGTAATCTTCATTCTATGAGGAAGAAGCCTTTTTGCGAAAGAGCTCTTTCGCAAAAAGACATGTGTGGACGGGGAAGAGGGAGTTCTTTCAGAAGAAGAGGAAAGAGGAAAAAACACAGGTGCCCTGGTGGCCATTCCATCCATAGCAATCACAGCTTACATGCGAGAAAGCGTCCATTTCAGTCTGGATGCTCTCCTTCGAAAAAGCAGATCGCTTTTTCGATGCACTTTTCCTGTGTGGACGTTCTCTTTCGGAAGAAGTTTTTTTGGAAGATCTCTTCTGAAAAAATCTTCTGGAAAAAGCCCTGTAGTCTAGATGTAGCCTAAGACTTGGGCCTTAATCTCACAGCCATTCTTCCACTCCGAGGATGCTGCTCCCTTACTGCAGGAGTCTCATTGAAGCCAACAGACCCAATTACATCTGTTCCCTACCATACATTTCCTTCCCCATTTGCCAGAAAACTCCTTGTTCTTTGCCTCCAGCATGCAATCATCATTGTAGGTTCATTATATTACAAGCATGTCAAAGGCACAAGGCCTTCTGCCAGGCAGAAAGAGAGAGGACAAACTGAGAGCAAATATCTCCCCTGTGGAGATGGGTCTTTTCTCATGCCAGGCCCAATCCTGGTAGGTCCTGAGCAGTGTTCCCTGTAAGCTGTGCAAGTGTGCTGCTCAGGAGAGATGCAAACGCTGCCCAGCTGATTAGCAGAGCATCCACTGCTAAGATTTGTTTCCACTGGTGGTGCACATTCATACATGTATTGGTGGACATGACAAAATTATTCCACACATAGATAGGGAAAAAATCCACACATGGATGGAAAAGATTAAAGGGAACATTTGTCCTGAATGCCTCCAACTCCCCAAATTCTGGCTGGAAAAAACCTCTCATTGACTGCTGCAGGATTGACTACACAAAGGGCATAATAGCCAAATACAGGGAAATAGTTCTCCATTATTCCCATTCAGCAAACATCTGAACTTGTCCTCGGCCTACGCTTCCCCAGAGCAGGGAGGCCATGAGAAATAACGTCTTTCTCTAGGGGAACAGCTTTCATGCCTGCTGCTGAATGAGAAGCTTGATTTTTCACTTTGCAACAAAACTGCAACAGACAAGACCACAGCCTGTGGGTATCTGTGACATGACTGCTGCTTTGCATTATCCGGTGTGTCTGGGAGTCATTAAGCATATAACGCAGAGACAGGATGGGTGAGGTAATAAACCTGAAGAAGAGCTCTGTGTAAGCTCAAAAGCTTGTCTCTTTTCACCAACAGAAGCCAGTCCAACAAAAGATATTACCTCACCCATCTGTTGTGTCTAACATCACCCAGGGTTCAACATAGGTAAAAGCCACCCTGCATACACTAAGGCTATGTCTACACTACAGGGTGTGATGGGGAAGACGCTCCCCGCACTGACGTCTGCGCCCTTGCCGAGGCGCCGGGCGACGCAGCCGGGCGGTGCCCTGGGGAGAGCGGCTGGCAGGAGATGAGGCCGCCAAGCAGGGAGGCAGCCGGGCGGGCGCGCGCGGCAGAAGGCACGCTGCCCACGGCGGGCGATAGGACCCGGGAGGAGGCGGACGGGAGGTGGGGGGGGAGGGAGAGGGAGCAGCACATCTCTGGTGTGCCGGTGTATAAAGGGGGGGATCTGGAAGAGGAGGAGGCGGGCGGCATTCCCTCTACCCCCGCAGGCAGCCTCGGGAGCAGCAATGCCGGAGTGCCAGAGGGGGAGCGCTGGCCTCCCCCAGCCCAACCCCAGAGCGGGACGACCCACCCTCAGGACCCGAGGACGGGTGCAAGCAGCGGATGACCCCGACCCCCCTGCTCGAGGAGCAACGAGGGCCGAGCCCGCAGGAGGACAAACCCCCGCCGCCGACCCGTGAGTGGGGCCGAGGGTTGAGAGCCCTCCCCTGCCCCGGCTGAGAGCAAGCCAGGGTGCAGCGGCTGCTGCAAGAGGGGCAGAGACAGAGGGGAAAGAGGCACAGGCGAGCGGAGAAATGGGGTGGCCCCACACCCCACGCCCGCCTATCTTGCCACACAGGGTTTTTGCACAAAAACCCGCGGAGTATCCACACCTTAAGTGCATTTTTGCGCAATAAAATTTACAGTAAGATGGCAGAACAGAGGGGGTTTTGCGGTGTAGGTATACCTCTTTCTACGAGGAATAGCTCCTTTTTGTGCAAGAGTTCTTGTGCAAAAAAGTGTGTGTGGATGCTCAACAGGAGTTTCTTGCACAAAAAGAGCCTATCACAAAAAGCACAGGTGCTCTGATGGCCATTCTATGAATGGCAATCAGAACTTTCTTGTGCAAGAATGTCCATGCGGTGTGGACGATCTCTTGCACAAAAGCACATCGCGTTTGCAATGCGTTTTTGAGGTGCTGACACGCTTTTCCGCAACAAGTTTTTGCAGAAGATCTCTTCCGCAAAAAGCTTCTTGTACAAAAAGCCTGCGGTGGAGAAGCAGCCACCGTGTATAGAACAGATCTGTTCATGCCCTAGACCCTGCCGGCAAACTCTGCTGCGATAAGGAATGCACATTTACACCACTTCTTGTGTCATAAAATTAACTCCTTTTCCTTTGGTCTCCCATGCTCTGGCAGATTTCATCCTGCCATGTGCTGCCGTTTGCATCCAAGCCTTAGACTGAGCATTTCAGGACTCCGCAAAGCTGCCCATATTAGAAGGCTGCTTTAGAAAGGTGATGGGTGGCTCTGACTGCTACCTATGGTGGGCGCTTCCGAATTCTCCCACATTGCTGCGGGATTACAGCGCAGTGCTCAGTTTCTCTGGGGGCAGGATGCCACAGTGATTAAATAGAGGCTTTGTCACACACAGAGCTTTAGGATCTATGGGACACAGTACTATTGAACTGGGACCCCTATGCCCAATGGCAATCTGGGGCGGGGGTAGAGGAATGACAATTTTTAGAGATGTGATCACCTCTTCCCCCAAGTACCCTTTTCTAGCCAGGGACCAAATATCATTCTACAAGTTGAACCTCTCTAATCTGGCACTCTCTGGTCCAGAATATCTGTAGTCTGGCATGATTTTAGTTAGCCTGGTGTCCACTTATCATGGGTGTGGTCAAGTTTCCTGTGGTCCCATAAAGTTTGTTTACAGACATCAGTCCTGACTCTCAGTGTTCTGTGCTGTGACTTAGCTCTAATTTACCCCTAAATCATAGAACCATAGAGCTGGAAGAGACCTCAGTCAGTCATCAAGTCCAGCCCCCTGCTCTAGGCAGGACCAATCCCAGCTAAATGTCTTCTAAGAGCCTGGCAAGCAGAAATGTTGGTAATGCTGTCAGACAATGTTGTCCTTCTGTGGTTCAGCAAATTCTCTGGTTCGGCACCGGTCAGGTCCCCAGGGTGCTGGACTAGAGAGTTTCCACCTGTCGTAAGAGCCCCATTTTAAGAGCACATGTCACGCCAAGCCAAATCTTTCTGACCTTGATAAGGATGCAAGATTCCTTCTCAGCCTCAATCACCCTAGTGATAGGCCAACCTCCAAAAATGCAGCTCAATCCATCCATCAGCTCTGACTTCTCACTTCTCCAACCTTTGGTGAAAATCTCCGGTAGCAAAATGTTCTACCCCCTCACCCTGCTGCTGGCACTTCTGCCTATCGAAAGCTGCTGGAATCAACGTCTCACCAGAGAATTTGGGGGGGTTAATAACCAGTCAGTATCCATCCAGAGCTTTGAAGATGCAAATGTATAAAAGCTCATTATTATCGTGCAGGGGGGTGATGCAACAGCTGAAATCACCCAAGTGTTTCTTCCTCCAGGGCTTTGATCACACTTCCC
The DNA here is from genome assembly GCF_049634645.1 of Pelodiscus sinensis. Taxonomy (NCBI): domain Eukaryota; kingdom Metazoa; phylum Chordata; order Testudines; family Trionychidae; genus Pelodiscus; species Pelodiscus sinensis. The sequence goes on from NC_134736.1 coordinate 7,564,389, forward strand.
CCTGTGACATCATAATTTATACCTTAGCCTGGAATTGGCAGCTCATTATGGATCCCAGAGAGGTCCTAGAAAGCTGATCCATCCCTTCCGAGATGCATGGCCTGCGAATGGGGTAAAGCTATAGGGCCCTAGGTCTCTTAAAGAGGATCACCTGCCCGTTCTGTTAGCTAGAGAACATACACAAGGGCACTGTGTGACTAGAGGTGAAGGAAAAAATATGGCTCTGAATGGCTCTGGGCATGGTATCACCAGTGCCGTTGCAGGCAGAGGTTGTCAGTTTTGGTTTGACATACTCCTGGAGGTTTCGTCACGTGACCTACTATTTAATTAAAGACTAGCCTGTAATTTCTGGAGGCTGCTGCACCAGCCAAGAGGGTTGGTAACCTTAGCTGCGGGACTTGGGGCTTCCCTGTCCCCACCTCCCTTGCAACTTCTCTTATGTGATTGCATCATGGCTAAAGCATCTCAGAGCGGTGGCCATGTTAGTCAGTAACTTTAAAAACAACAGCGGCGAGGAGTCCTGTGGCACCTTATAGACTAACTGAAGTGTTGGAGCATAAGCTTTCGTGGGCAAAGACCCACTTCATCAGATGCATGCATCTGACGAAATGGGTCTTTGCCCATGAAAGCTTATGCTCCAACACTTCAGTTACTCTATAAGGTGCCATAGGACTCCTCGCCGCTTTTGCAGATTCAGACTAACATGGCTCTCCCTCTGATACTTTAAAAACAACAAGCACTTTAGAGACTCGCCAAAAAATATTGATAGTCTCATGAGCTTTCGTGGGCAAAACCCACTTCTTGACTCAAGCTCATCTCATCTGAAGAAGGGGAGTTTGCCCACAAGAGCTCCCGATACTATATATATTTTTGTGAGTTTGTAAGGTGCCACGGGACTACTTGCTGGTTTTCATGGCTAAAGAATCACTGCTCTGTACCCCCTCAGCATAAAACAAGTGTGAACTTGAAATCCAGCTTCCCCTCCGGGGGAGTGCAGGGTCCAGTTACATAATCACATAGGCCACTTCCTTGTCGGTACCACTTTTCATTCACCTGTGTTGAGTTAGCATTGAATGACAATGTACCTTTCTACAGGGATGGGTTACTGAACTGATACCTGTGCTAAGAGGGTTGAAAAAGGCTCCTACCAATGACTGCAGAATTCTCATTTAGTGGCATTTTACACACACACACACACACACACACACACACACACACACACACACACACACACAGTGGAGCAGTGAAATCTTCATGCCCATCTACACAAAGATTATTGGCTTTTTTATCAACCTCCTTAGATCATGATTTCATTCTATTTTAGCTGCTATTGCTCGGGGGAGGGGGACGGGGGTTGATTTATCAGCCCCATCTCAGCCACAAAGGGAGATGGCGCAGGACTTATCATTTCATTTTGCTAGCGTCTCTCATTTCTAATTTATACACCGAGCACTGTGACAAATTGAATTTGTGTAACATAGTCAACAAAGGCTCTTCTAACCCAAGCTCCCTGTAATGGAATAATGTTGTTGGAAACACACATTATGTGGAACCGGCAAACCTGGTGTAAGTGTTGGCATTCACAGCGACAATTCACTTACCTACAAGGCCTACAGTTTCTGGCCTAATAGAAATGTGCACCTTTGTAATTAATGGGTAGCAGGTTTAAAACTAATAAAAGAAAGTTCTTCTTCACACAGCGTGTAGTCAACCTGTGGAACTCCTTGCCAGAGGAGGCTGTGAAGGCTAGGACTATAATAGAGTTTAAAGAGAAGCTAGATAATTTCATGGAGGTTAGGTCCATAAAAGGCTATTAGCCAGGGGATAGAAATGGTGTACCTGGCCTCTGTTTTTCTGAGGCTGGAGAGGGATGGCAGGAGACAAATCGCTTGATCATTGTCTTCGGTCCACCCTCTCTGAGGCACCTGGTGTTGGCCACTGTCGGCAGACAGGATACTGGGCTAGATGGACCTTTGGTCTGACCCAGTATGGCCATTCTTATGTACCTCTAATGATATCAGCTCTTTTCCAATCTCTCAAGCAGCTGGGAAAGGAAAAGGAGACAAACAAGCAATGCAGAACTTAACCTAGAATGCCAGATCCTAGACTGAGCTCTGCTGAATGCACAGGGGACGGAAGAAACAAGAGTCTTTACTGCAAACATCCTACCAGATCTATTTATTTCCTGCCCTGGCCATCCCTTTCAGCAAGGCCGTTCATCATCACAGCTTGAAAACCTGCTTAATACAGCAGTTCTGCAATGAAGATGCAGCATTAGCCAATGGCACATGGGCTTTGAATGAATATATCGCTGCGTCCGTACCATTTACTGATGACACAGCCCACTCTGGGCTGCAGTGGGAGGTGAATGCAGATCAGGCCAATTCATTATCATTGAGATGAGCCAGGAGTTGTGTAGGTACAAAACCAAAAAGCCTGTCAAAGGAAATCCCCATGTTCCCTGCCTAGATCCTACCTGAAAATTTGCCATGAAAAATAAGCATTCACTTCTGAATTGGCAAAGAATAAGCTTTGTAGGAGTGTGGCTGAGTGGGAAGGGCAGGTAGCAAAGGATCAGTGGCGTCAGTGCACTTGTTCCAGAATCTGAACACCTTCTGATTTCCAGATATAGGCCTTGTCTCCACTATGCACTGGATCGACGCTGCAGTGATCGATCCATTGGCTGTTGATTTATCATGTCTACTTACATGCAACAAATCAATCTCTGAGTGTGTTCCTGTCTACGTTGGTACTCCACTAAGATGAGAAAAGTGGCTGGTGCCAATGGGAAAGCAGCCCCAACCAACCTTACCGCACACAAAATGCCATGGTGAGTATGTCGAATTCAGCTACTATTTGTGTAGCTAAATTAGATCGGCAGTACCGGTAAGTGTAGACAAGGCCTAAGTGTCAGGCACACACAAAACCACCCCCAACCCTAAACACACAACTACCCTTAATACGCTCATAAAATACATTGTTTCTTAAGGCCTTGTCTACAGTTACCAGCACAGTCGATCTACTTCAGCTATGCAAATAGTGTAGCTAAAGTCAACATAGTGCAGTGTCTCGCATGCTGTAAGGTCGGTGAGGGCTGCTCTCCTGTCAATGCCCGCTACTTTTCTCGTCTTGGTGGAGCACTAGCATAGATGGGAGTGTGCTCAGAGATTGATTTAACATGTCTAAGCAGACGCGATAAATCAATGGCTGGTCGAGCGATTGCTATAGTATCAATCCACCGCGTGGCATAGGCAAGGCCTAAAAGAGAGACCCCATTTGCTTTACTAAGACAATTAACTTTTTATACTAAGTATCACAACTGCCTTGAGGGAGTTAAGCACTTTGTCTTGTTTTCTGGCTTTTTTTACATCAGATATGGTTTTTAAATTCCCAGCGTGGGACACAGAGGACAAGAGCCTGCCCTCTGTTTTCAACATCTAAATTGGGGGTTAATACCATTGACTTTGGTGGAGTTACTCCTGACTTACATCCACATGACTGAGAGCAGGATCTGGCTCAGAGTTGGAGCCAGTAGCAATCCAGCGCAGCTCTGCCCATCACCAATCCATGAAGCAGCAAATGCTGCTGCCGTTGGGTTAGCAACAGTGACCCACAAAAGTATTTCTCATACTCACTTCTGTCAAAAACAGCTTCCACCCTGCGCGTTCAGGAGAGAGAGGGAGAGAGAGAGACTTGTCATTCTTCACATCCGAATTCAGAATCCAGAGAGACAAAGTCTAAAATTAGAGTACACCACAGACAGCAGCATCTGAGTAAATTAAATTAATGTCACTCCAGCAATGGCCCCTGGGGAGGCTGCACATATACCTGGAAGAAACTGATAATAACATATGAAGGTGGAAGCAAAAATGAAGCAACTGCCTCTTTTCTATTTCTGCCCTTGGCTGCTTTTTCCTGAGTTTGATTTTTTTTTATTTTGGGGGTGGGCAAGGGGCATGACTCATGATTTTGAAACATCACTTAAAGAAACAAACACATGATCCCTGGGAGAGAAAAGAAGACACCTTCTGTGACCCCTTTCCAGATCAGCTCCTACAAGACACAGCCATTCCAGATTTTGCCACTTTTTCCTTTGATGTGCTGGTTTCAAGCAGCAAAGGCACTCTGCACAGTGGGCAGGAAATACTGCTAGCCTGCCCAGCTGTGTTAGCGAGACAGTGGCTGGTTCTAGGATTAGTGTCCTACTATCTTACCTAAGGATTTTCTTTCTATCTGGCAAACTAGTGATGCTTACTTTATGATGCTCACTCTTTTACCCCATGAACTGGGCAGCATGGCCACTGTGGAAAATGGGACATGGTTGTATGCACCGCTTGAGCAAGTCATTGCCTGTGGAGTGACTGAATCATGATTGAGTGGTGTGAGGCCTACCCTAGGGTTGCCAAGTAGTTGAAACAAAAATACTGAACACCCCCCACCTCTCAAAAAAAACCACAGTGAAAAAATTCTGAAGGAAAATAAAGGGGAGGGGAGACCAAAGTTGTTAAGCAAAAATAATAATAATAATAATAAATAAAAGGACTCCAAGGACTTAATAAGCCAAAAAAATTAAATAAAACAGCATTAAAACAGCATGTCCCCTTTAAGAGTGAGTGCAGGGTTAGGAACAGGGGAGAAGTTGAGCACTAAGACCCAGGGGAAGCATTCCTTCCCCTAGGTCTTTTGACCAGCAGCCATTGTGTGCCAGCAGCCTTGGAGAACCAGATAAGCATAGGGGCTGGGGTCGGGGGCTGGAGGTGTTAGGGTCCGGGGGGAGGACGGGCGCTGAGTGTTTGTAGGTTGCCAGGTACCCAGCATTTTCTCCTCCTGGCCGGGGAAAAATTCAGAAAATACTGGACATCTCACATGTCTGATATTCTCTGAATTTTTTACCGGATAGGAGGCGAAAATACCGAACTGTCCGGGTGAATACCGGATACATGACAACTCCATGGAAGGTCTGCACATAAGTGCCTCTGAGGACTCCTCCAACTCTCTGGTCAGGATGATTTGTCAGGCATAAGCAGGCTCAAAGTGAGAGGTAACTCTGGCTTAGTCCGGCTCAGAAGTATCACAATTTAGGGCTTTACAGTATGATACAAATAAGAATGATGGCTGCATACAAGGCCAATGGCCACCGGCTATACTCCTAAGGCAAGGGAAGGAGGAAGATTCCTGGCGGGGGGAAAGGAAGAGAAGAGGCAAGCAGAGAAGAATAAGGGAACCAAACACCTGATTCCAAGTCCACTGAAGACAACAGGAATCTTCTGTTTAACAAAAATGAGGTTTGGATCAAGCCCAAAGGCAGCCAGAGAAAGGAAAACCTGTTTATTGAGCTATTTTGGCTTCTGTTTACTATAAAGCAGATGCTTATTGTTTGGTAGAATAATATATTGTCAAGAAAGCTGGTTGTACTTGGAAGATAGGAGAGGAAATGGCTATTTAGGAAGCTAGTGTATTTATTTGTTTGTTTGTTTGTTTGTTTAAAAATCCCCCCTCGCCTTAAAAATCTTGTGAAATGTCAAACAATGTCAAAGCAAACAAAGGAGAGCCAAGCATAACTTTTTGTTTTGTAAATTGAGTGCTATTTATCTGGGAGGCTGAGTCCAAGACTGGAAAGCACCAGGCAGCTCCAATCCCGCACTGGGACAAAACGAGACTTTGCATGCAGCCATGTTTTGGTTCACTGAGATGAACCAAGTTGGCATGGGATGTGTTGTTAAAATACCAGGTGTGGAAGACCCAGCACTGGCATGACAGAGCTGGACAAAAAATAGGGAAAAACAGTTTCAAGACATTTTGATGTTTCAGTTTCAAAACTGGTATTTTTCATTTTTTAAAATCTCCTTTAAACTCCTTTTTCTTGTAGACTACAACAGAATGAACTGTGCATAGGGCTTGGTATTTTTTCTTTCACTTTTCCCATCTTCTTCTTCCCAGTCCCTCTCCCCCTCCACCATTCGGTAACTTTTCAGAACTTCGTTAACCTTTTCTGTCACCATGGCAGAGTAACAGAATTTCATTTTTCATTTTGCCTCCATACTGTGTCCAAAGCAAGAAAAGCTGTAAAGAGCTACAGAACTGCAAAAATAATAAAGGGAAAAACATTAACAAGTGAAAAATGCCTAATTTGTCTGCATTTGTCAGCAAAAAAGAATAAGAGGACAAGTGGATGAGAGGGATGTGAAAGACAAAAAATATCACATTAAAAAAAAACTCAGAAAAACTTTTTTTTTTTGCAAAGTTGGGGGGGGGGGGGGGGGCTGGGAAGGGGTTATTTCTTGCCATCCAAGTTTCAAATGACCAATCTCTCCCAGCTCTGTGGAACTTCAGCTAGACAGCTGACCAGAGCTGCAGTCAGAGAAGCAGGATGGAGACACATCAGCTGAGCTGTCTGAGTGAAGCGTGTTGTCCCCCAGGCCCGTTTTCGGCTTGACATGAACTAGTGTTGCCGTTGCCGTGGCTACCATGTCCTGAGTACCATAGTCTCACCTCCGCCGCTGACATATAGACTGTGCCCTTCCTCCCTCTACACCAAATGAGCCCCTTGCAATGAGCTAAAATTAAGTGGTTGTGTAGGAGTCACAAAGTGGTGTCCCGCGTGTTACATGCCTGCAGATCAGAGTGCTGCCTCTCACCAGTGCAGTTCAGTTCTGAAACATTCATCTGCTTCCATGCTTGCAGTCTCAATAGTGCAATGTCCTTTGCTCACCAAACCAACCCCACCCATTTCCTTTGCGGAAGGAGAATTGTACAAGGGCGACGGCGTTAACAGTCCTCGAAAGCTGTGAAATGTGCTGGGATCCCTGATATCCGAGAGGACGTGCCAGAAGAAGCAAATTGTGGGAGATCCGTTGGGATGAAGACAGATGGTATTGGCCTGTAGCAACACAAAATGGATCGAAAGCAAGGCGGGGCCAAGGCTGGGATTGCGCCACACAATAGGCAGCATAGAGGCATCCATGTCGTTATCCAGCCGATTTACCTGGGATTAGCATGTCTTGCCCTAGCCTGAGCTCTGGAAGCATGCTACTCTGCTTCGCCCCACTCCAGATGGTGGGGTTTGATCCTTAGTTCCTGCGTTTGGGGAGTGACGGAGAGGATGCAGGAGCAGACGTGACTTCAAGCCATCTACGGCAGCGACAGGCAAGCGAGACTGGTGAGCAGTCCCTGTGAGTGGCCCGCCTTCATTTCACTGGGCCTCATGGTTCCAATGGAGGGCAGCCTGTGGCCTGCAGTGCACACAGGGCTGGACCGAGCCATTCTGGCACCCCAGGCAGACAGTTTAATTGCGCCCCGGGTTGGGGGAGGGCACATGTGCAGCCCTGCCCCCGCGCCAGTGCATGGGGGAGGGCGCATACGCGGCCCTGCCCTCGCGCCGGCGGCGGAGGTGAGAATATGGTACTCAGGACACGGTAGCCACGGCAACACTAGTTCACGTCAAGCTGAAAATGGGCCTGGGGGACAACAAACTTCCCTCAGGCATGTGGGAGAGGGCGCATGCGTGTGGGGGAGGGCGCGCGGAGCTGGCGGCGGCAGGACGCATATGCCCGGCCCAGCCCGGCCTGGCTACCACCACTGGTGCGCAGCCCGGGGCAGGCTGGGCGGGCCATGCAGGGCCCCATGGCCGCAGGGGGAAGGCCCCATCCCAGGCGGTCACTGCAGGGTGGCCCTGGGAGCTGCTGCAGCCCATGATCTGGGAGCCGGGCGCGCAGCGCCTGATAGCATCTATAAGGGGCGTTGTGCACCCCTTACAGCTGCCATCAGGCGCCCTCCATAGGTTGGCGCCCCGGGCAGCTGCCTGGCTAGCCCATGCCTTAATCTGGCCTGAGTGCACTTGGGTTCCACCTGCAGCCTGCACATCCTTCTCTGCCGCCTTCCCCCTCGCGTATCTAGGGCACCAGAGCCCTGCCCTTCCTTCTCCTCCCTCTCCCTTCCAGAGCTCGAACAGCTGCAAATCAGCTGATTCATGGCACTGCGAAAGTGCAGGGAGGGAGGGGGAGGCATAAGAAGTGCAGGGCTCTGGTGCTCCAGTCGGGGAGGGGGACAGACAGAGGGGGTGCGGGCCGCTGGCAAAGTCCCAGTGGGCTGCAGGTTGCCCACCTCTGACCTATGGGCTCCTCATACTAAAGTTTCATGCAAATGTTTTCCCAGCCCCCCACAGAGCCAGGCAGATCAACTTCAGGGTTAGGCTTGGGCTACATTAAAGCTGATCCACTTACATAGCTGATGGGTATGAAAAATCCACACACTTGAGCAATGCCGTTAAGCCAACCTCATCTGTGGTGCAGCCAGCGCTAGGTCAACAAAAGCATTTTTCCGTCGACTTAGCTACTGCCTCCCAGTCTTTTCCCATGCCAAGGGGTATCCTGTCAGTGTAGGTAGTGTCTATGCTGACGTGTAACATCGATGCAGCTACAGCTGTGCCATGGTAGCTAGTCTAGTGGGGACAAGTCCTTAGATGCCCATCTGGTAACCTTGTCAGAAGGACGTGGCTCCAGTACTTAACAGTGGGATGATAATATTTATCTTTGCTGGGCTCCATCGAAACTACAGAGCTATTGTTCTGACTCTGAGTTGTTTGCTTAAGGGAAAGCCAGGCGCTGGTTTATGAACTTTGACAATCCGCCATTTGGCCTCGCTGCCCAGCACTGCAACAGGAAAGTCTGCCGGTAGCTTCAGACAACAACAAACTTGAACATAAAAACCCAGGTCGGATTCACTGAGGTTAACCAACGGCTGCTGATTTCAATCCATATAGAAATACAAAAGGAAAAGAAAGAGGGGAGGGGAGCTTGAAATTATTCATCGGGGGTCTCCAAATGACAGCCACAGGGCCATCTGCAGCCCGAGCTGTTCCACAACCCAGCCCACATGTGGCGGGAGCTTGTGAGTCCCTGTGGGCCTGGAGGGGGGTGGGACACTTTACCCAAATCCAGCCCCTGCTTCACGCACCCCAAACACCCCCTCTGTCAAGCCCCCTCCCCCGAGGAACGTGGGAGGTGCCAGGGATTACTGAGGGGCCTGGCGCAGGGAAGCAGCAGGAGTTCCGCCCCTCCGCACTCGCCGTGGTGGAGAGAGCCGCAGGAAAGCAGAGTAACGTGGAGCAGCCTCCCCTCCGCTCTTCTACCTGATCCCAGGCCAGCCTGGTCCCTCCACTTCACCCTGGAGGTGGGAAGCCGAGCGCCCCAGCGCGGGTTGGTTCGGGAGGTGGCGGCAGAACAGAGCAGGCTGCTGCATAGTTCCACGGCCCCACAGCCCTGCAGGCTAACCTGAGTATGGGGAACCATCCGTTCATAGGATGCTTGGGGCAGCCACGGTAGGGACCCCCAAAGCACAGAAGCTGGGGCAGCCTTGCAGAACCATCCTATGGCTCTGTACCTCTCCCCTGGGCCACAGGGACGTGCTAACAGTGGCCCAGAGCTAGCAGCCAGAAGCTTCTCTGGCCCCTCAGAGCTACCGGTGGTGCTACCACCAGAGGTACCAGGGGGGAAGGGGTGTTACATCGGATGGAGGCAGCAAGGGCACTCCCTCTCTATTGCATCTTCTATTATAAAAAATATAATGTTGCCTAGAATCAGCATTTGGGCATAAAGTTGTCTCATTTCTTTTTCTTTTACATGAAAAGCTGAAACCAAGTGTCATTTTCAGTAGAAAATTAATATAATTTTCATTTCATTTGGAAATGATTCTCCAAGCCAAGTTTTAATTTTGACATTCAGTTTGTGGGGGGTGGAGGTCAGATTGAGCATTTTCCTACGAAGAAGGCTGGTGGTAACGAAACGGTATTTTTCAACGTGGAATCATTCTGCACAAAAGTTGTCAACCAGCTCTGTTCATCCAGACCTCTGTACTTTCCCTCAAATCTTTCAGTTCTCACAAGTTTTCCTTTTGGTATCCCATAATTTAGCATAATCAATAGTAGCCCAAATGTTGATTCATGAATCTAGACTATTGCATAAAATAGCATCATCTGGTCATAATAAATCCAAGGTCAAGTTATTTTATGGGCCTCTTGGAACCTGTAGGAATATCATTTAGCAAACATTAGCCATGCAAGGCAATAATGAGAATATTTCCTGCTTTTATTTATGAAGCATACTCAATGATTAAATGACAGGAGAGAGAAAGAGTATTGAAAACTAGCCTTTTAATAACACAGTACAATCTGCTAGGGTTTCACTGTTTTTTTTTATATACACTCAGACTATAGTCTATCCACATAATCTTTGCAGTCATCAAAGACAGATGGTGAAATAGTGAAAAACAACATGAGGCTTGACTATTGGTGTGGGGCGGGGGATGAGGGGGATTGTGAAAGACGGCATGCAGGTTTTCCACAACTAGCTTGAGTGCAAGAGGGGTAGTTTCAAAAGGCCTGCCAGCTAAGCTGTCATACTGCAGCCAGCAGCACTTTTTCCTGGGGCGTAATCATCTTGGTCTGGGAGAGCTAATGAATACAACCCACAACAACAACAGGCCCTTCCACCAAACACTGGCAAAGAGGAGGGGGGCTCTGTCTAGACTGCAGGCTTCTATAGGAAGAAGCTTTTCCGGAAGAGATCTGACGAAGTGGGTCTTTGCCCACGAAAGCTTATGCTCCAATGCTTCGGTTAGTCTATAAGGTGCTACAGGACTCCTCGCTGCTTTTGCAGCTTCAGACTAACACGGCTACCCCTCTGATACTCTTCCAAAAGAGAGCATCCACACTGCAGAAGTGCATCGAAAAAGCCATCTGCTTTTTCAAAAAAGAGCATCCACACTGATTGAACACTATCTCACATGTAAGCTGTGATTGCTATGGATGGAATGGCCACCAGGGCACCTGTGCTTTTTCCTCTTTCCTCTTCTTTCGAAAGAATTCCCTCTTTTCTGTCCACACATGCCTTTTTACGAAAGAGCTCTTTTGGAAACAGGCTTCTTCCTCGTAGAATGAAGATTACCAATGTCGGAAAAACCCCTCTGTTCTTTCAGTTTTCTTTCGGAAGAACACAATTGCAGTGTGGACATAATTGAAGTTTTTTGGGGAAAACGGCCGTTGACATACCCGGGGCGAATCATCAATTCCCAAGGAGCCCATCCAGGACCAATCTGCTGAAGGGTTTCTTCAGGCTTATGCTTCCTTTGGATTGTTCTACATCTACCCTGGTGTGATGGATGGGATCACAGAAATCCTGGGGGGTTGTCGCCTGATGTGCTGATCAAGTCACTGAACCGGTCTTCCTGCCTGGTGAGGCTCCCCACCACTCTGTCCTGCTGAGCCAGTTCCTCTGGTCTCCCCCAGCCAAGGCACAGAGTTGGGGTCACGTCCTCCCTTGCAGAGCAACACAGACACTGAACCAGCTCAGCTCTGGGAGGGCTCAGTGATAAGGCCTTTGACAACACCCAGCAAACCAACCCCCCAAAGGGACCAACCCCCCCAAATAAATCCATCATATCCTGTGTAAAAGTATTACCCAGAGAAAGCTCATAAAGATTTTTGCCCCCTTTATCAAAGAAAGAAAGATATGCACAGGGATGGCTTCCCCCCAGCCAGGTAAACAATGATTTACAATGGGCTTGATAATAAACAAAAGTGTTTGATTAAGAATAAAAGGTAGGATTTAAGTGGCTGCAAGTGAAAACATACAGATCAAAGTAAGTTACTAAGTTAAAATAAAGAAAAGATGCCAGCTAATTCTAATACACTAAGGCTGTGTCTAGACTGGCCAGTTTTTCCGGAAAATCAGCCGCTTTTCTGGAAAAACTTGCCAGCTGTCTACATTGGCTGCTTGAATTTCTGCAAAAGCACTGTCTTCCTACTGTAAGAAATCAGTAATTTTTGCGGAAATACTATGCTGCTCCCGTTCAGGCAAAAGTCCCTTTTGTGCAAAACTTTTGCGCAAAAGGGCCAGTGTAGACAGCTGAGATTTGTTTTCAGCAAAAAAGCCCCAATCGCGAAAATGGCGATCGGGGCTTTTTTGCGGAAAAGCGCGTCTAGATTGGCTACGGACGCTTTTCCGCAAAAAGTGCTTTTGCGGAAAAGCGTCCGTGCCAATCTAGATGCTCTGTTCCGAAAAATGCTTTTAACGGAAAACTTTTTTGTTAAAAGCATTTCCGGAAAATCATGCCAATCTAGACGTAGCCTAAGGATATATCTACACTGCAATGCTATTTAGGGATGTCAGAGTATCCCGAAATAGCTATCCTGCATCTTCACAGCATGTCCCTGTAAACCCCATTCTACAAGTAATAAGGGACATTTCAGAATAGTGCTTTATTTCAAAATCTGGCACTGTGAAGACAGTGCCAAATGACGAAATAAGCTATTTCAAAATAGCATCGAAGTAAGATACACAATTTGCGTAGCTCAAACTGCATATCTTATTTCGAATTACGGTGCTGTGTAGAAACTTGTTACATGCAAATTCTTACCCTAAACAGTTGTTCCTATCTCAGGCCAGAGGTGATCTTTTTCTCACCTGGACCAGCAGCTTTGCCTTCACCCTACTGCTACAGTTTTCTGTTCCCAGGTCCCTTACCAAGTGTATCCTCTTTGGGTGGGGAGGCAGTTTCAGAAACGAGCTGAAGAAAAAGACCTGATTGCTTTCCACTCTGTAAATAGACTTCCCCCTAGGGTGGGAACCCTTTTTTCAGTCTCTCTGTCCCAATGGAAAAGTGCCAGATTTAAGATGGATTCCAGCACCAGGTGGCCCATCTACATGGCTTTCTAGGACCAATTTGAGCAAACAGGACAAATAAGACTATTCACAGGTAATGGGCTTGAGTACTGAGTCATTAAGTTCCTAAAATATCACTAAAGAACCTCATTGGCACATTTAGGAGTAAAAGCAGATTCACACTTCATCTTTCTAACTCCACATACAAGAACAATACATGCACCAAAACAGGATACACAGATTCAGCAGATTGTATCTTTAAAATTGATATCTTACATGACCTGTTTTGCATAATCTTCCAATTATGCATATTCATAAACTGATTTTTATAAAGCATAAGGGGGAGGGGACCAAGACACCTGAGTTTATTTAGTTTACAAAGCAAATAGAGTCATATTGTCAAGCAGTCAAGAGGATGAGCTTCTGCCAGCCAAGTCCATCCCAATACCAAGACTTTCAGACTGTGAACAGGAAGCACAAGGAAAGCCTAGAGCACCCCATTCAGAAACTACTGAGACAGGAGCAGTCTCTTCCCATTACACCACTTTTCACTATGTCATCATCTTCAGATGTCGGGAGTAATGGAAATATCAGAGGGACATAGCTGCCAGGTTCTCACACTTATTTGGATTCCATTGTGCTATTACCAAAGAGGGACTGGGTTATCCGGGCTGGGATGGGGTAGGGAGATGAGGGTAAACTTTGATCTGACTTACAGTGGTGAAGCTGAGCTCAGACAGCTGCAGCATTTAGGCAGTTGTGCTTCGCACCAGCGATGTGCCGCCTGAATGGAGCTTTGAGATGGTACAAGTGTGTCTTTACGACTTAAGGAAGACATTACTGCAAATTCTATTTCATGCTTTTCATATGCCACTAAGTTTCCATTACATGGGCAAATGAATTATACACAAAATTTCATAGCTTCAGTAGGAAAACAGTAGCTAGGTTTTGACTTCTCATTAATCTGGTGTCGGTGCACAAAAGGGGATATTTAATGCTGGCACTAGCAGATTAACAAATTGGTTTGGCTAATATAACACAGGGTATCACAAAACTGCCAGAGAAACGCTAAAACTATTATCTTTAATGGAAGCCAGGAATGGCCTGCCCTCTGTGCTACCAGGACTCAATTTTCTATGAAATTTAGAGCTAAGATTTTGTTTTATGTCGTGCAATCAACCACTTTTTGAAAGCAGCATTAAAGCTTGTAGAGACAGTGCCATTTTGGGAGCTGCCAGCATGGGACCTGGTTTGCCACTCACATTGGCTTTACCCCTGTGTAACTCCACTGCCTTCAATAGAGTCACTCCTGATTTACACCAACCCAGTTAACAGGAGACTCACGTCTGCTGCTTTTTGTTTCTTCCAGTGGGATTTCCATCAGCAAGTCCCTATTGATTTTTCTCTGGTGAGTCATCTGCTGAACCTGCTCTCCAATAAGCCTCTTGTTTTCAGGGGAGATTAGTGCAACAGACCAAGGTTTGGCTATAAAGCAAAGTTACTTTTACATATTCCTCCAAAAATGGTTTGTTGAGGCCTTTTCTAGGTTAGAAAAGTTCTGAAGGTCCCTCAGCTCCAATTGCTATTCCCTGACAGCATGCAGTGCAGGGATATTGGAAAATTGGTCACTGTCCCATGTAATCGCATGAGGGCTCGAAGGAAGGAAAAGATGGAGTGACTTTGCCAAGGTCACAGAAGAAGTCAGAGGCAGAGTTAAGAAATGAACCCAGATGGCTTCTTTCCTGCCACCATTTGTCTGTTTTGTGTGTTTACACTGCGATTTTCAGTGTGGGGCAGTCTCTTGCGTGTCCGTAACGCACCTAGCACAACGACACACTGATTTCACTTGTGGTCAGCAACACTATCATAATACAAATGAATACTAATTAAAGCAGTGGGGCTTCTAGAAGTAACTAAAGGGTTAGTGGAGAAACACTCTCAACTAGCCATGTTGTGGGCGTAAGGAAAATGTTGTTTAAAAATAACTCTTCACTCATTATGCATGCAACAGTGAAGATAAATCAAATCCCTGATTAAGAGAAAGAGTGAAGGTGATTGGATCAACATTGAAGCTGCGGGGATGCCCGGAGATATGACCCCATTACAGGGAAAAGGGATTTTTGTTTACTCCCTGTGTGCAGAGAGTAGCATAGTGCAGGATAAGCAAATTCTACTGCCTGATTATTTTTCAGTTTAAAAAAAAAAAGAAGCCCTCCTACGTTTTTTTTAATTAAATGTATTCTGAGGGTAGATACTCACAAAGGCCCATATACGGTATCTTCTGTAATTTATATTTCTTCCAGCGGATTATTTTCCCCTTGAGTTATGTTGTTACTGAACAGTAATCCCCAAGAAATTTACTGCTTGGGGCGATGGTTTGTTAGTTAATTGCTGGGGAGCGAACGAACCTAGGAACTGTTCCCATTCTTCTTGGCTGTTGAATGGGACTGGTTTGTTAAAGTGCTTTTCAAGGAGATTATTTCACTTAAAAACTGTAATCAGTGGCTTAGAGCAGCCGCATTCGTTAGGTTTGGGGTTTTTTGTTTAGTTTTGTTTTGGTTGGTTGTTTTTTAAAGAAAAGAATAGCAACCACAGGGAAACTGAACAGCAGTGTTGGAAAAACCCTCTGCACGCAGCCAGTTGCTCTTAACTAATCTAAACAAGTAGGGCAAGATGTTTGAAGGTGTACAATTGAATGAGGCACATTGGAACATCGGAGCTGTAAGCTTCGGCTCACATCCTGCCTGCAGGTGGAAGGAGAAAAGATGATCACACAGCGCTCAAACGCCTACAAAATAATACGTACAGCGTTCCAAAGGCTTGTATTTGTTATTTGAACTCCAGAAGTCTCAAACAATATGGGGTTACCACTGTGCTAAGCGCAGAATAAACACATAGTGAGACAGTCCATGCCCCAAAGAGTCTAACAAACAAGACAGAGTGGGGGACCCCATTTTGCAAATGGAGAACAGAGGCAGAGAGAGTTAAGTGACTTGGCCATGGTCACACAGGAAAATGATGACAGAGTTGGGGATTGAACCCATGCCTGCTATGTCTACGTCCCACGTTTCAACAAGACTACTACAGATAAGATTCAAGCCATGTTCCAAGTTCTGTGGCTATGGCTACACTGGCAGATTCTTGCTCAAGAAATCTTGTGCAAGAGTTCCTGCGCAAGAGCTTTTGCACAAGAACACGTCCACACAGCCATGTGCTCTTGCGCAAGAGAGATGTGCTTTTGCGCAAGAGCATCCATGGCAGTGTGGACACTGTCTTGCGCAAGAAAGCTCTGATGGCAATTTTAGCCATAGGGCTTTCTTGCGCAAGAAAACCCTGCCAAGCGTCCACACTGCCCTCTTGCCCAAGAGTTCTTGCGCAAGAGGGCTTACACTTGTTAGAAAAAAGTATCGCTTTTGCGCAAGAATCCTTCTCTTACCACGCTTTACTGTAAATCTTCTTGCGCAAGAGCGAGTGGGCAGTGTGGACATGCTGCGGAAGAACGGCTATTCTTGAGCAAGAACCTGCCAGTGTAGACATAGCCTATATGTGTAGCCCTCAAAACTCACTTGGATCTGAGTAGCAGGTAACTACCAGGCTTAAGTACGAAAATCAGACTGTTCAGAGAACCACCATATGTTAGTCAAACTTTGTCCTGTCTAGGTTTTCGTACAGCTCTAGGTCTAAGTATTCGTATAGTATTGGAGCATTTTGCAATTAATGGATTTTAGTTTCCCATTTCAGGAAGAAGAGGAGTATAGCCCCCATTCATAGATGAGAAACTGAGGCACGGGGGGCATTGTTACTTGCCTGGTGTCATATCAGTGATTTCCACAATAGCCAAAAATGGAATTTAGCCGTAGAGGTCCAATGGCTTAATGATTAAAGTATTCTTTCCTTCATTTGAAATCTGGTGACAATGGACTCTCTCATGAGACTTCCTGTACTTTGAGTTGGGCCATGTGGACACTTGTCTGCTTCTTATGTCCAAAACCTGCAGTTTAGCAAGGTTTTCTTAAAATCATTAGATAATGAAATTCTCCATGGTTGGTTATACTGGACAGGGACAAGCAAAGCATATCAAAAGTTTGGAAAGGAAATAAACCTTCCTGCTTCAGAGCATAATCCTGGGGCTAATTGGCATTAAGAAACTTTCCCTATAGACAGCTTCTTCTGTAATTGCCTGTTTTGGGGTTTTCTACACTTTGCTGTGAGGCATCTGGAATTACCCAGGTGCACACATTGTTATGGGTTTTTTCATAGAATCATAGAGCTGGAAGAGACCTCAGGAGGTCATCAAGTCCAGCCCCTGCCCAAGGCAGGACCAATCCCAACTAAATCAACCCAGCCAGGACGCTGTCAAGCTGAGACTTAAAAACCTCCAGGGATGGAGATTCTACCACCTCCCTAAGTAAGCCATTCCAGTACTTCACCACCCTCCTAGGGAAATAGTTTTTCCTAATTTCCAACCTAGACCTCTCCCACTGTAACTTGAGACCATTTCTCCTTGTTCTGCTGTGAACAGCCTCTTTCCATCCTCTTTGGAACCTCCCTTCAGGAAATTGAAGGCTGCTATCAAATCCCCCCTCACTCTTCTCTTTTGCGGACTAAACAAACCCAAATCCCTCAACTCTCCTCATAGGTCATGTGCTCCAGCCCCCTAATCATTTTGGTTGCCCTCCACTGGACCCTTTCCAATGTGTCCACATCCTTTCTGGGGGACCCAGAATTGGACACAATACTCCAGGTGTGGCCTCACCAGAGCCGAATAAAGGGGAATAATCACTTCTCTACATCTGCTGGCAATGCTCTTCCTAATACAGCCTAATATACCATTAGCTTTTTTGGCTACAAGGGCACACTGTTGACTCATATCCAGCTTCTCATCCACTGTAATCCCCAGGTCCTTTTCTGCAGAACTACTACTTAGCCAGTCAGTCCCCAGCCTGTAACAATGCTTAGGATTCTTCTGTCCCAAGTGCAGGACCCTATACTTGTCCTTGTTGAACCTCATCAGATTTCTTTTGGCCCAATCCTCTAATCTGCCTAAGTCACTATGGACCCTATCCCTGCCCTCCGGTGTATCTACCTCTCCCCCTAGCTTAATGTAATCTGCAAACTTGTTGAGGGTGCAATCCATCCCCTCATCTAGCTCATTAATAAAAATGTTGAACCAAACCGGCCCTAGAACCGATCCTTGGAGCACTCCGCTAGAAACTGATCACCAACCTGACATCGAGCCGTTAATCACTACCCGTTGGGCCCAACAGTCAGCCAGCTTTCTATCCATCTTACAGTCCATTTATCCAATCCATACTCCCTTATTTCACTGGTAAGAATATTGTGGGAGACCGTATCAAAAGCTTTGCTTAAGTCAAGGTATATCACAGCCCCTCACTTTCCCATATCCACAGAGCCAGTTACCTCATCATAGAAGCTAATCAGATTGGTCAGGCATGACTTGCCCTTCGTGAATCCATGTTGACTATTCCTGATCACTTTCCCCTCTTCCAAGTGCCTCAAAATGGATTCCTTGAGGATCCCCTCCATGATTTTTCCGGGGACTCAGGTAAGGCTGACTGGTCTGTAGTTCCCTGCATTGTCCTTTTTCTCTTTTTAAAAGATGGGCACTACATTTGCCTTTTTCCAATTATTTGGGATCTCTCTCGATCACCACGAATTTTCAAAGATAATGGCCAAAGGCTCCGCAATGACATTTGCCAACTCCCTCAGTACCCTCGGATGCATTAAATCCAGACCCATGGATTTGTGTATGTTTAGCTTTTCTAAATAGTTCCTAAACTGTTCTTTCCCCGACCAAGGGCTGTCCACCTCCTTCCCCTACTGCGTTGTCTAGTGCATTTGTCTGGGACCTGACCTTGTCCATGAAGACAGAGGCAAAAAATGCATTGAATACTTCAGCTTTTCCCACATTATCTGTCACTAGGTTACCTCCCTCATCCAGTAAGGTCCCCACACGCTCTCTGATCACCTTCTCATTACTAACATGCCTGTAGAAACCTTTCTTGTTCTCCTTCACATCCCTTGCCAGCTGCAATTCCAAAGGCGCTTTTGCCTTCCTGATAACTCCCCTGCATTCTCAAGCAATATATTTATACTACTCCCTAGTCATCTGTCCAAGTTTCCACTTCTGGTAAGCTTCCTTTTTTTGTTTAAGCTCACCAAGGATGCCCAAAGTAAGCCAATCCGGTCACCTACAATATTTGCTTTTCTTGCTGCGCATCGGGATGGTTTCTTCCTGGATTTTAAGAAGGCTTCTTTAAAATACTGCCAGCTCTCCTGGACTCCTTTCCCCTTTATGTAAGCATCCCAGGGAATCCTGCCCATCAGTTCTCTGAGGGAGTCAAAGTCTGCTTTTCTGAAGTCCAGGGTGTGTATTTTGCTACTCTCCTTTCTTCCTTTGGTCAGGATCTTGAAATCTACCATCTCATGATCACGGCTTCCCAGGTTGTCACCCACCTCTACTTCCCCTACTAGTTCCTCCCTGTTTGTGAGCAGCAAGTCAAGCTGTGCATGGTCCCGGGTCAGTTCTTTCAGCACTTGTACGAAGAAGTTATCCCCAACATTCTCCTAAAACTTCCTGGATTGTCTGTGTACTGCTGTATAGGTCTCCCAACAGATGTCCCCCATGAGAACCAGGTCCTATGATCTGGAAGCTTCTCTCAGTTGTCTGAAGAAAGCCTCGTCTACCTCATCCACCTGATCCAGCGGCCTGTAACAGACACCAACCACAACATCACCCCCATTGCTCCCACCTCTAAACTTTACCCATAGACTCTCAACAGGCTTTTCACCCTCTATATACTGGAGCTGTGAGCAATCATACTGCTCACTTACATACAATGCAACTCCTCCTCCTTTTCTTCCTTGCCTGTTCTTCCTGAACAGTTTATACACTTCTATGACAGTGCTTCAGTCATGTGAGTCATCCCGCCAAGTCTCCGTTATTCCAATCAAATCATAGTTCTTAGACTGGGCCAGGGCTTCTCGTTCTTCCTGTTTGTTTCCCAGGCTTCTCGCATTTGTGTACAAACACCTTAGATACCCAGTTGATTGCCCTACCTTCTCCAGGGGTCCTCCTTTGTTGCTCGTTCCTCCTTTTGTGAGCCAACTTCCTCACTTACCTCAGGGCTTTGGACACCATCCCCCAACCAACTTAGTTTAAAGCCTTCCTCACTAGGTTTGCAAGCCTGCCCACAAAGATACTCTCTCCTCTCTTGGTTAGGTACATCCCATCTCTTCCTAACAATCCTTGTGCTCAGAACAGAGTCCCATGGTCGAAGAAACCAAAGCCCTCTCTCCGACATCACCTGCGCAACCACTCATTTTCATCCTCAATTCGACGATCCCTACCCGGACCTTTTCCTTCAACCAGAAGGATGGACGAGATCACCACTTGCGCTTCAAATTCCTTCATCCTTCTTTCCAGCACTACATAATTTGCAGTGATATGCTAACGGTCATTCTTGGCCATATTTCTAGTTCCTACATGGAGAAGCAGGAAGGGATAGTGATCCGAAGGTTTGATCACTTTTGGAAGGCTCTCGGTCACGTCCTGAATGCGAGCTCCCGGTTAGCAGCACGCTTCTTGAGATTGCAAGTCTGGACAGCAGATGGATGAAGGAGTCCCTGACCACCACCACCCATCTTTTTCTTTTGGGGGTGGTTGTTGTGGAACCCCCATCCCTAGGATTATGCATCCCATGCCTTCCGGTAGATGGTGTTCCCTTCTGACTTCTTCCCTTAGAGGTTCCTGCTAAAGCATTCTCCACCGCAATGCCTGTGGAGAGAGCCTGAAAGCGATTACTTACCTCTACAGGAATGGGGGATACCTGAGTTGGCCTTCTTCTTCTTCTAGAGGTTACATGCTGCCAGTTCTCTTCCTTGTCCTGTACTGCCCTCACTGGCTCTTCAGGCTGCTGTGCCAGCAGGATTAAACGCTGCCTTCTATCGAGGAAGTCTTCATCATCTCTGATAGAACATAGGGTCGATACTTGGGCCTCAGGTCCTCTAATTTTCTCTTCCAAAATGGCGACCAGCTTGCACTTAGTGCAGATGAAATCCCTTCTTTCTTCCGGGAGGAAGACAAACATGGCACATGCTGTGCAGGTAACAACAGCAGACCTATCGCCATCCATACCTGCCTTCCTTCTGAGAGAATCCTCAGATGTTATTAAATGCCTCCTTGAAGGGCGGGAGAGAGAAAAGAAAAAAAATCCTTCAAGGAAAAGGGCACCAAACACTACGGGGGTCTCCCAGGATGAATTCTCATGCAAACTCCTGTGCTAGCAGCTGCCCTGTTCGCTGCTTTCTGCGTTCACTCTGGCTGCCTTTTTTAGACGGCTGAGGCTAGGCTCGGCTCAAAGCCTTGCCTCTGATGCAATCAACCCCTGAAGACCCACCAGAGCTCAGGAAGTTTTGATAATAGTTTAGTGAACAGATTTTATAAAGAATGGCAAATGTATCACGTCCCCTTCCCAACTCCCTCTCACAACTCCCTGTTATCAGCCCCTGTTCGCAAGCCGTATTGCAAGTTTTTAATAACAATCTAACCTCTAGGAAGGTTCAGGTTTATTTGATTCTTATTTCACAGAAAACAAGTTGTTCTTAGCAGTAAGATGGACAAAGTATCTCTAGGTAAAATCACTGGACCACATTCCTGGCTGGTGTAAATGCGATTTGCTCCCCTGACTGACACTAGGGTTGTGTCTAGACTACACTTCTCTGTTGACAGAGAGATGCAAATCAAGCACTTTGAAAGTGCAAATGAAGCCGGGATTTAAATATCCCGCACTTCATTTGCATAAAGATGGCTGCTGCTTTTTTTCGAAATGGGGCTTTTTCAAAAAAAAATGGCAGTCTAGAGGGGATCTTTCAAAAATACAATCCTTTTTTGAAAGATCCTGTATTTACAGGAAAGGTTTCCTGCCTAGACTGCCGGGGTTTTTTTCAAAAAAGCCCCGTTTCGAAAAAAAGCGGCAGCCATCTTTATGCAAATGAAGTGTGGGATATTTAAATCCTGGCTTCATTTGCACTTTCAAAGTGCTTGATTTGCATCCGTCTGCCAATAGAGGGATGCAGTCTAGATGTAGCCTAGTTGAGGATCTGGCTTGCTCTTTCAATGTACCTTATGTGGTGGGAAGATCATTCCAAAACACTAGTTCTCCACGTGCCCAACATTATACTATAATTTGAAGAAATGTTGCTTTAATAGAACACGCATAAAGGGTATCTGAAGATGGCCAATGAGAAGCACAAAGAAAGAGAGATATACTGTAGGGACTCACCAGCTCTAGAAATCTTCCATCAGTTAATTGAGCCTCACAAACTATGCCTATCAGCCCTGCTAAAGCAAACCAGAATACAGCCGAACCCCGACTTACGAATGAGTTACGTACCAAACACTAGGTTGTAACTCAATCTGTTGGTAAGTCAGATTACATTCACTTACATGCAGCCGCTCTGTTCGTAAGTGCGGATTTCGTTCGTAACTTGGGGACCGGCTGTATATGAGATTGGTAGTAAATACGAACAGTTGTAAATCGATGTGTTCGTAACTTGGGGACCGGCTGTATATATAATAAAGAGAAATTATGGACTCCTGTTTATACCCTTCTCAATTCAAACCGTAAGGGCACAGTTTGACCTCAGTGCTGTGTTTAGACAGCGACTTAGGAACTAGTTGCTATTGTCGTGGCTGACGCTGTCCTAGAAAGCAGAGTCAACTGTTTTGCAGTGTCATCTGTATACCAGATTGGCTGCAAAAGGAAATGGAAGGCCTAATTTTTGTTCTTGTAGAAGTTCAAAGCAAGCATAACCTGGAAGAGAATCACTCCACTGTAGAGAGAAGAAACGCAGGCTCTTGCTGTTGTGATCTGCCTTGGAGAAGGGGTTCATGGGATGCAATCGTCAGCTCAAGGCAACCGGATCCCAAGTAGCTGGTAGCAAGTAGCTTTGGTGTTCGAAAGCCAGCCTTGGTTGACTGAAGGAAATTGCCTGCTGCAAAGCACAGGAGGAGAGGGGGAAAATGATACCTTGCCTCTAGCTGAAAAGTCATTGTTACATTAGGAGTTACATCCTGTAGCTTTTAAATGTAACTCGATTAGAACCTTATCTTCTGTGTAATGACTACCGTAACAGACTGCCTTGTGCCGAGATTCGATTACGTGGGTGACCTCAGCCCATTTACGAGGGATAATGTGGAGTTGGGGTGCAGACAGGAGGCTTTAGACCACCTGGGCTCTGGAGTCAGAATTAGATTTGCCACAGCGTGATTGTGTTTGTGTCTTGATCCAACTGTGCTTTCAGTAAATTGCTCTGTTCCTCCTACTGCCCCCCTCCCTGACTTGCTGCTGTTTTAAAGTTTCCTCCAGCAGCAGAGGGAAGTTCAAACCCGGGTAAAGAAGAGTTTTGAATCTGGGTTTCAATGGCAAACAACTCAGCACTGAAGCAGCCTCCCCTCCCCCCATCCCCAGCAGGGAACCAGCCAGGAAACAAACATGAAGGTGCAGCCCTCTCCGGAACTAAAAAGCCACTTGGCATTTCTGTCGCAAGGGTAGGGGTGGTAGCCATATTGACTCTGAGTACTAAACATAAGCATTTTCAGTTGAAAACTCCAAAAATCTCAGGTTTTAGATTTTTTTTAGGAAACCCCATTTTTTTAGAACATTTTCACAGCAATCTCTGCTTTTATTGAGAACCCACTTTCATCTGAGGAAAAATATTTCAACGGCACGTTTTGAACTGGCTCTACAAATCCGAATTCCAAGCAGCCTCAATGTGGGATCAGGACATCTAGTGGGGGCCCTCACCCGGAGTGTTATTGTGATGCTTTTAACTCTGTTCAGCACAAAAACAGACTCTGTAGTGGTTGTCCTGAGGCAGGTCTCCGGCTTTGATAACTGGAAGGACTCTGACATAGCCGTTCTAATGCGCACGTGTGTAATTTTTGTACAGGAGATAGTGTGACGGCAGAGGGACAAGGGAGTCTGGGAAGCGACTGAATCTTCACTCGCCTGCTAATTGCAAAAATAAATTGCAATAAGCGGGGATGCTTCCCGCACCACAGGAGACTGGGGGAGCCCTGATGTGAAATGTTCTGTCCCTTTCAGAGCTTAATTTATCAGCTATCAGAGGTCAGGGATCCTGCTTGAGCAAATCGTGCTTTCTTCAAGGAAACGCTCCCCGTGACAGTGGGGTAGTGCAGCAATATCATACCTCATGCAGCACCAGAGACAACTTTTCTCTAAGCTGTTGGGAAGAGGGGGAGCGAAGCACAGGATTTCAGCATGAGAAAGTAGCGGCTGTGTTTCCCAGGGCAAAGCTACGAGTTACAAACCATGGCAACATCCAAGCCGCGGGGCTCCAGGGGCGTTGATTGAAGGGGCAGCAGGGGTGGCCCGTCCAAATAGGTGAACGAGGTGGTCACTTTGGGCGCCAAGTTAAAGGGCCCCAAGTTATCAATATCGTTGAGGGGTTTGGAGGTGGGGGCGCCGATTGCATGGTTCGCCTAGGGTGCCAGTTGCTGGCAACTAGTCTATGGCCGCCCCTGAGGAGCAGTCAGCCCTTACTCGGTCAACGTTCCCGTTTATTTCAAGGGGGTTGCCTGACTGGATATGGGGGACTGTATTCTGCCATTAAAGCCTCTCACACCAAATCCCCGTTGCTTCGAATGCAGGTTGCCATCCCAAACGTGAGGCTCACACTTTCTCTCCAGGAAGTGATGGCTAATCCAGCGAGGGGAGCCTTCACCTCAACTTAAGTGTCCTGCAAAACATTTTCTATTCAGACAAACAGTGCTTGAAGGCTGCATCACTGCATGCAAGCCTGAAATGGATGTCATTTCCCTGTAAACAAAGACATCCAATAACATGGGAAGCCCATCTATCTTCGAATACAATATTCTTGAGCAGACTTGCAACATTTGTAGTTTTGTACGTATTTTGGGATTTTTTTTTTAAATCTATTTTAAGATACTCTTTCCATTAGCATAACAATCAGAGCCAATGGCTCTGCCTCTACTGGAATCAAGCGAGCAGATTCACCCCAGCTGAAAATCTGGCCCTGTATCTTTTAAAGAAGAATTTCTGGGCATAAATATCCCTGACAGGCTACGACAGGGAATGTGAGTTAGCACTAGCCACACAATGTTCCATACCCTGTGCCGGACTGGAAACATGAGTTCCAGCTAGACCTTGTGCGAGGTAACTAGCTTATTCCCAGTGCCATATGATCTATCACCAATGCAGTAGTTCCAATTCAGCATTCCCCCTCCCTCCCCCGGCCACACACACACACACACACACACACACACACACACACACACACACACACACACTCATCAAGTCACTATTCCATTGACTGTGATATACCGGGGCCATTAGAACCGACACAGCAAAATTGCAATGGGGCGCTGCCATGGTGCCTGGACCTGCTGTGAAAGACGGTTATAGCCAAATTCAAATGTCAAGCCAAATGTTAGCTTCAGAAAAAGCCCTAAGAGGAGCATTAGGTATAATGTGTGATTTAAAACAGAGGTCAGAATTAAATGACTAACCTAGCAGTTGGAGCTTAGGGGAGCTAAGAGGGGACTTTTCTCCATTGCTAAGCGTGAGGTCGTGCAGTTAGGACTAAGGGAGGGAAAGGGTTTCCATTTAAAGGAACTCACCAATAAATCTGATACACACTATTTTAGCAGGCCAGGATGGACTCAGCGTCACCCCAACAAATGAAGTTGCTTCCCTTTCTCTGCCACAACGTAGAAGGCTGGGGCTTTTAATAGCCCTTTCGGAATGTGCTTTATTAGGGTTGTCAGTTGTTCATGGAAAGTCTTTGGCGTTAATAACTTCCTTGCTCGCCGCAGACGTGCAGCACTGGAAACTTCACCTCGCACAGGGATTTCCTGAGTTTAAATAAACAAACAATCCTTGGATAGCACACGCAGAACTCCTTGACACACCATTAATGTTCTCCGAGCGACTGCTTTCTGTTGACAACCCGCCTTCCAAGCTAAATCAAACAGCAGAGCGCCACGAAATTGGAGACTAACAAAGTTAATTTCCCCCTTTTTTCATCTCATGTGGGCTCTGGGGTTCTTCAGGCTTTCACATTTCTGTGTCAGGGTTTCCTGTGATGTAGGCCAGAAGAACAATTAGATTTATGGCCAGCCACCAGAGCTTAGAAACAAAGCCAATTGGAGGTATTGTTTTCAGAATGTGTGTGGGGAGAGGGGTCGGGCAGGGTTAGGTTGAGGTCTGCAGAAAGAAACCCAACTGTTGTCCAATCCTGGTTGCTTTTTGGCTGCATATCAACTACAGTGAGGCCAAAGAAAAAGGGTGTAAAAGTGTGTCTGTGACATATCTTGTCTGTTAGCGAAATAATCACAAGATAAATGGGTCCCTCGCAAGTGTTTGCATTTTGTATCATTTCGACCAATGGCAGGTCTTATAATACAGCACCAGAGCATGGATTCCAATCCCCACTCCGCCACCGATTCCCTTTGCGACCGTGGTCCAGTCACGTGCCATGCCTCAGTTTCCCAGCTGTAAAATGAGTTGAACACGTGTTTCTGTCATTTCTTTGGCTTTTCTCTGTGGGTTGCAATCTCAGTGGGCCTAGGGTCATTTTTGCAGTGGGTTTAGAAAGCTACGGTGGCACAAGAAACAATGACCTTTGCAAGCAGGTAGAACCCTAGAATTAAATGATAGGGCTAAGCTCATGCAGGTCCTGGGCTCCTCACATTTACTCCTACAGGAAGGAATCAAAACTTATGACACCCTCTGAGAGAGGCGTAAACTCAAGTCACCTCTCCACGGCCTCTGCTGCAGGTGGAAATTGCTCCTGCCAAGGCACTTTTGGGAGAGGCGGGAGGACATTCCTCCAGGAATGAAGCACTGTGGAAGGTCCCCAGTGTGGTGGGCCGTATTGTGGCACATGGACTCGCTATTAATGGCCCCTCGTGCTAGCCCTGCTGTGTGTGATTCCACCCTGTGACTACATCACTCAGCATTTCCCCCCCTTCCAAGGTATATCCAAGTCTTTCATTCAGCAGTAGGCAGTGCTCCTATTCATCCCTTCAGTGGCCAGGAGGGGAACCCAAGCCTGCCCTCTACTCCTAGTTCCATTACAGGCATCCTTAGCCTGGCAGTTCTAGGATTTCCTCTCCCAGCTCTCACTGCTTTGTCCCTAGACTGCTTCCTACAACCGTTCCCCTCTTTACTTTGGGGGTCCCAGCTGCAAAGCCACCCACCTGCATCCCAGCAAACAGCTGCCTTGTCCCAGCAGCAGCCCCTGCCTTTGTGATTTGATTCCAGCCCAGCTGAGCCTGCTTGCAGTCAATTCCCTGCTCCCCAGCCCTTCCTCCAGGTGCAGCCTTTGGAGTGAACAGGCCCCTCAGCCCCTTCCAGTCCTGAGCAGCTACTGCATGCCTGGCATCTGACCCATTGCTTTGTGACGTGCTTTGCGCGCAGAGGCCCACAGACTGAGAGTCGGACGCTGCAGTTATATGCAGCGGTTTTGTTTGCAACTGCGCCTTGAACATCTCAGTTCATTCCTTGTTTTCACTCTTCCATAATCGCCAGCAGCTCCCCATAGGTGCAGGGAGAATGGGGGCAGGGATGCTTTTGCACCCAGCATGGGCTCTCCGCAAGCATCTCAGCCAACAGCCCATGTCCCCACCCCCACCCAGGGTCCCATCTGCCGGCCTTAGAGCTCCACCACCGGCCCCAGCCTGGGACTCTGCTGTTGCCCCCAGCTGTGGTCCTAGCCGGGGGCAGTGAGGGGGGACAGCACAGCACAGCACAGCACAGGATTTGTTCTAGTGCCACTGCAGTTCTCTCCCTCCCTACCTCTTGCAGCTTCTGTAGTGAAGCCTCCGACCTGGCCCACTTTCCATAAGTTATTAACAAGGAAGGGATAAATTTTGCCACTATATGTCTATGGCTGCCCATCTAATACTACTGGAGGCATCAGAAGGCTTGTGTTTAAAATCTGATGGGGCTGCTGCCCGGCCAAGTGAGAGGCAACTTTCTACAGCACCTCTCCACCACCGCTTCTGGCTGCGGAGCTCAGCATTTGAAAGCGTGCGCAGAGCCAGGCTGAGCAAAACGCAATCGCTGACATGCGCTGAGAATCCCGATGGTCCCTCCTAGTCTGCCATGCAGCGCTGTTTGGCTTTGCGACAAAAGCCGAGAGAGAAACCGGAGCAGAATATATTGGCGTTGTTTATTTAGAAGTAGAAGTTTAAAGGCGAACAGGGCTCAGTAAATACTGGAGGATTTTTATTCCTTTTTGTTACATCTTCACCACAGGCCACTTTCAAACCCCAGTGTTGCAATAACTCTCTTCTCAAGAAGAGTGCAGATAGTAGAGCGCTGCCATTAACCAACAAGCAAGTGTTTTGGGTGCTGGCTACGTTGGTCTTTGAGATCTCTTCTCTGGCCACAACGATCTCTTCTCTGCAACTGACAGGCCAGGGGGTTAGCTAGAGTTGTTGACTCGAGTTCCACGACTTGAACTCGAGTCCGACTTAAGTCGGCTAAATGTCTCGACTTGAGACTCGACTTGGGCTCATTGTTTGTGACTTGAGACTCGACTTGAGACTTGCTAATTTTGTTAAATCAACGTGGTGAAAAAATTGTCCGAAAATGCCGAGATTGATGGCTTGTACAAAAGTGACTTGGACATTTTTTTAAATTAAGACTTGAGACTCGACGTGGGACTTGACTCGAAAGTGACTTTAGGGACTCGAGACTCGACTTCAGACTTGAACTGTAGGGACTTGAGACTCGACTTGGACTTGCCAATGATGTCTTGAAGACCACACTGGGGTTAGCACTGAGGGCCGAAGGCTGCTAATCAGAAACAGAGTGGGACAAACCCTTGATTTTGATGTGCAAGAACTTGTTAACCTAGGCAGGGCTGCTCTTAGGATTTATGGGGCCCTAATGCAGGGCTGTTAAACTGGGGCTTCTATGCCCAGTGACAGCCGGACTGGGAAGGGCGATGATTTTTGAGAGAGGGGATTTTATCATCTTCAGCCACACCCTCCTGAAATAGTTTTTAAAACTAAGGTCCTGCAGACAAACACAGTGAATTTAGAAAGGGCCAGGATGTGCAAATTGCCTGTTAAATGGCTTCCTTGCCACGCGAATGGCTCTTTCACAGGTTTTGCTAATAGCGCTTGCAGGCTTTCACTTGAAACTAGATCCTCTTGGGAGGAAGCAGAGCCACAGACCAGGGAGAGGAAGAGGCAGGTGGGCAGGTCTGGCCTTACTATGAGGTGAACTGAGGTGGCCGCCTCAGGTGTCAGACTGTGGGGGGGCGCCACTAGGACCCAGAGTGTAGAAAATTGTGTCTGCTGCTGGTGCATATGTAGGTAGCAGAGCAGTCCCATGAGAGGAGTAGAACAGGAAGAAGGCAGAACTGAGACCTTTCAAAGTTTTGGCCCAAATGAGGGAGCATGAGCTTCCCACCTCAGGTGCCAAAATGTTGTGGGCCAGCCCTGAAGAAGGGTGGACATTAAGACCCAGCGGTGCCCCAATTTTTGGTGCCCTGCACAGCTGTGTATTCTGCATATGGGTAAGGATGGCTCTGAACACAGGTCTACGCAGGCCCTGTGTTCAAATGAACCCAGTTTTCCCAAGGCTGAAACCTTGCTACAAAGCCAGAGGAAAGGACCAGGCACAACATCTTGACTGGGACAGTGTGTGAGGCCTCAACTCTTATCCCAAGGCCATATACCCCTCCCCCATCAAATCAGTTTAGAATTACGGGCGTCAAACTCTCAAATCACCATAAAACTATCGCCAGGATGTGCAGAGAATACAGGTGAGACAATCCAAGGCTTGCTGAAGTCAGGCACACATAGAGGTCAGCAGAGAGTGGTTTCTCAGAGAGCGAGGATGCTCTCAGGTCTAGGTGGAAAAAGAAACCAAGTGACAGTCACCTCCTTGCAGCTGAGCTGACTTGCCTCACAGATTGGAAATTTGCCTAAGGCTAAGATCAATGCTATGATATGAGCCCCACTGTGCTGAAGGAGGCTGTAACTTGAACAGCAGCCTGGTAATATTTGCAGCTATCCCAGCCGAGCAGAAAGGGCTCATATGTATGTTCTGTGGGCAGTTCATGAACACACACAAATACAAGCATATAAATCGTCCTGCCGGAATTGAACACATGCTTAACTGCTTTTCAGCACTGGGGCCTTGTCGGACTCACTCCTACTGTGGCCACACACAGAGAGTTAATGATCTGCAGCCTTCTGAATCATCACGATCCAGATCAGGGATGTCTGCACCTAGCAGTTCATAGATTTCTGACTGTTCTTAACAGCAGTCCCAGGCGGCTCTTCAGTTCTGCAATCTGGCTGAGTACGGTCACTACGAATTCCAACAGGCGGGGTTGCGGAGATATACCAGAGCTCCCACTACATGCAGCGAAATTCCGTTTTCTCTTTCATGCACATGAGACTGGGGGTGGTAGAGAAAATTATTCCAGCAGTTTGTACGGTTTGAACTCCGGCTCAGAAATCAGTGAGCACCAGTGTTAAAGCAGAGGAGCCTTTTCATGGTTCTGATGAGTGAGCCAGGCCTGTTGCATTAAAGGGGAGTGTATGTTTGAACTATGCCGTAAGCAACCGGACAATGCACTTTTCGTTGTGACTGTGTCAGAGCAACAAGGCCAGATCTCAGCCACCAACTCTACCTGCTTTGCCTTTATTTCCTCCCATCTGGGGGAGCTAACAACTTGTCCTTCTCAACATGAAAGTTTATTAGATGTAGTTAAGTGTCTTTTGAGGACTAACCTGCTGTGATCACCAAAGGCACTGTCCTGCTTTATGACATGAACCTAGGACCTTCTGAACTGACAGCTCAATTCCTGCTGTGGTTGTGTGTGGGATGGCTTGTAAGAGTCCACAGGTTCAGGGAGGATGTTCAGAGACACTCTCTCCTTCAGTGCTATTCACTGAATGAAGCAATAAGTGCTTTTGAAAGCTCC
Source organism: Pelodiscus sinensis (assembly GCF_049634645.1). Lineage (NCBI taxonomy): Eukaryota > Metazoa > Chordata > Testudines > Trionychidae > Pelodiscus > Pelodiscus sinensis. Next base: position 7,595,063 of record NC_134736.1, read on the forward strand.
AAACACACAAGCCACTGAAAGGATGTTATGTACCATCCAAAAAAACAAATAAACCCAATGATATTCACAAAGCTTGCCTTCAGGAAGCTAATGTCCAACTACATTATTAGCGCTATGAATATATTACTGACGCATTCAGTTTTTCATCTGCAATTACAGGAAGACAGATTTAGGAACAGTTTGTGTGTTCTCCTGCAGTAATGTTTTCCATTGTTACACTGGCAAACCCCAGGCGGAAAACACAGACACTAAAGGGAGGATCTTGCATAGATTTGGAGTTTCATTACTTTTAAAGGCCAGAAGGGACTTTTATGATGATCTAGTCCAACCCTTGCATAACGTCAGGCCCACCAGCAGGGGTTGGGGGGAGCAAAGAGCCAGAGCCCTGGGTCTTTTAAATTGCCACCAGAACATCATGCAGTGCACTGCGGCCTGGCTGCCTCAGCCCCACCCCTTCCATCTGAGGCCACGCCCCTTCCCAAAGCACAGAGCCAAGCCCCACCCCCACATTGCCAAGGGGCTCGGCAAGTCTGTCAGCCCCCCAGCACAACATAGACCATTGGATTGCACCCCCTGATTCCTGAATGTAGCTCAGCAACTTTTGATTGAACTAGAATATATCTTTTAGGAAGACATCCAGTCTCGATTTAAAAGCACCTAGAGATGAACAATGTCGCACATCCCTTGGTGATCTGTTCCAGCTTGTAATCATGCTCACAGTTAAAAATGGTTGCACCTTTGTTTGGTAGAGTCAAGAATTCTTTAGTATCAAATCTTTTCCCTGCATTGGTAATTCTGGATTATGATTAAACCACCTCTTAACCTTTTCTCTGAAAAGTTTGAGTGCCTTTAACTTCTTGTTATAGAGGGTATTTTACAGAACATATGCCATTCTTAGTGGATGTCTCTGAACCCTCTTCAATTTTTCAACATCCTCTTAAAAAGTGTGGATGCCAGAGGAAGATGTAATATCCCAATAGCAGTCTCCCTAATCTTGGATCCCAATGTAACGTGACCTTTCTACTTCTTGAGGATATGGCGTGGGGGTGTTGTAATTGTAGGAGTTCTTCTCAAGCTTTCTCTTGACCCTCACAGCCTCTTAGATTTCTTTGTAAAAGCCCCTTTAAATTGGTTTTCTTTTGTGGGGGGTTTCTCCTCAAATGAAAATTCCCTGGCCTGATGCCCAGGTGTCTGGAGTCCTATTCGTTTCATTTGGGTCACTGGAATGTGAGAGGTTTACTTTTGCTGTTGCTGGTGGTGTATGGAGAGGGCAGATGGTGAGTTTGGATACGTCTACACTGTGATTAAAACACCAACAGCATCATGTCTTGGATCTCAGGTGAGCTAAGTTGGGCTTGGACTGAGCAGGGCTAAAATTAGCCGTGTAGCTGTTTGAGCTTTGGCTGTAGTCTGGGCTCTGAGGCCCTCCACCCTTGCAGATGCCAAGCCTCATCCTAAGTCCAAAATGTCTATACGACAATTGTATAGCCCTGCAGCCTGATCCCCACAAGTTTGAGTCAGTGGATCCAGGCCAGCCACCAAGGTGCCATGGGTCTTTTATGGAAGTGACATACCCAGAGATGGCCACGATTTTCCACAGCAATGAGTGATTTTGGGTGCTCAGTATGAGACCTCATAGAGGGACCCGATTTGCAGAGGGCAAACACTCTCTACTTGCCGAAAATCAAGCCCTTTGCATTAAACTCAATCACGAGTCACTTCTGAGAATCTGTCCATACATATACATTGGAGCCACCTTTTCAAAATCAGAAACACGCACACATGAGCTTTTGATTAAAAGCCAGTGGAAATCAATAGAGACACCCCTGTTGGTTTCAGTGTGCGCTGAATTCTCACATCCCCCTCTTATGCACACAAATGCTTAATGCACGTACGGAAGTCAGGACCCTAGTTGGTCCTGCACTCATGTAACTTACTGATGTGACTATGTATTTTGAGCTCCTAAGAGAGGGGCATGAACATGCAGCCAGGTTTTCAGCTTTGAAAATCTGGCTTTGTGTCATTTTGATGGTGTCTACACCTTATCCTGCCCCAGTCCATTTTGTAAACTACTTTGGGTCAATGTGAACTGCATTTCTCCAAGCCTTATACAGGAGCAGTGCTGCTATGCCATTTTCCAGTCCTCCACGCAGCCCACAAGGAAGTACAAACGCCATGGCTGAGCAGGGTGACACTCATGGAGCTGCCTGGTGGCTTAAGCTCTTAAACAGCTTGTCATGCTCACTATGGGTATGTCTACACTACCCTGCTAGTTCGAACTAGGGTGGTTAATGTAGGCATACCGCACTTGCAAATGAAGCCCAGGATTTGAATTTCCCGGGCTTCATTTGCATACGCAGGGAGCCACCATTTTTAAAACCCCGCTGGTTCGAACCCCGTGCAGCGCGGCTACATGGGGCACGAACTAGGTAGTTCGAACTAGGCTTCCTAGTTCGAACTACCGTTACTCTTCGTGAAATGAGGAGTAGACATACCCTATGAAAGGAAACTGTGGATTGATCCCTGGTGGTTAACAAGATTTCTATGGTCAGGTGGAAACAGCATGAGATTAGGCCCCATGCAGAGGCGTAATGAGGGTGTTATGCGCCCTGGGGCAAAGGCAAAATTTGCGCCCTGCCATGGCCAAACGGTGGGGCCCCGAACCTGGCGCACGGCTAAGACCGACCCTGCGAGGAGGGGAGGAGCTTGCACCATGTCTTCCCTCGACCCCTCCAGTTTGGGGCCGGGTCCCCGCATGCACTAACCCGCGGGCAGATATGGAGGAGAATCGGGCTGGGGGCTGAGAGGCGGGGAGGAGGTTCCAGCCACCGCCGGCAGGCGAAGGAGGAGCAGGCGAGCCAAGGGATGACAGGGGGAGAAGAGGGGAACTAAATTGGCGCTCCCACAATGTGGCAACTGCCCCTCCCCCCACCCCGCCTTTGCCCTCGCTACGCCACTGGCCCCATGAAAGGATGGCAAGATTCCCTCTTTATAATCTGTTGTTTGAGAAACATTTGCTGCTGATTCAGAGCAGCTGCCCCTTCTGAGAACAATGCCGAAGGTGACAGAGTGAAGGGAAGATGCATTTCTTCGGGGGCTCAGGCCCTATTTGTTGGCTGACATCCTATTTCCATGTGCCATTTATCTCCTCACCCAACAAACTTGCCATAAAAATTCTAGGGCCTCCTTTCTCATCCGTCAGACCACAGTTTGCCAAAAGAGGCTGGGGACTCACCATCTCCCAGCTGTCCAAGAAAGTCTGTCGGTGGAATTCAAGGAACAGCAGCAAGTGGGTTGCAAAGCCTACCCTGTGCATTTTGGAGTCGACCCAAAAGCCCACTCAAGTCAACGCAAAGACTCCCCTTCACCTCAATGGGGTTTTGAATCACATTCTTTGACTTTCCCTTTCAGGCAGCTGAGGAAAAAAAAAAATCTTTTTCTCCTTTCCTTGCAGCATTTCTGTTGGCCACTCATATCTGGAGCATTTGTGCACCTGCTTTGTTGGACCTATGGTTCATGGTAGCACACAGGTGAATAGCTGCAACATAAACTAATGCAAACAAAAGGACATTTTTCTTCACACAGCTCATAGTCAACCTGTGGAACTCCTTGCCAGAGGATGTTGTGAATGAAGATCAGGACTTTCACAGGGTTCAAAAAAAATGAATGTATTCATGGAGGTAAGTTCCAGCAATACTTATCCTACCAGGATGGGTAGGAAAAGTGTCCCTAGCCATTGTTTGTCAGAGACTGGAAATGGATGACAGGAGAAGGATCATTTGATGATTATCTGTTCTCTTTACTCCCTTTGGAGAATCTGGCATTGGCCACTATTGGAAGACAGGATACTGAGCTAAATGGACCTTTGGTCTGATCCAGTATGGCTGTTCTTCTGTTCTTATGCTTCCTTCCCTTATTGCAGAGAACGCTTGCTGCACAATTCTTTCATAGATAATTAATTTTCAGCAGTAAAGGGCAGGGTGAAACACCAAATTGGGGCAGAACGTAGGTAGCTTTAGACCCATGTCCTGCACTGGATGGACTTTTGATCTGACCCTGTATGGTTGTTCCTCTGTTCTTATGTAGGAAACACCCTCTGTACATTAGAGTCCTTTCCACTGATAGAAGTGACACACTAGATACCATTGTTCAGCAGACCTGATTTTCTTCCATTTAGTATTGGTGGTTGTGTCCTTACTTTAGGGAACCTCCCAATGAAGAATGAGATTTGTGGAGGAAGGAAGGTCTACTGGGACTCTGTATGAGATTCTCACCCCCATGGGCTCTGGGACATTAGGATCCTAGACATTAGAATCCAGGGTCTGCATAGAATGATGCATGTGGTGTGTGAAATTCTTGACAGAGCATAATATTCCATACAGGATCCAGAGAACATACTCGCAGAAATAATGAGTGTCTTATTATGTATTCCCCTATGTGGTAGCAAGTCAGTGGTTCCTGGGGAGGTGATGATTGTTAATCTACACAGTTCCTCCCACATTACAGGGGCTATCAGTCTAACGTATTTTTTCTGTAAAGACCTGTCTGGTCCTTGTCTATGGCATCATGATAAGGAGGTGACATGGTCCCTCAGCCTCCACAGATCTGGTATGGGTTGAAGCTTTGATCTTGTTATCTGTTCCATTTCCCAAACTATCTTTTACTCAAACGTGCTGTAAATCAGGGAACTACCCCGCTTCCCCCCCTCCCCGCCCATTTTGGAATGGTCACTGGGCATTTTATAAAGGAAAACGTCTCTCTGGACAACTTCACAAAAGTTCTGCCACGTTTCATGGCAAGAACAAAAAGGCAAACAAAAACTAGAGATTTATAGCTCATTTGATATGTATCAACAGGGGGATTAAAGGTTACCTGGACGTAGATGTAATTGCAGTTTTCAAAGGGTATGATTACAATTTGTCTCTATTGTGAAAGCTCAAATTTGGAAATAATTGCTATGTTCTGCTCAATTCTCTGCATTTACTGCGGGGTTTTTTTCTTTCTTTCTTTCTTTTTTAAACAATGTGTTTGAGAAGCAAGTTGCATTTTCATTTAGCAGTTGGCAAAATGATTCGGGTAACTTAAAGATGCCTAGTCGTCTGAACCCAGAAGTTCCCCCTGAACCAAAAACTACCCAACCCTTTATTATCATTAATTATTTTTATTACAGTAGCACTCAGAGTTCCCAAAATACACCTTGTGCTAGGTGCTGTACAGCCTTCCCCAAAGAAATTATAATCTAAACAGACAAGACAAAGGATGGGAGAAAAAAAAAGTAATTGAAGGTGTCTTTATTACCCCAAATTTTGCATTAGGAAACCAATAAAAAAATAATTAATTAGACTATTTATTTTAGTCACACACAGGCTTGGGCATCATGAGAGCAGGAGCCCACCCTACCTTTTGCTAAGAAATGTCATTAACAAGAGGCCAGAGACAGTCGCTTTGTTACTCCCTGGCAAAAAAACGGTGTGCATAAATTATGCAAATGAGGCATGGTGATATCCTAAACTGTGCCTCATTTGCATACCCACTGCTAACAAAACCAGCAGTGTAGACGTAGCCCCTGAGAGTGAGTACAGGGTAGTATATAACAACCAATCGCACCACTAATTGTACGCACAAGCGCTGATTAGTAACATCATCATCTAAGTGAAGCTGGCATTACACAGGGACACTTATCGTGGCAAACACAAATGAAAATTGTTTAAAAAAATTCATAAATGCTTACATATTAATTTTTTTAAATCATAAAATGTTATTATAATAGAATTTTCTTGCGGAACCCTTATTTTCACTTTGCTGAACCCTGGAATTCCACAGAACACCATTGGGAAACACTGCTCTGTATGAATGCAACTTGGAGCCCTTCTAACAGCCCTTAATCTCCAGCCCCTCCCCAGGCTCACATCACCCTGCCAGGAGTCTAGATTTCGTTGTTCTCATTTGCAGTATGTCAGCGTCTTCCGATTCCTCAGGGCGTCAGACCCTTCCCTAGCTGGCTACCTCCAGTTCTACCCAGAGTCATTGCCTGAGGCCGCAGAACTGCAGCCTGGTGTAAATGACTGTCGTTCCAGCAGCTGGCTCTCTGGAGTTATCTGCGTTTTCTTCACTCAGGGGCTTATTCCCATCACCACTGAGTCCTCAGCACCCGAGACCACAACACTTTCTTTTTCAAATTTAAATCCTATTCTCCAGCTGAGTTTCCCAGAGCCACTGGCATCCGAAGTGCCGCAATTCCTTTTCTGCCGATCGGAGGCGAGGGATGCTGCAACAGCAGGCGACTCAAATGCCCAGTGTCAGACCTCGGCCTTCAATGGGCTTTATAGAGCTTGGCCCACCGAGTTTTTCAGAGCAGCAAACAAGCCAGTGAGTGACTGGTGATGGGGGTCTGCGCCAAATGGATGACTCCTTGAGTCCAGTGCCCCAGATGTGACTCAGCCATGAGACTACTTGCAATATGGCTCCAAGAGCGGCCTGAGGCCAGCTGCGGCAGCTGGCACCCCAGGCGGAACGTGCGATCGGCGCCCCCACCTGCAGGGACGTCAATGGACTGATGGCAGCACCCTAGGCAGTGGCCGAGTCTGCCTATAGCCACAGGCCGCCCCTGTGTGGCTCAAAGGAAGGCTCCTAACAGCCCTCATCAGTTCAGTTTCACAGATATGTATGGCAAACTGAGGCCTGGGACTGTAGGGTTGCCAGGTGTCCAGTATGAGCCTGGTATTTGCGGCATCTGTTCGGTAAAAAAAAACATGTAAAATGTCCAGTATTTTCTGTTTTTCTCGGATGGAATGCCGCTTAGGACATTTCCCCCCTGCCACGTCTGGCAGGGGCAGGGGAAACAGGGAGCATGGGGATTTAAAGGCGTAGCGACTCTTTTTTTTTTTTTTTGTTCAACAACTTCGTCTCCCCCTCTTCCCCCCCCCCCTTTTTTTTTTGCTCAACCAATTTTTTTCCTTCCATATTCAGTATTTTTTGTGAAAGTATCTGGCAACCCTACCGGGAAGTGCTGTGCTGAATCAATGACATAATTAGAAACAGCACCCAAGAAGCAGGGCCGTCAGTGGTGCATTAAAACCAATAAAGCACATTGCTCTCCCAGAGCTAAAAACAGACGCCCTCAGGCCTCACTGTTAGTGCCTGTTCTAATTGCTGAACACCAATGCTTCCCTAATACAATAGACGTTTAATGAATTAATGCTGTCGTTTACCCCCAAATGCCCATTATTTTTCTCCTGAGTATTTGCGCTCTAGGAAGGGGGTGAGTCTGCAGAGATTTGTTGCCTTCTCCACTGTGTTTGTTGGAGCCTCTGTCTCTGAAGCAGGAATTGAAAAAGGGAGTCTTGAGGTGTCTGCCATTTGCTTCTCCTCTTATCGGCCACGCCAAGGAGGCTTTTGCACTTCATTGTTCTGAAGTCAAAATTTCTCTGTGTTCAGAAAAATGTTGCTTCGGGGACTGTGAAAAGCAAATGGCTATGCCATGCCACACTTTGCAGCTGCACATGTCAGGACAGCCGGCTAATTAGGCATGAGCGCGTCCATCCGCCCCCCTACCCTGTCCAGGTTCTGTGGCTAGCACCCCCAAGCACCCTCACATCACTGCATCTACCTCATTTGAGAACAGTTCCTCAGAGACAGGGAAAAGAGACTTTGCTGCTTTTGATCCTCACACATCCCAGCTGCCTCTTTTAGGCCACTTAATAATTATTTTTCTTTTCATTAGGTTAAGGCTACCAGGGAAATACAATTTCTTTAAATCTTACCCTGTCAATGGCTTGATTGCTTGTGGGAATTTGTGTGTAGGAGGATGTATTTAAAGTGTTGTCGCTCAAGACAAACTAAATCAAATTTCCAGGGCTAGGGGGCCAGAGATTCATGTTGCAAAGTTAATGTTGTTGTGGTTGTGAGCACAAGCCACAACACATCCTGGAGCTACACTATTCCCCTCCACCTGTCCAATCCTATGACTGTGTGTTGTCACCCTTTCATGTCCATCATCCCTTACTTCCTCTCCAAAGCTCAGCCACCGTGCATGCACTGCAGTCCCCTCTTAAAAATTAAGTCTTTGATGCTACAGAACAATTTTTTAAAACCCTCCCAGTCTTTAGAATCCCATCCCGCACACTAGCTGGGCTGAGCCTGGCTGGTAAAGATTGGTTTAATTTCATTCTCTTTCACCCAAGCTCCCTTTATGTTGAGAAAGAGACATTTACCGGCTTTAAAGGTGGTACCACAATCCAAAAAGGTGTTAGCATGTGAAGATGATTTGCAAACATTCTCACTATGCAATGAGCATACACATAAACACACACATTCAGACTAAAACACTACACACATTCCCCATTGGAACACACATTTGTGATCACAAACACAGATACCCTCTATCTAGGATATATCTACACTGCACAGTTATTGCAGAATAAACTATTCTGGAATAGTTATTCCAAAATATCTTATTTCGAAATAGCATGTCTTCACTGCCGAGAAGCCTTCAAATGAGTCCGAGGCAGGCTTTCCTCATATAGACCATGCTATCTTGATTTAGAGCTCCAGAAGGAATAACTTAGAATGGCCGTGGTGAGAGGCTCTCTCGGAATAGCAGAAGTGGAGCGTCTACACACGACTTATTTCAAAATAGCTATTTCGGAACAAGCATTATTCTTCGTAGAATGAGAGTTACAGAAGTCAGAATAAGCCAGCCGTTATTTTGAAATTATTTCAAAATAATGGAATTGCTGTGCAGACGCTCGCATAGTTATTTCAGAATAACAGCCGTTATTCCGAAATAGCTTTGCCGTGTAGACACACCCTGGCTGCGTCTAGACTGGCATGATTTTCCGCAAATGCTTTTAACGGAAAAGTTTTCCGTTAAAAGTATTTGCGGAAAAGAGCGTCTAGATTGGCACGGACACTTTTCCGCAAAAGCACTTTTTGCAGAAAAGTGTCCGTGCCAATCTAGACGCGCTTTTGCACAAAAAAGCCCCAATTGCCATTTTCGCCATCGGGGCTTTTTTGCGCAAAACAAATCTGAGCTGTCTACACTGGCCCTTTTGCACAAAAGCTGAAGTTTGCAATGGAAATTGTCCATAGGAAGCATGAGCAGGAGGCTAGCTGCTCAGACAATCACACCTTGAATTAGCGATCAGGAACATGCCAGGGAGTAACAAAGCGACTGTCTCTGGCCTCTTGTTAATGACATTTCTTAACAAAAGGTAGGGTGGGTTCCTGCTCTCATGATGCCCAAGCCTGTGTGTGACTAAAATAAATAGTCTAATTAATTATTTTTTTATTGGTTTCCTAATGCAAAATTTGGGGGAATAAAGACACCTTCAATTACGCCTTAGAGGGGCTAACGTGCAGGCAAATTGGATAAGACTGAGGGCCTGACACCGTAAGCCAGTGTTCCCTGTAAGCTGTGTGCTTGTGCAGCCACTCAGGAGAGATTCAAATGCCACCCCACTGATTATCAGAGTGCCCATAGCAGGGTGTTTTGTTTCCTCTGGTGGTACCCATTCCCATATGCTTTGGTGCTCATAGAAACATTTATTCCATACTTGGATGGAAAAAATTGGAGGGAACATTGCTGTAAGTTTTTCAAGGCAGTGACTATAACTTCCATTGTGTCTGTTCAACACCTAGCACACCAGAACCCCCATCCTGCTTGAAGCTGTTAGATGCTATTGTAATGAAAATAATCGTAATATTCTTCCAATTATGGATCCTTGTTAAGCTGTTAATTATCAAATACAGGAACTCCGATCTAAGTATCACTGAGATTCCCTTTTAACATTAGAGAACTTGCCCAAGTATTGTGCCACAGTCAGGTGATTCAAATATAGTATTTCTCAATGCTGGAAAGTTCTATACAAATCATTTGCTGGCCCCTTTATTAGAGATATCCAGAACTAAATGGATTTTGGTTCGTCCTCCACTTAATCTATCCAGATGACAAGTAGTGACCCTCAAGTTCCAGCAAGAGACAAAAATGTTATCTTGTAACATCTATTCTTTAGTTTGGCTTCTTTAGTTTGGTGGTCACATTCCTTTATCTACAGCCTCTGGTCTCTATCCATATTATAGTAAACACCATAAATGATGCCTGCTGCTGCCTTTACTGCTAGTCTCAGCAGCAGAAACACAAGGGGGGAAAAAGCATGAAAATAGAAAACCTTTACCTAGAGGTAATTGCTCCATAACACGGCCAATATATGGTGGTGGGGGCGGTGGGATACGTTCCTCTGAGAAGCCTGCAGTGGCATTGTCACTGCTTTCACTCTACCAGAGACAAGCAGAGATTTTTCACTCCGCGAGGCTCATTAAGGCAGTACCTTTCACCGGCACAAAACTCACTTAAAAGAAACTAATGAGGGGCATTCTCCAAAGCAAGTAAGCAGCAGGAACGGCACCGCAGTGCAGACAAGAGCAAAACTAGTGACTACCCTTTGATACACTAATCAGATTATGAGGCAAGAGCCTGTGCGGGAGCTCAGGCAAAACACTTAGAGGGAAAAAATGCCGAGACACATAACACCCATCTCTGCAGTGTTTGCGCTGATACTTTTAACTAGCACTTTACGGTTTGGCATTTCATCCATGCTCTGAAGGCAAAAATCTATCCCTGAGTCAAAAACATTAAAGTAAAAAATGGATTTCAATAAAACATGATATAAAACAAGAAATAACTGCAAATGGCATTGAAAGTAAACGGCATAAAATTCCAGCATGAGCCTCTTATTTTTATTCCAGAAACTTTACCTCTTCCAGCTGGAATATGATCAGTATTCAGACCTACTTTCCTATTTACCACTTATGGTAAAATGCAATGGTTCTTCAGTCACAAGCATTCATCTGCTCATTTCCATACCTCCTGAAAATTAAGAGCAAGGAGGTATTAAGCCTTCATCTTCTCTCTGTCATCTCTACTGACACTAGGGCTATGTCTATACTAGGTTTTTTTTGCAGAAGAGGCAATGCAAATGAAGCGCTCATTAGCATTTTCTCACGCTTCATTTGCATAATCTCTTCCGATGCTTTTTGCACAAGAGATTTTTGCGCAAAAACTAGCAGTGTAGATGGATCCGTTTTGTGCGAAAAACCCCCTTTTGCACAAGATCCTTATGCCTCAAAAAAGGAGGTATATAGATCTTGCGCAAAAGCGTTTTTTTTGCACAAAACAGATCCATCTACACTGCTAGTTTTTGCGCAAAAACCTCTTGCGCAAAAAGCATTGGAAGAGATTATGCAAATGAAGCATGAGAAAATGCTAATGAGCACTTCATTTGCATTGCCTCTTCTGCAAAAAAGAGGCAGTGTAGACATAGCCTAGCAGAACCAGGAAGACAACCTACATGGCTGGCACAGGTAAATGAGGCTATGTATAGACTGCAGGCTTTTTTCGGAAGAACCTTTTTTTGGAAGAGATCTTCCAAAAAAACTTCTTCCAAAAGAGAGTGTCCACACACAAAAGCTCATTGAAAGATAGCATCCACACTGAATGGACCCTATCTCGCATATAAGCTGTGATTACTATGGATGGAGTGGCCACCAGGGCACCTGTGCTTTTTCCTCTTTCCTCTTCTTTTGAAAGAACTCCCTCTTCCCCATCCACACATGCCTTTTTCCAAATGAGCTCTTTCAGAAACAGGCTTCTTCCTCCTAGAAAGAGGGTTTCCAATTCCGAAAAAACGCCTATGTTCTTTCGATTTACTTTTGGAAGAACACAATTGCAGTGTGGACGTAACTCAGATTTTGTTGGAAAAAACTCGGTAGTGTAGACATCCCCTGAGTCATGGGAAAGTGGTGCTGGGGAAGTGAGCCGTGGGTGTGGGAAGGGGGAATTCATACCAAAGTTTTTAAAAAAATAAAATAGTTTTCATTTGGACCCTGAGCATTTCTACGGACACAAGAGTTGGGGTTTGCCCTGGTGACATTCTGATACTGCTGTGGAAAGCTGGCTTTGCTGTACACCATGGCAACTGTCCATCCAAGGCAAATTCACCATAGGCCCCAGCCGCAAAATGTCACTAGTTTGGCTGCACGGAGCAGAGAAACAAATCAAGCACATTTCAGCTTGTATCAATTGAGTGGAAATGTCAGGGTTTTTCCATATGTTATTTTTCACCAGGCTACCTAACACTGGTGGCAGTTTCACACACTAACAGGAACATATAAGGTGCATGCTACAGCGATATCACCCTCCCAGGTTACGTCTGCATGGCAAGCTAGGGACAGAATTACAGAACTACACGGACAGAGGGGATGGCCAGGGTCATGTAGTCTAACCCCTTGCCAAGACATACGACTGGGATTCTCTGGCTTTCATAGACATGCCCTGCTAGCTTGATGAGAGCTGCCATGAGTATAAGCAATGTCGCTGAGGCAGCTAATTACAAACCAGTGAGTACATACTCTGCACGGCGAAGCAATGCTGCCACTGCCAGTGAACCATGCCTCCACGGCTATTTAGGGGGAAGTATGTCTATAGGCAGGTCGATATTGCAAATGAAGCAGGGATTTAAATATCCCGCGCTTAATTTGCATTAAAATGGCCGCCATTTTTGCCGACTCAGCACTTCATCCACAAAAAGAGGTAGTCTAGAGGGAGATCTGTCGAGAAAGAAAGCCTTTTTCGACACATCCTGTAAAACTCCTTGCAGGAGGTTTAAATAGCTCTTTAAATAGCTCCCTGCAGCTTTTGCCGCAGCTCAGCCCCCCAGGTGTGCACCCGTTCCCTTTCATCTCTGTTCCCGAGGGACAGTGTCAGCCCAAAGGTCCATCACACCCAGCATCCTAAGTCCTACTGTGGTGAGGACCAATGACTTTAGAAGCAGGTGCAAAGCGCTATACAATAGACAGGGATGAGATTACCTACCCTCAGGGAACATGTCCTTTCCCAAGCCCCAACAGTTGGAGTTTGGTGGTTCAGAGAGGCCCCAGGGACTTTGTTTGAGTCTTCTAAGAGTATTTTATGTGTCTGAGTTTCTCCAGATGCTGCTACTTCAGGAAAACCACACATCCGTGTCTCTTCAGTAGCAGCGGGCTGGAAACCTGTTCATTCCGCCTTCTTCCCTCCCTCTTCATTTGGTCCAGGTTCAGCCTGGTCTCGGTAGTGCTGTTCCGCTTTCTGAAGACAATTCACTTTAGCAGAGAAATGTTTTCTTCAGGGCCCCCTGGACTCTGCAGCGCACAGAGCCAAAGCCCACACACGGTCCGTCCGGGCGTCAGTCTTGGGCCAGTACAGAATTCCAGTGCACATTGCGTAATCTGTAGAGTGTCACATATAGCGCAGAACTTCTGTCATTGAAATGTATTTGGAGGGGTGCAGCTATCAAAGCAAGGCCGTCCAAAATGCAATGTAGCTTTCCTCTCCCTCGCTCGGCTGGTCTGCGCAGGCCTTTCTCCGTGTACTTCCCAGAGTACGTTGCATTCCCCATTCCTCAAGCTTCATTTTAGGTACTGGGACAGGCTGAGGGGGCTTCTTCTAGGGCAGTGGCCTCCAACCTTTTAAAGCATGAGATCACTTTTTGAATTTAAGGGTCATCCAAGATCTACCTCAAGTATAAATACATTTGCCCCGCCTCCCTCTCACCCTTTCTCCGAGGCCCTGCCCCTGCTCACTCCATCCTCCCTCTGTTGCCCATCCTCACTGATTTTCATCAGGCTGGGGCAGAGAGTTGGGGTCTTGGATTAAGGGATTTGGAGTGTGTGAGGGGCTGTGAGCTGCTCAGGGAGCAGACAGCTGGGATGTAGGAGGGGTTTTAGGTGCAGGCTCTGGAACAGTGTTTGGATGCAGGGGTGCTTGGGGCTAGGGCAGGGGTTTGAGATGCAGGAGGGGGTTCATGACTGAGGTAGGAGTTTGGGATGTGGGCTCCAGCCGGGCACCGCTTACCTCAGGTGGCTCCTGGGTGGTGGTGAAGTGGGGATAAGGCAGACTCACTGCTGCCCTGGCCCTGCACCACTCCCAAAAAGCAGCCAACAAACTCCCTCCCAAGCCCTGTTGTACCCCCCTTCTGCTCTGTGGAGATAGGATACAGGGTGGGAGAAAGGGCACCTTGACATCAGCACCCGCCTCTCCCTCCAGTGCTCTGCCCAGCCAGCAGGAGGTTCCCCAGGAGGAGGGACAGCCCCAAGGCAAAGGGCAGGAGATGCGCAGCAGTGGGAGAAGGGGCAGCCAAAGTGCTGCACTTGATAGCCACTTGGCCAAACCAGTTAGGATCCCCTCTCAGTGGCTCCAAGATCTACCAGCAGATCCCAATCTACTGGCTGGTGACCACTGTTCCAGGCACCTCCTGGGTGATCAGAGAGAAAGATTTCAGTGTCATGATTCCTGGATGTTTATAACGGTTGCAAGTCACAGTAAAAGGGGAGGAAGAAGATTTGACGTTTCAAGTAAAATAACTGTACTGGGTCCTTTTAATAATTCCCTGTATTTAACACCAAGACCAACACAGCGGTGAGCTCACAGAACTTTTAGCCCTTTTGTGATTCCCTGCCTTCTTCTGGCCTCTTGGAGCTGCATGGTCCGTGACAGGAGTTGAATCTGGCCATTCATAGCCAAGTGGAAATCCGCTCAGCATGGGCTTGTTCTCAGTTGGTATAAAACAAGAGAAGCTGGCTGCTTTGTCAGCCGTCCCACATCAGGAGGGCTATGTCTAGACTGCAGGCTTCTTTCGAAAGAGGCTCTTTCGAAAGATCGCGTCTAGACTGCAGGCAGATCTTTCGAAAGAGAAATCCGCTTTTTCGAAAGAGAGCACCCAGCGAGTCTGGATGCTCTCTTTCGAAGACGGCCTCTTTACATTGAAGAACGCCTTCTTTCGAAAGAAGAACTTTCGAAAGAAGGCATTCTTCCTCGTAAATTGAGGTTTACCGCCATCGAAAGAAAAGCCGCGTTCTTTCGAAATAATTTCGAAAGAACGTGGCTTGAGTCTGGATGCAGGGGAAGTTCTTTCAAAAAAAGGCTACTTTTTTCGAAAGAACCCCTGAGTCTGGACACGGCCGAGGGGTCACAGCTGAATTTCTGCTGCACTTTGGTTACTCTCAGCTGCTAGCTGGGATCTCTGCCAGCTGACGTAGGTGTCTCTAGGCTTAGCTGGGGCTGCACGGGGCCGAGGATAGGCAAATTGTAACCAGCTCAAATTCTATGCTGCAGAGAGTGTATCTCAACTGCAGCAGAGAGTCTGTCACACTCTGAATACACCTGTAGTGCACCCGTCACCATAATACCAAGGTGCTAGCACCGTATCAATCACAGGGAAACTAACACATGGAGAGGCGATGAATGTAGATTCTCACAGGCTCAGAAACCCAGCTGCTTCCATTTCCATTGTTTTTCCCACTGTACAATTTCATCTTCACCCTTTAGAGAACCTTCCGTGGCCTGTTACCACATCCGTGGCTGACTGGTTCCTTGAATATAACTCCATTTCCAGGTGAAGCTAGTGTATAATGATCCTTAATGCAAGTGAGGGGAGCAAGTGCCGTGCAAGGCAGAGAGACAGCAATAAATGGAACCAGACACATGGGGAGACACAGGCTCCAATTTCTATTATTCTAGTAATGAATGGCTGCTTGACATTCCTCAGTTTTTCTATATGCAGCTTGATATTACACTGCTCACCGTACAACTTAGTTACACAAAGCAGCAGGCTATGGCCTGCTTCCAAAGTGTAATATATGTGGCAGGCTAATTTCCGCAAAAAGCTGATCTCTGTCACTGTCAGTGGTTTGCTGGAGACATTGATTGACAAGTGGTAATCATGGAAAAAATGAGTATACATTAATATATATCATTTTGCGTTGATAAAACAGCATGTTGAACACAAAGATTCTGCTGTTGTTAGCCTGGGAAAAGGAATAGAATTTACTATGGAACTCGTGTTTCCTGGAGCGCTTGGGCACCCACCCAGGAGAGATTCAAATGCCACCCAGAAAATTAGCAGAGCGCCCACAGCTGGTAGCATGTGTTTCTATTGGTGGTGCACATCTGCATGCCTCAGTGCACATAACAACATTTATTCTGCACATAAATGGAAAAAATTAGAGGGAAGATTGCAGGAGTACATGGTAGATTTTGAATTAGTAGACGTGTCTGTTTTACAAAAAAGGAATGGCTTTTAGACTTGCCTTTTCTCATCTGAAGGTAACCCAAAAAACTAAAAATGACAGGTAAGAATAAAACACAATTTCTTTAATAATTGTTTAAGAGCTCAGCTCATATATTTCTAAATACAGTGATGCCTCTAGATTAGAATAGCTGCATTCAACTGTACTAGAAGATCCTGTGCAAGAGGAGGGTGGGTGTGTAAGGTGGAAAACTTCAGAAACTAGCAAATCAGGGCATTTTTTAACAACCTACTCCAGCAGTTTGTCTCTGGGTCAATGAGTGACTCTGTGGGAATGTTCAGAACAAATGTACCCATCAGCACACATATGGACATATTGCAGGATTGCCCTTGTGGACGCTGGGATATTCTCTCTCAGCTAGAGCTGTGCAAATAAGTAATTATTTGATACGCCGGCCTATCTGAAAAACTGCAAAGCAATCGAGATGAACAAAGCATTTCGTTCAACCCAAAACAAAATGTGTCATTTCATTTTTGAGCTTTTAAAAATGTATTTTTAATTTTTAATGAAACTGAAACTGCAAAACACTTAGGCTATGTCTATACTGCAGAGAAAAGTTGGAAAAAGTTACAAAAATTGCGAACCACAATTTGCGTATCTTCTTCTGATTTTTTCTGCAAGAGTCTTTTCCGAAATTTGGTTCGTCTACACAGGGCCAAATTTTGGAAAAAAACTCCTCTTTCAGAATATCCTGAATTCCTCTCACCGAGAGGAATACAGGGATGCAGAAGGAACACATCTGCGTTTTTGGAAACTGTTCTGAAAAAGTGGACGTGTTCCTTGGACATGGCAGAGCTTTTCCCGGATACCTCTGGTATCCCAGAAAAGCTCTGCAGTCTAGTCAGAGCCATAGTCATTTCAAGTGGGAAAAAGTTCCATTTAAAAAAATGTTAAACCACAAGATTTTAATTTGTTTGGATTTGTGGCTATTTTTTTTTTTTTTTTTTTTTTTTTACTAAATGAAATAATTTGGTGAATGTGACACAAATTGGAAAAATGTTCGGTTGACCTGAATCTGTATCTTTTCTGATCTCCACCCCTCTCCCTCCAAAACCCTTCACCCAGCTCTGTGTTGAATTGCTCAGAAGACTCGGGCATTATTTCTGACCCCATCTACAAACACGACTCCTCTGACTCTCTAATTATGGACTGCTCTGTGGGCTAATGTGTCCCCTGCTTAAGTCAGAGCAGCTTGGAGGTGTTCCAGTTTAGGGCAGCCTTTCACAGTTCTCTAGGGATTGCTTCACTACTATGAACAACAGGAGCCCTTTCCCTTCCAGAGACACCCCCTTGCCACGCCATGCTGTGCCTAAGCCAGAGGCTGTACTGAAAGCAGGATAGAGCTGATTACACTGGACTTATAACACCCTTGTCCTGGGGGAACCAAATAAGGCCATTCTGTAGGAGCAGCAAGGGAAGAGAATCTGGTTCAATGATTCTTCCCAAGCGAATTGACCTTTGGCCAAAGACAGCGATACACTCAGCTCTCTGAAGCACGGTCTGCAGTGGATTGAAAAGTCCCAGGTTAAAGTCACCTTGCCACATCCCGTGCATGCTTCCCAGAGTGGCCCAGTTCTCCCTTGCACTGTTCTATATTTAACTTCCCAAGGCTCATTAACCACCAGCCTCCACCTTGCTCCATGCCAATTCCGGGGAGTTATTTTTCGGCTGCAGTTATGCTTCACTCTGAGTATTAATTTCCTTTCGCACTTACCCTATTAATCACTTTAACAATCAAATTAAGACAATTATTTTAATGAGTTAATGGATTATAAAGAGCGGACGATACACATTTATTACCGCTTATGGCAGAACTCTTTTATAAAAGTCAGCCTTGTCAATAATATATTAGCCCATAAATGTACTGCTGTAGGGTCGTGGGAGGGGACGAAAGTGTTCTGCGTGACTGATTTAAATATACCAGCTCCTGTCACCACAGTAGCTTTTATGTGTTTCAGGGCCACAAAACGAAAAGCCAGTCATTGAGAATGATGAGCTATTGTTTTCTTCTGGGACACGAATACCAGAGTTGAGGGTATTATTCTTTGGTAGCATCACTACTTCATGTACATTAGTGATAGAAATGTAGCCGTGTTAGTCTGGTGTAGCTGAAACAAAAAACAGGACTGTGTAGCACTTTAAAGACTAACAAGATGGTTTATTAGTTTATTACTTCATGTACAACATTAGAGGAAAGCTTTTCCCCTACCATTCCTCCCTTGCAAGGCTGTTCTTACCCATACGTAGAAAATTCAGCTGAGTAGGGCACCCAGAAATTTGGGGCACTACTAGGTCTTAATATCCACTCACCCTCCTCTTTCTGTCCCTGTTCTGATGGCTCTGTGTCCTCCAGAGAGAGGATCTACTTAGGTCTGGCAGACTTTTTCACTTTAAAGTTATTAGCAGAACACTGAACGAGTGAAAGAGCCATTCAAGTGGTAATGAAGCCATTCAACAGGCATTTGTCAACCCCAGGTATATCCTATCCGTTTCTGAATTCACTGTGTTAGTCGACAGGCCCTTAGTTTAAAATTGGCTTTAAAACGATTGCATTAGCACGTTGCTGAAGATTATAAAATCGCCTCTATAAACACTCGTCCTCCTCTCCCTCCCCTGGCCCACCAGGCTGTCATTGGGCATAGGGACACCAGTGTAATAGTACTGCATACTAATTGAATCCAAAGGATGGCCCTGCTCCCTTAGCTCCAGCTAAGGGAGAAGTTGGATTGCAAAGGGGGTTGTCTGACAGTTCTCGGCCTTAGCCATTTACTCCACAGTGGGCAGAGCCTGAGCTTTGAAGGAATCCAAGAATTGGGCCTTGACATCTCCCCAGATCTGCATGTGATTTATGTGATTTGCACCCTGGGCTCTTGTGACACTCAATGATTTCCAAGCTCACCCGATCAAAATTTAGAAGAAGAGATGGAAGGGCAGAGCTAATAGCAGTGAGCCTGCTTCTCGGCTGGCATACGATGATGTAGCACTGTTGACTCTCTTGGAGTAGAGATGATTGATAGAGTGGGGTCCAAAGCGCTTGACAAACAAAAGTCTGTGCCATTGGGACTCAGCTGAGAGCTCCAAGCCTGAAATGTGTGCCTGCCACAAATTGTTAAAGCCTCATCTCAGAATGGTTTCTGTGAGAACTGCGCTCCCAGAACCCTTAGGAGGAGCAAGAAAGGGGAAGCACCCACCACTGAAAGGCTCTTTTCTCCTCTTGACTGGCAATTAATTAATTAAGTAAGTAAGTAAGTAATCTCTTTCATCCCATGTATTTCAAAGACCCCAACTGGGTGTTCATAAAATCATAGAACTGGAAGGAACTTTGAGATGTTATCAAGTCCAGTCTCCTGCATCATGTCAGGACCATGCACCATCTAGATCTGCCCTGACAGAAAAGACAGGACTATGCAGCACTCTTAACCTGCTCTTAAAAATCTCCAGTGATGGAGATCCCACAACCTCCCTAGGCAATTTATTTCAGTGCTTGACCACCCTAACAGTTTGGAAGTTTTTCCTAATGTCCAACTTAAACCTCCATTGGTGCAATTTAAACCCATTGCTTCTTGTCCTGTCCTCAAAGATGGAGATGAATATTTCTCCCTCCTCCTTATAACAATCTTTTAGGTACCTGAAAACTATTATCATGTCCCCTCTTAGGGTATGTCTAGACTACATGCCTCTGCCGACAGAGGTGTGTAAATTAGACATACTGACATAGTCAATGAAGCGGGGATTTAAATATCCCATGCTTCATTGGCATAAAAATGGCCACCGTATTGTGCCAGCTCAGCTGTTTGTCGGCACAAACCAGCAGTCAAGACGGGGATCAGTAGACAAGGAAAGCCTTTGCCGACCGATCCTGTAAACCTTGTTGCACGAGGCATAAGGGATCGGTTGGCAAAGGCTTTCCTTGTCGACTGATCCCCGTCTTGACTGCCGGTTTGTGTCGACAAACAGCTGAGCCAGCACAATGCGGTGGCCATTTTTATGCCAATGAAGCATGGGATATTTAAATCCCCGCTTCATTGACTATGTCAGTATGTCTAATTTACATGCTTCTGTCGGCAAAAGCAAATAGTCTAGACATACCCCTGGTCTTCTCTTCTTCAGACCAAACAAATCCAGTTCTTTCAATCTTCCCTCATAGGACATGTTTTCTCGACCTTTAATAATTTTTGTTGCTCTTTATGGACTTCTTCCAATTTCTTCACATCTTTCCTGCAATATGATGCCCAGAACTGGACACAATTAGCCAGCTGAGGGCTAATCAGTGCACAGCAGAGTGGAAGAAATACTTCTCGTGTCTTGCAAAAAAAAGCAAATATGCTGCGATGTATTAGCAGGAGTGTTGTAACAGTGTCACGCTGTTGACTTGTATTTAGCTTGTGGTCCACTATGAACTTTCTGCCATACTCCTTCCTGGGCAATCATTTCTCATGTTGTATGTGTGACACTGATTGTTCCTTCCTAAGTGGAGTGCTTTGCATTTGTCCTTACTGAATTTCATCCTATTTACTTCTGACTATTTTTCCAATTTGACCAGATCATTTTGAATTATAACCCTATCCTCCAAAGCTCTTGCACCCCTCCCAGCTGGGTACTGTCTGCAAACTTAATAAGAGTACTCTCTCTACTATTATCTAAATCGCTGATGAAGATATTGAACAGAACTGGTCCTAAAACTGATCCCTCTGGAGCCCCACTCATTAAGCCCTTCCAGCATTACTGTGAACCACTGATAACTACTCTCTGGGGTCTGAATTTATAATCCTCAGGACTACCACTGAGCTACAGGACCATGTGCCTTAGCCGAAAACAGTAGCCTGGGGACTCCCTCTTCTATACTCCAGCCTCTATAGGACAACAAAGTCATTCCTCACCAATGTATAAATTATCCACTGGCTGCTTCCTGCTACACTACTGAACACGGAGCCACTGCTGGAGAGAAGGGCCTGAAAAGGCATTTACAGGAGTGTGAGGGGGTCACTCACCACCGTAGCGGGGGTCCGTCATCTGTCCCCGGAATCAGTCCATTCCGCCCGCACAGGCCTCCGCTCACGTGGCGTTTCCCCTCTGGAATCTTCTAGTCGCGTTGCTCTCTTCGCCACACTGCCCTCCGGCAGTGCCCAAGCCACTCGCTCTGAGCCCCCCTTCCGGGGGGGATTGGTGTCTCTCTAGCCGGCCTGTCCGCAGGCCTAGCAGGCTGGCCAGTTGGCCGTCCGAGCGCCCTGGCCCAGCCTAACTCTCTAGCCCTGCCCTAGCTCCAGAGAGCGTCCTGTTCCCTCGGCAGCCAGGCTCACAGCCTTGCCGCAGGCCTAGCAGGCTGGCCGATTGGCTGTCCAAGCGTCCTGGCCCAGCCTGTCTCTCTAGCCCTGCCCTAGCTCCAGAGAGCGTCCTGCTCCCTCGGCAGCCAGGCTCACACTGCCTGGGCTGAAGCAGCCCCGCCCTTTTATAGCCCCCAGCTGGGCCTTAATTGGCCAATGCCGCCCAGCTGGGCTGAACTCCCCGGGCCTGCTCCAGGCTAGGGTTTGGCTCTTAAGGGGCCAGTACAGGGCAGCTGCCCTGTTACACACCCTCCCCCTTAAATATCTCCGGGGGGGGGTTTCCCTGCTGCCTGCCCTGTTCCGCAAGCCCCAGCCCCCCTCTCGCTATGAGGCAGGCCACCGTTCCCGGCGTGTCCATATCAAGTCCTCCTCCCGGAGTGAACCCGGGACGGCCCGGCCGGGGGCGGGGGGGGGGGGGGGGGGCGCAGGCCCACCCGTCTCACTGCGCCCCGGCCCAGGGACCCTGAGTGCAGCCGCGCCGCTGCGATTGGCTCAGTCCGGGCCTTGCTGGCCGTGGCGGCTCTCCCGCCTGAGCGATCCCTGGGCCCCTTCTTCTCCCCCCCCTTCCCGGGTACCTGTTCCTCTGAGGGCTCGTCGGGCTGTCGCGCTGTCCCAGTCATCCTAGTAGGGTCCGGGTGGCCCACTCCAGGGGTCCAGGGTTGGGTCCTGCGAGGTCCCGCCGGTGGGTCGGCCGCGGCGTTCCAGCACCCATCGGGGATCTAGCTGGTCCAGCCCATCTGGGTCGTCCTCGGGATCCAGGGGTGCTCCGGCCGCTGGTCTGGGCCAGGTCTCCGTGCCCCAGTCTGGGGTGTTTCGGCCGGCCTCCAGGACCTCAGCTGGGTGCCGCCCAGCCCGGACCTCGGCCTCCCCGGGCAGGAGTTTGGGGTCTGCCTCCAGCTCCTCCAGCGGCTGGGCCCTGACTGCCCTCTCCCGCCGTCTTCTTATCCTCCCCGCCCCACCCTCTGGGTTCCGGCCAGGTGACGGGGTGGGGTCCGCCTCCGCCCACCCGGGCGTCCTGAGGGGTTCCTCCTCCTCTGGGTCAGTGGGCGGCCAGTCCGCCCTGCTACTTGCCCTCCCCCACAAGTCCAGGTCCCCCACCTCGGGATTGGATCCCGGCTCCTCGGCCAGGCGGGACAATGCGTCCGCATTGGCGTTGGCCTTGCCTGCCCTGTGGCGTATGGAGAACACATAGGGTTGAAGGGCTAAATACCACCTCATGAGGCGGCTATTGGTGTCCCGCATAGTGTGTAGCCACTTTAGCGGGGCATGGTCTGTCCATAGCGTAAACTCCCCCCCTAGCAGGTAGTACCTTAGGGCTTCAACCGCCCATTTGATCGCCAGGGCCTCTCTTTCTATTACGGAGTACTGGCGTTCTCGGGGAAACAGCTTACGGCTGATAAAGACCACCGGATGCTCTTCTCCATCGACCTCCTGGGAGAGTACGGCGCCCAGCCCAGTGGCGGAGGCGTCTGTCTGTAGACAAAAAGGTTTATCGAAGTCTGGGCTAAGCAAAACGGGCTCGCTACACAGGACTTCTTTAAGTTGTTGAAAGGCCGAGTCACACTCTGTGTCCCACCTCACTCTCTGAGGTTTGTCCTTTGTGAGCAGAGAGGTGAGCGGCGCCGCTATGCTAGCAAATTGGGGAACAAATCGGCGGTAATACCCCGCCAGTCCCAGAAATTGTCGGACCTTCCTTTTCGTGGTCGGTGTGGGGTAACTTCGTATGGCCTCTACCTTCCCCACCAGGGGCCGGACTAGCCCACGCCCCAAACGATACCCCAGATAGGTGGTCTCTTGTGCGCCGATTTTACACTTTTTGGGGTTGGCCGTGAGACCCGCGTCGCGGAGCGTCCGTAACACGGCCGCCACTTGGTTTATGTGGTCCTCCCAGTCGCGACCATAGATGACCACGTCATCCAGGTAAGCTGCAGCATATTCCAGATGAGGGGCGAGCAGGCGGTCCATCATCCGCTGAAAGGTGGCGGGTGCCCCATGGAGGCCGAATGGCATGCGCACGAAGTGGAAGAGCCCGGACGGGGTGGTGAACGCTGTCTTCTCCTGGGACTCCTGATCCAGCGGGATCTGCCAATAGCCCTTGGTCAAGTCGAGGGTTGTTATGAACTTGGCTTTTCCCAGGCGCTCCAGCAGTTCATCCGTCCGGGGCATCGGATAGGCGTCAAACTTCGATATCGCGTTCACCTTTCGAAAGTCGATGCAAAACCTAATGCTTCCATCTGGCTTAGGGACCAACACGACTGGGCTCCTCCACTCACTTCGGGATCGCTCGATCACTCCCAGCTCCAACATGGTGCGAACCTCCTGTTCCACGACGTCGCGCATCCGTCGGGGAAGAGGTCGGTTTCCCTCGCGAACAACCTGTCCGGGCGGGGTTCGGATGGTGTGCGTTATCACCGAGGTTCGGCCCGGACGCGAAGTAAAGGTCCTGGTGAACGTTCCGATGAGCACCTGGGCTACCCGCCGTTGGTCCTTAGACAGGGTATCCGCGAGCTGGGGTATCTCCTCCTCCTTGGCGTCAGGGACCCGGGGACCTAACACGGGCTCCGACGGGTAAGGCGCGACCAACATGCCTTCTCGCCCTCGCCAAGGTTTGAGGAGGTTCACGTGGTAGATTTGGTTTTTCCTTCGCCGGTCTGGCTGATGAATTTCATAGGTAACCGGGCCCACTCGTCGGGAGACCTCATACGGCCCCTGCCAGCGGGCCAGCAATTTTGACTCCTCTGAGGGGAGTAACAGCAACACCCGATCCCCGGGTTCAAACACTCTTTCCTGGGCCCCCCGGTTATACGCTCGCTCCTGCGCTCCCTGGGCCGCCTGTATGTTTTCTTGAGCCAAGGCCCCCACCTGCGTGAGTCTCTCCTGAAGCCGGAGTACGTATTGCAGAAGCCCAACCGAGGAGGAGGGGGTCCGTTCCCAGGTCTCTCTGACCAGATCGAGGACGCCCCGAGGTCGTCTGCCGTACAGGAGCTCGAAGGGGGAAAATCGAGTGGAGGCCTGTGGCACCTCCCGCACCGCCATCAAGAGCAAGGGGATGAGCTGGTCCCAGTGCTTCATGTCCGGTGGCGGAAATCTTCTCAGCATCCCCTTCAGGGTGCGGTTGAACCGCTCTACCAGCCCGTCGGTTTGGGGGTGGTAGACAGAGGTCTGTAGTTTGTGAATACCCAGGAGGTCACAGACCTGACGCAGCAACCGGGAGGTAAAGTTCGTTCCTTGATCGGTCAGTAGTTCCCGAGGTAGCCCCACCCAGGCAAAAATCCTCACCAACTCATTCGCGATCGTGCGGGCACGGGTGTTTCGAAGGGGGACGGCCTCAGGGAACCGGGTTGCATAGTCCATGATCGTTAAAATATATCGAAATCCCGCCGCGCTCCGTGGAAAGGGCCCCACTATGTCCAAGGCGATCCTTTCGAAGGGGGTCCCTACCACGGGCAAAGGGACGAGGGGAGCCTTCGGCACCCCGGGGGCTGCGGCGAGCTGGCAGGCTGGACATGACTGGCAATAGTCTTTGACCTCTTTGTACACCCCGGGCCAGAAGAAGCGGGCCAAGACTCGGGCCAGGGTCTTCTCATGCCCGAGGTGCCCGGCGGCCGGAAGGTCATGCGCCAACCTCAGCACGGTTCGTCGATGGACCCGGGGTACCAACAACTGGGCCTCTTCTTCCTGCGTCTGCGGGTTCCGCCCGACCCGATAGAGCCGGTCGGCTCGTAGCTCAAACCGGGGCCAGTGAGCCGCCCTCTGTGGATCCACCACCGTCCCATCCACACAAGCAAGCTGGACGTAGGCCTCCCGCAGGGTGGGATCCTCCCGCTGGTCACGGGGAAAGTCTGCCGAGTCCAGTGTAATCGGCACGTCCTCCATGTCTGAGCGCCCTGGGTCGGCCGGTCCAGATGCGTCGTGCTGGGTGGGGCCTTCCCGGTCGAGCGACCCCGGCGGTCGGTCTGCCTGGAGTTCCTCCCCTAGGAGTTCCACATGGGGCTCGGTCGGCGCTGGTGAGTCTGTAATGAGAGCTGTAAGACCTGGCCAGTCGCGACCCAGCACCATAGGGTATGGTAGGTGCGGCACCACGCCCACTCGCATCATTCGGGTGACTCCCCGCACACTCAAGGGGAGCCGGACCTGAGGATAGGTCTTCACATCCCCATGTACGCACCGCAGCTGCATCTCCCCGTCGGGCGCCGCGGTGTCAGGCAGTACATCGGGGCGGATAAGCGTCTGGCTGCATCCCGAGTCAAGGAGGGCAAACACCGCGGGGTCCCCCGCGGGGCCCCGCGTGGTCAGGGATGGGGAGCTAGCCGGTGGAGTCGGGGCGGCCCCCATACCGGCCTGGTCCTGCTCCGCCACCTCCTGAAGAGCCTGGCGGTACTGGGCATCCAGCTGCTGTACCAGCCTCTGCTGTTGTCGGAGCTGCGCCGCCAATCGTTGGGCTCGCAGCTTCACGGGCAGCGGTCGCCCCTTAGTCAGTCCTCCGGGCATTGCCTCTCCCTCCATGGCCCTCCCGCCCGAGTTCGCCGAGAGGAGAGGAGGGAACCCCCACAAACTTCTCTCTTTTTGCGTGAGGGGTTTTTTTTTTTTTTTTTTTTTTTTTTTGGATTAGGGTCCACTGAGGCACCCGCGGAGCCCTTACGTCAGGGCCGGGATCGCGTAGCTTCAAGTGCCCACATTCTCCACCATCTGTGAGGGGGTCACTCACCACCGTAGCGGGGGTCCGTCATCTGTCCCCGGAATCAGTCCATTCCGCCCGCACAGGCCTCCGCTCACGTGGCGTTTCCCCTCTGGAATCTTCTAGTCGCGTTGCTCTCTTCGCCACACTGCCCTCCGGCAGTGCCCAAGCCACTCGCTCTGAGCCCCCCTTCCGGGGGGGATTGGTGTCTCTCTAGCCGGCCTGTCCGCAGGCCTAGCAGGCTGGCCAGTTGGCCGTCCGAGCGCCCTGGCCCAGCCTAACTCTCTAGCCCTGCCCTAGCTCCAGAGAGCGTCCTGTTCCCTCGGCAGCCAGGCTCACAGCCTTGCCGCAGGCCTAGCAGGCTGGCCGATTGGCTGTCCAAGCGTCCTGGCCCAGCCTGTCTCTCTAGCCCTGCCCTAGCTCCAGAGAGCGTCCTGCTCCCTCGGCAGCCAGGCTCACACTGCCTGGGCTGAAGCAGCCCCGCCCTTTTATAGCCCCCAGCTGGGCCTTAATTGGCCAATGCCGCCCAGCTGGGCTGAACTCCCCGGGCCTGCTCCAGGCTAGGGTTTGGCTCTTAAGGGGCCAGTACAGGGCAGCTGCCCTGTTACAAGGAGACTAAACAAACCCAACGAGGCTCTTCTTTCTTTGACTAAATCATGTTTGATCATACAGTGTTATTGTGCAGAAAGCTGCCTATGTTTCTACAGCAATAACACTTCATTTATGTGGCTGTCTGCACCAGTAAGCTCCTAGCTTTACACATCTCTTGGAATCTTTACAAGGAATGTTCTGACAAGGCGGCCTAGACAAACAACATATGTTTATTCCCCACCCAAAGCACTGGTTTTTCAGAAGTGGGTGGCAATGCAAAGACTGAAGAAGAGCAGCCATTAGATTTGAGGAGGAAGAGACCCAGGAGAACAGAACTCTTATCAGAACAGAAGCAGGGGATGCTATTTTCCGGGCTATGTGTGCACATCTGTACTCATTTCACTGACAACCCTTCAGTTTAGGAACAACAGACAGTGACCATCCACTTCGCTGTGGAAAACAAGTGGATGGTGGGGAAGGCGACATCTGCTCTGAGGGAGACACTAATGTTTTGAGAAACACTGATGGAGCTGTGGGCCTCGGTGTCCAAAGGAACACGAGCTCAGGGGAGTGGTTGAGAGGGTAGGGCAAAAAGAAGGCATTTCCCACATCTGTGAGTGAGGACGGTTCCAGGAGGCATTAATGAAGCCTTTGAAGGTGTACTTCTTGTCCTGTAATCCCTTGGCAGCAAAGCACACTGGGATTTGTAGTCCAAAAGGACACATGGGAGTTGCAGGCTATTATAGGGCATGCTGGGAAAGAGGCCAGGATGTATGGCAACTCTCCGAGAGGGAAAACCATGAAATCACTGTTACAGAGCTTTACACTATCAGGGGGCCTGTTGGGATGTATGGGCTCTGTGGGACTGGAAGATGTTTAGTAGTGGGAGTGCTGAAAGCTCTCTGTCTGCTCTCCCCCACACTCTGGCTGAGGCTGGGAGCAGGGCTCTGTCTCTGGAAAAGGGGAGAGCTGGTCAGGGGTCAGGAAGGAAGATCACAGATGGGGGTGGGCATGAAGCCAGGAGCAGAGCCCTGGCTATAGGGGCAGGCGCAAGTCCCTAGGAGAGGCGCTCTGGCAACAGGAGAGCCAGGCACAAGGCCTGGGCATGGGGCCAGTGGCCAGGGAGTAGGGCCCAGGCCCCAGAGCAGAGTCCCATGAGTGGGAAGGGCCCTAGGAGTGGGGGATGGGGCCAAGATTCAAGCCCCAGGTGAGGGCTTGTGGAGCAGAGGTGTTGGTGGAAGGTCGGGAGCAGGTCATAGGCCAGGAAGCACCCCCAACTTTTCTGTCTGAAGTCAGAAGCTCTGCATAAAACTTAGGGATGCAGCAACCCCCCTCCCCACACACACACCACTACTTCCCATGCCTAGGTGTGGGCAGTGTGTGTGTGTAAGGGAACAGGTTCTTTCCCTGTGCATTTTATGCCTCACAAACCCTTTATACGGGAAATCTACCGACCGCTACACTTACCTTCATGCCTCTAGCTTCCACCCCAGACACATTTCCCAATCTACTATATGCAGCCAAGCCCTAAGATACAACCAAATTTGCTCTGACCTCATAGACAGAGACAAACACCTACAGGATCGATATAGGACATTCTTAAAACTGAAATACCCACTCGGAGAAGTGAAAAAACAAATCGACAGAGCCAAAAAAGTACCCAGACATGACCTACTTCAAGACAGGCCCAAAAGAGAAAACAACAGAATTCCACTTGTCATCTCGTAGGGTATGTCTAGACCATAGGGTTTTGTCGACAAAAGTGGACTTTTGTTGACAAAACTATACCTGTGTCTACACTGCCGCTGAGTTCTGTCGACATAACGTCGACAGAACTCAGAAGTTTTATCGACGGCTGTAAACCTCATTCTATGAGGAATAACGCCTTTTGTCGACAGAGTTCTGTCGACAGAAGGCATTCATGCATCTACACTGTCCTTTGCGTCTACACTGTCATATTGACAAAGTGGCTTGCTTTGTCGACAGAACTGGATGTAGTCTAGACGCTGTTTGTTGACAGAAGCTTTGTCGACAGTATCTGTTGACAAAACTTCTGTCGACAAAAGCCTGTAGTCTAGACGTACCCCTACAGTCCACAACTGAAACCCCTCCAACACATTATCAGCAATCTACAGCCTATCCTGGAAAATGACCCCTCACTCTCAGAGGCCTTGGGGGAAAGGCCAATTCTCACTTACAAACAGCCCCCTAACCTCAAAAAAAGTGCTTTTGCAGAAAAGCGTCCGTACCAATCTAGACGCTCTTTTCCACAAATGCTTGTAACGGAAAACTTTTCCATTAAAAGCATTTGCGGAAAATCATTCCAGTCTAGACGTAGCCCCAGTGTCTGCAAGAGACCCCAAACTCCTCAAGGCCCTTTTGTCAACTTATTCCAATCTGGTAATGACAAAAAGATGACTTTGCTGCCACAGTCTGCCTTTGGGAAAGAAGGAAGATGGGGGCTCCTAATAGAGAAAAAGTTTTTTAACGTCATCCAGAAGGAGATCAAGATGTTCAAGACCCTGGATCCAACCACACCATAAGAAGATGAATCAGAGAAAGGAGAAATAAGGAAAGAATCTTCTCCTAGGTCAAAAACTACACTTATTGGGCCAATGGGCATTGCAAACATGGCAGACTTACGTGGATTGCCCTAGCCTTACCCAGGTGCTGGGGCTCCTGCCACCTGTTCAGTTGCCAAAAGGCAGTAGGCAGAAATATAATTTCAGAAACTCTCATTCAAAATGTTGGCAATGTTGTGTCTTCTATGTACAGCGTTATGCTGCTTTTGTTTGGATGAATAACTGTTAGGCAAAGTGGTATTTTGTTTTTATCCTTATGGTGTTTGATTCTAGGCTGCTCAAGCGATTCTGGTTTGTTGGCATGAATTCCAAGATGTAACTTCCCTTAGGGGGAAGTGAAGTTTTTCTGGAGGTTGGTCACTGTATTAAGTCTGACACAGCATGAGGCATCAAACCTAACTTCCACTGCCTCCCCCGGGGACATATTATTTCACACTCACTCATGCCACACACTGGAGTCTGAAGTGATATCAAGCAAACAGTAGGATGAATACTAGGATTGAAATCACTCAGCACAGAGAAATATGCAACCCTTGCTCTCTGTCACTAAAGCAGGCTAACCAGGCAGGGCACTGGGCACACATCCAGTGCTATAGGGAAGAGGGCTGGGTGGGCAGCAAATGAGTAGGGGACTGATTGTTCAAGGGATGCATGCATCCCTTGTAATTGATTTACAGGTATTACATAGAATTATAGAATCTTAGAACACTAGAACTAGAAGGGACCTGGTGAGGTCATCAAGTCCAGCCCCTGCCCTCACAGCAGGACCAAGCACCATCTATACCATCCCTGATAAGTGTCTGTCTAACCTGCTCTTAAATATCTCCAGAAATTACCTCCCTAGGTAATTTATTCTAGTGCTTACCAACCTGACAGTTAGGAAGTTTTTCCTAATGTTCAACCTAAATCTCCCCTGCTGCAATTGAAGCTCATTGCTTCTTGTTCTATCATCAGGGGCCAAGAAGAACAATTTTTTTCCCCTCCTCCTTGTGCCACCCTTTTAGATACTTGAAAACTTCTATCTTGTCCCCTCTCAATCTTCTCTTTTCCAAACTAAATAAGCCCAGTTCTTTCAATCTTCCCTCACAGGTCATGTTTTTCAGACCTTTAATCATTTTTGTTGCTCTTCTTTGGACCCTCTCCAATTTTTCACTTTTTTTCCCCTGAAATGTGGTGCCCAGAACTGGACACAATACTCCAACTGAGGCCTAATCAGCAGAGAGTAGATTCACTGCTCCCCTTCCATAAATAGCACAGTGAAGTGACTTTGCCCATAAACTGACCAGAAAGAACTGCACTACATGAGCAGAACCTCAACAGCTACTGTAAGGAATTAGCTTCTGGCTGCTGTCAGCTGATTTCACACCTAGCATGGTCTGTGGCCTGGGTTTATTTTGTGAATGAGAGCACAGGATCCCTTCCCCCATAGGCACACATGATTGTTCCTTTGTGAGATTTGGATCCTTGGGAGTTTTATTAGCATTCATTTAAAATGAATACTCCTAGGTGTTAGGAGTCAGCTTCTGAGTGCAGACGTTCAAAGCCATTAAAGCAGTTCATTATGTATCATGCACTGCCACAATGGTCCTTTTCACTTCAAGGATTGGGAACATCATCCTTCAAAGCCACTTTATTCACGGTATAATTTAGGTTCTAATAGAAAACCATAATATGATTACATTCAGATACGTTTTATTTTCTGCTTTGGTCTTTCACACCTATTACAGTTCCAAATTCTGGGTACTTTAAAATAACTTTTTAATAGTCAAAATTAATTTTCCCAAAGAAAAATTTCATTATTGCAGACTTCTCATTAAAGACATATCCGATATAAAAGCAGGGGATGGGACTGAATAAAAGGCAAATTATTATTGTATTTTTCTTCCAGGCTGCTTCACACTGTGCTGAGGTGTCTTGTACTCATCATGCTGCATTAAAGAGTTACTGGCTCTTTGGGGAAAACTCAGAGGAACTGTCTAATTTGCAGGCAGTTCTTCTCTCATGTCCCAGCTATCCCTAAATCTCAACTGCCCGATGCATCTGGCACTTGCCACTTAGATACAGACACTGTGATGGACCATTCGTCTGATACCACATGACCATTCTTACGTTTATGCGTTTTCTATTCACTCCTTCATAGCTTAGGACACAGACATATTTTCATGAAACAAGGGGCGTGATTCCCGGCTGAGTTGCTGTTGTTTAACAGTGGTTTCACTCCACTGGATACCGAGTAATTCAGTGATGAATCCCATTCACTGCTTTGTCTCTTCCTCCTCCTGGCCCTTGATCCAACTGGTATTAATGGTGGGAGTTTAACGATATATGGATCAAGTCCCTATGGCTTCTTTCATACACATCTATTTGTGACCTCATCAGTGTTGCCATAAGAACTAATTATGACATCACAATGTGCTCAGGTGAGGTTTTTTTAATCCCTGTGATGAACAGGAAGGGATACTACCCTTTTCTGGACCTCTAGCCATTCAGTTAACTAAATTGCCTTTAGTGGTTAAACCCACAGAGAGTGGGCACTTGAGAGTCTCCAGGAAAGTGTTGGCAGGAACCAGAAGACCATTGAAAACAGAATGTGAGTTTTTGAACTGAAAAGCAGGACCTTCCTGCTGCAGCCTTTGTGTAACCAGAAGAAAAGCTGGGAAATATGGATTGAGCCAGGAACAAGGCATGGAATTTCCAGTGATATCCATGCCTAGGGAAGAACTAAACCTTGGAACAACAGATATGTGAATAGAACAGGGAATGTTTAGTTAGACATGTTCAAGTTGTTTTCATCATTTCTGGGTTTGTTGGATTCCTCTATGCTGAGCCCATGTGCTGCCCTCTGTACACCATAACTTTTAAACTGAATCCCAGGGAAGCAATTCTCTGTGGGTTTTTTAATCTTGCCTTTTTCCGTTGCTCTGTAACACCTAACAACTAAGTAATGCTTTATCAAGTATGTCTTCTTTGTTTAGTTAATAAAAATCACGTTTTTAAGTCTATGACCTGATTCCTGTGCCTTAGAAGGTAGAAGTTTCTGTGTGAACATGCCTAAAACTGCAAGGCTGGATATTAGGAATTACAGTTTGTTTTCAAGCTGTCTCCTGAAAAAGGGTTAAAGAGCTTGAGGGTACCCTCCACGAAGAAATTTCCAAGTGCATCACACCCTGGACTTGAATAATGTTCTTCCTGGAGCAAAATGCAATCAGGATCCTCTTGCCTTAGTGGTACACACCAATATAATATTCATCTGTATAGAAGTGCTTTGGGAGCCAGCTATTGGGACACATGAATATGGAAGAAGCAACAATAGCAGCATTAAAAAACAAAAAGGGTCAGATTCATTGCTCAGCCCCAGCAGTGCATGGGTTTCAGAGTAAGAGGCCAGGATATTATATTTTAAAATGGAAACAAATTCTAAAAGAAAACACTGTTTGCACTGATCAGCGTAGTGCTATTATTAGGTTGGTTGTTTGCAATGCCTACCATCACAGATATTTAAATGCATTTTAAAGTCAGCATTTATTGCATTCACAGAATTAAAGCCATGGGGGAAGACCTATATACATCTGACCTCTATATCGTACTTGTTACTTATATCAGTTGCCCAACAGCTGCAGAAAATAGTTTCCACAGCCCCTCTGCAAAGCCAGCAAGGAGATCAGGGTCATTCCTGCGTTTCCTTCTCTTTCACTGGCTTTCTGAGGTGGTGAATGCAAAGGCTCCTAGGGTATGTCTAGACTGCATCCCTCTGTCGGCAGAGGGATGAAGATTAGGCAGGTCGACATTGCAAATGAGCCGGGGATTTAAATATCCTGCACCTAATTTGCATAAAATGGTCGCCGCGTTTTGCCAACTCAGCACTTTGTCGGCAAAAAGTGGCAGTCTAGAGGGGGATCTGTTGAGAAAGAAAGCCTTTTTCGACAGATCCTGTAAATCTCCTTGCAGGATGGTTTGTTGCAATTTCGAGCATTTAAAAACATTTTTGATGGTCATTGTGGGGCTCAGCTCCCCATCTGTATAACAGGACCAGTGCTGTCTTTGCAGAGATGTTTTGAGCATAAGTTAAGTCCTTCATGTGAGATGGTGGACACAGCTAAATATTTCAACACATAAAAGGCATGGTACCAAATGAAAGGAGCCCATAGAAATTATGTGCTTAGAAATCCATTAATACTACTGAAATCACAAGCATTAAATTACCACTCTCTACTACTGATTCTCCCAAACCCGCCTCTACATTCTTTGCTGTCAGTTACATCTGCTCTGAGACATTATCTTCCATGATTAATTGCTTTTATTTTTATTGACAATTGTGCACAGTGCCTAGCTGAAATAAAGCAGGAAGTAAAAATTATTACCATGTTTATTATGGATGGAAGAATAAAACCTCAGCCAGTTTATCTCCAGCTACCCAAGAAAGTCAAGTGCATATTTCCTTCCTTATCCTTATTGCTTATTTGCAGGGTGCTGCGTGCTCTCAAGACAAATAAAAAAGCACAGATCCTATCCCAGAGAGTTTTGACTCTAGACAGACAGGACTTTATAGACACACGTCCCAAGTCTTGCAAAGACATGCTGGATTTTACACATGCATTTAAAGTTAAGGACATGGGTAAGATGTGTCGGTCACATACAGATCATTGCCATAGTGATAAGGAAAGCAGCAAACTGTTGCTGAGCAGCGAGACAGGCCATATTTCTGATCTGTACTAGGAGGCTGCTTTACTTTATTTACTTTTTTTGTTTCCTTTTATTCTGTTACAAATGAGAATCATGGTCATAAACACTAGGCTCCATCATTTATTTGTATTGCATGACTCTCCACTGAGATCAGGGCCCTGCCGTACACGCACATGGGGAGAGACAGCTGGGTGACCTAGGGAGGGAGTGGACTCTCCATGTCTAGAGTTTTTTAAGTCCTGGCTTGACAAAGCCCTGGCTGGGATGATTTACTTGGTGTTGGTCCTGCTTTGGGCAGGGGGTTAGACTTGATGACCTCCTCAGGTCTCTTCCAGCCCTAGGGATTCTATAAATTCTTGAGTCAGTACTTAATAAGTAGAGAACTTTGGGAGACAATGCCATTATCTCTGTTGTTCAGAGGCAGAACTCAAAGGTTGCGTCTACGCAGCAGGACTTAATTCGAAATAAGCTACGCAAATTGAGCTACGTCAATTGTCTAGCTCATTTTGAAATTGAGAGCATTACACAGCACTCATTTTGAAATAAAATACTCTTTCTCCAACTTCCCTTACTCCTTGTACAATGAGGGTTACAGGAGTCGGAGTAAGAAGTCCTCTAGCTTGACAGTATTTTGACATTATTTTGAAATAACTGCCTGCTGTGTAGATGCGGACTAAATTATTTCGAAATAACGCTAGTTAGCTTCTTCAAACAGTCACTGGTCTGTGAGGCTCTGCGGGAGTTTGAGACAGCCTCACAGCCAATGGCGCTCCCATTGTCCTGTAACACCCCTCAAGGGTTTGCTGAGGGTGTCTTATCACAAGCCATTATTTCACCTTCCTGTTTGTTTTCCCACACCACTGTTGATTTAACCCAATCTAGTGTGGACTTTTGTCGACAAAACTATACCTGCATCTACATAACGTCGACAGAACTCGGCAGTTTTGTCAACGGCAGTAAACCTCATTCTATGAGGAATAACGCCTTTTGTCAACAGAGTTCTGCATCTACACTGTCCTTTGCGTCTACACTCTCATGTCGACAAAGCGGCTTGCTTTGTTGACAGAACTGGCTGTAGTCTAGATGCTCTTTGTCGACAGAGGCTTTGTCGACAAAAGCCTGTAGTCTTGACGTACCCAGAGTAAATTCCCCCATTGTGTTATGTGCCGCGTCCTGAGTAATAACTTGAGGGGATTCCATGTTTGTAGAACTAAACTGGCTCTTTATTAAGCCAACTATTTATAGCAGGTGTTGCAGCTGTAGCTCCCTTTCCAGCCATGTGCACGCAGACTGAGTTCCTGGTGCCTTATCCAAACTTATGCCTCCTATAGCCTTTCTCACTCTACCAGGTTCCATTCTGGCTGCTCGATACAAATCACCCGCTCAACAGACAATACTCATCTACTATTACAGAGCAGCTCCCCGTCTGTCCCACACTGCATATGGAGAATGTGAGTTTAAAGGAGGAGATGACAGAGGGCCACATAGACATTGGGGATGGGAATTTCAGGCAGAGGAGGGTCAAAGGAGGGAGTGGGAATAAGATGTAGGGATTATGACAAGTCAACCATTGTGGGCAGAGCCCAACATCCTCCCATCTCCTGTTTCACACTATGGAGTTAATTTACTCTCATGTTTTATTTTTTCTTGGGTAAAGTATATTAGAATGTGTTGTTCCCTTCTAGGTCAATATAGAATAATTGAAGCTTGGTGATTCAAACTTCATATTGAATAGCACATTTAATATCAGACATTGTCTCTTGGGAAACGCAACGTAAAATCATTACACTGAGTAGCACTAATATACTCTTCATGTTGAGTTTGACATCATAAGCTACACGCAGAGACAACATTCCTGTCACCCTTGCCTGTCTGCTATCCGTGCTGTAGATGCTGTAATTACTTTAACTTTTATATATCTAAAGCTCTGTTAAATTCATCCCCTCTTTCTAATTTCTTATCCCGTTCTGCTTCAGGTTCTAATTATGCACCCATCCCCATGGTATCTGGGCACCTGGTTTGCTCCTTCCTAGCTGCCTGGAATTCTTTCCAACAATCAGCTTGTTTGAGTTTCCTAATAAGATGCAACCTGTTTCCAGATGGGTGGCCTCATTTATAGGCCAGTGACATCCTACAAGGAGCCGACTGGCAGACCAAATTTCCATCCAGCGTTAACACTGATAGGATAGGAATTCAACATTCAACATGGAATTAAACCTTTTAATGTTAATTGTTTCTCTTGAACTATCCAGTTGGGACTATAATCTGGAGAGACTCTTGTTGGATGCTGGAGTCCTCCCCTCTCCAACCTGCTGCTCATGTTTGGAACTTTAGCTGCAGCAAAAGAAAGCAGGGGAAAATAGAGCGAAGTGTGGTGAAGCAAACTGAGCTTAGAAGTTTCAGTTCACTTCTTTATAGGGTTTGGGGGAGATGAGAACCTCATGGAACCTTTCTTACACATTTCTCAGAAGCGTCAGCTGCTGGCTATTGTCACAGACTGGAGAGAGGATCAGATGGACCCCTGTTGTGATCTAATCTGCAAATTCCTGTGTCGGTGAATGCAAGAAAGAACTATTTCAATAGTGAACGTGGTTGGAGCCCTCCAAGTTTAACCTGTGAGAAAGCGGTATCATTGATCACCGCATAAATACATGACCCTTTTACTAGCCTAGAAACTCTTCCTGCATCCCAGTGATGCGCTATGAGGTGTGGTGATTTCTCTGCTGCATCGTCCCCTTTCCAAACATGACTTGGGTAACAGGAGTAAAATAGGAAGCTGGGGCATGTTTTTCAAAATAGGCAGAGGGTTTCATTTGTCCAAAAAACCCAGCATTTAACAAAAGTAGCTGGTTCTTGCAAATTCTCCACCTGGAATCTCTCCACCTTGGCTATTGCATGGGCTGTCTTTCATACTTCCAGAACCAGGAGTAATCTCTGGGGCCTAAACAGTAAGAACATATTACAGAACATGTTACTGACCATGGAAAACAACTGATATTACAGGACATGTTACTGATGTAGGAAAAAAAAAACCACCGAAGAGAGCACAAGCAGGCTACTGCACAAGTTGAGAAAGTCAGATGGATCGCAAGAAACAAGCTGCTGTCAAAAATTAAAAGCAGATGTCAAATGCTTCTTCATGCAGAGATAACGAGCTGCATGTACACCTTTGAAGTTGCTGCTGGAAGCTTCCCCTTTCTGCAGAGGGAAGAGAACGGAAAAAGTTCCTGCTCCCCCTTTTGATGGGTTGGAATGGGGTTTCTAGGATTGCATACATACCTGATCTTGCTCAACAATGGCATTAGGAAGGGCAATAGGATTTACATCGATATTTATAGGATATTCCTATAACCTCCGTCATCTCTTCTCTTCAGCAGGACAGCACTGATGCTGTTCTTAAAATATACTTAGTGTTGTAATGAAAGCATGTTCTCCATTGCATTGCACAGAGCACTGAAGTGTCAGTATTATGAACGTGGGCTGCCTTCTAGAGATTTTGGAATCTTTGAAGCAGCTGTCAGTGCCAAGAAAGTGGTGAACAAGGCCAGCAGCACATCCCATGGCCTGCATAGGTTTCCTACTGTCTGGATTCAAGTCCTCAGTCACAAGAAGAATTCCACTGGGAAGGTGTAGGAACAGGGGAATGATTTAAGAAGCTGAGCAGCAACAAGGACCCTCCTGTTGGGATTTCCAGTGTCTGAGAGGCTTCCTGGATTGCTCGCTGCAGATTTCAGAAAGGATCCCAGAACTTCACCCCAAAAGTGGATGGAACTGGGAGGCAAGGACTTGCATGATCATGGTTTGCTAAATGAGAACCTTTAGTGGGCAGGTGAGTGCATTGGCTCTGCTAGGCAGGATGCTCAACCCACTGTCATAACTGTAGGGGTGCTCCAGGGGGATAAAAATACCAAGAAGTGAAAAAGGAACAGCTCGGTTCCGCACCAGATCTATGTCTACACTGATATGATCTTGCGCCAGAAATATGCAAATGAGGCTAAGCGAGGAATATTGCTGAGCCTCATTTGCATATCTAATGAGCTGCCATTTTTGCGGAAGAGGCTGTTGTGCCAGAAGGAGCATCTACACTGCCCCGTCTTGCTCAAGAAAAACCCTCTTGCACAATGCTGTTACGCTGATTATTTTCAGGAATAACAGCATTGCGCAAGAGGGTTTTTCTTGTGCAAGAAGGGGCACTGTAGACACTCCGTCTGGCGCAAGAGCCTCTTCCACAAAAATGGTGGCTCATTACATATGCAAATGAGGCTCTGCGATATTCCATGCTTAGCCACATTTGCATATTTCTGGTGCAAGATCGTGCCAGTGTAGACATAGCCCAGGAGTGCATGGCATTGCTTCTGTTCCTCTCAGAAATGGATCAGAATGCACCAGGGGTGGATGTGGAAAGAACCCATAGGAAAATGCTCGAGGGCAGTATCACAAATAACACCTCAATAAACTGAACCCTTCTCTCCCTCACTCACACACTGCTAGCGTATGGCAAGCCGACTCTAATTATAATTCTCCCACATACTCCCATCATCACTGCCATTGTGGGAGGTCCAGGAGGCCAGGATACTCCAGAAGTGAATTGACTTGTAAATTCTGCAGCCCGCTTTCCTAGGAGGTGCAGAGTGTGTGTTAGGCCCACGGTTTCTATCAGCAAAGGTGTAGTTAAAAAAAAAGAAGCTATTTCTTTATAAACCTCCCTCCCTACATTTTAAAGTCTTTGGACAATCTAATTAGAAAAAAAAGAGATAAAAAGTAAAGACCAAAGAAAAGTGTTTTGAAAGGACAGAGATTCCAGACATCAAAGCATAGCCCCCCCCCTTCTCTCCCACCTCTTTCTGCCTGTGTTCTAAAGGTTAGAACAGACATTGCATTTGGCACTGGGATGGGTTCCCTAGGGAGGTGGTGGAGTCTCCACCCCTAGAGGTGTTTAAGTCTTGGCTTGACAAAGCCCTGGCTGGGCTGATTTAGTTGGGATTGGTCCTGCTTTGGGCAGGGGGCTGGACTTGACGACCTCCTGAGGTCTCTTCCAGCTCTAGGATTCTTTGATTCTATCATCTCCCTTTTTATCTCTCTCTACTCAGAGCAGACCAGCAATCCTGGAAACGTGTCCAGAATCACCCTAACATCAGAAGCCTAATCCTTATTATTACTTGTCTTACAGTAGCACCTAAAGCAATGGTCACCAATCAGTAGATCGGGATTGACTGGTAGAGCTTGGAACCTCCGACAGGTGATCCTGACTGGTTTGGCCAAGTGCCCGCACTTCAGCTGCCCCTTCCCCCCACTGCTGCTCATCTCCTGCCCTTTGGCTTAGAGCTACCCATCCCGCTGGGAGCCTCTTTCTTTCTGTGCAGGGCAGGGGAGGGGGAATACTGATGTCAAGGTGCCCTCCTCCCACTCTGTTTCCGTTCTCTACAGAGCAGAGAGGGGGCACAGCAGGATTTGGGATGGAGTTTGCTGGCTGCTTTAGGGAGAGGGCCAGGACAGGAGGGAGCATGCCTTAGCCCCACTGCATCACCACCCAGGAGCCACCAGCAGTGCCTAGCTGGAGCCCACATCCCAAACTCCTACCCCAGTCATGAACCCCCTCCTGCACACCAAGCCCTTATCCTAGCCCCGAGCACCCCTGCATCCAAACGCCGTCCCAGAGCCTGCACCTAGAACCCCTCCTACATCACAACGGCCTGCTCCAAGAGCAGCTCAGAGCCTCTCTCATACTCCAGACCCCTTAATCCAGGACCAGAGCCTGCACCCCAACCCTCTGCCCCAGCCTGATGAAAGCGAGCGAGGATGGGCAAGAGAGGGAGGATGGAGTAAGCAGGGGCAGGGCCTAGGAGAAGGGATAGGAAGGAGGCAGGGCAAGGGAATTTATATTTGAGGTAGATCTTGAATTGCACCTATTCAAAAAGTGATCTCATGCTCAAAAAGGCTGGAGCCCACTGACCTAACGGTTTCAATTCAACATTAGGGTCCCATCATGCAGGGTCGTTATTTCAAAATAATGGGCAGCTTATTTCGGAGTTTGCAAACCTCATTCCACAAGAAATAACGCCTTTTCCTGAATAGCAATGATGTGGACGATCCGCTTAGCTCTTCCCCCAGGCCATTCAAAATAATTACTCCCCAGTGCTTCCTGGGGCTCTAAATTGAGGTAGCACGTCCACATTAGGGGAGCCTGCCTCGGACTAATTTCCAGGCTTCCCCATAGTATAGACGTGCTAGTTGGAAATAAGCTATTTCGGAGTATTTCTTCCAGAACAGCTTATTCCAAAATAATCGTGCAGTGTAGACATAGCCGTCGTCTGACTCAGTATGGCTGTTCCTATGACTATTATGAATTTTATCTACCTCTTAATGGACACAGCACCTTGCATATTATTCCTGTCACTGTTCATGTTTAGTGAAAGGAAAAATTAAAACCTTTCAGCATAACATTACTTGGAGACACGGTCAGAAACCCTCAAGTATAACTCAGGTTGGTAAAATAAATGATTAGCAAATGCTTTCTCTTCCACTCTAAGCGCTCCATTAAGCAAATGAAATAGAGGCATTCAGGTCCTCTCCCTTTTTATTCTTCCTTGTGATTAGCCATGTAATAAAAATTATATTAAGTGGGTATAAATTTTATACACACCTATCTAAGTGACAAACCATTATAACTACAGCAAGAAGCAAGGCTCATATTTTTGCCATTTAAATATACCATGCATTTAAGATTTTGGGTTTTCTGGACCTCCTTCCGCTGTCCCCTTCTCCCCCCCACTCCATGGGCTGCTGGAAAAACTAGTGGTCTCTGCGGGTACCTCTACACTACAGAGGAAGATCAAAGCTACTTGCTGTCAATCTTCCAGGGTTCAAATTAGTGGTTTAGTTAAGCCAGCTAATTTGAAGTGAGAGGGGCACTCCGGGGCTACGTCTAGACTGCATTCCTCTGTCGACAGTGTCAGTGGGGCTAGCTGGCCCCCCACACTGCCAACCCGTCCGGGTGAGGTGACCCCTCAAAGCATTCACCTGATGTTCCCTCCCCGATGTCCACGGATGCCTAGGAGGCCTCTGGGGTCTGGGTCCCTGCTGCCTCCTCTTCCTCTTCCTCCTCCTCCTCCTGATGCAGCTCTCCCGCCTCTCCTGCCTGGTCTTCCTCCCTCAGGAGGAGTCGTTCCATGATGTGGCGGGGTAACCCGGACTCCACCACACACAGTGAAGTGGAGTCCAGGTTCCCCACCGCCCAGGAACTGCTCCAACTCCTGGTAGTAAGGACAGGTCTTGGGGGCTGCCCCAGAGTGGGAGCTCTGGTCCCAGGCCCTGGCATATCCCTGCCGCAGCTCCTTTACCTTGGCCCTGACTTGTGCCATTGTGCGGGGGTGATTCTCTTTGGTGGCCAGTCCCTGGGCCAGGCGCTCGTAGATGTCCGCATTCCTGCGGCGTGTTTGCAGGGGCTGCAGGGCTTCTTCCTGGGACCAGAGCTCCAGGAGGTTTTGGATTTATGGCCCTGACCAGGCTGGTGCCTGCCTTTTGGTGGCCCTAGGTGGGTCCTTGTCTCTGTCCCGAGAAGGACCGGGGGGCCTTGAGGCTGGGGCATGGCTGTCATGGCTGGCACAGGTGCTCTGGCTAGCTGCCAGACAGCAAGGCCTGTTTGGGTGCCTATGCCTTTAAGAGGCTGCGGCCAGGAACCACAGAGGTGCTGTACCTATAAAGGCTAGACCGTCCATCAGGGCTTCTTCCTGGAGGCCTTTTTTGTCGACAGAACTGGCTCTCTGCATTCACACACACTATTTTTCAACATATCTCTGTCAACAAAGGCATTCTTCCTCGTAAAATGAGGTTTACCGCTGTCAACAAAACTGCCACGTTCTGTCAATTTGCTGTCAACAGAACATGGTGGTAGTGTAGGCGCAAGTATAGTTTTGTCAACAAGGGTGTGTCTAGACTACAGGGTTTTGTAGACAAAAGTGGACTTTTGTCGACAAAACTATACCTGCATCCACACTGCCTTTGAGTTATGTCGACATAACGTCGACAAAATTCAGCAGTTTTGTCGACGTATGTAAACCTCATTCTACGAAGAATAAGTCTTTTATCGACAGAGTTCTGTCAGTAGAAGGCATTATTGCATCTACACTGTCCTTTGCGTCTACACTGTCATGTTGACAAAGCGGTTTGCTTTGTTGACAGAACTGGATGTAGTCTAGACGCTCTTTGTCGACAGAAGCTTTGTCGACAGTATCTGTCGACAAAGCTTCTGTCGACAAAACACTGTAGTCTAGACATACCCCAAAAGGCCACTTTTGTCAACAAAACCCTGTAGTCTAGACACAGCCCAGGTGATGCTGGGAACCCTGCTTTCATGAGAAGGGAAGTCGAAGGAAGAGAGTTCTTCCTTCGACTTCCTGCAGTGTAGACAATGCCAAAAGCCAAGCTAATCTACTTAGACTTCAGCTACACAATCAACATAGCTAAAGTTGCATATCTGAATTTGACTTTATCCTGTAGTGTAGACATACCCTTTAGAGCCCCTGGGTGTGTATTAAAATGGGTAGCACCCTACTGAGGTGTCCAATCTTCTGCCTTTTCATCTACAGGCAGCAATGTTCCCAGAGATTGGAATGAGATGTAGCAATGAGCCAGTGCACTAGGGAATACCTTGGGTTAAGGATATTCACTTCCTAGACCTTGCTGCAAAGTAGGAGACGATTTTATTGCTGCTGCTCTTACGGTTGAGTTAACTCTTCCTACTAAAGAAATGAAGGCAATTCAGCAATCTTTTAGTTTTAACATTCTCAGCTGAAAGCAGCAAGTGAAGCTAATGGAAAAACCTAGTGAATTAATGTACAGGAATTACAAGTAACAGAAGCCTTTTAGGGTAGAATGATCATCTGCCATAGAATCATAGAAATGGAAGGGACCTCGAGAGGTCATTGAGTCCCTGCCATTATGGCAGGATCCAGTACTGTCTAGATCATCCCTGTCAGGTGTCTGTCTAACTTGCTCTTAAATATCTCCAGTGATGGAGATTCCACAACCACTTATTCCAGCATTTAACCACCCTGACAGTTAGGAAGTTTTTCCTAATGTCCAACCTAAACCTCCCTTGCTGCAATTTAAGCCCATTGCATCTTGCCACATCAACAGGGGACAAGGGGAACAATTTTTCCCCCTCCTCCTTGTAACACCCTTTTAGATACTTGAAAGCTGCTAGCATGACCCCCCTCAGTCTTCTCTTTTCTAAACTAAACAAGCCCAGTTCTTTCAGTCTTCCCTCACAGCTCATGTTTTCTAGACCTTTAATCATTTTTGTTGTTCTTCTCTGGACCTTCTCCAATTTCTCCACATCTTTCTTGAAATGTGGTGCCCAGAACTGGACACAATACTCCAACTGAGGCCTAATCAGCGCATAGTAGAGCAGAAGAATGCCTTCTCGTGTCTTGCTCATAACACTCCTGTTAATGCCTCCCAGTATCATGTTTGGTTTTTTTGCAAGTGTCACCCTGTTGACTCATGTTAAACTTGTCATCCACTGTAACCCCTAAATCCCTTACTGCCGGACTCCTTCTTAGACAATCACTTCCCATTCTGTATGTGTGAAACGGATTGTTCCTTCCTGATTTTCTCAGTCATCAACTGTGACCTACCTGGGAGCAGGATGGGCTTATTGATGCTCAGGGGTAAGTCACTGAAACACAAAAACAAACCCAAGGGAACTGACTGCAGGGAAGTGTTTCATCAACTTGTATCTTATTCATAAGGTGCCTCTTTGTACCAGTTCTGCCC
The DNA here is from genome assembly GCF_049634645.1 of Pelodiscus sinensis. NCBI lineage: Eukaryota > Metazoa > Chordata > Testudines > Trionychidae > Pelodiscus > Pelodiscus sinensis. The sequence goes on from NC_134736.1 coordinate 7,638,820, forward strand.
AATGCCCAAAGTGAGGCTTTGACATTCGATTTCCCCTCTCTTTGCTGTAGCATTATCTTTGGTCCATCACCTGACTCTTCAGCACTACTTCTAAACTGGCTGCCAAAAAGGGAAGCCAGGACTCTCTCGCTCCCCCCCCCCCAAAAAAAAATATTGTGTGTCATCTCAATGCCACCTGTCCATATTCTTCTTGCTGTCAGCAATGCCCACATCTATATGGCATTACCACATTGACTCATACCAAAAAGCATGTGGAAGGACAAGAAGTATCTGCCCATTAGGCAGCAGCATCCTGTAGAAAGGTACATATTGGTTCCCTAAGGGTGTGTCTAAACTACATGGCTCCGTCGACTGAGCCATGTAGATTAGGCTGATCGGCAGAGGGAAATGAAGCCGCGATTTACATAATCGCGGCTTCATTTAAATTTAAATGGCTGCCGCGCTCTGCCGACCAGCTGATAATCAGCTGTTTGTCGGCAGATTGGGGCAGTCTAGACACGCCGTGGTCGACAAGGAAGTCTTTGTCGACCAGCACAGGTATGCCTCGTGAAACCAGGTTTACCTGCGCCGGTCGACAAAGGCTTCCGTGTCGTCTGCGGTGCATCCAGACGGCCCCAATCTGCCGACAAACAGCTGATCATCAGCTGGTCGGCAGAGCGCGGCAGCCATTTAAATTTAAATGAAGCCACGATTATGTAAATCACGGCTTCATTTCCCTCTGCCGATCAGCCTAATCTACATGGCTCAGTCGACGGAGCCATGTAGTTTAGACACACCCTAAAGGATTTGCTATGGGTATAACTGGGCAATAGGTTTGCAATGGAAACCAAAATCACAGAAAATCCCCATTTTCATGTTTTATTACAGCTTCAACCTCCATGGCCTGGTTTGTCCAGAAGTTTACTCAGGTTTGGTTGTGCCAGGACAGTGGGATGTGCCTGGAATTCGATTGTTTCTCATAACATGGAAATGGAGGGGAGTCTGATAGGAGGGACAGTTATACTGTAGAATAACCATTGGGGGGCAACCAGGAGCCAGAAATGAGGACTGGGACAGCTATAACTCCACTGGGCCAGCAGAGGACGGGGTGGAGAAAGGAACGGCTATGTGCTATATAGTTCAGAGAGTTTGTCTGGGTGTCTATCTCTGTGTCTGTCTGTCCCCCAGCCGGGGGACATGCACCCCACTCCCAGCTGTGTCGGTCATGGAGAGGCACTCCTCCAAACTGCTGTGGTGAGAGAGGGCTGGGATTGTCTTCAGTCTGCATACCGACCCATCCCCAACCCCACTCCAAAACAAGGATTTAAACAAAGAAAAACAAAACTTAATGTGAGTTGAGGATCCAAGAAATTCCAAGTAAATCTTCTAGCACAACTATAATTCTCTTTTCAACATGATGAATGAATTGTATTATCCCCAGACTTTTTTCCCTAAAAAGCTTCAGCAGACGGGGTCAAAGTTCTCTGGAAATGCATTTCCCATAGGCTCTTTATGATGCAAGACATCCCGGGAAACAAGAGTGATACTCAATTTGAAATCCGAAAGCCCGGCGCTTCCGGAATAGCACATACAGTTCTGATCATTCATGTTCAGGAAAGATGAATTCACGCTGAACCTGGTGGAGAGATGCGTGACTAGGTTGATAGGGGAATACAGAGCCTATGTTATGAGAGAAGAATAAGGGGAGCTAGGTGGGTTTAGCCTAACAAATCACAAGCTGACAGGAGATCTAATTACTCTCTATCCATATACTAGGGCATTGGGTGAGCATGACTAGCAGGGAGGCTAAAGGTCTGTTAAAGCGAAAGGACAACACTGGCACAAGAACATATGGGCATAAACTAGCCACGAATGAATGAGGATGGAAATCAGAAGAAGGTTTCTCACCATCACAGGAGGGAGTTTTAGGAACAGCGCCAAGAGGCAAACAACCTCAGAGATTTTAAGATGAAGCTTGACATAGTTATGACTGGGAAGCCAGGACGACAGATTTGCCAGGGCCCGGGCAAGGTGAGGAGGGTCGGCTCTGTACTTCTGGAAGGGGTAAAGCCTCAGGAGGAAGGGTTGGGGGCAGCCAGCCATGAGTGTCACCCAGACTGCGATCTCCCCCTGCCCCCGAATCTTAGCACCATCCAGAGCTCTGGGAGTGATTAAAGAGCCCAGAGCTACTGCAGCATGGGCAGGCCTGCCAACCAGGGGGGCAAAAGGGGCAGTTGCCCTGGACCCTGGCAATTCATGCTGCCAAAATAGCCAGAGCATCACACACTTGGGGTAGCACTAAAGGCTGAGGGAGACCACTTGTCTTCAGACTCACCCCTTCTGCCCTGCCCTTGCCAGGAGTGTAGAGCCAGAATGCAGAGGCTGTCGGCTCCACTGAACATCAGTAATGGCTGAGATCTGGGGCAGCTGCCCCTTTTGGCATCTGCGGGCCGGATGGCAGGGGAAGAACATGATGACCCTGGAAATATCACCCTGTCCTGCATTCTCTTTCCAACTCTGCTGACCCTCTGCCAACTGCACCAGGGCTGGTTCTGACAGTTGCTGGGCGTCAATCGTTCCTATTGAAACTTGCTACCAGGAATCAAGTCCATCACATGGACAAGGCAACAAAGCCAAAAAACGACACCAGGCAACACAATGAACATTGGCTTCTTTCTCTCGCCTCTTTGCATTAAGTGGGTTCCTCCTCTGCTGCTGCTGCTGCCAAACCACTGCAAAAATAAAAATGTGCCTGCCTTCACAGCATGCTGATGGGAAGTTAGCAAAATGGAAAAGTTTTATTGCACAGATAAGCACTGAGTGCCTTGAAGTGCTGGTTGCAGCACTGTGCTGTGTGTAAAGATCAGTGTGCATTAAGGAGTAGGAGAAATCAAGGAGAATTCATCCAGAATTGCTGCCTTACACTGAAGGTGACTGGGATTTTTCTCTTATAATTGTAGGCAGGCCGGGTCTGGGCACCGCTGAGGGCGTCTGCTCAGGGTGAATTACTCAAACTCAGGGCTCCTTATGGCCCCTGACTGGAGACCGTCCCCAAATAGGCCACAAACCAGTCACACCGAGCAAAACCCCTCAGCCACCCCAGCTCTCTCTGTGCCAAAATCAGCCCCAGGCCTAACACACAGGTGAGGGATTATAGAACCCAATCCCACCTACCCCGAACGGGTCTTTCCAGTCCCAAAGAACTAGCCACAAACTCCCGGTCAATTTACACTTTGGATCTTACCCACAAGAGCACGCTAGGCCAATCCTTTAGAATCTAAAATCTAAAGGTTTATTAATAAAAGAAAGAAAAGCATGAGAGTAAGATTGTTAAGGAGAATACATTACATGCATCGAATTACCAAGGGTACGTCTAGACTACATGGCTCCGTTGACGGAGCCATGTAGATTTGTTGTTTTGGCAAAGGCAAATGAAGCCGCGATTTAAATGATCGCGGCTTCATTTACATTTACATGGCTGCCGCGCTGAGCCGACAAACAGCTGATCAGCTGTTTGTCGGCTCGCGCGCTAGTCTGGACGTTCTCCCTGTCGACATCAAAGCCTTTGTCGGCAGCCCCGGTAAACCTCATTCCACGAGAAATAACGGGGCTGCCGACAAAGGGCTTTGATGTCGACAGGGGGAGCGTCCAGACTAGCGCGTGAGCCGACAAACAGCTGATCAGCTATTTGTCGGCTCAGCGCGGCAGCCATGTAAATGTAAATGAAGCCGCGATCATTTAAATCGCGGCTTTATTTGCCTTTGCCTATGTGTCTAATCTACATGCCTCTGCCGACAGAGGCATGTAGTCTAGACACAGCCCAAGTTCTCAATGCAGGCTCTTAGCAGAGATGTTATAAACTGCTATCTTAAAAGTCTCTGGCATACATCCTACGTTAGGATGGGCCAACGATTCTCCCCGGCTTGCTGTTCCTCGCAAGGCTGCATTTGGAATCAGTAGCACAATTGAAGGCCAGATGGAGTCTGCCTCATGGCATTTTATATCCCTCCTGGCATTCTCCTGGCTCGAGCAGGTCACATAGTCGAGCAACCTACCTCTGTTTCACATGCTGGCAGCCACTATGCCCTGGCTGGTTTGCAGGTATCCAGATTTTCAGATGCATTCCTCAGGTGTGTATTAGGCTCTTTGAGAGCCTTGTGTCTGGGGCCTCGCTAATTAGCATAGTCACTGACTGGACATTCCTTCCCCTTGCTCTGTCTCAGACAGAAAATCTTCCAGCATAAGCACAAAGTACATCTTTATAACTCCACATACAGATATCATACAAGTACATGAATAGCACATACAGAATCAGTAGAACACAAGCTTTCAGTTGACACCTCACATGGCTCCCTTTGTACATACTTTGGGGCAAACACCCTCCCCCCCATGTAGGAGTGATCTGGCTTCTCGCTTTAAAATCCAGTAACGTGACAGGGTGTTTGCACCCCTCTGTGTAAAGGCCTGTCAAGAAATGAGCATGGCCTAGTAGCCAGCAGTTTGTGGCCCGGCATTGGTCCACAGACTGGTGGTTGGGAATCACTGTGGTAACACATGTCAATCTGTTCTGTGTGCGGGGGTAGAGTTGTCTTCAGGGACTGGAAAAGGTCATTTGGTTAAATGCCTCCTAATAGACTGAATATAAATCAAACTGAGATGGCACCACATTACTCCCATATACACATGTAAAATGCCTGATCCACAGCTAATTTTTCCGTTGACTTCTAAGAGGGCCTTATGTAGTGAGTTTGTCATCTGATAACTTTGCACTCACTTTTGTGAGACATCAGATCCCTGCTGAAAGGAGCTACACAGAGTTTATCCTGAAAGTGTAGAAGAGTGACGAGGACAGATTAAAAGAAGCCAAGTTTAAATGGCTCCAGTTAGACCTCTTAAAGCTTCCCTTCTCCTCCAAGCTCCTGCTCTGTGGTCTACTATGGAAGAGAGGGGAAAACTTTCTGAGTTAAAGTCTAAAATATGACTTTGCTCCAGTGAACTACCAAAAAGAAACCCAGATTATTTCAGTCAGACAGTTTCATCATGTTTTAGAGAGGAGCATGACAGACAATTTATTATTTGTCATCGCTGTCTTAGTCTTGCCCTGGATGGGATAATCTACCTGTGAATGGCTGGTGATATCGATGGAGTATTTCACCCACACGCAAGTTGTTCTGCACTCACTCCTCTGCAAATTCTAGAAGAATCATCGCCACCAATTTGTAACGGGATGAAGCTAAAACACTGAGAAATTAAACAGTTTCCCCTAGGCCAGAGATCAGCATCATAGCTGGAAGCTCCCAGGTCCAGCCTTCAAACAGTCAATTTTGGGAAGAAGTGGCCTAAAGACCACACAAGCCTGATACATGCTCTGGCTCTGTCACAGGAGCCAAAAGTCACCCCATTTCCAGGTCCCTGAGCAAAGCAAAAATAAAATTAACTCCATGCTATAATATCTACTATATAGATTTCTTCTCCCTAGACTTAGCTGCTCTCTTCCCTTATCCCACACCTAGTTTCCTCTTTCTACATCCTTCCCCATGCTTATATTCATTCTAATCAATAGCACCTGCCCATGTGAATCGCAGTAATTACGCTGCAGGGTCCCAGCATATGGAGAACCACATTGCAAAGTAGCTCTCTGGAACCATATGAAAGACACAATTTCATTTCCAACAGTGTCAGCAGTTTCCTGTGGCAGGTCCACTCTCCTTTTCCCTAGGATCTTTTCTTTTCTGGGCAATTAGCTAACAAGCATGAGGCTGTGCATGGTGTTCCATGGAATTGTTTGGAAGACACATTGATTGGAGTTCTACTCTGTGCAAAGCCCCAGCAGGCTGGGGTCAGGCTACGGCAGATTTCATTGTAACCCTGGGGAAAGAAACCGCCCCTCTGAGATTCCCTAACACATTCGTTTCTGAGTGATGAAAACTACAGTCATTTGCCACCACGCTCTGAAGCTTTTCGGGAAAAGAGCAGTGGAGAAAGCAATCCCCTTCTGTAACCTCCCCATGGTTCAGCTTTCATGATCTGGAGAAAGTCCGTCTGAGGGACGGACAAAGCGGCCTCGACTTCAAGATGGCAACGTACACTCCCGTGAAGGATTATTCAACTTTGGAGAAACCATCCCTTATGTCTCCTTGCTGTGGTACCTTATACTCAGGGACCTGTACCTACAGAGCAGACCGTTTGCTAAGTGGCTGCTGTTTTGGATTTTCCCAGGTGACTGACTAGGGACACTGGAAAATGAATAGAACAAGGACCAATTCAGTACACTTGGAAATAAGCGGCCAGCCCAGATAAGGGCACACTGAGGCTTCCAAACATACTTTCATGTTTCCTGACAGCTTTTCAGGCAAGGGAGACCAGAACTGAACTGTTGTCTGTTTCCAGAAAGGTATGTGGGGGAAGAAAGAGACAGAAGGGCAGTGTAGGGGCATCCCTGCCTCTGATGGTGGGTTTCTATTTTGGTGGAAGGAGGATTTTAACCAAGCTTGCATCCCATCCCATCTTCCCAACGGGGTTGGTTCAATTAATTTTTTCCCAAAGCTTCTCAGAGAAATGTGGAATCATTGCATGTTCAGTGAAAAAGGAAATAAAGCCCCAAGGTGTTCATGAAGCCAAGAGATCCCTGGATTACAGCCAGCAAAGCAGTGAACCCAAGAGCTCAGCTGAAAACGAATCTTGGGCAGTAGCCAGAGGATCTGGGTTAAATTCCCCTGATAAGCTGTTTCTTTCTTTCTGAACAATTTCTACGTTTAGATGCTGACAGATATTGCAACCATTGTTAGCCTATCTTGAGACAACATTACTGATTCATATCGCATTCACTTTTTTTAAAGGTATCGATTCTATTCCTCAGCGGCGGGAATGCAGAGTTCCATGTAGGTTGCTCAGCTGAGCGTTTGCTTGGAGAGCTGCCAGTAATCTGGTTCTTCTTCGAGTAGTGTCCCCGTGGGTGCTCCACTCTAGGTGAAGGGTCGCCCTGAGCCACAGATCGGAGCTTTTCAAAGCAGTTTTCCCCCTGTTGAGCCACGCATGCCCAGAGGGCGTCTCGAGCCCTTCCCGCCCTCTGCAGCGCGCGGCTCAACCCCCTCCCTTTCAGTTCCTCTTTAACCGCCCTCGTCAGCGGACGGAGCGAGCAGGAGCTCCCTCACAGTCTCTCAGACTGTATTTTCTATTAGTTAGGTTACATAGTTTTTCCCCTGTTACTCCAAGTTAGTTTCCCTTATTTTTCTCTTTGAAATAATAATAACAAAATATTTTTTTATAAGAAGAACGAAACTGACAACAAAATCCCCCCTCGGGGACTAAAACTCTCTTCAGACCGGAGCCCCGGGTAAACCGGAGCTCTCTCTCTCCTGGCTCCTCAGCCAGAGAAAAACACATAAACCATATGAAAGAAAAAGAAACGAAATACCAACACTTTAAAGAAACAAGCAGCAAGATATGTCTGCCTCCTCAGGCTTTAAAAAATGCGACCAGTGCCGCGAGCCTATGCCGGCTTCTGACGGCCACACGAAATGTATCCGCTGCTTGGGGGAAGCTCACTCACCCCGCAGCTGCACACACTGTGCTTCCCTCACGGCGAGAGCTAGAAAAGATAGAGAGCTCCGCCTGAGGATGATTTTATTTGATAAGACTCTGCAGCCTTCAGAGCAGGGGGAACTGCAGCATGAAACCCCCCTGCCAACGAAACCTACGAGGCAGAGAGCCTCACCATCTCGCTCTCTCCCGCCTTCTTCCTCCCCCAAAACCCAGGGAGAGGGGCAAAGAAACCCGAGGACCCCTGCTAATAAAGCAGAGGGAAAATCCTCGCGGTCCACATCAACGCCGGTGCGCGCTGCTTCTGAGCCCTCCCGGGAACGCACTGAGAAACCCGGGCGAAAAGAAAAGCCGGCGCCGCTTCAAACCGCGGCGCCGCTGCAAGCCCCGGCATCGCGAAAAACCCCGGTGCCGCTTAAAGGAACGGCACCGCTAAAACAACCCGCACCGCAACAAAGCAAGGCTAATACACAGCCGGCACCGGTTGCGACCACAAACCAGGGCTCGGCACCGGCACCGGCAACAGACAATGAGAGGCTTCTTCGGGAGTCTGCTGCAGAGCTCTCTAAGACTCCGTCTGACTCTCACAGCAGGCAGCAACAGCCCTGCCCCCCTCCCATTGACTGCTCACCAGGGACATCCTTTGCAAGGCATTCCCCTGCCAGATCTGTGTCCCCAGTGTCCTTTCATGGCGCTCCCTTTCTAGAGGATGACCGCCATACGACATATTCGTCGCGACAGACGTCGCCAAGAGGGTCTCGTTCCTATTATCAGAGGGCTGGACCGCAACAAAACCCGTGGCACCCCTACTGGTCTTACCCGCCCCCACCTTATCCACCCCAATGGGGGCCCTGGGACCAATGGGACCCGTACAGACGCCGGTCCTCAGTCCACTCCACACCATCTCGGAGAGGTCTGCCTCATCCACAGCCCCTACCCCCTGCATCACACACAGAGCAGGAAGAGGAGGAGGAGCGCTTTTCGGATAATGAATCCGACATTCAATCTATAAACGTCACTCACCCAGATGACCTGACTGCCCAACAGGACGATGCAGCGATACCATCAGATACCCTAGCGATGGATGACCTCAAACAGTTCCAGGAGCTATTTAAGCGAGTAGCAACAAGTCAGCATGTCTCCCTACAAGAAGTACAAAAGAAACAACATCACTTATTAAAGAACCTGCATCCTACGCTGCATAGTAAAATTGCCCTGCCGATTGATGAGGCAATCATGGAAACATCTGAAGATCTGTGGAAGACACCAGCATCCATCCAACCGACTAACAAAAAGATTGATAGGAAATATTTTGTTCCACCGAAAGACAATGACTTCCTCTTTACGCATCCACAAGCAAACTCCTTAGTGGTTGAATCTGCACAGCAAAGAGCGAAGATACCGCAATACAAGAATGGCAGTACCGACAAAGAACATAGAAAGCTAGACTTCTTTGGAAAGAAAATATATTCCTCTTCTACGCTACAACTAAGAATATCAAATTATTCTGCCCTCTTAGCGAATCACGACTTTGATAATTATTCGAAGCTCGGAGAACTGATACCACATCTCCCTGAGTCCAAAAGAGCCATCTTGAAAGCAATAGTCCACGAAGGCCACACCATCGCTCGCACTGCCCTCCAGACGGCAATGGATGTTGCTGACACAGCCGCTAGAACTACAGCCACTGCAATAGTCATGCGCAGAACTTCCTGGCTACAATCATCTGGAGTTCCCCGCGAACTTCAGCCAAAAGTAGAAGACTTGCCATTTGATAAACAAAAATTATTTGCAGCTTCTACAGATGAAATGCTACATAATAGTAAGAACTCGAAAACCACACTTCGCACACTAGGCATGTATACACCGCCCTTCAAACGCAGGCGATACACCCCATATAATACGTACAATCGTTATAGATATGGGCAATACAACCGGCCACAGAGACCCTATGAGGACACTAGGCCAAGGCAACGACCTCAGAGAAGACGACCTAATCAAGGTCGCCCACCAACTACCCAGTCCTCCAAACAGCAAATTTGAAGTCGTGGTCGAGGGTCTGCACTACCTCCCTCACGATCTAGCAATAACACAACATGGCTGCCTATTTACCCACCGTTTGCGGCCGTTCCTCCCACAATGGGAATCCATAACATCGGACCGCTGGGTTCTAGAAATAATTCGAGTAGGATACACTATCCCATTTACCACTACCCCACCTACCCTTCCCCCTACCCCGTCCCTTTTCAGGGACCCCTCTCACGACACTCTACTAAAACAAGAGATCGACCGCCTCCTTTCTATCGGAGCCATAGAAAAAGTACCAGTAGAGTTCCACGGGAAAGGGTTTTACTCGAACTACTTCTTGATCGAGAAAAAAACGGGAGGCTGGAGGCCAATATTAGACCTCCGCAAACTGAACAGGTTTCTCAAGAAACAACGCTTCAAAATGGTCACACTTACAACAATCATTCCTGCGCTAGATCAAGGGGACTGGTTCGCAGCCCTCGACCTACAAGATGCGTATTTCCATATAACTATCCATCCCGCCCACAGACGCTATCTACGCTTTACTCTCGGCCAGGATCATTTCCAATACAATGTCCTCCCCTTCGGCCTCTCGTCAGCTCCGAGGGTATTTTCAAAGGTACTAGCAGTCGTCGCTGCATACCTCAGACGCCAGAATGTCATCATATTCCCCTACCTAGACGACTGCCTTTTGAAGGGCTCAACACAGGACGAAACTGCCTCCATGATAAGTACGACCACATCACTCCTCAATCGTCTAGGCCTTCTACTCAACGAAAGCAAATCAACATTGCACCCAGTTCAAAATATAGAGTTCATTGGGGCGCGCCTGGACTCAATTACAGCCCGAGCATACCTACCTCGGCAACGTTTCATAACGATACAAGAAATTATAAGTGTAATGCTTACAACTCCTACCACTACAGCTCTTACTTGCCTCCAGCTAATGGGCCACATGGCTTCCACCACCTACGTTGTCCACCATGCTCGTCTGCATTTCCGATGCTTCCAACTCTGGATAGCAAGTGTATACATACCGTCACGACATTCCCTCAACAAGACGGTGACTATTCCACCAAACGTCCTTGCTTCCTTACGGTGGTGGACGATACCGAACAACCTCCTCACAGGTGTTCCATTCCAACAGAGCGAACCCACTGTACAGATTACTACAGATGCTTCCCTCCTTGGCTGGGGAGCACATATGAACGACCAAGCCGTTCAGGGAAGGTGGTCCCCATCCGAGGCACGACTACACATCAATCTCCTCGAACTGCGAGCAGTAAGGAATGCCTGCGCACACTTCGCCCCCGACATTGCCAATCAGACGGTCCGCATTCTAACGGACAACATCTGCACAATGTTCTATATAAACAAGCAAGGCGGAGCCCGCTCCCGCTCCCTCTGTGCAGAGGCTATCCGCCTGTGGAACTCATGCATACGCAAACAGATCACCCTGGTAGCATCCTACCTGCCCGGGGTGAACAACACCAGAGCAGATTCACTCAGCCGCAACTTCACCTCAGATCACGAGTGGGAGCTACACACGGAGGTCGCAAACTCAATCTTCAACCATTGGGGATGGCCATCCATAGACCTTTTTGCATCTACCCAGAATGCCAAATGCCCCCAATTCTGCTCACGCGCAGGTCTTGGCAAACATTCCCTAGGGGATGCCTTTCTAATCAAATGGACAGCCCCCCTTCACTATGCCTTCCCTCCCATACCGTTAATCCCGAAAACCTTACGCAAGATCTGCAGAGACGGAGCCCTAGTCATCCTGATAGCCCCGTCGTGGGCCCGCCAAACTTGGTACCCGTACCTGTACAGACTAGCAGTTCACCCTCCTTACCCGCTACCTCACCGGGCAGACCTAATATCTCAGAGCAATGGAACGATACTGCACCCACAGCTCCACACCCTACACCTCCAGGCTTGGCTACTCTCTGGTTCTCGGAGATAGAAAATCACTGTTCCCAACAAGTGAAAGATATCCTCCTCCACAGTAGGAGGCAGTCCACTCGAAAAACTTACCTACAGAAATGGACTCGATTTTCCCTCTGGTGCCAACGAACCAGAATAGAACCCCGTGATGCACCATTACATATGATTTTGGACTACATTCTAGACCTTAAAATATCAGGACTCTCAATTTCTTCTTTAAGAGTACATCTTTCTGCAATAACAGCGTTCCATACTTCCATTGATGGATTCTCCATATTTGCCCATCCTATCACTAAAAGATTCCTTAAAGGGCTCCACAACGTATACCCACCCCATAAGGCACCACCCCCCTTATGGGACCTAAATCTTGTTCTCCACCAACTTACTGGACCTCCTTTCGAGCCTCTGGCTACAGTAGCACTCCCATTTCTCTTTATGAAAGTCTGTTTCTTATTGGCTATCACGTCTGTTAGACGGGTGAGTGAAATTGGGGCATTAATGGCAGTACCCCCCTACACAGTTTTTACGAAGGATAGGGTCATACTTAGACCTCATCCAACATTTCTGCCAAAGGTCTGTACAGAATTCCATGTAAATGAACCAATCGTACTACCTACCTTTTTTCCGAAACCGCATGCATCACAGAAGGACGCCACTCTGCATACCCTGGACATTCGGAGGGCTCTCGCCTTCTTCCTGGAAAGAACAAAACCATTTCGTAAATCTGAAAGACTTTTTATATCAATCGCTGAGCGTTCTAAGGGAACACCCCTGTCATCACAGCGAATCTCAAAATGGATCTCCACATGCATAGTCAAGTGTCATACTTTGGGCAATAGACCACTACCGTGCCCCCCAAGAGCACATTCCACTCGAGCCACGGCCGCTTCTACAGCCTTTTTGAACAATGTCCCCTTAAGGGATATTTACCGAGCAGCAACGTGGTCTTCAGATCACACGTTTGCCAGACATTATGCAATCCTACCGCAACTTACACAGGACTCAGCAGTAGCTACAGCGGTGCTCTCTACCACCGCTAAACATTGACTCCGGCTCCCTCCAGCCATATATTGAACACTGCTTTGTAGTCACCTAGAGTGGAGCACCCACGGGGACACTACTCGAAGAAGAAAAGGGAGTTACTCACCTCGTGCAGTAACGAGTGTTCTTCGAGATGTGTGTCCCCGTGGGTGCTCCACGACCCTCCCTTCCTCCCCTCTGCACGGAGTCTAAACTACTCGGGCGGAGACGAGGAACTGAAAGGGAGGGGGTTGAGCCGCGCGCTGCAGAGGGCGGGAAGGGCTCGAGACGCCCTCTGGGCATGCGTGGCTCAACAGGGGGAAAACTGCTTTGAAAAGCTCCGATCTGCGGCTCAGGGCGACCCTTCACCTAGAGTGGAGCACCCACGGGGACACACATCTCGAAGAACACTCGTTACTGCACGAGGTGAGTAACTCCCTTATTTCCAAGGCAGTGTAAACCCAATGGATCTGAGACTGGTCCCTGAAGTAACACTCTCTGGGTAAAGCTAGACTACAAGGGTACGTCTAAACTACATGGCTCCGTCGATGGAGCCATGTAGATTAGTTTATTCGAAAAAGGGAAATGAAGCAGCGATTTAAATAATCACCACTTCATTTAAATCAAAATGGCCACCGTGCTGTGCCGATCAGCAGTTTGTCAGCACAGCGCGGCAGTCTAGATGGGGATCTGCCGACCCCGGAATCCTTCATCGGCAGATCCTGTAAGCCTCAGGAGGCATAAAGGATCTGTTTCATGAGGCATAAAGGATCTGCCAATGAAGAGTTCTGGGGTCAGCAGATTCCCGTCTAGACTGCCGCGCTGTGCCGACAAACTGCTGATCGGCACAGCACGGTGGCCATTTTGATTTAAATGAAACGGTGATTATTTAAATCGCCGCTTCATTTCCCTTTGTTGTCCTGCCTCATTTACATGGCTCTGTTGACAGAGCCATGTAGACTAGACACACCCCGAGAGTTTTTCCGGGATACCAGTGGTATCCTGGAAAAACTCTTCCATGTCCAGGGATGCATTTGCTCTTCCACTTTTTTTTCCGGAAGAGCAAACACTCTCTTTCAGAACAGGAAATGAATTCACATTGTTAATTGGTTCTGAGAAATAGCCTTCAGTGTGATCCCATTAGGACTTTGCCCGAATCTTTTTTTATTATCATTTGCTTGCTTGATAAGACACGTTTTTGCACACATGGGCTATGCGTACACTGCAGTTATTTTGGAATAAGCTATTCCAGAACAGTTATTCTAAAATAACTTATTTCAAAATAGCACGTCTATACTGCAGGGAAGCCTGAAAATTTGTCGGAGACTGGCTTCCCTAATGTAGACGTGCTATCTAGATTTAGAACCCCAGTAGGAATAACTTGCAGGAGGAATAACGGTAGTTCAAATTAGGAGCTTTAATTCAAAGTACCTAGTCCGTGCTGCGTGTAGCTGTGGGCAGGTAATTCGAACTACGGGCATTTAAAAATGACGCCCACCCAGGAACATGCAAATGAAGCCTGGGATATTTAAATCCCGGGCTTCATTTGCAAGTTCAAATGCCTACATTAGCCACCCTAGTTCGAACTAGGGTGGCAGTGTAGACATACCCATAGGGACTGCATTTCTCTGCTAAACAATTCCAGTTGCACTAATGCATCTTTTTTTTAATCTAATTTTACTTTAAATTCCACAGACAAGTCACAATAGCTCTATTCCCACATGTACTCATTGCACAAAATTCGCCCCCATGCAGAGGGCATGGGGCAAGCCCTGCTTACGACCTCCAAACAGTCTTTGTGGTGTCCTCGTGCAAAGGGCTGAAATTCACCCTCCAGGTCTCTGTCCCAGGTGTTTTGTGAGACCGGGGACTTGTCAAAACACAGAGGGGGCTTGGTTTAACTCAAGGTACAATCAGCACCAGAGGTCCTGGGGCTCATGCAATTTTTTACATTCATGTCTGATGCAGCAAGCCAGGAGTTACCAGGGCCTTGGGCTGCCCACCCTCGAGGTGTCACGGTTCAATCTTGGGAAGCCCTGGCACCAATTAAGCATTGGGTGTAATGTTGCACCAGATTAATTAAATGAGTGGACACCGATGTCAGTTTAAACCCCTGACTTTCAGCAGGCTAGCTTGTGCTTGTTAAATAACCTTACTTCAGGTAAGTCAGATAGCAAATCTAAATAGTGTCCACACAAAAAGTGGTACCTCTTGAAACCAGAGCATTGTTCGCTAAATTGGTGCAATATCAGACACAGACCAGGCCTCTCAATCTTTGCAAAGTGTGTTGAGATCCTCCACTATAAGATACTCTAGAAATGTAAAGCATCTTACACTACTGAATTTTTATTTGATTGAGGTTCATAATTGCATTTATTTACTTTGCAATATCTTATTCCTTGGCAGATCACAGTAATAAAAGGCTAAATTCCCCAAAGAGAATTAAAATTCAAAAAGCCGATAACAGGAATGGACTTGCATTGTCAAAGGCAACTTTAAAAATGTTTCATTCTCCGGATGATGATATGGAAATTAAAACATTACTCATGCTCTTTTCTAAGCAAACCAGTAATCAGCACACAAGCCGTGTAGCCCACCATTCGCCTCTTATGTTTCCAAAGATGCTTCTGTAATAATTTGTTTAAAATTGTTTTTGGGCATTTGCATACATAAAGGTGCTTCGCTTTATCTTCACATGTTTAATAAAAATCCAGCTGCAGAGAATGGTAAGTGGAATTTCAAATAAAGTAACATCAAAAGGGAGTGGATTCCATCCTCCCTCGCCCGTCTCTACTGAATAAAGTGTGCAATATGGAATTGGCTTAGTCATTATTTATTATTTGTTTTGCCGCTGTACCTTGAGGTCCCAATTATAAACAAGGGCTTCATTGTGATAGGTGCTGTGCATAGGAAAACACAAAAAGCAGAGGACAATGGGGTTATCAAGCAGTATGCACAATTACATACTAGCTAGGACAGGATTATCTTCATCATCAGTAAGGATCTGTATTTTATTGTATTCAAAACCAAACTAGATCAGTTCACGAAGGATGGGTCCATCAATGGCTATTTAGCCAGGATAGGGGCAGGGACGGGGTCCCTTGGCTTTGTTTGTCAGAAGCTGGGAATGGGCAAGAGGGGAGGAATCACTTGGCAATTCCCTCTTCTGATCATTCCCTCTGGGGCACCTGGCATTGGCCACTGTCAAAGACAGGACACTGTCGGAGATGGACCTTTAGTCTGATTCAGTGTGGCCATTATGTTGTAGTTGTAGTTATAGATAATTACTGAAATGCTTAGGACTTTGTAATGCTAGAGGCTATACTAATACAGAATGAAGAGACAGTCCCTGTCTTAAAGCCAGCCATCTAAGTAGATAAGTGACATCAGTGGGTTTCTTCATAATTCTCTGTCTGCCAAGACCTAAATGTGGGGCTACAATTTTTGATAAGGACCATAAAATGAGAGAGACAAAAAAATTATCCATGCAAGAAACTTTGAACACAGTGAACCCAGATGTTCCATAGAATCTCTATGGATAGTAATTCCATGCTCTAATAATAAGAATATAGCAGTAGGGATATGTTATTGACCACCTGACCAGGATTGTGATAGCCTCTCTAATCACCCTTAGGATTTCATAGTCACTATCAAAACAAAAAACTCAATAATAGTGGGAGCGACGAGGAGTCCTGTGGCACCTTATAGACTAACTGAAGTGTAGGAGCATAAGCTTTTGTGGGCAAAGACCCACTTCGGCATGATGAAGTGGGTCTTTGCCCACGAAAGCTTATGCTCCTACACTTCAGTTAGTCTATAAGGTGCCACAGGACTCCTCGTCGCTTTTGCAGATTCAGACTAACACGGCTACCCCTCTGATACTTGAATAATAGTGGGGAATTTCAACTATCCCCATATTGACTGGGTACACGTACCCTCAGGACAGGATGCAAAGATAAAATTTCTTGATTCCTTAAATGACTGCTTCTTGGAGCAGCTAGTTCTGGAACCCACAAGGGGAAAGGTAATTCTTGATTTAGTCTTGAGTAGAACGCAGGATCTGGTCCAAGTGGAAAATATAATTGGACCACTTGGAAATAGTGATCACAACGTAATAAAACTTAACTTCTTAGTGGCGGGGAAAACACCTCAGCAGCCCAACACTGCGGCATTTAATTTCAGAAAGAGGAACTACACAAAAATGAGGTGGTTAAACAGAAATTAAAAGGCACAATGACAAAAGTCAGATCCCTGCAAGCAGCATGGAAACTTTTCAAAGACACCATAATAGAGGCCCAGCTTAAATGTATTCCCCAAATTAAAAAAACACCGTAAGAGAACCAAAACTGTGTCACCGTAGCTTAACAATCAAGTAAAAGAAGCAGCGAGCGATAAAAAGGCATCATTTAAAAAGTGGAATCTAAATCCTAGTCAGAAAAATAGGAGAATAACCTCTGTCAAATTAAGTGTAAAAATATAATAAGAACATCTAAAAAGGAGTTTGAAGAACAGCTAGCTAAAAACTCAAAAAGTAATAGCAAAATGTTTTTTTAAGTACATCAGAAGCAGGAAGTCTGCTAAACAACCAGTGGGGCCACTGGACAATCGAGATGCCAAAGAAGCACTCAAAGATAAGGTCATTGCAGAGAAACTAAATGAAGTATTTGCTTTGGTCTTCATGGCTGAGGATATTGGGGAGATTCCCAAACCTGAGCCATTCGTTTTAGGTGACAAATCTGAGGAATTGTCCCATACTGAGGTGTCATCAGAGGAGGCTTTGGAACAAATTGATAAACGTAACAGTAACAAGTCACCGAGACCAGATGGCATTCACCCAAGAGTTCTGAAAGAACTCAAATGTGAAATTGCGGCACTAGTAACTGTGGTTTGCAACCCATCCTGTAGTTGCCTCATCTCAAAAGAGATATATTGGCATTGGAAAAGGTTCAGAAAAGGGCAACAAAAATTATTCGGGGTTTGGAATGGGTCCCCAGTGAAGAGAGATTAAAAAGACCAGGACTTTTCAGTTTAGAAACAAGGAGACTAAGAGGGGATATGATAGAGGTTTATAAAATCATGACTTGGGTGGGAAAAGTGAATAAATAAAAGTTTTTTACTTGTTCCCATAACATATGAACTAGGGGTCACCAAATGAAATTAATGGGGAGCAGGTTTAAAACAAGCAAAAGGAAGTTTTTCTTCACTCAGCACACAGTCAACTGTGGAACTCCTTGCCAGAAGACCAAGACTTTAACACCGCTCAAGAAAAAACTAGATAAATTCATGGAGGTTAGGGCCATCATGGCTATTAGCCAGGATGGGCAGGGATGCTGTCCCTAGCCTCTGTTTGTCTGAGGTTGGGGATGAACAACAGGAGATGGATCACTTGATGATTTCCTGCTCTGTTCATTCCCTTTGGGCCAACTGGCATTGGCCACTGTCTGAAGACAGGATACAGGGCTAGACGGACCTTTGGTCTGATCCAGTATGGCTGCTCTTCTGTTCTTATGCTTCCTTCCCTTATTGCAGAGAACGCTTGCTGCACAATTCTTTCAGAGAGAAATAATTTTCAGCAATAAAGGGCAGGGTGAAACACCAAATTGGTGCAGAACATAGGCAGCTTTAGACCCATGTTCTCTGAGATGTTTAATTTTCTAAATATCTTGATCTCTGTGGAAGTTTGAGTATTTGGGCCTTTGGAATTAAAATGAGTAATTTCCTTGAAATACAGGATATTTGAGAGGACTATTACAGAGTGAGTACTTCTCATCAGGATTCAAGGGTTGCAGAATCCAGCCCATTGCATTTCTCTTTCAGTAAAGTCCCTCCCTCTCCCGACCTTTGCTTTAAAATGTGCTATGTGATGTACATACAAAGTAGTGAATTTCACTTCAAAGTTTGGATGCATTTTATGACCCTGGCACTGGTCTGCATTCTGCCAAATACTTCCCTGTTTAAAGAGCACTTTGAAAACCAGCTGACAGTAATTTGTGAAAATTAAAATGGTGCTCAGCAAGGATTTGATGGAAGCAATTGTGTTTCCCAAATGATGGGCAGATAACCCAGGACAGAGCAATTCCATTCACTAGCATGTCTCTGTCAAGGCAAAACAAAAATACCCTTTGTTTTCTCAAATACTCCATGTTCCCTTTCAGAACTGGCTGGGGTTCAGCTCTTTCTTGCCGGTCTGACAGAGGTTTCTCAGAGCACATGTATCCAGCTGGGGACCAAAACGCTCCATATTCTGCATACTGGGAAAAAGTTGCCAAGCTGCCGTCCTTTTTTTCTTCACCAGAATAACTTCAAAGTGGAGCTGGGATTGAAAATGTATAGCAAAGGCCTGAAACTGGTTTCTGCCTAGTTTCAGAGATCATTGCAAATTGAGTTTATTAGCCTGGGGGCTGAGTTTTAAAGGATTCTGAGCCAAATATGAAAAATTTGAGAAATCAGACAAAACTCTGCTGGACCTGTTGATTCATTTGAACAAGAAGCTTAAGGAAAGAGAGCCACATGAAGCAAAATTATAGGAAAAGATCCTATGAAGCCCTGCAAATACAAACAGCTGAGCAGCCTTGTCTAGACTATCATCAGCCTAAGTTATGCAACTGCAGCTACAGGCTTGTCTCTACGTACGGGAAGATCGCCAGTCGGGAGGTCGATCTTCTGGCATGTAGCAGGTTTGGTAAGGAATGCTGAGGGCACCCCCTGTTGTCTCCTCGCAGTCTCAAGGAGTAAGGGAAGTCGATGGGAGAGTTACTCCTGTCAATCTGCTGCTGTGGGGCTGCCCCAGAAAAATTAATGCGAGATATGTCGACTCCAGCTATGCAATTCACATAGCTGAAATTGCGTATCTTGCATTGATTTGCTCCACCAGCATGGACCTGGCCAATGTGAATTACGTAGCTGAAGTCAATGTACTCTGCTTCCTCCGGTTATAGTTGATGGAAGAACACCCAGCAGTCAATTTATCGCACCCATAGTAGGCATGATCAATCGACCCCTGTTGGATCAATCACTACCCGTCTATCCAGCCCATAGTGAAGACATTCCCTCGGGCAGCTCCACTTAGTGAATACATTCCCCAAAACAGAGCATATTCTTTTCTGAAAACATTTAAGATGCTTCTTCACAGAATACATTCCAGCAACCTCAGTAGTCTTGATGTCAGAAAAGAAATCTCCCAACCACAAAACCAGTCTCTCTCTACTACAGCCAGCCACATTCTCTTAGCTCAAATATGACCATGGTCCCATCAGACTTTAACCCATGAGATAGATTCTTAACTGGTATAAATTGGTGTCACTCCACTGATTTCACTATGGCTGCAGCAGCTGAAGATCTGGGCTAGTGAAGGGGAAACTCAGCAGGTTCAGCAGTTTGTTAGAGTTTATACTACTTCCATTCCTAAGTTGGGGGCAATTTGAGGCTTGGATCATGGGAGATCAGCCTTGCTGGTAAAGTATGTGATAGCTTCCTATACATTCTGCTTCTAGGTGCAGCCAATATTAGAAACTGCAGAAGTTTGGGGAAAATTCTGTTCCATTTTTATTTGTATTTTCTTAAACTTCTATACAGGTTCACTTTGGCTTGGCTGTGAGTTATTACCCAAAACAATTCACTTGTTAATAATTTAGGGTCAGATTCTGGTGCCCTTACTTAGACTGTGTGGTACTTGAATCCACAGCTATTCATTTCAAAAACGACTACACATGGAATAAGTTTCTATTCCACCTGAGCAAGGGGACCAAGTTCAGGCCCTTGGTAAATGAGTCTGAAATGAAAAACATTTACAGGTTTTTCCTGCCTCAAGCTTTGATTTTAAAAGTTCTTAAGTGAGTTAGACACCTAAATCTCAATGAAATTCTGTGCGTGGGGGGGTGGGGGGGGGGACAGCATCTAATTTCCTAATACTCCTTTGCAAATCCCAGGCTAAACGCCTGAAAGTCACACTTTAATAGGGCCCATTTAGAAGAAGTTTATAAAGGGCTAACAAATAATTAATAGTTGTTTTAATGAATGATTAATTAATTGTTATAGAGTCAAAGAGGTCAATAGTATTGAGCTGGTTGGACATTCTCCTACAGAATGGTTTTCCATTGTTGAAAATCACATTGCTTCAGTGAGACCCATTTGATTTCAATGAATGTCTGATGGAAAGCAAGCAGGCAGGTTTTTCACTAGCACACTCCCATGGCTTACCTGAAGCTCTCCTGATGGACTTAGAGACTGAGTCCGGAAGCCCTGGGCATGCCAGCTTCCAGATTCAAAGCTCCTTGGCAGTGCCAACTCCCAGCACTTCCCAGGGTCCATAGCACTGGAAAGCAGCTAGACAGAGGACTGCCCTGGAGTCTCAGACCCAAGGGTTTTCCTTGTTGGGGAGAACTTCAATACTTGGGGCTTTCGTTCCAAATCGTTACAAAACTGAATATCAAACTATCAAAATCCTCAACCTTCCTCTGCACCATTCTAGTGGATTGCTCATAACCAACGATAACACCTTCTCCTGATGTGCATGCAGCCATCTGTAACACAGACAACTCATGTTTGCAACCTCCCTATAATATCTATTAGCCATTTATAAACTATTTATGGATGGGACCATAATAGAAAGGGTGAGAGGCATAGAATTCAGGCATGTGCATTTAATATAGCTAGAAACAATACATGCTGGATGCTCCTGACAAAGACAGTGACAGAATTGCAGACAGGCAGCGCAAGCAGAGACACGAGGACAGTGCATACTGCCCCAGATGGTACCATGCAATCCTAGGAACTGGGCTATTCTCAGAACAAGGACTCCTCCGGGAGTTATGCGGAAGGTACATTGGCTGAGCCACGTTTGTTCCCACACAACCCAGGGGTGTTCGCTCCAGCAACCGTACGGTAGATTGCTCAGCTTTTGCAAAGGAGAACGGCTCTGTGTGTTCTATGCGGAACTTAATTAAAATCAAGGTTAGTGGGGCAATCAGCAGCCAGCCCAATTCCTCTCTCTTTTCGCACCCCCCTCCCCCGCCACCAGCCCCCAACCAATATGATTTGTGGGGTTTGTAGCACATTCACTCCAGTCGCAGAAAGGGAAAGGAATAATGGCCCATGGCTCCATACATGGGGTTATGTAAGCACCAGCTCAAAAGTTACACATTTTCCAGGAACTGGAGTTAAGTTGCCTTTGTTCTCTTAATAGATAATCCTTCCCCAGAAAGGGAGCAAATCCCTGGAGTAGAATGGCCTCCACCTTTCTCCTGGCACCTTTTCTATATCGCGTGCCTCTCCCTTGCTGTAATACCCTGGGTTTTAATTTCTAATTGTAGCTAATTATATTCTCATCGAGGTTAATTGCTCCAGTGAGTTGAAGGAGAGTCAGCAAAAACCCCTGGGAGAACAAGTGCGGAATGCCTGGCTCTTTGAGAGAGGTTCAGACAATGAGCAGGGAGCTCTCGACAGGGATTCGCACAAAGACTTGGCACCTCCACTGCCGTGGGCCCATGCTTATCTCTTCCCAAGAGTTCTCTCTCGGCCTCTCTCTTCTGCATTTGTTTATCCTGCCCGGTTTCCACTGGGTTTCTCTCTGCCCCTCTGCTTCCTTTTCCATCACTGTCCTGTTGAGATCTCCCTACCTCTCTATAAGTTGACCAGGCACTGGTCAAGTTTCTCCTCACCCGCCCATCCCTCGTTCCAGCTTTATCCATTTGTCTGTCTCATGTGCAGCTGCCTTCATGCCTTCTGCATGGCCCCCGCTGCATGGTATGACCGCTCTAGGGCAAATTAGACAACTCGGGAGCAGGCTACAGAAAAGCAGCCAAATAAAAGAAGCCAGTTTATTGACTCTCTATTATTTGCAGTGTAATACATAGCGTGTTATGATAATGCAGAGAGGCACCAATTGAGATCAGTGCCCTGTTAGCCAGGCGCTCTAATACACGCAGGAAGAGATGGTTCCTGCCCCGGAGAGTTTCCAGTCTGAATAAGCAAGACAGAGTGTGAGAAGAGAAGGATTGTGAACTCCATATTGCACTTGGGTATCCAAGACAGTGAGGATGTCTACACTGCAGTTAAACACCCATGGCTGGCGGGTGTCAGCAGACTTGGGCCCATGGGACTGTAAAATTGTGGTGTAGACATTCTGGCTCAGTCCCGATCTTTCTGGAACCACCTCTCTCTTTTTTTTTTTGGTGGTATGGGGAGAGGTCTCAGAGCTTAGGTTCCAGCCTGAATCCAGACATCTACCCTGCAGTTTTACAATCCAGCCCCAGGTGTTTCATTCCAGTGCAGATGTCCCCAGAGAGACTAAGTAACTCACCAAAGGGCACACAGTGCATCTGTGACAGAGCTCTACCATGCCTCATGGTAATGCCTGGAGAAGACAACCAGCCCCTCTCTCCAATTAGATCTGCTTTAAAAGATGAGTGATGTTTGCCACAAAGTGACTGTCTCATAATTCAGGTGGGGAAAATGATCCCTCTTCCTATCCATTCGCATAGGCTCCTGCGAAATGAAAGAAAAGCTATGGTGAAAACAACAGTGCCTTTCTGAGATGTCTTGGTGACGGGTACCTGAGGGAGATGGAAGACATCCACTTTAATGTGTGACCAAGGCATGTACATGGAAAGTGTATGTGTATTTTCAAAGCATTTAGACTGAACCTTTAAAAATTATCTTAAAACATAGCTTTCAGCAGTGGGAGATGGACAGTTAAAGAAAGTGCTGCGTAGGAGAGAGAGAAAAAGAACACAAAAGTGGAAAATGCCAGCAAATGTGTCTACCATTTATTAGCATTACCAGACTGATGTAAACCAGAGATTACTTGGAAAAGTTGTTAGATTTCCTCAGAACATTTTAAATAAATTTTCACAGCGATTCCTGTAGAGATTGGAAATGAAATTGCCTGAACGTGACAGGCCGAAGTGAGCCATTGCTGTGTTCATAGGGACTGAACCCGGATAGGGTTGCCAGATGGTTTAACCACAAATACCACACACACACACACACACACACACACACACCCCAAAAAAAAAAAAACACTGGAGAAAAAATTCTGTTGAGGGAGAAAAACGGGGGGGGGGGGGGGGAGACCAAAGCTGTTGAACAAAAAAAATAAAATAAAAAAATAAAACAGCATTAAAACATCATGGCCCCTTTAAGTTCGTGCAGAGTCAGAATAGGGATTGGAAGAGGGAGAGGTTGAGCACTAAGATCAAGGGAAGGCATTGCTTCCCCTTGCTTCAGGTCTTTAGGCTTTTTGCCGGTGGCCATCTTGTTTCCGTGGTCGAGCCAGAAGGCAGCTTCCCTGCAGAACCAGGTAAGCAGCAGATCCGGGGGCAGAGGTCTGGGGGCCCGGGGTGGGGCGGCCAGGGGCTGGGTCCAGTTGCTGAGTGTGTCGTAGGGTTGCCAGATATCCAGTATTTTCATCTCCTGGCAGGGGAAAAAAAACAGAAAATACCGGACATTTTAGGTGTCCGGTATTTTCTGAATTTTTTTTTACCGGACAGGAGATGAAAATATCAGACTGTCCGGGTCAATACCGGACATCTGGCAACCTTAAACCCAGCCATCTCGGCTCACTTAAAGCTTAACGGGGGATAGAGGGGACTGTGAGAGCTGATTCTCTGGAACTGAAATTTGCCAAGCTGATCACAACAGCATTGAGTGATCTCCAGAGACGGGGGTCCTCTCTCGCCACTGAGTCCTCTCGGCACAGAATGCCACAGCAGCAGCCGACATCACCAAACCCTGTCCCCATGCCTCAGATCTCCTGGAGTCTGTTCCCTGTTCTCTTGGGGTCCTGAGCCAAAGCCTGACGTAGCCCGAGGGAGTCTTTCCCATTGCCTTGGATGGGCTTTGAATTCAGGCCTTTGGTGTGGACTCTACCACAACGAAGGCTAGTTTGTGACAGCTATAATGGTTCCATTGAGCAGCCCTTGTAGGGTTGCTTCCAAGATGGATTCCCATCAGAGGCCTAACGGAGAGAGGCTTGCTACCTTGGGCCTACACACCACAGCGAGTCTGACAGACTTTGTTAAAAACAGTGGTCCTGCTTCTGCTCCTGCCCTTCCCAATGCCTGCACTAACTGTGTAAAAGCAGCATGAGAGACAAGAGAATCCTAAGGCTACATCCATAAATCCTGGATTTCTATGAGCATTGCCAGACCGGATCAGATTTGGGGTCCATGTTGCCCAACACCCCATCCCTGGCAGTGGCCAGCACCAGCTGCTTCAGAGAAAGGAGCGAGAAATGCTGCAGTTCGGGATAACTTGTCCCCCAGGGGAAGTTTCCTCCTGAACCCCAAAACTTACAGGTTGGCACACAGCTTCACAATCAGCTTTCTGTTGGTTTCAACCAGATCCTTTAAATGTTGTGGCTAATCTGCTACTGAACAGCAACTGAAGATAAAGGTCTCTTTAGTGTGGTAATTGAAGACTCTGGTCAATAGTCAAGCAGCAGATCTTATCACAAGAAATGTTAAGAAAGAGTATTATTTTGGCAGCTCAGACCATTTTAATGCTTTACCTTGCTGGCCTTCTGATGTACATTAGCAAGCCATACTCATTCCATCCCTCTCTGCGCTGCTACAATAGTTCTTTCTTCCCAATTAAAAAATAATCAAGCCAAACACGCAGCTCATCAGGATTGCACATTTCAAAAGAAACGGGTCCCAAGGAGTCATATTACATCAAAGGGAAGGCGGATTTAATTTGCAGACAGGCCTTGTCCAGATTCCACAGAGGAGAATGCAATGCCAGATATGGTTTAATAAGCTCTTAGGCACAATTAGCTAAAAGATGCCACCAGTGGCAGAAGAATTAAATAAGCATTCAGGCTCCACTTCTCTCCTGCCACCTTGCTCCCTACCCTTTGAAAGACAAATCAATTTTTCTAGGCTCACACCTTCTCTTGCACTTATGGAAATGCCCATTTGACATTTTCCGATATGTTCATGCCTCAACAAAAGCACAAACGTAGTCCAGGTTCCCCAATCAAGTGAAAAGCTGACATGGGAATCGGCAGATGTAAACCAACTCACATATCATATTGGCAAAAGAGCTCCAATGCTCAATACAAGAGACTCAGAATGTATCATAATGTGGCCACCAATAGGCAGCATGGAATAGTATGTCACGTTGTGCAGTAAACTAACAGGATGTGCTCTAGTGATACGTGTCCAACCAATTCAGAGCTGGAAATCGGACCAGTTCAGCAGTTTGTTAGGATTGTTCAAAACCGGTGTTGGGCTTGTAAGAATGGGGTTAGTGTTTTTTAGACTCTATACAGTGTTTGAAAATATTGCTGCACACATGACTCTTACTGGTAATGTCTATATCTCACCCTATAAGGTCAAATGCAAGTTTTGTTTTATAACTGTCCAGAGCAAGCATTTTTACTTGTGAACCCAGGCAGGAGGAGTGTTTCCCCTGAGCTTCGAGAAGGATTATCAAAACTAAGTGACTGATCATGAACCATCACGATATAAAGACTGGGTTGATGATCCTCTACTACCCATAAAAGTGCTACACATGAGAAACCTCATCTGTTCAGCATGATTTCTAAAAGACAGAAATAAAGACAACTGACAAGAAAATTCTTCATCTTTTTGCTGTTTGGATTCTTATGTCTGAAACTAGAAAAAAAAAAGCAGAGACTCTCCCCACCCCCATGTCAACCTGGAATAGCCCTGAAAAACATTCAGTGATGAGACATCCACATCTCTGTCACCTTTTGGAATCTTACTCTAGCTCATTTAGGTATATATGTTGCTTGCTTTAACCTATAAATAACTCATTTCTTTTTCCAAGTTATAAATTGTTAATTATATAATTGACTACAAGCGTTGGTTTTGATGTGAGATCTAAGGTTCAAACTGACCTGAGGTAAGTGGCTGGTCTCTTGGGACTGGGAGGAATCTGAATATTTTGTGATTTTTTTGGCATAGGTAACCTTTATCCCTACATTCAGCTTGCCTGTGTGGCAAGATAGACTAGAGTGCCCAAAGGGATTGTCTATGACTCTACAGTAAGACTGTGACAGTGTCAGGAGTTCACATTTGGTACTTGACTGGCTGTAGGAGGAGTAACGGTAGTTCGGAATAGGAAGCCTAATCCGAACTACCTACTCCGTGCCACGTGTAGCCGCGGGCACGGAGTCCGAACTAGCGGGGATTTAAAAATGGCGGCGCCCGGCAAGATGCAAATGAAGTCCGGGAAATTCAAATCCCGGGCTTCATTTGCAACTTCGGTTGCCTACATTAACCACCCTAGTTCGAACTAGGGTGGTAGTGTAGACATACCCTTAGTTATCTCTCTCTTACAAGTGTAAATTATTTGAAACTCCCTTGTAAGAACTGGCACCACAAAGACGGACCAGTACAATTTTGCATCTTAGATAAGAAAAAGGATACGGGCCCCTCGGGGTATAAAGATGGGTCCAGCAGCACACTCATTCTGAGCGTCGATCTGCCATCTACCTGCTGGCTGGGTTAGGTGTTTGACCTCCCGAGGTTCCATGGGAACACCCACCTCGTGTTCGTCTTTCTGAGGAATTGAGGGGCCGACCCTGGCCTGACTGGAGTCGAGAGGCACAGAAGGGGGTAAAAATTGTACCTGTATGTGTCCTTTGTTTAAGTATATACATAGTATTAGAGCTCTTTAGAGATTAAGCTGTCACTTGGTACCATTATTTCCTATCTTCCTTTTCCTTTGTAACCATTTTATGATCTGTATTTGCTAGCAGTTAATAAGTAGAGCAATAGCCATTGTAACCACATGCTTTATAAGCCTTTTTAATAAATCTGTAACTGGTTAAGTTTTAACCTGACTCCTTCAGTTGCTGTAACAGAACCAAGTACAATTTAAAAGAACTCCAGCCGGTCATAAGGGACAGATACAGGCAGAGCTGGGCATTTGGATCATGTCGCTTCCAGGGGACAGATCCGTAGGGGCATCTCTCAGCCTTCCCTAGGCTGCCCGCTGCGAAGGGATTATGTATCCTAGCAGTCAAAATCTGAGGTATAATAAGCTCTCCCTGTAAACTCTGGGGCGTCCGTCAGCCTGTTGGCTGCCCGCCACGATGGGACCCCAGTCCTGGCGGTTAAAGATGCGGACGTTAAACTCTGGGGTGTCTGTCAGCCTGTTGGCTGCCCACTGCGATGGGACCCCAGTCCTAGCGGTCAAAGACACGGACGTTAAACTTCTCGGGGCACTCGTCGGTCTTCCCTAAGGCCGCCCGCTGCGACAGGACCTTGTGTCCCAGCAGTTGAAGTCTCTGGTGTATAACACACACACGCACTGCCCTGACCTTCGGCTGACAATGGCAAAATCTAATTATATAACAGTTCTGCAGCCTGAGGTATCTGCCCTGCTTTTTGACAGTGCGCTCTACGGTTGGACATCATGATCATGAACTACTCTAGATAGCGTGACACCATGTTCTGCGTAGGTTCACTACCCTCACATCCTGGTTCATGACTAGAGCTCCTAGGAGCCATGAGAATAAAAATAATAAATAATAATGGGCCTCCTTTTCAGGTGTGTTAAGCTTCATTCCTATGCATGATGGACTTTATGATCCTGGCATCAAAGGTGCTGTAAAAGTGCAACCATTGTATTTTTAAAGATGCTCCCATTGAACAGCATGCCTGATTAGGCTAAGAATGGAACAATTGCATGCAGCCTGCTTAGACCTGGGCATGGTTGCATCTGCAGTGAGAAGAAGGGAAGACATGGAGGGTGGGTGTTTAATTCCCCTAGGAAAGAACACTCAGCCCGTTCAAGCTTCATCTGTCACAAAGCGCAAAGCCAACCCTGCTCACAATGATCTAGGGTCCAATGGGAAAGAAAAACTTAGACTGACTGCACCCATCCCAGCCTTGGGTTGCTATGGTGAGCGAAACCCAGCAATCCTAGACGTGTGATTTCTATCACAAACCTTGCGTTGAGCAGTGCGACTGTGATTGCTTCAGCACTCCAGGGTTACGGCACTTCTTCTCAGAGCAATTCTGCCTTTGTGAGCAGGTGGCCATGTGAGCTCCCATTTTCCTCCCCACACTATTTTTATCGTGTATGTATTTCTTGGATTCTGAAGAGTATCCAGCCTGACAGTGGACTATTATTCTATTATTTCTATAGTGCCACAAGTGTGCTAAGGTGCTCTGAAAACAAATAAGAGGGCTGGCCATGAATTCTTCAGCCCTCAGGAAACCACTCCTGGGGCAGAAATCAGCCTCCGACAAACAGAGGCTAGGGACACCATTCCTATCCATTTTGGCTAATAAGTATTGACAGACCTAACCTCCATGAATTGACAGACCTAACCTCCATGAATGTATCTAGTTCTTTCTCGAACCCGTTATCGACTTGCTCTTCTTGCTTGCTTTCTTCCCACATTTTGATTTGTGTGTGTGTTCATGGTGCGTTAGAATGTGTAAGGGTTTGGGGATCTGTCTTTGTATCACCAGCACTCCCTTTTAAAAAGAAAGCATTTGGGAAATAAATATTCTTTCACCTCCCTCTCTCTCAAGTTTACATTCAGAAACCCCCAAGCTTCAGCCCCACACATAGAGCCCAAGAACAAACTGCTTTGTACGTCCCATGTCAGCCATATGATCATTGGTCAGGTTATTCCAAACTGGTGGAGAAATACCAGGAATCCAGGGGGCAACTTGGCACAGTTGAGTTTCCATATAGACTCTATAAGGCAGAGTTTCTGTACTCAAGTGCTTTTCCCAGCCATTCTCCACCACTGGTGCTCACTGCAGTGCAGAGCTGACAGAACAGACTAGCAATAACCATCCTTTGTCTTCTCTTTCTTAGTCCAAACTAGGGCTGTCAATTCATCTGCGTTAACACCTGCGATTAACGCAGGACGTGAATAACGCAGGACAGGATTAACGTGTTAATTTTTTTAACTCATCAATTGTAGGCATTAATGCTTCACTGCCCCTTTGAAGTGCCACTCCCGTGTTTCAAAGGGGTTTTGCAATAGTGGAGCAGTGGACTCCAGCTGATCCCAGACTTCTAATGGAAATGCCACCGTGGTGCTTCCAAGGGGCAGCGCTGCATGGAGCCCGGGGTCAGCTGGAGACTCCTGGGCTCCATGCAACGCTGCCCCATTGAAACGCCGCTGCTAATCCAAACCAAACAAAAGCTTTGTAACTTATAGGATATTTCCGTCATCTGTTAGGAGACCCATACATCAGCAGGATACCATTGGAGCTGTAGGATAGACGATCCTTGCAACCACATCTAGAGTGCACATGGCAGAATACATTTGGCAATGACACCTGTTGGGTAGTAAAACACGAGGCAGCTGCTGTGACATGACAAGGTGCATTTGAGCATCAGTTCTGATTTCAGCTGAAAACCCTAGTAGTCAGCTTGCCTCACGTCCTTCTACTACATGAAAGGAGTTCTCTCTTCTCCAGTAATTTATATCCTTTCTGGAAGTTGCCTCTAAACCTCCTTTGTGTGCTACAGAGGGAGCTCAAAGAGAATGGCTCTTTATGTCCTGGAAATCCATGTTTTTCTTTTTGGGTTCTCTAAGTTCCCCGTGTAGACACGTTTCTGTTGCATGGACTATATAGCAGGTTAAAGAGGCGGCCACTAAAGAAGACAGCAAGAGCCTTCTACAAAAGACCACAGGCCAGTTTCTTGCCTGCATTACATTGGTTTTATATCATTTTTACTTCACTGAAATCAATGGTACAACCGAGCCCAACAATCATCCCAAGAAAATACCCTTTGCAGTTTGCCCTGCCACTGCCAATGTAACTTTTATGTTGTTACTTAATGTGTATTGTCAACAAACATCATCCCAAAGCCCCAGTCACAGTCGTCCCTTCATCTGAGCTATCTGTTTTCCTAGGCTCTGATTCCTCAGTGTGAGGACTGGCAGCTCCCTTCTGGCAAGAGCTACACTCCTTGTCTGTCAGCGGCAGCACTTTCATCTCCTCGGTAGATTCCTGCCTTGTCAGGCAGTTTAACAAGGAAGCAGAGTTTGCAGTATTTCCAGCTGCTGGAATACAGGAGCAAAGTGCTGCTCTCCAGTCTCACGAGTAGGGAGGAGGGGAGTGAAATCAGGTTTGCATTTTCACGCATGTTGCTCTGTAAATTCTCTTACTGAGCCGTGTGCCTGCCTCCCCCATCTCTGCTGTTGTTTCCATTTTGTGCTAGTTAAAGGCACTGGGGTAACAGCCCTGTCCACTGAAGACCTGTATTCATCCAGCCAAGGATAAGCAATAATACAAGCTTCTCTTGCTGTGCGCTGCTGCCTCTCACCAAGCACTCTGACCCTACCATAAAACCACCGCCTCTAGGGTAGGTTATGTGTCAAGGCCTCTACCCCACTCCCAGTTATTTCCAATAGGGATGGTATTTTTATTATGTGAACACCACGAAACACCATCAGCTTGTTTCATATAAATCACCAAATACACAACCGATGGTAATGACCATTGCACTGGGATGAATTTGAATGGGCGATCTGATGGTGAAAAGGTACCCATCCCCTTTCTATCTAGCTCACTTGTCCTTCACGATCAGGAAATTCTTGGCATGTACCACGGCCCGAGATTCAACAGTTGATTATTCTCAGTGAATTAGTGGAGTAGAACTCTGACTTCAAGTGAGTTACTGTGGTCTACGCTAGCTGAGAATCTGGCTTAATTTCTCCATGAATATGAAACTGTGAATATTAGTACTGGGAGGATTCGGGAGGTCATCAAGTCCAGTCCCCTGCCCTCATAGCAGGACCAAGCACCACCAACATCATTCCTGACAGATGCCTAATAGATGAAGGCAGGTTCCTGACTCTAGTAAAGTCTAGAAATAATATGCTAGGCACTGAAAATGTGTCCAGTACTGCACATCAATCTGAAATATTTATAAAAAAACAACAAATGGTCTGGTAGCACTTTATAGACTGCTACCAGACCATTTATTGTTTTTTTCTGTAACAGACTAACTCGGCTATCCCCTGAAGCTCCTGAAATATTTATATTGCCAAATGAGAGTATCCTGTTTTGCACTGAAAGGGCCTCTTTATTGCACAGTATAGCAAAGTGCATTTAGTTTATAGTAACCTCCTTACTGTGTACTCTAAGCATGAATGTACTGTATGGTTTATGAATGCCCCCCCCCCCCCCACACACACACGTTCACAACATATCATTTTAGGAAGTGGACCATCAGTCTCTTCTCACTTCCATCCAGCTCAATTGCAGGAATTTATCAGCCAGAAATAGGAGTATGCAATCTGAGCTCTCATCCTCTGAAGCGTTACCCTCCTGGTGCACCCTCCTCCTCAAATTCTGCCTCTCTCCCAGGCCTTCCAGGGAAAGTAGTTTCTAGCGCCAGCACCACACTGGCTGTTGAGAACTTGACCAGGCTGCCAAGTCTCAAAAATAAATTCTGTATAATCAAAACAATTTT
Organism: Pelodiscus sinensis; assembly: GCF_049634645.1. Taxonomy (NCBI): domain Eukaryota; kingdom Metazoa; phylum Chordata; order Testudines; family Trionychidae; genus Pelodiscus; species Pelodiscus sinensis. The sequence goes on from NC_134736.1 coordinate 7,670,752, forward strand.
AGAAACCATCAACTGACAACTTAAAATGTTCTCTCTGCAGCAATCTATCAGCACAGAGACTTGTCATTCCATAGGAAACAGCAGCAAAACATGTGGAGTCAAACGTATCTACCACACAGCCCAAGCCTTTGTCGCCCATAGATAAGGTGGGGGAAGGTTTTTTCCCCGTGTTAAAGTGCTGTCATAGTTTGATGCCACTTTCTTAAAATCACTCCATGATCACAGTTGGGTCAAGAATTTCTTTGCGATTTGAATTCAGACTGGAAACAAGCAAACAAACAACACCCCGCCCCCTATCCCTTTTGTCTTTCCACCTCTGACCTGAGAGCCCAGGTCTTCCTTTGGCAGCTGATGTTCTATTATAAAATGCATCTATTTGCCTGGTTTTTTTAGACATTCTAAGGGTGCAAAGAAAATAGCCTCACAAAGCCCAACACCTGAGGCTGAGCTGATATGACATAAAAACAGCCCATTTTTAAAAAGGAGCTGGCAGCTTTGCTTATACTATGGACATTTATGAAATGCTTCAGGTCATTCAGCTTTTCCCCTCATGCCTTCGGATGAGCTATCATGCCTCGGTATGTTCCACCCATCCTCTCTTACAATCTTTCCTGGGGCTGAGCCATTTCCTGCACTCAGAGGACAGGGACCAGAGACATGGGAGCATATTCCTATATAGGCAGGGCCAGATTGAGGTTACCATGCTGCAGGCCTGTGCCAGGGTCTGGAGTGATGAACTTACATTAGAAGGTAAATTTTCATTTTTAGTAAAAAATAGGACATTTGTAACTTTCATGGTTGGGAGGAAAAGCTTTAAAATGTGTCAGTGGAATAATAAGAGTACGCAGACAGCTTGAAAAAAACAGACCTGAGAGGTATGAATGGCCCTATTCTTCTCAATGAGATGTTCACTCCAACCCCATTTCGGGGAGGGGAGCCCTGCCAACAACACCCCAGGAGAGGGTCGTGCTAATTACAGGAGGAGAGAGTGCCCATGATACGTCCTATGTTTCTTTCAGAGGGAAGGGTCCTCTCTCCTGCCATCACCACTCTAAAAGGGGTGGGAGCCACAGAGGAGTTCCTGTCACAGAATGCCTGAGACATCAGAGCACTTTGACCTAGCCTTGCTTATACAGCCTAATCCAAAGCCCTTTAAAGTCAACACATCCTCCAGTGCCCACCAAGCACATCTGTCTTAACGAGCGCTGCCCATCCACTCCTGTAATTCCTGTGGAACACGGGAATACACAGTTCATCCTATTCAAAGCACCATTCATGTGAGCTAGTAAGTCTCTGCTATTGTTCCCTGGGCTCATGCCTGAGGGATCCCCGATAGCTCTGTGATGCCCCTGGGAGAACATTACACTGTTTGCCAGGGCAGGGGAATTGAAGCTAACTTGATGGAAGGAGGGTTCTCAGATTGGGTAGCACCCGTTTCATCTCCATTATACCCTCTGCCTCTTCTCCGTTAGGAGGACATGAAAATTCATTGTTTGAATGCTGGCACTGAGACAGTTGCCAAGGGAGACTCAAAAACTCAAGACAGAAAATTGTTGTTTCATTTGCAAAACTTGAAATTTCACTAGCAACTAAATTTAAATGTGACACAAACAAGGGGAAAGAGTGGGTGGCGATGTTAGGAAATAAGGCAGAAACACAGATAAGGGTTCAGCACAAGTTCTTTGAAAGATTCAGAGCAGCTACGGCCATTTACAGAACAGAGAGGGAAGCCTAGAAGTTGGCAACTTAAAATTTGGGCTCTTCCCCCTGGTTTGTAAGCTCTGCGGGGCAAGGACTCTATCACTATGCATGGTTTGTACAGCGCCTAGCACAAAAAGATGTGATTGGGGTCTCCAGGTTTTACTGTAATCTACTATATAGTTGAGAGAGTCTGTCTGCCCATTTGTTTGGCCACCTGCCAGTTCAAAAACTCCTCCTAAAAACAGTAAGAGCTAGGACCACCAAATTCAGTTTCCTCTGAATAACTTAAAACAAGGTCAGGGTTTGGTTGTGTCAGAAAAATGGGATGTGCTTGGAATGGGATTGCTTCTTTAAAAAAAAAAAAAAACAAAGCAAAAACCACCACCACACAGAAAAGAGACAATCACCAGGCAGGTGAAAGGGGCTGATTGGGGGTTTGACCCAGCCCCAAGCCCCGCCTTCCAGGTGCCTTTTTTTGAGGGGGGGGCTGAAGTTCTCCCCCTGATTCGCACAGGAACATGGTTAGCTGATCCCCTTCATCAGGGAGCAAGGGGAAAGTGCACAGTTTGTTGCATTCCTGCATGGGGAGCCCATGGAGCAGATGAGCCTGAACCTGCCCAACTGGGGGACATGCACCCTGCCCCTGACTGTGCCTGCTGGAGCTTCAGCAGCCATGGAGAGATGCTTCTCACCTGGCCCCAAACTGCTGCAGAGAGAAAGAGCTGCAATAGTCATCTACTCCTGGGGCAGCCTGCACATTGAATCCCACATCTCCAGCTCCACCCCGGAGCAATGACTTAAATGAAATATGGACAATTTCATTTTATTTGCCAAAAGAAAAAAATGAATTGAATTAAGGAGCAGAGCAACAACAGGTAAATCTTCTAGCATTAAATAACAGCGAGAAGTCATTACTGGGTGTGCCAGAATAGAAACAAGGGAAACCTGGATTTTAGGTCATTGGAGCTGGACTCTCATTTTGAATGTTATGAAATGTCTGTACTAAGAACTCTCTTGTAACTAGAAAGTGCTGTCATTCACGCTTACAAGGTTCACGTTCGGTGTAAAATGAGAAAGAATAAGCAGTTCCATTGAGGGTTGAAGGGATTAACGATTAAAGAGAAACTGGCTATGCTTTTCAGACCACCCATATTTCCTCCCACACATTGGTCTAGACCAGGGCTACTCAACTTTGGAAGCCCCAAGGGCCACAATGATATTCACAGCACCCGCCGAGGGCCGCAACTTAAGTGTGGCTGCATATACATGGAAATATATATGCAAATATATGCAAATAGCTTTTTTCACACTGATAGGCATGAATACAAAGATTAAAGCAAGACTACACAACACACAAGCCCCATTTAAGTCAGTTCTGCTGATATTAATAAAATGCAATATTTACCCGATTTCCACCCATATGTCAGCACTTTTAATGAGCAATAAAGGTCTAGGAATTTAACTACTAAAACACATATCAACAGAAGACCATTACATTGACTACTTTTTTGTTTTGGCTCCCACTCACGGGCCGCAAATAAATAGGCTGTGGGCGGCATGCGGCTAGGTTTACCAGATGGTTTAAAAAAACTTCTGGACATCCTTGATCTCAGATCGGGCCCGAGGGAGATGGGGAACAGCCAGGAGGGTAGCGGGGTTGGCTGGGAGGGGGGTAGGGGAGCAGGGCTGGTCGGGGGAGATCGGGGAGGGGGAACCGGCCAGCCGGAAGCAGAGCTAGTGGGAGGGGGTTGGGGGAAGCAAGGCTGGCCGAGGGAGGAACCGGCCACCAGAGAGTGGGGCTGACAGGACGGGAGAGGAAGCGGGAGGGGGGAGAAGTGGCCAGCGGGAAGTGGGCTGGCCCAGGCACATGCAGATCCCGGGGTGTTGCCCGTCCCGCGCACGGTCCCGGCAGAGCACATGGGCAAGTCTAGCCCTGGGGATTCCATCCTGCCTCCAGCCCCACTCCCCTCCCCTCTACTGCGTACTTGCATACTGCCTGGCTAGTAGACATGCCACACAGTGTGAACATGTCTACCAGCCAGGCAGTACGCTGCTACGTACTGATACTCATGATCAGGGCTTGACAAGCGGCGGCGAAATCTGCTTGCCAGCCCCGCACTGCGCATGCGCACGCCGCCGATGAACAGGGCGACCGGCTGAAATCTATTCGCCATGGACAAGAAGATTCAGTGATTTGTTGAGCCCTGCTCATGATAATAATAAAAACTGGTTTCTGGGACCCCCTCTCTCCCCTGCTGTCTCTAGCTCTGTCTCTAGCTCTTGCTCTCTCATTCACTCTACCTCTCCTTCTCTCCTCTCACTATCCACTGTCACCTTCTAACAGGGGTGGCTTTTAAAGGCCTGCAGCAGGCTTTTGGCAGGCCTAAAGTGGAGTCCCCAGTCTGCCCAGGCCAGCTCCCTGCCAGCTGCTCCTAATTGTCCTGCAGCCCTTCACCCCTGCCTTTTCCCCACTCTGAAGCAGCCCTCTGGCCTGACCTGGTCACAACACTGACGTTAGCACTGATTCTCCACGCAGTAATGTCACGCACCCATCTTGGCATGTGAATGAGTTTTGCCACTTCATGCATCTGACAAAGTGGGTTCCAACCCACCAAATCTTATGTCCGGAGGGTATGTCTACACTACCACCCTAGTTCGAACTAGGGTGGTTAATGTAGTCATTCGAAGTTGCAAATGAAGCCCGGGATTTAAATATCCCGGGCTTCATTTGCATCTTGCCGGGCGCCGCCATTTTTAAATCTCTGTTAGTGCGGACTCCGTGCCCGCAGCTACACGCGGCATGGAGTAGGTAGTTCGAATTAGGCTTTCTAATTCGAACTACCGTTACTCCTCATGGAACGGGGTGTACCGGTAGTTTGAATTGGAAAGCCTAATTCAAACTACCTAGTCCATGCCACGTGTAGCCGCGGGCATGGAGTCTGCACTAACGGGGATTTAAAAATGGCGGCGCCCGGCAAGATGCAAATGAAGCCCGGGATATTTAAATCCCAGGCTTCATTTGCAACTTAGAATGACTACATTAACCACCCTAGTTCGAACTAGGGTGGTAATGTAGACATACCCCAATAAATGTGTTAGTCTGTAAAATGCCCCAGGATTCCTTGTTGTTTTTAATGTGAGGCAGACTTTCTAAGCTTTTGATCATTCTTGGGGTTCTTCTCTGACCCATCTCCTCTTTATCAACATCCTTATTGAATTGTGGACACTACAGCAAGATGCACTATTCCAGCAGTCACATCAGAGCCAAACACCGAGATAAAATAACTTCTCTTCTCCTGCTCGACATTCTGCTGGCTCTTTAGCCAAGGGTTGCACTAGCCTTTTTGACCACAGAATCAAAGTGATAGGTCATATTCATCTGATTATCCGCCCCATCCTCAAATCTTTTTTGGAGTCATAGCTTCCCAAGAGAGGGAGCCCCAGCCCATAAGTACATCTGTCATTTTTTGTTCCTAGAGGAATACATTTACATTTAACTACATTAAAACACATCCTGTTGGCTTGTGCCCAGTTTACCAAGCAATTCAGATCGCTCTGTATCAGTGACCTGTCCTAGTCATTATTCTCAACCACCCCAATCTGTGTTATCTGAAAGCATGATCAATGAGACTTATGTTTTCTTCTAGATCGCTGGCAAAAATATTAAATAGTATAGAGCCAAAAACTCAGTCCTGCAGGATTAGAAACACCCCCCGTCGGGGATGACTCCTCATTTACAATTAAAATTGGAGACCTATCACATAGCTGGTTTGTAATCCGTTTGTGTTCCATGTTGATTTTATACTGGTCTAGATTTTTAATCAGAATGTCATGTGATACCATGTCTTTGCGAAGTCTAAGTGTCTTGTACCAACACTAAAATTGTCATCAATCAGACTTGTAATCTCATTAGGGAAAATGTAGAGACCCAAAGGGAACAAGAAAGCTCTTAAGAGAGAGACCAAAGCTTATATAGTCACTGCTCATGAAAGCGCCAATTCCAAGGGCTGGCTTGTGATTTATAACACACAGAGGAATGATAACTCCCTGTATGTCCTCTTATGTGCTGCCCAGCCCTTTGAAGCAGCATGTTGGAATAAGTTGGTGACAAACTTGCCAGGACTCTGGGCAATGTGGGAGGTGCTCCATGCTCCCAGAAGGAGTGGGGCCTAGGGCAGAAAAGGTGGGGCTGGAGGCAACCAGCCCTCACAGCCATGCACAGTGCACTGCGCACGGCTCCGGCGGTGATTTAAAGGGGTCAAGCTCCGTCCACCGCTGCTGCCACAGTAGCAGCGGTGGTTCCCAAGAGCTCTGGGCCCTTTTGAATGGCTGGGCCCAGAGACAGTTGCCCCACCTTCCCGCCTGTTGGTGGTCTTGGCTCTCTGCTGGTGTGTGGAGTGTTGTTATCCTCAGCTGCTTGTCAGACTCCTTTTTGCTGGAGCTACATCAATCCACACTAGTTAAGGATCTAGCCATTTGCGCCTCCCTCTAAGCATCCCCCATGAACTTTGTGCTGGATGAAAGGCAGCAGGGAGCCCCAAGGAAGAGGCACCTTCTGTCACGGGCTCGTTGTGTGCTGGTACAAACAATCAGCCCACTCAGAGCCAGGAGGAAATGGGGAAGGATTGTAGCTTAGGGTGGTATCTGTGCATCACAGCTCTTCCCCATGGGCTACTCCTGGAGCGATGCAATTGTACACTGCCACCGGCTCAGGGCTAGGCCTCAAGGCGCAATCCAGCCCCAATCTCCAGGCATCTGGTTGCTGACCTTTGTGCCTTTTCTCTTCCCGTTAGTCTGTGCTCTCTGCATTCACGTGAGCATTAAGGCTGAGCAGGCCGCATGGAACGGTCCAGGGTGAGAGACTAAGATAAATGGTCCTTCCTGCTGACGATGAGTTGAGACCTGCAGCTTCTTAAACCTCACACTGAAGGCAACAAGTGATGAATGTACTGGAGTATTTTCCATTTTGCCCCATTTCGCCCGATTAATTTCTTCTGGCCATGAACACGCTGCCTCAGGAGTGTCATTCATTACAGACTGCGTGGTTTGGAAAACCAGCCCGTGGCATCCACTAGCTACCATGATGCCCTATGACCTTTTTTCTCTGAGGTTACGTCTATACTGCGGGGGGGTTCTGGGATACCCGGTATCCTGGAAAAACTCCACCACATCCAGGGAACACGTTTGCTCTTCAGCTTTTTCTTCCATGAGGAAGAAGGGATCTTCCGAAAGAGGGGGATTTTCTAAAATTTGGTCCAGTGTAGACGGGCCAAATTTCAGAAAAGCCTCTTCTAAAAAAAAACCCGGAAAAAGCTGCAATGTAGACCGAGCCTGAGAGAACAGCCCTTCTCCCATCACAACATTAAGCACAGGAATGGGGATTGCCTCTCTCTCCCATCAGGGGGAGATGGAGGGACGAAGGGAACAGGGAAGTGACACTGTTCTCTCTATGCTCACAGGAAGGGGTCAGAGGCCTTGGGGGGCAATAGGGATCATACCTGTCTCATGCTAGCCCATGTGGAGGTGCTAAATGGAATCAGCCCAGCTTCGTTTAACTCAATTTGCTGAGAAATGCTCATGTAACGGGACTGAAGGGGGGGGTCACACTGATCCCTCGACACACCAGCCAGCCACTCCAGTAGGGCCCCAGTGTCCTGAGCAGGATTATAATGCTGCAGCTACACTGCTGTTGTTACTGGAGCTAGCTCTGATTTAGGAGGACGAGCGCGAGGTGGGGTCTGTCCACATGAGCTGCATTGAAGGGAGACCCTTCGACTAAAGTGCGGCTCATTTCCAAGGGCTCGCCTACACCTTATGTGCTGCAGCGGCAGTGCTGTAGCATTTCTGTGTGGACCCAGTCTGTGCCACAGGGAGGGGCTCCTCTCTATTCCTTCCTGCCAGCCGCCCAGTTCACAGAAACACCCAATGTGCCCACGGATGAAGGCACAGCTTCCTTGGGGCTCCCTGCTGCCTTTCGTCCAGCACAAAGTTTGTGGGGGATGCTTAGAGTGAGGCGCAAGTGGACAGATCCTTATCTAGTGTAGACTGACATCGCTCTAGCAAAAGGAAGCAGCTCTGGCTTGCATGCTGAGGATCTGGCCATAGTGTCATCTGGGGATGTGCGGACATGGTAAGAGCCTGCGCCCTACCTGCTATTTAGCTGCAATTATTTTTATGTCAGTAGAAGTCTCCTGCCTTTCCCTCCTCCCCCAGCTGCACTGATATTGATTTGGCTTTAAAACAAAGTATTAAAAAAGATCAGAGGTGAAATAGTATCTCCTCTTCTGAAGCCGTACATAATGGCCCATCAAATACAAACTCCCAGCTGGGCTGGTTTTAATCATGCCAACCCGCGCTAGGATTGGAAGGGCCGAGCAACAAAACAGGACATCTGGCTTCTCTTTTACAAGGCTGCAAACACCCTGTTCCTCGGCACACATTGTCAAAAGCGCTTTATGGGGATAGATAAATATTTGCAATATAAAACCACAGCTTGAGACCTTAAGTTGCTTTCTCACCAAAGCCAGGGGATTGAAGTGTTTAATAAAATCTACTTGAGCCCAGCAACCTTTATGTGGCTAACAAGACATCCTCTAGTAGGTACTGCCTAACAGACAACTTGGAGACCTTCATTTGTTCCCGGGAACAGAGACAGTTCAGGACAATAAGCCCCCAAACTGCCGCAGCCAATGAGCATCAAACATTCCCTGGCACAGCCTCCATCTAAGTGTTAGAAAGGAGTGAGGTCCCCTGGCACATTCCCTTTTTATTTTCCCTTCTGAGCCCACCAAAGCATCACTAATCTAGGCCCATTTTAATGACAAAGCAGCACCTACCAGGCCAGGCAGAGGACTATCTCTTTTCACAGAACCCACCATTCAATCCCTAAATGTGATGGTTGCCACTTGCTGTTTTTCTAGCTCAGCTTTGAACCTGTGTGACCTAGCAGGGAAAGGTTGAATAGGCTCAGCCCAGTCCACAAACTACCCAGCCGCTTACATGGCTTTGGTTTCTCAGATACACTTAATGGCTGTGTCTACATTGGCAAAAACATGCTGTCTGTCTACACTGGCGGGGAGTTCTTGCGCAAGAACATTGCCGTTCTACTGTGTGAAATCAGTGCTTCTTGCGCAAGAACTATGATGCTCCTGCTCAGGAATAAGCCCTCTTGTGCAACTGTTCTTGCACAAGAGGCCAGTGTAGATGGGCAACATGAATTTCTTGCGCAAGAAAGCCCGATGGCTAAAATGGCCATCGGAGCTTTCTTGCGCAAGACAGCATCTACACTGGCACTGATGCTTTTGCACAAAAGCACATCTCTTGCGCAAAAGCACATGCCAGTGTAGACGCTCTCTTGCGCAAATACTTTAATGCAAAACCTCTTGCATTAAAAGTATTTGCACAAAATCTTGCCAATGTAGACGTAGCCAATGAGTGCCCTGCATACTCTTTCAGTGCCAGGTTATAGGAACCTTACTGATGAGGCTAATCCTTCTTAATACCATGGGCTGAATCCTGCCTCCTTCCATTGCATAGTGCCTTACATCTCGCCTAGCCTCTCTGACTTCAGAGTCTTACCTATGGATTTCCTGTAGAGTCTATACCGATGAATTGCAGGGGACTGCAATCTGATAGAAGGATTCCAAATAGAAACCTCAGTGACAGAGATGAGAGAGTTAAGAGGAGAGACTGTATCTCATTAGCAGCCAACCTCTCTGAGCAAAGATGGACCAAGCAGGACGAACTGATGAAAAACGGAAGTAACGTGGGTCATAAAACCTGTTATTGATTATTATTTGGATTGTGGTAACAATTACAGTTCCCCAATCAGGGATCAGAAACCTATAAGGCTAGGTGCTGCACAAACATCGAACTTGACTTTGATGTCATCAATGGTCCCAGACAGTCAAAGGTGTTAACATGTCTCCTATCATCACACAACACTGAACAGTCCAGCATGGTGTGAGGCACTGAGGACAGAGATCTCAGCCTGCGTAGGCCCATGGCAAATGCTGGCAAATTCATACGACGTTTAGAAATGTACCCATTCAGTTAGGAGACATAGGAGATAAAGAAGCAAGAGAAATAACAAGAGACGGAGGGATTTGGGTTTGTTTAGTCTGCAGAAGAGAAGAGTGAGGGGGGGTTTGAGAGCAGCCTTCAGCTTCCTGAAGGGAGGTTCCAAAGAGGATGGAGAAAGGTTATTTCACTAGGAGGGTGGTGAAGCACTGGAATGGGTTCCCTAGGGAGGTGGTGGAATCTCCATCCCTAGAGGTGTTTAAGTCTTGGCTTGACAAAGCCCTGGCTGGGCTGATTTAGTTGGGATTGGTCCTGCCTTGGGCAGGGGGCTGGACTTGATGACCTTCTGAGGTCTCTTCCAGCTCTATGATTCTATGAAAAAACCCATAACAATGTGTGCACCTGGGTAATTCCAGATGCCTCACAGCAAAGTGTAGAAAACCCCCAAACAGGCAATTACAGAGGAAGCTGTCCATAGGGAAAGTTTCCAGTCGCCCTTCCCAACCCCCTCTGGGTTGGAGCGGGGGTGGGGAGGGAGGGCACCACCAAATTAAGTCCCTGGGGGTATGTCTACACTACAAAGTTAGTTCGAACTAACGGACGTTAGTTCGAACTAACTTTAATAGGTGCTACACTAGCGCTCCGCTAGTTCGAATTTGAATCGAACTAGCGGAGCGCTTAGTTCGAACTAGGTAAACCTCATTTTACGAGGACTAACGCCTAGTTCGAACTAGCTAGTTCGAACTAAGGGCTGTGTAGCCCTTTAGTTCGAACTAGTGGGAGGCTAGCCCTCCCCAGGTTTCCCTGGTGGCCACTCTGGCCAACACCAGGGAAACTCTATGCCCCCCTCCCAGCCCCAGACCCCTTAAAGGGGCACGGGCTGGCTACGGTGCCCGTGCCAGGTGCAAGCCTGCCAGCACCCAGCTAGCAGACCCTGCACCTGGCACGGCACAGAGCCACCCACCCGATGCCCCCCAGCCCACCCCCTCTTGCCGGGACCAGGCTGGCGGCTCCCGGGAGCTTGCCCTGGACCGCAAGAGGCGGGCACCTTCCTGGGCTAGTGCGGACATCGTGGACCTCGTCCACGATCTCCGCACTAGGCACAGGAAAGTGGCCGTCTAGGGCAGGAGAGCTGCCAGCCTGGCCACCCAGGACCAGGTGTGCATGAAAATCAAGGGGGTCCACTGAGACCCCCGACACTGAGCCCTGAGCTTACAATGGCCGTCCTGGGTCAGACCAAAGGTCCATCTAGCCCAGTAGCCTGTCTGCCGACAGCGGCCAACCCTAGGGACCCTGGAGGGGATGGACCGAAGACAGTGACCAAGCCATTTGTCTCATGCCATCCCTCTCCAGCCTTCCACAAACTTTGGGCAGGGACACCACTCCTACCCTCTGGCTAATAGGACTCCATGGCCCCAACCTCCATGACTTTATCTCACTTCCCTTTAAACTTTGTTCTAGTTGTAGCCTTCACAGCCTCCTGCAGCAAGGAGTTCCGCAGGTTAACTATTTGCTTTGTCAAGAACAACAACTTTCTCTTACTAGTTTCAAGCCTGCTACCCATTCCTTTCCTTTGGTGTCCTCTAGTCCTTCTTTATGGGAACTCAGGAAGAACTTTTCTGAATGCACCCTCTCCACCCAACCCCTGCTTTTAGAGACCTCTATCCTGTCCCCCCTCCGTCTCCTCTTTTCTAAGCTGAACAGTCCCAGTCTCTGTAGCCTTTCTTCATCTGGGACCTGTTCCCAACCCCTGATCATGTTAGTTGCCCTCCCCTCTCCCAGCCTCTCTCTTCCCCTCTCCCACCTCCTTTTCCCAGTCTCCCCCAGTTTTGTTCAATAAAGACAGAGTCAATGTTGGAAGAAACGTTATCTTTATTTTGTACATCAATAAGAAGGGGGGCTAGGGAAGGGTAAGTGGAAGGAGGTGAGGGAGGAATGGGGTACGAGCCCCCGATGGGGAGGACTGGGCTGGCTCTGCGGGCTTCTGGGGGTGGAAGCTCTCCTGCAGCCCCCCAATTACTCCCTCTCCCCAGATGGCAGCCTGCGGCAAGTGCAGCCGGGCTGATGGCCGAGTGGTGTGATGTGCCCAGTGTGGGCACTCAGGGCACTCCAAGCCAGAACTTCTTTGCAAGCGGGGCACCCCTTAGAACTGTGTGTCCGGGGTGGGGGTCGGGACCCTTTAAGCGCAGCCCTCGGCTAGCCTGAGACAGCATCTCCATGCTCTAAGTCCTCCTTTTATGCCCTGCCGGCACTGCTTCCGGCCATCCTTAAGCCCTGTTCAGAGTCCACTCAATGTGGACTTACTAGTTCGAACTAGCAAAACGCTAGTTCGAACTAGTTTTTAGTTCTAGATGCGTTAGTTCGAACTAGCTTAGTTCGAATTAACTAATTCGAACTAAGTTAGTTCGAACTAGCGCTGTAGTGTAGACGTACCCTGGGATCTGTTGGAGGAATTAGAGGAGTAGTTACAAGGTCCAGGCCCTCGTAACAGGCTTAACTCCATGTGGTCGATAAGTCCTTGGCTTTCCAGACAGATAGAGGCAGTAAGCAGACCGGGGGCTCTACCCTCTCAGGCACGGCAGTGCTGGCAAATAGCCTTTTGTGTGAGAGTTGGGAGGCTGCCATCCCAGGAGTGGGCTAGCAGGGGTGCAGGAACGAAGGCTTGCCTGACTCCACTGCATCCCCCCAGGACTCCTAACAGTGATGGGGTGTCCTGCCACTGGGTGGGCAGGGAGCTTTCTGCCATTTGCTGCTCCACTGTCAAGCCACAATACCTTAAACCAAAAAAACCCCAAACCTGAGCTGCTTCCTACCCAAGCTCCAGATCAGGTTCATCCAGGTATTTGGTCACCAGTCATCCTCCCCACTTCTAGCTCCTCCTCAGTGTCGCGGCTCTCCAGGTCCAGGATGCCACCTGGTTTGGCAGCAGACAGCAGGAAGCACGACACATTTGTCTCCTTTCCTGGATCTGCTCCCACTGAGCTAGGGATTCTGCCTTTTGTACTTCCTGCCCCACCCCTGCACTTCCGATGGGCGGGACGAGCTCATCCTGGCTCCACCCACCCAGGTAGAAAGGGTGGTTCTTCCCCCCCTAGTTTGGAGGGAGGCCACACCGCCTCACTACATTTTCACATAATCAGATGATTGACTCATTGAAGTCCTCCGGTGACAGGGTTGGGTGTCACAATGCTACAAGGCCTTAGAGCTCACAAATAAAGGACAGGATCTCTGAAGCAAATTGGAAACCCCTCAGCCTCTCCTCCAAGAATCTCCCAGGAGTCGTGTCCCCATCTGATTCCCTCCAACGTCTCTTTTTAAAGGCCTCAAAGAGCGAGGGCCCATTTTCTCACTTTTCCTGCCAATTAAGCCTAGTTTCTTGTCTCATTCTCCTCTTGAGGCCAGAATTGATCAATTGATATCTCCTTTTCATAGCTCTCCCCAGCAACATTTCCTAGAGGTGACAGGAACATGTCCAAACTTTCACCCACTTTCCTACTTGCACCCCATTTATTATTACAACATTGCCCCAACAGGCTTATAAATCTCTGACCAGAGACAATAGTTGGACTTTTTTTTTTTTGAAGTGAGTAGGCTATTTTATTCAAATTTGAAAAAAAATTGGTTAGTGTTTTCTCTAAATAATTTTTTTCATTGCTGCTCACCCCTACACTTACAGGAACTGAAGCTCTGCAACAAAAAATGCCACACAGAAATAACCTAATGAGATGATTTATACAGTATCTGTCTCAGTTTCCTGTAAATTTTTAACATGAAAATTAGGAGAGAGTCAATTATCAGTTGTTAGTGGCATTCCTGTAGCACCTAAGCACCTTTCTCGTAAACCCAGGACACCACTGCCCTCACATGCAAACCCCTCTGCACTCTTTTTAATCTTGATAATATCTTGGGCTTTACAGCAACCCATAGCAGGAAATTCCACAAGCCAACTTTATGTTGTATGAGAAAAATACATTTTGTTATTGGTTTTCAGTCTGGACCATTCAAAAGACACGTTTAGAACTAGCCCAAGCTCTAGAGCAGTGGTTTCCAAAGTTTTTGGCATCACGCTCCCCTTTCTGATTTTTGTAAAACCCTCATGCCCCCCCCTCCCTGCCCCCATAGCAGCAAAACTTGAGCAAAAAAAAAAAAGAAAAAAGAAAGAAAAGAACTGAACAGGGAAGCAAAACTTGATTGGGGCAGGGAGGCTGGGTTGCCTCGCACCCCCCCTTCCCGCAGAATTCCTTCACGCACCCCCAAGAGGGCATGCCCCCCCCCCAGTTTGGGAACCCATGCTCTAGAGGGAATTTACCTGCACCCTTCACCCTGAATTTTGAATCAAGAGCTGACTATTTGTACATGTATCAGAGGGGTAGCCGTGTTAGTCTGAATCTGCAAAAGCGGCGAGGAGTCCTGTGGCACCTTATAGACTAACTGAAGTGTTGGAGCATAAGCTTTCGTGGGCAAAGACCCACTTCGTCAGATGCATGTAGTGGAAATTTCCAGAGGCAGGTATAAATATGCAATCAGGGAGGATGAGGCCCACTTGTAGTTGCTGGTGGAATTCACACCTCCAGATCAGCTACTAGAAGTGGGCCTCATCCTCTCTGTTTGGATCCACCTCGTCATCTCCAGCCTGATTCTGGCCTGCATATTTATACCTGCCTCTGGAAATTTCCACTATATGCATCTGACGAAGTGGGTCTTTGCCCACGAAAGCTTATGCTCCAACACTTCAGTTAGTCTATAAGGTGCCACAGGACTCCTCGCCATATTTGAATATGGAGACACAGGAAGAGGTCTAATAAGGTGGAAATCTTTTATGAAAAGGGCATTAAAGGAAGAGGGAAGCAGACTGTAAAAAGAAAAGAAATCCCATTAAATTTCAGTGTGTTTAGTATGATAGCCGTTTTTAAAAAGCAATTGACCAGTTGTAAGTTCAAAAAACATTAATTGATCGTTTTAAGCAAGAAATACACTCTAGGTTATATCGCCTTCCCCACTCTTTGTTTGGGCAGAGGGAGATTATTAATTTTCATGATTCTTCAGGCCACAAGACAGGTAAGTAATAGTTCAAGTCATGTATGATGAAATCTAATGCTGTGCTATAATTTTTCCCCATCGATTGGATCCCAGCTTATCTGGGGTGATTTATAGGAGTAACTAGGAATGGGCACTTGATGCAGTACTGCAAGGGCCGGTTAAGTTTATGTGCCGTACCGGTGTTCAGAGTTAATAGATTTTAAATTACAGTCTGTATAGTACTTCTACTGATGCAGGCTTTCCCTGAGGCACTGAACAGAAGAGGTGATACCAGAAAGCTAGTGAGCTCAGCTGGCAATCTTCTCGTGACTTCCATTTAGCTTGCTCAGAAATGACTAGTTGTGGGAAGGAAAAGGTAATACTTACCTTTGATGAAGGAGAAAAAGGCTGGATCTCCCTTTGGGTAAACCAGGGCTGAGTAGTTGAAATCAATGAAGCAATGCTGATTTATTCCACTGGATGATGTGGCCCAACAATATGAAGCCAGAGAGGTATATACTGTCTTCCCCTGATGCAAAGATGAGATACAGAACCACGTTCTCTGCCTGCCAGCGCTGCTGGACAACCTAGAGTTGGAAATTCCAGGCAAGCTTCTTTTGAAGATGGCTACATTCCCCTGGACTGTTTCCAGGATGGCTTTCTGTGGTTGGGGGAATAGGTCTGCAAAACACATTCAGGTCCTCTGTTCAGGAGACTGCCAGGGGATCTGAGATGATCTTCCCCTCCCTCCACTGTGCATGTGGCCCAAGGGAAAAATTGACATGAGCTCTCTGCCTAGGAATACACATGGGGCACTCTTGAATCTTGAGAGACTGAAGTCAGAAGATGGCTGAGGGGATGAGACACTCAAGAAAAGGACTGATCACACAATAGGGCATTCCATGGAATCCTGAGCCATGTCTCCACATAGAGGAAGCATGGTGCAATGGTTAAAGCCCGAGGCTACGTCTACACTGGCAACTTCTTGCGCAAGAACTGTTTTGCAGAAGAGTTATTGTGCAAAAAGTCTTCCACAAGAGTGTGTCTACACTGGCATGTGCTTTTGCACAAGAGATGTGCTTTTGCGCAAAAGCGTCTATGGCAGTGTGGACACTCTCTTGTGCAAGAAAGCTCTGATGGCCATTTTAGCCATAGGGGTTTCTTGCACAAGAAATTCACGTTGCCTGTCTACACTGCCCTCTTGCGCAAGAGGCTTTATTCTTCGTGGGGAGAGGAATAACTCTTCCGGAAGAAGCCCGTTTTCCAACGTTAGACTGTAAATTTACTTACACAAGAACACGCGTGAAGTGTAGACACCTGGCAAGTTTTTGCGTAAGAACGGCTGTTCTTGCACAAGAAGCTGCCAGTGTAAACATAGCCCAAGAGTTAAATGATAGCAGAGTCACGGCTCCATTCCTGGCTCTCCCAGGGTATGTCTACACTACCCTCCTAGTTCGAACTAGGAGGGTAATGTATGCATACCGCACTTGCTAATGAAGCCCGGGATTTGAATTTCCCGGGCTTCATTAGCATAAGCGGGGAGCCGCCATTTTTAAATCCCCGCTGCTTCGAACCCCGTGTAGCGCGGCTACACGGGGCTCGAACTAGGTAGTTCGGACTAGGGTGCCTATTCCGAACTACCGGTACACCTCGTTTCACGAGGAGTAACGGTAGTTCGGAATAGGACCCTAGTCCGAACTACCTAGTTCGAGCCCCGTGTAGCCGCGCTACACGGGGTTCGAAGCAGCGGGGATTTAAAAATGGCGGCTCCCCGCTTATGCTAATGAAGCCCGGGAAATTCAAATCCCGGGCTTCATTAGCAAGTGCGGTATGCATACATTACCCCGCTAGTTCGAACTAGCGGGGTAGTGTAGACATACCCCCACTGACTTAGGTAAGTCGCTTGTTGTCTCTGCCTTGTTTCTCGATACATAAAACCGGAACAATCCTGTGGAGGGCTGTGTGTCATAACCCATTAATGTCAGAAAAGCTGGGCTCCTCAGGGAAAAGGCACTAGATAAGGAGAAAGTATTCTCATTGCTATTAAGTGTGACCTAGAGGTGGCCCTCCTGTGAATCGGCATATGAACTTTTGAGCAGATCATTGTTGTAAGGTCAGTCTGGCTTGGAAAAGCTTTGTTAATTTTAGTGATCCCCGCTGGACATCAGCAGGGTGGCCTTATATTTTGCAGATTAAACAAGCTGCCACGTGGCTAACCTACGGCTTCTCTGTGAAGAGCTGGGAGGGAGGATAGTCCCTGCGTCAGATTTATCCGTACTGTCAAGCAGCAGGTTTAAGTTGCTCATTCTTGCTGCACATGGATAAAAATTGTCTAATGGGAAAGCAGAGGTTGGAAGACCAAAATCAAAGCATTTTCCAATAGTATCCTGTAAATATCTTCCCTACATGCAGCCCCTTTCACCAGGAAGCTGGGTGCTGCACATACATGCATTTCTGAAACACAGCCATATTTATTATTGAGGGTATGTCTACACTTGCAGCCTATTTTGGAGTAGGGCTGCAAATGTAGGCATTCGGAATTGCAAATCAAGCCCGGGATTTAAATATCCCGCGCTTAATTTGCATCTTCCCGGCCGGGCACCAATTTTTGAAATTTACAAGCTCATAATAACTGCCTGCGTCTACACGCAGCAGTGAAATGGGCGTTCGAAATAAAGCCCTATTTTGAACTACCTGTTATTCCTCCTGTAATGAGGTTTAACGGGTAGTTCAAAGTAGAGCTTTATTTCAAACGCTTGTTTCACTGCCGCATGTAAACGCGGGCAGTTATTCCAGGCTTGTAAATTAAAAAAAAAAAATGGCGCCTGGCCAGGAATATGCAAATCAAGCACGGGATATTTAAATCCCGGGCTTGATTTGCAATTCCAAATGCCTACATTTGCAGCCCTATTCCGAAATAGGCTGCAAGTGTAGACATACCCTGAGATGTAGTATTTGTGCAGCAGTTGGGTCTTGTTGCTCCAGTCAAGACCGAGAACCCCACTGGACTAGTATTGTACTAACGCAGATAAAAAGATGACCCCTGTCCCAAACAGCTGACCAGCCACGTGGCAGAGGAACTCAACAATAGTTTCACTGAGTTGCCAGAAGAGATCATTAGCTCATCTGGGCTTTGTCTCCATTAGGCAGCTGCAGTGATCTATCCACTGGCTGTCAATTTATCATGTCTGCTATAGACGCGATGCATCGATCTCTGAGTGTGCTCCCATTGAAGCCAGTAGTCCTTGCGGAAAAGAAGAGTAGCCAATGTGGATGAGAGAGCAGCCCCCGCTGACCTCAGCGATGTGGACTTCAGCTACGCTATTTGCATAGCTGAAGTAGATAGATGGCGCCAATATGGGTACACAAGGCCCTGGTCTGACCTTCTGTATAGCATAGGGCAAACAGTTCCACCAGAGCCGGCACACAACATTTTGGCACCTGAGGCAGGGAGCTCAAATGACACCCCCATGCCGCCTCACTTGGGCCAAAACTTTGAAAGGTCTCAATTCTGTCTTCTTCCTGCTCTACTCCTCTCATGGTACTGCAGAGAGCATACATATGCACCATTCCCCTTGGGTGTTTGTTCCACTAACTAATCACCCTTGCTGTTAAAAATCTGCACAGCAGAGAGGGACTCCAAATATTGGTAAAGCCCCGGGCAACCTCCCATCTCAGCAAAGAACGTTATTTTAGAAACACACATGCTCCTCTCTTAGCTTTCTGCTCTCAGTCTTATAATACTCAGATCTGAAGGTGAGGAGAGTCCTAGGCACCTTCTGAAAGACAGATGTGCCCCAAGGGGATTTGAAGACAAGGGAATCACTTTTCTGGGAGTGATTGGCTCCAGGTTTGAAAACTTACACGTTCTGCATGCTGCCTTCAGAGTGAACTTTGAAATGACAGTCATGACAGAAGAGCCCGGGACAGGCTATTTGCATTTCTAGAGTAAGAAATGTAGAGATGAGACCCGAGGGACAACAGAGCACTTTCAGCTTGTTGGATACATTTTTTGAAATATTAGCTGCAGCATGATCTTTGGCTTTATTTGACAATGAATGGAAAGACTTGGCAGCTTGCGATCATCTGCATTCTCTCCTGATGCGTTAGAGCGAAAGCTGCATTAATGCATTAAACAAGCTGGGCGATATAGCTCAGCCACAACTGTGCAATAAATAGAAATAACTCATTAGCCAGCACATTCAGAGCTCAGTGAAAGCAGATCTATAACTCATTATGCAATATTTTTCAACTCATTGCATCTGAAATTAAATGCCGGCTACACAGTATTTACCTATATATATATTGCCTTTTTGGGTCAGCTATTAAAATATGTAGCTACGAGAGACGAGAATATTTTCAACTAAATCTGGGGAGCTGTGGATTGGTTGGGAAAACGACGGCAGTGTTGTAGCTCAAAACACTTGTTAAATTGAGAATAGAGAGCCGAGGCTGGCATTAAATCATCATCTAACGATACAACTGCAGCTTGTGGTCAAATGAAAAGAAGGCCGGCATATACGTTGGCTGGAGTTTTCAAAGCAACTTTGCTGCTGCCCTTCTGTGTGACTTCAGGCAAGTCATTTCCATTCTCTGTGCCTCCTGTTTCCTCTTCTGCCCTTTGTGTACATGGTCTAGTTAGACTGCAAGCTCTTCTGGCTTTTACCATGTGTTTGTGCAGCCCCTACTACGATGAAGCTCTGATTTTAGTGGAGGTCACCGGCAGTATTCCCTCTAAGCTGTGCACTTGAGCTGCCACCTAGGAGAGAGTCAAATGCAGCCCCACTTACTAGCAGAGTGTCCACAGCTAGCAGCAGGCTGCAGCATGTGTTTCTACTTGTGGGGCACATCCACACATTCCTCAGTGCACATAAAAAAATTATTCCACACATGGAGGAAAAAAATAGAGGGAACACTGGTCACTAGCTACTACTATAACACAACTAATAACAACAGATAAATCTTAAAGGAGATACCAATTCTAGCTTTTCACACTCACCTTGCCCTAATGTACATTACTACAGTAAGTGCAGGGCAATGTTGATCCCGGATCTCTGGACCCACCTGCCTTCTGCTCCTTGTTCATTCACCCATGTGTAAATCTGCCCTATCTTAGAAGTATGTGCTCCAAATGAGAACTACATCAGGTATCTTAGCAGCATTGTTTAGGCAGTGCAAGGGGATTAGTTTGTTCCTGCAGCAGGTCACATGCACACACTAGAGCATGGGAAAAGAGGATCTTATGTTTAGCGCACTGGTCTAGGAGTCAAGGAACTATGGGTCAATCTGTGGCTCTGACACAGAATACCTGCAGGACCTTGGGCAAGTTATTTAAAATCTCACTGGGCTCAGTTTCTCCATTTGTATAATAGAGATCATATTCCTGCCTTTCTCTGCCTTGTATATTGAGATTGTACATGTCAGAGCCTATCCCTCCTGGTGTCTCTGAACAGCACCCAGTGGGGGTGCTAATCTTTTAATAGCAATAACAAATGGTAACAATGGATAGGGTAGGTGGGAATTCTTGCCTACTACAGATGCTGTTCCCAACCAAAAGGCTAACAGTATTATGAAGATAAATGTAACATGGGCTTTTGTTTATTCTTCCATTTTCTCTCCCTCGTTTTCTCTTTGTCCCCATTTTTAGCACAGCTTTTATCTTGATATTTTCTTTGATGCCAGTGCCAGCATTTTCAATTACTTTTGCTTTGCTTTCTCTCTGTTTTGCTACTTGTAGCTATGGAAACAGACACTAAATGTCCATTCAGATACACGATCAAAACGATGTTTCGAAACAAAAGAGAATACTTTTTCATTGGCCCCCGTCCCCTTTTCCTCTTGTACTTGTTTCTAAGCTCTACCTTTTGTAGCTTGTACATATGAATAAATGATTTCTATGACTGCCAAGCTGGGGATCATGCCAAGAGGTCAGTCGGTGACATGCAACAAGAAGAAGGATTTTTTTATTGAGATTATTATTCTTTTTATTTTTAAAGCAGGAAATCTTTTTCCTCCAGGGAAACATTGACAATGAAACTCACCAGGCACACCAGAGAGAAGGCTTAATACTCTTAGGGTTAGCGTCTGCAAACCCAAGCTCTGAGAAAAGGAAATAGGACAGCAATATGAAGGGCTCCTTCACAAACAATTTAGAAAGAGCTTTCATAAAGGGTTAATTGTTGTTCTCAAGTCTGGTGATCTAACCCATGACCTGTAACGGTCTATAATGAATAGCTGTAAAATGCATATTACAGTTATTCACTATTTATTGACCCTTTAAGAGTCATTTTTAATAGAACCTAAATAGAAAATCTGGCCATCAAAGGATATTGGTTAAATAGTCGGCTATTTAGACAGAAGTGTATTTAGGAAAAAAACGTTCCAAAACTTGAAGTCCAGTGACATGATATGACTGAATGGTACCTGAGCTTCACCTGGTCAGGAGGAAGGGAGGAGTGGAAATCTGGTACACACCTATACAAATGATTTCTGACAAAGGACATCAGAAGTAGAGAACTCAGGGAAGCTGCCTCCATCGAGAGAGGCTTCTTTGCAGTGGTTGGTCTCACTCCTCACCACAGGGGACGATGGGGCGATAGCCGATCAGCTGTTTGTCGGCAGATCGGGGCAGTCTGGACGCGCCGCGTCAACAAAGAAGCCTTTCTTGATCGGCACAGGTATGCCTCGTGAAACCAGGTTTACCTGTGCCAATCAAGAAAGGCTTCTTTGTCGACGCAGCGCGTCCAGACTGCCCCGATCTGCCGACAAACAGCTGATCGGCAGAGCGGGGCAGCCATTTAAATTTAAATGAAGCTGCGATTATTTTAACCGCAGCTTCATTTCCCTCTGCCGATCTGTCTAATCTACATGCCTCCGTCGACGGAGGCATGTAGTCTAGACACACCCTCAGAGAGCCAGAAATATAGAGCTCTGAGTGAGAAAGGCCACAAGGGGGAATTCAAAAGTACATAAATTAGATTATCTAATTTGACCCCCTGCCTAGCACAGGTTAGAGAACCTCACCCAGTAATTGGTGCATTGTGCCAATAACTTTTTTTGAGCTGCAGCATCTCTCTTAACAAGAATATCCGGTTTTGTCTTAGAAGCTCCAAGTGATGGAAAATCCACCACATTCGCTGTTAAGTTGTTCCAATGGGTGATTTCACTCACAGATGCCTTATCGCTAGTCTGAATCTGTGTTTCATCAGCTTCCGACCATTGGATTTCATTGTGTTTCTGTGTGAGACAAAAGAGCTCTCTGCTACTAGAAATTATTTTACTTCTATAGGCACCTTTATTAGGGAATTAATGCACAGAAATACTAAGTGACTTGCCCAAGTGCACATGGGAAGTCTGTGTCAGAGCAGGGAATTGAGTTTAAGTGTCCCAAGCTTCAGGCCAATGCCTTAACCATTGGGCTATTCTTCCTCTCCCTGCTGTTTCTTGAAATCAATCCAGGGCATAACCAGCATGTTTGATGCTCCCCTCCCCATTCTCCTGTATCCACATCACAGGGACGAGGCTGTAATCCTGTAATCTTTTCTTACGGACACAGAGCCCACTTGAGAGCCCTGCACTGAAACCACAGGGACGGCACACCCGCTGCTTGAGAGTTATCTCCCACATGAAGCGTCTGACATTCCTTCACCTGACAGGGATTTCTCACTCCCTTTGGTGAGCACATGAGCCCCATAGGTAGTGGCCAAATCTGTGTCTGAAAGGTCTCTCTCTTCTGGGTAGAGAGATGCCTCTTGTCATGGCTCTCTCCAATGTAATGCTCTATATGACTGCCCGGAAGCAAGTAATACCAGCATTTCAATTCCTCCTCGGCCCAGTGGTTCAGGTAGGAAACTATTGTCCTTCTTATGACTCTTTATCACCCCAATCCACTTCCTAGAGTCACGTCCTGCTGTTCCGTACCCAGCTGGGCTTTACGTAGCAGGTATTTAATTCACACACAAACATCTTTCATTACGATTTGTAGCAGGGTAATGCCTAGGAGCACCAGGTCTGGCCCTGGGTCCAATTGTGCTAGGGTGTTGTACGAAGACACAGCAACACCTCCTTCCTTACCCCTCGGTGCATGCAGTATTTATGCACCCCAGCCCTCCCTCCTCACACTGCCCCCCCCCCCAGACACACTCTCATTCCACACACAGACCTTTGGCCCAATTCTGTGGCCTTGCCCCTGGTTCAGCCATTTACACTAGTGCAGAGTGAACATCAATGTGCCTTCCTCTGTGTTCTGCCCTCACTGAAAACTGGTAGAAATGTCTGATCTACAGACTAACCAATGGAGAATCAGAGCTCCAGGGGTAGACCAAGACAGTTTGGCATCATTTGCATATTCAAATGTCCATCTCTCCATCCCATGTACACTTCCATGCTCTGTCCCTGCAGTGTCTCCCTGGCCCCAGAGTATGGGGAGGGTGGGCGGCACGTAGTCCCCGCTTCCCTGGCCAGCAGCACTTGGAGGGTAGGAACACTCCGCCCCCAGAATGCCTACTGTGGGCTTTCTGGGGGCAGAGTGCGGGCGTGGCCAGGCTGATGGCTTGAGAAGGCAACGCCTTCCCCTGCCTATGATACCGGACACCCATGGATCAGCTCCAGCCGACTCTGCTTCCTCTTTTTCTTTTGCCTTCAGCCCTCGGCCTTTGTTTCCAATAGTCTCCAGCTAATCAAGGCCTGGCCATTGCCAGCTCTCCACAGTCAGCCTGCACAATTCCAGCCCAGAAATCTGCCAGCTTCTTTTGTATCACAGTAGCACCTGACCCAGCTGGTCATCAATAGTTTCTTCACACTGTCCTGGTGTCCAGAAGCAGAGGGACAAGATATAAGGGAAGGGCATCGCAGATTCTTGTCCCTCTGTGCCGCTGTACTTGGATGGAAAATAAAGAGATAGCAGCCATTTTACCAATGGGAGTTATGCCCCTGATTACATGACTCCTGAGGAGAGGCTGAGGGATTTGGACTTCTTTAGTCTACAGAAGAGAAGAGTGAGGGGGGATTTGCTAGCAGCCTTCAACTACCTTAAGGGGGGGTTCCAACAAGGATGGAGAGAGGCTGTTCACAGTGGTGACAGATGGCAAAACAAGGAGCAATGGTCTCAAGTTACAGTGGGAGAGGTCTAGGTTGGATATTAGGACAAACTATTTCACAAGAAGGGTGGTGAAGCCCTAGAATGGGTTACCTAGGGAGCGGGTGGCTTGACAAAACCCTGTCTGGGAAGATTTAGTTGGGATTAGTCCTGCTTTTAGCAGGGGGCTGGACTTGGTGACCTCCCGAAGTCTCTTCCAACCCTGGGATTCTATGCTCTTTTTGCCTCTGGAAATTCCAGCCTCAGTACATGGCCATATTTATGCACTATGCATCTCATCCCCACTTTATAGCTGGGGAAGCTAAAACTTACCTCTCTCACATGCTCATCTGGAGACTCGAATTGGTTAATTTTTGCACAATGCTACGACTATTGGTTCCCGGCAGTTCTGTGAGTGTTATTTGCAGGTTCCGGTCATATTTAAGCTTCTGAAAGTTACAGTTGCTTCTTGCAGATCACAGGTACCAAGTCATCCATCACTCTGAGTTACAATGAAGAGAAGCAGGACAGTTGACAGCAAGCGAGTTTATTTCATCTCCTTCTGACAACGTCTATAGACGAGGCAGCTGCCAGAAAGTTACGACAGGCTGCTTCATCAGGAGTTTCATTCTGAGCTCAGCATAAATCCATGGACAGCTGGAAGCTCCATGCTTAGGGATCTGCATAAGCTGGATTCGAGCCCTTGCTCCACTCCCTGGAAAGGGTGGCACACTCAGCCACACACAGCACCATGAATGAGGGCATGAAACTTAATCCATTGCCTGGATGACACAAAGTATCTCCACTGCCCACAGAAGTTCCAAGCTATGCATGGCGATAATGCTCGGTGGACACCACCGTCCCCTATTACAGCCAGGCTGTATGTTCAAGGAAGCTGCCACAGAGCTGGATGAAGGAGTCGTATTTAGTGAACCATGACCGCCGTGTCTGTCTGACCCAGGCCATCAAAATGCCACAGTCATGGGAGTTGCTTCTGTGTTATGATGAGAACACAGGAGCCAAAGGGATGTCCTAGGCTAAATTCATCTTCTTAGAATCTTCTCGGCCACCTCCACCACCAGGCGCCCTTTCTGGTGACAATCACACGCCCGAAGTGCAAAGCTAAGACCTTTCTGCTGCTCCACTTAAAGAACCAAGCAAACATTTTCCTAGCTAGAGGATGAGTGCCTGGCAAAGATCTGTGTTTATCCCCCTCAGTGGATAGCATAGCAAATTCTTCTTCCACAGATGCCTGTTGGTCGCAATGACAAGCTGCCAGCAGCCTTGGCATCCGTGAAGAAATCAGGTCACACAACCTTGCCACGAGAATATGAATCATTGCTCTAAGAAAGGGCAGATATTTCCCATGCGAATCGTGTCTCTATGCCATCATATGGCTCATCAGGCTGCACCAACCCTGTAGGTCAGGGGTGGGCTACAGGGCCTCTGCGGGCCAGATCCGGCCTGCCAAGTGGGTTGATCCGGCCCTCAGAGGACCTACCACTTCTCTGCCCCCAGGGCCAATCAGGGCCTCGGGATGGGGGAGTGCGCAGTGCTTAGAGTCAACCTTGGCAGTTGACTCTAAGCGCTGTGCGCCAGAGGGCAGGGAGCGAGAGACTTCACACTGCCCCTGTCCGCAGGCCGATCAAGGTCTGGGTGGAGGGAAGCATGCAAAGTTTCCTGCTGCCCTGCCCTTGCCCTGCAAGAAGTGTACAATGCTTAAAAACACTGTACTTCTTGCAGGATGAGGGCAGGGTGGGAGGAGACTTCATAAGAACATAAGAATGGTCGTACTGGGTCTGACCAAAGGTCCATCTAGCCCAGTAGCCCGTCTGCCAACAGTGGTCAGCACCAGGTGCCCCAGAGAGGGTGGACCGAAGAAATGATCAAACAATTTGTCTCCTGCCATCCCTCTCCAGCCTCTGACAAACAGAGGCCAGGGATACCATTTCTATCCCCTGGCTAATAGCCCTTTATGGACCTAACCTCCATGGAATTATCTAGCTTCTCTTTAAACTCTGATATAGTCCTAGCCTTCACAGTCTCCTCTGGCAAGGAGTTCCACAGGTTGACTGTGTGAAGAAGAACTTTCTTTCATGTTCTCCCCTCATCCCCAGGCTCTGATTGGTGAAGTCTCCTCCCGCCCTGCAAGTCTCCTCCCACTCTACAAGGAGCTAGGCACTTAGAGTCAGCTGCTGCCAGCTGGCGGGTGACTAAGCACAGTGCTCCCTTGGAGGGCAGGGGCAGTGGCAGTGGCAGGGGCAGGGGCAGAGGCAGACTTTGTGTGCTTCTCCCGTTCTCAGGCCCTGGTTGACCTGGGGGCAGGGAGGAGCATGCAAAGTCTCCTCCCACCGCCAGGGGTGCAGGCACCTAGAAGGAACTGCCAGCTGTTCTGAACAGCTGGCAGTTCTCTCGGGGGGGGGAGGAGGGGAAGGGCCAAAGACTTCATGTGCTTCCCCCACTGCCAGACTAAACAGGGTCTGTGGGTGGGGAAACACGGAAGTGTCCTGGCCCCGCCCCTTCTGCCTGAGGCCACGCCCCTTTTGGGGTAGCCCGGGTCCACTTCAAAAATTTCTGAAGTGGCCACTGGTCAAAAATTATTGCCCACCCCTGCTGCAGGTCAATAGCCGGGAAGGGAATATGCATAGGTGGGAATGAAGCATCTTCTTCCAGCAGCGCTGAGCAAGATGCCCCCTTGGAACTGCGCACAAACAAGAAGGGCCCCCCACTACAAAAAGGATGTGGATGCATTGGAGAGGGTCCAGTGGAGGGCAACCAAAATGATGAGGGGGCTGGAGCACATGACCTACCAGGAGAGGCTGAGGGAGTTGGGTTTCTTTAGTCTGCAGAAGAGAAGAGTGAGGGGGGATTTGATACCAGCCTTCAACTTCCTGAAGGGAGGTTCCAAAGAGGATGGAGAGAGGCTGTTCACAGTAGTGACAGATGGCAGAACAAGGAGCAATGGTCTCAAGTTGTGGTGAGAGAGGTTCAGGTTGCATATTAGGAAAATCTATTTCACTAGGAGGGTGGTGAAGCACTAGAATGGGTTACCTAGGGAAGTAGTGGAGTCTCCATCCCTAGAGGTGTTTAAGTCTCGGCTTGACAAAGCCCTGGCCGGGTTGATTTAGTTGGAATTGGTCCTGCCTAGAGCAGGGGGCTGGACTTGATGACCTCCTGAGGTCTCTTCCAGTTCTATGGTTCTATGATTCTATGATACACTGGGAAGTTATTTCCAAATTACTCCCCTTATTTCAAAATAACAAGGCGAGCATCCACACTATCAAGCCCATTATTTCGCAGTAATAACTCCTGCTTGTGAAGAAGAATACGCTTATTTCGAAATAACTTAGTGCGCAGTAATTACCCAGGGCAGCCCGAGCCGAAGTGAGCTCCTCATTTCTTTCCAGAGAGTGGCCCTGATTCCTCCCTGTAGCTCCTTGATGTCACTATAGCAGCATGAAGGAGCCAAGATATCCGCCGTCGTCCCTCCCTTCCCCCCCCCCCCCGGAGGAGATCTCGACTATACGGTGATAAAACGGGATTGGCACATGCTGCAGCACACGGAGGAGGAGGAGGGGGGATCTGTTCTTAGCCACTGTAGGTTCTACCTAGCACCCAAATTGAGGAGACACAAAGGCACCTTTACCTCACTCCTGCATCCAGAAGAGGGGCAGAGAATATGGCCCACCCACTCTATCGTGAAGTCATTCCAAAGGGGACCAACCAGTGCATGCTCCCAGGGTCCCTGTGCTGGGTTGGGGCTGAGCCAAACCCCATTGCTTTGGATCAGGACCTTAGCAAGCAGCAGGACCCTGGTGGTCTATAATCCAGTGGGATCTCAAGAGATCCCAGCATGACCATCTCACTCCCTGGTGCCCACATCCTCCACGAGCAAAAGAAATTCCCTCACATTTTACTTGGCCAAATGACACCAAGCGCATATTCTCTAAGGGCTTGACCCAAAGTCCATCAAGAGGCTCTATAACAGCCGCTCTCCAAATTCAACATCGGACCTTGCCCCTGCCTCAGTTTCCCCACTCTCATGTAAGCCAGCAGCCAAAGCACCACCCAGTGCATTGATGAAGCTCCCCTCCACAGTCTGCATTTCAGTCCCTTTCCCCAGGGATGCGTTCACTGTTCAAACACGGTTCAATATCAGTCAAACCAAGAAGTCTAGATCCTGCTGCTTCCTCTCTGGTCATCTCCCCAGCTAGGATTCTCACCCAGCTGATAATATGGCACATCCCCTTCCAGGTCTGTCTCTGAGCCAGATTATCCTGCAAGCCATTGCCACTCCCTGCCCCCCTTATTGCTCTCCATGTGAAGCAAGCCGCATGTTGGCTTGTATCTCACTATCTAGGAGGCAGATGATCAGTCAAAAGTGGGGGGCTTAACCCTTAAAAGGCCATTCCACCT
The DNA here is from genome assembly GCF_049634645.1 of Pelodiscus sinensis. Taxonomy (NCBI): domain Eukaryota; kingdom Metazoa; phylum Chordata; order Testudines; family Trionychidae; genus Pelodiscus; species Pelodiscus sinensis. The sequence goes on from NC_134736.1 coordinate 7,698,983, forward strand.
TGTGGCAGTCTGCCATTGATTGCAATGGGAGTTAGGCACTTAGGTGCCTCGGTGGTTTTGAACATCCCACTAAGCACCTATCTGCATTTGTAGGTACCTAAATTCTTTCAAAAATCTGGTCATAAATTCCCAAGTCTGTGCAGGCAGGATGCGCCCAGAGGTACTAATTTATAAGCCCTGTTTTCTCGCTTAACAATGGGATTTTTGAGGGCTTTTTGCAGCTGCCTGCAGAAAAGTCAGTCCTCAATATCTATATTTTAATCTCCTAAATTTGGGGAGTAGACACAAGAAATCCATCCGCTTAATACAAAGAAAACTTTCTGTGTCAAGGAGCAAAATCAATATTAATTACCCTCTTGCGTATAAAACAAATATGACAAAGGCATTCATACAACGAAGCAGCATTCAGTCGACATTGATTTGTCTGACGTTCGGAGACAGCAAAGCAATTTCGAGTGCTGTGTTTTTTCTTTCCCCTGGTTTAATGGCAATTTTAGCTACCTTGTTCCTGCGACGATTGTTTCTCATCTCAAATGGCTACAACACCTATTGTTAACTTAATCCAAGAGCTGCCTGAAAACATTGCTTAATGCACCACTCGGTCAGGGCACACAGCTGCACGGAGAGGAAACAATGTTCACCAGGAAAAAACATGTTGCAGCTTGCGAAGAGAGCTGCAGAACAGCTTAGGGAAAGCTCTTTTAGAGAGATGGGGTTGCAAATGGGGGCTTCTGGGTCTGGATTCACTCCGGGTGCAGCTTTTCATGCCACCTCAGAGACTCGGAACCAGGAAATGGCTTCCTCAGCTGCCGACAGAGCCAGAAAATGCTGACTATGCACTATCCCCAGGACATCTTGACTTTCTGCGGTGACCCCTGTGGCTGATTGACAGTAAGGATGGTACCGTCATGGGGGATTTAGGGTTCATTAAACTGTTTGACTGTGTGAGCCATCTCCAAATGAAAAGGGGAATGCAGTGACTGTTAAACTAGCTCCCTAGCATATGAGGTCCCTTCAGTTCATTTTCTGCCCCAGGAAGGCCACCATGACAGAACATCTGGGAGGAAACAAAAGACAGGACTATGCAGCACTTTAAAGACTAACAAGATGGTTAAGTGCTGCATAGTCCTGTCTTTTGTTTCAGCAAGACCAGACTAACATGGCTACATCTCTATTACTATTCTACCTGAGAGGAAACAAGTGTATAAAGAAAGGAAAGGTGGGGAAAGGGTCCCCCAGTATTAAGGGATCTCGATGCCAGGGAAACGCTAACACTCACAGGGCACAGCCACACAGCAGGGCTAACGCCGAATTAAGATACACAACTTCAGCTACGTCAATTGCATAGCTGGAGTCGGAACAGCTTCATTCGTCTTTTGGTGCCATCTACACGAGGGCCGACTTATCCATTAGGCACAGTAGGCACAGTGCCTAGGGCCCACAATACTTTTAGGGTTCCACGAAAATGTTTTAATTTCTTTTAAAATCAGAAGAAAAAAAATGAACTCTTAGGGTCGAAGAAAATGTTTTAATTTTTTTCTCACATCAGAAAAAAATGAAACTTTTAGGGCCCACGAAAATCTATTAAATTTTGCCTAAAACAGAAAAAACATAAAATGTTGAAGTATTTAAAGTGATATCAAAAATAATTTTTAATATTGATATTATTACGGTGGGAGGGGCCCACGAAGGAAAAAGTGCCTAGGGCCCATGAAAATCATAATGTGGCCCTGGTCTACACAGCAGGAAGTCTGAAAAAGAGTCCTCTGACTTCCCTTCCTCCTCGTGAAATGAGGGTTACAGGAGTCGGAGTAAGGAGTCCTCCTGCTCAACACTATTTTGACATTCTGTCGGAATAACAGCTTGCTGTGTGGATGCGGACTATGTCATTTCGGAATAATGACAGTTATTCCGAAATAACACGGCGGTGTAGACATGCCCATACATCCCTGATTGGTCAATAATGACCCATCTGGCACATTCATTCCAATGCCTCTACTGTGAAATGAGACCATGTGGCCAGCACATGCTCCCACGGCTCCAGCACAGCAGGCTCTGAAATAAATGGACATTTCCCTGAACCATGTTTCTGGCAAGCAGATTTCCTGGACCACCGCTGTTAGAAAGCTCCACAGATCAAGGAGGTGGCGTGTCTCACGATTAAGTGCTGAGGGACAAGCAAGTCACATTCCTAGAAAAAAAAGGTGTGTGGGGGAGGGGGATATTTGAAAATGGGTTTCATTTTAGTCTTTCGCAAGCGCACGCAGTAGGACACTTACAATGTTCCTCTGTCACAGTGTCGCACGCAGCTGTGTCAATTCTGCACCTTAGATGGCACCAGCTACTACATTAAGCAAAAAGGTGGGGGGAGGAGGGGTTAGCAACTCTGCTCTGAAATAAAGATATTTTACACAGAATGTGATTTTGAAAAGAAACCTCTTCCCAGTCCCAGGGTCTGAAAAGGGACCAGTGCTCCTCAGACATCCATGTGTTGCCAAGACTGTGACACTGCATCTCCACAAACGCTCTATCTTAGCCTGCCACAACCAGATGGCCAGGAGGAAAGTGTGTTGCTCAGAAGAGGAGGCAGGAGAGCTGCCTATTTCAAGACCCAGTTGAAAGATTTTTCAATGGAACCTTTGTCCCTTGGAACACGCAGCTTCATCTACATCAGGACAGCGGAAAATGTTTAGATGAATAATGTTGTCTTTCTTGTTGCAATAATGTCAAAGCATTAGGTTTTGTAGGGAAAAACCATTGTGCTTTATCTCAAACTGCTACGTTATATTAAAAGATTAAGTTTAAGGTTATAATACTTTTTATATTTATATATTGCCAATATCTTACAATACAAATGAAATGTTTCAATGGTTCTGAATAAATAAAAAAGGTCAGAATTTTGGTTCTATGGGAGATTTTTTCATTCTAATTTGAAACAAAAATATCAAAATATTGAACTTTTCCATGGAATGGAAGTGCCTTTTTTTGAGCTTACTCTAGTCTTTTCCAATGTTCCCTCTAACTTTTTCCATCCCTGTGCAAAATAAATTTTGTTATGTGCACCAAGGCATGTGCAGACGGGCATCACCCATAGAAACACATGCTGCCAGCTGTGGATGGTCTGCTGATCAGTTTGGTCGCATGTGAATCTCTCCTGGGAGGCTGCCTATGTGCTCAGTTTGCAGGGATCAGGTGGGGATCAGGGTCCATTGGTTTTTGGATCGGGACCGCTGACCCACAGAAAAATCAGTCGATGGCTGCACACAAGTGAGAATCAAAAAAGAAAAACCAAACCCTCGCTGACGTGGCTCCCAACTGAGAAGGAGAAAGACACTCCCCACATTCCCCTCACACACTGAGCCTAGGGGGACACAAGCTAGTAGATTTTGTGGGCTCCAGCCCTGTGGTTGGACAGCAGGGAGGTGGGAGCACCAGCGCAGGCTCCCCAGTGATGGAGGGAAAGCTCTGAGCCTGAGGGGCTCGATGTCAGGTTGGCAGTCGGTTTCTAGAAGAGTGCCCCAAGGATCTATTTTTGGACCAGTTTTGTTCAACATCTTTATTCATGACCTGGATGAGGAGATGGATTGCACCCTCAGCCAGTTCGCAGACGACGCTGAGGGTACGTTTCATGAGGAGGGTGGTGAAGCACTGGGATGGGTTCCTTAAGGAGGGGGTGGAATCTCCATCCCTAAAGGTTTTTAAGTCACGCCTTGACAAAGCCCTGGCTGGGTTGATTTAGTTGGGGTTGGTCCTGCCTTGGGCAGGGGGCTGGACTTGATGACCTTCGGGTCTCTTCCAGGTCTATGATTCTATGATCCAGGCAAACCAGGGGCTGCATCTGGCCCCTGGGCTTTGGGTTTTTCCCCCTCTTCTCCGCCCCACTTTACAGGGAAAACTGGTCTTTTCCTATTTCAACAAAATAACTCTCTTATAACTACGTACCAGCAGAGAAGCAAACAGACACACTGAGCTGCATTTTGCTGCAGATGTTCACGCTTTTCCTCTGAAATATACATGGCACATACGTTAATATAGCGTGAGTTCAATACGAAATGGAAAGAAGTAAAGACCGTTTAGGAGGATGAGCTAGGGGGTGAATTCTCCCTTGAAATTACTCAAATCCAGGGCAGTTTGGCCCATTCTGAGGGCTAAATATGTTCCCATAGCAGTAATACACTCAGAGCCTGATTTGTATGGAACTGATTGGGCACCCGCAGCTCCTATGGAGTTCGGTTGGAGCCCTTGTGTGAATCAGTCCCACACATCAGACCTCTTTTGCGCAAGATATGTGAATCACGCAGTCCTGTTTCCAAACACAGCAGGTTGCATCCTGTCAGCTGTTCACGTCACCATCATTAATATTCATAGCAGGTGTATGTGCACTGATGTGAGAACCACCTCTTCCCCTCCAACCTCGTTGGGGGTTTTATCCTTACGTGGGTGCCAGGGAGGAGGTGGGGGCAGTGCTTCATGGGAGAAAGCTAGCACAGTGTTTAGCAATTCATGTTTTCTGCGTGCCGCAGCACATTCAACTCTGCTCCATCACGCCGGCGCCTCAGGGAGAATTGGTGAGTGAGAAAGCAGCAAAATGGTGCACAAGTCTCTCTGGGGACTTGGACGCCCCCGCTCACTCTCTGAGGCTGCTCCGGCTGAAACACAGAACAAACCACGGCTTCTTTTCTCCCTGACATTTGTCTCACCTTGTTCTCCGTTCCGAAACGGTGCTGACACTTCTCCAACATCTGTGTCTTTGTCAGAGCTGCCATTAGGGCCTCTCATAGGCCCATGGCATTTGGATGGATGGCCTGTCATTTGGGTTAGCTCCTAAGCAAGAGGGGACCTGAAATGAAAGTGCAGCGAGTTAGTGGGAGACCTTCATATGAGAGCTCTGCGTTTTCAGCCCTTGCTGAGGGCAAGACCTAGATCTGCTGCTACGTGTCCCCCCTCAGGGAGGTAGATGCAGATCTCTGTGCATTTGAATGGCTCTAACTTGCCGTGTTGATAAAAAGAATGACAAGGGGCACCCCAGTGCATTGTGGGAATGGATAAATGACAGGCACAGTTGCCCACATAGGCCTCATCACCGGGGACAACTCCCAGCATGACACATTTGCTGCTCACAGGCAGGGGGGAGGCACTTTCCAGACGGCTCTAATACCCAAGTGGTATCCTACTGCTCCCGTGAGCCAGGACATGGGGCCTTCTCCCACTAGCTGCCACCTTTGCGGATGCAGGAGCCAGCTTCAGCCTGAAAGGCAGAAGGGACTAGAGAAGAGAACGTTGTGCAGCAGGCTCTTTCGGGCCTGGCAACACTTGAAACACCGCGTCTGCATCCCGGTAGCGCTTCGGTGTCGACAATCACCACAGCAATGGGAGGGGACCCACATCCGCTTGATAAACCCGCTCCCCAGGCAGCGGCAGCCAGGTCAATGGAAAAGTTCTTCTATCAACCTCTCGCATGACCTTCTTATCAATAAACTAGGGAAATACAACCTAGATGGGACTACTATAAGGTGGGTGCACAACTGGCTGGACAACTGTTCTCAGAGAGTGGTCATTAACAGTTCACAATACTGCTGGAAGGCCATAACGAGTAGGGTTCCACAGGGGTCTGTTTTGGGATGGGTCTGTTCAATATCTTCATCAACGATTTAGATGATGGCATAGAAAGTATGATTATTAAGTTTGCAGATGATACCAAGTTGGGAGGGATTACGACTGCTTTGGAGGATAGGGTTGAAATTCAAAATGATCTGGACAAACTAGAGGAATGGTCTGAAGTTTAATAAGGACAAATGCAAAGTACTCCACTTAGGAAGGAACAATCAGTTTCACACATACAGAATGGAAAGCAACTGTCCAGGAAGGAGTACTGCTGAGGGATTTAGGGGTCACAGTGGACCACAAGCTTAATATGAGCCAACAGTATGACACTGTTGCAAGAAAAGCAAACATGATTCTGGGATGCATTAACAGGACTGTTGTGAGCAAGACACAAGAAGTCATTCTCCATTCTACTCTGTGCTGATTAGGCCTCAGTTGGAGTATTGTGTCCAGTTCTGAGCACCACATTTCAAGATAGATGTGGAAAAATTGGAGAAGATCCAGAGAAGAGCAACAAAAATGATTAAAGGTCTAGAATACATAATCTATGCGGAAAGACTGAAAGAATTGGGCTTGTTTAGTTTAGAAAAGAAAAGATTGAGAGGGAACATGTTAGCAATTTTCAAGTAACTGAAAGGGTGTTTAGAAGGAGGAGGGAGAAAAATTGTTCTCCTTGGCCTCTGAGGATAGGACAAGAAGCAATGGGCTTAAATCATAGCAAGGGAGGTTTAGGTTGGACATTAAGAAAAACTTCCTAACTGTCAGGGTGGTTAAACACTGGAATAAATTGCCTAGGGAGGTTGTGGAATCTTTATCACCGGAGATATTTAAGAGCAGGTTGGATAGACATCTACTAGAGATGATCTAGATGGTGCTTGATCCTGCCATGAGGGCAGAGGACTGGACTTGATGACCTCTAGAAGTCCCTTCCAGTTCTAGGATTCGATGATTCGATAATTCTCTGGCCTAAGGAACTGCAGCTTCTCTGAATTTTGGAGAGCCCAGTCAGGGATCACGGTCACTTACCATGTGTTTGTACAACTCCTAGCACCATGGGGCCCTGATACAGTTTGGGGCCGTGGGGCATTACCATAAAAAAGAGCAAGGACGGTCTTCTGTTTAAGGCCCAGGATTGGGATTCAGGAAATTGGGTTTCAGTTCCTGTCTCTGCTCCCGATTCGCTGGGTGACCTTGCTCACGGTCACCCAGGCCTCCAGCTCCCCATCAGTAAAGTGGGGGTAATAATGCTTTGCTTCCCCCACCCTTTGTCTATTTGGACAAATTGCTTTTCAGAACAGAAGCTGTCTCTTACCCTCTGGATGTGTAGGACTGCACACCATGATGCTGCTGAAATGCGAACCATTTGTGGGAAAGACAGCATGATAATTCATCAGTTCTGTTCCACAGTGGTGCCTACAAACCCCAAGAGGCAAGATCAGGGCTCCCCTGTTTGAAGAGAAGGCCCCGATGCATCAGAGCTTACAGCCCACCAGAGACAACAAGTAGATGAAACAAACAGATGGGGAAGCACTAGGTAAAAGATGATTTTAGTGCAGAACTACCGGTCACAGCTCACCAGCTGCCAGACACCGCTGAGCGTTTTGCAGGTGTCGCAGCAGAAATGAGTGGAAAGGGGAGGTGGGATGGAGACAAATGTAATGGCTTTGCAGATTTTTTGGCAGGGAACCTTACCATCATTATTATAACCAATTGTTCAACACGATCCATCACTGAACAACACAGGTAACTCCCCCACTGACTATTCCTAAGCACTATGGCTATTCAGCTTCGGGAAAAATCAAGGGCAACAGCATCTCCTGTTTCTCCCAGTACATAAACGTAGAGTCCATTTGCCCTTAGTGGTAGGGAAGTTTCTTAATCTCTCATTTCCATTATCGTTCTCTCGTTTCCTTCCCAGACCCTGTAATGGATAGGAGGAGTGCTGACCCGCACCCGGGGACTAAGGAGTTAAACTCAGGCAGCTAGCAAGGGTGTTGGCGAGGGGGCAGGAGAACCAATCAAGATAAGCAGTGGTCCCCAGCGCGGTGCCTGTGGGTGCCATGGTGCCCACCAGGGAATTTATGTGCGCTCGCCTAGAGACCAGGGCTGGCCTGAGTCATTCTTGCGCTCCAGGCGCCCAGTGCTTGCGCAGCCCCCATCCCAGGTGCACGGCATGCACGGTGCCACCCCCGGGCACCCGGCAACTGCAAAAGGTTGGGGACCACTGAGACAGAGGGTTGAAATTGGAATTGGATATAGATTCCTTGCCTGCTTTCTTTGTGTGGAAGCATTAAACCAAGAGTTGAGAGAGACAGAATGATTTAAACCCAGGCAGGACTACCATTCCTCCAAGGAATTTGGGGCATGGAAGTGGACTGAACCAAGAAAGGATTGGGACTAAGAAATGGAAAAAGTGCAGCTAGCCGCGATCAGGGTATTTATTTTGTGGTTTGGTTTGAACGGCTCTGTGAGAATCTATGCCACCGCTCCCCATCTATCATCTGCGCATTGTTCCCAGAGATTTTCTCTGTGTTTTAATTTGTTTTCCTTAGTTGCTCTGTAAGGCTGTGTCTAGACTACATGGCTCCATCGATGGAGCCATGTAGATTAGACAGATAGGCAAAGGCAAATGAAGCCACGATTTAAATGATCGCGGCTTCATTTAAATTTACATGGCTGCCGTGCTGAGCCGACAAACAGCTGATCAGCGCGCTAGTCTGGACACTCCCCTGCTGACATCAAAGCCCTTTGTTGGCAGCCCCGTTATTCCTCATGGGATGAGGTTTACTGGGGCTGCCGACAAAGGGCTTTGATGTCGGCAGGGGAGCGTCCAGACTACCGCGCTGAGCCGACAAACAGCTAATCAGCTGTTTGTTGGCTCAGCGCGGCAGCCATGTAAATTTAAATGAAGCCGCGATCATTTAAATCGCAGCTTCATTTGCCTTTGCCAAAAAAACAAATCTACATGGCTCCGTCGATGGAGCCATGTAGTTTAGACGTACCCCAACATCTAGCGACCAACAATGCTTTATCAGGCATATCTTTTGTTTTGTAAAAAAACCCACAAATTTGTAAGGTGAATATTTGATTCATGTGTTCTGGAAGGTACAGGAGGTCTGTCTGTCTGTGTGTGTCTGCATGCCTCAGACTGAGAGGTCAGCCACCAGAGACGACAGCTTGTTTTTCTCTTTTCTTTTTTCAAGCTCTCTTGTGGCAAAAGAGCTTGGGGTACCCCTAGGGGAGAATTCAAGTGTTAGTCCTCAGTTTTAGGGATACAAAAAACACTTGATGGTGGCAGCTAACCCCCAAAATCTGTGCATTTGTGATTCTGGGGGAAGTTTTTGTAACCAGTGCCTGTACTAGCAAGGTATAAAGTCTTTGTAGGCCCCCACCTTCTGCATTTGGCATGCCAGAGTGGGGAACAGCCCTAACAGACCCCCCGTGTTGCCTTTCATCCCCCTAAAGCGAAGCACTGTCATGGCCAGGTGTCTAGAACCTGCACACTCTTTGTGCTTATGTTTATTGGACTAGGAAACAGTCAGGTGGTAATGGCTATTGAACCAACTCTGTTTAAGTGTAGCACACATCTGTAAGCTGCATGCAAGCCGCTAGCCCACTTCCCAACAGGTATGGGACATACCGCCCCATGATGAACGTTACTTTCATTGTAAACTGTTGTCCTTGGATGCTTCTCTGTGGAGGAAGGGAATAGAATGAGTGCTACAGTTGTAGGCTGGATGCAAATTGAATTAAACTCCCATCTGCTCTGTGTAGGTGTTTAGCCCCAGGATGTAAAATATACTAGCAAGCCAGCCTAATGGTAGGCATTAGTTTTCCTAAGAGGTCGTATTTTAACCATGGGGTTTCATGTACGCACCCATCCAGCTTTCTCTAGAAGGAGGAGAGTTTTAGGATTTGTAGTTGCATCTCAGACAAAGACAAAGAGCAGGAATGGTCAACTATCATCCTGGTTGAGAGCTACACAGCTGCTGAGGAGAAATAGAGGCCTGTCCATGTGAATGGGAATTGTGTGTCCAAATCCCAAAGGCTCATCTCAGGCTCCATGGGACACAAGTGGCTATAAAGTCATTTTCGGCAGCCTGTGCAGGGCTCTGGAACCAGCAAGCTGCTGCGGCCAAACATCTGCTCTCCTGCCTTCAGGAGTTGACTGCAGCAATGCTGCTACCTAGTGCAGCCTTCTGGTTTTGTGCAGCCAGGGCTTCTGGGAAAAGAACCTAGAGCACCGAAGTCCCCATCCCCTGCGCTACGCAAAAAGCGTCTCCAGGAGTGTGGCTATACTGGCATGAAGGAGCTGCTTTTAGCTTCGCACCCTCTCAGCACCAAGACCTACAGGGATCCCATCTCTTCATTCATCCTTCACACTTTGCACCTCAGGGCCCAGGATTAGAACGCTCCTCACAAACAGCCTGGGATCCAGTTGCCCCTTGCTTCTCCCCAAGGTCAGGGTCCCCGTTTCAGAAGGATGGAGCAGGGAATCGAAAGATTCAGGCTGAGATGTTTTCCAAGGGGTTTTAGGAGAGTTTGGTATCGCAGGGGATTCTGCCCTCTGAGAACCCCAGCTGTCCATTTTGTGTATGTGATGAAAACCTTTAGCGGTGACAAACCCAGGGATGGAGGGCAGAGAGCGAGGGGAAGGAGGAATCACTTCATTAGCTGCTGTAGCCTTTCATCCCGTACGTGGCCAGCACCAAGTACGTTAATGCCCTAGCAAGTGGCCTGGAGTCAACATAAAGAGCTGGACAAACCCCCAGCTTTTAAACGTGATTTTTAAACCAGAGCGCCCAGAGTCGTAGCTGATGCAATTCAGTGGCCTGTCCGTCAAGTGACTTCTCGGTGTGGTTCTTACTAGGGATGTTAAATATTGATTCATTGAATAGTCGAGTAACCTCATGAATTCTTATTGGTTACTTGACTATTCTATAGTCCCCAGGGGAGGGGCCAGCATCTGTATCAGAGGCAGCAGCGCGAGGTGTCAGGCAGGAGCTGGTCCATGACGAGAGGCAGTTTTAAAACCAGCTCCCCTTGCACTGGAGTAGCAGTAACCTCTGTTTTGGGGAGGCGGGTCTGAACTCCCGGACCCAGCATGAGCCGGAACTGAGCCAGGCTGCCAGACCACCTGGCTCCTAATACACTTTAAATGCAGAACTGCAGTGGAGGTAGGTCCTGGATCTGTCACAAGCCAGCACTGAGCCAGGCTGCTGGCCAGCCTGCTAAAAAATGTACTGGCGGGGACTGGCAGGAGAAATGCTGGTAGCCTATAGCATTAACGTATAAGCTTTTGCTCATCAGTTCATCGACTACATGATTACATCCCTAGCTCTTACAAGACACATTTCTAAGGCACACAAATCCCCCACCAAAGCGGCGGCAATTCTGCTCCCTGGAGCGGCAGGGAGGGTGAATGGAAAGGTCCATGGAGAGTGAACTCCCATCTCGCCCTAGAAGCAGCCTCTCTAGCTTAGGCCTGTGGCACGTTGACGAGGGCAGGCACTGGGAGACGCACGCACTGCCTCTCCCTGTGCTGTGAGGAAAGGTCTCCGGTCTCCAGGATGGTTGCCTTTTACATGCAGCCAATTAGCTTTACAAACCTGGCACATAATATAACCCTCCGGATGGCACGTGCTCTGGCCCAGGCCTCTCTCCAGGGAGCCACTGCTCGTCCTTCCCAGCTGTGGAGAGAAGATCCGGAATGCACAGCAAGGAATTAAACCAGGTGCCAAGGAAGAGCGGCAGGCAAGTTGTGCCCAGCCTGAAATTCCCTCACTGACTCCTGGGAGGAAGTCCTGAGCGGGGGAGGGGATTCTCTCAAAAAAGATCTGTCCGGGTGGGCCCTGGAGAGGATGCTGCAGAGAAGCCATCTGTTCAGAGCTGCCCTTGAACTAGGCAGGGCTGGCCTTACCATGAGGCGAACTGAGGCAGCCACCTCAGGTGCCAGACTGGGGGAAGGGGCACTAGGACCCAGAGGGTAGAACATTGTATCTGCTGCTGGTACATACGTATTCTCTCTGCTCTAGACGCACAGAGATGGGGGGGTGCTGTGCTGGAGGAAAGAGGGCACAAGAGACATAACAGGCAGGCAGGAGAAAAGGGGGAATGGGGACATCATTTGAGCTCCCCGCCTCAGGTGCCAAAATGTGGTGGGCCGGCCCTGGAACTAGGGCTGTGGTTTTCAAACGACTGGATTGTCGGGTGCTGGGTCTCGTTGCTGCAAGGGGATCAGGTCACTAGTGGGGGTGTGAAGGCAGCTCCCTGTCTGTCCTGGCACCGCAGGCTGTGCAGCAGGCTCGGCTTCTCGTGGGCGGGAGTGGAAGGAGCACACAGGGCTCCGTGCACTGCCCGTGACCCAAGCTCTAGCTCCACACTCCCGTTGGTTGGGAACCTGCAGCTCGCTGCTTCCTAGGGGCAGCATGGTTTGCAGTGCCAGGATAGGCAGGAAGTCTGTCTTAGCCCGCTTGCTGACCAGGAGCAATTCAAGGAAAGCCCCTCCTGCCCCAGCCCTGACTCCTCTCCCCGAAAACCAGAGCCAGTCTCAGCCCCATGCTGGAGCCCACACTCTAGTCAAATTATGTTGGGTTGCGGGGCATCAACAATTTTCTTCAACTGGGTCATGAGACAAAAAGTTCGAACACCGCTGAACTAGGGCATGCCCGTTTTTATGGCCTGTCTCATCTCTGGTGATTCTGAGCAAAGCGGAGAGAAAAGCATCTCTGTTAGGACTTAGAGCCTGCCCCCACTGCTCAGATGACTCAGAGGCAGGATGTGAGCTGGGGAGAGGTTTCTGGCTAATGAATTGCAAAGGCCAGCATCCCACTTTGCCTTGAAATCCCGCCCACTAGGCAGTGTCAGAAGGAGGAGCTTACATTGGTGCCAAGATCTCATCTCAGCTAGATGGACAAGGTTGAGAATCAGTATTTCACCTTGATAATCACCAGCAGCCTATGCTATGTTCTGTAAAGTGAGCTGGGGTGGGTTCCCCTTCCCTGTGATGAAAAATGCAGAGATCCTAGGGGAAAGCAGGATGCTAGTGCCCCTCCTGGCCCATTTTAACTCAGCAATGTGTGCTAACCCATGACTTTTTACATGGGAGATAAGAATACTAATTGCTTGGAAATATTCTGTAGAAAATGGACACTAAGAATCCGTCTACACTGCACCCATAGCTAGAAATAAGTTATACAGTTTGAGCTATGCAAATTGCGTCCCTTATTTCAAGTTAATTTTGAAACAGCGTATTTTGAAATTTGGCGCTCTCTACACAGCACTTATTTCAAAATAAATTGCCATTCTGAAACATCCCTTACTTCTCATGGAATGAGGTTTACGGGGACGCCGAAATAGTGAGCCCATTATATTTCGAAATAACAGGCATGCTCAAAAGAAGCGGAATAGCTATTTTGGGATACCTCCGATACCCTGAAATGATGCGGCAATGTAGATGTAGCCAAAGGGTACATCTACATAGCAGCATTATTTTGGAACATAGTGCAAAATAACATAGTGCACGTCTACACAGCAAGCCTTTATTCTGAAATACTGTCGAGCTGGAGGACTTCTTACTCGGACTCCTGTAACCCTAATTTCACGAGGAGTAAGGGAAATTGAAGGAGGAATGTTTTCCCTTCAATTTCCTGCTGAGTAGACAGCACCTAAAGCTGAATTAAACTATTTCAACTTCAGCTACGCAATTGACATAGCTGAAGTTGCAGAACTTAATTCAACTTTAGCTCTGCTGTGTAGACGTAGCCTAAGTGGACTAAAGATGATCAGCAATGGAAATTACAGAGCAGATGCCACCAGTATCCACCACGATTAATGCAATTAGTAGTGGCTACCAAAGAAATTAATAATGATTTATCCCCGACATTGAAGTTTTGCCAGTTGCATCTGGGTCACTTATTCACCTTTGCCACCTGCAGAGAGCACATTTTTATAGGGCAAAGCAAGTGAAATCACCTGGAGGGGAAGGGTTTCATCCCATCTCCCTCACCTTCCTCCCCTGGTTTACAGTCGTGAGCAAGCAAAGACAAGGGAGTTCGGCAAAGGTGTCACAATGCATGATCCTAATAAATCAATCCCCTGGATTCTGAGAGCAATCGCGCGACTTCCAACACAGTCATCCCCATAAATCACTGTCATAAAAGCAGCACTGCTGGAGGCATCTCTAGCGCTGAGGCCCTACAGTACTAATGAACATGTGCAAAGTGCCATGTTCCAAGGCCAGGGCTCTGCCTCTCGTCCTTCGCAGACATGTCCGCAGCTCAGCAGCCCCTGTCTCGTGAACAAGGACATGCCTCCCGCCAGAGTCATGGAATGCAGATCCACACAAGAGCATGGGCAGAGCAGATCCAATAACAGCTCAGGGGCAAAACTGTGTCCACAAGGGTCCTTGGCTAAAACTTCCCCAGGAGCAGGACCCAGCTAGTATCAACATCTCAAAAGGAGGAATTTAGATTAGCAGAAACTCACTAAGAACTCCTGAGGAGTCTAGATTATCAGAACTCGCTACCAGGATATTTATTCTGATATGCCCAACATTGTTACTACAGGTTGAACCTCTCTAGTCCAGAACTCTCTGGCCCAGAAACATCCGTGGTCCAGAACGATTTTAGTTAGCTGCGTGTCTGCTTTTCATGGGAGGCATGAGGGATCTGTCAAAAAAGGCTTTCTTTTTAACAGATCCTCCTCTAGACTGCCGCCTTTTGCCAACAAAGTGACGAGTCGGCAAAATGTGATGGCCATTTTTATGCAAATTAGGCACGGGCTATTTAAATCCCTTCCTCGTTTGCAATGTCGACCTGCCTAATCTGCACCCCTCTGCCAACAGAAGGATGCAGTCTAGACATACCCTAAATGTCCTCTAACAACCCAGTAAGCAGTGGGAGTCTTGGTAATGCTGCTAGACAATATCGACCTTCTGTGGTCCAGAAAATTCTCTTTCGGAATCGGTCAGGTCGCAAGGGTGCCAGACTAGAGAGGTTCAACCCATATTTGTATTACAGTAAGGCTGAGAGGCCCCAAATAAGATCCGGTCCCCATTGTGCTAGAGGTGTACATACACACAGTAAGAGACAGCTCCTTCATCAAAAAGCTTCCAGTATTAAATAGCCAACACAGACAAAAGGTGGGATGGGAAAGAGAAGTACAGAGAGAGGAAGCGACCTGGCCAAAGTCACACCATGGCCAGTGGTGAACTGAGAATAGGACCCATGTTTCCCAACTCCCTAGTCACTCACCCAAGCTGCCCTAGTAGGAAAAGGTTGACAGGGTCCCTAACGTATAATAGTACAACGCACAGTGTCAAGCAACCTCCTGGGCAATTAGAAATATCTGGCAAAAATGTCTCTCAGGCACACACCCCAAAATGGGAAGACAATAAACATACGCTACCTGCATTTGTAGGTTCCTGCTGGGTATTGAAACTATTGATTTTCTTCTAATTGCTTTCTTTGTTACATGATCTTGTGGATTACCTAGTGCTAAAAACATTAAACACTTCAAGCTGCCCAGAGTCTCATTAGGAAAAACAGCACTGAATCTGCCCAGTGCAAGGGGAAAAGGCAGTAGAGTTCAAGAGGCATGAGTCTCACCTATCCTGACAAAAGCAAAGAAACACCTTCTCTCCCCACCCCTGGTTTTTCATGAATGATGCCCACTCTTGCTGCAATAATATAATGACTGGATGGAG
The DNA here is from genome assembly GCF_049634645.1 of Pelodiscus sinensis. Taxonomy (NCBI): domain Eukaryota; kingdom Metazoa; phylum Chordata; order Testudines; family Trionychidae; genus Pelodiscus; species Pelodiscus sinensis. Next base: position 7,714,293 of record NC_134736.1, read on the forward strand.
AATAGCCCTTTCTTTGGCATGGCTCCAGTCTGCTAATGTTGTACATTGACATAAACCACTTAATTGGCTTACGTGGGCCAGGTTTCTAAGGTATGTTATGGGGCCTATTTCTCTGCTGGCAACAAAATCAATAGAGTTTTACCAGCTGTGAATTTGGCTGACTGCGTGTTAGAAGAGTGAGCTAAGTAGTTTGGTTTCTGTATGGACTGGAGACAAATGCGTAATAAGCAATGAAAAGATATCAAGTCTGTACATCCCAGACCAGAATTCCCAGTCTGTGCATCCCAAACACTAGCCCCACACTGTACTTCTCCATGCAGTTGGATGATATTGGCAGAAGTCAGGTACTGAATCTCTGGGGACACAGATGCATTTGGAAACAGAATCCTTGAAAACACTGTGGCTACGTCTAGACTGGCATGATTTTCCGGAAATGCTTTTAACAGAAAAGTTTTCCGTTAAAAGCAGTTGTGGAAAAGAGCGTCTAGATTGGCACAGAGTTTGCGTTATAACGATGCGCTTTTGCGGAAAAGCGTCCGTGCCAATCTAGACGCGCTTTTGCGCAAAAAAGCCCCGATCGCCATTTTCATGATAGGGGCTTTTTTGCAGAAAACAAAACTGGGCTGTGTACACTGGCCCTTTTGCGCAAAAGTTTTGTGCAAAAGGGACTTTTGCCCGAACGGGAGTAGCATAGTATTTCCGCAAAAGCACTGATTTCTTACATGAGATCGTCAGTGTTTTTCCGGAAATTCTAGTGGCCAGTGTAGACAGCTGGCAAGTTTTTCCGGAAAAGCGGCTGATTTTCTGGAAAAACTGGTCAGTCTAGACACAGCCTGTATCTTTCCTTCTTGCCACTTTTGCCTCTGCTCTTTGCACTGCATAAGGTGCTCAGAGTGTCATCAGCTGCAGTAGGCAGTGAGTGCATGAGGGGTGTAGGGGAAAAGGAATCAGAGCTCCACCTGAGAACTGGGCAGTGAGTCATGGGCAAAGAGAGTTTCATGAAGGACTCAGGTATCTTCTCTTCCATTTCTTCCCCTGGGGTTCCATTTTCAAGGATCTGGCTGTGTCTACACTACAAAGATAAATCAGAATACTTGCAAATTGTGTATCTTTTTCCAATTTACTTCTGAAAGAGGCTTTTCCAAAATTTGGCCCATCTATATGGGGCCAAATTTCAGGAAAAAAACCCTCTTTCGGAACATCCCTTCTTCCTCGTAAAATGAGGTTTACAGGAATGCCGACAAAACGCATCCGCTTTTCTGATATTTTTTCTGGAAAAGTGGATGTATTGCTTGGACGCAGCAGAGCTTTTCCAAGATTTGAGGTCTAAGGTTATGTCTACACTGCAACACTATGTTGAAATAACTAGCGCTATTCTAAAATAACTTAGTCCAAGTCTACACAGCAGGCAGTTATTTCAAAATAGTATTAAAATACTGTCAAGCTAGAGGACTTCTCATGCCAACTCCTGTAACCCTCAATGTACGAGGAACAAAGCAAGTCGGAGGAGGAGTGCTCTATTTCGAAATAAGAGCTGTGTAGATGCTCCCTATTTCAAAATAAGATACACTATTGACGTGACTCTATTTGCATAGCTTATTTTGAGGTAAGCCCTGTTGTGTAGATGCACCCTGAAGCAACCTTTCAAAATGTGCTGTAAAAATGCTCTACAGTGAGATAGACAGACAGACAGACAGACTATAAAAAGAATACAAAATGCACCTACCCTAAGCTAAGGACAAAGGGCTAAATATTCAGCCTGAGCACTGCAGAGGGAATTAGCCAGACAGATCCCCTTAATGCTAATGGACTTTGTGTGGCTAATTAGCAGCACGACACTCAATCTATACCCCTACATGATACACAGTTTTCTCCCTGTCCCTTTGAACCAATCTATTTTCCTCACGAAAGCATAAAAGGAAAGGAAAAGCATCTCAGGGCAGAGAAGCAATGACCTTTCCAGCTGCACTTTTAACTCAGCCAGGCACACCAGTGCACATGAAAGTGTAGTGAGACACTCTGGCACCTCCCCCCACTCTCAAATTCACTCCGCTCCCCTTCCCTGCCCTGAAACCAAGGAACACCATGCACAGCCAGGTCAAGGAGCTGTTTCTGCTAAAGCAAACCTTACTCCTCTTGACAAAAGGGCTTTGAAGGGAGACTCTGATGAGAGCAGACACAGCTGGGTCACAGGAGATTTTGCTGTTTGCAAGAGTTTTACACTTTGCAAGGAAGGTGGCTGCATCTAATTTTGAGTCACAGTTCAGAAGCTGGTGTCTGAAAAGTTCACTATTCATCGATCACATACTTTTCACAGGATGGCTGGAGAGTCGGAACTTTCTATCATCAGCAAATAAATCTGTGGGAAGAGCAACAAGTATCAATAAGAATCCATGACCTGGGGACCGACAAGGGCTTTTCAGAAAAATGCAGACTTCCCAAAGTGGGGAAGGGCCAAAGTCTCAACTCTGGAGTCCTCATTCTGCCTCGCAAGAGAGAGAGGAAAATTCCCAGTCCTGGTACACTGAGGAAGTGTAATCGTCTCTTGGTTAGGGCACTGAGTAGAAGTTAAGAGAACCGAACCCACGTCCCACCACTGCCACAAACTCACTACAGGTGCGTCTACGCTGCAGCATTATTTCGAAATAACAATGCAAGTGTCTACACAGCCATTCCATTATTTTGAAATCATTTCGAAATAGCACACAGCTTATTCTGAAATCTGTAAACCTCATTCTACGAGGAATAACACCTATTCCAAAATAGCTATTTCGAAATAAGGCGTGTGTAGATGCTCCACTTCTGCTATTTCGAAATAGCCCCCACCAGGGCCATTCTAAGTTATTCCTCCCCTGTGCCTCCTGGGGCTCTAAATGGAGATAGCACGTCTACATTAAGGAAGCTTGCTTCAGACTAATGTTGAGGCTTCCCTGCAATGTAGACATGTTATTTTGGAATAACTATTCCGGAATAGCTTGTTTCGAAATAAGCATGCAGTGTAGACATACCCTATATGACCTTAAACTAGATACTTCATCTTTCCATCCCTCAGGTTCTCCATCCATCAGATGAGACTACAATCCTTCCTTACGTCCACTGTTTGCAAGCGAGGGTGTGAATTTAAAGTGGGCTAGCTACTCCTCACTAACTTCCTCTATGGACACACTCAGGGCACGTCTATACAGGTTATTTCAAAATAATTTCCTAATTTTGAAATATTAACTCCCAAATTAACTATGAGGAAGCCTCAAAATTAGTCTGAGGCAGGATTTAATTATTGTGGATACGCTACCTCAGCTTAGAGCCCCAGGAAGCATTGGGGAGTAATGATTTTGAATGACCCTGGGGAGACGTTATTTCAAAATAGCAGCAGTGGAATGTTCACACTACGGCTATTTCGAAATAGCAATTTCAGAATAAGAATTAGAAAGCAGGAGTTATTATTTCGAAATAACGGGCTTGGCAGGGTGGACGTGCCACTTGTTATTTCGAAATAAGGGGGGTTATTTTCAAATAACTCCCCAGTATAGACCAGGGCTCACGGTGCACAAGAGTGCCCTCCAGCGGATTAGTTTAATGCGCCCCCATATTCTCACCTGACGCACCACTGCAATAGGTTTGTACACAACATGCCTCGGGAGCTGCCATCCGAAGACTTATAATCTGCTGGCCAGTAATACCCTGGTGCAATCTGTGAAGCAACATTCTAGGTTATGGGCCTAAGGAGAAATTATGATGGAATTACATTTACTAAACAAACCCGTGGAGAAGGTGATCCTATTCTTCAGAGACAAAGGACAACAAGGGCCTCTAGCCATTGTCATCAAAGTTGATTGGTGTGGCTCTTTGGCAGCAATGGGGGACAGGAATAGATCAGTCTGCATTGCAGCAAACAACAGTCTGGACCCTCTTTCATCACCAGACTCCATGGCTCCATCCTTACAGTGGGGAGGAACTTTACCTCACAGTAACTCTCCAGAAAGTGGATTCCAAAGGTGACTGGACTGTAACAGTAAGGGGCAAGACCACCTCAGGGATTCTGCCTTTCTCTCACTCTCTCCCTCTAAAAAAATCAAAGGAACCAGTCTGTGGACTCCAGGTGGGATTCTGACCTGAGAATTGGGCCAGCCCTATTGCTGGGAACACATGGTAAGGATCTGATCTTAGTTTATTAAGCTACTAGTAAGCATTTTACCTTTATTGCTCTGGTACCCATTTCTGACTTTAATGCCTTATAATTGTACTCACTTAAAATCTCTCTCTTGCTGTTAAAAAACAACCACCACCTTGTTTTATTCCTTAATGAAAACTACTCGAGGGTTGTGTTTAAACTAAATTGTTTTGGTAACTCCAGTTAAAGCAGCAGACTGTTTTATCTTCACCCATTATAGGTTCAGGAGAGGGCTGGACCGCACAGAATACACCCTTTTGGAAAAATTCAAGATTGGGAGTGTTTTGTGGTTAGCCTGCAAGTAATAACTAAAGCTGCTGGAAGCCACAGTGCGCCTGGTGTGCTGATGACAGTTGTCAGACCCGGGCCATGGCTCTAGACAGACACTCAAGGTCTGCATGGCTAACTATGAGCATCCCAAGTTGGAAGCTGCAACAGCAAAGCATTGTGAGGCACTCCAGGTTGCAGGGCAAGTAGTGGCAAAAATCCTTCACTGGTTTGGACTGCACACCAGAAGTAGAGAACTTCCAATGAGCATTGAGCTAATACACACAAAGGGACTCAAAGAGCAACCACATGGAGAGTTAGTGAGGCGTAGCTACTGCAGAAAACCAGTCCCCTTAGAAACAAGCCTGAATTTTTACTATGTATATGTCCAGTCATAGCACCCCGAGGCCTCCAAGTGTTACTGGGATATAAATAATGCTACGAATAAGTGCTCCAACTTAAAGGATTTCTACATCACATTCGAGCCCCTTTTGAAAACGATTGTTATTTTTGCACAAGAGAAAGTCAACATTGGAAAAAATGTTATTTATTTCCCAGAGTAAATGCCATAAATTAAAACCAACAGCCCGTAAAGACGCCTGGATGTGAATTCATTGTCAATGCACTCGGTGATAAAATGGGATTTATTGGCTCTTCTTTGCATAAGAAAGCAGAATAAAGCCGGGAATAAAAGGCAGATATGCTACAGTATAAACACATCGGATTATTAGGTGAGAGCTATAGGCAAAATAGCAGATACATTTGTCCTAAAGAGGTAGCGATGCAAAAAAACACCTGCTGTTTTTCAGCACAACAAAATCAGAAAAAGGCACTTCCTCCCCATTCAGAAAGAAGAAAGGAATTTGCCAACACGCTAGCTGGAAAACAGAGTTTGGTACATTGTGTGTGCTGGACAGGGCAGAGCTCTGAAAGAATAGCCTTGTATCCTGTACAGACATGGGCAGGGATGTTTAAATCTTGAGCATGCCCACAGAGCGACTGGAAAACACAGAGCAGATCTGAGAGGTGCATACATGCCATTTCATCTTCCATGGCACAGGAAAAGGTTGCCTTTGTGGAGAACTGTGCCCTCTTACTCAGCACTCTGCATGTTGTTTGCTTGACTGAACTGGCAGAAACGTTAATTAAAGTTCTAAACAGGCCCCCTAACGGTTCAGTTCGCAGTACCTGGAAGGAAATGTTTGTCTGGTCAAAGTAAACTGTATCCAGCCCGTTCCCATAGGGGAATCAATGAGTGAAACACAAACACCACAAAGAAACTACGAGTCCAGCAGGATCTGGCTGGTTTACTCTTCTGACTCCCTTTATATTCTCTGCACCATCTGCCCAGATAGCAGAGAGTTTGCAGGTAAAAGAGAAGTATATACACATTTGCAAATAAAATCAGTAGAAGAAATTAAAATCTGGAGCCTGATTCTCCTCTGATCCCAGTGTGACGGGTTGGATCACAGAAGTCTCCTTGGGGTTGTCCTGTGGTGGGCTGTTAATGCCACTAATGCCCACACTCCTGCCTTCTGGGGCTCCCCGCCCCCCTGTTCTGCTAGGCCAGATGCTCTGGTCTCCCTTGGCCAATGCACAGAGTTGGGGTTACCACCTCCCAGCAGAGCAACAGACACTGAACCAGTTCAGCTCCAGGAGGGCTCAGAACCCAGGAAACCAATCCCCCAAAGGGACCAAAACCCCAGATAAACCCTTCTCCTTCTATTTAACAGTTTTACACAGAGAAAGCTCATCAGGTCAGCTCCCTTTATGAATGAAAGGGAGAGGTGAATAGAGGTTGTACCCCCAGGTAACTATTTTCTACACTAGGCTTGACGATAAACAAAAGTGTTTTTATTAAGTGTAAAAAGTAGGACTTACGTTGTTGCAAGTGAAAACAGTCAGACGAAATAAATTATTTACCTTAAAATAAACAAAAAAGGCCAATTCCTTCTAATCCACTAAGAAACTCGTATCATGCAAATTCTTACTCTAAACAGTTATTCTAAACAGCTTTCACAATGTAAGCAATCTGCCAGCTTGGGCCTGATTCTTTCCCCGTTCAGTCTTAGACGTTTCCAGCAGGCATCTTACATGGTAGGTGTGGGAAGGGTATCACCTGGCGACTCCCTCTATTGTTTGGTTCCCCCTTATATCCCTTTTGCCCAAGGCAGGCATTCTTGATGCTTAGTTCAAACCTCTCTCACTTGTAATGGAAAAGTCTTTAAAGTTCTGCATAGTTCTGTCTTTCCTTTCTGTAGTGGAAAAGTAGGAGATTTAAAATGGGTTTCAACATCAGGTGACCTGGCCACATGTTCTGGCAGGACCAACCACAGTCTGGGCTTACAGGACAAACAAGGCTATTCACAGGTCTTTGGTTTGAGAACTGAGTCATTAAGATCCTAAAGTATCCCTAATGGCCCTCATCAGCACAGTTAGAATTAAAACCAGACTCCCATTTCATATTTTTAAACTTCACATATAAGAATGACACAGGCACAAAAATAGGATATATAGATTCAGCAGATTGCAACTTTAAAATTGATGTTATATGATGCATACATAGTCTTTGAGTTAGGCATATTCATATTCATAAGCCACTTTTTAGAAAGCATGGGGGGAGGGGAGTGTTACATCCAGATCTACCTCAGCTTGAATAGAGTTACTCCAGATTCACACTGGTATTAGAGTTTAGATGGAGATCCTGCAAACAAAATATTCTTGATCACTGGGCATTTATGGAGGCAAGAGCTGCAATACAGCGTGTGAGGGTTTGGGGCACCTTCCTGGAGGGGCATTTCAGGAACTTGCACTGGTTTTACTTTTTAAATACTTGGCAATTCGAGTGCCTAGGCCAATCCCTCCATTCCACAGTGCTGAGTGGGTGAAAATGATGATCGGGGCTTTTTTGCGGAAAAGCGCGTCTACATTGGCAGGACGCTTTTCCGGAAAAAGTGCTTTTCCGGAAAAGCATCCTGCCAATGTAGATGCACTTTTTCTGAAAATGCTTATAACGGAAAAGTTTTCCGTTTTAAGCATTTCCGGAAAAGGGTGCCAGTGTAGACATAGCCTATTTGTATTAAAGCTGAGATTAGTGGGCAAAGCTGAGAGCCAAGCTCAATTGTACAAACAGCAAGAGGTCACAAACTAAACTGAGCCTTTGACAATGTTTAGGCAGCTCCAAGAACCTAGGAAGCACCAGGCTGGATCGGAACCAAGACCCATCTCGCCCAGTCTATCAGTGACCAGTACCAGATGCCCCAGGGGAAGGTGTAAAAATCATGCAGTAGCAGGTGTGAGATAATCTGTCCCCAACATTGTTTCCCCCAATTTTGAGGCGTTAGAAGTTGGTTTAAGAATTGCAACACGGGCTTCACTGTGGCTGCCACTTATTTGAGTAACCTGAGCTGTCTGGCTGTTACTTCAGTGCTCCCTGGTATGTTGGTTGCCTCCACCTGTTGTCTCTGGTCTCCCACTTTGGCTGTCAGCTCTTTGGGCAAGGCACCTCCTCTGTGGTAGAGGTTGGCACAACACCTAGCACAGCTGGAAGTAGGGGCCCTTCTGGATTCCTCATAGCCCAGATAACCACTGCTGAGTTTGGAAACCGATTTCAGGAATAAAAAGGAAAGAGCAGCAAGGATGTGTGAGCCAGAGGGGAATCTTGACCTGAGATGAAAATAAGCTCAGAGACTTATGAGAGTCAGTGCAGAGTAGAGAAAACTTGGTCTAGTGTTTAGAGCACCAACCCAGAACCCAAGAAACCTGGCTTTGCCACAGGCTTTCTTGGTGACCTTGGGCAAGTCCGTTAAGCTGTGTCTACACTGCACAGTCAATCCAAGTGATTGGTTCTGGGGTCAGCCCAGCAGAGGGTGTGAGCATGCTTGCGAGCGTGTCCTCCCTGTTTCTGTGTTGGCCTGTGTGTGCCCCCTGGCTCTTTGTGCTGAGACGCTCTGGTATTCTTTCCCTGGCAAGAGTAGGAGAACTTGTCTGCCCTTCCCAAGGGAGGGAGCAAAGTCTCTGGAGGATTTGGCTTGTGCCCTTGCTGAGAAAAGGGAGGGTTCCAGCTTCGATAGATGAACCCGAGTAAACTCGCTGGACTTCAAGCACCTCCAAACCCAGAGATTATTTTGTGTGGACGACTGGGGCTCAGGTTGAAACCCAGGTTCAAGAGCCTAGCACAGTGCCTATCCTTTGGGAAATGGGACCAGTCTGCTTCCCCGCCCTGAGAAGAATGCTGTGAGGTTAAATACATTAAGGATTGTGCGGGGGTCAGATGCCACAGTGATGGAGTGGCTAGGACAGATACATTTATTCCACTAGCCTGGACTACTCCAGCACCCCATTAAAAAAAAACCCACTGCAAATGATCTGGGTAAACACTCACTAAACCCTGGAAGGGTGTTTTTATTACAAATGTCCTGCGTGTACAGTTCACAAGAGGACCTGACAAGCCCAGCTGAGTGCAAGAGATAAAATCTGACATCTCCTCCTCTAAAAACAATGGCAGCTCCTTTGCATTTCTCTCTCCTATCAGCTAGGGAGCTCTTCACACATTCGCGGCTTCATTTAAATGGAGCTTTGAAAGGTAGGCTTTTCAAGCCAATTATTTCCCTTTCCTGAAAAGTTTTGCATGCTCTTCATTGGTCAGGATAAAAAAATAAATTAAAAAGGCAAATAATGTGTCTGATTTACTTGGAGTCTGTTACTGTTACCAACAGTCAAACGACCAAGGTAAACAGGCCTGCTTATTTTACAAACGTCTATACACAGAATATGAAAATCAAATATTGATTCTGGAGAATGGGCTCATAATGGATTGGCCGTCCCCTTGATAAATAGCTGGATTTGCATGTGGATTCAGAGCAGGTTCCATACAAACAAACCTAAGTCAATATTAGCCTCGCTCACTTCCCACTTGGGCCGCTGCAGCGTGCCTTAAAATGAGACAAATCTATGCATCACGCTGTCATCCTCACCTTGAGGGTTTCTGTCCTTAGGCAGGGGTGGGGACTGGGCTAAAGGCTTTGTGTGAGTTTCTGACTGCAGTGCATTTCTGGCCCGCATCAAGATGATGAATTAAAGTATAAAAATAGAAAAAGGGGAGAGACAGAAATAGCCAGCTTGGCGGCTTCAATGTCCATCGAAATTCAAATAACCTCTAAATACCCTATTTGCCTTTAGGACTGGGTTGGCACTGGCCTCACTACTCCAGCACAGGGAGCAAGGGGGATTTCAATGGCACAATTGTTTTGTGCGTGCTCATGGCACTGGACAGAATTTCACCCTGGCTGATTCCAAGAGCCAACAACATAACAACGGTGCAATGGACTTAGCCAACAATTCACTGAAATGCATAGACATCGGGTACGGGTACATGAAAACTACCTGGCTCAAAAGTCACCAGTCCTGGATGTGAATGTCGCGGCAGCTGTGGATTCAATAATCCACCTACTGGTGATCTGGACCATACAGCTGAGATTTTCACAAGAGGAGAGGAATTCTGCCCTTTAAAACGGAGGGAATATATAAGGCTAGGCCCCATCCACTGCTTTGAAAATCACAATCATTGTGTTTTATCTCCCATTTCATGCACCGGCCACTGGAAAATGAGTCTAAAGAGTGTCTTAAAGTGGCGGTGAAGAAGTATAATAATAATGGGATAACAACAGAACATAAACTATGGAAGGGGGAGGAAATCCTAAAGCACTGAACATAAAGAATGATGCTGCTTATTACCAGCAAAAGGAAAACCATGGGGAAATGATAGTTTAAAAAGGAAGTTCTAAGACTCCGCAGGGAAAACCAGGTTCTTTTTCCTATTGAATTTGTTCAAAATTTATGCAGTTAAAACAATATTCTGTTCCATGATATCTCGCATGAGCAGGCCTGTGTATTAACAGCACCCTGATGGATTTCTCAGAGGCTTTCTCTCCATTGTTTTTCTTTGCAAAACACTCGGTAGACATTAACATCGAATGTTTTCAGCATCAAGGGTTGCTGCAATAAGCGCTGACAATAACCCACTGGGTTAAATCCTGGTCCTTTTGAAGCCAGTGAGGAGTTTTGCCATCAGTTTCAGCAGAACTGAGATTTCACCTAATAGCTGCATTCACTTCACATCTAGGGATGAAAGTTTCCACTATTACACACTAGGGCTACATCTACACTGGCGGCTTCTTGCGCAAGAACAGCTGTTCTTGTGCAAAAATTTGCTGGATGTCTACACTGCACGCGCGTTCTTGCGCAAGTACATTTACAGTCTAGCATCGGAAAACAGGGTTTCTTCTGGAAGAGTTATTCCTCTCCCCACAAAGAATAAGGCCTCTTAGGCAAGAGCTCTTGCTCACGAGGACAGTGTAGACAGGCAACATGAATTTCTTGCACAAGAAATCCGTATGGCTAAAATGGCCAAGAGAGCTTTCTTGAGCAAGAGAGCATCCACACTGCCACAGACGCTCATGCGCAAAAGCACATCAGTGTAGATGCGCTCTTACGGAAGACTTTTTGTGCAAGAACTCTGCTGCAAAACAGTTCTTGCGCAAGAAGCTGCCAGTGTAGACGTAGCCTAGAGGTATGGCTACACAGCTGGGCAAAGGTCGAACTAAGCTACACAACTTGAACTATGTCAATTGCGTATCTGAAGTTGAAATAGCTCAATTTGCCTTCTGGCCCTGTCTACACAGCAGGAACTCAAAGGAAGAACACTCTTCCTTCGACTTCTCTTATTCACTGTGAAAACAGGGTCACAGGGGTCGAAGTAAGTTGTCCTCCCACATGACATTATTTTGAAATAACAGCTTGTAGAATAGACGCACATTTTGTTATTTCGAAATAACATCAGTTTTTCCGAAATAACGTTGCTGTGCAGATGTACCCTAGAAGATTTACCCAGTGTTGCTCGGGTCCTTACCTCAATTCATTTTTTTTCTTAATTTAAATCACTGCTCTGGCAGGACTGGGGATGAGGTGCAAGATGCAGGCTGCCCTGGGGGAGAGAGGACTACCCCAGCCCTCTCACCGCAGCAGGGGCCAGGTGAGAAGCACGTCTCCATGGCCACTGCAGCACCAGTGGGCCTAGCTGGGGGAGGGGTGCATGTCCCCCAGATGGGGCAAGTCCAGATTCATCTAAGCCCTGCACTCCCCATCCAAGCTGAGGAATGTAGCAACCTGTGCATTGTCCCCTTGCTCCCTGACGAAAGGGAACAGACAGTAATGTTCCCATATGAACAGCCGTGGGGGAAAGCTGCAGCCCCCGCTCCCTGAAGTTACTTGAGGGGTAGGAGGCTCGGGGCTGGAGCAGTCCCAGAGGGAAGTACACCCCCACCCAGACCCCTTCACCTGCCTTTTCTATATGCATATGGTATTATGCATCCCTCTATGACTTGCAGGGAGGACAGAGCTTCAACACCTCCACACACACGCACACAACCAAACCCTGACCTTGCTTTAAGTTATAAGAGGAAGCTGTATACTGAATTTGGTGGTCCTAGCTCTTACCGTTTAGGAGGAATTCTTGAACAGACAGACAAACTCACTTGCTCACAGACAAACTCTCTGAAATACATAATAGAATCATAGAGCGCTAGAACTGGAAGGGGCCTCAAGAGGTCATTGAGTCCAGTCCCCTGCCCTCACGGCAGAACCAAGCACCTTAGATCATCCCCAATGATGATGTATTATTATAATATATATATTATGTATGTGCAGGTATGTATATGTATTATTACAGTGGTATCAGGAGTCTCCCCATAGGCCGAACGTCCTATGCCCATATTGAACGCGGGATTGTCAGAGGCACGGTGTGCTTAGTACAACGATACAGGAAAGCGCTTTAGCGAGCCTTCGGCTTTAAGCACACGCATCAGTCCTATTGATGGCACCGGGGCATAGATTCATGACCTTCTGTGATTTCCAGCCTCAGGGCCTCCTTGATATCTGCTGGGGCTGCAGGATTCAGCACCCCTGAACGTCAGGCTGTAAGGCAATGACAGGCGGCACCCCCATAGGGTTTGCAAGTCTAAAAGACAAAGGAGCTAACCAATGGATGAACTGAAGAGACACATGGGAGGGGAGGCAGGAGAGAAGTTGGAAAAACAGAAATAATAGGAAATGTTAGCATAGACAAGCAGTGTACACCGTTCCCTTCGCCTGTCCCTCTGTTTCGACTGTAAGCCTGCTGGGGTAGAGACTGTCTCTTAGCTGCATGCCTTGGGTCACTACCACAATACAGTTGGGCCTTGCCACTCAAAGTAATAATTAAGGAATAATTCGTTACCATAAGCCAATCAACCGCCCTATCACAGGAATCCCAGCTCCCCAGCTGCCTGGCCCTTAGGACGAAAACAGAATTCTTGAAAACTGACTCATTGTTGTCATGCTTTAGCTCAGTATGAGCCAGGAAGAGGAGATCTCACTGGATCCGTCCCATTCAAAAAAGAAGGTACAGCTATGTTTGAGGGTAGGCGGTGAAAGACTCTTGAAGAGGGGACAACAAATACAAATTAAAGAACCCAACAACCAACTTTTCAGCAATGTCCAAACACCTGGTTGTTGGGCGCTTTAATTCTGGACCCAGAAATATCTGAGTAAACTAAATTAATCAATGGAGTTTTACCACTCAAAGGAGATCTAACCTGCTTTGCTGTGAATAGAAACAGGTTTCCTCACTTGCAGTATATTTTTGAGTAGGATCAGGAGGGTCCGATTTATTATTGGCCCTTCTTGAGGTCGGGTCATTATGTAGCGATGAGAAGCTGTTTTGTGTCGGGATTTTTATAGTGCATTCAAATTATGTGAGTGCCTGAATGGAGCGGTTATCAGCTGGCATGAAGCAAGGCACAATCAGGGCAGGAGGGCATTCTCCTGCCGTTTCCAGCATTGGAGCTATGAATAGCAGGTGTGGAATTTATGGGACAGTCTCAAATCCTTGCAGAATGTATTAGAAAACCAGCAGGAATTTCTTTTTTAGTCGCAACAAGATTAGTGACAGTGAAAGAGTGGGAGGCAGAGTCTTAAAATAATAACCCCACTGTGAACTCACAAAGCACCATTTATCCAAGGGTTTCAGAACTCTTTACAAACATTAATTAAGCCCCATGATATCCCCAGGAGGTAGGTATTATCCTCATTTTGTGGACAGAGGTGGAAATTGAGGCATTGATGGATTAAATGACTTGCCCAAGGGTCAAAGAGTGAATGAGTGGCAGAGCTGGGAATGGAACTAAGATTATATGACTCCCACCCAGCACTCCCTTCCTTGTGCACCTTTATTCACAGGCCTCCACCTCACGTTGTTTTTACACTAAGTGCTTAGGTTTACATCACATCCCCATATAGCACAAACCATTTATGGTGTATAGACATGACTCAGGTACATCCTAATTCTTAGACATCAGTGAAGAAGCCAGCAGAATCTCCGGGGTTTGCATCTGAGCCGGGACGTTACACAGAGAAGCCTCAGGCACTTTTTCGAAAGAGTGCCATGATGCGATTATGCAAATGAAGCGTGGGATATTTAAATCCCTGCTTCATTTGCAATTTCAACGTGCCTAATTGACATCCCTCTGTCGAAAGAGGGGTGTCGTCTAGACACAGCCTAACAGATTTATTGGAGCATAAGCTTTCATGGGAAAAGACCCACCTCATTAGATGCATGTCATCTGACGAAGTGGGTCTTTTTCCATGAAAGTTTATTCTCCAGTAAATCTGTCCATCTATAAGGTGCCACAGGACTTCTCGTTTATGCAGATTCAGACTAACACGGCTACCCCTCTGATACTTTTGTTCAGGGTAACACCCGAGCTTCTGCAGAGGGCTGACTTCAGGAATATGGAGCACTCAGCTCCCACTTCAGCCCTACTTAAGTGATGCATAAAGCTTTGCACACGGGGTGAATTTTCTCCTAAAAAGTAAGGAGACAGGAGACACCAGTGGTCTTCCCACATGGAGGGAGGGAGTGGCATGTTCCAATCATCCCCAATAATGATTTGGGGGAATAAGTAGCAGGGAACATCCTGTGTCAACACCTTCAGGTTCTGCAGCTGCATGTGAGGGCCTGGTTGAAATGAAAGGCCACTCGCGTAATTGCCGCTTGGGTCTCCAAAGAAAGACGAGCTAATCAGCAAAGCGCCAACTCAATCACAGTGTCGCCCTTCTACACGGGCTTTGTTAGTTTAAAATTCCAAAGGTTAATTCTATGGAAATTGAAACTTACTCCAGAGGAAAAACCCGGCCCTGTGAAATAATCGCTTGCATTAGGCTGGGAGGGAGAACAGCTTTTCAAATAAGCCCTTTGATCTACAAAAACGGACGTGACACTGGAATGAGAGTTGAGGAAGAGGAGCTTTAATTCCCTTTAATTTTTTGTCTTCCACAGAGCTCTCCGAGCCACTTTGATTGGTTTCTGTACTCACCGAGGCTCATGTCCAAAGCCATGTTCAAACTACCCACTTTGGCCACAAACTTGTCTGTGAGCGGTTTTCTGCCCTGCAGCTGGGAACGAGTCCCCCAACCCAGATGGACAGACTTGACCTCGTCGGGCTCAAGAAGAACGTCCACACGGCTGTGTATAACATGGCAGCTCAATCCCCGCTAGCACAGGTCTGTCTATCTCGCTTTATTGCAGCCATAGTCTAAAAGGCCTCATCCAATAGGAAATAGGATGTAATCATGTAGTCGATTAACTGATAAGCAAAAGCTTATAGGTTAATGCTATAGACTATCAGCATTCCCCTCCCTACCACCAGTAAATTTTTTAGTAGGCTGGCCAGCAGCCTAGCCCAGTCCTGGCTTGCAAAAGGTCTAGGACCTACCCCTGCTGCAGTTCTGCATTTAAAGTGTGTTAGGAGCCAGGCGGGCAGGCAGCCTGGGTCAGTTCTGGCTCACACCGGGTCCAGAAGCTCAGACCGCCCCTCTGGACAGTGGGTACTGCCACCCCACGCTGCTGCCTCTGTATCAGAGGCAGCAGTGCAGGGCGATAGGCCCATGAGGGGAGCTGTTTTTTAAACCGGCTCCCATCGCAGACCAGCTCCCACCTGGCACCCTGCGCTGCTGCCTCTGATACAGAGGCAGCAGCACGGAGAGGCAAAGGGCTCCTCGGGAGTGAGGCCAGAGTGCACTGGCTGCTGGCCCCACCCCCGGGGACTACAGAATAGTCAACTAACCAATAAGAATTTATGAGGTTAATCAACTATTCAATTAACCAATATTTAACATCCCTAATACGAAAGCCAGTGGGAAGGCTCCCATTGACTTCAGTCAGCTTTAAGGTTATATCCTAAGCCCAGAAATATTCAAGAGTGACCACTGACTTTGAGTTTCTCCACTTCTTTGAGTGGCCAGCTTGAGACCTCTATGCGTGCTTTTCAAGACTGAGGCACGGCAGTTGGCTTCAGCTGTAGCTGCAGAAGCAAAAAACTTTCAAAAAAATCAGGTCCCAGTGTCTCAAATTGGCCAATTTTCACTTCTGGAAATGTGTCTGCCAGTCACAAGTTCACCCCTCTGGGTAAGGGGCTCGCATGGCAGAAGGCCAGGAGTAAAATGATACAAGCCTAAGAGGAAACACTTTTATTCCAGATAGAAATCTCATGGAATAATACTACATCATAACAATTATCAGTAATAAGAAACAATGTTGTTTCTCTAGCATCATTTATCCTGAAGGATTTCAAAGTTGTTTATAAACTCTATGTAGGAAGTAATCATTTAACGCAGTCCCCACTACGTTAGAGGCTGGTTGATAGTGCCCAGCAAGGCTAGAGAATAGTTTAAAACAGGAAACAAAGACGATACTACTCCATTCCCTCAGTGAGGGTAAGCAGGCATAGACCCAGAGAGTATACTAATCTGAGACACTGAACTTCTTCCAACTGAAACTACAGAGAGGTTGTGTCTAGACTGGCAAGTTTTTCCACAAAAGCAGCTGCTTTTGCGGAAAAACTTGCCAGCTGTCTACACTGGCCGCTTGAATTTCCACGAGAACACTGACTTCCTACTGTCTGAAATCAGTGCTTCTTGTGGAAAAACTATGCTGCTCCCATTCGGGCAAAAGTCCCTTTTGTGCAAAGCTTTTGCGCAAAAGGGCCAGTGTAGGCAGCTCAGATTTGTTTTGCGCAAAAGCGCGTCTAGATTGGCCACGGACGCTTTTCCACAAAAAGTGCTTTTGCAGAAAAGCGTCCATGCCAATCTAGATGCTCTTTTCCACAAATGTTTTTAACGGAAAACTTTTCCGTTAAAAGCATTTGTGGAAAATCATGCCAGTCTAGACGTAGCCAGAGAGTTTTGGGAGGCAGAATTGAGCTGGTTTTTGAGCAGAACAAAGGAGTTCAAACCTTGGTCACACATCTCTACACCTACCTTTCCATTCTACACCTACCTTTCCATTTTTAAAATACATCTTTAATTCAAATCTTGCAAATGAGCGAATGTTTGCTTAGAATATACAAAGCTGAGCCTTACTTCGAATTACCAGAGGGCCAGATCCTTAGCTCATGTAAACGCGGGTAGTACTGATTTCAGCAGAGATGTGGTATTTTACACACCTGCAGGCCTGTAGAATCCAAATTTAGAACCACTCCAGTTGGCTTTGCCAAGAACTGGATTAGGCCCGTCACCACCTCTAACTCAGTTTGAAATCCAGATCCTTGTAGATGTCCCGCGGGGGATTGTAGCTTCGGTCAATGGGATATTTTTATATAACCTCATGCACAGTATAATGGAGACGTGAAAGTCCCCTCCCTCACCCCTCATTTATGCAGGGACCAATAATGCTAATTTTCCAATTTAATTGAACATATGTTTGCATGGCCCAGCCAAAACACATTTGGCAGCCCTTCTTTCTGGCACGGCTGAATTCAGAGTGGGCTATCTATTCAGAACAAGCTAACAAAAAGCAGCACAGGCCAGTCTGGGGATCCCAGCTTCTCCCCAACATGTCTCTGCCTCTTTGATCTTAAACACAGTGTAGATCAGCTGAGTGGAGGAAGCAGACTCTTCTACAACTGCAATGGGCAATCTAGGAGTGAGCTGCATCACTGGCCCTCCATCATCTCAGAGGGTCGCAAGGTTGTCGTCACCAAGATGGCCTCCCAAAATAGGGTCGTTTTGCTTACTGAGCTTGCGTGCCTAGAATTTGCAGGGCGTGCCAACTGAACCGTAGCCGCGCTTTGATTGGATGCAGAGGGAGGACACGGCTCTCACAGTGAGCGTTGTGTGCAATCAGCACGCACCTCACGTCACATGTCCCTGCTGTAGGTGCAAGTCACTTTAGAAATATCGGTCAGAAAAAACCGTAAGTGGAAGGAAACCAGTGGAATCTGGCAACACTGCTGGTGGGCAACAGTAAACAACATGTCTTGTGGGTCACACACACCATCCCAATGGGACACATGCGGGCCTCATGCAGCAACTTGCCCACCTGTGTGCTCCACCCTCATTAGATGATAAGGAATTGCTCTCAGATGCTTGAGAATCTGGGAGCATTTACAGACAGGGTGTGAATCCCTTAATTTCGGATGGTACTGGGAAGGGTGCTTAGCAGCCTACATGTTAAAAATTTAGTAGTCAACGTGCAGAGAGTTTATAGTAGATTTAGTCTTTAGAGGCTAGAGTGCAAATCTGTCAAACCACAGAATACTTTGCATCCTTCTCCAAAAAAGAATCCTGCCAAGGCAGGTGTATTTGCTTTAAAGGGAGATTTTGCAATTCTGGTCATCAACAATGCAACGGAAGATTCGCTAAAATTCCAAAGGATGTGTGAAAATCAAGATGAGGAAAAACAATCCGACCAAGGCTCTAACTGTAGCCCTCCAAACAAGCATGAACAGCAGCACAGTGGCAGATGCTGTTCTGCAAACGCACTGGCTGACTTTGAACAAGTGACCCTGCAATCTGTGACCAAAAATTACACCATGGAAAAAATAACTTTAAAAGAGCGGGAGGCAGGGGAAGGGGCCCAGCAGAGCTGGGTCTATCCCTGGGTCGGTAAGAAATGCTCTCACTGCAGGATCAGACGTGGGAAGCAACCGCAGAGCTCTGGGAGTGGCTTGGCTTTGACTCAGTTGGGTCAAGAAATGGAGAGGAGTTTCCTAAACACTTTCAAAGCTGCAGGCAGTTTAGCAAGTAGACCAGGCCTGTCACTTCATTCCTTACATAAAATAAAGAAATAAAAGCAACTGAGTTGGCCTCATCTTGTGTGTTTTGCTGAGTGCAGTTTCTGGAAATGTCTATGGCTGGAAGCACTGGGTGGTCTTGCCCCACCTCTTCTGTCCCTGCCCACCTATGTAGAGTGCCAGCACAAACCTCTGCATCACTTCTGTCCCCAGGACTAGGGACGTTAAATGTAATCAACGAATCGACAAGTCGATGGATTTTCCATCAACTAGTCAATAAGTGGAGGAGCTTAAATCTGAATACATTAAATCTGTATTAAATCTTAATACATTTAAAAAGCAGAGGCACAGCGTCTGGGACTGGGCGTGAGCCAGGAATCAGCTGATTCCTGGCTGGTACCCATTCCCTGCTACCCCCATGTCCCTTGCCCCCTGCAGATATAGTGCTGGGGGGAACTGGCTTTTAAGATGGCTTCCATCAGTACCGGCTCCTGCCTCCCCCCTCCACCACAGGCAATGAAATCTCATGCTATGTGCATCATGGAACAAAGCCCATAGCCAAGCGACCCACCCTGGTTGGGCTGTAAAAGCACTGTCTTTCTCTAGCTGCTTACATGTACTGACCCATGTAATGCTCAGTTACTAAGTGTTTTAATATTTCACAGTCTTAAATGCCCTTGGAGCCAGAACTCTGAGGAGTCCTGCGGCACTTTGAAGATTAGCAGATTCGTTTGGGCATAAGCTTTCATGGGTAAAACCACTTCACCCAACGCATGTCCATGTCTATGCCCCAAATAGTTTGTGAGTCATTAAGGTGCCAGAGGACTTCGGGTTGTTTCTGCAGATACAGACTCACACAGCGACCCCTCTGAGACTTTGGAGCCAGAGTGATTAAATGACTTGCCTAAAATGCAGAGCCAGAATTGAACTTTAGAGTCCCAGAGCAACACCCTAACCCCTGATCTATTCTCTCTCTCTACCGAGTGCCTATTTCTGCCCTGCCCCCCAACTTCAGAGGAGCTGATTCGCACTGGTGCAGGTAAGATGGGTGATCTTTGTCACTGCTTTAGCTCAAACTCAGCGCATCTCAGTTAGTGGGTGCCAGGGTGCATACTCCCCACCGTGCCTCAGTGACCCACTGACTGTCTTCATCTTGCCCATCTCAGGGCAAGCTGCAGTCTGTACGGGCTGCTCATCACCCGTATAACTGCTGCCCCGCTTACCTGGGCTGCATTGCTACCACCCTCCAAGCCCCAGGCCTTGCCCAGGCCCTACAGCCACAGAGCACCTTAGCCAGCACTCCCCTAGCCCTGCCTGGCTGCCCCAATACTGTTCTCCCTCCTGGGAGCCTCCTGCTTTCTCCCCTGCCAGTTCTTCACTGCTCTCCCCTCTCCAAAGCAACCTGTGCTTCTTTATATAGCCCCCAGCTGGGCTCTCATTAGCCCTAACAGCCTCAGCTGGGTCTTTGCTTTCAGCCCCTGCTCCGGGCCTGAGTTTTGCCCTTAAAGGGCCAGTGCAGGGCAGGCGCCCTGTCACAGTGGGCAAGAGACCTCAATCGTTTTGTCCTAGGGGGTCTCCCTGGCCTCATCCCTATCTATCACTTGTCTGCCAAGGTGGGGGACTTCCTTGTAAGTGGGCTCAGAGATGCCACCTACCCACTGAAGCACATGCTCCTTGGTCTGCATTATCCTTACAAATTTGCCTGAGCTGGCAGAGTTGTGTTGGCAGCTGCGAGCACACAGCTTGAGGGTGTCCAGACAGCCAACTCTTTGGGGGAACTGGCTGCCTTTGGAATGTTTGTGGCTTGTGATGAGACTCTTTGACTCCAGTTTTGTGTCACTGCAAATCACAGCGGGCAAACCTTCGTGGCTGACGCATGCTATTAAAAGCACCTCTGCAATTCGAGGAGAGCTTCCCTTTTTGCAGAGCTGAGCATGGAGTATTTCTGAACTACAGATCCATAGCCTAAACAGCCTCAAGCACTGCTGTGCATGGAAAGGAAAAGGGACATAAATATATGTATTAAAAAAAAACACACTGATTTTTCTTCTCAACTTAGGGCCAGATCCTCAACTCACATAAGTCAGCATAGCTCCACGGATGTCAGTTGAGCCAAGCTGATTTATGTCAACTTAAAATCTGGCTCTGATTTCCTTCTGCATCTGAATGCACTGTTTGAAATCAGCAAGCAAACCCCAATTTAACCAAGCATCTCATTCATATGAAGAGAGAACATTTGAGCCATTACAAACTTGTTTTCTATTAAGTTCCACTGCCCTTTATGTAGAAGGCACAGGAATTAGGCTGTGCACACTGCACCGTTTATTAAAACAATTGTTACTGACAAAAAGCAATTTGGTGTCAGTGATATTAATGTTTGGAATAAGAGAGATTATTAGCCACTTACAGGAGGAGAGAATGCACAGAGACAATGAGTTTGAGCCTGGGTGTATGTTCCCTCCAGTGGTTGATGTGCTAGAAGGTAACAACTTACTATAGGTTAAAACTCTCTAGTCCGGCACCCTTGGGACCTACCTGACCAAACCAGAGAATTTGCCAAACCACAGGAGGTCAATATTGTCTAGCAGCATTACCAACGCTTCCACTGCTTGCTGGGCCCTTAGAAGACATTTAGGAGTAAATTAGAGCTAAATAATAGCACAGAACAGTGAGGCTACGTCTACACTGGCATGATTTTCTGGAAATGCTTTTAATGGAAAAGTTTTCCATTAAAAGCATTTTCAGAAAAATTGCATCTAGATTGGCAGGATGCTTTTCCGGAAAAGCACTTTTTGCGGAAAAGCGTCCATGGCCAATCTAGACGCAGTTTTCCGCAAAAAAGCCCCGATCGCCATTTTTGCGATCGGGGCTTTTTTGCGGAAAACAGTACTGTGCTGTTTACACTGGCTCTCTTGTAATGCCCTATACCAAAAGATCCTGTAAACCTCAAAAAATGATCTTTCAAAATGGGGCATTTCTGTTGAGTGAGGAGTTTGTTTGTTTTTCATTCAGTGGCCCCTGACTAATTTTCTGTGGATCAGCAGCCCCCTAAATAAAAAAAGGTTCTCCACCCCGATATAGACGATTGCCACACATGCAATTCATGCACTATTTATAGCTTGTCAGGAACTTTCCAATACAATATTTTTCATAAAAATGCCAGGTCATCAAAACTGAAACTTGTTGGGGTAAAGACATGTTTTCAACAACTTTCTCAATCGGATAAATGTCCTGATTTGACATCTTCTAAATAAAACGTTTCAGCTTGTCCAGCTCAAAACAACTTCTCATTGAGAAATGTAAGCCACTTAGAGTACATGATTTAAAAAGAGGTTGGAACAAAACATTTAGAAATCATCCCAATAAAACATTTCAATTGACACAAACAAAAATGTTCCTGAGATATGAACACCACTTCCTACCCAGCTCTGATCCTATTATTACTGAAACAACTGCATAGCTAATTGTCTAGTCATGGGCTCTTGAGACACAAATCTTTTCCATACAGTTTTACAAGTAGGACCACATGTCACAACAAGAATGATTGTAAACTTGTCTTTGCTTACAAAGAACAGAGGGTAAGAATTTTGCAGACAAAGCCCAAGAACCCAGCTGATCATTTTTAACACGGCAGCTTTAGGGACAAGTGTTACAAAAATGATTTTTATGTGGCATTGCAAAATATGGGTATAGATTGTATGAATGAGGCTCTCAGCACTTTTGCACGTGTATATTTATTATTGTTTATGATTTATTATTTATGTGGCACGAGGAATGTGCGCAACATTTTACAGACAAATAAGGGATAATTCCCCTACTGTGAAGAGCTTCCAACCTAAGTGCTTTGTGGAGCACTTTAAGCCGTTAATTTGGAAATCCAGCCCTTAGTGTCACTTTGTAAAGATAGCAGAGCTAATCTAATAGAAATAACTTGTTTAAACATTGATATGTTACGGTATCCTCTCTGGACTGGCACTGAGCAGGTTTCAAGACTGAATAGCGGAGATGGGGCTCCAATGCAAATCGCTTCCCCTCTTTAAAATAAAATGCGACTATTCCCCGAACTAGTGCGCAGCCCTTGAGGATACAAGCCTTGTCTCCTTGCTCAATACCCAGTCAGTTATGGGGCCCTGAGTGTGCATGCCCAGCCTTTCCCTCGGCACAGGGTAGAGCAGTGTTTCTTAAACTTTTTAAGACCGAAGAACATCGAACAATAATTGTTTGTATGAGGAACACCAAGAATTTTTTTGTTGAGTAAAAAAACAGGGGGGTGGGGTAGGTCGGGGGAAAGTTATTGAGAAAAAAAAGTCACCCCTTTAAGGGCGGCCATTTTGAATTCTGTTGTTCTCCGTTGCACACCTCCAACTGCCTCACAGCACACAGTTTAAGAAACACTGGGGTAGAGCATTCTGAAGCCTGCTCTAATTTGTTCCAGCTGTCCCTAAATGTCAGCATGTCAGACTAGGCACAACTGACGGAGGCACAGACTAGGCACTCCATGACCCTCCTTCAGTTGTGCCTAGTCTGATCTCCCCCCACCCCTGCACTGGGGGCTGCAGGGAGGGTGATACAGAAGACGGCCATGTCATCAGCTTCCCTTACTCCTCACAGAAGCAGGAGTACCGGCCACCAGTGAGGGCACCAGTACCGGCTGCCAGTGAGGAGAGGAGATTCACCCCACCTGAATCTCTCATACGCTGCTTGGCTCATCTCTGCTGGCCACAGTGGAGATCAGCCCCTTCCTACCTGAGCGCAGTGTAAACAGCTAATTTTCCCTTGCCTGCACTTGGGCTCCCTGGAGAATCACATGCCGTGGCCCTGTTATCTGTCCAGCATATCAGACTGCCACTCAGTCTAACAGCACGCTGCAAGCCTTCAGCCCACTGAGCATGCTCCAGGCCTTCCGCTGATACTGACAAGAGTTGAGGGTTGACAATCAAAGTTCCACAGGAGCCCTGACTCCGCAGAAGTGCACTGAGAGCTGTTGCAAGACAGCCCTGAAAGAGGGATGAGCAGAAGGTTCAAGTGCTACTTAACTTCCACGTAACTCCCCACAATTGGGCTTAAGTGGGATTTTGGTTTTGCCAGGCTCTTGTGCTGGGGATTACTGCAGAAAGTGGCATTTCCACCGGCTTGTCTAGCTGTCCATTCCTAAATAGCCCCGGCCTCCCTGTTATGTACATGGTGCCTTCCCTTGTCATCCACCTTATATTTTCACATCTACCGGCCATGGCTTTCTGCTTCATTCCCCTTTTCTTAATTGTTCTGCAGTCTGGCTGTGCCACTGTCCACCCCAGAAACGGCTGCATTGTGGTAGGCAAAGATACCCCAGTCTCCTTTGCCTATACTGAGATGCTGCAAGTCCCGATGCATCGATATTTTCAATGACGCTTTAAACATCCTCCTTCTTCTGCCTGATGGAAATGCAGCCTGACAGCCCACAAAACGTCTGTATTTAGGGAGGAGCAACAGACGGGGCAGAGACACTTGCTTTGTAGATTCCGAAGCACCAGCTGTGACAGAAACACCAGCCCACCGCAGCAACAATGACTCAGTGTGCACATGCTTTCGGTGTTTAGCAGACAGCTCCTCGCCTCTAAGGACACTGGTTTGTTTTTACCTGATGCTTTAATGGCACCTGCAATGAAGAAAGAAAAGGCCTAGGAAGAATATCAAACCCGCTTTGAGTCATGAGCAACTGGCTAAGTTCCAGGGAAAAGAATTCTTGCACTAAACATTCAGTCACCGGTGCCTCAGAAGATATGCTTTGTGCTTGGCTGTGCTTTGCTTTCTCCTCTCAGACATTGAACTCCCATTGGCCTCTTCTGCAGAGGTTTTTAAGGCCTCCCCCCCCCAAAAAAAAAATAATTCAACAATTAAAAATAGCGCTGGTTTTCCTGACTGATCACATTAGCTCTCACTAATTTTCTGTGTCATGCTCTCACTAATTTTCTGTGACTGTCCAATGATTCACTGTATTATTTATGACACCTCATATCACACCGATGAACGGACACTGGAATTAGCGACAGGGAGGCTAAGTCAGATATGGCCGGAGGCGCAGAAGAAGGGTGAATCTTTACTTTTCTTCTGGGCTGTCCCCAAAAAGAAGTATAGAATCCACCAAGTGCAAAGAACCTCAGTGTCGAGCAAAGTATCAGGGGCGCTGACAGATTTGCAAGGCCCCCAGGCAAGATGGGAGGAAGCGGCTCCGCGTTTGCAGAAGGGGCGGGGCCTCCAGCAAAAGGGGCGGAGATGGGGGCAGCCAGCCTGCAGTGCCGCCCAGAGCACACCGTGTCACCCCCTCCCTCCAGGCAGCCCTCAGAGCCAAGCAGAGAGCATTGCCTGGAGATTTATAGGGGTCAGGACTGAGTCACCCAGTTCCTGGGGCAATTGCCTCATTTGCCTCCCTGTCAGTGGGGCTGGTCGGTATTCACCCTCCTGCTGCCCCAGGCCATATCTGAAGAAAGAACTGATACAGGGATAGACTTGTCACAGTTCAGGGCAACTCCACTTGCATTCCCTCAGTGTAGTACAGCTTTACTTTCTCCGCTGAGGCTGTGATCTGTTGGATTTGCCCGTGGTTTTCAATCACCACACAACTCATTCTAACAAGCGCCATTTTTCTTACGGCAAAAACATTGCAGAAAAATTATATTTAAAACATTAAACCCTCTCCACGTGATAGCCAGCCAAGACCCTCCCCCCCCCCCCATACACGAACTTTGTCTCCAAAGGGCCTGTCGAGTGTTAGTCCTTCCAACCCTTCCCTAAGGAATGGGGCCTTGCCTTTGGACATTTGCTTGATCAGAATAAAGGCCTTGAGTCACTTTAAACACAGTTTAAACTTTTTTTTAGTGATCAGTCTCTGGAGAATCCAGTTTGAACCAGCCTCTCCAGATGTTGGTAACTTTCTAGAGATGTTATTTCCTGAGAATTTGCCCAATTTCTCCCCCCCCCCCACTGCCCACCATGCGCACACACACTGTTCTCAGTTCCTAGGGGGCTGTGGCCCTCCCTCCCCCATTGAATTGCATACAATCTGTGGTGCACAATTCTGTCTCCCCACCCCCAAGGAAGCAGGGTGAAATGGAGGGGAAATCAGCCATGACGGACGGCAACAACATCACCACTGGTGCAGAGCCATCATCTGTGGTGTCTCTGGCTGATACAATGGTTGGCAATCGACCTGGATGTGATGAGGATGCCGGGCCTGACCCTCAGGGATACATCAACTTGATTTGACAAAGCTCATCTTAGCTCAGCAAGGTTTGGCCGGGATATTGCAGGAATTGCCATCTCTGGTCCCAGGCTTCTCAATGCTGCAGGAATTGCTCCAGGTGGAAGACCTGCACGTAGTGACCCTCGGCTCAGTGCGGTTGCTCTCAGAGGATGTTCACTCACTGTGGGCCACAGAGGCCCGGCCTGCTCTTGTGCCACTGGTAGCCATGTGACACCAGCTCATGGAATGTGCGTTTGTGGGAAGGCATCTCGTTGCCTATCTGAGCAGCACTGCCAATTCAGGGTCTTTGGCATTTCGTATCTGGGGATCGCATTGGTGCTTTGACTCAGCTCACCCTCTGCAGTGTGAGTGTGTATGGGGGAGAGGGTCCATAAGTGGCAAAAACAGACCTTTGAAGCCACACTGCTCCCTCTGTCATGCCAGTATCAAATGGTGGGAATTCAGACTGGCTGATGGGCCCTCAGGAGCCAGCCCTATCACAGTCAGCAGCTCCCTGTGGCAGAGCTCCCTTTCCCCGGATTTAACACTAAGCTGATGAGCTCAAACCCAGAGACAGCTCTCCCTGGAGACTGCCCATTTACTGTGACAGGATTCAGGCAAGGAGGGGAATGAGGATGAACTGGTCAGAGTCTGTCGCATTGTGACCTGACCCTCCTCACTAATAAAAAAGATGGTCTAGAATTGTCCATGATCCGCAACGCCGCTTTGGACTTTGCTGATCTGCGGGAGAAAAAGGAAGGTAGGCGAAAACCTTTTCTTTTCCCCTTCACACTCAAGATGCAGGAGACACCAGCAGTCCTTGTGTGACTCTTCTGAGCAGACGCAAAATTACACCCTTTAATGGATTCGCTAACACAGTGACACCTCTAGAGACGTGGCCCATCCAGGAGGAGCAAGAGGGCTTCCAGTGAAGGATGCCAAGTTAAAGAGCTTGTAAAGGGAAGGGAAAGGGATAATAAAATGACATTGTCTGGGATTTAATTTAAACCGTAGATCACAACTGTCTGCAGGAAAAAGACACCCTGGTGTGTGACCAGACATTACAGTGTCTGAAACCTGGAAATGCACCTGGGTTGCTTGGAGCTGTGTATTCTAGAGTCTGGCTCTCTCCTGTCCCCCAAATAATCTGAGAAAAGTTTCAAACGGGACAGTTTATCCCATCATTGCTTAGAGCAGGGGTTTTCCTGGAAAGTTGCTGGGACTGGCCACCCTCTCTCAGAACCTAATTTCTGGACTGGTTTTTGGACTGGCAGCTGCACGTAAGTGGCATATAGGGTGTGTCTAGACTACATGCCTCCGTCGACGGAGGCATGTAGATTAGCCAGATCGGCAGAGGGAAATGAAGCCGCGATTAAAATAATCGTGGCTTCATTTAAATTTAAATGGCTGCCCCGCTCTGCCGATCAGCTGTTTGTCGGCAGATCGGGGCATGTAGATTAGCCAGATCGGCAGAGGGAAATGAAGCCGCGATTAAAATAATCGCGGCTTCATTTAAATTTAAATGGCTGCCCCGCTCTGCCGATCAGCTGTTTGTCGGCAGATCGGGGCAGTCTGGACGCGACGCGCCGACAAAGAAGCCTTTCTTGATCGGCACAGGTATGCCTCGTGAAACCAGGTTTACCTGTGCCGATCAAGAAAGGCTTCTTTGTCGGCGCATCACGTCCAGACTGCCCCGATCTGCCGACAAACAGCTGATCGGCAGAGCGGGGCAGCCATTTAAATTTAAATGAAGCCGCGATTATTTTAATCGCGACTTCATTTCCCTCTGCCGATCTGGCTAATCTACATGCCTCCGTCGACGGAGGCATGTAGTCTAGACGTACCCATAGAGTCTACGCAAGTTTGGTCTCTCTGCTCGTGGGAGATTCTGGGGAATGTTTTAGACAGAGAAACTAAATCTGGTTGACAATTTTGTGGGGGGGGAGAGGGAGGATGAAAGGGGAAAAAATCTGTGGTTTTTAACATCGCCTATGAAATGTTTTCAGCCAGAGAAACTGAAATACTTTTGTGTTCAAAAATTCTTTTTGGTGGCTATTTTCTGTGTTTGGAAAAAGCAACTTTGGTGAAAAAAGTCACTTTTCCATGAAAAAGTGTTTTGATCAAAAGTGTTATGCAAGCCATGTGCTGCATCTCCAGGGGCAATGGGAAGGTGAGGTCTCGTGGAAGTTGTTGGATTCACAGTCCTGAAAACCCACATCCTTCATCCCAGACCAAGTACAGAACATAAACCCAGTTCCCACACACCACCATCTTTCCCTTTCCAATACACCTGGGCTACGTCTACACTGCATGCTTCTTATGCAAGAACTGGTTTGTGCAACAGTTCTTGCACAAAAGGTTTTGCACAAGAGCACATCCACACTGCCATGTGTTTTTGCGCAAGAGATGTACTTTTTCGCAAGAGCATCCATGGCAGTGTGGACATTCCCTTGTGCAAGAAATCTCTGATGGCCATTTTAGCCATAGGGATTTCTTGCGCAAGAAACCCCTGTTGCCCGTCCACACGTGCCTTTTTGTACAAGAGCTCTTGTGCAAAAAGGCCTGTGTTCTTACTCTTTACTGTAGATTTTCTTGTGCAAGAACGGGCTTGTAGTGTGGATGCTCTGCAAGTTTTTGCGCTAAAACAGCTGTTTTTGCGCAAAAACTCTGCTGTGTAGACGTAGCCTTGGTGTGACATTGCTATATTGAGGCAGAAGGCTGTATTGGGCCGCTGCTGTTCCAAACAGACAACCTGTTGCGAACTCATCATTGAAGTCACTAACTGGAGTAATGCTGCAGTGAACCTGCTATACCCTGACATCACTGGGTCAGTATCCGAGAGACTGAGAACCACTGACAGCTCCGCATCCACAAGGTATACAACTTTCTGCCCTGGGTGGGTTGGGTCCGGTGGAATCCCAAAGGAAGTCAGGCCCACAGGCTCCTATCTCTATCATAGGTTTATTATTATTGATTTGTCCTGTGGTAGCACCTACCAGCACCAGTCAGAGATCAGGGCACCTTTGTGCTATGCACTGTACACACACAACAAAATGGCAGTCTTTGGGCCAAGCACCTTTCAGTAGAAATGTGTGTGGTGAGTTCTTCACCCCAGTGCTGCTTGTGTGACACCCAAGGGCGATCTCACCCCTCTGGAATAAGCTTAAACATACATCAGTGGACGACAAAGAAGAACAGTATAATTTGCAGACTAAATGGTGGAAGAACTCCTCCCCCGCCACAGGTCTTCCAGCCATAAGATTCCCTGGAGAATAACTATCATCAGTCACACAACCAGACAACATGCATAAATTGGAGCTACTTCAAGCACTTTTTGAGGATCTTGGCTAGCACCTGAACAGACAGCGGGTTAGCAAAGCAGCAGATTCAGCTCCTAGCTCCCACTGCAAGTGAATATGTGTCCTACAGAGGGGATGTGAGTGCAGAGCTCTGATGCAGCGCTGGCCTGGGAAGCTGTCGCCATTGGGAGAAAGAGGAGAAATAGTCCCCCCTAGTGTACTGTCGTCTAGGAGACAGGGGGAGAGCTTGCTCGTGCAATTCCCGTAGCAGCATTACTGGCAGAGCTGCGCCCCTGTTCCCGAGGAAACTCCAGAAGCTCCAACAGTCACAACAGCCAAAGGAGTGGAACTTCCAATGCATTTAGCAAAGTGCTGACAGATCCCGTGTTGAGGCACGAGAAACAACAGCAGATGCTGAGCCAAGAAAGCTAATCTGCGGCCAGAGCATCTGATTCAGTACAGAAGGCTGGGTTCTCTTCTCCCTGGCTTTACACTCACCTACCACCATTGACACCAGTGCATTTACTCCTGGTTCATAGTCGGCTAAGTAGGAGGAGAATCAGGCTCCATGTTTTCAATAAATCGGCTCAGCCCAGCCGATTCTCATTCACTTGGTTGAGCATCAGCAGTTAGTGCACAAAACCACTGGTTTAGGAGGAAGGAACCGAGCCAAATTCTACCCACACTTTGCCTTGCAGAGCAGGGTTTGATGCTGGACCTTTCACCAGGGAGTGAGCAGAAGGCAAAGGATCCCTGACCTCACAGAATAACAGCCTCTCCCAGAACCTGACCTTTGCATTAGGTTAATGAATACAATGCTGTGATCATGCTGGATTCCTGTTATGTACTGGCAATGGATGGGCATTCCCAGCCTGTCTCAGTCAGAAAGAATTGAACAAATAATATCTTTCAAAAAAGAATGGAAATTGCCCATTGTTCAGCGATACCGCCCCCCCACCCCCGGCCCCCGAGATATAGTGGGAGAGGGGAATAAGTTTTCATCTAAAATCCTGGACATTTTTTAAAGGAGTAAAAATGGGTGCATTTTCCCTGTGGAAAAAATATTAAAAAGAATAATTCCTCTAATTACAATCCCATATTTAGGAGTACGTCAGACCCAAAATGCAAAGGTTCTGATCTGGCAACGGGGGG
Organism: Pelodiscus sinensis; assembly: GCF_049634645.1. Lineage (NCBI taxonomy): Eukaryota > Metazoa > Chordata > Testudines > Trionychidae > Pelodiscus > Pelodiscus sinensis. Next base: position 7,744,512 of record NC_134736.1, read on the forward strand.
TGGGAGGGTGGAGGGTGTTAATTTCTTATCTGCTTCCAACATGGAAGGCACTGGAGTTTGGAAACATTCAATTCTTTACCCCAAAAAAGGAAGATTTCCCACCCCCTGCCTATAGCTCTTTCTAAATCTGGTAATCAATCTGACATGTCCCATTCTTTTGAAACAGACAAACAGGGGTATCATGTTTATAGTAATACAGATTCAAAGGTGGTGGTTAGGTTATTTATCAGGAGTGTCTTCCGCAGTTCCCTTCCCTCCGCCTCAACGTGTGGAGCAGAGGTTAAACTGGGATCACTTCACTCTAGTATCTCAGGGTACGTCTACACAGCAGTGTTATTCTGGAATAACTGATGTTATTCCGAAATAACAAAGAGCGCGTCTACACAACAAGCCTTAATTCTGACATATCGAGCTGAAGGACTTCTTCCCCCTGTAACCTCATTGCAACTTCCTGCTGGGTAGACAGCTCCAAAAGCAGAGTTAAGCTATTTTGACTTCAGCGACACAATTGACATCGCTGAAGTTACATAGCTTATTCCGACTTTAGCCCTGCTGTGTACCCTCAGCGACCACTGCTACATATGCTGCAGAAACCAGCTGTCTTCTGGCTGCTTTGGGACCACTAAGGGTTGAGAGGTGGGCCGTGGGATATTATCTGTCAAGCTATTTCCCAGTACTCAATCCCTATCCCCGGCCTCGACATCCTGCCCCCAGCAGGCTGGCTCAGGAATCCAGAATCCAGCACACAGGGCACTGCTGCCCGAGAAACAAGATCTAATAGGGCCCCATGGAGAGGTAGTGTCTCTCCTCTGTTAACGGTAGAGAGGTTTCCTCCAGGGCCTGTAGGTACAAGCGGCTATTTTCAGCCAGGTTCAGAGATTCCGGCCGGTCCCTTCCCCTTCTCTCGTTTCTATAGCAATGCTGGGGCCTGGCAGCTCTGGGTTGCACGTTGACTCTGACAGTGAATGGAGAGAGAGAGAGAGCCCAGTGCAAACAGGCAGCATCACAGCGACTGCTACCCTCCTCCTTGGCACGGGAGGAAGTGAGGCGGCTCTAGGGCAGCCTCACGGGGCACTACTGCAGAGAGCGGTACTGAGTCCAAACTGGCCCCCTATGTGCCCACCTGCTGCCCCCTGGCAAACCCAGACTACAAAACTATATTGGGAGAAACCAACAGGGCTCGGTAGCAATTAATTATATCCCCACATAGACTTTCTCTATTAAATTCTGTAGCTTTTTATAAGCCTCTTCTAAGGGCAGTCCACATAAACCTATAGAAAAGTCACCAAGTGTACAGTAAGGGCGGTTCTCCTCTCTCTCCCTTATCCTCAGACTAATGACACAATTGATTCCTGCCCAGGGTTGCTGACACGGGAGAGGGGGAGCAAAGGGGGCCACTGCCCCTGGGCCCTGGCCCCTTTATACCACCACTGGAGTGCCACGTGTCATGATCCAGGAGGCTCTGGGTGGAGGGGGTCTTGGCCCGGTCCAGGCAACGCTGAGGACTGGCCGTTGGAGGCCCCGTCATTTCCGGAAGCGTGGAGCGAGGCTCCATCCCAGCTTGCTCAGGGGCCCGGCAATTCTGCTGGACCCTCTGTTCCTGACAATTGCGTCCTAAGTCGGATCGTTGTAACTCGGAACTGCAGTCTGCTCCCTGGCAGGACCATGCATCGTAAACCTACAGTCGCAGGTCACATCAGGGTTCCCGTCTAGAAGCTTTGTAAGTGCTGTTCGACTGAAGTCGAATGTCGTTAAGTCTGAGGATTGCTTGTGTATTTGGAATCAACAACCGCACTAGACCTACCAGTACCAGGCTACTGTTCAGAAGACTCAACTGAGCTAAAGTAGCGTTCAGAAATTAGGGATGGCTTTCCCCCCCTTTTCCATAGGCCTGTCCGCATCAGATATTCCAACAAGTTAAATGATTGCAGATTATAGGAGACCTAGGGGAGAACAAGGCCCCCAAGCACTATGCACTGGATCTACCCTTAGCAAGCAAAGATCCCTGACCCAAAGAGCTTCCCATCTAAGACATTATGTAAGTCTATACTACACGATAAGGTTGAATTAAGATTTGCAACTTCAACTATGTTAATTACATCGCTGAAGTTGAAGTACCTTAACTCGACATTTGGCGCTGTGGACACTTCAGGAAGTTGAAGGGAGAAAACTCTCCCTAGACTTCCCTTACTCCTTGTGGAAGCAGGACTACCAGCGTCAACCAGTGTCCCTTTCACTTCGAATTAGAGTGTCTTCACTAGACCTGCTAATTCGAACCCTGGAAGATCGACAGGGGCAGCTTCGATCTTCTTTGTAGTGTGAACCTACCCATAGAAACATGGCAAAAGGAAGTGCTGCTCTCCCCATCAGACAGATAAGGGACCGAAAGAGAAAGATTAAGTGACTCGCCCAAGGTTACACAGGGAGTTTATGACAATGGCAGGAACTGAATGCAGAGCTCCTGAGTCCCAGACCAGAGACTAGCTGCAACAAAGCTGCCCTTCCTCCCACATAGCCTGTTTGCTTGCAAGACCAATTGGGCTATGTCTACACTCGCGGCTTCTTGCGGGAGTAATATGCAAATGAGGCTAAGTGTTGAATATCGCTGAGCCCCATTTACATAACTAATGAGCTGCCATTTTTGCGGAAGAGGTTCTTGCGCAAGACAGAGCTGTCTACACTGCCCCTTCTTGTGCAAGAAAAACCATCTTGTGCAATGCCGTTACACCTATTACTTGAGAGCAAGAACGGATTGCGCAAGAGGGCTTTTCTTGCGCAAGAAGGGGCAGTGTAGACAGCTCCGTCTTGCGCAAGAACCTCTTCCGCAAAAATGGCAGCTCGTTAGTTATGCAAATGAGGCTTGGCGATATTCAACACTTAGCCTCATTTGCATATTACTCCCGCAAGAAGCCGCGAGTGTAGACATAGCCCAAGTGTGCAGCTGGGTAGGAATAGCTCTCCCCAAAGCGAAAGGCTTTCCCATGGGTCAGGCTAAGCACCAGATTAGCCAAACGGCTCTCAGAGAGTGAGCGGAGGCTGACCCAGCTCAGTGGCCATGAGCTGGCCGGTGTGTTCTTGGAAACAGAACTAGATAGTGATAAGGAGCCGCTTGATCCTGCTGAAGTGCAGGCCACGAAACCTGGGGACACTGCTTGTGGCTGCCAGCCTAGTCAATCCTCTCTAGTCTCCATGTCGCCGCATGCAGCCGGACTGCTTGGCCAAGGCAGCACGATTCACCGGGGGACTGTACTCTCCCTGGGCTGGGCCTCCTTAAAAAAGGTGGAGGGCAGCGGCAAGCTGCCCCTTTTAAAACAAGTTGGCCACTGAGCAAAGTCTAAGCCCCAAGGAACAGAGCCAGGTCCAGGGCCCAGGTGCCCCCCGCTTTGTGCCGACTGAATGCTGCCCTCCAGGGGGCGCTGTAGAGTCTCCTCCACCGAGCGTGCCCCTGCACCGCCAGCCCTTTGCCTCTCACTCCCTGCCCAGATATTTTGGGGCAGGACCGAATGGGCTTTGCCACCAGACTGGTGTCTAGGGGCCCGTGGCAACTGAGGTCAGAACAGCCCCGTGGCTGCACGAACTGGTGCCAGCAGCACGCAAGGCAGCTTCTTTAGCAACACGCCAGCTGAGCGAAACATCAGACCCACCTTCTAAAGCTGCATCAACCTTGGGCTCCCTGCTACCCACGGAGCAGGGGAGGGCAATCATTGTTACCGGGGGCCACTTCCGAAATTTTTGAAGTGGCCCGGGCAGCCCTGGAAGAGGCGGGGCCTCAGGTGGAAGGGGCGGGGCCAGGACACATCCATGCTTCCCCATCCACAGGCCCTAACTGGTCTGGGAGGTGAGGGAGCACACAAAGTCTTTGCCCCACCTCCCTTCCTCCCCTAGAGAGAACCGCCAGCTGTTCCAAACAGCTGGCAGTTCCCCCTAGGCACTGGCGCCCCTGGTGGTGGGAGGAGACTTCATGCAGTCCCCCCACCCCCAGGTCAATCCGGGGCTGGCAAGGGAGTGCCACACTTTGAGTCAACCCCCAGCTGAGCAGCGGCCGATAGTTGATTTTAAGTGCTGAACCCCTTGCAGGGCAGGAGGAGACTTGGCGTGCTCCTCCATCCCTAGGCCCTGATTGGCCTGGCGCGAGGGAGTGGCAGGGCCTCTGCGGGCCAGATCCACCCACTTGGAGGGCTGGATCCAGCCCACGGAGGCCCTTTTGCCCACCCCTGATATGGAGTTTATTTGATGCTCTTACCTGGAGTTTTATTTGTGCATTTCCTCCCTCTCTCCCTCGGGCCCTGCTGTTTATTTTCCATTGACTGTAAAACAGGGGTGGCCAACCTGTGGCTCTGGAGCCACCTGGGGCTCTTCTGAAGTTACGATGGGGCTCCTGGCTCAGGCACCAACTCTGGGGCTGCAGCTACAGATGCCAAAATTCCAGAGCTCAACTCCTGGCTTCACCTCCTCCTCCAAGTGTATTGAACCCTCGCTCCTTCCCTTCCCCACAGGGCCTCTTGAGTGCCATGAAACAGCTGACTGCAGTGGGCAGGAGGCGTGGGGAAGGAAGAGGACGCACTGATCGGTGGAGCTGCTGGTGGGCAAAAGATGCTGGAGACGGGAGAGGAGGCACCTGACGGGGACTGCTCAGAAATTATGGTAGCTCTTTGGCAATGGACACTGGTAAACTGTGGCTCCTTCTCAGGCTCAGGTTGGCTACACCTGCTGTAAAACCTGCCACTGGTTTCCTAGCCTGAAAATATGGCAGACTCCACTCCCCCCTCCCCCGGGGTGTTTTCATCTGCTTTACTAAGGTTTCTCCTGCGGAGTTTCTGCAGCTCCTGATATTTCAGCAGATTAAGTAAAACCTGCAGTGATGGTGTCACTAGTTCTGCCAGCTGAGTGGAACTAAAGGCAGCTGCTTTCCTCCCTCCCGTCAGCTCAGGCGTGTTGCAGCCAAGAGCAAAAGCCTTCTGTTTTCAGGGGCTTGCTGTAGATCAAAGGAGAGGCACTGGATGTAGCTGATGTGATTTTTAAGTTACTTGTTCTGCCACAGAACAACTGTGGAGAACACACTCAGGCCAGCTCTGCAAGCCACACAGGAGTAGAAAGCACATATCAGTGGGGCACATTGGCACCAATTCTGCTGTCCCTGTAGTAGGCACTTTCTGGTAATTAGCTGAGGTTTGGAAGAACCAAGGTTAAGACCCTCGGCTTACGTGAGTTTAGCTCTCCCGCAGTGGGAGAGGCACAGTTAAAATGTACCTGCAGGCCCCCAGGCAAGGTGCGTGGGGGGGCTTGGTTTCATACTCTGGAAGAGGTGGGGCCTCCGGCAGAAGGGGCGGGGCCAAACATAGCCAGCCCTCAGCACCGCCCAGACTGCACTGCTGGTCCTCCCAACCCTCAGAGCCACACACGGTGTGACGCTCTCACAGCGATTTAAAGGGCCCAAGGCTCCAGCTGTCACCACTGCCATGGGAGCAGCGGCCTCCTCCCCCACACACAATCGGCAGGCCTGTGCTGAACATAAGCAGAGCATCCTGTGGACTGGGTACATCACACCTGCTTCTTTAGCTTTGTCTCCCTTATGGACGCTGCCCAAGAATGGCCAGCGGAGCAAGGGTTGATTGACATTTCTCATCAGTCAGGTACCTGGCAGGATGGTGTCACATGCAATTCCCACAGCTGTTATGGAACGACTGTTTCATTCACAGACAGCATTAATGACTCTGACCTTCATTTCCTATACAACAAAAATCCCACTCTCTATTACGGGAGGCACTGGACCTCGGCAATAAAAGCACGCCTCATTTCCATGCAACTGACACATACTGCTGGGTCATAGAGGGGATGTAATCTAGGTTATGTCTCAGCCAACAAGTAAAACCTCTGACCCAAACAGAACACTGAGAGAGGAGAGGAGAGGAGAGGAGAGGAGAGGAGAGGAGAGGAGAGGAGAGGAGAGGAGAGGAGAGGAGAGGGATGGCTGGGAGGAATACTTAGGCTCAAATAAACTTGCACAGGAAGCTGAATGGGACTTTACAGCAACCAAACTCAACAAGAACCCTTTCCTGGTTGTCTCTAAACTGACCTGGGGAGAATCTGCCTTTCTGCACAGAGCTCTTGCTAACCTCAGCTGCCCTGCACTTTCTTCAGGTGAGCCTTTACTGATCTCCAGCAGTGTAACCAGTAAAAGAGGATATCGAACGTTGCAAAACCTCAGAGTGCTCCCAGCAGCCTATCGGAGTAGCGTCTAGGAGCTTTTGCACCCTAGCTTTTTCTCCATGGTGCTGCTTGCAGCATACTTTGGCGTTCCAGTGGAATTCTGGAACACCAACACTTTGATTCACGTGGTGGATGTAGCAGCCTTGGAGGGCGACAGTGGCATTGCATGCAAGAGACAGCAGCCAGCGAGTTATACAATGAGGGCCATGCTCAGAGCCTTCTTTCACATTAACTAGGAAAACACTAAGTAGTATAACTTGGCAGAAATTCTCACCCTATCCCCTAGATCCATCTGTCCAGCAGATGATATAGAAATATGGTCTTGATTTTCTTCCTTTCCCTCTTTTTCCTGGCATCTATGCAGTTACAGCTTCTCAGCTTTTCAGGGAAAGCTGGCCTTCAAATTGAAACCTATTGGAAGCAGCTTTCCAGAGGTGCTGAAATGCATTCACAATAGCCATGAACGTCAATGGAACAGCTCCTGTGCAAATCTGACCTGGATAGGAGGCTACTTTCCACATCCTAATGATAAAGTGGATGGGCATTAGAATACTTATAGCCTGCTCTATTAGCCTCATTTAGCATGGACACTCATTGACAACATTTTTTCTCTGTTTTTTTCCCTTCTCTTTCCCTTCCCATCCCCTCTCTTCCTCCGCTATTTACTTGCAACCTGGACCCCTTTACCCCATTCATGATACTATTGACATTTTTGTTAGTCTCTGAGGTGCTACAGGACTAGCCCTTCTTTAAGTTTTTTCAGTTACCGACTAACACAGCTACCCCTCTGAGACATGTGAAAATCTGGATCTCACACAATTTTCTTTCCACAATTAGAATGGTGTTTCCAGTTCCAGACTGGTTGCTGCTGGAATTCCCATCTCTCTGGGGCCGCATATTAAATAAGCCTCGGCAATTAAGATCAGCCAGGATTAGCCTGACATTTCCCGTTCCAAAATAACCGCAGCTGGAATTCTCAGCTCACACCTCCTGGACTGCTGCAGTCACTCCCTGGAAGCAAAAGAGATTCTTCGAGAGCAGCCTTAGCTGCTGATGCTTGTTAATTATGTGGTCCCTATTAAGCCCTTCAGGCTTGAAATAAACATTTTTTTTCCAGTGCCTAGCAAAGCTAAACACAGTGTTAAGCCTCTGTTCTCAACTGATTCCCATTTTAATTTCCCCTCCTGCACTGCTTTTCTGTTTCGTTGGCTTGCACACGCCAGGCACTTTACTTGATTGCACCAGGGAAGCGTGCTGATGCTGGAAGAACCTTTTCTTCCTTCTGGCTTCATTTCCCCAGGGGTCAGAAGCCTCATTCCAAGGCAGTTGCTGGCCAGGCTGGTGAAATACAGGCTGCAGGGCTTTCTGCTGGAGATTTGTAACAGCTGTGAAAGGAAAAGTCCCGCTGAACACAGAGCAAGTTATGCACAGCCTGCTTCTTTGGAGTCACATTGGAGAATGCCCCAGCCGAGCCGGCAAGAAGGCAGGCAATTTCCACCCAGAGAAGGAGAACAAACCCTGCTGGGTGGCACAGAAACCAGCTTCTGTTCCTTACCTCCATGGAGAGCCTGTGAGCCTGACACTGCAGCTGAGAAAGGCTCCCGGGCCATCATTAGGGCTTTCTAATGTGCAAGTTAATAAGCTGGAGTCACAGAGATCTTGAGACGTAGCCAATTACAGAAACAGTGAGCTCTGCACCATGCAGTGGAGGGAAGATGTTTCTCCAGCAAGTGGGACGGAATGGCCATACATTAGGGCTACGTCTACACTGGCATGAATTTCCAGAAAAGCTTAAAACGGAATAGTTTTCCGTTATAAGTATTTCCAGAAAAAGAGCATCTACACTGGCAGGCTGCTTTTCCGGAAAAGCCCTTCTTCCGGAAAAGCGTCTGTGGCCAAGGTAGACGCGCTTTTCCGGAAAAAAGCCCCAATTGTCATTTTCGCGATCGGGGCTTTTTTCCGGAAAAGACTACTGTGCTGTCTACACTGGCCCTTTTCCGAAACAGTTTTCCGGAAAAAGGACTTTTGCCCGAGCGGGAGCAGCATAGTTTTCCCGGAAAAGCAGCTGATTTCTTACAGTAAATCGTCACTGCTTTTCTGGAAATTCAAGGGGCCAGTGTAGACAGCTCGCAGCTTATTCCGGAAAAGCGGCTGCTTTTCCGGAATAAGTGGCCCAGTGTAGACACAGCCCAGCAGAAAAGCACAACCCACCAGCCTTTTGGCTTTACCCATGTCTGTCTGCTTTCGTGCTTGGAAGCTGCTATTTGTTTATGCTTTACATATCACATAATCAACACAATGAAGCGGTCAGCACTTAAAATTCCAGTCTGCAATGCCAGGGGCCACGCTAGAATGACAGACAGCAAGCCGTTTCCCCAGTGTAGCGAAGGTTAAAAGCACATTATAGGCCAATAGTCATTGGGGCGTTTATCATAAGTCCAGTGCCCCCAGGTGACTGCCCTGCCTTTGTAGTTGCCCTCGAATGACTGCAGATGTCGCTGCATCTGCCAGCAGCTTCAATGAAGATGCTGTCGTGATTCTGGTTTCACAGTGGGTATTTATTTACGATGTTCCATTGTCCAGAAACCAGCACTGGAATTCTTAATTTAGGGCTAAAAACCAAAAGCCATCCACGCAAAATGTGAAAAACTTCTTCCTCTGACGTGCAGCTGCAGTTCACTATATATGAACATTCTGAAACATACCGGTAAAATAGGAATGTGCCAACTCTACCCAGCTCAGCCACCAATTCCTTGTACCCATTACCATCTGCCTGTGATCCCCATGTGTAAAATGGGGGGTAATGGGGTGAGGATAAAATCCATTAATGATTATAAGGCTCAGATGCTAAGGTGAAGTCAATACAAAGCCCCAGGATAAATATGGCTGGGAGTTTCAAAAGCGTTTACAGGAGTTGGGGGCCCCAATGTAATTACATTTCAGTGGGTGCTGTTAAGGAGCCTATTTTCCCATCCTGCCTCATATTGTGTAGGACATTGCTTTGGAAGTATGATAGCCCCACTGATTTCAGTACAATCCAGTTCGTTCTTTTGGTAGCCGAATTCACTAAACAAAACAGTTCTAATGAACAGGGAAGGAAGGTAAAGGAAGAGGTAGGTTTTTATCAGGTTCCCAGAGCCACTGGTTGGTGACACTCATTTTATACACACCCCAGGCTCTGCTCACTGTGTAAGCTTCTCCATCACTAATTTCCAACAATTATTTGTCTCTAAGAAAGTATATTGGGAGCTAAAATCTAATGCTGGGCAAAAGCTACCCTCCCCCCAAGCTCCTGCGTGTTTCTTAATTCGCAAGGAAGAAGGATGGTCTTGTTGGCACAGAGCTAGAATACAGGACAGACTCTGCTACAGACTCAGCTAGTGACCTTGGGCTAGTCACTTGAGCTGAGTCCCCATCAAGCCAGTGGAATACTGTGGAATTTGTGCACACTCAGCTGAAAACCAGGTCATGCCTCAATTCTCCATCTGTGAAAAGGGGAATGATAATTCTTCCCTACCCCACGGATGATGCATTCCTTAATGTTTGGGTCATGCTAGTAAAACCTCCAGCCTGTTAGCTACCATACCGGCTGCCCTAATCTGGAGTCCTGTTAATCCTCTCTCCAGCCCATTAATCCTCAACCCAAGCCCTCAATCTCCTAAAAGCCCATTGCCATAGTTAACAGAAACAGACCAGGCTGCTGCGGCAAGATCAGGAAAGGTTAACTTGTAGAGGGGAGGAGATAATAGGTCCAGTCCCATTCTACCTTATTCTCCCTTAAAACAGACCGCAAAAACAGTTAATAAAAGTGCAGGAGCAAGGTTTGGGGAATGTTTTGTTGGTGATGCGTTGTTGGGTTTTTTGTAATTTTTGTAAATACACAACCCAGTCATCATCGGGAGGCAATCTAATTAGATAAGATCAGCTATCACAGCTAATAAACTGATGCAAAAATGAGCTCTTACAAGCCGTGGACAAAGCCAGATGAGGAAGCCGCTTCCATCCAGTTAATTAGTTTAAGTGAATGTGCATCTGTGCATCCCTCGTGTGAAATCAAAACCGGGCTAACCCTCCCCAAGCCAGGTGTCACACTGACAATCCCCCGAAGGCTCTCCCCGCAGCCATGCAGGCATTGGTCAAATGCAGCCGCATCTGCCCCATTTACCATCCCGTCACACAACCCGGCGTGGGCAGCTCCTGCAGGCCTTGCATAGCTCTTTGTTCTACTTGAAAGCAGGTTTTATTTATGGCGGGCGCTAAAGCGGTATTCGGTCCCTGTGGGGGCCCATCTCCAGCTCAGTGAAGGATAGATACAGACAGAGTCTCTGGAGAGGGACAGAAAAAAAAGATTCTCCCGTCTGCCACCAATGGACACACTCAAGATGGGAAAAAAACAAGTCAGGCCTTTGCAAAACCACATCGTCTGGGAGTTCAGTTTTTCAAAATTATCCCAGAGATGAATCAATTTCAAACCACCAAAGTTTGAGCTAGAAAGAAGAAATGGTATTTTTTTAAAAAAAAACACACACTGCTTTTGACCTATGTTTTCTCTTTGTTTAAATCTATAGCATTTTATAAATAGCTGCCTGTCAGGGTTTTCATAAGGTCACCTATCATCCTCGTATTTGAGCAGGTTCCACTTCTAGCGGACACAAAAATCTCTCTCTTCCAACTGCTGGAAGGAATAAACTGAAAGTTGGTGCTGGGATTTTGATGACAATGTTGGTTTTGCAAGTCTGTACAAAAAGCATGAGGTTGTTTGGGAAACTTATTGCAGAAAAACTAACTTGGAGAGATGGGGTTTGCAGGTTGTTCTGCATACTGCAAGGCTGTTGGTCATGCCTGTGACCTAGCTGACCTCCCTCTGTACTGCTGCAGAGATGGTACTGCAGATGCCGTTAGGAAAATAAATATCTACTGCCACAGAGATCTAACTGCACTACGCAGGTGTTAGTGTCATTCCCTTTGCTTAAAAATGGTCAATATAGGTATCATTGTCTGTCCCCAGTTTCATTGCTCCCCTCTGTAAAGACTATTAATTGTGAGCTCCCTAGGGGAAATGGATATTGACTTACCTAAAGCTTTAGCCATGACCATCATTATTGTTAACATTATGGTAGCACAAAGGGGCCTCAGACAAGGACTCCATTGTGCTAAACACTGGGCAAACAAGACAAAGGCAATCCCTGCCCCAGACAGCTCACAATCTGGGATTAGGACAAGATGCAGCAAGTGTATAAAAATAAACAAAAGCGGGAGACAAGAGAAGAGTAAAGTTGGGTGCATTGGCATAAATTAGTAGCCTCAATGGTTATAGTACTCACAGCCAATTCCAAATGGCATTAATTGGTACTGGTTGAACCTCTCTAGTCTGGCACCCTTGGGACCTGATGGGTGCTGAACCAAAGAATTTCCTGAACCATGAGAGGTCAATATTGCAGTGAATGGGTCTCTTTTTATTTTGCTGAGGTGAATAAATGGAACAGTGCTTGGAATGCTGCTTAGTAACGTAGGACTGGAGTGATACACCCTATATAAGCCGTCTCCTAGCCAATTCTTATCGGTTCTCTTTATAACAAAGTGTTTGTGTTGTTACACAATTTTACTGTATTGGCAAAAGGACAGATGTAGATAAAGCATAAAAAATATGGATGCTTCGTAGCATTACCAACACTTCTGCTGCTTGCTTGGCTCTTAGAAGACATTTAGGGGTAAATTAGAGCTAAGTTACAGCACAGAACACTGAGCGCCAGAACTGGTGGCTGTAAACAAACTTTATGGAACCGTGGGAAAAGTGGCCACACCCATGGTAAGCAGGCAACTAACTAAAATCATGCCGGACCACAGATGTTACCAGAGAAGAGAATGCCAGACAAGAGAGGTTCAGCCTGTAGGTAATCCCCAACAGAGGGAAGTTTTGACTAGCACTCAAGAGTCCTCCACTCGTACAAAAGGAGCAAACATGGTCTGAAGTGCTTGGTCTTGCAGGATTGAACTAATAGGTTATGGTAAATAACCAGGACACAGGATTGGATGCATATTTCTATGGGGAACTTTTAAGCCATTTGGGGTGACTAAATTGACAGCGCAGCCATTTCTTTAGGTCACCCATTTGTCTAGAGCTGCCTGAGATAAGGATCAGTTGTTCAGGAGCACCATGACCAAATAGGTCTTTGCTGCCTCTCTCTGCCTGAAATTTCCCCATTGTACATTTTAGTTTTAAAGATCCCAAGAAATCAGCCTTCTCCTCAGACACATGCTCCTGTAGCTGAATGGATCACACTGCCCGTGAATTTTGCCTAACAGTCATTTTACATTTTCCTCTCCTTAAATCCCCCCCTCCTCCCTGTTTTGTGTCCCACTTTCCTTTGTTGTTGGAATTAACAGGCCAATATTTGAAGGATGTAGTCAAGATTCCCCATCCCTTATAGGGTTATGTATTTAGCTCTTTTATTTCTTCATACTCTCACTGCTGCTCTGATCACTTCCTTGAATCCCTTGCAGTTTGTCAATATCCTGTCAACATAGTATCTAAGAAGAAATGCAACAGTTGATGTGCATTTCCTTCAGATGAGTCGTCATCTCTCCACCCTGGGACATGTGGTCCTAGGGTAAAGCCCTAGGTGCACTGGCCAGTCACATTTTATACTAAGGTTCAACGTATAAGTGGTTTATAAAGAGTTAAATAGATGGTATAAGGAGGTCACAGACATGTGTTAGAGATGGTTAGAAGACAAGAGTAGATGATTTTAACCCATGGGTTATAAGCGAGATGTTAGACTCTCTAATAATTGCTTAACCATGACTTAAAACATTTACTAACCTTTCATATCTGACAGAGAAATGGAACCTTAATACAAAGTGGAACCTGCTGGCAAGTTTGTGGGGTGAGGGGCAGCTCCTTTCTGTCTTTAACATTTGATGTCATTTGCAAAAAGTGAGCTAGACAAAATACCCAAAAATAAGATCTAAAGTCTTCAGTGTAGACGTAGCCTTGTCGGCAGACACAATGCAAATGAAGCACTCATTAGCATTTCTCGTGATCTCATTTGCATAGTCTCTTCCCATCCGTTTTGCGGAAGAGGTTTTGCGTAAAAATCCCACAGCATAGACGGGGCCATTTTGCGCCCAAAAAGCCCTTTGCGCAAGAACCCTTATTCCTCAAAAAAGCAGGTATACGGGATCTTGCACAAAAGGGTTTTTTGCCCCATCTACACTGCATTTTTTTAATTTTTTTTCCACAAAAACCTCTTCTGCAAAATGGATCGGAAGAGACTATACTATTCATTTGCATTGTCTCTGGTGACAAAGGCTGCCGTGTCAACATAGCCTAAGAGCACGTTTTCCTTCCAATTTCCTTCAGCAACTTGGGTGAATCAGATTCATAGTGACAGCTGGTGAGTGCCATCAAAAATCTGGCAAAAACTCAGCCCATTGGTTCTCTCTCACTCTCACTTTCTGCTTTGTTTTGTTCCAAAATATCATCCAGGAGAGTTGTCCTAACCTGAATTCATCTCTCACTCCCTCTCAACAAGACAGAAAGGAAGACATCCAAAACAAAGCACCACAACGCTGCCCGCCCACCCCTCAGAGTTGGTACAGGCCACCCTCACCGTAAGTCCAAGATAGGCTCCAAAAAACTTGGACTTAAACAACTTAAAGTGGGGAATTTTTTCCCCCCATGGCTGACTTCCATTTGCGCAAATTGTTGGTTTTTTTGTGCATGACTGAAGGCCTCCCATTCTCCGCTCTTATAACACATCATTTCCTACAAGCATCAACGACTTTAGTGCAGAACAGATGTATACTGGGGCAACTTATAGTGGGGACACCCTGTATTTGGTTAGAACCGGTCTCCAGTTCTCCAACATGAAGTTCTGTTCCTGCCTCTCTGCCTATTTCTCCCAGCACTTTTGTTTCATCAGTTGCCAAGTGAACATTCCTCATGAACCCAAGAGTCTCTCATTGGCATTTGTGGACAAGTATGGCAGTTGAGCTAGGACCCATTGCTTCTCTTAGGCTGTGTCTAGACTACATGCCTCTGTCGGCAGAGGCATGTAGATTAGGGTTGTAGGCAAAGGTAAATGAAGCCGCGATTTAAATGATCGCGGCTTCATTTACATTTACATGGCTGCCGCGCTGAGCCGACAAACAGCTGATCAGCTGTTTGTCGGCTCGCCGCTAGTCTGGACGTTCCCCCTGTCGACATCAAAGCCCTTTGTCAGCAGCCCCGTTATTCCTCTGCCGACAGAGGCATGTAGTGTAGACGTACCCTTATAGCCTAGCCATAGCCTGCCAGTCACCCGTCCTACACGCTGCTGTCTTGCAACTGTGGACCAGTGGGGAAAGGTCCCCCACACAAAAATGGTCCAATCTTCTGACCCATTGGTGGGTCTCAAGAAATGCTCTCCTGGAGTAAAGAAACAATCACAAGGCAGAGAAAACATTTGTGAACAGAATGTTCAAGTGCCAAGGTTGTTAAATAAGGTGGTTCATATGCTGATGAAACAGTCACCTGGACCATAACGTTCACCCGAGGCAAGAGAATGGGAACTGAAAAATGTCTAGTGATTTCGTAACCTCTAAACTGCTCTTAGTTCCGACCATGCCATCTATAGTTAACACATTTTAGTTTTCAATGGCTGGGGATAGGATGAAAGGACTGAGGTGAGATGGGAAGATGCATTTGAGCAGATTCAATGTGACGTTTGACTTTGTAAAACAAAAGATGAGTGAGTCAAAATCTTCACCTCTTCCACGACCAGTGGTTTGAGATTTCAGACACTCTCCCAGCCCTGCTCTTTCCTTGCCTACAGTTGGAGGGTAAGTTCTTTAGTGCAAAGACCGTCTGCTTACTCTGTGTGTGCTGTTTGCGGCACAATGGGGCCCTTGACCAGTGTTCTCTGTAAGATGAGCACTTGGGCAGCTCACCAGGAGAGATTCAAATGTCACTCAGCTAATTAGCAGAGCACCCACCGCTGCCTGCACATGGTGCACATCCACACACACACACCTCGGTGAATATAACAAAATTTATTCCACACATGTATGAAAAAAAAGAGGGAGCAATGCCCTAAGTAGAGCTCCTAGGCACTCAAGTAATTAGTTATTTAATAATAAAGATAACAGCAACCGACCTGGCAATGGAAAACCAACCAGCAAGTTATCATTGCTGCTCCTGATCAGCAAAGAACTGCATGCCTATTTCGTGTCTTCTCTGTCCTCTGCCCTGGTCATCCATCTGTCATGGCATCTGCATGCCTTTTGGATTGTAAATTTTTTGAGGCAGAATCTGTGACTGTCTTTATGTCGGTCTGCGAGGCCCCAGTTGGGTTGGCCTTTTGGCACAAATGCAATATAAATGTTTAACAACAACGCTTCCTCCCTTTCTATCTCCTATTTCTCTGTCCACAACAGAACCCAGCTTTTTGCCAGATTTGGAGATCTGGAACCTTGTGACATTCCAGTGGTCCTAAATCATGGATTCCAGACACTCCTACTCCTGGTGGAATCATTACGGTGTATGTTGAATGTCTCTGGTGGCAATTCTCACACTGAGAAGGTTGAGGAAGACTTTGGTCTGGGATCTCCTCTAACACACCTTACATCTTGTGGAACGTTGAGCTTTTTCCAACTGACGTACTAAGTTGTGAAAGTATCAGTCAGGGCCGCAGAAGTTAGAAGGCGGGTTTTTCAGAAGCGTGTCACGGGTTACAGAGTACAAGCCCCACAAAGGTCAATGCCATTTCTCTTCCTGAGTCGCTTAGGCCTTTAAAATGTCTCACTAGCTCTCCCCTGCTCTCTGCTAGATCACCACATCCCTTCCCTCTTAAGGGCTCGGTATCCTCACCCAGCAGAGGATCCATCCGATGCTAAACTACAGCACACCTGATCCTCAAGACTGACCGTGCCCTCTGGCAGAATGTTCTCTTGCCTGCCTTCTGAGCAATGCCAATGGCAGACACTCTCCTCAGGAACCATTTGGGACTGTCTGAAAATCACCAGGAGAGTAAGTGACAGGCAAGCACAACGCAGGTCTGGGTGATCCCCGTGTAAACACTAGTAACTGTCATTAGTGCTTGGAAATAAAGTCTTTCAGTTTAATGAAACCTGGCACTGCTAAAGCAGAGGAGTGACAATAAAACAATGCTGGCTTTTACGCTGTCATGGGAGATCTAGACTACTGCACCTGCCAGGAGCAGTACCGGCGAACGGCCCTATGGACCACGGCACCACTCCTTGCTGTTCTCCTGTGCCTTGATAACAAGCGTCTTGGATTCCTCTCACTGCAGAAAACCAGGCTGCCCCAATTGAGGCCAGATCCAACATCAGGGAGCCTCAGCAAACTTCATTTGCATCCTTCTTATCCTCCGGCCTCATACTCCGGCTTGCCAGTCTCAGCTTCAGAAGCACGCGCCTGCAGCTACTGGGGCTGGCGGAGCAGCTGTGCCAGGCCCCCATCTCTTGCAGCTGGCGCTTGGGTGGGTGGGGAGCAAACCCAAGGAACATGGCAGCCCACATTGCCAGGCCAGCAGAACTGGAAAGTAGGGCTGTCAATTGACATGCATTAACACCTGCGACTAATGCAGTCCAGGATCAACGAGTTACATTTTTAACGCGTTAATTGCAGGCGTTAATGCTGCACTGCCCATTTGAAGTGCCACTGCGGCGCTTCAAAGGGGCAGCACAACATGGAGCCCTGGATCAGCTGGGGAGTTCCCAGCTGACCCCAGGCTGCACTGCCCCTTTGTAATGCACAGAGGTGGCATTTCTAAGGAGCAGACACCTCACAGCTGAGCCGGGGATCACCTGTGTGGCGGCTGCCCCTTAAAAAGCTGCATCTGCATGAGTTTGAAAGGGGCAGCCCTGGAGCCTGGGGTCAGCTGGGGAGTCCACTAAGAACATAAGAACATAACATAAGAACGGCCGTACTGGGTCAGACCAAAGGTCCATCTAGCCCAGTATCCTGTCTGCCGACAGTGGCCAGCACCAGGTGCCCCAGAGAGGGTGGACCGAAGACAATGATCAAGCAATTTGTCTTCTGCCATCCCTCTCCAGCCTCTGACAATCAGAGGCCAAGGACACCATTTTATCCCCTGGCTAATAGCCTTTTATGGACCTAACCTCCATGAAATTATCTAGCTTCTCTTTAAACTCTATTATAGTCCTAGCCTTCACAGCCTCCTCTGGCAAGGAGTTCCACAGGTTGACTGTGGAACTGCTGCGCAGAGCCCTGGATTAGCTGGGCAGTCCCCAGGTGACCCCAGCAAGAGGTGGCATTTTAAAGGGGCAGTCGTGGAGCCCGGGGTCAGCTGGGGACTCTAGCCGATCCCAGTCTCCATGCAGCGCTGCCCTGTTGAAAGGCCATGGCAGCATTTCAAAGGGGAAGCGCAGGCGATTAAGCACACAATTAATCTCAATTACATTTTTTAATCGCTTGACAGCGCTACTGGAAAGGTGACGCATTGGCTTTAAATAATTAAGTCAAAGTGTTAAGCTTCATATAAGCCAGGGGTGCCCAAACTTTTTTCAAAGAGGGCCAGATTTGATGAAGTGAACATGCGTGAGGGCCGACCATTTTGCCTGACATTCTTTGAACTATTAAAATTAAATGCAAATTAACTATTTTATGCAAAGTTTATTGCAAACGGCATACTTTTCATTTCATCACATGGATGACAAATCTAAACAGGTGTTAAATCACTCTGCCTTTCATATCTGAAGGCCAGATGAAAAAAAAATCCAGGAAGCTGAAATATATGTCAGGAACATTGTAAAGTACATTACATATTATTGGTAATAAAGGTTGTCTGTCAACTTTTAAGTTCAAAAAATATGAACAGGAACATAACACCAAGTATACATGTTGTGTCCAAATATATTTATAACTGATTTAGACCAACTGACATTAACTGAGATTTTACAATGTATTCATCTCAATACATATGGATTCGTTGGGGGCCATAAAAGATAGAAATTGCCAAATTACCTGGGGGGCCGTATTAAACCGGAACACGGGCCGCAATTGGCCCGTGGGCCGGACTTTGGACATGCCTGATATAAGCAGTGCAAAAAAATATAATATTGCCCCATCACATCACCGCTCATCCTGCCTTGCCATTCACTCTGCCTATATCATTATGAGCACTGGCCAGGAAGCTAGGGGTTATCGGGGGCTCCACAAGGTATTCCCCTCCCTCTGGGCCAAGGAAACGGCCTGAGTAGCCAACGACTCCTTTATCCTCTTGCAGCCGAGACACACAGCAGCAGCCCCGCTGCGACTCCAGATTGCTGCTGTCAGATTGCTTCTCTTGCAGAGCCGGTGAAGGAATTAGAGAGGCAGGGAGTGTGCAGGCTGCAGCGTGCAGTGTGTCAGCCTTGCACTCAGCTCTGTAGAGAGACAGAGAGTGTGCAAGCTGCAGCATGTCAGCCTTGCACGCAGCTCTGTTTTCACTGGTGCTATCCAGTCAGGCAAGGATGACAGGAACAGTGCGTGCAAGCCCTGAAGGCCTGTAACCTCACTGTTCGGTCCAGCCTGAGCCTCGCAACCAGGCTCTGTGCAGTTCTAAACAGCGGCAGCGTCTAGCAGTCATCCTGGGGAGATTTGCAGTCATGACCCGAGTTTCGAGGAGGGATTTGGCAGTGGACAGGAAAGCCACTTGCATCCCCACCTAATCCCCCCTCTGGGCCTAAGATGCAGGTTGTCGTCGGATTTCTCAGGCTTTCAGTCCTGCCTCCAAAACCTCTCTTCTCTGGAAGCTGCCGCTGGGAACGCGACGCTGAGCAGAGTGGAGGAGGGACGGAGTGAGGAGACCTGCTTAGGCAGGCTGGGAGAAAGACAGCGCTTGGGCTTCCGTGACTCTTTCAGGCCCCAGCACCATTTCAACTGAGGAATCAGACTGAAAAACCAACCATCCCAGAGCGAAGGACCAGAGCTTCAGCTCTGCAGCAGCGTAGTCCCTTCCGAGTCCAGGGCTCTCCTGTTGATTTACACCAGCTGAGGGTGCATCTACACGGCAAAGTTATTCCGGAATAACGGTTGTTATTCCGAAATAACGATGCGAACGTCTACACAGCAAGAGTGTTATTTTGAAATAATTTCAAAATAATGGGAGGTTTATTCCAACGTCTGTAAACCTCATTCTGTAACGCCTATTCCAAAATAAAAAACAGGACTATGCAGCACTTTAAAAACTAACAAGATGGTTTATTAAGTGATGAGCTTTCGTGGGCCAGACCCACTTCCTCAGATCAAATTGTGGAAGAAAATTGGCATGACCATATATACCAAAGGGATACAATCAAAAAAAGCGAACACATCTAAAAAGGACAAATTTGATTTGTCCTTTTTAGATGTGTTCACTTTTTTTGATTGTATCCCTTTGGTATATATGGTCATGCCAATTTTCTTCCACAATTTGATCTGAGGAAGTGGGCCTGGCCCACAGAAGCTCATCACCTAATAAACCATCTTGTTAGTCTTAAAAGTGCTGCATGGTCCTGGTTTTTGTTTCAGCTAGACCAGACTAATACGGCTACATCTCTATTACTATTCCAAAGTAATTATTGTGGAATAGGGTCTGTGTAGACGCTCCACTTCTGCTATTTTGAAATAGCCCCTCACCAGGGCCACTCTAATTTATTCCTCCCCAGTGCCTCCTGGTGCTCTAAATCAAGATAGCACATCTGCATTAGGGAAGCGTGTCTCAAACCAATTTTGAGGCTTCCCTGCAGTGTAGAAGTGCTATTTCGAAATAAACTATTTCAGAATAACTATTCCGGAATAGCTTATTCTGAAATAACTGTGCAATGTAGACGTAGCCGGAGAGACTACTGCTCAGAGAAAAGGCTGGGCGTCGAAGAAATTCTAGGGGCAAAAGTATAGGGAGAAAACCTACGAGGATAACCTCAGGCTCTGCAATTGCCCCTTTTGACACTCAGTGCATGAGAAAGGGGAAGCAGTACCACTGGCCAGGCC
The DNA here is from genome assembly GCF_049634645.1 of Pelodiscus sinensis. Classification (NCBI taxonomy): domain Eukaryota; kingdom Metazoa; phylum Chordata; order Testudines; family Trionychidae; genus Pelodiscus; species Pelodiscus sinensis. The sequence continues at coordinate 7,764,700 of NC_134736.1, forward strand.
ACTATGAGAGAGGGTGTGAGGATGTATCAGTAGTGGGCAACCTGCAGCCCATCGGGGTAATCCAATTGCAGGCTGCCAGACATTTTGCTGACGTTGATTGTCTTCAGGCACCGCCCCCCTCCAGCTTCTCACACCCCTGTAGCTTCCAGTGGCCTGCAAGCAAAGGGGCTGCAGGGACAAACTGGACATCTCTTTCCAGAACAGAACTACTGCCATTGGAAGCTAGGGGGGGACGGGAGTGCCTACAGATAGTCAACATCAGCAAAATATCTCACGGCCTGCAACCGAATTACCCTGGACCCCAGGTTGCCCACCACTGGGAGAGAGCCATCTTGAATTGGCAAGACTATCCCACAGTCTAATAGAGCTCATTGTTAGGGAGCTGATCTTTACCTGCATTTGTCTTTCCTTCATTTCATCCCATTATTTCCAGCAGGAGCTATGTCAGCACTGGAGGCCAATGCTCACAGTGATTTGATCATGCCCAACACCCAAGAGAGTCAACCAAGCCTGCAGCCGAGCCTTCTCTAAGCTTGAAACAGCTTAATTGTAAAAGATGTTGCCTACCCTTTGGGAAACTGTTCCACTGTGAGCTGCAAAGCCAAACGAAAGCCCAGAAATTGCCATTCAGTGCCCCAACTAAAGAGTCTGCAGGGACATTCAATACAGAAGCCACATTGTAGCTAATCTTTCAAAAATTATGATCCCCACCCATTTGGGATATAAGAAAATCAATAATAATCACTGGAGATGATTGACCATCACCAACATTTTTCAAACGTTTTTGTTTACAACAAAAAGTGAAAATTGCATGGGGGAAAAATCAAGTTTCAGAAAATGTCATCCTGTATTAGTAACAAGAATACTTGCAAGTGAGCAAAATGCAACCCAGAAGGCAACATTCCATAATATCACAAACACTCTGCAAATTTAGGCATGTCACAGAATAAGCTAAGAAATAAATCACTGGGTTTCCACAAGTGGGAGGGAAGGACGATTTCAAATCACCTCTGTGAAATTTCTCTGATTTCGGAATCCCCTTACCAGCTGCTTAATGGAGGAGCTGGATGTGTGGTTTTGGCCCTTACTTAGACCTTAGTTATATGGGGGAATTGACCGGAATAGGCGCATGTCTGCACTAGGAAATTATTTAGAAATAATAATGAGAAAGATTTAATAACTCTCAAAATAACAAAATCAAAATAGTGTGTCCACACTGCAGAGAAGCCTCGAAATTAGTCCGAGGATGTGCGACCTCGACTTAGAGCCCCAGGAATCGCTGGGGAGTAATTAGTTCAAATTACTCTGGGGACTAGTTATTTTGAAACAGCAGCACCGGAGCATCCACCCTATCGCTATTTTGAAATAACTCTTTCAAAATTAGCGTTATTCCCCGAGGAAAGCAGGAGTACAGATTTCAAAGTAAGTGGCCCGTTATTTCGAAAGAATGGGCTTAATAGAGTGGACACTCTGCTTATTAATTCGACTTAAGGTGGGTTATTTCAAAATAAAGCCCTCGTGTAGACCGGAGCCATAAGTAGCAGAATAAGCTATTCTGGAATTGTTTCTATTTGATTCTGGAATAATGTGTCTAATGTGATCGCAAAATAGTTTCTTCCCTCATAGTTATTCCGGTCAATTTCTTCATATAGGAAAGACCTCTGTTCACATTTTTTCTTTGGCGTCACCTTTAACTGGATAGTTAACATCTCATATTTCCAGGCATTATTATCAGCAGCATCACGTATCATCTTATCTGGAGCCGATAACACCACTGAACAAGCTCGCAGTGCCTCTCTGTCCCCAGGCTTCTGTCAAGGTTATTCTCTGTGGCATAGCTTCTTTTGTGTGAATATAAATATGCAAATCTGCCACTTTTAAAATACCTGCTCTTAGCAAATGCATGAAGCTCTGTGACCACAGGTACTTGACCTGCTTGTAAGACGCAATGATTGCACGGTGCTGAGTTTTTAGAATTTGCATTGTAAGTAACAGAAAACCAGCCTAATATCTGCAAACATGTTGCCGTCTGGTGGCTAGTCCCAGGAGCTATATTGGCACCTACTTTCTTACCAGCAAAAGATAAAAGGGAGATTAGTTAACAAGGTTAGAGGCCTGTCATGTGGTGCTGACATCCCTTGATTCAATCCCAGTAACAGCTGTGGACTCAGACCTAGTACAAGTTCAACCTTTCTAGTCTGGCACCCTCAGGATCTAACTGGTGCCGAACCCGAGAATTTGCTAAACCACAGGAGGTCAATATTGTTTAGCAATATTTCCAACACTTGCACTGTTTGCTGGGCTCTTAGAAGACATTTAGGTCTACATTGGCACCCCTTTCTGGAAAAGGGATGCTAATGAGACACTTCGGAAATGCAAATTCCGCGCGGGATTTAAATATCCCCCGCAGAATTTGCATTTGCATGGCTGCCGCTTTTTTCCGGCTCGGGGTCTAGACGCAATTTTCCGGAAAATAAACCCTTTTGCCTTTCAAGTAGGAATAAGGGATCTTCCGGAAAATGGTTTATTTTCCAGAAAATTGCGTCTAGACTGGCGCTTTTCTCCGGCATAACCTCAAGCCGGAAAAAAGCAGCAGCCATGTAAATGCAAATTCCGCGGGGGATATTTAAATCCCCCGCGGAATTTGCAATTCCGAAGTGTCTCATTAGCATCCCTTTTCCGGAAAGGGGTGCCAATGTAGACACAGCCTTTGGGGTAAATTAGAGCTAAACAGCAGCATAGAGCCTGGACTGGTGGCTGTAAACAAACTTTATGGGACCACAGGAAATTTGGAAACATGTACTCCACGAGGAGTACAGCTAGTTCGGATTAGGAAGCCTAATCCGAACTAGCTACTCCATGCCGTGTGTAGCCACGCGGCACGGGGTTCGAACTGCCGGCATTTAAAAATGGCGCTGGCCGGCTTCATGCAAATGAAGCCCGGGAAATTCAAATCCCGGGCTTCATTTGCAAGTGCGGTATGCCTACATTACCCTCCTAGTTCAAATTAGGAGGGTAGTGTAGACATACCCTAAAGGACAGCAAAGCATTTTGTCTCTGCGTGCTCTGTTTGCCTTCACTTGGGACACCACAGCAGTCTGCAACATAGAGCCAGAACTGACCCTGGGCATTTTGGTGCTTCTCGTGAACATGTTGCTGTGAGCCTGGCTGCACTTTCTGCAGGCTGCCATCCGGGAGGACCATCGAGGGGCTGTCAGTATCCAGGAGGCCCTGCGGGAGAGCTTCCACCCTGAGGAGCACTCAGAGCCTCCCTGATCTGCCCCACTGGGGGCTTGTACCTCATTCCTCCCTCTCGTCCTTCCACTTACCCCTCCCCTCAACTCCGCTTCCTGATGTCAAATAAAATAGATGTATTTTCATGAACACGAACTCTCTTTATTTAACAAAACTGGTGGGGGAATGAAACCCTGGTGAGACTGGGGAAAGGAAGTGGGAGAGGGGAGGAGAGAGGGTGAGAGAGGGGCGGGGAAAACATGGAAGGAGGGAGCTGGAAGCAGGGAAGCAAGGGGAAGAAGGTGGAGGGGAAGCTCAGGGCTCAGGGTTGGGGGTCTCTCTGGACCACCTTGATTTTCATGAAAACGTGCTCCTGGGTTCTCATGTGGCCTTTGGTGGCAAGGATGGCAGCTGTCCTGCCATAGACAACCACGTTCCTCCATCTAGTACAGAGATCATGGATATTGGGGGCATCCCCCCCAAACCTGAGTAAGGTCCACCCTGATCTCCATCCTGGACCAGGAAGGTGCCCACCTTCTCCAGGCCCTGGCAGTTTCCTTGGAGCTGGCAGACTACTCCTGGGGAACAGTGGAGGGCTGGCTGCCAGTGGCTTGCTGGCTTATGTTTTGGGGCCACTGGGTCAGGGGCAGTGACTGCTGGCTCTGGGCTGGCAGGCTTGGAGCTGGCACAGGCACTGTGGCCATAGTCTACCCTTTAAGGGCTCCGGGAAGGGCAGAGGAGAGAGAGAAGTGTTCTTGCTTGAGGCTGGAGTGGCCACCAGAGCACCCTAGGAAGGCTGGAGGTCCCCTATTTTGAAATAAGTATCTACACAGAATTAACTTTGATGTGTAGACGTACCCTCAGAGACCAGCAGGCATTGCAACCCAGCCTCCTCCAAATGACAGAAAGATGAACCCAAAAAGAATAAGTCTGAGTTCAGCTCAGATAAGCAGCAGAAGGTAGGGATGCTCAGCTGTGCCTCTAGGATCAACAATACCATAGTGCAGTGGTGGGCAACCTACAGCCCATCCAGATTCTACGTGTGGCCCACGAGACATTTTGTTTACACAGGGCTGCCGGATTATGCTGGTTTCCATTAATGTAATTTTTTCCCTACCAGTATTATTAAAGTAACACACACGCAAAGCAAGGACACAGGAAGTGAGGTGCGTTCTGATTACACACGACATTGACCGTGAGACCCTGTGCTCCCTCTGCATGCGATCAATGCGCTGCTATGGGTGAATCGGCACAGCCCTGTAATTTCTAGGTACACAAACACAGAGAGCAAAATTGCCCTATCCCGTCTTGGTTAGAACAATCTTGCAGCCCACTAAGATGGAAGAGGGCCACTCATATGGCCCACTCATCAGCCTCAGTCTCCCATGAGGCTTTCTCTATGGCAGCCATAAGACAACAGGTCTTCCCATAGGCTATGTCTACACTGCAGAGTTTTTGCACAAAAACTCACAGGGCGTCCACACCTCAAGCGTGTTTTTGCGCAATAAAATTTACAGTGAATTGACAGAACAGAGGGGTTTTTGCGATATAGGTATTCCTCTATGAGGAATAACTCCTTCTTGTTCAGAAAAGTGTGTGTGGATGGGCAACAGGGGGTTTTTACACAAAAACATCCTATCGAAAGACGCACCGGTGCCCTGGTGGCCATTCTGTGAATGGCAGTCAGAGCTTTCTTGGGAGAGAGCATCCATGCAGTCTGGACACTCTCTTGTGCAAAAGCGCATTGCTTTTCCGATGCACTTTTGTAGTTTGGACGCACTCTTGCGCACAATTTTTTTGCGGAAGATCTCTTCTGATAAAAGCTTCTTGCGCAAGAAGCCTAAAGTCTAGACGTGGCCATAAAGTGTCAACTCTTTCAAACCCAGCTAGAAAAAAACCTCAAGAACAGCTACCCACACGGCATCTCAGCACTGCAGGTACCAGGTGTAAAAATATCCCATATTAAAGCACCGACTTTATCGCTGTTGAAAAGGATCGGCTCAGGTGAGGGCCGTATCAAAAGTAAATGCAACTCCCCTGTCTTTTCTACGTGAATTCTACCATTCCGGAAGCAGCTGTTTTGACACAATGCGGATTCATCTGGGGCTAGTAAGCAAGGGCACCACTAAAACATTTCAATTGAAAGAAAAAACGTAATTATCAAGCTGGCTGTTTTTCAGACATAGGCAGGGGAAATTGACTATGTTGATTCATTTAGCTCAGGCACAGTCAGGCCAAAAATCAATCTTGTCAAAAACACATCAACTACAATTCCAAAAAAGGGCTTTTATATTATTTTTTATTTTTAAAAGGATGCGGCGTGAAGGAGCATACATCATGGCAATCCAGGGCTTTGCTGGAAGCAAATTTATCATTTGCTTTGAAGGAGTAAATATGTTATTCACTTTCTACCTTTCCTCAATATTTATCAGCCCACTTGGCAAAGCACTAAGCTCGGCTTCAAAAAAGCCCCATTCCAAGGTCACAAGAGAGCAAAGAGAAAGCAGCAAGATCAAAATCGCCCATATCAGATGCATCAACCCATTTTTAACACCCTCTGGGAAGCCTTCAGCATAACCACTGTGACTGGCAAGATATAAAAACCTTCAGAGAAGAGAAGCCTGCAGCCACATTATAGACTCACTTTGTGTTTAAAAATAAGGACTGTGTTTCCATTTTAATCAGTGAGGCCCCAGTCCTACAGACAGCGCCCTGCACCCAAGCAAAGCCCCTTGTTTTCAGTGGGCACCAAAGTCTGTCTGCATGGATCAGTTTGCAGAATTATAACTTAAAGGGGATTAAAGGAAAGGGGCCTGATTCACTATTGTCTTATTCCAATGTGACAGATATGCCGATGTGTAATGCCTTTCAACTGGAAGAATGCCATAGGACTCTATCCCAGGCCCCCTGATGAGGGCGTGTCTACACTACAGAGTTATTGCAAAATAACTCCTATTATTTCGAAATAACAAGGTTAGCGTCCACACAGCAAGTCCCTTATTTCGAAATAACAGGCTTGTTATTTCAAAATAATAACCCCTCATTCTGTGAGGAGTAGCACCTGTTTCAAAACTGCTATTTCAAAATAGGGTTAGTATAGATGCTCAGCTGCTGTTATTTCGAAATAACGACTCCCCAATGTCGCTCAAAGTAAATACTCCCCAGTGCTTCTTTGGGCTCTAAGTCAAGGTAGCACATCCACATTAAGGGAGCCTGCCTTGGGCTAATTTTGAGGTTTCCATGAACGTGGACATGCTATTTCGAACTAGTTATTTTGGGAGTTATTTTGAAATAACTTGGTAATGTAGACATAGCCTGATGAACTAACAAGATTATTTCCTTACACAACCATTACAATGAGGTGATGGGTGCATATATAAGAGGAGGGAACACTGCGGAGGTGAGGTGAGGAGGTATAGATTAGAAGTTACAGTCAGTGTACACCTGCAGTCACATCCTCAGCCAGTGTAAACTGGTATCACTCCATTGACCTTGATAGAGCTGAGCCAATTTCAATCAGCTGACGATCGCTGCCTGTGTCATATAATACAACTGTGCCCATGTAGTCAGAAATCATGATCCAGGCACTCAAGGTGACACAGCTGTCAAATAACGCACTTGGTCACATTTTTCAAGCTTTTCTCCCCATCCTGAGAGGGTAGAAACGTGCACCCCTTCAAAAAAATGAAAGCTGAGGTTTTCGCCTAATTGCATGACTCCAGGAGCTCGGGGGCTTTAAGTAAAATAAATATAACACTTGTGACCACTGGCAACATGGGTTTGGTCAATGATTACTTTAGCAGTGTATCCTGTTTGGCACACCTCTCTTCCAATAGTTCAGCGGATAATCTAATAAAACCAGCAACCAGCAGAGAACTTAAATATGTGCATGGGCACAGCACTGGGAGGCCAAGTGACTTGCCCAAGATCACCCAGCAGGTCAGTAGCAGAGCCAGGACTAGCCCATTGGTCCTTCTTACTCAGTGCACTATCCATTACACCATACTGCCGGCCTTATAAGCCACTGATGTTGTTCTCCCATGAAAGCAATGGCAGGGAGTATCTAACATGTACAATATTTTCATTTAAATATTATGTAACATAGCAACTGAAGGCTGCTGTAAATGGTCGCCTGCCCACTGTTGGTTCTGTGCAGAACCTGTCATGCAAAACCCTCCCTGCCAAGATGGAGGATGACCTTTCGGTCTGTGCAACCACATTCACAATCCTACCTGGTGTAACCCCCTTTTTCCTCCCCAGGTTTCTCAGGAGCAGGCCACACTCACAGGTGTGCCTGGGCGCTTGATGGTTTTAACACAAAAGGAGATCCTGAGTACCCCAGTGGTGATGTTGTTTAGTTAGGGATTCCCTATGCACCTCCTTGCTGCAGTCCCTGGCTCATAAAGAATATCAGTGGTGGTGCCTCTACCTGGCTAGCCCTGTACACACTTAATGGTGTGTCTTGGGAGCCTCCAGGAATAAAATTATTCCAACAATAATCTAGCTCTAACTCCAGGATAACAACTATAAATTATAAATAATATACATCTACTTGATTACATTAGAAATAACACACCTTTACTTAACAACTTAAAGAAACGGAGTTTAACGGGTTAAGAGTGAATAAAATTAACATATACAGAAATAATAGGAACTTATCGATCTGGCATTTGCACTGCCACCATTTATCCCACCCCAGAGTGTGCACTCCTCTGGCCTCAGAGTCTCAGACACTTGCTTGCATGGGTGCTGCAGCTGGAGTGGAGGTTCTCTGTAGGTTCTGTGTGTGTTAGTCCAAGCTGTGCAGCCAGCTGCAAACTCCCTCTACCACTGGAGCAGGCTCCACCAAATGCCAGCAGCTCTAGTTCACTGGGCTGGACACTCTGCCTCTCTTTGGACCCAGAGTTAGTCTCTGTGGGTATGTCTACACTACAAAGTTAATTTGAACTAACAGCTGTTAGTTCGAATTAACTTTGATAGGTAAAACACATGCAAACCGCTAGTTCGAACTTAATTCCAACTAGCGGAGCGCTTAATTCAAACTAGGTAAACCTCATTCTACGAGGACTAACGCCTAGTTCGAATTAAGTAGTTCGAATTAAGGGCTGTGTAGCCACTTAATTCGAACTAGTGGGAGGCTAGCCCTTCCCAGCTTTCCCTGGTGGCCACTCTAGGCACTACCAGGGAAACTCTTCTGCCTCCCTCCCAGCCCCGGAGCCCTTAAAGGGGCACGGGCTGGCTACGGTGCCCGTGCCAGGTGCAAGCCTGCCAGCACCCAGCCAGCAGACCCTGCACCTGGCACGGCACAAACCAGCCACCCGCTGCCACCCAGCCCTCCGCCTCTTCCCGGGACCAGGTTGGCGGCTCCCAGGAGCCTGCCCTGGTCCCCAAGAGGCAGGTGCCCACCTGGTCTAGTGCAAAGATCGTGGACCTCATCCACGACCTCCGCACTAGGCACAGGAAAGTGGCTGTCTAGGGCAGGATAGCTGCCAGCCTGGCCACACAGGAGCAGGTTTGCATGAAAATCAGGGTGGTCCAGTGAGACCCCCGACCCTGAGTCCTGAGCTTAGAATGGCCGTACTGGGTCAGACCATCTAGCCCAGTAGCCTGTCTGCCGACAGTGGCCAACACTAGGGACCCTGCAGGGGATGGACCAAAACAATGACCAAGACATTTGTCTCACGCCATCCATCTCCAGCCTTCCACAAACAGAGGCCAGGGACACCATTTCTACCCCCTGGCTAATAGCACTGCATGGACCCAACCTCCATGACTTGATCTCACTTCTCTTTAAACTCTGTTCTAGTTCTAGCCTTCACAGACTCCTGCAGCAAGGAGTTCCACAGGTTGACTATTTGCTTTGTGAAGAACAACTTTCTGTTGTTAGTTTGAAGCCTGCTACCCATTCATTTCATTTGGTGTCCTCTAGTCCTTCTAGTAAGGGAACTAATGAAGAACTTTTCTTTATGCACCCTCTCCACACCACTCGTGCTTTTATAGCCCTCTATCATATCCCCCCTCAGTCTCCTCTTTTCTAAGCTGAAAAGTCCCAGTCTCTTTAGCCTCTCTTCATATGGGACCTGTTCCAAACCTCTGATCATTTTAGTTGCCCTCCCCTCTCCCACCTTCTCTCTTCCCCTCTCCCACCTCCTTTTCCCAGTCTCCCCGAGTTTTGTTCAATAAAGAGAGTTTCTATTTTTGAACACACGTGTCCTTTATTTTGTACATCAGGAAGGGGGGGCTAGGGAGGGGTAAGTGGAAGGAGGTGAGGGAGGAATGGGGTACGAGCCCCCGATGGGGAGGACTGGGGTGGCTCTGCGGGCTCCTCATGGTGGAAGCTCTCCTGCAGCCCCCCGATTGACACCCTCCCCCCGGATGGCAGCCTGCGGCAAGTGCAGCCGGGCTGATGGCCGAGTGCTGTGATGTGCCGAGTGTGGGCACTCAGGGCACTCCAAGCCAGGACTGCTTTCCAAGCGGGGAACCCTGAGAACTGTCTGTACGGGGTGGCGGTTGGGTCCCTTTAAGCACAGCCCTCAGCTAGCCTGAGACAGCATCTCCACGCTCTAAGTCCTAATCTGATGCCCTGCTGGCACTGCTTCCGGCCATCCTTAACCCCGGTTCAGGGTCTACTCAATGTGGACATGCTAGTTCGAATTAGCAAAATGCTAATTCGAACTAGTTTTTAGGTCTCGATACACTAATTTGAATTAGCTTAGTTCAAATTAACTAATTCTAATTAAGTTAGTTCGAATTAGTGCTGTAGTGTAGACATACCCTATCTCTTAAGTCTGTCCCAGGCAGCACTTTCCCAAAGAGCCCATTTATTTACAGCCTCCTCCTGTGTGCTGGTTTTTGTGTAGTCCTTCTCAGCCACAGGCGCAGCCAGAGTCTCCACTCTAGAGTAATCAGCAGCCTCTCAAGCAGCCTGCTAGATCCAAACACCGCAGACTTTCAGTCCTAGGCTGTAGCTGCAACACAACAACTCCTGAACTGGATATAAAGCTCTTCCACAGCAGCCTGGTTCCCCTCTCCCAAAATGGAGAGCCCCAGACCACTGAGACCTTCTCTCAACATGCCCAGACAAGCCCTCTTTTCCTGGTTTCCTCAAGGGCTCATGGGAGTTGTAGTTTCTAGGGTTAGATTGCAGCACACAGGATCCTCCCAAAAAAAGTCAGAGGCACCTTTAGTAAAGGGACTACGCCCGCAATGACTTTATTGCTTAAAAGTTAAGTGTATGCTGAAATGTTTTGCTGGCTCTGGACCTGTGCTGTTCCAGTTCTCTAAATTTTTTTATTCGGGTCAACCACAATTCTACAGGTTGGGTTTCATTTTGCACCTCTGCTGATGCAATATTTATTGTCTGAAAAAAAAAGAAGAGAATTTGGCTCAGCAGGGTCCTACGTTATTCAGAGTCATCCCATTAACGTCAAGGGGATTAATCACACGGAGGAGGCTAGCAGGGTTTAGTGCTATATTTTCAATTTTTAATAGACTTAAAAATCTTTTTGCAATGAACTCCCATGCAGAAAAGTCTGTCTTGAAACCAAGAGCAAAGAGACACGGTACCAGAATTTCCATTATGCAAATCCAAGCATGTGCAAGAATATCTCTGAAACAACAGGAACTGCTTCTCTGGGGTTTAGTTTTGGCAAGGTATTGCTTTAAATAAATGCATTGCAGAGAAAATGTGAGTGCATGCAGGAGCTCAGAAATCACTTATTATTCTTCACCAGCCATCGCATGGCATGTCGCTGAGATGTTGATTCAGTATTCCAGCTCAGCTGCCACATTGCCCCTCCAGAGAAAGGCATCAGGAATCTCCATGAAAATAAGGCGGCTTATTGGTTTATAGCCGGAGAGCAGGTTTTCATCAGCTCAGAGGAAATCCTACTGCAGAAATACTGGTCGAGGGCTGATGTCTCAGTGAGGGAGCCACTCTGCAGTCTCCCAGCCATGCGTGTCAGGTGACCAAAGGGCCCGGGGAGGCTCCTGTAAGGTGCAGGAAGTGTTCTTGCCCTGGAGGTAAGGGGCAAGAGCAAAGCTGATCCACCGCAAGTAATTGCTGCTGTCGTTTCTGTTCATCTCTCAAGTGAGACCTGAGCACAGCGGTTCTCAAACTTTTTGGCCCGTGGCCCACTTTCCCCCAATGCAGACCTGTCCACGGACCCCCAACCACCCACGATGACAAAATGGGGGCAGAAGGTGGTGGTGGTGTGGGGTCTGGGTGGGAGGTAGAGTGCAAGAGTGGGCAGGGGATAGGAGAGCAACTGGGAGGGAGGTTGGGTGGGTACAGGAAGGGCTTGAGGGTGGAGGGTCTGGGTGGGAGGTAGTATGCAGGAGCAGACAGGGAATGGGGTCGGGAGGGAAGATGGGAGGGTGCAGGAGTGGGGGCTGGGTGGGAGGTTGGGTGCAGGAGTGGGGTGTGGGGTACAAGGTCTCAGTGAGAGGCGTGCCTGTGAGGGGGATGGAGGTCCAGGGCCTGGACATGAGAGGGATGCAGGGTGCTTACCTGGTTCCGCGCCCCCCACTGCTCCCAGGCACTGCGCCCCACTGCCCCCCACTGCTCCCAATGGCCCTCATTCCGGCCAATAAGAGCAGCATGGAAAACCTCCAGGTGAGCTGTTTCCTGCACTGCCATTCCCCCAGCTAGAGGGAGGAGGAATGGAAGCACAAGGAGCCACTTCCTTTCCCGATAAGCCAGATTCCTCCCGCAGCAGGAAGCCAGGCTGGGGGTAGGAGGGGGGAAGCCCTGAGCCCAAGGCCTACCCGCAAGAAGGTCACAGACCATTAGAGGTCGACAGACCGCACTTTGAGAACCACTGCCCCAGTGTAACCCACACACCTCCTGGGTGTTGTGCACTGCCCCGTGTAATGGCATTTCGACCACTCACAAAGAGCAAGAACGAGCTTCCTCTCTGGCCTTAGCTGTGCACCAGCTGGCTTTTAGCTCACGCAGTAGACTCATGCACTGACCCCAGAGGTCCCAGGTTTGGTTCTGCCTGTCAGTGTTACCCTAGCACTAACCAATCTAAGGGCTGGGCATAGTTAGCCCTTGATCGTGGATGAGCTACACATGGGCAGATATTTTCACCCAGTACATTAGCTTATTGAAGGACCAAAGCCATAAGTTTTGAATGGTAAGTGTACCACACCAATCGGGAACAGCCTTCAGGCTGCTGCCAGTGCAGCCCTTAGTGTCACTGAGGTGGGGATCTCATGAATATTTAAATCTAGGTTCCTTAAAAAGGGCTTTATTGCAGACTGCGAGATCCCATTGCATTTGCAAATTAACTCGGGTGCCCAGAGAGCACTTTAAGATCCTCCAGGAAAAGGCTCCACAGAAGTAAAATTATAATGAAATGCCCCTTCACACTGATCTATAGACTTGAGATTTGACCTCAGGCATTAGCATATTTCCCTAGGCCAGCATCCGAGGCTGGCTCTGCCTCTTGGGAAGGAAAAGGCTTTGCCATGTAGGAAGAGGAATAAGCAGTGACATGTCATTCAGTTGGAGCTGGCGCTCTGGATCCTTTCTGGGGCATTTTCCTAGGAGACTGCTGGATGCTACTTGGATACCAGGACTCAGTTCTTGGATCTGCCCCAGCAACATGAAGGAATCATAAAGTTTAAACAGCTTCCTAAAGCTTCCCTGCACAGAGAGTCCAATGCTGCTTCTCAACTCCATCCAGGATGTATGGGATTTCCTGGAGAGGAAGGGGACATATGGAGGGTGTTCTATCCTCCAGCAATCCCCAGCTGATAGAATGGTTGCTTAGGATTTATATCACCCCCAATATTTGGGGAATCAGAAAGGTGTCATTGTAGTAGAAATGGACATTTGGATAGGCCCCAACTTCTGGGTGAAGAGGCAAGGACAAATCGTGTTAGCGCTGCTTCCCACAGCTTCTTCCTAGCCCGGCTACCTCCAGACATGGCTTTACCCACCAAGCGGGGCACGTGCATGTCCGACCATGCGTAATCACAGCCATCTGCTTCTTCTCTGCCAGGCTCAGCTCACATCTCCTGGGAGCAGGCCTATTGGCACCTCCTCCTCCTCCTGCTGTGTGCATGGACCCCACGCAGCACCCCTGTGTGCCTGCTACACCCCACCTCCTGCAGAAGCTACAGGTATAGGCGCAACCACTCCCCTTCCAGTGGCGGGGAGGGAACGCTGCACGGACCATTTGTGCTGCATTCTGTGGGGGGTGGGCCCCTGCTCCATGTATGGGGTGGTGATTCCCATCGCCTCCTTTCCAATCCTCCCCCTGACTTCACATGTTAGGGGCCTGATGGTATGGCTGGATGCAGCGGCCAGGTGCTAAAGCATCTGCAGCCCCCTCTTTCACTGCCTCCACGTGTGTGGCTGCTGCGTAACTCTGGTCAGATTTGGGTGGGCCTGGATGCTAAGTGTAGAAGATGGGATTGGAGCCATAGCCCAGGGTCTGCAAATGAGGGCTCATCTAGACTATACTAAAGTGTCGAAAGAGGATTTGCAAATTCCGTGGCAGTGAAAGTAGTCTGGTAGCGGTTTTTTTTCGGCCGCCCCCCTCCCGCCTCTCCGCTTTTCAAAAAGCCACATAAAACTCATTTTTTTGAGGAAGAGCACCTTTTCAAAAAAAGAGGAGGGTTGCCAAAAAAACCAGGTCCAGATTACTTTCACTTTCGAAAGCTCCACTTTCGAAAATGAGATCGGAAGAAGATATGCAAATTCCGCAGGAATCTGCATATCCTCTTTCAACACTTTAGCGTAGTCTAGATGAGCCCTGAGTCTAAGATAAAAACTTCCACCCAGTCACCATGAAAACTGTCCTGTGTGTGGAAAAAAAAGGCTGTGCTCTGTGTGTTCGCCTGGGGAATTGTGATTTACCGTTGTGTTCCTCAGAAGATTTTCTACCTCTGTGCATGAGGCTAAGACACTTTGATCTCCCAAAGATTGCTGCCATTTATCTCCCGGCTGTCCAATATTTTGGGAGAGTTTTTTTTGTTACAGGAAAATCTTTTCCCTTCATCACAGAATAATTTTTGGTATTCTGGCACTGTACATTCATCTCCCTCCACAGTGCAGCAGCAAATTCCCTCCTTGCCTCAAACAGGCATTTATTCATTTTATTTTGGTATCGCCTGGGTACTTGGACGTCCGGGCCTTTGTTCAGAGAGCCATCAAAGTGCAAATTGCCTGCAGTTCAAACATCTCTCTTTTAATCTGAAGGATGAGAGGGGTTGAAGTGCTCTCACTTACCCAGGCACAACTGCGGCACGATGAAGTGCGTGAGGTGGTGGAGAAGTAGGGAGGGGGAGTTACATCTGTAGCTGTTAGCAAGGTGGAGAACGGGTTACAGTGAAGCGGCAAGAGACAACGCTAACAGCCTGCCTTCAGGTGCAAGGTCAGCTCGCCGCCTGGCAATGGAAGGCCGCCAGTCCGACCGGTGGAACCCAGGCTAAAGAATTTCCCCCAGGTAGCACTAAGCCCACCCGACACAGCAGGAAACTGAGGTACCGTGCATTGTGTCCAAATTCACACAGCAGGGCAGCAGCCGAGCCAGAACCTGAACCCAAAGCTTCTGACTCTTGCCTGGGAATCTACCCACTGGGCCACACTGCCTTCCCAGTTAGAGCTGTGACAAATGACTAGCTGTCAGGGAGTGTAGCTATAGCCATGTCAATCCCGGGGTATTAGAGAGACAAGCTGGGTGGGGTAATATGTTTTAGCAGACCGTGTCTCTCTGAAGGATGAAGATTGTGCAGATAAGACACACAAAAAACTGACCACACTGAAAACTTCTGGAGAACCAATGCATCAGCTGCCAGGTAATGCCAATAAGGGATAACCAGAAAGATAACTACCTTGGTGTAGGAAAGAGGTAGTGGTGGGGCACAGGTGATCCGGGTACGGGAGGAAAGCCACAGCTTCTATGTCACCGATGCAGTCAGATCAGCCCTTTGCTTCTCCACACATCAGAACCCAGGCCAGCTGGGAGGTAAAAGGGAGGACACCATTGAACAGCAGGCTGCAAATTCCAACCCTAGTCTGTATCAACCGTTAAATTTCCCCCCTGAGTCTTGGAAGTCAGGAGGAGACCTGATCCCGGGGGAGCAGGAGGAAAGCTCAGAGACATTCTGGAGAAAAGTGTTTTAAGCGTCTCTGCTCCTAGCCCTTCCCCCTCAAGCCGCACAGGCTTCAGCAACAAACCAGGGGGCGATGGCTGCCTGTCAGCCGCAGAATGTCACAAAGGCTGCTCGGCTGCACCGCACCGAATGGGGAAACGGGGAAACTTCACCGACACGGGGCTACTTTCTGCTTCCCAACAGAGCCTTGGTGCTGCTGCTGACTCCCTTACCATGCTGCCAGCCCTTTGCTTGAATGTTTCCCTCTAATGATTGGTTTGAATACTCAGTCGCTAACTGAGGAACTCAGAGCCTTTAGCTCAAGAAGCAGAACCTCATGCATTTAATCTGAGTGGGCCCAGTACCTGCTGATGACTCACCACAGGTACTCATCCGATTAGCTCTGTATCTCTTCTCCTGCATTCCCTCTTAGGGCAAAATACTCCACTGTTTACTTTTCTCCTGCGCCCATCTCCTCCCTTCCCTAGTGACAGTAACTCTGTGGCCCAAACTCACCTATTACACCAGTTTTAGTGCAGCAGCAGCAAAGGCACCAAGGGATAAACCAGGTTGTACATGGTCTCCATACATGCTCATGTTCTGTCCATCCCTCTATCATGCTCAGGCCATGCACACCTAGAACTAGGAGGTTTGAGCATGAAATCTGCTGTGATGGAGGGAACAGTGATGGTGCCCGATTGGCAGTGAAAATGGAGTCTCTCCTTCAATACCAGCTTGTTAGTTTATCAAGAGTATTTGGAACCAGGGTACCACCCAGACAGTGCTGAGCATTTTCCTGCAAGGGTTATATTTCAAAGCCACATCTCACTAAAGTAAAGTGCTATCACCTGATTCATTCATGGGGAGCCTAATTGTCAGGTAGGGACTTAAGGATGGATTTGATCCACGGATTCTGCGAAGGAGCGTTCCACTGCTCAGCAACTCCCGTTAGCCAGGGAAGAGTGTGACAGCTCCATTGAGAATGCCGTTAATGGTCTCAATTTCACAGCTGGCCGAGTGAGGGTTGCACTGGGAGAGACTGTTTCTGGGGCACAATTATTCTGGAAGAACTTGTCCTTTTTCTATCTAGCGCATCTGCCGTGAGATTATTTTCTTATGAGGTTCTTGGAATAAAGCATGTAAGTGACTGCAGGGGAGAGTCTCGGGCTTTTTAACTCACTCTTTGCAAGGACTTCGATTCTTTTCTTTCCTAAGTGACGTTTCCTTGGCAGTTCACCACAGAGAAGGTTGGGTTTTTCCCCCCACTTCATATAAAACTAAATCACCCTGGGACCCCAGTGGACACAGGCAAATTGGTGGATCAATAAAAAGGGACTCCAAGAAGAGAACCACTCAGTACAGACCAGTGTTTCTTAAACTGTGTTCTGAGGCAGTTGGAGGTGTGCCACAGAGAACAACAGAGTTCAAAATGGCCGCCCTTACAGGGGCAGGTGCCTTTTTTTTTTTTTCTTTTTTTGCTCAATAACTTTCCCCCTTCCCCTCCCCAACCTTTTTTTTCCCTCAGTCTTAAAAAGTTTAAGAAACACTGTTATGGACCCTATTGGCTCATATCTATGCTAGACAGATGTGTTTTTCAAGGAGGAAGGGATGCTCTAACATGGGGTTTGCTGAGTTACTCTGGACACTGTTTTCACCTAACAGAGCTAGTGAGGAAGTGAATTCTTCCCCCATAGAAATTCACTGCAAATGCTTTTTGTTTTTGCTGTTTTATTCAGCTGTTTCTTTGATCCCCAATTCTTTTATAATGGCATTTTTCACAAAAGTATTTTTTGTTACTATTTCAACTAGCTACCAAATCCCCAAAACTGGGATTGAACCTTTTTTAGCCTGGCCACACAGACTTGACAAGGCCTCTTAGCCCTGTGTCTCGATGGACCTTTCACACAAACATGCCCGTCTTGCACAACGTAGATGGGGCTAAAGTTCTCACTCCTTCAAGGTGGTCATGGCTGAAATGCTGATGCCAAGAAGCACAAGCACAATGCAGTAAATTTACAGTTCTAGTACAGTGGTTCTCAAACTTTTTGGCCCACCCCAGTCAATGCAGACCTTTCCACGGACCACCAGCCAACCACCTTTGATGACAAAATGGGTGCAGGAGGGGGCTGAGGGTGCAGGGTCTGGGTGCAAGGTAGGGTGCAGAGGGGAGCAATGGGTGGGGGGGTCTGAGTCAGAGGAAGGTTGAAGAAGGGAGCAGTGTGGGGGGTCCGGGTAGGAGGTAGGGTGCAGAAGGGAGCAGTGGGGGGGGGGGTCAGAGGAAGGGTGCAGAAGGGAGCAGTTGGTGGGATGTGTGGGTGAAGGTTGGATGCAGGAGCGGGGTGGGTGGGCGAGGTCTCAGTGTGGTGTGTGTGAGGGGGATGGAGGTGCGGGATCTGGGCATGATGGGTATGTGGGGCACTTACTCTGTGCCTCTCACCGCTCCCAGGCACTGTCCCCCTCTGCTCTCATTGGCCATGATTCCAGCCAATAGGAGCAGCAGAGAAAGCCTCCAGGTGAGCAATTTCCTGTGCTGCCATCTCCCCAGCTGTGGAGAGATAGCGTGGCAGCTCATGGAGCCGCTTCCTTCCCCTCAAGCCAGACTCAGCCTGCAAGGCTTGGCCCCCCTCCCACAGCGAGAATCCAGTGGGAGGGGCAAGCCCTGAGCCTGGGGACAACCTGCAAGATGGTCACAGACCACCAGTGGGCCACGGACCATGCTTTGACAACCACTGCTCTCGTAGAAACTTCCAGGAGAGAGATGACTTACTGAGCTCAGTGTTGCTTATAAGAACAAAGAAGACAAGTAACCAAAAGTTTTTCCTGAGGAGTTAATCTTGCCGACAACCTGACGCGAAGTTAAGTGTTGATGCTATAATTGATCGACACAATCCTACAAGAGAAACAGCCCTGTTAATGTGCCACCTCCCTGTCCCACTCAGAGGCCCGGCCGGATTGGTGACATTTGTGGGAATTTTCCCTACTTCTAATTCACAGAAGCGAATTAACTCATCTCTTTGTTTTGCAGTAATTGCTCATGAATCAGCTGTTGCTTCTGGCAATGAGTGGCCGAGTTGGCAAAGATGCTTCATCTCAAGATAAAGGGGAGTTTTGTTGTGTGAGAGCAATTCCTGGGTTTCACCGAGTTGGCAAGCCAGGCCAATAGGAGCAAATGCATAAGTGATTGGCACTGCACTAATTCAGTCAGGCATGGATAGAACTGAGCAAGGAGAAAAGGAGGTGGTAGAGACAGACTCCCAGTGGTCTAAGGTTATGCAGGTGCAATGGGTGCAGCATGCACCCCCAAACTCAATTTGGTGTTAAAACCAAATTGGCTGGAGACCTAATCTAAAATCCACAATCTGGCTCCCATTGACATCACTGAGTTTGTCACAAGCTCTATCTATATCTGAGCACATTTGCAGTGATAGGCTGTGTCTACATTGGCATGATTTTGCACAAAAGCAGACACTTTTGCACAAAAACATGCTACCTGTCTACACTGGCGAGGAGTTCTTGCGCAAGAACACTGACGTTCTAATGTGTAAAATCAGTGCTTCTTGCGCAAGAACTATGATGCTCCCACTCAGGAAAAAGCCCTCTTGCACAACTGTTCTTGCACAAGAGGCCAGGGTAGACAGGCAATATGAATTTCTTGTGCAAGAGAGCGTCTACACTGGCACGGATGCTTTTGCGCAAAAGCACATCTTTTGGGCAAAAGCACATGCCAGTGTTGATGCTCTCTTGTGCAAATACTTTAACACAAAAACTCTTGCGTTAAAAGTATTAGCGCAAAATCTTGCCAATGTAGACGTAGCCTCTATATTCCCATTCTCAGTGTAAGTTTGCAAAGGAAAGAGTTAAGGGACACATCAGGGTATTTCGTGAGATTTGGACATCATCAGTAACATGGCATGGACAGAAGCGGCAAGGAAAAAAGCCTGCTACCTTTCAAAACACCAGCAATCCCGGGGCTAACAATGCAATGTACCAGCAGAGAGACCCTGCACTGACCCAGAGCTGCAGCCAGTACAAGATCACCTGCAAAGAAAGTCAAACTACTCAGCTTGTGCACTAGGTGTTCCAGAGGGCACAGAGCATCAAATAACTTTTGTCCAGTGTTGACTGATGCCCACATGCAACTGACAGAATTGTCATCTGTGATGAACTGACCAATATCACTGGGGAATTCAGCTGCACAGACACTAAGCGTAGGTATAAATATTAGGATGTAATTTCCAGACGAAGCAAAAACTGAAACTGATGGACCAGAAAGAGTGATGATTTCAGGATGTTCAACTCTGGGACTCTGGGACGGACCGTGAGTATAGAAATGAAATCAGTTGCTTTGGGGCATGAAAGAGACATCAGAGAAGATACTTTACGAGCGGTAATTTGTTTGGTGTGCCAGCTCTCAAAGAATCAATAGGATAAGTTACCTAGGTCCAGTGAATGTAAACAGAGCTAAAGTTTGGTGAAGAATTGACTGTACCTCCCTATCAGGGTCAGAGGAACAGCCTCTCAGAGGACAATCATGGGGTGTTAGGCCATGCTTGGTTCTACTCTGGGTCTTTCCCTTCAGAATTCTCCAGAGTTTCCAAAGAAGCAATGAGAATTTTGGATACAGCTCTTGCTGGTATTCCATAAATATAGTCATGCGGCTTTCAGCAGGAGGTAGAAAGATGCAAAACAGTAATGCTGTACTGGAGAAAGCAGGAAGGGGAGAAGAGATGGGAGGGGATGCTGGTAAAAATCTTTATGTGACTTTTACAACCTCTTAACCCTCGGCCATCACTTCCATAAATGCTAGTAATTCATGGGATGATCATAGAGGACCAAACCAGGGATCGGGACCCCATTGTGCTGAAATCCATATACACATCGGGAAAAGTCCCTGCTCCAAGCATGGTTCTTGCTTCTCCATCGCTTCATGCTTTTGTGGCTGCAGATTTGATGTACGGTGGCTATTTCTGTGGCCCTGTGAATATGACCCAGGCTTTTTCCACGTTGAACAGAATCTGCCTTTGGTTTTCAGAAGAGATTTGGAGGGGGGAAATATATCTCTATTGAACCTGCACAGACAAGGTTTTCAACTTTCTTTGCTTGTGGGGAAAATCTATTGGACTCCTCGTCCCCAGACCTATCTCTGTGCTCCCATCCCTCCTCATCTGTCTCCCTCCAGAAAAGCAGCTCTCAATTTATCTCGCTCGCTCTGCTGCCAGCATGGCTTGTTACGCCCAGCAGCCCCAACTGACAGAGATGGAATGTCTTTACTTGAACAATTGGTCTTGCTGCATAACAACATCGCTCGCCAACAATCCCTCAGACATCCTTGAGCTCTGCATTCCCATGCACCAGCAGCAGCGGATCCCTTCTCTCCACAAATAGCAGGCAACACTAACATACCACTAACCTAGCCAGCTGCCTTGATGGATTTAGATGTCATGATATTTGCCTTGAGCAACGCCATTTTGTGGCACTTCAGAAATGTCTCATATGTCTGGACCCTCTGATATCCAGCTCCCTTCACACATATTAGAGGGCTAGAGCACATAACCTACAAGGCGAGGCTGAAGGATTTGGGTTTATTTAGTCTGCAGAAGGGAAGAGTGAGGGGGGATTTGAGAGCAGCCTTCAACTACATGAAGGGAGGTTCCAAAGAGGATGGAGAGAGGCTGTTCTCAGGGGTGACGGATGACAGAACAAGGAGCAATGGTCTCAAGTTGCAGTGGGAGAGGTCCAGGTTGGATATTAGGAAAAAGTATTTCACTCGGAGGGTGCGGAAGCACTGGGATGGGTTCCCTAGGGAGGTGGTAGAATCTCCATCCCTAGAGGTTTTTAGCTCCTGGCTTGACAAAAGCCTTGGCTGCCATGATTTAATTAGGGATGGCCCTGCTTTGGGAAGGGGGCTGGATTTGACGACCTCCTGAGGTCTCTTCAAGCCCTAGGATTCTAGGATTCTATGACATCCCACAGTACCTGCAGTGAGTGTTAGTGCTAAACCCTCAGCTGGTACCAACAGACATAGCTTTGTTGACTGCAATAGTTTGCACTGATTTACACCACCTGAGAATCTGACTGTTGTATTTCTCAAGGCAGATTTTACACTCCCTAGCTCTGTAGGCTCCAGGAACACCATCCTCACTCCATGTGGAAGGAGCCTACCTTAAATACTCCAAAGCTGCCATAAAACACAATCTTCTCTTTCATTGAGCCAGTTGGTTCAATAAACACAACTGATAAAAGTCAAGTATTTAATAAAATGCTTCATCATTTGAGGGTGGTTAAATTGTCTGTTTAAAACAAGGGCATTTAAAACAGTCATAAGTTTTGAAGATGTTTGAGGAGCAGTGAAACGTACGCACTAACTATACAGCCTACTTCCTTAACATCTTTGCTGAGGAAATCAAGTGCAGAGATGGGGTCAGAGCTAAAAAGTTTCCTGCATCCAAAGATGGCTGAGGGTGCAGTGTACTTTTGCCTCTTTCAGGGAAGAGGGCAGGTTTGTTTCTCTGAGGACATTTGATCATTTCCATTAGCAATGGACAGAGGTGTCCTGAACCAGCTTGTACCATCCAGGAGAGGCATGATTTGCTAAGGATGGGGTTTGATCACTCTATATATTATCCAAGCCAATCAGGAAGAATTCATTTTCTAGTGGGTGGGCTATCCATGTTCTTTACACCAAAGGCTGCACTGAGACAATCTTGCACCACGGGAGCTGTTGTCACATGACATTTTAACTTTAAGAAACTGCCACGTCGGGGAATATTTTATCCCAGGAGAGGAATGAAAAGGTCTCACCAATGATTAGCACTAGAACGCTCCTAAAATCCGAAGAAACAGTCGCAGAAATTGTCAGCCGGTGCAGTCAAACACCTGATCCCTGCTGTGAGAAAATATTCCCTCTGGTTTGCAAGAATCATCAAGTTCCTTTAATCTTACTGGGCAAGGCTTTGGAGAATAATGTTGCTGTCAAGGCTGCTGCTAACCCAGCCTAACCTTTTCAGTGACAGGGCGGGTGATGGCATACAGATGTTTCCTGGGACAGACTGCAGGACACAGTCCAGAGCTGAAAGACTGAATTTCAGAATCAGGATGAAATATGCAAGAGGTTGTTTATCATTTCACTGATAGGAAAAAATTACCTTGAGAGCAGGAGACGCCCAATGCCCCCAGAGGGCATCTAAGATGCAAGCAAGGAGTATTGGAATTCTATTAAGGTTCAAGTGCAATATCAATTATTTCAATGTAAGGTCCATTCCGTTCAGTGCCCGATTCAAAAAACTCCAAAGTCCAGGAGTGTTTGTAGCCCATGTGCCAGCCTGGGTGTGTCTCTACTTTCAGCATTCAATGGAAGTGTGATTTCCCCTCTCCCTCGCAATCAAGTGGGCCGATTGAGGCCATGCACGCTTACAAAACTGTGGGTAAATTGAAAAGGGAGACCCTTCTCATCTCACACTGACAAATGACCCATGCACGGCAGTCCTCCAGGAAAACTCCCGTTGGGTGGACCCAAAATTCCCACTCCGTTCAGTTCATTGCTACTACTCAATAGGAGCACCACTGCATTTGGAGAAGCACACTCTCACTGGCAGCTTTGCCTGTGCAAGAAATGAGTGGAAGTAAGGAATGCAGTGAACATCTGCAGAGCCGCGAGTTGTACGCGGCTAAGCCTTCACAGTACCTATGCCTGTTTGGTATTGCTCCATTCACCACCTATCTGCATGACACTGCACAATCATCCAAGAGAGCAGAGCCAGTCTTAGGGGAGGGAGAGCCAGGCAGTCACCCGGAGCTGCCATTTTTAAGGCTGACAGAGCCAGTCTTAGGGGTGGGCCTCAAACAAATTTTGACCCGCCCTCCCGAATCCTACCCCCGGGTTTCCCTGCTTACTCCCCGACCCTTTTTTTCTTCAACCATCTGACAACCCTACAGGTGAGCCAGGTGGTTGCCCGGGGCCACCAATTGATTAGAGAGGATACCTCACTTTTCCTGAACTCCTGCTCTGCTCATGTAGGCCAACTAAACCCAATTTGTCTCAGACTTCACAGGAGAATCCAACCATCTATACAGTACAAGAGAGCCACGGCACACTCTTCAAGCAGCCGCAAGCATAAAATAACAGACACGCTAATACAATCAAATGGGCTAATTATGAGGCATTAATTATTGCATTATTGAGCTGCTGCAGCATAAAAAAATACATCTGTTGTGAAGGGGACCATCATCTTAATCAGCAATTTGCATTGCTGATGATAGCTCCACTCTGCTGTCATTTGCTCCAGCTGGTTTTATGATGTTTCTCTTTCTGCAATCTCCACTAGTGGAATCAATTCACTGATCTTGAGAATTAAATCACTAACAGTATCTAATCGGTGCAAACTCTGGTAGCAAGAGAGAACCGCATGGGTAGTACAAGTACAAGAGAGGGGTCTGAAGTGAAATGATTGCATTGCTACAGACGTGAAACAAACCAGAAAGTGACTTAAAGCTCCATAGCTTAGCTTGATTCAAACTGCAGTTTTGTTCATTCTGGAGTCCCTGCATGCCAGAAATTTTCACTGTTGCAAAAACCGACCCATAACTATAATATTTTTCTTGCGGTTTTGCAACAACCATGAAACGCTGTTTTCACTTTATTTTGAATTAGCACCAGGTGTAGGCAAACCTGATGGAGGGATCTGCGGCAGGGAAGCTGTCATTTTGTCACTTTATCCCTCCAGTAAAAGGAGGGGAAATACCAACTAGAAAAACAAAATGTATTGTTTTACCCTTTGCTGGCTTTTGTCACATTCCCAGAACAAGGGTGCATAAACCATTTGCTAGCGGGTACAGTGACGGGTGCATTAAAAATGCCTACGCCTGGATTCTTTCCTGTAGTGGAGATGTGCTTGGCACAAGACATGGATCAGTAGGGCCAACAGTATCTTTTAATGTTCCCATCGTGACGTCAGGCTTAGGGGAACAAATGGGAAGTAAATTAGCACCGGGGGATAGTTAGAGAAGTCTCATGGCTCCACTAAGTTCTGCCCAGGAGCACACAGCACCAATTTTGCCACTTGAAGATGAAGATCTAGGGATGTCCTAGGCAGGCCCCTCATTTTCTCTAGATGTGTCCCAGGGGTTGGGATGAAGGACAGTGTGAGAACTGACACCCCAGCAATTAAGGCAGTTTTCGAGTACAGCAGTATTCAGGCTGAGGTGGAAAACAGCAAGATTTCACATGCGATCAGAACCCGCACGTGCCCAGCCAAACAACGAGGCTTCCCTTGTGATGTTGCTTCCATTAGCTCAGCCCAGCTGGGGCTCCTTCCAGTGGCTCCTGACTGTCTGGAAAACATGCATGCGACTGGGTAAATATTATTCATATGAGTTTCCATGTTGTGACCGTTCTTGGGGACCTGGGACTGTGAGACGCCGTGCGACCCTTGTGTCTCCCAGTGAGAGGAAGGCTAGCTTGTGCTGAACTGGGTATTGGTTCCCTCATGTCACCAGCCTCCCAAATAATCACTCCAGCCTTTCCTCAGCTTTGCAGATGAACAATAATTGCATCTCAATCTCAGAGCCCCTTTGAAGTTAACATCCTATCCCTTCCCCACTAATACACAAAACACGCCAGGTCTACTGTCCATAAGGGAACAGGGTATACACCGGCTTATTTGATTGAACTCAGTGCCAGCGTCTAGCTTAATAACGTAGCCCTGACACCGAATTCTGGTGAAAACAATCACATGATGCCTATCAAAGATTCCAAGTTGTCTGACAGAAAAGCTGTTTGTCAGATCTACTTTGTTATAGGCCTTATAACCCATTTCCAGTGTACCTCCACAGCTTCTGGCATAGGATCTATACATTTCACAATGATATTAATCACCCCAGCTTTCACGTAACACCTCACATGACATTCTTAAGTGAATTAAAAACAGACATACCAGAATCAGGATGGCAGTAGGGACAGCTACTGGCTGATTAATAGATCAGAACCTCCTGCCCCTCTGCCACTATATTTTCTCTTCTCTGAATATGCAGTTTCCTGTCATATTCTTGGATCGTGATGCTCCAGCATAGCTGTTTGGAAATGGTGCCTTTGTTCTGATGGAGAATGGGTTGCGGAGACCCTATATTTTCTGTTAAATTGGGCCTTAACCAATAGACTGCCTATGCAGCAACATAACACACTTTTCTCATGACAGGATAAAAAACCGACAGCCTCAGAAGAGAATTAATTATGAAAGTAATGAGATGCTTCTTGTTGCTTCCCTGTCTGCATCAGCACCGTGATTACTAACCCTGCTCTGTCAGCTCCAGCAACTCAGTGTTGTTTCTTGCTACTGATATAAAAAACGCTGATTCTTATAAAGGGGAAAGAGATCTCCAAGTAAGTCACACACTGACCCTTTCGCTTTACTTAGTGGGTCAAACATTTCTTTCCCACTGTAGCCTCCACTGAGTTTTCTGAGCCAGTAGTTCAGAAAGGAAACGCAGTCGTGCGTCTCAGAAACAGCACATGCCACTCATATGAAAATGGATGCTTCACAGCCCTGAGCTGGGCCGTTTTGTATAAACAGGACAAGATGTTTCCGAACACTGAAGCTTTCACTGTTATTTATCGCGTGGTAAGTGCCAACTGTACGGTCGCACACAAGCAGCCAGGCCTTGCTCTGCACACTTTCATCTCCTGGAGGTAGACCTAGAGATGAGGTGCTGGAAAAGGCACTTGTGTGGCTGGAAATGTTGGGGTCAAGACAGCAGGAAGAGCATTCAACAATCTTAGTACTTTCCCAGGAGACGTCCCTTCCAATCCCAGTTCCCACGGAGCTCCTGTGTTACCCATGGGATGGGCTATCTCAGGGTATGTCTACAATACCACCCTAGTTCGAACTAGGGTGGTAATGTAGTCAACCGGAGTTGCAAATGAAGCCCGGGATTTGAATTTCCCGGGCTTCATTTGCATGTTGCCAAGCGCCGCCATTTTTAAATGTCCACTAGTTCGGACTCCGTGCCCCGCGGCTACACGCGGCATGAACTAGGTAGTTCGGACTAGGCTTCCTATTCCGAACTACCGTTACTCTTCATTACTCCTCCTCGGAGTCCGAACTAGCGGACATTTAAAAATGGCAGCACCCGGCAACATGCAAATGAAGCCTGGGAAATTCAAATCCCGGGCTTCATTTGCAACTCCGGTTGACTACATTACCAGCCTACTTCGAACTAGGGTGGTAGTGTAGACATACCCTTAGACTGTTGCCAGGCATGGAATGGGCAGAATCACCCAGAAACTCTCTCCCCTTTCACACCCACCTGGTAACAGGGCCGACATTGTTCTCTCCCCACGGCCCACAGAGCTCACGTCATGCTTCAACCCTGTGCCTTCTCTTGGGGTCTGGCAGCAGGACCAGGCCTGCTGAGGAGGGGAGGCAAAAGGTGCAATTGCCCCGGGGCTCAGTGATTCTAAAGGGCCTGAGGTTCCTGGGCACCATCGCTGCTATTAGAGCCCGGGGCCCTTTAGAATCACCATGGGAACGCCAGGTGGTGAGCTCCAGAGCCCTGCCTCATGCGCTCCGGCCTGCTCTAAGGGCTGATGGGAGGGGGCGCTAGGCCATCCAGGTAGAACTTCTGCCCAAGGCCCCGGCTCTTCTGGGAGTGTGGAGTCCAGTGCCCCACCTTGGTCAGGGGCCTGGTCATCCTGACAGCTCCGCTGTATATAGCTATATTCTTATGCCCATTCCCCCTCACCCCTCACATGGCTCCTAAGAACTAGGCCACAGTCTCTCAGGGTATGTCTAGACTGCAGAGTTTTTCTCTGCCACGTCCAAGGCACGCGTCTGTTTTTCCGAAAAAAAAAATCGGAAAAGCAGACACTTTCTTTCAGCATCCTTGTAAACCTCGTGCTACGAGGAGGAAGGGATGTTCTGAAAGAGGCTTTCCCCTCAGCATTTGGCCCAGCGTAGACAGGCTGATGGTTGGAAAAGCCTTTTTCAGAAGAAAAGCGGAAAAAGATACACAAATTGTGGTTCCCAGTTTGCAGGGGGAGGGTTCTGATTGAAGTTTGTAGTCTAGACCCAGCCTCAGACTATGAGCTCTTTGAGGCAGCTGCTGTGCACCACTGTAAAGATCTGGGATTTTAAGTCTTGCAACATTCGGAGTTTCTTTCTATAAGCCCCAGCTCCTGGAGTCAGGTGAATAGCTGAGACTCGCAGCTTTCATTCTTTTTTTAAAAGCGTCTAGTTGTCGGGGCTGCAGAGAAAAGTTTGAAAACATGAATCCTAAAGGCTCCCACAGAAGAAGACAAAGAAAGAGGCCTCAGCGTTTATTATTTTATAAAATCTCATGGTTTTTAAGCCAGTCTCCTGGTTTTGAGGGGCATGAAATGATGTTGGAACACTTGGGGCTAGAAACAGAGCGTGTGTTTGTAAATCAGTCAGCATCCAAACCCTTCAAGTTTTATTGTTCCCCGAACAAGAAAGAAGCCTCCCTCTTCCCCCGGGAACAGTTGCTGCAGTTCTGCAATTAGGTGCATGATTCCAAAGTAAGAACCCTGGAGCTGAGTGACAGGATCAGTGCCTCCCTTCACAATGATCTGTGCATGGATGCTTGTGAATCTGCCCGTGGGAAGAGCCTGGATGGTATGGCAAATGCAGCATGTCTCTTTCTCCCCCCGTTCATGTCCCCCACCCTAGGGGGTTTTTCTCAATTTTTTTCCCCCTGGAAATTCTCAATTTTTACACTGAAATGAATACTTTTTCTTTTTTTCAGCAAAAATTAAGAAGCCATTCTTTTTAAATTATGCATTTCCCTTCCACCGCCATGAGGAAGAATTTTATTCTAGGGCTGAGTCAAAGCCCTCTGAAACCAATGGAAAGATACACAACACACTTTGGATCCATTCCCTAATGAATATCTTAAAACAGCTGCTTACAGGAATCATAGAGTCATAGAATCATAGAACCATAGAGCTGGAAGAGACCTCAGAAGGTCATCAAGTCCAGCCCTCTGCTCTAGGCAGGACCAATCCCAACTAAATCATCCCAGCCAGGGCTTTGTCAAGCCGAGACTTAAACACCTCTAGGGATGGAGACTCCACTACTTCCCTAGGTAACCCATTCCAGTACTTCACTACCCTCCTAGTGAAATAGTTTTTCCTAATATCCAACCTGGACCTCTCCCACCACAACTTGAGACCATTGCTCCTTGTTCTACCATCTGTCACTACTGAGAACAGCCTCTCTCCATCCTCTTTGGAACCTCCCTTCAGGAAGTTGAAGGCTGCTATCAAATCCCCCCTCACTCTTCACTTCTGCAGACTAAACAGACCCAATTCCCTCAGCCTCTCCTCATAAGTCATATGCTCCAGCCCCCTAATCATTTTGGTTGTCCTCCGCTGGACCCTCTCCAATGCGTCCACATCCTTTTTGTAGTGGGGGGCCCAGAACTGGACACACTACTCCAGATGTGTCCTCACCAGAGCTGAATAAAGGGGAATAATGACATCTCTGGATCTGCTGGCAATGCTCCTCTTAATGCAACCTAATAAGCCATTAACCTTCTTGGCTACAAGGGCACACGGTTGACTCATATCCAGCTTCTCATCCACTGTAACCCCCAGGTCCTTTTCTGCAGAACTACTACTTAACTGGTTGGTCCCCAGTTTGTAACTATGCTTGTGATTCTTCCGTCCCAAGTGCAGGACTCTGCACTTGTCCTTGTTGAACCTTATGCATGTTGAGAGGGTGTTTAACTCCATGGGTAAGAAGGCTTCCAAGGTAAATCAGCTAGCTCCTGAGCCCCAGGCAAAAAATAAAATATCCCAGCTTGAAACACGGTGGCCTTTCACATTGTGATCATCATCATCCTAGATATCAAAGCACTTTATAAAGGAGGTGTGATTAGCCCCATTTTACTGATGGGGAAACTGAGGCACAGCAAGACACAGGGACTTGCCCAAGTAAAAGCTCAGCATGGGCTGTGCAGCCAATGCATGTGGCATGTCAGCAGAAAGCTGATCACGTCTATTTATGGTAGATAAATCTTGTGTTTATACATGAGGCAGCTGAGTTAAGACAACAGAAACAATGTGCCTTAATTTGGGCATAAATTAAGCTGCTGATTTCCACAGCATGAATTTATTAACAGTAATTAGCCACAGGTAGCGTCGGCACAGAATGCTGATCATTCATCCCGTCTCGGCTGCTGAGTCGTATTCACCGACGCCCGTTCTGAGATTCCCAGGCTGAGACGCGACAAGCCAGCGCACAGAGGCAGGAGGTGCTTTTAAAGAGTCTTCCTCTGTCCTCCTCACCTCCCCCTGGCATTGTCCCACCCCAAAAGGCTGCATCAAGAGAACCTTCTAGCCTGGCCTCACCTCCGACCAACGATCGGCAGCCTCCTGATGCCGGTCCTTCAGCTGGACCCAGCAAATTGTTCCCCCTCCTTTGGGCTCAGGATGCTGCATGCGCTATCCTCTTGCCTTCTGCCTGTTCCACAGTGACAAGGAGTCTCATATCTGCCGTGAGATCCGTCACTAGCCTGCCAGACCAGCCTATTGCTGCATCGGAGGTGGGGGCGCTGTTCTGTTTTGCTTTAAAAAGCCGAATGTCGCATCGATTAAGTAACAGCCTTCTTCTTACAGTCCTGGCTACAATTGTACCGCATGCTGCTGTCGCTGGGTTAGTTGGTTCAGGTTTCTGAGCACAGGTTTAGTTCAGAGACGATACTGAATTGAAGGTACAGCGTCTATAGACTCAGCTTGGGGTGATGGGCTTTGTGCCATTCACCTCCCACTCGTGTGAATGGGAGCCGCACGGCTGAGTCTCTGCACAGACTGCATGTGCTCAGCCTTTGATTCCATAAAACGAAACCTGACATTCCTCCCTGCCGGAGACCCATGGTTTTATCATACTGACTGGGGAGGTGTTGAGCACTCCATGGTGGCTGGATATGTTTCCATGGAGCTAGTTTGACAGTGACAAATTCCATTTCATCATGCCCACCGGCAATTTTACAAGACCTGATCCATCCCATCCCTTGCTTATGCCAGGGCAAACCAAGAGCGCCTCTGCTAACATCACTAGAGATGAGCCGGAGTAAGCACCAGAAGAATCAGGCCATTAATCTGCAAACCCTTAGGCCAGAGAGAGATTTGATAATGTCCTTTAGAATTTTCCATTTCATCAGCATACAATTCTTCTGCTTCCTGATCTTCAGGGCTTGCTGTTGACAAATCAGTTTCCTCCTGATACTTTTATTCTCCATGTCTGAGTGGCATCCATCTCCTGGGGCTGGCAGGGTCTGAAAGGAGAGCCCTAACGCAGTCACCATCAAGACGGGGCCATCGCGACAGGACTTTTCCAATTTCCCTCGGGAGCATAAAATGGACATTCCATGGAGATTTTCCATGGAACTGTACAGGGGTAGCTGAATGTAATGTTCTAAAAGTGACAGCAACGTTTGGGACTTTGGTAGCAACTTCCATCTGAGGATCTCAAAGCGTTGCACAAAAACTTTAATCGGGGGCATCGTGGAATCATGTCACCCACCCTGAAAGGCAGCAATTCACTGCAGCACCGCCAGAAGTAAAGGAAAGTATGGACCCAACTAAAACAACGGGAGGAATTTAAGGAAGGGGAAAGTAATTACCCAAGTTGGAATTTGCACAAGACAATAGTGCTCAAACCCAGACTCCCCTCAAAAGTCTGCTGGAGCCTCTTCAATATCCACAGATATTTTGGACTTTGGTTTTGCATGTCACTCCCAACAGCATAGCATCCTCTAGCACTGGGCTGAAGCCAATGGTTTGGTAGCATGTCAGAGGAAAGGAGGCTACCCACTGGCGTTATTGGTATGACACTCAGCTGGTAAACAATTTCATCACAAAGCAGAGGGACTAAGATGGGTGAATGGAAAGCACAGGGTTATAAAGAGCTAACCTTACAAACCAGGGGTTCTCAAACACTTCCATTGTGGGAGTGTCACAATCATGAGGGCTGGCCAGCACCTGGGGTCTAAGGGTATGTCTAGACTACAGGCTTTTGTTGACAGAAGTTTTGTCGACAGATACTGTCGACAAAGCTTCTGTCGACAAAGAGCGTCTAGACTACATCCAGTTCTGTCAACAGAGCAAGCCGCTTTGTCGACATGACAGTGTAGACACAAAGGACAGTGTGGATGCAATAACGCCTTCTGTTGACAGAACTCTGTCGACAAAAGGCGTTATTCCTCCTAGAATATTCCTCTGTCGTTATGTCGACAGAACTCAGCAGCAATGTAGACGCAGGTATAGTTTTGTCAACAAAAGTCCACTTTTGTTGACAAAACCCTGTAGTCTATACACACTCTAAGGGGTTAACTATGTCTCCTGTCCCTAGCCAAGTATCTGATCAGCCAATACTAATGCAGGTAGGGATTTCAAACTGGGACAAAGGAATTTTTATCTTTTCCCTCCTTTGTCTGAGTCAAAGCTGTTTCTTCCAAGTAACAGGGAGATGGGAAGGCCTGTCTCTCTCCAAGAAAAGTCTTCTCACAATGTGTAAGTAGGGCAAAGTTTAGTTAGCCCATCAGGTTTTATTGTGTTCTGGTTTGGGGATTCGGAACTGATGTCTGTGCTGTTAAAAGTGTTTTTTTCTCTCTTTTGTAACTAAGTTTTGAGCCCATGGGGGGGTCCCCCATGAGTACATCAATTGCTCTTACCATCTAGCCACCTCAATTATGCTTGCAACTGTAGTTTTGTTTTGATAATAAAAGTTTGTTTTATTTTTCTCGCTAACTGGTATTGGTTCATTTTTGTGTCCTGAGAGGTCTGTCGGTCTGACTAGGGGGCAGCTACCAAAGAGTGCAGCTTATTTTCTCTTTTCTTTTCAAGCTCTTTGGGGAAAAGAGCTTGAGGTACCCCTGAGGTTTTAGGAAGGAGGTTTCCCAAGTGACCTCTTCCCTGGTTTTCTTGGAACACTTGGGTGGTGGCAGCGAATATTCCCCAAAGTCCGGGTATTAGGATCTTAGGGGGAAGTTTTATACCAAAGCCTGTAGAGATACGGTTTTGGGGTGTTTTTGCGGGCCCCCACTTCTGCATTTGTCATGCCAGAGTGGGGAACAACCTTGACAGAGGGCCACAGAGCTTGTGTCTTAGACGCCTCTGCTCTCATTTGTAGCCACTTGACTCCATCTCCCTCCCCGCTTAAAGTCACCCGACCCCACCTCCATTCCCGTTCACCATCACACAACATCCTTGTAGCAGCCCATGCTGGTCCCTAAATGGCAAGTATGGAAGTGTGTGGTGTTCTTTTAATGCAATCTAGCCACTGAAGGAGAAGCCAGGTCCACCAGCACTTTGCAGGCCCACTGTTTGGGAGCTTCTCACTTAGGCTCGCTCTGTGCAGCCACAAACCCATGGGCACTGAACTAGTGAGCTAGCAAAGAGACATCAAATGCAGAGCCATGTATGTATCGCAGAGTACAAACATAGGTTCCTCTGAGCATTTAGGGAAACGTTTCCGAGAACAAAATGATACTGGTGTATCAATTGCAAGGAAAGATAATAGAGGGAAATAGGAGCCTACAGTGCTGCAAGCATTTATGTAATAGAAGCCAGTTTGTGGTGGCCCCGCAGCTGAGGGGTCGAGAAAATCTGACCTTCAAGAAGAAAGAAAAGTCATCCCTGGAGACAAAACCAACATGCAGATTTTCTTAGCATTTCCAGGCAAATTCCTGCCCTTTAACCACACACCTTGGGGAGATGCCAGTCTTCTGTCAATGTCTTAGCTTGTGGTTTATGCAAACAACGCAAGCGTGATCACCCAGGCATTGCGGTGAATGGAATGCTGACATGTGGGCTCTGATCACCAAAACTTAGCCAGGCAAATATTTTAAAAAAGCTCAAATACCTGCAGGGTTGAAAGACAAATCCGCAGAGGCCTGCGGCATGGAAATCCTAAAATGGCAAATATAAGTTAGGGGTAACCCATTGTGAGGATTGAAATCTTTATTCTTCGTTATATTTGTATTTTAGGTTTAGCAATATAGTAATGTAGTCTAATAATGTAGCCTTTTAGTTAAATGTCTATTCCTTTGCCCTGAAAGTGAGTTTAGTAAGTGGGCCTAAGTGGAAAGACAGTTCTGGGTATTGTGTCTGTGTTAATAAGATTAGGAAAATGTTGAAGGCCGAAGCCTTAATTGCTTGATTTACAACGCCTTTTTGCTTTGCCCGATGCAGATCTATGTAACCTCGAAAGTCTCATAGACTCATAGACTTTAAGGTCAGAAGGGACCATTATGATCATCTAGTCCGACCCCCTGCACAGTGCAGGCCACAAAATCTCACCCACCCCTCCTAGAATAATCCTCTCACCTATATCTCAGATATTGAAGCCTTCAAATACTTCAAGTCCTTGTAACATTGCTCATGTGTGTGAGAAGAGTGTGACTGTGTCGAGATAAGACGCAAAGTTATATTGCTTAGAACCAGATGGCCAGAGAAGGGGGGTGAGCGAGTGTGGGCGAAGGCTGGAAGACGAGATGACCTGGCTGCAGAGAAGCCATCTATAACCATCGATGTGTACCCCCTACTCACAGGAGGATTGGCAGAGTGGCAGATTGACGACTCTTGAAGCGGAGCGTGCACCCCCAAAAGACAATTGATGACAGGTATGGTTCCATGTCCTAGTGGGGAAGAGTGAAGATTAGACACCATACAGCAGATGTGGGCAATAAAACAGGAGCAGTTCACCAGGGTTAGCCCCTGGTGGGCTGCTGTCATTATATTTACCTGCTACTTCAAGAGATGTTCAAGAACGATTGACATCAACAAGATAACATTCCGGTCACAAGCGGACAGAGCACAATCCATGGATTTCAACAGAGAAAAGGATTATAAAAGCAGGGTGCTTTGCTATGGAACTTTGGGTTCGTCTGCTACCATCCCCAGAGGAGCATCGGATCACAACTGACAAAGGCCCTGCTCCCCCACTGTGTTCGATCTAGCTGGCCATTAGATTGACACAGACTCTGGACTAGTAACTATGACATCATCTGGCAGGATTGTGTATGCATGATGTTTTGTGTGGATGTGTGATTGAAAAGCATATGCAACTGTTGTATTCTCGATAAATGTGGCGTACTGCCTTTTCCCCTATGAAAGATTTCGTGTGCTTCGTTTAAGCATAACACCATTGCCAACTGATGCCAGTAACACAGAGGCAATGCCGTGCCATCGACTGCTAAGGAGATCTCTCCACTGGCTTCCAAGGTAGAGTTGTTTAGCAGCGTTATTTATTTGTATTACAGTAACATCTAGTGCACCCAGCTGAGATTGCCCCAATGTGCTAGGAGTTGGACAAACTCAATATAAAAGATAAGAGCTTACAATCTAAAAGACCTAGACACAAGGTGGTGGAAAGGGAGTATAATTATCCACATTTTACAGATGAGGAGCTGAGGCATGAAGGCACATATAGAAACTGCAGTAGGAATGTTAAAAATCATATTATAGGGTAAGCGTGTAGCTGCTAAAAATCTTAGCGGTTACATGCACATGTGCTTTATACCACACAGCCAGCACTGAAGCCTCCCCAGCCCCTTGTCAATGGTTCCCAGGGAGGAGACTTTGCTGCAGCAACCTCCCCGGGAGCCAGCGGAGTTTAACCAATAACATTAACCGAGAAGCATCAGCTTCCCAGTTAAACGGTTAATCGGTTAGGTACATCTAGACTACATCTGTTTGTTGGAATAAGCGACGCAAAATGCGCTCCGCTCCGCATTTTGTGTAGCTTTTTCCAATACTTTTGTCGGAAGAGGCTTTTCCAGCATTTGACCCGTCTAGACTGGGCCAAATGTTGGGAAAAAAAATCCTTTATCAGAGGCCCCTTTCTTCCTCGGAAGGGGAAGAGCAAACGCATTCCCTGGATGTGGAAGAGTTTTTCCGGGATGTATCCCAGAAAAACTGCATAGTCTAGACGTACCCTTATACGGTAACATCCCTACTGTGCAAGACAGCTGGGAATTGAGCCCTGCTTTCATGAAACCACCAGTACTTTAACACCAAGTCTGTCCTTCTCCAGCCCTATTTGAAAACCCACCAATATACAGTAATTGGAAACAAGTGAAATAAGCATCATATTTTCCAGTTCATCTAAGAAATGAAGCCAAAAGCGTGAGATCTGGGTCTAGCGAACACAAGGTGAGTTTGAACCTATTGTGCTTCCCAAGAGAGCTCTTATGTTACCAATCTAACCCTGTCCACAGCTCCTAAATGAGGCTTCAGAGCAGGCTTTGGGGGGAGATTTCCTTTGAACACAGCAGCCTTTCAATTGCTAAGGAAGCTTTTGAGCAGCTCAAATATTTTCAAATATTTTCATCGGCTGCCGTTTCTTCCTCACGCCCCTCCCCTGACCAAATTCCCAATTAAGCAGCAACTTGTCTCC
Source organism: Pelodiscus sinensis (assembly GCF_049634645.1). Lineage (NCBI taxonomy): Eukaryota > Metazoa > Chordata > Testudines > Trionychidae > Pelodiscus > Pelodiscus sinensis. Next base: position 7,800,450 of record NC_134736.1, read on the forward strand.
TAAGTTTTACCCTGACATGCTCTGAAATGGCAGTGATATTGAACAGCAAACACATGGCAAAAAAACCCAAGCAGCTTTCTCTCTAGGGGTGCTGCTGGCGCCGTTTTAATGGTCCACTCACACAAGTGTATGATCCACTTGGTCTCCAGGGGCTTCTTTAGTTTTCAGTTTCCTTTCAAGACAGGCCAGGCTGTGGGAAGTGAAGTGTCCTAACTGTTTTGATGACATTGTTTGTCTGATGCAAGTTACTTTGCTACCCATCTCTCCCTTCTCCAGGGACCAATTTGTTTGGCTCCAACTTCAAAGCACTCCTTCATTTACACAGGCAAGGGCATTAATTAGCAGCATGACCCACCTGAACCACCTATATTTGAATCAAAGGCAGTTATAGGCAAGGCCATCACAAGGTTCCTGAGCCATCAGGGAGTTGCAGCTGGATGCTACTTGCCCGCTAACACTGCGTTGGAAATGTTCAGTCCTTCAGGGAAAGGCAGCCCAACCCAGACACTGGGGAACCCGGCTTTGTCTGATACCTCCCTACATCCTCTTGCTGCCATCTTGCCTCGATGGACAAGTTACACATATGCCACCCACACCGCCATTTGCATCAGCTCCACATTGCAGATGCGAGAGGAATGGTCAGAGAGGAGGAAAAGAAATTGGAGCTCTTTTGTGTCAAATTTGCTTATAACAATACAGTCTGACTCCTCTACACCACCTTTCATCTCAGGATCTCGGACCGATTACCCTGCATGAATGAATTAAGCATCCCAGCTCCCTTGCAGAATGGGTGTCGTTCTCCCTGTTTGACACAGGACTAACTTGTACATGGACATCTAGGGGCTGGGGAAGCACTGGTGGAATCTTCAACCCTAGAGGTTTTTAAGTCTCAGCTTGACCAAGCCCTGGCTGGGTTGATTTAGTTGGGATTGGTCCTGCCTTGGGCAGGAGGCTGGACTTGATGACCTCCTGAGGTCAATTCCAAACCTAGGATTCTATGATTCTATGACTTGCCAAAGGTCACACAGAACCCAGAATAAAACCCAGCCTGCTGGTCCCCAGTTCTAATCACTAGACCAGGACTACTCAACACAGGGCTCACGGGCCGCATGCAGCCCATGGCCCATTTGTTTGTGGCCCGCAGTGCGGTTTGGGTTTACATGGGGCTCAACATGTGGCCCGTGGGTGGGATCCTTTGAACACGGCCTCCACTGGGAACACACTCCACAACAGCCAGGCATCTCCCAGGTGGGGTGAGCACTGACAGATGCAAGCGGATGGGTTGGCTGAAACAGATGGATACGGGGTGTTGGCATTTCTAGCCCCCAGAGAGGAGGTGCTGGGAGCACCGGGGCATTGTGGGAAGTGCTTTGTATTCAGTGTGAAATATTCTGTTTGCATATATTTACATATATATTTGCATGCATATGCAACCACACTTAAGTTGTGGCCCTCGGCATGTGCTGTGAGTATCATTGTGGCCCCCGCGGCTTCCAAAGTTGAGTAGCCCTACACTAGACCCTCCCTCCAAGCACACCTGGATGTACAATAGACTGCTGGTGTCTGTCACTAAGGGTGTGTCTAAACTACACGGCTCTGTCGACGGAGCCATGTAGATTTGTTTGTTTGGCAAAGGGAAATGAAGCCGCGATTAAATAATCGCGGCTTCATTTAAATTTACATGGCTGCCGCGCTGAGCCGACAAACAGCTGATCAGCTGTTTGTCGGCTCAGCGCACTAGTCTGGACACTCCCCTGTCGAAATGAAAGCCTTTTATCGACATCCCCGGTAAACCTCATCCTACGAGGCATAACGGGGATGTTGATAAAAGGCTTTCAGGTCAGCGCGGAGCGTCCAGACTAGCGTGTTGAGCTGACAAACAGCTGATCAGCTGTTTGTCGGTTCAGCGCGGCAGCCATGTAAATTTAAATGAAGCCACGATTATTTAAATCGCGGCTTCATTTCCCTTTGCTTATCTGTCTAATCTACATGCCTCCATCGAAGGAGGCATGTAGTCTAGACACACCCTAAGTGTCCATAACTTTAGAGAAGGGTCCAGTCAGCCGTTTCAGACTGAGGGGTCTTGGTCTCCCAGGACTTCCTTAGCTTTCAACTTCCTTTCAAGAAAGTCCATCATAAGTCTTTTACTATAATTGATACAGTACAGCCAAAGAGCAGAGCCCCATGGTGCTGGACGCTGTCCACACATAATAAAAAGTTGTTTCCTTTCTCCTTCTGCTTCCAAACCCTACCATGTGAAAGTCAGGAGAGACTTGTCCTGTTACCCAGCGCAAGCGGACACCTGGTCATGCCCCTTCAATGTTCCAATGGGCCGTGGCATAACCCCTCGTGGTTTATGAGCCTTATTTGAAGCTGGTCCCTTTCCATATTTAAGGCTTGAACTCTGGGTACTAGCTATAATTGTTCACACTGTGCCCCAAATACCTTTTAATCTCATTGAAGCAGCTCCTTCAAGGAGCCCAATCAGAGTTTGAAAGTGGAGCGTATCTGGAGGCTTCAGGTAAGCTGGAATGGAATAAGGAATAGAAACCTGTGTCCCTGTGCACACACAGACATGTAGCTGCTCCAATCATTCCCCTGTTTGAAGTATCCTGGCCAAAAATAGCAGCCGCCTCCCCCGGTAAAGCATTTGTTCCTCTGCACAACAGGAAAACACGCCACCACACGAGCGCACCAGAAAGCTACATCAGACACCAGGTAACTAACCTGTGACCAGATCCCCCTGACTCGCCGGGATGGGGAATGTGGAGCTAGGCAAAGCAACGCGCTGCTTCACGGGTCTCTGCTTCGGAACATGCAGTTTCCGCTTCTACAAGCAAAGCCAGCAAAAAAGGAATTTGTTGGGAGGCCGTTAGGTCCCTACTGATGGTTTGCCCCGTGGGAAATTCATGGTAGCACGTGGCATGATCGGCAGCCTCTGTTTCAGAAAGGAAGTGGTCCCAGCACTACTGCAGGGCAGGTAGGGGGGGATTGGCAGAGCCCAGTGTGGGGAGCTCAAGAGCAGGGCATGCTGAAGGCCAGGCAGAGGTGAGAGAGATAAGGATGCCCAAACCCAGCCCTAGAATAGCAGAAACAGCTAGGCTACGTCTAGACTGGCCCCTTCTCCGGAAGAGGCATGCAAAGCAGGCAAGTCAGAATAGGGAAATCGATCCTCCAGAATAAAGCCCTTTTCCGGAGGATCTCTTATTCCTACTTGCAAGTCTCCGGAAAAGGGCTTTATTCCGGAGGATCGCGCCAGTCTAGACGCTCTTTTCCGGCTTTTCCCCAAGCCGGGAAAAAAGCGGCGGCCATGTTTATTTAAATCCTGCGGGGGATATTTAAATCCCCCGCGGATTTCCCTATTCTGACTTGCCTGCTTTGCATGCCTCTTCCGGAGAAGGGGCCAGTCTAGACGTAGCCCTACAGGACAGAACTGAGAGGCATTGACAAGGATACCTGAGAAAATGATGCAACATTTGCCTGCACTTAAAGTCATTCAGATGCCCCAGTGAAACAGGGATTACCCCAACTGCTGAATTAGTGCAAACTGCCCTTGCTCTGGTAGCAATGGGTGCATTCTTCCAGGGAAAAGACAGAGACCTTTTGACCCTAGAAGCAAGCTCGGAGCTCCCGAAAGGAGTAACCCATGCTTCCAAGACACGGTCACTTGTCAGCGGACACAACACAGAGAGTCAGTAAGAATGTCAAAGCTTTGGAAAAAGCAGCAGTAGAGCATATACTACACTGGCAATTGCACACTGGTGACTGCTTCTCTTCACATCCAATGGGAGCTTGCGTTACTGTATAGCCCAAATTTGAGGCCACAGCCCTTTGAGAAAGAGACAGAAGAGCTGAAGGACACAGCATAGCTGGGCTGGATCGAAAGGGACCGTAGGGAAATATCTATAAGGTCATATGGCGTGTGCCACGTGAGATGTTGTTTTCTCGCCCCCCATGGGCTAGTAAACAAAACGGCTGGATTGTCTGGCTCTCGAAGCTGCTGTAACAGGCCCCGTGGGGAAGGCAAAACATTGATGCTGTTTTGGTATCTGCCAACTGGCAGGAAACCAACACTGCCTACAAGGCACTGTCTGACTCCTTCATCCCGCACCCAGCTCGCTGTGTATCCCTCCTGACTTGAACCAGGGAAGAGGTACAAGGGGAGCACAAAACAGAGACACCTTTCCCTGTATGAGCAGGGAGCAGCTGTGCTGACTTGGACTTAAGGGGGCATCACCTCCTCTTCTCTGAGCTGGTATAAACCCTGCTGAGCAGGTCTTAGACGGGATTTTTTACCCCCTGGTTAAACTGGCAAGAGCTATGCTGATTTCTCATGTGGGAGCTATTGCAGACTGGAGGGGTGGTTAAAGTCAGCAGATAAAATAAATCAGAGGGAACTAAAGCCACAGCCATTGAGTCGGAGTGCAGGAGAATGTGTAGCATGTGTAGAGAGCTGTCTATAGATTGTAAGGTTTGGGCAGGGACACTCTTTTGACCTGTGTTTGTGCAGTGCCTAGCACAATGAGATTCCGGTCCATGATCGGGTTTTAGGGTCTGTCTACACTTGCACCCTAGTTCGAACTAGGGATGCAAATGCAGGCATTCGAACTACTCAATGAAGCGGGGGTTTAAATATCCTGTGCTTCATTAGCATGATCTCGCCGGCGCGTTACTCTGATCAACAGCTGTTTTGAAAGTGAAAGTGCACACCGGGGCACGTTAGTTCAAACCAAACCCCTTGGTTCTAACTAACGTTACTCCTCATTTTTTGACAAGTAACATTAGTTCGAACCAAGGGGTTTGGTTCGAACTAACACATCCCGGCGCGCACTTTCAGTTTTGAAACAGCTGATGATTGGAGTAACGCGCCGGCAAGATCATGCTAATGAAGCACAGGGTATTTAAATCTCCGCTTCACTGACTATTTCGAATGCCTACATTTGCATGCCTAGTTCGAACTAGGGTGCAAGTGTAGACATACCCTTTGATCTTAGAATAATACAAATAAATAATAAACAGCTGCCCTCACACATCTTCTATGCTCACCCTACATGCAGACATACATACGTACATGCTTTGATTTTGCAGCTATCCCCTCCAAGAGCCAGACACCAGCTGACCCAGCAGACCCTGGCTTCATTTCCATTTGAATGGCCCCTGAGATTCATTTCGGTATCAAGATGGTGTGTGGAACAGACGCATAAAAGGCCAGGGCTAGTTTTCATCTCCTTTCTGTACTGGAGGTAATATCGGCACTTTCAGAAATTGCCCAAAATAATCCCCACTCATCTACAGGAGCAGAGATTTTCAGCAACCCAAAAGGGGAATGAACACTTGAGCTGAAAGACTCTCGCACTGCCGAGAGTGAAGCCTGGATTCCCACTGGCAGGATTTAGGTTGAAACTAGCAGCGCCTATAACAAGTGCCAGCATCAAAGATGGAAAGTAAGTGGAAAGAGGGCAGCTCCTTGCCACATGTTATCCCATGGCTGAAAGGAGGGTTGGAACAATCGGTAGCCTCTCACTGAACAACCAACATCAGAGCGACTGGCGCGCAAAAGGCTCCATGTAAGGAATCTTACTCCACAAAGATATAGGTTCCTGTCCTCGGTGGGTAGAAATGGACACTGATGTGCTGCCTTTAGAAGCTTACACACATCTGGTTTACACACATCTGGGCCATTTACAATAGAGACCATTTCATGTCACACCGAAGGAATTTGGAAAGACAGCATCAAAACCAGAATAGAATGAACAAGTTAGAGAGGAAGTTCATACACAGAGACAAATTGAGATGCAGTTTGGACCACGCTTGGGCCTCTGGCAGAACCATTCCCTTTGTGGCCCATGGTTCCGCATACGCCCTTTCCCTAATATCTGATTCTCCTATGTGAAGTGATGATGGTTTTGCTTCATCCTGAATCTAAAGCAGATGAGATCTTTGCCTGGTGAAAATCAGCGCAGTCCCCTGACTGCAATGGAACTTGGGTGATTTATACCAGCAGGGGGTCTAGCCTTCTATGCCCAGTGCAATATTACTGTTTTTCCAATTGTTTGTGGCATTGGCTGAGAGTATGAGGGCTCATAAAATTATTTTCTAAATGGAGAGACCTCCTGCTGTTTCCCGGATTCACTCACTAGCGTGTCTTCTGATTCCTGTGTTTATCGTTCCGCTGCTGCGAAAGATTATCAGCTCATTTTAGATTGTTTAAGTTCCCGTACATTAAATGGGCACCAGGAAAGCTGGTGTGTGTTTGAGGAATAATGAAGTGCCGGAGCAGTGCAAACATATGCTCTTCTTGCAGCTGGTACAGAGCTGCTTGGGAGAAGATTCATTTTCGCTTTACTTGCCCTGAGACTTTAAAAACTCACAACAAAGCAATTGGCCTGAATGGATCCGAATTAATGTGCGGTCCCATGAAAGAGGCAGTTCAAATGCTCAGCTCTTCCACTCCCAGCTTAGAGGAACCTCCAGCACGGTGCATTCACACAAGGCTGTTTTGCTCTGAAGATGTGTTAAAATAGACCCTCCTTCTCCGCCACAACTCAAGTCCCGGGTTTCGTTTTCTTCCCTGGCTTTTGATCACACGCCAACATTTTCTGCGGCAGGTGTTAGCCGTGGTCCAAAGCATGAGAGCGTCCATCCATTCTCCCTGTCCCATTTGTACCTCGGCTTCTGTAATGGGCTCCACAAGGGAGCCCAACTGCAGCCTGCCTGGTAGGAACTGGGCAGACAACTGAGCACTTTTACATGGGTTCTATAGCAGCCAGTGAAGGGCAAGGCCTTTCTATCATTGCTGACCTGGACTTGATTTGAACCATTTACATGAAAAGGGTTTGTGTTCCCCAAGGGACAGTCCCCTCCACTGTACTCTGCAAAATGTCCTTCCCAGGAGCAAGGGAAGACTTCACCCTGCCCGGTCAACTCTGCTGAGGTGGCAAACAAGAGGTTGATTTGTGACAATTGTACAGGGGAGTTTTGTGATGTAGACATCTATGTTGTTCAGACCAGAACCAGCCAATGCTCCCATTTCACAGGCCACTGAACAGACAATAGTGATCGTTGGTTGCTCCCACCATGCACCATATTCCAGCTGATGACATCATGGTGGCATGAAAAACTATTTCACTAGGAGGGTGGTGAAGTACTGAAATGGGTTACCTAGGGAGGTGGTGGAATCTCCATCCCTAGAGGGGATTAAGTCTCGGATTGACAAAGCCCTGGCTGGGTTGATTTAGTTGGGATTGGTCGTGTCTTGGGCAGCGGGCTGGACTTGATGACCTCCTGAGGTCTCTTCCAGCTCTATGGTTCTATGACATCACCTTCCAAGACGCCCCTTTTCTGTAGTGACTGAGCACTGTCCTAGTGTACAGTTCCCTTCTGGCCTTTGCAATAACTTTAGGGCCCCAGCTCTACAGAGATCAGTTTCTGGTCTGGTTAAGGCTTCTCTCTCATACAGCTCATTTACACAGCTGCAGTTGCCTCTCTGCCTTGTGTTTGGTAATGAATAGTAAGGACACTTCACTTTTATTCTAATTGCCCGCCTATCACGCTTTGTTACTCTTCCCAGTTTTCCTCAGTCTCTTATCAGATGTCACTTTTTTTGTTCCTTCTGTGTTGACAAGGCATTTGAAACATTTCAGTGAATAAAAAGAGAAGAAAAAAAAACCCTCTCCATGCATCTGGAATGTTCATTTCTCAGATGAGAAAATAAGTGGTTGAGATATGTAATTAAAACTAATAGGTTAATTAGAGAATATTTAGACCCCCATCCTTTCAAACCAGTCATCATCAACTTCTTTACAGTCAGACTGCATTTGTAATCCATATAATACTTACAGTTAAAACAGAGATCTGACTGGAAAATCACAAGGAAAATGGTAAGATGCCCCAGAATTTCCCCTATGCACAAACAGTATCATGAAGAATGTTCCTGGTTTTTACTAGCAGGAAGTCAGAGCCACTGCTATAGTGACTAGTAATAGAGAGGTAGCCGTGTTAGTCTGATCTTGCTAAAACAAAAGGAAAAACGATGTAGCACTTTAAAGACTAGCAAGATGGTAGTGGGGCTGGCCCACGAAAGCTCATCACCTATTAAACCATCTTGTTAGTCTTTAAAGTGCTCCATCGTTTTTCCGTTTGCTATAGTGAATGCTAACTGCTTTCTTGCTGCTCCGTAAACCTCTGCTCTGTCTTTCTGCTGCTGCTCAGAGCTGCAGACGTTACTTGTGCCAAATAATCAGTCTTTGACAGCAAGCTCGGAGGGAGTGTCTCCAACTCCTGGCAGCTCTGCTACAGGGCTACTCTGTCTGGCAAAAATGAGTACAGTAACCTTGAGAGGAGGAGAGGGGTGGAAACGGAAATTAATTCATGGCAACTAAGCTCACGAAGAGGCACACGAGCGACTGAGAAAGAGTAATCAGGAGGCGTGACCTCCAATAGAACTGTTAAATAAACCCCAAGATTCATGCAAGGTGAGAGCCAAGGGCAATTGAGATGGGTCTGGGCTGAAACAGGGAGAATGTGGTTATCATTTTTAATCAGCCAAAATTTGTACAGTGCCGTATTTGTCCTGTGGCGGCCGCTAAAGCAGTGAGAGGTGCATGAAGGCAGACAATACAATCTGCCAGAAGCAGAGCAGACGGCAGAGGATTTGTACGGAGATGGCACAGGTCTTTTAAACAGAATGCGGTGGCACAGGATGTCCTCCAGAATTTAAAGTCATCAGCATCAATGGCGGAAAAGATCTCCTGGGCCACGTCTCCCCAGCTAGTGCTTGATTGTTGTTTAAAATACATTTTCCAAGTGAGTTTTAAATGTCAAATGGCAGAGCCTCCACCAATTCCATGGGAGACAGTTCCAGGGGTCTGAGACTCTCCGCCAGTTTCTCCTGATGATGCAGACTACGTTTTCCTTATCTCATACAGCTCAGCTTGTTAATCTGCTCTGAAGGCTTTAGCTCATGTGGAAATGTTGTGGGATAACTCCCTGTGCTCTCCAGACCTCCATTTTCCCACTGGGATCCACAAGACCTGATCTCGTATCTTTCTCTTCTCATGCTAAATCTCCTCTTCCACAAGGCTCTTGTCACTTATTCCTTGAGACTGCTTTTCAGGGATAGTAAGCTTCTGCCTCTCTTAGGCAATATCTAGACTGCATCCCTCTGTTGGCAAAGGGATGCAGATTAGGCAGGTCGACATTGCAAATGAGATAGGGATTTAAATATCCTGTGCCTAATTTGCATAAAAATGGCCGTCACGTTTTGCCGACTCAGCACTTTGTCGGCAAAAAGCAGCAAAAGGGGGTTTACGGGATCTGTCAAAAAAGGCTCTCTTTCTCGACAGATCCCCCTCTAGGCTGCCACTTTTTGCCGACAAAGTGCTGAGTTGGCAAAACGCGGTGGCCATTTTTATGCAAATTAGGTGCAGGATATTTAAATCCCTCCTCATTTGCAATGTCAAACTGCCTAATCTGCATCCCTCTGCCGACAGAGGGAAGCAATCTAGACATACCCTTACTGACTCCAACACCTGTGAGCATCAAGAAGCTCTTTGGGGATCTTTGCTAGGAATGCAACACTTCATTCCCTCCCCAGAGCACCCCAGGAATGGATTTCTAGCACTGCTGTGCGCTGGCAGATCCTCTCCATGACTGATGGAGGTGTCAGCTCTCAAGACCTCCAAACAAACCTCTCGCCCAACCTTCATCTTCAATTCACTAACCTTAATAATTGGGATGTTGATATCGGTCTGCCTAAACTTTGGGTCCTGTTTTGAAAATTTCAACCACTGAATCTACCAGAAATCTTTGTGTGAGTTTGGGTGCCTGGCAATGGGTAATTGGGCTCAGTCTGGAGAGAGGGGTCTTTCCATGGTTGATTTGCTCTCCCTTGTGTACACCTCGGGCGTATCCCGCAAAGAGGTGGTCACAGTTTATTCAAACGTAATAAAGAATACACTCCTGAAGAAAAAGCCCATGGTGCTGACTTTGCCTAGCTGTTTTCGTGTCATTATTATTGTGTTTCTCCCAGCTTAGAAGGGAGGTGGAGACAATCACATTTATAGAAGACCTTGCTCCTGGCCTTGAGCATATTTTCCCATAAGCGGTTTTATCAATGAGATGTTTTCCATTGCCCCACAGAGGTTTTAGTTCATTGTTTACAAGAGCACATTTAAACTGTGAAAATGCTTTTCTTTCAGGGGAGCGCCTGATGTGTTTTGTGCTGCTCTGACATCAAAGGCAACAAACAAGACAAGGAGAGAGAGAGAGAAACAGAGAGAGGGGCTAAGAAAAAAAACAGCTTTATGACTTATAATGGCTGCTCTCTAATTGCAGAAAATTGTTTTCACCGTGTACATTTTGTGATCCCATTGTTCCAGAAGCAAACACTTCTCCCTAGCCTCACAACCCTTCATGACATCTTTAACTGTTGAGCCACTGGGATTGCTTAACAGCTTCGTGCCACTTGCAGACGCTTGATGAAGCTATTGGCTGTTGCAAAAGCTGTGCCAAGCTTGGGGGAGACTTGCATCACCTCTTTAGAGCCCCAAAGTCTCCCCCCTCCCTTTTTACAAAGCCACCTGCTACCTGACTGCAGATTTGTAGACTTCCACATGGAGCCAGAGTGGAATGGACGGGCTGTTCTAAGCAAGCTAGAGTCGAGAACTGGATGCTGTGGGCTGGATTGCAAGGGAGCTGAGGCTCACAGCTTTGATTGCTCAGCCCTTGGAATTAGGACCTGACTTTCAAAGAGTTTAGTTCCTATGTAGTCACCTAATTTACAGATGGGTTTTCAAAAGGGCCCCGCCCCCAAGGTGCACATGACATGCTGAGCTCTTTGGAAAAGTACAGCCACTGAGAGTGGTCGGAGTATGCTTCCCAGGAAACGCATCTGTCCATTTCAGTTTGTGGCAAAGCCAGTCACAAGAATGATCACCTAGTTAAATGCTCAAGCAAGTGGATGGGTGAGCTGGGAGCTTTGTACCTCGAAAGCAATTAGAATATCCCCCACCCATGAAGTCTCCCTGTAACACAGCCCCTTCCTCCAGTCACCAGAGGAGACCCGGTTAGCCAGCTGAAGACATGCCCAGTTCATCTCACTGAAACCAGGACTAGGCAAAGAATGCCTGAATCTTCGCCCTCATGGAAGGAGGAGTAACAGTTAATCCAAACTAAGGACTTAGTTCGGATTAACTTTAAACTGCCACGTGTAGCCGCGGGCAGTTCGTTCGGACTAAGGGGGATTTAAAAATGGCGACTGGATGGGAAAATGCAAATAAAGCCCGGGATATTTAAATCCCGGGCTTCATTTGCAACCGCGGTTCCCTGATTTGCCTACCTAGCTTGAATTAATGAGCTAGTGTAGACATACCCTAAAAGACAGAGATTGGTTTAAACTGTGAGGCATAAAGGTTAATATCCCTCCCAAAATGTTCCTATTAACTATCATAACAGTCCAGTCCTCCTTGATAGCTGTATAAATGTCCAACCCTTCTTTGAAACTTGCCAAGTTCTGGCCTCAACAATATCCTGAGGCCATGAGTTCCACAGTCTTATCACACATTTTGTGAAAGAACTTATTCCTTCTATGGGCTATGCATTTGAATTTCTTTGCTGTACTCTCTGAAGGGAAACCTCCCTGCACTCCTGATTCAGAGGCACTGCTTAGAAACACAAAGCAAAGCATTAATTCCCAGCTATCCAGAAACCACCATTACATTTACAAAATAAAGGCCAGAACTATCTGGACAACCACAAGTTTGAAGGTGCAACCCTATCTTCTCCCCTGCAGAAAGCTGCCAGGCACCCTTCAGGGGAAGCAACAGACAGTGATGGACTCTGAAACCTCCCTATATGTTTCCATTCCCCATTGATGGCTTGGAAAGCAAAGCACAGCCTTTCTGCCTACTCTCCTCTGCCTTCCCTACACTTGCTGGATAGTTTGCTGCAGCAGCTATTGCAACTAATGAATCAAATTTCAGTCAGAACTGAGCAACTTGCCTTGCCAAGCCACCGAGTCATCTGCTGTTTCCCTGTTTCCATTATGCTCAGAGATAAGTTGCTTCGACAATCAATCTCTGTCGCTGTCGTGTACATGCACACACCGCAGCACGTGCTCTTACGCATGCACACACACACGCGCACGCGCTTTGTATCCCAGTGTTTGTGAGGTGTTGGCAACTTTCCCCTAACAAAGAACGGAGGGAGAGAGAGCTCCATTCTGGAGCGGAAGTGGGTCGGGTCAGCAGGCTCTGCATTGGTAATGATGGGCTCGGTAAGTAGTCATGTGTGAATGCTGTTGAAGTGCTCCCTTAGGAAGAATTTGCTGAATGCTATTTGCAGCAATTCCAGGGAGAGCTGTTCTCTCCCTTCCCATGTTGGAGGCAGAAGCACACAGCAGTTTTGGAGAAGGGAGGGAGGCGCTCAGTGAAAAAGGAATCGAAAAACATCGGCTACCGAAATCTCTCAATTGGTCTTTCAGGCTGGGACATTCAAAGGAGCATAAAGGATTTAGGTACCCACGTTGAACCAAAGGCACCCAAATCTCTAGTGCATTCAGAACTGAATTCATGGGACTTCGATCCCAGGAAAGCGCCAAAAATCACATTCTCTTCGTTTAGTGACAGTTTATACTGAGAAACACTGACCACCAAGGGGCCCACAGTATAAAGCACACATCTCAAAGGCAAATAAAATGGAGACTCTGTGCCTTCTAATTTGCTCCACTGTTGTGCCCCGAGAAGACACAGAGGGAGTTCTGCTTGATTATGCAAGTCTCATCTACCCCAGAAGATGCCACAGCCCACCCACTTAGCATGCAGGTTTACTCTCCCCGCCCTGGCACAGCTCCGGCCCTGGCACTTCCAGCACTCCACCCACCCCATGCTCCTCCCAGGGTGTAGAGCTGGCAGTTTACTCCACCTCCATCCGTCTTTCTGGCCAGTGAGCAGGATCGGCACGCAGCCCAGCTCACTGCCTGGCACAAGTGCCAGGTGGGCAGAGCAGGACAAGCCCCTGACCCCACTCCCGAGCGGTAGCACGGGGTAGAGCAATGCAAAGCCCTGATTCTGCCCCCTAGCAGGAGTGCCAGGCAGAAAGAATGGAGCAAGCCCCACGTGCCAGGTGGCAGAGCAGAGGGGGATGCAGAAATGCACATTTTTCTGGTGGGCCCTTTTTTCTGGGGGGCTTCTAGCAACAGTGGCTATCATACACCCTCTCTGCAAGGCCAGCTGGAGGGGGAAGAGACGGCCCCGATAGCTCCTGCCCCCGTCACTGCCTACGCCGCTGCCTCAGAGAATTCTAATAGGTAGGTGAGGCATGATTTCCCCTTATAAATGCCATGCTGATTCTTCTAGAACAAATGGGGTTCATAGATGTGTCTGTTAATTCTGTATTTTACCATCCTTTCACCCAATTTGCCTGATTAAGCTTACCAGCCTGTAATTGCCAGGATTGCCTCTGGAGCCTTTTTTAAAAAAAACTCAAAATCAACATTATTTTTGCTGTCCTCCAGTCATCTGGTACAAAGGTTGATTGAAAGGATAGCTTACATACCACTGTTAGTAGTTTTATATTTGAGTTCCTTCAGAACTCTTGGGGGAATATGATCTGGTCCTGGTGACTTACTACTATTTCATTTATCAATTTGTTCCAAAACCTCCTCTCTTCAGCTCCCCCCATTTCGAACAGTTTCTCAGTTTGTCACGTGAAAAGAATTGCTCGGGTGGAGCGGGGCGAGGTCACGGGCTGCACTGAAAACCGATGTTGTGACCGTATTAGATTGTGATACATCATTACAGTTCACTGTTGCAATCACTGTAATAAGTTTGCACCAAGCCTTGTACAACGTGGGCCAAGTAAGATGTCTATAACAAGCTTTTGTTTTGCTGATTCTGTTTATACTGCCCCTATGCGTGTATCATTTTTGTACTGGAAGTTCTGAGTATTGATTATGTATTTGTAGTTCAAATGTTTGCTTTCAGAAGATATTAAAAGAAGGCTTGGCCAGCCTATAATAAAAGGTCTATTAGTCAAGTGAATAGAAGTGCATTACTGACAATGTATCTTGTGTGGTGTCAATCCACATCTGATGAGCTCCTCTGTGAATATTCTGACTAGCATGGGAGTAATGGTAGCTGCCTAAAAATGATCTGAGTCATGCATGAGCACATAACTTTCTTGTGTGATAAACTCAATCTTGGGACATATTTTTTCCTGGAGAGACAATGGGAGTTCCTCCACATGGCCAAGGTTATAAAAAAGGCCTTGCCTTCAATCTGGTTTATCCCCTCTGGAGATATTATTAATTCTTTATTAGGAACTGAAGCTTGAAAAAACTGATGACCTATCCTAACAGCAGATGAATTCCAAAGACTTGATTTAAGATAGCGGATTATTCCACCTTTTCTACAAGTCTGCACCAAGAACTTTGCAACTGGGATAGGTAATTCGATTCCTTTAATGATTTTAACTTTCACCCTTTCTTTTTTTTCATAAGTAAACATTTCAATTTTAGTTTCTAAAGGATTGGCCAACAGCATGCTTTTCAGATAATGTCTGAATTATGAAATGACCTGGGAATGTGGCTAGTCCTTTGTGATCAGAAGAACCATTTTTGATGAGGTGAGACTGGTTTTCATAACCTCTCATCTGTATAAGGAGTGGTATTGGGGGTGGCATTGGAGGACTGGTGTGTCTAAGGGGATTGTTTGTATGACTTCTTGTTAGCCAGTGTCACAAACAGAAGTGCTTTGTGACTGGTTTGGTGCCTTATAATGGAGGACCCCCCAGTCTTGGGCTGTAAGTAGCCTTGTCCAAGCAATTTGTCCTGATTCGACCCTCTCAGCAGTGCCCGCAGAAACCGTCTGTATTACAGATGCAAACAATTCATTTAGCTTTTCCCCAATGGCCTCATCTTTCTTCAGTGCTCCTTTAGCACCATGATTGTCCAGTGTTCCCACTAATTGTCTGGCAGGCTTCCTGCTTCTGATGTACTTATAAACGTCTGCTGTTAGTTTTTCCTGCCTTTTGCTAGTTGCTCTTTAAATTCTTTTTTGGCCTGCCTAATTATACTTTTACACTTGACTTGCCAGAGTTTATGCTCCTTTCTATTTTCTGCAGTGGGATTTGACTTCCAGTTTTTAAAGAATGTCTTTTGCCTCTAACTATCTCTTTTACTCTGCTATTCAGCCAGGGTGGAATTTTTTGAGGCTTGCGCTACATAACTGTCTCTCTTTCTAACCTAGTAGGCCAAATCTCTTGTCTGTACCAGTCATCCTATTAAATAACTGTGAATACAAAAATCCAACACAAAACATTAGCAAAACTGTTGCATTGTCCTGTGGATAATGTATGGTGACAGTTGGGAGGGTATCTGAGGTTGCAAAGTCAGGAAGAACTTTGTGCTGTACAAATTGTCCTCAGGTCTAAAAAACGTAGAGATGAGTTCATCTGTCAAAGCCTAGACAAATACAATGCTTTCTGAAAAAATGACCTGTCTTGGAGCTGTCAGCAGATGTGACAGTGTCCAAGAGAAACTCATTAGATTTAAAAAGAAGGGGAAAGAGAATTTGCTTTGCCTTTAATGTTCTCCTGCAATACGTGGAGTGTGTTAATGGAAGAGGAGTGACAAGGGGAAGCAAAACAGAAGATACAAAGTAAGCTTGAAAAGTCTGAGTGATTTCACTGAAGGTACAGTGGCGAGAGTCTGTAGCCCTTGTTCAACACATCTCTTTAGCATTTATCCAGCATTCGAACCAGACTGCGATGACTGCTTACTGCAGGGCTATGTCTAGACTGGCCCCAAATTCCGGAAAAGGGATGCAAAGCAGGTAAGTCAGCATAGGGAAATCCGCGGGGGATTTAAATATCCCCTGCGGATTTAAATAAACATGTCCGCTGCTTTTTTTCCGGCTTGGGGAAAAGCCGGATAAAAAGCGTCTAGACTGGCGCGATCCTCCGGAATAAAGCCCTTTTCCGGAGGATCTCTTATTCCTAATTTCAAGTAGGAATAAGAGATCCTCTGGAAAAGGGTTTTATTCAGAAGGATCGCGCCAGTCTAGACGCTTTTTTCCAGCTTTTCCCCAAGCCGGAAAAAAAAGCAGCGGACATGTTTATTTAAATCCGCGGGGGATATTTAAATCCCCCGCGGATTTCCCTATGCTGACTTACCTGCTTTGCATCCCTTTTCCGGAATTTGGGGCCAGTCTAGACGTAGCCCTGGAGTGGGCAATAATTTTGTAAGGGGCCCCGGGCTGCACTGGAAGGGGAGGGGCCTCAAACAGAAGGGGCGGAGCCAGGATACTTTCGGGCTTTCCCACTCACAGACCATGATTGGTCAGGGGCTGCGGGAGCCTTTTTGCTCCCCCAGGTTCCTCCAAGGCACCCATCCATGCTCCTGCAGTGGGAGACTTCCCATGCTCCCCCAACCCCCGGCCAATCAGGCCTGGTGGAGCATGGGAAGCCTCCTCTCACCCTGCCAGAAGCAAGGGGCTTCTAAGTGCCGCACACTCCTCATGGGGGCAGGGCAGAGGAAACTACACGCGCTTCCCCCCGCCCCCAGGTCCTACCTGGCCTGGGGGTGAGGGAGTGGCAGGGCCTCCATGGGCCAGATCAACCCTCTTGGCAGGCTGGATCCAGCTCGTGGAGGCCCTTTTGCCCACTTCAGCTTACTAGATTTCCTTTCCTATACTATGAAGCCATGTCAGAATCACTGAAGACAGGTCTCTCCGCATAGAAATAGCAATCCTTCTCTTATTTCCTGTGGAACCTGGAGGCACTGAGATATTGGCTGGGAAGAATACATACAGTTTCATCAGCTAATCTATGTAGAAAATATAGAACTTGGCCCTGTCCTCAGGGAATTACCAAGTAAACAGTGGTTTTGCATCTTTCCAAAGGGCAATGAGCTTTGCATCATCTGTGAAATTTACTCCCTGGTTCCGCAATAAAAGAAACAGGAGAAGTACACTAGGAAGCAGGAAGGGTGTGTCTACACTAGCCCCCTAGCTCGAATTAGGAAGACTAATGTAGGCATTCAAAGTTGCAAATGAAGCCCGGGATTTAAATATCCCAGGCTTTATTTGCATCTACCCGTCTGGGCGCCATTTTTAAATCCCCTTAGTCCAAACTAACTTCCTATGGCTACGCACGGCAGTCAAACGTTAACTCGAACTAACGTTAACTCGTGGAATGAGGACTTAGTTCGAGTTAACGTTTGACTGCCGCATGTAGCCGCGGGCAGTTAGTTCGGCCTAAGGGAATTTAAAAATGGCACCCCGACAGGAAGATGCAAATAAAGCCAGGGATATTTAAATCCCGGGCTTCATTTGCAACTTCGAATGCCTACAATAGCCTCCCTAGTTTGAACGAGGGGGCATGTGTAGACATACCCAAAGAGAATTAGTGGATAGGCAAATGGCTTGTCATCTGGGACTCGCTTATCAACTGATTCCTAACCTGAAATTGCCGTTCTTCCTGAAGTTTGACCCCTGAGCTCCTCCTAACCCTCAAGATATTTCTCTCAATTTTTGAACTAGGAGCCTCATCCAATTCATTTTCACTTGTTTGTGTTTATTCGTTGTATTCCCTCTCTGATGGAAACTTTCAGCACTTTATAACCACTTGCCCTGTGCACACCATCATCCACCACATTGCCATCAATATGATACCCAGGACTTACCTGATATAAAGCTTGGTAGACTGTAATAATCTAGTCTGACTTGGGTAGGCTTCTGGGGGTGCACTAAGTGAGATAGATGTTGATTGCACTTGATTTCCACAGTGTTTGGAAAGAACATTCTGTCTTCTGTGTGTTCCTAGGATACAGGCCATGGCTACACAAGGCATTTAAACACGTGCTTGTCTCGAAGCAGAAGCGGAAGTCTCTTTGATTCCAGCAGGCTTTGGCTCAGATCTTGTGTCTCTTTTGACTACAGAACATGAGATTTGGGAAGACAATCCTTTTAAAAAATATATCCCGTATAATATGAATGTAGCAGGTTCGACGTACTGCCTTGGCATCTCCTACTGGCCAGTCCTAGGAATCAGCTCTTGCAGCTTCAAAGTGTCCCTTTCTAGGTGGTGTCTGCCTGCCATTGCCTGCCTCTCCTTCTCCACCATCGGTCCAGACCCACATCCCTCCCAGACCGCAGTGCCCTTTTTCCTGGCTACGGCCCTGTGACGGTGCCCATGTTCCGAGGTCCTCCTCTCCCAGGGATCCCGGTCACCTCTACACCTACCACTTGCCTCACTGACCCACTGCCATTCTTCACCCTGCACCTTCCTTCAGGGGCAAATGGCAGTCTGAACTGGCAATTCATCATTGGCTAGGGAGGATTGGACCTGCTGCTCCTCTGCAACCCTAGTACCCTTTCAGGCCCCTGTAGCAGGGCCGCCACCTATGCATTAGTCAGGCTTGGGCCCCCCCTGGATCCCCGCTATCTTCCCCAGCTCAGCTCTGTTCCAGGTACCTTCCTAGCAGGCAGCTCAGTCCAAAGCTGGAAAGGAGAGTGAGCTCCCCCTGGTTAGGCACCTTTTTATAGAGCCCAACCGGGTCCTGATTGGCTCTCTCAAGCCCTCTCCTGGTTGGCTGCTGCCTCCAAGGGCTGTATCACTCTTTATTACTCAAGATAGAGCAACCACATATTTAGAAAGTGTTTTATCTCAGACCGTTCATCACAGAGCCCCACCAGACCATCACCGTCCAGATACTGGCTCCAGCTGAATCTCATTGAGGTAGGCCTCACCTAGAAGTACCTGGAAGTAGTTCAATAATTCTAACCGCTTGGTAGTTACCAATCTATAAGCACAGCCATTCTTCCACATATGTCCTCCCAAAAGCCAGGGCCGTAGGATATTCAACAATGAGCACTGGTTCTTGACTCGTACGCAGTTAGAAATGCACGGTGTTGAGTATTAAATCATTCTGATTTTAGAAAACTGGACAACACCTAAAGCAGAGGTGGGCAAAAGCCGCTCAGTGGGCCAGAACCGGCCCACCTAGGGCTTTGATCTGGCCTGTGAGGAAGTTTCAGGCCCCGCCCCCAATGGGCGTGCCCAACCTGTGGCGTACGTGTCGCGGGGGGAAGGAGCTCATTTCCACCCTCCCCGCAGAGCCGCCGAAAAGCGCTCCCTCCTCCTGCAGCAGGATAGGCAGCGGTGGGAGGCGGCAGCACTGGCACTGAGGCTCCTCAGTGGCACCTCAGCCATGCAATCTAGGGCCAGCCCTGGAGGTGCTGCTGTCACAGTGCCTCTGGCCTCCGGGGCTGGCCCAGGGCCACGTGGCTGCAGCAGAGGCACCTTTGGCCTCCGGGGCTGGCCCAGGGCCACGTGGCTGTGGCAGTGGCATCTCCAACCTCCAGGACCATGTGGCTGTGACATCTCTCAGGCTGGCCTGGGGCCACCTGGCCATGGTAGCGGCACCTCCACGGCTGGCCCCACAGACCGCGTGGCCATGACAGCGGCACCTCCAGCCTCTGGGGCTGGCGTGGGGCCGTGTGGGCATGGTAGCAGTGCCTCTGGGGCTCTGGTCCTGGGTTTCACGGCTGTAGCAGCGATGCCTCCAGCCTCCGGGGCTGGCTCCAGACCACATGGCCATGGCGGCAGCAGCACCTATGGACTCTTGGGCTGGTCCAGGAGTGTGTGGCTGTGGCAGCAGTGCATCTGGCCTCCAGGGCCGGCCCTAGACTGTGTGGCTGCTGCAACAGCGGGGCCTCCCTTTGGGGTGGCTGGAACAGCGTGGCTGCAGCCATTGCTGCAAGGGGGCATGAAGCCAGGTAAGGTTCCCCCTCATGCCCAAACCCCCCCAGCCCGATCCCCTCACTTTCTTCTCCCCGCCCCCAAGATCTGGCACCCCCAGCTTGCTCCAACACCCTCCCTTGTTCCTGCTCCCTCTGCCTGGCCAGACACCCTACTTCCAGCCTGCTTCTGCACCCCAGCTCCCTCCCAGATCCCGCACCCATCCCTATCCTACTTGCTAGCACCCCTGTCTCTCAAACTGTACCCCTCATTTTTGTCCCTACCCCAGAGCCTAAGGGGGTCCATAAAATCCACTAACTCCAGAACCCCAGAAAAGTAAATCTGGTCTATGGGAAGCCCTGAACCTCAGTCCCCCCTTCCCTTCCCCTCCCCTCACCCTATGAAGTTGGGGCACCAGAGTGAGGTGTCTCATTTGGGGCCACATCAGTAAGTGTTGGGAGTTTTTTTGCTTCTCACTTGTGCGGTCCTCAATAGATTTTTTTGTGGGTCAGTCACCCTTGACCCAAAAAGGGTTCCCCACCCCTGCCATAAATAAAGAAAACATTGACTCCTTTGAGTTAGACATAATATTTTACTTAATTTAAAATGAAGTTTGATAAACTAACCTGAGAAAGTTAAAGCACTTAATCTGTTTCATAATTTAAATTAAACCGTTCTTGCTAGCAGCAGCTGGTTCAGAAAATAAGGTCACTGTACTCAGCAGGGTAGTTCTCAACCCCTCCCCTTCCTCCTGAGGCCCCACCCTTTCGCCTGAGGCTCTTCCTTTTCCTCCCAAGGCCCCGCCCCTTTTGCCCGACGCCCACAGCCCACTTCTGAAATTTGTGAAGTGGCCCCTCTTCCAAAAATATTGCCCACCCCTGACCTAAAGTGTAAGTATAGGACTATTGAAAATCTCAGCTGCACCCTGATATTTCTGCCTTGGAAAGTTTGGCAAAATCTTTTTATCTTTGCTGGCTACAAAAGTAAAAACAAACATTTGGGGAGCAGTAATTGCTGTTTTGTTTTATTTTACGGCATTGCATTTTAACAGAAAGGCAATGCAGTATAAAACAAAGCATAAAGCCAAGTCATATAAAATCTAACTGGTGGGTCTTCATGGCACACATGTGAGAAACAAGAAATGAGAAAAAGTTGATGGTCCTAAATCAGGTAACCCTGTCAAACCAATCTTTATCTAATCATCTAAAAGGGAAAACTCATAATATACCACCCACGTGCCTGCTTTCATGTTTTCAGTCCAGTCTGAGAGCCAAGACTCTGACAAGATAAGGATCATGAAGCAACTTC
Organism: Pelodiscus sinensis; assembly: GCF_049634645.1. NCBI lineage: Eukaryota > Metazoa > Chordata > Testudines > Trionychidae > Pelodiscus > Pelodiscus sinensis. Next base: position 7,821,495 of record NC_134736.1, read on the forward strand.
CAATACAATTTTAGAATCAGATGGCAAGTCTCAAAGGTTTTATCTATTTCAAGATGGACTCCAGAGCCATAACTAGCTAATTTTGCGCCTGAGGCAAGAATATAAAATTGCGCCCTCTCGTGTATATATTCATAGTAGTTATTTCCTAGAAAAAGAGAAAATACATAAATAACAATAATAATAACACAACATTTATGTATTATAATTATGAGCTGTGCATAAGCAATCAATTAATACATATCTAACATATAAAGGAGAATGTTTGTATGTTTGTGCGCTAATAACTTGGACACTATGGGCACGTCTAGACTACATGGCTCCATTGACGGAGCCATGTAGATTTGTTTATTCAGCAATGGGAAATGAAACAGCAATTTAAATAATCACTGCTTCATTTAAATTAAAATGGCTGCCGTGCTGTGCTCATCAGCTGTTTGGCGGCACAGCACGGTAGTCTGGATACTCTGCGGTCGACATCAAAGGCATTTGTCAACCTCCCCGGTAAACCTCATCCCACGAGGCATAACAGGGAGGTCAACAAATGCCTTTGATGTTGACCGCGGAGTGTCCAGACTACAGCTGGTTATTTAAATCACCGCTTCATTTCCCTTTGCTTACAACCCTAATCTAGATGGCTCCATCGACGGAGCCATGTAGTCTAGACGTGCCCTATAAGAGCTACTGCAACCAAACTTTGCATGGGATAACCTTTTATCCAGGAGAAGGTTTTAAGGGACTATGGGAGGGAAAAGATGGGAGACAGACGCCTCTTCCCGGGGCTGCACGGAGCTTGGCAGTACGGGGAGAAGCGGCTTCCTGGGGGAAGCGGTGGGGACAGTCACTCACTAAGGCCGGCAGAGGGACAAGGAAGCGGAGGGTGGGCTCGGGCGCTGATGGCAGGCACACAGCGCCCTTCCCCCTCTCTCCTCTCAGGCTCCTCACCTCAGTTATATCAACTGCCCCAAGCAACGCTGGGTAACTCCAGCTAGTATAAATATAATTATAAAATATCACCATGTCAGGTACTATTAGCTATTTGTTTATAATTATACTTTGCACGCTTTTAATGAGGCAAATTCATCAATAATTGTTTTACAATTAATATTATTTGCTACCTCCTGTTCTATTGATAAGAGGGACGTATTTAATAATCTCTCAGGACCCGTGGATGCTCAAAGGTCATTCTTAATTAATTTTAGTTTACTAAAACTTCTTTCTCAAGAAGCCACATTCATGGTCTTGCCCTCTTTGTTTGTGTAGCACATTCAAAGCACTTGGCCCAGGTAGCTCAGCAGTATGGGCTCCAGTTTTTGGAGGGGAAACCCTGACTCCAAGGGTATGTCTACACTACAGCGCTAATTCGAACTAACTTAGTTCGAATTAGTTAATTCGAACTAAGCTAATTCGAACTAACGCATCCAGACTAAAAAAACTAGTTCGAATTAGCGTTTTGCTAATTCGAACTAGCATGTCCACACAGAGTGGACCCTGAACCGGGGTTAAGGATGGCCGGAAGCAGTGCCGGCAGGGCATCAGATAAGGACTTAGAACGTGGAGCTGCTGTCTCAGGCTAGCCGAGGGCTGTGCTTAAAGGGACCCGACTCCCACCCCGGACAGACAGTTCTCAGGGGTGCCCCGCTTGCAAAGCAGTCCTGGCTTGGATTGCCCGGAGTACCCACACTGGGCACATCACAGCACTCGGCCATCAGACCGGCTGTACTTGCCGCAGGCTGCCATCTGGGGAGAGGGGGCAATTGGGGGGCTGCAGGAGAGGTTCCACCCCCAGAAACCCACAGAGCCAGCCCAGTCCTCTCCATCGGGGGCTCGTACCCCATTCCTCCCTCACCTCCTTCCACTTACCCCTCCCTAGGCCCCCTTCCTGATGTACAAAATAAAGGACAATTGTGTTCAAAAATAGAATCTCTCTTTATTGAACAAAACTGGGGGAGACTGGGAAAAGGAGGTGGGAGAGGGGAAGAGAGAGGGTGGGAGAGGGGAGGGCAACTACAATGATGAGGGTTCTGGAACAGGTCCCATATGAAGAGAGGCTAAAGAGACTGGGACTTTTCAGCTTAGAAAAGAGGAGATGGAGGGGGGATATGATAGAGGTCTATAAAAGCATGAGTGGGGTGGAGAGGGTGCATACAGAAAAGTTCTTCATTAGTTCCCATAATAGAAGGACTAGAGGACACAAAAGGAAAGGAATGGGTAGCAGGCTTCAAACTAATAACAGAAAGTTCTTCTTCACAAAGCAAAGAGTCAACCTGTGGAATTCCTTGCTGCAGGAGGCTGTGAAGGCTAGAACTAGAACAGAGTTTAAAGAGAAGTGAGATAAAGTGATGGAGGTTGGGTCCATGGAGTGCTATTAGCCAGGGGGTAGGAGTGGTGTCCCTGCCCAAAGTTTGTGGAAGGCTGGAGAGGGATGGCACAAGACAAATGGCTTGGTCACTGTCTTTGGTCCATCCCCTCCAGGGTCCCTAGGGTTGGCTGCTGTCAGCAGACAGGCTACTGGGCTAGATGGACCTTTGGTCTGACCCAGGACGGCCATTGTAAGCTCAGGGCTCAGGGTCGGGGGTCTCAGTGGACCACCGTGATTTTCATGCAAGAGTGGCCACCAGGGAAAGCTGGGGAGGGCTAGCCTCCCACTAGTTCGAATTAAGGGGCTACACACCCCTTAATTCGAACTAGTAAGTTCGAACTAGGTTTAGTCCTCGTGGAATGAGGTTTACCTAGTTCGAACTAAGCGCTCCGCTAGTTCGAATTAAGTTCAATCTAGCGGAGCGCTAGTGTAGCGCCTATCAAAGTTAATTCGAACTAACGATTGTTAGTTCGAATTAACTTTGTAGTGTAGACATACCCCAACAGGCTAAGGGCCTGGATTCTGTCCCATAGAACCCAGGGATCGTAACTCCCAACCCCCCAGCTCGAATTATATACCCCTAACACCTAGAGCCACTCCCCCGGCAGAGGAGAGACAAGACCCAAGAGTCCTGGCTCCCAGCCTGATACCCCCACCTCACCCCTTGCACCTCTGCCCCGTGAAGGGCAATCTGAGCCCCTTCTCCCCCGGCCCTGCACCCTGCGCCTAGGAACTGTGCTAAGGCGCCTTAAGGCGGCGCTTGGCACAGCTGAGCTGGTGCCCGGCCTCCCACGCCACTCGAAAGCAGCTAACACACTGGGCGGCCACCAGGGCGTTGACTGTTGGATTGCGGAGCAGCGACGTGCAGTCTGACATGTACACTACGGGCCGGACAATGCTAATGAGCGGTGGAGGGAAGCGGCACAGTCTTAAAATAAGTAGCTGCCTTAAAAGAATCACTGGTAGTTTTCTATATTATTTTTCTGCGCCCCCTCACCTATGCGCACACACTGTCCAAAAAAAATGTATATAACACAAAGCAGTTACAAATAATACAGGAATCTATGAGACTGAATTTCCATTCACTGGTAACTTTTCCATTAATTTCAGTAGCTTCAGCTACTGTATAGCCATATTGTCCTATAAGCTAACAGCTGAAGAATTTCTGCTATGAGTGATGGATGTAGCATGTTCATACTGGGCCCATTTCTGCCCTATCTTTGTTTAGGCATCACAGAAATTGATTTTTATATAATTTTGACAGATAATATTGGTGTTTATTTTTAAATATTTTTGAAAGACTTTTATCCATTCAAATTTTCACAGCTGTACAAAATGTATGGATTTTAAGCTTTGTTTTCGATGTTTATCTATTTAACTTTTCAGAGCTGAGGAACATTATGGGGGCGTCAGATACTCATGTAATGACAGCAGATGTTGAATTTCCAAAAGTTAAAACTTTATAACCATTAAAACAAAAATTGTCAACATCATCTGTCAAAATAGACCAAGTCAATATCCTTAAAATCAGATGCTAAGAAGTTCTCGAGCAGCGTTTTTTCTTCCTTTGCCTCTGTGCATATTGATGGTCTTTGACAGAAATATGTTTTCCTCATTTGGGGATACAATGCAATCGATGTTTGCTGACATTTGCCAATAACAATCTAATCCTTTTTAGTCTATGTTAATTAGAGCATCAGGCCCTAATCCAGCAGATCACTTCACAACATGCTTAATTTCAAGCTCCACCGCTGTCCCTTATACAGTGACTCACATTTATGTTCTCCAAGAGTTTCAAAGCTTAGGGGGCTTCCCACAGGTATGTGTTTAACATAATTTGTCCCCGTTGTACTTAGCGAACCTCACGTCCCCACAAGTAATTTTACACCACAGCGACAATAAACTTCTCAGATGGGGAGGAGCATCTTTCATTCTTACTCTTTAGATAAAAAGGCCCATAGTGAGTCAGACCAATGGTCCATCTATGCCAGTATCAAGTATCAGAGGGGTAGCCGTGTTAGTCTGAATCTGCAAGAACAACGAGAAGTCCTGTGGCACCTTGTAGCCAACAGATATATTGGAGCATAAGCTTTCGTGGGCAAAGACCCACTTCGTCAGAAGACAGTATCCTGTCTTCGGAGAGCAGCCAATGCAATATGCTTCAGAGAGAATGAATGTGACAAGGCAATTTTGTGTGATCCTTGCCCTGTCCACCAATCCCAGCTTCTGCTATGTCTAGACTGCATCCCTCTGTTGACAGAGGGATGCAAATCAAGCATGTCGAAATTGCTAATGAAGCAGGGATTTAAATATCCCATGCTTCATTAGCATAAACATGGCCGCTGCTTTTTTTTTTAAATGGAGCTTTTTCGGAAAAAACGGCAGTCTAGATGTGGATCTGTCGAAAATAAACCCTTTTTCGACAGATCCTGTATTCCTCAAAAAATGTAAAAAAGGAATAATGAGACTGGCCTCCTTTGTAAGTGCTCTGCTATATACTGAGAGGAAGTACTATGTATGCATTATAGGTTACGCCACCAAAGGTAAAGAAATTAGTTACCTAAAACCATGTCTGAGATGGCATTAACTCCTTCCCACCTGCCTCTGTTGTGATGTCTGCAAATCCCTACTGTCCAGCACTGGTTAGATAACAAGGAGAGCTGAGATTTCTGCTACACCCTTTTTATTATATTGTTACCTCAATTGTTACCAGTGCCAAAACTTTTCCCCATCTTGTCGGACACCAACATTGTAAGCTCTTTGGGATGGTCTTCTCTATTCATGATGGAACCTTGAACTCTAATTGAGGCTCTTAAATGTTACCATAATAGTAACAGCAACATTTCAGTGGGCATAGATCATCTTCCATGTAGGGCTTAGCAGGTAGCTAAAGAAGGGAACTGAATTTCAAATACTCCGATTAATTCCTAGAGTCTAACAATGATCTGGCTTTTTCTTTGTAAGAACAAGAAAGGAAAAGAAACAGAGACACAGAAAGTGCAAGAAGGAAACCTCCTGACCCTTGCTTTTACTAAGTAGCAGCAGTAAAGCCAGGCACTGGTTTGCATTAAATCTCATTGCTATTCTCCTCAGTTCTTAGAAGATGCTGACGAAGAAAAGAGTGAAATGCTTGTGAAAACAGAGAGACATGAGTCCAGCCTCATCTGGTACGTGTCAGGCACCAGAAGTAAGGCACCATAGCATTGCTCTGTGGGGCATGGGAGAGAGGAGAGATACCTGCCTTATGTGAACACATAACACATAACAGGTTCGTATAAAGCTCTTTTGATGGGATACATCACCACTGCTCCAGAAGTTTCATTGGAATGTACCAGCTGAGGATCTAACCCTAAACTAGTCGGGGTCAGAATGAGCTGTGTCCTATATGCCCCATCAAACAAAGGGCAGGACTTGGTTGCAGATGTTGGGAAGAAGAATGGTTTTAAGAGCCCAGGTTTGGCTCCTGCAATGAGGAGTAATGGTGGTTCGAATTAGGAGTTTTAATTCGAACTACCTAGCCCGTGCCACGTGTAGCCGTAGGCAGGTAGTTCGAACTACGGGGCATTAAAAAATGGCGGTGCCCGGGAACATGCAAATAAAGCTCGGGATATTTAAATCCTGGGCTTCATTTGCAAGTTCAAATGCCTACATTAGCCACTCTAGTTCAAACTAGGGTGGCAGTGTAGACATACCCTCATTCACTGCCACGCCATAGAAATCATAAGGTTGGAAAATCTACTCTCACACTTCCGGTCATCAGCTGACCACTGCAGGAGTGAGGAAGGAAATCTCCTCCCTGCAGTGCAACTGAACAATTAGCTCAGGAGCATAACAGGCATTTTCACCCAGCATTTGAAGAATTACAAATTCCTCTTCTGGAAAAAGCAATTGGTCAGCCTAATCCAGAGGGCACTCATCTGCGAAGTGTCTCTGTCTCCCAGCAGCAGTAGATCACAGAGGGTAGTACACAGCACATACAGACATCTAGGTGCTCATTTACTGGTTAGCTACACAGGTATTTTGTTGGAACAGGAAGACAGCAGCCACATAATTCATGCATCGTGGGTAAGTTTCATATCCGCCAGATGGTTAATAGAACTTCGGAAGGCCAAAAACCTTCCAAAAACCTACTAATTTTGAAGCTGGCTGAGAACTTTCATTATGGGTTGGAACCCTGAACCAAGGATGCATCATTTCAGTGGAGAGCCAGGAAAACATTGTGCATCCAATTAACTCCATGACTCCAGTTTTCCACCAGTGTAACTCTGCTGAAGTTCCAGCCTACAAGTGTATGGAGAATACACTATTTCATGGTGCCGGGGACTATACAGCTGTAAAGACAGTGAGAACAGGAGCAGGACCAATGCCAGTTTACGCTTTCTCTGCTATGGGAATGGAACTGCCTGGATCACTTAGACTTGCAAGTACCATCCATTTCCTAAGACAGGTAGTAGCCACACAGCTTCTCCTCCATGGAGCCCTGCCTTCATCATTTACAGCGTGTTTTCAGATTTCCAAACACTTAAATGACTGGCGAAGTTTATTGTGTGAGGGGAGTATCGGCATTTGCTTCCCCTTGTGCTTCTTCAGAAACCTCTATGTTCGCCTCACCTTTCCCTTTTTGCTCTCAGCCTGGTTGTAATTATGAATCTCAGCTTCCTCCAAAACAGTGGCACATCTTTGCCAGGTTCATTGTTAAACGCGGCATGTATCAGTTGAACTATTACACTCTCCGATTCACTGTGCGGTGGGTTTTTTTTTTCTTTTCATTTACATCTGAAAAATGAACTGCTTCTAGACCATTCTTTCCACTAGTTTATGCAAGCCTAGCATGAGCATGGGAGAAAGATTTTAGGACCTGGAGCTTGGGAGGACTGTGACACTCTATGAGGACTAAGCATCAGAGCAGAACATGCTAACCAATAGTCTGATCTAAGGGCGGATGAGAGTGCTGCAGGGCCCAGGGCAGTGCCGCGGGGCCCCAGGCAGCGAAATTTCATGGGGCCCCTCCTTTGACATGGCGTATGTGCCGTGGCGCGACGGCACATGCGCGGGGCCCAGGGCAGCCGCCCCGCTCGCCCTGCCCTAAATCCGCCGCTGGTCTGATCAGTTCCCATTGAAGTTAATGGGCACCTGCCTCTCCACCTATCCTCATGAGAACTGGATCAGACCCTAAGATCTACTCAGTCCTGCCTCAGAGAAGGGGGATGGGCTAGAAGACCTCTCAAGCTCCTTTCCAGCCTTACATTTCCATGATTCGCAAGCACAGTTCAGGATCTAAGTGCGCCCACAGAAATTTGCTTTTCTGCTTGTAAATGCTGAACTCACTGTTGCTGCTACAGTTTGGAAGAGGGATAGTCACTCCCTGAACACCTACTGGAAATCAGCAGGCAGAATGTTATACAGGCAGAACTAAGCACTGCTGTCTGACTGAGTGTTTGTCCAGCTAACATCTTCCAAGGTGCAGCACTGCAGCTCAGACATTACCCCAAATAACTACTTCTTCTGCTCTCAGTAAAGTGCATTAGATATGTCTCTTGCCCTTAATAGAACATCTCCCTTCACATCCAGAACCATCCTAACTGCAGTCTTTGAAATCCTCAGTAAATTGTCCTGCCATGTTTCTTCCTAGCCAGTGTTTTCAAAGTTTGATGTGTTTGTGTCAAAGATTCAGGCTGTTGGTGGAAGAACAGGCTGGCTTGAGATCTCTGGAGCTGCTCTCTAGGCCTTCATCTATGAAGCAAGCTGACATAGTTAAAATGATCATCTGGTTTCACGCCTTGTCATTAAAAGTTTGCAGATCATTTCTGTGCACTATAGATGTGCCGGTCACTTGGCAGTACTGCATGCATTGGTGCTGAAACTAGGAGTGCCGGGGTTTCTGCTGTACCCCCAAACTTGAAGTTGTTCCCATCATATACAGTGTTTACAGTTCGGTTCAATGACTCTCAGCACCCCCACTATACAAATTGTTCCAGAGCCCATGACAGGCCTTCCTTACACAAAGAACTGAACAACAACCCAGTCCAGTCTAGAGCACAGTTAGTGTTGCTAAAAATAATGGTGACGTGAGTCAGTGTTGCTATCTTATATCATTTTATCGCCGGCCTTAAGATATTTCAGTTTTCCTCAAAGCCCCTGCACCGGGAGTCACATGACTACACAAGAATCTCAGCTAGGAATTTTCTTACATGTAAGGTTCTAGCCTTCAAGTTTTGGGGGGAAAACTTGAAAATGTGCCCAGTGCACCCTTAAAGCTCGGATCCAGAAAAAATAAATTAAGCCTCAAATATATCATTAAAAAAACCCTCCTGATATTTAAAGGCCCAACTCTTGATGTTTAAATGATTGAAGTTGGCGATCGTAAAATCACACTGTAAACCAGGAATAAAATCTGAATCCAAAGAAAGAACTTCTTAGGGGTGAGGTGGGAGGCAAACCTTTCCCTTCATTGTTTAAGATACATCCGTCAAATGCCACAGTGATCTTTTTTATGATTTGAAAGAGAGTGGATTGCTGAAGAATGAACATGGGCCACCGTTTTAAAGACTGGCATGTGATTTGCATTAAAGATGCTGCAACTCTGCAGCAAAGACGTTTAGGGGATCGCTCCCTGTAGACATGGAGCCTCGGGCAACCTGGCATTCATTTTTGGCATGGCTATCATTACATCTGCTAGAAAAACAGTGCTCCCAGGTTCTCCTAGTGCCCCTGTTTGATTTAAACATGCAGAGACTCATTGAATCCATTACCATTTTTGGCACCTTGAGGTTAAAACGCCCACACGCATTTCAGTGCCCTAAAAAAGGTGACAGTGATACTTGGGCCTGAAAGGCAGACAGTTACTTTTTAGTTTCGCAATTATCTTCACAACAACTGAATGTCGGGAAAGGTCTTGTGACAATTTGATAGCCCCACTGCTTATATAGTCCACTTGCTAGTTTCAGCTTCAGCTCCAAAAGTTTCCCATCAGATAAATTACTTAGTGCCACAATTAAATATCTACCCTCCCCATTGGGGCTGCATTACAGCCACTTTAGAGAGAAGGAAGGTTACTCTCAGCTCTTCTTTAAAAGCTCAATTACATTGGGAAGTAATTGCAAATGATTATTATTATTTACTACTTGCATAGCACCCCAGATGGGCATGATCTGAATTCACTCAGGTCTTAAAAGCATGGCAATACTGTTTCATACAGGCCAGTTTATACGAGGCATCACAAGCAGCCTATGACAGGTAGAAAGCATTAGGAAAAGATCTCTTTTGGTCAATCACTTTTTAAAGAAGATTCTTTGGAGTGTGTGATTATGATACATTTACAGAGACAGTTACCCCAATTAAGAACACAACTAGAAAGTATCACACCATTGGAGAGTAAAACACATTGACGACAAGGCAAGAGCAGGGTTTGTTTTATGGGTACATGCAGGGGAGCAAACAGATGGGATGGCCACAGTATTTCTCAGGGTGGGCAATGCTCCATGGTGCGAATCACAGCACGGGCGGGGAAGGGCAGCCATTGAAGCAGGTGGGCAGAGAGGGACGGGAGCAAGGGATTCCCCCGCCCCTGTCAACCAGCATGGACAGAAGAGTCATCTCCTTTTGGTAGGGATCAGTAACAACAGCGGGAGCGACAAGAAGGAACAGTCCTCAGTGGATGGTGGGTGTTTGATGAGGACAAGGAAGATGAAGGAAATGAAAGGCAATGAAATCCTGGGGACTCTCCACAAGTGATGGCCAAGCAAACATTTTCCCAACTGTCTTATTTTTTGGGGAGGGGAGGGGGGGTTAAAACACAGGACAGTGGAGTCAGCTGAAATCTTTCAAATCGTTAATTACTACGGGCTCAACTGGGACAAGAGACGTAAAATCATTCCGCTGAAAACACCGTTCAGAGGCAGGGGCTAAGTCGGAAGTGGACCAAGCACTGAACTGTGACAAAGCATCAAAATCCATTTCCTCCCTCCCCCCAGTGATGAAGAAATGGGAAGGGGGGGCAGGAACCCACAGATGGAAATGAAAAGACTCCAGGGACTTCAGCGGGGCCACTTCCTTGTTAACCAGCAATAGAACTTTGAAAATCTCCACTATAACGTCAGCACCTTAACATCCCAAAGGAATCGTGTTTTGGGCGGGAGTGGGAGAAGGTGATGGCCCATCTCCAGGTACAAAGAATGGTGTGTATTTAATCTTTAAAATCATGGCAAGTTTCTTGGCCCAATGACCTAGAAACACCACCACATCTTCCCCTCTGAGTTTCACACTTACGCTTGTAAAAAGCCAGTCTCATTTCTGATGCCTTAAGCAGCTCACTTTTTTCAGGATCTTCAGCTCTGATGCCTGTGGCTTTTAAACTGCGGTTCTGATGGATTTATTCCTCTGTAATATCCGGACACCTTAATTTCTCCTTGATAGATTCCCTTTGCCTTGCTCTATGTACGAGGCTAGCAACAAACTCCAGCAGCCGTGGGGCTGCCAGTCAGCGCCTCTCAACTAGATTTTGCCACTTTAGCTGGTAGCAATCATCTGGGCAATCAATACTAAATATCATACTACGTTCCTCTGGTCTTTACCACTCCATCAACAGGCCTCTCCCTCCCCCTGCCTTTCTCCTGTGTCAGGCTGCATTGCTGATGAGATTGTTGTTCATTTTGTCCCCTTTTGGAGCAATCAAGATTCTGCTGTTTGATTGCTTTAATGCAACACTTTGCACCAGCCAGGCAGAGAACAACCCATCCGGGCCACTCATGCTTACTAACTCGGCAGGTTTTATTCCACTTGAAAAATCTCTCATCAGCTGAATGACAAGGACCCCACGATAGTTCCGGTGTGGCGTGTGAGTTAGCCATAGCACTGCAGTGACAGGGCAAGATTGCAGGGAGGACTACATGCCTGCCTCGGAGTGTGATAAATCCCCTTGTGCTGCACCTGCTTTCTCCCCACCCTAGAGTAGATGGGCAGGGAGTGGGTGAAAGGTGAGTGGAGCCGTGGCTCCTTCTTGCTATGCATTGGGCTGCGCAGGTGAGCCAGCACTGAAGGTGAGTTACTGCCCACCAGAGCAAGAGAAAGAATTGTGACTTCTGGGTGTGCCTGAGGCTGGGACACTGCAGCTTATTTGCCACTCCAGAGCTGGTCCTAAAGGAAGAAACTAGCCCCATGGATACCATGTCTATACTTACCGATGGATTGACACTCCGGAGATCAATCTTTTGGCGTTTGATTTAGTGGGTTTAGTATAGACTAGGGATGTTACATTTTGATTAATTAACTAATCAAATAGTCGATGGGATTTCCAATGACTATTCAATTAGTCGACAAGGACTAGCGCGGTGTTCTGCCTTTGAAATGTACAAGAGCCACAGGGGCGCCTGTGCATTTCAAAGATTGAAACACCGCGTGGAGCCTGTTTCAGTCTTTGAAATGCACAAGAGCCCCTGCTGGGGCTCTTGTACATTTCAAAGCGGAAGCGCCCACAAGGAGCCCAGGGTAAGCAGGGGACTCCCTGATGACCCTGGATTCCAGGCGGCATTTCAAAGTTGGAACGCTGCTGCTGCGCCCCTGCCCCCTCCCACAGAGTGGAACTGGGGGGAACCAGCTTTTAAGCTAGCTCCCCTCAGCATCTCCTCCTCTTCCCCTCCCGCCCCTTTCTGATAGAGGCAGCAAGGGGGGGGCAGTGACTAGTCGACTAGTGTGTTGACTATCCGATAAGCTTTTGCTTATCGGAGAGTCAACTAGTCGATTAGTCGCTTACATTCCTAGTATAGACCCGTAAATCAAACGCTGAGGACAGCTCCAGCAAGCATCTGTAATCCTCGCAGTCACAAGGGGTATGTCTAGACTACATTTCACAAGGCATAACGGAGCAGTCAACAAGGGCTTCCCTTGTCGACCACGGCACATCCAGACTGCCCCGCTGTGCTACCAAACAGCTGATTGGCACAGCGCGGCGGCCATTTTCATGTAAATGAAGCGGCGATTATTTAAATTGCTGCTTCATTTTCATATGTCTAGTAAACTCATCTACATGGCTCCATCAATGGAGTCGTGTAGTCTAGACATACAAGGAGTCCAGGAAGCCAACAGGATCATTTGCTCCCATCAGCCTCCTGCTGTGTGGAAACCACCAAGCTCGGCTTAAGGTAAGCCAACTCCAACTACGTATTCTATGTAGTTGCAGTTGCATACCATAAGATGAGCTTCCAGGTCTAGCGTAGAGCTGAGTGGTACTGCTAAACCCTATGGCTACGTCTACACTGGCATGATTTTCCGAAAATGCTTTTAACGGAAAACTTTTCCGTTAAAAGCATTTTCGGAAAAGCGCATCTGGATTGGCAGGATGCTTTTCCGCAAAAGCACTTTTTGTGGAAAAGCGTCCATAGCCAATCTAGATGCTCTTTTCCGCAAAAAAGCCCCGATTGCCATTTTCGCGATCAGGGCTTTTTTGCGGAAAACAGTACTGTGCTGTCTACACTGGCCCTTTTGTGCAAAAGTCTTTCAGAAAAAGACTTTTGCCCGAACGGGAGCAGCATAGTATTTCCGGAAAAGCACTGACGATCTTACATGAGATCGTCAGTGCTTTTCTGGAAATTCAAGCAGCCAGTGTAGACAGCTGGCAAGTTTTTCCGGAAAAGTGGCTGATTTTCCGGAAAAACTTGCCAGTCTAGACACAGCCTATGTGTACATCTACGCAGCAACATTATTTTGAAATAACTAGCGTTATTTTCAAATAACTTAGTCCGCGTCTACACAGCTTAGACATCGTTCAATTTGTGTAGCTTATTTCGAGTTAAGCCCGCCTGTGTAGACACACCCTATGTAAGTCTTCCAAAAGGAAAGGGAATACTGTGAGCAATAAGGGTGCGTCTACACAGCAGGGCTTAACTCGAAATCAGCTACGCAAATTGAGCTGCGTCAATTGCGAAGCTTATTTTGAAATTGGGAGCGTCTACACAGCACTTATTTCGAAACAGAGCACTCTTCCTCCGACTTCCCTTACACCTCGTACAGTGAGGGTTACAGGAGTCAGAGTAAGACGTCCTCCAGCTTGACAGTGTTTCAACATTACTTCAAAATAACGGCCTGCTGTGTAGATGCAGACTAAGTTATTTCGGAATAATACTAGTTATTTTGAAATAATGTTGCTGTGTAGACGTACCAAAGTGAGCAGTCTCTTCACCCATGTCCACCACCAAACACTTGACAGGGTAGCATAGTTAAAGCTCTATCGTTGGGATGTGGCAGAGCTGTAAGTTCAACACACTTGATCTAGTCTGTTGTTGAGCTCCTCGCCAATGGGAGTTAGCACCTATTAAAGATTCCTGAGCAGGGATTTGTGGCATTCCTAGACAAGGGGACACTCCAAGATCCTACACCTGACAGTTGAGGTGAAGAGCATTCCCTAGTATAATTAGTAAACAATGCAAATTACTGCAACACAGAGATAGTACACCCCTAGAGTGGTATGCTATGGCACTGTTACAACAAAGAGACAAATGGGTATGTCTCTGAATAGGATTTTCAAGTACAAAAAAAAATAATCCAGGCCCTCAAAATTAAGTCTGATAACTCACACAGTGATGGGAAAGAGCTTATGAATCCCCAAGAAATGCAAACTCAATCCATGGTACTATTTGCATTACAATAGCACATTGAGGCCTCAACTGAGATTAGGACACCATTGTGCTAGGTACGGAACATACAAATAAAAAGAGAGAGTCCCTGTCCCAAAAGGCTTACGGTCTAAATAAATGAAGGATAAGAGAGGGAAAAGAAGGAAAGTGATTCAGCCAATGTCATACGGCAGAGCCAGGAATAGATTGCAGGTCTCCCGCGTCCCGGTCCACAGCCCTGTAAGTTGGCCAATGCAGCAGTTCCAACACAATACATGCTACTCTCCATAGATTTGCCCGTGCAGAACAATGTATGTTAGCATATGAATGCTATGTCAATGGCATTGATGTCAGACTTGGAGTGTTAATTTGTGTATAGGCTTATATGAAGAGATTCCCCTTCATATATCACAATCCACGTGCACTGTTAATATATGAAAAGACGATTATCTGTGAAGATCACACATACCTTCCCCCCATGACGGGTACTGCCCCAGAGAGCCTATTTTCAGCACAGAATACACAGCAGGAGAAATAACAACCATTCCTACTAATATACAGGGAAATATTTGGGAGCAAAGTTCCACATTCACCGCCCTCCATCCATAAACCTCATGCGGGTGAGATTTTATTTGTTCATCTTGGAAACAATAGGGCATGCCACACAATAACTAAAGAAACCGCAATAAGACATCAGCGCAGCGTCCCCTCCTGCTCTCTGATTTATATTATGGAGATAAATGAATGCAGTGTGGGTACACTTTGTCTGCCAATAGCATGTGTGCAGCATATATAAAGAGATACAGGGCTGCGAATGGCTTCTCGAGCTGCATTCGCTTCATGAATCTATGTAAAATCTGGATTATAGACACTTTCTAATTGCACAAGCCACCGAGAGACACTGGCACTTTGCTGGGTAGATAAATTCCCCTCCCCCCAGTTACATTCTCAGAGCTGCTTGGTTGCCATGACCATAATTCCCAGATGCCACCGGGTAAAGGGCCCTACTGTGTCTAGTTAGAGCGGTGTGTTCCACTCTATTATTTTTCTCTGAGTAACAAGCCATTTCAGCGTTTAAATTTTCTTCCAAAGACACTGCAGGTAATGAGTGAAGCAGATTACCTGATATCAGGGCTGTTCCACCTGACCTTACTGCTCCAAAGACCAAGCAGTGGAAATGCTGCCTATCCCAGCCTGTTTCCATGGCGCAGGGTGTGGAGCTGGTTTGACTGTGTGTGTTTAGCTGTTGTTGCTTTTCCATTCTCAGGAAGACCTTGGGGGGAAGGAGTGACACGGAGCATGAAAGGCTGATAGGACAGAGCATGAGAGTCCAAGCAGCAGTAAGGAGAGATGCCTTCATCCTGTCCCCAAACACCAAACTTCATCTCTGCCTTGGAGCATCAGAAGTGAAACAGGGAAGGTCAGTCCCCACAGCTGGTTTTGTGCAAAAACTTGCAGAGCCTCCACACCTAAAGCAAGTTTTTGTGCAAGAAAATGTACAGTGAGTCGACAGAATGGATGGGGTTTTTTGCGGTATAGGTTTTCCTCTTTCTATGAGGAATAACTCCTTTTTGCACATGAGTTATTGCACAAAAAGTGTGGGTTCGGAAAACATGTTTTTTGCACAAAGGCAGCCTATCGAAAGAAGCACAGGAGCTCTGGCGGCCATTCTGTTAATGGCAATCAGAGCTTTCTTGTGAGAGAGCATCCATGCAGTCTGAATGCTCTCTTGCACAAAAACGCATTGCTTCTCTGATGCGTTTACAGTGTGGACACGCTCTTGCGCAAGACATTTTTGCGGACAATCTCATCCACAAGAAGCTTCTTGTGCAAGAAGCCTGCATTGTAGATGTAGCCGCAGATGCAAGCGGAGCTAGGCTAAGTAACCACCAAACAGACACAAATCATAACAACAGCTTGTGCCATCTATGGTGTTTGGTGTCTCAACATGCATTTCTATTGCAGCAAGCTTTGGCGAGTTGTTGCATAGCTTTGTAGTGCGTGCTTTGTTTACTAAGCAATGATTATTATATTCATTTGCCCAGTGCTTCAGCATGTACAATACGGTACAGGGCAGAAAAAGAGATGTCTTCTGCCCCATCTGGCCATTTTGCCTCATTCTGAGCCTTTTGGGACACCTTAGGTCTGAAAGATCAACTTGATGTGTTCGGAATGGGGAGCATGAGAGACGTCTCAGTCCAGGTTACTAAAGGGCCATCGGCCTAAAAAATTCCGGACTCCTCAAACAGCTGCTTTCAAGCAGCTTGCAGCTCACTCTGACAGCTCTTTGCGCCAGTCAAGGGGTAGCAGGGTAATGGCCGATTTTCCCACACCAGCAGACAAAATAACTCAGGGCTCCACTCTGCAGCTGTCTCCTCTACTGCGGTAAGTTCCACACACAGAGGGCTGATAGGACCAGTCCCATGCTCTACCTTCATTATTTGGTATAATTAAGAAATGGGTCATTGAACAAGGTCAAGGTCTCGCACCTTTTGGGTTTTTTCTCTCCTTTGGACACAGGGTTCACTTCCTGCTAATAGCGCCTCCTGTTGGCTGTCCTGGGGACCAGGCACTGAAGCATCTCTCCCGTCGTCCTCTCACCCTGTGGAGACGCCTCTCACTTCAGGTACCGCAGACTCCTCTTCATGACCTGTTTGGGTCACCCTATGTGTTCCGTCCTTCTAGGGTATCAAAGTCCTTCTTGACTAGTGGGTTCAGGCAGTCTTCCAGCTCACTGCCCCCTCGGTACCACTTCCTCAGCGGCTGGCAGGGAGATCTAGGCCTACGCCCTCCTCCAGGTGCCAGTGCAGGGTCCTCTAATCAGCACCCAAGTTTGACCTATCCCATATCTTGCAGCTTTTCCTCTCAGCCTTGCCTACCTCTCTGACTCTCCAGGGAGTCATCATAGGCTATTTGCCCCAGATGCACCTTCCTTCTCACACAGAATAACTGAAAACTCCTTCCCTCCGGCCCACTTCTGACTTATACAGGTTCCCCCTGCTCCCGCCCAGCGGAACCTCTTCTAATTAAATCCCTGCTTCCTGTCTCTTTCCCCAGGTGCACTCTGGGCGGTTAATTGGCCCTCTTAGCCACATTAACTCTTCCAGTTGTGAGGTGGACAACTTCTTCACTCCTTCTCATGAAGCTGGATACCATCGAGGGCCATCACAGTTTCTCAGTATGCACATCTCTGTCCACCGCCGCAGGAAGAGTGTCTGAGAAGAATTAACTGCTGAGGCACAAAAGGGATGCACATTTTGGTAGGTCCTACATAAACTCTAGGAGAGCTGCTCTTATTTTTTATTCACACACAGACCAACTGGATGGCAGGGGAGGTGTTTCGCTAAGGCGATGTACACATTCTACCAACATTCAGGCATGTTTGGAGCCTAAACTCTCCAACTGCCTCCCTCGCACCACTGTAAAAATGCCCAGACATCTGATCACCCTCCATAGCACTGCTGCAGCTGTTACAGATCTTGGAATGGCATTTGGGCTCTGACTCAGGCAGGACTGCATGCCAGAGGATTTTGGCAGCAGGACTAATCCCTGAAAAAAAAAACCCCACAGTTAGGAAGTCATTGTTTGGCATGCCAATTGAAACCCACGCCTGACCCTGCACCCTAAGATGAGACACGAGGGTAGACATGTCCATAGACACAGGGATGACTTGCTAGAGCAGTTCAGCAGATGCCAGTGCCAGGCTATGTTACTGTACCCAGATGCTGTCATTTCTGTTGGTACAAATGGACGATTGGTGCTACTTCCTTCTCCTATTTAAGTTAAAAATATCCAGGCCGCTTCACTGCCGGGGCGACGTCACTTTAAAAGGCAGCTGGCCGTCTCTGATCCCCTGTCAGCGACAACAGCTCTGCACTGAGAGACGGAGATGCTTTCATAGAAGCTGATGTCTCCCCCCCACTCCTCCCGCAGCAGGTCCACATAGCTGGCTCCAATGGGAGGCGTGCACAAACCCATCATGCTTGCACGTTGTCTCGTGTTGTGGGTTGGGGCACTGCGTTCTCAGAAAGTAAATAATCAAACTGTTAAGTGCAAATATTATGTCCTCAGAGAGACAGGATGGTTGAGGCATTAGATGGGAACTCATTGACAGCTCCATCCCCATCTCTACCACAGAATCTTTGTTTGACCTTTGGCAAGTCACTTAATTTTCCCGGAGCGTCAGTAGTCTATCTGTAAAATGAGGAAGTGCTCCTTCCTTTGTCTAGGTCATGGGTTCCCAAACTGGGGGGGGTGAAGAAATTCCAGGGGGGGTGCAAGGCGACTCGGCCTCCCCGTTCAGTTCCTTTTTTCCTTTTTTCCTTTTTTTTGCTCAACAAGTTTTGCTGCTATTTTGGGGAAGGGGGGCATGAGTGTTTTTCAAAAATCAAAAAGGGGGGCGTGATGCCAAAAAGTTTGGGAACCACTGGTCTAGGTAATCTATTTAGAATGTAAACTCTTCAGGCAAGGGCTACCAATCTGCCACTTTGTTATGTGCAGCACCTAGCACAAAGGGGACCTGTTCTCAGCTAGGATGACTAAGCATTACTAAGGTATGAACAAAGATTTATGCCCTCATCTAGCTCCTTCCACTCAAGGACCCTCAAGGGCATTACAAATGCTAATGCCCAGTATCCCAGCACTGCCTGGGAAGTGGGTAAGTCTTATTATCCTTGTGTGACAGATAAAAAAAACAAACGCAGAGACCCAAACAGGGGCTATGACTTGTCCAAAGTCATAAAGTGGATCACTGGCTGGGAATAAAATCTAGGGTTTACCTCTCATAAACTTGCATTTAAATCACTACACTGTATTTCCTCAAATTGGTCCTGAAAGGCAAGCTCCTCGACACAGGCTCTGGTGTGTCTGAGAGTTCAATGGGGGAGGTTTATGCATATCAAGGGGAGGCTTTCTAAGTCCTTGAGCCATTTCCAAGTTTGGAATTCTTCTTGCCTCCGGTTCTGTGCAGTTTTGGGGTTTTCTAGACAGTCTGACTCCTTGTCTCAATAAAACCTCCTCAGCCTTGGGGAACGAAACACACAGAAGCTTTAAACCTGATCTGGAAGACAGGAAATTCACTGACCTAGCTGAAGACGACTCAGAATGATAAGTATCAGAGGGGTAGCCATGTTAGTCTGAATCTTCATAAACAACGAGAAGTCCTGTGGCACCTTATAGACTAACAGATTTATTGGAGCATAAGCTTTCGTGGGCAAAGACCCACTTTGTCAGATGCATGTAGTCATGCCCCCATGCAGTTGTGCATCTGACAAAGTGGGACTTTGCCCATGAAAGCTTATGCTTCGATAAATCTGTTAGTCTATAAGGGTGTGTGTAGATTACATGTCTCTGGCGACAGAGGCATGTAGATTAGGCTACCCAACATAGGCAAAGAAGCGGGGATTTAAATAATCCCCGCTTCATTAAAATAAACATGGCCACCACGCTGTGCCAACGATCAGCTGATCTGGCACAGCGCGGTAGTCTAGATGCAGATCAGTCGTCTGGGGAAGCCTTTGCCAACCAACCCCTTATGGCGAGGCTTACAGGATCGGTCGGCAAAGGCTTCCACAGCTGACTGATCCATGTCTAGAATACCGCGCTGTGCCGGATCAGCTGATCATTGATTATTTAAATCCCCGCTTCTTTGCCTATGCCGCGTAGCCTAATCTACATGCCTCTGTCGCCAGAGGCATGTAGTCCACACATACCCTAAGGTGCCACAGGACTTCAGAATGATAAGGAACTGAAACATCCAGAACATTGAAGGAGAAAAAAAAATTCTCCTCACAGGATGAACATATTTCACACTAATTCAACAGGAGGCATGCAGGAAAGGCCCCAGTGAGGTCCCTTGGCTGTCCTATATTTGAACTCTAATGAAAAATTAGTTGACAACCTCCCTCCATCTCTTGCTGGGCTCTGAATACCAGTTTTTATGTGGAAATGTAGCTCTACATACAACAGGCATTCCTTTACTTTTAGTGTGAAGGGATCATGTATTATTTTGACACAGCAGCCTGGGGAGCCAGAAGGCTGGAGAGCAGAGACTATCAAAAATAATGGTTGCAACCAAAAATGGGGGGGGGGAGTAAAATAAAATAAGAAAAAGCACAGAGTTCTGCTCTGAACCATAAGGAAGCAGTGGCTATCACATCAGCTTGGGCCCCAGTATGAAAAGCAGTGCAGCTTCTATTCAGAAGAGGATGTGCACTAAACAGAACTGATATACTCGCAGATTGCAATGCCTCACTGGGAAGAATATGGGGAGCAAACTGGCCAGTGCCATCCAGGAAGTAATGATGTTATAACACTAAGGGATTGTCAACCCCAAGCATTCAAAAAAATCAAATCATGAGTCAGGCCCCAAAATAATCATGGCATTTTTACAGAGATAAATGTTGAGATCTTCTTCCTTTGCCCTTTGGATTTTGAGCCTTTAGGGGGCAATTTGCTTCACATTTTCAAGCTTCCTTTGCATCTTTCTTCTGTTTTGTACGTGCAAGCTGAGTTTCTCGCACCATCTTGTGATTCCAGAGGCTGAAGATGTAAGAAACACGCCAAACATTCTGAGACTCACAGTCGGACGGTGAGAGCGGGCCACACAGAATAGAACTACCGTGTCTCTGCTGCGCCCCCACCTGCAACAACCCTGCCTGCAACTGGGAAAATACCATTGCAGTGCTGCCACAATCAGCGTAAGGCTATGCCGGCACTAGCGAGGGTACGGGGCACAGCTATACCGATGCAGCGGAGTCATTGTACAAACTCACGTATAGCCGCTCTATGCTGATGAGAGAGGGTTTTCCCATCAACATTATTAAACCGCTGCCAATGCGTGGCTGTGGCTGTCAGTAAAAAAAGCTCTCCCACCAACACAGCGCTGTGCATGGTACCACATATGTCCAGGAAACATGGGCTTTTTTTCATGCCCCTCCACAAAATAAGTTTTGCCAACATAACTTGTAGTGTAGAGATGTCCTTACCCCCTCTTTTTGCCCTGTGATTGCAGACATGTAAACAAGCCACACAACCTGGAATGGTCCCTTAGTGCTAACAAGTTGCCAGACACGCTGTTCCTCTTCACCTTTAGCTGTGACCCTCAGAGGGTCTTTCCCACGGCAGAAGAAGAGCTCAGTGTGGCTCGAAAGCTCGTCTCTCTGACCAGTGGAAGTTGGTCCAGTAAAAGATGCTGTCTCCCCCACTTTGTCACTGTACCATAACAGAGCAGGCAGTGTTTCTGTCTGATTGGGGAAAGAAGTTCCCCACCTGTATGGAGGAAAAGCCAGACTATGTGAATAAGGAGCAACAGTCTGGCCACACTGGTGTGGGAGGGTTATACCGAGACCATCTTATTCATGCAAAGAGTAAAGTTCTACTGAAAAATCTACTGGAGTTGTCACTGAGGTGGGATTTGACAGGCTAGAAATGGTAGCGAGCACTGCAAGAGACCCACCCAGGGAAACTAGCACATGGAGCATGAATGAGGATTGCCCGACTTCGAGAGTAGAACATGGCACTTACGGTCATCTACAATATGCAATTAGCCTCGTTCTGCATTTACCCAGGAGAAGGGAAGGCAAATGCAACTGGGCAGCCAGCTCTGATTGCTAGGAGAATGAATGTGCAGGTTCATACAGGCCCCTTCATATGGATCCAGGGATGTGGAATTCGGGTCCCTCTCAGTACTGCGTGCTACAAATTAAGCACTGCTTCTGATCTCCGCCCATTGACTCTACACCCATGTATCTCCATGGGATCAGTGGATTCACTCCTGAGTCGCTTGGATGTCAGAGCAGGATCAGACCCATCTGCTTCATGGTGAAATGCTGCAGCACACAGAGACCGCTGCCCAGCGTAACCCAGCAGAGAGCAAGACCTATGAGCTAGGCTAACTCACCCCACTAGAGCTGCCTCTGCTCTCTAAAGAGAGGCATGTCTCAGCAAAGGGCTCTGAAAGCACTGGCAGCCCATGGAACCCAAAACAAAGATGGGCAGAGAATCAGTGGGGCAGTGAGAAACACCAGCAGGACTCAGGTGCTGCTTTAACCTGATGGTTTCAGTAACAGCTGCGTGTATTGAAAGAGAAGACACAACAGAATTGGCAGACTAGTGGATACCCAGGTGAGCAGCTCATTACAGACACCTAAAATTAAAAAGATCGGTGTGATAACTACACCCTAAATGAGAGAGAAGAGACCCAAACACTAAAGAAAAGCCAAAGACTGAAGGGACTGAACTCCCCTTTCATCCATTGGCTACTCTCTGTGCTACCAGGATAAGGCACCTCTTGCCATGTGGGATGGGGGAAGGAGAAGGAAAGTCGAGGCATAATCAGAGAGCTTCCATTTCCACAGCTGCCAAACCAGCACTTTTCACCAGAGCCAACATTCACTTTAAAACAGAAGAGTTCTTTTTTTTTTAATGTGATTCTGATACAGATGCCCTGTCAACCTGCAAAGCAAGGAGAACCTCAGAGCCAGGCCTCACAGCATGGTGCTGCAGTGTATTGAGGGATGGCTGGAATGGAAAGCTGTCACTTTACGTGGGGCTAGTTCTGATCCTACTTGCAGGCGGGCAGCAGTTGCTCTTCTCTGCCTTAGGGAGGAGCCTGACTTGTCTTCCTTGGGCTAGCTCTCATATGTCATTGCAAATTCTAGAGTAATAAAGTCATGTTACATTGTACTCTTCCAGCAGTAGTATTTATGCCTTTACCTAATTTCTGTGGGTACATTTATGCAGCAATATTATTTCTAAATAACTAGTGTTATTTCGAAATAACTTAGTCCCTGTCTACACAGCAAGGCAGTTATTTCAAAATAATGTTGAAATACTGTCAAGCTGGAGGACTTCTTACTCTGACTCTTGTAACCCTCAGGCTTTGTCTACACTGCAGGGTTTTTGCACAAGAAGCTTTTTGCAGAAGATCTCTTCTGCAAAAATTTCTTGCACAAAAGCAATGTGGTTTTGCACAAGAGAGCGTCCACATTGCATGGATGCTCTTGCGCAAGAAAGCTCTGATGGCCATTAACAGAATGGCCATCAGAGCACCTGTGCTTTTTCTGATAGGCTCGTCTTGTGCAAGAAACCGCTGCAGAGCGTCCACACATGCCTTCTTGCAAAAGACCTGTAGCACAAAAAGGAGCTATTCCTCATGCAGAGAGGAATAACTCTACCTGCAAAAGCCCTCTGTTCTTTCGATTTACTGTATTTCTTTGTGCAAAAACGCACTGGA
This sequence comes from Pelodiscus sinensis, assembly GCF_049634645.1. Classification (NCBI taxonomy): domain Eukaryota; kingdom Metazoa; phylum Chordata; order Testudines; family Trionychidae; genus Pelodiscus; species Pelodiscus sinensis. The sequence continues at coordinate 7,844,698 of NC_134736.1, forward strand.
GGTGTGGACACTCCGACGGTTTTTGTGCAAAAACCTTATAGACATAGCCTCATTGTAGGAGGAGTAAGGGAAGTCAGAGGAAGAGTGCTCTGTTTCAAAATAAGTGCTGTGTAGATGCTCCCAATTTCAAAATAAGCTATGCAATAGACGTAGCTCAATTTGCCTAGCTTATTTCATGTTAAGCCCTGCTATATCCATTCATTATCAGTGGGAAATAGGTCAATGGAGGGATGATAGGAGTTACTATAGAGAACTTTCTGGGTGTCTGGCTGATGAGTCTTGCCCACGTGCTCAGGGTTTAGCTGATCGCCATATTTGGGGTCGGGAAGGAATTTTCCTCCAGGGTAGATTGGCAGAGGCCCTGGAGGTTTTTCGCCTTCCTCTGTAGCATGGGGTACAGATCACAGCTAGAGGATCTCTGCATCTTGGGGTCTTCAAAGTGTTTGAAGGCTTCAATATCTGAGATATAGGTGAGAGGATTATTCTAGGAGGGGTGGGTGAGATTTTGTGGCCTGCACTGTGCAGGGGGTCAGACTAGATGATCATAATGGTCCCTTCTGACCTTGGAGTCTATGTAGACACACCCTGTGTTCATGCTGCAAATATCACAGGTACTGCTGAGGGAAGCTACACTAGCTAAGATCCATTCAAGATACACATGCAATAGGAAGCAGCCTGCTAAACAGGAGAAACCTCCTCCGTGGGCATTTTCACCTTCCATCTCCGCATTCACCCAATGGCCCCTTTTTCACGTTGGATTTCGTCCATATGCTACATGGCAAGTTTTCAATTTTCCTTTACAAACACCTCTTGTAACATCCACTGCAACTCATTTCAAAGGCCTGAAGGGAGCCCAAACTCATGTTATCTTTGGGTAAGCGCTTCGCTCATGAACTGAAACATATGGTAATCAGGGTTAGCAGGCATTGGAGCTCACATTCATTTTGGCCTGGATTCAAATTCACCAGTGACGAGTTCATAAAGTGAGATTCCTGGCTCCAGCAGCCAGCACTTCCATTTTATACACTGAACCAAAACGAACAGAAGAGGAAAATTTCACACCATTCTGTTTTAAAATTCTTCCTTGGCTGATCAGAACTTGGTTTTGTCAGGCGACAGGCTGCTCCTGTACTGCCTTTTAATAACTCACAGGCAATAGTCACAGCATGTTTTCTTACGCTGTGCATGCAAGCCACACACAAATGATTACAGCATCCAACCTCAGTGCGCTAGATCTATTTCCTGGACGTTAGTGCCAGCAACTCACTCAAGTTAATTGCAAGCTGAGTGTTACCTGAAGACAGTAAAAGGTGAAATATCACTATAACTGAGAGCTCAGATGTAGGACGATGTGTAAATATTTATGCTTTTTCTATGGAGGAATGTTCTGTAATCAGACAACGCACACAAAGAAAAACAAATGAATCAAAAGAAACAACATCCGAAATGTTAACATACGCACCAATTCAGACACAAAACCCTCCTTTACTAGCAAAATCCAAGTTCCAATTAATGTCTGGAGATTTGCTGTGTAGAAGAATCATTTTCCATTTTGCAGATGCTTCTGGATTATTAACAAGGAGGGAAATCTAACCCTCCCTATCTTGAATTGCAGAGATTTCATTTTCATGCAAGTACAATGTATTGTCATGCAAGAACAAGAACAAGAAAATCTTTACTTGAATGCTTGTTACAAAGAAGTCCCAGGATTCTGTTCACACTAGCCATCCATAGTTAAATATATAGATATTGAACTGTCAAAGTTCATAGGACTTAAAGGTATTCTCAAATGAGTTGTCTGGGAGTTGGAGAGTTAATTTCTTGTTACCTATTCAGAAGAGGTTGCCTGTAATTCATATGGGTCCTTTATGCTTGTTTTTTTTTATTTAGCAATATAAAATATTCCCAGCATCAAAACAACACTAAACTCTTGCAATAAGTGCAGCATCGACACCAGAAAATGTAATTACATCAGTTTATCTTGTAGTCCTGCATTTAATGGGTTTTCTATTATCCATAATACCATACATGCATTACGCCATGGATATATTCACAGTTGGCAATTGAACTGTTACACGTCAGTGCATTTTAGATCCAATCAAGAAATCAACGACATCCTTCTTAAAACTCCCATTGGCTCTGTGTTTTCCATAGCACCCCTCACCTTAGTATCTATGGACATTTTAGTCACACGGAATTTGCACCCATCATCACTAAAGCCAGGACTTTAAAAATGTTCCCAGCACCCCACAGATGCCACTGGAAGGGATCTCGAGAGATCATCAAGTCCGGTCCCCTGCCCCCATGGCAGGACCAAGCACATGGACAGAAAAACGTAGAGGGAACATTGGCATGAAAGCATGTGAGGCATTCCTGGGAGGGTGAGAGACAAAGACCCTATGGATGAAGAGAACCAGGAGCATGTACATACATCAGGATAGTGCAGTCAAAAAGCAGTTCTACCCCTGAGCTTCTTACTTAGCTGAAACTCCTATTGATTCTGTTGGCATCACATTCAGAAATGCACATTTAGAGACTGTAGTAGGGAGCATTTGTTGGCACAAAAACAAAATGGGTAGTAGAGGGTTTTTTTTTTTTTTTTTGGCACCTCTACTTCCTTTTCTGACCTGCCCCATGCTTATTTTGGAGAGACTTGAAAACATACAGTGGGGGCAAAAAAGGGGAGGGGGCTTCTTTGGTTTATTTCTCAGTACAAAACGTTTTGTGAGTAATTCACGATGTGGGTGGGGGGGGGTTGGTTTTGGTTTTGGTTTTTTGGAGGGGGGGGGGTCTTTGTTGTGTTTGTTTTCTTTCCCTAGCAATCCCTCTGAAACTCCAATGACTGTTTAGCTGGACTTCAGGAGGACTTTAGCTACTTGAAGCCCCTATGCCAACACAATGTCTATGCGCCATTCAACTCCCAGCTTCCAAACAAAGTTGTCTATATGTGGGGTGAATTTCACCCTGAGGAAACAGGGAATAAAATATCCCTGAGAACCTCAGGTTTTAGTCCTTTGTGATCCCAGAAGGGGAAGAATCTCTTTCAGAATGTGATTGATCTCTTTTCATGTGTGTGTGTGTTTGTTTGCACACACTTTGACTAAACAAACAAACATGGAGTCAATTCTGCATTCCCAAAATAGTATAAAGTCTGAATAACAACTCAGGATCCTGGTCTTGGTTTAACCCCACAGGCGCTTGATAAGAACTGCTCAGCAGATATACAAACAGAGAGACGTATTAGGAAATGTTTCAAGAAAAAGGAAAAATGTATTTCCAAAATAAGAAAGTCTGCTCCTCCTATGAGTCCTTATCATTTCTTAATAACACTAACAAGGCAAGAGAGTGGATGGATGACTGATGGGTAAGGGCAGAGCAGCAAACTGCTTCCTACTATCCACAGACACAAAAAGACACCCACTCCCTCTGCTTTCTGTGCAAACCAATGCTCCCAGCCACCAGTCCTAAGTATATATGAATGTGACACTGGTCCACATGTGATAACCATGGGGATGGGCTGCCTGCCAAGCAAAGCATTTCACAGTGAGTTGGCTTGATGGCTGTGACAGAACCCATCAGTACTAGTGATCAATATCCTGTAGGTCAGTGGAACTGACCCATAGTACTCAGAGCAGAAGTCTACCCCATGTATTTGGTTTGGCAGAACTCCATCCCATAGAAGCCTAATGAATAGAAGGCACTATTAACTACCGAAAGCAGCGTGACGTAGGTGACCAGACAGAGTGGATTGCTGTGCCTGTGCTCTGCCAATAAACTGCTTTTGCCCATGCTGTTGGTTTGCTATCTCTTGCATCTTTCCAGTCAGTAATTTACAAATCTTAACCAAGCCTCACAACACACTGAGGAGTAGGGTAACTATCATAACTTTTCTTTCTAAAGGAGGCAAACTGAGGCATATAGTTAAACCAGATTTTCAATAGTAGCCCCAAACATCAGGTGCTTCAATGTTTTAAAAGGATTTAACTCTTTTGGTCTGTTTTTCTGATCAACTCACTATACTACAGAAAACTTGTGCAAACTTTAGTTCCTATGTATCTCCACTCAGCAAGCCAATGTTACTGGTCATATTAAAAAAAACCTTTTGCCTAAGTGACTCATTCATGGAAGAGACAAGGAAAACCCAGAAGTCCTACCCTTCACATTGCTTTGTTCTTGCAATTGCACTGATATTAGCTTGAACTCTTAGGCAAGAGCTTTCAGAATTTGTTGCAAGTGTGGGGGATTTTTACTTTCAGGTAATGCAGGCAGAGCAGAGTTAAACTAAGAAGGTTTAAACTCAAATATCCCCCTCAGAGTTGTTCCAGGAAATCTGGTTTAACCAAAATGACACAGTTTTGCAAAGTCTGTAGCCTTTATAGTATAGTTTAGGAAGCTTATAAACTCCCAGAACAAAATAAATACCCCAAATAAACTTCAGTTAAACAAACATTTCCCTGACTTTCATTGTGTAGCTTCCACTCAATACAAATTGACCCCTCTCTCCAGCAGAAGTAAATTCAGCCCTGTTTTAAGGTGCTGATTCTAAATAGGTTCAGCTGCTCCTAATTAGCTCCCAGTTGGGCCTACCTCTGAATTTCCACAGAAACCTGCCTGGGAATTAAACCTCCATCTGCTTTCTTTCCCATCTGCAGAAAGTGTTTTGCAGACCTACACATGTAAATGTAAATTACTTTGTGGGTACCTATTTATCAGGCACAGGTGGAAGATGAAGGCTGACTTGGGAGAATTATGAGGGCAACATTGAGAGGGTTGGTGAGCAGAGCTGGGGGTGTAAGCACAGAAAGGCTTTGGAGTCAGGGGACAAGAGGGTTCCAGGCAGCCTGGCAAGAAAAGTCAGGGAGTGGTGACAAGTAGAAAATGGGGCTGAAACTCTCCAGGAAGCCAAAAAGCTGCAACAATCAATCCTTAAAGATCGCAAAATCATAAAGCAGCATTTGCACATTTGGCAGCATTAAAACAAAACTGTCACTGTCTTGCCAAATAGTAGAAGAGAGGCATGATGTGTGATTAAAATAATTAGCCTTGGACAACATGAACTGAGTCCTTGACACAATCTGGGAAGGAAGCAATTGCTGGTCTACCCCTAATGCTGACTATCACTAAAAGCTGCCAATTCTCAGAGCTCAGTGTTTAAGAAATTTCATGGCTGTCACATTCATACCCCAGTCAGGAACAAAGGTAAAGACCCCAAAGACTAAATGAGGGCATGGAGCTATGTGAAGTCATTTGAATTATCTACAAATGTAAATCCACTAACTAGCTGAAAAAGAAACTTGGTGATACGTGGACAGGTCCGTTTGTATCCATCTCAAGATACATTTTGTAACAGGCAACAAATGAGGCAGGTAGTCACCAGCTGCGCTAGAACAACCTGAAGAGTATGCAGAAAGTCTGAGCTACCCAGTGCACTGAAGAGCGTAATAACTTCACTCATGGGCAGGCGGCAGGGAAGAGGCACAAGAATAAAATGGCAATGGAAGCTAGGCAAGAAAATGTGACGGAAATATGGAGGATGCATCTCAGGAGAGGATAGCTAGCAAACACACAGCAGACCAAAGAAAAGGCCAGAATCCAGGTCTCCCGAGAGAAGTTCTGGTCTTGCTCAGGCTTTCAGCACATTTCAGAAATAGATAAGAGAGTGGAGTAGAAGATAGCAATTTGGTTGTGTGCAAAGGTTCACACACTGATTACGTCTCAGCAGTGAACTCTTTCCATAGTGATTACAGACTGGAATATCTAACGCCTCAGCTAAGAAGGTCCTCAGCTCACCCTGTGTTAGTGGCTGAAGGCTGCTATCAGGCCTCTCTCCTGACTCTCAAAGTGCTGCAAAAGGGACTTTCCAGGGAGCTAAATTGTGCATGCCAAGGCAGACTCTATGGCCCATGGCTATGCCCAGATGTCGCCCTGACATTTCATCTCAGGACGTATGCTGTCTGCTGGGGGCCTGTATCCGAGATGTTACGGAGGCATTGTCAAGGATTATAAGGCCCTCTGACTACTACCCCATGCTACTCATCCATGTGGGCACTAATGATACTGCGAGGTGTGACACTGAGTGGATCAAGAGTGACTACAGGGCTCTGGGAGTACGGGTGAAGGAGTTTGGAGCACAGGTAGTATTCTCTTCGATCCTTCCTGTCGAAGGTAGGGGCCCAGGCAGAGACAGGTTCATCCTGGAGGTGAATGCCTGGCTGCGAAGATGGTGTTGCCAGGAGGGATTTGGCTTCCTCAACCATGGGATGCTATTCCAGGAAGGACTGCTAGGCAGAGATGGCGTTCACCTTTCGAGGAGGGGGAAGACCCTATTTGGACACAGACTGACTAACCTAGTGAGGAGGGCTTTAAACTAGGTTCGATGGGGATAGGTGAGCAAAGCCCACAGGTAAGGGGAGAACATGGAGACCTGGGAGATGGGTCGGAAATGGGAGGGAGTGTGGGCTACAATGGCAGAGATAAAGTAGGGTCAGGGTGGGGGGGGGGGGAGGAAGGGAAGGGAGAGGCAAGCATACCAGCAAGGTTTATGCCAAAGTAAAGTGTACAAACATCCGGCAAATGGAGAACTAAAAGGGAGCTTGAGTGTCATGGGAGAAGGTCAAGGCACTCCAACAATGGTCCACCCCAAAACTCCTTTCACTCAAAACCAGCAGCAAAATCCATGCGACTGTTATGATTGGACTCATGTTATGTCTGTATTGTTTTGTCAAAAATAAACCCCCACTCCTGCAGTCAACTCACCCTCCTGGACAGACCCCCTGCTGAGCCCCACTGACTTCAGCATAGCCCTACACAGGCTGTGAGTTCTGTCCATATGGATGGGCCTGCAATCTCAAAGCCTTTATTGTAAGTCAGCTGGGACTGAGACGTTGTCTCTTCTGTGCATTGCACGGTGTATAGAATGCTGCCAGCACTCAGTAACAGGCAGAAGTTGACAGTAAGTGGAATAGACTATCATGAGATGCCCTGACCAATCCACTGTCAAGACTAAGAGTAATTATATATTTATAGAGCCATTTATTCCAAAGGATTTCAAAATATTTTATGGTAGGTAATATACAGGCATCCCTTCAGGCCCCTCACTGAAATGCAGCTGCCTCAGGAGTGGAAGATGGCAGCTGTGCACAAGCGTATAGAAACGCCGGGCTGAAGTTTAGGAGAGGCCGTAAAACAAATACAGAATGTAACTACCCTGAGAGGAATTGGACCACAATATAAAGCACAGACAGATGTCCAAATTCCTCTGAAACAAAATGCCACAAAAACATTAGGCATTAAATGGAATGAATTTAAAACAAATGCCAGGAGGCATCCAAGAGTTCAGCAATCCCATCTCCAAAGTTATCCAGAAAAGAAGATGGAATTATCTGAGACATAAGTTAAGAGTGAAGCCACAGCATCTGCCATGGGTGGCATGCCATTGGGCAGCTGGAGGAGCATGTAGAAAGGCTCCTCCCCCCATCAGAAAGTATCCTTCTGTTGAACAGTGCTCAGAGGGGAAAATAATGGGACGTAACAATGCTCAGGTCTTGCAGGAGCAGTCTAGAACAGACAGGGAGGATGGGGCTTGTTCATGGCCGATGCAATATTTGATGGTGGGAAAAGAGCACGAAATATCTGGGGATGTGTAGAACCTGATGCAAAGCCCACTGAAGTCAAAGGAGAATTTCCATTCACTTCACTGTGTTTTGGAACATAAAATGCCACAGCTGGAGGTGTACATGTATTTAGTTATCAGTAGCCAGCAAAGCTCTTTGGCTTCCTGAATGTAGTACTTTTAATGGCAAACTGCACACTATGCTCAGTTTAACCTACCACCTCTCTCGCCCAGGCAGAAATAGTGTAGAAATGCAACTGGAAGTAGTGAGGGAGTGCAATTTCCGGGGATGTTAAAATGCAATTTGGCCTGCAATTAATTATTAACTTTTCCAAGTGGATCTGTTTCATTTTCTGCAGAGGAAGGTGGAGGGAAAAAAATCTTTCTAAAAATTAATTGTTCTTTCCAACCTGAGATTGTCCAGGATCAAGCTGGCCCTCCCTGATCATTTTTAGAGGTACTATCCGGAGTGTACTTTTATTTTCCTTTCTCTTCTGTTTTTACTGGGTTTTATTTACTTTTCTGGGAGGTCCAATGGCTTAGTCAAGACGTACCTTAATGAAATGCAAAAGACAATTTTCAGGTTTAGAAGGGGCTCAAGTAATGAAATGAGAAGCCATTATCTTTTGTAAAGACAGCAAATTTGTTGTCTGAATTAAGAGCTGATTTCAGTGATATATACTATAATGGAATACATCATTAATGAAGTGCTAAATTACTAGAAACATTCCTGTTACTTATCAAACACTTTGGCTAATTAGAAGGGGAACATTCACAAGCAGAGGCACACTGATGCAGTGCATAGGAGGTCAGGGCTGAAGAATTCAGCAGAAGTGTTAGCACAAGAGCTCAGCAAGTTAGCTCATTTCAAGTAGAAGGAGCACATTGCCTGATAACTATTGGAAAAGAGGGATGCTGGTTGCTGCAGGCTTCTAATTGCTTTTTTGGTACTTGTACCCACTTAACAATAAAATAATAATACTAATTAATAATTTGCATTGTGATAGTATGTAGGAGCCTCTGGTATGGATCAGGGTCCCATTGTGCTAGATGCTGTACACACGAAGAGTAAAAGGAATTCTGGAAATACATCAGGAGCATTTTAAATTTCAGGCATGCAGATATGAAATCCATGGCCTGATTCTGCTGTGTTTGGCATCTTATGTGGTCATTTGACCCTGTGCAATGTGGCTATAAAATGCTGTTTTTCTCATTTAAGCTGTATATTATTTCTACTTTGCACAGGCTTTCTTTGTATAAGGTTCAGGGCAAAAGAAAATTGGGCCCTTAATTTGCAGGATTTTGATGTATTTTGTCCTTTGTGCCATTTAGGTCTTGTTTGCCTTTTGGATTTGCCATTGTCAGTGGCCATCAGTGCAAACTACTAGAGTGAAAAGAATAAAGCACTTGATTTGCACGAATACCATTTATCCTGTTTTCATGCAGACGTTAGCTCAATGGGGGCAAATAGCAATTTGCCCGCTTACACTAGGATATTTCACTTTTCAGGTACTCCAATTGCTGGCCACCGAAGGCTAACCGGGGCACATCTACAGTATAAGCAAGACCTTCAAGAGGTTTCATTGGGGTTTTTTTTTTTTTTAAAGTAGCCTATGAAATCTTTCTGGTTTTGCTTTCAAGTTTCCCCCCAAAAAACATTTCTCTAAATGCAGGGACTGTTTCTACCCTGCTAATCCATTGACAAGACTCTAACTGCTCTTTTAAAATAAGTTACTTTGACGTGTTGAAGGCTAAGAGCTATATGTCGAAGATGCATTGTGGTGTCAAAAGTGCACTGCTGACAGTCTAATGTCCCATTACATGCTCTGCGGAGGCGGGAGGCGCATCTCCTGCTATGACAGCATGGCTGGCCTCATTACGTTCCCCTCCCTACAGTCATGTGGGCTTCAGGTGCTTTTGTTCAGAAGGGACAAAGAAGCTTTCCCTCCACCCCCCATTGCAAGTATTTTAAGAGCCATGCTTTAAGCTGGGAATGCGTGCTCTGTAGAACAGAACATCCAGTACTAGTTGCTTCAAGTGCCAGTGTTGCTATTCACGGTGCATTCTGTTGTATTTAACTTCATATAATAGAGTGAATGCAGGAAACAAATGCCACAGCTAGACCATTGGAAGGGCTCAGTCTTCTCCTGACCTGAATGTCATAAGTTCAATCAGGAATTTACATGGTTCAGCCACTGAAGCACTGAATGCTACCAGCAACATCCTAGATCTGCAGGGAGACAGGCAAGCAGCCTGTACAACAATCCTCTTCCTTCAGCGAACTGGGAATGGCTGATATTTTCATCAGCTTTGAAGTCAAGCTGCATTTCATGTGAGCAACACGGTGTAACAGCTCTGTTGTCCACAGTCTACCTGCCTGTGCTGTAATCCTGACATGTCTCACAAACTAAGCATGGACCCAGAGAAGCCAGTATTTGAATGGGAGAGCTCCAAGGAAGAATTGGGGCAATGCAGGGTATCAGCTGTTCAGGAAATCACACATTTTGTGTGCATGTGTATTGAATCAGTGCCCCAGTGTGTACTAGGAGGTAATGTCTTTGGGATGAGATACAAAATGTAAGTTCTGACTTTAGCGAAACATATGATGATTAAAGACCCTGTAATGTTTATAACAAGAACTAGGGCATTAATTAAGTATCCTGGCTAGGTTCCAAGCCAGGTAATTACAGTCTGCCTTCCTAAATTCCCTCTGCAGAAACTTTCAGTTGGATGCAGTATTCTCCAGTACTTGTCTTAAACTTCAGTGTAGCATTGCTTGTGAGCTGTAACCCAGGGGCTGCATTGCATCCCTCAGCCCCAGAGATGAGCAGTGGGATCCCCTGTCCCTTTACCATTACTCCTCTTTCCTTCTTTATGAAAATATATTTGTTATCCAATTATCTGAAAACTAGCATTTAATATATTCACAGAATCTTCCTTCCACCTGTCTCTTTCTGGAATTAAAAATAATAAAAATGAAGTGCCATTTTCACTAGCGAGGGGTCAAAACCCAGAGGTTAAATCTGAAAGCGTTCCAAGTCAAAAATCCAGAGCCAAATTTACCCTCAGTTTAGTTTCCAGGGGAAACCCAAAAGTGGAAGGGACAGATGTTCCAGTTCTCATTGGGATGCTGGTCTGTCACCATTCCAGGTTATGGAAATCACATGAGAACAATTGGAGATTTCAGCTGCTCCAAATCCAAATCTGAACTCCAAACTCCAGCCTTTAACCACTCGTGATCTACAGCTGAATGCTCTGGGCCAGACACTTCATTGCCCAGCCCCTTGTGCTATTATTTACATCACAGGGTAGCTGCTACCTAGGACTATATCAAGCCTAACACTCTTGTGGCAGTGCAGGTTAGGCCCAATTGAACCATAAAGGGGGCAAAGCTACCTCAGAGGTTTTAAAGACTCCACAGCAGGGCAAGAAGGGGAGCAGTGATTGGGATAGGCTGTGACTGGAGAGCAGTGCTTGTGTGCTGGAACAAAGGCTATGTCTACACTGGCAGGTTCTTGCGCAAGAACATCTTACACAAGGGTTCTTGTGCAAGAATTCTTGTGCAAGCACACATCCACACTGCCTTGTGCTTTTGTGCAAGAGCATCCATGACAGTGTGGACGCTCTCTTGCACAAGAAAGCTCTGATGGCCATTTTAGCCATAGGGCTTCTTGCGCAAGAAACCCCTGCTGCATGTCCACACTGCCCTCTTGTGCAAGAGCTCTTGCGCAAAAGGGCTTACACTTGTTAGAAAAGAGCGTAGCCCTTGCGCAAGAAGCCCTGTCTTCCAACGCCGTACTGTAAATTTTCATGTGCAAGAGCGGGCAGGCAGTGTGGACGGTCTGTGGGTTCTTGCGCAAGAACCCACCAGTGTAGACATAGCCTAAATGTTTAGGAAGATTGCCCTGAAGTTGTTGTTCTAGTATCTAACTTAGGCAGCAGTGAACCGAGCTAGCTGAGGAACCGGTTGTGTTTGTTTTGCTTATGTTTGGACAGTAAACATATTTAAAGATGGGGCAATGTGTTTCGGGAAGAAGGGGAGAAGCCCTGCCTGGGGACAAGATATAAAATGCTCCCTGACCCACAACAAGAACTTTTTACAGGAACTTTGTAGACATGTCTTTGAATAAATGTCTTAATAAAGTACAGGGCAATAGTGGATCAGGTGTGGTCTCCCTTAGTCAGTCTCTTGTTGCTTATATGATCTGGTATTACTGGGGGAAATTCTGGAAAGAAATTGCCTATGATTCTGATCAACAGCAGACTAGGGCCCTTTGTAATATGATAACTGAAGCAAAAAAGGGGTCTGTAATCACCATTTGGGGGGGATTATTGCTCAGTATCCACAAAGAAATCCGCATGTGTGAAAATCTCAGCTGGTCTTGAGTCTTGTTATAAACTTGATTTACAGTCCAAGTTCACTAAAGACTGCAAACCATTTAAATAGACCTGGGACCATGGCTTGTGGTGGTGTCTCAGAAAGAAAATCTATGAAATTCAAGGTCTAGCCGAGGTCTCATGTGAAACTCATTCAAAATCAAAAACTCCAGGGGGAAACCCCACATGAGTTGTTAAATGAAGAAAACTTTCCTGAGAAGCCCTGCAAAAGGAAATGGCCAAGTTCCTCACAGCTTGATTTATGAAACATCTGTAAAAACATGTCCAGGGTTGATGATTGTCATACAAACCCTCACTCGCAAGGAAGATGGGGTTTCTTATTTTTGTGTATTTAAATCCCAATTCTCCTTAATGCCCTCCTGAAAATAAATCTTTGAAAAACAGGAAAAAACTCCTGCTCAAATGATCTAATTAGCAACTCTGTCACTTGGCTAATTGTAAATCTGGTGACTTTCCAAATCTTTAAACGGCATTCAAATGTCAAGTTATATTCACTTCACCAAATTTAAATATTTGGGTTCACTTCAAGACTTCTTAATGCTAAATTAGTCTTAAATATTATTTATTATTGAACTGAGGTAGTACGTAGAAGCTCAAATCAGGGCTTGATTGAATTAGACATTGTACAGACATAGCCAAGGAGTTTATAGTCTAAGGGTACGTCTAGACTGCGGGGGGGGGGGGAGGGGGAGTGTTCAGGATACTAGAGGTATGCAGAAAACCCCCCCTACATCCAGGGAATATGTTTGCTCTTCTACTATTTTTTTTTTTTTTTTGCTTTTGCGGAAGAGCAGACACGCTCTTTCAGAAGCCCTGTCTTCCTTGTTCCACGAGGAAGAAGGGGTTTTCCAAAAGAGGTTTTTTTTCCCGAAATTTGGCCCAGTGTAGATGGGCCAAATTTTGGAAAAGCCTCCCCTGGAAAAAAAAAGCGGAAAAAGGTACGCAAAATGCAAAGCACATTTTGCATACCTTTTTCTGAAAAAAAGGTATAGTCTAGATATACGCTAAGTATATGACAAGAACAGGTGGATACAACAAAGGAAGGACGTGTTAACTTTGAGTTGGAAATATTCATATCGTCTATGAATGACTATTTGCTGAGATTTTAATAAATGTTCATCTCACAGACTACCCGAGCCTCTTGCATAGACAGAAAGCAAAGCTTATCTTGAAGCAAAAGTCTGTTTATCTTGTTCTGTTCATCCTCAATAGATTTCTTGAGTAGGAATTTCTGCATGATCAACTTTAATTTCATCATATGAGTTAACTTGGAAAACTAATGTCACATGTGATGAGGACTGTGGCACAATAGCGTCCAAGGAGTCTTTAGTGTGAAATACACAAAGAGCAAGAAATGGGCGTACATGCAAAGGATTCATTTGCTAGACTAGCACGGTGTCCTTCATCTTGTTTATGGGTTGAAGAGCTGTGAACTGGAAACAGACAGCTGGGATGCAGAAATGAGTGAGACCATTCTCATTGCATGTTTCTTTTATTTTCTCTATTTGTCTTGTGGGAAGTGTCAAGTAGGGAGACTTTGTTCCAGTTGTAAGACTGCTCTTTGCTTTGTTGGCATTGCAGTGTATTATATTGTATCTTTTCGTGCTATTTGATTGCAAATCCTTTGGGACAGGGAGCCCAAAATTTGATTCAATTTATTTACTGTATTTATTAATAATCTTTGCATGTAAATAGCACTTGGCTTTCAGTCATCTTAGAGCTCCGTTCAAAAGTTAGGTGTCAGGACAGGTAACTTGTCCTGACACCTATGACTATCCCAACACCTAATTCAGATGTAAGCTTCTGTGCATGTCCAACATGAAATATGGCTCCAGGAACCAGAGCAGACTATACTTTTTCTCATAATATACCTGTCTCCTGAGGGCTCGACCAACTCTGACATTAAGTAGGCATTGTTGCCTTTCAACTGAGTAGTAGCAGAATTTGGTGTTGATTTTCCATTGCAGGAAAAATCAGTGACCTGAAATCTGGGTATTCTCTTAATGACATTTGTTTCTGTTTACACTCTACATACCAGGCTTAAACAGAGGTATATTGTGGCAAAAGCTAGTCAGTCTGGAATTCATGAGGCTGGGGTAGAGGGGCAGTTAACCGTTTTTGTTGTTGTTCTGCTTATTTGTTTCTCTGGATTTCTCTTGAGGTCAGTGTGGCTGGAATAATGCTGTGAACTATTCCAAATGTACTATAGGGAGGGAGAATTCCAGTATAAAAGGTGTACAGCTTAAATAAGCGACACATGATTCTGTGGAATAGACATGTTTCATAGATAATATTATAAATAAAACAATTCTGTTTCCTCTGCTGAATGGCAGTGGAGTAGCGAGGGCGGGAAGAGGAGGGCAGTTGCCCCCGGGCACCACACTAGAGGGATGCCAATTTAGCAGTGGAGGGAAGGATGGTGCTCGGAGTCCTATGACCCCGCGGGTGCCAGCCAGACAGCAGAGGGAAGGTCGATGCTAGGACCCCGCAGGTGCCAGCCGCTTCCGCACCTGTAGGAAATTGAAACTGAGCGTGAAGCACCCAGTGAGGGCAGCGCACAGGGCAAGGGGTCAGGCTGAGCATGCGCAGAACGCAGCTGGAGCACAGGCCCCATCTGTGACTACAACCCTCACAATCCCCTTTGCCACCAGTTGGTCTGAGGCACTGCCCATTGGGCTGCAGCATCCGGGTCCTCGCCTGTAGCCCGCCCCGCCGAGAAACTGCAGCCGTGGATTGGCCAGATGGTGCATCAGTCTGGCTGGAAGCGGAATGGCTCCATGCGCTGGAGGGAGCCCCACATGGCAGCGGGACAGGCCGGGAGGGATCCGGCTGAGGGGTGCAAATTTTGCCTTTGCCTCCAGGCGCATAACACCCTTGCTATACCTCTGCTGAATGGTATGACTCTTACATCCCAACAAAACCAGGAACTGCTGCTTGAAACAGACCCACCATGTTGCTTCACGTGGGGAAGAGTCAGCTTTTCACCTTCCCATTGCTATAGCCTAACAGGGTAAGTTGAAGGCCTTTGTGCTCTTGTCTAGTGTCTCAGGAAATAAGGAAGACCCATTTGGATTGTAAGTTGTCTTTTGCTTGTATTGAGAGCAAAAGGATCATGGCAGACACAGAGAATTGACCATGAGGGGCTCTGGGTGAAATTCAGGTCCAGTTAAAGTTGACAGGAGTTTCCCCATTGATGTGAATTGGACAAAATTGTCGTTCCATAGGTACATCCATGTTGCAACTGAAGTATGTCACAGGCCCTCTCCTGACAGGTGGAATAGAAGCAGCTTGGTTTATCCCTTTGGGTCAGGCATATTATTCTACAGATATTCAGCAAGTTTATACTTCATATATATAGTAGCCCTATGTCTGTGTGTCTTTAACGCTGACGTACACATGGCCCCCTGGCCGTGTATGTCACTGCCCCGCCCCCCTTCCCCTTCTGCCGTGGCGCACTGCCACGACATACATGGCCAGGGGGAGTGGACGTGTACGTCACCACCCCTCCTTTCCCTCCCGCCGTGGTGCTGAGTGCTGCGCCCCTCAGCTGGGCCCCAGAAGGGAAGGGGGGGTGACGTACATGGCCCCACACCCGACTGTGTATGTCGGCGCCCCGCCCCCCTTTCCCTCCCTCCATGGCAGCTGGGCTGAGTGTTGCGCGCTCAGCCGGGCCGCCGTGGGGGAGGAGAGGCAGGGCGGTGACGTACACAGCCAGGGGGCAGGGCCATGTACATCACTGCCCCCTCTTCCCTTCCCTCCCTTCCATGGCGGCTGGGCTGAGTGTTGCGCGCTCAGCTGGGCTGCCATGGGGGAGGAGAGGCGGAGCGGTGATGTACACGGTCAGGGGTGGGGCCATGTATGTCACCGCCCCGCCCGCCTCCCTTGCGGCAGCCCAGCTGAGCAGGAAGCACTCAGCCAAGCACCATGGCGGGGTGTGGAAGGGGAAGGGAGACAGGGAGAGACGGAGGGGAGAGAGAGGCAGGAGGAGGAGGAGAAGAAAAAGGGAGGGTGAGAGGCAGGACAGGGAGAAGAGAAAGAAAGAGACGGAGAGAGAGGCCAAAGGCGGAGGAGAACTGAGAGGGGGCGGGAGGCAGTAAGAGGAGAGAGAGACGGAGCGAGAGAGCTCAGGAGAGAAGACCTGAAAATCCTGTCTTACGATGGGCTAATTGGCTAGTCTGGTAATATTTGAGTAACTAAGACATGAGGGCAAGCCAAAGAAAGCCAGAAAAGTAGAGATCCTAACAGTGAAGAGAGCCTGAGACAAAAAATGGACAGTACTAGACATCACAGTAAGCCTATCAGACAATAATTCAGTTTCTGATTCCCTTCCAGGCTGGAGCCATCTGTTGCATACCTGTGGGATATCTCATCCTGCATGGAAATCTACAGGAGGAGTTTGTATCTGATTGACCTGACAAATGTACCCAGCTTTTGAAAGGTTTTCAGCACAATGATTGTTGCATACTATGCTGGGTGGATTGCAATCTAGATAGGGTTAGCAAGGAGATGCATTTGGTTTGGAACTACCTTATTTTTCTTAGACTAAGCCAGTGATTCCTAAACTTTTTGAGCAACTGCATAAATTTTAAGGTACAGACTTGAAACTCAAATGCATGCCTTTCTTTACACATGCAAATACCCAAGTTTGGATATCCTTTCTTTGCATGGAGGCAGGTGATTTGCATACCTGAATCAAGGAAAGGCAATTATGAACACCTATGTTTAAAAATATGTACCTAGCAGATTCAGCTGTATCAGCACTTTCCCATTTCATTGGATGAGTTCTAAAACTTGCCAGGCAGGCAGTTGACACAGTCACAAGGGCAGTCTGAGTTCCTTCCCAAATGCAAGAATTTTTATAACCTTTCTACTGGGTTTATAAAATAAATGACAAACTTGAGTACATGGTGCACATAGCTATATTTAATTGCAGATTCTATGGACATCTCTGGTTCACGTCATAATTCGGCAAAAGAAATGTGTTGCTGTTATTGATTGCTAACTTAATTATGAGCTACTTCCCTCACTGAAATGACACTTATGTCTATGAAATTCAGGATGCTGTAGTTTAAAGTCGAGAAATAGAGGTGATGTGCTCTGCAGGATGGGAGTGACCATTTGGAGACCATTCCCCAATCCCATAGTCTAGCACTCACGTTCTCTGCAAGGAGAAAGTCTCCACCTTCTAGTATGGAAGTGAAGGACTGGGGAGGAGGAGATGGAGAATCCAAAAAGCCCACAGACAAGATCAAGATGCCTTGATTTAAATGTTTTTTAACATTCTCATAGAGTTGAAGAAATTATATTTAGCTTTAGCATGAAGTCTTCTATTTAATATTTTTTTAAATTCAGTTTGACCTCAAATTGGCAGAAGGGAAACTTCATTATGTGCTTGTTTTACATTCAGGATATCATTTCTGCAGATAAATATGGAAAGTAGTTCCTATTACTCATACAGTGTTTCACACATCTGTTTTATGTTTCACTAAGGCACAACAAAGTGAAACCATCATCTATCCTGCTTCTCTCCATTAATTCAACATGTAAAAAAAAGGGATGATTGTCTTCCATCTCACAGATCACTGTCAGGGAAATCGGTTCCTTGGTTTATAGTTCATGCAAACAATGCCAAAAACACAAATAATAGAACTTGAAAATGGCAATCCAATGCACAATGTAATTTAAGAGCAAATATCACTATTTAATGCACAGAGGAGCAGTTCAGAGCACATTATGCACTAACTTAACCTAATCCTTGCTGCAAAAAATCACTGTGGTGAGCCAACTGGGATAGGAAAGTGTAATGGGAGTGAGAAACTGCCAAGATGACATTCATTCATAAAATCGTGAGGCTGCATGAGTGGCTTTCACCCTCCAGAGCTACTGTACTAAAGCACATGTTATAAAACAGATTGCAAAGTTTATTTTTTTTTTAAAGGAAAAGTTATCTACAACAGTGACAAGCTGGCCTCACAAGAGACTGGGAGGCAGGAGTTCAAGTAGTCTTTGCTTCCCAAGTCTGCCATGGCCATCCTGTATGGAAGCACAAGGTAAGAAGTCCTGACAGTTAGAATGGAGTTAACAGTACTTTGTCTTTAGTTACATTGTAAACTCTTCTGGTCTGATAGTGTCTCTTACTATGTAATTGTAAGCTTCTTCGCATGAGCCCCCTACCATAACACAGAGAACTTTAGGATCTCCTCTGTTTCAGTACATTATTCTTCTTAATTATAATCACGTTATGCAATCAAAAGTAAAATTTCAATGGCTTGTCCAACTGTATTAACGGAGTGTAGTGAAATCTCCTACACAAAAATGTTGTATTACTTCAACTGTAATGAAATTTATATCCCCTTAGTGAGATTTATCCAAATTCCTTACATGTCCCCTGATGTCTGAACTCTATTAACAGAGCATACCAGTTCCTGCTTTGGGAAACATTAATTTTTATCCTAACACAAAGCACACAAAATATAGCAAACTCTGTAATTATAACTTGATGAGAACCCCAGACAAAAAGCACACTTGGTGCATTCCACATATGGATCATAACTGGATTTAGACAGCAGATCAGCTTGCAATCAGGTCTAAGGATGTTGCATGTCACTTGGATGGACTAAATAGAGATGGCTTGATGCAAGGGTGAAATTTAGAAAGGGAAGAATATATATCCTGGTGGCATTTCCATAACTAGATAATCCCATGACCATTTCCTTATCTCTTTTTAATGGGTGAGTCATAAAAGTTGCAGTTGTTCTATTCAGTTGTAGGAAAAGTATAACTTATTTAATTTTCAAAAAAATTTCTGGCTTCAGAAAAGTCTCAGTAAAATTAGACTACCTCCCTTTGTCATAAGAATAAATTTATTTTAATTTTATATCATTCCCTTTCCTGGTAATATTGAAAAATGAGTTGCTTACAGTGCTTGTAGATCATTTTTATTTGACATACAGAAACACTGAGGCATAGAGATTAAGTGATGTGATGTATCAGTGGCAGAGTAAGGATAACACTTAAAAATCATCATACTCAACCCTCTGCTCTTTGAAGTCAATCTCAGGGTTTTTGTTTTGTTGTAGTTGTTGTTTTGTTTTTAAAAAGTAACAGTACAAGTTGCCTCAGAAATGTTGAGGTGGGTAAAACTTCTATAAAGTCTCAAAGGTTTTAGTTTTGTTTTCTGAAAAATCATTTTTAAAATAGCCACTTTTTCTGCCCCCAGTTTTCTGCACTTTACGCTGAACTGAGGTGTTTCATCTTAAAATAATAATTTGCTGCTGAGCTCAGGTCCTGGGCCCCCCAAGTTTCAGCTGTGAGCTAATGTTTGCAGCCAAGTTATAAAGCTCTGAAAATAAAAGGCTTGAGTGGAAAGGAAGATTGTATTGACTATAACAGAACTCATCTTTCCTGATCACCCTTTTGAAGCCATGATTGTATAAGTTAGCAGCACTCTTGCCAAGTGCAATATTTCTTCAGTTGTTCTACCTGACCAGAATCATGAAGTCTTTTAAGAGTACACTGAGCATTATTGACTCTTCCATCTGCTCCTCTACACAATGGACCCTACTTCTCTTCGGAAGGAGCTACTGCTGTGCAGATGGTACACATCTGCAAAGGAATTACATCATATGACATCATCTGGTATTGCACATGTTATTACTACCGGCAGTGAGCTATCTGTTGCTTAACAACCTCATTAAGGTGAAAATCACTCCGTGCAGACAGCCAGAGCAAGTCCAATGCACCACTTAAGCCATATTTTGAGTTGCACCTTCTGCCCCCTGATGATTATTAAAAAGAGTCTACTGTTTCTAGAAAGGCAGTAGATGTCTGCTACCTGTCTCTAGATTTTTAATGTAGCTAACAGTCATATTTAGTTGCCTTTTAGGCTAACAGAGTGTTTCAAGTATGTTAAAACCCGTGTAGCGTTAGACAGCTGCCCTTTTTAATTCCACAAATGGCTGCGCTTCTTCAGCTGGTACTGTGATCCCTGTCTATAGTTTCTGATAGCAAAATGTTTAGGTACTAGGCCAGAGCTAGGTAGTAATAATACAGATTCAGAGGAACAGTAAAGGTTTCTCTAGAGAAGCGGAAGACCCTCTCCCTGGAAGGATGGAGGGGATTTTGAGAGTGAAGCCTCTTAGTGCTAAGTCATGTAAGGAAAAATCCCCACTAATCAGGGGTCCTTTGAGGTTACGTTGTAGAGAGGAAGCTAGTAAGGTGGAACTCCTCCAAAGACATAAATAGTCTCTAAATGACACACTCCTGTAGCAATGTGAATATTAGCTGCAAGGCGGATATGTCTTTTTAATGTGATGCTCAGAAGTCCCTTCCCACCAGCACATTTCCATAATTCTTATTATTCATCAGTGCTTTTATTTTCCTCATCTAATAAACGCCTTGGTCCTTGTTCTTTATTTATTAGTTTGCCCCCACTACCACTGTCCACATTGTTCTCTTGTTTGGATTGTTATGCTTACATGCTTGTGTTTTGTGTACCTTCCTTTCCCCCCCACACCTCCCCATAAATGTGCAGGCTGACCTTTGCCATGGTAGACTGTAGGATATGGAGAACTCTTACCTTAACTATCGCCCAATTGCCAATATTCCCTTCTTGGGCAAGGTACTCGAGTGGGCAGTGTCATTGAAACTCCAAGCTTTCTTGCAAGAAACAGATTATTTAGATCCATTTCAGTCTGGCTTTAGGCCGGGTTTGGAACTGAAACCACCTTGGTCGCCCTGGTAGACAACCTATGCTGGGAGATACAGGGGGAGCATGTCCTTGTTGATTCTCTTGGCTGCCTCTCAGAGGCTTTTGACACCATCGACCATGGTATCTGTAACGGGGCGAACAGGCCCCGCACTGCAGGGCTGGGAGTAGCCCAGGCCCAGCTGGCTGAGAGGGCCCCGCCCTTCCGGCCCTGCTGGGCATGCTCCCAGCAGAGGCCAGGTATAAAGGCAGAGGGAGCCCAGCAGGCAGGAGGACAGCTGGGGGAGGGAGGAGATCAAGCCAGGCCAGTGTTTTTGCAGCTGCTGGGACCAGAGCCACTGCTGGATCCTGACACCTAGGAAGCAGACCCCGACTCCAGGAGACCGGAACGTACCCACAGCCCCAGCAGGTACTGCCTCCGAGGCCAATGGGCCCCCGGGGAACCGGGGTGCGGTAGGAAGCAGCCCAGAGCAGGGGATACAAAGTTTGGCTCGGCGTGTATCGGCCGGATTCCCCGCCCAGCCGGCAGGAGCCACAGACCCTGCCTCAAGGGCCCTGGGCTGGGACCCGGTGGAGAGGGAGGGCCCGGGTCCCCCTACCACGCAGGCCCCCCGGATAACCAGGCCTGGGGCCGGGAGAGGCTCCCCAGAGGCACTAGGCCTTTGATACCGTATATCCCCTGACAGAGGGGCCTGGACTTTGTGTTGAGACAGTGATACCGTATATCCCCTGACAGAGGGGCCTGGACTTTGTGTTGACAGTGATACCGTATATCCCCTGATAGAGGGGCCGGAACTTCTGGGGACTTTGGGGTGCGGTACGGGCCTGGACTGAGACGCGGGTCAGTATAAGGGGGTCAGCAGCCCCTGTCAGGGGTGTGCCCCCTGACAGTATCCTTCTGGAATGCCTGGCGGACTTGGGTATTGGAGGGATTTTTCTGCAGTGGTTCCGGTCTTACCTGTTGTGATGCTTTCAGAAGATGGAGCTAGTGGGCTGCTATTTGACCCTGTGGCAATTGTGCTACATGGTCCCACAAGGTTCCATCTTGTCCCCTATGCTGTTTAACATCTACATGAAGCTGCTGGGAGAGGTCATAAGGAGTCTTGGAGGATGGTGCTATCAATATGCAGATGACACCCAACTTTATTTCTCTGTGACATCAGAACCAGGTGTGGCAGTGACTGCTCTAATCTGGTGTCTGGAGGCGGGGATGGATGGGATGAAGTCAAACAAGCTGAAGCTGAATCCAGATAAGACTGAGGTCCTATGGATCAAGAGGCCATCTGTTCGGTATTGAGGCGTGGTACCTGTTCTAGATGGTACCACGCCCTGAAAGAACAGGTACGCAGCTTGGGAGACCTCCTGGACCCTTTTTTAACATTTGATAATCAGATTTCTTCAGTTGCCAGGCATACTTTTGGGCAGCTTCATCTAATCCGCCAGCTGCGACCCTTCCTGAACAAGCATGACTTGGCCACAGTGATCCATGCTCTTGTTATATCCCAACGGAATTACTGTAATGTGCTTTATGTGGGGCTGCCTCTAAAGAGCCTTTGGAAACTTCAACTGGTCCAGAATGTGGCTGCTTGAGTTTTAACTAATATTCGTTATATGGAGCACATTAAGCCAGCTGCACAGGCTTCTGGTATGTTTCCAGGCACAATTTAAGGTCTTGGTTATGACCGATAAAGCCCTAAATGGGTTGAGTCCGGGGTATCTGAAGGACCGTCTTCTCCTATATGAACCTGTCTGGGGATTGAGGTCAGCAGGGGAGGCTCTGCTCCATGTTCCCCCCACTTATGGAGACAAGATTAACATCTACATGGAGCAGGGCCTTCTCAGCTTTTACTCCCAGGCTGTGGAATTCTCTTCCTCGGGATATTTGCATGGTGTCAACGTTAGCATTGTTTCAGCATCAGGCTAATGCCACCCTTTTTACTCCTGCTTTTATTGGTGTTTTAGTCTGTGTGTATGCATTCCTCCTCTCAAGATATTTTTAGCAGGTTTTGGGTCGCTCTGGGATCTCGTATTTTAATTTTTTATGTATATTACAAAATTTATTAAAAATACAAAGCCACCTTTGAATATTTTAAATAGAGAGGCAGGGTAAAAATATTTTAAATAAATAATCTATTAGGGGGGTTAGTAGTAATTGTGTGGGAGGGGAAGCCCTAATTGGGAAACTCATTAAATCGGTTGGAAAGGTCACCTGCCTTGTCTAAATCATCATAAACTCCTGAGCTGCCTTCCATGAATTTTATTTAGCAACAAAACAACACACAGTTCCTGGCCTTCAATAAATCAGAAAGCACCGCTTCTTCATGCTGTTTCAGCCCCTGGCTGTATTTTCTCTTGTAAAAAAACTTACTTCAAAGTACCACACAAGATCCTTAAGTACCTCCCAAACCTTAGGTTTCCAGAGCATGTCAAGGAAAAATAAAATCCATTCTCATTTATACCTGCAGTACATTGTCAAAGCTGCCACAAAACCAACTGGGCCAATTTCTCCCTCTAATAGCATCTACACTAAATAATTCTGTATTAGGAGGATTAAACAAATGGTTTCTGATAATTATAGTGTAGCCAAGCCAGCTGCCTTCTGTGCTCCTCTTGTGGCCTAGGGTCATGCTACAAGTATTCTGCCTCAGTTTCCCCTCTTGAACTGGTCAAATAAACTTCACTTCAAAATTTTTCTTACAGACTAGGTTTATAACTATATTAAAAACCAAAACAAAGTCTATTTATACATTCCAACATCCCAAGGTGTCCCTTTCTTCTCCCAGGTCTTTCTTCATGGGGTCTTTGCAGTCCCTTTGTTGTTTGGCTAGGATCCCACTCTGCCTCAAGCAACTCCACTGGACTCAGGATCTTCCCTGCAGGAGCCTTTCCTCACTCTTCCTGATATATTCAGGTACCCAATTCCTGTCAGGTTGAAGCTCATCCTGTAATTGAGCCAACCCTAAGCATAGGCTGTCTAGCCTTTAAGAAGGAGCCAACATGTTATATAAAGGAATGGATTTCTCTATTTTTGCACTCCACAGAGGAAGAGAACTGAAAGAGACAAAGCTAACTGCAATAGTAGAGGGATACAATTTAAGCCTCCTCCAGATCATCACAACTAGATAGAACAAGCCCTTTGGATTCTAAATGTGGGGTGGGGGTGGGGATGAGTTACTGCTACAGCCAAAACTTTTTTGTTTTCAAAGTAGCAACTATTTACAGCTTAGCTTTACTCCTCACAGAGCTACAGAAATCAAGTTACAAGAAGCTCTCGGATAAGTTTTTAGATTTCCTTTACACTGGAAAAATGTGACTGCCAGTGCAACAAGATTGAGTGCAATACCATCAGTAAGGGTAACATTTTCCAAATTAGACCTGAGTGCTTAGGTGGGTAGCATGTGAGAAGACAGCTTACGTGAACAAGCTAATGCTGGTACAGAAACAATCAACTACCTCAGGCACATTTTGGGGACATTTCCAGAGTAAGTTCTGGATGAGCTAGCATCTCAGAGAGCGGTATGACAAACATTTGTCACAACAGGTTTCCATGATCTTCGGCCTTTGCCCACTGATGGTCTAATAATGAGAGCTAGAGATTGGAAGCCAAAACTGAGGGTTTGTTCCCAGCTCTGCTACTCATTCAATATGTGACATTGGGCAAGTCACTTAACTTCTCTTTGCCTTTCTTCATCCCTGTGTAAAATAAATATCAGTAATCACTGTTTGGAAAGTGCTTAGAGGCCCTTGCAAGAAGTTGGTATATAAGTGCAAAGAATTGTTATTTGCTCTGAATCCTGACGAAATTAACTCATGATACAAAGTAGATGTAGAAAGCAGGAAAGAGCAGACTCAGGTAGCCCTTGTTAGAAATAGCAAAAAGCACCGAAGTTTCTTTTTAATAATAATAGTTACAAAATTAATCAAGTAGGAAGGTGCCAAATACCCTTTAACTTAGCACACATTTTTCCCTTAGCTCTCTGAGGGTTCGTCTACATAGCGGTGCTATTTCGGGATAACGTCCTTTATCCCAAAATAGTGTTCTGCATGTCTTAACAGCATGCCCATTATTTCAAAATATATTTGAAACAACGGGCTTCTTTGTCGGGCTTCCTGTAAACCTTGTTACATGACGATCAAGGAAAACGCCGAAATAGTGATTTATTTTGTAATTAGCGCTTTGTAGACAGCGCCAAATTTCAAAATAAGCTATGCAATTTGTGTAGTTCAAATTGCGTAGCTTATTTCGAGGTATGTGCTACTATGTAGACATACCCTGAGAGAGGGAATGACAGCTCATCCTTAGTCTCATTTGGGAAGGAATTTTCTCAAATCTGACTGATTTAAAGGAAATTCTTGCTTAACTCTCGGGTTGTAATGCCTCAAATATTTCCAGTTTTATGTTGCCTCTTAGAAAAATGTTATTAACCTTTTAAAATTCCCATTAATATATCCACAAGTAGAACCTTCCAATCGCTTGCTTAAGAACTACTTCCGCACAATGGTCTATTTATCTTAAGTGTAAGTGTAGCCTAGAATTCCATGCTGATAGGATTTCTCATAACTTTGATATGTATTTGAACACTCATGTCAAGCATATTGATATATTCTTAACAAAAGCAGGCTGGTGGATGGATTTGCAAGTTAAGAGAACCATTTCATACTCACTACCGAATGTTTAGCAATATTGAGGCTATTTTTATATAACTATCATGTGTAACGTTTAACCAGTTAACCAATTAATGGGTTCAGGGAGGGTGCTCCAGCCCAGCTGGGCTGGAGTGCTCCCCTGCCCACCACAGTCAGACTGCTCCCCTTTATTCCTCCCCCTCCCCAGATGAGGGCTGCTCCAGCCAGGCTGGAGAGCCCTTCGCCTTCAGTGGGCCCCATGGGGCTGGAGCAGTTCCCTGCCAGTGGTGGGTAGAAGTGTGCTCCAGCCCCCACCAGCTAACAGGTTAAACATTCACCTACCTAACATTGGCTGTGGTGGGCTTTCAAAAGCTGTCCCATAGTGCCCCACACACATAGCTGAATGAGTTCAAGCATTCCTTGTGAGGATGTGCACCACTGATAAACACAGTGCGGACATGCAAAAGCAATTCAATTACTGCCCTGGCTGGGCGTCACCATAATTTAGGTCATGATAATTCTGTAGTGTAGACATACTCTAAGAGTTACACAATTGTCTTCATACTTGTAGTCTGACATCTCCAGAACACCTTGTCAGAATTTGTACCGTGTAACTTGCAATTACTGTTATTTACTTCATATATAATCTATTGGTGAGGATGGTTTCAGATTGCTTTATAGTAGAAGAGTTTTGTATGGAATATTCTCAAATGCCATTACATGTCTGTAATGAAGCATTGTTTTAACAAACACTTTGCATAGCTTTGTGACCCAATATACAAATACATATATTTATTTTGAATAGCATATGCACTGACTAGGGAACTGACAGAAGATATTGCTCTTTTGCTTATCTACTCTTTGAATGTACATAATATATGCTTATTAACTAGTCCACAAATAAGTAATAAATCTACTTTGCATTTGTAAGTGCTGAATTTAATAGTTCTCATGGAAAAAACCCACAAGTGATTCTAATTCACTCTCTCTTATTCATGGTTCCAGCATAATGTATATCATGACAAATAGACTCTGATTTCCACTACTTTTCAGTGATCACCTCCACCACAAATCTGCAAGACATTATTACTGTCCTGTTGCATCAGAGTTGTAGTCATGGTATTTGACCGTGGCAGCAATTTTAGAATGTGAAGTTTTATCTGCAACCTAGAGAAAGATGGAATGCAAATTAATGGCTACCTGTCCTTAGCTCTTTCCGATGTTTGACAATTAATGTCCCTTCTGGCCCCATGTGATGCTCTCCTGCCATTAGTATAAACAAAATATGTGATATATCCCATAATCTCACATTGGATGCCAATCACTAAAGAGTTCTGAGAAAAGGGTGATGCTAAATAAACATCTGGCTGCTTTTCAATATTTTCTATAATTGTTTAGCTCCATCCATGTGAAATCCAGGATCTACTTCAAACCCAAATACCCTTGCCCCACCTTCTGCCCTGCCCATTCTCCAAGCCCTTGCTCTTGTCCCCATCCCAGGCCTTCTCTGAGGTTCTGCCCTGATCACTCCCCCTCCCCCATTCTTGCTCACTTTCATGAGGCTGAGGCAGAAGATTGGGGTGCAGGGTGGCAGAGGCTCCAGTCTTAGGCTGAGAGGTTTGGAGTATGATACAGGCTCTAGGATGAGCCTGTTGCAGAGGGTTGGGGTACAGGAAGTGGTCTGGGACAGGGGTTCAGGATGTGGGCTCCGGCTGAGCAGCACTTACCTCAGACAGCTTCCAAGCAGTGGGGCTAATACAGGCTCCCCCCCTTGCCCTGGCCCTTCTGAAAGTGGCCGGCCGGATTGTCCAGCAGCAGCTCCTGGAGGCAAAGGACAGGGCTTCATCATCAGTGCCCCCTTCCTCCACCCTGCACAGCTAGCAGGAGGCTCCTGGCAGCACCTGCAAGGCTGAGGGCAGAAGCATCATGGATGTGGGGGGAGAGGCAGCTAAAATGCTCACACTGGATGGCTTCCCAACTATACCAGTCAGGATCACCTGTCAAGAGGCTCAAGGATCTCCCAGTAGATCCTGATCTATTGGTTGATGACCACTGAAATACACCATCCCAATTTTTATTAACCTTAAATCCAAATTTAATCAGATCAAATCTTACAGGTTTTCATTCTGAATCAAGAAAACTACCCATTGAAGCTGATGGTAGGGTCTTGCCTGAATGGTTCGTCCTGCCATAATTTATAAATGAGTAAAAAAACCTGCACAGGCGTAGTTCAGACTCAGTAGTTACAGCAAGAGATCCCGTGAAATGAGTCAAGTATTTACGCAGATCTTGTTGTTCAGAGTTTGATAGATTATAGGGCCAGACGGGACCACAGTGATCATCTGGTCTGATCTCCTATAGAACAAAGCCATAGGACTACTGGATTAATTATACCACAACCCGTGGTAAGTTATCAGTGGCCAATGACTCTCGGTGTTTAAAATGTTGCATGTCATTTCTAGTGTGGATTTGTCCAGCTACAACTTCCAGTCAGTTGATCATTTTATACCTTTGCTACAATGAAGAGCCTGCTATCAAAAATTTCCCCCCCATGTAGGTACTTATAGACTGACCAAGCTTTGCTCCTTAACCTTGTCTCACTCCTTAACCTTCTGGAGTCTATCGATATAAGGCAGGTGTTCTGATCTGTTCATCAGTCTTGTGACTCTTCTCTAGACCCTCTCCAGTTTATCAACATCCTGCTTCAATTGTGGACACTAGAAATGGGCATTAAATTGTAGAAGCGGTCATGCTAGTGCCAAATACAGAGGTAATAGTTCCTCCTTACCCTTATTCAGGATTACCTGTTTATACATTCAAAGGTTTTGATAACGAACCTGTAAGCATTTAGGGCTCTTACTGATCAGGAACTCTCCATAATACCAGCCTCTAATTTTCTAGAGGCATAAAACTACCCCAGGAAGCTGAGTTCTCTCCATTCTCTAAGTATTTATAAAGGAAATACATGGAGTTGTTCACATTTTTGGGAGTCCTCTTCTGGTGAAAGAGTGCATTCCACTTATTCCTTGACCCACTCCATGGCAGGGATAGACAAGTGGGGGAGAGAGAATGGCTTTTTTCACTGCTCATGTGTGTTTTCTGATCTTCCCCTCTCACATCACAAATTGTTGGGGGGGAGGGTCACTTGTGGTACTGCTCACTCGGAATGAAGTTAGCATGATTTCTCTCTCAAACTTTAACTATCAGAAATTGAGTCACCTGCTCTATAAAATTGGGTCACATTATCCTTATTGAATATAATTCTTGCTCCTCTCTCTCTGTTTTGTATGTCTGTATAACTTTTTGGTGAATGGATCCACACAGAGTTATGGGCATAATGTAACCATAGAATGGAAACATAATTGAGATTATACTAATAGTCACATTCTCTTGGGCAGTGGTTTCATTGAAAAATTTGACCATTGCACTGAGACCTGCCCAGCCATCTTCATAGTGGCACAATGAATTGAGATCTTTCGGGATGGTGTTTTATAGGATGTATGTGCAGCTCCCAGTGCCATAGGACTTTGATCTTATGTAAGGCCTCTCGGTGCTGTTAATTATAATAACAGTAGAACAATTCAGCTTACTTTTTATTTAGAGGTATAGACTAATGTTAAAACATTGTTATTACCAGATGTAAGTGGTGGATAAATAGGAATCTACCTCTGTCAAGTGTAGCTGCAGACTCAGAGATGCAGCTGAAATCCTTCACATACTAAGTACGTATCCTGCAGCAGAAGAGGTATCAAGGTAAGTCAACATCTGGTGAAATAAAATGTTATCCTCTCAGGACTCTCTTGACAGGGAAAACTCATTGAGGAGGTTGACGGGGTGGCCCCAGAGGACAAGTAGAGTGCCTGGCATTATATCGTCTTCATTTATGAACCGGTGATTGAAAGGACGGTGAACACAAGGTAAAGAACCTTACTAGATGTACTGTTCTGAAATGTGATAGATAGAAATTCTGCCTGTCTCTAATGGAGCCACTAGTTGGCTTCATCTGTTTCAGCTAGAATTATATAATTCTTGAAGGAAACTTGGAGCACCCTTCTTGATTAAGATGCATACACAAATTGGTCTACTCTATGCAACAATAGATCATGTCATTATTTCTTAGGGCCTTGTTTGCCTAACATATGCTGGTAGCTGAGGGTGCCTGAAATTTTCAGATTTTACAGGGGTATCTTGAAGATTAAGGAACCATAAGCAATTCCATTATCAGGGAAACCCCTAAAGAATGCAGTGCTGGGGGCGGGGGTATGTATACATAGGCTATGTCTAGACTGCAGACTTCTTTCAAAAGAAGCTATTCTGGAAGAGATCTTCTGGAAAAACGTATTTTGAAAGTGTTTTCACAGCAAAAGCACAACGAAAAAGCGATGTGCTTTTTTGAAAGATGGCATCCATTCATTGGATGCTATCTTGCATGTAAGTTCTGATTGCTGTGGATGGAGTGGCCACCAGGACACCTGTGCTTTTTCCTGGAGGCCTCTTCTTTCGAAACCCCCTCCTCCCCATTTCCCCATCTACACATGCCTTTTTCCGAAAGAGCTCTTTTGAAAAAGTCTTCTTCCTTGTAGAAAAAGGTTTACTGCTGTCGGAAAAATGCCTGCGTTCTTTCGACTTTGTTGAAAGAACGCAATTGCAGTGGGGACGTAAATGTAGTTTTCTTCCCAAAAAAACCTAGCTGTTTTTTTCCCCAGAAAAACTCTGCAGTGTAGACATACCCATAGTGAATTGGGGGAGGGGAAGAATAATAGAATATGGAATGACTGAGCAAGATTGTTCTCTGGAGGTAATCATTTCAATGTGGGACCAAATGGCTATGATGGACAAAGAGGTGATGAAGGAATGTTTTCAATCACATTGCAATAAGTGATTTTTGTTGTTCCTTTTAGGGAAGCATTTTAAATAAAATAGGAAGGGGGGAGGATTCCATCAGCTGCAAAAAGAGAAAAATCAGTTTAAATGAAAAAATATATTCTGCGATGGCATATGATTGCAGCATTAGCAAAATTCTGAAATTTATAGTTTAGACTAGTGTTGCCAAAACATTTTTAATATCAAAATGTGAAAATCCCTGTGCATTCCACTTCTCCCATACTGCCTTTATTTTTTTTAAATATGTATTCTGCATGAATTGACTTATACTTGTCAGTGCTCTATCAGTACAATATCTCAGTCATTAGGAGTCTTTATGTAATCACAGAACTGTCATATTTATTTTAAATTTTTCTTTTTATATAGAAACTACAATTAATCATGTAAGCCAAGTTATTTAGCATGTGCAACAATGAACTATTTAATATGAAGTTTTTTTCCTGTAACGTTTATGAAATGAGAGCAAAGAATGACGACTTTACCTGAAAGGAACAAGCACCTTTTTTCTTTTGCAATTAAATCATCCTTTCAAAAGCTCTCCCTTCAAGCAGATTTTCTTAGCTCTTTGGGTGACATACCACCCATCGACCATAGGGTGATCCAAAATTACATTCCTAAAAAACTACTGTATTTTGCAAAAGATATCACTAAAGCTATCCTGCTGTGACCAGCTGAACACCGGAGAGTAAAAACAAAGAAACAAACCCTAAACAGCTCCAGTATGAATGTGGTTATAAAGGCCAGTTTCTCAGCACTGACCTGTTTTTTAATCACAATATTGTGTTTACAAAATCTAGTTCTTGCAACCACGCTTTTTCACCTGCAATTCACTTGGGGGTTACAATGTTGTTGTTATTTGATTAGTGTAGTGCCTACTATATGCGGCTAAGCACTTCCTAGGCATTCACAAAACACAGTCTCTGTCTGAAAGGATAACAGTTTAAGGACAGACGGAACTTAGGGAAAGTTAACAACACACAGAGATTTGTCATAGAGATCAACAAAATTTATTGTTAATGGCTTGCTAGAAGTTGGATTTAATAGTGGTCTGTACTAGTGATGTTAAATATCGGTTAATTGAATAGTTGATTAACCTCATGAATTCTTATCGGTTAGTCGACTTTTCTATAGTCCCAGGGCAGACCCTGTCCAGGGTGGGGGAGGGATCTGAGCTCCCGGACCCAGCACAAACCGGAACTGAGCCGGGTTGCCTGCCCACCTGCTAAAAAATTTACTGGCAAGGAGTGTGTGTGTGTGGGGGGGGGGGGGGGGGAAATGCATGTAGTCTATAGTATTAACCTATAAGGTATTGCTTATCGGTTAATCGACTATACTATTACATCCCTAGTCTGTACAGGGGCCTTGGAGGATGAGCATAGGAAATTGAACCAGAAGGCTATATGGAAGAAGGCTTGGAGGCACTTGTGTGAGAGGTTACACATGGGTGGATTAACAGTAGATGTCTAAAATCATATTTGCATTCCTAATTCATCATTTTAAGTATCTGGGCACATTTTTTTCCTGTTGCAAAATTGTGTTTGCAAAAACCTATGGAATTGCTAATGCCCTGCTAAATTCTGACTGTACATTTCTGACTGAAATATACTGCATAAGGCCTATGTCAAGGGGTGACCTTCCCTGGAGGAGAGAGAAGGCACTGGAGCTTACCCCCTCTGGTGACTTGTCAGTTGGGGTCCTTAAGAGGGGCCTCTCTTTAGGGGGCTTAATTGGGCATCCCCATGGAAACCACTTTGGGAATCCTTGTAATGGCAAATAAGGTCTACTGACCCATGTCTCTGCCTCTGCCCTCCCCTCGCTAAAGACAATATGGCCCACTGGCCAGAGTCAGTTCTCGAGTCTCTTTTCTCAGGGTCAATACGGCCCATTGGCCACAGTCAGTTCTCCAGTCTTATAACCGGGCTAATACAGCCCGCTGGTCTAGGTCTATTCTCCCAACCCTTATACTGGGGTTAATCCAGCCCCAATAGCCAACATCCATTTGCAATCTCTTATACCAGGTTTACTATAGCCCTGAGGCCTAGTTCACAGGGGTGTAGGCCCTTCAAGCTGGCTACAGTGGGGTGGGGGGACCAGGCCCTCCCACTCCTCCAGGTCCCAGCCAAGAGCCCTGTAAGCAGGGTCTGAGGCCACTGCCACACTCAGCAGAGAATCCACCTGTAACACTCTGAGCGCCCTGGGGGGTTACTCCCCACCTTGGGCTACTTCCTACCAGGGTTTGCTGGCTGTCTCTCCTGTCATTTCTCCACCAGCCCTGCAAGTAGTGGCTCTTGGCTGAACTGCGGTTAGAAGTTCTAGTCACTCTTTCTTCCCAAAGATCTCACAAAACCTCCCTCCCTGTCATTCATTCGTTTGTTCGTTCGTCCATCCGCTCCTGTCTCCCCCCCCCCCCCCCCCAAGCTGCCCCAGGGCTTTTTATAGTCAGGTTTTCCTGTGAGCATGCCCAGCAAGGCTGTGGGGAGAGGCTCTTTCACCCAGTAGAGCAGAGCTCTCCTCCTGCACCCCAGTGTGGGGTTGGTAAAGCCCATAACAGCCTTCATCAGAAGATGAAGATGCTTTATAACCTGCCTTTAAGAAAACACAAGGGGGTATTCTCTTTCTAAATGAGTGAGACTTTCTTTTCTTTTCTTTTTTTTCTTTAGCCCACAGCAAACTTTGGCAGTTCAGATGAAATAGGATTCTGATCTATCCCGCTCCAGTTTTGCAAATTTTTCTTATTGCTAAGGTTTTGAAAACAACATTGACCCAAACCAGGCCCATTTCTCAAGTCCACACCACACTTTGGACAAAATGGAACTGTAGATAACTTTTTTATGCACAAGAAACTCCCACCTACCTAAAAACTCCATATTTGCCCAGCAGTGACTTTTATAAATGGTACCAGCATTACACTAGATTTTTTTTTAAAGCACATGCTTGGAATGCTTATATATAAAAGCATCTTTCTGTTTAGCAAAACTCACAGAAATGTGTACAGAATGTGAGTGACTCCAGATCCTAGGCTAACCATGCCATATTTTGTAGGCAACTGCAACTGCTTCTCTCTGCAGTACCTCCTTGATGCTTATTGCACTGTACTATTTGTGGCCAGCATGGGTGGAAGAACACACTGAGGCAAGTCCTCCTTCCTTACCAACCTCACCAAACCAAATCCAGGACGGCGCAGGGATCTCTGTTGTGTGTGTGTGCTGAGGCTAAGACTGTCACTCATTCTCTGATCAGCTCCTGAAAGCAGCTAGAGAGCAGCTGGCAAAAAGCAATTCTGAAAAAAATTACATTGCATCTAAATCTGTCTAACCCACCCAGGCTCCTACAGAAGGAAAAATATATTTGCAAGAAACTTCCAACCTAATAGCAGATTACAATGCTGCATACTAAGGATCTCATCTGGACTCTGTTTTTCCTTGGCGCTGCAGGTACATGAATCTCTCTCTCTCTCTCTCTCTCTCTTTTTTTTTTTTTTTTTTTGAAGGTTGGGAACAAATCTGATTTCTGACCTCTTCTGAATACTGTTATGTGATGCAATTGTAGATGCATCTGGAGGAAGAAGGGAGTCGCGTGCTTTTGTTTCCTAGAATGCAGTGGTTTTACACTGATGATTTGTTGCTCCCAAATATTGTGCTTCCCCAACCCACTGTTTCGGCATGGGGGGGATAGTGGCAGAGGCTGGAAGCGTTGCACGGTGGCTGGTTTCGCCCGGCACTTGGGCGATTTCCCCCCTTCGCTGCATTTCAAAGGCAGCTTTTTGGTGGAGGAGCTGGGGAGATGAGCGCGAGGCGGCGAGGCTGCTGGGGAGGAGGGTTGGGAGGTGCTGGCTGAGCAAACAGCGAGGAGGCAAGAATAACAGCCCCGATTCTCCAGCTGAAGCAAATCAGCCTCGTGCAGAGGCAACCCTGAAGCTGGGAAACCTCTTTTTGGTTGCAGACAGGTCCCCCTGTTGGTATTTTCGCTGCCCTGGCTCCTCCGGGGATGGTCCATCAGTCTTAACGGTTTGCGAAAGGGGGGAAAGAAAAGAAAAGGAAAAGGTGTTTCCCCCTCCCCTGCTCCTGTGCACGGGGCGACTTTGCTTTCCTAGACGGCCCGTTAGTTGGAAACATTGTTCACAATTGTGGGGTCTGAATGGGAAAGATGGCTCGGGCTGCAGTTTGACAGGAGAAAGTGAAAAGGGGTGGCGGGGGGAGGTGAGGACTGGGAGGGCGTGAGCCAGGGGCTGGTTTGATACGTCGATACCGCTGTGTCTGAATGCAAGGGGAGGCATTGCGCCTCTTTCTTGCACCCACCCCTCTGGGGTTGACGGTTGCGTGTGTTGCAAATTGCAGACAATGGAGACGGGAAAAGGCGAGTGAAATGATGAGGGGGCTACGTGCGGTGTGCGAACGGTGTCGCCATATGAGGAACCAGGAGGGGGCTTTGTTTAAGAAAAAAAAGTCTTATCAGAACAGCGGGGGAGGGGGGTACTATTCTTTGCAGGGTCCCCCCCGCCCCGGAAAGCCAGGGAGTGGAATGCAACGAACCCACAATTAGGGGAGATGCAATTGCAAATAAAGGCGGGGGAGGAGGGGAGAGGGTCAGGGGCTGCCAAAAAGAGGGTGGCGCTGAATGCAGCTGCAAAGGGGCAAAGAATTGCAGGGGGCGAAGCGCGGGGTGGGGGCATCGCAGCTGCTGGGGGCAGTAAGTTCGGAAATGGAAGGAATCTGGTGCAGAAAAAATCGGTTGTGTGAGCGCGCGTGCTGGCGCTGGGGAGGGGGCGGCGGCCGGGCGCGAGCCCCTCGGCGGCGGGGAGGGGGGGGGGGAGGCGAGAGGGGGTTCGCTTGCATCCGCCGCCAATCAGGAGCCGGCGGCCCCGAGCGGGAAACGCCGTTAGGGGCTTTGCTCCCCAACGTTCCTAACGGTCCCGCCCCCTCCCCCTTCCTCTCAGACCTGCCTCTTTCCTTGCAGCACCCCCCGCTGCTGGGATCCCCCCCACTTCCAAGCCCTGACACTGCCCCCCCATGTCGTGCACCCCCAGCATTTTGCCAGGTTACTGCCCCCTTGGGCTCAGCAGCCCCTGGGACATGGCACTGCCCCCAAAGCTTTGCTTTGCACAGCTTCCTTGCTGCGCAGCTGCTGTCAGCCCCCCCCCCACCCACTGCCCCTGCCAGTGCTGCCCCTCAGCTGGTTGCTTGCTCTTGTCACCCCCTCCACCTGCTGCAGCCCCACCCAACCTACCATCACATAGCTACTCTAGACCACTGCTGTGTTCACCCCACTGCAAACCTCTGTGCCCCATTCACAACTGCCATTGCACGCTTACTCCAGCCACATTGCCCACTGCCACTTACCCCCACTTCCCAGTCACTGCCATTGCACGTCTCAGCCTGCAATTGCCACATCCCACCCTGTACTGTCCTAATCCAGCAACCCTGACCATCCCTAGCCTCTGTTTGTCAGATGTTGGAAATGGGCAAGACGGGATGGGTCACTTGATGATTCCCTGTTCTTTTCATTCCCTTTGGGGCACCCAGCACTGGTCACTGTCGGAAGACAGGACACTGGGCTAGATGGACCTTTGGCTGACCAGTATGGCCGTTCTTATGGTCCCATGTATCATCACTCTCCACCAAATCCCCCAACACTGATGACCTTTACCTCCCCTACTATCATCACCGTGCCAACCCACTGCCACCAACACACACCTATCCCATAACTACCAAAGACCCTGCCTCACCACACTACTGCCCTATCTTACCATTGCCACTGTTAGATGCATCACAAGCTCAAAGCCGCGTTGTGAACATCAGCATCACACCATCCTGTTTCCCCATACCATCCAACAGCTGCTCTTTAATTTGAATTTTTTTTTACTACTTATTGGCATAGAACCCAAATACGAACAAATAAGGAGATTGACA
The DNA here is from genome assembly GCF_049634645.1 of Pelodiscus sinensis. Taxonomy (NCBI): domain Eukaryota; kingdom Metazoa; phylum Chordata; order Testudines; family Trionychidae; genus Pelodiscus; species Pelodiscus sinensis. Next base: position 7,880,834 of record NC_134736.1, read on the forward strand.
AATCTCCCAGAGCCACCCTTCTCTGTCCCAGCCACACCCTTCAATTGTAATCACCACATATTTCTCTTCTTCACAGCACCTCTAGATAGCTATCTTTTCCCCAGTAATCATCATACATAGACATTTGCACCGAGCATTCTCAGTTGTGTGAGGGGGAAAGAAAGTGTGATTTTTTTTTTGAGGGAACAGACCAACTGGGTTAAGAAAAGCTTCAATAGAGGTTCTTGGGGAGCTGCACAACTCCGATCTGATGACTGTTAAACCAGTACAAAATGGAGAATATAAAAGACAAATAAAATATTAACCTGTCAAAACAAAGGAGCTACACAGCACAGAATTAAAGCAATACCCAGCACATCTGTAGTGCCTTCCATGCTAAAGGATCCTGCTTTAATTTGCTAAGCCTTATGCCTTCTTTTCCTTCCTCCTCCCATTCCCCCAAGAGACAGAGAAGCTTGCTGGATGAAGAATCCAGTCTGATATAGGAAAAGTCAAGGCAGAGAGAGGGCTACACCAGCCATGATTAATGCCAATAAAAAGCCCCCTTCTCCTTTAACACTAACTTAAATATACCATAAAGCAGGGGATAGATGTGTACTAGTAAGGAAACCCAAAATAGAGGATTGTCTGAGGAGTGGTCATCCAGTGGGGCAGTAACAAAAGCATTCCTCCTGAATCTTTTAAAACAGCCTCTTTTATATCTATTTCAGTCCTGGAATAGTAACGCCTTAACTTACTCTTAAATTAAAACAACATTCTTCTATAACTCAGGCTGATTTATAGACACAGCAGATGGCTCATCTCCTTTCATTTACATCCTGAAAACTATGGTTTCTTAAATAGCAGAGGACATTTTGTACAAACTTTGCAGTGTTGACATATGGACTTGAAGATTCCTGACCTGACCAGTTGATTTTTTAAGAACATTTAATTTAATATTAATCTAATGAATTTCCAGTGTTTGTGTCCAGAAGTGTTAAAGGACTGGCTTCTCTCCAGACTGAAAGTGCCTTCATGTTTTCTTGGCTGGCCTCCAGAAATACATTTTACAGATAGACCTTCCTGCCTTTGGGTATAAGAAAAGATTGGCTTCTTGTTCTTAAAAGAAGGCATGAACTTTTTTTTTAATGCTATGGATTTGTGTTGGCTGAGTGGCAGGAAAGCAGAACCAATTGATGGGGGAGGAGATAGCAGAGGAGAATACTGCACCTGCTGCCATCAGTCTGCAGGGAACAGCAAGAAGCACTAACAAGAGACAAAAAGCACATTTTATTTTCTTGTTAAGAAAGGCCATCGTGCATTTTATTGATCACTCCCACCTCTGAGTATTTGTGGAGTGTTTTGTTTTTGTTTTTCTTTTGGTGTGGCTTTTGAAATAGTGTTTTTGCAGGGCATCCTTTATTATGAATTTCATTCTTCAGTAGCAGAACTCCACTCTGTTCTATCATAGGCAGGAAGGCAGATGTTATGGATTTTAATGAATTTGTAGATAACAAGTTTGGGTAGAAGCTGTATTTTTCAGGGGCATATGCAATAGCTAATATGAAGGAAACTGCCTGAATTTAATTTGATCCATTATAAAGGCTTTTTCAACTAAAGCAAAATGTTGTTTGTTAGTATTAGGAAGATGTAAAACTTGAGGAGAATGTAAACATGTTCTGCTGTGTAAATGGAAGATTTTCATATGCCATACGAAACAGTTTGCTGACCCTTCTATACTAGAGAGCATGTCCCGTAGTTGCCTGGCCAAGGGTGTGGCTGCGAAGGGAACTACAGTTCCCAAGTGTGTCTCTGCTTCTGAATGAGATTCTTTGCATATGTCTGCAATGGACTTGAGAATAGGGGGTGGGAAGGAAAGAAAGAGAGTTGAATCCATCAAATCTGAGAGAAGGGGAAAAATAAAGCACATAAACATTTGTTAGGCATCAAAAACTACCACAGATGTGAATTTGAAGGTCAGATTTGGGCTGGTTGTGGCCCCTTTTGTTTGGGAAAGCATGTTGCCAAATTTTAAAGCTGTTGCTGATGCAAAGGGATGTAAATTAGTTGGGTTTGGCAGTGGTGCCATTATACTCTTTCAGTTCATGGTGTTGAAATTCTGCCTCTCTCCTGCAGCTGCTCATTAGTAGCATTGCCTTTTGATGTTACTGGGAGAGGCAAATGGTGAGCTTTCAGGCACTTTTAATGCATTGCATTTATAACTGTCTGAGGGAATCACTACTAGCTGCTGGAATGAGATTTTTACATGTAATTCTTAGTTTACAGTGCAGAAGGTGAATTCCCAAAGGAAGAGGAATAGATAAGAGATCAATAGGGAAAAATTGCAAAGAGAAATAATAATTTTACTTATCATTCAGATATAGTTCCTTTTGTTGGTTCTCAAATCCAAGGATGGGAATACAGATATTTACTGTTCTGGATGAATTGTACCTGGAATTACTGGGTTTATAGGTTCAGTCAAGAGTTGTTGCAAAATACATTGCAACGTATGATGAAAATAATTTATTTGAAAGTGAACAAAATGCTTAATTTTATCTATAGCTTTGTTTGGGACTGGATTCCAGCTCTGAAGTCTTCAGTTATTTCTGTTTGGTCACATGTAACATGTATTGTGGGATTATTGACTGACCAAACAGTTAGTAATAGCCTTAGTCCAAATAAATCAGAGATTTAGGAGGAACAGATTTGGGCCCATTTTCAGCCCTGTTATAAGCAACTGCAAATTCACTGGGATTATTGGAGGCAAAGCCTGCTGAATTTAGCCCTGTTTTTCTCTATCTGGCTCCAAATGGATGAAGAATTCCTCATATGTATGGTGTCTGTTTTTGGAGATTATGCTTTCAAGGTTGGTCAGGGGGTGAAACTGGTTTTGTTTCAGCAGTGGTATTCCTTCCGTTGTGGCATTTGGAGATTTTGGACTTCATTCTTGTAGTTGATGACCTCTAAGTCATGCTGTACTGACTTATCTGTTCTCCCAGACCTTTCCTGAAGGTGGGAGTTAGTGGGAGATGCAGGATGTTCATGCTGGGGCAGGTTTTTCAGAGGGCTTGCTTTTTTGGGCATTTTATATATGATGTTTTGATAGTGTGTATTTTAGAGCCTGATGTTGGAAAATAAAATAAAGAGCGAAGTACTATCTTTCCAGTAATATTTCGTTTAGTTTCTTAGAGAGGCAGTCATCCCTACCCTCTGAGATCTAAAATGTCATAAAATTGTTTATCAACAGCTACACAGAAGGAGATACTTTGGGGAATAATCCTATTGTATTTGCTAGCTGAATGAGTTATCCAGCTCCTTAAGCCATCACATTTAGGAAGTGAATAATTGATATACATGTCTGATAACCATGGTCTACTAAAAGAGAATTTGTATGTGCAGCAGAAACAAGGATGCCATTAACAGTTTGGGCACTCAAGTCATGCTCTTGCTCCTGAAGATAGTGTTGATTCCTTTAAACTTTCTACAATATTTTCATGGTCAGAGGCATGATTTAGGAATAAGGCGCTAGGTTTTCATATAATTTTTAATAGGTATCTGTTTTTAGAGTTGTCTTTACTCATTGCCAGGATATTTGAGATATCTAGGCTTATAAAGGTCTGAGCAGAAGTGCATGGGAGCCAGGCAGGGTAAGTCTTTCTGTTGAATTCAATGGGCTTTAGATCAATCCCATAGTGATCTAAACTGCAAGCTCAAAAAATGTAGCCTGCATTTATTTGCACCTGCAATTTGTGGCCACAAAAATGGAGCCCAGGATCTGAAAATCCAACTCAAGAACATTAGAATCAGTTTAGAATTCTGAATACAATAATGCAGCATCTTCCATAGTTAGTCTTCTAACCATTCAGACTCTTTATCTTGTGAAGACAAAAGATAGCTGTAAAGATCTGCAGAAGTGTAATGTGATAACTGGGGATGTCCTGACTTACACAAACAAGCTAGAAAAAAATACATAAGTGTTCTCACTCTAATCTAAATCTTATATGAGATAATTTCCAGAAACCAATGAATAAAAATCTTTAAAAGGCTACATCTCCTCTGTTACCTGTTTCGCAGAGCAGTTTAATTTTAAATCTTTTCAGGAAGTTAACTGATACATGAACTTTCAAAACCCAATTAAATGTGACTGGCAAGAAGTGAATCATCTGCCTAAAGAGTAATTTTAAAATAGTGTCTGTTGTAAAGCTGTTTTACTAAAAAGAATGTGATAATATTTTAGACTATTGTGTTTACTTTAGCTCATTGGATAGTAAGGAGCATCAATTCATTGTAAACAGAATCCAAAAAGTGACCCTTGAGATTTGCCTGTTAGTCTGGGTGACAATGAAAATCTTCAATCTTACACCTTTTTTTAAAAAAAAGCTTTGCTGACGTTGAAGTTTTTTGCACTATTATTTACAGCTCTAAAGGATAAATATTCCTGTTAATTTTCATCATTTGTTTCCATGGAAAGAGCTTTGTTTCCATGAATATTCACATCTATTTGGACAAAGTAAATATATAACATTGAAGTAAGTTAGGTGAAGAAATTAGGAAAAATAGCAGCAGAAGACATTTTAATGGGTATTTTAAAGAATGCTGTATTTAAATATCTAGCATTGTTATATGTCTTCTCTGAACCAAGAATACTGCTTCATTATAGAGAGAGGATTTTTTTTGTAATAAATTGTGAAAAATCAGAGTGGATCGATACTTTATACAGGTTAATTGTTTTTGCATCTGTCATAAGACTTGTTGATTTTCTTGAATGTAGATTGTTGCTGTAAAACAGAAGTAATGGGCAGTTTTAAATATTTCAGTTATAATGGCAATTGTGTATTTTACTAAGCACAAGTCAGCCCTGAAGTGTTAAAGAAATTCAGTCCTTAATTTCTCAGTCCCTGTTTAAGTGTAACATGAAGTTATTTCAATGGTAACTTGAAGTCGTATTCCAATGGAGAAGAAAAATCTTCAAACTGCTTGAAAACAAAAAAGTATGGTAAGTCTGTGAAACATTCAAAAGGGTTCATAGTGAGAAATGAGTCGGCTAACATATTCAAGATACACTTTGAGGTCATTTTGGGCAGAATGTGGTTTATTGACACTTGAAGTGTAAAGTTGGTGCCACAGGAGGGTCCTGGTCTTATTGTATACATGAAGAGATGTTGACAAAATGATGAGATTAAAGAATAGAGAGTGGTGAAACTTTTCTTCATTAAGATTAAAACAAAAATGGTGTCTCTAATTCTGAATGGGGTTTTGTTTCTCATCTAACTTGTCCAAATACCAATACAATTATGAAAAAAACATTTTGAGAAATGTTATGCACTGTAACATATTTGTTAATAATTAGCAAAGACTTCACTATTAGATATCATTACTTCTATACAGTAAGGAATAGTATTGGATTTATGTTGGGAATTATACATTTCTTTATTTGAAGAATCTTCAGAGTTTTAGAAAGCAATGTATAGCAAGATATTTGAGTTCAAATACAATCATTAATTTTTACAACTAAACTGTAAGCAATTATTGTTAAAGATAAACAATTGGAAAAACTAGTTTGTTTTTTTTTCCCTAGCTGGAAAAAAAGAATCTACATTAAATCTTTTGTATCGTATTTACAACATCTAATTTGGCATTGTTTACAAAATATTGGCAAATTGGTCCTAATGTGTGGTGTTATTACATAATCTTATGTTTAAAAATAAACAGTGGAAATAATTGAAGAAACCTCAGAGTTTAGAAATGGTTGTTGGTGGTTCTTCACATCACACTAAAAAAGCAGGCTGTCTTTGCATATTAATCACTGTTTGAAAGGAAGTTTGCCTTATTTGCATTGTGCATGCACTAAGGAGTCCCATAGTGAGCCTGAGAAAAAAAGGGGGGAATTGTAATTGTTGTTCTCAAAAGGGTTTTTATTCTATTCAAGTGGAAAGGCTGAATGCAGGAGAATTAGTGCAGTGTTTTGTGGAAGAACAGTCCCATTTGGTCACTTCATTTCATGTGGAGCAGTCCTAGCTTGTAAGGAGCCCGAACACTGGAGATTGGGTTAAAAGGGGAGTGACTCATCATTGTATGATGTAATCTACAACACTAAAGATATTCTCTATTGCATGTACAAATAGTCATTGAATCATCAAGTAAAAAGGAATGAAAATAAAATGCTGGTTTAATGTATAAAGTTTAATGTTTGCTTTTTTGATTACTTACTATGTTTCAATTATGATAATTGTGAGTTTATCAGAAACTTATCTGTGGAAACTAGTGATTTGGGAAATCTTCAGGCTACATATTTTTCAGAATAAGAGGTTCTTAAACCAGATTCACCAACACAGTATTCCAGCTTTACAGTACCATGACTGATACTGTGGTATACAGGCAGTCCCCGACTTACACGGATCCGACTTATGTCGGATCCGCACTTACGAACGGGGCTTTCTCGCCCCGGAGGTCGGGGCGAGAAATCCCCGTTCGTAAGCTGCTCCGGTGCCCCTGGTCTGCTGGAGACCGTCTCCAGCAGACCAGGGGCACCGGGCGGGTTCCTGCGCTTCTGAGGCTTTGCCAGAGCAAAGCCTTAGAAGCGCGGGGAACCGCCGCTGCTGCCGCTTCAGTCTGGGTGCCTGTGGTCTGCTGGGGACGGTCCCCAGCAGACCACAGACACCCAGACTGAAGCGGCAGCAGCGGCGGTTCCCCATGCTTCTGAGGCTTTGCTCTGGCAAAGCCTCAGAGGCGCAGGACCCCCCCGCGGCTGCGGCTTCAGTCCGGGTGCCTGTGGTCTGCTGGCGACCGTCCCCAGCAGACCACAGGCACCCAGACTGAAGCGGCAGCAGCGGCGGTTCCCGCGCCGCTGTGGCTCTGCTCCCCGTGTCCCTGGTCTGCTGGGGGGGGGGGCGCAGCTAGTGTGCTCCCCGCCCCCCCCCCCCCCCAGCAGACCAGGCTTTTGTTTTGGACTCTGGGGCAGAGCAGCTGGGGTGCTGCCGATTGGTCCTGCAGCGCCGCTCTGGGCACTACTGGACCAACCCGGCAGCACCCCAGCTGCTCTGCCCCAGGTCCTGATTCAGCCGCTGCTGGTCAGTTTCAGCAGCGGCTGAATCAGGACACCTGGGGCAGAGTAGATGGGGTGCTGCTGGGTTGGTCCAGTAGCACCGAGGAGCGGCGCTACTGGAGCAACCCAGCAGCACCCCAGCTGCTCTGCCCCAGGCGTCCCCAAGTCAGCCGCTGCTGAAACTGACCAGCGCTGACTACAGGAAGCCCCAGGCAGAGTTGCTCTGCCCCGGGCTTCCTGGAATCAGCTGCTGATCAGTTTCAGCAGCAGCTGACTTGGGGACGCCTGGGGTTCTTAAGTTGATTCTGTATGTAAGTCAGAACTGGCGGTCAGTTTCAGCAGTGTCTGAGTAAGCCAGTTCCGACTTACATACAGATTCAACTTAAGAACAAACCTACAGTCCCTATCTTGTACGTAACCCGGGGACTGCCTGTATAATACTGGAGAATTGCAGTGGTGAATCAGATTCCTTACCTCTTTGTCACATTTTTGCTTACTGTTATTGCAAACTCAGGAGATAAAAATGGAAGATCTTGTTACTTTTATGTATGGAATCAAGAAAAAGGGAAGTTGATGGCTGAGACAAGACATTTGCAGGGAGGTAGTGAAGATATCGTTGTTTTTTTTTTTTTTTTTTTTTGACATTACAGGTTGAATCCTCTGTTCTGGCAACATCCATGGTCCGCCATGATTTTAGTTAGCACTATAGCCACTTATTGTGGATGTGGCCAAGTTTCAAGGGGTCCCATAAGTTTTTTAACAGATGCCAGTCTTGGCTCTCAGTGTTCTGTACTGTGATTTCACTCTAATTTACTCCTCAGTGTCTTCTAAGAAGCCAGTAAGCAGTGGAAGTATTGGTAATGCTGCTAGACAATATTGACCTTCCGTGGTTTGGCAAATTCTCTGGTTTGGCACGGGTCAGGTTCCCAAGGTGCCAGACTAGCGAGGTTCAGCCTATATAAAATGTGAACTTAATGAAGTGATAGCATTTTATAGAGGAAGAGGTTTCTTTGGCTAATTTTCTCAATAGCCCAAGGAGAAGAGTGATCATATTTAAAATAGGGATGTAAATATCTATTTAAAAAGTTAACCTGTTAACAGTAATTGGTTAACCTTGTGGCTGGGGTCTCGTGGCTGGCGTCTGGTCAGACTGGCAGGTGGGGGTGGGAGAGGTCCTGATGGTTGGGGTACCACCCCACCCTGGGTAAAGAACTGCTCCAGCTGGCTGGGATCCCGCCATGCTGCAGATGGGGGACTGTTTCAGTCACCCAGGGTCCTGCTGTGTCACAATGCAGGTGGGGATTGCTTTGGCTGGCTAGGGTCACGCTGTGCTGCAGGGTACTGCTCCAGACAACCAGAACCTGCCAGCTGAGCTGCAGCAGGCGGGGCTGCTTCCCCTGTCCAGCCCTCCAGTTAACCAGTTACCGGGTAAGCGTGCCAGTAAGGCTAATGCTAACCAAGTATTTGGTTATCCAGTTAACTTTTTACATCCCTAGTTTTAAAATAATTTTAGCTGTAGTGGAAGTAGGATTTTAACTTATTTTGATGCATAGTAGGGAATGCGGGACTTTGGTTGAAATTGGTGTGGATGATCATGGTTGCTAGTGGCATAGACAGCAATTGCAGTTTTAAATAGAGATGTGTCTAAATCTGGCCCACATCTAGGTAACTTTTATTTGGGCTAAAGTGGGAGGAAGGGGGAGCAGAGATACAGATATGTATTCCGGGGGGAAAATGTATCAATCAGATGTTAAATGAAAATTTTGATTAGATATCCTCCCCAAATCCATAGAACTAATTGTATTTAATAATTGTATTTAATGATACTACTTTTTTTTTTTTTTTTTTTTTTTTTTAAGTAAAAACTTGACTATAACTGCTTATGCTCTAGCTCTTGTTACCCAGTGGTCAGGTGTTATTTCTTGTACTTCATTAGCTTGGTTATGTGCTAAAATTATTAGTTTCTATGAATTGTTCAAGGTTGCTGATGAAAGAGTGTACATTTGAAGGAGTTTGAAATATTATCCTCCTTTGGATAACAGTCTGCAGAGAAATGCTAGAGCTTTGATATTCTGCTTTTGGGTGAAGTTGAACTTCAGAAAGTCTTCCCACAAATTAATCGCAGGAACAGAGTTCCTTTCATTGTTGTCTTTCATAATGGGGGGGGGGGGGGAGAGACAGAGAGAGAGACAGACAGAGACTTGAATAGCTACAATTAATATTGGTAACATTAGAGTCCTCATTTTATTGATGCTGTTCTACTAAAACCAGGGGTGGCCAACCAGTGGCTCCACAGCCATGTGCCGCTTCTTGCATAGGTGCCAACTTGCCAGTGTGTGGTGAGTGGTGGTGTTCCGTGGCTCCCTGCTACACTCCCAGCTCTGCCCTGGGTCCTGCTCTCATGCCACGCTTTTCACCAACAGCCCTGCCCCTTCCTGCCCTGTTCCATTCCCGCTCTCCCCCAGTCTCCTGCATGCTGTGAAACAGCTGATCATGTCAGTGGGGGCTGGAAGGAAAGGAGAGGCACTGATTGGTGAGACTGCCAGCAGGTGGGAGGTGCTGCGGGGAGGGGTGAGAGGGAGGTACTGATGGGGACGCTGATGTGTTATGGTTGCTCTTTGGCAATGTTTGTTGATAAATTCTGGCTCCTCAAGCTCAGGTTGGCCACCGCTGAATAAGAAGAGAGGGAACATAAGTGTCTTTAGCAGGTTTTCTCTTTAGTCGGAAATGAGTGATTTGTAATATGCACATCATTGCATGTGAACAGTAGTATGGTATCGCTTATGTTGCTGATGTAGAGAAGAAATTGGCTTCATAATGCATAAACTGATTAAATAATGTTGCTGTCATGACAACAGTAGTTAAAAGAAACTGATAGATGATACTCCCTTGTTATTTGTCCCATTTTTTTCTCCTATTTGTGAAGAGTACTAATCGATTTGGTGTCTTGAGTGTTGTGTGTAATTATTTTGGCAAATACGGTATACAGTGACACACAGATATAATAGCAGTTGTGATGTTTGCAAAATAAAATCTCTTTAAACTGTCATGGTGGTAATGATTGAAATATCTGTGTAAACAGAAACAGCTAAGGACACTGCTGTGTTTGCATTTGTCACACTTTAATTATAATGACATTATATTTATTTACTGAATTATTATTATATCTATAACATTGATATACACTATATATACACACATACACAACTAGTTTTGTGGATATGTTTAAAACCTCAATCAACATGTCACTGTTTATATTCTTGGTAGTTGATTTATATATGATTCTTAACATTTACAAGTTTTGTTGTAACAATTATGTTGTATTACAGAACATAACTCAGGGTCAAAAACAACTGTGCAAATGCTGTTGAACAATTTAAAATATTCAGAGAATTTATTGGCAGAAAAATCGTATTTTTTTAGAGTCTCAACTCCAAGAAAATCAACAATTGCTTTTCAAAGTGTATTGTTCGTTAACAAATTGTTTTGAGCCTGCAAAATTCAACTGTTATAAATGTATTTAATTTGTGATGTTTCTAAAACATAATCCCTTAGAAGTATGATGGTTTTAAAGATTGGGAACTCTCATGAAGAATTACTGAATTCAGAAGACTATGGAATAGTAGTATAATCTCTTCATGATCTTTACAACATTCTACTTTGGTACAGGCTTTGAGGCATTTAGCATTTATTATGTACTCAGTGGTGGGTTGATATTTGTTGGCAGGAAAAGGCTAAAATACTATTAAGGAAGAGGTATCCAAGGATGTGTCTACACAGCACCCTTAGCTTGAAATAAACTATGCAATTTATGCTGCTCAAATTGCATAGCTTATTTCGAGTGTATTTCGAAATAGCTTATTTTGTGTACCTTGCGCCAAATTTCAAAATAACTCACTATTCCTAAATGCCCCTTAATCCTCATGGAACGAGGGTTACTGGGATGTCGGAATAAGCCTCCTGTTATTTCAAAATCTATTTTGAAATAATGGGCTGCTTCAGTAGATGTAGAATAGCTATTTCATGATACTTCCGGTATCCTGAAATGGCTCTGCAGTGTAGACATACTGTAAAATATTTATTTAACCCTTGGGGGGGGGGTCTAATACATCCTAAAAAATATTTTACCAAAAATGAAATGATGCATATTTTTAGAAATTGTGAAGCATTTGGGATTTGTTTTTCTTTTGTCTCCTCTTTATAGTCACTAGCATTTAGGTGGGCCCTTCATCGCTTCCATCATCACAAATAAGAACATATGTAGATATACACACTTTCATCATTGTACTAGATAACAATTGTAAATCTTTAGCAGCTTCACTTCAACTTGCAAACAATTTCCTATTCTAACCTGTTTTTTTTCCTCAGCTAGTTATGTCCCCAATGATCTGAAATAGGTAGAACAAGTCCCTTCTGTCCTTCTGCTTATAGCACTTACCAGAATATAGCACAGGGGTGGGCAATAATTTTTTGCCAGGGGCCACTTCAAAATGTTTTGAAATATTTTGAAGAAGTTTGAAGTGGCCCCAGGGTGCACCAGAAGGGGCAGGTCCAGAATGCTTCTGAGCTTCCCCACCTACAAACCATTGATTGGTCTGGGGTGGGGGAGCCCCTAGGCACCCATGCCCCTGGTGGTGGAAGGAGACTTCCCATCTACAATCAGGGCCTGGGGTTGGGGGAGTATGCAAAGCCTCCTCCCACCCTCCCAGGAGCGCATGGTGCTTCTAAGTGCTGTGTGTGTCTTGCAGGGCGGAGGCAGGGCAGAGGAAACTTTGTGTGCTACCCCTGCCCCCAGGCCAATCAGAGCTTGGGCGCGGAGGAGCATGTGAAGTCTTCTCCCGCCCTGCAAGGAGTGTGTGGTACTTCTAAGTGCCATCGTCACAGGGCAGGGATTTTAGGGTAGAGGAAACTTCGTGCTCACCTCCCGCCCCCAGGCCAACCAGGGCTTGGAGGTGGGGGTATGCACGAAGTCTCCTCCTGCTCTGTCAGGAGCGTGAGGTGCTTCAAAGTGCTCCCGGGAGGGTGGAGGAAACTTTGTGCGCTTCCCCCACCCCCAGGCCTTAATTGGCTTGGGAGTGGGGGAGCAGCAGGGCCTCTGCATGCAAGATCAACCTGCTTGGCGGGCCACATATGGCCCACGGAGGCCCTTTTGCCCACCCTGATATAGCACTTAGAGTTCTGCTGCTGTTCTTGCTTACCCTTGATTTCCAGCTACTTGGTGCTGTGCTTGTTGTGAGGAGCAGAACAGTGACTGTGCTGAAGGCAGCCATGTAAAATAGAGATTGAAGAATCTCAATTTTGGATTTAAAAAAGTAACTAATGAATTGGTCCAGATCAAAATCAAGATAAGGGTGGAGGTTTAATTGACTGAAATAGTCCAACAATTTTGAATCTGCAGGGCCAAATAAGAGACAACATTGCAGTGGAGGAGTTTAATTTTCATTAAACTATCTGCCCCTGTCTCTGCATGGTGTGATTTTTTTTTTTTTTTTTAAAAAGGAATATGTATATGTATAATTTAGAGGTTGATTGGTTGCAGGATTGTCAGGTAACCTTACATCTGACATCAGGGTTTTGTCTGAGTCAGTAGACTGGCAGTGTGGGTTTGCTTCTGGATTGCAGTTCGGGGACTTGGGAGGAAGGTGTGACATGATGCTTAGTGTTAACATTTTTCATAAATCCTTGAGCAGGGCTGTACAGTGAGAGAGACTCAGCTTTGTAGAATAAAAATTACTTCATCTAGGCCCCCATAAAACAAATTATTTTTACAATAGAGCCTTTTTATCGCCAGGAAGTAAGTGTCTTTGAGTGTGCTCTTGTCAGGTTTGTTTTTGCATAATACTAATTGTTAGGAGACAGATTTTATGTTTAAATATTTTATGCTTTAATTGACTTTCACTCCAGTGGTAGCTGCATGCAACTTCTGAGGAAAGAGCCTAATGGTGGTGACTGTTTTGAGATTGTTTCCTATTTTATATACTGGAAGATCAACCACATCAACACTTTTACTACAAACATTCAGAATAATCGCATGGGTAAGTAAAGATTGACCACACACCCTGCTTTCATAAAGCAGAGCATGCCTATGGATTTGCAGGTACAGTAGATGCAATAACCTTCTTACACATCCTGGAAAAAATAGTCATATTGATCAACTGCAAGGAAAACATGCAGCTTGCATACAGAATAACCAGTCATCCCACTTAAAATGGCAGTAATGGTAAAAGTTAAAATGATTATATTCCATAAAACCTTACATTTAAAATGCATTTCATTTAGGCCATGTCTATACTAGGAGATTAGTCTGAATTTACTGCGATTGACTTCTGAGCACTTGATTTTACAGTTTCGAAGTTCTGTGTCTTCACTATGAGGAAGAAATGAATGTAGTCTGTGGCAGGCTCTATTAATGTGGATGTGCTACCTCAAACTCAGAGCCCCAGGAAGCACTCTCTGGAGCTGCAGGAGGCCTCCTAGAGGTCAGTAAGTTTGAATTAGTGGCACTGGAGTGTCCACACTAATGTTATTTTGGATTTACAAGTTCGGGATTAGCATAATTCCTTATGAAAAGCAGGAAAACAGAGTTCAAATTCTGCAGCCCCTTATTACAGAATAGCGGGCCTTAGTAGTGTGGATACATCGATGACAAATTTGACCTTAGAGGGCTAATTTCAGATGCAAGTCCTAGTGTAGACCAGGCCTTAGTTATGGTAAGACCGTGAAAGTTCTTGTTTAGCCTATGTGGGCTCCAGTATTGCATTAAATGACGCATCTAACATGTAATCTCTGATGTTTCAGTTTCTGAAATTCTCTCCTCAGGAAGAGAATTGTATACACAATGGAATATTTTTTTGTTTTGTTAGGGTTTTGTTTTGTTGTGTGTTTGTTAGAGAGACCAGAGTTGAAGAAATGTGTCTTGCACTTGGAGTAGAAGAGGGAAGGGGGAGGATTGCAATTGTCTGTGACTATATACTTAGGACAGTAAATGAATAAGTTAAACTTAAAAAATTATTTCTAATCTTTTCTAGTAATAGTGATCTTAGGTGTTTGCAGCCATGGTAGAAACAGTCTTTCAGATTATTGCTAAAAATTAGCAACATTCAACTTGTATAAAATGAGAATCAACACTGTAAATATTATATTTCTGATAATAAAACAATAATGAGTGAATGCCAATGCGTGAACTAATGCGCTTTTTAAAAAATTTTCAGTGGGATATTGGTTTTAGTTGTTCTTTATACCTGCTTGAAGAATATACACCCCTTAAAGAACACCTGAATTAACTAATTTCCTATAGATAGAGATGCTACAGTGTATTGATTTTTAAAATTAATTTGGGTTTAAAGAAAACCGCTGTAGATGGAGGAATATCTTTTTTAGGACTGCAGCCCATGCTTTAAACAAAGCCACAAGCCAAATGAGAAACAAATCATTGGAATACATATTGCTAGTATCCAGGAAATGAGGATTCCATCTTTTCATGACTGCAGCCAGTAATATTATTCTATTAGGTTTACAGAATGATTAATGCCATATAGTAGCCTTTGTGGATGCATAACAGTTGTTTCTCATGGATTTAAATTAGTAAATGCAAATGAGTAAAAAATCGAAGTGGTAAATCCCACACTGTAATTGTTTTGTGTTTATTTAGGCTCAGCTTTGTTTATCTCTGCAATGTCAGTTGTGATTAGGGATGTTAGATATTGTGTACTTTAGTATTTGTGTAGCCACAACAATTTTCAGCTGTTACACTGTTATTAAAATACTCCCCAGGGGCAGGGCCTGCATATATTGCACTCCTGAGTCCTGGCCCCAGTCCTTGGGAGCCCCCTGCCATTCTGTATCAGAGGCAGCAGTGCCAGGTGTCAGGCGGAGCTGGTTCGCAAGAGGAGCTGGTTTAATAATTGGCTCCCCATGCAGACCAGTTGCCGCCTGCCACCCCACTCTGCTCCCTCTGATGGAGGGGTGGCAGCAGCCCCTGTCCACGGTGAGACCGAGCTCCCCATGGACAGAGGCTGTGTCAGGATCCCGACCGTCCCTTTTGCCCCCTCTGCTACTGTCTCTGACGCAGCTAGGCAGCTCCTCAGAAATCGGCAGATTCTGGGAGCTGGCTTAAAAGCTGGCTCCCCCTAAGCACAGGCTCCCACCTCTCCTTTCTTGCTGCCTCTGATATGGGAGTGGTGGAGGTTGCGTGTAGCTGTTTGGATTAACTGATAAGGTTTATCGGTTAATCATTTAAACTGCTTATATGCTAACATCCCTAAATGTGATTTGGTATTTATTAGGACATACATAAGTAGCTGCAAGATTAAAGGATGGGGGAACGGAACAAGAATGTTTTTTTTTTTATCAGAAAAAAAAAAAGATCTTATCCCTGGTTCTTGCAGCCTGCATTTTGAATGTAGGGACCACAAGAATCTAGTGCTAGTTGAGGTGATGACTGAAGTAACACGGCTGATTCCCTTGGAATTTAGCACTGTAAGTGGCTTAGAACTAAAAATAGTTCTGCCTGACATTGTACCAGAACAGGAAGCATTTTAAAATATCTTCATTTGTATGTTTCAGGTGAATGAAAATATCCACATGTTAGCTTCCTAAAGCATATGCTCTCTGTTACAGTTTGTTGTTGTTGTTGTTGTTGTTACTAGACTACCTGACTGTTAGATGTAATTCTAAGATGTACTATTTTAGGGATGTATGTTTAACATAGGGATGTGCAGGTTTAAGTGGTTAACAGGTAAGCCTCCCCCTTAATGGGAGAGACTTACCGTTTAAGATTAACCGGTGGGGGCTGGGGCAGCTCTCTGCCTGCTGCAGGCAGGGGGCTGCTTCAGCCCTGTGGAGGTACTGCCACAGATGGGAGTGCTCCAGCCCTGTAGGAACTGCGGGCCGGGGTGCCTTTCAGGCAGAGGCTGTTCTGGCCAGGATGTTGGAGCAGCCTCTTGAGGGGAGCACTGGCCTGCTTCAGGTAGTGGCTGCTTTGACTGCCCTCTGGCAGGAAGGGGTTGGGGTGTGTGTGGGGGGGGGGTACAGACGGCATTCAGCTGGGCTGGAATAGCTCACTCATTTGTCTCCCTTTAATCAGTTAACTGGTTAAACAATGTTTAACTAATTAGCCATATAAATGGAATTTCATGTCCCTAGTTTAACATGGAAAAAACATTTCAAAATGAAAATGTAATTGTAGCTTTATATATGCTGTGTGTAATTCCATTACTTGGGTCAATTTTAATGAAGCAACAAAATATTAACTGTAAATTTTGTGACTGTAAGTAGAGTTATTGACATCTTAATTAACTATTTATTCAGCACTATAACTATACATAGTACTGTATAGAACAATATAGATGATATGCTAAATTTTTCATTGCCTTGTGTACTCATTTATATCTTTTGCAAAGTGAATAAAAAATGGGTGCAAAATGCTAATCAGCATAGAGGAGGGCAAGGTTTACACCAGTAGGATGATGTGATTGCTTTGATTATTTATGCTTATGTCCTAAAAGTTAGTTAGTTTTTCTCTCTGAGTCATTGTAGTGTTAATGATGAATTGTAATGCAATTAATTCACCTTAAGTCCAACATTTGTTATATGATGGTGTATGAGAATGACATCATGGTCTTTGATGAGCTATATGTCTTTGATTGCTGTAAAACAGTTTCAATTTTAATGAGGAAAAACAAAAGAAACAGAGAGGTTTGTCTAACCTGCTTTTAAATATCTTTGGTGATGGAGATTTCACAACCCCCCTAGGCAATTTATTCCAGTGTTTAACCATCCTGACACTTAGAAAGTTTTTCCTAATGTCCAACCTAAACCGCGCAATTTAAGCCCATTTCTTTTTGTCCTATCCTCAGAGGCCAAGGAGAACAAGTTTTCTCCCTCTTCCTCTTAACACCCTTTTAGATAATTGAAAACTGCTATCATGTCCCCTCTCAGTTTTTTCTTTTCTAAACTAAACAAGCCCAGTTCCTTCAGACTTCCCTCATGATTATTTTTTCTAGACCTTTAATCATTTTTGTTGCTCTTCTCTGGACCTTCTCCAATTGCTCCACATCTTTCTTGAAATGTGGAGCCCAGAACTAGACACACTACTCCAATTGAGGTGCAAAGTAGAGCGGAAAAATGACTTCTCGTGTCTCGCTCACAACACTCCTGTTAATGCATCCCTGAATCATGTTTGCTTTTTTTTCAACCATGTTGACTCCTGTTTAACTTCTCCTCCACTAAGACCCCTAGATCCCGTTCATCAGTACTCCTTCCTAGAAAATCACTTCCCGTTCTCCATATGTGAGACTGATTGTTCCTTCCTAAGAGGAGTACTTTGCATTTGTCTTTAAACTTCATCCTGTTTACCTCAAACCATTTCTCTATTGTATTTTATTCTGTTCGACAAATCTTTGGAAGAGAGAAACATCTCTTTGGTTACTGGCCAGATGTCACTGATATTGGCTTCTGTTTTTATAACTGGGGTCCTGTCTCTCATTATCTCTCAGAGATCTTGATCAGCAGACATAATGCCAGACCCCACTCCTGATTTGCTCTAGTGTAAATCCATGAAATCGCAGAAGTTACTTGAGTGTAACTAATATCTAAAGCTCTCTTTTTAATGGGCATCTCATAATAGATAGGACCCCCCCCCTTTTTTTTCTAGTTCAGTTATGGAAAGGATACTAAAAACAGATAAAGAGGATTCATAAACAAGTCTGCTTCCTTGGTGTTTTGGGTCAATCATATCCGTGAATTAACTTTAGGATCAACTTTGGCTGGGCTGGTAACCAGTACAGAGGCAAATACTATGCTGCATTTTTTCTTTTATTCTGAAATAAACTAACATTTGATTGCCAGTACCTGTTGTGTTAGGTGCTATATTTTCAGCTTCTGGTAAGGAAAAGAACCAGAATCTGAAGTGCCAGTTGTGTCTGATGGGCACAAATATTTTTTTTTCTATGAAAAGAATGATCTTTTAAAAGAAATATATTGAAATGGAGAATACCATCCAACCGAAACACTGACTTGCTTTAATGCGTTGAACAAGGCTTACACTTATGCTCCTCTATGTAATCAAATGTTCCTCAGGGTAATACTTAAAGCAGTCTTATTTCCATTACCAAGATAAGATATTTGGAGTTAGTTCCTCTCTTGGAAGCTGCCTCTGTAAGTAGAAGGCATATAAATACACCCACATAAGAAGTTATTTACTTACTTGGAATGTGTACAAGCAACAATAAACACTGCAAAACTACAGCCTACCTTTATAATAAAAGAAAATAAGCAATCTATATATGTATCTTACACCCAGGAACACTTTAAAATCCAGTTTTTGTAGAACATAACTAAAATTGTGGAAGTTTGTGATATGAAAGCTCTTCCTAGGAGATTGAATGCCTATGGCAAATTTTATAACTGCTTATGGTTGAGCAATTGATGTTCATTGGGCACAGTTTCATCTGGGTCTTTTGTGGAAATAGTACTGACTCCTGTCAACCCAAGGACATGAGTTGTCTTCCTTGGTTTATATAATTTGGTAGTAATAAAGGATACAAATTGGTAAGTTAATTTATTGATGAAAACATAAATGCAAATAATTGCCTGACGAAAACATATGTTAACAGCAACCATACAAGTCATTGGTTCTACTGAGAAAAAGGAATGACAAACCAGCGTCTAAGAAACAAAGACAGTCTACGTGGTTTGTAAAGCTATTTGCCATATGACATGGTTCAATATGCAAGAAACAAGTGGAAGAGATAACACTTGTCAACAATAAACCCATAAACCAGTACAATGGCACATAAAGCAAGTTATTTCATCTGGAAGTTTTACAAGAAAAATAACATAGTTTCCTTTGCGTCATTCAGGACATTTAGGGTATGTCTAGATTACATCCCTTTTTCGGAAAAGGGATGTAAATTAGACGTATTGAAATTGCTAATGAAGTGGGGATTTAGCTATCCCGGGCTTCATTAGCATAAAAATTGCCACCATTTTTTTCGGCATGGAGCTTTGTTGGAGAATAGCAGCAGTCTAGAGGCTGATATTTTGCTTAAGAAAGTATTTTCCGATAGATCCTGTATACCTCGTTTACCTGTATACCGGCCATTTTTATGCCAATGAAGCACAGGATATTTAAATCCCTGCTTCATTAGCAATTTCGATATGTCTAACTTGCATCCCTTTTCCAAAAAAGGGATGTAGTCTAGACGTACCCTCTGAGTTTCCTACCTTGAGATATGTTTGTGTTACTGGACTTGCCACTCTATGCTGAAATATATTTATTCTTTCAGGAAGAGATGTGGAAAATCTAGAAGCAGAAGGGTTTAGATTTTCTCTTTGCATTTTTTGTCCATGTTCTGTAGAAATATCATGTTATGGCTTATGAATTTGCATTTCTTGTGCTTTAAAAATGTAGAATAATGGTATTTCCTCACATGTTTTTCAATCGTGTTACGAGCTTAAACTCTCAAATGTGATAGCTGGTAAGAAATTAGGCATTGTATCCCCAAACCAGTGTGTGACTACAGTATCTTAGTCTTTTGTATGGCAAGAAAGGTGATTCAGTAATTCACAATCTTAGTAGAGGCTCAGTGGTTTTAATAGGAATCCATATGAAACCTTTTAAAAAGAAACTCATAAGGCCACTTAAGGTGGATGGATGGTCATAAGGTAGGGAGCATGGGAAAAAGAATAAAACAAATGCAATTGAGAGTTTCATAATTTGAGAGTTGAACTTCTCCTCCCATGTGGCATGTAGAGTACTACTTACTAGACTTCTCTGTCTGTTATAATATTCAATTTCAAGGGTGTGTAATTGCACAAATATACTGGACAAAAAGGAGCACATAAAATTCTTGATATTTTGATAGGAAATTACATCTTTGAAAGAGAGACTAGAATCTGGAGTAGGGATGTAAAATCCCATTTAATTGGCTAACTGGTTAAACATATTGTTTAACAGGTTAACCGATTAAAAGGGGGAGCGAACAAAGGGAGTAGGCAGGGCAGGTGGGGAGCTGCTCCAACCCAAAGGTTAACCAGTTAAACCTTCGCATCCCTAATCTGGAGCTGTATAATCACTAAGTAGTAATTTCTTTTTCAGATTTAATAAGGCAGCCTGCTGTACATTATGCTTTTTTCAGTAAATTTTGAAAGATGTTTCAAGTTGAGAGTATTTGACCTTTTGCTTACTATGGTAACTTATCTGTTTACTTTTGGTCCACATGTACTCTACGTGATGACAACATTACTAGCTGTGTTTATACTTACCTTTCAGGATGACCATCTGAACTGGCTAAGACATTTTACTTATCTTCTTTTGCTGCTTCTATACATTTCTAGAACACAGGGACATCTGCTACTATATTTGATTGATCATCTGTGTGCTTTGCAGAAAAGCTCTGTGGGATATTTCAGCTCGCAGTTCATTTTAATATTTATAGGGGTCATAAATTAAAAACAGGACAACTAGAGGCAGTTACAAGTTGAAAGCTCTGGTGAGGATGAAATTCTTTGAACTCCACTGGATGGCACTAATTTATTGAGTATGTTGAATGATGCTGTTGGTTGGAGAAGACCAAAGGAACCTAGTGGTATATGTTGGAAGATGTTAATTTTGAAACAGTAAAGTTGAGGAAAATAATAAAAATCTGCAATAGATGTGAATTATGTATGTAGCTACATGATAGTGTAGTAAAATATAGTAAAAACTATGGGTGCTTCTTCCCCCTTCCATTACTTAAGCTTGAAACAGCACATATCATTTAGCTAATTGCGCATGTTTTAGAAGCTGTAGCAAAAAGGGGAACTAGCTGTTTAGACCCATTTCTCAAGGACTGGATTACACGTATTACTTGAGTTAGGGAAATTTGCTAATTGCTATTGCTTAAGTAAGCTATACTGGTGGTTGTTACTGAGTGGAATAAAGTTGAAGTATGCTAACCAATAACGCTGCAACACGAAGCTAAGGTAACAAATCAAGACATGCCAAGTTAGATAAGAAAGTTAAAGAAAGTATAAAAAAGGATGCTTAGCCTACGCCCGAGGTCGGCTTTGCTTTGAGCATTGAGTTCCTTAGCCGAACCTTGGTTGCAACCAATAAACTTGAGTTGGACCCAGCCTGAAAGTGTGACTCTCTTCTTGGGGCAAATCAGACTAGCCTCCAAGGGGACGAAACCAGCAATTTATGCAACAATAGTACTGTATTCTTGAAAGCTCATGGACTTTTTACAGTTACAAGCAGTGAAAAACCCTGGGAAAATTAGTTAATGTTTCAGACTATATGGAGAGATTGCAATGTAAGCAGAATATGAGGCTAGAGAAAATAACCGGAAATTATTTATTACATAGATGTATTGATTTAGCTCCATTCTGTAATACCTTGATTCATGATCTTCCTTTTCCCACCCAAGAGTCTATTTAGATGATAATAGATTGAGTGTTCAAGAACAATACCAAGGAAACAACTTTCTGCAAAGTAGGGATGTCACTGGTTAACCAGTGCCCCGGTTGGGCTGGAGCAGCTTCTCCTCCCTGCCCTGCCACCGCCTCACACGTTGTCAGGGGGCTACTCCAGCCCAGCCTGGCTCACCGTGCTGTGTCATGGATGGGAAGTGCTACAGCCCTACTGGAGCATCCCCTGCCGGTGGCGGGCCTGACATAGCTGGGGCAGTCCGTGGTGCGGTGGACACAGGCTGGAGCAGCCCAGTCAGGGGTCCGCTCCAGCCTGACAGGTTCCCACTGCATCATGGGATGGGGGGGAGGGGCGCTCTTCCTGCGGGATCCTCTTTTAAGTTGTTAACCAGTGAAATGTAACAGTTAACTGATTAAACTGGATTTTACATCCCTACTTAAAAGTTGGCTTTTTCAGAATAATGATATTGCAGATCTGTGTTATAGGCTATACATTTTTCTGTCCAGATGATTTCTGGGAGTTCTACCTCTGTAGTAATATTTATTCTTCACATAGTGGATTCTATAGTTTCTTATGACATAAGAATGGCCATACTGGGTCAGCTCAACGGTCTATCTAGCCCAGTATCCAAATTCCCAAAAGTCATCATCTTAGATCACTCTATGGGAAGGGATCCATTCTACCAGAAGTGGGGATTGAACTCATGCAGACATATTGTCAATTGGAATGTCAGTCTAATATGCCTTAATCACTCAGCCATTCTGGCAAGCAAACAGCTGCAACATCAAGTAGTTTATTCTTTGCAAAGTAAATGCCTCCTCACCCATCCTCCAAATTATGATACTGTTAACTGTACTGTACATAATCAACATTCGCTACTGCAGAGATTAATGAATTTGAGGTTATGTTCAGGAAAGAGGCTTTGCATCCAGCTTCTTGAAGGCCATTGACAGATAAATAAGTACTCCATAATCCCTTCTCAGGCACTTCAGCATCCAGGAGCTTGGTCTGACAGAACAGAAAAATACTTTCATTAGAATAATGGATTACTAAGACCACACCTTCTAGCCTTCACTTTGATTAATGTCAAAATGGTATCAACATGGCAGTGCCTTAAAGTGCTGGGTTTCACAAGAGCATATTTTATTGTAGCCAGTAGGGCATATGTGAGTAGTCAAGTACTCAATAAGCCAAGGCTTATCGGGTAGTCGAGTTGACTACTCGCATTCCTCCCTCCCCTTGCTGCCTCTGTTTTAGAGGCAGCAGAGCGGGGGGAGAAGCAGGAGCTGGTGCTGTGGGAAGCTGGTCTAAAGTCGTTCCCCCAGCACCCTCTCTGTGGTGCTGCTTCTCCCCTCCTCCCCCCCTCCCCCATTGCTGCTGCCTCTCTGAAAGGCAGCAGCACGGGGAGGGGGCACAGTAGGGCAGGCTCGGCAGAGGCTGCCTTATTTGTGGACTGCTCCTGGAGCAGCCTTTGTTCATGGAGGCCAGGGCTGCCAGAGGCAGCCCCTGTCTGCCGGGGGGGCCCAGCTCAAGGTCCAGGAGCTACCCCCACTGTGGCTCTGCAGTTTAAATGTAGTAGGAGCCGGGCTGCCTGCTCGCCTGGCTCTTACTGCATTTAAACTGCAGAGCCACAGCGTGGGAGTAACTCCCAGAGGCTTTCCCCTTATTGAGTAATTGTGTAGTTGATAGGTTATGGTGAAGATAGTGTTAGACTTTCTTCCCTGAAGTATCCACCATTCTAGACATAGAAAAACCCATGAATTATGGTTATCTAGTACATCAATATGGAGGTAGAGTTCCTCTTACGATTTTTGTTTTTAGATAAAAACTACTCTGGTTGGTATCACTTGCTGAATTGATAATCCTATCCCTACTCTCTCTGCCTTCATGAAGGAGAGAAACCCTTCTGCGCATGGTTCTTTCCATCCAGTGTGGCTATTGTTTGGAAGGGAGAATCTGTGGGAAAAACTGGTGAGAGATCACTAAGCATGATCAGTGGTTGCAAGCAATTGAGTGACTCAATATATAATATCAAAAGGCTCCTGCTTCTGTATTTAAAAAAGGATTTTTGTATTTTAAATGGAATGCAGCAATTGAGGCAGCTTGCCTTAGCACTGGGGCTTGTCATTTCAGAGAGGCACACTAGGGCATATTTTCTTGCAGCTAATAGTTAAGCTGTTTCCCACTTTGCTGCACAGCACACTGGGGAATTCTAGAGCATTCAGCAATTGTGATTTTTAGTATCTGACACCAGCCGTCAGGATCACCACTGTACCTCCATTGTGAGCCAGTCCTCCACTTGGCTGGCAAACTCTTTGGCTATGTCTAGACTGCAAGCCTCTTTTGAAAGAGGCTTTTTCGAAAGTATCTTTTGAAAAAGCCTCTTTCGAAAAAGAGCGTCTAGACTGCAAGCAGTACTTTCGAAAAAGCAAGCCGTTTTTTCGAAAGAAAGCAGCGAGTGAGTCTGGATGCTCTCTTTCTAAAAAGCCCTCTTGGCATTCAGGAACGCCTTTTTTCGAAAGAGCACTTTTGAAAAAAGGCGTTCTTCCTCGTGAAATGATGTTTACCGCCGTAGAAAGAAAAGCTGCGTTCTTTTGATTTAATTTCGAAAGAACGCGGCTGCAGTCTAGACGCAGTTGAAGTGTTTTCGAAAAAAGGCTACTTTTTTCGAAAAAAACCCTGAGTCTGGACACAGCCTTTGAAATCACTTTGGGAAGAGCAGCATTTGACCCAGTACTGTCAGTTTGCTCTCCGCCAGAACTTTCATCAAGATATCTGTCCCCATAGGAGTTGAATCAGACTTACAATGATGCATGCTGTATATGGCAGAATCAAAATCTATTTTCATTTCATTTGGTTGGCAATTTGCCTTCAGGCTTTTATGTTTTAAGTATTGTGAAGCGCTTTGATTTGATTTTTTTTTTTAGTTATTTTTTACATAGAAAATTATTGTAGGTTCAGTTGATTCTGGTTCTTTAGAAGTAATTACAGCTATCATTCATTAGGTGCCACACACTGGAAACTACATGAACTCGCTTCAGTAAAACAGCCAGTCTTTTTGTCTCTTGTTTTTCTGTTAATGCCATTATTTTTTACATAAGTTGGAGCACTTTAGGAGTATGACATTTGAGGAGGCAAACAATTGGGGATATAAATCACTGATTTGGAATTTCATGCTCGCCATGTAGTTCATGTTTCTGTTTGCTGTTGGTTTTGGTTTCAGATTAAAAAACAATACTTATTGGAACAGAAACAAAACCTACGGAAAGCATATCAAGCACATACACTATTGAAAGATAAGTAATCCCTGAAACATCCTTAGGTACACATGTCTCTGGAATTTGTGGATATTTCTGGACCAATTAATTATATTTCCTAAAATCTTTCATACCTGTATTTTTTTAAAGCATTCTTCACAGCCACTTCATCCCATTTGCCATTTTGTTCTGTTTTTCACTCCGTTTGTTAGAACATGTTTTTAACCCTGCACAACCTTTTAAAACATTCTCATTATTGTATTGTATTAAGTGTAGCTACTAATAGTTGGGAATAGTTTCTTTCGCAGAAGCTGGGTAGAGACCAAATGGCTGCTGTTTGAATGTTTGGGCATAACACAAATATAAATGTAAATCAGTGTCAAGAGGGGAAATTCAGTGAAGCATATCGAGTTCTATTTGATTTGCTCTATTGACATAATAATCAGGGCTTACTGTTGAGGTGGGTGGAGACATGGTGAGGATAAATGCAAGATCCTTTTTCCAGATCAGAAGATGGAATACTATGTTATTTGACATTCTTTGAAAACAGATGGAAAACACTACTTATGAGTTTGCAAGCGGTAAGTTTTTTGGAACAGTTTTTACCTAAAAAAAAAAACCCCTCCTCCCCTTAAAAACCAAACAAACCAAAAAAAACCCAACATGGCTTAAAATGCTCAGCAACTGTAATTCTTTTCTGATTATTGGAGACAAATTTGTGTGATGCTGATATGGGCTCTGCTATTAAGTCAGCACTTTAACAATCTTAGTTGAATGTATTAAACATTTGGGAAAAGCATGAATAAAATGAGAATGACTAATTAAGTTGATAAGTTCACTGGATTGTATATTGTTCTGTAGACTACAGCCTTCTAGCAATACACTTTGAATTTGTGTGTTCTTAGGACACTGATGAGATGTTTTCTGATGTGCTGGGAATAAGGGGCTCAAAAAGAGAGAACCATTGTTGTAAGAGTTAAAAATATCCATTATTTTTATCCAAAATAAGCATTTGAGTTAGTGGCATGTGACTCAGTAGGCACTTCCATTAATTGTTTGTGCATGTTGCCATTTAAAATAAATGCACACTTGTATGTACAGGATTGTGGCTAGCTGAGGGTTTTATTTTTATATCTAGTGAATTTTTGAAAAGGTATTGAATGACAAAAGGAAATGTTCATATAGATCTGTGCCTCATGCTTTCATCTCCTGTGGCATCTTATTCGACTTTAGTGAAAGCAAACAATGAGAACTTCTTATTTACATACTCAATTTGTGCCTTTTCTTTAGTGAGTACAAAATAATGGGCCTGAGTCTCCCTTACATTAAGGTCCCTTTGCACCACTGTGGAAGTATAAAAGAACTTCAAAGCAAAAGTAAATTTTATTTATGCCCACTTTAAAGCCATTGGAGCCGTGAAAATGGGCTTCAGTGTAAAAGAAATGCAGTCTTCTTTATTCTATACATTTATTTATTCATTCTTTCAATTATATATTCTCCAGTTGTTCTGAAATTCCTCTGCTTTAATGTAACTTGGAGCATCCTTTATGTAAAAAATATAGGTTTGTTTTCCAGCCCCAATTGGCTCCTGTAGAATCTTACCTCTTTTCCTTCTCAGTCCTCTCCAGTATAAAGCCTGCAAAGACTGATTTTTCCTTCCAACCAACAAGGGCTTGAGGTAGCTCCCGAGTCCAGCTGGGCTGATCTTGAATCAGTTGAAGTTGTCAGTAGAAAGTGACATAAACTTCTGCTTCGGGCTTTATATTCTCCCTCATTAATGTTTTATGCCACTAGCTGATAAGGAAACAAAGGACTAAGAGAAAGTTTTAAACTAAGATTGCCCATATAGACACTAGGGATTTTAAATGCATGTAATTGATTAACTGTATAACCGCTGAAAATTTCACTCCTAGTGCACACCAGTTCCCGCCTGCCACCTCGATCTGAGGAAGCTGGCTGCTGCCTTGCGCTGCTACCTCTGATACAAAGGCAGCAGTGTAGGGCGACGGGTGGTTCCCCAGGTGCTGGTGCACACAGAGAGCCGGCTTTTAAGCCAGTTCCCCATGCATACTGGCTCCTGTCTGCCACCTCGCACTGTTGGCTCTGATATAGAAGCAGTAACCCAGGGTGAAAGGCAGCTCTCTGGGAACCAGACTGGGAGCCAGTTGTAGCAATTTGGATAACTGATAAGTTAATGCTTGTTGGTGACCTGTTTACATGGCTCCTCTCTTACATCCCTAAAGGCAACTGGTGGTGCTATTACAGGTTGAACCTTTCTAGTCCGGTATTCTCGGGATCTGCTGGTGCCAGATCAGAGAATTTGATGAACCCTGGCAGGTCAAAATTGTCCAGCAGCATTATCAACAAATCCACTGCTTACTGGGCTCTTAGCAGATATTTGGGGTAAATTAGAGCTAAATAAAAACACGGAACACTGAAAATCAGAACTGGAGGCTGTAAACAAATTTATGGGACCACGGCTGCATGAGAAAGAGAGAGAGTGTGTGTGTGTGTGTGTGTACACACACTAGTTCTCAACTGCTGACTGCCCACGCCGGGTCCTCTGGGACTGAGGCTGAAGTATACCCTCCAGGCACATGTCCAGTGGCTGCTGGAGCTGAACCCATCTGTTCACAGTGGCTTTGGGGGCCAAGGCTAGAGTACATATTTTGGCAGATAGGCAACATTTTATTTGCATATATGCATATTCATTATTTACATGATGTATATGCAAATAAAATATCAGTCCACCAAACATTTGTGAATGTGTTTGCTGGTCCGTGGTTAAAAAAGGTTGGGGACCACTGTAGTAGTATATCAGAAGAAGGGAGTTACTTATCAAGTGTAGGAGCAGTGTTATTGAGGTCCATTCAGTCACAGTGGATGGGGCTCACTCTTAGCAACTGATGGGAAGGTATGAATACCAAGAGAAGGAAAGTTGCCTTTGTAGTGAGAGGGTAGCTCAGTGGTTTGAGCATTGGCTTGTTAAACCCAGGGTTATAAGTTCAATTCTTGAGGGGGCTATTTAGGGATCTGTGGCAGATCTGTCAGGGATGGTACTTGGTCCTGCTGTGAGGGCAGGGGATTGGACTTGATGACCTCTTAAGGTCCCTTCCGGTTCTATGAGATGGTATATGTCCATATATTATATTAATTCTAAATCCTTATTCAGTCCTAATTTGATCATGTTAAATTTGCAAGTAAATTGCAGCTCTGTTGTTTCTCTTTGTAGACTGGTTTTGACATTTTTTTTGTGTGGAAGGATGGCTACTCTTAAATCCCTTACTGAGTGTCCAGGTAGGTTACAGTGTCCTCTTGGTTTTTGTTACTTTTCTTGATGTCTGATTTATGTCCATTTATCCTTTGGCCAATATACACCGCTGAGGAGCATTGCTGGCACTTGATGGCATATATCATGTTAGTAGATGTGCAGGCGGATAAACCCTCTGATGGCTTGGCTTATGTAGTTAGGTCCTGTGATGGTGTTGCTTGTATAGATATGTGGACAGATGTAGTGATGGTGTTTGTTGTTCGGGTAGGTTTCTCAGAATTTCTGTAGTGTGGGTGGGGGTGTGTGTGGCTGCTGGTATTTGCTTCTGGTTGGAGGGCTGATGGTAAGTGAGGACTGGCCTGTCTCCCAAGGCTGGTGAGAGTAAGGGATAATTTTCTAGGATAGTTTGTAGATTGTCAATGATGCACTAGAGGGATTTTACCTGGGGGCTTTAGTTGATAACCAGTTGTGTTTTGTTATTTTCCTTGTTGGTCCTTTTCTTTAGTAGGTGACTTCTGGGTACTCGTCTGACTCTGTCACTTTCCCAGGAGCATATTTTAGTTTTAAGAATGCTTGATAAATATCTTTGTAGGTATTTGTCTCTGTCTGAGGGATAGGAACAGATGTGGTTATGTATTAGGGCTTGGCTATAGACAACAGATTGTGCGACATGACCTGGAGGGAAGCTAGAAGCATATAAGTAAGAATAGTGGTCAGTAGGTTTCCAATAGAGCGTGATGTATATGTGACCATTATTTATTTGTACTTTAGTATCCAGGAAGTGGATCTCTTGTGTAGACTGGTCCAGGCTGAGGTTGATGATGGGTTGGAAATCATTGAAATCCCAATGTAATTCTTCAAGGCCCTCCTTTCTGTGGGCCCATATAGTGAAGATGTCATCAGTGTAGCACATGTAGAGGGGGGATGCTAGGGGACAAGAGCTGAGGAAGTGTTATTCTAGGTCAGCCATAAAAATGTTGACATGTTGTGGGGCCATGCAAGTACCCATAGCAGTGCTGCTGACTTGAAGGTATAAATTGTTCCCAAATTGGAAATGGTTGTGGGTGAGGCCAAAGGCATAAAGCTCAGCCAATAGGTGTACCATGGCAGTGATTCCCAACTTTTTTTATATCAGGAACCGGCAAACCCATTCACAAATTTTCAGCGGCAAATAAAATGTTGCCAGTCCACCAAGAGCCTCAGCCCCCGGAGCTCCCCAGTGCGAGCCGTAACCCCTAGACCCATCCGCCCCTCCACGACCCCGCAATGCCAGCTTCTGAGCACAGAGTCCCCTGCATCCAACCCTCCCCCAGTACTAGCCTCCTGCCCTCAAAGCCCCCCAGTGCCAGCCCTGACCCCATAGCCCTTCCACTACTAGCCCTACCCCCAGAGCTCTTCACTGCCAGCTTCCCACTCTAGATGTCCCAGTGCCCCCAAATGTCAGCCCCCTGCTTCTTAGAGCCTCCCATTCTTTAGAACTTTAGTACTAGCCTCTCCCACAGAGTCCCCCAGTATTAGCTTTGCCCCCAAGTCCCCCCAGGACCAGCCTCCTGCCTCTTAGAACCAGCCCCCTACCCCAGAGTCCCCAGCACTAGCCTGGCCCCCTTTAGCCCTCATTGCCTGCCCTGCCCCCCTCACCTTGCCCTGCGCTGCCTCCCAGCCGCCAGCTGAGCACTGCTGCCTGGGTTGTGGATCCTCTAATGCTGTTGTGCCGGTCTCCATGCAGTCTTCCCCTTGTGCAGCAAAGCACTTTTCCCTGTCTGAGAAGAGACCCTGGCACTGGTTGGCTGAGAGGTGGAGAAGGACACGCCTCTCCCGGCGGGAGCGGTATAACCCAGCCCCGGACCGGCTGTTGGGAAATGCTGTACTATGGCATCATCAGGGATACTGCTCCAGCTAACTTTTAGTCCCTTCTTTTGATATACAGGCAGTCCCCGACTTACACGGATCCGACTTATGTCGGATCCGCACTTATGAACGGGGCTTTCTCGCCCCGGAGCTCGCAGGCAGCGGTCCGCCACCTCGACCTCCGGGGCGAGAAAAGCTCCTCCCGGTGCCCCTGCTCTGCTGGGGACCATCTCTAGCAGACCAGGGGCACCGGGAGCAAAGCCGCATCCGTGGCGGGTTTGCTCGCGGTGTCCCTGGTCTGCTGGAGACGGTCCCCAGCAGACCAGGGGCACCGCGAGCAAAGCCGCAGCCGTGGCGGGTCCCGTGCCAGAGCAAAGCCTCAGAGGCGCGGCACCCCGCCGCTGCGGCTTTGCTCCTCGTGTCCCTGGTCTGCTGGGGGGGGGGGGGGGCGCAGCTAGTGTGCTTCCCCCCCCCCCCCCAGCAGACCAGGCTTTTGTTGTGGACCCTGGGGCAGAGCAGCTGGGGTGCTGCCGGTTGGTCCCGCAGCGCCGCTCTGGGCACTACTGGACCAACCCGGCAGCACCCCAGCTGATCTGCCCCAGGCGTCCCCAAGTCAGCCGCTGCTGAAACTGACCAGCGCTGACTACAGGAAGCCCGAGGCACAGTTGCTCTGCCCCGGGCTTCCTGGAATCAGCCGCTGATCAGTTTCAGCAGCAGCTGACTTGGGGACTTGGGGTTCTTAAGTTGAATCTGTATGTAAGTCAGAACTGGCGGTCAGTTTCAGCAGCGGCTGAATCTGGACACCAGTTCCGACTTACATACAGATTCAACTTAAGAACAAACCTACAGTCCCTATCTTGTACGTAACCCAGGGACTGTGTGGAGTGTGTGGAGTGTGTGTGTGTGTATCTTTGCCTCTATAATTTCCACTCCAGTTCATCTCATGAAGTGGGTTTTACCTAGGGAAGTTTATTCCCAAATACATACGTTAGTCTTTAAGGTGCAACAGGACTCCTCATTGTTATTGTATAGATTGCCATTTTGGATAGTAAAGCTGACAGTCATCGAGACAGTTGAATCAGGCAAGATGGGCCTTCAATTCCTTCATGCAGAGAATAATCACCCTACTGAGTGTTGGGCTTACTGTCTTCAGTATGTGCAATTATTATGAATGAATATTTGTCTTACAGTAGTATTGAGAGGCCCCATGTGAGATACTGTCTCTATAGAAGCATACTTAGGGACAATCCCTGTCTTAGAGATCTACAGTCTAGCTGTAGAAAAGGGTTAGTAAGAGGGAATCAGCAAAACAGAGAGTGGAAGTGACTTGCCAGAGGTCACATTGCATGTCCGTGATAGAGGCAGGATGGATTAAAAATTGATTGGGGGGGGGGAATAGAGTTTTATTTAAATTATAAACTTTTCTTTTTAAAAATAAACCATCTCAACTGAATACAAGATATGTTAAGGCCTAAACTACTTGTCTTTGAAAACCTTTAAGTCAGGTGTGGGTAGCCTTTTTTTGTCGGGAGCTGCTGACCCACAGAAAAATCATTCAGGGGGCCACATACAAGTGAGAAGCAAACAAAAACAAGAAAGAAACCCTCAATGACGTGGCCCCCGATTGAGGAGAAAGACACTCCCCACATTCCCCTTGCACAACAGGGGAGTCTGGGAGTGCTAGGGTGGGTACAGGCTAGTAGATTTTGTGTGCTCCAACGGAGGGGCTGAAGTGCCAGCATGGGCTATCCAATGCTGGTGTGAGGGAGCCGTGAGCCTCAGGAGCTGGATCCAGGCAAGCTGGGGGCCGCATCTGGCCCCCGGGCCTTAGGTTCCCCACCCCTGCTTTAAATAAAATAAAACTATGCTGAATCCATGAGTGTTTATCTTAATATTTGAGTTAAAGGTGAATTTTATATATAAATGAAAATATGTATCCCCTGATTCTAACTTTTTAGATCAAGGTTCATAAATATGGCACAACAAGAAATTTCAGCGAGACTAGAAATTAACCTCCAATCACTTCCACTTAGGCATATTTGAAAAATTTCCCAGACTGATCTGAAATAATTAAATCTGCTGGCTATATTTAATCCCTCTATTAAATACATAATTCGGTTGCAAATGTAAAGCGTGTTTTGATAAGAGAAATTTCATAGAATCATAGGACTGGAAGGGACCTGAAGAGGTCATCGAGTCCAGCCCCCCGCCCTCAAGGCAGGACCAAGCTCTGTCTACACCATCCCTGACAGATGTGTATCTAACCTGTTCTTAAATATCTCCAGAGAGGGAGATTCCACCACCTCCCTTGGCAATTTATTCCAATATTTGACCACCCTGACAGTTAGGAATTTTTTCCTAATGTCCAATCTAAACCTCCCTTGCTGCACTTTAAGCCCATTACTCCTTGTCCTGTCCTCAGAAACCAAGAGGAACACATTTTCTCCTTCTTCCTTGTGACACCCTTTTAGATATTTGAAAACCGCTATCATGCCCCCCCTTAATCTTCTTTTTTCCAAACTAAACAAGCTCAGTTCATGAAGCCTGGCTTCACAGGTCATGTTCTCTAGACCTTTAATCATTCTTGTCGCTCTTCTCTGTACCCTTTCCAATTTCTCCACATCTTTCTTGAAATGTGGCGCCCAGAACTGAATGTATCCAAAACGGAATGTATTGTTTAATAAAAACAAACTTTATGTGCTATGTGTTTAATTAAATTCTTTTTACTATCTTAGTGCAGCTTAACGGAAATCATGGTCCAAAAGTTAATTATTTAGTAAATAAACAACATGACATTCACCATTTTGTGTCATTCTAAAATGTACAATTAATAAAAATCTGGAAATATTAGGCTACATAATTGTTTAAATAAACATATATATATATATATATATGTGTGTGTGTGTGTGTGTGTGTGTGTGTGTGTGTGTGTGTGTGTGTGTGTGTGTGTGTGTGTGTGTGTGTGTGTGTGTGTGTGTGTGTGTGTGTGTGTGTACCCTCCTAGGTAGGAAAAAATATACTGAATCTAGCATAAAGGCTGTCTGAATCTATATACTGAATCTAGCATAAAAGGAACAGTTTTCTGTTATAAGTATTTCCGGAAAAAGAGCGTCTACATTGGCAGGATGCTTTTCCGGAAAAGCCCCTTGCTTTTCTGGAAAAAAGCCCCGATCGTCATTTTCGCGATCGGGGCTTTTTTGCGGAAAAGACTACTGTGCTGTCTACACTGGCCCTTGGAACAGTTTTCCGGAAAAAGGACTTTTACCCAAGCGGGAGCAGCATAGTTTTCCCGGAAAAGCAGCTGATTTCTTACAGTAAATCGTCACTGCTTTTCTGGAAATTCAAGGGGCCAGTGTAGACAGCTCGCAGCTTATTCCGGAAAAGCGGCTGCTTTTCCGGAATAAGTGGCCCAGTGTAGACACAGCCAACATGTTTTATTAGTTATATTGAACAGTGAGAATATACCTTTCTTTCAAAAATAACTGAAGTACAAAAGGAAAAGTTGATGATTCAGAATCGTCTGATTTAAATAATCAAGCTTAGAAATGGAGCATAGAGCAAAAAAATCTCCCGAATCCCAGACCAGTGAAATTAGATGTATTTGGCCGAGAGGCTTAAATCTGAAGGTGTGCCAACAGCTCTAGTTGCTTTATTACTTTTAATTTATAAGAAAAGTACATGGTATAAATGTTAACTACAGACTAAGAATAAATCATGTCGTCTTGCATTTAAATTAAATGTCAATTTTTTGGTAAAAGTTTGGCTAAATCACATGTGATCTTGGTTTTTACATATTTTCTTTGCTTTATGGGTATTTTATAATCTCAAAAGCTATAATTTACTCCTCTCATTTTCTGTTGTGAAAGAGAGATTACATTCCTTTTTGCATGAAAGATAGAAACGGAAAAAAGTTACTTCCCGTTAAAAGCTAAGCAGGTGCCCCATATAAGCCTTGTCTAATTCATTATGGATTACTGTTTTAGAATTAGAAAATTGTGTTATAAATCATGATGTCATTTGCAGCTAATCAAATTCAGGCAAGAGCTTTCTTGCTCTCATGAGATCGCGTTCATCAAAGACAGCTGTGTCAAGTGCATTGATGTCTAGAGGGGATAGGGATGGGTAGGAGTTAGGGTTGTAACCTGGAATTCACTGCAGTTTTCTTTATTTACTATGCACTGTGATAGAATAACAAAAGATGCAAATAAAAGCACTTTCAGCCTGACTTAGAGAACTTGATCACTTGTAAAATATAACACATTTAAACTGATGCTTGATATCAAGGATTCAGCACATGTGCTTTTTTCGTGCTGCAACATATTAATGCCTACAAAGCTAAAGAGAATCAAGGTAAAACAAAATGTCCTCTCTGAACAAAGGAGAGTCCAGCTGGATGCACAGCCAACGCTGTGCATGATACACTAGATAGGGGGGGAAAATTCCTACCACACACTGAGGCAAAAATTTGATTCCATAAAATTGCAATAAAATTATATTGTCTGGAATATGTCAACGTGCTGGCATGCCCATGGAGATAATTAATATTTCAGAGAGTAAGTACATTTGGGTTCTTCTGTGAACATATAGAATTTCATGAGCTATGATATGGGGACGGTATGGAGACCAAACAGAGGTAATTGGGGAGAATTTGCAAGTTAATACAGGAGACCTCATTTCTGAGTGGTAAACATTAAAAATGACTCTGTACTAAGTACGTAAGTGACTAGTTGACTACCCGATAAGTCTAGGCTTATTGTGCAGTGGAGTCACTACTCGACTAGTCGCTCCCCCAGCTGCCTCAGTATCAGCCATCCCCCCAGCACTGTCTCCACAGGGAGAGGGAATCTGGGAGGGGAAAGAGGAGGGGGCAGAGGTGCAGCAGGGAAAATGGCACGAGTGGGGTCCCTGCTCAGGACTGGCTTGATCCACACTTGTGTGGGTTCCCTGCTGCACCTTTGCCTTTGAAATGTATAAAAGCCTCCCTCTGTCCCTGCAGTGCTTGTACATTTCAAAGGCAGAGGCTCAGCGGGATAGCGAGCTCCTCCCTTATCAACTAATCGAGTAGTTGATGGAAATTCCATCGACTACTTGATTAGCTGATTAATCGAAATTCAACATCCCTACTCTGTACATAAGAGTATTGCTATTTATATTTTTTCTTAGTACAGGCGGTCCTTGCTATAAGTCCAAGATATGTTCCAAAAAACTTGGACTTACAGCGAAACAAGTTAAAGTAGGGATTCCCCCCCCCCCCCCGGCTAACTTCCATTTGTATACATTATTTTTTTTTGGGGGGGGGGAGAGACTTAAGAACGGGAAATGGGAGGACTTATAATGCATCAGTTCCTACAAGAGCCGACTTTAGTGCAGAATGGGTGTATACCGAGGTGACTTATAGTGGGGATGCCCTGTATTTGGAAATGAGCCTATGTGGGCTTCCAGAACAGATAATTTTTTCTCTCCAGGGATCTTTTTATTGAAATTAAATGTAATGTAATGATGGGTAAGCAAGAAGGGTTAAGAAGGGAAGAGAAAATGGGAACAACACTGGCAGTATTACAGAATTACTCAAACAGGGCTTAGACTTGACTTGCAGTAGGAAAAGAGGGTGATTTTTTTTCTTTTTCTAACAAAGGAGTATTTTAGTTGCCTAATTACATCTAGTTATTGTGGCTGAAGTGGGGTTAAAGAAGAGTATGCAAGAGAGGAGTTTGAGGGGACTTCTGTTATGTTTGTTGTTTTCAAAGGAGAGAGTAGTAGGGAAAAGGAAACCTCCCCATTAATACATCATTTACATTTGTATAGGTTGGACACCCTCAGGACCGGTCCGGCACCCTCAGGACCTGACTGGTCCCAAAGGAGGGAATTTGCCGGATCAGGGGTGGTCCCCTGCCACTGGCCTCCGAGGATACTGCCCCTCCCTCTGGCTGGCTCCCCTCCAGCAACTACTGCTACAGGGCTTGGGTTTGGCATGCTGCCGCCAGCTGGCTGGGGCTCTCCGGGGATGGAACTCCCCAGCCATGGTGGCCCTGCTTCTGTGCTGCCCGGCTTAGGCTTCTTGGGGACTAGACTCCATGACTGCCCCGCTGTTGCTGTGCCGGGGCTCCACGAAGATGGGGCTTTTTAGCATAGTCAAGACAATGATCATCCCATTGCTAAAACAGTTCTTGGAAGATGCACATATTATATGAGAACTACCTTACTATGGTTATGTACAGCTCCTAGCACAAGGGGGGTTGGGTTCGATTCTGATTGGCATCTCTGGTTTTCAGTTCTTGGACTGTTGTTGAATTTCAGGAAATCAAATAGATCTGGAATGTAAAAGGAGAGTAGTGTGGAGGAATTACAAAACCAAATAGATTACTATCTGAATAGTCTTTTTACTTGGGTATTTGCAGTCACTGGAAACGGGCTTTGTTATCTTGAACCCCAAGAGTGTTGTCGTGTTATTATTCTCATTCTCAGATTGATGTACAAGAAATCCATTGCAGAATTGCATCTGGCTGCATATTACTTTTTGCCCTGTAAGCTTAATGGCATTGCCTCATCTCATGTCATTCAGCTTAACTGCAGTAATGATCTTGCAAAACCATTGACAATGGTAGTCTTGGGGTTTCTTTTAATTAGAAGGTACAATTGGCTAGAGGTTCCTGCTGCATTTCACTCTTGTGTGCTTGGTTTTGCCAGTTCTCAACATTTTAGAAAGAGTAGGTATCTGAGATGCTAGTAGGATTCAGTACTGATTGACGTTGTAGATGGCCATGTTACTGTTTTGTAGTGACCAAAGAAAGATGTTCATCATGGTACTGCAACTTCCCTATCAGTATTCAAGCTCTTACAGAAGATGGCAATTTAAACTTTATCTACAAAAACTGTAGGTCACCTGTTACAGTGTGTATCCGGTCAACTGGTAGCTTCATTTTTCTTTAGAAAAATGAAAATGTTTGTTTGGCATAATTGGAGTTCATTATCTCTCTTCTGATGAGGTAAGGGTTTAGGCAGCCCCAGGAGGCAATGGCTGATAGCAAAATCACCTTGCGTGTTATTTCTGAGTCAGAATCAGTTCTCCTGAGTATGCCCTGCTTAATGAGCTTACGCAAACTGTATAGTAGAAAGATTACTGTTCTTTATAAAAATAATTGCTGGTTTATGTTGTTTAGGAGCTTTTTTTTGCTTACAATTACTACAATATTTGTCCTTTTGTCCTGCTCTTCCATCATTCAGAAGAATCAAGGTAAAAATTACCAACCATTAAAATGTATGTTAAATTAATCATAATAATTAATCCTATTTTAATTATATGAAATCAGGATCTAAAATGAAGGATCATAAATACATATCCTCAGTGTAGTTTTACACTTTCAATATGTTGGAACTTACAAATACTTCTGGGGGGCAAAAAATCTAAAGATAAATGAAGCATCATGTTTTTCTTAAGGAAAATAAGAGCATCTGGAGGAAAACAAGATGTGCTGTCAGTTTTTAATCATAGCTGTGTTCAGGAATAAGTTTAAATCACACAAGAAATGTATACAGAGTACTGGATATTTCAAGTTACATTCCATTACTATGGATATCTATACTTTTATGATTCCCTTGGATGCCACAGTATATGACTGGAGTTAAAAATGTTGTAAATATGTTTACTGCATAACTGGGTGTTCTTTTTCTAATAATTTGTATATTCTTCTATACTTTGGCCAGGTCCACATTAAAAAATGAAAGCAAGCTAGCTTCCCACTCAGAGGTATGAAAAAAATCACGAAATTGGCATTAAATTGACTTAACTTCAGTGTAGACAGTTCTCAGTCCGGAGAAGAATTCTACCGTCAAACCAACTACCACCTCTCAGGGAGGTTGGTTAATTATGGGATGAGAGAATTCCCATCCTATTGTTCTAGTGAGTGGCTTTGCTGAAATGCTACAAAGATGAAGCTGCAGTGTTTTGTGTATACCTAGCTTTGGTGAAATGTACTACTGCAGATGTTTCTATTTGAAATGTAAATGTAGGGCAGTCACTTGAAAGAATATATTTATTGACTAGAACCATGTAGTAAGGTAAGAATTAGCTCTTGACAAATGGCTAAAGCTCCATGTTTTACCATGTTACCAAGGGAGTTTGTAGGCAGAGCTTCACTTTAAAGGGCCTGGCTGCCAGCCTGTATCCTTACTCCCATGGGTCCCCTTCACTAAAGTATGGAGTGGCTTGAAATTAAGGATGCAAAAGGTTAACTGGTAAGCATCACCCTTAATGGATGATGTTTACTGGTTCTGGTTAATTGGTGGGGGCTGAAGCAGCTCCCGCCTGCCAGGGACGCGGGGCTTCTCCAGCCCAGCAGGGCTCACCATGGACGGGGCTGCTCTGGCCATCTGGAGGAGCCCCCCTCTGCAATGGGACCAGGTGCGTTGCAGGCAGGGGCTGGGCTGGAGTGGAAGGGGGGCCTCCTGTCCATCCTGACTTTAATCAGTTAACTAGTTAAACATAATGTTTAACTGGTTAGTGTATTAAATAGGATTTTACAAACCCTACTTGAGATGACAACCTCATAGCCAGATCCTTAGCTGGTGGAAAGACAGGTAGTTCCAAAGACTTCAGTTTACATAACTGAGAATCTGGCCATCAGTTCTTGGCTCTGAAGCAGTAATATTAGATTGACATTGCAGATGAAGCATTTTAATGAAAGGCAAAATAATTACAGTTCTAAAAATCACAGATTCTTTTAATCTGTATGTCTAGTTTTCCTCTTATAAATTATAAAAAGATCTTACTCTGAGGAGCCAGTTCTGTGTATAATTGTGACCCATCAGCTTCCATTGATTCTCTGAAAGTGAGTCACTCTGAACTACTTTGACAATCTTGGTTGGTACAAATTTAAGGAAAGAGCTTGTCTCCAAAAGGTAAAATAATATAGGATGGTGTTGTGGAGAATGATTGATTTATTTTAACGCTAACTTAAACAGTGTAAAATATTATTCTGCTGAGAAATACACCTAGATTGTTATGTCCAGTAAATACTGTTGTGGGTTTATAATGTTCACAAAGGATGCTGCATCTAATGTGTGTTAATTGTTGCTGAACAATTTCTGTATCTTCTCAGCTGTTACTTAGTTGGATTAGTAGATCCCTGCATGGATACAATATTTGTATTACTATCTGATCTGTGAACATGGTCTGCAGATATCTGCAAATAATTCAGGGTTGTATGGATTAGATGTGGTATTGATTTCTAGAGTTTTTTTTCTGCTAGAAGCTCCTTTAGACAAGGAGAGGCACTGGTAGGTAGCAGTTTGGAATTGCAGTGCCTTTCTGTTATAATGCATTCAAAAAACTAATGATACATTTTATTTGGTACAATAAATCATTTAGTACTGGATCCGTCTTCTCCTGAAGTCGGAGACAATATTTGGTGGGTGTTGGGACTAGGGGTGTGATAGTATGCACCAGTTAACCCTGTATCAGAGGCAGCACCATGGGGGTGGGAGCAGGTGGGAGTTGGTGTTTGTGGAGAGCTGGTATTAAGCAGGCACCCCACAAGCACCAGCTCCCAGGGAGCTGCCAGCCATCCCCACACTCTGCTGCCTCTGATACAGGGGCAAGCGGGAGCCAGTGCTTGTGGGGAGCTGGCTTTTAAGCTGGCTCGCTGTGAGCACCGGCTCCAACTGCCTGCCCTCCCTCTGATATGGAAGCAGCAGTGCAAGGGGGCGGGGTACAGGCAGCTCCCTGGGAGCCAATGCTCATGGGGAGCCTGCTTAAAAGCTAGCTCCCTGCAAGCACCAGATCTCGCAGAGCCGCCTCCTTCCCCATGTGTAAACATAACCACTAAAGGTTAAATGTTTACCAAATGTTTACTCCCCCACTGCATTTTAACATCTCTAGTTGGAACAAGAACCTTAACCTGATAGGAAGGCAGCAGTCTTGGTTTTGCTATCCCTACTAGGAAATGGAAGTGCAAACTAAAGTGGTATGCGAGCCTCCATTTGGCTTTTCTGAAGAACTTGAGATACCAGATCCCCAAAGAAATGAATGGGCTATGGAAGAAAGAAAACTGCTTTTCTTGTAGGGCTTGTGCTGCAATTTGAGTTTCATTGGGTGATGATAATTAATCTTATAGAAGATATCTTCCCATTTTTAGGGGTAGAGGCAGAAGATGTTCCATGACCATACATAAAAGAGCATTTAATAGAGAAAATATGCTAAAGGTAGATGAAACAGAGTCCTCTGGATCAATTGGGAGAGAAAAGGGTATCTGATAGGCCTATAGTCATGATTTAGACAAAGAGAGACGATTTAAATTCAGTGTATCATGTTCTTTGTCTCCTATACTTCTATTTGTCATAGTCATGCTGTTAGGAGGAGAGTGAAAGCTTCTATTTACACTGCAAAATACAAGGCAACTCAGACTATTGAGGGTCTGCTGTTCATGATCTTCTGCCAAGGTTTTGGGGATCATCATCACTGATTGTGAAGATCTAACTCATATCATTATAGTGCCAATGGAACTAACACATGAATCAAGAGCTATAAATAGACCTTCATATAGGCTTCTAGAACTAGGCACAGTGGGATGAATTATGTACAACATTACTAATGCTGTATTTTCTTGCTTCTGGTGTGTTAAGCAAACCCCTTTTTCAGTTTCTTGTGTTTGATTTTGTTGTTCTCTCTTGTTGTACAAGAATGTATCACATTTAGCAAAGATAGTCCAGTATGAATAATTGCTCCTACAGCAGCTGGCAAAGTCTGCACTGATTCATCTTTAGAGAATTCATGAGATATCTTTTTCGGAAAGACTGTTTCTGGGAAACAGTTGATGTCTTTAAAATGTAAAGGTAGTTTTATAATGTGGTGATTATTGGGCAGTTCAGGGCTTTGTAAATCCTAGCTATAGACTTTTTTTTGTCTTAGTATGCCTCCATATTCCTGCCTAAATATATAAGCAGTGAGATATATATCCTTTTATTACAAATTATGAATTCTCATTGAAATATTTTCAAATCCTTAGGGGAAATGTAAATCAGCTTGGAAATTTTTATTTAAACTTCTCATGTAACTGATCTGTCAGCATGTGCCTAAACCCATATCCATTTTTGTACCTGCACCCTGTCAATTAAACTTCAGCTATTCTGCTTCATGTAAAATGTTAGTAATTGTACTGCAGAACTTTTCTAATGTGTGTTTCTAATTATCTCCAAACTTGCTGGCTAATTCATTTGTTTAAAGCAAGCTGTAATTCTATACAACATTAGAAATCTTTTTATATTTTACCTACATTGTGCATAAAGTAGTTATTTGGGTGTTTGCTTGACTATCCAGAAGGGTGATAATATAATTTGCTGGGATGCTCCTCACCTGTTGCAATGGCACAAGCCAAAGAATTAAACCAATCTAAGAGTGAGTTTTTGTTGCAGTCAGGGGAGGATGAGCCAGGATGATGATATTCTGAAGCTGAATAAACTGATCCTTGGAGGGGGGGGGCGGAGCTCAATGGTTTGAGTATTGGCATGCTAAACCCAGGGTTGTGAGCTCAGTCCTTGAGGGGGCCATTTAGGGATCTGGGGCAAATCTGTCAGGAGTGGTACTTGGTCCTGCCTGGAGAGCAGGGGGCTGGACTCAACCTCTCAAGATCCCTTTCAGTTCCATGAAATAGGTATAGCTCCATATATATATTGAAGTGCAAGAGATGATCTGTAGAGATATCAGTCACAGGGATATAGTGATGATTGTACTTAGGTGTGTCTACACTAGGGGATAAGTTTGAATGAAGATATACAACTTCAGCTACATTAATTGCAAAGCTTAAGTCAAAGTATCTTAACTCAAATTTTGGCTCTGTCCATCCTGTAGGAAGTCAAAGGGAGCACACTCTTACTTTGACTTCCCTTCTCGTAGAAGCAGCACTACCTGCAGGACTCCCTCTGGAGCACCTGGTATTGGCCACTGTCGGCAGACAGGATACTGGGAAGGATGGACTGTTGATCTGACCCAGTATGGCCGTTTTTATGTTATGTTCTTACTGGCATCAACGGGAGTGCTCTCTCAATTCGAAATAGCGTGTCTTCACTAGACCCACTAATTCGAACCCTGGAATATCAACTGCAGCTGCTTTGATCTTCTCTGTAGTGTAGGCCTGGCCCCAAAGAAAAGTGGTTACTGTTCCTCAGTGGATGTTTGAAATAGTGAAGTCACGCAGCCTGGAATTTTCTTTTCTTTTTAACAGAAACAAATAGCTGGGAAAAGCTGGTCAGTTTTTTGGGGGGAGGGGGGCAGGAGGGAAAGGGAGCGTTCTTCTGTTTAATTCTTCATTATTGGTTCACCTTCATCCTGGATTGCATTGGGAAATGCAGTCACCTTAACTTTCTAATAAATAAATGATCTCCTTTCCTAATAGTTTGTGTACTCACTCTGGCATCCTTCTTCCAGCCAGCATTAGTTAATGGTTTTCAAGTGCTTTGAAGATTAAAAGAACTATGCTACTGCTAAGTGGTGTTAATCATTGGAACAGTGGTTCCCAAACGTTGTGGGGGAGCAGAGATGGAGCACTCTCCCTCCCTCCCCCCCAATTCTACTGTGGCTCTGACTGTTCTGGCTTCGGCTCCCACTCGTGGCCTCGGCCCCCGACTTGTGACTGTGACTCCCAGTAGGGGCGTGGAGAGACACCATTACTGGTGGCGAGATGTGACTGAAAGCTTGGGGATCACTAAATTAGAGAGACAGGGTGGTCCAATAAAAGGTATTCTTCGTTGAGTAGTGTCCCCGAGGGTGTTCCACTCAAGGTGCTGGGCTTGTCCCGGCGCCGCAAACTGGAGGATTTTTGGTAGCAGTAGCCCTACT
The DNA here is from genome assembly GCF_049634645.1 of Pelodiscus sinensis. NCBI lineage: Eukaryota > Metazoa > Chordata > Testudines > Trionychidae > Pelodiscus > Pelodiscus sinensis. Next base: position 7,923,476 of record NC_134736.1, read on the forward strand.
AGACCGCTCATGTGTGACTGCTGGCTCACGCCGTTCAGCTGAGCGTGGTCCGGTCTTGTCAGTTTCCTTGAAGGGCGGAGCCACCAAGAAAACTTTTTCTTCTCTTCAGTGGTTGAAGAGCACTTACTCCTGTCACAAAAATGATTAATTTGCATGTGGCAAGCAATACCTCTCCTGGGTAGATATTGATACACCAGAGCCATGGACCATCTAGTGCCTAGTCTGTCTTGACAGTCAATACCGGAGGCCTCAGAAGAAAGTGCTAGATTTCCTGCAATAGATATCTTCCTATCCATGGGGAGGGTTGTTTGCTGAAGAATGATGCCTTATAATTCAGGAAAGTCCTGTTTGATTTAATTGAGAATGTCCTCTATTTGCGTAAGTGTATAACTGTTTTGAATCCTATTAAGCTTTGGGTTAATGAGTTTCACTGACTAATTGTGAATTGTTTAGTGAAGTATTTCCTTTTATCATTTTTAAATTGAGTTGTCTTTCAATTTCCTCATACCTGGGGGTCACCTAATGAAATTAATAGGTAGCAGGTTTAAAACAAACAAAAGGAAGTTTTTCTTCACACAGTGCACAGTCAGCCTGTGGAGCTCCTTGCCAGAGGATATTGTGAAAACTAGGACTTTAACAGAGTTCAGAAAAGAGCTAGATACATTAATGGAGGTTAGGTCCATCGATGGGTATTAGCCAGGATGGGTAGGAACGGTGTCCTTAGGCTCTGTTTGTCTGGAAATCGATGACAGGAGAGGGGTCATGTGATGATTACCTGTAGTGTTTACTCCCTCTGGGGCATCTGTCATTGGCTACTGTCAGCAGACAGGTTACTAGGTTAGATGGACCTTTGGTCTGACCCAGTGTGGCCATTCTTATGTTCTTTCTTTTCCTTGTCCTTGTATTCTGAGAGTGAGGAAATAGGAGTACCTGTTGTACCTTCTGTATATCATGCTTTATATTTTATCTCTATTCAGCTCTGTTTAAAGAAAATAGCCTTGATCTTTTCATTGTCTTATCACATGGCAGTCTCTCCATGCCTTTTCCTATTTTCTTTGCTTATGTGTGAACCTCATTTTAGTCTGTAGTTATATCTGTTTGAGATAGGATGATGAGACCTGAATACAGTATTCCAGCTGATTATTTATCATTGATTTATATAATTAAACTATTGTCATTTTCTTACATCCGTGTATAAAGTTCTATTTTCTTAAATGGCAGGTGCACATTGAACAGTAGTTTTTTCATTGTCTGGTCCCAGCTTTTAGTTAGAATGTAAGCGTGGCCGTGCTGGGTCAGACCAGTCTCCATCTAACACAATGTCCTGTTTTCTGACTATGGCCAGTGCCAGATGTTTCACCAGGAATAAATAGAATAATATATCCAGTGATCTATCGCCTGTCATCCATTACATTCCTAGATATGGCTAATAGCCACTCATGAATTTAACTAATTTTTTTGAACCCCTGTCATACTTTTGGCCTTTACAACATCCCATTGCAACGAGTTCCACTGATTCATTGTGCTTAATGGGGAAAAAAGTACCTTCTGCTGTTGGTTTTTAAATCGGTTGCCTACTAATTTCATTCATTTGACCCCTGCTTCTTGTGTTATGTGAAGGAGTAAATAACACTTCTTATTAGGGATGTTAAGCTGTGGGTAATCAGCGCATCAAGTAATCGACGTAATTTCCATTGGCTACTCTATTAGTCAATAAGGGGGGGGAAACTTCAGAGCCACAGTGGGATTAGCTTCCAGCCCTGGAACTAACCCCACTGCAGCTCTACCTTTTAAATGTATTCGGCTCTTAAAAGGCAAAGGCATAGCGGGGGAACCGGGTACAAGCTGGGAATCCTCTGATTCCCAGTCTCCCTGCTGCATGTCTGCTTTTTAAATGTATTAAGAACCTCCAGGTAGACTGTGTAAATCAGGGGTGGCCAACCCGTTCAGACGAAGAGCCACAATAACAGTGGAGACAGCGTGAAGAGCCGGGGATCAAGTTGTTGGGCAAAGCAAAACAAAAAACCCAAAAAAACACACACAACACATAGAGCTGCAGGAAGCCACTTATTTGTTTTAATCTATCTTTACTGGATAGATTGACATATTTCGTGCACAAAAAACCCCTCCCCGAGCCTTAGTAATGTGTCCCCAACTGAAACACCTCACTCCCCTGGCACTCTAGTCCCAGATCAAATTAACTGTTCTGAGTTCCAGGGTTAGTGGAATTTGCACCTCCCCTTCCCCAGGCACCAAAACACAAGGCCCCCTACCCCTTCCCTTCCCCAGGTACCAAAACACAAGTCCTCCCCCCTCTCCCCTCCCTCCCCTGCCAGCAACCAAAACCCAAGCCCCTCCTCCCCCTCCCCCCCCGCCAGCAATCAACCCACCTTACCTAAGGCCGCCGAACCAAGAGCCATCACCGCTGCTTCTACCTCCACTGCCGGTGCTTCTCCGCCGCTGCTTCTGCCTGCCTCTGCTGGCGCTTCTCTGCTGCTGCTTTTGCCTGCCTTCGCTGGCGCTTCTCTGCTGCTACTTCTGCCTGCCTCCGCTGCCGCTTCTGCCTGCCTTTGCTTCTTGAGCCCACGCCGCCTGCAAAGGCCACTGCCGCTGCCACACATACAGGACATCACATCCTGCACGTACAGGATGAGACGCAGGATGCTGGGGGCCATGAACACAACAGTACGGGCTGTGAGCATGAGCAGAAATGCGGCTCACAGCGGGCCCGGCCATATAGTGGCTGCGGTTCTGGGTTCTGACCCGGTTCCTTAGGAGCCGCAGTTTTTTTGCTCACGAGCTGCATCTGGCTGACAAGCCTCAGGTCGGCCACCCCGGTGTAAGACCTAGAACACTTACAAAACTTTGGCTGTATGCTCTTCTGAGAGACTTCAACAGTGAATGAAAAGCATACTATATTCTTGGGTGGCAGGGATGTAAAATCTGGTTTAATTAGATAACCAGTTACATGTTACGGTTAACTGGTTAACTGTTTAATCAGGATCCCACAGGCATGGAGCTGCTGTTACAGTGCAGTGAGCCGGAGGCTGCTCCAGCCCAGCCCACCCACGCTGCTCTTTAATTGGTTTACATCCCTGGTTGGTTGGTATTCTCTGTTTTACATATGGAAGGGAAAGCCAGTAGACATTCAGAAGATGTGGGCATTTCTAGCCAGTGCTGTATTTTCCATATTCACCCATCATACCTGTGACTTGAATGCAGCAGTTAAGGAAGCTGTTCTAATCTCATATCTTCCATTTAGTTGAAATGACAGCTTAGTTTATGATTATTTTGTTTCAGTGCTGTTTGCAGTTCACTAATAAGCTCAGGATAATACTCTTAACTCAGAAAGGGTTTGCATATCTAGCCTTACCCCCGGCTGGACAGTCCTTCTTCAGGAAAAACCTCTTCTTGTTCCTGTCTGTAGCCATGTTTTAAAGGCACAGACATCTCTGGCAGGCATTGTGACAGGAAAGCTGGTTACAGAGGAAGCCCGTCAGCACAGAGCTCTCCCAGCTTCACCTGCATGTGGCCATGTGTGCAGCTCCAGAGCTCCAAGGACCTTCAAGGGAGCCAGTCCTGGTGCCCATAGCCAAGAATAAGAGAGCCCCAGCCTGGCCAGGGCCAGAGGTCCTGACATTGCTCGAACTGTGAGGGGAGGAGGAAGCGGTCCAGGCCCTGCACACCCGGTGCAGGAACACCAACATCTATGGCCGCATGGCTCAGGGGCTGTCCGATAAAGGACACCACCCCAGGACACTGCAACAAGTCCGAGCGAAAGTCAAAGAGCTTCGGCAGGGATACGTGAAGGCCCGAGAGCAGAGCTCAGCATCAGGTGCAGCCTCAGCTCACTGCGCCTATTATAATGAGCTGGACTGCATCCTGGGAGGCCAGGAACCTATGTCTGCACCAGTGCTCATGCAGACAGGGTTGCACACACCGGTGCAGCAGAACTGGCAGGAGGTCCCCAGGGAAGATGTGGAGGAGGAGGAGGAGCAGATGGAGGACACCCTGACCCTGTCTCTGCAGCCTGTCCCAGAGACCCAGGAAGCCTCGCAGGCATCCTCCAACGCTGGTGAAGGAACATCAGGTGAGTGCAGTCAGGGTCACAGACACAGAACAGGGTAGGTGGGAGGAGAGAGGCTGCAGAGCAATGTTCACGTCTTGGTCCTCCTGGACAGCTTGCATCTCTCTCTGCATGTACAAGCAGGCGGGCAGGTGGTGGGTATGTGGGTGGGGGCCATGGGAGACCCAAGGTGCTGCAGGCCCCTGTCCTACTGTGGCTGCACACTGATCTGGCCTGGATGGCCATGGTGGGGGGGGAGGAGGATGTAGGGGGTGGAGGTGGACATTGTCCTAGCCACAATGGGTCCCCTGTGCAGCTGAGGCGGCTGGCAGCGCCAGACGTGGTCTACCGGTAACAACATTCCCATCCCTTGTTGTAAGGACTTGTGTGTGAATTCTTAACCCTGATCGGTTCTCCCTCTTCTCCTCCACAGCTGGACCTACTGCTGCTGACTGCCGAGCGACACCTGTGCCACCACCCACCCGGTCCCACAGCACCCAGAGGCATTGGAGGGCCTATAATGACCTCTTGCAGGGGCATGTGGAGGTGATGGAGAACATTGAGGGGACCGTGGCCAAAATGCAGGAGACCATGGCCGAAAGAGCCAGGGAGGAGGCTCGCTGGCATACTCGCCTGCTTGAGGACTTCCTCCCGCAGTGGAGCGCAATGTGTGCCACCGTCCGGGAGGCCCTGGCTGTGCCAGGTCCTCTCCCCCTGGGGACTCCTCCTCCTGCCCATCCAGCTCCAGTCCCCTCTGGCCCCCCTTCCTCTCCCTCAGCCCCTGCCATCCCTCCAGCCCTGGCCCCCCTCCCCTCCCGCTAGAGCAGACTCATCTTCAGCCCCAAATCAAGCCCGAGGACGGCAGGGTCCACGGACAAGAGGTGGCAAAGCCTTGCGGACTAGGCAATACCACCATGACCCTTAAGTTGTCTGCCCTCCCTCCCACCACAGTTATAAACACAGGTTAATAGTTCCAAAAAAAGTTTATTTTTAACAGTTGTTGAATAATACTATGTTTTATAACAGTTCCTAATTCTAACTTTACTTGTTAATAAACATGATATTTTTCATATTTAACACAATGTGTGTTTCAACTGCTCGGAGGCTGATGCAGGGATGGATTATGGGAGGGAAGGTTTTGGGACGGGGGGGCCCAGGTGCACAGGCCCCATTGGGGATACCTTGGGGAGTCATTGGGCTCCAGCTGAGAAGCGCTCATGCAGAGCCTCCCAGATGCAAACCCCCACCTGATGGGCTTGGCGAACGGCAACTGTCTGAGGCTGCACAAACCGCCTCCCCTCCACTTCAGCCATTGGCCCCCAACCTGAAAGGAAGGCCTCCCCTTTGCTCTCCACCAGGTTGTGGAGGATGCAACATGCTGCCACCACCTCTGAGATATTGTGTTCCCCCATGTCAAGGCGAGTTAGCTGACACCTAAACCTTCCCTTCAGCTGGCCAAATGCGCGGCCAAATGCAGACCAGCATCTCTACGTCCCCAAAAGAAAAGGTTCACTGGGGGAAGAAGGTTCTTGTCTGCAGCCTTTCGTACAGGTGCGAATTGCAGAAGATCCGAGCATCACGTGCCCGGCCTGACCACCCCACACAAAGGTCCGTAAATACTCCACGGTGGTCAACCAGGGCCTGCAGCACGATGGAAATGTACCCTTTTCTGTTGATATACCGGGCAGCTCGATGGGGTGGTTCACGGATAGGAATGTGTATTCCATCGAGCGCTCCTCCGCAGTTTGGGAATCCCAGCCCTGCAAAACCGGCCATGATGGTGTCTAGGTCTCCGAGGTGGACAATCCAGTTCAGCAGCTGTGAGTTGATGGCCCTCACCACCTGCAGAAATAGATAAAAACTCACACAATATGAAGTAAGAGGGGTTGCCCAAGTCCTTGGGAGACCGTCCCCCCCCAAGACCGCAGTATTCCTCTCCCCCCAGTGAATGCTCCCAGTAGTATGATGCTGTAAGTCACAGGAGCCCTCCACCATATCCCCTCCATTGCCCCCCCACCCACCCTTTTTCTGTTACAGTCCCCTTATGGACTGCCTCCCCCCCTCCACTCCCAAGGGACTTACCTCCATCAACACAGCACCAGCAGTAGATCTCCCCACACCAAACTGGTGTCCCACTGACCGGTAGCTATCAGGAGTGGCCAGCTTCCGGAGGGCAATAGCTACCCTCTTCTCCAGCGGGATGGCAGGGCGCAGGTGGGTGTCCTGTTGTTGCAGGGTGGGGGCGAGCCAGTTGCAGAGCTCCAGGAAAGTGGACTTCCGCACCCTGAAGTTTCAGAGCCAAGCTTGATCATCCCACTTCTCCATTACGAGCCGGTCCCACCAGTCCGTACTTGTTTCCATCCTCCAAAATTGCCTTTCCTGGAAAAAGTTTGGAGACAGGAACAGTGCTGCTGTATCCTGAAGGAGGGGCTCCAGTCTGGGTTCAGGATCTGGACCAGGCATTAACAGCATGATAGTCTCTTGCAGTTGCAGCAGCATTTGAAGCACCGTGGAGTAGGGCCAGTGCCTGCCCAGAGGAAGCTCTCGCTCCATGGCAAACAAAGGTTTGAAAAAACCTTCCCCCCAAAAAAAACCCACACTGCTGTGCTGTGCCAGGAAGCAGGGCACTCCAAGCAAGCACTGCAGAACCTTTGCTGTCCCTCTTGGAGGTAAGCAAGGCAGCAGCAGCAGCGCAACGGCTAGTCGGGGGAGGGGGGGGGTCCCTTTTAGCACGCGTCTCTGCAAAGGGCAGGCAGCAGCACCAGGAAGTACATGCTGCCCCTGTGACCTGGCAGAAGCAGTTCCGGGTACTTTCTTCTGTCGACAGAGTGTCCTGCAGTCTGGACGCTCTCTGTCGACAAAACGAATAGTTTTGTCTATCTGCTTGATGTAGTCTAGATGCTCTTTGTCGACAGAAGCCTGTAGTCTAGATGTACCCTTAGATCCTAGGCACTGGCTGGGGCAGTTGTTATTCTACTCAGGGCCAGATTAAGGGGGGACTAGCTGGGCACCTGCCCAGGGCGCCAACCCATGTGGGGCACCTGATGGCAGCTTTAAGGGGCGCCATGTGCCCGGCCGCATGACGCCACTTAGAGCTGCCATCAGGCACCGCACGCCCGGGGCCAGGGGCTGCGTGGCCCCCCCTTAGAGCTGGCATCAGGTGCCGCACGCCCGATTGCAGTTGTAAGGTGTGCAGCGCGCCGGGGGTGGGGCTGTGCATGCTCCGGGCGCGGAGCTGCGCATGTGTCGCACGCCTGCTCCCCAGGGCGCAGGAATGGCTCGAACCGGCTCTGATCCTACTAAAGCAACATTGGAAATAGCCTGTCCTTCAGTAAACCCCAGATCTAATACATCATGAAAGTTCTTAGGGTCTCCTTTCTAATTTCCACAGTCATTGGCAAGTGACCCTGGATATTTGGACATATATGGCACCTGGCCACTAAAGAACTTGAAGTCTAATAGCTAATTTTTTAGACTTGTCCAGCAAGGAATTAAGAAGAATCTTTATTGGGGAAAAAACCCCATGTATGAACAATACAAAATGAAAATTAAAATAGAGTTCGACACAGAAATGGCGCTTATTGCACAAGCAAAACTATACTATGCAGCCAGAGAACAGAAGAACGGAAATAATTAAATACCCACACTGCTAGTTGTATAGCGATCCATTCAGCTGTCTTACCCACAAAGTACTTCCAGAAGAAGTTAGACTTAGAGCCAAGACTTCACTTGGCAGCACTTCCTTGGTTTTTATTCATTTCAATGGCCATCTCCAGTTGAAAACACACTCGTAACCCAAGAAAATCTATTCAGAGTTTTTCAAAACGACGGACACAAAATCTTTTCCTTCTGATATTAATAGTTTAAAAACACCCCTATTAATATGTAGGGATCTTTTCACCTCTATAATTTTAGTAACAATGTGGTGACTTGACATTTTCATTGTTGTATAGCTAGAGGAAAAATATATCCCAAAATGTCTTTCTTTTAAAAAAATCACTTATAATGGATACTAAAAATAGTGTGTAGAAAATAGTTCTATTAACAGTAATTAGTAGGTTCTGTTTTCTTTACTTTGTATTGTAGAAGAGAACAAATGGTAAAATGGGCAAGAATGCCCTCAAAACAGAGGAAGGTTAGCAGCTTTCTTGTACTCCTTAGGCTTTGCAACATGCTGACTACTTGCTGCTTGTGGAAAAGCCCCCTGTGTTACAAACATGAGTTGGGAAGTTGCACAATTGGGGAACAGCTGCTTTACCCAGCTTGCTCCCCTCAAACATTTGCAGATTGTTGAGTGGGTAGCCGGCATTATTTCTGCCTAGAGGTAGATAAATTCATGGAAGTTCGGTCCATCAATGGCTTTTAGCCAGGATGGGCAAGGCTGGTGTCCCTAGCCTCTGTCAGAATTCTGTGGGTTAGGAACATGATTTCCATGCAGATGCACAGGTTTTGAGTTTACCAGCACCACACTCATAGTGGTTTTTTGTGCTAGCACAACCTTGTTGTTAAGGATAAAATATGGATTTTTGTGTGTGTGGCTTCAAGCTGTACACCTCTTCTACTCAGGAGTTATATCTGCATTGGGGGGAGCATATGGATTTGTGTTTGAAGTATAACCAGAATATAATAGGGTATGTCTACACTTGTCCCCTAGTTCGGACTAGGAAGGCAAATGAAGCATACCGAAGTTGCTAATGAAGCGCGGGATTTAAATATCCCGTGCTTGATTAGCATATTCGCGGCCGGTCGCCATTTTAAAATGCTGGTCACCCAATTTAACTTGCAGCGTGTAGACGCGGTAATCCGATCCAAAACCCTTCGCTTGAATTAACTGTTACTCGTCATTTAAATCCTGCGCTTCATTAGCAACTTCGGTATGCTTCATTTGCCTCCCTAGTCTGAGCTAGGGGGCAAGTGTAGACATACCCATGTAGATTTACATATATCTATTGACAAGGTGGGAAAGCTTTTTCTGTTGGACAAAGAGAGCTCTAATAGTAAGTTTCATTCTGATTAAATACAAAACACTGTATTTTTTTCTCAGACATTCAGTTTCAGGCTTTTAAGGTATTTTAAATTCTAATTCTAGTATTATTTTAAATTTAATTAAAGAACCATCAGTTGACACAGGCAGGAACCATTTCATCTCTGTTTTGCATATGGCACACTTTCACACATATATCACTAGGGAAAGGAACGTGTCTGCCACCAGTGGTGTGGCTGAAATAGACTTTTCTTGATACAGTTACACACTGTGCCTTTGTGGGTGTGTTTGGGAGAAGATATGAATGGGATATTCTTGAGAGATTTTTTTTTTTTTTCATGAAATATTTTTTCACCACATCACCAAAGTTCTTGTTTGTGTGTCCGTTATTTAATTTTTTGCCATTTCTCTTAATAAATGTTAACTTTAGTTTAGCTTATTTCTCACATGTTGATGCTGAAGGAACTATTTCCCATTTACAGTGGTGTATCCGAGACCTGAAATTAATTGCACTGCCTGTACTCTATAATTTGCTTGGGAAGGAGAGAATGTAACGTGAATATTTGTAGACTATTAAGCACATTCTAAAAGAAGTATCAGGCAGTATTCTGCATGTAGAATTTTACCATTTTCCCCTGCATAATGTTCTTTGTGTGAACTTGATTCTTAGCATATCTGCTCTGATGGGAGGTTTCCTTGAGTTCATTTTATTTTGGAGTTCATAAACTTGTAATTAGTGACAGCATTGTAAGCATGACTCTGGTGGAGCGGGAAGTGGAGTACAAAGGGAAACCTTGTTCAGCCATTGTTCCATCCTCAACTGCAGCTTCCTGAGCTTAGTGGAAGACTTGGCTTAAAGCTTGTGCTTCATGATGCCATATTGTGAACAAGAGAGCTATTCTTTGTACCAAACATTAATTATGGAAGCAAATATGGAAGATAAAGACATATTGATATCACTTATTTCCCTGGAATACACCAATTGTGTGTTTTATTTTGTTATCCAGGAAATGGAAAAATAAGTCTCTCCTTTTTTCAGTTCATGAATAACGTGTACTAAATGCAGTATATACATTATTATGGAGGAGTGCTTAGATGCTCCAGCAGAAATTGGTCCCCAATTCTGCCAAGTATTTTACATATCCATAGTAAGAGCCAATTTCTGTCATAAAGAGCTTGTGAGTTCAATCCTTACAGAGGTCATTTAGGGATTCAGGGCAAATATTTGTCAAGGATGGTACTTTGCCCTGCTGGGAAGGCAGGGGACTGGACTCAATAACCTTTCAAGGTCCATTTCAGGAGATAGGCAATCTCCATTAATTTAGGGGGGAGAGGGATGGCTCAGTGGTTTGAGCATTAGCCTGCTAAACCCAGGGTTGTGAGTTCAATCCTCGTGGAGGCCATTTGGGGCAAAAATTCATTAGGTATGGTACTGGGTCCTGCTATGAAGGCAGGGGATTGGACTCAATGACCTTTCAAGGTCCCTTCCAGTTCTAGGAGATAGGCAATCTCCATTAATTTATTTAAAGTGAAGGAGGCAGGGAGAGAGAAAGGAAATATTGTTAACCCTGTTTTGTAGAAGAAGAATCGAGTCATAGGGCTGTGGTTCTCAACTGGTGGTCCATGGTAACTTTTTCGGTGGTCCACAGGAACATTGTCCAACATCACACGGTGTGGGCAGGCACCAAAAATCTGTTAGTACAAAATAAATTTCAAACCAAAATGTTTGTCTGCTTTTTTTTATCATGTCTCAAAAAGGAGGTGGTCCACGAAATTTTTTTGATTGGCCTGGTGGTCCATGGACTGAAATGAGTTGAGAACCACTGTCATAGGGAGATTTAGTGACTGTGTAAGAGAACACACAGGCAGTTGGTGTCAGATCACTCAGGAATGGAGCCCAGATCTCCTGAATCCCAACCTAGTGCATTAACGACAGGAATATATTTTGTTAAAGTGTTGGGGAAAAAATGACACAATGCAACATGTAAATATAACTGTCTTCACACACAGACCAGTCTGAAATACAGTTTGAAGATTTTTATTTGAAAAAGACCCCTAGTAAATTAAAAGGTCTATAAAATGTAAAAAAAAAAATCTTTTATACAGGCACTCTAACAAGATGCTGGAGAATAAGGACCTGATCTTAACTTAAAGCCCATTGCCGGAGTAGAAAGCAAACTGACCTTCCTTGCAACAAGAAGGAAACAAGAAAGACCAGTGATAAAGAATGTAGTTACAGTCCTCTAACTTCACTGAAGTCTGCTCCTACTCAAGCAGTGTCATTCACATCAGTAAACAGAAAGATTGCTGTATAGTTGATTGCTTACAGCTTGCTCAGGAGGGATAGACAGGGGAAAAAAGGGGGGAGGTGTTGCCTTATATATTAAAAATGAACCTTGGAGTGAGGTGGAGATGGACATAGGAGACGGAGGTGTCAAGAGTCTCTGGGTTAGGCTAAAAGGGGTTAAAAACAAGGGTGATGTCATGCTAGGAGTCTACTACAGGCCACCTACCCAGGTGGAAGAAGTGGATGAGGCTTTTTTTAAACAATTAACAATGTCATCTAAAGCCCAAGATTGGGTGGTGATGGCAGACCTCAACTATCCAGATATATGTTGGGAAAATAACACAGCGGGGCACAGACCATCCAATAAATTCTTGGACTGCATTGGAGACAACTTTTTATTTCAGAAGATTGAAAAAGCTACCGGGGGGAAGCTGTTCTAGATTTGATCCTAACAAATAGGGAAGAACCGGTTGAGAATTTGAAAGTGGAAGGCAGCTTGGGTGAAAGTGGTCATGAAATCATAGAGTTCACAATTTTAAGGAAGGGTAGAAAGCGGAACAGCAAAATAGAGACAATGGATTTCAGGAAGGACGGATTTTGGTAAGCTCAGAGAGCTGATAGGTAAGGTCCCATGGGAATCGAGACTGAAGGGAAAAACAGCTGAGGAGAGTTGGCAGTTTTTCAAAAGGACATTGTTAAGGGCCCTACAGCAAGATATTCTGTTGTGTCGGAAAGATAGAAAATATAGCAAAAGACCGCCTTGGCTTAACCACAAGATCTCGCATGATCTAAAAATAAAAAAGGAGTCCTATAAAAAATGGAAAGTAGGATAAATTACAAAGAATGAATTTAGGCAAGTAACACCATGGTATGCAGGGGCAAGATTAGAAAGGCAAAGGCACAGAATGAACTCAAACTAGCTACGGGAATAAAGGGAAACAAGACGACTTTTTATAAATACATTAGAAGCAAGAGGAAGACCAAGGAGAGGGTAGGCCCACTGGTCAGTGAGGAGGGAGAAACAGTAACAGGAAACTTGGAAATGGCAGAGATGCTGAATGACTTCTTTGTTTCGGTCTTCACCGAGAAGTCTGAAGGAATGCCTAACACAGTGAATGCTAGTGGGAAGGGGGTTGTTTTAGAAGTTAAGATAAAAAAAGAACAAGTTAAAAATCACCTAGAAAAGTTAGATGCTTGCAAGTCACCAGGGCCTCATGAAATGCATCCTAGAATACTCAAGGAGCTGATAGAGGAGGTATCTGAGCCTCTAGCTATCATCTTTGGAAAATCATAGGAGATAGGAGAGATTCCAGAAGACTGGAAAAGGGCAAATATAGTGTCCATTTATAAAAAGGGAAATAAGAACAACTCAGGAAACTACAGACCAGTTAGTTTAACTTCTGTGCCAGGGAAGATAATGGAGCAAGTAATTAAGGAAATCATCTGTAAACACTTGGAAGGTGGCAAGGTGATAGGGAACAGCCAGCATGGATTTGTAAAGAATAAATCATGTCAAACCAATCTGATAGCTTTCTTTGATAGGATTACGAGCCTTATGGATAAGGGAGAAGCGGTGGATGTGGTATACCTAGGCTTTAGTAAAGCGTTTGATATGGTCTCGCATGATATTCTTATCAATAAACTAGGTAAATACAACTTAGATGAGGCTACTATAAGGTGGGCGCATAACTGGCTGGATAACTGTACTCAGAGAGTAGTTATTAATGATTCACAATCCTGCTGGAAAGGTATAACAAGTGGGGTTCCGCGGGGATCTGTTTTGTGACCGGCTCTGTTCAATATCTTCATCAACGATTTAAATATTGGTATAGAAAGTATGCTTATTAAGTTTGCAGATGATAGCAAGCTGGGAGGGGTTGTGACTAATCTGGAGGATGCGGTCATAATTCAAAATGATCTGGATAAATACTTGAAATGGTCTGAGGTAAACAGGATGAAGTTTAATAAAGACAAATGCAAAGTGCTCCACTTAGGAAGGAACAATCAGTTTTACAAATACAGAATGGGAAGAGACTGTCTGGGAAGGAGTATGGCAGAAAGGGATCTAGGGGTTATAGTGGACCACAAGCTGAATATGAGTCAGCAGTGTGATGCTGTTGCAAAAAAAGTAAACATTATTCTGGGATGCATTAACAGGTGTGTTGTGAGCAAGATACGAGAAGTTATTCTTCCGCTCTACTCTGCGCTGGTTAGGCCTCAGTTGGAGTATTGTGTCCAGTTCTGGGCACCACATTTCAAGAAAGATGTGGAGAAATTGGAGAGGGTCCAGAGAAGAGCAACAAAAATGATTAAAGGTCTAGAGAATATGACCTATGAAGGAAGGTTGAAAGAATTGGGTTTGTTTAGTTTAGAAAAGAGAAGATTGAGGGGGGACATGATAGCTGTTTTCAGGTATCTAAAAGGGTGTCATGAGGAGGGAGAAAATTTATTCATCTTGGCCTCTGAGGATAGAACAAGAAGAAATGGGCTTAAACTGCAGCAAGGGAGGTTTAGGTTGGACATTAGGAAAAAGTTCCTAACTGTCAGGGTAGTTAAACACTGTTATAAATTGCCCAGTGAGGTTGTGGAATCTCAGTCTCTGGAGATACTTAAGAGTAGGTTAGATAAATGTCTATCAGGGATGGCCTAGACAGTATTTGGTCCTGCCACGAGGTCAGGAGACTGGACTCGATGACCTCTGGAGGTCCCTTGCAGTCCTAGTATTCTATGATAATGCAAAATTTAAAGTTAATTGGACTAAAGGAGTGTGCTTGCTGAACAGTACCCCTGTCTAGAACATGGGAGTATGTCATATCTTGGGCAGTCCAGTCCGCCGAATTGTATAAAACTAAGGCGCTGAATTCTGTGTTGGTTTACATGTTGCAGCATCATTGCACTAAGTGATGGAGGCATGCACATAACTATGGAGAATTTGGAGTGGTATCTGTGTAACAATATTACGAGATAAGCTTTAATGCAGTAGGTTATCAATTGTTTTTGGTCCCTAAAGTGGTGCAAAATGAGCAGTTTTTCCAGGCCTGATACAGTTTCGTCACTGCTGTTTAAGATACTACTTAGTTACGTGGGGGTGGGAAGACGCATCTCTCGCAGTATGGAGAGAGAAGGCAGGGCCCGGAGAATGGCACTATCACTCTGTGAATTGTGTTAACTGTTAACCCACAAAGGAGGTGTGGCATTGATTATGCTCTCCCTATGTACTGGGGAATTCTAGAAGGCACTCTGTACCCATGAGCTCATGCTAAGACTGTCACTACAAGCATCAAAAACAATTTTGTTTTTGAGCTGCATTTGCTGTTGAATGGAAGCCTTGTGTTCTTGGCGAAACAGGCCTTTGTCTTACATTGTTGAGATCAGTCAGACTACATGTGTTTTATATTCAGAATAAGTGGTGATGCTTGTGAGACTCATAAGGCAAACAAATATGCTGTCTGTCAAATATCAAATGTATTGAAATTGTTTGAAGCTCTGAGGACTATCCGATGAAAATATAGTTGGCTGATCTTTATGGGAGAGATTTTAAGTTAGAGCCATAAGGCATGAAGCCATACATTTTGTAACATCCTCAGTTGTTTTAAAATTAGCCATACTTCGCTAATTATTTTTACATTGATGTGCAAAATGATCAAAACATTCTTTTCTCCTTTCAGTTACTTTAGTACCTTAGAACTGGCTGACAATCGGCTGCTTCACTGCACAGCCATTTATTATATGGAGCTCCTATGAAAAATATATTTTGTGAAATGTTTTTGATGGCGCTTTACTATATAGAATTACTTATCTGGTAAGGTAAAGGCTTAAAAATTGAAGCAAAACTGAAAACTTGTGCCAGAATCACTTTAGCTTTGTAACAGTTTAGTTTTTGTTCAGCATTGATGACATGCATTAAGAGATGAGAGAATAGTGACAGAGTGTAGCTGAACAATCAACAGATTCAAAGGAGAAATGCAGACACAAACAGTGAATGCAAAGCCATTGAGTCACAGGTGTGCCTGTGTGTATATTTGACCGAGTAGATAAATTGTGCAATTCCCAAATTTTACGTGCAGACCTGGCCTGTAGGAAGGGGGAGCATATAGGGGGTTTCTTTAACAGTAAATTGATGTTACTTAATGGCTTTCACACTGCAGGACAGGTGGAATTTTATAGCTCCTCCCCTATCTGCTCCTCCTCCATGTGCTGCCGCTTCTGATAGCAGCAGCAGTGTGGGGGACAGTGACAAGCAGCTCTTTCCTGCCCCGCCTCTGTAGGAGGCAGCAAGAGGGGGGCAGGAAGGTCCGTGGAGCCGGCATGTGCAGAGAGTTGGCTTAAAAGCCAACTCCTTGAATATATCGGCTCCCGCCTGTCCCCCTCACCTTCCACGCTGCTGCCTCTCTATCAGAGGCAGCAGCATAGGGATAGGAGGAGGGCAGGCTGATCCGGTGCTTGTGGGGAGCTGACTTAAAAGCAGGGGCAGCAAAGGTGGAGGAATGTGTGTAGTTGACAGGATTAGCCGATGAGCCCAGGTTTATTGGTTCATCATATGGTCATCCACATGCTGACATCCCTATAACATAGAGGACGGCGTAAGGAAACATTTAGGATTTTTATATTTTAAAATGTACTATGAAATTGTGTTTCCTCACATTCAGGATGATTTCTCAAAACAGGTGCAGCTCAAAGATCATCAGTTACATTTATTGACAGGAAGGAATAGCTAAGCCCGACTATCTGCACTGCCAAGCATGTGGACTCTAGCTTAATTTTGCTATTGGGACTGTGTGAATTTGGGGCAGTGATCAAAATAAATGTCTTGTGGCAGTAGCCTGGACTTTTCTTCTACCGCCATAGATGTCAGGGGATGAGCTAAGGAAAGGTGCGGTGATTGGTAAAACTTTCCTTTTGAGAGAGACTGCCCCCCTGTTTTTATTGGTAGAACTAAAGTGATTTTACGATGTATTGGAAATGTTCAGTCCTGTCCTATGCTAGACATCCATCAAGGTAGTAAATAAATACAAATATTTAAAAACCAGCTTCTTGGCTTTTAGCTTAGAATTCTGTAAATATTTGAATGTTTTAAGATGGGGCAGTTGCATATCAGTGTATTTGTTGCAGTTGAGGGAGGCAGGAAGCTTCATTATTTATTTTTACAGCAGTACCAGAAGTTCCTATCAGAAATTCGGCTCTCCTTTGTACTGTTAAGTGCTGAACATACAGATACTAAGGGTATGTCTAGACTACATGGCTCCGTCGACGGAGCCATGTAGATTAGCTTTCCAGACATAGGGAAATGAAGCGGCAATTTAAATAATCACTGCTTCATTTACATCAAAATGGCTGCTACGCTGTGCCGATCAGCTGTTTGGTGGCACAGTGGGGCAGTCTGGACGTTCCGCAGTTGACAAGGGAAGCCCTTGTCGACTGCCTCGTTATGCCTTGTGGAATGAGGTTTACCCGGCGGTTGACAAGGGAAGCCCTTGTCGACTGCTGAGTGTCCAGACTACCGCGGTGTGCCGCCAAACAGCTGATCGGCACAGTGCAGTAGCCATTTTGATGTAAATGAAGTGGCGATTATTTAAATCGCCACTTCATTTCCGTTTTTCGAGTACACTAATCTACATGGCTCCGTCAACGGAGCCATGTAGCTGAGATGTACCCTAAGAGATGATCTGTGTACTGAAGAGCATATAGTGTACATAGATGAGACAGGCAAGAGGTGGCAGGGAAAATAGAGGCATAGAAAAGTTACGTAATTTGTTCAGGGTGACCCAGAAGTTCAGTGACAGAGCTGGGAATAAAGCTCAGAGGTGTTGAACAACGCTGAATCTAAGTATGTGATCGCTTTCCTCAACCCATATATTTCTCAAAGAGGCCACCTTGTGAAAGGGAGTGTCTTTTAACCATGCACTTCCACCAGTTGCATGATCACAGTCACTATTTTTTGCATGCCATTACATTATGGCATAATGGTTTTATAAAATAAGTTTAAAAAACTTAAAAAACAACAAATAGTTTGGTAACTTTAAAGACTAACAACATATTTGGAAGGTATCATGAGCTTTCATGGGCACAGCCCACATCTTCAGATGACTGGAGTGTTGGATGTCCAGAACCACAAAGCTCATGATACCATCTACATATTTTGTTAGTCTTTAAAGAGCTACCAAACTATTTGTTATTTTTTAAGTTTTTCCTGGTACAGACTAACTCTGCTACCGCTCTGAAAATTTTTTAAGTTTTAAAAGTTAGTTTTAATATCCAAACATAACTTTACTTGAACACCAAGTCCTGTATGGCCAGGTGTACTTTGTATCAGTACCTGTGTGGGTTTGTGTGCACGCATAATATTAACACAAGAAAGCAAGAACGGAGCATAGGTGTATGAATTTGAATTTATGTTTCTTGTTAATAATCAGTGTGAGTTGGATAAGTAATGCTCCAGATGCTCTTCCAGTAGTTCATTCAATATCTGATTTACCGTGGTTAAAAAAGGTCAGGGTCATGTTATCCAAAATAAAACAAGATGTTTTAATTGTGAATGTTATTTTTTACTTTTTTCTTCATCTATTTATATGCAATAACATTCTTGCTACAGATGAAAACCTACGACGTATGTAGCCTTCTAATGAGTGTAGATGGGAGTGTAGTCAGTAGTCATAAGTTACGTTTCCTCTAGATGCTTTTGCTGACCCTTACTACTTGTAGGTGATATGGTATATAATGATCTTTGATGTTTTCTGGAGATCAAGTTCCTGAAAACTGAGATTAGGAAGGTTTTAGTTTTCATACATTGCATGACTCATTTAAGAAAGACGATCCAGATGTAAAAAATATGTGTATACCCACAATGAATCTGATTTGGTCTTCACTCAAAGTCATTCACAGATCGCTCTTATGTTTTTGTGTCTTATTTTCTTACTACTATAACTGTTTGTTCTCTTTCTTATTACTTGTTCATATGTTGTTTGTTGCCTGTGGAATCAGGGAACATACGATTGCAGCAGTTACCCAGCCAGTTTTGTTTAAACATAATGCATTATTTATCTAGTTTTATAGGTGTTACAGTTTACTAAAAATGATAGATAGACACTGCCAGGTTTTGCCAGTTTTGACAGTTTTCTCACTATTTTTTTTTTCAGAAGAAAGTGATGTGACATGGTGAACAAAAGACTAATCAAATTTCTCTCTTTCTGTTTTCTCCTCCATCCTGTAATCTTCCATGGTCGGATGATGCATATCTGAATGGTTTTTGTGATGGCATTTCAATTTATGATTATATATAAACACCAGGTAAGTGTGTTATATTTTTCCTTGCTGTGAATTCACATTTCAGACTAATGTGAAAGCAGTAAAGTACCTGTGAATATAAAGTATTTGACCAAAGCTGCTTATTTCCTTTAAAGGAAGACTCCAGTTCTTTTTGTCTAACTGTTCAGTATAACAGATGATAACTTTAGTAAATGCCCTGTGAACTTGCTTTAAAATATTTATATTGCTATCCACTGTTACTAAGAAAAGGAATATATACAGCACACATGAAGGTGATTAAAAAAAGCAATAAGTAGAAAGAATTAATATACAAGGCGTCCCCACTATAAGTTGCCCCGGTATACACTGGTTCTGGATTAGCGTCATTGATGCTTGTGGGAACTGTGCCAGTTTAAAGTCCTCCCATTCCCCACTTTTCCATTGTGCAAAAAAAAAAAAAAAAAAAAAAAAAGACCAATTTGCGCAAACAGAAGTCAGTCCTGGGAAAAAAAGATCCCCGCTTTATGTCCTTTTGCTGTATGTCCACATTTTTTTGAACATATGTTGGGTGTATAGCACAGACACCCTGTATATTTTGCACTTTTAAATGCTCAGCGAATCATAACTTAGAATATGTTTAATTCAAAAGACCAGAATCTTGCCATCATACTGTCTTTCATAAGACATGGAATGAGAGCTCAATTATGTAAAACAGAAGACTAACTATGGACTTCAGTGGGCTAGAATAGAGTCTTTATGCTTGGCCCTAAGGGTACGTCTATACAGCAGCGTTATTTTGGAATAACTGATATTTCGAAATAACAAAGTGCACGTCTACACAACAAGCCGTTATTTTAAAATAATGTCAAGCTGGAGGACTAATTACTCTGACTTCAGTAACCCTCATTTCTCAAGGAGCAAGGGAAGTTGAAGGAAGACTGTTCTTCCTTTGACTGCCTGCTGTATAGACAGCGCTAAAAGCCGAATTTAACCTATTTTGACTTCAGCTACACAATTGACATAGCTGAAGTTATGTACTTTAATTCAACTTTAGCCCTGCTGTGTAGACATGCTGGATGGCTACGTCTACACTGGCCCCTTTTCCGGAAGGGGCATGTAAATTTCACTAGTCGTCGTAGGGAAATCCGCGGGGGATTTAAATATCCCCCGCGGCATTTAAATAAAAATGTCCGCCGCTTTTTTCCGGCTTTTAAAAAAGCCGGAAAAGAGCGTCTAGACTGGCCCCGATCCTCCGGAAAAAGCGCCCTTTTCCGGAGGCTCTTATTCCTACTTTGAAGTAAGAATAAGAGCCTCCGGAAAAGGGCACTTTTTCCGGAGGATCGGGGCCAGTGTAGACGCTCTTTTCCGGCTTTTTTAAAAGCCGGAAAAAAGCGGCGGACATTTTTATTTAAATGCCGCGGGGGATATTTAAATCCCCCGCGGATTTCCCTACGACGACTAGTGAAATTTACATGCCCCTTCCGGAAAAGGGGCCAGTGTAGACGTAGCCTAAGAGTTCAAGTTACTCCTAGGGGAAGTAATTCATAGCTCTGCTTCACAGGGTATGTATTATTTCCTCCCTCTTCAAACCAGCTCCAATCTGCTGACCTGCAAACGGTAGAATGAAGCCATAAGTTCATCTCTCTCTGTTCCTTTCACCCCTTCTTGTACCCATTGGTTGCACTCTTCCCCCATGCACCTCTGCTGCAAGGCAGGTAATCAGCTGCTTATGGGAAGAAGGGATTTACTTCTTCATTTCTAGGACCTGAATTAGATTGGATTGCATTCTGCACATGTTCAGATAATATGGCTACACAGAACCTCGCTTGGAAAAATAATATTTCAAACTAATCAATTCCAAATGAGTTGTTAAAGGTGTAATATGTTTTTAATGTGTCAGTCGCTACAGCCAAAAGGAAACAAAAATAGAATCCCTCTCATTTGATAATGTAATGTTCTGTTGCTGCTAAGGAAACAGCCAGAGAGGTTTTCCTTGTCTTTCCAGATCACATATTGGTTCAGTGCACCCTAATAAACTCCTTCCTGGGTGAGTGTCCTATTATTGATGCTTATGGCATTATTGTGTTATTTTGAGGGGATACGTGTGACTCCACCCTGATGTATTTAGAAGGTTACTTGAGATTCTTATCCAGGTGACGCCTTGGGTCGTCTCTTCTTTCAGCCCATTTATCCAGTTATGCTTCCACAAGTCCAGCAGGTCAAGGCCAAAATAATGGATCTTTAGCTCGACTGCTATCCAGATAGCTCAGAGTTAATGTTTATGACCTGGGGTGGAGGAGATTCTCAGTTCTAGCTTCATTCCCTGTGAAAATAATCAAGTGGCAGCTGTCCAGTTGAGCATTCCACCGGAAGAGATCTTTTCAAGTCACTGAAAGCTGGATGAGTAGGCTCCTACATCAGCCTCTTTTCTGCCTTGCCTTCCATACAGAGTGGGTGTGGTGGAGGGAAGGGCAGAGTTTTGCTTTCCCATGATAGTTTTCAGCTGGCAGATGGTCTCTTTATTAGGGATGCAAACGATTAATCGGTTAACTGGTAAGCCTTGCCCATGAAGGGGTGAGGCCTGCTGGTTGTGGTTAACCAGAAGGGGTTGGAACAGCTCCCTGCTCATCCCGGGCAGGGGGCTCCACCAGCTCTGCAGGGCCCGAGCAGCCCCTGGTCACGGCAAGTCTGCCCCACGCTCACCCCACCCCACCCCACTGTGGGTTACATTCTGGCTCCCTGAGAGTGGGGCTGGAGGTGGCGGCCCCTGCTAGCCCTGCTCATGGGGATCTGGCTTGTCCCGCTCCTGGGGAAGTGGCTTTGTTGCCACAGTGGGCAGGAGCTGCCCACTCCGCTCGCAGGGAGGTGGTTTTGCTGCCGCAGCGATGTCTCCTCTCCAGGAGCCAGGCGGGCGAGAGCTGCCGGCTCCACTTCTGGGGAGAAGACTTCTCTGTGGCAGCTAAGCCACCTCCCCAGGAGCCGGGCTGGCAGGCACTGGCGTCCCTACTCCTGGAGAGGCTTCGCTGCAGGCTCAGCAGTATAAAGCAAAGCTTGCAGAGCCCGCAGTGCTTGTAACTGTGTAGCCGCTCAGATCTTTAGCGGCTACACCGTTACCGTATTAAATGCTTTTTAACACCCCTAACCTCCACCTGCCCAGTTGGAGTACACACTGTGCCTTTGTCTGGACCTAATCTTGCATCTGTTTAAACTGGTGACTCTTGTCAAAGGTCCCTTTAACTTCATTTGTGCAGGACCAGGTGTTCCATGGCATAATGAAATACTATTTAAACCAGTGCTCTGGCCATTGCTATTAAAGGGAGACAGCATTAGAAGCCGTGTTCTCATCCCCTCCTTTGCTGCACACTGGCACAGGCCAAACAGAGACCTAACGCTATGGGGCCATTCAGAACGGTTCTTATGATTTCCCCTTCCCTTCGTGTCCCTGATGAACCCAACCGTCTTGGATCCACTGTCCTCACTGTGGATCAGCTGGCCAAACTCAGAAAATTGATCAGATCCCTTTATATTTTAAGGGATTTCAAATGGAAAATCCAGCATCTACCTTCCCCCTCCCCCAAGAAAGAACTGAGTTTCCTTCCATAATAACTTTATTCACAGAACTCTAGGAGTCGGTCGACACACAGTGCTATTAACCTAGGTCCCAGCTCAGCGAGAGAGGATGAGCGGCAGCTTGCTTACTGCATGTGTTTATGGCACATGCTTGTTTACTGCATGGTACAATCCAGTATGGCATGGAGTGAGACACGAGTCATGATGTTTCTCCTTATAGAGCATGTTGCACATGAGTCTGTCTTTTTATCCATTTATCTATTATTTCCCTAATTCCACCTATTAATGTAACTGCCTATTTTGGCCATATTACTGATTACCCCTTCCTGCCATGACAGTACTGAAACCTCTTGCTGCTGGCATAACTAAGGCAGTTGGCCCTCTCTTTAAAAGTGTTGGCATCTACCATCCTGCCTTGCCATGATGCACTGGTAATGGAGTAACTACCAGTAGAATGAATGCCACTGAGGTATGTGTAATGTCAAGGGAAGAGTAGAATCCGTCATGGCTTAGGACAGCAAGAGGTCATCATCATCAGGAAAGAAACAAAATTTCCCAAAGTTTGTCCCTAGGAAGTATTTTCTATTAACATAAATAGAAGTATATTCCATACCTTTGAAAAGAGGCAGTCAGGTAATATGTAATTCTACTGTGGGTATGTCTACACTGCAGAGTTTTTCCAGAAAAACGATACTTACGTCCACATTGCTATTGCGTTCTTTCGAAAGAAAGTCGAAAGAACAGAGGGGTTTGTCTGATGGTAATAAACCTCATTCTACAAGGACAAAGCCTTTTTCGGAAAAAGGCGCGTGTGGACGTGGAAGAGAGTGTTTTTTCGAAAGAAGAGGCCTCCAGGAAAAAACACATGTGCCCTGGTGGCCATTCCATCCACAGTAATCAGAACTTAAATGCTTCCAATGGATGCATGGATAGCATCCAATCAATGTCCAATGCCTTTTCGTTTTGCTTTTGTGGTGTGGATGCTCTCTTTTGAAAGAATTTTTTCCAGAAAAGCTTCTTCAAAAAGAAGCCTGGAGTCTAGATGTAGCCTATGTCAGTAATTCTGTATCCTCTCTCTTCTCTGCTGTGCCCATCAGCTATTTCTGCATCACCCTGGCTTTTTCCAGGGCTTCCATCCAAACAGTGACCAAACCAATCCTTATTTAGCCTATAAGATGGGATGAGATCACATCCCAAGGTGGTCTGGCTGCCAGTATGTTGTTTTTCAAAGTATTGTGACCTTGTCAGAATAATGGAAAATCAAGAAGTATACTGGTTAGAATTAGATATAATATTGATTTCCTTTTCTTAAGCAGGCAGTAAAGCGGGACAGTAGAATCTCTTTAATCTCTTTTAACAGAATAAATCTAAATCTAAAGGTCAGCTTTTTGTCATGGCATTTATTATCATTAAAGTGGTTAAGAAGTTGGTTCTTGGCTCCAGAACTGTCACCCTTTCCTCTAACCTTGTTTGGTTTTAAAAATCCATAATTTTTGGACTGGTAAGCCAGAGAGGCCAGCTTAATGCTAGCAGCAACACTGGTAGAAATTGTACTAATATTTGGTTGTTATGGAATAATGTTTTGATTGTGTTATGTTCAAAATTAAAAATTTCATTGCATAGAATTATCTGTTCTTCCCTCCCTCATTACAATGGAAGCCGTATGTTTCCCATGAGTTAATATCAGTTAAAGTTTCTACAATCTTTAGACGTCTTAAACCTTCTAACCTGCTCCTCTACTTTTCACTCTGTTTTTGAATTGAGGTCAAGTGTGTTGTGGTCTCTCTGGGATGATCGCATATTTTTTTCTCCAATTGATGGCGCATCTACCACAAGTACAATATGAAGTACAAGTAATGCACTTTTCTTTAATCATATTTAACCTTTTTTTTCTGCTCTGTTCTTTAAAAGGCAGTTAAACAATGGTCACAGCTGTGACTCTCTGTGACTCATAAATGTTACATTGGTAAACAAAATAAATCCTACCTAACCAGCATATGATCTGAAAGGAGCCTCTGATAGCTCGCCTGCATGCCAACTGCTAGTGTGGATATCAGAGCGCCATGAATCAAATATATTTCAGTACTTTTACAAAAGATTTTTTCTTTTCTCTAAGCCTCATGCTTCATCTATTTGTCATTTTAAGAGAAGGATATATAGAAACCGTGTTATCCTTTGTAGTTACCCAGGCCACGCACCCCCCTCCCATGCCTCCCTCCTAAGGATGGGCCACCTGATTGTTAAGCATAGACTATTCCTTAGTGTTCCTAATTCAAAATTGTTAGCTCTGTCTGGTTAAAGGCATTGCTGATAATTAAACACTTGAAGGAATTAAGGATGTTAAATATCGACTAACTGACTAAGCAAATAGTCGATGCATATTTGCATCGACTATTCGATTAGTCGATAGAGTCAGCTCCCGGGCTCCACACAGCCCTGCCTCTTTGAAACACCGGAAGGAGCCTGACGCCGGGCTCCCCGTGGAGTTTCAAAGCCGCAGCACTGCAGGGAGCCCGGGGTCAGCAGGGGAGTCTCCAGCTGATTCCGGGGTCCATGCACCGTGTGCAGCCTGGGGACACCGCCAGCTGGCCCTGGGCTGCACGCGACATTTCAAAGCGCCAGCGCCATTGGGAGCCTGGTGTCTGGCCCCAGGCTTGAAGCGGCACTGCCACTTTGAAATACTCCCTCTTCTTCCCTCCCCTTGCTGCCACTTTCTAATAGAGACAGCAAGGGAGGGAGAAGCGACTAGTGGACTAGCCTGTTGACTATCCAATAAGCATTTGCGTCCCTAGTCCTTCACATCCCTAGAAGGAATTCAATAGGAAGGTATTAAAAAAAAATCCTGTATCGCAGCTTAATAGCTTTAAATAGAGCAGAAAAAGAAAAAGCCCTTCCCCTGGAAATCCTGTGTCTATATAATTCCACCTTGGGGCATGCAAAAGAGGAGTGGGGATGTTGGCCTTACAATTTACACTGGAACATGTGAATTGCCAGACCCGATTAGAGTGTAGGCCCGTTTAGCTAAGTGTCCTCTCTCTGACATTGGCCAGCGCCAGATGGTTAAGAGAAAGGTATAAGAACCCAGCAGTAGCTGGTGTGGGATATTGTGTCCCCCACAATAGATTTTGTGGTCTGAATATGAGATTGGCACAAGCCCAGAAGCAGAAGTCTTATTATGATCATGATTTTATGCTCTGAGAACTAAAACCCTGAGCCTACTTAAGTGTCCAAGCATGACACAGAAAAGAAGCCTATCGAATAAGAGGAAACCTTAGGTGGGCCCAATAGCAATAGCTTGATTGTACCAGCGTCTATTGCAGCCTGATATAGAAATGTGAATGACTTAAAGGCATCTCATGAAAATAAGGAAAAATTAATCAGACCCTCTAAAGTAATTAAATTCTTTCTTTGACTTAAGCTTAGGGTCTCTGGAATGTGGTAAAGAATGCCCCACCCATCTAAATGAGTATTTTTGTTTTAAATCTGTATATAAGTTGTAAAGAAGGCCAAGCAACAGTTACACTTTCGATAAGAGACACACGGAACAAAGTCGTAGGATTTTTTTGTTAGCACAGGAATGACACAGCAGTGCACAGCACAGGGCTGGCTGCTGATAGCATATCCTGAGATCAGCAGCAGTGGTGCATAGGAGAAGAAAGCAAACAAAACGTGATGTTTGTTTCAGCTCCACTAGAAAAGTAGACAAGAGAAAGACACGTTTTCTAGAGGGTGGGGAAAGAGAGGCTGGATCCATAGAAACGCAGTTGACTTTTGTGAGCTTTTTATCAGGCCCATAATCGATTGGAAACCAAATTTATTTTTGTGCTCCAACCAGGGAATTACAAACAATGGTGAGCTTAAGTAAATGAAAAATAGTTTTAAGGGATGCACTTGCCATTTGCCCCCTTTCTCTGCGGCAGATGATTGACTTTGACAGAAGAGACAAGATTATTTCCTTACTATAATTAAGTTTTGACTCTGTGCAAGAGCTGTTTCCTTTCTAAAAAAGAGATGTTCACATGCTCAGCAAGTCAAGTGGTCTGATTCATTGAACATTCTTGAATGCTTTGTAATCAGGGTAAAAGACTAATCGTCATGCTGTAATAAGGCCAGTGTCATCGGTCACTGAATTATTATTATTAGAATAGCTAGGCAGTAGGATAAGCTACAAACACCAGTTATGGAATGGACATCCTGGGAGGTACTATATTTGAGGCTCAGGCAAGATTCCTACATATTAGGGATGGGTTAAGAGCAATGAAAATGTGTCCTGACAATGAGAGGGCAGGGGATGGACTTACTGGTTCTTTGCTGCTGTAAATTATACAGAGTATAGTATCGCCATGTAACTTTTATATTAGAAGAGAGATGGGGAATCTCACACCTCAGCTTGTGGGGGAATGCAAAGGCAAAGATGGCTCTAAGCCATCTCTGTGCTCCCCTTAATCTTGTGGATACCTAAAGGACAAATTAACCTTGGTTGCAAGTTAAAAGCAGACTAGCCTCAGGTAGAGTAGTCCTCTGTTCTGCCAGCTGAGGACAGTTGTAGAACATTGTACTCTAGACCTGCACCCACCAACTTCATCATGAACGCCTAATGATACTGACGTGCACCCTGAATTGAGGTGTAGGGGAAGTAAGGTCAGGCTGGCATATTACTTGGTAAACTGAGTTTCCACTTATCAAGTTTTCCCCATAACACAGGAACCCTTTTCATGGCACCTTTATGATCATTTTTCTTCAGTACTTGAGAGGGAAGGGGAATTGTTCTGAGCTGATATTAGTTCTTATTAAAACCAGTGTCTAGCAATCAAATACCAGTTGGCTTGTTATATTCAGTCCAGAAGATCAGTAACGACATATCATCTGTTCAGTGTTCATATTAAGATCTAAGGGCAAAGCTACAACTTTGGATAAATATTAAGGGACTACGGCAGGAGTTCTCAAACTTTGTGACACCGCGACCCCCCTCTAAGTTGCTCGTGACCCCCTCAGGGGGTCGGGACCCACAGTTTGAGAAACGAGGGACTAGGGAATTGTGTAGTAGAGTACTTTGGCCTCAATCAGGACTCATGCTCACAGGTCATTTTGGGACTGACTTGGGCAGAACTCACAAAAGAAGTCAATGTTTTTTGTGGTACACAGTGCAAGATGAAACTTGATACGTATTCTGAAACTAGGCTGGTATGTTGGCAAGTTTAGTAGTTCAGGCCGTGAGCTTCTGGAGTCTAAATGATCCTTGTATACGTGGCCCTAGTGCTGCCTCTGGAATTGACATAAATTTCAGTGAGGAGGGGTCTAGGAAAGTCTAAGGCTCCTATGTTGTGGTCCTGCAGGCTTTAATACCAGAATAAAATAAATTATGGCCATTTTGAAGACCAGACTTAGCAGTGAATGTCATTCAGAACCTGTTAGCCTGGGCATTTTGAAAGCTTGTCTTATTATCACTAGTAGTTAGCCAGTGATTAGAGTTCAAAATCAGATGGTTTCATAGCCTTCGGTACAATTTACTAATCAGTAGTTAGGATAATTATATCATTGACTGGTAGTGACAATAGACAAGTAAAGGGCCCAGAAATGTTTGTTATAAATCTAATTTTAAGGATTTAAAAATGTGTGTTGAGATTTTCAAACCCACCATATAAACCTATGTAGTATAACTGAAAATTTCAGTCCTTTGTCTTTATTCCTATAAAATACATGTTTCTGTTACCAGTGTCTCTTCTTGGTGCCCCCAATAGATCAGTTTTTACCACATAGTGCCATGAAAACTGTGAGCACTGTACAAAGTTTGTACTGTTTTCATTTGTATCATGAAAAGCAACGACTAGAGTCCCTTATGTCAACTCTTAAAATACCCCACCCAAAATCTTGGTGAAAATAACAATGAGGACCTCTCAGATGTTTCATAAAGATACCTTCAGAGTATGCCTACTCAGTGTTTAGCGAAGTGGTGTAGCCTGAAGCTCCTTGGTAGGTCTAAGGTGACATCCATCCATCATTTCAATTCTGGGTCCTGATTCTTGGGTCTCATCTGATCCTTAGATTTTTTAAGTTGTGCTGGCTGTCATGATCTTGCTCACTATGTCTAGGTGGGACCAAGTAGTATGGCATAGACTAGAGTAAGCTTCCCTTTGTAGCTCTCTGATCTTGCTGTAGCTCCATGGAGTGACAGTCCTATCCTGGATTTGAGCAACCTAAAAGCTGTTCCTATTTCTGCCACTTCCAGGTGGGCCCCGTGGGTAGAGCTCAGTGAAAGGTGAGCAAATAATTATCATCGGAAGAGAGATACAAATACCTCTGTTGTGGGCATTGTAAAATGCTGTTCAGGGCTGGGGTGGAGGAGCAGTTTACTAGCAGTAATCTTTTTGAGATCAGTTCCTTTTTTCTTCTCTGTAATAGGGAGTAAAGCCTACATCAACTTTCATACAGATGATTGCAGAGAAAGGCTGATGGGTGACGTGTATTGGCCACCAAATTATTTTTCTCTCTGCACCAAAAGAAAGAAGAAAATATAAAGTGCCAGCTCCCTCAATGTGTATGTGGTTCTTTATCTTTCTAGTGATACATGTGGAGGTATTTATGGGAAAACTGAGTCATGAAACTAAGAATGAATTTAACCATCATCAAGTACACAATCAAGATTAATTTTTCCTTAGTCTTCTACTTCACCATGTGGTGAAATCTATTTTTGCATCTGTTGGTGTCTAACAATGCCAGCACGGAGCCCTTTTTGTAGCCTGTTTGACATGTTTATAAATCCCTACTGGCTTTAATAGAAGCAAATTTGATTTTTATTGATGTTCTGTCAGGCACACAAATTCAGTGAGTTGGTTCTTCTTCCAGATGCCAGTAACCAACCGCTAGAATAAGAACTGTATTTTCGGGGTGTTATACAATTCTATACATCACCTGTGTTATCCATTTTGTTGTTGATTGTTATGAATAAATATTTGTCGATAGTAGTGTCTGGAGTGTCGGGGGCCATGAAGATATATGGTATCCCAACAAGTTTACAATATGACAAAGGGTGGGAGAAGTCATAAGGGCACACAACAGATTAGTGACAGAAATGAGAACAGAATCCAGAGTCTCCTGAGCCCTAATCCAGAAAACTATATTCTGTGCTGGATAATATTTTTGCATTGTAGCGTTGGAATTATATGGAGAAAAAATGCAGAAACACTGTTTTAGAGCATGACCTGATACTATTTTAGTTTATTAAGACTTACTTTTCTATAATCCCAATCAGCTATTTGTACTGAGTGCATAGATGAAACTTGATCTTAAAATTCACAGATTGTTAAAAAAAGTTTGTTTGTGTCTGCACTGAGACTATAAAAGTCTCAGCTTTATCATGTGCTAGGCACCATTTCCATGGAAACAGGTGTCATTTATTAACTTAATCTTTGTCCAGTGAAATAAGAGTTCAGAGACTCTTCTCTGCGTCTGTTAAGGTTGGGAAAAGCATTTATAATTTTGATTCCTCTCTGTGTAAAGTAACAGTCTGTTGCAGATGTGGACAATAGGTGGCCCATGGTCCCCACGTGTTCCGCCAGGTTACCCCTGGCAGGCTACCAGATTCTCTATTAATTTGCACATCTGCAAGTATGGCTGCTGTCAGTTCCCGTTGGCCATGGTTTGCTGTACCCAGGCAATAGGAGCTGTGGAAACTGGTGCAGGCTGGGCTACTACTTTCTTCAGCTCCTATTGGTCAGGAATAGCAGACCACAGCCAATGGGAGTGACAAGCATCTGTACCTGTGGCTGTGCAGGTAAATACAGTATCTGATGATCTGTTGGGGCAAACAGTTGAATTGCATCTACCCTGCAAACTGCTTATTGCTCCCCCTCCCAGTTAGGGTTTAACAAAGCTACTGAGGGTGGGTTTTTTTTGTTTGGTTTGAAAAATGCACCATGTCTAATGTTACTTTAATTTCAATGTCTGCCTTCAAACTGATGGTTTCAAAAGGATGGATGTACAGTTTAGAGAGGTAGGGGAATGACACATTTTCAAACAGTGCATAAGGCTTTTTTAACAGCAATATTAATAATTATATGTGTGTATTCTTGGCATCTTGGGGCACTGTGGTACTAGGCACGGTATAAGCATGTACATGTGTTACTAGTGTAGTATTTGACCTAGGTGTTTTATTGGCTATACTCATATGGATATGTTTATTATTACCTGGTTTTCTTTTACTTCATTAATTACATTTCTGTTTCTTACCCTTTTGGCTTAATATTGCTGCTCTGAACAAAATTGTTTTTCCCTGCAAACTACTATACTTTAAAATGCTTCAAGGATTTGCTGTGTGTAAAGGGGTAATAAAGTTCTAATTCATTTCCTGTAATACAAAATGTGCAATTTGGTATGTTTAAAAGGAAACGTGTTAAAATGTAAGCACTGGAGATAATGTCTTAAAGTATTTGTAGGTTGGGTTAATTAAAAATAGGCTTCCTTTCACAGTGAAATATCATATAGGAGTGCCAATCAATGAAAAATAGATGTTCAGGCTTCTGAACGGTTTTTATTATTATTATTATTATTACGTTGCTAGACATGCCTTTTAGTAGCTGTGTTTAGCGCCAGATTTTGCCACCGTTTGAATCATAGAGCTGGAAGAGACCTCAGGAGGTCATCAGTCCAGCCCCCTGCCCAAGGCAGGACCAATCCCAACCAGAGCTGGCCCGTGTAGGGCCCTGCAGCCGTGGGGGGGAGGGCGTTGCTGGCCAGCGCCGTGGGGATGCGGGCGGGCCGGTGCTGCAGGAGCCGGGCACGCGGCGCCTGGTGGCAGCTGTAAGAGATGCCGCACGCCCCTTACAGCTGCCATCGGTTGGTGCCCCGGGCAGCTGCCCAGCTCGCCCACCCCTTAATCTGGCCCTGATCCCAACTAAATCAACCCAGCCAGGGCTTTGTCAAGCTGAGACTTAAAAACTCTAGGGATGGAGATTCCACCACCTCCCTAAGTAACCCATTCCAGTGCTTCACTAGCCTCCCAGTGAAATAGTTTTTCCTAATATCCAACCTAGACTTCTCCCACTGTAACTTGAGACCATTGCTCCTTGTTCTTCCATCCATCACTACTGTGAACAGCCTCTCTCCATCCTCTTTGGAACCTCCCTTCAGGAAGTTGAAGGCTGCTAACAAATCCCCCCTCACTCTTCTCTTCTGTGGACTAAACAAACCCAAATCCCTCAGTCTCTCTTCATAGTTCAATTGAGTAGCAATGGACTGTGACTAGACCCTATGAAATAAATCTCAACATAGGGCATGTCTGTACTACGGAAAAGATTGACCCTCCGGAGGTGTAGACCCCCAAATCGAACACGGAGGGCAGTCCCCACCAGTGTCCTGCGTTCCCCGTTCAGTGTAGACACCGCAACGGGTCAGCTTAAGGTAAACTGAATCCAGTTACATGTTTTGCATAGCTGGATGGTGAACCTTAAGCTGACCTCCCTGGTCTACTGTAGACCAGGCCATACAGAGCATTGCATTACCAGAAAGTGCTCTTGCAGTGGTTTCATCATAGTACTTACATTTCTTTGAGTCGACTTGCAGAGTAAGGGACTGCTCCATATGAGGGTGGCACAATCTGGCCCTTACAGGTGTTTTTTTTTTTTTTTTTAATAAATATCTACTTGGCTCTTGGCCTGATCCAAAGACCTTTCAGTCAGTGACAGCCAACTCACTGAGTTAGTGGGCTGTGGACCAGTCCATATAGTAAGGTGGTGAGACCTGTATGAAAAACCCCTCTTTTGCAACCTCATGTTTTAAGCCAAAATTGTTCTGTAACATGGAGCCCTCACTTGTCTTTGCCTGCATCCATTAAGAATACTTTGGGTTGTTTTCATTTTAAAACCAGCCTTGTGGAAGCTTCTCTGCAGGGACAATTGAGCCTGGGGTAGGGGGTGAAATGGGGAGAGCAACCTGGTCTCTTTCAGATTTACTCCCATGGCAAAACTGCTTCGCCCTTTCTGCTTTCAGAGGCTGGCAGAAGCTGATAGGGTTGGGTAGCAGATACGAAAGATACCCATGCAGCCTCCCCTTCCTCTTTTGTGATTAGGTTTTAAGAGTTTAACAGAATAGTGTCCCAACTTCCTCCACTGGAGAGGAATATATTTCCACACTGCAAACTCCACACAGAGAGCAAATTCTATAGCGGACAGTGGGGCCCAGACAGAGAAGAATTCTGCACCCCCTGATTAAAAAGATCATTTGGTGAACCATATGCTTTTTGTGGATCCCATGAGTGGATGCTGCACAGAAGGCTTTGGGAAGGGGTAGATGGGTGGGTTTGTGACAGAGACAGACAGACTAGGCACATTTTAAACCTAGCTCTAGTTTTTCCCACATGTAGCTATATTCCCTGTGTTGTATACAGTCACAATTTCCCATGCTGCTGTTAATAACACACCTTTGTAATGTACGAAACATGGGTTATGGTACTTGCTTACAGACCACCATGTGGTACAAATGAATTGATTTGTATTGTCAGATCTTATGAATTACTAATTGGCTAACTAAGGCAATTCAAAACGCATTTCTTTTCCAACTGTGTATTAGGTAATATCTTCTAGGGATCATTAGAAGCATAGTATAATTCTGATTTGCTTTGTAAGTCTGTGGTAACCTGGCTGTGTCTTTAGCCTGCCGATCATCCATTGTGTTTCTTCGGAGCTGTTTGCCCACCCAGCATGGTATTTTCTTGCAGTAGAAAGTCCAGATCTCTGCAGGACTGGCTCTTGTCATTAAGCGATTACCTATCATAAAAATTGTACTCTCGTTCTTCCCAGTTTTTCGCTTTTCATGGTCATTCCTGCACTCCTAGACTCACAGGCTACGTCTAGACTGGTCACAAATTCCGGAAAAGGGATGCAAATCAGGTAAGTCAGCATAGGGAAATCCGCGGGGGATTTAAATATCCCCCGCGGATTTAAATAAACATGTCCGCCGCTTTTTTTCCGGCTTGGGGAAAAGCCGGAAAAAAAGCATCTAGACTGGCGTGATCCTCTGGAATAAAGCCCTTTTCAGTAGGAATAAGAGATCCTCCGGAAAAGGGCTTTATTCCGGAGGATCGCGCCAGTCTAGACCCTTTTTTTCCGGCTTTTCCCCAAGCCGGAAAAAAGCGGCAGACATGTTTATTTAAATCCGCGGGGGATATTTAAATCCCCCGCGGATTTCCCTAAGCTGACTTACCTGATTTGCATCCCTTTTCCGGAATTTGTGGCCAGTCTAGACGTAGCCACAGTAAATAAAGCATTCCTATTTCAATAGAAGACAAATGCAAAAGTCTTGCAAGTCTGAGGATTAATTTGTAGAGAAATTGGCATCTCTGATTATACTTCTCAGCTAATGTTATAGCAGGATTCTATTCTAACCACTTTCTGGAGATGTTGAAACTAGGGATGTTTGATAGCGTGAAATTGAATAATTGTATAACCACATCAGAGGCAGCAGTGCGGGATGATAGGCAAGAGACGGTCCTCAAGGGGAGCCAGTTGTATCTGAATTTTTGTGCTACTATATTCTCAAGGCAGAGGTGCTGTTGTAATGTATAAGATTTGTATTACTCTTCTTCCTGTTTGAAAATTAAGAGGCTTGATGGAAAGAAATAGTGATCCTAACTATTTATAAACCAAGAGATGCAAAATGAAAAAGAATGGTGATACTGGGTTATCAGAGCAGTGATGTCTTGGGGGGATGTGGCTGGTGTCGTGATTTAACCACCTCTGTTCAAGACAAACATGTTTGGTGTAAACTTTGTAAATAAATACATTACATTACATGATGTCCTGCTTGTCACTGAATTCTCTGTCCATGGGAAACTGACTTGTTACAAGACCCCAAACCTGCCTTGTGATAAAGGCAACAGAACGTTGTTTTGTGTTGCACATGGAAAATTACTTTGATATACAATCTGTTTTGTAATATAAAACAACCTTTTCTTTCTACTCACAACATACTATTAGTATTTTTGCTGTATTTAACAGAGACTGTATTAAGCTTGCATAAGATCACAGATTATGAGTTGTTTGTTATATAAATACATGTCTCATATATTGATATTTCAAAACAAACCTTTTCATCACACTGTTTAATTCTCCAAGGAAACAATTTCACAGGGCTAATTTGATCATGAAGACCTGGGGTGGTTCTGTTGTGAAATGTACTCATTCATAATTTGACACAATTGTCATCATTCTCTATTTGTTATTGTCTTCTCTGGCTTTGATTAAATTTGCCTTAATTGATCGTAGACTAGGGAAGAACAATGAATGTATAGGCAATCATTACTTTGGGATGAAAAGGACATCACAGCGATTTAGACTTTCATCAGTGAAATATGTTAGCTTACTACATCAACAGTTGACGCAGTGAGATGTGTAGCTACTTAGCTGGGATGTTTTATTGACAAAACTTTCAGAAGAAAGCTCTAAGTTAATTGCAGTATTAATATTTCCTTTATTTCATTGTAAAAGGACTGCTGTGTGAATATTTAGGTGAAAATATACAGTTATTCATGACTTCCTATTAATTCTAAATCTGCATGGCGTTAAACTTAACTGGAAAAAAGGATTATGTAAAACTGATTGGAAGAGAAACTATCAGTAATTAAACTGTTTCTCTTTATCAGTTGCCTTCAATCATATTAACAGAATTAGCATATTGATTTTAATTCATTGCACTGTACAGTTCCTGTAGTTTAAAAAAAAAAAGTCCAAACAAGCCCATAGCCTTAGTGAGCGAGTAACAAAACATCTGTTGTAAAGCAGCTAAGTCTGATATCAGTATTTGATTATTAAAAACAACCTTGCAGTTTGGACATGCATGGTGGTTTGGATGATGTAGGAAGTGCACTTCAAGCACCATTATTGCTATATGAAGGAATATTCCTCTTAGCTCTGGGCAAGAATCTCTTTGTGTCAGCTGCTTCCAGAGTAGCATGGATTCTCTCCTGGACCATGGTAAGCACCTCATGCACCTTGAAGAACTAGTCCTTATAAGCCCTATGTTTCATTAAACGTAGGTGATTGTTCTCCCTTCTAGTATGTTTTCTCTGACAGGAAGGTCCCAATCCTGAGAGAAACTGAGTGCCCTCAGCCCCTACATAAGTCATGGGGGAGGGGGAGTGACATACCTAAGCATGTCTCAGGATTACATGTTGTGGTAACAGCATATATTTTCTTCTTTTCTCAGTTCTCAGTACATCCCTTTTCCTGATACTGCACTGCCTAGGCAGCTACCTGAACCAAAACATTTCTTCCTTGCTAATACAAAATAGTCTGACACACCAATACTTTTTACTTTAGAAGGAAAATATAGAGAATTTGAATCTTCAGCTACAAGATCTTCTTCAAGGCTATGGCTATTCTGTAGCGCTATTTCGGGATACCGGAATATTCTGAAATAACTATCCCGTGTCTCCACAACAAGCCAGTTATTTTGGTCTCACTATTCCAACATCCCTGTAAACCTCTTTCCATGAGGAGCAAGGGATGTTTGGTAATAGCAGGTAATTTCAAAATTTGGCACTGTGTAGACAAAATAAGCTATTTCAAAATAAGATCGAAGATGTGCAATTTGCGTATGTTATTTCTAACTATGGTGCAGTGTAGACATAGCCTTATGCAATCACACACTAACAGATTATTCAGTTACGATTTTTTTGTGAGTAGTTACCTTTGTCATAAAAGATTTTACCCCCCCAACTCCACCAAAAAACTATTGTCCAGATTCTGAAAGGACTTTGTGCTGTACTATGAATGAGAATGGTGTATACTATGAAAGGAAAGTAATATATCTATTTCTGCTCATGGTCCATGCAGTTATGAGTGCTTGCTTAGACACCATATTGATGAGCATATATGAATGCTTGGATGGAAATATGTCAGATTCTCTCTTTTTGACTAGTTGAGTCATTTCTGTTAGATTTCGTGTAGTTTCCAATGTCAGAACACCCAGTACAACATAAATTCATGCTAATGTTTGATCTAAGGAGGACTTCAGACAAGCTAGTCATTTGCTGTAGTGTTAGAAGTATCTTGTGCATGCTCTGTTGGCACTTCTAAACATTATGGGATCATAAATCTTGATCATCTCAGAGGCATGATCTTTGATGTTGTTACTGCAGCTAGGATGAAATCCGATCCTGCTGAAGTCAGTGGCAAAGCTCCCATTGGCTTTAATGAAGCTAGCTTTTCACACTTAATAGATAAACTCTGAATTAACAGTGGTTGAAAGTGCTAGATAAGAGCTAGCTAGGAGATGGCTTTTTTTTTTCAATCTGTTGTTGCGGGGTGCCTTATACTATGCAGGTTCTGGGTCTCCCCACTGTTCTGCCAGTGCATTTTAGAAACTTGGTGTGTAACACTGCTGTTCCAGGTCTAGGTTGTTTTCACATGGTGAATCCATAGCACCTCCCTGCTGTTCTTCAATGGCTCAGTTTCCTGATTGCTTTTAAGACCATTTAATTGTTAGAATGTGAAAATCCCAGCTACCACGTCTCTGATTATTTTTATTTAAAAATAATCAAAGATCCAGGGTAGAAAGGAGAGGCTTTTCATCTGAGACTTTTCTTGATTGGTTTAAAGCTGTGGCTTCTTAGCATGAAAATGACAATTGGAATCAACCGGTGGAACTCCTTGCCATAGGATGTTGTGAAGATCAGGACTTTAACAGGGTTCAGTAAAGAGCTAGATAAATTCATGGAGGTTAGGTCTATCAATGGGTATTAGCCATGATGGATAGGAATGGTGTCCCTAGCCTCTGTTTGTCTGGAAATCAACGACAGGAGAGGGATCATGTGAAAATTACCAGTTGTGTTCACTCCCTCTTGGGTATCTGGCATTGGCCACTGTTGGCAGATAGGATACTAGGCTAGATGGATATTTGATCTGACCCAGTAAGGCTTTTTATATGTTCTTATGTTTTATTTCATAACCCACCTTATAGCTTGAGGTTTGATTGCATTGCTATTGTGAACAGTTTTTATGTACAATTCAGTAGTGACTTGTTCTTTTTATCAGTTGGAACAGAGTTTGCTGATTTATCTGGACTCAAGCCAGAGAAATCTTTCAAATAGGATGGTTTTATATAAAGCAGTTTTAATAAGTAATTCAATGAAACCTTTCATAAAAAGTAACAAAAGCAAGAAGGCGTTGTGCTCAGAGAACATGACTGATGCATCATTCAAATGAACACTGAACAATGCTAGATCATGTCGGTCATTGGAACCTACTTTGGCAAGGTTATGTAAAAATAGCTTAATTTATTCTGCAGCCAGGAGTGCTGCTGTTCTGCTTAGTTCTTCTATAGAAAGTAGGTTTGTGTGTTGTTTGAACGATTCAAAATTAGCTGGTGTTGGAGCGACCAGCATTTGTTTGTTTCCAGATAGCTTTGAATCTTTCACATTTTGCATTTTTCTTAGGATGAGAGCAAGGCCCTAGCTAATAGACAGTGCTTCACCTAAATTCCTCCTTTTCCATGCAGTGTGTTTAAAATAGCAATATCAGCTCGAGTTGAGCAACAGAGTTCAACACATGGAATCATGTTCTGATGCTATACAGAAGCCATTTATAAATACTGTAATAATGCCTGATTCTTTGTACGGGTTGAACCTCTCTAGACCTGCACCCTCAGGAGCTGACTGGGGCTGAACCAGAGAATTTATTTATGGATATGGCTGCACTAGAGAGGTTCAACTTGTAGTATGTTTCACCAAAGAATTCCCAATTGCTTTTAAGCAAATAATTCATTTAGGTACATCACCCATCCTCCCTTTGAGGTGGCTTAGTAGTACTGTCCCCATGTCACAGATCGAGAGAGCGAGGAATAGAAGGATGAAGCTATTTTCTCAAGTTTGTGCAACCAATCAGCATAGCTCTGAACCCAAGAGTTGGGATTTCTGAGCCACTGTTTTAGAAACTAGCTTGTGCTTCTTGCAAAACAAAATGAAAGCATTCTTTCTCTTGTTGAAACTGATGTGTTAAGGGTTGCTCATGGAGAATTGGTTTCTTCGTAAGAGCCTTAGGCTGAACAAAAAGTCTTATACGGGATTTTTAGCTTTCTAGTCAGGTCAAAGTGAAACACTCACTGAAAATGTCTATTTCTGAAATTATTTTTAAGTTATGAAATGAATAATGAGCTCCTTATGATACTCCCAGCAAGCAAATATTTTGTAATGGAAGCTATTGTGAAGATTCTAATCCATCCTGTTTAGATACCTTTAATAGATGTACTGTGAGTAATGGGATATTACAGAGTGCATAGTTCAAGAGAGAAAATTTTCTTAGGGAAAAATTAATCTGCGTATCAGAATGCCAAATTTTTTTGCATTGTGGCGTTGCGTGATTTTTGTTGTAAAGTTAGACTTTTGTCATTTAAATAATGAACCTTCTGTATTTCAACCAGAAAAGATGGTAATGATTCTGTTGTCTTTTTTTCCACAATGTGAAGTTTTCCCAATTCTCCCTTTATACTCTTTCCGCATGCACATCTCCCTCACTGACATGAGTGACAGTTCTACAGTGGCAAGGGTGAAACTTACCCGTGTGCAGAAGGGTCTGTGCACCGCTTCAGTCTGACTTAAGTTAATAGGCCTTGTGGTCCTTGTGTACAAGGCTGGGGACAGATTATATATGTGTAATCCAGTGTAACCAGTTAACCGCTTAACTGGGATCCCATGATGGTGGGAAGGAAGAGGGGGCTAGCTGTGTGGCTGATTAATTGGTTATATCCCTATATTGAAAGGATGCATAGGCCCTTCTGGTGAACCCTTTGTGCAGGGATGAATTTCACCCAGATATTTCAGTCTGTCATCCAGTAATTTTGATTTCTACTTTTTGTGTGCCTATCCAACTCCCACAGGCTCCAGTGGGAGTCAGATCTATTCCTGGAGAGCAGTGTTTAGGAATCCTCTGTTTGCAGCGAAATAGAGAAACCCTCAAATGTTAAGGCATTACCCGTGACTGTGTACAAATGTGTTAAGTAGTTTCCATATTCTGTTTGCTATTCTCACCCATTTGTAAAAGAGCATTTACTTTAAAAAGCTTTCTGATGTTAATAAGCTACGAAGTGCCGTTTCATTGGTAACTCTCAGTGGTTCAGGCTATATACATTTAAATGTAATAATAATAATCAGTTAAAAGATGCTACATCAGGATAGTGGAATAATTAGGTTCATTCTGGTTTGAGCAAACTATTCAGGATGTTAAGGAATGGGTGTTTTGCTGATTGTGCTGTCGATACAGTTTGTATCAACTACTCGATTAGTTGATAAAGGGAGGTTCGCTCTGGGACCACTGCACCTCTGCATTTGAAATAGAGCGGCCTCCCCTCCCCCACTATCTCTAATAGAGGTGGGGGTGGGGGGGGAGGGAGATATGCAGTACTGCGGAGACAGTGCTGTGGGGAAACCGGCTTTTAAGCCAGTTTCGCCCAGTATGGTCTCCTCCCCCCCGGCTGCCTCTCATACAGAGTCAGCGGGAGGGAGGGGAGTGAGTAGTCAAGTACTCCACTCAACTACTCAATAAGCTTATGCTTATCGGGCAGTCGAGTAGTCAACTACTCATCTACATCCCCTCAAACTATCTAACTCTGATAATGGCATTAGCCTCTTTCCTTTAATGGAAATTTGCTTTTCTATCAAAAGTGTGAAGAGAATATGGTGAAGAAGTATTTCAAAGACGTTGAAGAGATGGGAATTTTCACTTCTGTGTTCTTTTCCTTTCCTACCTCCCATTGCTTGACTCTGCCATCTTCTTCCACTCTTCCAAACAAGCATAGAAGAAGAAAAGGCAAGGTGATCAAATAATAGATTAAAAGCAGCTTCTATTACAGTTTGGCCATGTCTGTCTTACTCTTCTATGGAAAATGAGCAACACTAATTTGTTTGGGGTTTGGGTGCTGTCCCAGCATATGTTTTTCATGAGCAAATACAGGATCCTAGGAGAGATGTGGGTATGATTTCCATTTACTCTAAGGTCCCTTTATGCTTCTTTGGCACTATCTATGGGCCTAAAAATGGTCATAAATGGGAAACGCTGCCATACTATGGTATAGGGATGAGAGAATTAGGCATCTATATATTCAGTACAAGGACACTTGTCGTGTCATTGAGTGTGTTTTTAGATCCAAGGGAAATCAGAACACACCAGAGAGAGAGAAACTTAATCACTTCCTTATTTATTATTATTCTTGAGCAGTTACAAAGCAAGAGAAAAAGTTTTGCAAATCCTACAGCCAGTACAATGGACATAAGCAAGGTAATATGTAGGAAGCATTAAGTAGTTAAAACAGTCCCATATACAGTATTTTGCAAGCACTATAAGCGTTATTATAGTATAGATTAATGCAATAACTATGAATACAGCACAAGATATAATACATTCTTCTCTACCCTAATTCCTATTGCAAGCCAGTCATTATAATATTTAACTTAGTTCACTTAGTTCACTTATAATTCACCTGTTGCCCCCAACAGTGCTCCAGACAGGAGTTTGTGGTCTCTTTGGGTCGAGATGTCTTGCGCTGCATGGCCGGATGAAAAGGTCTTGGCTTCCAGTTACAGTGAGCGGGGTCTGTAGATCTACCCTTTCTCTACCTCCTAAACAGATGTTTGCAAAAGCTCATTTTAGAACAAAGCAAGACTTGGTTGTTTATACCCCTCATTGACACATACTCTCTTAGCCATACGTACTTCCTTGTTCTATCAATCCCTCATACGCTGGTGATCCTTTATTTACTCGGACTCTAATCTATGCCAGTATCTTAAGTTGCTTACCCCTTTTGTGGCTAACACTTTTGAGAAATGCAAGGTGTGTCTGTCATGTCGCCCCCTATTTCTGCAAGCTGTAATGTAAAAATTCTGGAAATATGAGCCATGCTTGTTGTTCATGATCACACTTAGCAGTTTCAGCATTTTGTTAGCGATTTACAGTCAGGCCTTACCCAATAACATACTTGTTTCAGCCTGAGGCCTGCCTGCATGCTTGCAGACTTTAACAGGGCCTAGACTTCTTAGCCAGACTATGTCAAGCCAGGGAAGATTGTGCAGATTCCTCCACAACACTTATTATCTTCATTTTGTCATTTAATCACCCATACTTCAAAGACAACCCAAACACGCTTACAGTGGAATTGCTGAATTTTGTATTCTGAGCCTTGTAGCTCATGTAATCTGTGAAAATCTAAAAGTTCCAGCCCCTAATTATTATATGAAAATAATGTTGAACCTTTCTCTCTGACCCATTAATATTATTGATTGCTATGGACTATTCGTTGATTCATTCGAGTGCCCTGGAATGAAAGATGTATTGTGTTGGTTATTGGCAGTATATTTGAGTTAACATTCATGATGACTTTGCAGTGCGTAGATTATTACTTACGCTATTACTGACCCATATTAATGGGATCAAGAACAATACATCTTCACTAGAGGAGAGTACTTGCATCGCTGCACAATAATGCAAGAAAATGTGGTTTGAAGAAGAGACGCTTTTTATTGGCATATTTCCTTTGGAAGCACTATAAAGAGGTGTTGGAAATATGCTGCTTTTTGTGTCCTGCTTATGCTACAGAAATGAGATCGTGGATTTCCAAATGGACTCAAATCTCAAAAATGATCAACCTAATGAATTTTGATTGATGATAACAAGCCTTGCTTGTTTTCTGAATGGCGTTTTTCTCTACTATCTACATTATCCTTTTATTCCCCTCTTCTTCCCATAAAGTATCTGACCATTGGAAGGGACCAAGTGAGTTAGTATCATGTCCATTTTCTTTCTCTGTCACAGCTGCTTTGCTGTAGCATCCCGGTGTATGGACTTTTCTAAATGTAAATGCACTAAATCAAAGGCAGAGGAAGTTTACAGGAAGCCAAGAGGGTGTGGAACAACAAAACGGTCAGATGGTCAACAGG
Source organism: Pelodiscus sinensis (assembly GCF_049634645.1). NCBI lineage: Eukaryota > Metazoa > Chordata > Testudines > Trionychidae > Pelodiscus > Pelodiscus sinensis. Next base: position 7,965,549 of record NC_134736.1, read on the forward strand.
TGTAGACTGGCACAGCTTTACACCAGCTGACAGTCCGTCCCAAGATGTTTTCAGTAAGCAAAGAACGAAGAAAATGTTCACAATGAAAAGCTAACACTACTTCAGAGTAATTCTAGTGAATTAACTTGTCTTGTGTTCCAGGTTTTGTCTCTGTTTTTCATGGATGAATGTATTCTTTCTGTAGCCACTGGAATGTGGAGACCTGGTAAATGGCAGCTTGTAATTGACTTGATTTTATGGCTGGTGAAGGCTGCATGATTTACACGCTCTCTTACAAATGGAGTTCCCAATCAAACCCGTAGGAGGCTGCTGAGCTTGTGGGAAAACCTGGTTGTTTCATTTGAGTGCCTGAATGGGAGCAGAGCTCTTTGGAAAATCTGGCTTCAGTTGTGGCTGTGGAGCGTTTATGAAAACCTGTCCACATGCTTGTTGTAAGTGCCTGGCTCTAGCTCTCCCTTCTCCAGTGCCCCCCAATACCAGAGAGTCTCAGGTGGAAAGGAGAAGTCTGCACTAGAGACACAGCCCAGAACATCAATGGCAGTGGTGACTTTCTAATCCTGGGATGCCTCAGGCTGGAGATGGCCCTGATGTAAATTAGGTCTTGGATGGGGGAGGGGTCTGTCTAAAGTACAGCCGTCTCCGTGTATTACCTGTGGCTTGCGGTGCTGCATGCAGTGGTCATGCTCTCAACATGCCTCTCCTGCCTCTGATGCTCGACTTGCCTCTGGGCATGCCAGGAGGTCCTGGGGAAGCAGCTTTCTGACCACCTCTTTAGCGTTTGGCTTGGGATTTATGGCTTTTAGGGTTCTTTTGCACCACTCTGGTTGGGATGAGGATCTGATTTCCCAGTGAAATGACTGGGGATATCTAATATAAAGCAAAGCATGTACTCCGGGACTTTGCAGCATTGAGGCCAGTGTCAGCTCTGAGTGCCTGGGCGGGTTGGTGATTTGTTTTACTCTTTATTCTCCACTAACATATTTGCTAAACTAACCTAGCTCGTGAAAGAGGAAGGCAATGGATGGGTGTGAGAAAGGGACCTGGGGACAGCTGAGGTGCCTGTGGTGGAATGGAAACACTTTCTTTTTTGTGCCGCCATTTTGTCGCTGATCTTTGTGAGAACAGGGAAATGGATGTGTTTCTGAAGGAGGCTGCCCATCATCTGTAGCTGCTGTCCTTTGAATGGTCTCACTTTGTGGTCTTATTCTGACCGTGGAATTCATTCCTGAATTGTGGGCAGTAATTTAAAGGGTAAAGGTTTCCAAGAGGCAAAACATTCATAGCTGGGGAAGCATCATTTTATGGAACTGCATTTGGTAGCCTATCTGGTGGAGAGTGAGGCGTTACTAAGCATATCCTGGTTCTAATCTTTAGGCTGAAGAGTCTATCAACAAGCAACAAAAGTGGACAGTAAAATGTTAAACATATTTTAGACTTCCATCCTGAAATGGTCTCTCTTCCTCTGGAGAGAAGCATTGACTATGTGCCTAAGGAATACTAGTGCAACTGCTTTACTTCCGTGTGTTTTAATTACTAGCCAGATCATGTGCTTATAGCTGTTTGGTTTGTAACATGGAGCAATGTAGTACAGCCTGTCTCCAACTTACGAACCGGTTACGGACCAAGCAGTTGGTTGTAACTCGGTTTGTTCGTAAGTTGGGCCCCATTGAGTTACACGCGACCGCGCTGTTCATAAGCACGGATCGCGTTTGTAACTCGGGGTCTGCCATTTACAACATTTTTGGTCGTAACTGCGGATGGTCGTAAGTCAACCGTTCGCAACTCGGGGACCGGCTGTATATATTTGCAAGGGTGTAATTAATGTGGGAGGCAGATTTAGAAAGCCTCCACATTTATTCTGTGAGTATTTGAATATAGATTCCAGCATGCTATGTCAAAAAATAGAGTAGTTCATTTCTTGTTAGAAATGATTCCATTGCCACACACACATTCTTTTATCTTAAAATGTAAGTTATAAAATTGCCTTCTATGAAAAACATAGGTTTGTAGCACGAGGCTGGATTTTTTCTTAGGTTCTTGATATAAGTAAAGCACACATCAATTTTGTATTCAGCACAATTGCCCTTCCTGGAAAGAAGAGAATTTTCTCTTGACTACTTGCATTAATCTGCTGTGAACAGGCAATGATCCCTTAACATACTTCTGATTTGATATTTTATTGTGAGTTTAGAATTATTCGATCTTCCAACTCCATCATAATGTCCTTGACTTTTTGGCTTTGGCTTTCTTGACCTGAAGGCTGTTACAACACAAAAAAATACATCACTGGGTCTGGGAAGATTGCAGCTGTGGTACTTCGTTTACCCCTCGGTCAAATATGACCTTTCAGCATACAGTTTCTATTATATAAATGGGAGCTCATGACCAAATGTCCAGCAGAAACAAGTCTCTTCCCACAAACTCTGAAGACAATTATCTCTGCTAGACTGGGAATGGTTATTTGCAGGAAGGTTTCTAACATGAGAACATCAGTGATAATATTTCTTAGGAGAGACAAGTTCGTGATGCTACACATGCAATACATAAATGAATGAATGAAAGAGACTAGAGGAAAATCAGCCTAACTTTATAGAAGCGTGACATGTAGAAGTGGCTGATCCTTAGCTAATGAGAGATTTATCTAGTGTGATATTGATAGGACCTTTAAGCTGTATTGGTAAAATGACTGGTAATCAGATGGCTTGTGGAAGGGTGAGAGGAAGAAAAGAGCTTTTACTTGAAAAGATATTTTTGCTTTATATTTCCTATGCTCTTGTATTTTTAAATGCATGAGAAAGGTGCTTTTTCTTGTGGCGTTTGACTGAAATCTAAATAATAATCTCTGCATTGCTGGTGCTTTGAGATTTTTCATTTTTTAATTAGCTATTTGCCTGCTTTTTAGTTTCTTTACATCTAAAAATGGGATTAAATAAAAGCCAAAATTCAGAAGCATTTTCCTTTCTAAACCTTCTTTCTCTAGCCATCTCCAACATATTTATGCACAGGCTTCCACGCCAACAAAGGATTCTTTGAGCCCTGTGTCAGCCCAGCATTCCCTCCTTTCACTTGATGTTAGGGGCTGTGATTTACTGCAGTGACCTGAGCACTCTTGTTTACGGCTTTTTTCCCCCATGCCCCCTTCTCTGTGTCCTTTAGTTATGCTAACATTCCACTGTATACATGACTGATGGGATTGTGTCAGCTAGGTCGGAGTGATGGTCAGTGGGGTTTCTGGGTGGAATTGAGGAAGAAGTCAGGCCTTTTTTCTAGATACCAACCCCTTTTGCTTTTCGTTCAGGATTGGAGAGCTATTTATAACACATTGATTAGAGTTCTCACAGGTTTTCAAGAAATATTAAACAGTGGTGCAGAGTGGAGCACAGGAAAGCCCTATCTACAAATGGTGCTGAATGCTACTTTTTCTATTTTATGCTCGTAATAAAATAGTTTTCATCTCCAATTAGTTGCACCCCAGGCCGGCAGGGTGTACATGTACTAACACAAGTGCTGTAGGCTGCTGATGTGATTATGGGGGGTATGTGTGGAAGTGTCTACAGCAATGAAGAGACTAGTGTTCCTAGGAGACTTAGGTGCTTTCTCAAAGTCCCAACTCTTATTCTTGTTACATGCCTCTACTGTACCTTGACTTTTTTGGTTTGCCTTTTTGTACATGCTGCAGTACTGTTTAATGGTGATAGGGAAGATTTCAATGCAACACACTCCTTGCTCTTTGTAGCTTTACTTTGCTATATGCTGTGCAGAATGCTGCTCTGTGACTAACACCGTTTCATATTTAAAAGTCTCAGAGGGGTAGCTGTGTTAGAGAGCTTTTATGGACAAAACCCACTTCTTCAGATGTGCCCCATAAAGTCTGCAGTAGTCCTTCTCTGCTGTTGTTTTCTGTTATACTGAACACATCCAAGCACCACACCGTTTACATTTGAAGGGGACGCCATGTAGGCTGCGCGTGAAAACAGCCCTGCCATCACAGTGTCTCATGAATGGATAGTGATGGGAAACTAGGGTATGATTGTGTAAGCCTGCAAATGAAAATAAATGTACCCTACTGAGTGCCCTGTAGATCTGTCCTTTCACAGAGGGATTTTATCAAAGGGCTCTGCCAGTTTCTCACAATCCTGAAGCTGTTGTCTGCCCATGTCCACTATTACCCCTCCTGAAGCATTCCTACCACCAGGTGACTGCATCAGAAAACCAGAAGGATCCCCATTCATGTGAGGCATGACCCCCCCTCCCTCTGGGTGTTCCAAAGTAGAGGAGGTGTGTCATGCTGTGGGATAAACCTTTCCTGTTCCCTTGGAAACATCTACCCCGGATTCTCCAGCCCCAGGAAGTAGCAGAATAAGCTAGCCCTTCTACATTGAGTTCATCACATGGCAGGTACCCATGCTACCTATTAACTACTGAACTGGCATGGTTTGACATCTGTATTTAAAATGACCAGTTACAATCTTGTTTCAAAAGTGGTGGTCAGCAGAAGCATCTATGCTGGAGATCTATTGTTATAATAGCAAGATGGCTACTAGCAAGTGATTCTCCATTACTGCCTTTGGAACTTGCTTTCCCTTTTGGGATGAAATTCTGGCTCCATTGAAGTCATGGGAATTGACTTCGTTAGGGCTAGAATTTCACCTTTGGTCTGCAGTCCCTATCACCAGAGGAGGAGAAGGGTGGTGGATAGGTCATGGTTAGCAATGCATGTGGATTTCTCCCGGACATCTGACCTGGGGGTAATTGACACATCTGTTCATTGATTGGTGTGTATGTAAAAGATTGCATGGGTGCTTTTGTACAATTGTACAGGCCAATATAAATAATTGTTCCCGAAAAGAAAGAAAACCCTGCTTATATAAATACAATGGCTGTTTATTGGATCCTCCTCCCAAATCTGACAGTCAAGCTATTCAGCTGAAATTTTATCCAGCCTTGAGCTAGATTAATTTTCAAGTAAAACATAAAAAGAAGCTTTTGCATGGCATAATTGGAAATCCGCAGTTTGCAAATGCAGCACGGATAGAGCAAAAGGGCCTAACCAAATTTTTTCCTCTTGCTTGACTTTTATTTATTATGCTTGTATATGGTATTAACTCAGCTGGGCTGAAAAGTAATGGAATTATCTTGGCAATGTCATTTTTTGTGAGTACATTGAGTCTGTACTACGTGCCATTATTTGAGAAGCGATTCTATTCCAATTGCCAGTGCAATACTCTTTTCAGTGCAGTCATGATGCTTTGTCATTCTTCTCGTTTTCTGTCTCCATTTTTTCTGTCTTTGTCTTTTTTGTTCTCTTCTGCTTTACCAAAGACAAAACATTCCTGGTTGCAGTAGACTCTGAATGCCAAATAATTTGAATACTGTAATGTCCCAAAAGTAAATGTAAAATGTAAACGTGCCAATAAATTCCTTTTAATCTTGCCCTATAACCGCAAGAAATCCCAATTTAACAGAGCAGCAGAATGTCCAACATTGTTTTTGATTCCACCATTAGCTTGCTTGATTTGGGCGATGAAGTCTCTTGTTATATTTTTTGTTTAACTTCACAGCCAGTAATGTAGTGTGAATGATGCTGCATTAATTAACACCCTGACAAAACCTCTCTTTCCTTTTTGAGGTATTCTTCATACTACAACTCATCTGTTTACCTAAATCTCATGGATTAATACATGTTTGCATGTACCCGGTAGGGGCTTCTCCCACCAAGCCATGCCTGCTGTTTAAACGTAATCAGTAAGCATCACCTGATAAGAGTGATGCTTACCGGTTAACTGTTTAACCATGCACATCCCTCGCTGTAATATTTACAGTAAGAATAATGCTAAATGTCCTTGTTCTTAGAGCGAGTCTGGTAAGGTATTTTTTCTTCATTTCCCAATGTTTTTTCCATGGTAAGTTTGAAACTGGAGTCTGTTTCTCGTGGAGAATTTCCCCCTCCCCATTGTTCATACACACTGGTTTGTTGTTGTACAGTTACTTGGACATGCTGGGTTATTATTGCTCATAAGCACTGGGCAACTACCATGAATTCCTATTTCAAATTTAAAGAGCATAGAAGTATTTTGTGGAGAGAATAAAAGATTAAAAGACCACACAGGTGTTGTCCAGAAGCTAGAGTTCAGTACAGGTTGAACTGTCCCAGCACCCTCAGGACCTGACTGGTGCCGAACCATACAATTTGCCAAACCGCGAGAGGTCATTATTGTCTAGCAGCATTACTAACAATTCCGCTGCTTGCTGGGCTCTTTGAAGATGTTTAGGGGTAAATTAGAGCTAAATAACAGCACCGAACACTGAGAGCCAGGACTGGTAGCTGTAAACAAACTTTATGGGGCTGTGGGAAACATAGCCACTCCCATGATAAGTGGACATCTAGCTAACTGAAATCATGCTGGACCACAGATGTTGTCGGACCAGAGAGTATCCCACTAGCGAAGTTCAACCTGTACACAAGTTCAAATTTGGGCCGTATGCAGTTTACATTTATCTATCCTTCTCTGGTGTAAATCAGTGCCACGGCACTGACCGTGGTGCTGCTAAAAACAGTTGAGGATTGGGCCCGTGTATTATACAAAAACCTAAACACTGAGGTTGGTAGTGTTGTCTGCTGTAAATTATTGATTTCTACTGCATGAAGTCGAGTAGCTTACCACTTCTCAAAGACAGAGCGATGTTTTATATCCACAGTAGTAGGTGTAAGAGAGAGCGGGTGGTGTGAAAAGATGGAGTTGCAGGGAGTTGTGCCAACATACCATGTACCAAAAAAGTGCAGATCCCTTTCCCCTATCCATCTTATCTGGATGTTAGGTCTTTCCTTAGGACCAAACCCTGCCCAGTGGATGATGCAAAGGAAAAGAGAGGTTCTGCCAGGATCAGACCACCTTGTACTGGGACACACTTGACTGTGCTTTTGGCTAAGATGCCAGCGGGCTGGGCAGCTACAGGAGGCTTGCTAACCTGCAGACGTCAGCTTGTGTGACATGAAACACATGGGCTAGCACATTAGCTTGCTCTTTTTTTAGCTCTCTTTTGAGTGTAACAGAAGGGTACTGCTCTGTTTCATGGGCAGAAGGGAAAACCCATTGTTTCTTATGCGTCATGGGTGGCTAATTGTTTGGCCTTGGAATAAATGCTAAGAATATATTGGGTCAATTTTCTGCTGGTACAAAATAGTTCAATCCCATTGAAGTCACTGGATCTGGAGATCTGACTCACTTGTGTGTAAAAGGACAACAGCTTCTTAAGTATTTAATTGGTTTCAGTTTTTTTGAGACAATGCAGCTTTTCTCCATAACAGGTTAATATCCAAGACATCTGTGTGGTGCAGAATGCTTTTAAAAATGCGGTATGCAAGGCAAAGTTAGCATAGCTCTAATTCAGAGGCAAGGGATCAATTCAAGCCCATGAAAATATATGGAACTTTAAACTTCAGAACCTCAGTGCGGTTGTCAGTAAACATGCTTTCCATTCATGTTTCATCAGTTACCCTGTTTTCCTAAGGGGCCACAACCAAATAGCAACAGTAATTAAAGGGGAGGGTTAAGATGAGGAATTTTTTTTGATCTAAATAAAGTCTTTTAAGGGGCTCAAATTAGCCGAGAAAAAAAGCCAAAGCAGCTATCAGTAATTATTTCTTGCTTTTTGTCCCTTGAAGTGGCGGAGACTAAATGGTATGATGTTGGCTTGAAATAACAATGGCTCTCTTGTACCTTCCACAGCTGATTGTTCTGTATGCTAATTTCTGTCCATAAGATCTCTGGCTACATCTGCTGGCTGTGGTGCATTTTTAAAAGCAGCGCTGTGGAAATGAAACATTTATTCAGGGTGAAATTCACCCCAGCAGAAGGCTATGTGCTGCCACATATGCCTTCAAAATATACCTAAAAGGACTTCAGTGGTGAATTTCCCCATCATTTGGCAGAAGCTCAGTGTATCAGACACAGTATGCATATCACAGCAGAGATTTGGCTATATCTCTTGCAATAAAACATTTAAAACAAAATAAATTATAACTCATCAGTGACAGAGAGAAATGTTTAATTACTGGATCATTTTAGGAACAATCTGGGAGTGAGCTGAACTATTTTTTCTTTATGTTGTCATCATCAGCACTAGCTGTTAATTTTTTCAGTCAGATGGCTACTGGCTTACCCATTGCTTAGAAAAAGCTCCCTTCTCTGCATTGTTCTGAATTGGTGGCACCCATGTCTCAGTTTCTACTCTGATACTTGCTGCCTTAAACTCTGGTCCAGCATCAGACCTGACTGTGTGGATCCCTGCCCCGGAGGATTCTGATTGAGGTGCCCATGCTCATGGTATTGAATCCAGCTATTGTGCTGCATTTTCATGTGCCTTTTTTTCCTGTCGCTTTCTCTTTCCTCTTCTGGACTTCCAGCCACAGCTCACTTCTCGTGCTTCCGTTCCAGCACTCTGAAGATTTTAAAAATCACGGCTTGATTAAACTTACAAAAAAAAAAGAGGGATTTTACTTCAGCACTTCCCTAGCAAAGTGGCTTTATCATTATTACTTAATGATTTACCAGTGTTACCACCTTCAGCTTATGTGTAACTAGAACTAAAAGGGACTGAGAGATTCTCCTTCTTTGAACTCCATTCACCCTAGGAAATGGCAGGGGGGGGGGGGGGAGTGGGAGGCAAAGCCGTAAATCAGTGTTTCCCATCTGCAGCCAGTGAACCATATCTGGAATGTTGTGGATCTCATCAGCCGTTCTCCTCTTTTCTCATGCAAATGAAGCTCTGTAATTCGTCTTTCACAATGTTGGTCTCTATTTAAGATCAAGTTCCACGCACACCTGGGTTTTGGAGCATTGTTTTGCTCCCAGGTGAAAATGAAGAAAGTGCTTTTCTTTTGACAGAAACAGCTGACATTTATGAAGTGCGTTTGATGTTTAATCAGCAAAGCAGCAAAGTAAAATCATAACCCCCTAAGGTTCTATGAAAGGAATATACTGAAATGAAAAGACACCTCTGTTTTTAATAAACTTTCCATTTCTGGGGCGCCCTGTGTAGCACCTGTTATTTCTTGGCTCTGATTTTGAGCAGTTACTTTCAGGGTGCCACTTGGACCTTTTTGTTGGGATGTAGTGTGATACTTTGGATTAGACAGCATAGTGTAGTAGGAGCCGGGTGATCTGGGTTCTGTTCCTGGCTTTGTCACTATCTTATTGCCTGGTCTTGGACACTGGCCTTTCCCCACAGGAGATGTGGGTTCAACTGAAAATGAATTTGGGAAGTCACCCAGTGTTCATTTGTATGCATTGTCAAAACAAAAAAAAATCACGACAAAGTGGTTGTTGCTGATGGAAGGGTAAAGATTTGAGTATTAAGAGAATGGAATTAAGGTCACAGCTATTTTGACTCACTGTTTAAATAAAAGATAATATTTTAGCCTCTAAAGGCTGATTGAAAGACCACTGAAATCAATGGGAGTCTTTCCTTTGATTTCAAAGGAGTTAGGATCAGGCCTTACAGAGCAGCTTTTATTCAGCGGTCCTAAAGCCCTTTGTAAATTACTTTCCTAACTTAGATTAGGACGCATCTACACAGTGGCAGCTTTAGTACAAGTCTTGAGGAAGCTATTGTTGAAACGATGGGAATGAATCGCAACACAGTATTGCCATGTCTACAGAGTAATCCATTGGATGAAGCCTTGCTGAACACAGCTGTGTTTCCATCTGCAGGAAACTTCAGGCAGTGTCATCCAGCAGATAGAGCGTTGCACTTGAAGTGAGGACCTGGTTCTGTTCCCAGGTCTTTGCCCCGCCCTATACCCTGGAACAAGTGACTGACCCTTTCTGTGTGCCCTTGGACATTTGGATTGTGAGTTTTACAGGGCAGAAATTGTCTTTTATTACGTGTTGTGTAACTCCTTATACAGTAAGACTTGCTCTTTGCTGGAGCCTTTAACAGTAATAAGTATTACTTATAATAATAATAATATTTTCACAGCCAGAGCCACACAATAGGAAAGCAAGCTGGAGTGACAGGTTGGTACTTAAACAGATACAAAAGAGCTTAGAGCTCTGTGCCAAAAACCAAAACACAGACTCTTTTACACTGGTAAAAATGTAGACTTAGGGCAGATCTTAAAGGGGGAGCTTGAACTCTGGTCAGTTTGAAAACCGTGTAAAGCCAGCATCAGGCTCATTTGCACTTGTGACTCCACTGCGCAAGTGTTTGCAGTTATACAGTCACATTTTTCTATTTACTGTTTAAACAGATTTCTCTCCTTTTTTGCTTTTCAAAACATCCACTCATCCAAAAAGGAAAGTGCACCAACCAGCAGTTGAGAACAATGGTTGCACAAAGAAAGTGGGGACAAAATAGACTCCCAAATTTTGAAATTTGGGTGCCTTTAAAGCTAGTCTCCTAAAGGAGGGTCCACATTTCTCAGAGGCACTGTGAGAGCATTGAGAAAATGCAGCTGGGAACCCATGTGTAGAACCCCTCACAGCTACAAAATTTGTATGTGCATCCACATCTGTATCCGAAAAATGAGCCACGGATATCCGCACTGACATCTGCGGAGGCGGATGCCCATGGATATAAAGCGCATATCCATGGATATGCAGGGCTCTGGCCATGTGTGCCGCTATTTATAGGTTTGTGTTCTGAAGAGTAGGTGAAAAAATTCTGCCTGTTTGTAATGATAATGTATTCTTGCCTTGTGTTACAGATATCAAGGAAATAGAACATAATATCCAAAGTAACTGCAAATCTGAGGGGCTAAAATCCATAGTAATTCCTCCAAGATGAGGTTCGCTGCATGCTAAGGTTTGCTGCTTGCTCCCTAAGATGGTGGGGAGCTGCATTGTTTCTAGGGCCTCACTTGAGATGCTGTTTCACAATAGGCTGTCATGTGGGAATTTTTTCTGACCAAGTTCAGCAGCCAGCCTCTTCCAGTAGAGGAGGCTTTCTCATTGACTTAAGTGGAACTGAATGATGCCTGGTATGGACGATTGCCAGGCTCCTACGCAGGGATTTCTGTGTGTGGGAAGTGTGGTGTTTTTTTGGGGTTTTTTTTTTTTGGTAAAACAATTTTTTAAATATAAAGGAGTTCAAAATTGTCATGCAATGAGTGTGCATAAGAGAAGTTAATGAAAAATTTGAGTGGGAATAGTGATTGGTAAAATGATTTTGTTGTAATATACTAACAGGCTGTGTCTACATTGGCATCCCTTTCCGGAAAAGGGATGCTAATGAGACACTTTGGAATAGCAAAATCCATGGGGGATTTAAATGTCCCCCGCAGTATTTGCATTAACATGGCTGCCGCTTTTTTCCGGCAGTCTAGACGTGATTCTCCGGAAAATAAGCCCTTTTCTGGAGGATCTCTTATTCCTACTTCCTACTTTGCTATTCCAATGTGTCTAATCTGCATCCCTTTTCCGGAAAAGGGGTGCAGTGTAGACACAGCCTCTGTGTGTGTGTGTGTGTGTGTGTGTGTGTGTGTGTGTGTGTGTGTGCGCGCGCGCGCTTTCAGAAGAGTGGGGGAGGGAGGCTTGGACAGGGTGCTGTTCCCTCTGCAGCTCACGTTTACGTGGGGAACCATATGGGTATGGAGGGGGGGGGCGTTCACACCCTCCACACTCCCCTGGCATATGAGCCGGGGTAAGGATTGGAGCTAAACTACCCTTTCTCTTTAACAGCAGACACTCCTTAGATACCATCAGTGCCTCCCCTACCATTGCTTGCATAAGAAAGTGAAAGGTAACAAAGTCAATCAGCAGCCAGCACTTATTCACTGCTTGGAAATGCCATTTTATGCTGAGAGAGATGGATTGCTATCCCTAGTGCAAATGCTCATTGTTTCATTTTGTAAGCCATCTAGCACAACGTGAACAATTTTTTTTAACATTTGGAAGAAATGTGTGTTTTTCTAGCCTCATGTCAGTCGTTTGGCTATGACTGCTCATTTGCTTATTGGATAGTTGGCTCGTCATTCACATCCCTACTGTACATGATGGTCAGATATTTAAAGCGTCAGATTGCTCCTCAGATATAGGAAGACATATAGGAAGAAGAAAAACAAGTTCAAGTGAGGAGGAAAAAGGAAGGAAGTGAGAGTAAATGCCTAGAGACCTGATGGGACTAACCACACGAGTTCAAAACCTTTATTTTCAGTCTTCTCATTGCCTCAGGTTAAAAACTGCAATAATGACTTAGATCCTTATGTCAAATCTCAAATATCCATCTACCACCAATACAGTATTTGCTGCCTTAGCTTGCTAGTCTAACTTTAAAAATGAGTAGTCCTGTGGCACCTTAGAAACTAACAAAAATATATAAAGTATCATGAGCTTTCGTGGACAAAACTTCATATATATATTTTTGTTGGTCTCTAAGGTGCCATGGGGACTACTCCTTGTCCTTACGTATTTACTGTGTTACTTTTCATACATGCACAGTCCTCCTTTAGCAGTGCTGCCTGGCAGCATTATGTCCTGAACCTTATCTCCGCCAACTCCCTCTTGGCCCAGATGGTCTTGTACAAATGATGGTAAAGCTGAAAGGGGAGATAGCCTTGGTCCCTTATCTGAGCAAGTATTGGATGATGCCGTACCCTATGCATCGCTGGTCTTGTTCCAAAAGGAACAAGTTGAAATCATCCTTTCCTCCAAAAATTGACCCTCTTGGGGTTTTGACGATTTAGTGCAAGGTCACAAACCTTAATGTTCTCACAGTTTGTCCCGAGCAAATGAGCACTTGCCTTCAAGCTGCTCACGTCACTGGCAAAGTCCCTCTTAGAAGATGGGAGCAGATGGGGGCCTTCCTCGGCTCCTGATTTTGCAGGGGACTATCACGCTGGAGCTGCCCCAGCCACATCACCACACGTGACACGAGGATTTGTGTTTGGTTGTGTTGCTTTATCGAGTCCACTCCTCGTTTATTAGTCCCGGGCCAGCAGGTTTGTGAGCTCTGAGGTAATCCCTGGGGAGCAGCGAGTGGGTGGTCTGTAGGGAGGGAGACGCTGGCCTGAGGCAGTGCCTGTAGCTGGGCCCAAGGAGGCCCACAGACTGCACTTGGCACATTTCTCATTTGAGTGCTCTTCTCTAGTTTCCTTTCTCCTGCCCACTTTATCGGCTTCATTACACCACCGCTCCATTTGTAATGTAAATCGGGAAACTCAGGGCAAGGAATTACTTCGGGGACTGTAGGAGGACTGGGGGGGGAAGGGTGTCATTCACACCCTTTGTACCCCTTCTCCCGCCCATGAACGGGTTTGATTACACATGGGTGTATTTCCCCTGCAGGGTTCTTGGCATGTTTGTGAAAAGTTATCAGCTGGTTTAATTTTAATAGTTTTTTAAAAGGAATGCTCTCCCATTTCCTGTTGCTGGTGGTGGGGTGGGGCACTATCTTGTCGAGCCATGGATACTATGACTTGCCCCTCCATATGTCATACTCAGGGTTAGTCAGGATGGGCTTACTGACCAAGATTATGCTGCTGCAGCTGCCTTCTTTGTGGAGAAGTCAGAAAATGTCAGCCCCTCTCTTCAAGATGCCCCCCCTCATCAGGGCCGGCCTTACCATGATGTGAACTGAGGCGGCCGCCTCAGGTGCCAGACTGTGGGGGGGGGAGGGGCGTCGCTAGGACCCAGAGTGTAGAATATTGTGTAGGTAGCAGAGCAATCCCATGAGAGGAGCAAAAACAGGAACGAGGCAGAGTTGAGACTTTTCAAAGTTTTGGCCCAAATGAGGGGGCATGAGGGCGTCATTTGAGCTCCCCACCTCAAGTGCCAGAATGTTGTGGGCTGGCCCTGATCCTCATTATTGGGTACAATATCTCCTGGCAGTACAAGAAGTTCCAGAAAAAAGGGCTGGTAAATTGACTTCACGTAAATCTTGAATGTTTATCTGATGACCCCTTTAGACCCAAATCAGCTGTGTTGTAACAGTACAGCCTAGAACGACAGAAAATAAGGCTTCAAAGAAAACAAGCTCCCAGTGGGTCAGAATTTGTTCTTCAGAGACTTATTTGTCTGGAAGAATTACAGCCTCTTTCCGAGTTACGAACGAGTTACGGACCAAACACTTGGCCGTAACTTGAGCTGTTCGTAACTCAGACCCCATTGAGTTACACGCGATCACGCTGTTCATAAGCGCGGGTTGCGTTCATAACTCGGGGACCGCCTTTATGTCCGCTTCACGGGAGCTTTGGTCTTAAGTGCGAATGGTCGTAACTCAACCGTTCGCAGCTCAGGGAGCGTCTGTACTGCGGTGTCCCTTTCAGGAAATCAAGGTGCTTTCTGCCAATCCAAGGAGAGTGATCTTGGGCTAAGCCCCATGAGGTGTGCACAGTGGTCAGTTAGCTTAACATTCCTTTGTTCATGAAATATAGAGGGGCAGATGTGAAAACATCTGGAGATGTGACAATGAATAGAGAGTGGTTGTATCAACACTCCTAAATAATCAACGTATTTTCTCTCGACTTGCAAATTGTAAGTCCAAGTCCTGCTCCCTTTCATTGGAGGAGTCACCTTGCACCATTGAAGCTAGTGGGTGCAAGATGTGACTTTAAAGCAGAGGGTGCCTTTTTAATTGGAGTTCATGGGCCCAGCCTTCAGCTGGCGTGAAGCAGTGCAGCTCCGTTTGCAGTACTTGAAGCTAGTATGTTGGCTTCTTGGTTGGTTGACCCTTGGTTAATCTCAACAAAGCAGGAGCTACCCACCTATGAGGATTGGTGGACCTACTCTGTAAAGGGAAAACAAAGTGACAGGTAAGAAATTTTCCTAATGATCGTTCTCCAGATTTCTTTTGGGGCTAGTCAGAATAGTGCTCTTTGTGGAATGGGTAACTGAGCCTTTATTCTCCACATTATAAGAAAGGTCATCTGATGCATGTTCAGGCAATTTCATTAAAGACCACAGACAAACTGGAGTTCAAAGAGGAATATTCATTATCTGTGTTGCAGTGAGGAAATAAGGTCAATGCTATTTATGGTATTGTTAATAAGATAATCATAATAGAGAAACCCTTTCCCAACCGAAACAAACTTCATATTTGCCTTGAAGTCCTATGGAATTCGCAGTTATGAGCAATAGGGCACTAAGCCAGAATTATTGTCTCAACTTTTCTAGCTTTATAACACAGCACCTGTAAGATAAGTGTGATTGATTACCCAGGGAGTGGCTGTAGTTAGGAGCCTCAGATTGGGGGATGGGCAGGCAGCCTATATTTGGCTATCACCAGGGAAGATAACGATAATGCTATAAATATTATAGCTATTGAGGTAACACTGGCATGATAGAACGCAATCAAAGTGACATTCATATGCTGACCACTTCAACAACATAGTACTGACAAATCCAAGTGTTTCAAAATCTTGAGCTAGGTCTCAAAAATCATGATTGGTCTAAAAGTAATGAGATTAAAATTAATAATAACAATTCAGCATTATTATTATTATTTATTTGCCTTTTGGTTTTTAACAGATTCTTTCAAAGATCTTACAGTCTACATGACACACAATGAGAAAGTAAAGCCAGTGACAAAAGTGGGTTCAGTGCTAAGCACTAGCTTGGGCTATGCGAAATGCACATTTGATTCCTGCTGCATCACAAACAGCTTTTGTGAACCCTGGTCTCTCTGTGCCTCAGTTTTTCATGTGTAAAATGGAGACAGTAGCACTGTCCTGCTTCCAGGGTAGTTGTGAAGCATACATTCATTAATGATGATGAGGTGTTTGGATGGGGGCAAATAAGTATTTTAGATAGATATGTGCACATCGTTTGGAAGGTGGAGATAACAGCAGGGTGGAAACAGTCAGAAAGATGCAATAAATCTCTTTGTAACTCCTCGTCATCCAGGAATTTATATTTTACCAATGTACTTCTCAACAACTTTATTGCATTTTAAACTAAATAGTAAAAGAACAGTTGGGTTACAGCTGGAGGTACATAGGATATAGCCACTTAGGACATTAAATAGGCTTCCATTTATTTCATCAGCCATCCAGGAATGATCTAGCATCTCAAACTTCATTAGCTAAATGAAATGTAAGAGGACCCATGTTTGTTTATGGATCAGGTTAGTTTTTGCAGAAGAGGGCAAACTGCACAGCTCTGCAAGATTGGCACTGATTTTATTCCAAAATGATTTTTACAGGTACAGTTTGTAGTACATTTTGCAATCCACAAAATCCATACCTTTTCTCATCTGTACAGATGTAATGGGTATTATGAACTGTCAAGCAGACTGAGGTTGCTGAGGTACTCTATTAGTAGCAATACTGATCATTTGCCCATATGTTACGTCTTTCATCCAAGAATCTCTAGGCAAAACTTAAGCTTCCCAGCGCTCCTCTGAGTTAGGGAAATATTGGGAAACTGAGGCATACTGGTGAAAAGGCCTGTCCGTGGTCACACAGCACATCAGAAACAGAAGTGGGGAATGGAAAACGGCATTTTGATTCCTAGCCCTCTGAGTTTCATCTTACTAGGGCATTCTCTCACCCTCCTTGTGTCAGATAGGTGTTTAAGAAAATGCTGATACTCTTTAATTCTATATTGGAGATAAAGAAAATTACCTGTTTTATATAAAAACAACAAAGTTTATCCTATACAGACTAACTCGGCTGCCCCCTGAAACTTCTGTTGTTTAGAGCAACAAGAATGATTTAAAGTCTAGAGAACATGACCTATGAAGGAAGGCTGAAAGAATTAGGTTTGTTTAGTTTAGAAAAGAGAAGATTGAGGGGGGGACATGATAGCTGTTTTCAGGTATCTAAAAGGGTGTCATGAGGAGGAGGGAGAAAACTTGTTCATCTTGGCCTCTGAGAATAGAACAAGAAGCAATGGGATTAAACTGCAGCGAGGGAGGTTTAGGTTGGACATTAGGAAAAAGTTCCTAACTGTGAGGGTTGTTAAACACTGGAATAAATTACCCAGGGAGGTTGTGGGATCCCCATCTCTGGAGATATTTAAGAGTAGGTTAGATAAATGTCTATCAGGGATGGTCTAGACAGTATTTGGTCCTGCCATGAGGGCAGGGGACTGGACTCGATGACCTCTCGAGGTCCCTTCCAGTCCTAGTATTCTGTGATGCTATGATATATGTAGCTAGTGCCTAGAGGCCCCCTCTGCCTACGTTATATGTATGAATAGCTCTTGTTCCAGATTAGAGGACTGTGACATGGGGTGGTTTTGTAGGGACTGTGACTGTCTCTTGTGAGACAGAGTCTGTCCAAGTACGATATAAACATGCTATGAAAGATTGGATTTTAAGATAATACAATTAACTGGCAGCACATGAACATTAGGTTTAGGTTCATGAAACCGATTCATTCGTTTTTCTGCTGTGTAGCCTTGGAGTGGAACAGTCTATGAGCAGGTGGCTTCTCTGTGCAAAATTAACTGGTAGTTCTCTTGCCATCATCTTTCAGTGATTTATAATGTTACCCTGGTCCCTTGATGTCTGAGGGAATTAGGGAACTGCCTGAGGAACAGCTGGCTCAAGAGCCATTCAGGAATAATGGAAGCAGTGCTCTGAAGGGGACACATGCCCTCTGATGGTGAAGGGCATATGCAGGTTGGGAGTCTGTTTCTGTTCATTGCTGTTCACTGATACTCAGGATAGCAGCAGATTCACTCCTCTTAGGTGGCCAAGTGCATATGTCCTTCAATATGCCTTAGATGCAGAATTGCCCATCATAATCCATCTACTCAAACCACAAACATATCATTGCGATGCCCGTTAGCTGAGTGCTGCCTAGAAATTGTACTTGGTCCATCATGGAATGGGCAGCCACCGAAGAGGGGCCTGTTGGGAACCCAGCCACACCATCAGTGGACCACTGCTTGGGATGTTCTGCCATGGCATCTGCAATTATCAGGTGTGGGGAAGATGGCAGAAACCTGGTTAAAATTCACTCAGTGTACATGCAGGGTGTTTTTACTGGAATGCCATGGAATATATGTCTGCTGGGGATCTGGCTGAGTCCAAAGCCAGGCAGACTCTTGCTAGCTTTGAATATGTTCTAGCTCAACCACGAGATATGGGATTGATGCAGGAATCCCTGGGTGCAGTTCTTTTGCCTGTGTAATATAGGAGTTGGCCTAGATGATCACAGAGTCCCTTCTGGCCTTAAAGTGTGTGGATTTTGGGACACTATAAAGGTTGGTCTTCTCTAGTTCGGCACTCTTTGGTCCAGCAATATTTGTGATCCAGCATGATTTTAGTTAATTGGATCACTGCTTATCATGGGTGTGGCCAAGTTTCCCGTGGTCCCGTAAACTTTGCCTTCAGCCACCAGTTTAGGCTCTCAGTGTTCTGTTATTTAGCTCTAATTTACCCTAAATGTCTTCTTAAGGTTCAACCTGTACTTGACTCACTTATTCAATGAGGTCTTCCACAAAACTGGTGCAGGGCCTAGTTTTAATGGAGTAGTGGCATGTAATTGTTTTTTTGAGGAGGACTCAGAATACTTCTTTCCCCTCCTGAAGAACCTTTCCTTTCATTGCATGATTGTTGCTCAGGACACAGTGCTGAACCTCTCTAGTCCAGCACACTCAGGAGCTGACTAGAGATGTGAAGGACTAGTCGATTATCCAATAAGCAAATGCTTATGGGATAGTTGACAGGGTAGTTGACTAGTCACTTCCCTCCCTTGCAACCTCCATCAGCAAGAGGCAGCAAGGTGTGGGGAAGGATAAGGATGTACTTCAAAGCAGTAGTACTTCAACAGCTCCAGGCCTGTTGATACACTTCAAAGGCGGAAGTGTCCAATTGAATAGTTGATGCAAAGTGCGCTGACTATTCGATTAGTCAGTTAGTCGATATTTAACATCCTTAGACCTGACGATGCTGAACCAGAGAATTTGTCAAACCACGGGAAGTCAATATTACCTAACATCATTACCAACACTTCCACTGCGTACTGGGTTCTTAAAAGGCATATATTGGGTTATCCCACTTATGCCAATGTTTGGTACTAATCATGCCAGTTTCAGTCATTTTTGTAGTTAAGAGTAGCAGACACTCCTCCCGGTCGTCCGTCTCCCGCCCCCCCCCCCCCCCCACTCTCGTGCTCTGGGTTGCATATGCATTTACTTTGATTGTTCGGTCAGACAAATCAACCAAACAGATGTTTTTGTCTTGCAAGGAAATTTGTGCATTCATTTTTGCAGCATCTGTCAATGACACAAGTTGGTTGCCCATTATAAAATACACTGTATATGTTATACTGCCCTGAAAGATTCTCCAAAGATTCTTGGCTCTTACTACATGGTATGTATGGGTTCAGTAGATTGAGCCTGAATCTAAACGGTAGTAATATAGTACATGAACTGCGTGTTCTACATAGAGAACTGAACAAGATCTATCCACAGAAGCTAATTACTTCTGGTAGTGGAAGCGTCTACAGATACTAATGCATTGTTGTGTCTGTGGATGGAAAGTGCTTGAAGCTCACAAAACCATAGCTAATTCATCCTTCCAACTCCCCTGTGAAGAAGGCTATTGTTATTACAATTTCTATTTTACAGGTGGGTGGAGTGAGACTGCAAGGCATGTTAGTCCATCAGTTGTCCATTACCAACATTTTATTCCTTCCTCTGAAGTATGTAAGGCTAGGTCTACACTGCCACTTTTTTTTGGCAAAAGTTCGCAAATTACACTGGCCCAAATTTTGGAATAGCCCCCTCTTTCAGAAGAGCCCTTCTTCCTCGTAGGATGAGGAAGACAGGGTTTCCGAAAGAGCACATCTGCTCTTCTGTTTAAAAAAAAAAAAAAAAAAAAAAAAGGCGGAAGACCAGACGCATTGCCCGGAAAACCCCCGTAGTGTAAACATAGCCTAATGCTGGTGGAATATTGGATTAGTGGTGTGATTCAGTACGACAATGCTTTTGTAACCATACAGTCTATGGGTGGGGAGTGCTATATAGTAACACGCCTGTTTTTTTTTCTTCCTAGCTTGTAATATGTATGCCCATCAGCAGTCTTGTACCTTCAGAGATATCAGGAAGTTCAGAGGTTGTATTGCCACATCCAAGTGATTAGAAATTCCAGTCTTAAGTTTGGCTGGGGAAGGGAACAAGCTCCCCTTTCTGACACTTTGCACTAGAGGCATATGCTGCCTCTGAGGCTGCAGGAAGGGAATGGACTGCATGCTTACAGGTGTGTAGAAATGCGGAAGAGTCTTTGGCTTCCTTTCAGATGCTAAAGGAATGACAGACAGAACATATACTGGCATCCCTGGCTGAGTTGGCTCTCGGCTCCTGGCAGACATATGGAACGGATGGGGATGACAGTTCTGTGTCATGGTTAGAAACAGCTCAGTCATTGCAGGAACAACTTTTCTGTGTTCAGTTGCTGGCAGCAACTTTTGGATCTGAAGTCAGTTTTAGAAAAAAGCAATACTTTTTTTTCATTGTCAAAGAGGCTTTATATAGAGAGGGTTGGGTACAGCTTGGTATAAAACCAAGCAGTAAAAAGGATATCCATAGCAATTAATATTTTACACTCCATCAGATGCTATGGATATAAGAAACATCATCTTATTGATCCTTTAAGTCCCAAGGAGCCTCCATCCCCACTTTGAAATAAGGAGACAGGTTCATTTTTCAAGTTGCCTGAACTCCTAGATCTATTAACATCGATGGTTGTCCTAATCACCAAGCCAGCTTTTAAGTCACACCCAAAAATGTTAAGGAGAAGGCTGACCTCATCCAGGGTCTCTCTCGCTCAGGGGAAAAAATTATCCCCAAGTGCATCAGCTTGAAGCAACACGAAGACCAGGACTAATTTGTATGCTCTAAAGCGCAGAAATCTGGTTAATCAAGCTCCTGTGGTTTGTGGGCTTCAAAGTAAAGTCTTTGCTGAATGAGCCCTTGAAATCATTTTGTTGTTCAAGTTATTTAAACTTATTGATTCAGTAAAATTAAAGCTACTGAATCCCACAAAGGACTTACTTAGTCAAGCGTTGCTTCACTCATTTCAAAGAGCCAGACTTGGATCGATTGTTGTTAGCTCCAGGACAGAGGTCCTCTAGTCCCAAGCCAGGTGATCCAACACAAACTGTGCATGCACTTATTTGATACGTTATAATTGAGATTGTTTGATGCTTCACATTCTGAGTCCTTTTTTTCAGGGGCTCATGACTCCATGTGGACTAGAGACCTTCATAATCTTTCCACTAAAGAACAAAATTAAAATGATTTTTTTAAACATTTTCAGGGAAGAGATGGATTTTAGATTCTGGTTGGAACATCAGTAGATGTTCTGAGCTGCATTTGTTGTCAAAGATCTGATGATGTTTTCCAGGATGACAGTCCACAATATCTCTCATGCTTCTGAATATTAAATTAAAATGGCAGTGTACAGAATTACTCCTTGCAACAAGCCACACAGCTTGGAGTGAAGTGTTTGTGACTCAGACCTAGTTCAGACTTGGCCTTATTGAGTCAGGAAGTCCTTGCTGAACACACCTTTTAAAGCACAATTTGCATGCGGATCTCAGTGGTTTAGATCATGATCCTGCAATCAAATCACAGATCCTGCAATGAAGAGTAATGGTAGTTCGAATTAGGAGCTTTAGTTCGAACTACCTAGCCCGTGCCGTGTGTAGCCGTGGGCAGGTTGTTCGAACTACCGGGCATTTAAAAATGGCGGCACCCGGGAACATGCAAATGAAGCCCGGGATATTTAAATCCCGGGCTTCATTTGCAAGTTCGAATGACTACATTAGCCACCCTAGTCTGAAGAGTGGCTAGTGTAGACATACCCTGAGAGATGAACTGAGATTTCTAGTGCTATAATTTAGGTTCAGAATGCAAACATGGGAATTGCTTCTTTGAGTGTTTGTTCGTGTACATTCCAATTAGATGTTTGTGTGTGCACGTGGACGTTAGTAGGAAAAATTTTCCTCTACCGGTTAGCCACAGGGCTGATCTTCGCACCCCCTGGTTTCACGCTTCCATGGGCCCCAATATAGAACCCTACTCCCTTTTTCAGTTCCCCAGAAAAATCTTCCAGCCAATAAGCCTGCACTAATACCTGGATGGAATGGACATGAACTACATATCTCAAAGAACAATGATTACAAGAAGATGAGTAACTTTTTCTAGTAGAGATACCAAAAATCTCTCCTCGCTGTTACTATAGACTGCACCAAGCTCAATAGCCGCTGTCCGTTCCATAGGCCAAGAGTGTCATGCATGCTTTAGTCAATATTTTTTACTTCCATTGTGGTCCAGGGAACTCCTTTGTACTTGGTACTGTACAGACAAATGGTGGGAGACATTCCCTGTAACAGCTTACATGCACATTTTAATCTTCTTGATGCATTATTAGTTCCCCATATAACTGTCCTCCCAGTTCCCCCATGCAGTGGGTCCCATCTCTTGACACTCCTCCTGGGAAGTTCTGTGGAAGGGTCCAAACTAACTCTCATTAGGCTTTGGGAGATGACGTGTCCTCAGAGACCTGCCCTTATGCTGAGCTACTCTCTCGGTGCTGCTGTGCGTTGCTGTTGCTATGCTTTCAGGAAGTAAAGCTAATGGAAATTATTGATTAATTTTAACAACTTTGTTGTGTCCAAATCAGTTTTAAAACAGAGCAGCACCCATAAATCTCATGCTAAAGGAATAAGTCCTTTACCAGTCTAGGAGGCTTCCCTCCTCTTGTGTCTGGGTTTGAACCGAATGCAAATGATGGATGGATCGAAACTGACCGGTGTTAATCTATGACAAATTGCAAAGAGCGATTATTTGCATAGCTGTGGATCCAGACGAGGTTAGGAAACGAAATACTGAGACATTGGCTGTAAAAACAAATATTGGCTCTTTGATAATAGAAATAAAAGCTGGCTATTGTATCTGAGAATCTCAAACAGTTTGTGTGTACCCATTTCAGTGTTCCCTGGAGACTTCTTAGAGTAAAGGGTGATTAATAATGGTAATGGTGAGTCTAAGAGGTTTTTTTAGTGGTGCATTATCTCCTACTATTTTCAATCAGGCAGTACAATGATACTTAGCTTTACTCTTTCAAGAACCCTCTACATTGATTACCATGCTCTTTTTTCCAATTTGTTAATCTTTTCATTCTCCTTGCGTGCTCAGAGGTCCTTTATATTATTCCTTCTGCATTTATCCTTTTGCTCTTAGGGCCTGCATACATCAGAACTTTTGTTTGTACCTGCGGGCAATATTTGATGAAAATGCCACAGCTGCCTCAAAGTATCAGAACATCTGATGTTCATCTCCAAACTCTAGCAACCCATCACTCTTGTCTAATTTAACCCTCATTAGCTGACAGGATGCTGAACATTGCTTGTTCTTGTCTGAGTCTTGTGGTAACTACCATGGCCCTTTACAGCTGCGTACTAATAGAACACAGCTGAGCAGTACTAATATAACACAGCTGAGCAGTGAAGACAAGCCTACAGTGTAGCAAGAGTCCATTACAGACTGGTTCTGTGGTGATGTGTGTTCCTTTGGCATAGGTGAATGCGATTTTAAAAATCCAGTGTGGAGAGATGTTTGGGAAATCGGCTAGGAATTTACATTTTTGCATTCCATACCACACCAATATGTTGCGCACGCCTAAGGAATTACTGCTTTTCTTGTATGCCTAAAATTGTTTGGCCTCGTAACTGTTCCTAGGCCATGTTCACTCACCCAGGAATTAGGGACGTAACATCCTGTTTAATCAGTTAACTGTTATGTTAAATCGGTTAACTGCTTAAATGGGGGCGGCTGGAGACTGCTCCAGCCAGCCTGGGCCTGCTGCGGGTGGAGACTGCTCCAGCCAGGTGGAATGCCCCCCATCTCCCATGATGTGGGGGCTGCTCCGGGTAAGCCAGGCCCGCTGCAGGCTGGAGCACCCCTTACCCACAGCACAGAAGGTTTCTCTGGCTTGGCCAGACCTATTGCTCCGTGCCATAGGTGTCGGGCGAGGGGCTGCTCCAGCTTGGCTGGGCTACCAGTTAACTGTTACTGGTAAGCATCACCCAGTAACCATTCACATTCCTATCAGGAGTAGGCTGTTTGCTGTATCCCTGCTGTGTATCATCTGACCTTTTGAATGTCTGACCTGACACTTGCCCTTCAGGGACTAACAGCTGATTTTGGACAGGAATTAAATTTTCCTCTGTTTGTACAGCACCTTGCACAAAGGAGCCCTAGTCCATGACTGGGGCTCGTAGGTGCTAACATACTATAAATAACAAAACACAACGAGGACTATTGTTATTTACAGTACAGCAGCACTGGAGGCTGTGCTAGACGCTGTCTGTACACACACAAACATCCGTGCCTTGAAGAGTTTATGATCTAAATGCAGGAGACAAAGAATGGGAGGAAGAAGCATTAAAGATCCCATTTTACAGTGGGGTACTGCGGCACAGGTTGTGTAAGTTCCAGATTTTGAGCCCCGTATTCACAGTGATTTCAGGGAAACTACTGGTGGTTAATAATCTTGCCTAAAGACTGCCAGAGACACAGCTGGGGACTGAAGCCTTATCTCCTGTGTCTCTGTCTTCCTCTCTGATACATTGTTGTTAGGTAAACTGGATTTACCATAGATAAGGAGGCAATTACCATATTCTCTAGTAACAGTGTTACTAATTTACGAGGTATTTCATTTCTTCGGTGTACGCTCTGTCAGAAATGTTTACGCATTGACTTTTATTTTCTTTCTGGTTATCTATTATGTATTTGAAACAGCTTGCCTGCCTATCTGTGTGTCTGTTCAAGAACTCCTAAATTATAAGAGCTAGGTCCACCAAATGTATACTGCTTCCTCTTATCATAACATAAAGCAAGGCACGGGTTTTGTTATGCCGGGAAAATGGCGTGTGCCTGGAATGGAATTGCTTCTCATAAAACGGTACAGAAAAGAGACACCCACCAGGCAGGTGTAAGGAGTTCTCTGGGGGCGTGAC
This sequence comes from Pelodiscus sinensis, assembly GCF_049634645.1. Classification (NCBI taxonomy): domain Eukaryota; kingdom Metazoa; phylum Chordata; order Testudines; family Trionychidae; genus Pelodiscus; species Pelodiscus sinensis. The sequence continues at coordinate 7,990,462 of NC_134736.1, forward strand.
TCCTCCCTTCCATCTGGGACTGTCCAAATCCTGAGCTTCTTACCCCCTAGGCATCATTTGGGGGGGGGGGGGCTGAAGCTCTACTCCTCCCCCATTGCTGATGGTTCCCTTTTGTCAGGGAGGGAGGGGAAAGTGCACAGTTTGCTGCATTCCTCATTGTGGCTGAGGAGCACAGCAGGCAGAGGAAATTGAACCTGCTCCAGCCAGGGGACATGCACCCCTCCCCTGACTGTGCCTGCTGGAGTTGGCCTTAGAGGGGCACTTCTCATCTGGCCCCAAGCCTTCTCCGGGGCAGCCACGATACCGAACCGCTCGTCCCCAGCCCCACCCCAGAGCAATGATTTAACTGAAGCATGCACATTTTCATTTTATTTTCCAAAAAACAAAAATTAATTGAATTAAGAATGTGAACAAAATCAGGTAAATCTTCTAGTGAACTATAAGTAAATGAACATAATTGCGTGTGTTGAATTTGTGTTGTTGCCTACAAAAAACGCATATTTTTAACATTTTGATGGCATCTGTCTGTCTTCCTGGGCTGTCAAAAATGTGTCAGCAGAACATAAGAAAGGTTATGTAGAATTTTGAAGAAGAGAAGTTGGAGGAATGAGCTTTATTAAGACTAATACAGGTGTTAACCTTGGTTGGAGAAGTGAAATTTAATATCACATAAACCAAAATGAATTCTTCGCTTGGGACTCATTTGGCTGGCATTTGGTTCCTTTTTTCCTGTCTACTAAGCCAGTTCGATTCTATTAAAAATTCTCTTAGCTAAATGTCAATGGGTTCAATGTGTCATCTCTGTGTTATCCAGAATATTTCCTATAAAATACTATTTTAATACATTAGAGATAAACAGAATTTTATTAACGTCAGCCTAGAAGATTTACAATCCAGCCATCCAGCCTGCATTCAGTTTTCTGAGGCTAGTTGCATTAATATCCCTTCTCGTTTTCAGTGATAAAATGCTTAGTTGTAATGCGGAGAAAAATGAAAAGGATAATGCTTTGCTACTTAAATGAAAATGTGATCGGGGGAACATTTTCATTGACTGTTTTGGCTTAGGGCTTAATTAGAACCCACAGATTCACAGAAAGAATTACCATAAAATTGCGAGTATAATGTGCACTTTTTTCCGACATTTTTGGGGTCAAAGTCGGGGTGCGCATTATACATAGGTGTTATTTTTTTAAAGTTTTATTTCGGCAGAGCCCTGGCTCGCTGCCTGCCCAGTGCTCTTTCAGGCTGCACCTGGAAACTTTCCCGCCGCAGCGTGGCGCAGGGGTCGCCGCCCCTTCAGGCTCCCAGACAAGGCAAGGAGCCGGCGACACTGCCATGCTGCAGCGCCCTGGCTCGTGTCTGCCTGGTGCTCCTTCAGGCTGCACCCGGGGGTCCCTGCGGCAGGTGCGAGCTTGGCGAGCATCAGGGAGGGAAGAGGCTGTGCAGTCCGAACCTTCTGGGTGAGCCTGCAGGTGGGTGCGGCGAGGCTGGGCTTGGTGCTGGTGGGTTGGCTCCTGGCTGCGTGACGGCCACCTGTTGGCAAAAGTCGTGGGGCTGCTAAGCTCAATGGCTTGAAACCCCAGGGCATATTATACATAGGAGTTCAGATTTTTTCATTACGCTAAGATTCCAAAATCAGGGTGTGCATTATACATAGGTGCGCATTATATACGTGATGTTACAGTAAATGAAAAGTGTTCCTTTTGTTGTCCAGAAGAATTAAGATTCACGGCAAAGTCTAAAATGCACTAGTTCAGCGTTTTCCCAAACTATGGGCCATGGCCCGATACCGGGCCATGGGAAAAAAATACTGGGCCTCAACGTGGCTGCTGGGAGGGAGCGGGGTGGCGCGGGCTGGGAGGAGCGGTGTGTGTATGGGAAACCAGTCACTGGGAAGCAGGGGTTGGGGGCAGCGGGGCTGTCCGGCGGAGATCGGGGCAGGCAGGCAGCGGAAGCAGGGCTGGACGGGGGAGATTGGGAGGAGGAGGACTGGAGAAACAGCCTCTGACAGCAAGGCTGGATGGGGGCAGCAGGCTGGCTGGGGCACGGGGATGGGAGGGGTGGCTGGACAAGGGAGATCATGAGGAGGAAAGGAGAACTAGCCACTGGAAGCAGGACTGGATGGAGGTAGCGGGGCTGGCCAGGGGAGATTGCGAGGAGGGGGGAGGGGAAGAATCAGCTGGCGGGAAGTGCAACTGACCTGGGCACATGCAGATCCGGGCACACGAGTGAGTCTGGCCCCGGTGATTCCATTTTGCCCTCCACCCCGCATACCCTCCCTCAGGTAGTTGCGAACTGCCTGGCTGGTAGACACACTCACGCAGCATGAGCCCATGTACCAGCCAGGCAGTTTGCAGCTACAGATTGATACACCTAATAACAACAAAACTTACCTAATTAGAATGTCTGGTATTTTCTCAATTTGTGTCCTAGACAGAACCCTTATACCGGACTGTCCAGTACAAAACCGGACACCTGGCAACCCTACCCCGCCTCGCACCCTCCCTCCTAGCCAGATACCCTACCCCCGATCTGCTCCTGCTCCCACCTCCCGGAGTGCCCATGCGGCGCCGGGTCCCCCAAGCCCTGGCCCAGGCTGGGCGGAGGATGCAGCCGAGTGAAACACTGAAAATGTATTCATTTTTAATTCTTTTTTTTGTGTGTGTTAATATTTTTGGGCTCCAAAAAAAGTACTGAAAAAAACCGGGTTCCAACTAAAGTAAAAAGTTTGGGAAACCCTGGTCTAGCCAGCTTTCTATCCATCTTACAGTCCATTTATCCAATCCATATTCCCATACCTTGCTGGCAAGAATATTGTGGGTGACCATATCAAAAGCTTTGCTAAAGCTGGCACTGAGGGCTTTGGGAGGATCAGAAACAACTTATTTGAATATTCATCATTTGCTTAATGAATATGCAATTGAATGTTACCGGTCCTCCAAAAGCTCATGAATGGATTTACTGGTCCCCATGTCAAAAAGATTGGGAACCCCTGCACTAGTTGATTGATCAGGAAGAAGGAAACTTGAGAGGTAAAAAGCCAAGTCTTGGGGCAGGATTTTTTTTTTGAAAATGGGAGCTTAATATTAAAACTTAGAATAGTGAATATTAACTAATAAAAAAGAAACTTTGGAAGGGAGATAAACCCTCATGCCCTAGGGCATAACCCAACCATTCATTTCTGTGGGTCAAGAATCTTTCTCTGGCGCAGATTTAATGTTTCTTGTCCCTTCCTGAAGCATGTAATACCAGACACGATTAGAAACAAGACAGTGAACTGGGTTGTTATTTATTAGTTGTATTTGATTGTTCCTAGGAGCCCTAATCGAGAGCAGGATCCCACTGTGCTTGGTGGAATACAATCACAAAACAAACAGACAGTCTCTGTCCCAAAGAACTTAAATGTAGCACTGGTCCAATCTCTGACAGCTGTTCCTAAAACTCGAGCTCTGAATCCTTTTAAAAATTAAGCTATGTCCTTGTGCAGCTAAATGTGGATTTGGGATGAGATAGTTAATGAAGCCAAAAGGAATTATTTCCTTTGAAAATCTTGGGGTAAAAACCCAGATTTTAGGCCCCCATTGTTGAAAATCTTGGTTCTACTGTTGCAGTAACTTCAACTATTATGAGGAATAACACCCAACACTGTTGTTGACTTCAGGTCTCTCCTGTTGTCCTGAGAAACAGTGTGGGCTAGGTGATAGGATACCAAAATGGAATCAAGGAGACTTGTCTTCTGGTCCCAGCTCTGCCACTAACATAGCGGATGGCATTCAGCATGTTGTTTCCCCTATTTGTGCCTCAGTTTCTCCATCTGTAAAATGTTGATAATGCTCCTGCCCTCCTTTTGTAAAGAGCTTTGAAATCTACCAATGAAAGGTGATATAGGTCAGTGTTTCTCAACTTTTTTTTATAAAGTACTCTTTAAAAAAAAAAAGTACCCCCGAGTATCTACAGTTTTCAGCCACACCATTTTTTTCTATCATTGCAACACATTTGTTTAAACACCATAATCGTAGCCGGATGGGCAATGAAAAATTTGGGTGTAAAAAGTACAAAAATAATAAATCGCTGTAAAACTTAAAACAAAAATTCAGTTTTCTCCAAATTTCAGTTGTATTGACATATCCCCCAGACTTCTTTCGAGTCCCCCCAAGGGTTCTCGTACTACTGGTTGAGAGAGACTGGTATAGATGAAGTCGGTAGTGTTATTATGGGTGAAAGCAAACTCATTTTGGAAAGGTGTGTAGTCGCTTGGCAACAGTTCTCTCCCCTCCTTCACGTAAGACTCGGGCACAAGCTATGCAATAATCCATACTTTAAAGAGCAGGGAGTTGGATTCTCACTAACTTTATTCAGCTGTCATAATTAGCCACTGCATAAGACTATAAGCTGCTACATGATGAGCACCGCAGGCCTCTTGCATCGCTGCAGTAATCAAAATACTCACTTCTCATGCTGATTTTATTATGCTGAAGAGATAAAGTTTAGCCGAGGCAGATCTATTCTTTCTTCAAAATCTATGGAGGGTAGGCGCAATTGACATTACTATGGAAACAAACACTGCATTCTAGAAAGGGCTTGGAGTACCACAGAGAATAACAATAGCCTACTTGAGAGAGAATGGGCATTAAAATGTACTGGTGTTTTGAGGGAGTTCTCCACAAGATACACAGAGGGATCTTGTCGTTCTTGACCGGCTGTGAACTTCACATGCCAAATCATTCTGATATCACCATCCTCGCATGTCAGCTCTGGAAGGACAACATCAGAAGTGGAGACATAACATGGGAGTGGGGAAAAGGAAGGAAGTGTGGGTAGGTGGGTGGGTGGGTGGGGGGGAATTAAAATTGTAGTGTAGTGTATTGTTCTTCCAGACTGACTGCTAACCACAGAATAAAAACTGTGGGCTTAAATTCTGGTGGATCACTTCTTCCTTTCTGTTGTGGTGATTATAAATGAATGTGATTACAGTAATAAATGAACAAATGTAAACCACTTCCTAGTTCTGTTTGAGTTTTCCGAATGCAGAGGGATCGGTGTGTAGATTAACTGCATAGAATATCTAGGTTGAATGTAAAAAAAACCTAGATCTCTCACTGAGGAGTTAGCTTTCAAAATTCCATCCAGTCACTGGTTTGAATCTATTAATCACTTGGTCACATCTAGTCCATTCAGTGTTTACTGCCTTTTCTAGGTTTCAGTCACCAAAGCAGATTGGATAAAGAAGAGATGTAGGTCTCATAGTACTTCTGCATCCCTGCTTTGGATTTATTATACTGTGCGGAGTTTAGTAATATCATTGTGTATGCAATAGCAAAAATAAAAAAGCTTCTATCCTGTGGAGTGATGAGCATTTGGGATACAGTACCACTCCATCTCGTTTAAATGCCAAGAGTAGATTGTCAACAAATCAATCAAAAAGTGGGGCCAGACTGGCTGACTTGACCTAGCTCTTTCCATCAACAGATGGTCACTCAAATAAAATGGAAATTCAGTCCTTATCTCTATCATGGATCTTAGAATCTGTTACACACAGGACTACGTTAATCTCTTGAACTTGGTTGCAACTTCCAGGGAAAAAAATAGTGCTTCTTTACAGCTTGTGATCATCAAGACAAATTAATGTTTCCATCCTCCCAAAATAAGCAAGATGGGTCATGGAAGAATGCTCTGTAGGTTACCACTGAGAATTAGGACATGTACAATTTGCCTTTAAAGGTTTGTAAAAAAAAATAAAACGTAAGACTGTCCCATTAGGAGCCAGGTTAATTGATTAATTAGCTTCTCTCAAATGGCTTCATTCTTGTCTTTTTATTCCCCCCAAATTAAACAAACTAATTCCTTCCATGTACATGCAGTAGGAAGGTGAGACCTATCTTCTCCACAATTATTACAAACTGGTTTCTTTCTTAACTCTGCAGTAACTTTTATATATTAAAATCAACAGCTGCTGTAGCTTAATGTAGCTTGCTGTAGCATCACTGATTCTCAATTTGGCGAAGGCCCGTTTGTATCACTTTGGAAATAGGGCCTTAAATTGGAAAGAAATGGCCACTATGTATACTCCTTGCCAGTGCTGAGTTGGCACTCAGACTCTACTCCCACCCTGCTCTCAGGCCCTCAGATAAGAGGTAGATTGTGTTCAGAGTGCACTGTTTCTCACTTATTTCATATTTCCTGGGGGCCTTGGTAAGCAGAGAGAGTTTGAGCAGCCAGGCTCCTGAAATTTACACTAGAAAGGGCCAGGGTTGCCAGGTGTCCAGTTTTCTACTGGACAGTCCGGTTTTTGGGGGCTCTGTCCAGTGTCCGGTGCAGTGTCCGGTATTTTCTGATTTTCCCACTAGGCTGAAGCCTGGCTGGAGGAGTGGCTGGGAGGCGGGGCGCGATCGGCGCTGGGAGTCCTGGTTGCCTGTTAGGAGGAGGGGTAGCCCGGTCCGTGCTCCTGCGCGCTGGTCAAGCGTGTGGTGGAGCCGCAGCCAGACTGACTCGCGCTTTGCCTGGACCGTGCGGGGGGTTGGAGTGCCCTGGGATTTGCACTGTCTGGGTCAGTCCCGCTCCCCACCAGCTGATACGCTCCTCCCCTTCCTAGCCAGACGGTTGGTTCTCCCCCACGTCTCCTCCCAATCTTCCCCAGCCAGCCCCACTGCACTGTCCGCCAGCCCTGCTTCTGGCGGCCAGTTCTCCCCTCCTCTCCCGATCTCTCCTGGCCAGCCCAGCTGTACCCAACCCCTGCCGCCAGCTCCCCTTGAAATCAGCAGGAATGAGGTGTCTAAATATCTCTGAGGATCTTGCCCCAAGTTCTGAGATCCAAACCTAGAATTCCCAGTTGATCATGTGACTTTAAGCAGCAGACCATGTTATCACACCTGCCTTGTGGCAATCCAGTGAGATTCAGTCCTGAGTTCGGCTGGTCCCTTAATATTTTTAAGCACAACTCATTTCCCTCTGCCTTACATAATTCATGAAGTGGAGATAATTGAAAGAGAAATATAACCAGATCAGAGGCAATGATTACCATTGCCCCGGGAGAAATAGCATTGTCATTTGCTGAGGGCGGGGGGGGGAAGGAGGAGGATGGATTGAAAATTCCCATTGGACACAACTGTCCCAACTTAAAAATAAAATTGAGACTGGAGTACTTTTAAAACTGAGGAAAGATCTAGTTGCAGAAAAATGCCTTACGAAGTACAGTGTAACAGAAACTGAGCTGACTAGTTGACTACTAGATAAGCATTTGCTTATTGGGTAGTCAAGTCTACTAGTCGTCTCCCCCTAAGGATATTAAGGACTAATTGACTAGTTGTTCCTCTCCCCCCCTCCTCCCCCCGCTGTCTCTATCAGATAGCGGCAGCAAAGCGGGACACTGAAAAGGGGGTACTTCAAAGTGGCAGTGCTGCACAGAGCCCAGGATCAGCTGTGCAGAGCTGCCCCTTGACATGCTGCTGTGGTGTTCCAAAGCAGCAGCGCCGCATGGAGCCCGGGGTCAGCTGGGGAGTTTCCAGCTGATCCCAGGCTCCGTGTGGCGCTGCCGCTGCTGCCACTTTGAAATGGTGCATGGAGCCCACCCCGGCTTGCAGACCCCAGCTCACCCTGGGTTCTGTGGAAATTCCACACGGAGTCTGGGATCAGCTGACCCCAGCTCTGCATGGCATTTCTGAGTCCCACACCGACCCAAGGCTCCATGTGGGCACTTCCTCTTTGAAGTGCACAAGAGCCCTTGCTGGGTACTCTTGTACATTTATAAGCTGGTGCGTGGCGTGCAGCCCTGGGCTAGCAGGAAATTCCACTGACTCTGGACTCCAGCAGGGGCTCTTGTACATTTCAAAAGAGGAATGCGGAAGTGCCAATCGACTAGTAAATTAATCAGTATTCAACATCCTTACTTCCCCCCCCCCCTCCCCTTTGCTACTTCTGTATGAGAGGCAGCAAGGGTGGGGGGAAGCAAGAGCCAGTGCTGGGGGACGTGGCTTAAAAGCTGGTTCCCCCAGCACCGTCTCCGCGGGGGGTGGGGAGGTGGCAGGGGAGACAGAGGCCCAGCGGGGAATTGCGCGAGCAGGGACTGAAGCCACGGGCGACTCTTACCACATTGAAAAGGCAGAGGCGCAGTCAGGATAGTAAGTGCCTCCCCACCCCTTATCGGGAAATTCCATCAACTACTCGATTAGCTGATTCATCGAAATGTAACATCCCTATTGCTGATTGATTGATATTTGCATGATAAAACAGAATTTGGGATTGTGAAACTTAAATCCCCCCTCTCCCCATTTTTATTACCATTCTGCTCTGAATCCAGTTTAAAGGCTCATTGTGGTGGTTGTGATTTGTATAGTTCTGGTGCCTGACACTGGCTCCAGGCAGCAGCCACCTTGAGGGTACCATTCACTGTCTGTGCCGCATTTACAATGTGCCAAATGCTTTCCAGGCATATGGAAATGGACAGCTCTGCCACCAAGTAGCTCTTTCAGGCTACGTCTGCACTATGGGGTTTGCTGGAAGAGGCAACGCAAATGGGGTTTTCGTGCAAAACGGAAACGTCCACACTTCACGTTTTTGCACAAAAACCTCTTGTGCAAAAATGGATCGGAAGAGATTATGCAAATGAAGTGCGGGAAAATGCTAATCAGCACTTCATTTGCATTGCCTCTTCTGGCAAAACTCATAGGCTGTGTCTACACTGGGCCACTTATTCCGGAAAATCAGCCACTTTTCTGGAATAAGCTGCGAGCTGTCTACACTGGCCCTTGAATTTCCGGAAAAGCAATGATGCTCTACTGTACAAAATCAGCCGCTATTCCGGAAAAACTATTCTGCTCCCGCTCGGGCATAAGTCCTTATTCCAGAACACTGTTCTGGAAAAGGGCCAGTGTAGACAGCCCAGTAGTCTTTTCCGGAAAAAAGCCCCGATCGCGAAAATGGCGATCGGGGCTCTTTTCCGGAAAAGCGCGTCTACATTGGCCACAGATGCTTTTCCGGAAAAAGGGCTTTTCCGGAAAAGCAGCCTGCCAATGTAGACGCTCCTTTTCTGGAAAAACTGAAAACGGAATACTATTCCGTTTTAAGCATTTCCGGAAATTCATGCCAGTGTAGACACGGCCATAGTGTAGACGTAGCCTCAGTGACACACGTGAGACCGTTCGTGGAAGAGAATCACTTCAGGGACAATCTTACAGAACCTGCAAGGCCTCACTGGGACCACTTCTCAAGACAGTGCTCCGCAAATTCAGCCATTTTTATGTAACAGGCCATACGTGGGTAATAGGGACTGGGGTGGATAGGCTGGAAAGTGTATTCAGCTCCTTCAGCAAGGCAGTTCTGCATTCATGACAGTTTCCTTCTCCTCTCGGAATACCTGTGTTCTCCATGTCCACCGAAGGTAGTGCAATGGGCTTATTCTGTTGCAAGGGAGCTTTAAGTGAGTTACTAAGAAAAGTTTTCTAACTATAAGGGAAGTCGGGCTCTGCAATAGGCTCCCAAATAGGTTGTGGAATCCTGTCAGTGTTTAAGTTTTTAAGAACAGGTTGGACAAATACCTACAAGGCGTGGTGTAGATTTGCTTGATCCTGCATCTGCACAGTGGGCTGGAGCTGATAATCTTTAGATATCCCTTCAAGCCTTATGCTTCTGTGATTCTATAGCTCTGGCTTAAGAATATTTGAGTGAATAGCCCCACCAAGGGTACGTCTACACAGCAGCGTTATTTTGGAATTTCCGAAATAGCATATTGCACATCTACCCAGGAAGCCCGTTATTTTGAAATAAACTCGAAATAACGGGCTTCTTACTCCGACTTCTGTAAATTTCATTGTCGGAGGAGTAAGAGAAGTTGGAGGAAGAGTGGCTCTATTTCGAAACAATTGCTGGGTAGACATGCTCAACTTTGAAATAAGCTATTTCAACTTAAGATACGCAATTAGCGTAGCTCAACTTGCATGGCTTATTTTGAATTTAGCCCTGCTGTGTAGACGTGACACTGAGCTTCTCCTTCCACATTCACATTACCTGGAAGAACCATTTATTTGAAGAGGGCCCTAAAGATTTGCTGTATCAGTAAATGAGAGAAATCAGCCATTATGTTATCATTGGAAACCAGGATTGATCCTATTGGAAGTGCAACTGTGTGGTTCCTTTAATGCTATTGGTTCTACACAGGTTTCCATGTATAGCAATACAAAGCCACTTGCTATGTCTTTGCACATAAATTAGGTTTTATATTTACTGGGGTGGATTCTTATTGAGTTTCCTGGATACTTTCTAGACAAGAATAGCTATATTACATTTTTCTGCCCCTTGACAGTTAGCTTAGAGACCTATCCCATCAGTCACAGCTGTGATGCAAATACAAGTTTAAATAGTCTATGCTGAATTGATTATTTTTCCTGAGGGACCGCTCCGTTCTGAGGTGTTTTTCTATTAAAGTGGCTTCTAAAGCGGCTTCTGCTTCAGCTGTTCCTTCTCTAAATGTTAGAGCATCTGCATTGTGAAGGCTAGGAGAGGACAGGAATTTATAGCTTGTAACTCATCACATCTTTCTGACATGGCTGTGCAATTGAAAACATTGTGTCACAGTTGAGACAGTAAACAAACTAACTTCACCTTTGCCTTGAGGCACTTTTCGGTCCTATACTTGTTAAGCAAATAAGCCAGTGTATTAACATGTTATTTTGTCTAATCTCTTGTGTTCATTATATTAATGCTTTATGCTGTCTTTAAGGTCTGGATTATTTAGTGATGCTAATAGTTCTGATGGTCCTCTGGAATTCTGAAGAGGAAAGCGACGTGGGAAGGTCTCAAAAGATTTTCCAGTTAGCACATGGGTTTCAATAGAGTCATAGCCTATTGACTAATTGTAGCAATAATTCAGAAGATACCAGTATGTTGAGTGAGTCACTGAAATTTCAGAGGAGCAATCCACCAACTTGGTAGAGCCCAGTTCTCTGTGTCTTGGACAGTGGTGGTGTGCCCTTGGTAGGTGCTGATCATGCTTTGTTCCCTAGCGCCAGGGGAATGCTTAAAAAAAATCAAACCACTTAGGGTGAAATTTTAAAACTGTTCTGGATTGGCTTAATTCTGCTCCCATTAAAGTCAGTGGGCAAGATGCTCTTGATTTCTTTGGGAACAGAGTTAATCCAGTGGTGATCACTGCCAAAAGCCCTGCCTTTAGGTTTCAGGGCTGTGAGGCTGTCAGGGCCTTGTCTACACTCAGGGTACATCTAGACTACAAGCCTATTTTGAAAGATATCATCTAGACAGCCACAAGGGTTTCAAAAAAGCGATCCACTTTTGTGAAGGAGAGCACTCAGACAATCTGAATGCTCTCTTTCGAAAAAGCCCTGTTTGCATTCAAGAATGCCTTTTTTCAAAAGAACTCTTTCGAAAAAAGGCGTTCTTTCTGGTGAAAGTAGATTTACCAATATCGAAAAAAAAAGCCATGTTCTTTTGATTTAATTTCAAAAGAATGCAATGGCAGTCTAGATGCAGGTGAAGTTTTTTTTAAAAAAAGGCCACTTTTTTTTGCAAAAACTTGGTAGTCTAGACACACCCTTATTGGGAGATCAGTGCTGTGCAAGATTGTTCTTGTGGGACTCAATTTAGTGAGTCTAGTAAGAGCTGCAAACTTAATCACTGATCATGCTCTCATCAGCTCCAGTACTCCATCAGGTTGTGAGTAAGGGGAGTGTTTGTCCTGTCAACTTCCAGTAAGTCAGACTATACCTCTCTATCTCATAGAGCTGGAAGGGGCATCAAGTCCAGTTCTCCACCCTGACCTCACAGCAGGACCAAGTACCATCCCTGCCAGATTTGCCCCAGATCCCTAAATGCCCCCCCTCAAGGATTGAGCTCATAACCCTGGGTTTAGCAGGCCAATGCTCAAACCACTGAGCTATTCCTCCCCCCCCCCCTTGTTGTCAGCTACACTCTTCACCTAGCTGGAGTAGAGTATTTTACTTCCACTTTGCCCCTTAGGGTAGACCTGTGTAGCCAGACAGGAACCCCCCTTGTAACATCCATCTTTGTCTGCTTGAAACCATGCAGGGCACATCAGAGCAGGAAAACAGCATATTCTTTGAAAACCTTGGAGCAGGAGGTTTAGATATGCTGGCTCAGTGACCGTGACCAACTGTAAGCAGAGATAGGAGGGTGGTCAAACTAATTGTTGACCAAGAGGCTGTACATCATGCCCTTGACTTAACCCATATTGATACGAACACACAACCGTCCGCGGGGGGAGGAATCTCCCGCCCAACAAGAACATCCGGCAGTCCTAATTTAGCTATCTTCCTCTCTTACAAGTGTAAATTAACTTGAAACTTGCTTGTAAGAACTGGCGCCACAAAACGGACTAGTACAATTTGGCCTCTTAGATAAGAGAGAGGATACGGGCCCCCAGGGGTATAAAGATGGGTCCAGCAGCACATTTTCTCTGAGTGTCAATCTACCATCTATCTGCTGGTCGGGTTAGGTGTTTGATCTCCCGAGGTTCCGGAGGGGACGCCCACCTCGTATTCGTCTTTCCTAGGAATTGAGAGACCGTCCCTGGCCTGACACGCTGGAGTCGAGAGGCACAGAAAGGGGTAAAAATTGTACCTGGATGTGGTCCTTTGTTTAAGTATATATATACATAGTGTTAGAGCTCTTTAAAGATTAAGCTGTCACTTGGTACCATTATTTCTATTTTCTATCTTTACCTTTTTCCTGTAACCATTTTTAAGACCTATATATATATATAGATTTGCTAGCATTTAAGAAATAGAGCAATAGCCATTGTAACCATATGATTTATAAGCTTCTTTAATAAACCTGTAACTGTTTAAGTTTTAACCTGACTCCTTCAGTTGCTGTAATAGAACCAAGCACAATTTAAAAGAACTTCAGCCAGTCATAAAGGGACAGGCATAGGAAGAGCTTGGGCGTTTGGATCTGTGTCACTCCCAGGTGACAGATCCGTTGGGGCACTTTTCAGCCTTCCCTAGGCTGCCCACTGCGAAGGAACCCCTGTGTTCTAGCAGCTAAAATCTAAAGTGTAATAAGCTCTTCCTATATAACGGGGCGTCTGTTGGTTTGCTGGCCACCCTCTGCGACGGTCCTAGCAGTAAAGACACGGACGTTAAACCTTTTCTCGGAAACATACACACACACACTGCCCTGACCGTCGGCTGACAACCTGGCCTCTGAATCCTGTCTCGCCATATTATGAAATGCAGACGGCAGCTTGGGGGCTCCTGTAGTCAGGAGCATAGGCTGCTAACTCTGCCTGTCAGCCAGACAGCTCCAGCCAGATGTTTGAAGCTTTGCACCCAGTGGGAAGGAGCAAGAGCGTTTGAGGTGCAGATACAGTGGAAGCGGCAGTGTTGTCCTGCCTGATGGTCCCTTCTCTGAGAAGAATGGTCTCTTGAGGGCACCCTCCTCATAGTCTGGGGAGCAGCAGTCTGTAGCTTGATCTCTGTGATAACTTCCGGGGAGATCCAGAGGGAGATGAGACCAGGATAGCTGCTGGATGTGTCCCAGATGAATCTGCTATGACCCTTCTTAAATTCTGCCTGTAAGAAACTTGGACAGAAGTTTTTCTTCTTTTCTGTCCAGATTTCCTGGGCTTAGGGGAAGAGGGGAGATGAAAGGAGCAGTACATATGTATCTCTCTTCCAAGGTGTCTTTTGGCCAACTGCAGCTACACTCCCTCTCCCATAGCCCCCAGTTTAAGGCTATGGACTCTTGAGCTAGGGCCAGCAGGGGAGCTTGTGGGGAAGATCTCCACATTGGGGGTATGTCTACAGTACATGGTTCCGTCAACGGAGCCATGTAGTGTAGACATACCCTGGATGTCCACCTCTCTCACTGCAGGGACTTTATGAAACTCTAAGCAAGGCAAGCTGAAGAATGGATTGATTACTGTGTGAGAGCATCTCTGCCTTAGTTGATGTCTGGGTCACCCCTGCTCCTGTGTGAACAGATGGCTTTAGCGAGATGTCTAGTCCCTAATGTGCTGAATTCCAAGGACTGTGGGATGGGTATTAACGGCACCCAAGGAGAAAGCGAAGGGGCATATTTCAAGTTAAACAAAAGCTTGCAAGCCCAGAAAACTGCTTCCTCTTTCAACAGGCCAAGCCTTTTGAGCCAAGCTTGTCCCTGATGCCACTCCGCAGATGACCAGGGAATTTCTCCAGAGAGGAATTTGGCTGGTTTTGTTTGCCAGCATGCATCTCTGCCATTCATTTAAGCAGTGTGACAACACTGTCATCCTGTTTTGAAAGCTGTTAAATTACTTCCAGGCCAGTGGCCTCTTAGGGAGAATTGTTTTGTGCTGCCATCATTCCTGGCTCCTCTCATAAAGACTCGTGGAGCAGGAAGCTTTTCCCAGCCCATCAGATGCAGAGCGGGTGAGATAAGGGCCTGGCATTAATACTGAGGCAGGAACTAGATGAGCCAGATCGGAGGCAACAAGACACAGTGAGGGGAGGTTGGGAGATGTTCATTTCCACTGGAAAATTAGCTGCTTTTTGTACATGCTCAAGCCAACATTCGCATACTGCGAGGTGCTTTTCTGTGATTCCTGCAGCTGTCCTCTAAGCAAAGCTGAGAATCTAAGAAAGTTCAAATTGCTGGTGGGATCACAACTGACACATTAATAATTTAAGAGTTGAAAGCCCTGCCAACACGTATCAAAGTCCAATTCTTATTTCAGAGGGGTTTTTTATACATAAGTCCCATTTGCGTTACTCATGGGAGTATTCTCCATTACTCCAGTTTGTGTGAGACTGGATTTGTCCAGTGTTCTGTAACACTTTGAAATTGCTGAAAAGCTACTGTGTTTGGCATCTTGTGTTTGTCCTTAGTTAAATGCAAAGAAAATGGTGTTACATCAGCCTCCAAATAGGTTTCAAAAGGAAGAAATACTCCTAAAAGCCTACTTAAATTGGCACACTGCAATACAATAATAATCAAGTAAAAAGCTTTCCAGTGTGGCTTTTTTTAGACATACTTCTAGAGTGAAGCCTATTAAATCCCCCACATTTTATAGGCACCAGTCTAGCTCTTTACATATGTGTGTGCATGCGGACTACTCTGTCTTGGCCAGACAGGGCCCACTGCACCGTGTCAGGGGTGGGAGGCTGTGCTGGGTGCTGGTTAACCAGTTACCCCAGTAAGCATGCTGGTAAAGCAATGCTTACTGGGTAACTGATTACCCCTTTACATCCTAGTGTGTGTATGTTTTATGTTTCCAAAACTTTGAAATGTATGTTAATGCATAAATGGTGCTCAGTTAGAACCTGGCTCTAATACTCTTACTCATGATGTCTGTAGGACTGCTTGTAAAGTGAATAAGATGAATATCTAAGGCACAAAATAACTTATCTCACTCTAATACTAGCATCAGTGTTTTTTTAAATTATTGGTAGAAATGTAGCCGTGTTAGTCTAGTGCAGTTGAAACAAAAAACAGGACTGTGTAGCACTTTAAAGACTAACAAGATGGTTTAATATGTGATGAGCTTTCGTGGACCAGACCCGCTTCCTCAGATCAAATAGTGGAAGAAAATTGTCACAACCATATATACCAAAGGATACAATTAAAAAAATGACAGACCCATTACAAAGATAGCTTCCCAATTATCACCTCTAATATCATTAGCTCACAGACATTTACCTTCCCCCCCCCCTTCTGTTCTGAAATTTGATTTATCCTTTTCATATGTGTTAATTTTTTTTAATTGTATCCTTTGGTATATATGGTTGTGACCATTTTCTTCCACTATTTGATCTGAGGAAGTGGGTCTGGCCCATGAAAGCTCATCATCTAATAAACCATCTTGTTAGTCTTTAAAGTGCTACACAGTCCTGTTTTTTAAATTATATTATTGTGGTTACATCTGTGAGCCCAAATCGTGGACCAAGATGCCATTGTTGTAGACTCTGTATAAATGTAGAACAAAAAGATATTCTCTGCTTCAGCCAGCTTACCCCGAGTTATATGTCTCCTCCTTTCCTTGTGCTAGAACAGCTGTCCATGCTGGTAGTAAAAGCCTCAGTTGTTGGTTACTCTGATGCATCATAAAATTCTGAAGAAGTAGTTTCCCATAAATATATCCCAGCACAAACTACTAAAATATTCTGCTTGAAGGGGCACCTCTCCACTCTTAAACCTGCTTTTCTGATACAGGTTTCTTCAGATCACTGCAACTTGCACCTACAATTATTGTAAATGAGAAGTTAGGGGAAAAGTGGACTGTCTTTTTAGTTTGTTTATTGTGTGTTTTACTGTCTTCAATATAACTGCTGTGCTGTCAGTTACACCTGTTGCTTGTTTGAGCCTTTTGCACAGGAGACAGGAGGGACAACAGTAAAAGGATATTTGGTGCCAAATGAACTCAGCTTGAACTTTTCCGTCTTAGCAATTGACTATCCTTTATGCTGGATTCTGTGGGCCAGGTTGTGTCATTTGGTCTACTTTTCCTCAGATGCGAGAGAAGGGAGAATTAGCTTTCAAAGCAGAAAATCTCAAAGGCCAAAAAAATGGAAGGGATTCTTCAAATTCGGCAGGCATAGGCTGGGACTGTCTCTACATTTCTGTTCTTTACAGGAATCCCTTTTCTGTTGTAAATCTGCCTTTGTCCTCTCAATAAATTCCATTGCCTTTGCAGTGGTGTTTTCATTACTATACAGCACAAAGGTGGTGGTAAGGGCTTGGTTGAGCCTTGAAATACCCAGGAAACATTTCCAAAGGACACAGAGTATTACAGAGGAGCACAGCGGTTCCCAGACCTTCAAGGAGCACTACTGCTTTGAGTGTCTTCCCTTCTGATGTAGCATTAACAGTTGTGCCTGTGTCTGTGTTTATCGTGAGAGAGGCGAGGCTGTCGTGCATTTACTATACGAGGCCACATCTGGTAATCACAGTGTCTATCACAGATGAAACAAAAGACAGGACTGTGCAGCACTTTAAAGACTAACAAGATGGTTTATTAGGTGATGAGCTTGCGTGGGCCAGACCAACTTCCTCAGATCAAATTGTGGAAAAAAATTGGCATGACCATATATACCATATGTCATACATACCATAGACATATGTGGTCATACCAATTGTCTTCCACAATTTGATCTGAAGAAGTGGGTCTGGCCCACGAAAGCTCATCACCTAATAAACCATCTTGTTAGTCTTTAAAGTGCTGCATAGTCCTGTTTTTTGTTTCAGCAAGACCAGACTAACACGGCTACATCTCTGTTACTATTCTATCGCAGATGCGTCTTTTCCCTGCATTATCCATGCGGTTCCTCTAAGTTTTGATCACATGACATGCAAGCGCTTTGTATTGTCACTATCTCTTTACAGATTGAGGAACCTGAGGGTAGCTAGTTAAGTGACTTATCTGAGGTCATGCAGTGGCTTAGTGGCAGAGGAGTCATAGACCTGAGGAATCCTAACCATGCTGCCTTCCTTTCTCGGCTGCAAAAGTCTGCCAACCCTTCCTATTTCTGGTGTCATAAGGATTGTGATCCAATTCCCAGAATGCTATGCCCTTATGCAACAAGTCAGCAGGCATGTGTTTATGTGAGTCATAGATTGTATTTTTTTTAATGCTGAGACATCACCATATTTCAGAGCTATAGTGATCGATTTCCATGGTTATTCAAGGGTGTCTCACTGGAAGCATGTTAGAGTACACAGCTACTGCATCACAGTCCAGTGGGTTGATGTGGGGAAATACACTCCACTGCTGATTATAGCTGAGTGGTTGTGAATTACTTCCTGACAGCAAAAGCAGCTGAAATCAAGCTGAATTCAACAGTAGATTTAGAGATTCCTGGCTGAGATTGTGAATTCCCTGAGGCATCGGCCAGTCAGCCACTTCTGTATTTGTGCAGTGTGTAGCACAATAGAGCCCTTGTCCTGACGAAGGCTTCTGGATGCTCCTGGAATGATAATCTAATAAACTGACACTCTAAAGAGAACTCCTTTAAAGTGATAGGATCTGACAAAACAGAAGAGCTTCACTAGGCATCCCCTGTTGTGCATGGTCACCATTCACATCTCATGATAATTGGTGATGCATAAAGAAAGAGCAAAAGATTGGCAGGTGGAAATAACCCAGTCATTTCTTGAATGCACAGATATCTGTCATAAATCACATCTTAAACAAGTTGCTAATGTCAGGAGCCTGTTTAATTGTAACAGGCTTGGCTAGGTTTTTTATTGAGATGTTCTTTTAAATCAACAACAAATAACAAATACAGGGTCATGTGAAGAAGTGGGTTGTGCCCAAGCAAGCTCCTGATACCATCTATATGGTTTGTTAGGTGCTACTAGACTATTTGTTGTTTTTTAAGTTTTTCCTGTTACAGACTAACTCAGCTACCCCTCTGAATTATTTAAATCAGTTAGCATTAATGAAAATATTTCACCGTTCCCCCCAAAACTAATACATTTCTCCTTTTTTCTTCTCTCCTTTTTTTCCACTGTCTTCTGTTGTGATTTCCTGCATTGTCTCTTGGCGGAATAAATAATTTGCATCTGACTGATGTCCCATTGTAAAGGTAAGGAATTATATTTATTATTGACATAATACAGAGAGAAGAATTGGAAACATTTAATGATACAATATCAGATGTAAGGCACTCTCAGGAATTCCCATTTGTTGGACAGAAGTTGGCTATAAACCTAGTAGTACTTATTTTTATATGTTAGCTATGCTTGGTAATAAACATGATTCATTTTGTCTGGCTCCCTGATAGCAATCAATATATTTCTGGTTGGAGTACCATTGATAAATACTCTCACACCGCTTTTTGGAAGTTTTGCTCCATGAAGGTTGTATTGGACAGCCAACATCTGTGTGTTCATTAGTGGCTTCATCCAACTTGGATATTTCACTTCACAAATCCTAGTATGACTGACAGGCAAGGTCTCTAGAAGGAACATTATTGGCCTGTCCATATGGTTAAAGATATGCTAATGCTAGCATGCTTGATACATTTCCTTGGCTACCCCTACCTACTTTTCAGTCAGCAAAAATAATTTCCCCAGGCCCAATTCTTCTGCTTTCAGTCTTTCCTTAGCTAATGCTGCTCTTGTTAAGTTGACTTCCTGAACATTGCAGAGCCAATTAGATTGCATTCCAAGACTTGCTCCAGGTGAATTCTTATAGCCAAGTATTTACATTAGAAATGCTGACAGTGCTACCAATGCATCAGGAGCAATGCTGCTTCTGTGGATGTTGAAAGTAAATAGGGCTAGAGCAGTGTTTCTTAAACTTTTTAAGACCGAGGAACACCAAACAATATATTTTTTTTATGAGGAACACCAAGGATATTCTATTGAGGGGGGGGGGGGAAGCGGATATTTTAAACTCTGTTATTCTGTCTGCGGCGCATCTCCGACTGCCTCGCGGCACACCAGTGTACTATGGAACACAGTTTAAGAAACGTTGGGCCAGAGTATCTCTGTGTACAGATATAGCTGTTAGAGATTCTAGGCCAAACTCATTGATATAATTCCACTGAATCTGCTCGAGTTACACCAGAGAGTGTTTGGCCCTCTAAAATTACACCACATTTGGCTGAGCATCTTTCTTTTGAAATTTATGTACAGTATGTCATGTTCTCCTCTAGTTTTCTGAAAAATGGCTCTGATTGTATTCTGTCTTGCAGTCGTCTAAATCAGACATAAGAATGTTCTTGCAGCATCTTTTTTTGCACCAAGGAAAATAGAATATCCTGTAGTTCTTGAACATGATATATGGCTATACCTGTGCTTCCCAATAGACAATCTAATACAATTAATAGCCTGTTTTAGATGGGACTGTATCAAATTAGTGGCTCCGTATTACCTGTGATTGCACTGTTTCATTTGCTGGCACTTTTGCTGATTCACAGGGAAGACCAATTAAGATGAATTATTAAAACTGCATTGTGAAGGCCTCTGAACAAGGATAAGATGGCACCTTGGTACTACTTTTAACATGGGCAGTCTTTCCTGGGAGCCAACTGGTGCTTAAATGTCCATCATACACTGGGAAGTCAGGTTCTTTCTAAACTGATTGGGATGATTGCAAGCCTTTTAGGCTGTCCAGGCTGTTTTGATATAGCAGCGGTACGTACAAGGGCCCCCGGCATGCATTCTCTTCTGAGAAGAGAGAACTGAAAGCAAGAGTTGTTGCTTGCAGAATGCTCTCATTTCCAGTATATCCTCACATCTATAGTACACGTGCAGAGCCATATGTGCTAGGGTGCACATGATGACTCTCAGTGAACAGTTGTGGGCAATCAAATAGCTAATCATGCTAAATATTTGCCATCAGAGAAAATATTCAGAATATGCATGGCTATAAAAGAAACCCTGCTAGGGAGTGATCTGTTCTGGAGACTCTCAGATATGAATATCAACAAAGAGGAAAATGAACCTAACTTTTATGTTGCATTGCTGCTAAATTATCTAGAAAACAAACTGTTGGCTGGCCATTAAAGAAAACAATTTAAATAACCAGCATCAGTGGGTTATTTTCAAATTAAAACTATTGTACATTGCTTTTCATTGAAAGGCTTTGCATGACTTCTCCGGCCATGGGATAATGAGCAAAACGGCACTGTGCACAAACCTTAATTACTAGTTAGCTTGACATTTTATGAGCATTAAGTACCAAACATTGATGTGGCCATGCTGCATTGAGAAAAGAGCTAACGGCTCTCAATTTCTAATAGAGGTTTCCTAATTTTTTTTCAGCCCTGATACGAGGTTGCGGTAGATTCATTATTAAGTCCTTCTGTAGCTCACAAACGTTTTAATAAAACACTCCAGTTTACAGATTTCACTACTGTACCCAATTAATTAGAACTTTAAAAGGAAATCACAGTAGGGGAATTAAACTGCTTTAAAAAAGCATTTCCTTAATCTGAAATGCTCTTCAGATGAAAGGTTGCTTTTCTGCAAATGAAGCACTTGAATAATATGTATAGTCAAGTTAACAGGGCAGAGCTGGGACAGTTTCCAGACTGTGTCATTCTTCCGATGTTTTGCAGACAACAGAAGGGGACCTTTTCACTATTTGGAACAGCTTCCCCAAAATAACCCACATAAGAAAACTAACAACAGTACAACATTTCTTCAAATGCTGCACTGCTCACAGGTGTGCAAAGTACAATAATTTGTAACAGTGTAACCTCAGCATTCCCCCAATGAAGATCACGTTCTACATCGGATAACTCATATCGCTCCTGGCCTCTTGATACATGTGTGTTTGACATATGTAGTTGGACTGCCAGGGCAGTAATCTTGGCAGCTTTGCCATTGCACATTTTAAAAATATTTTTTTTTCTGATTTTAATGTCAGTTTCAATTTAAAAATAGGTGTTTCTGTCAGATTCACTCTCTGCTACTGTGACCAATCAGTAAGTTGCTTGCAGAGTACTATCATAACTGGCACATCTGCAGTGCTTTGAATAAAGCGGAGTACAGGAATGATTATTTGTTAGCCTCTGACCTCCCCCCACATGTGGGTCAGATTGTTGTTTTATTGATACCTAATCCTACCAACCCTCTGCTTTGTCTGTCCACTCCTGGTCTGTCATTCGGATTGTGAGATCTCTGGGACAAAGGCTGTTCACTTCTGATACTTGTCTGTATCTCGCCCAGTTCGATCCTGGATTGAGGCTCCATTGTAATGCAAGTGGTAGTAAATGTGTAAATCAGCATGGCTTCATGAGTCAGTTGAGCTACACCAGGATCTGAGCCATAAATGCACACAAAAACACATATCTCTTCCTCTCTAACCTGTTTTTTCCCTTTGTAAGTCTGCAATATATTTGAGTATGTTGTGTAACACAGTCATGTCATTCATTCTGTTCTTGTTACTTTGAGTGGGGAGTTAAGATACAGTACCAATTACTGCAGATCTCAGCAATATTTACAGCCAAAATAATGCAACAAAACTGTGCACAATTTAATGTGGAATAAGTAGCACATGTCAGTGTAAAAAGGCTTCATTGTGGTGAATGCGAAGGCTGGATTGTTCAATAGGAAAGCCCTTATAAATGTACTTAATACAATCAGCTGATGATGGGCATGAGAAATATCCAACAGGCTCCAATCTAAAATACCAGTTACACTAAAATTTTCTCGCTGTTGCCAGAGACGGTTCCGGCTGCGATCCAGCAGGCGAGGAGCTGCTCCATCTCCCACCAGTTAACTGGTTAAACATTCACATTCCTCACGCAGCAGGTCAGACTAGATGGTCACAGTGGCCGTCTGTGACTTTAACATCTATGACATGGGGAACAGAAGCCAGAGCTGTGCCCTGTGCAAAAGACATGTTAGCATTGTCCACCCTTAAGTATCCTGGTTTCCCTTCAGTAAAGACCAGAGCTTGTTTTTAATGCAGAATAACGTGTTGCATGGGCAGTGTGGAACATTCTGGATGATTTGCTCCGGGGTGGGGAACCTTTTTGGGTCGGGGGTGTAAACCAAAAACAACCCCCCCCCCAAATCCTCACACAGCAGAGCCTAGTGGGGCCTAGGCTAGTAGATTTTGTGTGCTCCAACCTCGCGGGCTCCACAGTGCTGGGGGAGAGCTCTGAGCCTCAGGGGCTGGATTCAGACAAGTTGGGGGCCACATGCGGACCCTGGACCTTAGGTTCCCCAGCCCGATCTACTCGGTGGTACTGTGAGTCTGTCAGGGAGTTCCTCATATAGTAACTGTGCTATAAATGCCTTCCCTACGCAAGCTCATTATCTTTCATGTGGCTAAGCATTCCGCCTCCTGATTTTGCCACAGAACCTCTGTAAAAATAATACTTTGTACTTGCTTTTGAGTAATGTCAGCGACATTGAAAATCTTATTTAGAACGTAGGAGGGCTGGGTTTAGGAATATGAGATCCATGAAAAGCTGGTGAGCACCTTCCAGCTCTGCTTTCCTCCATTCCGTCAATAATTCTCCCCACTCCCATAGGGTGGGAGATCGTCTCCTATCTAAACGGAAGTTCCATTGTTGCCAGCCAAGTACAATTCAGCACTGTTTACTCTGAAGAGCTAACTGAATGGGCCACACCTTCATATGGTTACTATTGAGACACAGCATGTTACAGTCTTTGGTTTACAGTGCAGCTGGCACAAACACTGAGAGAGAGATTTCCCAGTGCTCTATATAAACCACCTCCATGGAGATATACCTGTCTCCTAGAGCTGAAAGGGACCTTGAGAAGTTATCAAGTCCAGTCCCCTGCCCTCACAGCAGGGCCAAGTCCCATCCCTGACAGATTTGCCTCAGATCCCTAGGTGGGCCCCTGAAGGGTTGAATTCACAACCCTGGGTTTAGCAGGCCAATGCTCAAACCACAGAGCTATCTCTCCATGAGAGGAACAGTTAACAGTGCCAGTGCTGTAGCCTGGTTCACACTGGCACTCTACAGCACTGTTGTATCTTGCTGCACTAGGAGCAGGGGGATGTTTTTTCACACCCCTGAGCCAGAAAATTACAGCACTTTACAGGGTTAGTGTGGACTTAGCCTTAATCTTTCTCTGCTTTATGTAGACTAAGCCCTTGGAGAGAGGGCACTGTGGCTATGTCTACAGTACAGGGTTTTTGCGCAAAAACCCATGGAGCGTCCACACCTCCAGCATGTTTTTGCGAAAGTAAATTTACAGTAAATCAAAAGAACAGAAGGATTTTTAGCTAGAAGAGGATTGTGTTGTGTTTTGCGGCGTAGGTATTCCTCTTTCTACGAGGAATAACTCCTTTTTGTGCAAGAGTTTTTGCACAAAAAGGTATGTGTGTGGACGGGCATCTGGGGGCTTTTATGCAAAAAGAGCCAATTGAAAAAAGCACAGGTTCTCTGGTGGCTATTCTGTGAATAGCAATCAGAGCTTTCTTTCGAGAGAGTGTCATTCCATGCAGTCTGGCCGCTCTCTTGTGCAAAAGTGCATCACTTTTGCGATGCCCTTTTTGTAGTGTGGACGCAAAAAGCTTCTTGCGCAAGAAGCCTGCAGTGTAGATGTAGCCTGGGTCTTTAGTGAATGTACATGTACCTAGCATAGCAAGGAGATCACTAAGTATTATTCTATTAAATAATTGCATGTTTGAAAGCGAATCACCTTGAGAGCAGCTTTTAGTCACATAGTACTCAATTTCACTATGAATCTATCAGGAATTTTTCACCCCTAATTTGTTTTTAGGCAACATACACTATGTTTTAGCAGGATTATGTTGTTACGATTCCTGTTAAATTATGGCTCATGTTCCCTATCAAGTATAAGGAAAAGCCTTTATTTTAGCTAAGGTTTTCTGTATGAATTATATTATTTAAATGGTGCTTTTAGGTGTTTTTCCTTTCAAACATACAATTAAATAATAATAATAGCTCCCAGAGATTGCTTAAGTCCCACTAGATACGAAAGATTAATTTTCAAGTTAAATGGTGTATTGATTTTTTGGCACTTTGGAGTTGGCCAGAAATGGCCCCGGATATGAAGCTACACTATTAGCGTATATAGAGCTCTCTCTGAAGCAAGTGTATGAACCACAGCTTATCAGGGGCAGTACATCTGTGAAATATACATGGAGCACTTAAGGACTTTGATAGAATAAGTGTGAAATCCTCTCCTAGCCAAACAATATATAAAGAGCTTTGGCTTAGGGTTGATAATGGAGAATAATGGATTGGTATTAAATATGATTTAAAGGGTGTGGAGAAATGTCTACTAAGTAAATAATTGATTAATCATCCCTAGTTATACTCTGCAAGTGAGGAAGTATAGCTGGGATTAGATATTCAGGTAGAGCAGCTTTTCACATTTTCCCCCTTAATGAGGGCAGCTATAAAGCAGAATCACAGTCTACAATTTAGAGACTCTAACACCTGTTTTGCCAAACCCAGCGTATAGTCAGAACAATCTCTCTTTAACATTGCCATACCATAACTTGCTCACACACAACCACCAGTAACTCTAACTCAAACCTGCAGGTTCCTTCTGAACATCTATCCATTTATAGAAAGGGATAGATGTTCAGAAGGAACCTGTAGGTTTGAGTTAGAGTTACTGGTGGTTGTGTGTGAGCAAGTTATGGTATGGCAATGTTAAAGAGAGATTGTTCTGACTATACGCTGGGTTTGGCAAAACAGGTGTTAGAGTCTCTAAATTGTAATAAAGGGACAAGTGGGTGGAATGGTACATATGAATCTACACAAAACCCAAGAAAACCACCATCTGTTGGAAAGGGCAAACAAATTTAGAGGAACAAAAAATTCTATAGGCAATCCATTCTGAAGTGGCTAGTGTTTTGAGAATGTTTTGTGAGTGTGTCTGTCTGTGCAGGAACTCCTTCTATATGGTAAGAACTAGGACTACCAAGTTTGGTACACAGCTTCCTCTTATCATAATTTAAAGCAAGACGGGAGTTTGTTTGTGCCAGAAAAACGGGATGTGGCTAGAATGGGGTTGTTTCTCATAATGTCTCCTATATAATGATAAGCATTGGATATGTGATGGAAATCAGGGGCAGTTATACTGTATAAGGACCACAGGGGGCAGCAAGGGGCCAGAGATCGGGACCAGGATAGCTAAAACCCCTTTGGAGCAGCAGGAGGCAGGGGTGGAGAAAGGGACAGCTATCTACTATATATATGAGAGAGTTAATCTGTGTGTGTATTTGTCTGCCTTGTGTCTGTCTGTCCCTCAAATGGGAGACATGCATCCCTCCCCCGGCTGTGCCCTCTGCAGCTGCAGTAGCCATGGAGAGGTGCTTCTCACCTGCCCCAAGCTGCTGCAGTGACAGAGGGCTGGGTTGTCCTCTCTCCCCAGGGCAGCCTGCATCTTGAACTCCTCATCCCCTGCCCCACCCCAGAACAATGATTTAAGAGAAGTAAAGTAAAAATTAATTAGTTAAGGACCCAAGCAACACTGGGTAAATCTTCTAGTAATAAGTATAAAGGACTCTGATTTTTAGAAAGTGCTCAACAACTTTCTGTGGAACATCAGATCTTGTTAAGGTGTCTATAGTTCAGCATCCAAAAACTGAGATGTCTAACATTGCTCCACCTTTTGAGGGAGAGGGAGACTCTTGATCCTGAATCTTATCCTGCTTATCCACGGATTTCCTTTTTTCCTCTTAGTCCTGTGATGAAAGGATCTATAGGTGAGAAAAGGCTATATATGAAGTTATTCTTCAGTGCTTCTGTCAACAAGATCAGAGCTACTGTATCCATGAGATCTCTTAATTTACAGCAATGTAGCAAAGCAGCAGGATTAGACAGAATTGATTTTGATGTGATCTTTCACCTTTTGTTACATCTGCTTCCCTCATTAGTAGAATACAAACCCGTCAACACTAAGCAAGGCACATGTACCCTATATCAAAGAGGACAAAAGATCTAGCTTGTTTGCCTATCAGATCTGACAGCGCTCACTTATTCTTTGCTGCCTGTTATCTTGATACGTAAGAACTTTAGGAAATGGTATATTTCTTTATCAGACGTTAGTCAACTTTGAAAACAAATTTAACAAAAAAAGTTTCGTTCTTTGTCGGTGGCATTTTTCAAGGTCCTCACCATTGGCTTAACTCTGCTTTTATTGATATCAGTTGAAGTTTTACCAGTGAATTCCATGGGAACAAGTTGAAGTTGTGTTTTTGAAAATGCAGCTAAGAAAATGTACTTAATATGTAGACAGAATATTTTTCCTTCTGTTAATGACTCATCTGTTTGGAAAGACAAAAAGGGGATAGGATATAAATATATATTTTCCCCCCTTTTCCTTTTCACTAGAGCCAACTGAAAAATGCTATCTCTATTCCATGCAGAATTCCTGTGATACCTTGTGGCTAGTTAGCCATGGGGAGAGACTGTGCTGTGTGATGGGAGACATAGTCCAGCCACTGAAGGAAAAAGGCTGGGATTTTCACTTTCTGTGTGTTGAGCACCTAACACAGCGAGATACAGATCTCACTTTGGATTGCCAGGAACTATCCTACTACATATTATTAATAGTCAGAGGCAACGTTAATATGACCTTCCCCATTTAAATACAATAATATCACTCTGGTGACAGCCTCCAACCCACTATGCCTTATGAGAATTGGCTAGTGAATATGAATATGCATAACTTGAAGATGCTTTATGAAAAACGGGTCAGGTAATATATCAGTTTTACAATTATAATCTGCTGGATCTGTGTATCCTATTGTTGAGCACGTATAGTTCTTGTATGTGAAGTTAGAAATATGAAGTGTGAATCTGTTTATAGTTTTAAGAATGCTAAGAGAGATGTTACTGGTGCCTTGGAAGCCTAATGCATTGGTGCTCAACTCAACTTGTAAACCGCCTTGTATGTCCTGTAAGTCCAGAAGGAGGTTAGTCTAGAGAGACATGTGACCATGTCACCTGGTACTGGAATCCATTTTGAACCTGATGTTTTTAGCATGGGAAGGGGGGATGCCAAACAAAAGATTCCCACAATGGTGGAAAGTCTACTTAAGAAATGGGAAGCTATCAGCCCTTTGTCTTCAGCTGGCTTTTGAAACTGCCTGGCTCACTCTAACAGGAAACAAAGAACTTTGAAGGTCTGGAGATTTAAGTCAGGGTAAAAGAGTTTGTCTCTGATTTGAAACTTAGACCTGAATTTAAAACAGCTTTTAGGATAAGAGTTTGCATGTAAAAAGTTTCTTAGTGAACTAGATGTGCATTTTCTTCTCATTTTAATTTAGTAACTTACTTTGATCTCTCTGGCTATGTCTAGACTACATCCCTCTTTCGAAAGAAGGATGTAAATTAGACAGATCACAATTGCAAATGAAGACGGGATTTGAATTTCCTGCACTTCATTTGCATAATAGCGGCCACGCATTCTTTCAAAAGTAAAAACGCTGTCTAGACTTGGTTCTTTCGGGGAAAAAAACCCTTTTTCGAAAGAACCGGTGTACCTCATTTTTTTCAGGAATTACGGTTCTTTCAAAAAAGGGGATTTTTTTTAAAGAACTGCCTCTAGACAGCGGTTTTACTTTTGAAATACCTGTTTTCGAAAGAATGCGCTACCACCATTATGCAAATGAAGTGTGGGGAAATTCAAATCCCGGCTTCATTTGCAATTTCAATCTGCCTAATTGACATCCCTCTTTTGAAAGCGGGATGTAGTTTAGACATGCTCTCTGTTTTTACTTGCAACCACTTAAATCCTACTGTTTGTACTTAATTAAAATACTTTTGTTTACCGTCAGGCCACAATGTAAATAATTGTTGCTCAGGGGGAGCTACCACTGTGCATATCTCTCTTTCATTGATAAAGGGAGCTTATTTGATGAGCTTTCCTTGTGTAAAATGTTTACACAGAGAAAGATGGATTTAACTGGGGCTTTGTTCCCTTTCTGAGGTTGGTTTCCTGGGTGCTGTGCCATGGAACTGTGGTTCAGAGTCTGCATTGCTCTGCAGCAGAGTGGTGATCCCAACTCTGCCTTGTCTGGGGAAGTCTAGAGGATCTGGGTCAGGAGACCAGGGTGGTGGGGACCCCTTCAGGGAAGGAAAGCAGGTGTTAGTGGCATGATCAGCACACTGTAGAACAATCCCAAGGGGACTTCTGTCATCGCACCCCCTCACGGAGTTAAATTGTCATCCATTTTCAATTCAACAGCAGAACAGTTGCACTGGTCTTCAGGCACAGAGAGCTGTATCCTGTATTGCCCTGAGCCTTCTCTAGTCATTGCACGAATGCAAATTTGAGAGAAACACTGCTAACTGAGAATGGATTTAAATTTACTTTCCACTTATATCAGGGAGGACACAAGGAGCAAAGGAATTGGGAGTCAGACCCAATACACGAGTTGCATATTATAAAAATACCAGAGTTTTTGGAGAGTGAAAAAGCACAACAAACTTGCCAGTGTTGCGTCGGAGATTTTACAGTGGAATGGTCTTATTCTTAATATAATGATTTAGAGCTTCACAGAGGTAGCCGAGATAGTCTATAACCAGAAAAACATAAAAAACAATGAGTAGTCTAGCAGCACCTTAAAGACTAACAAAACATGTAGATGTCATGAGCTTTCATGGCTACAACCCACTTCTTCAGATGAATGGAGTATTAAAAGTCCAGTTCCAAAATAAATAGGGGAGGTAGGAAGGGAAAAAATAGTGAATTAGAGTGTTCATGTTACATGAAGCTGATAGAGAAGGTGCAAATTGTTCGTAAGTACCCATTGTTTAGTTGGTTAAGTCATCAGGATATGGAAGATAGTGTGCTAGCCAGGTGATGTCCTTATTCATACCTTTGTGATGGTTCCAAAACTTGTAAATGAATATGTGTTCCAACACTTCCCTGTGTATTTGGCTTGTGGAATTAGCCTGAAACAACACGATGATGTTGAGATTTAGAGCATGCTCACTTGAAAGAGAACAACAACAGCCAGTTTGCTCCACAAAGTGCCAGTGAGAAAGAACTTCTTCTCAGTAGCTGTGATCAGCTATGAAATGTATTAGAAAATATAATTGGCTGTATTGGGCCTCATGCTGGTGACCTCATTGCTAAGCCCTGACTCTGATGACTACGTCCCAAAGACAGATTCCATCCCGTGCCAATGCTGATTAAATGGGAGGAGGTCGTTGGTGTTGAATACCTGTTACCATTGGCAAGAGAGCCTCCATGAAGTTAGGAGGGAGACTTGCAGTTTAAGAAGCTGGGGCCTGCCCTTGTTGAATGGCTCACAGATGAGGTGTATCTCTTGGAGGGATCCTCCCCTCCTGTCCACCCATTTCACAGGTGTCAAGAACAGTGTCCTTTTCTGGTTCATTTCACAGTGCCTCCATGGGGAGAGTCACCGTGTAGAGTGGAATGGGAGACACATCTGTCCTTTCCTGCAGTCTGGTCACTTTGTTCCATGCTGGATGCGTTACCTCCCATCTGTGTAGGAAGATCAATATGGGGAGCTTGTAGACATCCTGGGAGAGGTCTGGCATCTCCCTAGCCTGCACCAGCTGCAGCTCCCTGCTGAAACGACAGATCTTGCTTTCCTGCAGCCCCTTCCCGGATGTTGCCCTCTGCGGTGTTTCTTCCTCCTTGCTTTCTTACGTTGCGCTGTGGTGAGCCGCTGCTCCCCCCCCCCCCCCCCCCCCCGAATCTTTGTGTTCTGATATTCCCCCAAGCTATCGACTCGCCTCTCCTCCAATACATATGGGATTACTGAGTGGTTACCATGGAAACTGGGGGAGGAATTGGCTCTGTGAACTAGCTGAGATCAATCCCTGCCTCCCACTCCAGAGCAATCTGCATAGGTTTAATAAAGTGACATTGAACAGGATCTGTCTTGTCGAGCCTTTTGTTGTGTTAAATCCTGAGCACTTTCACCATTTTAGCTTAATCTACTGAGCTCACTAACCTGCAAATCACAACCTTAAGTAAGGAGCTGTGTGCATTGGACTCGGTTGATATTTTTCCCCCCGAGCTACTTCATACAGCTCACAGTTCAGCTGACACTAGAAATGAGCAAAATAAACCATCTATTTGAGATCCCAGATTAAGGCAGAAATCTTTACACCAACACAGTTGGTGAAATTCAGTCTTCAGTTGAGGGCAAATGCAACTATTAGTAACACCTAATGACCCCCACATACATGTAGTGGGGGGACAGTCCTTACTCCCAAAGGGCTTACACTCTAAATGGACAAGACAGGCAAAGGATAGGGAAGCCAAGGTGGGGCTCCCCCTTATCTGTCCTATGTGTGCTAGGTCCATCCATTGCCAAGCTTGTGGTGGTGGCTGTCCGAGGGGGGGAAAGAAGGAAGGGGTGGCTTGAATCCTTGATCTCTTGTACTGGGGAAGATACTTTAGCTACTGGGCCACTGGAGGAGCCCCCAAGCTGCCCTACATTCTGGGCCCCCCATATCCATCCTATGTCCCAATGGTGCCAGAGGGGTGAGGGGACTTGCCCAAAGTCACAAGACAGAACTGGAAATAGAGCGACGAGGAGTCCTGTGGCACCTTATAGACTAACTGAAGTGTAGGAGCATAAGCGTTTGTGGGCAAAGACCCACTTCGTCAGATGCATGTAGTGGAAATGTCCAGAGGCAGGTATAAATATGCAGGCCTGGATCAGGCTGGAGATGACGACGTGGATCCAATCAAGGAGGATGAGGCCCACTTCTAGCAGCTGATCTGGAGGTGTGAATTCCAAGAGAGCAGAAGCTGCTTTTGTAGTTAGCAAGCCATTCACAGTCTTTGTTTAATCCAGAGTTGATTGTGTCAAACTTAAAGATGAACTGTAGCTCAGCAGTTTCTCTTTGAAGCTGGTCCTGAAGTTTTTTTGCTGCAGGATGGCTACTTTTAGATCTGCAATTGTGTGTCCAGGAAGATTGAAGTGTTCACCTACAGGTTTTTGTATGTTGCCATTCTTAATATCAGATTTGTGTCCATTGATTCTTTTACGTAAGGACTGTCTAGTTTGGCCGATGTATATAGCAGTGGGGCATTGTTGGCACATGATGGCATATATTACGTTGGTAGATGTGCAGGAGAATGTACCAGTGACCGTATGGCTGATCTGGTTAGGTCCTGTGATAGTGTTGCTGGTGTATATATGTGGGCAGAGTTGGCACCGAGGTTTGTTGCAAGGATTCGTTCCTGAGTTGGAGTTATTATGGTGCAGTGTGTAGTTGCTGGTGAGAATATGCTTCAGGTTGGCGGGTTGTCTGTGGGCAAGGACCGGCCTACCTCCCAAGGCCTGTGAAAGCGAGGGATCATTGTCCAGGATGGGTTGTAGATCACTAATGATGCGTTGGAGAGGTTTTAGCTGGGGACTGTAGGTGATGGCCAGTGGTGTTCTGTTGGCTTCTGGGTACACGTCTGGCTCTGTCGATCTGTCTCCTCACTTCCTCATGTGGGTATCGTAGTTTACAGAATGCTTGTTGAAGATCTTGTAGGTGTAGGTCTCTGTCTGAGGGGTTGGAGCATATGCGGTTGGAAATAGAGGAATCTCAAGTGCCAGTGTAGTGTATTATCCACTAGGTACATTGTACAGGTTGAACCTCTCTAATCCAGAACTCTCTTGTCCTGAAACATCCGTCGTCCAGAATGGGTTTAGTTAGACAGGTGTCCACTTTTCATAGGTGTGGCCTAGTTTCCCATGATCCCATAAAATTTGTTTACAGCCATCAGGCCTGGCTCTCTGATTTACCCCTAAATGCTCTCACAACCCAGTAAGCAGCAGAAGTGTTGGTAATGCTGCTAGACAATATTGACCTCCCATGGTCCAGAAAATTCTCTCTTTTGGAACCGGTCAGGTTCCCAGGGTGCCAGACTAGAGAGGTTCAACCTGTAATTATTTTGGACAGGGGCCATCTTTTTGTTCTGTTTGTACAGCACCTATCATAATGGGATCCTGGCCACGAATAGGGTTTATGTTCTACATTAATAGAAATAATAACAATAATAATCACACTTTGTCAATAAATACAAGACCTGCCCAACATTTAAGTCTTACTTACCCCCCCCTCCACCTCTTGTGTTCATGGAATTCCTTGTACTTTCACTATTTGTCAGTTTCTTAGAACCTTATCTTTTTCTTCTCTTTATTTATCTTTGTAGCCAAACTAATGTGATCCAAAGAAGGAACAGTAAAATAATGATGGTCGTGCTTTATCTGATAATGTGTGCAGTCAACATGTGGATTTCATTTTGTTCTGTAATTTTTCCTAAAAAAAAAATCTATTTGTTTCCAAGTGGCAAATGCCATCTAACTTAGCAGAAAGTGGATCATCCAAGAGATGACAGATGATTGTTTTTTATCTGGTTGCAGTTGATTTGCAGTATTTGAATGTTTTAAATTATTTCATTTGGCAAAATGAGCAGCTCTGTAATTCATGACACTGAGCACTATGCAGTCTCTTTTCCAGAAAGGCCCCTTGACTCTGCTCTGGGCAGCGTGAAAGGGCCTGGAAGTGAGTCCTAATCAGTGTTCACTCTAAGCTGTGCAAAAGCACAGGTGATTAATCAGCCCTGCCCAGGCAGTCAGCTCCATGGCCCTAATGCAATTTACAAGCTTATTTTTATTTTACATGCAATGTAAAGAGGTAACTTTCAATGTTGGTTGTGATGCGGTTCCTAAAAATGCAGGCAGTTCTGATGGGTGATCCTTGCAGAAAGAGAAGAAATCTGTTTGTGATGCATGTCATTAACTAAAATGGCCTCCTCTGACAGTGTGGAAAAGTGTGTTTAGGTTACGATGGTAACTCAGGTGCATATAAACTTGTATTCCCGTGGCTCAGAGCTAATTTTGCAGCTTAGGGACTCAGGGAAGACTAAGAACATCAGCCAGTGAAGTAAAATTAGCTGCAGTTGAGCTAGTACAGCAAGTGCAGAGGCATCAAATGAAAACAGTGGCTGGCCAGGCCCTGGTTTCCAGAAGGAAAATGCACCAGGAAAGATGCAGCTTTGAAGGATGTATATTTAACAGCTTTTTAAGCTGTTTTTGTCTTTCAAGAAAAAGCTGAGATGATGCACAGAAGTATCAGCGATCTCTACTCCTTATCTTGCCCTAAATAAACAAGAATTCCACAGGGTGAAAAGCAAGAAGTGTGCTAGCAAGGTGAAACAGTTCAGCATGCAGGGAAACATTTGTGAATCGGACTAGGATTAAGATGCAAATTTTAAACACTAAGGCTACGTCTACTCTGGCACCCTTTTCCGGAAATGCTTAAAACGGAACAGTTTTCCGTTATAAGTATTTCCGGAAAAAGCGCGTCTACATTGGCAGGATGCTTTTCCGGAAAAGCACTTTTTCCGGAATAGCGTCTGTGCCAATGTAGACGCGCTTTTCCGCAAAAAAGCCCCGATCGTCATTTTCGCGATCGGGGCTTTTTTGCGAAAAAGAAATCTGTGCTGTCTACACTGGCCCTTTTCCGGAACAGTTTTCTGGAAAAGGACTTTTGCCCGAACGGGAGCAGCATAGTTTTTCTGGAAAAGCACTGATGATTTTACAGTAGATCGTCACTGCTTTTCCGGAAATTCAAGGGGCCAGTGTAGACAGCTGGGAAGTTATTCCGGAAAAGCGGCTGATTTTCCGGAATAAGTGGCCAGTGTAGACACAGCCTAAGTGTAATTATTCATTGAAACACTTAAAAATTGTGGTGAATTCTCCACCACTGAAAATGATGAACTCAAGTTTGGATGTTCTTTTTCTTAAACAAACTAGTTAAAACCTAGCCATTTGACTCAGAATAGAAATTAATACAGGCCTGTGGTATGCAGATCATAATTGTGGTCACTTCTGGTCATGACATGTACGATAACCTTTGAGAAACACAACGGGTAGGTAGACACATCGGGGAGGGAGAGGGTGTCAAATTTTCAAAAGAGCTTACCAGCCAAAATGCTAAGGTTTTTTGAAAATCCAGACACTCACTTTTGTGCCTTATTGAGTGTCGCACTCTTTGGTAATCCTGCTATAGAATTCACCTGCTTAACAGGAGTAGATAGGTATTACTAAATAGTATAAAGGAAGTCAACTTGAATTACTTGCCTTCAGAAATGGAAAAGGTTCAATCAACCATTGGTGTCACCATCACCACCTTATACCTGAATCGTCTCTGCTCTCAGCTATCTTGGATTATTTGCTGGACTTCAGTAAATTAGGGTTATCAGTTAGCTCTATTAAAGTTTAGCTCACCATGTTGTTTGTTAAACCTCATTAGTCCAGCGTCCTTAGGAGGTGACTGGTGCAGGACCAGAGAATTTGCTGTACCAGGGAAATCAGTATTGTCCAACAGCATTACCAACACATCAGCTGCTTACTGGTCTCTTAGAAAACAATTAGGGGTAAATAAAAGCTAAATTACAGCACAGAAAACTGAGAGCCAGGACTAGTGGTTGTAAACACACTGTATAGGATCATGGGGAATTGTGGCCACACCCCATGATAGACATCCGGCTAACTAAAATCACTCCGGATGATGGATGTTGCCAGCCCAGAGAGTGCCGGACTAAAGAGGTTCATCATGTATCAGCATTTTATGATCCATAAGAGAGATTTTCATAGTTGTTCACCCTGTGTCCTTCAGATTTATTAAAGGTTGGGGATCTTTACTCCCAATTAAGAATCACACTTTGACTTGGGAGTTCAGCCTGGTACTTCGATTCAAACAGATGTCCCGTGAGGTATGTATGACAACCTGCTCCTTGCTTCACTGATGCTCAGCTGTCCCTCAAGCATTGTTTGATGTGATTTTCAAATTTTAAGGAGTGGAGCACACTTCAAGGAAAATTCAGTGACCGTTTCCTTTTTGGTTCAGAAATGAATGAGCTGATCGTGTGTGTATTGCTAAGAATTCAATATGTTGTGTCTTTAGGCTTGAAAGAAACTCATCCAAGATAATATTCTTTTGCATTGCCTTTTCACCAGACTCCAGCCTGGAAAATGATGAGCAAATGGCTCTGGAGCTGAGTTATTTCCCTTTGGCTATTGACTGAGAATGAAATTCTGGAGTCAGAATAAACCTTGTAAAAATACTGATTAACTGTTACAGCATCAAACCACTTTGTAAGACATCTGTCTAAGGGAGGAATGCTGTTGGTTGATTGTATCCCAAGCTATCCTGTCAGGATCCAGCCCCAAATCCAGTCAACCATTAAGCCCTGGTCTATGCTAGAACTTTATTTTGAAATAACCCTCCCCCGGTCAAATTTATAAGCGGAGTATTCATACTACCAAGCTTGCTATTTCAAAATAACGGGCTGTGGAATTCAGAATCTATACTCCTGCATTTCATCAGGAGTATCACTAATTCTGAAATAGTAATTTCAAAATAACGGGAGAGTGGATGCAGAGTGAACGCTTCAGAGTAATTTGAACTAATTACTCCTGAGGGTTTCCTGGGGTTCTAAGTCTGAGGTAGCAAGTCCACATTAACGGAGCGTGCCTCGGGCTAATTTTGATGTTTCCCCATAGTGAGGACATGCTAATTCGAATTTGTTAAATCGTGAGTTTATATGTCGAATTTAGTAATTTTGAAAGAGTTTCCTAGTGTCGACATAGCCTAAATATAAAACAAAACTGTTTACTGTGGCTTTCTGTTATGTACTGCAATTGCAATATACACCGTGGCTACTTCTAGATTGCATCCCTTTTTCGAAAAAGGGATGAAAATTAGACGTATCGCAATTGCTAATGAAGCGGGGATTTAAATCTCCCCCGCTTCATTAGCATAAAAATGGCCGCCTCTTTTTTTCAGCACGGAGCTTTGCCGGAAAAAAGTGCCAGTCTAGACGCAGATCTTTCGGAAAATAAATATTTTAAGAGGGATAAGGGATCTTTCGGAAAAGGCTTCATTAGCAATTGCGATACATCTAATTTGCATCCCTTTTACGAAAAAGGGATGCAATGTAGACATGTAGCCCATGGATCTTGTGAGTTGAACCACCCACTTGCTTTGTAATGGCAAGTGTATTGATGACAGAAGAAGGGAATTGCAAGAAATAGTGCTGCTTACATACTGCAGCTATTATAAGAGGTTAGTGCATACTTCCCATGGATTAGCCAGAGCTGTGGGTAAGCAAAGGAATTGTGATAGGGCTGAATTGACCCCAGAAACATGCACCACACAGTGTGGTTTTGGATACAAGAAATGAATAGATTTCAAGAGCATCAAGGAGAGTTTCAGAGGTACAAATGGCAGTAAAGTGCCCAACTCCAATGGACTTCCATAGGAAGCAAGGAGTCTTATTGCCGTTTTTACCTGATCTCCCCTTTTATATGTGCATTGATTCCTCTGGCTTTCATGAGAGATCCTTGTATTGCAA
Source organism: Pelodiscus sinensis (assembly GCF_049634645.1). Taxonomy (NCBI): domain Eukaryota; kingdom Metazoa; phylum Chordata; order Testudines; family Trionychidae; genus Pelodiscus; species Pelodiscus sinensis. The sequence continues at coordinate 8,027,221 of NC_134736.1, forward strand.
ACGGATGGCACAGTGGCTCATTGTTGTTTGAAGAGAGTCTCCCTGAGCATTCTGAGAGAAGTGGCAGGAAACAGTCAATCTTTATTCTCTCAAGGGCTGATTGTTACTTCTAGGAGACAGAAACATAATACTACCGCCTCCGGAATATTGACCTGCAAGGGAAATGGCTAGCACTGTACTCTTTCCATTGCTGAAGTGGATCCCAGAACCATCTAGAAAAATATTTACGTGTTGGCAGCATTTACAGAAGAGTTGAGTGCAGTGTACTTTAGATAGATGCATGATAACTGTGAACGATCGCTTGTTAATAGAACTCAACTGGTAAACAGGTAGATGAGATTTACTGGTGTCTTAGTCTCTCTATCTAGGTCTGTAGTGAGCAACGTGCAGGCTGCATGCAGCCCGTCAGGGTAATCTGATTGCAGGCTGAGAGACATTTTGCTGACATTGACTGTCCGTGGGTACTCCCAAATACTATTATAATTAAGTGTAATGATCCCTAATCTAGGCCTGCCTTTACCTTCCTTTACACATAAATAGAAGGGACTTGAATTGTTCTGAGGAAGCATGGGGAGGGGCAACTTACACCATTCTGCGTATCCCTTCTGAATTTGAGCTTTGGTATCGGAAGCGCCCAGCATTGTTAAGCACTGAACAGAATGTTCCTTGACACCCATTTGCGAGAAAGATGCAGATAAAGATATGAGAGTCCGCAGCCCGTGTAACCATGTTACCACTAGGATTTTTAGCGGTCACACAGTTACATTTTTAAACAACTTTTCACGTTACTAGCAAAGATATGAGAGAGTTGTCACCCTGAAGATTCTGGCCAGAAGGTGTAAAAGTCATGCATTTATGAATTCTCACCTAGCACAGAACTCAGGTATCAATCTGTCTTGCAATCAGGCGAGGTATTACATTTCTTCAGTGTTGTCGTGTTCTCTCTGGAATGGCATCAGTTTTAGCTTCCTCTTTAGCTTCCTCTGCATCTCTTTGGTTGCAGTGCATTTCTTTAGTCTGGGTATTTTTCCAGCCTTACATTTATGATTTAGTGTTTCATAGACTCTCTATGTACATCTCCATCTTCCATAAATAAGGTCTGTCTTCCGGCTCGGGGGAATATATGTTAAATATTTCCCACTCGGAAGCTAATTACTTACTACAATATTAGAAGGTATTGTTCTTCCTCTGTTAATCCAGGCAGCCTGAAATCACACATGGGGGCCCAAACAGAAGATTGTCTGATTCATGACTTTCTGCCTCTCCGTAGGGCTTTATACTGTTGCCTGTCACTATTCTGGCTGAGAGCCTTCCAGGTCAAATAAATTGGTAAGAGCAAAATCCCTAGTGGGATTTATGGAGCTCTCTTTCTTCCTAAAAAGCCCTGTTTGTGGCAGGGTTTCATTTTTCTGTTGCAGGGGTCCAGAGATAGCTGCTGTTGCAAATACTCTTCTATTTATGTTGAGGGAAAACACATATGCATGCTCGCCCTCTCTGCCAGCCTCTCTGCCTTTTGAATAGGTTTTTCTCAGCACGTTCCATGCAAGGGGCCAAACCACTACTGTAATTTATCATTTGGAAACATGGCTGAAAATACAACACTGAGCTTTTGCCCTGCTCCTTGTTTCTGCTTCTTTGTCATTGGCTTGAGGAGAGTTTCCTGTCTTGTCACTGTTCATGAAGACAGCTTAATCTTCTGGAGACGGCAACAGCTTCAGAACAGGGAAGTGTGCATAATAAGCAGCTGGAGCTGCTGTGCAGAGGGTGGTAGAGAAGAAAGCAGCCTGCTGCTATCAGTACATATTGTTCCAGAGGTGGCAAGGCTCTGTCCTAATAAATTACATTGGAGATTAGCAGGGAGATCTCCCTTTTTGTCTTTTCCTTCCCTTCCTAGATAAGGTCCAGAGGGCCGTTATGCATTCCTGAAAAAATTACATCCTGTTTAGTAGCCAACTGGGTAACAGTTGGGAAGGGATGAGCTGCTAGGAGATAAAGACGAAAGCAGCAATATATAGGTCAGTCACAAATGCTGCAGATGTTCCCACAATCCGTCTGGGGGTTTGTTGTTGATGTCCGTGCAGTGAGCAGCTGCTGCAGAGCTAGTGCTGCAAAGATGGGGGCAATGCCTCGTTGCTGTTTCAGGACGTCACCCTAAGCGGCTGTGTGCGCAAACAGCTCCCAAGCTGACTAGAAATTGAAATTGATTGCATTGATTCCTGAGTCATGGATGGACGTGCAGTGAGGCCCAGATGGAGTGCCCTGGTGTCTTGAGATAGAATCATAGAATAATAGGACTGGAAGGGACCTCGAGAGGTCATCGAGTCCAGCCCCCCGCCCTCAAGGCAGGACCAAGCTCCGTCTACACCATCCCTGACAGATGTCTATCTAACCTGTTCTTAAATATCTCCAGAGAAGGAGATTCCACCACCTCCCTTGGCAGTTTGTTCCAATATTTGACCACCCTGACAGTTAGGAATTTATTCCAATATTTATTTATTCCAATTATTTATTCCAATATTCCAATATTTGACCACCCTGACAGATGTAGCTCCCGGTATCTCTCCTAGGAGGAAGTCAAGCTCTGACTGATTCCGCCACAGATATCCCCTGCAGCTTGATGTGCTGAAATACCACTGAGCCTGCCTACCTGCCCTTTGGGGCTCCCTGTCCTGCTAAGCCAGGCCCTCTCCTCCCTTCCAGCACTGGCACAGAGATGGGATCACAGCCCACAGCAGAGTAATGTAGACACTGAGATCAGTTCAGCTCTGGGAAGGCCTAGTCAAAGGGACTTTCCATGGCACCCAGGTGCACAGCCTCAGTGGGATGAGAATCCCAGGTAAATCTACCTTACTCTGTATAAAGTATTTACAGAGAAAACTCACTTTGTCCGCCCTCTTCATCAATGAGAGCTATGCCCAGCTTCCCCCTGCCTCCCGGTAGCAGTTATTTACACTGGGTTAAATAAATAAAACTGATTTTATTAAGTATAAAAAGTAGGATTTAAGTGGTCATAAGAGGTAGCAGACAGAATAATGTAGGTTACTAAACTAAATGAAACAAAACACACTGACTAAACCTAATACATTAAGATACTTGTTACATGCAATTTCTTACCCTAACAGTAGATCTACTCATTTGGTTTTTTGCACAAGCTGGAAAGCCTCCTGGCATAGGCCTGATCCTTCCTGTTCAGTCTTAGAGGTTTCCAGCAGTCATCTTGGGTGGTAAGCGGGGGTGTGCTTGGCATCTGGTAGCCGCCGTTATTGTTTGGTTTCCCATCTTTATATACATTTTGCCCAGGTTGGGAATCTTTTGTGTTCAACTGAAATTTTTTCTCACCTTCAGTAGAAAAGTACCAGGACCAAGATGGTCCCAGCATTAGGTGACCTACATGCTTGTCCTTGTGAGGACTGTCAGCCCCTCCTCCAAACAGGTCCATTGGAAAAACAAACCCCTTTACAGACGATTGTCTTTATTTATGAGCCATCAAGCTTCTGAAATACCCTTAATGGCCCTCACTTATGTCTATATTAGTAAAACAGGTGTATATGTCATATTTCTAACTACAATACAGCAATGCTACATGCACACAAATAGAATAGACACATTCAGCAGATTATAATGATACCGTACAAGAAGTATTTTGCATGCAGCATTTTCTAGTTATTCATATTCAGAAATATATTTCCATAAATAATATGGAATGCACTGTCACAATAGCTCCTGGTACCTCTCCTAACAGGGGGTCACAGTCTATAAAAATAGGTACTGGGTGTGGGGCAGTGAGCAGTGGATTTGATCTGAGGTCCCATTCTGTTGTTGCGCATTTCAGCCATACTGCAAATGGGTGTGAGACATAGTGTTTTATGACAGCTTCCCCTAGGTTCCTATGGGCCTTGTATGTCTCTGTGGGACTGGCCATTGCACTGCAGCTGTGCACTATGAGCTCTGTGTTCAGGAGTGATTATCTCAGGGCTGTGAAGGAGCCAGAAATCTCTTAGAGGTGATTCTGAGTGGTGCATGCATACCCATGCTATAGTGTGACCTGCTCCTCAGCAGTGCATAAACACTGGGGCTGTGGTTTAGATTGGGAGAAATGGTTGCCAAATGGAGTGCGGATGAGAAAAAAAACAAATGAAATTAAACCTGGGTCCTTGTGCCAGACACACCCAAGTTGTGAGTTTGGCGCTGCTGTTAACTGGCCAAACCTTCCTCCAAGTCTCTCTTGCATCCTTCTTGATCCACTAGAGACAGCCTAAGGCCTGCTAAGGAATGCCATGACTCTTTGAAGTGACAGACTCTGATGTTCTAGAAATACTCTGCTGGAGTTGGGAGTCATTGCTCAGACAATGGTGTTGGTTCCAATCCAAGCATGCATTGGGAGGTAACATCACCATTCCTGCTCAGCCACGCCTTAGAATTTTTCCTTCCTCTGCTCAAACAGCTGCACCCAGTCATTGCCATAGTAGGGAATATTCTGTCGAGAAAAGGTTGCCAGTAAAGATCCTTTTGATGGAGGAGCTCAGATGCATGAAGGATCAAACCCCAAGACCTTGTTAGAGACTGTACGTGGATTACACATAATTTAAACTTACTTTATTGTTGCTCATTTCAGAGAGACACGTGCTTTCTCTGTGTAGCCATTTATCTTCTTTTCCTTGGTCCTGTGCAAATCAACGTGGGGACTGGCATCCTTAATGGTACAAATTGAACCTCTCTAAGTCTGGCACACTCTGGTCTGGCAACATCCATAGTCTGGCATGATTTTAGTTAGCCACCTGGATGTTCATTTATCATGGATGTGGCCAAATTTCCTGTGGTCCTATAAAGTGTGTTTACAACCAGCCCTGACTCTCAGTGTTCTGTGCTGTTATTTAGCTCTAATTTATCCTTAAAGGTCTTCTAAGAGCCCAGTAAGCTGGGGAAGTATTGGTAATGCTGCTAGACAATATTGACCTCCTGTGGTCTGGCAAATTCTCTGGTACAGCACAGATTAGAGAGATTCAACCTGTACTATAAGAAGCTTCTAGGAGCACTGTGTTATGACACATTGATCATAAATTTACCAGACGTCATTACAGAGCGTGCTGATATTCTGCTGACCACAGAGAATACTTAGATGTGTCCACTTTTCTGTAGCATTGCAATCAGAGGACTTGGCTTGAAACCAATGCCACAGTGGCGAATAAACATGGCACCTGTAGCATTTTAGTGGTGGTCACTGCTGCCAACTAGGAGAAGAGGGCCCTATATTTATTGAAGCTGTGATTTTTCTAAGGAGCCTAGGAGTGTTAAGACACTTACCTGTCTTTTAATGTCAGTGGGATACAACGCCTCAAGCCCAGATACCCAAAAGGTACGTAAGGCACCAAAATTCCTTTGAAAACCTCAGCCTTATTTCTGAACAGGCTGCTTCTGTGTGTTGTGTGGTGATTACAAGCCATGCATTTACACTGCTGAGGATTGCAGCGCAGAGAATGCCGGATAGCCGCCTGCTTGGAAATATTGAAAGTGATATGAAAAATATGCATGTCACTAAAGCAAGTGCCATGTTTTGTGCTGTAAAACTCATCAAGCTGATGAATGTTGTGAGCGTAACTTCCCCTTGAGGGCATCTGAGGACTATTTGTCATTTTTCCCCAGCCTTCCACAAGTTTAACTGTATGCGCCTTTGCAGTGTGAGTGTCAGATGAACTCTGTGTGCTCTGGGTTTGCCTTCTGACACGGCAAAGGTTTCATTGCCAAGTTAGTTTTCTTTTTTTAATCTGTGCTGCTTCTCTCAAAGGCCAGTGGGAGTCCACCCTGAGAGATCCACCATTTAGAATGGTAGGGTTGAGATGAATTCAGCTGCCAGCATTAGGGTATAAGTAGTAAATTTGAATAGTCAGGGTAATTAGCCATTGGAACAATTGCATCATAGTGGATTCTCCATCACTGGCAATTTTCAAATCAAGACTGGATTTATTTTTCTACAACATTTGCCCTACAAACTATGTTGTACAGGAGATCAGAGTAGATCAGTGTTTCTTAAACTTTTTAAGACGAAGGAGACACCAAACAATTTTTTTTTTTTTTTTGGGTGGGAAACTCCAAAGATTTTTGTTAAGCCAAAAAAAAAAAAGGAAGCTTGCCCCTTTTAAGGATGCCCATTTGAACTCTGTTCTCTCCGCCTATGGTGACCATATTTTCTGAACCAAAATTAGGGACACATTACCTACACCCCCTGACATCTGTTTACTATGCCCCTGATCTCAGGGTCAAGATGGACACATGACCAGAAGTAAAAGTAACCCACCTCTAAGAACTTTTCCCACCATCCTCCTACCAATTGGGGATGAGTTTGGCCCCCCACCAAACCCTCTCTCCTCTGGTGCTAGTCTCTCCCCTGCAGGTGTCTGCCCTTCTGCTTCACCCCCAGAATCCCCTGGCACCTGCACCTTCCCTTACCCCTGCACCCTCCTGGTGCTTCCTCCTTCCCTCACTGCCCCCTTGCCTTCTTTCTCCCTGATGCCCATCCCCTCACCACCCTCTGCCCCAGTTCTTCTCATGCCCCTCTGTGCTCACACACATGACTTGTTCCATCTCCACTTTCCTCATGCCCACCCCTCCTTTCAACCCTTCTCCTAGCACCTCTCCTTCCCCTGGCTTCCTCTGGCCCCCAATGCCCTTCCCCTCTCCTCTCCCGGCATCACCCTGTCCCCTCCACCTTCCCACCCTCAATGACACCTCCCTCCTCCTGCCCTTTTCCTCATTGTCTTCACTTGGCCCCCTGGCATTTGTCTCTCCTCCACCCTGTCCCTGGCCTTGGTGCCTTTCCCTTTCTTCTCCTGCCCTGCCCCCTCCCTTCAGCACAAGCCCCTTCCTCTCCCACCCTCCTTCCCCCTAATTCCCTCCACCACCTTGTGCCTTCCAGTTTGCGGGACTGGAGTCTGTGGTCACCCCCCAGAAGTCCCTGCAGCCCTGGCCCCAGCTGCTCCCAAGGCAGGACCGCTTGCTGAGCCTGGAGCTGGGCCACCCACGGTACTAATGTTAGTGCCTCATTCCAGTCCTCGCACCAGCTTTGGCTCCCATTAGGAGGAGTGCAGGGGGGAGCCCCCACCCTCCCACATTTGGCTTGCAGTGCGTGGCAGAGCGAGCGAGTCCCAACGGGGTGGGAAGGGGCAGGGGGAGAAGGGGTCGTGCACACAGTGCACCAGCAGAGCTCGAACGTACCCCTCTCTGCAGCACTCTGCCGGGACTCTGGTGGCAGCTCCCAGGAGTGGCTCACCGGCTCCAACCAGCGCCCCTCTCCCTCCGGCAGCGGTGGTGGCTGCCTGTGGATGGAGGAGGCGGGGCTGGTGGCACATGGCGGAGGCGGTCCCACAGCAGGAGGGAAGGGCCACGTGGTGGGGGGAGGGGCTTGCCGGACAGCAGCACGTGCTGCACTGGAGCTTGGAGCTCTGGACACTGCGTGCCACCGGCAGCGGCCCTGGCTGCCCGCATAAAGCACCAAGGTACATGCTGGGTGGAGGCGGGGAGTTGCTGCTGCCCCACGTTTGCACTGGGTGTCTTTAAATCCGGGACTGTTCCGGAAAGAAAGGGATGTATGGTCACCATATCTCTGTGGCACACCTCCGACTGCCTCGTGGCACACCGATGTGACACGGAACACACTTTAAGAAAAGCTGGACTAGATGATCATAATGATCCCTTCTGGCATTGGAATCTATGAAAGAAGCCTTGTTGATTGACTCTGAGCCCTGGTCCCCGGGAGGGCATTATTTCAAAATAACCGCTCATAGGTTGAATTAATAAGCAGAGCATCCATGCTATCAAGCCCGTTTTTTTTAAATAACAGGCCATTGATATTGAGATCTGTTCTGCTGCTTTCTTCAGGGAATAACGCTAGTTTTGAAATAGTTAATTTGAAATAGCAGTAGTGTGAATGTTTCGGTGCTGCTACTTCGAAATAACTACTCCTCAGAGTCATTCAAAGTCATTACTCCCCAGAGCTTCCTGGGGCTCTAAGTCAAGGTAGCTCGTCCCCATTAACGGAGCCTGCCTTGGACTATTTGATTTTGTTATTTTGGGAGTTATTAAATGGATTTTAGTTATTTCATAATAGTTTCCTAGTGTAGACATGCTCTCAGAGCCCACCGTGAGCTATTACAGATCATCTCTGCTAGCTTTCCAATAGGTGCTCCTAGGAATTAATTGTCAGGGGAGATCTCCCGTTATACTGTTATGCAACATAGGTTTGGCTGGGGTGTGTGTGCAACTTTCCTGTCATAGGAATAAGCACTTGGGATTTCCAAAAGTACGTGTTGGGTCATTGGCTCCCACTGAAGTCAGTGAGTAGTCAAATGGCCGTACCTTTCCATGAGCTGATTCCATCATTATGTTGAAATGAATGTGCCGTGTAAAGGAATGAGTTTGGGCTCCTGGAGGAAAAAAAGGCCCATTTCTGAAAACATCCACTGACTTCACCCCTCCCACAGTGTGTGATTCTGGGCTCTGCTTCCTGACCTAAAATTCTGCTTGCTCCATCCCATTGTTGTGCATTGGTACCCTCTTGTGGCTGACCCAGAACAGCTCAGCCAGCTTGTCAAAGCAAGATTACTACTACTAAACCCTTGTACTCCAAGTGGAGTAAGACTGCTCTCTCCAAAAAGACACAACAGCCATCTCTGCACTCATGTATCAAAGCTCAGCCGTGCAGGAATAAAACTGTTGTGAGGATGGGACAGTATAGTGAGCATGCGGCCTACAGGGCTGGACAGAACTTCATATACTCTTGCATTGCATTGACAAAGCACAGCACATCCCCGTCGTTAGAAATTTAGGATGACAAAGGTCTCTTGGAATCTGCTGGGATTACTGGATGAGGGTGTTCCTGCAACCTCCTGCCTCTGATTTGAACATACAGGGGGACCACGCCTCTTTGCGAATAGTTTACATTCTGATTCCATATAAATTTAGACAGCTGTAGCGCTGATACCCAGCAATTAATGCACTTTTTCCCTCCTCAAGTGGGATATTATTAACTTAGCAGGTAGAGCCTGCTGCGTCTGCCTTAGTCTTAGCCCAGCAGGGAGAAATCTTCCCCGCCTCTTATTGAAATCACAGAGTAATTTGAGCTCATTTCTTTTGTTGAAATGCAAAACTAATTATATTTAACTGCAGATGATCATGAAGTTGCATTAGCAGCATTTTCAATCAATGGGGAATTATTCAGCTTTATTTGGGGGCTGTGGAACTTTGTATCTAGATGAAGGATGTGGGGGAGGGGAGAGCTATAAAAAGTGTTATTGTGTGATTAAGAAGAAGCCCTTTAATGGAGTTATGCGATGCTGAAAAGGCCTTTATTGCATGAACTTGGAGGCAGAATACAAATAGGCTCACAGTGTCTATTAAAGGAAGAGAAGAAAAAATAGTCCTTCTCAATTTCCAGAACGTGCCAGATTGCAGAAGAAAAATAATGATTAACTAGTCAATTACAGGCCAATAAGCCTAAGTTCAAACCCAGGCAAATTGGCTGAAACTGTAGTGAAGAACACAATTATCAGAGACACAAAAGAACATGGTATGTTGGCAAAATCAGCACAGCTTTTATAAAGGGAGAAGGTAGCTCACCAATTGGTTTGCATTTTTTGAGAGGGTCAGCAAATGTGGACAAAGATGATCCAGTAGATATTGTGTACTTGCACTTTCAGAAAGCTGTTGACCAGACTCGCCAAAGACTCTTAATTGATGTAAACAGTCCTGGAGTAAGAAGGAAGGGTCTCTCAACTGGTCAGGAAGCAAAGAGCAGAAATAATTGGCCAGTTTTCATAGGCAGGAAAGGTAAATAGCAGAGGCTCCCAAAAATCTGTACCGAGACCAGGGCTGTTCAGCCTATTCATAAATAATCTGGAAAAAGGGGTACACATTGAGATGCCAAAGTTGGCAGACAATACAAAATTACTCAAGATTGTGAAGTCCAAACCTGACTGTAAAGAGTTACAACAGGATCTCTTAAAACTGGGCAACAAAATGGCAATAGAAATTCAGTGTTGACAAATGCAAAATGATATATTTTTGAAAAGATAATCCCAACTATACATGCAAAATTGTGGGGTCTCAACTATCTGCTACCACTCAAGAGAGAAGTCTTGGAATCGCCGTAGGTGGTTCTCTGTAAAGAGCTGTTCAGCATGCAGTGGCAGTCAAGAAAGCAAACTATGTTCGCAAGCATTAGGAAAGGGATTTGTAATAAGACATTAAATATCGTGATACCACTACATAGAAACATAGAATCCTAGGGCTGGAAGAGACCTCAGGTCATCAAGGTCATCTGAAGAAGTGGGCTGTGCCCATGAAAGCTCATGATCCCATCTACATGTTTTGTTAGTCTATAAAGTGCTACCAGACCATTTGTTGTTTTTAAGTTAAATCAACCCAGCCAGGGCTTTGTCAAACTAAGACTTAAAAACCTTTAGGGATGATTCCACCACCTCCCTGGGTCACTCATTTCAGTACTTCACCACTCTCCTAGTGAAATAGTTTTTCCTAATATCCAACCTAGACCTCCCCCACTCTACATAAATCCATGGTATGTCTACCACTTGAATACTGTGTGTGCAGTTCTGGTCACACCTTCTAAAAACAAATACATTAGAAAAGGAAAAGGTACGGAGAAAGGCATACAAATGTTTAGGAGTATGGTACAGCTTCCTTACGAGGACAGATTAAAAAGATTAGGACTCTGATCTTAAAAAATAGATGACTAACCGGAGGAGAGCAATAGGGGTCTATGAAATCATGAATGATGAGGTGAAAGTGAATAAGGAAGCCTTCACAGAACCCAAGAACCAGAACTACACCAAGTAAAATTGATAAGGAGAAGGTTTAAAACAAATATAAGGAAGTACATTCCTTCACACAGTGCACAACAGCCAACGTGTGGGCTCATTGCCACGAGGTGTTGTGAAGGCCAAGTATTACTGGGTTCAAATAGAGTTAGAGAAGTTCGTGAAAGATAGGTCCATCAGTGGCTATAAGCCAATATGATCAGGGACCCAACGCCATATTCTGAGGGGGGGGCCCTAACCTTCTGACTGCTGGAAGTTAGGACTGGATGACAGTGGGAGGATTGAGCACTCACTACATGATCCTGTTCTGTTCATTCCATTTGAAACAATTTGCAGTGCCACTGTTAGAAGACAGGATATTGGGCAGTGTTTCTTAAACTTTTTAAAACCGAGGAACTTGTTTATGGGGAACACCAAGGATTTTTTGTTGAGCCAAAAAAAAGGGGAGGGGGGAGTTATTGACCAAAAAAAAAAAAAAGGTTGCCTGCCCCTTTAAGGGTAGCCATTTTGAAGTCTGTTTTCCATGGCACAGCTCCGACTGCCTCGCTATATGAACCGTTGGTCTGACTCTGTATGGCCATTCTTGTTTACTAGAGATTAAAATCCGTGGCAGGACTGGCTTCATTACCCGTCGTATACTAAGCAGTAAAGTATTTCAAAAAGGGAGTAACTGTGTATGTAATATAACTCATCGCTCAGAGAAGCCTGTTAACCTGTTTACGATGTTGGCAGATCATTTCAACCTGTCTTTATTGGCTAAAAAACAATTAGGGTTGAACTCTCCCTGTTGTAAAATCATGAGCACAGATCAGCACTGCATCGATAATTCACAGGAAAGCAGCTTCCTGGAAACTGCCTGATTTCAGTGCCTCCTGAAGTCTCCCTGAATATTTGGTCCTTTATTTGCTCTGCTTTTATTTCTGGGGTCAGGGAGATCATTGCAATAGAACTGAGCAGTTCCCAGAGTGGATTTGCCTTGGGATATATCCTGTCTGTGACGGGCCAGCACCAGCTGCTTCAGAAGAAGGTGCAAGAACTCCTGCAGTGCAGCTACCGGATCATCTGCCCCCATGAAAGTCTCAGACAGATGGTGACCTGACAGTTCTTAGGACTGTGTGCCATATTCCTACCCACGGCAAACCGGTCACCTCTCATCCCAGTGCAGGCAACGGCAGAGCTCTGAAGTGAGGAGTTGCTGCCTGAACACCTTTTAGAACCAAGAAAATGCTGAATGTTTTGTGCCTTTATAGTATGCAGCTCTTCACCCAGCTTCACCCTGCTGTAATGAGACCCACAAGCTAGAAAAGAGCATGTGGAAAAGGCAGTGTCCATCTCCCATCTCCTGCTTGTACAGCATCCTCAAGAGCAAAATCCATAGCTAATGCCTCTTGAGCTCAACCTCCAGCTTTTGCTCCCCAGGACAGAAGCAGTTTAGGGTTCAGGCTGGACATGTAGCCTCTTTGGGTATGTCTACACTACAAGGGTATTTTGAAATAGTTATTTTGGGGTGTTATTATTCCAAAATAACTTATTTCAAAATAGTAGCCTCGAAATGAGTTCGAGGCAGGCTCCCCTAATGTGGACGTGCTACCTCGATTTAGAGCCCCAGGAAGCACTGGGAAATAATTGCTTTGAATGGCCCTGGGCAGGAGCAATTTTGAAATAGCAGTTTCGAAATAGGTGTTATTCCTTGATAAATGAGGGTTTATTATTCCAGAATAGGAAACTGTGGACGCTCACTTTGTATGCCATGAAGCTGCATGTGTGTGTGCTAACAGATCCCCGGGTGGTCCTCACAAGAGTACCAGCAACCACGGCATGCAGAGGCGTGTGAAGGAAGAATTAAATCCATTCTGAACCATGCTGCACAGAACAATACCTACTCCTCTCCTTCAAGAAGGACTCAGGAGAGTGTGGCTCAGACCTGCCACCAGCCTATTTTCATGGGTGTGAAGCATCAGCGAACTCCACGTGCAAGCAGTGGCATTAAGCCAGTGTTCCTTAAACTGTGTTCCATGGCACACCGGTGTGCCACGGAGAACAACAGGATTCAAAATGACCACCCTTAAAGGGACAAGCGACTTTTTTTTCTCAATAACTTTCCCCCGACACTTTTCCCCCTCAATAACTCTCCCCTCCCCCCCCCCCCAACTCTCCCCTCCCAAACTTTTTTTTCCCTCGAAAAAAATGCTTGGTGTTCCTCATTTAAAAAAAATTATTTGGTATTCCTCCATCTTAAAAAGTTTAAGAAACATTGCACTAAGCGGAGTACTTGGCCTCTGCAGCTCTCTCCTCCTCTGTGTGGTTGGGTGAATGAGTGCAAGGAAGTCACCAGCCTTCTGCAAATCTGAGGCGTGCTGGATTTCAGTATAGCTGCTTTAGTTTGCAGTTACACTTTGGTCATCACATTATAGCCCTCAGCTAGGAAAGAGGACAGTATGTTAAGCGGGAGGCTCGTAGCAATCTATGATCCATACCTGATAGCTCCAACAGTCTCTCAGCACTCGGAATGGAATAAGCATCTAGGGCAGTGGTCCCCAATCTTTTGGGGCTGCCGGGGGCGGGGCCACTCACGTGCCGGGCGCCTGAGGGCGGGGACGGCCCCGCTCCTGTCCTGCACACCCAGGGGCGGGGATGCCCATATGCCGCGTGCCCAGAGCCGGCACAGCCCATGCACCGCACGCCCGGGGGTGGGGCCGCCCATGTGCTGCGCACCCGGGGCTGGTGCCGCTCCTGTGCTGTGCACTCGGGGGCGGGGCCGGCCCCAGTCACTCGGTGGGTGCACAGAAATGGCCCCGCGGGCACCACATTGGGGAACACTGATCTAGGGTTTTAGAAGCATTAACCTGCCCAAGGAGGGTAAGTTCAACCCCCTTTAGACAGAGGTGGGGCTTTAGGCATGGAGGCATGCAAGCTGACTGGGCTAGGATCACTTAGGGTCCAATTAAGAGCTCCTTACTCACAGTAAAGAGCAATTACACACCCATAGAAAGATCCCTCGGATTCAAAGGGACGACTCACGGGGGTAAGTGCTCACAGGTGGGAATCAGGAAGCTCGCAGTCTGGTGGTGGACCTGGCATCAGAACTCAGGAGTCCCTGGTGCTGCTCTTCCTATTTGAAGCGCTAACTACTTTCAGTAGAACTTTGATTTTTTTACAAACACCACTCGTATGGATGGCCAGTTGTTTTTTGACTGCCACTGCACCCTGACTGAATGTTTTCAGAGAACTATCCACAGTGACTGCAAGATCTTTCTCTTGAGTAGTTCTGGCCAAATTAGTTTCCATCATATTCTATGCAGAGTTGTGATTTTTTTCCAATGAACATTTATCAACATTAAATTTCATTTGTCATTTTGTTGCCCAATCACTTAGTTTGGTGAGATCTTTTTAAAGCTCTTCACAGTCTGCTTTGCTCTTAACTATCTTGAGCAGTTTGGTGTCATCTGGTGATCTAAGCAAAGAGGTTGAGCAGTGATTGTAAATACCTTTGTGAGAAATAAATATTTCAGCCTATTAGACAAAGGTGGAACATGATCCAGTGGCTGGAAGATGAAGTTAGACAAATTTAGACTGGAAATCAGCGGCGGATATAGGGCAGGGCGACTGCCATGGGCCCCGCGCTTCAATAGGCCCCGCGCCAGCTGCAGGGGCGGACTGGCCTGGCGGAATACTGGGAATTTCCCGGTGGGCCATCTGCTGAAGGGCCGGCCGGTGGCTGCTGGAGGAGGAAGGGGGGGATTGCGGCGGGACGCCGCAGCCCCGTACTTTTGAAATTCCCCGGCGCCAGCCAGTACGGGCCACGTGGGGCCGAGGGAGAGCATGCACGGCATGCTGAAACGCCGCGCAACAGCTGAGAGGGGAGACGCCTGGGTGTGGTGTGGCGTGACGCCAAGGCCCGGGACTTTAAAACCGCACGGCCCAGCGTTGCACTGCACAGTTCGGCACGAGGCCTGGAGCTTGGGCCGGGGCCGCAGCCACCCTACACACTGGAAGGCAGAAGGTGGATGGCAGAGGAAGGGGCTTGTGCTGAGGGGAGGGGGGCAGGTCAGGAGAAGAAAGAGGAGGTGAGACAAATGCCAGGGGGCCAAGTGCAGACAATGAGGAAGGTGCTGCTTGTAGGCAGGTGACACAAAGGGGCCTTGTATAGAAACTGATTTTCAAGTGTCAGTAACCCAGAGTCTTTTTTCCCTGCTGCTGCACATGCAATCCCCTCCTCCCTCCCCCCTCCCAGACAGCAGGAGGCGGAAGCACTGTGATGAGCTGGTGTTGCATGTGAGGTATTAGGCATGAGTGCATGAAAAAGGGCTTGAATGCTGACATTGGCACTTTGCCATGTGTTCTGAGGACTGCTGTGCTGCTCCAGGGGAGGAGCAGGGAACAAGCCAGGATTCCGAGTCATAAGTTGGTTCCTATTTCCCGCTTTATTACACTTTTTTTTCCCAGTGCAGTTTCTCTCTCTGTTGCACTGACACCTGCATAACTTGGCTGAGACCACACCCTCTTCCTGTCTCTGGTTCGGTCTACACTGCAGATATTTGATGGCAGAGAGTATGCTAATGAAGCGCTCATTAGCATTTGTCACGCTGTCATTTGTATATCTCTGCCGATGCTTTTTGCGCAAGAGGTTTTTGTGCAAAAACAGGCAGCGTAGACGGCTCTGTTTTGTGCAAAAAAAACCTTTTGCGCAAGATCCTGTATACCGCCTTTTTTGAGGCATAAGGGATCTTGTGCAAAAGGGTTTTTTCACGCAAAACGGACCTGTCTACACTGCTTGTTTTTGCGCAAAAACCTCTTATGCAAAAAGCATCGGCAGAGATATGCAAATGACAGCGCGGCAAATGCTAATGAGCGCTTCATTAGCATACTCTCTGCTGACAAATACTGAAGTGTAGACATAGCCTCTGCCTGCCCGCTGCTTATTTTCCTGCCCAGAGGGGGAATAGCAGCTCGGAGCAAGGTGCTTTCTTGCTCTGCTGTCGTGACCCACAGTGTAGGTAGCCAGTGCAAAGAGAAGTAGTGAGTGAGTGCTGTGCGTTTTCTTCCCCAGTGTGGGTGCATGGGAAGTTCACGGATGAGCCCTAAGGACTAGCTCCTGATCCCCCTTTCTCTGACCAAATAGCACCCTCTGTCCTGCTTGTGATCGCCTCACTTTGTCCTTGGAAAGAAGGATGGTGAAAATGCCCTAAAAATATTAGCACGTGAATAATGCTCAGAAAGATTGACCGATGTGTTTGTGCTTTGCGGTGGCACAGGCAGCAGCATGGCCTTTGAGAATGAACCTCTGCATGTTGTGCCATCGTGAGAACTCCATCCTGAAAGGTGCTCTGCTTACACACCCTTTGGCAGGATTGTGCCTTGATTCTTTTAATTGCAGGTTCCTGGCTCCCTGTTGTCTCAGGCATTGGACACCGCAGGTCAGTATTTTGGATAATAAACAAGGGGAGCTGTTAGTGGCCACGCATACAGAGTGCACCATGCATGAGCTGCAATGTTGATACATACAGCCTTTTCGTGATAACGTCATCTGTGCATGAAGATGAAACCCATTGTGCTTGAAACATACCAGTGTGAAATAGACACCGCATCAACCTCAAATAGAGACCCAGATGTAATGATCAATGTTTAAACTCAAGCCTAGTTTGCTACAAACATTAGCTTCTCTTTGGCCCCCATTCTGGACAAATACAGTGAGAAACGTCCAGGTCTTGCAGTAGTTTTCAGAGGGTCCAATTGAGCCAAGGAATTGGGCGCTGTTTTTCTCATTAAGCTCGTTTTCTGGTTTGAGGTGACTTTTTTTATAGAATTGTAGGAAAGTTTGTTGAAAATTATGCGGATCAGCTAATAGGGCTTTTCTACTCCCAGGTCTCTGATGTATGTGAGAATGTTTATGTTTCCCCTGTGGTAACTTTCACCAGTTCAGCTTTGGCGCAAGGAGCAGTGGAGAAGGCTCAGGGAGAAGTAGATTTCATAGCATTACAGCAGGGTATAATGACCATATTGACTATGTATTGAGATCTTCTCTAGTGCAGGTTTCACAGTGCCCTTTCTGCATTAGTTTTAAGGAAATTAAACTCAGTGTCCTGGGGTAAAAATTTCTGAAGTGCCGGTTTCTAAAGCAGGTAAGACACTTAGACTCTAAAATACCGATGTTGCTTTTCTAAATTGGAGTGATTCTTCTAAATCACTTAGTTGCTCTTGAAAATGTTATCCCTGGTTATTTATGTGAAGAAGCACATGAAAATCTCCCTTGCATGTGGCTAGAAATTTGACAAAGACAGTCACATGTCAGCTAAAGTGAGTACAGCAGTGACTTCCTTAAAATCCATGCACACAGTAAGCATGGAAGCAGTATGGAAACGGCTTTAGGAGCTGAAACTTGATTGTTATTAATTTAGGCGTTTAATAATTATATCTTTCGAGAGTAGAGGGAATTCAGTAATGGATGCCTTCAGCTAAAGTGGAAAATCCTAACAAACTTAATAATTAAATTCTGCATTAGGATGTGATACACGGGAAGGGTGCCAAAAATGTTGTCTTTGGACTGATAGTCTGTTCAGTTGCTACAGCAGACAAGCCACTGCACCTTTCAGGTTGCAGGGTTGTCCCTTTTTCCACAGGCTTGTAACTTTCAATTACCTACAAGCATCCCTGGCATTTGGTGCAACTTCAGTTTAAGATGTGCCTTTATTTATAGCATCTGTAAGTGTGTGTCTTGCTTTTGAAACAGACTTTTGAAATGAAGACTGTAATTTATCTTATTATAAAAGGAACTTGCCAACTAATTTAAACCTCAGTGCTTTAGAAAGCCTAATGTGGGGATTCTAGTATGAATAAGCATGGTGCTCGTAGATTTAAAATAAATCATTTAAGTGGAAAGAGCATGAGGGAGATATGGATATTGCAGTTTATCAAACCCAACAAGGTTAGAGCCAAGATCCTAAAAGGGACACTGGACATTTTATTTTCACTGTACAAATTGCAGGTAGCAAGCACAATCATAAGATCAGAAAACCAACGAGGTTACTAAACATTTTTAATTCCATAGACTCATTGACTTTAAGGCTAGAAGGGACCATTAGATTATCAGGTCTGACCATGAATAGCATAAGCCAGGGAATTTCATCCAGTTACTCCTGCATTGATATCAATAATTTGTTTGACTAGACAAAAAAGGCATCCAGTTTTGATTTCTAAACTTCATTAGATGGACAATCCACCTCTTTCCTTGGTAGGTTGTTCCAGTGGCTGACCACCCTCACTGTAAGGGCATGTCTACGCTGCACACTTATTTTGAAATAAGCTATTCCAGAAGTAGCTTATTTCGAAATAGCATATCTGTACTACAGGAAAGCCTTAAAATTAGTCTGAGGCAGGCTTCCCTAATGTGGACGTGCTACCTTGATTTAGAGCCCAAGGAGGCACTGGGGAGTAATTACTTTGAAAGGCCCCGGGGAGGAGCGATTTCAAAATAGCAGCAGAGGTGCATCCACACTACTACTATTCTGAAATAGCTGTTTCAGAATAGGCGTTATTCCTCGTGGAATGAGGTTTACAGAAGTCGGAATAAGCCACCTGTTATTTCAAATTTATTTCAAAATAACGGAATTGCTGTGTAGACACTAGCATTGTTATTTTGGAATAATGGCCATTATTCCGAAATAACGCTGCTGTGTAGACTCACTTTAAATATTTTAATGTTAGGTTTAATTTGACCATGAATTTGCCTGACTTTAATAACCAGTCATCAGTTCTTGATATTCCCTTTCTTTACCAAATAAAAGAGCCCTTTAGTACTTGGAATTTATCTGTATTGATTTCAGGAGGGGCAGTATTAGCAGCACAGGTTAGAGATATTTATAAAACGAGTATTTGTGTGTCTCAGCTGGCATCATTTGTTTGTAATGTGAGCATTTTTATTTTCAGGAATGCAAAGATAATAGGCTGGTCAATAAAAAGTGCTTTCTAACTGCAGTCAAGAGCTTTGTACCTTTTTCCAGAGATTGGCCATCTGTGGTGTCCCTGGGTTATCCTAAATTCTCACGGGCAACAGTGGTGATGGTGACTGCACAAGGACCATGGGAGTGGTCCCTGAGCAATGACACAGAGTGGGCAAAGTTAGTATTTGACTCAAGTATAAGTCACAGTGGGGTGTTCAGCCTGTCAGATCTGGCTCCAGAAAATGGCCAAGTTGACATCTTGTGTGGAGAAAGCAGCACTGTTTTGTGGGTTGAGATATACATGGGAGGGACCTGACTTCAGAGCTGGGAGCACTGCATGCTTTTGTAACTCACTGGGATGGGACTCCATTTTCAGTCACAAAGAAAAGCTTGTTAGTTAATTTGCTGCTGTTGGTTCCATACCTGCAGTTTGCTGCTTGAAAGCATTTCACAATGCAGTAGATTGAAATTATAAATGTTCTTTTACCAAGATGTTTTTCTTTGTCTTTTATAGTCTGGGTTGGGGCGTGAAATACCTTGTATGCCACTCGTATGAAGGGTCTTTTTATTAAGCAAGGAGGCAAAATATGTCAGACCACAGCCAGCCATCCTCTTTCTCCACATAGGGCACCTTGTGTCTGCATAAAGTGCCTGCTTGGAAGAGGAGATGCTGGTGCTCATGTTACATGAGATCATTAGGGCATCATGACGGATGCCTACGGGACCCATCTGTCATACAGAGCCCTAATAAATCCATCAGATCCCATAACACCTAGGGAAAGGGTAGAAAAAAAGGATTGGAAAGTCCTATTGAGTGGTAATCTTCAAATTTTCATAACCCCTCAGCCCCTGATAATTCTCTCCCCCCTTTAAGCTTCATTAATACCTCTTCCTCAGAGGATGTGATCTCCTCTTTATGTTCATGCATAGAACCCCTTTCATTATTATGGGGATTCAGAGCCCAAGGACGCTCCTGGAGTAACTAGGTCATGAAAGCACCTTTTGATCAGTGCTTCTTTCATGCACTAGTATTGGTGGGCAGTTAAGAGCTCAGTGGTACTGATAGGAGATATTCTGAAGCAGATGCTATGGGTTAGCCTCAGCCTTTATTGCTGGCAACTCCAATGTGCTTGGAACATACCATTGTGAAATAGACACCACGTCAACCTCAAATAGAGACACACATGTAATGATCAATGTTTAAACACAAGCCTAGTGTGTTACAACTTTAGCTTCTCTTTTGGCCCACATAGTCTCTAGTGGATGGTAGATTCTGGACAAATACGGTGGAAACTATCCAGGTCTTCCAATAGTTTCATAGGGACCAATTGAGCCAAAGTATTGGGCACTGTTTTTCTCATTAAGCTAGTTTTCTGGTTAGAGGTGACATTTTTTTTATTGAATTGTAGGAAAGCTTGTTGAAAATTATGCAGATCAGCTAATAGGGCTTTTCTATTCCCAGGTCTCTGATGTATGTGAGAATGAGTTTATGTTTCCTCTGTGGTAATTTGGGACTAGGCCAATTCCAAATGACTAGCATGGTGGATGTTTTCCAGTTGTTTTCATTATACCACAATGGTTATAATATTAATCTCTCAGTCTGTTGTGGGGAAAACAATCAGTCAGCGGGGTTGCTGTACTTTCTCTTTTGAATGGCTGCTGAGGAATTATAACACCGAAGATTGTTGCAGATGTATACTTGTGCCAATCTCCTAATATCTGTAAACTATGCCCCTGAGAGGTCTGCATTGCTGAAGGAATGTTCTGTTCCTTATCTCCTTTATTTGTTTTGCTTTGTTCTCTCAAAACAATGCACCGTTTTTCATGGTTTGTACAGACTTTGCATTTCATAGGCCTTTCCAGCATAGTGTATCATTCATTTAGGTCTTATACGAAAAGTATCGTATATACTCGATTATAAGCCTAGTTTTTTTGCAAAAAAATGATGCAGTAAAGAGTGGTGGTTGGCTTATGAATGGGTCATTGCATTTTACCAGGTTTTTTTAACTTGGAGGGAGGGTTTAGCAAACTTCAGTTCCCAGCCCACCGGGGCAAACCGCTGGTGCTTTGAGAGCATCTGTACTTGGAGCATCTGCAGGCACGAAGCCTCCAGTGGCTGCTGTTCTCCATTCCAGATCAACGGCAGTGGCAGGAAGTGGCAGCCAGCATGTGCCTGGGCCCACGCTGCTTCCTGCAGCTCCCATTGGCTAGGAACAGAGAACAGCAGCCAAAAGAGGCTGAGAGGCTTTGTGTCTAAAGATGCTCCAGGTAAACAAAACGTCCAGACCAATGTTCCCTCTAAGCTGTGTAGCACAGCTTCACAGGTGATTAACTGGCCCCGCCCAGTCGGAGGCTCAGACAACATTGGTCCCAATGTGCCAGCAGCTTATGCTGACGAGCTGGGACCGAAACTTTGCAAACCACCAATATAGAGTCAGCTTATGAACGGGTCATTGTGATTTTTTACAATTTTGTTTAACTTGGGGGGGGTCGGCTTATGAACGAATAGGCTAATGACGGTGTATATACAGCCTCTCCCCAAGTTACGAACGAGTTACAGACCAAACACTTGGCCGTAAATTGATTTGTTCATAACTTGGACCCCATTGAGTTACATAGAGACCACGCTGTTCAGAAGCGTGGGTCGCATTCGTAACTCGGGAACTGCCTTTACGGCCGCTCCATTACAGCAAACACTTGGCCGTAACTCGACTGTTCGCAACTTGGGGACTGGCTGTATAGTAATTCTTTACATTCTGTACCACCTTTGAGTTATTGATAGGGCAGAAAGTTATGGATCTGGTTTCATCCTGTGGGCCATATGTGTAATAATATACTGGGAATTAAAGTCATGGCTAGATGGCCAGGACACAGTACTGGGAAATCGAACGTGTTCTAGGCCTTGCTTTGATGCTGACTCTCTTTGTGGCTGTGGTCAAGTCACTTAAATGCCTTAGAGGTAAAATGCAGGGCCGGTCTGCATTGAAAATTTACATTGGCATAGCTACATCTCACGAGTACAAAAAATGTGCACCTCTGACACGGGGATGTAAAAAGTCATTTAAAAATGTAACTGTGTAACCCGTAAAAATCCTAGTGGTTATGCAGTTGCAGGCACTGCAGGCTCTGCAGTACAAAGCTTACTTAATAGGTTTTATACTACAGAGTCTGCAGAGAAGCCTCTCCAAGCGCTGCTGGCCCTGTTTCCAAGGGAGCCAAGCTCATGTACGCCTGCAACGGTGGGGGGGGGGGGGGGAGAAAGGGGCTGGGTTGACCTGCCATGCATAGCAGCTGCTCCACCCGGGGTGGGTGTGAAGCTGCTTCAGCCGTTATCGGTTAACCAGAACTGATAAACCTGATTCCGTTAAGCGTGAGGCTTACCATTAACCACTTAACCATTTACATCCCTAATCTGAAAGGCATAATCCCTCGTGCAGGCGGTGGTGTTGTATAGACAGTGATGGAGGAATTCTTCTGTCAGCCTAACTACAGTACCACCTATCGGGGAGATGAATTTCCTATGCTGATGGGAGAACCCCTGCTATTGCTGTAGTAAGTGGCTACACTGTGCTGATGTAGCATTTTAAGTTGCAGGCATGTGTCCTGTGAAGAACTGTCTTAGGACAGGATGCTGGTAGATACTGTTTGAAACTGGAAAATAAAGTTATTATTAGTCTAATGAAAATTACTAAAAATATTTCTTAATTAGATAATAGTTTTAAAGTAATATGGTCACCTTAATTTTCATTAAAGGAAATACAATAAAACAAAAAAGAGCTTCAACCTAAAACTGCATGCTTTTCCTTGACTACCTCAAACAGATGCTGAAACTTATGAATTTGGGAATTCCTCCTTTGTTTAGCAATGAAAATTATATTTTAAATTATAATTTACCTGAGGTAAATTGCCAAACTGTCCAGTTCAGTACTTTATTCCTGCTGCTGTACGTGAATTCAGTGAGTACAGTGATGCAAGCCAAAATATTTAATCATGAGCAAAGATGGAAGACCACTTAATCCAATGTGGAAGACTACTTAATCATGGCTATGTTGAGGAAATTCACAAAGATGGCACAGTGTGTCTTAAATGCAGAAATTGCAAAGAAAAAGTGAGTGGGAATGCACACCATATGAGGAAACATTTTGTAAAATACAATGGAAAAGGAACCACTGACTTTTAATGTTTTAAGTATCAGTCTGAGAATGAAGATCCTGATTTAAATGTGCTTGGCATTGACAAAGCAATAATAAGAAAAAACAGCCAGATGCAGGACCGTAAGGAGGAAGTGTCATGGTTTCTCAACCATATGAAGATAAATTTGTAACAAAAAAAAATGCCAGAACCAAAATAATAAACTATGATTTGACTGTAATACTCCCTTTTTGAGCATCCAGCTTGTCTAAGAAATGATCAGTTTCATTAGACCAGGCTACAAAGCACCCTGTGGAAATTCACCCCAGGTGAACACTTGATGCTCTTATTTGGTGTCAAAGGATGGACGCATGCAACAAATCACATGAAAAAGCAGTTACATTGGCACAAAGTGGCTGGAGTAATATGCACAGTGACCCAAGGATAGCTAACTATGCACAGACAGGGTCAACTGTGGTTTATGTATCAACAGTTGATAAGACTGGAAAGAACTGTTATGCTGTCAGAAGAAGCTAAAGCCTCAGCATATGAGCTGTATGGTTATGTGAAGTATGATAAATTATTTGGAACAAGATTATGATATTTTGGTTACATGTGGATGTACATCACAGTGGCTCACTCTAGTTGGAGAAGACCTAGCATCAAGTGCTTTGATAAAATATTTTGTCAATCACCGTCAGCCTGATGAAAAGAGAGCTAAGGATGTGTAAAACCGCAATCCCTGATGACATGTTGGAAATGTCGGATAACATGCCTGGAAATATAAAAAAAGGTCTACATTATCTCTGAATTGTGAATGATCATTAGCCAGAACTGGAAGATAAGAGTGGTCAGTATCATTTAACCAAAGGATTTATGGAGAAGTAAAGAAATGAATTAGTCTGTTGAAAGCATTTGCTCTGGCATTTGCCACACTCCAACGGCACAGATCAGTAGTTGCTGTTCAATGAGAAGCATGCGTGGCTGTACTGATAAATGAAGATCTTGCACCGCTCAAAGTAGAAGTACAGGAGACATTTCAGAAGGCCTTTGACTCTTGTATGTAAGTTGACATGCCTCCTTCATCCAAAATACGCAGGAAGGAAATAGTCGACTGAATGAGAAATGTCAAGGCAGTTGACTGCTCAACAAAAATTCCAATTTTCTGCATATTTACTTGCATTTAAAGTAAAAGAAAGCATCCAAAACCAATGTTTTCATCTGCTGTCGTGGAGGAAGTCCCTTGTAACATGGTGGCAAAATCTGAAGAATTCTCATATTCCACCTGATTTCAGAGAACTGGTGGGGCAATAGTATCCGTGTCAAAACTGAAGAATAAGCTTGGGTTGCCTGCCACATCAAAGGTGGTCTTCTGCTACTGAATTTTGCATGGCCAAATGAACCTGGATTTGTTGTCTACAACTTTACCTGGTTCTGATTACTCAATGCTTCACACCTCCAGCGCTGCATTATTGTCATTTTTGTATAATCGAATGGTTGACTTTTGTTTATATAATATTGAAAAGTGGAATATGAGTCATGACATGTATAACTTCCTGGAGAAAATACCCAACCAAAATAGATTTATTCATTCCAGTGTTAGGCACTATAATTATATGTATTATTAGTACTCTTACTGCAATTTCACTTTTTATCTGTACAACCCCAAATTAATCTCTAAATCTACTGCCTTATATAACCACCATTTGAATATCCACCTACAACTAAGTGTAATGTGGTGTTCAGTCATGAAACAGTGCATAAAATGGAAAATGTAGGTTTTTTTCTGGGGTGGTAAAAATTGTAATTTTTTTCTTGCAAAAACCATCTCTGATGGCCTGCAGGGAATTAACAGATCAAATTGCACTCTTAGGTCTGGTCTATACTAGACCAGGCAGGTCGGCTTGAAATACACCATCCAGCTACGCAAAATGCATAGCTGGATTTGGTTTATGTTAAGTCAACCCACCTCAGCGTCTACACTGCAGGAGGCCGACGGGAGTACAGGATGCTGGTGGGGGCTGCCTTCAGCATTCAATTTGAAGGTCTACACTAGACCAGCTAAACTGAATGCTAGAGTGACCTCTGGAGGGTCGATCTTCTCCATAGTGTAGACAAGCCCTTAGCTACTTTGGATTTACTCTGGTGTTAGTCTTTTGGCTTCAGCTGAATTCCTTCTGGTTTGTACCATTGCAGATGAAATCAGAATCAAGCCCTCTGTCTGACTGTTAAGTATTATTCCTAGTCCTAATATGCTTTTAGGAGAATTGTCCCTGCCTGCCACAGTAGCCTCCTAGTCATTCAGAATTGCTCCAGCAATCTAAGAGCTGCCCCAGCCACCCATCAGTAACAAACCCAGCATGTCAGAAGGGTCTGCCAACCTTGCAGGAATCTGCAAGAGATGTTGCATTTGCCCAGGGATTACCTTGCTAGTGTCTTTTTGCATTTTAAATAGCTTGAATGCCTAAGCCTATTGTGTGTGCTTCATAAAGCAGTCCTGGTTTCTTTAATTCTGCAGACCGGCTACTAATGACAGACTGAAATAAAAATCACTTTGAACACTGAGGTTTTGATTTGATTTTATACAAAGCTATTAACTCTCACCACTTTAGGCTGTGTTTGAGATTAGCTGGATTAGTGGACTGGGAAGGAAGTGGGTAGAGGAGAGAACAGTGCAAAATGGTTTGTCTGATTGGTCTGAAAAACATCGCTTCTCCATTTCATTTCCCTTTCTGCCACAGGTGACCTGCTGAGTGCAGTGGTTACTATTGAGTGCCTAAGATAAGGGATGAAGGAAGATCAGCATTACTTATGATTCGAGGTGTTACATCAGAACCTATTTGCATCTGTTATATTTGTCTAGATGCTGCTACCAAAATGCGAAGAGGCCATGTCAGAAAGTAGGTGGCTATAGCACAGAAAGTAGAATCACGTCCATATAGCTCAGCGACTGTGTGACTACAGACAAGAGAACTGGCTGGAAAATTACACTGGCTTCAGTTCACCCACTGTGCTGCAGAATGGCGCACAAAAACAGGGATGGCTCCTGTGCAAAATAGCTCCCGGCAGTAGGGGATGTAATGTCATCCATCAATTTGTCTATTTTGTTTAATAAAAGGACAAAGGGCAGGCTAGGCTGATTTTGGTCTATCTAGAGGAGGAGAGGTTTAAAGGAGCAAATGATCGTGACTAAGATTAGAGATGGAAGATTAAGAAGGTGTTTAGAAACATGTAAAAAAGTCTTTAAATCATATTAGTTTCTTAGGGCAAATCTCTGGAAATTAACTGGTTGTTTGACTCATCTCTGGCCTTTAAAATCAGGTGTGCATTTTGAGGGGGAGGAGATTAAAAACGATCAATAAAAATAGCATTTGGGCCAATTGAGGTATTGAGAAGGGATACAGAGGTATTTCAAATTGATTTTGTCTATTCTAGCACTTTGGGCAGGAGCACTTGAA
The DNA here is from genome assembly GCF_049634645.1 of Pelodiscus sinensis. Classification (NCBI taxonomy): domain Eukaryota; kingdom Metazoa; phylum Chordata; order Testudines; family Trionychidae; genus Pelodiscus; species Pelodiscus sinensis. The sequence continues at coordinate 8,053,579 of NC_134736.1, forward strand.
ACTTACAAACTTCACCTACCTCAGTTGGTTCATAGCTCTATTTGCTGCAGTTTTACACTGGAGTCAGTGGAGTTCACCACCTTAAGACAACCATCCCGAAATCTGTATTTGAATGATCTTTGTAGCCCAGGAGAAACGAAAAGAAATAAAGCTTATTTAAAAGATTAATAGAGGAAACCCACACTTGAAAAGTCTTTTGACATCTCTCTCTTCTTTTCCTTTCTTCTGCAGTGGTTGTTCATATCTAAAATCTTCACTGGCCCTTGCTTCAAGTGGACTGTGATTACATTGCAACATAAAAGGACTCGTGGTCTGCTTTTGCTCTACCGATAACATTATTGATCTCATATCAGTCTGGCTGCTGAGCAGTCCATGTTCAATTTGACTGTCTTCAGTATTTGGAAATGTATTAATCAGGAGAAGAGATAAGCAATCATATTGATTGAAGCCCCTTCCTAGCTCTGCTAATGCACTTGTCCTAACTGGCAACATTCTAGCTACGTCTACGCTACAGTTTTTTGTGCAAAAACCTGCAGAGCCTCCACACCTCTAGTGCTTTTTTGCGCAAGAAGATTTACAGTAGAACGGCAGAACAGAGGGCTTTTTGTGGTATGGGTGTATCTCTTTCTACGAGGAATAACTCCTTTTTGCGCAAGAGTTCTTGAGCAAAAAGAGCCTATCAGAAAAAGCACAGGTGCTCTGATGGCCGTTCTGTGAATGGCCGTCAGAGCTTTCTTGCACAAGAGCGTCCATGCAGTGTGGACGCTCTCTTCCGCAAAACGCAAAAAGATCTCTTCCTCAAAAATCTTCTTGTGCAATAAGCCTACAGTGTAGACTTTAAGGTAGTAATGTCCTCCATCAGCCTTGCTCTTGACCTTCTCTTCCAGGCCCATATCTCCCACAACCCTGACAATAATCTTGCACCCCAACCTGTGGCATCCCTTCATGGGCCAGTCTCTTGCCTTTCATGCACAGTTTGTGTCACGGGTTCTCAGTCATGAGATTGTTCTGTCATGTGGACAGACATGTGCTCCAAGACAAGAGACCCCCAAGCAAACTCACTTATGACTGTGGCCAGTTGAAGTCACATCTGCAGTGAGAGGGCAGGCACTAAACTGGAGCTACAGCTTTGTTCCTTAGATGGAGCAAGGCCCATCAGGTCAAATGCAACTGCCCCACTGTTTGCCCATTTGATTAATCAGATGTGTATTATACTTGCTTCTGTGTATGTATTTGTTGGTGTTTGTGTGCCTAAACTTTGTTGCCAGCATGTTGTTTCCAAATACTGGTTGTACCTCCCTAATCTGGGACTCTCCAGCAGGGCCCCGGATGTCGCTGAATGAGAGAGTCCCGGGGCAGGAGAGCCAGCCGCTGAGAGGCCCGCGAAAGGCGAGGCTGATGGTAGCAGGGCCAGGCCTCAGCGGCAAAGCTGGGGCTGTGGGAGGGGAGCCAAAGCTGCGTTCTGTCCTGCCGGCAATGGGGCTGGAGCTATGGAAACAGGGCCGGCCGGGCCAGCATGTCACCCAGCCAGCAGCGGGGCTGAAGGAGCCGGCGGCGGGGAGGAGCAGCAGTCTGAGGGGGCTGGTGGCAGGGCACCTGCCCAGTTCCGTCAAATTTCCCTCATCCAAGACCGCTCAGGTCCCAAGGATACCAGACCAGTGAGAGCCAACCGGTAGTACGGTAGGCCGATTTTCCCAAAGAGGTCTGCATCCAGTGTGCTCCCGACATTTCTGATCTCACTTCTCATTTCTGGTGACTGAGCACTGTTAAGAATCTGACTATGGATGTTAGTTTGATTCTGAAGAAAAAAGGCCTCTGGTGGCTGGGGGTCGGGGGAAAAGAGAAAACGCCCCGATGGCTGGGGAAGTCGGGGGGGAGGAGACAAAAGGCTGGTATTGGATGGGACGCCCTGCCCTGAGTCCGCCTCAAGCCTCACTCTTGCACCTCCATCCCCAGCCTCCTTCACTACCCACTCCCTCTCTGAGCCCCAAGGCCCTGGCTCCTACATTCCCGACACTGCCAGCCCCTTTCCCTGAATGACATGGGCAATGCTGGGTAAGTCTTCTAGTAAAATATATTGAGTTTCTCAAAGCTCATGTTGGGGAAGCGCTGGTGAAAGGTACCATTAAATGTATCTGTTTGTGTCCTCTTTCAAATTGCTAAATCAAATCAAGCCCCCTTGGGCCTGATCTGTAGTTATCAGAAAAATCCAGTCCCAGTTACCACAGCAGCCGAGCTAGGTTTTCCAATGAATTTATCCTGACAGCAACCCTGTGAGATAGTTGCACTGCAATCCCCTTTTTACAGAGGGAGAAATGATGCACAGAGTAAATTGCCCGAGGTCACATTGCAGGTCTGTGATGCAGCAAGGAATAAAACTCAGTTTTCCCAGGCTAGGACCGTAATTTCTGGATTAGCCAATTTCTCAAATTAAGCCCTTCTTTTGTATGGATGTATATTTAAAAGCATGAAATGAGTCGTCTTATTAGCTTTATCATTTCCATGCTCTGTACATGTCTGTATCTTACTTCAGAGACATACTCTGTAAATCAGGGTCTGTCTTCTACCCCGGCACAAGACAGTCCCAGCTCAACAAAAGATTTGTCAATTTCTTAATGAGGTTTTACATGTCTCTTTGCAATAGGAGCTGCTCCAATATAAAATAGGGATGTAAGTGACTGGAGCTATCCCTGCTGCAACTCCCCCGCTTATCGACTAAGTGACTAGGAATTTTCCATTGACTAGTTCATTAAACTTATATTTAACATCCCTAGTATAAAAACAAAGCCCTGTTCTGGCCTTGGCATTGAAGTGTCACTTCAGATTGCAAGAACCAACATTTGGTGTGATATATGCCTTCCGATGCAGGTCACACTTAGGAACTGAGAAATTTAGTAAGTTAGTCTCCAATGAAAAATAATGTAGCAAGTGAGGACAAAGCGATTGGGGAACAGGAATGAGACATGCATACCAAATTACCTTATGCAAATTTAGCAGCCTAAATTATAAGGATTTTTTTGGCAAATGAGTAGCTCGTTTCTACAGAGGTCTCTAACAATGTTCATGACAAAGAGCGGTGGCATTTAAATGGTTATAGGAAACCCGGTGTCCCCCATCCTCCATCAGTCACACGTTTGCGCTCAAGTTCTTTTTTACCTGCCTCTAACCCATTGTTGAATGTAGTAGTGGTTCCCTCAAGGCTTGTTAGCAGGGTCTCAGTAATTGCGCTTGAGAGGGTTCCTGGAGATTCCAGAGCAGTGTGAAGGAATCAGCGCATATGCTTAAAGCTGCACCAGTGTATTTTCAGAGTTTTCTTCCAGTCAGGTCTGGGGCTGAGGCTGGATTTAGTGCAGCCCGTGGTGTAGTAAGACATACAGGGCCCTTCTGGTTTTTTATTCATGTTCTGGCCAGACATATGCTTAGAGGAGAAAGAAAAGATCTCACAGGAATGTCAGCTGGGTTACAGAACCGAGGGTTAGTACAAGATAGTCAGAAAGGCGATGATCCCATCTGACCTGCACCTCATTGTATTAGGGAGCTTTGAATTGCACATTGTGGGGTTGGATTTTCCATCCCTCCTGTCTTCGCTCAGGTGAAATTCCTGCCTCCTTTGCCCTATGTCAGTACTCCTCAGGGGCATTACTGAGTGAGCACTTCATGTGTACATTGGTATTGGAAGCAGTTTGTGATGAAAATGCTTGCTTGGGGGAAGGACGTAGGTGAAGAATAATCCCCACTAGGATGGAAGACACATAATCCCCTATATAGACCAGGCAGGAGCAGCAGAGCAGAACATAATAGAAGTTGAACTTGTTTCCATGAGTTTTATTTTTCTTTTGCAGCACTATGCTAGCAGCAACCCTGGTAATCATAGAATACTAGGACTGGAAGGGACCTCGAGAGGTCATCGAGTCCAGTCCCCTGCCCTCGTGGCAAGACCAAATACTGTCTAGACCATCCCTGATAGACATTTATCTAACCTACTCTTAAATGAGATGGAGATTCCACAACCTCCCTGGGCAATTTATTCCAGTGTTTGACTACCCTGACAGTTAGGAACTTTTTCCTAATGTCCAACCTAAACCTTCCTTGTTGCAGTTTAAGCCCATTGCTTCTTGTTCTATCCTCAGAGGCCAAGATGAACAAGTTTTCTCCCTCCTCCTTATGACACCCTTTGAGAAATCTGAAAACGGCTATCATGTCCCCCCTCAATCTTCTCTTTTCTAAACTAAACAAACCCAATTCCTTCAGTCTTCCCTCATAGGTCATGTTCTCTAGACCTTTAATCATTTTTGTTGCTCTTCTCTGGATCCTCTCCAATTTCTCCACATCTTTCTTGAAATGCAGTGCCCAAAACTGAACACAATACTCCAATTGAGGGCTAACTAGGGCAGAGTAGAGCGGAAGAATGACTTCTCGTGTCTTGCTCACAGCACACATGTTAATGCATCCCAGAATCATGTTTGCTTTCTTTGCAACAGCATCACACTGCTGATTCATATTCAACTTGTGGTCCACTATAACCCCTAGATCCCTTTCTGCCATACTCCTTCCCAGACCGTCGCTTCCCGTTCTGTATGTATGTACTGAAATCTGTACTCTCTCCCTGGTTTCTGACGACTGTAGCCCTATCTGCACAGTACATTTGTTGTCGAGCTGTCAGTGTTTAATAGCAGCTCTTGACAAGACACTGACGTTTTTAAAGGCCAGACTACATGGCTGACGCCAAGGTTTTGTTTATAGGGCGAACGCCAACATTGTGCCGTCCAACCTAAACCTGCCGTCATTCTGGGATATGGTAAATCAAATGTATCGGGAGCAGCTTCCTGCACGTCAGGACTTGCTGTCTCTGACAAAAGTCTTCTTCAGTTTATCTTCCCATGCTCCGGGAAGCAGGCACACACCAGATGGGAAATAAAGGCAGAGAAATGACTAGTCAAAGCAGGGAATGTGCAGATGGGGGCCCAGCAGTTGCATCTGGTCAGATTGCTACAAAGTCAGAATCTCTGCACTAATGAAGATTTGCAAGGAGAAGTTTTTTCTCTACTTTTCAAGGGTTTCTACCATACACAGGCTGGGGGGGGGGGGGGGAGGGGAGGAGATGATATGGGCATGCACGAGAGTTGTTTCATGCAGTAACGTGCATGAAAACCAAATTTCTTCCCTTCCCTCCTGCAGTGTGACAGACAGAGCTGGAGAAAGGGTCAGGAGGAGCAGAGCTTGGTAGGTGGCAGCAGAGGTTTGGGAAAGTAATTTGGTGCCAAGAAGCTGCCTCGCAGCCCACAGACACAAATCGCTGTCCACGGTATCCATGGGGAATCAAACTAGAGTCAGTGGATGGCACCCTGGACCGAGACTCAGGAGATCAGGATTTTATTCCCAGCCCTCTGCCCCTTGAAATTAAAACAGCCGAGCACAGGGATCTGCAAGCACGAAAACATCATACACTGCATGGTGCTGCAGGATTCCATGTTGACCCTCCCGCCCGCCAGGAATTAAAAAGGGGCAAGCAAGGAGTTCAACTGACCTACATGACAGTGGTATTAGGGGCAGTGCTGTTAATTGCAAGTAGCCTTGACCCCAAAGAGCAATGTGCTTTGGAAGTTGATGTCCTTTTAGCCCTCTGGCAGACTTTGTACAAACAATAAGCAAGCGACGGGGGGTTCTGACATTAACCACCGAAGCAGTTGGAGGGAGGGGGAAAAAGGGGGGGGGGGTTAGTTGCTTTATCTCTGTTTCTCTGGGCAAGTGTCACAGTGATCAAGAGTGTTCAGAAATTGTGGTTTCCAGAGCTCCAGCAGGGAGATGATTGTTTCTTACCCTGCTTTGTTCTTTGCTCTGTTTCACATCTGTGTCACTCACCGGAGAGCTGCCAGCTCTCCTGGGTACCTGAACTAAGACCAAGCTATAGCTAGAAAAAAATCTCTCTCTGTTTTAGGCAAAGAAGTTTTAGAAGAAGATTGCCCTTCGTTTGTAAATCATGGTGTAGGGTTGGAGCTTTACCCGCTTGGCTATTTATCCTGTGTTCATATAAGTGTTATAGAACAATTTTTCTGTATTGATCTTGCAAGGGATGTCTTATTGCAGGATAGATTTGTACCTAGTGGAAACTCCAGGGAGGCCAGAGGGTAGATTTGGTTAAATGTCTTTTGCCATAGTCTGGCTTGGGGCATGAAACACCTTTTATGCAACAAGTAGATGGGGGGAAGAGGGGTATTAAGCAGGTAATCAAAATACTCATGTCAGGATATGACCAGCCATCCTCGTTCTCACGTAGGGCAGCCTGTCTCTGTGTGTTGCTTAGAGGTGTCTCCATCGGACTAGCTGGCAGCGCCCTGCTTATACACCTAACTTACTGCACATTCAACCAACAACCCTTACTCTGCCTCCCTCTACCCTCCCATCAGCTAGCGAAAGGATCAGGTGTGTGCTGATGCACCATGGAGCAAACTGAAAACATACTTTTCCAGAAAGTATTTTAAGCTGCTGTCCTGGCACATCCCTTGAAAACGTGTCACCTGGCTGGAAAAAGAGATGATGGTTCACATTGCATTAACATGTAGAAGCCCCAGCTCTGGGCCAGGACACCATCGACCAGCAACTCACTAGGTGCTGTACAAACACAACCAAAAATCTCTGCCCCAAAGAGCTGCAAGTCTTAACTATGCGAAAAGAGACAAGCAGACACTCTGCCTGCCAGTAAGTGTGACTCTCATCAGACACCACACTGCCACTGCTGTGTCCGTGGAATTCCGCTCCCTTGTGGAGCACTGAATACGATTCAGACAAGTTCTGTTGCTCTCCTGGACCCAAAAATGCCCTGTCTCCTTGTGAGTCAGAGTGGACCTTTTTCTTGGGTAGCTGGATGCCTGAGTGAGTTCCATGGGCAGCAATAATCTGTACGTCGTGATTAAGAATCATTTAACATTCAGCTACAATTTCTATATCAGAGCGTTATTTCGAAATAGCTTATTTCAGGATAACACGTCTACACACAAAATGCATTTCGAAATAACGTTTTACTATTTCGAAATAGTGCGCCCACACTGAGTGGACGCTGGAATTGAGGATGAACAACAAACAGAGAAGTTGGGGCGTAGTTTTTCTTCTGGGAAGAGCAGTGTTGCCCTACAGATGGGACAGCTGGGCTGGGTCTCCCGTCCCAACATAATGGATGGAGAGGACTAAAGGAGAGCCTGGATGTACGTGCTTTGAAGACGAAGTAAATGCTGTGGGATTTTAAGGTCTAAATGCACATGCACCAGGGGGTGTCAGACAGACTATTTTTAAGGATTTTTATTGAAATCTTTGTACAGTGTTTTTATAATAAATGCTATTGGCCTCAGTGGGATTTCCATCTGAGTGAGCGAGGCCTTCTGCAGATGAAAAGTGAGGGCTAAGTGTTTGCCATGTTTGAAAATAGTCATCCACTTCTTGTTCTTATGGCTTGTGTTGGGTGCCTTGCCCTTCTTTAGACATTTGTTTGAGCGCTGGAATGATGACAAAACTCGGTTCTGCATAGTCAGGGAATTCTGGGGCTTAATTCCTGTAGTCCAGTTGTTGAAGTAATCCAGCAGCCCATGTCCTTTTCCTCAGTTGTGATAAGGAACGATGCCTCTGATTTATAAGGGACGGCGATTCCCGTGAGAGGGGTGTTTTAAAGACTTAGAAAGAGCAAGCAACTGAGACTAATATCTTCATGGTTTAACAGTAAAGTGAGCGGCCCCTGGGAGAAGGGCATAAATACTGTGGCACCAAAAGACTAAAGGTGACAGATGAAGAATTTGCGGTCGAGGGGATGCAAAATGCTCAATTAAGATGATTGTTTTCTGCAAACTAATGGCCGCAATTTAAAAATAACACTCATTAGGTCTGGCCTCTTGAAATTCTTGCTTGACCTGGTCTTGTTAGGCCAGGGAGCTGGCACAGCATCAGGCTCCATCTGGCATACAGTGAATGTCTAATTATGTCTAATGCCTCATAACTTACACCAGGAAGGAACAAAACACAGATGCAGGATGCTGAGAGGACGAACATTTGCCTCCTGTGGTGTCCACTAACTGAGTGTTGCTTTATTGGGAATGTAGAGGAAAGTAAATGAGAGCGTAAGAACGGCCATGCTGGGTCGCATCAAAGGTTCTTCTAGCCCAGTGTCCTGTCTTCTGACGAGACCAGTGCCGGGTACCCCAGAGGGAATGAACAGAACAGGGAATCATCAAGTGACCCCTCCCCTCTCCCCCATTCCCAGCTTCTGACAAACAGAGGCTAGGGACACCATGCTGGCTAATAGTCATTGATAGACCTAACCTCCATGGATTTATCTAGCTCTATTTTAACGCTGTTGAGGTCCTGGTCTTCAATATCCTCTGCAAGGAGTTTCACGGCATGACTGCATTGAGTGAAGAAATACTCCCCTTTATTTGTTTTAAACCTGCTACCTGTTAATTTCATGTGGTGGTCCCTAGTGCTTGTGTTATGGGAGCAAGTAAAAACCTTTTCCTCACTCACTTTCTCCATAGCAGTCATGATTCTATAGACCTCTATCATATCTCCCCTTCGACTACTCTTTTCTAAGTTGAAAAGTCCCAGTCTTTTAAATCTCTCCTCATATGGCAGCCATTCCAAACCCCTCATCATTTTTGTTGCCCTTTTCTGAAATTTCTCCATCTTTTTTTAGATGAGGTGACCATGTCTGCACACAGCATTCAAGATGTGGGCGTACCGTGGTTTTATTTAGAGGCAATAAGATAGTCTCTGTCTTATTCTCTATCCCCCTTTTAATGATTCCTAACATCCTGTTTGCTTTTTTGACTGCCACTGCATATTGAGTGGATGTTTTCAGAGAACTGTTCACAGAGAACTATCCAACATTTCTCTCGGGTGATAATAGCAAATTTAGTCCCCCTAGTTTTATACGTATAGTTGGGATTAGGGCTGTAAAATCCCATTTAATTGGCTACCGGTTAAAGATATTGTTTAACCAGTTAACTGATTAAAGGGAGGACGAGCGGGAGAGGGGGGAACTGGAATGTCTTCCTCCCCGCAGCTGCAGAACAAGCCAATGTGCCCTGCAGTCAGAGGCTGCTTTGTTGTCCCGATCAGAGCATCCTTGCTTGCGGGACGCCCAGGCCTGGCTGCTTTGGAGCAGCCCCCTGACCGTGGCAGGGGAGACTCCAGCCCCACTGGTTAACCTTAACCGGTAAGCCTCACCCATTACAATGTGAGGTTACCAGTTAACCGGTTAAACCTTCACAGCCCTCATTAGGATTATGTTTTCCAATGTGCATTACCTTGCATTTATCGACATTAAAATTCATTTGCCATTGGGTTGCCCAGTCACCTAGTTTTGTGAGATTCTTTTAAAGCTCTTCACAGTCTCCCGTGGACTTAACTCTCTTGAGCTATTAGTATCATCTACAAATTTTGCTGTCTTACTGTTTACCCCTTTCTCCAGATCATTTATGAGTGAGATGCGAGTTAGGATCTTGTCTTTTGTTTGTATTTCAAGTGTAACGCACGAGACAGAAAATGGGTAGAAACTTGAAGCCTTGCTCAGATCATAGCAAGATACAGAGCCGGGCAAGTTTAATATAGGGGGATCAACTGTGGTCCTGACTTCCCTTTGTATGGTTGATTTACCTTGTTACATGAAAGTAGGGTTTTATATAACATTTTCTCTCTCTTCTTGGTTTTGGTTTGTTTTCAGGGTGGCCTCTGAAGTGAAAATTACTGATCAGTTGCTTCTCTTTGCTTTGTTAAATATTTATCATTTTTAAAATGTGGATTTTTTTTCAGTCATAGGAACCTAAAATTTAAGATCCTAGACCTTTAATTAAACAAGTTGCTTTTCAAAAGTGAAAGGCACCTCGTTGCTCCAGACATCTTCAGTGAAAGCTGTTGGGTGCTTTTGAAAACCTGACTTCTTGTTTGGTTTTTTTAAATACAATTTAGGAGCCAATCTTTATGTTCCTGCTGTTGTAAATGTTAGCTTGTGTCTCTGTTTCAGACTTTGGCTGGTCCAGCATAGCTAAAGGTTGAATATTTACCTAGGTTTGTTTTTAGGCTGCTTACAAATGCCTTTAAACGTGTTTTGGTGAAACAGGAATACGCACAAACTGCTCACTCAGGCTGTGTCTACACTGGGCCACTTATTCCGGAAAATCAGCCGCTTTTCCGGAATAAGCTGCGAGCTGTCTACACTGGCCCTTGAATTTCCGGAAAAGCAACGACGCTCTACTGTACAAAATCAGCCGCTATTCCGGAAAAACTATTCTGCTCCCGCTCGGGCATAAGTCCTTATTCCGGAACACTGTTCCGGAAAAGGGCCAGTGTAGACAGCCCAGTAGTCTTTTCCGGAAAAAAGCCCCGATCGCGAAAATGGCGATTGGGGCTCTTTTCTGGAAAAGCGCGTCTACATTGGCCACAGACGCTTTTCTGGAAAAAGGGCTTTTCTGGAAAAGCAGCCTGCCAATGTAGACGCTCCTTTTCCGGAAAAACTGAAAACGGAATAGTATTCCGTTTTAAGCAGTTCCAGAAATTCATGCTAGTGTAGACACAGCCTCAGAGATTCCTGAACACCTCTTAGTCAGTTGTAGCACTTGGCCCATACTAAGGACTCCTTGTTCCAGGCAGTTCAATTCTGAATTCATAACCATCATTCAAAATTAGGAGACAAAATAGCATCCAAGAAAGATTAACCTGAAAACCTCTTATAAAGGCTTTAATCCTGGAATTATATTTAGTTTATAAAACTTGGCTGTCCTTTCCTGACACCCTACCTCTGAGATGTGGGCCCATTTATATTGGGAACCATTAACTCTCATTCACCCTTTAAATGCATCATTGTAGCATCTTCCCGTACTCGGATAACCCTGCAGTTGTTGACATGCCTGGAGTTTTTAATGGTGTCCCCTTCCTGTCCAGTAGTGTTTTGAAGCAGAATGCTAAACCCTTTGTAAACAGGCATAGTTGTGCTATAGAGACATGGTACTATGGGGTTTGGTGACCTGGATTTCAAAACGTAAGAACTCTTTTTAATACCCTTGTACTTGTGTTACAGAGCAATCATCTACCAAGAAGGAGAAACTCTGTACACGATGCAATGTCAGGAGGATTAATAGAAGGAAAATACGTCCTGTAGAACTAGGCTGTTTAGTTCTCGCTGTACTGGATCTAATAAACCTTTAGCCATTTATTATGTTTGGCCCTTTGTACCTGCAGTTCTGTCTGGGAGTGAATTATATTAAAGTAATGTGGTTGAGAGAAATTAGATTACACAGAAATAAAACAGGCTGAATGCAGGAGTAAAAAGGACAGCCTGTACTTTATTGAAAACAGGAAGGAGAGACCGTAACCTCTAGACAAGATGTGTGAGTGAAATGGAGATTTCCAAGAGTGGGTTATAAGAGTGGATTGATTTAAATAAAAAAAACATTGATTTAAATCAAGTTTCCTACTGATACTTCTTCACATATTTCTTTAAACAGTGATGCAAATTTGATCACTAAAACATGTTAATTTACACCTCAGGACAGCGTTTAACAACATCTGAGAAAGTAAACCCTATAATTTTTTTAGATAACTTTATTTTTATTCATTTAGGAAATAGTACATAATACTCATTACCGTGTCAGTTTACAGATGCAGCAGCAGTACATTAGGAATAGTAAGAACTAACTCACACACAAAGGAGAAGAAAGTGAATAAGGAAAAGTTATTTACTTGTTCCCATAACATAAGAACTAGGGGTCATGACATTAAATTAATGGGTAGCAGGTTTAAAACAAACAAAAGGAAGTTTTTCTTCACACAGCTCACAGTCAACCTGTGGAACTCCTTGCCAGAGGATGTTGTGAAGACCAGGACTCTAACCGTGTTAAAAAAGAACTAGATAAATTCATGGAGGTTAGATCCATCAATACATATTAGCCAGAATGGATACTGGGCTGGATGAACCTTTGACCCAGTGTGGCCATTCTTATGTTCTTTTGGTTTTTAAATTGAAGACCCACAACTTTCAAGAAGCAAGAGCTAGGCAGACTAGAGACATTAATTCATTTTTTATGAGACTGTAAGTAGCATGTTTGTGGTAAAATTTAATTGTAACTTATTTTTAAATGAACAATTTAATATTTTATTGATGGTTTTTTAAAAATCCAATTTAAATTAAAAAAAATCCGATTTTTCTCAATCATTGCTTTTTATCCACCTTGTCTGAACCTCTGCAGTCCTAAAGTCTGTTTTCATCTCCCAGAACCAAGGTTCCTCAGTGATACCTCTGGACTCCTCATCAGCTTGTTTACAGTCGTGCCTTGATTATTTTTAAAGCAACTCTCTTGGGACACAGCGGGCCGGAACCACTCCTTTGGCTGTGTTTCACAAAGCTGCTGTTAACCTGGTTAAACAGGCCGTTTACATTGGGGTCATGGCTGCCAGGACATGGCAAAGCAGCTAGAGCCTGCCAGTGAATCCAATCCTAGATCATTCAATGACTAACTACAGCACAGATGGCAAAGAAAATGCAAAGATCAAGATGCCTAAATCCGTGTTTCCCAAATGGGGTTTCGCGGAACCGGAAAATAAGGGCTCAGCGAGAAAATTCCATTACAATAACGTTTTATGATTTAAAAAATAATAATTAATATTTAATATTTATGAACATGATTGAAAACCATTTTCATTTGTGTTGATCTCATGACCTTGTTTAGCTTTTGTTTATTATTATCCTTACTTATTTGTGCTCTACTTTTTCAGCTCCATGTATAAGACGGTTATTAGTGGTTCCGCAAAATTCTTTTGAGTTTAAAGGGTTCTGTGGCCAAATAAAATTGGGAGACACTGGCCTAAATAGTACTTTGTGTTGCCAGAATTCACTCCTGACCACCATGTCTTATCCAAATCCTTCTTGGTGCTGCGTCTCTGCACTGGTACATAATTTATGGATGCTGGAGTGATACACAGAGCTGCCATGGTGATACATATTTGCTGTAATAAGAACCAAACAAAGCAAAGATCTGCTGCGGCAGTCTTGTCATCAGTAAGAAAAGAAAAGTGGCAAATAGAGCTGAGTAGAAAAATTCCCTGCTGTCTTGTCCAGCAAACAGATGTGTAAAAGAAAGTTATCACCTCCTGTGATTGATTTGTAGTCAGGTCACCATGATCATCTATCTCCTTAGCTGTCTATCCATCTGTCCCACAGTCTGCCTCCTTTGGTCCCCATCTCGCTGAACAGGGCGCAAAGTGAAGTGGCTTATGCAGCATCATTGCCTCTTTCCTTTCTAGGACAAAGTGAGAAATTGATTTCTCTGCAGACAGCAGAAGCCACTAAGACTGAGCATTAGATCCTCCTGGTTTATTTTCCGCCTGCCACTAGAATCCCTCTGGGAATAATTGGGAACAAATAGCTTATGAGGGAAATGTACCTGAAAAATAGTTTGACATTCATATTCTAAATTATTTGATGAGTTGAGGCAGGGGAGGGGGAGTTGATAGTTAATAGAGTGGATATGGATTGCAGAAACCTGGATTTAGTTGAAGCTGTGACATGGACTTGCATAACCTTTGGCTAGTCACTTATTCCTACATTTTCAAAAGTGGTCACTGATTTCATTTTATTTATGCTTAAACTTGAGATACACAAGATCAGATTTTTCAGAAGTGCTCAGCATCCTCCCACAGGTGGGACCAAATTCTCCAAAGACCTCATTTTCCAACGAGACACTTAAATAAGGGTTAGGTTTTCAGAAGTACTCAGCCCCATGGTATGGTGAGATCATAGAATCATAGAACACTAGAACTGGAAGGGACCGCAAGAGGTCATTAAGTCCAGTCCCCTGCCCTCATGGCAGGACCCAATACCATCTAAACTATCCCTGATAGATGTCCTGCTCTTAAATATCTGACCTGCTCTTAAATATCTCCAGAGATGGAGATTCCACAACCTCCCTAGGCAACTTATTCCAGTGATACTTAATGTAAGTGCCACAGTGTACTTGTTTATTTAATTCTCCCTCCAGTCTGCATTGGATATTGTGTTCTTCACTTCATGTCTGCGATACATTTCACTTAGATAGTCCCTACTTCAAAAACTGACAATCGTTGTGTTCTGTAGCTTCAGGGAGTAGCCGAGTTAGTCTGTACAGGATAAACTTAAAAAACAACAAATAGTCTGGTAGCACTTTATAGTCTAACAAAACATGTAGTTTTTATCATGAGCTTTTGTGGGCACAGCCCACTTTTTCAGATGATCGGAGTGGGCTGTGCCCACAAAAGCTCATGATACCATCTACATGTTTTGTTAGTCTATAAAGTGCAACCAGATTATTTGTTGTTTTTTACGTTTATTTATGTTCTGTGTTTGCATAGCACTCAGCTGGTGGTCCTTGTCTGTGACTGGTAGACATTATCCCAGTATAGATGATAATCATAATTAATAACAATACCTAAGCGATTGAGGGTGCTAACCTTCTCTAAAAGGAGGTGCATGAGACATTTCATTGAAGAAAATACATGACCCTTCTAAGCTGTTGTTTTTCTTTAACATCTCTCGGACTTCTCTAGTGTTGGCCTCTAAGGGCATATCTAGACTACACGGAATGGTCGAAAGAGGATATGCAAATTCCGCGGGAATTTGCATATCTTCTTCCAGTCGTACTTTCAAAAATGGAGCTTTCGAAAGTGAAAGTAATTAAGATGTGGCTTTTTCGGTGAACCGCCCCCTTCGTCAACAAGCTGCTTTTTCTCCAAAAAGGAGGTTTACACAGCTTTTCGACATGAGGGGGGGGATTCGCTGAAAAAGCCATGTCTTAATTACTTTCACTTTTGAGCTATTGAAAGTGCGATCAGAAGAAGATATGCAAATTCCCGTGTAATTTGCATATCTTCTTTAGACCGTTCCCTGTCGTCTAAATGAGCCCTAAGCCCTGCTCTACATTAGGGCATTATTTCAAAATAATCCCTCTTAGGTCGAATTTATAAGTGGAGCACCCACACTACCAATCCCGTTATTTCGAAATAAGGGGCTGCTTATTTCAAAATCTCAACGCCTGCTTTCCTTGGCGAATAACGCTAATTTCAAAATAGCCATAGTGTGGATGCTTCGGTGCCGCTATTTCGAAATAACTACTCCCCAGAGTAATTGGAACTAATTCCTCCTCAGTGCTTCCTGGGGCTCTAAGTTGAGGTAGCGCATCCACATTAACGGAGCCTGCCTCGGACTCATTTCGAGGCTTCCCCGGTAGTGAGGACACACAATTTCAATTTTGTTATTTGGGGAGTTAAGTAGAGTTTAGTAATTTTGAAATAGTGTCCTAGTGTCGACATGGCCTAAGCGAGCCAGCATGGGCATGGGGCAAGGAGTGGAGCAAAGGCAAAGCTGGAGAAAGTTGGGGGGGAAAAGGGGAGGCCTCCTCCAAGGCAGTAGGAGCAGCTACCTTTATACTTGAAATCAGGAGCCAGTTTTATGTCTTTGATCATTTTGAAATGAAACCATTTGGGGAAGGAGAAACACCATGTAAAATGGCACCAGAGTAGAAAATGCCAGCTGCTGATTTTTTCCCCTCTTCAGCTCCCTATCCTGCTGTGCCATCATCCCCCATCCTGAATGGAAGTCCTTTCCAATTCAGTCACTTATTTGAAAGGCTAGGAAGGTGTTGCAGAGATCTCAGTTACGATCTGTGGAATCTGTGTAGGGATGTGTCAAACCAAGTGAATACTTTGGAACATTTTCTTTCATGACCCCAGAGACAATGACTTGTCTCTGCAGGCTGCTGTGCTTTTCACAGTGCTTGGGCCACCGTTGCTCTATTTTAAGGGAGAGTGAATATTAGTAATCTCTCAGGATAGGCACTGTTCTCTGCTGAGTTGTAAGACCTCCGCACAAGTCACAGGAACAATGTGTCATTCCTGGTGGCTGCCAGTGCGCCACACATGATGCCTGCAAACTTTAAAGAAAAACACCGATGCTCAGAATTTCACACCCGTATCTTGGACAGTGCAGTCACTGTTTTGATTGACACATGCACCGGTACATCTGTGCGACGTCAATAATTCTATATGCAAATGTGAGGCAAACACATGGCAGGGTGAGAGCAGCTGTGAAGCTAAACAGTTTGAAAACCTTGAGTGTGTAGGGAAAGCACAGTTAGTATATACTGAGCAGCTGCACAGCCTGAAGGGTGTTACTTTACTGCCAGACTCAAATTGGGATTCTCGTCTCCCTCTGCCATCTCTGTTCCTTTCTCTGCTTTGTCCTTTATGCATTGAATACCTTCCGATATCAAGCCCACTACACCACCACCATCTTTTCATTTAGCCCCCTTCTTCTACAATGCTTTCCGAGTGATTCAATAATAAATAAAAGGGTGCCAAATGGAGTGAGGGAAGTCCATCTCCAAGGATGACACGCAGCATGTACCTTGGTGTGCAGGTAATGCTGCCTTTCTGTGTAGGTACAGGAAGAGGGAGGAATGGCTCAAATTGTTACAGACTCTCTGAGATCCTTAGGGATAGAAGGCGGTGTCTCATCGAATACTGAAACTGGGGTCAAGAACCCTTACCCTTCCTCTACTGAGCTGACTAAGTCTCAGGAGGCAGGATAGTTTTCTGCTGGATACCAGCAGTTGTCTAACGCCTGCTTTGTGCTCTTTCCCAGTGTCGCTACAAGTGGATATTGTCCCAAGTCAGGTGGAGATCAGCGTTGGAGAATCCAAATTCTTCTTATGTCAAGGTGAGTGCTAGCTCCTGTTGCTGTCAGGCTTTTACATCAGTGCTTGTTGAACCACTTCTAGGAAACCCCTCCCCTCAGCCCCGGACGTATGGAGACATATAGGGACATGGCATTCAGTTCTCCATGTTGTTGTTTTATGGGAGGGCCTTAAGTTTTGTAATTGAAGCAGATCGAAAACACTCACGGGTGTAATCGCAAAGGTGACTGAGGGTATGTCTACACTAGTGTTTCCCAAATGGTGCTCCGCGGAACCCTGGGGTTCTGTGAAGTGAAAGTAAGGGTTCCGCGAGAACTCGATCCCTCTTAAAGAGACAGAGAGGAGCTGGCGTGCAAAGATGCAGGCTCCTTCTCTGGTTCTCCGCTGGCTTTCAAGCACTTCCCCTCCCCTGCTGTCACCCCACATTTCCAAAGCCCACTCGGGACATGCGTGACCGCATTTGGCCCCCAGGTCTCCCTGGTCCACGCCTCCCCTCCCCGGCTGTAGGGGTTCCTCGAAATTCTTCTGAGTTTAAAAGGATTCCGTGGTCAACTAAAATTAGGAGACACTGGTCTACACTTTCACTCTCTTTCGAGAAAGGGATGCAAATGAAGACATTGGAAATTGCAAATTAAGTTGGGATTTAAATATCCCATGTTTCATTTGCATAATTGCGTTACGGCGCTATTTCAAAATAACAGACACTGTTAAGACGTGGTTATTTCACGAGAAAATCCTTCTCTCAAAATAACCCTTATTCCTCATACAATGAGGTTTACCAGTTATTTCAAGAGAAAAGTTTTCTCTTGAAATAACTGCATCTTAACAGCGTCTATTATTTGAAAATAGCACTATTTCAAAATAGCGCCATAATGCCAATATGCAAATGAAGCACGGGATATTTAAATCTCGGCTTCATTTGCAATTTCGAATGTCTTCATTTGCATCCCTCTCTTGAAACAGGGTGCAAGTGTAGACATACCCTGAGAGAATAAAGGCGCCTCTTGAGCTGGGAAGAGAAGGCAGCTCCTGGCGGGTATTTGTAACAATAAAACAACCTACAAATGAGCCATCCTCAAACCCAGCAGGGATGCGACAGAAATGTGCTACCTCACATCTGTCTCTGGCATTGGGCTTTTTCGTTTTAGAGGAGTTAATCTTAGGGCCAAGATATTCAGAATCATCTGCATGATTCTGATGCCCAATATCCAACAACTGAAAAGGGAGCTAGGGTTCCAAGCCCTGTAGGCAGCCTGGAAAATCTCCAGCTCAGCCCCTGGAGATTTTAATTCACTGGGAATCCTGCTGTTTCAATATCATCCTTCCTGCCACCAGCTGAGTGAAAGAACCAGCAGGCACAATGTCCACCCCAGCCTATGAATCGCTGCTTACGCGGTACCACCATTTCTGCAGCACACCCCCGTGCTACTAGCCCCTTTAAAGCCGCTGTCCTGGTTTAGCTGGGTATCTGGGTGCCACACTGCCATGATAATAAATGATCCCAAGTCACCCGTTAACCAGAACATGACACGGAGCAAACCGTCTTGGAGCCAAGTCCCAGTGGTGGAGTGTCCGACTTCTGTGAGCATCTTCTCTTCAGGGCAAGGGAGGAGGTCATGGAACTCAGGTTTGCTCAGCCATAGGGCAGTTTGTTAATGTCCATACAGTGCTGTGAAGCGTCTGAGTAAGTGCTGTTGTGATGATTCCACCTGGGCTTTTGCACATTTTGGGACTGGTTAAATTCCCTTCTCTCAGAGGAATTTGTCACAAATAAGGAAGCTGCCATGAGGCAACACTGAGGCTTGAGCTGCAGGAGGCAGGTCCTTAAAAGCTGCTCTGATTTGCATTGGATGCAGGGGCAGGTTTAATCTGCCTAACGTGCTGGTAAGCAACTTAACCAGCTTGGTTTGCAATACGATGCCCCAGCACAACCGGCAAACAGGGAGATTTTGTGGAGTGGGAGATCGGGGACCACAGGGATGTATTGAAGGCCTGAAATGGGCAGTTGTTTCTTTTGGCCCCACGGGGCAGCAGCCAATGAATGTCTTGCTATGAAAGTGGGGACCTGTGCCTGGTGGAGCCAGAACATGGTGTATAATGTGCAAGATGCTGCTGGGATTAGCTCTCTGTCATCTGGGTTTGTGTACAAATCTGGGGGGGATTAAACATGCCCCCTCAGGTTGGTAAGCAATAAGCACACCCACAAACCCAGCTCAGTGAGTATGCCCCACCCCTTCCTGAGCCCGCCCCACACTGCTTGGGTGTTGGAAATCCATTGCCTGGTCTTCGCCCTTCCAGCAGTCCGGCAGGTGATGGATCCCAAGGCCCTGGCTGATTTAGAGGAAGCAGGCCCAATGTGCTTTGTTTCTTCCCTAGTGTCTGGGGAAGCCAAAGACAAGGATATTTCCTGGTTCTCTCCCAATGGCGAGAAGCTGACGCCCAACCAGCAGCGCATCTCGGTGGTACGGAACGATGACTTCTCCTCCACACTCACCATCTACAACGCCAACATCGATGACGCCGGCATCTACAAGTGTGTCCTCACCAGTGAGGAGGAGGGCGACTCTGAGGCCACAGTCAACGTGAAAATCTTCCGTAAGAGCACGGCTGCGGGAGCCTGCTTTGGAGTCTGGCTCTCGTGAGGGGAGTCCAAGGGACTTTCTGGGGAGGCATGGCCCTGTCTAGTGCGTGGTGTCTGGAAAAGGGAACCACATCCCAGACAGACTGGGAAGTGGAGCCCATTCCTCCCTTAGCAGTGATGGGCCAGCACTGACTGTGAAGGAGTGTGTGGAGAGACACCAATGAGAAGGAGCCTGTGAGGAGGCCCTCACCCATGAGAAGTTAGAGGAAGAGGTGGTCTGTGAGAGATGGGGAGAGTGGGGAAAAAAAGAATCTGTCCCACCAAGGGAGTATGGAAAGGAGAGAGTCGTGGTGTTTATCTGATACCCCACCCCAGGCCCGCCGACAAGGGAGGGCAAAGGAGGTAATTACCCCAGGCCTGGAGATTCAAAGGGGCCCAGATCTCCTGGCTGTCTCTACTGAAGCTGTGTCGGCTGGAGCCCCACGCCCCTTTTAATTGCCTCCAGAGCTGCTCCCTGTGGCTCTGAGGGCTGGGGGTGAGGTGGGTGTGGTGTGGTCTGGGCAGTGGTAAGGGCTGACTGCCCTCAGCCCTGCCCCTTCTGTCCAAGGTCCTGTCCCTTTTAGAGGTGAGGAGCCTAGCCCCACACACACCTCGCTTTGGGGCCCACGGTGGCTGTTGGCCCCGCTGGCTCACTCTCAGTTGTCAGTGCTTCTGAGAAAAAACAAGCCTTGAAAAGCCGTTTATGGGCAGTGTTTACATCACTAGCCAGGCCAGGCTACAAAGTCCATTTTGCCTTTCTGCTACCCCTGTGATTCGTCAGGTTGGCCTCAGAGCCACATTTCTCATTTGCTGCCCTTCCAATTCTTGCTCTTTCATCCAAGCCAAGCCCTGCTGGTGTGAGCCACATACTGTTATTGGAGAGACCGGGAGCTTGGCCTCAGGGTTACTTCTAGCTACGTGAATGGTCCCTGCCCTGTACCACTGCCAAGGGCCAAGCAAAGGAATCCACAAGCTAAGCTGAAGGATTCAGGGCCAGGAAGACCATTCCTAACACTCCTCATGCCACTCAGCGACCCTGCCCTATTGGCCTGTTTAATGGTGGGTCACATATAAAGCAAGGGATTGATTGGCTCTGACATGCATAGCTTGTTTTCTCACCTCTTATCCATGGTCTCTGCATAGTAGATAGACTGGCAAGACAGCCTACCTCAGCTGTCCCTCCCCACAACAAGCTTTGTGGTGGCCACTTCTGTAGCCTCTGTGCTGCTGCGGAGGAACTACCCCTAGACTCGCTACTCTGAGACCTGGGTAGGTGTGGCGGCAGAGCCCAATGTGCCATAAATTTCTGGGGGATAAGCAAGGATCAGTGTACCTGATCAGTGTTGGGATGTGGCAGGATCAGGGTTAGGGACAGAGCACCACAGGGACCACTTATGGTGCAGTAGAATCCAGCATCCAAGAGGCCCTTAGTATCTCTTGTCAGGCAAAGCTATTATAGCAAGAGCCCTGTAAATATGTTCATAGCCATGGACCACTGTTGCAGATACAGATGATAGCTCTTACTTCCCTCCCAGCTGAGAGGCTTTGCATTTGGTTTTCCTAAAATACAACCTCTAAATATGGACACTCCTGTGAATCCAGTTGCCTCTCGGTGTGTAACGAGCATAGAGTTCCCGTAGCATAGTGGGGGATGCTAATGCCAAGCTGTACAGGTTGTTACAGTAGCATGAGCATCGCGGGTGGGTTTGTGCGCATGTATCATTGTTTCATCAGTGCTTTCAGTTGGCAGGGCACCTTGCAATTCAGGTGGTCCCCACAGCTTGCTGGGGCAGCAGCTCCACTGTCCAGTCACTCTCGTTACTTTCAGAGAAGCTGATGTTCAAGAATGCGCCCACCCCTCAGGAGTTCCAGGAGGGGGAAGATGCTGTGATCACATGTGATGTGGTCAGCTCGCTGCCTCCCACCATTATGTGGAAGCATAAGGACAGGGACGTTGTCCTGAAAAAAGATGGTAAGGAATGAGAGATTTTTGGCACTCCCAAGGCCGGGGGGCAAAAGGACAAGTAGGCAGAGGGAATTCATAGCAGTGAAATGAAAATGGCACACATTAGGTCTGGCCTTCTGGGACCATTATGATTATTCAGATCTCCATAGCACAGGCCAGAGAACCTCACCTATGGGTTGCATTAAAACACAACTTCTTGTGGGGCTGGGGCTGGGGGCCGCTGACCCACAGAAAAATCAGCCAGGGGCTGCATGCAGGTGCACATGGGGCCAGGATGGTAGATTGTGTGTGCTCCAGCCCTGCAGTGGGATGGTGGAGGGGCTGAAGCACCAGCGCAGGCTCCCCAGTGCTTGGCGGGGGAGCCCTGAGCCTCTGGGGCAGGATCCAGGCAAGCCAGGAATTGCATCTGATCCCTGGGACTTAGGTTTTCCACCCATGAAACAGAGAATATGATTTTGAAAGAGAGATCTAGTGTGGATGTAAAGACTCCAAGTAGCTAGCCTGTCCTAGCTACAGCGCTTCCATTCCCCCTATGCTGGGCCAGAGAGCAGCACGCAGTGGAACTCATCAGTGCATTTTTTGGGCTGTTGTCACTCCAGTGCATTCCCCTCCCATCCCGGCAGGTGAGTACTATTGCCTCTGTAGCATTCCCCAGCTCCTCTCAATCTAGGCATCCAGGAAGCACAGTTGTGGCGTGACCAGTGGTTGCAGTGCTAATCTAGGAGTTGAGCAACCTGGGTTCAGGTCACTGCTTTGCCACAGCCTCCCTGTGAAATGTTGGGCTATTCATGGTGTCAGCTCACAGGGGCATGGCCAAACAGGACTATGGATTCGCTTCACAACAGAGTTGATTAGGGATAGGTGCTTTTATTAATCTCACTACATCACTACTATTACAGGGTTAATACTGACAAATGGTTACACAGCTACCGCAAAGTGACACATCAATAAGCACAGGCAAAGCAATGCATAAGAGAGTAACAGGCACTTAGAAATGCTTACACCCCTTCAGTTTGTGGGGAGTCCCGTTCCTGTCACCTCGCACCAAGCCGCAATGGACGTGGTTCCAGCTGGGGGAATCCAGGGCACCTTCCGAGGTCTAGGTCCCTGGTGAGACTCACCAGGCACGGGACTCCCTACACCAGTTATACTACAGTTGTTTACCGGGTGTGTGTGTACTGGCTCAGTGCCATTCTTATCACTCCTATGAGCTGAGACTGAGGTCAAACTTGTTTACCGCTTAGTAGTTTCCCAGTTCAAGACATGGGTTAAAGCTGATAAAGCCCAGTGTTTGCAGGGTACAAGGTACAGCTAGGATGGAAACTTCCATCCCGGTCCTGCTAAGCTGCAGGACCCACATATGATTTTTTATGTGTCACGTGGTAGCCAGCCTGTGCCTGCGCTCCCCATCTGGAAAATGGGCTATAGCCCCTCTCTGCCATGTAGCAATGATGCAAGGATACACCCACTAACAAATTGTGAGGGGCTTTGAGATTTCCTGAGGAAAAGTGCTCTGTGAGAGCTAGGTATTATAGTTGTTTCAAACCAGAATCTCTTCTCTTGGGAGATAAATAGAAAATGGTTCATTGGCCCAAGCCAGGTATTGATTAAACTTAACGTAAAATAAAAGTGCTGGTTGTAAAATAACAAAGCAGTTATCCCCACTGCCTATTTGCTTGCTGTGTGAGAGCGTCTCTCCTGGATGAGTTCTTTCCTGGCAATGTCAGATCTGATTATGAGAGTGACTTTCATTACCCTGATGGAAAAGGAAGTTACATTACATTAAGCTCTGTCTCCAAGCTATAAGGGGGAGTGGAGAAGTGCCCACTGATGACAGAGATCTCTCTAAATGATCCTTGACTGACGCTTCATTTTGTCTCTTTTAGTCCGTTTTATAGTCCTGTCCAACAATTACCTGCAAATCCGGGGAATCAAGAAAACAGATGAGGGGACATATCGCTGTGAGGGCAGAATCTTGGCTCGTGGGGAGGTCAATTTCAAGGATATTCAGGTCATCGTGAATGGTGAGCAGCGTGGAGTCCTGGCCGTGGAGGAGACCTGGGCAGCTTGAGTTACAGGCTGCTGCGCCCTTGTCTTGGAAGGGGACACGATCATCACTTCACCTGTGAACTGTCAGAGTCATGATCCATGAGGTTTATTAATCTCACTCTGCTGTGTCAAATAAACACAACCATGAAATCGATTTGGCATTTACAAGATGTTTACAGGAAATTATCATGTCAGGAGTAGGCTTGAATGTCTCATAGCTCAAAGTGAGAGATGGCTCTCATTTGAGTCAAGATGGTTTTGTCCATCGTACCATCATCTATGCATTATGGGTTGTCCTCCTTCCCACCCTACAGGTGATGTGGACCTTTTGGAGCAAGGTTGTGATTCACTGCATTGACTTTTATCTGTATCGCAGAGGGCAGAAAACTTTGGTATCTGGTTTAGGGATGTGAAGGACTAGTCAACATCAGATAGAGGCAGCAAGGGGTTGTGGGGAGGAGAGGGGGTACTTCAAAGTGGTAAAACCACTTGAAGCCTGGGGCTGTACGCGGCATTTCAAGGCGGCAGCACCACATGGAGCCCAGGATCAGCTGGGGACTCCTCAGCTGACCCCGGGCTCCACACAATGCTTTCTGTGGCTACACTTCAAAGGCGGAAGCGCCCTATCGACTAATTCGATTAGTCACTTACCTGATGCATAACATCCTTAATCTGCTTCTTTCCACCTGCCTCTAACTCAGTTTCTTTTTCTTTCAGTGCCTCCTTCTGTCCGTGCCCGGCAGAGCACCATGAATGCTACGGCCAATCTCAGTCAGTCTGTGACCTTAGTGTGCAATGCTGATGGCTTTCCTGAGCCAACCATGAGCTGGAAAAAGTAAGATGCTTCAAGCAGAGTTCACTCGGTTTATGCGCAGGGAGGTTTTAGCTGAGGCATTCAGTGCGAGTGCAGTTTCTCTATACTTCTGACTGAACAGAGCTAGTCACGGGACAGTCCATTTTAGCTGGAATATCATGGGCTCATTTTTCGTAGCAAAATCAGAGAATTGAAATGTTTTAACAGATTGTCTTTAATCCGTAATTATAACAGCAGCATTAATAGCAATATGCTGCAGTGAAGCCATCTCTAGCACCCTTTGCCCGCAGGTCTTCACACACGTCACATGGCAGTCCGAGGGTCAGCGTGGAGTCCTGCTGTGTTAAGGCCTGAGCAGACAGTGGCTCAGAATGTTGCTGCAGGGGTAGCAGGTGGAGTTCTGGGTGGAGAGCAAGGGTCTCACACCACCTCCTCTGGTTGGCCATGGGAATATTTACAGAAGAAGGACTACATGACCTGGGGCCCCAAAGCAAGCGTAGAGAGGAAGCAACTGAAGGAGGAAAATAGATGGTTGGAATGTAAGACAGATGACACCATAGGGAAACTTCCCCCCCCAAAACAAAAGTGTTAGTCTTTAAAATACAGCCAGTTCTAAAATCCAACCCAGCCAGTTCTAAAACCCTTCCCATCCCATCTGCTTGCTTTGTGCCCTGCAGGGACGGGGACTTGATAGAAAGGAGAGACAATGACAAGAAGTACGATTTCAACTACGATGGCTCCGAGCTGACCATCAAGAAAGTGGAGAAGAGCGATGAGGCGGAGTACACCTGCACCGCCGAGAACAAGGCTGGGCAGAAGGAAGCGATCATCCACCTCAAAGTCTTTGGTAAACAGCAGTAACAGGCTTCATATAGCACCTTCTCACCCCTCACTCCCTACGGACTATCCAAGAGCCCAGCTCACCGTCGGCAACTCATTGCTGTAAACTGGAACCAGCCAACAGTCATGTCTGGCTAACACACTGGGTGCATTTGCTGAATTATACTGTCAGTCTCCTTGCCAATGCTACACTGTCTACTAGGCACGAAATGCTGATGGTCACTGTCAAATACTGAAGCTCTTTCATGTCCAGTCTCCTATGGCTGAAATCCACTCCCCTTCGGGGGTCAGCACTAGGGTGCACAGTGCTCAGCTTTTAGGTCTGACTCCATAGTCAGTGGAAGACTTTACCTTTCATTTCTGTGGGCATTCAGTCAAGCCTTTAGGATCTGAGAGGGACTTTTGATAGCTGTACACTAGGGTGAATTTCACCCTCAACTGCATGAGGGAAAATGTTATTGTTAGCCCTTTTGAAATGGTCAGTTCCTTCCAGTTGTTTATTGCCATTTATCACAGGCTGTTTTTTTTCTTCAGAGATCTGAGTTTTTAAAAAAAAAGCAGGTAATACAAAGGTGGTCATCAAAACACAAAAATTAGCCTAAGCTTTTCTAGACTCCTTCCCAGCTTTCTTTAAACGGTCATGGCCCTGATGTAACAACTGGCTTGGGTGTGCTTTCTCTAGAGGCTGAGTGGGGCCCATTTTTAGTTTTGCCAAACTGGAAGCCAAGGCTTGCAGGCCTTGAGGAGGGGAGGGTACCCCATGCTGCCTGCTGCCACAGTTCTCCCTGTCAGTAGCAATGCACAAGTCTTTTCTGTCTAATTGATGGTTTCCGTTCAGATGTCGTTAATGCTAGGCAGCCTCGCTTCTTAGCAGGGGATAAAGGTGTTTCCCAAATGGTGCTCCGCGGAACCCTGGGGTTCCGTGAAGTGAAAGTAAGGGTTCCGCGAGAACTCGATCCCTCTTAAAGAGACAGAGAGGAGCTGGCGCGCAAAGACGCAGGCTCCTTCTCTGGTTCCCCGCTGGCTTTCAAACACTTCCCTTCCCCCGCTGCCACTCCACATTTCCAAAGCTCACTCGGGACATGCGTGACCGCATTTGGCCCCCAGGTCTCCCTGGTCCACTCCCCCCCCCCCCCCCCGGCTGCAGGGGTTCCTTGAAATTCTTCCGAGTTTAAAAGGGTTCCGTGGTCAAATAAAATTGGGAGACACTGGACTAAAGAAACCCTTGTGCTCCCTTTCTAGCAAAACCCAAAATCACTTATGTGGAGAACAAAACTGCCATGGAGCTGGAGGACCAGATCACGCTGACCTGCGAGGCTTCCGGGGACCCGATCCCTTCCATCACCTGGAGGACCTCTACCCGGAACATCAGCAATGAAGAGAAGGTATAATGGCTCCCAAAGACAGGTCCTCAGTAACCTGTCTCAGAGCAGCTCATGTCTGCCATGCCTCCCACTCGTGTCTGCTGAGCCAGAAGACATGATGATGTCATGCAGATGCACACTGAAATCCTGGTGAATCCCCCTTTCTGTCCACTATAAGATCCTGCACTGCAGTACAAGGCGCCTGTGAGAGCCGTGGCCTAGCTCCATTGTAGTACATTGGCCTAGCTCCATTGTAATCAGTAGATCCAGACACTTTTGTTGTAGCTGAGAAGCTGCCTCACCATGTTTCTTTCTCTCTCCTTAGTTTTTGCTACTGAGACATTCAGACAGGTGTGTTTAAAGCACCAAACTGGGGCTCCTTTACACAGGAATGTCCAGGAAACAGCCCCCTCCTTGGTTCCACTGTGGTGGGTGGAAATGGTTGCCCGATTCCAGTGTGCTCAGTGACCTCATCATGGTGTAGAACCTTCCTGGGGAAAAAGGCGTTGCTCAAAGATGCTGTGGACCAAAATGAGCCTGTTAATTATTTCTTCCCTCCTCTATCGTACACTCCTACTGCACATACTCTGGGTGCAAACGCCTGGGTGCCTTTGTGTTCGCCTGTACTGTTCGCCTGTATCACGTACTGATATCACTTTGTTTTTAAATGCAAAAATAATTAGCAGTTTTTTTGTAAATAATCCTTTTGGCTTGATTTGCCCCTAGCTGTTGCAGGGGCATAACAGGTGGAGATTTGGAGACCTCTGTCCATTGGTCTGAGAGTCACATAAAAGGCAGTTGAGCAAAAAGGGAGAACCTAGCGCTGGCACTGAGATACCTTTGTGCAAATAGTAAACTAGACAGTGCTTATTGCTAACTTTGTCATGTCAGGCCACTTGAAGGGTTTAATAGCCTGAACCCTTTGCTGGTCACAGTCAGTATGAAGACCAGGGGAATTGGGAGTGCATGTCAGAAACACAGAATGAACAAGACACTGTCTTAGAACCATCCCACTACCTATTACTACAGTAACTCTCACTTTTTAGATGGGCCTTCTGTGCCACCTGTCTTCTCTTTTCAGTGTATTGCTGATGGATGAGATGCCAAAAACAACCAGGCTTCCCTCTCCCCTGTAGGAAAGAATAAGTTCCATTGAGTTCCATCGAAGGCCTAGTCTGTAGCTCAGTGAACTCAGGGGGAAAATCCTGTTGCTTTCAGTGGGATTTGGCTCACACCCCTATTGCATTGGGGCAACAGGACCAGGGTATTCACAGGTTTGCTTCCATCCAGAAAGGGTGTTTGGGAGATCAATGTCAGTGGGATCTGGAGTCTTGATTTCCTGCATCTCGGGTAAAGAATTTCTGTGTAGTGAGTGGAAACTGCAAACAGAAGACTAAATTGCAGAGACATCTCCCAGAGGAACTTGCTGTTTCCGTTTTCCTCTGCTTGTCTAGCCCAGTTTAGCTAATGAGATTTCAGCTGCAAAACTGCTAACTATTTTTGAGACTCTCACATATCCTGTTTGAAGCTGTTTAAGTCAGTGATCTATATTAAGGAACTATGGTGCATTTTCAGATAGTTTCTTATGTAGATAGGAAATTCAAACTATTACCATATGTCTGTTGTACTGGCAGAGTCCCTCATTCCAGGGTTGGTTGTTTTATTTATAAATCCCCAGTGCGTTAGGCAGGTATTTATATGATTGATTCCTGTTTTATAGAAGCTTACATGAAATGCTTTAGGTGCAGATTAATGGTACAGACATCCGAAAACTCTGCAAGTCAAAATGGCCCGAAAGTGACTTCCCAGATCTCTTTACCCTCCCCCAACACCTTACCACCTTCTACTGGCAAAGCTCAGAGAAACAGCTGACCCTTGACTTTGGGACAGAGTGCTGTTCTCAGAAGCATCCGAGTCACAAGTAACTTAGGCATTGGCCTGTAGATACTTAGGAACCTAAATAGGAGTACCTGTGTACCTTTGAAAATCCATCTCTATGTGCCTATGTTGGTTTTAGGCACCTAAGTCACTTTGGCACTTTGGCAATTTTACTGTACATCCCGGTCTCAAAGAATTTACCAATTGGGAAACAACTAACCCAGGCGAATTCTGTGACAGTAGCAAACTAAGGGCATGTCTATAATACCGTGCAATCAAGTTCTGCCTGTCTCTGATACAGAACTTAGCTAGCAGAGATAGCCCAAAAGGAATGGTCAGTGTAATCAGTGGTCTGCTACTGATTTGGAAAACCTTGTTTGTCTTCCCTCGAGTATTTATCACTGCTGTGCTGGAGAACGGAATCGTCACTTTTTGAATGATACAAGAGGGAATACCTGTGCAGTTGGGGCATGCTGCTATCTATATTTTAGCCTACTCTCTTTTGTTACTCTTGCAGGACAGTGATTAGGATGCAGTAAAGTTAATTTTGATCTGGTATATGCTGGTATGTTCAGGCTCCACTGTTTCAAATGCAGAGACAGTACAGTCACATTTCCCATTTTTATTGATTTTATTTATTTATTTAAAATATTTTTGCCCCACCCTTCTATTTAAAATATTCAAGGTGGCTTACAACATTTTTTAAAAACACAATAAATAAATGTATATAACAAAAAATACAAGACCCCCAAAGGATTCCTATCAGATTTCCAGATGGAGTCTGTCATTAACCAGGCTGTTACCTTACACACAAGCCCAGGAAACGTTAACTGAGTGTTTTAGACATTTATGCACAAAAGAAGTTTTCCAGTACAAGATTCTCAGGTGCACTGTATGCAGAGAATGATGTCCTCTTCTATAGTCTCTTCTATAGTATCTTCTATTAAAATCTTGTTGAGGCTCGTGGCAGGCTGGCCAGGTGTATACCAAAGAATTACTGCTCCCTAGCATCTCATCAGAAGCTGCATTGCATGTTACCATCTGCCTAAAAACATATGAGAGAGGCTTGCCAAAGAGAACATGCACATGTTCTCATTAGTCCGTATGGGAGTCAGTGCCTTCTGCTCTGCTCTGTCAGCCAATGAGAGCTTTGTGCTAGTTTCCCCCTGGAGGGTGATTATGGGTGGCACCATACCTAGCTCTCACTGTGGGAATGCTGCATTTGTAAGGAGTGCCAGTACTTCGCCATATCCTACCTAATCATCGCACTTCAGAGAGTGAGAGAGAGGTTTGGGCCAAATCAAAGCTGGTTTAGGAAGATGAAAAGCTTTGCTCTGCCAAGCATGAATCCTGGCCCATTACTCCCGGATGCGAGTGCATTGAAATTAACTAAAAAGCCAGCAGGAGGAGGATGTCAGCCTCGTGCAGTGCCATCACTTTTTTTCTGCCAGTGTGGTTGAGTGAAAACACACCGCAGAAAAGGTCCAAAAACATGCTATCCTCTTAAATCCACTCCTGACAAGCTCTCCTTGCCCCTGATTTAGGAAAGCCCTTTGGCATGTTAGATAAACATCCAGGCTCATTTTTGCATTTCAGTGGATACACAGAATAAAGGGTAATGATTCCTGCCAATATAATTCCATGCTGAGTCTTTCCCTAATCAAATAACTAAAATCTGGAATGATAATTCCAGACTATAGTGATCCTACCCTGAATTCTCTGCCGCCTCCTGTGCTGTTAGTAGATGTGTCAACATCATCTTGTTAAGCCACCTTCTTATCAACAAGGCTCTCTTATAAGGTCTGCAGTTACTGAAGTGAAGAAGCTTGTGCAAAACTCATGCTTCCTGAATTAACTAAGACCCACGTCCTGTAGGTAACGGTTTAGCTAAAGAGGGGGTGTATGTTCTAGTTTGATTGATAGCTCTTTTAGGGTGAATTGCACAGGTGTATCGGTGCTACTCTAAGAATTTGCCAGCACCTCCGTCTCCCCGTGTTTCAGGACTTTGTTGGCATGATCAGTGCTTCAGGGTAGCTGAGACCCCAAATTGTTTTTATTTTCTTAAAAATAACCCATTTTGGTTAATATCTGGGGATATATTAATGAAATTAATTGAAAAGACTTTCAGTGGGAACAGAATGTGTTGTTTGTTGGAATTTCAGCATTTCTCTCTGCAGCATTTTGAAATAGTGGATAAGGGTGACCGGTTCTTTTCTATGGCCCAGGCTGAGTGAAATGCAGGAAGTAAATAAATAGAAATAGAATATTTAAAAAAATGGACTAGATTCTCTGCTGGTGTAAATCAGTACTGCTGCGTTTACTTCAGTAGAGCTATGCCAAGATACTAAGGATCTAGCCCTTAATTTTACTCATGGTGCTGTTCTTAATAGGGCAAGAATCTTCGTTTGGCTCAGGGGTGGCCAACCCACTTTACAAAGAGAGCCAAAACAGCGGCGGAAAAAATGTGAAGAGCCACACCTGAATTGTTGAGGGGAAAAAAAGAGGCAGCTGCCCCTTTAAGAAACAAGCTTAGGCTTTTTAGCCATATCAGACTCCCTTCAATGGCCGCCATCTTGGGTACCATTTTGAATCGCTACGAGCATGGGGAGGAGCTGGGAGCGGGGACCCTTTGGGGGAGGCGCAGGAGTGGCTTTGCAAGCCGCACTTTTGGGGGAGAAGAGCTGCATGCAGCTCACGAGCCGCGGGTTGGCCACCCCTGGTTTGGCTGATTCTCAAGCACGTGGTGCCCCTTCAGCATGGGATTTCCATACTTGATTTGGAATGTGTCCCCGCTGTTAATTACATTAATGTATGGATGATTTTGAATGTATTATGTGGGTTCATTCCATTAAATTCTCCTGGGAACCCCTTATTTTCTATGTTGCTCCCGTTTAATTGCTTGAATGCAATGAGAATGGAGCTACTTCTTAAGAACTTATTTAACTTGTGATCGCCTTTGCTCCAGTGCAGCATAGATGTAGGCTTCCCTTTCCCCTGGTCTTTGGGGGAATTGGGCAGTCAGCATGAAACTCTCCAAGATTGAGATTTACAACGCTAGTTAATTTTGAACTGCTACCATCCCCAGAGGGTATAAAAGGCTGCTGCACAGAAATAGGCCAACAATCTTGGAGAAAAATAACTGGGTTCTCGCCTGTATCTGCCTGCAAACTTTGCAGGAACTGAAAACCAGTCAAGGGGAAAGATAGACAATTGCTTTTAACCACTTGCTGAAGATGTCAGATGTATCAGGTGCATTGGCCTTCCCATCCCAAATTGGATTCATTAAAACCTTCATCCTCAGGTGAAAGCAGTTGGAGAGAGATTAGCTCATGACTGCAATGAGATCCATGCACTGACACAAAGTGCAGTAGCCTAGAATGCCAGTGAAGCAATGCACTGGCATAAAGCCACAGGAAAAGGCTTAGGATGATGTCAGACTGAAAAACTCTAGGCATTTTATATGTGAGCTCTGCAACCTGTTATAATGGGATTTCAAACTAATGAGTGTTCTGGGGTGAAGGAACAAGCTACGGAAATCGCATAAACGTTCTGTGGAGCAGCCACAGTAAATCCAGACATATTCAGCAAGGATGTAACAAGCACAACTGGCTTGTTAGGCTTCCAAGGAACCTGAGCGTGGCTGGGATACAGATAAATATAAATGTTCGGGTCTGGAAGCAAAATGCAGAAGTTCCAACTAGTGCAGAAATTGATGAGTTAACAGGAGGGAATGGAAAATCAGGCAAGTCTGTACTGTATGTTAGCCCTTCAGTCTCAGTTTGTTTACTGGTCACATTTATTTCACGGAAAGCTTTTTGGAAACAGCGGTGTATTTCCCATCCTCATTTCCTGAACGTCCATCTCTGTCTCTGCCGTCTCCTGTTCTTTGTGTACACCGCTACCATCCAACTGTCAGCGACAGTCATGCCTTTGGGTCCTACGCTATGTAACACTCTCACAGCTGTGATATTAGCAGGTGATTTTTGACTCCTGAATGGAAGCAGGTTAAACTGCAAATGAAACAGATGGCTGGATAAAGTGAACCCCAAAATCTCTGGTCTTCCTGAACGGGGTGCTTTATGGCCTATGCTACTGATGGCTCGCTCTGAAATGTACCTTTGTTGATAGGGCTAATGCATGTTTGGGGAGAGTGCCTGCTATTTGTTTTTTACACCTCCAGTAAGGATTGAGAGCATCCCTAAGCACACTGCTAGCTGAAGAATTACCTAGTGGAGTTAAGAGTTCATTGCTGTTGTCTTGTTGTTTGATTCTGGAGTTCACATTTTTCCTCAGCTGTGTAATATGAGAACTCTTCTTCCAGACACAGCATGCATGTAAAAATGGTACAAATGCATGACGGTATTAATATTGCAAGCATTAATAACCAGTGTATCTGTGCAACCAACAAAATCAGCGTTAGGAAACCAGTTCTATAAATATCTTTGCACTGAGTGACCTGGGTCATCAGAGTTGTTTCCATAGCACTGCTGGGACATGTTTATAGAAGTGGTGAGATGTAGCAGAGTAAAATATACAGTTGCTTAATGTGCAAGAGCAGAAGCACAAAGTCTTCAACTATCATTAGCTTTTGATTAATTATTCATCTTAAAATCAGTTTCAAAAAATTCAAATGCTGAATGCAAATCCTAATTGAAGTTATATTGGGAAATGGAAATATCATTGCTATTTCCCACCTCATCTGCCCCCCCCCCCCCCCGACTTCTCAGAAGTGATCTAAATTAGAGCCTGCATGTGCACAGAATGCAGTGTGATGCATACAGTATGTTACCTCAACACAACACTTAACTTTTATTGCTTTTTTTCTGTGTTGTTGTGTTTTATATCTGTTTTTTCCAGGCTTCGTGGACTCGGCCCGAGAAGGAAGAGGTATAAAATTACCAGAGCAATAGCCAATTTCTTTAGGATTTTTAAAGTATTACAAATTAACACACCACTAGTACAGTAACCAAGCCGACTAAATCAGTATTAATAATTTAACTGTATTTTAAAAAAGATAAAAGATCAGCTGATAGTGGTAGAAGTTGCTTGGCTTATAGCGATGCATTTCTGGATGAGCAAACAAGCTGTGTCAGGAACTGGCAGAAGTCACGTGTGAGAATCCTGCTTCCCATTTAAAAAAACCAGGCTGTAATTTTCAGTGGATGTGAAATCAAATAGACAAAAGCCAGTTAACCAAATTGCCACTCTAGAGGGGGCGCTTAGCTGGAATTATGAGCCTTTCCC
This sequence comes from Pelodiscus sinensis, assembly GCF_049634645.1. Lineage (NCBI taxonomy): Eukaryota > Metazoa > Chordata > Testudines > Trionychidae > Pelodiscus > Pelodiscus sinensis. The sequence continues at coordinate 8,087,057 of NC_134736.1, forward strand.
TTCCATGTGGCTTGGGAAAGTAACTTCCCACTCAGAACCTGGCTGTCTCCACTCCAGCCCAACTCACCTGTTTGCTCATTGCTCTCATTAGGTTCAATCTTCTCATAAAGAACAATTGCATCACATTCCATCTCAAAAGCAATGCAATTACATGCCTCCAGGCTGTGTTTCTCCAGGAAATGTTCTCCATTACTAAATTTACTGTATTCTCTCTCTGGGGCGTTTTCGGGGCGGGGGAGAGGAAGTTGGGGGGAGAAATTAAATGCATTTAAATACAACACAATTTGGGGCAGATCATTTGATATTTTTCACATGAAATTATGTGAATTTAAAATATTCTATTTTTACATATTCATTATTTGTACAGAGACTTCTTGCTTCCAAATATGCCCGGGGAACTAATTCCCAAGCAAATGGCAGGGGCTTGTCTGTGGAACAACACTGGTGGTTAGAGCATGGTGTTTGCCTTCTGTATTCTTTGGTTGCCTGTTTATCTGAATCCAGTAGGGAGCAGAAAGGGTGATGTGGTTTAGGCGAGGTTCAGCTGTTATCCAAGCCCATCAGACACTTACTTCAGGTGAAGATGATGGAAACACACCTAGTCCTGTTCTGAAGTAGTATTTTGGAGGACCATGAACATGGAAAATGGAGGTGTTTAATATTCATGCTTGCTTCTCCTGGAGAATTTCAAATGTCAGTTGTTTCAGGTCTGAGGCCTTGGTTAATTCATATTATAATTGTATATTCTCTAATACATAGTGCTGTGTATCTCATGCCTTTTTAATTTCAAAAGTAATGCTACTAAGCTTACTTGGTATGAAATCATTTTTCTTCCTTACTGCTAAAATTGTTGAGTGGGGGTTCTGTGAAAGATGCTTTATTGCATTAAACTCTTCCCTTGCTTAAGATACTTTGGAGGGGGAACAGCTGTTAGCGACGTGTGCTTCTGAACTCTGATCAGCTATGCTGTCATTCCGCATAGCCCTATAAATCCTCACCATTCCAGCCCTGAATGTACTGGGGAAAGGGAGAAAGTCAGAAGTTAGCAGCAGATAGGAACCAAAAGAGGGTGGTATTATCACCAACAGATTCTAAATGCTCAGTTACAGGAGGAACAGATAATCTTATTAAGACTTAAGTTGTGAACAAGACTTATCTGAAACATTCCACTCCAATACAATCACGTCCCAAATTAATGGTGCCTTGCTGGTATCTGTGAAAGGCAGTGCTAATTCCCAGTTAAGTGCACTCCCACTGGGATAATGAAAGCACAGAGCTAGGATGGCTCCCTCATCTCCTTCCTTTGAATTTTTCCAACTGTGTTCAACATTTCAGGGTGCCTCTGCCTAGTGGTGCTTGTTACTTTGCTAATGATGCCACTGTGTGTGAGAAGCAGTGGGGTTTTTTTGGGGTGGGTGTGTGTTGTACCTTACATCCTGAGGCTTTTCTTACTCACAGTGACATAGGAGGAGGTGTCCCTTTGGCTCTGGAGTATTGAAAACCAGGCCAGCTCTTGTGATAGCATCTAATACCCTGTGAATGACCAAACCATGCTGCACTGACAGAATTCAGAGTAAGAAAATCCCCTAGCTCACCATACAGAAGTTCATAGTGGTCACAGGTGGGAGTTGTATTGTATCCTTCTGCCTTAGCAAAAGCCACTAGCCTTTGCATCCCAGGATACCTAATCTAACTGAAAATTAACTTTTGAAAAGACCCCTTTAAACTAGAGACTCTGGGTAATGGGACTCTGGATAAGGAGAGCTATGAAAGACTCATAAGTTACAATCTAACCCGGGTCAGCAGTGACCAGAAATAGGGTGTGTCTAGACTACCTGCCTCCTTCGACGGAGGCATGTAGATTAGCCAGATCGGAAGAGGGAAATGAAGCCGCGATTAAAATAATCGCGGCTTCATTTAAATTTAAATGGCTGCCCCGATCTGCCGATCAGCTGTTTGTCGGCAGATCGGGGCAGTCTGGACGCGACGCGCCGACAAAGAAGCCTTTCTTCATCGGCACAGGTAAGCCTCGTGAAACCAGGTTTACCTGTGCCGATGAAGAAAGGCTTCTTTGTCGGCGCGTCGCGTCCAGACTGCCCCGATCTGCCGACAAACAGCTGATCGGCAGATCGGGGCAGCCATTTAAATTTAAATGAAGCCGCGATTATTTTAATCGCGGCTTCATTTCCCTCTTCCGATCTGGCTAATCTACATGCCTCCGTCGAAGGAGGCATGTAGTCTAGACACACCCATAGTCGCCATCTCATAGATATAGCCTGTAGGCTTCAATCCAGTTTCCATTGGAAGTTGTTTTCTGCGCTGTTTGTTTGAACAGCAAACTACAAATGTGACTAGCCCCGGTGGATGTCCATACTAGCAGACCTCCACAGAAAGGGTGAAGGTCCCGGGCTGGTTTATGCTGTTTCTCAAACTGTGGGTCCCGACCCCCCGGGGGGTCGTGAGCAACTTACAGTGGGGTTACGGTATCACAAAACTTGAGAACCCCTGCATTAGAGGATTTGACCTCCCCCACCTGCATGCCACATTGTTACAGTGCCATGGTATCTGATGAGAATTCATAGTCCACAATAGCCAAACTCATCTGACTCCCAAGAGCAAGGCCCCAATGTTGACTTGGATGGACATTAGGAGCTGTGTGCACGTAGGATGCTTTCACTGCACTGCACGTCCTGTTTATCAGTGAATAAATAATACCTAAGTCATTTGTCACACTTCTCATACGTGGATCTCAAAGTGTAGTGCAGAGGAGGCGAGTATCATTATTAATGATAAGTACAAAGCGGGGGTAGAGATATGTGCAAGGTCACACATAAAGTCCATAGCAAAGCCAGAAATAAACCTAGCTCCCTCAGTCCTTAGTCCAGTGCCCGTGTTCACAGTGGCTTCTAGGTTCCAACACATTTCACCAGCTTTGCCTTCACACAACCGTCTCGTTTCATTCTCGGTGGTAAATATTAATTTGTTTGGCCAAGCTTCGCTGATCCATTTGCTTTCATTTCAGGGAGCTGAAAGCCTCAGCTCTTTCTTTGGATTCTTCTCGGTTCCCTCATTTTCCCTGACCCTCTTATGCATTTAAAAAAGAAATCATTGTACAATATTTTGCACCAGAATGCCCAGCCTCATATTAGCATTATATGTAAATTGAGTTCTGATCAGTCACCTAGTGCTGGATTGTGTGTGGCATTCTGGATCTAGGAAGAATAGGGAAAAGATCATCACAAAGTGTAAAATCTTCTGGGCTGTCATCAACAGACCTAGACTTTTACCGTGCTGTGTTTCTTGCTTGCCAGTTGATCCATTTGGCCAGTTACTTCCAAAAGTGAATTAAGGTAAACACATGAAGACCACTTTAATTCTGAATGAGTGTCCTCACAGATTAAAATCCCTTTTAAATTCACTCCTTTATTTAATTTCATAGAATCATAGAACCATAGAGCTGGAAGAGACCTCAGAAGGTCATCAAGTCCAGCCCCCTGCTCTAGGCAGGACCAATCTCAACTAAATCAACCCGGCCAGGGCTTTGTCAAGCCAAGACTTAAACACCTCTAGGGATGGAGACTCCACTACTTCCCTAGGTAACCCATCCCAGCGCTTCACCACCCTCCTAGGGAAATAGTTTTTCCTAATATCCAACCTGGACCTCTCCCACCACAAAATGTAAGAGCAGTTCCTAAATTGGATTTCAGCCAGTCACCTCATTTTAGAACTTGTTTTACGATCACAGATCCTATGAAAACTTCAAGCAAGGGTATTCCAAGGGTCATATATTTTCCCATCCTTTGTACAAATCTTGCACTGTTCGGCGCCATGTTCAGACAGGAGCACTGAATTTTCACACTGCATGGCCTCCGGTTCTGTGCTTCATTACACTGATGTGAATTCAGAATGACTCTAATGAGATCAGTAGAGTCACTGTGGCATAAAACAATAGATACAGTAATCGCAGATTTCTGCAAGACTGCAGTACAAGTTGGAACACCCACGGGACCTGAGTGGTCCCGAACCAGGGAGTTTGCCAGACATGGGGAGGTCAGTGCTCCTCTCCCAGCCATCAGCCCCACTCCTGGTCCCCGATTCTGCTCCTGGTCCCCAGCCCCTCTTGCCACTGACCCCTCTGCCGCAGCCCCCCTGTGCTTCTGGCTCCAGCAGGGCTCCTGGCCGCCAGCTGCACTGCCATTTGCCCAGCTACACTCCTGGCACTGACAGGCTCCTAGCCACAGGCCCAGCTGCGCTTCCAGCCCTGTCAGGACTCCTGGCTTGGCTACACTCCTAGCCCTGGCTACTCCTCCCCACCATCACTGGACTCCCAGCCACCATAGCTCTGTTACAGGAGCGTCTGTGATCTGCCGGGCCAGGAGTCCTGGATTACAGAGGTTCAACCTGTACAGTGCGAAATCCCTTAGCTAATAGCCCGCCCAGCCTCGCATTGTAACTCTACATACAAGGGCTACGTCTACACTGGCATGATTTTCCGGAAATGCTTAAAACGGAACAGTTTTCCGTTATAAGTATTTCCGGAAAAAGCGCGTCTACATTGGCAGGATGCTTTTCCGGAAAAGCACTTTTTCCGGAAAAGCGTCCGTGCCAACGTAGACGTGCTTTTCCGCAAAAAAGCCCCAATCGTCATTTTCACGATCGGGGCTTTTTTGCGGAAAAGAAATCTGTGCTGTCTACACTGGCCCTTTTCCGGAACAGTTTTACGGAAAAGGACTTTTGCCCGACCGGTAGCAGCATAGTTTTTCCGGAAAAGCACTGATGATTTTACAGTAGATCGTCAGTGCTTTTCCGGAAATTCGAGGGGCCAGTGTAGACAGCTGGCAAGTTATTCTGGAAAAGCGGCTGATTTTCCGGAATAAGTGGCCAGTGTAGACACAGCCAAGGAGCCTGACTCAACAGGAGACACCACTGTTCTCACCCAGATGCCTTTTCACATGTTCCAGTATAGGACAGGTAACTCCTCTGCCACTTCTTTGGTGCTTTGCGGTTGCAGCAGCAAGGAGATACAGTTCTAAGCTGCTTGCTGGGGGGTTCATTCTAAAGTACTGAGCATTGAGGGGTGGGGGAAGAGTTTATGGGGAATAGACCCGGATTAAAACCTGGTGCCGCAGCGGCCCAGCCTCGTTGCACTCTCTCTGCCCCAGATGGCTCAGTCTTTCACTCTGTCTTCCTTTCTGACTAGACCCTGGATGGGCGAATAGTGGTGCGCACCCACGCACGAGTGTCTTCCCTGACACTCAAGGACATTCAGTACACAGATGCTGGAGAATACGTCTGCACAGCTAGCAACACCATCGGTCAAGACTCCCAGGCCATGTACCTTGAAGTGCAGTGTAAGAAAGGGGCTCTTGTCTTCAGCAGGAGCGGTATCGTGAAGTGTCCCCCTGAGTTTGGGTGCACGCAGCTGGGATCCTTTCCCCCTCAGGATGCTCGGGAGAGCCTCGGGTGGCTGCAGGACCTGGTCTCTCAAGGCTGATGCTCGTGACGCAGCAGGGAGCCCTGTTCTGTTTCAGCAAAAGTCATGGAAGTCAGCACCGTCCAGAATCAGTTTCGGGGGAGAAGAACCAATCCTATGGCCATTTAGAAAGACAAAGCAGGGTCAACAAACAGTTCTGTTTGTGCAAACGATTGACCTTGTGTCTTCAGCTGGTGTAAATCAGCATCACTCCAGTGCGGGTCCTGAGCTACATCCGTTTACACCAGGGGTGGGAAACCTCAGGCCCAGGGGCCGGATGCAGCCTCTGGCTTGCCTGGATCTGGCCCTCGAGGCTCACTATTAGGGAGCTCCTGCTGGCATTCCAGCTCCCCTGCCAGCCACCCACAGGGCTGGAGCGCACAAAATCTCCTAGTCTGGGCCCCTCTCGGCTCTGGTGTGTGGGGAGTGTTTCTCCTCCTAAGTCAAGGGCTTCTTACTTGTGTGCGGCCTCCAACTGATTTTTCTGTGGATCAGCAACCCCCAACCCATAAACGGTTCCCCACCCCCCGGTTTACGCCCTCTGGTGGCGTGGGCCAGGCTTGTGCCTCCTGAATGTGGAGCTGGGAGGCCGGATCTTTCTCAGTCCTCATGCGCTGGATGGGCCCGGCAGGAGCTGCTGTTCCAAACCTTCCCCCAGCTCTGTGTCTGAATGGCCTCTCTCAGGCCTGGAGGGACTTGAGGAGCCCTCAGCTCAACATCCCCCGGTCCACGGTATCGTCCCCTTTGTAGCGCGTCCCCCAGTGCGCTCTGAGCACTCAGACAGTGTGGGACACAAGATGCGCTGCCAGCTCCGCTTCCCCCCAGGAGCTTAGCCCACCCAGGCCCACAGGCCCCGAGCATGCTGCCGAGGGAGAAATGCCCGCTGCCCCTCTGAAGCACTCCGTGCCCATGACACCCCTGCCCCCACAGCCCTCCCTTCCCCTGCCAAGGAGTGGGGGGGGGGTCAGGCACCAGGCTTAATGCAGTACAGAACCCCCGATCCCTAGGTGGGTGGGGTGGGCTGGTGCGGAAGGGCCTTGATTTCTCCAGTTGCCTCAGAGGATGTTGTCTTTGTTCCCAGATGCCCCCAAGCTCCAGGGCTCCGTGGTAGTCTACACCTGGGAGGGGAATCAAGTGAACATCACATGTTTGGTGTCTGCTTACCCCGCGGCTGTCATCTCCTGGTTCCGGGATGGGCAGCTACTCCCAAGCTCCAACAACAGTAACATCAAGATCTACAACACCCCATCAGCCAGCTACCTGGAGGTGAGGAAGGGGGTCTCTCGGGGAGGGGTTAGGAACGTGCAGCCTTCATGGGTGGTAGACAGGGACGGCCTGTGCGTATAGGCCGACTAAGCCGTCACCTAGGGCGCCGTTTTAAATGGACACCCAGGGATGGCATCACGCCATTGAGGGCTGTGGTTGCGGGAGCATCCATCACGCATTACGCCTGGGGCGCCAGCTGCTGCAGCCCACCTCGGGCCGCCCCTGGTGGTAGATGAATGTTAGTGGCGCCGAAAGCCCCAGTGGGAGCTCTCTGTCACTCCGTGGGTCTGTTGCGAACTGGTCTGTAAATAGGAAAGAAGCATTTCCAGCCTCCTGTGGCAAGAAGTTAAGGTCTGGCCCATGGCAGGAGCAGGGGCAGCACACATTGTGCCAAGAGGCAGGCTAGAAATGAGACTCTCTCTTCTCCTCTGTGCATGCCAGTCAAGGGCCAGAGAATGGATTGCTAGCTAATGATCAGAAGAATGCTCAGCTACAGGCTATGAAGAGGCATGTTCCTCACCCCGAACGGGTTGCAGAGGTGTACTGAGGGTGTTATGCGCCCAGGGACAAAGGCAAAATTTGCATCTCTCCACGCCCCACCCCCTCCCGGCCATGTGGCTGGGCCCTGAGCCTGGCACACGGCTGAGCCCAACCCTGGGAGGAGGGAGGAGGAGCTTGTACTGCGTCTTCCCCCACCCCCTTCAGTTTGGAACCAGACCCCCGCACACAATAACCCGCCAGCAGAGATGGAGGAGGATCCAGCTGATGGCAGCGGGCAGAGGAGGAGCAGGCGAGCAGACGGATGACAGGGGGAGTGGAGGGGAACTAACTTGGCGCCCCTCTAGCATGGTGCCTGGGGGCAGCCTCTCCCCCCACCGCCTCACTACGCCACTGAGAGGTTGGAGTGTAAATGTTGGTCAGGAGGGAACACGTGAGCATGATACACCTGGAAAGACACAGTCTTTTGCTCTCTATCTCTGCATCGTATTTGTTGAGACTCCTGATGTGCAGCCTCTCTTCCCTCACTGTGATACATGTGCGCACCCTTGTGCTGTTTGATTAATGGAGAGAGGATTCAGGAGAGTAGTAGATAACAGGGCAGGAGCTAAAGAAAATCTTGTGGCCCCGGTAAATTGAGCCGCCCGTGGACCATAAGCAGAGGTTTCTCTTCAGCTTCTTGCCTATCATGCCAGGGCACTGGACAACCGACACTCATGTCTGATGTTTAGCATCCTTATTTTATGGTATCTTGGTATCCCCATTTAGTAAAACCAGAAGGGGCTTGGGCAAATTGATTTTTGAGATCTGAGCCCATCCTTAAATAACCGCCCCCCCCCCCCCCCCCCCAATCTTAACCATCCAGGTGACACCAGATTCTGAAAACGACTTCGGGACTTATAACTGCAGTGCAGTGAACCGCATCGGCCAAGAGTCCTCGGAATTCATCCTCGTGCAAGCAGGTGAGCTGTTGACAGGCAGAGGGCTGGTGGGATGCACAGTCGTTCACTTTGCTGTGTGATGAAGGTAAAGATTTGCCCTATTCCAACCATCTGCCTTGAGGGGCATCAGAGGAGCAGCCAGGTGGTGGCCCGTAAATTTGGAGTTGGGTCAAGCCCAGGAATTGTCTCCTGCCCCTGTTTCTGGAGAGAGCTGCTTTTGGCCCGAGTCGGCCTTTCTGCACCTTGCAGTACCCACCAGTGCTGTGACTGAATCTTTGGTTCTGGCTTTTAATAGCATGACCATGTATATGGGTTAGACCTAGGAAACTATCCTCCATAAAACATCCTGCTGCCTCATAGGAATCCCAAAGCTGCACATGTCCACCAGCCAGGCTTCTCCGCCTGCCTCGGTAGCCAGACAGGCAGGAAGGGACCCGGCTGTCCTGAACTCAGCGTGCCCTCAATAATTCATTCACCCTGTTGCCATGGAAACAGTTAGGAATTACCCAGCTGTGCATTCACATGTTCCGTGAGGAAGGCCTGAAGCAACAGAATGGCCTGCAGGCTGCATGCATGACCACATGTAGGCTCCATTGGGTAAATAAGTGACCAGGAGGGAGATGCTACAGGTTTCTTGTCCTTGATGGGAAGGAGGAAATTAACGCTCCAAAATTCACAGAGAACCTGTTTGTGTCCTAAAAGTCCCTGTAGCCAGCTTGGGTGGGGACCTGGTCAGACAAGGCAGAATGCAGGGAGACGTTTCTGGGATTGCCACCGGCACCTGCTCTCCAAGGGTACCGGCTGTATAGACATGTGCTGCCTGCTCTCTCCACATCACTACTCATTTCCCTTCCTCCCCCAGATACGCCATCCTCTCCTTCCATTGACAGAGTGGAGCCTTACTCTAGCACTGCCCAAGTGGAGTTCGATGAGCCAGAGGCCACCGGTGGGGTGCCCATCCTCAAGTACAAGGCAGAGTGGAGAGCTCTGGGCGAGGAGGATTGGCATTCCAAGTTGTTTGATGCCAAAGAAGGTAGGGTGTGAAAAAAATACTGCAATCCCTCTTCGCATCCCAACATTTTCTTATCTTTGGAGTGTGACCATTCCCTCCTCTAACTTCAGCACTCACCCCAAACTGTCTGGGACTTCTGATGTGAAGTCCGCACTCTGGTCAGGTGTGGATGGGATTCTAAAATCATTCCCACTGGAATGAAGTGTATGCTTTCAAGTGACTGGGCTCTGTTCCTGCCACTCATCTGTGCAGAGCCTTACTACTTACAGGATAAGAAAACAATAGTGCCAACAAAGACTCTAAATGTATTATTATTTATATGTATTGCATTATCCCCCGGATTCCTCAATCAGGGATCAATACTCATTATGCTAGTTGTTGCTCGCACATGAAAAGACAGTCCCTGCCCCAAAGAGCTTGCAGTCTAAGGGTACGTATAGACTACAAGCCTCTTTCGAAAGAGATCATCTAGACAGCTACAAGGCTTTCCAAAAACGATCCACTTTTTTGAAAGAGAGCACCCAGGCAATCTGGATGCTCTCTTTTGAAAAAGCTCTGTTTGCGGTCAAGAACGCCTTTTTTCGGAAGAGCTCTTTTGAAAAGACGCGTTCTTCCTCGTAAAATGAGGTTTACCTCTGTTGGAAAAAAACACCGTGTTCTTTCTATTTAATTTTGAAGAAATGCAATGGCAGTCTAGACACAGGTGAAGTTTTTTTTTGAAAAAACTGTGTACTCTAGCCATAGCCCATCTAACTGCAATCTAAGCAACAGAAATGGAATTGTTTTCACCTGATACATAGTTTAAAGTCAAACCCAATTGAGCTCCAGATCCAGTTTTCCCTGAGTCTTCAGCCTGGTTTTGTAATAAGCTCATTTAAGAGGAAGGAACAGCTGTGCAGGATGAATCTGGATGGAGGGCAGCAGTGAAAGTAACTTAAAATTTCCAGTCCTTTTGCAACCCGGGTCCCTGCCAGCTCTTTAAATAGCTCCCTGCTGGCTTTTGCCGTAGCTCACCCAATTATTGCCAGAGCTGCGCACCAGGCTACATCCACTTATTGTCACCTCCGGTACAGGGAAACATACTCATTAGACATAAAACAATCTGTATACTGGGAATTGTTAGGAGAAACCTTCCTTTTAAACATTGGCATGAACTTCAGCTTTAACATTTTTAATGGACCTTCCAGGTTATCTGTCAGAGATATTCCGTGGGGAGGCTCAGAACTACAATATAGTTCATTCAAACACATTATTTCAGAATACGGGAATCACTATGGTCCAGTTAACTCAGTGCCCTTTCTCTAACACTGGCTAGTGCCGGTAATGGATGGTAGCCATCAGGTAATAGAATAGTCAACTAACCACGTGAATTCTTAGCAGTTAGTCGACTATTCTATAGTCCCCGGGGGTGGGGCCAGTGGCCAATGCAGTCTGGCCCCACTTCTGGGAAGCCCTTTGCCACTCTGTGCTGCTTCCTCTGTGTCTGAGGCTGCAGCATGGGATGCCAGGCAGGAGCTAGTCTTCAGAGGGCACCAGTTTTAAAAACCAGCTCCCTGCACAGACTGGCTGCCTGCTGCCCCACACTGCTGCCTCGGAAACAGAGGCAGCAGCCACAGTCTGCAGGAACTCCCCGCCAACAGAGGCTGCTGCGGGGAAGGGAGCGGGGAAAACTACCATGAAACTGCCTCTGTCGGCAGCCAGCCCGGGCCACCAAGGCCAGAGGCTGCTTCACAGCAGCAGCCCCTGTCCGTGGGGCATCCCAGCAGATTGGGGCTGCTGCCGTGAAGCAGCCTTTGCCCGTGGTGAGCCTGAGGCGACCGTGGGCAGAGGCTGCTTTGTGGCATCCTCCCCTGACCTCCGCCCCAGCACTGCTGCCTCTGGTAGGGGCTGCAGCGTGGTCTGATAGGCGGCTTCTGCCTCTCCCCCCTTGCTGCCTCTGGTACAGAGGCAGTAGGGCGGGGGAGGGAAATGCGAGTAGGTGACCAGATTAACTCAACTACTCGCTTACATCCCTAGTGCCGGTTGTTTCTGAGGAAAGTGTAAGAAACCCTCTGGGTGGGCAGATGTGGGGTAATCTGCACACCCAGGTAGGTTTCATCCTAATCACTTAATACTGAATAATCGGATTAAGACAGAAAGCATGAAGTTTAATATTCCTCCTAAAATTTTTGGTAGCGTTAACTAGGATAGGTGGATGTGCTTTTTTGTCATACAAATGTCTAATCCCTTTTGAAACTTTGCACAGTTCTTGCCCCCAGTGACTCGCAGTGAATTCCATGGTCCAGTCACTTGCATAAAAACATTTTCTGTATTTAGTTTTGGGTTTCCTGTCTTTTAATTTCATTGACCGTCTCCTTGTTCTTGTATTGTGAAAGAAGGAGAACAGAAGTTCCTGGTCTCTCCTGTCTAAGCTAGTCATTATTTTATATAATTTTATCAAGCCCTCTCTTTGTCTCCTTTCTAAGATAAATAGTTCCAGTCCTTTCAAACGTTAAGGCCCCTCGTCATTCTCATTGTCCTGCTCTTCACCCTCTCTAGTTCTGCAGCATCCTGTGGAGAAATTGGAGAGGGTCCAGAGAAGAGCAACAAGAATGATTAAAGGTCTAGAGAACATGACCTATGAGGGAAGGCTGAAAGAATTGGGTTTGTTTAGTTTAGAAAAGAGAAGAATGAGGGGGGACATGATAGCAGTTTTCACGTATCTAAAAGGGTATCATAAGGAGGGGGGAGAAAACTTGTTCATCTTGGCCTCTGAGGCTAGAACAAGAAGCAATGGGCTTAAACTGCAGCAAGGAAGGTTTAGGTTGGACATTAGGAAAAAGTTCCTAACTGTCAGGGTAGTTAAACACTGGAATAAATTTTCCAGGGAGGTTGTGGGACCCCCATCTCTGGAGATATTTAAGAGTAGGTTAGATAAATGTCTATCAGGGATGGTCAAGACAGTATTTGGTCCTGCCATGGGGGCAGAGGACTGGACTTGATGACCTCTCGAGGTCCCTTCCAGTCCTAGTAATTCTATGATTCTATGATCCTCAAGGCCTTTCCTTCTCAGTTTTTATTTTGTTTAAAATTGCCCAGGAATTTAAGAGTCTAAAATCTAAAAAAAAATAGATGAAAATTAGTGCAAAAAATTAATGTCACATTTTTCAGGGTCAATATCTCATTTACTATTGGGATACGTGAGAACAGAATAAAAGAAACTAAAAGAGAAAAATTAAATATTGAAAAGTTTAATGCTATTGTTTATTTAACGAACTGTATATTAACAATACATGTGTATATGGACACGTGTGTGTTCAGCTGTTCCTGTATTGAGTTATTTTTAATAGTCTAAGTGTAAATGGGAAGCTAACTTTTTAACAAACACATCTCCTAGCATAATGCACTGGATTTTCTTTACATAATCAGTATTTTCCTGTATTCAAGTGGTCCAAAATTAAGGTGAAAATCAGTAAAAAACAGATAATACTTTTGTAAAACCTGGGCATTTTTCAGTGAAAACTTAAAACCATGACTCTTTTACACCCTGTCCTAGATGGGGTGACCAGATGAGCACAAGATCCAGATGAAGCTCTCCCATGATTTTGTATAATGGTTTCATTTATGTATAATGATTTGTACCTCCTGCCCAAGCCACTTGCAGTGTTGCCATAAAGTACAAAAAACAACCAGATTCTCACACAACCTGATTCTCTTCCCACAAGAGTTCTAACTCCCACCAATAGTATAGCACTAGTCTGTGGAAATCTAAACATCTTATAGTACAGTCCAGTTAACCAAGGCTGTTTGGGACGGATGCGGCTGGTGGAGGGAGAATCTTGACCTTGAAGGTTCTACTACCTGACCCATAAATATTAGTATTTGTATTCCCATCGTGCTGTAGGCTTGCTGCTGCCACAGATATGGCATGCCCATAGCTAGAGTCAGGTTTGGTTCCTCTGACTCTTCCTTCCGTGAAGTGGAAACAGATTTTCTATAGTTAAGACAATAAAAACCTCACTCGGTCTCCCCTCCCGCTCTCCCCCTCAAAGTATGTCTGAGCTGTGATGCTCAGTTCCTAAGGGAGGGTCGTAGCCTCTTCTCTTGCTGGAGGCTTGGCTCCTAGTCAGTTCAATAGGAGTTGAGTAGACAGATAGCTGCACTGCTAATCCCCCATCGATCTCCTGCTCCTCCAAGGTTTCTGCTTTTAAATTCTGCTGCGTCAGGAAGAAAGGAAATCTCTCTCCAGTGTAATGGCTTGGGGTCATACAGGGGCTGTGGTATCTGAGACAAGGCGAGGAATCTGAAATGATTCTTGTTAGCCTTTGAGGTGGGTTAGGAGTCAGATGATATGTGAAGTCTCTAGGCTGGCTGCATCTACAAAAACCTGTTGAGTAAGCCCAGCCGGCCCATTTTGTCACACATGGTGCTGTAGATAAATGGCCCGTTGTTTTGTCAGCCCTTCCATTGACTGTGTGTTCTGTGGGGTCTGGTTTCCCTGTGAGGTGTTGCTTTTCCCTACTAGTGTTGAATATTAAAGGGTATGATGCAACAAAACGAGGCCTAGATCCGACAGCCGGAATCTTGGGAGGCTTGTAACGGGAGTGAGACATTCTGCCAAGCAATGGCCCACAAACCACGTGAAGTATAAACACAGTGCACATGGAGCAGCAGTGAGCCATGCAGGTGGAAAGCTGTGAGGGGTTTTTCCCCCCCGGAGCTTTTCCATTGCCAGGTTCTTCCCTTCATCCAGCACACCACATGTATCCTTCTCTGCTGAGCAGAGTCACGCTGTGACTGCCTTGTCAAAGCAGCCTGCCCCGCAATCACAAGCTCTCCAGCAAACAGGGTCCCATTCAGGTGCTTTCTCTGCGACTTGCACAGATTACAAGCCCACGTGTCATACCTTGAGCGCTGCACGTGGGGATGCAAGAGGGGTTAACGGCTGAAGTGTGCCTGGCACTTGGAAGTCGGTGCCCACAGAGCAGGGATGGGCAAAAGGGCCTCCGTGGGCTGGATCCGGCCCGCCAAGTGGATGGATCTGGCCTGCAGAAGCCCTGCTGCTCCCCTACCCCCAAGTCAATTAGAGCCTGGGGGTGGGGGATTGCTTCTCCGCTCTTCCCCTGCCCTGGGAGCAGCACGTGGCACTTCTAAAAGCACTGCATGCTGCTTGCAGGGTGGGGGCAGAGCGGGAATCCCTTTGCCCCCGTTTTCCACGAGGCACCCATGCCCTGGAAGAGGCTTGGCCCCATCAGGGCCAGGGGGCTGCGGAGCTGGTGTGAAGCTTCCTTCGCCCTGTCCCGGCCCTGCGAGTAGGTTGTAGCACTTCGAAGTGCCACATGCCCCTCGCAGGGCAAGAGGAGGCTTCACACGCTCCACCCTTCCCGTTTAGGCCCCGCCCCTTCCGGGGTGGCCTGGGGTTACTTAAAAAATATTTGAAGTGACCCCCAGCCAAAAATTATTGCCCCCCCCCCCTTTGTTCTATCTGCGGGAAGTACCTGGTAGGGGAAAGTAGTGGCTTTACGCTGCTCGGTGGTTAAAATATGGCAAGCGAGCCATTCCTGTGGACAGAGCAGGTGTAGGAATATGCCCTGTGTGCACAGACATGCCACGTAAGTGTGTTTGTGCTCCACATCCAGATGGTGCGTGGTCCTGCCGCGAGGGCAGGAGACGGGACTTGATGGCCCCTAGGACTCCCTTCCAGTTCCAGCGTTCTATGATTCTTTGCTTTTCCAGTCCCCCTGCTGCTCGCCCCGCGTGGGCTGCTGATGGGCTGTGTCTGTGACCTGTTCGGGGAGCTGGGCTCGGATGCCTGACCCACACTGGGCTGTGTGCACTCTGCAGCCATCCCCCCTCATTGGGGCATGTGGGATTACTTCTTGGATAGCCACAGTGATAGGTACAGCAGTTGCTCCCCTTGCCTGCCTGCTCTGGGTCTCACCCCAGCCCATCTCCTTTGGGGGGCCCTGCAGGCAGCGTTAGCCCTGTAGTCTTGGCACTAAATGCTCCCCAGAAGGGGGTGGTTGGTCTGGGGCATGCCTATGGGGCCACACACAGCTCATGCGACATGCATGAACCCGGCATTACAGGGGATGAAAATGGGCTTGTACTGTTCATACAAACACTTCTCTTCTCTTCCCTTCCCTCCCCCTTCCCCATTTCTGCAACAGCGAACATGGAGGGCACGATCACCATCGTGGGCCTGAAGCCAGAGACAAGCTACGCCGTCAGACTGTCCGCCATCAATGGCAAGGGCCTGGGAGAGATCAGTCCGGTGTCTGAGTTCAAGACCCAGCCCGTTCGTAAGTAAAAACCAACCCTTCTTCTGCCCTTTGGTTCTTTCCTTGGCTTTCCCTGGGGGATCCTTGCTGCGTGTGGACAGTTCCTCTTTCTCTTGCAGGCCGTGCTGCGCCCTTTGCAGAGTCTACTGAGCTTTTGTGATTTTGCCGGACTCCATCGTTCATATTTTCCCTCTTCCAAGGGTGGGATTGGTTTGGGCCGCGTCCCCATGACTGCCGCAAATGTTCTACTCTCCTGTAGATGTGGGCAGCGGGCAATCGCATGGCATTCTAATAAGACAAACAAGCAGCCCATGGAGGAGCAACAGGCTATTGTCATTGTTCAGGGGCTAGGAGAGGAATTGAAGGGGTGTCAGAGACATTTCCATGAGAATGAGTTTGAAGCTGCAGGAGGGAGGGAAGGTTTTTTCACCGCTCCAGTGTTTGCTCTGTTAAAATGTTCCCCTACCTTACCCCATCCCCATCTGTCAGTGGGATGCTACTCAGCACCCTGGGGCCTCCCCATCTCCATCATGAACAAACAGCCTTGGTGACAAAATCAGGTTTGATTTGGGGGGGGGGGAGGTTTTGCAGTGGGAATACTGCTAGCTAGGAAAAAGGTAAAATGATGACATTCCATGTGCCTGAAGCATCATACTGGAGCCATAAGGGAAGAGCCAGTGTTTATATAGAGCCCCTCACTCTTTTATCTGATCCCAACCAGGGGCTTAAGATCCTAGGTCAGTCAGAGTTGATTCTGTGTGCTTTCCTGCCACACTCCCCATGGCATTTGATGTGCTGTTCACCCCTATCACATGGGGGTGCCTGAATATGTCCACGTGTATCTCCCGCTCTCCTGACGCTGCTCAAGCTAGTGACTCTTCACAGATGTGGTCGTGAGCTCAGAGCTGTCTCCTCCATCACGCTCTAGAATACTGCCACTGATCGTTCTGGAGCTCCCGAGAGTTCTGCAGATAGGTCGCCGCACCCCAATCACCCTGGCTGTCGGGTCCAGGAGCACTCAAAGCACAAGCACTACAGAATAATGCAAGCCTCATGTGCCTAGAGAGCCCATTCCCGTGTGTCAGGCCAGATCTCATGTTACTTCTTACCTTTTGCAGTAATTCTCTAGCTGTTCCCCTCGCCATAGGGTTGCATTGAGTACTGCCCCTGCTGTTAGGAATGTCCAGCTCCATGCTCTCTATTACCTTTTTTTCCATCCTTTGACATTGTTGTTTTTGGGTGTATCTTTTTTCTTTTTGTCTGTGTTCCACCTGTGGAAAACTGCAGGCATTCCTCATTCACGTAAGTGCCTTTCTGCATCTCTTTCTTTCTGTCCATCCTTGGAATGCTCCCCTAACATGCCATAGCTCTAGCATTTAATTTAGTTTTTTCTCCCTCTCCTTGTCCTTAGGAAGAAGTAGCTGGTACTATCCATTTCCTGATAATACTGATCCTAGAGTAGCTATTCTGCTCTGCTTAATGTGTCTCTGTTGAACGGAGTTCAGAGGCCTTTTTCAGGTCTTACTGCATGCAGTATCAGAGTTGCAGTGATTTTTCTAGAGATGAAGGCACTGCTGGGTCAGCAGCTGAAGAGTGGAGTAGCGGAATGTTTCTTGGTTAGAACTCATTGAGATTTTTCAAGTTTCCATGAACTTTCGACATTCAGAAAACAAACAGCCAAAAGCATCAACATTTAAGATGATTTTTTTTCAATGTAGAAATTTTCAAAAATTCTTATTTTTTTCCCCAAAAATTTGGAAGTAAAAGGGAGAACATTTGGAGAAGATGTTCACAAATACCCTTTTCCTTTTAAAAAGTTCTAAGTAGCACATATAGTCCTCCACCAATTAAATGGATTGCAGCTACTTTCCGTTTCGTGCACAAACACATCTCCTCCACCAGCCAAAATCCAACATTAATGTGAGAAAATTAATTATGGTTTGGTGGATCTGTTTATTTGGGATAGTCAGGATTATCACCCAGGCTTAATCAAAAAGTACTCATCATATAACCTATAGTTATTCCTGCCTTTCAGATTAACAGCATGGCAGCAAGGAGATGCCACTTCAGCTGGGTGAGAATTATAGCAGCAGCTGCTCGTTGTATTATGATGCCCTCCTCCTGGTGATCTGATCCTGTGGCCAAAATTATAGTGGCAGCCTTTACTGGGATGTTACCATCATGACTGTGTCCTCAAAAACTTGCCAGCAGATCTTGCAGCTCCAGAAAAGTGTATTAGTAGATATATATTGTGAAATTCTGACTACGCTAAAGTTAAGAGATTGGCCGTTGACTTCAGCACACCCTGGATTTTATCCATAGCATTCTTGAGCTGTGGGTCCTACAGGAAAACCAAAGTTTGGGTAGATCATTCGATAGATCAGTGGGGTTGACTGTCTGATAGCTAGATAGATATGTACAGCCGTAGTGGGATAGAATTTCAGATTGTACCAATTCCAAATAGAATAAGGTCAAAAGGAAGAAATGTCTTAACTGTTGTGATTTTGGGACACGTATGCAGTATTTTGGTTACATTGTTTGGAGCCTATAATTTTTGCAGGAGTAATTTCTCTTTCATATAAAGTGAATCACAGTATTATATCTATCTAGCAATTGGTTTGGCAGCATGTTGTGAATTGGACAACAGCAGTGATATGCCGGGGAGATAAAGACATAGGCATTCAGTTCTATGATGATGAATGTCATAAAGAAAGAAGGTTTAAAAAAGCACTGAATGAGGCAGTAAAAAGGGATCTCAAAAGTCATGCTTTCAGTCGTAGCTCCAGATATGCCTGCCAAGCCACATGCTCATCATCTGGTGACAATTCGGTGGCTCTTACAACAGCAGAGTTAAAGCACACATGTAATATGACCCATTTACACCAGTGTGTTAAAGTCTGGAGTCGTCATCTAAAATTTGGTTTTCTGGACCAAAATATATTCTTCTCCTGTTTGATGGGCATGAGCTGCTGGTGCACTGGTTTGTCAGCTGACACAGGCTGAGACATAGTCCTGCTCATGGAGTTTTCACAAGTTCATGTGAACAAATGCACTACCTAGCTCTTGCAGTCTGATTGTGGGAGCAGGTGAAGTTGGAGGAGATGGTGATGAGTGACCAGGCCTGAGGGAGAGATGGGAAAGAATGTGTGGAGATTGCTCCATGGGGCAGGACAGAAGAAGCAAAGTATAGAACAAGGACAAAGCGGGATGAACTATATATCAGAGACTTGGTCAGACCTGCTGTCCAGTGCTCCTGTAGGTCATTGCAGAAACACCCCTGGAAATGATGACAGAGGACCGCAGAGACCACGGTACAGCTTCATAGAGCCTAGGCAAGACAGGTTGAACAAAGCCATCTATCCTGTGATTCTATGAACAGGATGGCTGGAATTTGTTATTAGAACCAAGCACTAGAAAGTGCACAAAACCTAACCACAGTAGTGATTTCATATGCTCTAGCACCAGGGCCTGACTCTGCCATCTTGATGGTGAGTGGCATGTACTCACCCAGGCCACCCCAGTATGTCCATTGCAGCCATTCTGGGCAAACGCCAGATGCCACTTGAATCAGCTGGCAAAGTCCAAGCCTGTGATAAGAAATGAAGATCAGGCTGTGAAACACTCGGTACCACTAGGGAGCGGAGGAAGATAGAGAAGATATTGGACAAGCTTGCAGCACAGAAGAGTTCTGGAGGGACTGGAACATTACTATTATGATCTTTCTCTTCTCACTCTTTCCCTACTTGCTCTCATCCCCTTCTCTACCATCCCACCTTGCTCTGAACCAGACTCAGAGTTGCTCTCTGAGTTTTCAAGATCTATCACAGCCTTCTCTCAGCCACCTTCTCCTGCTTCTCGGCCTCCACCCTGGCTGCTCTCCCCCACTTGTGGCATTCCACTCACGAGCATCCCCCTTGTTGTCAAAAACTCTCTCTCCCCTTCTTGGACACCTCCATCTTTCAGTCTTTACTTGCCACTTTCCTTTCCTCTTCAGCTTACCACAGACTCAGGGCTTCACTGTGAATGTGCGTTTGAAGGCGGTTCCATAAGAATACACTACGTGGTATTACCTCCTGGAGCTTTTGAAATGGTTTCATTTGTTTGTGCAACTTATTGAAGATCAGACCAGGAAAATCCCTTTGGAATTTCATAGGCTCATTGCAGGGAGTCAGCAAGGTTTGGAAAGGAATTTCAGCCCAGCTTTGCTCTTCTAAATTATGTGGGACTGTTGTGGTAAGGGGAAGCCAAGGGAATGATGTTGGGTGTATATGGTGCCCTTGGAAAGCATGGTATAGCGCTGCCTCCTCTGGTCTCGGGATGGGGCCTCAGCATACTAGGAGTAGCAGAGCTGAGTCGGAGATTGACACTGAGGGTTACAATCTCATGCTTTTACTCTTGCTGAATAAGACTTTGCTCCAAGTGTAGTTTTCATCAACCTTGTCCATGCTGATACTAACACATAGCATGGTATACGTAAAATACTTAATTACAGTATTTTTAACCCTGCTCCCTCGCAATTTCCCCTGGTGACAGAGAAGAAGAGTAGAACCACGCCTGACAGATGCTAGCCTCAGTGATTAAAATGTTCAGAAATGCCGTATTAATAGTACTGTGTTGCAGCCTTCTTAGTCCCAGGTATTAGCGAGACAGGGTGGGGGAGGTTATATCTTTTTATTGAATCAACTTCTGCTGGTAAGGGAAACACCTGATGAAGAGCAGTGTACGCTCAAAAACTGGCCTCTCTCACCAACAGAAGTTGGTGGTCAGCGAAGGAGAGCTGCATAAGAACCTGAAAAGACTAGATAGACTAGTCCTGACCTCGGTAGAACCACTCATGGAATAAAGATGGCCTTCCATGTGAGTCAAGATACCAAAATCTGGCCCTCAACAGGAAGGCAGGAAGCAATGGCTACGTACCATGCAGCAGTCTTTCGGACAAAAAAAAAGGCCTGTCGAGAGAACGCTGTAAGACCCTCCCCCTTTTTTGGTATGGGGGGATTGTGTAACTGGCTTGCATGATGAAACTGACATAAGATTTTCAGGTTGGTATATGTTCCTTGAGTTTAAAGCAGCTAAAGAGGAATGTATTTCTTCTGACAAATTATATTGCAACTCTCAATCCTTAGTGGGAATTGAGACAGGAAATGGTCTGTAGACCAGCTCCATTTCAATAGCTGCACTTCTGAAGATGGATGCTCCAGGAATAGTAGCCAGTGCTCTTTGTCCCTGAAGCCCCTTCTGCCATTTTAATAAGTTTGTCTAAGCAAAGAAAATATGCTTTAAATATTCATCGTTATCTCAGTTCATCCTTTGGAAACCATTGAAAACATAATTCATGTGAAACTTAGAGCCTGTTTTCAAACTCTAGGAGCAAACACGTTTATAAACTAAAAACGTTTTTCACTATTTTGCAGTGGGGTTATGAAAATGTATTGGTGGGAAAACAACCAGCCCTCGTTAACCATGAAAGAAGTGAGACGACAGCACTTTTTAAATGGCTTTTGGTTTGAGGGACAGCTTAGCAATAGTGTTGATGTCCTCAACCATGTCTTTAACTAATGAGTTTAAAGAATTAAAGAACAAAATGAACAAGTCTATCTGGTGGGAGAGGCTGGGTCGTATGATGAGCTTCCAACAAAGAGTAAGTTTGTGAGCTGTGGATCTGGTGATCAGAGAAGCTTTGCTACTGTAAATATTTTTGACATCTGAGATCATCACTGATATTCTAAGAACTTTTTGGAGTGGATTGTGGAGGAGGCAGCATAATGTTACATGAATCTCAAGGACAGCCAGTGAACACAGAGCACAGGGGCAGGTTATTACACGGATGCCACCCTGACTCCCTTGGAGTCCAATACCATCACGACTCCATGTGGGAAAGCTCATAAAGCAGCAGTAGTCTATGGGCATTCTTGACCAGGTTGCAAGTAGCATCAGGATGACTAACACATATGAGGAAAAGCTGCTTACGGTAGTCAGTTCCAATCTATTCCAAAAGAGTGATCCCTCAACTCATGGACAGGGTGCTCAGGCCTACAGGGCTATTTCTAATCCAGCCTTTTTTCATTAATCTGGTATATACTTTTTGAACTCAGAATACTGCAGCTGTGTGGTCAGCTCCCTGATAGGGCAATCGGTGAGCTATGGAATTTTCAAGGAATAAATGTGAGTTTGGCCATTGGATGCTATTTGATACCCCTGTGTCCACTGGGTTAGCAGTTCCCATCCTGATGCTAATGCACTCTGCATGGACACATCACATGAGGAAAAGCTGATTGTTGTGGCTTAGAATAAAGAGGAGATGGGTGAACATGCTGGTAAGTGGGACGTGTTCTTAGCCAGCAAGGTGACTTTCTTGACAGGTGTCTGCTGTGTAATATTTGTGTGCATTAATACATTAAACCATTTAGGGCATGTAAGAACTAAGCTTGCCAAGGCCAAAAGCCTAAAATGAATGTATTTGGCCACTGAATTAGGTGCATTCTGTTACAGAAAGCATCAATTATCAGACTTGTGACTGTGATACAATTAATCAGTCAACAAAACTGGCTGGTTACAAGCCCAGGCTTAGACTCTTCAAGGCCCTCCCCCTCTGATCCCAAACCATCTAAACACAGCAAACAAGTTCCACTTTTTTTTTTTTAAGTATCTGCTATCAAAACGTTGCCAGATGGAAAACGAGCAATCTGCTTGATTAAAAAGATACTGGTTGCAGTTTGGAGACAGCAAGGGGGAATGAAGATTGGAGAGACAGTATTGTTAAGATTTGTCACTAAATCTTTCTTCAGTGATTGAGTTGATAACCTTTAGAATTTAATTGCTTGAATGTTACTTCTTAATTTGCTGCATCGCTGGGGAGTGAGAAAAAGAAAGTAGATAGTCATGAAAAACCACTGAAACAGAAAGCTTTTGCTTTTGTATAACTAATTATATATTATACTTACTATACATTTCAGAAATTAAACTAAAAAGAGTAACTGTTACCATGTATATATGCAGATAAATCCATCTTAACAGCTATCTCATTGTTTGTAGAACTAAATCCATCAAGAATAGACATGAAAGGGCTCAGATGGGTGGACTCAGCATACCATTTGAGGAGTAAGGTCTAGACCAGCGATGGGCAACCTAAGCTAGTGAATGGACCGCATGAGTGGCCATCCTTCATGTCAGTGGGCCACAAGGTTGTCCTAACCAGGACATTCTTCTGGAATTGGGCAGTTTTGCTAACTGCACTTGCGTACCTAGAAATTGTGAGGGTGCTGATTGAACTGTAGCAGCGCTTTGATTGAATGCAGAGACAGCACACAGCTCTCAGTCCGTGTTGTGTGCAATCAGCACACACCTCACTTCACGTTCCCTTGCTTTATGTGTGTGTCACTTTATTAATACTGGTAGGAAAGAAACGATGTGGTGTGAAACCAGTGGAATTTGGCCACCCTGGTATATCTCGCAGTCCACACAAAGAACCCCGATGGGCCACATGCGGTCCGTAGGTTGCCCACCACTGGTCTAATCTGACATGGAGACCATAGTATAACTTTTATCAATAGTCTTTATGGACATGAATGCTGGAGTTGCATTTTAGTACCAGACAAAACTCTTGTTTCTTGCTTAGAATTCCTGTTTGAATGTCAAGGGGACGCGGTTTTGTAACGTCTGCTGTTGTGGTTGTGTGAGATGTTTGTTTTTCTCGCTCATCGTCCGAAGGAAGCAGTTTCTCCCTAACCTTGAGGAAGATGGGGCCTCAGATCATTACTAGTGTAACAGATCACAGACGATCCTGGTGCTGGAAGGAAATCTCTGGATTGGTTTGTTGGTTGTCCCTCTCCCCCCCCCACTCATTTTTAGTAACCCTCACAACAGTGTTTGAAACAAACATGAGCTGCGTACTTGCCTCACGTGTGCTGCTTCATTTCAAGGCCCTTGAGCTTCTTGTTGGAGTGAAGGGGAGACTAAAGGGGAACTCTAATGCATCGGCCATGTTTTAAGAGAACAGTTGCCAGTTGAAGGCAAAAATACAGGGTGCCCATACTTTACAGTACTTTGTATCTGCAAAAACCCAAGTTCAGGATTCTCCTTCCTTCTAACACTTGGTCACATCCCTCACCCCATAACTAGCGGGTGTCTCTGTCCTGTGTTTCTCTTATCAATGGCATTGACTGTTGCAGGAGTTAACGGGGGCCACATTCTGCTCTCACTTATATGAGGCGTTGGCCATTATCTCCATGGCAATCCATGATTGTTGGTTTGGGCTCATGGCACATGGCTGGAGCTCCTTAATGAGGTAAGTGGTGTTTAGTGGAGATGCACCAGGGAGACATGTGTACACAGAGAACACAGGCCTTGCAAGATAGAGAGCCTGTCAGTTTCCCTTTAACAGAAGACACAGGGCAGCTTTGTCTTTCATTCTCCCATCCTTATGCACAGACATGTCAAAAAGTCCTTATCCCAACGGGGATCCTGCCATTTCACTCTTTCCTGTTTTCCTTCCTTTGGCTACATTTAACAAGAATTTCTTCCTCCTTTCACCATCCTTTCTCTTTCTTTAGCTACTGTTGCTCCTCCCTCCCATTTCGCAGACAGTGAGTATGAGAGAAACCTGGATTTGCTCTGCTGTGCTCTGCATGTGTCTCCCTACCAGCTATGATGCAATCAGCCTAATATTTCTGTTACCTGGGTGAAAACTAAACCCTCTCCCTAGAAATACTGCAATTAGCATAGGCTGAATTGCTAAGCAGCAGACAGGAATGCAAATGGATAGTAAAACTTCCAGCCAGATGGGGAAGTGAATTCAATAGTGAAGTCATTGGGAGTTTTGTTGTGGACTTCACTGGCACCTTTCACCACTAGTATTTTTTATTCCATTCCCATTTTGTGGGAGTATCCTGCAGAAGCTACGTTTCCAGAGCTAATTTTGGCAAAACAGGTAGTAAGAGAGCTTAGCCAGAAAACAAGAATACTCGCATGAGCAACAGTTAAAGACGTGTTCCTCCCTAGGCCTGCTGCTAAGGTGCCTCCTTGGGCTGCAGAAGGAAATAATTTCTTTCTGAACTGTTTAATTTTAAATCCGTATTGTTAGATTTAGGCTGCGGATCACAAAGGGGTCTCTCCCCTTCTCCCATCCCATGCCTGACTAAGGTCAACCAGATGGATGCCTGCACGAGAAAGGAGGAGGAATTAAACCCAAGCTTTGCCACAGGCTGGTGTGGCGGTAACTCTAGCTAGGGTGCCCCATGGGAAAGACAATCCGCTCCTTTATTTAAAAAAAAAATAAGGATCTTACATAGCGTTATAAAAATCAATTCCTCCCAGCTGTGCCCTTTGGCATTTGGAAATGGAGTCTTGTTTTACTTTGGGTCCACTGAGTCTAGCAATCCGTGCTGGATTCAGAGTGATGCTGACGTTCATGTTTGTGTGGTTTGACTTTCCTCTCTGGTGTGCAGTGCTGAGTGCTCTTCCTAACATTTTAAGGAGCTTTGAATCTGTCATTCCTCAAAGATGCTGCTTGTGTGATGCTCACTGCTTCCTATAAGTCAGGTCTTTTTTGTTGTTGTGTGGTTTTTTTTTGTTTTTTTTTTTTTGAGCGTGAACGTGATCTCTGCCCATGGGACCTGATCTCTTTCAAGTCAGTCTCAATTCCCAGTAAGGCCATTGAAGGCCAATATTTAGAAAATAGAAAAAGGGGGGGGGGGATATGAACACGCAGCAGAGGATCACGGAGAAGCATGCAGGTAGTAACACAAATAGCAGAATGCAGGCCATGTTCTGTTAGAGCTGAGTGGCTCATGTACCTGTTAGTTTCTGCTACTGCTGCTTGCTGATGTGGGGCCGTACTTCGGTACAGTGAGAGGCAAGGCTGGAGGTTTGCCTGTAGGCTTCCTGTTGATGCAGAGCTGTGCAAAGGTTGACTTTCAAACCCTGAAAATCAGACTGAGGCCACTGAGAGGTTTATGATGCTCCTGAACTTGGGCACGGGTATTGTTGAGAGCAAGAGTCCAGCAGCAGTCCATAAGGGCCTAGGCAGAGAATACCCACCCACATTGGATGGGATGACAAATACAGAAGGGATAGGAAGTCTTTCCTTAGAGGCAAAAGGGAGTATGGAAAAATCATCTCAGCAGGGCAGGCTTATCACCTAATTGTCCACTTCGGGGTCTTTTTGCATTTTCCTCTGGAGCTTCAGTCTTGGCCAGTCTCAGGGACAGCATCCTGCGCTGGAGGGGTTTTTTGGCAATTGTTCTGTGGGTCTAGCGAGAGCCAAGTGTAGGATGAACTGGGCTGGGTTTCAGAGAATCTCAGGGTATGTCTACACTACCACCCTAGTTCAAACCAGGGTGGTAATGTAGGCAACCGGAGTTGCAAATGAAGCCCGGGATTTGAATTTCCCGGGCTTCATTTGCATAAAGCCGGGCGCCGCCATTTTTAAATGTCCGCTAGTGCGGATTCCGTGCCGCGCAGCTACACGCAGCACGGACTAGGTAGTTCGGACTAGGCTTCCTATTCCGAACTACCGTTACTCCTCGTTTCACGATGCTGTCCGTTTCACGGAGTCCGCACTAGCGGACATTTAAAAATGGCGGCGCCCGGCTTTATGCAAATGAAGCCCGGGAAATTCAAATCCCGGGCTTCATTTGCTACTCCGGTTGCCTACATTACCACCCTAGTTCGAACTAGGGTGATAGTGTAGACATACCCTCAGAGAGTTATTGTTTTGGGTTGAAAATGTGTGAAACTGCAACAGCTTTGTGTAGCGCCTTTGAGATTCGGTTTGGGTTCAGAACTCTGGGGCTACAAGCACCCCTGGGAACAAAGCCCTTGGAAAGGTCTGCTGGATTCCCTGCCATCGCTGAGAGCCTCACAGCTGCATTCACAGCCATCCTGCTCTGAAGACTGGGAAGAGACCCTGGTTTGTGGGTGGAATTTAGATGTTGCAAGGCAGGAAGGGGGGAATCCTAGCACAATGCACCGTTCATAGAAACCTTAATCTAATATTTATAAATGTTGGGCATGTATAGTGTTCAGTCTGGCCTGTCCCCTCCTCATTAGGCATCATTTCACCTAATCTCTCCCCTCCTCCTGATTTTTATTTTCATGCTGTATTTCACCTTTACAAGTCCTGTCCTATCCTTCGTGTTTCCATAGCAACCCAGGCTCCTACCAGATCCGAAAGCACAGAGCAGATGAGTGAGTAGATGGGACCTGCTCCCCCTTGGTTCTGAGTGGTGGTTGCTGCCATATAGATCTTCCATCCGCAGCAATTAAAACACATGCCTTGTTATGCTGATGTCTTTTAAGGCTGAAGTTACAATCTGGCATTGACGGATGTGTGAGCATGCAGGCATTCAGGCGGGTGAGCATGCAGCCAATCCCAAGCATGTGTTGGAAATTGCTAACACAGGGTTCATGAGAAGCATGAGGAGTTTCAGCCTCTTAAAAACAGCAGACGGTGTTAACTAACATTCTATGAGCATTTCCTCTCGCTCTCCAAAGGTTCATTTTCCCTTCGGTTTGAGGGGAGTCCAGTGAGAACTGAAATGGGGGGTGATGATGAATGAAGATGAGAATGAAGAGGTAGATTTGGGGATGCTATATGGCATCGTTCCTCTGGGTGTTTTTCCTGCACAGCCACGCTGAAACCATTGGTTACGCCCAGAACAGCACCAGAGACCAGGAGGAGACAGACTATCAGCTGTTTTCAGATAGAACAATAGGGAAGCAGCTGATGGAACGATTTTTCTCACAGTGCGTTCTTCCTGGCAAAAGGTGAAGGGAGCGCAGGGAGGTAGGAACCCTTCCTCGTCAGGAGGGCGGAGATACGCCAGATGGATCAGATCCATGATCTGCATCACCCTTGGTAGCCAAGTACCTCCAGATTATTAGAGGATTTTATCCTACAAGAGAGGGGAATTCTATCCCCATTTTGAGGGGAACTGAGGCACAAGCTCAATTAAACAGCTGGCTCAAGATCAGACTATAGATGAGCTGGAAATCCAGCACTGGTTTCCTGAATTCCCACTTAGTGTCCTATCCGCCAGACCGTTCTGCCTCATGGGCCTAGGGGTGAGCTCACATACCACAGTGAGGTAGCTGAGCAGAATAACAAACAGCTTAAAAGCACAACAGCATTCATTGATTTGTAGACCAAAAAAAAAAAAAAGATTTTACTGCTCAGTGTCTGGCATAAGGGTAAGTAGCACAGAGGCCATTTCGCTGAACAGGGATCCCGGATACAGTTTGTAAAACTCATGTCTGCAGAAGCTCTGTGGCATTGCACATTCCATAACAATCCAGGCAAATATTTGCAATACAGTCTGGAGAGATGGGGCAAGGCAGTTAAGGAAAACATTAGTGATAGACTCAGCAAACACTGAAATCTCAGACCAATCGCTGCTAGCTTGCTTTGGTTTTCAGTAATACTGTGTGTGTCTGTTTGCCTGAGATGAAGCGGCGTTTATTTGCAGTGGTTTGGAAGCCATGAAGCAGATACACTAAAAGCATGAAACACACTTCTTTTTTAGGGGAGATTGGAAGGATGTTGAGTCCAAAACTGCAAGAAGGGAAAAAACATGCTCTGTTTCACTGGCCCTGTGTTTGGTCTTGCATATAAGCCTTAAATCTGCCAGTCAACACAGTTAACAGTTTCTTCCTCTCAGTATGTTTCTTGTGCGTGTAATACACAGAATTCTAATTTCTAATGCTTTTAAAGTGGGAGTGGTTCCGTTTTGCAGAAGAGTACTGTATTTTTTTATTCTGCTCACACCGTTTCCACGGGGTTTTTTGGAGGGTTGATAAGTGGTGCTACTAACGCACATTTTTTTCTTGCAGGAAGCAAAGAGTTGATTGCAGCCTTTCCCTAATTTCTGGACTTGGATGTGGTCAGGAGATAGAATTTTTTGGCAGAAATGCAAAATCTTTTAGTATTTCTGAATAGAAACATGGCTTGTTTCACCTCAAGGAAGCTAAATATTAGTGTGGGTTGGACATTTTTCATTAAAAAAAAGATAAATATAAAAGTCTGGTTTTTAGTGTGAAAGGAGTTCAGTTTTTTAGATGTTTGTAAAATCCTGCCTCCTGCTGCCTGGTTGTCATTAGTTTATTCCGCACATTTATGTAAATACCAGAGGCATTTGCTTCCATGCTAAGTTGTTCTACAGCATGTTAATGGGCTGTATTCATAGACTGAAAAAACCCACCTTGGCAACAGCTTTGCCAGAGGCTTTGCATTAATGTATTACTGTTAAAGCTGGTACAGCAGCTCAGGTGTTTTCCAAACAGAGACTGGGTGAAATTAAAGGCCAAAAAATTATGAGAATAGCTACTTAACATCACTAGTATTAAAAGCAGAAGAGAAAAATGAACAGTGGGCCTTCTCCAAAGCCCTGCGAAGTCACTAGGATGTTTTCCATTGACTACAAATGGATTTTGAAACAGGTCAAATATTTTAGTGTTTTTGTGCAGGATATGTAACATATTGGGGGAGATTTTCAAAATCATCTAAGGGATTCAAGAGCACATCTCCACTGGACTTTTAATTCTCATGGGCATATCTGCCCCATACTATCTCATCTGGTGGTTTTACCCTTCTGTAACCTTCATCACAGTCGCTTGCACTAGTTGCAGTCCATAGGAATAATGGGGTGAGATCAGTGTGAATTAGAAACTGCCCTACAACTACAGAATTCTCTTCTAGAAGAGCTGAGAATGACAACTAAGCATGCCACCTTCAGGCTGCATTGCAGGACCCATCAATGTATCATCATATCACACACATGAGATGATGAGGGCTGAAGACCCCATCATTGAAAATATTTTTCCCTTTGGACAGTCAGTTTGCTCTGTTCCATCCTGTGTGATGCAGCTATGGCTACAGTCACCTGTTTATCCATAGCCTCAAAATTCTTGCTATATATTCTACCTGGAAGTGAGAGCACAGACTCCAAAAGAATTTCATCTGATGCATAACACAACAGCCATGGCTGGAGCAACCATCCAATGTTTTGAGCACATGGTAGGCAGCCCACCGAGTACATGATGAAGGTCACGGTTCTAGCCTTCGAGTAAAATTTTCAGAAATGCTTAAATGACATAGAATCCTGCATCCCCTTAGCTTTCAATAAGACTTTGGCTCCCAAGACTTCTAGGCACTTTTAAAAATATATTTTTGAATAAAGATCTCACTAAGCAGATATAGTCTGATCTCTGAAGGTGATACGACAGGGAATTTGGAAACATATCCTCTGCAGCAGCTGTCCTATAGCCCTTAAACTCCCTTCCAGAAGAACCAGCAATGACCATTAATCTCCCCACCTCCTTGGTGAAATTCAAGACCTGTGAATTTATCATAATAATTAATTCATGAACATACAATTTGAATGCAAAATCTCTTCCTTCTGAAGGCAGGCAGGAAAGATATATTTCTATGGGCAGTTGCAGTCTGCTCGCTTGGATTTCTGTTACTGTGAGCCTGGCATACTTGCATAGAAAACCTAACATTTTTTTGATAATTATCTTCTTTTTCTATGTACTGCTCTTTGTCTAAATAGTAACATGGCATGTCTTGCCAAGTAATAGCACCGAGAAGACTGATGGGTTGATTCTCAGTTATACTAAGGCTACACTACAGAACGTAGCGTGTTAATCACTGCCTAGTATAATAGATAAACACTTTCATGCAGGCAGTAAAGTTTAAAGGGAACAGAATTTGGGCAGAGGGGAACCAAGAATAGGTTTCATGGCCTCCTATCCTGCATTCCCTCTCTGCACAATCTGTTCACTTGCCCTTCTCCGTTGTCCAATGTCCATATCTTCCTTGTGCCATACCTGTCATTAACTTTCAGTGCAAACCATTTCTGCTCCACCTCATTGATGGACTGCGCCATATCATATTATCACTTGGATTTTTGCAGTATGATTTATCTGTTGATGAGTCTTTAGTCTGGTTTTCGTAAGTGTATCTTATGCTCTTTCAGAGTTGATTGCTGGAGTTAGCAAATCACGGTTGCATTTTAATTATTAGCAACCTCATCATCAGAAATAAACACGCAGATTTTTCTTCTCCATTATTATTAATAAAGATTTTTGTTCCTACAGAAACGGATGCCCCGTTGATATGAGAAGCCAAGGCCAATCCTTGCTAAACCATTGGCGATAACTGTTTCTGTTTCTTCTCTTGTGCCTGGGTTGTTTCTGAATAACATGTCTTTCCTTTTTCTTTTCAACAGTCTTGTGGATTCCTTCTGCTGTCCAAGCTTGAGGACAACGGTCCTTCACTTCAATAATGTTTATTCGCTCCCTGACTTGGCATTAATAAGCAGTGATGCCGCTGTGCCTAACCCTTACTGGTGTCATAACCCAGTGCTTTCTCTGGTTTAATATTCTTATATTTCCAGGCAATTTTACTGTCTCCCCAATGTTTCTTATATATACTGGTTAATTTTAATTTTGTTTATATTTTATTTCTTCTGTAATTCTGTTGTTGATTTTCCCTTGCCCATTGTTTACATCAGTTTTTTAATTTTTTGTATTTTCCATGTGACCTCCTCCACTTTCCTTTCAACCAATCATGTGCGTGCGTATCATGTGACTTTGTCATGTGGCTTGCATGGTGCTGATGATGTCGTCCACGCTGGTGAACAGAAGGTAAAAAATTTTGTTCTGATTGGTTGACTAGATCTGTGGGGAATTAAAAACACCCCAGCAAATAGGGACCTCTAAATTCCATTGCTCAAAATTTCTTCTGTAAACTTTTTGGAGAGATTGCTCACCACCTGTTATCTGCATGTGAAGAACTAAAAGCCAACCATTTGTGCTGAGCTGGAAAGATAGCTTTATATGCAGAAAACCTATGGCTTAATCTTTTGATTCATTCAGTGCGTGAACACAACAGAATCAGCTGTCTGGGACACTGTAACCTTTGGAAGACTACTCTGGGTCAAATCCTAGCCCTATGGAAGTTAGTGGCAAAATTCCCATTGTTTTCAGTGGGGGACGGCCTTTGGGCCTCTGAATTTTACTTAATACTTGTATGAAAATATGGGCCAGATCCTCAGCTAGTGTAAAGCAGCATATTTCATATGACTGTTGCAACATTTTGTTGACTTTTTTCTTCGTGAATACAATTCTGATAATGATTTTAGTCTGAGGGTTCTTAATTTTTTTAGCCCATGAAAAGGCACAAAATAAAAAGCCCATGACCCTCCCCCCAAAAGCTAATCATATGTAAACATAAGACATAACTTACTCTTATCATGAGCAAAGCATAAATGTGCCAAGAGTGGAAACTTTTTATAAACCTATATATGTATACTGATACACACACGGTACATAATCAGCGCCCAAGCTTTATTTTTTTTTTTACATCAGAAGTAATACCATTGATGCTGTATTTTGCTGGTCATCACCTGCCAACGTGCAGTGTCTGTCACAGCCAGGAAAGAGCGTTAATCTGGTCAGAAGTCATTTAACATTTACAGCAAGTGGTGGTTTCCAGGAAATCAGGAAGCAAACAATTGGTCCTTGCAGTTAAGAAGATAAAATTATTTTCTAATTAAAGCTCTTGGCAGCAACTAAAGAATTAATTGAATATTGTGATTGTTGCAACCTCACTTAACACTCCATGTACACTGTAAAGAGAGGGGAGGAAAACCCCGCTTTTCTGCTTCCCTGGGTAAAGCAAACACATTGTTTGGAAACTCACAAAGCAATTGGCTCTTTACTCATTAACTCTAAATTATTTTAGCGTTTTGGAACATTGCCAGGAAAGCATTTGGGCTGGGGTTTTACTAGGAAACCAAACTAACACCAGTAACCTTACCACATGCATGGAAGTGGTCCCTCCCTTCCCTCAACGTCCCAAGCCCCTCATCCCTCTCTGAAAGCTGATTGGGCGACATTCATGAGGAATGAAGATTTGGCTGTCTCGTTTTGCATGTCTTTTTGTTCTCGTCTGGTTTTTTGTTTGCTTCTCTCATGCGTGTTATGAAGCCTTCCTTGGTATTCTCTTTCTCTCAGCCCCAGTGTACTTTCTGCTGCTGACGACTTGGATTGTGTAGCTGTGTCTGCTCTCTGTTTCAAATTGTGGCAGCTGTTGTCACAATTTAGTCCCATTTACATGGTGGCTCAGGGATAAGGAAGTGAGGTGCTCCTTTGATGAAATTTTGAAAAATAATAAAATAGGGACCCGGATTGCAATTGTGTATGCAAAGGGGAAAAAAAAGATGCTGAATCTCACATTAGTGCTGGAGGGCCGGGTGTTTTGATTGTTGATACCGGGTGCCACAGCTTTACGGTGCCCAAACAGAGTTGTCCTAAAGGGCCTTGCTCTTCAGAGGGCTGTTACTCAGCATGTTCTGAAAATCAGATCCATTCGAGGTGGAACACTAAGCTGGGACTCAGGAGATCTGTGTTCTGTTCCTGCTGTGGCCAGCAGTGTGACCTCAGATAAGACATGTCCCTTCCCCATGCCTCAGATTCCTCATCCCAACAAAAGGGGGGAAAGGATAACTACCTCCTTTTGTAAAGCAGTGGAAATCTACTGATGAAAAGTGCTATATAAAAGCTAGGGATTGTTCACAGTGCCACTGATCCTTTCTGCAAACCCAGACTATGTGAGTCCCATGTGAGCTCAAACAAAAGGCCAGCCTCTTTAACACTGATACCAGGAAATATTTTTTGCAGCTTTAGGATTCGCTGCAGCCAGATGTGACCAACACTAACAATTTAGCAAGAAGAATTCAAAAATGACACGACTAGGAATGATATAGCACCACACTGGCTGACTATAAAAGCTCAGACTGGACCATTATGCTTCATGATGCTGCAAACGATCACCAGAATCAAAGTTGAAAATGTCCCCTAAGTGCACGTGTATTCCTGTAGAATTGGCCGGATGCATTATCAAACATCAGGTGCAGGCCCGTGGGGGAAGTAGGAAACCAGCGTGTTGCTACAGCAGTGAACCGTTCTGCTATGGTGGTGCTAGGACTAAGTAATGCAGTGGTTTCACTTTAGAAATGAATGCTTTTTCGGCCATTCTTAGCAGAGGCAAGCATTGGTGGTTCTCCTTCCAAAAGTTCTTGGAACCCAGGGTATTAGGTGCCTTGGAAGTTGCTGGGCTTCCCCAGGGCTACCCAAGCTCTTCTCCCATTCAGCTGAGGAGAGAGCAATCCACTGGAAATAGGACAAGCCCTGAGGAGGAGACCAGGCATTGTATCCATTCTGCAACTAGTAGTTCATCCTCACAGTTAAAGCTTTTCCTAGCTTGCTCCCAGTTCCGCTGCATGGAGTGGACATCGGGGGGCAAATGCAGGCCTGGGATAAACCTGCCTTTCTCCCTGAAGCCAGCAGAGTAGCTGAGACTGAATTTAGACCTGGATGTGTCATGCACCCAGGTGAAATCCGCCCTTCCTTGTAGGGCAGTGGTCACTTACCAGTCCATTGGGATCGACTGGTAGATCTTGGAGCCTCTGACAGGTGATCTGGACAGGTTTGTCCAAGAGGTTATCAAATGCTGACACTTCAGCTGCCCCTCCCCACACTGCTGGTCATCTCCTGCCCTTTTCCTTGGAATTCCCCCCCACACACACAACCCCCACTTGCTGTGCAGAACAGAGAAGGGAGAGGAGGGGGCGCTGATGTCAGGGTGCCCCCTCTCCCACACTGTATTCTATCTCCACAGAATGGAGGGCGGCACAGCAGGACTTGGGATGCAGTTTACTGGCTGCTTTTGAGCGTGGTGCAGGGCCAGGGCAGGGGTGAGCCTGCCTTACCCCATTGCACCACGTGTCGTAAGCAGTGTCCAGCTGGAGCCTGCATCCTGAACCCCTGCCCCAGTCATAAATCCCTTCCTACACCCCAAGTCCCTGTCCTAGCCCTGAGCCCCTCTCCTCCCTGAGACCCAAACTTCCTTACAGAGCCTTACACTGAACCCCCTCCTGCAGCCCAACTCCCTGTCCCAGGCTCAGCTCAGAGCCCCTCACACTCCAAATCCCTTAACCCAAGACCAGAGCCTGCATCCCAACCCACTTGCCTGATGCAAGGAAGGTTGGGGAATGGAGGAAGGATGGAGTGAACAGGGGCATGTCCTCAGAGAAGAGGCACGAAGGAGGAGAGGCAAAGGTATTTGAGTTTCAGGTAGAGCCTGAATTGCACTTAAATTCAAAAAAGTGATCTCGTGCTTAAAAAGGTTGGAGACCACTGTTGTAGGGAATTAAGCACAGGGATCTTAGAAATTACCCACCCTAACATTTGCATTGCTGGTACTCCAGTCTCTAGGCTGAAAAAAAGATTGCTGTCCCCGCATTTGTCCTCTGGAGCTATGGAATCTGTGCGGACACAGAGGTCTTGTCTCATGGTTTATCTTTCAGAGACAGCACAGAATTCATCCCTGTCCTGCAGCACCACTCCATCGCCCCTATATAATCTCCCCCCCCCCAACAGCTTGTCATTCCCTCTGCATTGAAATGAATTTCCTCCCAGAGCAGATTGTGTTTGTAAATTAATTATACGGAGCAAGTCTAACAAGCTTGATACTGTATTAGAATCAGTCCCTTGAGGAATTTTCTTAAACTGGCTCATAGAGTCATTATAAGGGGGGGTTTCAACAAGCAGTCCCAAATGCAGAGTTTCCGAAGTATCTATGGGAGCCACAATGTAAATGGGAACATGACTGGCATGTATATAAACCACCCCTCTAACACACCTTGCTTGCCAACCCTCTTTGCGTTGATGAGACGCATGTCCTGAGCATGTTCTTTCTAATCTTACAATGACCTTTTCTCTTCAGCTACTGACACTCTGACTCATGATAGGATTGCTGGTTCTGCCGGACTAAAGTCTTTACACTAAACTTCTTCCTTTTTTGGTTGGAACATTGTACTAACACCCTTTTATTTTACAGCCCCTCTGTATGGATTACACCTGCTTCTTTGAGACAAATATATAAATAAATAAATAAATAAATAAATATGTGGATAGAAATATGAATATTTTTCACACGGGTTTGTGCCATTGTGATCCTTTGGTTTCAGACATGATGTTGACAGTCATGGGTCATAGACTGTAAGTACTTACCTGGGAAGAACATTTCTGGTGGAAGATGGCTCCTGAGCCTAGCGGGAAAAAAGCCATGACAAAATCCAGTGGCTGGAAGCAGAAGCTAGACAAATTCAGTGGGAAATCATTTTAATAGGAAGGTAGATAGCTGTTGGAACAACTTCCGAATGGATATGTTGGCTGCTCCGTCACTTGAAGTCTTAAACCAAATCTTTCCAAGAAACGGTTTTTAAATCCAACACAAGTTGTCGGGCTCAATGCAGGAATCACTGAGTGAAAATCTCCTGACCTGTGTTTTACAGGAGGTCAGTCTAGATGGTCCCTTCTGGCCTTCCGATCTGTTCATTTATGGATGATTATCTCTCCATTGATGAGGTTATGGCGGGAGGGAGTAACATGGAGCGTGGTTCTGGTATTATCCCTAGTGTTAGCTTCCTACTGGTCCATTGATCAAGTTTGCCAAACATGCAGTATGAGGAGAGAGCTGACTGATATTTCAGTCATGCCTAAATGGCTCCGTGTCCAGCATAGTAAGTAGCGATCAGTGCCCCTAATTGTTGTTAAATCCAGTTGCTAGTCTGGAAAAGCATTTAAATTCCCTTTAAATAACAGACTGGTTGTGCAGGACATTTGCTTCAGTCTTGGTTAATTATTGATTAATATCTTGGTGCCGTTATTACAGGACTTGCTTCCTCAACTTGAATCAACTCCATTGTGACAAGTAATAACCTTCCTGGTCATATTTCCCTTCAGGACTGGGGAAGAAGGAAAAAAGAATTGATCAGTTAAGCTGTTAGTGTTTCCAGAATGCCCAGGAGAAGTAACTCAGTGTATATTTGCTGTCCAGTCTGTGAGCACTGATTTGTTTTCCTTTAATTTGCACTCTGTAATGGCATTCACTCTCCAAGCCCTAATAATTCCCGGAGAAACTGAAGCCAAAATGAGATTTGCAAACATACAGTCTCAGGAAATTGGCAGCAAAAATGATGATAAACTACTTTGATTAAAATCCAGGACAGTGTTTCTTAAACTTTTTAAGATGGAGGAACACCAAACAATATTTTATTTTATGAGGAACACGAAGGAATTTTTGTTCAGGAAAAAAAAAAGTGGCTAGGGAAAAGTTATTGAGCAAAAAGAAAAATAGGGTTGGGGGAAAGTTATTGAGGGGGGAAAAATCACCTGTCCCTTTAAGGATTGCCATTTTGAACTCTGTTGTTCTCCTCGACACACCTCCAACTGCCTCGCGGCACACCGGTGTGCCACACAACACAGTTTAAGAAACACTGATCTAGGTGGCCACTTTGGTAATAAGTTAATCAAATCCTGTCCTTTTCTCTAATAGTTGCATAACTAGCAGTAGTGCAAGAGTCATAAGGCAGCACTTGTGCTGTACAGCAGGCAAAATCCTGAGCATCTCACTCTAGTAGAGTTTAAAAAATGTGGACCAGTGATCCAGTGACAGCTCCGTGCATGATCATCTAACTAAATGACTGGTGAAAAATATCTGAATCAAAATCCAAATGGATAAACATGAGAATATAGGGTGAGCTCTTCCCATTGATGGACATCTTGAAAATTTGTGGTGGTAGGCTACAGTTAAACACCAAAGTGCATTTTTTTATTCTAATAAAGCTTATAGGCTTATTAACCCTCCTGTGTTTTGGGGTTGTGTAACAGAACAATGTCTGAGAAGTAAAGTATAGATCAGAATTTCCTCTCTGGTTGTTGGATCAGACTCCTCAGTCAAAAGCATTGTCTTTCATGCCTCAGCCTTGTCATTATTTGAATTTGACCCTGTGCCCAATGGCAGCACTTCTGTTAGATTCAGAGATGTGGGATCAGTTTTTTTATGAAGATCTTAAAATAAGATTTTGCCACAATTTGATGTGCCTGTCATTCTATACTCAAGAGAGGCCCATGGTTGGCACACTTAGGGAGTGTTGCACATTGAGTTGGAGGTGCAGAGTTGTGCAAAGCTCAGATCTGGAATTGCAGGGATGCTGCAAGTTAGGATTGAGATGCATTGGAAGAGCTGTGTGAGAGAACCGACTGCCTGTAGTACATAGCGTCTGTTCTCAATTCCTTGTGGTTGGCATTAGAACACGCTCAAATACTGATATGAAAAAAAGGGTTCTACATTTGTATAATTATAGATGACAGATGCTTTTTCTAATGATTAGATAAAATATCTGCAAGAATTGAATTAGGGCTCCAAGAGATCAGATGATAGAGTATAATTAATCCTACGAATTTTCTGGGAGTCCTGCCTGTTAACTGCAGCTGAATTGTAAACTTTAATTTACAAATAATTATAGCATTGGTTTTGCTAAAATTATCCA
Source organism: Pelodiscus sinensis (assembly GCF_049634645.1). Taxonomy (NCBI): domain Eukaryota; kingdom Metazoa; phylum Chordata; order Testudines; family Trionychidae; genus Pelodiscus; species Pelodiscus sinensis. The sequence goes on from NC_134736.1 coordinate 8,124,904, forward strand.
TAATGAAGTCAGCGTATCTTTCTGAGAAACAGGAGCATGTGGGAAATCTATAAATAATTTCAGCTATTAAAACATGGTTGGTGAAACCATAATAGTTTTCATGGCTCTTTACATACCCTGGTATTCTAAACCTGGGATTAGCACTACATGCACATCCACATCTTCATTGTCATTAATTAATGGAAGATCCAATGTGAATTACCTTTGAGTTTATGAATAATAAAGAATCTAGATTAATGCCTCTCACAAGGTACTTTATTCATTTATGTTGACAGTTATAACTTATTTTCTATTATTTTTAACACCACTTTGCAATGTACAAATAGCAAATGCAGTGTAGTATATTTTGCAGAGGTAATGGAAGTCTGAATAATACAAGGCCTTACAGCTGCCTTCTACTATTAAATCTTTGCTAAGAAAAGAGAAGGGAACAGCTTTTCTGAGTGTGAATTATATGGTGTGTACATTAGTAATGACTGGAGGTACCATATCAACCGTACTGAAGTCAAGGGAAAGACTTTTTTTCCCCCTCATTGGGTTTACATCAGGCACTTTTTGAGACTTTGCTGTTTAGTGTTATAGGCCTTTGTTTTTATGTTGCTTTCTAGTATTTTTCTTTTCTTTTATTCATCTTGTAAATTAATCTTGGTCATAAATATTCAAAATAATTTCATGTAGGCAATAGCCCAGATTCTGTTTAAACCAACTGAAGATGCACCAGGGAGGACTATTGATCTAATGGGTTTTAACATGAATATAACAGTTTCCTAAAGCTAGAGTAAACACTAACTATAAGAAGCATCACATTTTTAGACGTTAATATGGCATTGCTCTGTGAACAGCCGTCATGGGCTGAAATACTGCAGATCTGTTAAATTCAAAGATACATTACTAGGATCAAATGGCAGAGCAGATGTGAGTCAATTTGCACCAAAAAGATGGCGTACTGAGTGCTAAGAAGGTTTTTATTGATTTAATCTTCCATCATTGTGCTCTCATGGCTGTCAGGCAAATTCAGGGAGGCAGTATAGAATTGGAGACTGGTGTGGCAAAGATAGCAAGCCAACATTTGGATGTGGGCTTGAGATGACAAGGGAAGTGTGTGGGCTATCAGTGTAATATATTGTGGCCCAATATCTTTAAAAGAGAGATGATTTCTAATAGTGAACATCCTGTAGCCTTAAGTGAAGTAATATTTAAACTAGGGCTGTCAAGCAGTTTTTAAAAAGTAATTGTGAGTAATCATGTCACTTAGAAATTAATTGCAATGTTTAATAATAATAGAATATGATTTATTTAAGTATAGTTGGATGTTTCCTACATTTATATATAGATTTCAATACAGAATACAAAGTGGACAGTGCTCACTTTATTTTTTATTATAAATATTTGCACTGTAAAAAACAATAAAATAGTGTTTTTCAGTTCTCCCATTACAAGTACTATGATGCACTCTCTTTATCATAAAAGTTGAACTTAAAAGTATAGAATTATGTACCTAAAATAACTACATTCCAAAATAAAGCAGTATAAAACTAGAAGTCCATTCAGGCCTACTTCTTGTTCAGCCAGTCGCTCAGGCAAACAAGTTTGATTACATTTGCAGGAGATAATGCTGCTGCCCACTTCTTGTTTACGTCTCCTGAAAATGAGAACAGGCATTCCCGTGACACTCTTGTAGTTGGCATGGCAAGATATTTAGATGTGCTAAAGACTTGTATGTCCCTTTATGCTTCAGCCACCATTCCAGAAGACATGCATCCATGCTGATGGCAGGTTCTGCTCAAATAACAATCCAAAGCAGTGTGAACCAGAGCATGTTCCTTTTCATCATCTCAATCAGATGTCACCTGCACAATGTTAATTTTCTTTTTTGATGGTTTGGGGTCTGTGTTTTCTGCATTGAAATGTTGCTGTTTCAAAGATATCTGAAAGCATGCTTCACATCTCATTCCCCTCAGATTTTGGAAGGCACTTCAGAGGCTTAAATCTTGAATCGAGCACTGTAACTATTTTTAGAAATCTCACACTGGTACCTTCCTTGTGTTTTGCCAAATGTGCAGTTAAAGTGTTCTTAAACAGTATGTGCTGGGTCATCATCTGAGACAGCTGGAGCATGAAATGTATAGCAAAATGCAGGTAAAACAGCAGGAGACATACAATTCTCTTCCAAAGAGTTTTGTCACACATTTAATTTCTGCATTATATTTTTAATGAGCATCTTCAGCGTGGAAGCATGTCCTCTGGAATGGAGGCAGAAGCATGAAAGGGCATATAAATGTTTAGCATAACTGGCACATCAATACCTTGCAACACCAGTTACAAAAGTGCTATGTAAACTTCTGTTCTCACTTTCAGGTGACACTGTAAACAAGAAGTGGGCAGCATTATCTCCTGCAGTTGTAACCAAACTTGTTTGTCTGAGCAATTGGCTGAACAAGAAGTAGAACTGAGTAGACTTTGAAGGCTCTAAAGTTTTACATTGTTTTGGTTTTGAGTGCAGTTATGTAAAAAAAAAATCTACATTTGACAAGTTACACTTTGACAAGTAAGGGATTGTACTTCAGTACTTGCATGAGGTGAACTGAAAAATATTATTTTGTCATCCTTACAGTATAAATATTTGTAATAAAAATAATAAAAAGTGAGCAGGGTACACTTTTGTATTCTGTATTGTAATTGAAATGAATATATTTGATAATGTAGAAAAGCATCCAAAATAGTTAATACATTTCAGTTGGTCTATTATTGTTTAATGCTGCAATTAAAACTGTGATTAATCATGATTAATTATTTAAATTGTGATTAATTTTTTAGTTAATTGCATAAATTAACTGTGATTTATTGACAGCCCTACTTTAAATAATTCACATCAGGAAAAAGACGTTCCAAAGACAAGTCTGCTACTCCAGTCCTGTTCTAAAGCAGAATTCCTGGGTGTATTACACCTATCTAGCTGCCTCTTGCCTCTGTTTGCCAGAAGGGGCAACAGGGGGATGGATCACTTGATGATTCCCTGTTCTGTTCACTCACTCTAGTGCACCTGTCAGAAGACTAAATGGGCTAGATGGACCTTTGGGCTGACCCAGGATGGTCGTTCTTCTGTTCTTCATGGAAATAAACACTTGCATCTTAGAATCATAGAAGCTTAGGGTTGGAAGAGACTTCAGGAGGCCATCCCTTGCCTCTGATGCAGGACCTACCCCAACTAAATCATCCCAGTCAGGGCTTTGTCAATCTATACCTTGAAATCCTCCAAAGATGGAGATTCCACCGCTTGCCTAGGTAACCCATTCCAATGCTTCACCACCCTCCAAATTAAATAGTTTTTCCTTATATTTAACCTAGACCTCCCCCACTTCAACTTGTGATGTCATGGCTGTTCTTACATAAATACTTACATGGCTCCCTCCTTCGTAGTATCCAAGCGACTCACATTTATACATTAATGCTCACAAGACCTCAAGGCGAGAACAATTTTACAGGGCTGAGGCAAAGAGAGACCAATTGACTTGCCCGGGATCACTCAGGAAGTTTGGCAGAGTGCGAAACTGATCCCAGTTCTCTCCAAATATAGGCAAGTTCCCTACCCAATGGCCTGTTCTCCTCCTTGTCCAAGGTGTCTACGTCACATGATCTGCAGATTTGAGATCACATAATAGGAACGGCTATACTGGGTCAGATCAAAGGTCCATCTAGCCCCGTATCCTGTCTTCTGATAGGTGCACCAGAGGGAATGAACAGAACAGGTAATCATCAAGTGATCCCTCCCCGTCACCCATTTCCAGCCAAACAGAAGCCAGGGACACCATTCCTACCCATCCTGGCTAATAGGCATTGTTGGACCTAACCTCCATGAATGCATCTAGTTCTTTATATTCATTATTCTGCAGATGTAGATAGGCAAAGCACTAAGGTGCCCACCACCCACTAAAAACCTGCTTGAGGAGTGACTCCAGAGTAAATTGCTAGTTTACAGGACAGGGTTTTTGCTCCCCACCCCCGAGTTCCAGTCTTGCAAACTGAAGCTGGGATCTAAGAGTCATGCTCAGATTGTTACTTCGCATGCATTACATCTCCAGGAACAAGGATTCAGTGAGTCAGTTCAGTAGAGCTGCAAGGGGTAATGGAGGGCAAGACTAATAGTTCTGTTTGATGTGTAAGACTGAATAAGAATCCAGCTTGCACTTGCTTAGCACTGCTGGATCCACAAGGCTAAGAAGCAGTAGAAAGTAGTTAGAAACAGGTTTATCCTAAAAGTTTTCAAGGAGATCTGAGGAATAAGAAGGGGGCCATTTTCATAGACCTACATTTCAGTGTAGGACTGTACTTGGTAACTAGTACACAGTGCCGGCATTGTGGGCTGATTGATCTGCCTTCATTAGTCATTCTTTAAGGAAGCAAAATCTGTGTGGACTTCAAATGCGTCTCTTTACAGTGGCTGAGGCTAGATTTATTTTTGTGTCTTTTTAAGCCTGTCTTCGTGAAAACATTCCTGCTTCCACTAGCCCTTGCATTGCACATCCTTTTTATTTCTTCTTGTGTGTGCCAAAGGGAATTAAGTATCTAAAGAAGTGCCATAACAAACAAGGAGGCTTTGAGGGAACACTCATTTGTGGTGGGGGGAGGCGGGTATGCACAAAAATACAGTCGGTGGAGAAGCTGTGAAAAGAAGACCGTGGGTATTTTCATTGCAGAGGTTTCTCAGTGGAATGGTCACTGGGATGTTATAGCTCTGCATTTGCCCGAGCTTAGTTCACAAGGAGACAACCCACATGGTATCTGCCAAGACAACGTATCTACCAGTGAATTTGCTCTTTCTGGAATAGATGAAAGAAGACTAGTTTGGCTTAAAAGCTGTAGACTGACAGAATTCCATCAGTGATAACATAAAGCCATTGCTATTTTATGTTTTAATCGCATTAGCCAAAATTATTCACCAACAAATATTTCAATCTTAGTAGTGAGGCACTGTGATGTCTTAGTATCCCACCCCTAATAACTTCGGGTATGTCTACACTGCCACCCTAGTTCGAACTAGGGTGGCTAATGTAGGCATTCAAACTTGCAAATGAAGCCCGGGATTTAAATATCCCAGCTTCATTTGCATGTTCCCGGGTGGGCGCCATTTTTAAATGCCTGTAGTTCCAACTACCTGCCCGCAGCTACACACGGCACAGACTAGGTAGTTCGAATTAAAGCTCCTAATTCGAACTACCGTAATTCCTCCTGCAAGGAGGATGGGCAGGAATTGACTTCACCTTGAGAATCAAAAGAACTGCCACGAGTGAATGGCAGGAAATGGCTCTAGGTAAACGGAAGTCTTCAGGAGGCGATTAAACATGTCTTTGTCCTTTGTGGAAATGGCCTAAGCTGCAAATCAGAAGACACTTTTCTCTTTTTGAAAAGGGGGCTGATTCTCCATTGTGGTGCATCCTATGTATCCATCCACCACCATGCAAACTGAGTGTAAAATGCTCTTATTCTAATGAATAGCATTATGCCTGCTATTCACTGCTGTACAGGATGGTAGAAGGGGCTGGGAGACGGACAATCCTAGATTTTTTTTCAAATTTAAAAAGCATTCAGGCAAGAAATTACGACACGAGGAATTTTTCTCTCAGTGCAGAGGTGAACTAGCCACTGTAAACAGAGAACTTACTCTGTATGTGCTTCAGAAGGGTGGCCCTGCTGGTTTGACAGACTCACACCCACTTCGTTTTGCTGCTGCTTTAACATGACAATTTGGGTACGTCTACACTAGCTCGTTAGTTCGAGCTAGGTAGGGTAATGAGGGCAAGAGGAGTTGCAAATGAAGCCCGGGATTTAAATATCCCGGGCTTCATTTGCGTGTTCTCGTGCGCTGCCATTTTTAATCCCCCTTTGTCTGAACTCCGTGCCCGTGACTACACGCGGCACGGAGTAGGTAGTTCGAATTAAAGATCCTAATTCGAACTACCATTACTCCTCGTGGAGTTTGGACTAAGGGGGATTTAAAAATGGCGGCGCCCGGGAACATGCACATGAAGCCTGGGATATTTAAATCCCAGGCTTCATTTGCAACTCTGCTTGCCCTCATTACCCTACCTAGCTCGAACTAATGAGCTAGTGTAGACGTACCCTTTCTGAGGAAACAGAATGAAAACACTTAAAACTGCTTCTGAGCCGCAGGCACCAAAGACCTATACTTTAAGCCCAACTTTTGCGATTAGGTATGAGCAAAATTTCACCTGCATTTTGTAAGCACAAATACTGGCTAAAATTCTAATCCTAGCAACTATTAGACTCTCTCAGGAGCACGCGGGTATGTTCCCATGTGTTTGTCTATGCGTTTCCACGTGGACATGAGCCAGTGTGGAGCAGATAACCTGCCCAGAAATATTTCAGGGTGATGGTGCACTTTTTCTAGCTTATGTATGTATTGATTTTTATGAAATGGCTGGAAATTAAATACAAGTCAAACCGTTATTTCAGGGGAACCCAGTGCACCCAAACTGGAAGGCCAGATTGGAGAAGACGGAAACTCCATTAAAGTGAACCTTATCAAGCAGGATGATGGAGGCTCTCCAATCAGACATTATTTGATCAAATACAAAGCTGTAAGTATGACCAGTAGCCACGGCTGCTGAACTGTCTTTGTTGTTGATTTGATTTAGATAGCACCTAGGAAATCTATCAAAGCCCAATGCCCCACTGTGTTAAGTTGCTATGCAGACAAATAACAAAGCACCACAGTTCCTACCCAAGGGAGTTTGCAGTCTAGGCATCAGAAAATAACAGACGGCGTGGACAGGCACTAAAATATGCAGAGCTTAGGAAAAAATTCTTAGCTCTCCACCTTCTCCTTGATTTTGACCTTGACAGTTCATTTCCTTCACTTCATCCCTTTCTCTCCGGCTGCAGTGCTATAGGTGATAATAAGCACATAGACTTTTTTTAGGTTCTTGTTCTTATGAAACATAACAGCCAGCAACATTTTGAATAGGTCTTAGTTGGCTTGTAACATGGGGCATTATTTCACTTCCAACCTCTCTTAGCAATTTACAGATTTCATGCTGTATTTCCCAGCTGACCTTATATGCGTGGAAAATCCCCATATAGGTAACAAATTATTGTGCACTAGTGACTTTAAAAAAGAATAAGAGATGAGGTGACGGGATCAACTGTATTCAACATTAAATGGAAACAATATAAGGGCGACTGTATTCTTGGCCATATGGGGGATGCTAGCTGAAGATAGACCTCGTTAGGCCTCAGCTAAATTAGATCACTGTAATTGCCTAAGATTGTGAAACCTGCACATTCCTGTTTTGTGCAAATGCCCAGTGGAAAGATTGTTTTATTAGGAGTAGGTAACATTGCTGCAAGTTAAACAAATGAAGGCAACTTTAACCTGGGCTTTTGCTAGGTGATGTTTGACATTCTCTGTTCTGCAGCGGGCAGATTATTCAATCAAGAGACTGTGTGTCAGCTCAGCCTTAAAGAATAAAGATGTGATGGAGTAGCCCTGAGATCCTGAGGCTCTCCCGGGCTGGGGGAAGTTTTGCTAAAAAAGTCCTGATGCTGTTTCTATTGTCTGTGCAATCTTCTGCCATATTCATGTGCCTGGGAGCAGTTAAACTGCACCAGACCCTTCAAGGTGAAATGTGGAAGTTTTCAGGGCATTTACAAAGCAGATCTTCAAGACTAAGCCTGGTAAACCCTCTTGTGAATGATTTCTGTACCAGCCATTGGGAAACAGATTTGCAATAAAACTCATATCATGCTGTGGGGTAAGTGAATCTCTGAGTGAAGCAAGCAGAGTGAGCCTGTCACTGAAACTGGAAAAGGCATAGGCATTTTGGCATCCCCTCTATGGCACTCCCATCACTCTTCTGACAGGAGGGAGTTGTCAGAATTCTTACTGAGTGTTTCAGTTTCGTAGAATCCAGAAGAGAAAAATGAAGACGAATGGTTAAAACACCCCAGCCATATTCCAGAGGCCACTGCCGAGGGGTGGCAGTTGCATAGATTTGGCATTCTCTGCAGTTAGCGGGTTACTGATTCATTTTGTTTACATTTATTATCCTAAAACCACCCCCAGGAGGAAGCCCCACCCATTCTCCTCTCAGCCAGTCTTCTCCTCTGCATTTTCCCTGCTGATCTACCTCACAGTTTTTTCACCAAACCACGGATCAGTGTTCTAAAGCAGCCTCATGCTGCACTGCTCCGGGAATCCTCATTGATCACGTGAGGATTACCTCTTGTGATCCCTCCCTCTGGGGCATCTGGTATTGGCCACTGTCGGCAGACAGGACACTGGAGTAGATGGACCTTAGGTCTGACCCAGTCTGGCTGTTGTTATTGGTTGTTGTTATTACTACTACTACTACTAATAATAATAATAATGATGCTTGTTTGCAACTTAGTGGAGGATTTCTCCGGTGTCAAGATGCTTAGATGCCACAGTGATCAATATGAGAAAGGAACGCCTAAGTACATAAAAGAGCCTGGATCTCAGTAGATAGGCTTCATAAATGGGTTTTTCAATTCATTCAGCAGATGCACCAAACACTATGACTGCTCCTGAATGAGTTGTTCTCTTTCATGAAAGGTTTACCAAAAAAGCACATAGAATATTTTGCAAGTAATACTACTAATAAAAATGGGATATCCTGTATTGTTTTTATCTGTGCATGCACCGTCCTGCATCTAAGACAACTCTGTAATTTGTTGGTGCTGCAATGAATTAAAATGAGTGACCTGCCTATAAACCAACATGCTGCTCATCCCATCAGAGGAAGAAAGAATGTTTTATGTGGAAAGCTTGTGTGCTGCAACTTGTTGCCCTGATTAAATCCATCGCGTTATCAGCCTCCACGTTCAGGGCTGTAAATCCTACGGGTGTGATGGATTAGTCATCACTTCAGGGTGTCTTTTAAAAAGCTCCAACAAACATTATAGGCTTAATGCAGAAATTACTCCCTGAAGTTCTCTGGACTGTGCTATGCAGGAAGTCAGGTTAGATGATCACAATGGTCTCTTCTGGACTTAAAATCTATGGAAACCTTCTCACTTTGGTTTTATGGCCAATATACGTGTTGCCAAGTGCTCACACAAACTTGTTCCCAAGCTTGACTGCTGGCTCGTGACTTGTCTGCCCTCGGCGCTGTAGAAAGGTATTTTCTCCAGTCTCTTAAGGCTTTTTGCTGACCTGCTACACATTTCTGTCTTCTCAGCTCATCTGTGAGTGGATTACCATAACTGCCCCCACTATACTCAGTTCTGTGCTAACTGGCTTTCCTCCCCCAATGAGTAACATTCAATATTACCATAAAGAGCCAACTTATATGCAAGTACCTCTAGGTAGAATAATTCATGCATGCAGCTGGGGATGAGCTAGGAGAACACTGCTTTATTCCTTTGCCGTGTCTTTTGACCATAGCACTCGTGTGAGGGCTACCCCTTTCCCATTAAATGAGATTCCTCCAAGGCATGTGCTGTGGAATGCTATGGAACCCTGGGTTGGCCACTGAGGTCACATGATTTTATAACTTTTTATTAGTCTCATTTTTTATATGGATTGCTCATTTCATGGGGCGCATTTTCAGCTGGGAGAGGAGGCCAAGCAGCTGGTCTTTGAAGGCAACCGCCACCATTTCACTGTTCTTACTGGCTCAATAACAGCTAGATAGACATCTGTCAGGGATGGTGTAGACGGAGCGTGGTCCTGCCTTGAGGGCGGGGGGCTGGACTCGATGACCTCTTGAGGTCCCTTCCAGTCCTATTATTCTATGATTCTATGAAAAGCAAAGGAGCTACCCAGTGACTGTAGCAAGTAGCAGGACTCACTGGCGGGTTTTAAATTGCATTTTTGCTGGATAAGAGTTCATCTACACTGCACCATTATTTCGGAATAACTAGCATTATTCCAAAATAACAATGCGCGCATCTACACAGCAATTCCGTTGTTTCGAAATAATATTGAAATAACGGGCGGCTAATTCTGACTTCTGTTGACCTCATTCCATGAGGAATAACTCCTCTTCTGAAATAGCTATTTTGAAATAGCTGCAGTATGGACACTCACCTGCTGCTATTTCGAAATAGCCCCTCACCAGGGCCATTCTAAGTTATTCCTCCCCGGTGCCTCCTGGGGCTCTAAATCGAGATAGCACGTCCACATTAGGGGAGCCTGCCTTGGACTAATTTTGAGACTTCCCTGTAAAAGTTCTATTTCGAAATATATCTTCCAGAATAGCTTATTCTGAAATAAGCGTGTAGTGTAGATGTGCCCTAAGAGGTGAGACAGTGGCAACTCTCATGCACTATAGAGGTACCATAGACTAGCAAGCTCAGGGGAGAATGAGTGCTCAGAATGTCTTGGTAACTGGTTTGCAAAGCTGCCTAAACCCAGTTTCCATTTACATTGGAGTCAGGTCTCTTTAGGCAGTTTCGAAAGTCTCCAAGACATTAAAGAAAGCCGACTTAGACAAAACTGGGAAGCTAGACCTGACCATGGCTTGGAAGTAAACCTTGGTCATTACAATGGTTTGAATTCTATGTACTAAGCGGCAAAGAGCCATTTGAAAATCTTTAACATGTTTCACACTTTAGCAGTATGGATGGAAGGTCTGGAGCTTGCGCTTTCTAAAATAGGTGTGGTTGGGTGGAGGGGAGAGGAGCAAGCAGCAAGGTTTTCTTTAGACATGATAGCCCTGCACTGGGAAATAAGTTGGAAAGATACTGCTTAGATTTCACAAGTTCTCAATCAAAGCCACCCCAGTTTAGGGACAGATTCACCTGCTTGTGGAAGGTGGTTTCCCATTTGGCACCTGTTCAGTGGTCTGAGAACCCAGTGCCTATTTAGAAACCTCCCTGTTTAGTTTGCGTCATGTGTGACATTTATTAGGTGATCATCCCTCTATCTCAGAACTGACCATTAAGACCATGCACTGTGTTTTGTGTCTCCACTTATCTTCTCACCGTCCCCCAGAAGCATTCCTCAGACTGGAAACCAGAGATCAGACTCCCCTCTGGCAGCGACCACGTCATGCTTAAGTCCCTAGACTGGAATGCAGAATATGAGGTCTACGTGATAGCTGAGAACCAGCAAGGGAAATCCAAGCCTGCACACTATGCTTTCCGGACTTCAGCTCAGCCTACCGTAATCCCAGGTATGACAGCCACAAGTTTGACTCTTGTTTTCTGCTTTCAATTAATGCAACCTCTGCTGCTTCCCTTAATGTGCCTGAATAAACCCAGACAACTTGCTTGCTTAAAGACATTCTCATAATTGGTTACCCATCCCGAGCATATGTATAGCACAGCAAACCCTTGATAGGAGTGCTCCATGCAGAATCCTTGTCTGACTAGTCACAAGAAGTATTTGCTATTGTATCCCTATAAACTACTAGGACACGCAGATGAGAAAAGTGCAGGGCAGAAATTGCATTTCTGAAACCAGTAACAGGATCCCTGATTCAAGCCAAGACAAAGGGAAAATTCAGTTATCTGGTATCCTGCTTTTCACAACATGGATTGCCCTTGCAAAGCTGCTTTCTGCTTGCTTTTTGCTCATTTGCTGATGCAAGACCGTTGTCAGCAGCATAAAAAGCTGGCTGGTGTGATTAAAATTGTTCTGTGTTGCATGGCCTTTTAGATGAAATGGAGACCAAATTAAAGCACTTTCTAAAGCAAACCTGTTGCTAACATAATTACAGTGGGTATCCCATTAGGCCAAAGAAAGTGAATAATATCGGCAATCCTTTTGGAAGCTGCTGTTGCAGACAGACTGTTGCATCCTTCATGGATTTCTCTCCCCACAAAGCAAGGTGCAATCACAAACACTGTGATAGCCAAACAGTCCCTAAAGAATGGATATTTGATGGCAGTTTGGCAATCTGCAGGAGAGTTAAAAGGTTTAGGAGCATCTCTTTTCCAAACCCCTCTCGGCTTGTATAGTCATTCAGCCACAGAAGTTCCTTTGGTGGAAAGACCCTCGGACAAACGATTATTTTAAGTTAACGCTAGAGGTACAAATCTGAAAGCTGGCAAGCCAGGGCAATAGAGACAGCCTCATGGGGTAGCCTGAGTGAAGAGCATCCATGCTGTGATTGTTGCCTAAGGATCTGTATTAAGGGAGTGATTTCATTTTATTTGTTTTTTAGAGCTTTATCCGTGAGTGTCTCACTTCCGTCCCCCCACCCCCGCCCAAAACAGTTAGCAAATTCTGCCCACATTGTCATGTAACTGAGACTTAAGTCTTGGTCTGTTCCCCTCTCCCCTTTCTGGAGGCACAGCTAAGAAGAGTTCATGATAAAATTTCACTGGGAAAAGCTCACTGGCAGCATTAAGCATACAAATGGGTATGACCTGTTAACACTGGATGCTTGGGGCTTGAAAGGGAGGGGTTGGGGAAAGGGGGGGAAGAGTGGGATGAGTGCTTAACAGGTCTGTAGTGTCAGATGGAAGGATGTTTGATAACTCATTAAACAACTCACCCTCAGTTTTGCATTTTCAACAGCTCTAATACTTATTACCCTCATGCATTTGAAGGACAACCGAGACTGATGGGGGGAGGGAGGTGGGGAATGAAATAAGATCATTTCAGATGGAGGCAGCCAATAGCAGTAGTCTGAGGTCAGCAGTAAATTAGTTCCTTTGTGGTCTTGGTGGTCACTGAAGAGGAAGCTTTTAAGTGCTGCACAGTGTTTCAGTTCCCTGGAGCCCTTTTGAGGTTGGCTCCCTACAAGCTTCCTGTCTATTAGCAGTCCACGGCAGGCCACTGGGATGCTGGAACAGACCTGGGGAAACTAGGATGTTCTGACCAGGTATGTCAGCAATGACCAAGCAGCCTGGCAGCTGTATGGATGTACATGGCACATTCAGGCAACAGCTAAGTGGTGAAGGATGGCAGGCACAGACAGGCAGGCCTTTTGGGTCTTTGAAATGCCAGGCAAAGTGCAGAGATAGCATTATCACAGGTTTCTTACTAGAGCCACAGGTAAATTAAACTACCCCTGTTCTGATCTCACTGATGTAACCATGTTGATTTCAGTGGAACTACTCCTGAGTTGCTCCTGTGCGAAGGAGAGGAGGAGCAGGATTTTGAATAACCTTGCCATTTTGAAAGCTGATATTCAAAATACGAGCAAGCCACATGAGTGGCTAAGTGAGTTCTTGGAGGAGAGGGCCTTGTTTTGGAGTGTAGTTTACTTCAGTGTCAATCCAGTATAGCCCAGCACTTGGGCTCTCTGCTCCTCAGAATGAAAGCATTGCGCTCCGGGGAGAAGGAGAGAGTTGCAATGAAATGATTCATGTTACCTGCAGTAGGCAGAAGATTTTGTTGCATTAGCTGTTTGATTTTGTTTAGAACCATGGTTCACCTTTGGCCTGTGAAGTATTAGCAGATTCAGAGCTTCCGTGGGCAGATGGGGAAGAGCACCAGGCCAAATTTCCAGCTCATATAAATCCATTGTAGTCAGCGTGGTAATGCCAGCTCACGTTGCCCACGGATCTGGTTCTACATTGGGGTCATTCACTTATTTCATAGCCAGTTATTTCGTATTTCCCTTTTGATTTCTGAATGAGCCCTTCATTTCCCCACACCTAGGGATAGAGTCAATGTTTCCAACTCAGCACTATTCCTTCTGACATTATAAGAAAACCTTTCATGTAGATAAAACACATATTGGTTATTTGTAATCCCTTGAGTCTGTCCTTGGGCCTGTTTTATGGTGTTCTCAAGTTGACTGTACAGATGAAAAGTATTTACAAAATCAGTATCCTTGAGGGTAGTTTACAACAACTCCAACCAGTGTGGCTTGATTCCTCCAAAGAAAAGGCAGCATGTTATTCCTACATCCATATTGCTTTTTGCAAGGCTCTGATTAAGTGTATCTATTAGCCAAATGCTTAGTGCAGTGAGCACTGGATCAGGACGTGGACAGGCTGTTAGGTGGAGTGTCTGCTTCCAAAAGGTCTTTTCTTAGCAAAAGGCAGTGTTGTCCTTTCAAATACCAGCTAATCATTTTCTCATGTTCCACATTTGAGCCTCCTGTTCCATCCTTTATTTTGATCCATTTGCTCGCTAACCCCTCACCCTCTGAATTTTAACTTGCTGTGCTGCTTCTGGCATTGCTGAGCTACCAAGTCGGCCTTTTAGCTGGTGTTACTGCACTAAAGCCCTTCTCTAATCTTTGGCCATTTTAATTTACTAAGTTAAATAAACCTTTAATTCTTATGTTTTCTATATTTGACCTAATTTTTTTTCTTTTTATCTATTTTCTCTCTCTCTTTCTCTCTGTCTCTTTCTCTCTCTCTCCCCTTTTCTTTCTTTCTTTCTCCTCCCTCGTTTCCTTTCCTGTGTCTGTTGTCATACATGTCACCTTGGACCTCACGGGAAACATCCACACTTGCCACATGCACCAAATTTGTTTTAAACAACCATTTTCCCCCTCCTGGGAACCATTGTTTGGCACCTGCAGCGACCCTGGGAAGCCCATCAACGTCGTTCTCCTTTGTCTCATTGCTTCTTTCTGCAGTGACTCTGCTTTTGCTCTGTTAGAAACTTTTTACAACAACAAAAATAAACCATAACAAACAAATTGGCCTAAAAAGGCCGGGTTCCTACCATGGTGTGGAAGCAGATAGATTTTCCTTCAGAGGATCATGTCAGTACAAGAGAAAACAAACACAACCGATCATTTTATTGGAAAGATTCAGTACTTTGTAAGGAGGATAAAAGAAGTTTAAACCAAGCATTTTCTTTTTAATTTTTGTGTTGCTGATATTGAATTTGCCCTTTTTTAAATGGATCTAAAGAAAAATCTTTTGTTGGCTTTTTTATAGGAAGATGCGATAATGAAAGCTTTTAAAAACCTGATCTGTATTGGTATTTTCACACATCTGTTGCCAATCACCATTGTTTGTTCATACCTGTGAATGGTATTACAAAGATAATAACCATAATAAAAAAGGTTTCTAAAGCCCCATCTGTATGCCTAAACAGACAATTATAGCCACATTGGATACCTGAATTGGAGATTATTTTTTCAACAGGCTTTTGTGTGTGAATAAAACACATGGTCATCACAGGTTCCTCTTATGCAGTCGTCTGACCTAATATGTCTTGTTGAGACGTGCATTGAGGAATTTAATTTTTTTTCTTTCACATGGTGAAATCCTTGGAGCCTCACAGGCCCCGGTGGATTCAGGCATATCAAGACCGTGACATACAGAGGTTCAGGGCATAACACAGTTTGTGAGTGTACAGATTTGCAATGGATGCTTGTCCAATGTTCTGTCTGGCTATCCACTACTGTATTCTCAAATCAATATAGATACGGCTTTTCTTCCCTTTAACTGAAAAGATTAGCTGGGAACAAGTAATCTGACAGGCTAAATAGTTATTACTGAATCTTAATAATATTCATGGTTAACTGTGCGTTTGACACTCCACCAGACAGGATTAATCTGTGGTGTAATTTGATGCAATATATACAGCTTCCTCTCTGAGTCCTGCGTATCGCATTTCATTCTAGCAATTTCAATGGACTTTCCTTTTCTTTAATGTGGTGTCCCTCGTGAATTGTTTTTGTAATGGAGAAAGCCATTCGGCTATGCCTCTCCTTTAAACCTTTCTGAGAACACAGCTCTCTCTCTGCAAGGATCTGGGGAAGTAAAGGATGAAATTGGAAGAGTGTTTTGGATACAGTTAGGAAGCTTCTGTACAGAATGTCTTCTGCTATCAAAGCTCTAAAACAGGATTAATCTCCTTTCTAACCAAACCGTCCCTGTTGGGTTCATAATCAAGCCGACCCTTCCCCCAGATTAATGTCTAATGATGAAATTATGCACTTCATATAACATCTTGTCTGTGTTCAAAATTTAGTCAGACTTTGTTTGCTGGAAACTGTAATGTTCTTTTCTGTTTAGAATTGTAAACAAATATTCATACAGATGTCTCTCGCACACACGCAAACACACACATTTCCATTTAGTAAGGGACAACTTACCAACAAAATGCTTTGCACTGTATAAACTATCCAACACTGAGTTCCATTAAAAACCCTTGTGATCTTTTCTATGGTAGTGTTTATGTACTTCTGCTTGGGGCAGTGCGATCAGTCTGTAGCTCAAAGATGGATGTGGATGCCTTTAGAGTCAGCGGATCACTTGATATGTGTGCATACGAGGTATGCGGGAGGGGGTTAGTTACATGTGCATTTCACTCCAACTTCATATGGAGGCTCTTAGGGAAGACGCATTTTTCAATAGATGTAATGAAGGTGTCTTTGGGAAAATCTTCCTACTCAGAACCTCATCAGGGACTGCCTTGAGGCTCACGCCCAGGAGGTGCCATAAGAACAAACATCCGTGTGTCTTCTTTGTGCCTAGCGTTAGCCGTTATACGGTTATATTATGCATAGTTCTTGACCATATACACAGTCGCCATAATTGAAAATGCACAACTTCCAGCTATGGTTTCCTGGGAATCTTGCTGGGAATTTCTGTTACATTGCATTGTCCTAATGCAGCAGACAGTAGTTTTCCCTGAAGGTTGCTGTAATGCGAACGAAGCACCCTGAGTTCCCATAGCCACTTTCAATTCCATGCCACACTTTGTAGTATGTGGGCATGCCACTTAAGTTAGTGTGTTCACACCTTCAATATTTATTCTACGATATTTCATTAAATTGGTTATTAATGTCAGGCCTTTCTTTTGTTTTTACATTTCCCTTATTAAAATAACAATATTGAGTCAATTGAACTGTCTAATGTATTTCAGTTTATTCTGTAGGTGAGTTTTCTTGCTCGTTTCATGGGCTTCCTCTTAGCTGTCCATCCCATGAACAGAATTTGCTGCCGGACTGTGTAAAAGCAAATGCAGGAGTAAAACCCCTTTTATAAGGAAAATTTCCCCCTTAAAGCCACAAAATGAAAGAATGTCACTGCTGTCTTTGCTCCCAGTTTACAGGGATTGTCATGCACATGATAATCCATGGGGATTCCACCCTAGAAGAGGCAAAATTGATAGATTCTAAAGTGTAATTGTTGCTTTATGGGCACTTGTCTCTTCCTTTGAGGTGCTTACCACTGAACTCTGGGTACAAAGCAGAGTGCTAGGCTGGCACAAATGCTTAGACGTTTAGGCAGATATCTGCCTTGCAAATACAAGATTTGTAGAAGCAAATCATGCTGACAAAAAGGAATACAGGACCGCAGCAATCAGACAACGAAACCCTGTGTCATTGACTCCTTATGTAATGTGCTTGAGGGCTTTGCAGGCTCTCACATGGCTCATTGAATTCCATGGTGCCCCACAGCTGGTTTTAAACCCAAAATGCTTGGTTTCAAAGCTGTCTATCCAGGCATTACTTTAACTTTCTTAAATTCGACACTGGTACTGTGGCTGATGAGACTCACTATAATCCAGCTACGTGCTGAGCACCATCAAGCATTTTGCTGGGCTAAAGGACATTACCAAAGCTTTCCAGGTGCATCTGAGGACTGTTGAGCTAGAGCAGTGAGATGCAGCAGCCCCTAAAACCAAAGGCACTACACGCTACGTATATGATGACAGTGCAGGGAACAGGAAGCCTTAGTAAATTCCAACCACGTACCTTAGATATTTCCTTCAAAGTAGGAATTTGTTACCTTGCTTTCTCTTTGTATGTCCAGTCTCCTCTTCCATTCAAATGGAAGTGCCCTCCAGAGATAGAACAGAGCTCGATGCTCCTCGGCTGTGTCTACACTGGGCCACTTATTCCGGAAAATCAGCCGCTTTTCCAGAATAAGCTGCGAGCTGTCTACACTGGCCCTTGAATTTCCGGAAAAGCAACGACGCTCTACTGTACAAAATCAGCCGCTATTCCGGGAAAACTATTCTGCTCCCGCTCGGGCATAAGTCCTTATTCCGGAACACTGTTCCAGAAAAGGGCCAGTGTAGACAGCCCAGTAGTCTTTTCCGGAAAAAAGCCCCGATCGCGAAAATGGCGATCGGGGCTCTTTTCCGGAAAAGCGCGTCTACATTGGCCACAGATGCTTTTCCGGAAAAAGGGCTTTTCCGGAAAAGCAGCTTGCCTATGTAGACGCTCCTTTTCCGGAAAAACTGAAAACGGAATAGTATTCCGTTTTAAGCATTTACGGAAATTCATGCCAGTGTAGGCACAGCCCTCTTGTTTACAATGTATACCAGAAGTAGCACTACCGAGTGACACTGGTATAAATCTGGACTTTATCACTCAATGGAAATACCCACTTCTTGTAACTTAAGCAGCAGCAGGCCCTCTCTTGTGACATGGGCAGCAGCCCATGGCCCTAACGAGCAAATCTCACTCTCTTTGGAAATAGATGCTGGAGGCTTGCAATTTGCCATCATTACTTTTCCCTGGTGCAAACGATGCCCAAAAGACAATGAAATACTTACAATCTTGTGTTTCTATTCTGACGGATATTTTTAAGTGTCTGCAAAGGAAAGTATCTGATAGCAAAGGTTATGCTCACCTGACTTCAGTTGAACTTTTCTCCATGAGGCACCAAAATGAATATTTATTTATCTCATGTGTTTCTCACTGACCCCAAACACTCTGCAGAATGCTTGAAATGCATTGCTGCCTCCCTCTCGAGCGCTGTGAATAGTGTCTATTTCTGTCCAGTCCTGTCCTTTCTCTGTCCTGCCTACACCTATGCTTCCGAGACACACCGTAGCTGGGCCGTTCTTTGAGAGGATATATCGGAGTGGTACAGCCCTCTTTGACAGGATGGATGCATGTAAAGCATGTGAGGAGCAAAGTGTATGGAACTTTTTATTGTACATTGTCAAGTGAGAGTGGCTCGAAAGGTCTTTCTTGCCCGGAGCTTATGTTCCATTGATGAAACATTTACAATTAATCAACGTGAAAGGTTTTTTCCAATCCTTTAGAATTAAAGACTCAATGGATTTTTTTCATATTTGTGTTCATTTGTTTGACCTATAGAGGAGATTCCATGCTCAACCCCAGAATAGCAAAAATGCAGGGGGGAAATGGACAGTTTTATGCCATTGACTTGGGTCTGCAATTTGCAAAAACATGCTCTTCATATGGAAATGGGCCATATAGATTAGGCCACTTTGTGTGTTATTACATGTGTCAGGGCTGTTCCCCATTCTGGCACAACGAATGCAGGAGTTGGTGGCCTGCAAGAGCACTCTAAATCCTTGCTTCTATAGGCCCTAGTACAAAAACTTCCCTCCAAAATACTAAAACCCAGATTTTGGGGAATCCGCTGCCACCATCAGGTGCTTTTGACCCCACAAACAGGAGTGGACACTTGAAACCAACCCCCAGGATACCCCAATCTCTTTTTCCCCAAAAGAACTTGAAAAAGAAAAGAGAAAAACAAGCTGCAGTCTCTAGTAGCTGACCCCTCAGTCAGGCATGCAGATACACACAGACAGACCTTCCAGGACACAAAAATCAACCAATGCCGCTTAATTAGAAAAAAGAAACAATCTTTTATTATCAAAACAAAACTACAGTTGCAAGCATAGTAAATTGGCTAGATGGCGAGAGCCACCATTGATATAGATACTCTGGGCTGAAGGCTGAGGAAAAAAACACTTAGCAAGCTCAGACATTATTTCCACATCCCCAAACAAGGAAAACAATAAATCCTGACGGGCTAGCTAAACTTTTCCCTACTTACACATTGTAAGAAGTCTGTTCTTGGAGAGAAGAGCATCTCATATCTCTCTCAGTACTTGGTAGAAACTGCTCTGAATCTCGAACAAAGAAAAGAGAGAAAACTCTCTTTTTCAGTTTGAAATTCCTACCTGCATTGTTATTGGCTGACTACCCGATACCTTGCTAGGTACAGAGTTAACTCCTTAGTCACCAGGTGCTGGTCAGCACTCCTGGTTATGACAACATGTTATCTATGTTACTTGGCACCTAGGAGCCCCAAACATGGGTCATGACTCCCCATTGTGCTAGATGCTGTACAAACCCAGATATGACATGGTGCCACCCCCACACCTCACATCCAGTCATTATTCTGACTTCCCATTCAAAACATATCCTATGTGGTTGTTCTCCCCTATATCACCTCCCAGTTATGGGGAGGCCCTGAATTCTCAGAAATGAAAGCCCTACAGCACTTGCTTTGCCAGACACAGCCGTGGACAGGAAGCAGTTGGGGCATTCTTGTACTCCAGAAATTTGGCATCATCATCTGCAGATTCATGACCCAACCAACAGCAGGTCCTGAGTACTCCAGGAGAGCAGGGTCATGGGGACACACGACGTTGACTGGTTCTCTTCCTATGCTGCCGTAGGCAGTGACACACCAGGAGGCCCTCCTATGTGCTAACCGAATAACCTGTGTCTGATCCGTGGCCCTCGACTCCTGCCACAGCCAGATGGTGTGTCTTGCCTACCCAGTTATTAAACAATGGATACAGGCCCATAACTGGGGCTGTTAGCTTGTCTAAATCCCAAGGCTACCATGTGTACTGAAAGGAGTCACAGTCCAGTGGTTAAGGTGTTGGCCAGAGATTCTGGGTTCAGACCCTCTGAGATACCTTGGACAGTTACTTAGCCTGTTTGAGCCTCAGTTATTCTCCTGTAAAACAGGGATGAGAGCCCTGACCTAGCACATAGAGCGCAGTGAGGGGGGGGGGAAACACGACAGGATTATGAGATGCTCACACACAACAGTAATGGGGGCTGAAATCCACTGGGCACAGCTCTTGCGTGCTGGATCGGCTTCCCCAACTGCTCCTGAAGGGCTGAGCATGCGGCTGGCCGCGGGGTGGAACAGACAGCTCGGTTAAATCCATTAAGGAGCTGAATTCCATATGGCCAAGGTGAGCAGCAGCGAGCGCCGTCTTTACACAGCCAGAGGGGAGAGGTTCCTTGCCACCAGCCTGTGCGCACAGAGCATTTTAAAACAAGCGACTTGCGCTCCTTGTTTTACTCATAATTATTCCTCCGGAGGCACTGCACAATAACTGCAGCATTTGGCACCGGCGTAGGATTCATCAGATCCACCCGAGAGCAGCAATTTAATACTCCCGCCAACTGCAACAGCTGCACCGTCTGCTTCCCTGATGTCAGCCTGTGTGCTCGGCCTAGGCACATGCTGGCGGTCTGGGCAGCAGAATTGGGAACTGATATTTAGATGGTGCTGGCTAGGGCACTCTCCAGCTTCCTTGTGGTTCGTTTTTTAGTAAGGATGCAATTCTGTTGCTTTCTGTTTATTTTCTTATTGCTGGTGAAAGGCATTGGAGGGGCAAACCTGAAGACTCACATCCTCTATCCATTGTACCAGCACAGCTGGGCACACGCCACAAGAGGTTTTGGGCCAGTGCACCTTATTGTGTGGAAGGAACAATGCTAGACCTGAGAGATGGAGAGCCCAGTTTGTCCTCCCCTTCCTGCATGCATTTCTGGGGACAGGCAAAGAGCACCCCCCCAGTACCCCTGGAGAAGTGTTGAACCCTTTTGCAATGCATGAACCAGGAGTCTGCTGAGACGGCGCTCTGTCTCCTCAGCTCTGTCTAAAAGATGTTCTCAGGGCCAGCTGCTGAGGCTTACATGAGAAGGTCATTAAATACACTTCTGGATGTTTGTGCTAGAAAAATCCTCACCATGCCAGCACTGTGCATCAAGCTGCATAATTAAACAAATTCATCACCCTTGGTCCTTGCAAAGATAGATGGTGCCATATATGTGCCTCCTCTACTGTCCTCACAATTCATGCCTCAGTGATTCAGTATTTAATAGATTTTCTCTTGAAACAGATCCTAGAAGACAAACTGTGTAGCGTGTATGTGTGTGTGTGGTGTGGTGTGGTGTGTCTGTCAAACAAACTTTCTGCTCATCTGAAACTTCCGCCTGGGAATGAGAAATGAGCTACTCTGCATGGAGACGGAAGATGCACAGTTAAAGTGCCCGGAGGTCCTGGTGCTAAGCCTCCCTGCTGTGCTTGCAAAGAGCTCTCAGTTGAGGAGCTGGGTTGAACCCGATGCTTTTGGTATTTTTCCTGGGACAGAATTCCCACCCCTCCCATTAGAAGGCATTACATGGAGGAGCGCATTGCCTGCTGGACACTGCATGGCGGTCAGGAGGATTCCGCGTCTAGTCCCCCCACCCTTTCCCATCCTGGATTTGTAAACCATAAACTCGCTGGGTTAAGAACCAGTCACCTAGCTCTGTTCATTTCCTTGGCCCAGCCCTAGTATGGAGGACATAAATACAGGGCTGCTCGTCAAATTAAGGAGCAGGCACCACTTCAGGAATTGTTCTTTAACAAGGTGCACTAGAGGTTGGCCTCGCCCTTCCCACAGAGAACAAGGGACAATGGAGGGCAAGGACAGTCTCCAGCAAAAACAACGGTGGCAGCTGGCATCGCTACTGGAGATCAAAAAGCAGAGACATTTCCATGCAAATCTCCATTTCCAAGGGATCCTGAGCCCATTAACATTATCCCCTTGGAGAAAAGGACGAGTGTATAAACAAGGGAATATCTGGTAGAAGTAGAGAGGATATAATCCCTCTAAGTTTATCACTGATGTGATTGCTCCTGGAAGCCTGTGTCCAGTTCTGGTGTCAACAATTCAAGGAGGATGTTGATAACTTGCAAAGGGTTCAGAGGAAGAGCCACAAGAATGGTTAGAACACGTGCCCTATAGCCAGGGACTCTCTTTTAGAAAAGGTTGTAGAGCGACATGATCATAGTTTATAGTCCCTACCTGGGGAACAGAAATTTCATAATAGCGAGCTCTTTGATCAAGTACACAAGGGCCTCACAAAAGACAATGGCTGGAAATTGGAGCTAGATGAATTTAAAGTAGAAACAAGGTGTATACCTGTAACAGTGAGGGGAATTAACCACCAGAACTACCTAATAAAGGCTAGAATCGCCATCACTGTGAATGTTAAAATCAAGACTGAGGGTATGTCTAGACTACAGGCCTCTGCCAACAGAGGCATGTAAAATAGGCCACCCGACATAGTCAATGAAGCAGGTATTTAAATATCCCTGGCTTCATTAAAATAAAAATGGCCGCCGCGCTGAGCTGGCTCATCTGATCATCGGCACCGCGCACGAGTCAAGATGTGGATCGGTTGACAGGAGAAGCCTTTGTCGACTGCTCCTGTAAGGCATAAGGGAGCAGTTGACAAAAGCTTCCCCTGTTGACCGATCCGCGTCTTGACTCGTGCGCTGTGCTGACGATCAGCTGAGCTGGCACAGCGCGGTGGCCATTTTTATTTTAAAGAAGCCAGGGATATTTAAATCCCTGCTTCATTGACTATGGCGGGTAGCCTATTTTACATGTCTCTGTCGGCAGAGGCCTGTAGTCTAGACATACCCTGAATGTTCCTCTAAAAGATTGACCTTAGCCAAATGGGAGTTAATTCAGGAAAATCCTGGGGCGATTGTGCAGGATGTCAGGCTAGGTCATCACCCTGGTTCCTTGTGGGCTTGGAATGGATGAAATTAAATGCTGTTTCTACCTAATTTGGCAGCATGAACAGAAATATTATGCAGAATGTCGTTGTCACGGACATGCCTGCCTCTCTATTTACCCCCTGCCTGTTATTGTTGTAGGAGATACTTCAGTGAAGCTATGACAGGTTACACCAGCAAAGATCTGTTCAACTTTTCATAGCAGCCTTCAACTTCCTGAAAGGGGGTTCCAAAGAGGATGGAGAGAGGCTGTTCTCAGTGGTGATGGATGGCAGAACAAGGAGCAATGGTCTCAAGTTGCAGTGGGGGAGGTCTAGGTTGGACATTAGGAAAAACTATTTCCCTAGGAGGGTGGTGAAGCATTGGGATGGGTTCCCTAGGGAGGTGGTGGAATCTCCATCCCTAGAGGTTTTTCGGCTTGACAAAGCCCTGGCCGGGTTGATTTAGTTGGGATTGGTCCTGCCTTGGGCAGGAGGCTGGATTTGATGACCTTCTGAGGTCTCTTTCAGCTCTATGATTCTACGATGTCTCAGTGTCTCAATCTCCCTGCTTGAATACAAGAGTCTAATCCTTCCTTTCTAGTATGGTTGATAAGATTAGACACTTTTAAGGGGGCAGGGACTGTGTGGAGAGCAAACAGCACAAGAAATACTTTTGTACAAAGAAGTAACCATTTGGTGTCTCCTTAGCTTTAATTTGTGCCAGTAATTTGTATCTCTCACGAGGTGGGATTTTAAAGCACACACAATATTAATCTTTATCCAGGGGGGACATGAGAAAATATGAGATAACTGGACACTTCAGAGAATGCTGATACACATGCCTAAAGACTGAAGGCTCTGATTTCTAAAGTGCTGAGCCCCTCATGGGATCTGGGATGTGAGGCATTTCTGGCATCCTGGCCCAAGACATGCACCAAGGACATGGCCCAAGACATGCTTCTGAGGAAGATGTAGTAGAGTAGGCAACTGCAGAACCTGGCCCTAAGGAAAGTTAGTGGGAGTACGTCTGTGCAGCTTGTTTGGGCTGGGGAGCTGTTCTTGTTAGCCACAGAAACATCCAACCCTTTTCTGAGTCTTGAAGTTCTCTCAGCTTGGCGGTTTCATACACCGTAGTACTGGATGGGGGACATTTTCAGGGAAGATTTGGACCAAGAAATGGTCCCAAGCAGATCATGGCTAATAGAGCAAATACCAAGTCATACCCATTCGATGCTGCTTCACCCTCTTTAGACGAAACACACTATCCCCCGTCACCAGGCACATTTACTGAAAGGTTTTGTAGGCCACATTAAAAGCATTTTCCTTGCACTGGAAACTAAATCATGTTGCTATCTCAGGTGCTTCTCCTTCAGACATTTGGGCATAAGCTGAGTGATATTTCTATCAGTGTCTTCAATGGGAAGTGAAGCATGCACATAAAAATATTCAGGAGCAGGGATGAAATCTGGATGTTACCCAAGGAGCTGTGTTGTATGTCTCTGCGGTGCAGATTGTTTGTTTATATACCCCCTGTCGGCTCAGAAAAAAACAGTTTAAAAATAGTACAAGCAAGTGTCAGCAGCAGCAGGAAAACCAGCCAACAATGAAACAAGGCAAGGAAATCCCCTCCAGGATGCCTGGTTCTTCTGTGCAACAGGTGACTGGTCTCTGAGAGGGGCAAGCTAGAGAGAATCCAAAATACTTATTGGATCAACAAGGCAGAATGCTGGCGTGGGCCTTTCAGAGCAATACTGGGGCTTTCGCCTTTACCATAGGACTTAACTGTCTCCAGCAATGGCACTTCTATCATTTTCCTTGGGAGTCTTTCCCATGTGTCTCAGACAGGAGGTCTTCCCTGGTATTTTAGACCATAGCTAGGCCAGCGAGCTTACAGCTGCCCGGATGGGGGAGAGCTCTCCTGTCCACATAATAGAACCTGCTCTCTGAGGGATGTAAAAGGTTAACCGGTTAACTGGTATGCACTGCTCCTACGGTGTGTCTAGACTACAGGGTTTGGTTGACAAAAGTGGACTTTTGTCGACAAAACTATACCTGCATCTACACTACCGCCGAGTTCTGTCAACATAAAGTCGACAGAACTCGTCAGTTTTGTTGATGGCGGTAAACCTCATTCTACGAGGAATGACGCCTATTGTCGACAGAGTTCTGTCGACAGACGGCGTTATTGCATCTACACTGTCCTTTGTGTCTACACTCTCATGTCAACAAAGCAGCTTGCTTTGTCAACAGAACTGGACGTAGTCTCGACGCTTTGTCGACAGAAGCTTTGTCGACAGTATCTGTCGACAAAAGCCTGTAGTCTAGACATACCCTTAATGGTTAATCAGCCACAGGCTGCAGGCTGCTCCAGCCCTGTGGGTTCTGCCTCAGACAGGGGCATTCCAGCCCGGCTGGAGCACCTCCTGTCCGCATTGGGACAGGGCATGTCACAAGCCAGGGCTGCTCTGGACATCCAGAGCAGCACTTGCCTGTGGTGGGAGGGATGCTTCAGACCAGATGCGGCGGGTGGGTGGGCTGCTCAGTCCAGCTGTTCTGGAGTGCCCTCCCCACCTCCCCTTTAATTGGTTAAACAGTTAAGCATGATGTTTAACTGGTTAACCAATCAAACAAGATTTTACATGCCTAGAGAGCGATGTCAGCTCTGCCAGCAAGAGAAGCTCTCCTGCCAACACAGCGCTCTGCACACTGGCACCTGCCGGGTTCGCGAGGTGATTTTCTTCACACCCTGGAGCAACATAAAGTTTCAGCACTGAAGGTGCCGGTGTAGGCAGAGCCTGGTTTCCCAGCATTGCACAAGTGCTTCATGGAGCTGGAAAGCTTGTCTCTCCCATCAACAAAAGTTGGTCGAATACAAGACGTTACCTCCCCCATCTTGTCTCTTATCACAGATCCCTTAGGCACCGCTTAGCCAAGAGATGCATATTAAACCCTTTTGGGCCCAGTCCTTTGGATTCCTACGACTTCATTGTGCTATGGCTTAAACCCAGGTTTCTCAGCCAGTGGTACGAGTACCCTTAGGAGTACTCGAGAGAAGTCTGGGGGGGTACGTCAACACAGCTGACATTTGGAGAAAACTGAATTTTTGTTTGAAGTTTTACAGCGCTTTATTCTTTTTGTACTTTTTACACCCAAAAATGTCATCATCCGCCCAGCTACAATTAAGTTGTTTAAATAAATGTATTGCCATGATAGAAAAAAATTGTGCATGTCTGAAAACTGTAGGTATCGGGGGTACTTAAAAAAAATATTTTTAAAGAGGTACTTTATTTTAAAAAGCTTGAGAAACACTGGCTTAAACCATCTCATCCGGTCACTCAGCTCCTGCTGCTTCCTGGGCATTTTTTATTTTTTCCCACAGGTTGAGTGACAGCCTGAGAATTCCCTGGTGCTTTCTGTGGTTGCAAGTGAGGCAGGTTTGCGGCCAGAGCACTTACACAGTAGTGACTGCACTCTGCTTTCCTTACTCTATATATAGCCAGGGCAGCTATTGTGTGTGTTGGGGAGGGGGCACAGCTGCAAGTGGACGTCTGTGTGTTAGGGATGTAATAGTGTCGTCGATTAACGATAAGCAAAAGCTCATCGGTTAATGCTATCGTTTACACGCATTCCCCCCCATCCCGTCAGTAAATGTTTTAGCAAGCTGGCCAGCAGCCCGGCTCAGTCCTGGCTTGTGCCACGGCTGGGACCGACCCCCGCTGTGGCTCTGCATTTTAAGTGTATTCGGAGCGGATTGGGCAGGCAGCCCAGCTCAGTCCTGGCTCATGCTGGGTCTAGGAGCTCAGACGCCCCCTCCCCCTCACAGACAGGGGCTGCTGCCACCCCGCACTGCTGCCTCTTTATCAGAGGCAGCAGCATGGGGTGACAGGCAGCCGGTCCACGAGGGGAGCTGGTTTTTAAACTGGCTCCCCTTGTGGACCAGCTCCTGCCTGGCACCCCACGCTGCTGCCTCTGTATCTCTATATATAACCAGAGCTCTGTATCTCTATATACAGGTACAGCAGTGTGCCATGGCAGGGGGTTCCTTGGGAGTGGGGCCACAACGCACTGGCTGCTGGCCCCACCCCCGGGCGCTATAGAATAGTCGAGTTACCGATAAGAATTCATGAGGTTAATCGGCTGTTCAATTAACCAATATTTAACATCCCTAGCATGTGTAGCTGCATGCATCCATGTGCTTTTGTGTAGGCATAGATCCCTTGTCTGTTCGGGAGTTTTCACTGGTGAATGACCAGTCATAGTCTTGCACAATCACTTGTGTTTTTTATTAAGTACAATTCTGACACTCCTGATGTGAGCATCAGACATCAGGCACGCCACAAGCTCTCTGCCCATGCTCTCACACACACCTCTCCCCCACTCTCAGGTGCTAACCCCTGTGGCCACCAAGGACCAAATGAAGCCTCATTGCTTAGCCCTCCTCTCTCCCTGCTCCTCATACTCCCCTACTCCCTCCTTTCCAAAACCCCTTTGTTTGCAAAAATCCCAGTGCAGGTTGTTGCTCATGTGCCCCAAACAGTCTCTGTGTTTGCATGGGTCCAGGACAGCCATAGCCTGACTTCAGAAGTGGAGCTTAAATGGGCCCAGCTCCTCGACTCTTAGGGGAGGGCAGAAGGAGATCACCGCCGGGAAAAAAATCTTACTCCTCCCGCAGTGTCCTGCACAACCCTGCGGCCACAGCCAAGCCCCTCCATCCTGGGACGTGTGAATCCATCTTCCCCCAGCTGCTTCCCTTCAGCTTCATCCCTGCTAGAAAACACGTCGGCCAGCCAGGAGCACTTGCTGTGGGGGTGTCCCCCTGGGACCAGGGAAATGTGCAAGGGCAGCGAGCCTCACGTGTCAACAAGCCCTTTTGTAATAGAGTCAGCTGGGCTCTGGGCATTCCCCCCCCCCCCCCCCGCTTCCCAATGAAGGACAGACCAGTGCTGAGACCCTGCCATCTCTCTCAGCGTGGCCTCGTGCCAGCCGCTCTTCAGAGCCCGGGCTTCATGCCTCTGCGCGGTGCCCCTCTTTGTACATTGGCAGCGCCAGGCTTATACTGTGTTTCCAAGCAGCCCAGGCGAGGCTGAGCCCTGCAGAAAGGCCTGTGGCGAACACTCAGAGGGAAGACAGAGGCCCTTTTGTTTTTTCCTGGTCCATCCCATGCTCCAGAACCCTGGCCAGTGAATTCTCCAGACCTTTGCCCAGCCGAGCTGAGAGAAGCCGTGGGAGACCCTGTCTGCTCCTTCCCCAGCAGGAGTCAGAGCTGCCTATTGCCAGGATAAGGTGCCACCGATAACAGAGCACCCCTAGAAAGGGCGGGCCCAGATCCCCCTTTGGTATCCCGCTCCCACAGCCCTGGTCATGCCAGTGAAAAGTTGTCCAGAGGCCCCGGCAGCTTGATTTAACTGCATCCCCTTTTTTCTTTGGTCTCTAAAGCCAGCAGCAGCCCCACGTCGGGCCTGGGGACCGCCGCCATCGTGGGCATCCTCATCGTCATCTTCGTGCTGCTCCTGGTGGCCGTGGACATCACCTGCTACTTCCTGAACAAGTGCGGCCTGCTGATGTGCATCGCGGTCAACCTGTGTGGCAAGTCTGGGCCCGGGGCCAAGGGCAAAGACATGGAGGAGGGCAAAGCCGCCTTCTCGTGAGTTACCTCTCTGCTCGCCTCTAACCCATCCTCCCATCCGCTGCGATCTCCCTGGAACGGAAGAGCCCCACAATACAGCCCCTCTCCACAGTCTTGTAGCTTTGGGTGCCAAGCGGCTGCCTGGGGGGGGGGGGGCACACCAGTGCTTTGAGGCAGTTGTCCTTCTGCCAGGAGATTCGTGCCTCCCTGCACCTGCATAGTCTCCATATTCCAGCTTCATCTCTGGGGAAGCCAGTCTTTGAGCCGGCTGCTCTGGCACTACGTGGGCAGGGGATGGGGTTGGGGGCCACTCTTGCTTTGCTGTGTTTCGATGGAGAGGATTGCTAGGAGGGGTCCCCTGGTTTTTACCCTATCTTCCTCCAAAGCCAGCCTCAGGCTGACCCAGAACCCAGCCAGCTCAGCTGGGAGAGGGTCTGTATCCAGAAGCCACATCCTGGTCAGGGGGACAGAGGGCGTTTTGTCTATGCAGCACCCCCCGTACCTCAGGGGAGGGGCGAGCTGCTCACTGACACTTGGCATTGCCATGGTCCCTGTTTTGGGTTTGGGAAGGGGGCGTGTGTCGGGGCTGAGAACCAAGCTCCTTTCCCAGGCCACATCCTCCCACGCTGAGAGTTGCTGCTGGCGGCATGGCTCTCTCGCCCCCAGGGAAGGGCGCTTGTTTGAGTCTGGGCCCCACTCACCCACGCTTGCAATCTCCCGACAGGAAAGATGAGTCGAAGGAGCCCATTGTGGAGGTGCGGACTGAGGAGGAGCGGACCCCAAACCACGACGGGGGGAAGCACACCGAGCCCAACGAGACCACTCCGCTGACGGAGCCAGAGTACGTTGAAATGAGATCGTTCTAGCGGGCAGTCGATGGTAACCATGGTAACCTCCGAGCTCTCACGTAGGTAACAGAGGCAGGGGAAGGAGAGCGAGAAAGGTTCGGAGCTTGGTCCCTGCCTCGTCACAGTGGGGAATTCCTCTTTCCCCAGCCCGCACGGGGCACCGTTTCATTGGTAATATTTGCAAAGCACTAGAACAAAGCTCCATTCCTTGGTGCCGAGCTGCTTCCCATGCTGTAGCACTGTCGCCCGGCTCATTGCCAGGGCTCCAGAGCAGATGCCCTACATCTCACTGCCGTCTGGAGTTGCAGTGCTGAACTAACAGCGTCGACACCTTGCCCCAAGCAGAAGGGCCTCCTGGAGTTGATCGCAACAGAGCAGCTGCGCTTTGAGTTTGTGCCAGGTTTACAGCCTTGGGGGGGGGGGACACGTAACAAGTTCAGACGTCCCTGCCTGCACGTTGGGCCAAGAGAGGGAGTGGGAGTGACCCCTGGGTCTCCTGTGCACTGGAGAAATGATCTCCTTGGGCGTGAGCCAACGCTCAGTGCGTCCACACTGGCCGGATGAACCGGATTGGCCCTGCATCCGATTCAGCAGTGTTCTAACCTGCTGTACTTGCAGTTCCTTCTGGGCCCCTCCTCCAGCACCCCTAGTTCAGCTCCCGGAAGCAGTGCATAGTGGGAGATTTCCGAAGGCAGCCGGCATTCTGTGTGGAAGCAGTGGACGGTGTGGTTGAACCCTGTCTGCTTCCTTGAATCCACGCTGGCCCTGCACTGGCTGCGAGTGAACCAGTTTGTCCTCAAGTGTTTATTAAACCTGCTGGAAGATGGACCAGCTCTGCGGGGGGATGTCAAGCGCCTTACAGCCACACCCACCCTCTATAAACCGGGACAGAGACGCTGTCTGAGCTCTCCGGAGAAGAAATAATTCCTTTGTCCAGTCATTTTTGGTCCCTGGTTGGGGGTTGATGTAGCCGATTTCTCGTTTTCTCGCCCAGAGTGCTGCTCCTTCCCTGCCAGGGCGAGCAGTGAGAACTGGCGCAAAGGCTTTGCTGACGGCACTGGGAGGCTGGGCACGGTCAGGAGAGGAGCAGGAGCCGTGTTTATGCAGCAGCGCTGGATTGGGGGCTGTGCTGTTGCTGATGAATATGTTGAGATTTCCTGGGGTGGTTGTATTGAACTTTTAATGAAGTTATTAACCTTTACAGACGTTGCCTCCAATTAATAAGCCAGCCTTGGTGATGTTGAAGGTGCTGGCTTCTCACTCAGTGAACCATTGTCTTTCCAGCAACTTTCCCCCCGTTTCCACCTCAGAAAGCTTCCAGCTTCAGAAAGGCTCCCATCAGTAAAGCTGTCTAGGCTCCATCATGGCTGCCAAAGCACGGTTTACGCCGGCGTAGATCACGCTGGCACTCACTGGAACTAAACTAAAGGCCGACTCGTTCACAAGGGCAGAAGGGGCCGGCTCAAACGTTCATGTGGGGGGAGGCCTCATAATCTCTGAGGCTTGATGAAAGTAAGGGGTGCGCTGACACTGGGGCAGGAGGCTTGGCCCTAGGGCCCTGCTCAGGACTAGAAAAGTGATGAGGCCGAGGTGGGTTACTGGCTCACAAGTGTGGGGCCCTCGGGAGCAGGAGGAAGACAAGGGTCCACAGAGGTGTTCGGGAGGAGACCGAGAAGGGAGGCTAGGTTAGGGGACAAAGCCTAACCTAGGGCCAAGTTTGGGGTGAAGTTTGGATTAAAACTTGACGCACAAAACTCCATGTGGACAAGCTACTCCCGAAACACTGTGGACTCCCTGCTCTTCCTCCTCTTCCTCGTTGCGCTGATGTGCAACTCTTCCTCGTTGCCTATTCCCAGTTGCACATCTGGCCTCAGAAGGGTTGCTCTTTTCCTGCTTCCGTGTCCTCTGTGTGCCTTGTAACTGCATGCCACGCTGCTGCCGCTTCCGCCGCGCCCTCTCGCGCTTCCGCTTCTTTCCCCCTTTCATGTATGGGCTTCATTGTCTATTTCTCTTCTACTCCTGTCCTCCTCGCAGGCACCCAGCTGACACCACAGCTACCGTGGAGGACATGCTGCCTTCCGTAACCACGGGCACCACTAATTCTGACACTATCACCGAAACCTTTGCCACTGCTCAGAACAGCCCGACCAGCGAGACCACCACACTGACTTCCAGTAGTGCCCCGCCAGCCACCGCTATCCCTGACTCAAACTCCGTGCCGCCCAGCCAGGCCACTCCGGCCAAAGGGGCAGCCGCCTCAGCTTCCTCGCCACTGTCCTCGGCCCCCAAAGTCGCCCCCCTTGTTGACCTCAGTGACACCCCTACTTCTGCTCCAGCCACTAGTAATTTGTCTTCGAGTGTCCTGGCCACCCAAGGGGCAGTGCTTAGCCCTAGCACTGCCACCAACATGGCTGAGGCCCCAAAGGCTCCAGCCAGTAGCAAGCCGGCCACCCCAGCCCCTGCCCCTGCCAACCCCACTAGCCCTCCAGCTTCTTCAGAGCCCAAGCAGGAGGTGTCCAGCACCAAAAGCCCTGAAAAGGAAGCTGTGCAGCCCAGCACGGTGAAGAGCCCAACAGAAACAGCCAAGAACCCAACTAACCTGAAGAGCGAGGCTGCCTCAGGCAACACCACAAACCCCTCCCAGAACGAGGACTTTAAAATGGACGAAGGGACCTTCAAGACCCCAGACATTGACCTTGCAAAGGATGTTTTTGCAGCTCTGGGCACTGCTGCTCCTGCCACTGTGGCTAGCGGGCAAGCTCGCGAGCTTGCTTCTTCCACTGCAGACAGCTCTGTACCGCTGGCACCGGCAAAGACCGAGTATGGCTTGCCTTTAATCTTCCGTGGGTGGTGTGCTGTGTTTCTTGTGCATCCGTGCTGTGCTGTGTTCTCGTTGGATGTTCTCTGAACTAACCGTGTTGTTTCTCTAGCAAACTAACTTGCCTGCTAACTGCTCCAGCAAGGGCGCTAGGGTGACAAGGTGAAAGGAGGAGCAGGAGCCCCTGGGAGCAGCGCAGGCTGGTGCCACGGGGAAAGGGGGAGCCCTGGATTAATAATGTGTCACTGTTTAGACTTCCCAGTAGCCCCCTCCTATTCTTGATTCTCTTGGGACAGGGCTCAGGATTGATTCCTTGTGGCAAAAAGGGGCCTTAATTCGAATTAGCTGTTAAACCTCATTCCAGGAGAAGTAACAGCTAATTCAAGTTAGGGCTTTACTTCGAACTCCCCTTTCACTGCCGCGTGTAGATGCGGGCAGTTATTCCGGGCTAGCCAATTTCCAAAAATGGCGAGTGCCCGGGAACATGCTAATGAAGTGCGGGATATTTAAATCCTGCACTTCATTAGCAATTTTAGTCTCCCTCATTAGCCTCCCTAGTTCGAACTAGGGGGCTAGTGTAGACATACCCCCGAGCTCCTGCAGGTCACTGGCAACTGCAGTTTCACCAATGTAAATCCAGAGCTGCTCAACTGGAGTCGCTCCAGATTTACTCCATTGAAAAGCAAATCGGAACCTGGACCCGAGGGGAGCTGTGAATGTCCAGCCCTAAATTAGTAAGTTCCCTATGGAGAGGGACCCTGGCGTCAGTCGGCCTTTGGGACCCACACAGCTGTTTGCGGCTGGCCCGTTTGGCCTTGTTTCATCCTAGTGAGCCAGTGATCAATTTCCCTCCACCCAGTCTCAGGGGATTGCCGAAGTGATTAGGAGTCACTAAGCCTGTAGACATGAAGGGACGCAGCCTCGTTGCATCCGGACGGGATCCCCTCCCACCTGCAGGCATCGCCATGTGCCTGACGTTAGGCAAGAGGCGCAGCACTACCGGGAGTTGCTGACAGCATGGGTTGCAGCAGTAGCCGGTGTGTTGGGGTGGGTGAGGGGCATTATGGGGAGCTGCCCTGCTGGAGGTTTGAGGATAGGGCTATTTTGCCAGCTCAGCCTGGCCAGCGAGCCTGGCGTGAGGAATGGTATTGTCTGGGTTCTGCACAGCCTTCTGGCTGCCTGGCCGGGTGCCAGGCATGATCAGAGACAGGTCCAGACGAAGGAAGCAGGCACTCCTTCCCAAATGCAATGGGACTGGTACCCTCCTTAGGGGAAAGGGTGTTCTTGCATTGGAAGAACAGCTCAGATTTGTTGGCGCAAGCGGTTTGATGTGGCACGATGCTGAATTGTGCCCTTGGCGAGAACTTCTCCCGCCTTCCCTTTCCCAGGAAAAATACCCCCGTGCTCACAGCTGTGTATTAGCCCCAGCAAAGCCACTGGCACTCCAATTTGACACCATTGATCTCAGTGCAGTTCCCCTGGTGTGGGCGGTCCTACGTCAGCTCCTGAGCATTCTGTAGGGAGTCCCTGCTGGAGCGAAGCCAGAGCACGTACTGTCCCGTAGTATTAGTGAGGTGCCTAGCACCTCGTGGCTTCTGGGCACGTCATCACGTCTGCCGTGCTGCTAACACGCTGTGGCCCATCAGCAGACCGGCATGTGCATTCTGTCCCATTTCGACCAAGGCCGAGCAGCACAGCAGACGTTTTTGGGCTGGTCTGACCACACAGCTTAAGTGACCAAAGCGAAGTGGCTGCATAGCAAAGGAATCCTCATTGACTTACCTCTATTTGCAGTATTGCCTACACGCCAGGGCCATATTGTGCGTAGTGCCAGACACACACATAACGAAGAAAGAGTCCCTGGCCTGAAGAGCTTGCAGCCTAAATGCTAGGACTGGGGTGGCCAACCCGTGACAGACGAAGAGCCAAAATAGTGGTGGATACAACGCAAAGAGCCCAGGGAAAAAAGTTGTTGAGGGGGGAAAAAAAGGCCCGACCGCCATTTTGAAGGCGGCCATTTTGAAGTCTGCACCAGTGTCCCGTGCAGACAGAAACACGCTGCCCCTTGAAGAGCCGCGGGTGTGGGAGCTGCAATTTTTTCTTTGAAGAGCCGCGGGTTGGCCACCCCTGTGCTAGGAGGTTGCGTGCAGCGTGCACTGTGATTAACCAGGAAGAAGCCCAGGGGATGCGTTGCCAGCAGTGAACAGGCATGTCCACCTGCAGCCCTTCTTCCCACTTGCACAGGCTGAGGGAGCCCTTGTATAAGGAGCATCAGAGAGTCCTTCTAACTCTGCCCACTCCATACCAAGCCCAGAATCCAAGGTAGAAACTCAAAAGCATCTCTGCAGCTGGCTTATCTGGCGTATGGGTATTCTCCTAACCTGGCTGGTCTGCCCCCAGCAGTGCTGGTGAAGTGAACCCCGGAAACTTTCTTACCAGCTAGACCTTGGAGACAGCCACTGTGCCGTAAATGGACCCCACAGCCTGGTAGGAGCAGTAGGGTGGAGAGGGTTTCCATCCGTGAATACCTGGTTTCCAGTCCTGCTTGGCTCAGTGTGAAATAGGGAAATAGTGTGGCCTTTCCCCCATGTGCATGCTGTCCCCATTTCGCTGTGGGGTGAGGGAGAGGAGAGCATGCATCGGCTGTGTTGGACTTCAGACTCAGGTTAGAAAAAATACTTTCCAGGTCACAGTTTTCAGCTTGAAAAATGTGAGCTGGCTGCAAACAGGAAGGAAGGATCGCAGGTGCCCAAGGTAGCTGCTCCTGAAATCCAGAAATCCCCCACTGCTTATTCTTGTGTCAGTGTTAGAGCCAGACTGTCAGTCTCTGCTCACACTAGCTTGCACTACTGGAGAAGGTCAGTCGCCCTAAAGCTGCTATATAGGGCCAAGAAGTAAGGGCTCAGGGCTGGCTGAGGGTGAAGCTGGAGTTGCATGCATTGTACCCAGCTCCCTTCCTCCTAGAAGAAGAGCCTCTATGGGACCATTGTAGTGGGTATAAATTGAAGTAGCCCTGTGACTTCTCTAACTCGGTCGAGTTTGGGTCTCTTCGCTGGCCCCAGGAGGTTGTACTTGGGGCAGCTGGGAATTACAGCCCTTGTTTCTGCAGAGGTCAGTCTCAGAGCTGGGTGAATAAATTCCATCCCTTTCTCTCTCCCCATGTATCATGGTGTTCTCAGATTTACTCTCAGAATATTTCCTACAGGAGAAAAGTCCCCATTGTTAAAAATTCACCCTTTTTGGATTGGGCACATGGGTCACATGGTATTGTTTCTGTCCCTTAACCAGTGTGATTTGTAGAAGCAAGTATCCACTGCAGATGCATGTTTGCTTCCTGCAAATGCTGCTAGCAGCAGCCTCATTCCATGGAGCATCCATGGAAAGTGAACCCAAAAGGGATGGAAACGAAGTCCAAGCAAATATATTTCCAAAGCTGAAAGTCTTTTCCAATATTCCCCCAGCTCTAGCCATGCTATTGCAGAAGGTGGGGTGATGCCTTGTGTGGAACATCTGGGAGCTATTCCATAAGTATATTCTTTAATGCTAGCACATCTAACAAAAATAAATAAACCAACTGTTGGCCTCTATCTAACCTGCACTATCTTGGTGACTTTTCCTCAGGAAAACCCCTGTAGAAGAAAAGTCTGAGGTGCAAGCAACGGAACCTAAGAGCCCTCCAGCAGAAGTCAAGACGGTCCCCAATGAAGCCACACAAACAAATGAAAATGAGAGCAAAGCATGATCAGCAACAGAAAAGAAAAAAATGACAGAACAACTTCACCTGAGCATTTAAAACACAACACACATCTCATTCCTCTAGTGTCTTTTGCCTTTAAAAGAAAACCAGACAAAATGAAAAAAATGCATAAATGGGGATCTCTTTTTTTTTCTTTGTAGGTTTGTAGGAAGATTCTATTTGTTGTGCACTTGCTTTTAAGGAAAAATAAAATATGCTTTTAAAAAAGGTTGATCCCGCAACCAGCTCAGGGCTCAATGAGCCCTGCTTATAGTCAAATAAACAAGGTTACAAACACCAATTGCAAAATGTTTAGGAAACTCAAAACCAACCCGGGGGGAGGGAGGAATAAACCCTGACTTTTCTTTGGTTAGCCTAACAGAGTAAACAGCTATACCATGAGGTACAGGCTGTCCTGAATGAACAAAGTCCACAATTTATTTTTATACTTTTCAGTCGAGTTTGAAATATGTAAAGCCTCGTAAATAATAAGTTAACGTTTCTGTTCACTTTATGTTTGTTCAGTAGGCAGAGTGTCTCTCGCCCTTTGTGACTGAATCCAATTGCCGGCTTAGACAGTTATTTGGGGAGTAATTATAATTATTATTGTTATTTTTAGGAAGAATGCCAAAATTGCAGCTTTGGGGATATATTTCAATTTGCAGTATTCAGACTTCTACATTTTTTAAATTTTATTTTAAATCTTTTTGCCAACTTTTTTGTTTTTTCCAGTGTTTACAATCGACAAATGTTTTTTTTTAACTTTTGTTGTGTTTAAATGTATGTGTAAAATAGCTGCCTTTTTTTTAAGTAAATACAGTCTATAGATATTAGATTTACTAGCATGCTTGCTTTGCAAAGGGAGACATTTTAAAATATGGATGTTTACAATAGTTGTTTCCCCTTTATCTTTTTAATTATTATTATTATAATTATTATTTCTTACTGGAGTAAGAAGATAAGTAACGCTGTTTATTTTACTGTTGGTGGGTGGACAACTGACCACCAACCAAGGTATGTGTCTAGCAATGCATTTAAGTGCATTAACTGTAAGCACAGTGGGAATACCGGTGTGCTTAAAGTAAAGCATGCACTTAAGTCCTTTGCTGGACTAGGGACCAACTGCATAAGAGAAATATGTTCTCTGCTTTTCTTAGACATTCTCCCCTGTTCCTTCCAGGAATCCTCCCTTAGCTTTGAGAAGCAGAAGGGAGTTTGTACAGTCAGGGCTGGTCTAGTCTCAGTGAACAGATGTTTCAATAAACCAATTCCCCCTTTGTAGAAAAAAAGTAAATAAATGCTATTTTCTTTTACCCTAGGATTTAAAAGGAAAGCGCTTGTGCACTTCAGGAAACTAGTATCTTCTTTGGGGGAGTGGGAACCTTAAAAAATCTTTTCATTCACGAGGGGGTGAAATTCACCAACACAAGGTGTATGCACCACATTTATGGTCTGAGCCTCTAAAGATTCAACGGCATGATTTGATGCTCTCTTGAGTAGTCCACATATGCTTTTCCAGATCGGGGGCCTTAGAGACCTTATCCAAAGCCTATTGACAGAAAGACTCCCATTTGGTTTCTTTGGCCTTTCAATCATACCTGCAGTGCTCAAAATGAGACTGACACGGTGCATAAGCTTTGCAGGGAGGTGAACTTTGCTCTTGCAGCAGCATCAGAGACGACTGGTGCTTGGCATCTTAGAAAAACTGCAGAATTTTGGGTGAGAAAAAGAGTGAATAAGGGGTGGGGGAGGGGAATAAGAGTGGGTGGTTGGGGGAAGACCAGCCCTTTGTATAGAAATTTTCCCCCTTTTTGGCTTTTATTTTGTTTTAATTTTTTGGTTTGTTTTCCATTCTACTTTAGATCTGCAAGCTTGTGCACTGTGGGCGCGTGAGTATTTTAGTGTGAAATGTGTTTTTTGTCATAGTATTGAAATAATTAAAATAAAAAAAAAACTTCAACATAGTTTGGATGTGGAAGGTGTAGCGGATAGTTCAGATAAAAAAAAATATTCAGGAAAATAAAGAGAGTAACTCTTATAAGGAACAGAAGCCTGTAAATGAGAGACAAACGGACAAGCAAGCCTGACTACAGCATCTATTCCTTTGTGCTATGGTAAAGAACAAATGAAAGAAGATTTTGGGTGGGGAGACTGCAGTTTGGCTCAGCTACATTGAACCACTCTCTTCAGTGTACTTTTATAATGATGCAGTCTTTAACAGTGGCATCACTAGATTATAATTTCAAACTGTGAAAAATAATGGTCTTGTCATTTGCTAAATGTGGGGGGGTTGCATTTTTTTTCTCAGCTCCTGGGGATGGAAATGGAGGCTAACTGTGTGTGTGTATCTGTGTATACACCCACACTCACACAACACCCATCCTTAACATACCAGTAGGGTGGATGGATGTTTGATTAAACATCCTGGACCAGATCTGACCCTTGCTTATCCCCATCAGTGCAGCAGGTGTGTAACTAGGGGTAAGATTTGGCCATTGGTCCCTAAGAAAACATTTTTTAAAGAAATGGATTGATCAAATGTGGCATGAAGGGCCACCGTGGTTTCTTGGGAGGAAGAATCCACGTAGCCATGGGGGACTCTGTGAGTTGGAAGTGAGAATGTGTACCTCGGTTCATAACGATTATCAAGAGAATCTGTTCATCCTTCATGTGAAGTTGTTGATGGCTTTGACTTGCTTTGCCAACTATATTCTATACCTCATAAGTTATTACCCCTGGAGAGCTGAGCAGCTGTTATGAGGCAAATACTGCACAATCCCAGTGACTAGATACAAATCCATTGACATGAGTCTAGGTCTGTTTGACAAGAACTTGGACTTGGGATATGGATATCTAAATTGGCCTTTGTCTTGAATAGGAAACCAATTCAGAGCTGGGTCCAAAGCCCATCCTTGTCAATAAAAAAGACTTCCATTGACTTCAGTGGGCCTTGTATCGAGATTCCTGAAATGGAACATCATGTCTAGATATCAGCAAATGTTGTGGTTACTGGACTAGTAGTGAAATCCATTCTGCCCCTTTTCAATACTGACCTTTTTCAACAATCAGTACTTGTGTATTTACTCTTGAAAGCATTTTTATACTTCTCCATAACCAGAGAATGTCATTTTAATTTAGAAATATTTCACTTTTCTAAACTAAAATAGTTTAGTCTTCATTATTTTTTTAAATCTTTGAAGAGGGACCAACCTGGCACCGTTTACATTGTATATATTTAT
Source organism: Pelodiscus sinensis (assembly GCF_049634645.1). Lineage (NCBI taxonomy): Eukaryota > Metazoa > Chordata > Testudines > Trionychidae > Pelodiscus > Pelodiscus sinensis. The sequence goes on from NC_134736.1 coordinate 8,164,588, forward strand.
ATATGTGTTGTTGCCATACATATATATCTATATAGCCACTGAGTCTAATTAGCCTCTGGTAGTGGTGTGATTGCATTTCATGTTGCACCAAGCATACAATACCAAGACAACAGCGCATCCAATTGTTCAGCTTTTAGACTGGAGTTTTATTTTCACACTTTTATATGGAGCCTTCGGACCCCAGGTTTTCGCACTAGGCTGTTTTGATAGTGGTTCTCAGACCCTCCATTGACATCCCTACCCAGCATTCCCTACTTTTGGGGGCCTTCTATCTTGTTATAAACAAAAAACAAAACAAAAACTTTTTACCAAGTGAAACATTGATACCACCTTTATTTCCATTCTCACCAGTGTAAATACTGATACTAACGGAGAATTTTGACTTTGCATTCTGTCAGAATACTTGTGTTCAAATAAAAACGACAAAAAAAAGCCCTGTTCTTAAGTCCATCCTTTTTGTTGCCTGCTGCGTCGTGTGTCCAAACTAGGCCTACAGATTCCTTTCTTGTGATTAATATTTGATCCTCCACAGGATTTAGGCACCAGCTTCTGTTGTTACTAGCCTGGGGTGTGAGGTTAAAAGAGATTGAATAATCTTGATTGCAGAGTGGCATGGAGACTGAGGAAAGGGGTTATTTGATGATTTCCTGTGGAGCACTTGGCATTGGAAGACAGAGTACTGGGCTAGCTGGACCTTCGGTCCGATCCAGTCTGGCCATTGTTATGTTCTTTAGCAGGAAGGGATTTGGATCTGGGCCATATGAGACACGTCTCCTGTGGAATGGACTCTCCCAAGACCTTCTGTTATTCCAATTCCTCGCCTTTGCAGGAGGCTCTTCTGCCTCAGGGGTTCCTTGGGAAAAACAAACCCAATCACACAGAATATTTTTAAGGTGTGTTCTTTCTTTTCAGCCTCCAATTCTGTCCCCAAGCTATTTAACCCAAAAATGCTCAGGATAGCCCAGCATTGCTCAGTGTGAAATCAGGAAATACGGCATTAGAATGAGCTGGAAAAGTGAGCAAGTTTGCCAGCCATGCCCATACCTGGTTATCCATTTGTTTTAAACAGCACCCTGAGTCACCAACCAACAGTGCCCAGCTGTGAGTTCCATAATTGGCTGTGTCTGTTTGTGATGGAGATGCAGAATTCTCCAATTTGCTTTCCTCTGGGTGAAGTTAACTCTGTTCTCCGACATCTCATTTCTCAGAACAGCTCCAATGAGCAGCAACTGGGAGTCCTTTGCCAACAAGAGTGTTTCCTATGGAAATTGTGCTATAATTTAGCTTGCCAAAAATGCAGTAGATGAAGCTAACAACATGTAATTCAATCCCAAAATGTTGATTTCTAGGGACACGGGGACAAGGGGGATGAGAAGTGATTTTCTATCAGTACCTGTGGGATGCACAAATTGTTCACAGAGAGAAATACGGTAGGCAAGAGACTGCTCTGACTCTGCTTATTAATGCCTCACAATAGCTCTTTCTCCTCGTCGCTTTGCTGCCTTGAGGTTTGCTTTATTTCACACTGCACCCTGCGTTATTCCACCTGAATCTGGGCAGGTTTTCAAAAGTTCCAAGTAACCAGCAATCCCTGCTGGATGGAATGTTCAAAGGCACCTCTGTGATTGAGCAGCATGAAACTCTTTGACCTTGACTTGTGCTCCTAACTTAACGCAGGGTGCTTTTTTGGGGGAGGAAAAACTCCCATTGATTTTAGTGGGAGCCTATTGAGTTCTAGCCAACTGACAATCAGGCTACTTCATTTAAGGACCTAAAGATGTAATTAGGAGCTGGCTTTAGGCTCCCATTTTAAAACAAATCTCAGAGTCTTAACAATCTGCTTTCCACCTGCAGAAAGCCATTTTCCGCCTCAATCTCAGCTCAGTGTGGGAGAATTTGTGCTGAAGAAAACCCTTATTAATATTTTACAATCTATTACCACCCCGATGAGTTCTTCTTCCTGACTTACGCACTACAGCATGAAATCCAGCTTAACTCAATGTTACTAGGGAAATAACCTGACAGGCATGAATGCATTCTACAAAGGAACTGATGAGTCAGGCATCCAGTGAAGAGCCATGACAGAATAATTAGCCCCCTAAAATGCCAACCTAGATGTGACCAGTGCCCTGATCTGTTGTGCTGCTTGATGGTAAAAACTGATCTTGTGCATTTAGCAAATGGTGTACCAATGTTTTATATTATGAAAAAACTCTCATGTAAACAAAATCTCGCCGGCAGCCATTTAACTTCAGACTGCAGAAGTGTGGAAGGAAATATCACGGAAGGATCCTGTGGAGCATCATAATATGGAGGTAAAACCCTTTTAAAGTATGGAAATCACTCTTAGCCTGTATATCCTAGACCTCATTTGATGACTGCAACTGTGTCACAGTGGAATCACATAATAGACATCCTGTCCAATGCTGGCTCCCAGGTAATTCACCTGCATCCACTTGCAGTCAAGAATGAGATCATCACATTGGATTGTATGGTTTATTGTTCTTCCCGTGCCAAGTATGTGGGAAAAGCTTCACTCTAATATCAGGGAGCTATCACCTCCAAAATCATGTCCCTGATGCAGAGTCGTGGCTTCCAGAGCCTTTGTTTTAAGAGCTGCAAAGACTCCAGGGAGGTGGGGGCAATCCCCAGTTTATTAGCCTCAGGAGAAAAACCAAATACAAAAAAAGGAATCAGACAAAAACCAAGTTCCTTTACCAGGAGCCTGCTCCTGAAAACAATGACAGAATTCCCCGCCCCATCCTTTATTGGTGCATATTCATGCCCTAGAAAGCCCTGACCACAACCGACAAAGTTGTTTTTACCCATGAAAGCTTATGCCCAAATACATCTGTCATCTGACATAACGTCGACAGAACTCAGCAGTTTTGTCGACGGCGGTAAACCTCATTCTACGAGGAATAACGCCTTTTGTCGAGTTCTGTCAACAGACGGTGTTATTGCATCTACACTGTCCTTTGCGTCTAAACTCTCATGTTGACAAAGTGGCTTGCTTTGTCAACAGAACTGGATGTAGTCTACTCGCTCTTTGTCGACAGAAGCTTTGTCGACAGTATCTTTGTCGACAAAAGCCTGTAGTCTAGATGTACCCTAAGATGCCACAGTACTCCTGGTTTTTAGAGATACAGACTAACATGATGATCCATCTGAGACTAGGAAGCCCTGTTTTGTCTTTTAATTTGCTCCTAGAGTGATTTCCCTGTGATAACCCTCTTATTTATACTCAAGGGAGGGGGCTGAGGCTACCCTGTGCTTAAAGGGAGAGCACCCTATTGCAACCCCAGGCTGTTACCTGTTTATCAGAGAGGGAAAGTGGTGCTTGAAGCGCTAACAGTGTTCCACTTCTAACAGAGAGGCCCAGTAAACTGACAACACTGCAGAGCTGACCGCGATGGTTAGTGACTTCTTGCAGTTGCTAGTCTGGAATCCCCTTGACCAGGGACACTGATTACTGTGTTGGGGGAGGGCTGTGTTTTCTTCACAGAAAGCCCAAATGTTTTAACAAATAAGATTTTTTTTTGGCCAAAAAAAAAGTCATTTTTAAAAAAAACATTGTAGACAAACCCCCAAACTAACAAGGCTGTTTCAATAGATAAGCCGATCCTTCTCATTCCTAAGCCAGGCTCTGATGTTGGCTCAGATTCCTGATAGCCAGCAAGAGCAGGTATGTCCCCAGTCATGGTGCTGCAGTGCCTAGCTGAGATTGGGTTCCACTGCCTGCGGTGCAGCCTATTTCCTGATGCAGTGTCTTAATGAACTATTGGCTCTGAAATCCTTTCCTGTTCACAAAGAGATTAATAGAGGCCTCTGGAATGCTTGCCCTAATTTACTGTGGCTGCAGAACATATGCCCCTGTGATGAGTTCTCTATCCCTGGCGTCAGGGTTGTGTTCAGTGATAAATAGGACTGGAAAAAAAAATCCTCACTAGATCTTTAAATTCTCTCCAACTATTCATCAAGCTCAAGTTCTACCTTCCAGAGCAATAATTTACTTCTCTCCCCTTTCGGTGAATCTACAGCACCTCCGGCATCAATTTCCTAAGTACATCCCTTGATCGCTTAGAATTCTCTGTATCCCTGAGTTGACTGAAGGGTGAGGCCCTTCAGCTTTTGAGAGGAAAGGATGCATATAACTTATTTTTATTCATTCCTCAGGAGGTGCTAGAGGGTAAGTTTGGCACCTGAATTAGGTAGCAAAACAATCTGGGGTTGGATACGGGTTGCGCTATGTTGACTGAGGTTGATTATAGACCAGTGTTTCTTAAACTTTTTAAGACCGAGAAACACCAGACGATGATTTTTTTTTTATGAGGAACACCAAGGATTTTTGTTGAGCAAAATAAATAAATAAATAAGGTCAGGAAAGTTAGTGAGCAAAAAAAAAAAAGGTTGCCTGCCCCTTTAAGGGCAGCCATTTTGAATTCTGCTGTTCAACACAGTTTAAGAAACACTGATATAGACCGTCATCAAGGTTTAACGACCCTCCACTGTCAGCCCTGGGCTAGGTGCAAGAATTTCTCCTATGTGTCAGCTCAGTGTGGAGAGTACAGTGCCAAGGCAATGGCCCACAACGGGCTTACAGTCAAAATGATCTTCACAGAGCAAATGGAACTGGCAGCCTACATGCAGACCTATACAAATCCATTACATTAAGGCTTTTCAGGTTGGATCTTTGGTTTCTTTGCTTCCAATTGCCAATAAACTTGGGTTGAGTTAGCAAATTCTGGGCTCCCTGAACTAGAGGTTGTATGTATAAATTCCATTGCGACTTAGTGTCTGTACTTCCGTGTTTCTACCATGCAGCTGGCTACAGGGCATGTCTTCCAACTATTGGAGAAGCCCCCGACACAGCCAATTCTGCTATGCGTCTTGTATTGCAATAGACATGGTAAACATGCTTGGCTGTCCATCCTCCTGAGGTTCTGCCGATGCTATGTGGGAGGTTCTTCTGCTTTATTGACTCACCAGTTTGAACCCATTGGCATTTCTACTTCCACTCTCCACCAGAAATTGCCAGTCCACAAAAGGAGCCATGGATCGTTCTGACTTAGTTGGTTCTTGGATCACCATGGCACAGTTGGGTGGAAGAAGCTGAGCACTGGAGCAGTTAAGCTCCTGGGAGATGAATGTTGTTCTTCACTGTGAATGGAGGGCTGTAAAGATAAATCATTGGATAACGTACGAGTGGGTAATTTTCATTCTTGCACAGGCAAATTTGCATAAAATCACACTTTAAAAACTAAACAATTCAGGTGACATGACAGCCCAAATTAGGACCTGATGATGCGTGGCAATTGGAAATAGGCGAGGAGAGCATAAAAATCTACTTTAATCACAGCGGTGAAGAGCAGGAATAATTCTTAGCCTACCCGATCTATCCACAATGCCTGGCTATGAGAAGCAAAGTTAATTTCCACCTCCTGATGCAAACATTTGACCTCAATGGGACTCAGGACATGAGCTACTCCAACATTGCTTGTTGGCTCCAGCATTAGGGAGAAGATCAAAAGATTTGAAGCAAAATTAATAGATCTCTCCAGGAGTTACACAGCTTTGTTAGTGCCTGTGTCTGCTAAGGGGATGAAATATTGGCTCCATTGACGTGAAATGGATAGCTGTCTCCAATCTAGTCTGAAACACTGCCTCAAACCCGGCCCCAAGGGCATAAGGTCACAGCTGCGCAGTGAATGAGGAAGCATAGCAGGTCACCATTAGTTTAGGACCAAGGAGTTCAATATTCAGAGTAAGCAAGCATCATATTTTGAAGCCGTTTCTCCTGCTGTTTCCCCCTGGAGCCCTGCCTCAAGATTCAGAGCCACATGTTGGAGGCTCCCTAGCGCTTAACTATATTTTTATTGTTGTTGCAGATTGAAAGCTGATTAAAAAACCAACTCTACCACCGCCTAAAAGCCTGACATTTGCAATGGCCAAATTCCTGGAGCACATTAGCGCTCGTCTGCTGATGAAAAGGGGCCAGCAGACATAAGCTCCTCAACCTTGTGAGTTTAATAAGTAAGTAAATAAATAAATAAATGTCCTGCAGGGACTGAGGATAAGTTTCCCATTTGATGTAATTATAATAAAAAAGCAATTAGAATGAAGGAGGATGTGTCAGGAGAGCAAGTGTTCTAAAGGGGAGTAAATTGAAATTGCAGCTCATTAAGAATTAAAGAGAGCAATTACTTAGAAAGTTGAGGCATTATTGCTAATGGTGGGGAGTTTCTAACATGGTCCAAATTTAGGAGGCACAATAAGGTAGAGCCAAGCTGCACCGGGCCTGTTGTCAGCATTATAAAGTCTTGTTTACGTTTCAGTAGGACTCCAAATCCCCCTTCAGGATTGAGGCTCTATTGAATTGGCCCCTGCACAAATAATTAGGAAGGTAGGGGCTTTCTGTGAAGTACCTACAGTTGCAGAAGCTGCAGGCAGTGAAGGGAATGGTAAGGGATTAGAGATACAAGCAAGGCATTTAAGATGAAAAACACGTCTGGTTAATTTCATACTCTCCTCCCCACCCCTGCCCTTCTATTTCAAATTAAATGTTAATAAAATGGATTACTTGCTACATTTATACAAATCTGCATTTTTTTAACCTTGACTTTACCTATGTTATTGGTATAGTTAAATAATTCCCCCTTCTGTTTGCTTATTATCCTTGTCTTTTTCTGCTGGTGTAACCCGCACACCTAGGCTATGTCTACATTGCAGGTTTCTTGCGCAAGAACCTTTTTGCGGAAGAGATTTTCCGCAAAAACTTGTTGCGCAAAAGATCATCTCCACTGCATGGACGCTCTTGCGCAAGAAAGCTCTTTTGGCCATTAACAGAACGGCCATCAGAGCACCTGTGCTTTTTCTGATAGGCTCTTTTTGTGCAAGAAACCCCTGTGTGCCATCCACACACACCTTTTTGCGCAAGAGTTCTTGTGCAAAAAGGCTTATTCCTCGTAGAAAGAGGAATAACTCTTGCGCAAAAAGCCCTTTCTTCTTACGATGTACTGTAAATTTTCTGTGCAAAAATGCGCTGTAGTGTAGACATAACCCCAGTGTGGTTCACTGTCCCATGCAGTGGCACGTAGACCACTTACAGTAATAGATAAGAACAAGAGATCTCTATAGCCTAGGCTGAGAAGCAGCTGGCTTTTAGCTCAAGTGGTAGAGGTTCCTACACTAAACTCCAGAGTTTCTAGGTTCAAATCTGCCCTGTGGCAGTTACACTGGTATCCCAATTTTCTTTCCAATGCCAGTTCTAACCAGGACTGGATGCCACCAGGTACACTGTGTCCCCCCATGATTGTGAAAGCTCATTCTTATCAAGCGATTAGCATGTCATCCCCATGGGGCTGAGCTCTTTATTACTGCATGTGCCATGCAGCACTGAACGGCGCATTGCCAGCACAGCGTAAATCACAGTCATGACACAGTGATCTTCCTAAGGCCAAGTGGCGAGCTGCGCTCTGCAGGCCTGACCATTTACCCAGCTCAACCTGGTTTGAGCAGAATGAGAGACATGGCTTTGACACTCCGCATTGTGAGTCATTCAGATACTGTCATGGTGGGAGGGGGCACATAGGTACATAAGAGAGAGAGCTAGATGAGATCGATGTGTGTGAGGCGAGATGAATTTGATTAGATTCTGGCAGCGATGGGCAACCTAGATTAGTGAGTGGGCCGCATGAGTGGCCCTCCTTCATCTCAGTGGGCCGCAGGATTGTCCTAACCAAGATGGCCTCAGGACAGGGTAGTTTTGCTCACTGAACATACGTAGCTAGAATTTGCAGGGGGTGCCGATTGTACCATAGCCGCACGTTGATGGGATGAAGAGGGAGCACACAGCTCTCACGGTCAATGTTGTCTGCAATTGGCATGCACCTCACTTCACCGGCCCTTGCTTTACAGGTGTGTCACTTTAGTAGTACGGGTAGGAAAACAACTACACGGATGTACACCAGGAGAATCTGGCAGCCCTGTGCATGGGCAACGGTAAACAAAATGTCTTGTCGGATGTGCACACACCCCTCTCCACATGGGCTGCATGCAGTCTGCGGGTCACAGATGGCCCACCATTGGATTATGGGCAGTATGAGAACATAGGATGTTGCCATGTTACACATAACACTCCAAGGCCCCCGGATTGCTGTACAAAGCATCAACCCCTTGAATTCTCCAAACTGGATGAGCTGAGGTACTGCTCCACTTGTATTATTATTGCTATTGCTATTATTGATATTGATAGTTCTACTTAGAGCAATGGTTCTCAACTTGTTTCAATCCACGGACCACCAGGCCAAACAACAAATTTTTGTGGACTTTGGGCAATGTTCCTGTGGACCACCGAAAAAGTCACCATGGACCACCAGTTGAGAACCACAGATTTAGAGGCTCCAACAAGCTCTGAGCTGCCTTGAGCTGTGTTCTATATGTAGAGACCATGAGAAATGGCCCCTGCCTTGAGGAACTTGAGCTATTGCCAATTCAGAAAAGGATCGGGATATCATACAGGAAGATCAGGATGATCTTGTAAATTGGAGTGATAGCAATAGGATGAAATTTAATAGTGAGAAGTGTAAGGTTATGCATTTAGGGATTAATAACAAGAATTTTAGTTATAAGCTGGGGACACATCAGTTGGAAGTAACGTAGGAGGAGAAGGACCTCGGAGTCCTGGTTGATTATAGAATGACTATGAGCCGCCATTGTGACATGGCCGTGAAAAAGGCTAATACGATCTTGGGATGTATTAGGTGAGGTATTTCCAGTAGGATAAGGAGGTGTTAGTGCCATTATACAAGGCATTGGTGAGACCCCATTTGGAATACTGTGTGCAGTTCTGGTCTCCCATGTTTAAGAAGGATGAATTCAAACTGGAACAGGTACAAAGAAGGGCCATTGGATTATCCGAGGAATGGAAAACCTGTCTTATGAAAGGAGACTCAAGGAGCTTGGCTTGTTTACTTTAACCAAAAGAAGGCTAAGGGAGGACATGATTGCACTTTTTAAATATATTAGAGGGATAAATACCAGGGAGGGAGAGGAATTATTTAAGTTTAATACCAATGTGGACACAAGAACAAATAGATATAAGCTGGCTAGTAGGAAGTTTAGACTTGAGATTAGACAAAGGTTTCTAACCATTAGAGGAGTGAGGTTCTGGAATGGCCTTCCAAGGGAAGTAGTGGGGGCAAAAGATCTATCTGGCTTCAAGATTAAACTAGATGGGTTTATGAAGGGGATGGTTTGATGAGATAACATGATCTTGGTAACTAATTGACCATTCATTATCAGTGGGAAATAGGTCAGTGGAGGGATGATAGGAGTTACTATAGAGAACTTTCTGGGTGTCTGGCTGGTGAGTCTTGCCCACATGCTCAGGGTTTAGCTGATCGCCATATTTGGGGTCGGGAAGGAATTTTCCTCCAGGGTAGATTGGCAGAGGCCCTGGAGGTTTTTCGCCTTCCTCTGTAGCATGGGGCACAGATCACAGCTGGAGGATTCTCTGCATCTTGGGGTCTTCAAAGTATTTGAAGGCTTCAATATCTGAGATATAGGTGAGAGGATTATTCTAGGAGGGGTGGGTGAGATTCTGTGGCCTGCACTGTGCAGGGGGTCAGACTAGATGATCATAATGGTCCCTTCTGACCTTAAAGTCTATGAGTCTATGAGGTGGTGAGTGAGAGAAAGGCAATAGTAATATCCCCATTTCACAGCTAAGCAGGGAAAGACTGAGGCGATGTCTACACTATGCAACTTTTAGCAAGTAGGCTGTGACAATAGCCCTGTCGCTAAAAGCTGCCAGGTGTGAACACTGTTTGTTGGCACTTTTGCCGACATAATACTTCTACCCCCAAAGAGCGGGTTTCCCTTTGAGAGCACTTCTGCCGACAAAGCAGTGTTCACACATGCACTTGCCATGGCAAAACTTTGTCGTTCCTGGGGAAGGGGATAAAACACCCATGAACAACAAAAGTTTTTCCAAGCAAGGGAAAGCGTAGACCCAGCCTAAGCAACTTGACCTAGGTTAGAGAAGGAATCTGGTAGCACCACCTCAGTGCTGTACCCCTGCAGTCCGCCTTTCCTCTGCTTCCCGCAGTCGTTGTGCAGGGTGTGTAGTGTTCGTGTCTAGTCACCCACCCTTTCCAATTATTATAAATTAGCAGAAAGGAGCAGGAGACTCAGCAACTCAGCGTTCAGCTCTCCATTAATGGCAAGTGCTTCGTTCTCGCTGTGACGTGTTCCACTCAGCGCGGTCCTGGAGAGGGGGCAGCAAAAAGCAAGCGAGACGCATTCGAGCCAGACACAGTGCATGATAAACAGCAGGGCTTTTAAAAAGGAGCTTTCTAGGGAATTATGAATTAATAATTAAAAAGAGGAATTGACTGGCTGCAGCTGGTCTGAGGCCAGCGCCGCAGGAACCCAGCACGGGCGAGTCAGAAATGCACCGTTAGCACCGCCTGCCTGATTTACAGAGAAATCTTAAAGGAATCATAAATCTCTCTTAATAGAACTGGGTGGGCTTACATCGGAGGAGAGGCAGGAATCGTCTTTGTCCTTGCTTTAAATGCTACCAGGGATACATTAAACAGGGACCCAGGGAAGTGTTCCGCCTAGGAACACAGGCAAGTTTTGCCACATGCAATCAGACCATTTCTTCAACTGGAAAAGTCCCCCCCCCCCCCACCATACATCCACCAGCAGTGCCATGTGTCCAGGCATGGCTGTGGTGTAATATACGATAGGGTAATACATACATCTGATCCTGACTGCCCTTCACTGTGCCTATCACTGACGCCCGCTCCCCTGTGCCTCGGTGAAATGATAGCACACGTCTCAGTTCGGTTAGCTCAGATTGCCAGGGCTGGCCACCAGTAGCAATGAGTTCATGCCGATCCCCATGCAGGGGCTCTGAATGTGTCATTGCTAGGTGAGCTGCAGCCATGGGGACAGTCCCGACAGCGTTGGGACTTGGAGAATAGCCCCAGCATGGCTCTGTCATGCACACCGTCCCCATGTCATGGACAGGGCCTTAGGGGTGTGCATGGAGCTCTGAGTGAGAAGGGGCTGACGGCCAGATCTCTGTAATGCCAGCGAGAGCAGAGCTCCGACTTTGCATGGGGCTAGGCCTTGTCTGCCATCCCTTCCCAATAAGAAGCTGTTGCTTTTGTCTTCTGCTGGAGCTGCTTGGCTCTAAGGGGCACCTCCAGCCACTGTGACATCAGCATGGTGACGTTTGTCTCCGTTTTGGTGTGATTGGTAGGAAACCCTGCGGGTTTGTTATTGTGGGTGTCTTATTGTTCTTCCTTTCTGGCTAGGAAACGGGCTCCGTGCCAGTTGGTTCTGAACTACGACACAAGGACAGTCAAACTAGTCCAGCCCCAGCATTACTCAGCACTAGGCCTGCCTCCGTCTAAACCTGATCTTCCTTAGGACATGCTCTGTAGGGTGGGTGCTCAGGTTCATGGCTTGCTTAGCTGCAGATGTTGCTACAGCTTTGGCGCCTTTTCGGAGACGTGGCCAAGCCTTGCTCTGAACAGACCCGCCTCAGGGAATGTCTGAGTGTTTCTGCTCCAGGGACAGGACCTATGTGGGCTAGATCAGTGATAAGCTACAGCCCACACCAGGCCTGACAGGGTTAACCAGAGCCTGAGGGGCCAGTTAATTACCTGGCATCACCTGAGAAAAGGCGGGGCTGGGTTAATGGAGCGTGAAGCGCAGCTGAGGAAAGCTGGGCCAGTACTTCAACCCATAAAGCTAAGAGAACAAAGGGGGTCTGGGTGGAGGAATTTCAATGCTCTGGGATGAGGGAAGCCCTTAGAGAACATAAAAACAACAGGGATACAACAAGGCGTCTCCGTCCCATGTGGATCTGGATTTGAACTTGGCTGCCCCCGTCTAGACAGGAATGATGGTCTGGAGGTTAAAGGACGCAGGCGATCTGGATTCAGATCCTGGCTCTGCCTGTGTGACGTTGGGTAAGTCACTGGGTCTTCTCTGCAGCTGGGATTCACAAAGGTGTTTAAGCACGGAGGCACCTGGGGGCTCGTGATCTTTTCTTCCTCTGTCTTGTCGGGTGGGACTGGGCGCTCTTTGAGGCAGGGACTCTCTCATGATGGGTACATACAGCACCTGGCACACTGAGTCTCTGCTCACGTCTGAGGCCCCTCGGCACTCCCCTAATAATCCTTTTATTCCTGAGTTACAGCTGCGGCATCCACTCATCCCCTCGAGGAAGCAGCCCAGGAGGAGTAGAAAGGGGCAGCAATGCCACGCAGTACCTTGCTGAGACAGACGCCTGGGAGCAGCCAGCCCAGTGCGGTCAAAGGCAGCCCTTTGTCTCTCTGCTGCTCCAGACAGCCGGGTTCACTCAGCGGCTGGCTAATTAGCTGTGTGAATAGCCAGAGCTTGGGGCTGGCCTGTGAAAGGGAGATGGATGAGGTTGCTGCACGGCGCTGGCTGGGCAGGTGTAGCACAGCAATTCCCCGTTTTTCCCCTCCATCTGTTCCCATACTGCCGAGCCGGGCCCTCCTCTGACATGCCGAGTGACCCTGCAAACCCACCAGGCCCGGAACCGCTTCCCCCAGCTACTCTCACGCTCAGACGCGTCGGGCGCTTTTAATAAGGCAAGATTTACTGCTGACCTTTGGGCGCCGGGGTCCTTTCTGGGAGGCCGTGGCAGCCCCAGCCACGCCCCACCCCGCAGCAGGAGGAAAGCAGACTATTCCTCTCACTGCTTCGGGGGAACCCCAGAGATTCTTGAGTCCCATCCTCTGACCTCCGTTCCCACTTGCTCTCCTGCCCCTCCGAAAGCTCCACCTTCCGATTAGCCGGTCCTGGAGCCTGCTCCCCCAGGGCAACCAGAGATGATCTGTGGAGAATTGCTCCCAGACCCTTTCTTACCCTGAGGTAAAAGGCATTGTCAGAGCTGATCTGGAGACACTGGGACCAGTGGGACAGGAAGAGCGGAGGCTTCCAATACGATGGGGATGGGTGCTACAAACCAGTCCCCGGCTTGCCTGGATCTGGCCCCTGAGGCATGGGGCTTCCTCCTAGCATTGGGGAGCCTGTGCTGGTGCCTCAGCTCCCCGCCATTCCTCACAGGGCTGGAGCACACAACATCTACTAGCCTGGGCCTCCCTCGGCTCTGGTGTCTGAGGGGAATGTGGAGAATGTCTTTCTGCTTCTCGTTTGGAGGCTGCCTCACTTGTGTGTGGCCCCCAACTGATTTCGCTGTGGGTCAGCGGCCCCCGACCCAACAAGGGGTTCCCACCCCCGCTATAAACGCAGCACCATGGAACAAGTGGAAGGTTGCCAGCCCTCCAGGACTGGCCTGGAGTCTCCAGGAATGAAAGATGAATCTCGAATTAAAGATTACAGCCCGGCGTGAAATCTCCAAGGATGCGTCCAGTCCAAATTGGCCACTCTAAACAAGCCGCTCCATGGGCTCGTGACCAAAACGCTCTGCTCCCACTGCTTCTGGGGCAGGGCTCCCTCCCCATCGTGGCAGTAGAGTGCTTCATGCTCGTGCTCTGACTGGTTACTGCGGCCCTCTGCTTGCAGGCCCAGCTCTGCCAATGCACCCCTGTCCTGTCCCTCCACTTTCTGCTGTTGCAGCCCTGGTGCTTTTGCAGCCACAGCTCGGCCGGTACACTGCGACCCTGACCCGAACCCCCCCTCCTCCCCGTTTTCCAGCCCGGCCTGCCCATCTTGCAACCATGTGACAGGTTAACAAACACAGGGAGGAAGCTTGAAAGACTAACAGGAAACACCCCCACTGGTGACTTTGATCAGGAGGAGCTCAGGCATAGGGAGGCGGGAGACTTCACTGACAACCAGATGCTTCCGATAGGCCTAGGGTTGCCAGGTGTCCAGTATTGACCCGGCCCGTCTGTTATTTTCACGTCCTGTCCGGTAAAAAAATTCAGAAAATACCAGACACCTAAAATGTCTGGTATATTCTGATTTTTTTTTCCCTGCCAGGAGGCAAAAGTACCGGACACCTGGCAACCCTACGATCCACTCAGCAACTGGGCCCAGCTCTCTCACTTACCTGGTTCCACAGGGGAGCTGTCTTCTGGCTCGGAGCAGGAAAACAAGATGGCTGACGGCCATGCTGCCTTAAAGGAACAACATGCTGGGTTTTTTTTTTTTTTTTTTTTGCTTAATAACTCTTGGGGCAGGGGGGGATGTTTGGTATTTTTGGTTAAACCATCTGGCAACCCTAGACAGGCCCTGTGTTCGTTTGGGCCTAGCTGAGCACTCAGCACGGTCTCCGGTTGGCAGAAGATGATGGGAATGACTCCAACAGGGGCTGTTGCCAGTTGGTGCCGCCAATCCACGGCGTGTCCATGGTAGTTCTGCAGCCTCGGTCAGCAGGCGGGGCAGGACTGGTAGGGCTCATGCTTTCCTGTGGTGCTAATCTGTTGGGATGGGCAAGCACCAGCTTGGTCCCTGAAACCAGCTCCGGGCCAGGGTGGCTCCCATGGGCCAGCGCACACAAAAGCAATGGGGCAGCAGGGAGCTCTGGGGATGCTTGTGGTGTCAGGCTGGTGTCAGGGATTCAAGACTGACAGATGTTCCCGGGGGCAGGAGAAGAAAAATGTGTGGCCAGCCAGGAACAGGACTGGCTAGCAAGCTTCCGCTTCTGAGCTATGAGTTGTGTCCCTCAGAGCTTGGCTAGCCATGCTGTTTACCCCGAGTCCCTGGCAGAACCGGCTTCTTCCCAAGGTTTGGGTGTGGCTTTATTGCTCAGTGACTCTGGCATTCCTGATCCAGGACCTCTGTTATATATTATAAATCTCAGCCAAGGCTAATGGCTCACGGCGCTAAGCCCTGTGCTGACAGGTAGCAAAGCAGGCAGTCAGTACCCCAATGAGCATGCAGGACATGCATGAACAAGGATCTCACTCCTGCAGATCTCTCCTCTCACAGCAGTCCGTACTGGTATCGGTGGGACGAACATCAGGAAGGGATGTCAGGGTGGGGCCCAAAGTACAGCCCAGCTGGACCATTTTGGGGCCAGCTTTTCCCTGCAGCAAACCCTCACGGGCAGGGCTTGCTGTTCAAGGCACGCCATGTTAAGGAGAGTCTATCTCTTGAAGGTCAAAAATGCAAACGCTGCACGAAACCCATCCTGGGTGCCTCCGCGCTGGAGTCTGTGAGGAGGTGAAGTTGGTCCATCATTAGCTACGGCTTTAAACGAGAGTTCATGCACAAGCGCAGGCTCACTCAGTCACCTCTGGATATTTCTGGCCACTTCCTGGCTGCTCACATCTTTATCAGAGAGCAGGCAGGATGCTCTTACTGGTCCAGTTCAAACTCATCTTGCTCTGCAGTGCATCTGCTGCAGCCCTCTCTTCTGTTAGAAATTGGAATGAGAGTAGGTGCTTGGTGCTGAATTACACTCCAGAGCTCATGCAGTAATCTGCCCACATCAGCTCTTCTACTGGGTGAACACTTAATAGACTGACAATCCTAATTAAAAACAAGATGTGATTTTTGTGCCAGGTTTGGGAGTATTCAGCTTGCTTGCCTGGACTGACTGGCTGTGTTCTGGATGGATGGATCTCTCTGTCCATCTCCATCCAATTGGGATTCTGGGTCGGGGCACAGGAGAAATGAGACCTGCCGTTTTCCTTGATTTGCTGGCTGAAAAAACAACGTCTGGATTTTGAAGGTGTTCCATGCTAAGAATGTGCCTCTGTCATGTGTGCAGGGCAAAGCCAATGCAGGGAGATTGATGAGCATGAGATAAAAACACAGCATTGCTGTATTCCTTTGAACTGCTGCAGTGTGGCTATCCTACGAGATCCTGCTTTGGATGATTTCTGTAGACTTTTGTAGTCATTTTTTTATTAGGCTTTGTCTACACTGCAGGATTTTTGTGCAAGAATCTTTATGTGGAAGAGATCTTGCGCAAGAAGTTTTTGCGGAAAAGCGCGTCCACACCTCAAAAGTGCATCGCAAAAGCCATCTGCTTTTGCGCAAGACAGCGGCCACACTGCATGGACGCTCTTACGCAAGAAAGCTCTGATGGCCATTAACAGAATGGCCATCAGAGCACCTGCGCTTTTTCTGATACGCTCTTTTTGCACAAGAAACCCCTGTGGAGCGTCCACACATGCCTTTTTGTGCAAGAGCTGTAGTGCAAAAAGGAGTTATCCCTCGTGGGGACAGGAATAACTCCACTGGCAAAAGCCCTCTGTTTGTTTGGTTTTAATGGCAAAAGAATTCTCTTTGTTTGATTTACTGATTGTTTGGTTTTTTGTGCAAAAATATGCTTGAGGTGAGGACGCTCCGCCGGTTTTTGTGCAAAAATTACGATTTTTGCACAAAAACCTTGTAGTGTAGACAAAACCTTTGTGGAAGCAGTCGTGTGTTATCCTTGAAGCAATAATTCACATTGTCTGACAACAAAACCCCCTTCTACACAAGGGTGGAAAAAAGCAGTGAAACAACCATGCTCTGCTGCAAGAAGCATTTGTGGTTTCCTCCAAGGCAGTGTGTGCTCTGCTAAATTGCCTGGATTTGCTCTGATCCTGATGGGCATTCTCCATGGCCTGCTGTCAACACACCCTCTCATTTAAAAGTACCCAGACCGATGGCCTGTAAAACAGCTTCCGCAATGTATCACTTGCTGTCGTTATTGTGGGCGCTGATGTTGCACCGGTAGCGTGCGAGGCCTGGGGAGCTGTGAGCCTCACCTGGCTGTCTTATCACTTGGTGCTAGAACAGGAAGCTTGCAAGGGCTAAGGGAATTAGTGACCTTTCAGAGACTTTGGGTGCCCAATGAAAAATCACCTGCCAGAGGAAAAGAATGAAGAGAAAATAACCCAGCGGCAAGACACCACTACAGAGCACGTTGACTCCATGCTGAGAGTCTCAGTCTTTTACATCTTACTCAGCAAGGCAATTAAATAGCTAATTAGATTCCTAAACCATTGACACCATCGGGAGCAGCTTGGCCTGGGCTTTCCACCTTAGTTGAGATGCGTGGTGAAGATGGTGTTGAGCGCATCCTGCTGGAAGGCTGACAGCTCTGCAGGCAAGACCCCCCATGCCAAGCCATGGGGCCTGACCTCGCACAGAATTTTCCAGGTGAAAAATAAGATTAGCAGGAAACAATTATGCCACCCAAAGGTTCGTCTGTCTCCTGAGCCTAACTAGTGACTCCTGCGGCTGAGCCAGGGCACGGGGGAACAGCTATGCCCTTAGCCCTCAGCAGTCAGGAAATGGGCCAAACTACTGTGGGGCCAATCCTAATAATCAGGGGCCTAGACAGACAGAGCTTATTGCTTTGCACAGGCACCTAGAAGCGTTGTCTATACTGCTGGCTTTTGCCGGCAGACAGTATGCAAATGACGTGCTGATTAGCATATTGCCGTGCTTCATTTGCATAATCTATTTGAGCCGGTTTTGCACAAAAACAAGCAGTGCGGACATTTCCTTTTTGCACAAAAATCCCCTCTGGAGAGGCATAAGGATCTTGCGCAAAAAGGGGTTTTTGCACAAAAAGGAAACATCCACACTGCTTGCTTTTGCGCAAAAACCCCTTGAGCAAAACCGGCTCAAATAAATCATGCAAATGAAGTGTGATAATATGCTAATCAGTGCTTCATTTGCATACTCTCTGCCAGCAAAAGCCAGCAGTGTACACATAGCCTGAGTGTGCTTGTGCACATGCACGTGTGTGTGATGAGCATTCAGTTCTGAACTTGTGCTCGCCTCCCAAGTGTAACTTGCACTTTGTCCCCCTCCTGTCATGTACACCTATAGCTCTTACCTTCCTCCATCTGTTTTAATCCTGGACCTTCAGGTCAACTGCCTCCTTCCACCAGTCCTGATCCCCTTCCCTGGAAATTCAATCCAATGTCCTATCTACACGCCTTGCCCCCAGCCAATCCTCAGTCCTTGTCTGCCTCATCGCTCTCTATATGCTACCATGCTGGGCGTGTATCTTATGCCCAGAAGACACTGAGCCAGTCAGAAACATCCTGAGTCCTGACGTGACAGGTCCTTCTCCGTCAGCTGCCACACCCAAGGCCTCAGCTGCTGACATCCCAATTTGGAAGGAGAGAGTGGGCCACCTGTGGCAATTGTTCTTGTCAGTCTCTCTCTGTGACTCGTGTCTAGAAGAAGCCACAACAGGTGGCCTGCTGGGATTATTGTTTACTCGTCGCAGCCAAGTAGAAGTGACTGGGCAAATCATTAGCAGCATTATGTCTCGGGATTTCTTGAGGGTTGGAACTGTTTTGAAAGTACCTTCAGTGGGAACAGATTTGTTTTCCTTCCCCTGTGTGATTGCACTGCGTGGTCACAAAAGGGTATGTCTACTCTACAGATTTTTTTTGGAAAAACAGCATTTTTTCCTTAAAAAACCTGCAATCACGTTCTTTTGAAAAAAATCGAAAGAACTGAGGGTTTTTCTTGGCATTGGTAAACCTCTTTCTACGAGGAAGAAGCCTTTTTCCGAACGAGCTCTTTCAGAAAAAGGCATGTGTGGACAGGGAAGAGGGAGAGGAAGAAGAGGAAAAAACACAGGTACCCCGATGGCCGTTCCGTGCATAATAATCACAGCTTACATGCGAGATAGCGTCCATTTAGTGTGGACACGGTCTGTTGAAAAAAGCAGATGGCTTTTTCGATGCGCTTTCACAGTGTGGACTGTCTTTTTCAGAAAAAGTTTTTTCGGAAGATCTCCTCTGGAAAAGCTTCTTCGGAAAGAAGCCTGCAGTCTAGACACAGCCAAAATGAAAGGCTGGGCTGTGTCAGATGGAGGGTTAGAAGGAGCAATACTAGATTTACCTGCGCAGCCATGGCAAAGGAAGCTCAAATATTCTGGTGATGGCAGTGGGCCTGGGAATCCCCAGACAGAGGTATTCACAGCCTCAGGCATCATCCGTGTGAAGGGCATCCTCTGCCAACATGCCAGCGGGTGGAACCCTGCGCTGCTCCCAGCCCACGGACCGACAACCGAAGCACGACACACGAGAACACTGAGCGCCCGCCGCAGCTGAGCTCCCGGAATGGTGTACCAGCTGGCACTGCGGCCAACATGTCAATTTCTCTTTGGTGAGGCAAAACAACAGAGTGGGGCCGCAGACTGGGCTCATTTCATTTGCTGTAACGTAATCTTTCAATCTGGCTGCTCAATGAATTTCAGCTCTGCTTGCCACAGCTGTGTTACTCGCTCCCGTCTGCCCTCCGAGACGGTGGTTCCGTGGCCTCCTCGCCATTTCTCTCGCCTTGACCGCAGGAGTCTCTTCTCGCCGCTCCCTGCTGCTTGGCACTGGTATAGCAAAGGCTCTGAATCCCAGAAAATTGTGGCCTCTGCATTGGTTTATTTAAGTGCTCCACTGGGGTGTATAAATAGCAGCCGCTTGTACAGGAGCAAAGCCCGCTCTCTGTACAACATCACTGATGCTAAAGGAGAGCTGCTGCCTACAGTTCTGGAACTCGCCCTAGGAAAGGGCGCAATGGGATGGAAACAAGGGAGCCGGGGGAAGATCCATCCTTAAGATCTATGGGGTCCCATGGAGTACTATTAAAATGGTGCCCCCGTGCCCGATGGCAGCCCAGGGGGCCAGAGTGATGGTTTTTTAGAGAGGTGATTTTATAATCTTCAGCAACACGCTCATGAACTGTTTTTAAAATAAATTTTAAAGTAAGTGTAACCCACACACCTAATGTGGTTACTAAACAATGCAAGTGGTACTTAGACCTCAGCAACAGTTAAAACCAAGAGACCTCTACAGCAGGGGCTAGAAGTCAGCTGGCTTTTAGCTCAGAGGGTAGAGACGCCTATACTCCGTTTCAGAGGTCCTAAATTCAAATCCACAGTTACATAAGATCCCGGCAACTAACACAATAAATTCAGAAATGGGACAGTATGGCTATGTCTACACTCGCAGCTTCTTGCACAAGAACATCTTGTGCAAGGGTTCTTGTGCAAGAAATCTTGTTCAAGAAAACATCCACACTGCCATGTGCACGCTATGCTTTTGCACAAGAGCATCCATGGCAGTGTGGACGCTCTCTTGCGCAAGAAAGGTCCGATGGCCATTTTAGCCATAGGGCTTTCCTGCGCAAGAAATCCCTGCGGAGCGTCCACACTGCCCTCTTGCGCAAGAGCTCCTGCGCAAGAGGGCTTACACCTGTTAAAAAAGAGTGTAGCTCTTGTGCAAAAAGCCCTCTCTTACCATGCCGTACTGTAAATTTCCTTGCGCAAGAGCGGGTGGGCTTTGTAGATGCTCTGCGGATTCTTGCTCAAGAATGGCCATACTTGTGCAAGAAGCCGCGAGTGTAGACATAGCCTAGGTATCTGGGGTTGGCAAATGGCTCCATTACCTCTCAAGTGCTTCTTTCACAGGTTCTGCAAAGAAGTCTGGCAAGTGTTGTCACTTGTAAGTTAACTAGATCCTCTCCTGAGGAAGCAGACCAGGGATAGGAAGAGGCAGGTGGGTGGACATTAAGACCCAGGTGTGCCCCAGATTTTTGGGTGCCCAATGTGGCTGTGTATTCTGTGTATGGATACGACGGCTCGGGGGTGGGGAGTGTACACTATTATACGTGTTCCATTGTTTCAGGCGATTATGGGAACACAGGTCTGACCCACAGAGTGGCTGTTGCAATATTAGGCTGAATGACTCCACAACCCAAGGCCAATAATTAACGGACTTCACTGCTGGGGGCGGGACTGGGGCAGGGTCGGAAAATGGTGAGACAAGAGAATGCATTTGGGAGATGGAGGGGGGGTACTTCTGCCCTGGAGAGGGAAAATCCTGCAGAAATAGCTCTTGGATAATGTGCAGGGGAGTATAGGATACTAAGCTAGATAGGAAGTAAACCTGCCCATCACTCCTCTCTGTGAATCTATGGTATCCAAGCCTGCCTAGTAAATACTCTCTGAGCCTTAGCTCTTTGTTTCATACGGAGCTTTGCTGCCTGGGATTTATAACAATTATTATTCTCTTATGTCCTAAGCAGGGTTTTATCCACCCTAGAATCAACCAGGAAGAATAATGAACTAGCAGTGGACCCAGGAGCATCCGTTAGCTCCTGGGTGCTTTTAATTGGGCACCATGGACAGAGGTTTGAAAAGTTTCATTGGAGAGCTAATCTGCATCTTCTGGCTGGGGGGCTTTGTGATCAGTGTTCCCTGAAAGCTGAGCACTTGGGTGGCCTCCCAGGAAAGATTCAAACCCACAGCCACCCAGAGCCAGCAGCATGTGTTTCCATTGATGGTGCATATGCCTTGGTTCACACAACAAAATGTATTCCGCACATGGGCTTAAATTGCAGCAAGGGAGGTTTAGGTTGGACATTAGGAAAAACTTCCTACCTGTCAGGGTGGTTAAACACTGGAATAAATTGCAAAGGGGCGTTGTGGAATCTCAGTCACTGGAGATATTTAAGAGCAGGTTGGACAGACACCTGTCAGGGATGATCTAGAGTGACGGTGCTTCATCCTGCCGTGAGGGCAGGGGACTGGACTCGATGACCTCTCGAGGTCCCTTCCACTTCTAGTGTTCTGTGATTCTTTGGGAACAT
Source organism: Pelodiscus sinensis (assembly GCF_049634645.1). Lineage (NCBI taxonomy): Eukaryota > Metazoa > Chordata > Testudines > Trionychidae > Pelodiscus > Pelodiscus sinensis. Next base: position 8,186,149 of record NC_134736.1, read on the forward strand.
TGACTGTCAGTGGAGCTCAGGACTGAGTTTTAGGCAGAAGTAAGGAGGGACCCCTCCCCCCAATAAAACACATGAGGGCAAGCAATGGTATGCACCCTTGAAAGTCAGTTGGGGAGTGCCTGGAGCTAAGAGATCTTGGCTGCTAATGGAGATTTGCAGCTCAGCACAGAGTTAGGTGCCCAGCAAGCAGCAGCTTATTGGATGATTTCGGCAGCCAGGAACGGACGAGTGTGTGTTTCTGTCTCTCGGGAGGCAGCTCATTGGTTGCACGATGTGCTGAGTGGTTGTGAAGGAGGCCAGCAGATCAGAACTGGGTTTCTCACCCTGCCCATGGTCAGGGTTCTGCAGGATTTGGTCACCAATGGCGGGGGGCTTTTATACTTTAGGCAACGGTGCCACCTACAGGAGACTCACCAAGCTGCCTTTATCTCTTTCTCCTTAGGCCCCACATGGTGTCTCTGGAATAAAAATCCTCTGTCATCATGACAGTATCACAGGTTCTTTGGTTGCTGAAATTTTCCATTACCCTATACACCACCTCTCCCTGACTCTGGTGGCAGGACTAGTCGGGCCTTGTGTTAAGTGGGGTTCACGCACCTGTCAGGAAGATGTTGGTTCAAACAATCCAAGGGAAGTCTGTGGGACTTTTCTGTGCTCTGGCTAGGGTTAAAATTAACCCTTTCACTCCTGGGAGCTTCAGCACACTCAGGGTACGTCTCCACAGCAGGGCTAATGAAGCTATGCAACTTCAGCTACGTCAATTGTGTAGCTTAAGTCGGCTTTTGGCGCTGTCTACACAGCAGGAAGTTGAAAGAAGAGCACTCTTCCTTCGACTTCCCTTCCTCCTCGTGATATGAAGGTTACAGGAGCTGGAGTAAGAAGTCCTCCTGCTTGCCATTATTTTGAAATCATAAAGCTGGAAGAGACCTCAGGAGGTCATCAAATCCACCCCCCTGCCCAAGGCAGGACCAATCCCAACTGAGGAAAGGCTTGTTGTGTAGACATGCACGATGTTATTCCGAAATAACACTGCGTTGTACATGTATCCTCGCTGTATTGCATCAAGTTTATCAAGGTAATGGTCCCATGGAAATTGATGCAACACGAGGAAGTACCTAGCTCAGTCATTGGCACCCCTGGAAAGCCCCGCTGCTCCACCTGGATGTATTTGGAAGATTCGGGTGCAGGGTCGTCTGTTGGGACATGCAAATGAAGATAGGGTGTCTTTCTAAGAAAATGTGTTTTTCTTCAGAGAAGAATTCTTTTGGGGAAGTTTCCCCCAGCTTGGAACCATGGGCTCTCCTTTACCTGTGGGACTATCCTGGTGCTGCATTCAAGCTCTCCTCTCCCTTCCCCACCACCCTAGCGATAGTGCTTTCTGCTCTCTGTGTACAGGGTACCTGATGGCACAAGGTGCAATGCACTGCAGGGTTATCTTGCCTCTCCCTGGCCATGCCTGCACACTGGGCAGCATGGCAGGTGGCGCTCAAAGGCACGTGTCATTCCTGTAGAGTGGGTAGTCAAAGGAAAGGCTTAAGCAACGTCAGGGCTAAATCCAGTAGAGTGGAGCTTCCCCTTATGGCCTGGCTCTCTCCCTGCATTACCAGAGCATGCCGGCTGTTTCAGGAGCAGGGAACTTGCAAATGGGGGGGGGGGGGGGAGAGCTAATGCAGCAGGGAGGAGTGGGTAAGCACAGGGGGGCCACAGACTCACCGAGTCTCCCTGGGTCTCCCTGCCTTGATTTCCCTGCCTATAACATGGCGACAGCATTACTGACCCACCTTTGTAAACTACACTGAGGTCTACAGGGGAAAGGAGCTGTAAGTGCAAAGCCTGGGTATTATTGGAGAAGTGTATCGATCAGCGGCAGGGATGAGGTTTCTTGGCTGGGGGCTGGACTGGATCATCTTCTGCTTCCTACGGTGTTTCCCTTTCCCCTCCTCATTGTCTTTCTGAACTATTTAGTCTGTAAACTCAGCACGACAAGGATTGTTAATCAGGCCTGCACAATAGGAGCCCAATCCTGGTTGTCCCAGGGCACTGCTGTAATACACCTAATACATTCAATTACAAAGTTACTCTTCCCCTTTAATAAAGCTTTGCTAAATTAAAGTGTTGGGAAACCAACAAGGCGTTTCAGCTCAGGCCTTGGGGTATGCAATAGTTAACTTCCCATTCCATCTCTTGCACGGAGGGGTTGCAATTCAATGGCTGGGCACCTTGCAGTGCATTGAAAGCCTGCAGCAGAAGGAGAATGCAGCTGGGTCTAAAGCTGCCTTAGGTGGAAGGTGTCTCTTTGGGGCTGCCTGGCTTTTGGCTGTCCTTTCCTGGGGACACAGGACTTGAATCCATAACTCTGTCCTCTCCAGGCAAGCACCCTATCCTCTCAGCCACATGAGAACCTACCTTACCACGTTACTAGACAGAAAAGCACAAAGCACGTCTGACATTGCTGTTCAGTCCTGCATGAGCTCAGTGCTGACAGGCTGGGGACAGGCTGATGGAGGTGCCGCTAATGTGCTTCAGCTCTGCCTTAGAGGGTCGCCCTGTTGTTGGGAGTGCGGAATGAAGTCTTCCTGGTCCCAGCAGACCTTGCTCGGGAACTGCCCAGTGCCAGGTCTCATGGTGGGGTTTTGTGCCACGGACACCTGGCTGAGGAGGAACTGGACTTAGATACACCCAGCCTGTTTCACAGTGGCCAATACGCAGCCATAAGGTACGCTCCCAGGAGGGTGGGAGACCTAGAGTTGATCTAAGGATCCAAAAGACAAAAAGCTCCATTGTCTATTTCCTGGCCATTTTTCCATTCACTCAGCAGGGGCCATTCAGCATGACACCCGGCCCATAATTCACTCCAGGGCTCATGAATATTTATCAGCTAGGATGAATGGGGTGAGCTCAGTTAACTCCGTACACCGTCACAAGCCACATGGCATTCCAGGTCCATAGCTTATATGTAACACCGCAAGGGGCGGAGGGAAGCGGGGCGAGGGGGAATAATATAAATTCATAGAGACAGAAGAGACGTAAACAGACTGTCTCCGAAGAACTTAGCACACCCAGAGGTCAAAATACAGCAGCTGCTGGGAGGTAAGGAGATGGGCTGTGGTTTATGGATAGCAGCTGACGGATGGGCAAGTAGCTTGATTGTCTTTCTTCAAAGCATCTACCGAACTTTCCAAGCATGGATTCATTGTCCCTGCACCCCTGAAGCCGCCTCGTGACTAGTGCGCGGCCTACATTCTGGACAAAGAATTACATGCACACTTTGGCCTACCAGCATGCCCATTTTACAGCATGCAGGACCTACAAAAAACCACACAATTCGGGCCTCATCTGACATCTTTGGGATTCTTTCATTGACCTTAATTTGGCGTGGGAGTCTGTTGCTCTCAGAGCAAGGGGTAGCACTCAGCATGAGTGAACGCAGAGCTTGAATGCAGGCCTATGGATCTCCCAATTGGTGTGCAGACGATGATAGCCACTCAAGAGCTGTCTGGAACCAGCAGGGGAGGGAACAAGTGTTGCTCTGGCCAACCCAAAGCTCCACCCAGGAAGCTCCTGATTGGAGCAGACATTCAGCCCCACCGATTGGCCCAGGCACACTATTTAAGCCAGAAAGGCACAGGAAGTTGTCTGAGCAACTGGGTGAGGCCCTGATCGGCTGTTGTCCTAGACTGGCTCCTTGCACCTTTGCAAGTGCTGCTTGTCTCTAGCTTGATCCCTTTGCATGGCTATCTGACTCTCGGTGTTTTTAAAAGTGATCTGCGGATCCCTTCTGTGAAACCTGCTCACTGGCCACTCCCGTTTGTTTATTTACTGGTTCCACAACCACAGAAACTCACAGCTCCAATTGGCTGCAGTTCGCAGTTGGTAGCCAACGGGAGCTGTGGGAAGCAGCAGCTCGGTTCATGCCGCTTCTCGCAGCTCCCCTTGGCTGCAAACGACAAACCGCAGCCAATGGGAGTCATGAAGCTCTGTGGCTGCGGAGCCAGTAAATGAACAACCCGCAGTGGCCAGTGAGCAGGTTTTTCAGGGTACGTCTACACAGCAGGGCCAAAGTCGGAATACGCTACACAACTTCAGCTACGTCCATTGCGTAGCTGAAGTCGAAATAGCTTAATTCGGCTTTTGGCGCTGTCTACACAGCAGGAAGTCAAAGGAAGAACACTCTTCCTTCGCCTTACCTTACTCCTTCTGAATGCAGAGTTACAGGAGTTGGAATAAGAAGTCCTCCATCTCACCGTTATTTCCAAGTAACGGCTTGCTGTGTAGACACGCACTATGTTATTTCAAAAGAACATCAGTTATTCCAAAATAACATTGCTGTGTAGACGTACCCTCAGAGTGGATCCATAGACCACTTTGAGAAACACTGCTCTGACTCCAGTGCTGACCTTCCATATCACTAATGACACTGATTCAGGGTAATCATTTGGTGTGACTCGTGACCTCAGCTTTAGCCTTGTGGGTTGACCCTGGCTCTGACTCTGGCTTTGGTTCCTGGGTTTTGACTGTGGCTCTGATCACCCACACCCTGGTCCCTACACCCAGCAGTCCTGATTCTTGTTGCCCCTGCTGGCACCACGAGGTCAAACAGTGCACAAATCCGTTTCCTGCTAGAGATGGATGGTGTGAACCTGGACCAACCTATGCCAAAATGTAATGCCGAGCTTTTCACGAACGTCAGTGCACAGGGGAGAACAAGTCCCTTTTAAAGTGTTTGATATTTGCACTGAAAGGCAATTGGACTTGTGTTCTTGAAAATCCCACCGTAAAGAGATGCTAACAAGTCATCTAAGCCCCTGACTTCAATGTTGGCTCCAATCGGGTGTGGGCTGGGGAAAGCCCAGTTGGACTCTAGCTCTCCTTGTCACTGGTTGCTGCAGAAGAAGGGGGTTACATGACATTCTGCAGGAGGGGAACCACGGGGAGAGTTGATACAGAGAGTGCAAAAGCCAGGCCACCTGGAGTGCTTCTGTCACGGGGCGCGTGGGTGTCCCCCACCCGGGGGCCCGTCTGTCCACGCACCGCCTACTGTTCTGTGAGGTAGCCCCTCGCCGCGTGCTCCCCATCACCAGCCCCACCCCAAGTCCGGTGGGGTCTGGTCCTTGTATTCTTCGCCTCTCGGCTGGCTGAGCTTCGGCTACCTGGCAAGGGAAGGTAGGGGGGCTCAGGCCCTCCCCCACTCCGAGCCCTGACCCAGGGCCCTAAGGACTGGATGTTCAATGCGATGGGGTAGGGGCCCACCTTGGCGTCCCTGGCCACTCCCCCTCCCCTTTCCTTAGCCGCCTCTGGCTCGGCCCGGAGCCGCCAAAGGTCCTGTGCATTTGTGGCTTTGGCAGGGGCCGGCTCACCAGCTCCACTACTTCCCGGGGTCCTCCGGGGGCTGCCGGGATCGGGCGTAAAACACCCAGCCATGCCTCCTGACCCCCCCTTGTCGCGGCGGACCAGGCAGCGCAGCTCTGGGGTTTGCGCAGGGCTGCCATTTCTCCTCAGCCTGCCGGGGACAGTGCACCCGCAGTGTGGGGTGGGGAAACCTCCCCGTCACAGCTTCCCTAATGCACAGCCTTTGCATTTACATTAGGTGGTAGCAGTGGCAAGTCATCCGCTAACCCCCTTCTAAGCAGCACAGATATCAGAGACTTTGCAGACTCAAGTCCATCTCCATGGGTGTGTCTAGACTACAGGCTTTTTTCAAAAAAACTTCCCCTGCGTCTAGACAGCTGCCTCCTTCTTTCGAAAGTCAATCGAAAGAACGCAGCAGTTTTTTCGACCGTGGAAAACCTCGTTTTACGAGGAAGAACGCCATTTTTCAAAAGTGCTCTTTCGAAAAAAGGCGCTATGTAATGCAAACTGTGCTTTTTTGAAAGAGAGCATCCAGACTGCCTGGGTGCTCTCTTTCAAAAAAGCAGCTTGCTTTTTCGAAAGTACTGGTTGTAGTCTAGACATACCCCATGGGGCCAGGGCAGAGCTTGTCCCTGCAGTATAGCCTCCTGAGCTTACCCACATCTCTTGCCCCACAAGGTTTGGATACTGTTCCTCCCCACAGTGGCATTTCCAGCCCCCTGCCAAGGGATTTGTTCCCAGTCATAGAGGGGGCAGTGAGGGCTAATGGGTGGATCACAGGTAAGGTGCCTCCCAATTATTCCAGTATGGAAGTGAAAATGCTGTAGGATTCCTTCCATTGGTATAAATGACTCTCCAGTCTGATGGAGTTTAAGGCCAGCAGGGACCATTAAACCATTTTGTCTCACCACCTGCATAGCACAGGCCATTGAATTTCACCCACTTACCCGTGTAGGGGACCCAATAACGAGCATGTGCATTTTTCTGTAACCGGAGTTCTGTGACACGTTAATTCTAATGCAAATGTTTTCGAGTGCTAGACCAGACTAGGACACCCCCCTCTGCGAGGAATGTGTGTGATCACAGGATTAAAATGATGAGCCTTTCAGAGTTACAGCCCACTGCTTGTTTTGTGTGGGTAGATAGTGCCATCCTCTGGTCAGTTTCAATAATCACAGGTTTCTATATCAGCAAGGCTTTTTCCCATCAAAGATCTTGCTGGTAAAAGCTCTGACTCTTTGTGGCTCTAGTCATTTATATATATAAAAAGCAGTTTGTATATTAAAACACTTTATACCCAGCCACCAGGACCCATTATCAGCTCTCAGGAGCTAAGCAGCGTGAGGCCAGGTCAGGCCTCCGTGGGTAATGTGACATTATTTGATTGAAATATTAGTCATCTGATTAAAATGTGGCAGGTGGCCAGAAAGGCTTAACCAGCTGGGGCTGATTGACTCAGGGTCAACCTTTAATGACTTTGTTAGGCTGGTATGTAAATGATAGCTGGGCTATTATGTTAGGCTAGAACAGAACTTTGAAATGCAAACTTGCATTAGAGCATCAGAGTGGTAGGTGTTTGCTCAGGTTTTGTAATCTGAACCCTTGTCTTTTTCTATAGCTTTGATTCAAGAGCAAACATTTGAACATTTCTGATGAAACTTGATTGAAGTCTCTCTGAAGTTTGTGGTAAACTGTTTGGGACCTGTTTAATGGATAAATTACCTTGTGCTAATTGCCAACATGTTTGGGAGACAGAAGGTGATGTCAAAAGCCCATTGTCTCTCCAGGGCCAAAAGGCAGCTGTAAAGGTATAAAGTTCCTTTGGACAGGAAGAGGATTCTGTTTTGTCTGACAGCTGCTTGGATGCTCCTAGGGATAAGAAATGAGATGCCAGGATATCCTGGTGCCCATTTCACAGGGTCTCAGATCTGCTTGAGGTTTCATACAGGGAAAACCTAAGTCATAAGACTGAGGTCTTAGTCCTTGACTGGAAACACTCTGGATGGGGATTTTGGACTGTAACCATGATCTTTTTGCAACTATGAGATCACCCTCTCTATTATGTATCTGGCCCTACATGTACATTGATCTTTTAACCAACACTCTCTCTCTCTCTCTCTCTCTTCTTTTTTAATAAATCTTAAAAAACAACAAATGGTCTGGTAGCACTTTATAGACTCACAAAACATGCCGATGGTATCGTGAGCTTTTGTGGGCACAGCCCACTTCTTCAGATGACCGGAGTGATTAGTTTAGGATGTGCAGACCCAAAATAAATGGGAAGAAGGGAGAGTGGGGGAAAAGGAAAAAGAGAAAGGGGCAGGAAACAAGGAGCAGAGGGAATAAGTAAGTACCTGAAGATTGGATAGTTAAAAGGAAGCAGATAAGGATCAAAGGGAACTAACACAAGAATCCACACAGAGAGCTCTGTTGGCACCTTCACTGAATGTTAGGTAGGTAATGTCCAAGCCATCCATTGTCCTGATTGAGGAGATGATGATAAGAATGAGAATTGAATTTGTGGATGAATTGTAATTCCAATGCCTCCCTGTGTATTTAACTAGTAGAACAGGTTTGTGGCAAGACAGCCACCTGGAGATCTTTTAAAGAGAGATTAGGAAGTTAAGTTATTAAGAATAGGCTCCCTGTGGGTGTTTGGGATAAGGTCTGAAATATTCATTGGCCTGCAAGGTAATGTGTCTGATCCTTTGGAATTGGTAGAACTTTATTTGACTGGGACATTTGGATGGTGGCCTGAGGCTGAGTACTGTAACAGAACTGCGTGGTTTGGATTATTGTGTGACCAATAAGGTAATACAGAACTAACTATATTCTAACTATTGGAATAACCACCAGCTACTGGAGTGCTTAATTTCTTTATTTTGCAAGATACAGGATTTCAACTCCTGGGTTAATTCCATTCTGTCTCATTAAATACCTCCTGCAATTTCTATTGGCTACTGGAATCATAGAACTGGAAGGAACCTCTAGAGCATGGGTTCCCAAACTGGGGGGGGGGGGGGCATGAAGAAATTCCAGGGGGGCCCAACCCTTCTGTTCCCATCTGCCCTTATACTTCTCTGCAGTACAGCTGCCTTTGCTCCACTTGTAAACTCCATGCCCAAAAGCTGCTAAGGGCAAAGAGCCATTATCCACTGGGGCTGGCCTGCCGCTTGCCACTTTGCATTCCCTCAGCCTCCTGGCTGCTGCCTATCTGTGGAGCTCTCTCCTGAATATATTTGTCAAAACCAAATCACACCAAGCCACTCTAACTTCCTTCTTTGACAGAGTTACTGGCCTCATGCATGGGGGATGCCAGAAGATGTGATCTCTCTTGGGTTTAGTTAGGCTTTTGAAACAGTCCCACATGAAATTCTCATAAGCAAACAAGGGAAACACTGTCCAGATTTAGTCAGGATTTACTGCTGTGGTGTTCACACAGGTCTCTGGCTCCTTCGATGATGATAACCAGAAGACTGTTTAATCTCCACAGCAAACTCCCAAGAGAGCTCCCCGAAGACCACAAATCAGATGAGGATCGAATGTGCCAGGCCAGGTTTATTGTTAAGCAAAGTACATTTATCATTGTCAGTAGACTCTACTGAGCCACTACGCACATGCAATTTGTAACAATGGAATAACTCAATCGTTGGGAAATTTCCACTGCCCCCAGGTCATCCAAAGACTGTCCCCCCAAGATATCACTTTATATACAGGTACAAACAAGTTATACTTCACTGCTGAGGTGTCAGGTTGCCACCCTCCGACACTACTTAGATACCACCCATCACCTGTATCTCGTGGTTTGATTAGATCATCTCCATCCATCATGCTGTCATTTTAGACCCTTTCCTGAACCTGGGTCAGTATCTGTGGGGAGTGTGGGTACCAAGGTCTTTTTCAATGGTACCATGTGCTTTCAACTTATGACCAGTACTAATTACTGTTTTACAGTCAGTACCAAGTACTGTTCTACACCTGGGCCTATTTCCAATTAGTGTTTTCACTCTCAGCCCTGTTCATGCCAACTTATATGAGCAGGGGCCTGCGTCTTGCTCAGAGCTTAGCTTTGCTTCATGTTAGCCATGTTTTGTCCATTGTTGGCTCGGCCTCAAGCCTCAGACCAGGCCTGTGCTACACAGGGTTTTGTTTTAGGCCTTCATCTTATTGCAAGTCATCATCAATGGTTTGCTGTCAAACAGGGAGCAAATATCTTATGAGGTTCTACAGGGGTCAGTCCTGGGGCTGATTTTATTAAATGTTTTTAGTAATGACTTGGATAATGGAGTGGAGATCGTGCTTTTAAAACTTATTGACTGTGTCTAGACTGGCAAGCTTTTCCGCCAAAGCAGCTGCTTTGGCGGAAAAACTTGCCAGCTGTCTACACTGGCCACTTGAATTTCTGCAAGAACACTGACAATCTCATGTAAGAAATCAGTGCTTCTTGCAGCAATACTATGCTGCTCCCGTTCGGGCAAAAGTCCTTTTGTGCAAAAGCTTTTGCACAAAAGGGCCAGTGTAGACAGCTCAGATTTGTTTTGCGCAAAAAAACCCCAATCGCAAAAATGGCCATCGGGGCTTTCTTGCGCAAAACCGCGTCTAGACTGTCACAGATGCTTTTCCGCAAAAAGTGCTTTTGCGGAAAAGCATCAGTGCCAATCTAGATGCTCTTTTCTGCAAATGCTTTTAATGAAAAAAATTTTCATTAAAAGCATTTGTGCAAAATCATGCCAGTCTAGACATAGCCAGAGAGGTTGCAACTGGCAGGGGTTGCAAGCACTTTCAAGGGTAGGATGAGGATGGGTCTGGATTAAGGAAGATGAAAATGTGGTAAAGGTAAGTGCAAAGCACTACACTTAGGAAGGAAAAATCAAATGCACAGCTACAAAATGAGGAATAACTGGCTACCGGTAGCACCAGGCCCAGCGATGGATGAAGAGAGGGGCAAAAGGGGCAGTTGTCCTGGGGCCTGGTGATTCAAAGAGGCCCGGGGCTCCTAGCCTCTGAGGGCTGCAGGGGCAGTATGCTGCGGTCCAGGCAATGCCGAGAGCTGGTTGCTCCCAGTCCCATCCCTTCCACGGGTGCAGAGCTGCCCTTCCCACGGCTTGTCTGGGGGCCCACAGAGGCGGTCGGCTCCCCTGGGTAGCGCTGCTGAAAAGGATCTGGGGGCCATAGGGGATTGCAAGTTTAATGAGAGAAATAGTTGCCAAAAAGGCTAATATCATTCTGGAATTTAACAGCAGGAGGGTCACGTGTAAAAGACAGGAAGTAATTGTCTTGTTCTGGCGTGGCTTCTGCTGGAGCACGGTGTCCAGTTCAGGGTGGAGGTGGATACACTGGAGAGCGTCCAAAAGAGATCAACAAAACAGACGAAAGAAAACCTGACGTATGAGGAAAGCTTAAAAAACAGCACATTTCTCTTCTCATAGCGAAGACTCCGAAATTACCTGATAATAGTCTTCAGATAGGTTAAGGGCAGCTAGAAAGAGGACAGTGATCAATTTTCTCCGTATCCGTTGACGGTACGACAAGGAGTAACAGGCTGAATCTTCAGCAAGGGCGATTACAGATTCGTGGGGCTCTGAGCCAGAGCATGTGGGGGCCACTGCCCTCCTCTTCCCCCTGCAGTCCCTGAGGCTCAATCCCATTCTAGTGCAGGAGCACTGTGCAGGCAGGTGGAACGGGTTGGAGGCCCCCATTTTTCTGGGCTTTCCAATTGGATAGGCCCTTGCCCAGTGACTAATCCGACGCCTGACTCAATTTCTGCGCTGCGGGTGCATAAGTGGGACCCCTCTTTGCCTAGGAAGGGAGGTTTAACCCTTTTACTTCCTGCCACATGATCAGGTCTCTGCTCCCTCCTGCAAAGTGTCACTAACAGGCCCCACGGCACGTTGTTAACTTAGCTTTGGATACTCATGGGGACAGGAACATGGCAGCTCTTTGCACCTCTACAGCCTCTTCCATGCACAGATCTCAAAGCACGGAGGGAGCACTGATCCTCTGAGAGAGCCAGAGGGAGCAGGCAGGGTTGTCTCTGTGTATCTGGTCCTGGAGGCCGTACGATTACTAGTCACCACAGGGTGGAGGCAGTGCTCCATTTTGCCTGAGCCCGGCTCCGTTACCTGTTTCGGAGCCTGTGACTGCGGGATGCTCAGAATGCCGGGCCTGCACGGAGATGCTTGCTAGCACCGATGACGCTCAATATTTCCTGAACGTGTGTGGCCAGTGGCCTTTTGCCGTGGGGGCTGCAAGCCTGAAGGAAGCAGAGAGGGCAGCAGAGCTCGCTGTGAAAGCTTGGCATGGTGTGGGGGATGATGTTTTCTATCTTTCGGGTTTTCTGCAGCACCCATCCCCTTGTATCTGACTTCCCTACAGCCCCACTTTCCCAATGCCACCTTTCTGATGCTGGAAATGTATGGAAATCAAGGAGGAGAGAGGTCCACGTGGCGGGGAGCTAAGGAGGAAGCTATTACCTATTACCAACTGTACGTACAAACTGATGGGCTACGTCTACACTGGCATGAATTTCCGGAAATGCTTAAAACGGAATACATTCCGTTTTCAGCTTTTCCGGAAAAGGAGCATCTACATTGGCCACGGAGTTTCCGCGATAACGATGCGCTTTTCCGGAAAAGCGCGTCTACATTGGCGGCGCGCTTTTCCGGAAAAGCTGTCTACACTGGCCCTTTTCCGGAAAAGCTTTTCCGGAAAAAGGACTTATGCCCGAGCGGGAGCATCGTATGGTTTCCGGAATAGCGGCTGATTTTGTACAGTACAGCATCGTTGCTTTTCCGGAAATTCAAGGGCCAGTGTAGACAGCTCGCGGCTTATTCCGGAAAAGCGGCTGATTCTCCGGAATAAGTGGCCCAGTGTAGACACACCCATGGGGACAGCGGGGGGGATGCTGCAAACCCGAGAGAGGATGGCAGTTGTAGCAGTAATAGGAGCATCATGTCAGGGCCTAGACCAGGGATGGGGGCCCCGGGGCCAGATGCAGCCCCCCAGCTTGCCTGGATCTGGCCCCTGAGGCTCAGGGCTCCCCTGCCAGCATTGGGGAGCCTGCATTGGTGCGCCAGCCCCCCCTGCTGTCCCTCCATGAGGCTAGAGAATACTGAGTCTAGTAGCCTAGTCCCCCTGGGCTCCGGTGTGCCAGGGGAAGGTGAGGAGGGTCTTTCTCCTTCTCAATCGGGGGGGCTACCTCAGTGAGGGTTTGGTTTTTCTTTTTTGCTTCTCACTTGTGTGTGCAGCCCCCGACTGATTTTTCTGTGGGGTCAGTGGCCCCCGACCCAAAAAAGGTTCCCCAGCCCTGGTCTAGACTCCTTGCTGGTGCAGTGTAGGGGGAGACCTGCGATATTTGCTTTATCGGGAACAACACTGGTGCAATGCAGACGAGAGGCCAAGCTCCCACAGCCAAGAGAATTGAAACAAGGAGCATGAAGGTGATCAGAGGCAGTGACAATAGATCCCATGTGCTTAGTCAGGGCTTGCGTTTGTACTCTCTAGCCCAGTCCAGAGACACGTGCATACTCCCTTCTACTTCAACAGGTTCTACTTAGTAAACTTTAACAAACAACAAACAGTCTGGTAGCACTTTATAGACTAATAATGGAGATTGAGCTGTGCCTGGGAACCTCAGCACGGGGTGAGAATTTCATCTGCAAGGCAAAGTTTTCCATGTGCATTTTGAATGCTTGAGCAACTTTGGGCATTCCTGGTGATCAGCGTGGGGAGAGAGGTGAGCAAGAAATTAACATAGTTGTTTCACGCCCCCTCCTCCCAGTAAATAAGCAGGCAGGGGGCATTTCTTTATGGAGCCTGTACTGCCTCGTGAGTAGAGGGAAAGCATCCCAGATTCCATCTTGACCCACCAGATGTGCTACTCTGATAGGAGATATTATCCACTCTGCTCTCCCGGCCTGAACTGCAGCTGTTAAGTTCTTCAGGTGTGACTGGAACTCACCTTGCCACAGGTCTAAGTCAATGCTGCCTTGCCAGCCGTGTCACACCCACGCTCTGCCACATTGCTCCTCTCATTCCCGGTCACACGGGGAAATGGTTAAACAGGCAGAGCCAAAGGGCGACAGGCAGAATACAGCTTCCTGGAGTGCGTGACAAACTCACCAGAGGCTCCAACCTCAAGAAGAGCCAGTTACCAGCAGATAGTATCGAAGAGATGATCGCTTATCCTGAGACCTGTGCGGTGTACACCTGCCTGGTGTCTGTTGTCCACATAATGTACCGTACATAGCGGGAGAAGTGTGAGCAGTTATCAAATCTGTCTCCCAGGAGTAACCACATGTTAACACATGCAGGTGTTTCTTAGAGAGCAGATAGTAAACTGACTCTAATTTGAGGTCTTACTCCTATTTACTCGACAATTTTCTTCCACTATTTGATCTGAGGAAGTGGGTCTGGCCCACGAAAGCTCATCATCTTATAAACCATCTTGTTAGTCTTTAAAGTGCTACATAGTCCTGTTTTTTGTTTCAGCTACACCAGACTAACAGGGCTGCATTTCTACCACTATCCCACTGTGAGTGTGAGCTGCACTCTGAAATGTGGGCTTTTCCCGTATGGTAGCAAGGGCCATGAGTGATGATCTGGGTGCAAAAGACAATCTCACATTCCAGAGGTGACGTTTAGAACAGGAGGCTCCAAAGCAGGGCTCTGGGGATCTATTCCCAGCTACACCACTGTCTCGCTCTGTGACTTGGAACCCATTGTATGTGCCTCAGTCTCCCTGCCTCATGCAGTTCGAGGGACTTAGGCAGTGTCTAACACAGGCTGGAGCAGGGACGAAAGCTGATAGGCTGAGCTGCTGCCCAGATGCCAAGACAAAGGCTGTGCTGACATGGGGAAGGTTGGGTGACAAAAGTGCTGTCGACATGCAAAAGCCGGCAAACGTGAAAAATGATCAGACTGGTTTTTTCCACCTCCCATTGTCAACGTTTCATGGCCGCATTGCTAGCTGTCCGGTCGACAGATAGAGCAAAGAATTGTGGGGATGCATCCCACAGGGCAGCATGGTGGGAAGGCAGAGCGGCTCCCTGCACTGCTCGGGAGTCTCTCCGAGTTCTCCCACCGCATTCTCATCTACTGGGAGCAGCAGCATGAGCAGCTCTGCCACACAGCCGTCTCTCCAGCCCTCCCCCGGCAGCAGCAGCCTGCCTCCTGCTGTGTGCCTAGTGCAGGGCAGAACGGAAACATGATGTCCTGAGCTTCAGGCCCGGGGCTTACTATCTGGTCATTGTGAGCAGGGCCATCCTTAGGATTTACGGGGCCTGACATGTTACTATTAAACTGGTGTCCCTATGCCCAACGGCAGCCTGGGGTGGGGGGCGAGCATGATTTTTTTAGAGATGTGATTTTAAAATCTTCACATTAATGAAATATTTTAAAGGAAGGTCCTGTAGGCTAACACAGTCAATTCAGAAACTGGGGTTGGCAAATGCCAGTTAAATGGCTTCATTACCACTTGAATGGCTCTTTCACGGGTTCAATGTTCTGCTAATAGCCCTGGCCAGTTGTTTTAAAGTTAACTAGGTCCTCTCCAGAGAAAGCAGAGCCACAGAACAGGGGTAGGGAAAGCAAGCGGATGGACATTAAGACCCAGCAGTGCCCCAGATTTTTGGGTGCCCTCCACAGCTGCATATTCGGCGTAAGGGTAAGGATGGTTTTGATTGTGGGGTGCAGTTGAATTGCAATGCTGTCTTAGGGCTTTTCAGGCCAGGCAACCTTTTCAAACTCCCTGGATAGGAGCGTTCCATCATTGAAGTCTCGCTTAGGAAATGTTCCAATGGGACTTGCTGCTGTTTGATTCCTCTCCCTGGCAAGGAGCGTGCTGACCCTCTATTCTAATAGCTCTCTATTCTCATCCCCAGTGTGGGTCTGCTACTGAAAGTTTAAAACAATCTCCTCAGGTGGATGAATTTCAATTCTGCGCTTGCCTCAGGCCCGAATCTCCAGCCCACATACCTTCCTCCACATCATAAACTTCTAGTGATCAAATTAGACGCTTTGCGGCTCATAAGCTCCAAACGGGCCCCTCGTCGCTAATCAGCAGCAAATCAGCCCCCTGGAATAAAATCAAAGTATTCCCCTCTAGTGCTGCACTGAACGGTGAGAGTGCCCAGGATCCATGCGTGCCATGTGGCTTCAGCAAAGCTCATAAAACTACGAGGGTGGGGAAAAAAGAGTTTCCTGAAGGGGGAGAGCATGCGGTGCTAGTGAGAGAGGCCCAGATCCTCAAGGGGATGTACGATTTTAACACCTTTCGGGATCAGAGAGCTCCCCGTGCTGGAGAGCGTATGAGCTGCAGAGAGCTCATGTTAACCTAGAAGTACTGAAAAGCCAAAAATCAGCTAGCTCCACTCAAATCCATCCCCTGGTACAGGGTGATTCTTACAGCTTAATGGCTGGTGCTAGAGGGGGTAAAACTCGAGCGTGCTCAGGCCCGAGACACTGTTGCTCATCCTGTGCTGAGCAGAGGAGCCACAACAATGTAGGGTCTCTACCTCGGTAAGTAAGTTTATTCCTGCTAACACTATATATATGGTTACGTATTAAGCAGAATGATGATCCTGAAGTTTACAAGCTGGTGTGTACGTTGGGAACAGTGAAGCTGGTCAGTTTCAGCAGCGGCTGAATCAGGACGTCTGGGGCAGAGCAGATGGGGTGCTGCTGGGTTGGTCCAGTAGCACCGAGGAGCGGCGCTACTGGAGCAACCCAGCAGCACTCCAGCTGCTCTGCCCCAGGCGTCCCAAAGTCAGCTTCTGCTGAAACTGACCAGCGCTGACTACAGGAAGCCCCAGGCAGAGTTGCTCTGCCCCGGGCTTCCTGGAATCAGCTGCTGATCAGTTTCAGCAGCAGCTGACTTGGGGACGCCTGGGGTTCTTAAGTTGATTCTGTATGTAAGTCAGAACTGGCGGTCAGTTTCAGCAGTGTCTGAATCTGGACGCCAGTTCCGACTTACATACAGATTCAACTTAAGAACAAACCTACAGTCCCTATCTTGTACGTAACCCGGGGACTGCCTGTACAGAATAACCCGTGTCTACATGGCCCAGAGACAGAGCTTGTTCCATTCATCAGCATCATGCGAATAGAATGAAAGACCCAAGTTATCCATTCAGGGTACATCCAGACTGCAGAGTTTTTCAGGGATACCGGAAGAATGCGTCTGCTTTTCTGAAAAAAACTTCAGAAAAGCAGACGAGTTTTTTCAGTATCCCTGTAAGCCTTGTTCTACGAGGAGGAAAGGATGTTCCAAAAGAGGCTTTTTTCTCAACATTTGGCCCAGTGTAGACGGGCCAATTTTCGGAAAAGCCTCTTTCAGAAGAAAATTGGAAAAAGATATGCAAATTGCGGTTTGCAATTTGCGTATCTTTTTCCAAAAGAACTTTGTAGACACAACCTCAGAGAGCAGCTCTTTCAAATTCCTTTTTGTTCACCACATTTGTCTGATATGGCAGCTAAATTTGTGGGACCATAATGGGCTCTATCTGCCAATAAAGTAAATGTCTTGGAAGTGCCGTGCTCTGCAGAAAAGATAAATCAGAGTAAAAGTTACCTAACTCTTCATCTCTTTGAGGTAGATGTCAATTTCTGCACCATGTAAGAAACTGAAATTCATCCATTTCAAGTGTATTGAAGAGTGGAGGTGAATTAAGTTTCTTTTGCCTGCCTGTCTAAGACAAATATGTGCCTAGGATTGAGCTATATAGGCAGCCATTTGGGATGGTTTTCATATCAGAACATTGCATATGGCTCTAATTAGTGCATTCCCAAGCATTTGAAATTCACGGTGATGAACAAAAATGGATTAAGAACACACTGGATCAGATCAAAGGTCCATCTAGCCCATTATCCTTTCTGCTGACAGTGGCCAATGCCAGATGCCCCAGAAGGAGTGAACATAATAGGTAATCATCACATGATCTCTCTTCTGTCACACATTTCCAGAGTCTAGGAACACGATTCCTACCTATCCTGGCTAATAGCCATTGATGGACCTAACCTCCATGGATTTATCTAGCTCTTTTTTGAACCCTATGAAAGTGCTAGTCTTCACAACACCCTCTGGCAAGGAGTTCCACAGGTTGACCGTGCACTGAGTGAAGAAAAACTTCCTTTTGTTTGTTTTAAACATGCTACCTATTAATTTCATTTGATGACTCCTAGGTAAGTCTACACTGCAACATTATTTCAAAATAACTAGCATTATTTTGAAATAACTTAGTCTGTTTCTACACAGTGGGCAGTTATTTTGAAATAATGTCAAAATACTATCAAGCTGGAGGACTTCTTATTCTGACTCCTGGAACCCTCATTGTAGGAGGAGTAAGGGAAGTTGGAGGAAGAGTGCTGTATTTCAAAATAAGTGCTGTGTAGATGCTCCCGATTTCGAAATAAACTATTTTGAAATAAGCTATGTAATTGACATAGCTCAATATGTGTAGTTTATTTTGAGTTAAGCCCTGCTGTGTAGACATACCCCTAGTTCTTATATTATGGGAACAAGTAAATAATGTTTCCTTATTTACTTTTTCCATATCAGTCATGATTTTATAGACCTCTATCATATCCCCCCTTAGTCTTCTCTTTTCTAAGCTGAAAAGTCCAAGTCTTTTTAATCTCTCTTCATATGGGACCCGTTCCAAATCCCTCATCATTTTTGTTGCCCTTCTCCCAATATATCTTTTTTGAGATGAGGTGACCACATCTATATGCAGTATTCAAGATGTGAGCCTACCATGGTTTTATATAGAGGCAATAAGATATTCTCCATCCCTTTTCTAATTATTCCTAACATTCTGTTTGCTTTTTTGACCTCCACAGCACATTGGGTGGATGTTTTCAGAGAACTATACACAGTGACTCCAAGATCGCTCTCTTGAGTAGGTGTAGCTAAATTAATCCCCATCATATTGTATGCATAGTTGGGATTATGCACTTTCCAATGTGCATTACTTTATATTAATCCACATTAAATTTCATTTGCCATTTTGTTGCCCTATCACTTAGTTTGGTGAGCTCTTTTTGAAACTCTGTATAGTCTGCTTTGGTCTTAACTATCTTGACAGTTTAGTATCATCTGCAAATTTTGTCACCTCACTGTTTACCCCTTTCTCCAGATCATTTATAAATAGGTTGAATAAGACTGGTCCCAGGAAGACCCCTGGGGAACTCCACTAGTTACCTCTCTCCATTCTGAAAACTTACTATTTATTCCTATCCTTTGTTTCCTGTCTTTTAACCAGTTATCAATCCATGAAAGGACCTTCCCTCTTATTCCATGATAACTTACGAGCCTTCGGTGAGGGACCTTGTCAGAGGCTTTCTGGAAATCTAAGTATGCTACATCCACTGGATCCCCCTTGTCCACATGTTTGTTGACCCCCACAAAGAACTCTAATAGATCAGTAAGGCATGATTTCCCTTTACAGACACCATGTTGACTTTCCCCCAGCACATTATGTTCATCTATGTGTCTGGCAATTTTATTCTTTATTCTTTATTTATTTCCCTTCTGTTTAATAAATAACAATGTACTATGACATCTTTGCAGACCATTGTACCCACGAAAGCCCGTAAAGGTATCACGCACTACATAGTGAACATTATACAGGAAACCCTCACCATTCACAGTGTATGCAGAAATGCATCCACTGAGAATGGTGAAATTCGCAAATACTGTGAGCCATGGCTCCTGGCCCCCCCATGGTGCTCTTGAACTCACTGGGAGCTGCAGGAAACTCACTGTAGCTGCCGGGAGCCACAGGGAACTCACCATGGGAGTCGGGAGCTATGAGCCATGGAGAGTTCCCCATGGCTCCTGACCCCCAACACAACCACGAGGCCAGGACAGAAGACCAGCAAATATGGGAAACTGCTAATAGTGATTCCATGAATCGCGAGGGTCTCCTGTAATTCCATCAAAATGCAGCTTCTCACTACATAGCATGCTATCAAATAGTGCAAGGGGGAGAAAATTAAGCCAAAATATTGGGGCAAACTTTCAATATTACAAGAAGTACTAATGGATTTTTAATGTCCATGAAGAGCAGACAGGACCCAAAGCTTGTCTACACTAAGCTACTGTGTGAATTTAAAGTGCATTGTCTACTCTGCACCAGATCCCCATGCAGACACATTTACTGTGCATTAAGAATGCCCTCACACTTTGACTTAGTACACTTCCCAAGTGCAATAAGTCTACACACACAAAGACAGTGCACAGAAAGAGTACGTACATGAAGAGTTAGTGTGAACTGTAGAGTGGGGAAGGCTTTATCCCCATGTAGATAAAAATCCATCAATCAACAGTCGTCTGTTTTAAAATATAAATTTAAATAAAATGTGGGGTTTTTTTAGTCTATAGAATCAAAATACTGCAGTAATTTGCATTATCCAGTTTTGATTACACTGGTGTTCTTGTGTTACATTAACTCATGCTTTGCAGTTCTGTACTGGAAATATCCTTTGATTGAGGATATCAAAACACATTACAAACACAACCAGAAACAAACTGAAAATTATTATTATTTTGTACTGCAGTATTACCTACAAACGCCGCACAGAGAGTAAGGACCCATTGTGCTGAATGCCATATAATAAAAAATCCGTTGAAAAATCAGTATTTTCAGATTTTTTTTTCCACTGAGACATGTGATCATAGAAGCAAGAAAGGCCATTTTTTAGTTTCACATGAGCAAGTTTCTGTAGGATTAAAATACCAGTTAGCCTGAGTGAGTGTTTCAACACAGATGATAGCATAATGTGATTTCTAGTTTGGTTCCGGCTCAATACCTGATGAGAACAAAGGGCTTTTCTGTATTTTGGCAATACCTACTTGGTTCTTCAGACTGAATACTCACTGCTAGACAGCATGAAAATGAATCATTATTTCTGACAGAGAATGATAGTTTTCCTCTGCAATATCAATTGAATGTTCACAGGGGGGATTTCTGACCCACTCCCTGTTGACAATTATTATTGAGTGTTTGATGACAGTTGCAGTTTCACCTCATCATGAGAGCTCTTTCTCTCTTCTTGTCTCCCTTGTTGTATCTTGTGAAAACACCATTAGATAAAATGGGCTCTTTAAGAGAAAATAGCTGTTGGCCTTGCCTCACAGAGCAAATAAATCCATAGAGCAAAAAGTGAGGGAGGAGGGATTTTTATTATAGTTCGTAAGTTAAGTAAGACAGAGATATAACTCTGAAGACCCCAGGATCATTTCTATTGCCTTGATAGAGTAGCGGGTGATGCTGGCGGACAGTGGACAAGTTTCAGTGAAGAGGCTGTTACAGACAACTCTCTCTGAACATGCTGTCTACCTCAGAGAGACAACACCCAAACACTGAACTCTGAATATTGGACTTGAGGATATGAGGGGACACTGCCTGGTCATGGCTGGCAATGGTCAAGCAGTCACCTGCGATTAACCTAGCTGCACCAGATCAGTGATAAAACATATAGATGGCATCATGAGCTTTTAAGGGCTGTGCCTATGAAAGCTCATGATACCATCTACACGTTTTGTTAGTCTATAAAGTGCAACGAGGCCATTTGTTGTTTTTTCCTGTACAGACTAACTCGGCTATCCCCTGAAGCTTCAGATCAGTAATGACAGTGCAGGGCTCTTTGATATCAGAAGATCAGCTGTAGGGTGTGGTCATGGGCACTAGGCCCTCCAAGGGTAACCAGGTGATCAGCTGTAGGGTGTGGTCATGGGCACTAGGCTCTCCAAGGGTCACCAGGTGATCAGCTGTAGGGTGTGGTCATGGGCACTAGGCCCTCCAAGGGTCACCAGGTGATCAGCTGTAGGGTGTGGTCATGGGCACTAGGCTCTCCAAGGGTCACCAGGTGATCAGCCGTAGGGTGTGGTCATGGGCACTAGGCTCTCGAAGGGTCACCAGGTGATCAGCCGTAGGGGGTGGTCATGGGCACTAGGCCCTCCAAGGGTCACCAGGTGATCAGCTGTAGGGTGTGGTCATGGGCACTAGGCTCTCCAAGGGTCACCAGGTGATCAGCTGTAGGGTGTGGTCATGGGCACTAGGCCCTCCAAGGGTCACCAGGTGATCAGCTGTAGGGTGTGGTCATGGGCACTAGGCTCTCCAAGGGTCACCAGGTGATCAGCCGTAGGGTGTGGTCATGGGCACTAGGCTCTCGAAGGGTCACCAGGTGATCAGCCGTAGGGGGTGGTCATGGGCACTAGGCCCTCCAAGGGTCACCAGGTGATCAGCTGTAGGGTGTGGTCATGGGCACTAGGCCCTCCAAGGGTCACCAGGTGATCAGCTGTAGGGTGTGGTCATGGGCACTAGGCTCTCGAAGGGTCACCAGGTGATCAGCCGTAGGGTGTGGTCATGGGCACTAGGCCCTCCAAGGGTCACCAGGTGATCAGCTGTAGGGTGTGGTCATGGGCACTAGGCCCTCCAAGGGTCACCAGGTGATCAGCCGTAGGGTGTGGTCATGGGCACTAGGCCCTCCAAGGGTCACCAGGTGATCAGCTGTAGGGTGTGGTCATGGGCACTAGGCCCTCCAAGGGTCACCAGGTGATCAGCTGTAGGGTGTGGTCATGGGCACTAGGCTCTCCAAGGGTCACCAGGTGATCAGCCGTAGGGTGTGGTCATGGGCACTAGGCCCTCCAAGGGTCACCAGGTGATCAGCTGTAGGGTGTGGTCATGGGCACTAGGCTCTCGAAGGGTCACCAGGTGATCAGCCGTAGGGTGTGGTCATGGGCACTAGGCCCTCCAAGGGTCACCAGGTGATCAGCTGTAGGGTGTGGTCATGGGCACTAGGCTCTCGAAGGGTCACCAGGTGATCAGCCGTAGGGTGTGGTCATGGGCACTAGGCCCTCCAAGGGTCACCAGGTGATCAGCCGTAGGGTGTGGTCATGGGCACTAAGCTCTCGAAGGGGCTGAACACCTGGTGGAAAAGGGCCCCTGCCCAGCCTGGGTGAAATGAGCAAATGGGCGAGGGTGGGGAGAGTGAGGACGAGCGAGCGGGGCGGAGCCGGGGCAGGCGCAGGGTGTTCGGGTTTGTCCGGTCAGAGAGCGGGCGCCTTTGTCTCTGAACAGGCTGACACCGGGCGCAGGTGGCTGCCAATGGGCCGTTGCAGAAGGGGGCTCACGGGATGGGGCCAAGGCCAGTGTCCAGGGAGAGGGTGGCACTGCCTGAGCTGGGGGGGGGGGGGGGGGGGGCAAGAGTTTCATGGTAATTGTGCATGCTTCTCCAACCCCATTGGACAAGACTATGACCTCTGCCCCCTGACCTCTGCCCCCAGGCTCTTCTTGCACCGTTCCCTAACCTGACCCCAGGTTGCCCACCCGACTCTGAGGCGGAGCCCCGCCCATCTGCACGAGCCCCGCCCCTTCGCTGCAGCCGGGCCCCGCCCTCCCGCGGCCGCCATTGGCTGAGCGCTCGGTTCGGAGGGCGCCGCGGCGGCCCCGAGGGAGGAAGGGGCGGAGCATCAAGGGAGCGTTGCCCCGGCGACCGGGAGGACGCTGCTCCCTGCGTTGCTGCGCTGCCTGGCTTCCGCCCTGGCCTCGGCTCGCAGGGGTGAGCAGGGACCCCCCCCCCCCGCCACGCCCTATTGCCCCCCTCCCCTCCCCACCCCCGCCTCTATCCTCCCCCTGCCCACCCCCGGCTCTACCCTCCCCCTCCCCTCCCCACCCCGCCTCTATCCTCCCCCTGCCCCCCCCGCCTCTACCCTCCCCCTGCCCACCCCCCCCGCCTCTACCCTCCCCCTCCCATATTTTTTTAGCCCCACCTCTCCCTGCTCCCCGTTCCCCAGCCTCTCTCTGCCATGAGCCTCCCTTACTTCTGCAGCCCCCTGTCCCTACAGAGCCCCGCTGCTCCCTGTTCCTGATGTCAAGCCCCACTCTCTGACTGGCCACTGTGTGTGACTTCCTTGCAGCTAGCTGATGGAGCCTTTTGATTTGTCTGGGTTGTAGCTGCAGGGCCAGCTTCTCTCTGCAGTGTTTCTGTGGGAGCTGCTGGGTCCTGAGCCCTTTTGAAAGTCTGTTCTGTTAAGCGATTTTGTGACACCGCCACTTACTAGATCAGATTTGTGATCCCCTATCCCAGAGGAGCTTACAATTGAAGTTATATAATGCTCTGAGTAGCTGTCAGATGGTGCTAACTGTAGTTCTGGGGTGGAAACAAACTGTCACAGCCCAAGTGAATCGTAAAGGGAAAGTGAACCAACCTTGTGAGCTGTCCAGCCTCCCCAGATCTGGCAACCAACCTGTATTAAAATAACTAGGAGGTTACTTCTAGACTTTGTTTCTCCCACCCCCTTCTGTTATTTGTTCCTCTAGGTTCTAATTGACCTCCCTACTCATTCTGTACCATGCTGGCTAATGAGCAGGAGGAGCGAGATTTGCAGAAATTCCTGAGAGATGTGGATGAAATCAGTAAGTATACTGTAAACGTGGTGGTCCAGATTTATTCTGCTTGGTCAGAGCATGTACTGGTCAGCCAAAGTCACTGCATTAAGGACAACATTGGCTTCTGAGTTTAGTGCCTCCCTTCAGACTTTGCAGAGCTGTTGAGTTATCCTAATTGTCACTCAGCTCTTACCAAGAGCAGCTAGTGCTGAGTACCTCTGAAAGCCAGATCCAAATGGTTGTTAGTTGGGCCCCAAGTAACAGAACCAGTCAAAATTGAATATTGCTTTAAAAAATGTTGGCCATCATCTTTTCTTGTGAATAACAATGTTTATAAACAATACTCTCATAGAGTGAGGCCCCAGTGTGTTGTAGTGCATGCAGGGGGTTTGCCCTCAGGCAGTCATGGAGATCGGAGTAGGTAGGGTAACAAATAAGTGAAATTTTAAAAACATCTGACTTTTTGATAAGTGATGGTAATAAATGGCCTTTCTGTAGCCTCTTTCCTCTGAGGATCTCGAAGTATTTTGCAGACATTATCTTATGAAGTCTTATAACACCTCTGTCAAGTAGCTAAGGCAGCGATGGGCAACCTAGGCTAGTGAGTGGGCCGCATGAATGGCCCTCCTTCATCTCAATGGGCTGCAAGACTGTTGTAAGCAAAACAGTCTTCTGGAATAGGATAGCTTTGCCAACTGTGGTTGCACACTTAGGGTGTGCTGATTGAACCATAGTGGCACTTTGATTGGATGCAGAGGGAGTGCACAGCTCTCACAGTTGATGTGCATGCTGATTGCATACAACCTCTCTTCAAGTGCCCTTGCTTTACATGCCTGCCGCTTTAGTAAAAATGGTATGAAAAAAATGACACCGAGACCAGTGGAATCTGCCAACTCTTTATACGAGCAATGGGGAACAAAAGATCTTGCAGGCTGCACATAGAACTAGGGATGTGAAAGTGTAACTGTGTATATGATTAAATGATGAGCTTAAAAGCTGGCTCTCCATGAGCACCATCTCCCGGGGAGTCCTCTTGCACCTCGCACTGCTGCTCGCTCCCCTCTTGTCCCCCCCACCCCCCATGTAAACTCTAACAGCTGAAATTTTCAGTGGTTGCATGTTTACTTACTTAAACACATTTTAAGGTCCTTACAAGATGCCCACCACTGAGTTAAGAGATCCACCACTGACTCTGGGATGATTGCTACAATTTTTAGCAGAGTGTATCAGTGCTATGCAACAGTTTAGGACAGGAAGTGAAACAGAAGAATAATAGATCCATGTGAAACTGCCCCAGAAATGTTGGTCTAAAAGGGACCTGGGAGACCTGCTTATTTATCTTTTTCACTAAGATTGGAAAACTTAATTGATTTCCAATGTACACCAGTATGCACTGTGGTTTGGGGGGATTCTTTCATTTTATCTCCTGTTGTTGCTTCTGAAGTTAGATTCCCAGCCAGAAGCAAAAGACAAAAACGCATCTTTGGCACTGGACATCTAATAAATTATGAAAAATAAAATGAACCCAAAGAGGAGATTTTTATATTTGAAACAACAAATGACTCTCTCTTTTTGAAACTGCTTTCTCCGTTTTAACAGTGAAATTTTATCTGTGGACATCTACGCTCACTGAAATGCCGATAATTGCATCACACAATTGCCCTCATCTTTGCTCAGTGATAAATACCCAAATAGAAAATGAGATCATTTGAGGAAAAGAAATAAAGAGAATTAGGGAGAAAAGGAAAATAAAAACTTGGGTGGAGTGGAGGATTAAAACACCAAAAAGACAAGATAATACAGTTGTGGTCACTATGTTTAGTTTTTAAAATCTCTGTGTGCTTGGAGTTGTCACTCTCGCTAGACACTGGTAATATCTCTAAGTGCCTCCGGTTATTATTTTATTTTTAGAATCATATAAGACACTGGTAGAACTTAGAGATGGGAAAAAAATTGTTTGATTGACTCCATCCTCCTGCCAGCATTTGGAGCTATAGCTAATGGAGGAACTATAATATATTAAACTGAAGCTAACCTGAACCATAGCCAAAAGGCTAAGGACAGATGAATTTTTTAAATTTATAAATGTTGTCCTTGTCATCTATATGTTAAACCAAGTGTTAGTGCATGTCTGTATTATGAGCACCAAGTATGATTCCCAGGTGGAAGAGCTGTTCTCTCACTGGTTCTCATTGAGCTAGCAAACTACAAGTAAAATGTATCCATGAAAGCTCAAGCTATGGAATGGGCCAGCCACACTGAGTGGGCTCGTCTACACTGGCCCCTTTTCCGGAAGGGGCATGTTAATTTCAGCTATCGTAGTAGGGAAATCCGCGGGGGATTTAAATATCCCCCGCGGCATTTAAATAAAAATGTCCGCCGCTTTTTTCCGGCTTTTAGAAAAGCCGGAAAAGAGCGTCTACACTGGCCCCGATCCTCCGGAAAAAGCGCCCTTTTCCGGAGGATCTTATTCTTTGAAGTAGGAATAAGATCCTCCGGAAAAGGGCGCTTTTTCCGGAAAATCGGGGCCAGTGTAGACGCTCTTTTCCGGCTTTTCTAAAAGCCGGAAAAAAGCGGCGGACATTTTTATTTAAATGCCGTGGGGGATATTTAAATCCCCCGCGGATTTCCCTACTACGATAGCTGAAATTAACATGCCCCTTCCGGAAAAGGGGCCAGTGTAGACGTAGCCAGTGTGTGTGTAAGATCTTGGGTGGGCAGAAACTGGCTAGACACTCTGAGTACAGGTTGAACCTCTGTGATCTGAAATTCTTTGGTCCAGCAATAGCTGAGGTTCAGCAGGACCATGAAGGTTGCTAGACCAGAGAGCCCCAACCACAGAGGTTGCTAGTGGCTGGGAGCTCAGCTGGCAGGCAGCCTGCAGGGCCAGCAGCCTGAGGACAGGGAGCCCAGCCAGTGGCCGGCAGCTAAGCAGGGCCGGGGGAGGGAAGCCTCTGCTGCCACTTGGGGGCAGGGAACCCCAAGGGCCTGACTTCCCCTGGTCGGGCAAACTCCTTCCTTCAAGACTACTCAGGTTCCAAGTGTGCCAGACCAGGGAGGTCCAACCTGTACCACAGCATGTGTAGCTATGTTCCGCTTTCTGATAGCATGAGAACGAGTGCACTGTCTCCTCAAGCGGGAATTACACCTCACCTCAAAGCATAGGCATACCCTTAATCGTACTTTCAGCTCATGGCTTCAAAGGCATGTGTAACCAAAGGGAAAACTTGACTCCTGGTCTCTCTAAGTGTGTTTTATTTCATGTTTGTTTTAGCTAATTTGGTTCAAGGCTTGAACTCCACAGACCCAGCTGTCCAGGAAAAAGCCATTTCTGATACAGAGAAGAGACTGGAGATCAAAGATCAGGGAGAATGCAAGTCCAAGTTGAACAGAACAGTCATTAACTCCCAAGATGCTGTAAGGCTTATGATCTCTTTTTGAATATGAGATGTAGGTGGTTAGTCTTTCAAATGATGTAAGTGTAGCCATCTTTCTGCATATGCATACCCCAGACAAGCCTCATAAGTTTTGTTAAAAAAATAGGTTGAATGTAGCTTAAACCTACGTGTAATTTCCTTCCTTGAAAGCATATGAGAGAATGCCCCACATCATACTTTACAGCAGAGCTACTCAACATGTGGCCTGTTTGTTTGTGGCCCGTATTATGGTTTGGGTTTATGTGGCGCTCAAAATGGGGCCTGTGGGTGGGATCCTTTGAACATGGCCTCCACTGGGAACATGCTCCACAATGGCAAAGCAATAGAATGGTCTTCTGTTGATATGCGTTTTAGTAGTTAAATTCCTGGGCTGTCATTGCTGATTAAAAGTGCTGTCATCTGGCTGGAAATCACGTAAATATTGCATTTTATTATTATCAGCAGAACTGACTTAAATGGGGCCTGAGTGTTGTGTAGTCTTGCCTTAATCTTTGTATTCATGCCCATCAGTGAGAGAAGTTATTTGCATATACAGGCAGTCCCCGGGTTACGTACAAGATAGGGACTGTAGGTTTGTTCTTAAGTTGAATTTGTACATAAGTCGGAACTGGCGTCCAGATTCAGCCACTGCTGAAACTGACCAGCGGCTGACTACAGGAAGCCTGAGGCAGAGATTCTCTGCCCCGGGCTTCCTGGAATCAGCCGCAGATCAGTATCAACAGCAGCTGAATCTGGACGCCTGGAACAGAGCAGTCGGGGCGCTGCCCGGTAGGTCCCCGCAGCGCCGCACCTCGGCGCTGCGGGGACCAACCAGGCAGCACCCCAGCTGCTCTGCCCCAGGCGTCCTGATTCAGCCGCTGCTGAAACTGACCAGCAGCGGCTGAATCAGGATGCCTGGGGAAGAGCAGCTGGGGTGCTGACGGGTTGGTCCAGTAGCGCCGAGGAGCGGTGCTGCGGGACCAACCGGCAGCGCCCCAGCTGCTCTACCACAGGCGTCCGCGAGAAAAGCCTGGTCTGCTGGAGGGGGGAGGGGGGCACACTAGCTGCGCCCCCCCCCCCCAGCAGACCAGGGAGATGCGGGCGGCGGGACCGAGACATGCCACGGTCCCGCCGCCCGGGTCCTCCACGGCTTTGCTCCGCGTCTCCCTGGTCTGCTGGGGGGCGGGGAGGGGGGGGCCAGCAGACCAGGGAGACGCAGAGCAAAGCCGCGGAGGACCCGGGCGGCGGGACCGTGGTGCGTCTGGGCGATCCTGCCGCCCGCATCCTCCGCGGCTTTGCTCCACGTCTCCCTGGTCTGCTGGGTGGCGGGCCAGCAGACCAGTGAGACGCGGAGCAGCTTTTCTCGCCCCGGAGGACGCGGGGGCGGGACCGCGGCGCGTCTGGGCGGTCCCTGCTGCCCGCGTCCTCCGGGGCGAGAAAAGCCCTGTTTGTAAGTACGGATCCGACATAAGTCGGATCCACATAACCCGGGGACTGCCTGTATTTGTGTATATATATATTTACATGTATATGCAACCGCGTGTAAGTTTTGGCGCTTGGCATGTACAGTGAGTATCATTGTGGCTCCCGAGGCTTCCAAAGTTGAGTAGCTCTGCTTTACAGCCTACACATGTTCAAGCTTCAGGAGATCAAAAGGAGATCACTGAGTGCTAATAGCAAAGAAGCAGCGGGTGCTGAGATACTGTAACATGTAGCTACTATTTGCTGCTTCTTAAGGGCATGATCCAAAGCCAGTCCTAGACATTAGGAGCTAGATTTGCAGGTACCTAAATATAGATAAGTATCTAGTGGAATTTTCAGAACTAAACAAATTATGCAGCTATAATGTCTGTTGAAATCAATAGAATTTGGGCACCTATCCTGCTTAGGCACAAGAAGGAATCCAGCTCAGGCTCTATCTGCATCTTTAGGCACACACGTATCTTTAAAAAGCTGGCCCCTAGGTATTGTACAGCTGCACCTAGTCTTATTCATAGAAATGCTTTAATTATGGAATGTCTCCCAGCAGATTGTTATAGCAATTTGAACTGTCAAGACTTCCATGGTGAATTTTCCCATCTCAAGAGTCTAACAGAAATTCTTAGCTAACTTTGTAAGGGGACATCTGAGCGTTGAATTGTTTTCTTCTATTTTGTGACTGTAAATACTCCTGGTGGAGTTAGTTTTGACAAATTTAAAATGCTGCTCTTGTTACTAGACTCATCTTGTTACAGATCTTTGTTTTAAGCTGCTTTAAAAAATGAATGTGATCCATCTTTCGCAATCCCTATTTTTCATGAAAATTGCAGCTAGTTTAGAAATAACTATACTTAAATTTATTTTCATTCCAGCTGAAGCCTAATCTTTTTGTGTATGTGTTTGTGTGTCACTTATCCACCTCTTTCAGACCACACAGAATATGGAGACAGTTAGACGAGGTAGGACAGAGTTCACCTCTCTGATAATTATGCCTTGTTCAATTTGTATCCGTAAAGCTAATGTAAGGATTGCAGATTGCTTTCCCTGATTTAGCTACCTCACACAATGCCTGATCTAATTCCCTCTAAAGTCAATGATAATCTTTCACTTGACTCTGAGAGCTGTATCGAAAAGTTATAATTGCTTACAAAATCCCAGTGTGCCTGGCTAGCTTATGCATAGTAAGGAATTTTTTTAGCATATTCACTAGCTCTCATCTAAGAACCTCATTATTCTGAATCGAAAATAAGAATCTCTTAGAGATGGGCTACTTAAAGAGGCAAGTATGCAAATCTAGGGCAGCCTTATGGTCTTTGTGTGTAATAGCTTATCATTCATGTTTCAAGTTATATCAAATTAATGAACTACCCCCTTAAGATTTCCTTTGTGGAGAAAACGTGTTTCTGAAATGACTTTTCTCTCATCTGCAATTTGATTTTAATGAGGAAATTTTTTCTTTCGTTGACTGAAATGCTGCCCTAACTCTGCTGGCGCTCAGACAGCTTCATGGCAGCATTAGAGAAAGATGCGAAAGATCGAGCCAAAAGGAGGAAGAAAAATGAACGTTTGGCGAATGGTAATTGCTGAAGTTTTACATTTTTGATGCCCACTAAGCACTGCTTAAAAAGAACAGAGCTGAATTAAGCTGGTAAGATAGCCTGTTAGCCACATTTTATGCACGTTAATGAGCCTGGGGAGAAGGAAGCTGGCATTTGATGTTCTGTAGTACCAATGGTCTTATGTATAGTATTGATCAGAAGCCAGTGTTGTCTGCACACAGTAGGTGCTGGGGTTTTGGAATGCATTCCTCTTGATGGCTCTCCTCTTGATGCATTCCTCTTGATGGCGACTTAAGCTTTGGCGGGAGAGAGATGTGGTATGTGGGAAGATGTAAGTAATCAACTTTATAGAGAAAATACAAATGGCCTGAGTTTGTATTTTATAACACAAAGGCACATAAATTAAAATACACAGAGAAAAATCTGCTGCATGCTATGCCCAGTCAATACTTTTCTGAATGAGGCGGCATAGTGGGAATCTGAGGGCAAGTTGCAGCAAGAGAACATGGCTTCTGTCCACTGTGTTTACAGCTGGAAATAATGACATTTCCAATGTATGGCTCTTCTTGCTGCAGCCCTGAAAGGGAAGGGAAATGATGCATTCAATAAAGGAGACTATGCCACAGCTATTCAGCGATACACGGAAGGTCTGGAGAAACAGAAGGATATGGAGGTTCTGTACACGAACAGAGCTCAGGTCAGTGTGTGATTAATCTGCTAGAAAAGTATTCATTTAGGTACAGAACAGTCTAAGTCACCTGCAGGTGGCACGTAAGAATCATTGCTCTGTGGTCCAAGCTAATTTCAGGAGGCTACATATGTTGCAGATGAAGTGGAAAAAGGAGGAAGAGCAGCACATAAGAGAATTGTCTCAGGCCATTCTCCACGGTGGTGCTTTTGGTCTCGTTTTTGTTATCAGGAGTCGATGGGGTCAATTTTACTGCCATGTTACCAACAGTGAATATTAATATGATTAAAAGTTACCAGCAAAGTACTTCAGACTAAGCTCCGTAATGAAAATTTCCCTTTAGTTTCTTTCACTGATCAAGTATTCAGCTTCCCAGGAGAGGTTGTAGTGAAAATCATGCTGCCTTTTATTAGCCCTGAACTAATTCCTCAGTCATGTAAAGCATTTTATGCTCTGTCTGTGCAAGTGTCTTAATAGAAAGTATTGAGCCATCTATATGCAGCCTATAATGTAGTATCCATCTTATATTGCGCCAATTGCCATGATATCACAGACCTGCAATTGAGTGTCCAATAGCTGGTACTAAAGGAAAATAGAATGTAAAAATAATCTGCCACGCACCTTCTATAGCTTAATGCCGGTAAAGTCTCTATATTCCCTTCTGTTACCAATTACCCTCCTTCCTTCTCTTTTCTCATAATCTGTAATGGGAGCTAATTCTTTGACATGCCCATATGAATGGACGAATCTGTCCTAACATATTCTAAATAGGCTGTTGAGAGCTAAATGTTACCACAGGTAACTTGTGTTGAGTTCTTTACCTACCTTGTATGCCAAGAGGGGCTGGCAGAGCTCTTATCCGTTCCATTTGCCAAATAGTATATCTCTAATAATAGACTAATTATAGATTTTAAGGCCAGAAAGGTGGACCTTAGGATGTTCATTATTATTGCAGCCTGTGGGAGCTTCTGTCATGAACTGGGACACAAGTGTGGCAGGGTTTTAAAAACACAGAATAAACAGTCTTCCCCTAAGACTTTATCATCTTGTCTTACCTACTTCACACACAGGCCATAGAATTTCACATACCTTAGGTAGCTCAGTCATACATGAAATGTCTATTGGGAACAGCACTCATGTCTCATTTCTCCAGTGCTTTAAACACAGGGGGATCCTTCTTCTCCAAATGCAAATCCTGCCTTTCAGTACTTCCGTCAAGGTTTCATTTGACAATTGAAATCCCTTCCAAAAGCCTTGCAACCCATTTTATTGTGTGTAACTGTAACACCCTTCCCTATCATGCATCAGCAACAGGGTCTGCACCCTAAACGTTCAGCATTGTTGCACTACTCTAGCTAAAGAACTGACGCATATAAGCCAGTGCTGTGTTGAGAGAACTGCTAATAATGTGAGAAACCGTAGTTCTGTGACCTTTTACTCAATGGCATGTTACCTATGCAAATGGGTATCTGTGGTTGGGTCCTTGCTAGGAGATTATGGTACCTATTTGGGTGAACATTTATTCTGTTCATCAGGTTATCTCAGTGCCTTGTTAGAGCCTTGAGGGAAAAGTTGCACTTCAGATAATAATTGGACAGCTAGGCTGTGTCTACACTGGCATGAATTTCCGGAACTGCTTAAAACGGAATGCTATTCTGTTTTAAGTTTTTCCAGAAAAGGAGCGTCTACATTGGCAGGCTGCTTTTCCGGAAAAGCCCTTTTTCCGGAAAAACATCTGTGGCCAATGTAGATGCGCTTTTCCGGAAAAGAGCCCCGATCGTCATTTTCGCGATGGGGCTTTTTTCCGGAAAAGACTACTGGGCTGTCTACACTGGCCCTTTTCTGGAACAGTGTTCCAGAATAAGGACTTATGCCCGAGCGGGAGCAGCTTAGCTTTTCCGGAATAGTGGCTGATTTTGTACAGTAGAGCGTCGTTGCTTTTCCGGAAATTCAAGGGCCAGTGTAGACAGCTCGCAGCTTATTCCGGAAAAGCGGCTGATTTTCCGGAATAAGTGGCCCAGTGTAGACACAGCCCTATTGTTTTAATTCCTAGCTTGTGCCTCTGGCTTCTAGAAAGGAAAACTAAACCTGACAGACACAACCCAGAGCTTAGCTCCTCACTTGATCATGTAGGAATGATTCGGCAGTCTTGTTGCATTCGTTTTATTTCTGTTGTTGTGACTGTAGCCTTTCTCCTGCAGGGAGGGTCAGAATGGAATCTCACTATGGAAGGGCTGTTTGATCCACAAACTCTGTTTGCTTAGCTCTTCCTCCTCCCCTGCATTCAGTGACACACAATGCACAGGTCACCCCCAATCTTCATGAAAGGAAAGTTCAGTGGGGTATATATTTTTCCAAGCTACCTTTTATTCTGAAAGACGAGTCAAATTTTTAAAATTGTGAACTGAGGACGTATTCCTGCCTCTGGTTTAGCACAGACTCATGAGTGTTTGGTGCTTGTTTTGTGCTTGTTGTATGTTTCACACCCTTAAAAATCCACTGCACAAAGGCACGTTACCAGAAAGGTTTAGGAGAAGTTAATTAAGCATCAATCTTAATATGTTGGCACTTCTTGTGGGTTAAAACATATCACTTCATTAAACAAATGTTTGTACAGTGCTTTGAACTTGGAAAAACATTATAGAGATTCAAAGTACTATAATTCTTCTTTGGGCTGATAAATTTGCTGATCTGTGTCCCTTCTTGGCTTTATTTCAGGCTCACATGAAGCTGCAGGAATATAAGAAAGCAATCAATGATTGTGAATGGGCTTTAAAGGTAACTGCTTTGCAGTTTCTTCAATCAGTTGGTAGAACACAGAGTATAAGTAAACATTATTAAATGTGCCAACAGAGGTGTGCATCACTCACTACCCAACTTCATTTATAGTTATAGCGGGCATGTCAACAATATAAAGAACTCTTTACTTTTTTGAATCATGATCTCTAGCCTAGATAATCTCATGTCACAGCATGCACTGTGCTAGTGATGCCAGAGGCCTATTTATACATATTCATACAGTGATGCAATGTTGCAATGCATGTTTTGACCTCACAGCTTGTTATCCTGGAAGCAATTCTCATGGCAGAGCAATATTTCAGAGGAATCTATGCTTCTAATGGTGATTTGCTACAAATGTGCTTAGTACTCTGTCAACATGGGTGAAATTCATCACAGTGCGAAGGATCATTGAAAGCCCTGGGCATGACTTCAACTTGGCATGCTGAGGTCCTTGCTGATCAGTTCAAGCTCTGATGAAGTGGGGGCTCATGCATAACGGTAGCCTGGCATTACTTCCCAGGTGGAGACAACATTGTTAGTATTTCGGACATTCTTTTAACAACTGAAATAACAGCTGATGCTAAGTGTGAAACTTCTCTGGGGTACATTTGCTCTTAGTGTGAGTTAGTCATGTCTGTGCCTGCCAGTGGTCCCCAACCCAGCCAGTCACAAGAAATACAAGTGCTATGCTATGCAGCCCCTACGGTCTCTCTAAAGGTCAGTGATGGGCATGTTCCAACACTCAAGCCCTCCAAATGTCTGCCTGGAATATCCAGCCCAGCAATGGGCAACCTAGGCTAGTGAGTGGGCCTCATCAGTAGCTCTCCTTCATCTCAGTGGCCCACAAGATTGTCATAACCAAGATGGCCTCCCGGGATAGTGTTGTTTTGATATCTGCACTTGCATAGCTAGAATTTGTGATGTGTGTCAAATGAACACTAGCAGCACTATGATTGAATGCAGAGGGAGTGCACGGCTCTCGCAGTCAATAGTGTCTTCAGTCAGCATGGGTCTCACTTCACATGCGTTTGCTTCATATGCTTGTTACTTTAGTAGTACAGGTAGGCAGTGTTCCTGGGCTTGGGCGGCCACCCATGAGAGATTCAGGGTATTTTGATTAGCAGAATACCCACAACCTGCAGCAGGTATTTCTGTTGGTGGTGCACATT
Source organism: Pelodiscus sinensis (assembly GCF_049634645.1). Taxonomy (NCBI): domain Eukaryota; kingdom Metazoa; phylum Chordata; order Testudines; family Trionychidae; genus Pelodiscus; species Pelodiscus sinensis. The sequence goes on from NC_134736.1 coordinate 8,220,982, forward strand.
TGTAGATATCTCAGTGCACATAATAAAATGTATCCTGCACATGGATGGAAAAGTTTAAAGGGAACATTGTTAATAGGATAAAACTATGTGGTCTGAAACCAGCAAAATCTGGCAGCTCTGCGTGTGGGCAACGGTAAACAATGTCTCATGGGCCACACGCAGAACCCTGATGGGCTGCTTGCAGCCCACATAGGCCACAAGTTGCCCACCACTGATCCAGCCCCTGATCTACTGGACATTCACGGTATTCATACATCTGCTTCCAAAGAAATAGTGCACTCCAGCTAACTCGTTCTCTCTCAAGCCTCTGTTCTGCTTAATGCAAATGTGCTTATAGTGAAATCAAGTACAAGTTTACGTGACAAAGATTCAAGTGATAGCAAGTAGGAATATTGGAAACAAATAGTTACATATAAAATCATACATGCATACTAGAACAGGCCCTTGTCCTTTCCCCAGGAAGTCTCCTCTTCAGAAGCTTATGTTGGGGTTCCTTAACTGTAAATTCTCAGGTCTGCAATTGGTCCAGGCAGTAAACATAGCTGGCTCCCTAGATGTCCATTGTTATATATACTAACTGAGTTAGCTCTGAGGCTCATCTTGAGTCTGGTGATGAGCTTTACTTAAACAGTTTTGGAATCTTTTATTTTTATATATATATATATATATATAATGTTATAATGTTTAAATAATTTAAAACACCTTCTAATCATTATGATGACCAGAGAGCTATTGGCTCATGGTAGAGATCTCATGTGCCAACGACCAGTTGATGAACTCTTGTACCAATATCAGATGCAGGGGATCTCTGTAAAACCATGTGTCAGCTGGTACCAAGAGTTCCCTCGATCATACTGAGCTACGTTTCCCGATTTAAAAAAAAATCATTACCATTTTAAACAGAGAAATTAAGATTCACTGATATTCAATATTGATTCAAATATTTAATTAAAGTTTGATATAACTAACGATAAAGGCCTTTGCAAACATTGTCTGGCTATGTTCTGTTGATCTGCTTAAAAATGTAAAGGTAATGGTCTTGTTAACCTTGCAGTGAATCCTCCTAGTCAAAAGTATTCATATGGCCTTTAGAAAGGTGAAGAAATATAATAGAAGCCAAAAAGAAAGGTCTGAATCCAAAGCTAGCGGCTTTAAAACATTGCTACTCGTTAAATGCAATATAACACTGACATATCATTAATAGGATTAGCAATGTAATATTAGGAAATTATATTTCTCTTACACACAGATGGACTGGAAAAGATCAGCCAGTCGGTCCTTAACTGTGAAACAAAGAAATCTTTATAACTAGTGTCAATAAGCACTCATTTCATTCATGGCAGGGCTGCTCAAGAAAGATGTGACGCTTCAACTGCTCTTAAGATTGGGTGTACATTACACAATGTAATTACACATATGGCAAAAAGCCCATGACATTGAGTCTTGGGACCTGGCTGTAATATGCAGAGTTCCAGGGGAGTCAGCTAGGGTGACTCAAGTAGGGTGCAGCCAAGAAATGGGACAGCCAATCCCCAATGCTGGTGGTTATTCCAATATTTATATTCATCAAACTAGCACAAAAAATCAAGTATCTGGAATACATCTGATGTTAGGATGGGCTGTCAGTCCTTTGGTTAAACTTCAGTTCCTAGCAAAGATCTTCCAGAGATGAAAAGCCAGATTGAAGACAAAATAGAGGAACCTCCAAGGCCTTTATATATCCATGGCCATATGGAGAGAATCCCATTGTTCTCTCAGTGTAAAAAAAGTACGTCCCAAGATGGAGTTTGTCACATGTGCAAGTCACCTGTCCATGGATGACTCAGTCATCACTCCCATGCTGGCCTGAACATTCATGTAGGGGCTCATTGTTAGTTAAGCACTTCTGTTCACTTCACTGATAGTCCTTTCACAATAGGCTGGCCGTGCTTCCTTTGATGTCTTTCAGAAGCAGTTATTTGAAATACAAGTCCAGTATTCAGAACTTCAAATACAAAAATGATACATGCATATGAATAGTATAAAAAGAATCAGTGAATCATAAGCTTGTAATAGACTCCTCATTTTGCCCACGTTGTACAGGATTTGGTGCAAATATATAACAATGGTTGCAGCAATCATCTATATGGCCGCATTTTATTTGGATAATGTCATATCAGGTCATCTGACACAGGTTTGGGCTGTGGGACTATAAAATTGCAGTCTCAATGTTCAGGCTAAGTCTCGAGACTTCCATACAAAGAATTTGCTAAACTTCTGTGAGTGGCAATCAACAGTGACTCTCTTTGCTAATTGTCCTTGTAAGTAGCTATCAGATCAGCATTTACAAGTTCTTATACATTTGGGTTCACCTTACCACTTATTGCCAATTTACTTTTTCTGTTGGTAAATTATTGTTTTTGATTTCTGTCATTCCACATACAGTTCTGGTTGAGTTCTCTTACATCCAGTGGAAGTGTATGAACTGTGGCCAGTTTGCTTTTGGATGAGAAGAAAGACTTTAAATACTAATGTCTTCTGATACCTTGTGTTATGGGTCCTTCCCCGACCCAGGGTCGACCCACCGCCTTGGTCCTCTTTTCTTGGGCCTATAAATCCCTTCTTCCCCGTCAAGTCGCTATGGACGCCCTAGCACTGGCTGTGAGGGAAGGAGAACCTGGGCCATCCCTCTCTCCAGGTCCCAACCCAGGACCCTAAGAACAGGCATCAATGACGCCCTGCTCAGCCGGGGTGGGGAGGGTCAATGCCACAACTCACCAACCCTCAGGTCCTCCTTGGTCCTGTCCTGGGCTCCTTTCTTCCCTCGGGTCGTCAGCCGTCTGGCTCTCGCAATCTCCAGGTCCCGCGCTTGCTCCTACCCGGTCCAGGCGGGCCAGTGCCGCCCTTCCTCTGGACTCTCCTGGCACTGTGGTCTGCTGGGCGTTCTGGCCCCCGTGTCACCCCCGAGCCTGTTGGTCTGTCCGGTATGGCCGTGGGCCCAAACAGGTTAGTGCTACTGATTCCCGGCGCCTCGCTGGCCTTGGTCCCTGCCTTCTTCTTGGGGCGGGAGCCCTCCCTTTTCAAAGCCAGCGCCCATATCCCGGGACGCTGGTGCATGTGCTCCTCTGCCCTTCCTCCCCTCCCCCAGCGCACCCGCTGGGGAAACTCCTGTTCCTGCACAGGTGGCCACCGCCAAGCAGGCTCGGCAGAGTCGCTTGTGCCCTGCAGCACCGGGGCCGCCCTGCGCCCGAGTGCGAGGCTTGCCTCTTCAGCCCCTGCTGCCCTGTCACACCTTGTTTCTCCATTATTCCTAATATCATATCAGCTGTTGATTTAAGGTCCTGCTATGCAAAGATCTGATATAGTACAAAAAATTACTACCCTTGCAAGAAGGCTGATGAGAATCAGCAGGCATAGGAATTATGTTTGCTAATAATTTAATCTGGACATCTGAACAGTATTTACAATGTCCGTGACATGGCCTGATAGGAGACATCCTTAGCAAATTAATTAATTTGGATTTTTTTAGTTAATTAAATAAAAAACTCCAATAAGCATACTAGCCACATAGCTCCAAATTAGTCTAAACCTCACATTTCCAAAATCCCCTATCTGTGGAAGTGACCAGCTTAGAAAGAGAGGGAATAATAGAAACATTTTGTAGATGATCAATCCAGACACTTCAGATATTCAGAAATCTCGTCTGCCAAGGAAATAATTTAGAAAGTTCTGTTGATATGGAAATGTAGATGTAATCCACATCTAATATACATTATGATATTTAAATCAACGGAAACTACTGCAGTTAACATCCAAAGAGGATGTAGCCCATTTAATGTATGTAGAGTATTGGTTCATGTTCTTATTTCTGATCAAACCACTAGTCTGTATATATTATTAATGTCATGTTGATAACTACTCCTTGATTGTGGTCTAAGGCCTATAAAAAGGCTAGACTGGATCTGCTTTTGTAGTTTAAAGGCTGATCCTGTTTTCCAAAGATGAATGTGGGCCCTGCCTAAAAAGTTGAATACTATGCCGTCAGTTGGTGTAAATCCGTTTATCTTCGCTGAAGTCAGTAGAAAGACATCAATTTATACCAGATGTGGTCCTCAGTAGCATGTTGTGATGATGGAAGTGAAAAGTGCAATGATAAATTTCCACATTATCACAATTGATTTTGTTACAGAGGAAGGTCTAAATGTTACTCAATGAACTGTAAATCAGCTTGCTTCACTCAAAGTGTTTATAGTTTGATTTTGGGCCATTGCAGTAACTTTATTAGCCAGAAGATTAGATAACAGGGTGTAATGATTCCACATTCTAAACTGCTTAATTAATTCTTTTTAATGCAGTGCAATGACAAATGTATGAAAGCCTATTTCCACATGGGAAAAGCTCATCTGGCACTGGAGGACTACAATGAGGTAAGCTGTACAACCAAGGGGTTGAGCCACTTTCTCTTTTTAAATATGGTGATTTCCATCTGGGGTAACTCCATTGGTTTAGCAACTTATACACGGTTTATGCCAGTATAACAATAAACAGAATATACAACTGCCCATTGTTTGGCATTATGAGGCAGCGGACGAGAAAGAGAGAGTCTTAAATGCCTGACATTTGATAGCATGTTCTTCTAGGCTGTGTCTAGACTGCATCCCTTTTTCGTAAAAGGGATGCAGATTAGACATATCGCAATTGCAAATGAAGTGGGGATTTAAATCTCCCCCGCTTCATTAGCATAAAAATGGCTGCCGCTTTTTTCTGGCTCGGAGCTTTGCCGGAAAAAAGCGCCAGTCTAGACGCAGATCTTTCGGAAAATAAAGCCTTTTCGGAAAAATCCCTTATCCCTCTTAAAATGAGGGATAAGGGATCTTTCAGAAAAGGCTTTATTTTCTGAAAGATCTGCGTCTAGACTGATGCTTTTTTCCAGGAAAGCTCCGAGCCGGAAAAAAGCGGCAGCCATTTTTATGCTAATGAAGCGGGGGAGATTTAAATCCCCGCTTCATTTGCAATCGCGATATGTCTAATTTGCATTCCTTTTACGAAAAAGAGATGCAGTCTAGACACAGCCCTAGTGTCTTGTCATACATTGGCAGCTTGGGGGACAAAATGTTAGCATTAGGTCTAAAATAAGGTATTTGCTCCCATGTTAATGTAACAGACTTTGTCCATTACTTAGGCACACAAAAGTTAGAGAATGGTTGTATATCGTAATTACAGAATCAAAGAAGTATAGAACTGGAAGGGCCTTGAGAGGTGGTATAATTCATTCCTCCCATTGTAAAGCAGGGCCCATTGTGAAGATGGTATACTTAGACCATCCCTCACAGGTGTTTGTCTAACTTGGTCTTATAAACCTACATTTACAAGGTTTCACAACCTTCCTTTGCTAACCTGTTCCAGTACTTAATGGTACTTATAGATCGCTGTTTTATTTCTAATAACTAAACTAAATCTATCTTGCAGCAGATTAAGTCCATTGTGCCACCTTGTGCTCTAGCAGTCCTTAACACATTTTGGAAGTCTTTTATTAGGTTCAGGTGGATCACCCAAAACTGGATACACTATTCCAGCTGAGGCTTCACCAGTGCAGAGTGTTAATTGTACCACCTGTCATGTTTTAAGTACAACATTCCTGTTAAATACACTCTAGAATATTTGCCTTTTCCATAGTTGCATTATATTGTTGACTCATAATCCATTGCTGATTGTTGAGTTCAGAGTCATGGCCTAGATGAGAGGTGTCAAATAAAAAATTGTGGAGAGCAAAGAACAAAATCTAAAGCTCTATAGTCCCCATCCAGAGTCTGCTGACATTCATGGGAGTTGGTACATTGATTTCAAAGGGTCCTAGATCAGACCCTATCAGGTTAGATATCTTTTGCATAATCTTCCCACTTTGGTTTTCAATTAACCATGTAGTCTTGGTTTTTTTTATTAAGTCCAGGAAATCCTATAAGAAGATGTTAGAAATTGATCACCAAAAGGAAAATCTGTTTAAAGGTAAAAAGTCTAATGTTAAGACTCTTGTGGTACCTTAATCTTGTCATCAAAATTAAACTTAAAGTAAAACCCAGCCTCAAGCATTCTCTCTATGGACTCTTTCCATCCTGTTTCCATAACTGTTTGTTCTTCCAGTTAATGTCTCCCCGGTTAATGTCTTTCTTTCTACAGCTATCAATCATTCTTTTACTGGCCCATGTGCAGATTGTTTTCCCAAATCACTGAGCCATTTCCTCTCTTTCTGCCTCACAACCTTTCTGTATAATTGCCACAGATGATACAGTATATAGTCAATTGCTTGACCGTTCCTTGATTCATTATGAAGTATACCCAAGAGACCAAATAAACAATATCAGCCAGGTTAATGCTAAAAGTATAACACAGGGGAAAAAAAGACTCAGTACAATACCAGTTTCCAGAAGGCCATCTTGTGCTGTGTTGTTAAATTCACCCCTCATAGAAAGTATGCTCCCAAAGTTACGCATTTTAGCTAGGAATATATGTAGGATAATTTCACACGTTATCAGACCTCTTTACGTGTCACTAAAATCCAGTCCATTAGTTTGTACCTGTTTCTTAATTTGTTAGTGCTTTCCTTATCTTTGTTTCAGATATTGGTATTAGAGATACCGGTCTGTGAACAGGCCTGCTGATGGGGTGGAGGAGAGAGCCAACAGGGGCAATCGCATAGAGGCCTTGCATAGGGGCCTGGCATTTCAAAGGGGCCTGGAGCTCCCAACTGCTGTTACTTTGGTGGCAGCAGCGACCATAGCCCTGGGCCCATTTGATTTGCCATGGGATCAAAGCAAATCAAAGCTGGGGAGGGAGCCAGCACCATGGTTTGGGTGGAGCTAAGGGCTGACTGCCCTCAGATTCAGGCCCCATCCCATCTTACTCCAGGGCCCATGGTGGCTCTCGGCTCCACTGTCTGTGAAGGTACTCTCCAGCTTGTTGCGAGGCAGAACATTCATCTGTTTTGCCTTAGACAAGCTTCTTATTTTCTCATGCCAGAGCTATCCTCATCTCTGAGAGTATTTATGAGATTCTTAGCATAAATGAGCAGGATTATAGAAAGACACAGCCCAATTTAAGATATGTAAGTGCTAAAATATATATTCAACTAGCTGGAGTTACCCGGCATGGCTCGATCCCGCTCCCGCCCGGCTGATTCGCTCCCCCCCCACAAGCCCTGCTTTCTGCCAGCCGGTTCTCCTCCTCCCGATCTCCCCGGCCAGCCCCACTGCCCCTCCTCCTCCCCCCACAGTTCTGCTTCCCGCCGTCCAATTTGCTTCCCCTCCTTCCCCCCACCGCCACCCCTGCTTCCTGCCGGCCAGTTTGGCCAGTTCTCCTCCTCCAGATCTCCCCCAGCCAGCCCGCTGCCCTCGACCAGCTCTGCTTCCCACCGCCCGCCTCTCCCTCAGCCAGCCCTGCTGCTCCCGACCCCCCTCTCTCCCGACCAACCTTGCTTCCCGGCCAGCCCCGCTCCTCTCTCCCTCCTCTCCCCCCGCATCAAGTATGGCCCCCTTTTTTAAGATTACCTGGTAACTGTAGCTGCGGGGGACAGGGCGGATGCCTGAGCCGTTGTGCACGTGGGGGTGGGGCGAGTCCCGGACAGCGCTTTGGGGCTGCAGGAGGCAGGCACATGACCTAGGGTGGGTGGGGCTGCCCCTGCAGTGCAGTGCCGCGGGTTATTTTTTATTTTTACAGGTTGAGATTGGGCCCGATTGGGTCCAAAAGTACCTTAAAACCTTCTCCTGGAGGAAAGGTTATCCCATGGAAAATTTGGTTGCGGTAGGTCTTATAGTGTCCAAGTTATTAGAGCACAAACATACGAACATTCTCCTTTATATATTAGATATAACATTATAATGCTATTGTATTGTATGCTTAATGCTTATTAATGTATTTGGGTGTCAATAATGCATATTAATAATATTAGTATATTCATTTTCCTCAGCATATATTATTGGTCAATGTCATGAAATCCCATTTGATTTCTATTTTTTCCTCATTGTCCTTAATGTGTATCAGGAAATTGTGGTCTCTTTACTTAATTTTCTCTTAAATTAAGCTTCTCTTTCTTTTGGTTTTGAAGACTGCATGAATGAAGTAGACTTGCATGAAAGAAAAGCAAAAGAGGAGGAGAAAGCTCTGGAGGAATTTCAGTCTGGAAAGTATACTGCTGTGTCTATGAAAGAGCTGCTCCAGAAACTCAATAGACCTGACCAGAACATCCTTTATTATGCAGGCGGGATTCGAGTTTTGACTGAATTAATAAAAGATTGTAAGTATTTTATGCAAATCAGTCTGTCCAGTGAGCTGACCTGGGACATGATCCAAGTAGATAGAAGTCGTTAATGAGAGTGGGCTGAAGCCTATAAAACCTCTATCTCTGTTTTTAATATAAGTACAATATGAGCTTGATATTTCAAAAGTTTTGGGCCAGTAAATGCATATAGGTAAAATCTGAGCACTGTTGTATGCAACTCAGGCACACTGCACAAAATAATGTGAAGTATTTACTTTGTCAATTTAATATTGAAAGGCGGCTCGCTTCTCCTAGAGGAGATGCATGCAGATCTCCCATTTATGGCCTTGAGAATTACGTGCCACATCAGAGAAGACACCCCATAGTTTAGGAAATGAGAATAAATGGTCAGTAATAAACCTAGATGGCAGACTCTTCCCATGAATGTATGCTAAACTGTAATCAAGTAAACCTATTCAGTATTCAGCATGGACTTTCTTTTTAAACTGGTCACCATTGATCAGTTCACTAGGATAGTGAATTAATCATTGTTAAGAAATGATCAGATAAATCACCAGAATTTTGCCTTTGGAAGAGTACATTGAATTTGAAAGACTTTTTAAATGGGCTTCAAATGGAATGCTAAACCCAAAGCCACTCACATTTTGGGCAGATATACACATCTATTTAAACTCATTTCTACTTAAGTTCTGAATTCAGGTGTTTCGGTTGCACATGTTGATAACATTGCTAAAATCTACAGCAAAGAGTACAGGTACTTGGGTATCATTAATTGTGGCAGAACTGGTCTTAAGAAGATAAGTAAAGGGGGAGCTAATTTTTGCTATTTAATTTTAAAGCATACTGTAATGGAACTGTCCAACTTGCTCCGGATGAGAATCTAGCCCTTTAAATGTACATTGTTTTTCTAGTGTTACTGACTTAAAACTGAATAGCATCCAGTATGTGAGAGATCTTCTCGGAATTGTATTCTGCTTTGAGAGACGCCTGTGCTCATTTGGGCTTTTCCTACTCTCTCTCCTCCAATCCTATGTGGACTCTCGTGTTGATGTGAATCCTTTTTCAGCTGTTCAGTTTAAAAATGTTTACAGATTAAATGAACTGGTTTGCCAAGCCTGTTTGGTGTTTAAATCTTTCTGACTCTTTGCAAAACTCTTTAAATTGAGTCAATTATTCTGCACCATTACAGACAGGAATCAGAGTGCATCTACTTTAACTTAAGTGCTGTTTTTGCTCCAAATACAGTGTAGAGGATTTTCTATTTTTTATGATGCAAATGTGTTTAATTTTTTCAAAAGCTGTTGAATCAGTGACCTTGTCACTTAACACTGTGTTTCCAGAGAACAGGAGTGTGCCTTCATGATGATATATTGGTCAGATGGATTGCTGGCCTGATGTAGTTATCTCTGATTTGTTTCAGGCACTGAACAAACTTTATTTAGAACAAACAATGGATTCAGTATCATCAATGACAACAAGGTCATAAGACGGTAAGGCATCTCCTAAGAACAGTGGGGCATTGCAACATGAGGAAATGAAAAGATATTTAAAAAAAAAATCACCTCTTCTGAAAGTCAGATGAAATGATCAAAGATGATGTGATAGCATTTTAACATCTGATGATACTGACTTCTATATGACCTTTAGAAAAATAATGCTCTTTTGGATGTGGCAAGCAAAATACTTGTTGTGCTTCCGCTCCAGTCCTTAATCTTCTGGATACTTCTGTAGGGTTAGTCCTTTTAGATCCTCTGTGAAGCTGCAAAGATGAGAGCAGGTTTGTAAAACTTAACATAAACAAATCTCAGATGCAGCAACTCAGTTACTTAATGCACTGAGAGCAAAATCCTTAGTTGGGGTAAATTGATGCAGCTGCACCAAGGCTGAAAGAGCTATGCTGACTTAGACCAGTTTGGGGATATGGCTGCATAGATCCCTAATGCAAGCTGCAAAACTGTTTCTGGGCACCCATGTCAGCCCTATACTTGAGGGAAAGGCTCATCCAAGATTTATACTTTCTGCTTCTTATTAGTTGTTTCTTCTTGACTGCTTGTTGTATTGTACTGTACTGTACTAGTCAAGCAATGGTGACCTTATTTGACTTTAAGCCCTTCTGCTATTTAATCTCCCTCTTTGATGAAAGGTAATATGCTGTGCATGAGAGCAAAGCCATTTGTTTAGTACTGAAATCTGTTTATAAAAATTATTTGGGGAACGAGATGATTGATTCATGGATGGTATATTTGAGAAGGGCTCAGTTAGGTGTTGGCTGCAACATGTTACACAAAAGATATGTCAACCAGAAATGTTTGTTTCCTTGAGATGGGTCCATCACAGAGAGATTTGAGGTGGTCTCAGGATGCTGAAATGGTGGGGGGTGATGCATTAGGATTCCAAATAAGGTTGCATCATGGTGATCCCTTCAGAGTCTATCCATGTCACTCTGTCAGCCACTGGTGGTTGCTTGAGGCGTGAAGCAGTCTGTCCCCTTATCCACTTGAGTGTGTGGCTTCTCAGTGATCCCAGCTCTCACTGATCCATAGGGATGAGCTCAGAATTCAGTCTCAACAGGGGTCCAAAGCCAGTGGCAAAGAGTCTGACTGGGAACTGGAACCAGCATTCCTAAACATGTTTATCAAAATAGCCAGTTTTGGAACTTGGCAACTACAAAGAAAATCCTGGGGCAAATCCTCAGGTAGAGAAGTCCTTGGGGTTTCTCTAACTTCACATTTTCCTCTTTCCTTTGCTGTTTTGTAGATAAATATTTTCATTGCAGGGGCCTCTCTGTAGCAAAGAAAAACACTGCTGAAGTGGAATTGTCCCTTTCTCTTCTCATCCTCTGGCAAGCAGTCTGTAATGGGAATGGTAAGTCTGTGTAATCAGCATTAATCATTGTTAATGTACTATTAATATGGTCCTGACCATGTTTGAAATTATTGTTTTCAATTAACATCTCTCCCCAGAGTACTTGAGTCTAGACCTTGCAGCACACTGCAGATTTACAGGTCAGATGCAACCGCTATAGGCATAGCGCTTGTAGTATGTATAATTCTGGCTCTGGATCCCCAAGGCAATGAAATTATTACTCATTTTAATGGATGGCTTAAAGCTATTGAAGTGGCTGAAGTGGGCTCCAGTCCTGTGAACATCATTTGGTCTTGGGTTAATGTCTTGCACCATTACTACCTAAATATCAGGAGCTAATTCTTCCCTTTCTGCTGGAATGTCTAGCTTTGGTTAGCTAATGTCAGAAGTGGTGTGTAGTAAGAAGGGCTTATAACCAGCCCCTCCTAGGAATGCACAAACGTGTACCTCAACAAATAAAGTGAGTGTAGAACAGCAAGGAGGAGACACTTGCTGTTTATTCACTTAAGTATTCTGATGTCTGGAGCAAATTTGAGCCTTCGTGGTGTTTTCCAGTGTGTTTTTAACCTATTTCAGCCTAACTGTTAAAACAGAGGGCTGGATACTTAGATGGTGTAAATCAACAGAGAGGGCTTTGTGTAACCTTGTCTACATGTATATTCACATCCCTAGTAGCTACTTAAGTTAAAATTGTGGCTCTTTGTGTCTGACTGTGGATGTTTTGCCTTGAACTCTGTCCATTCTCCAAATGCTGCAGTTTTCATTCCACTTTATTATGGTATGAAGGGCCCTTTGAGAGATGCAAACACATGGTTTGGTATTTTCATATCTGTTCTGGTAAAATAGGAAGCCAGAGTGTATGTGATTGTGCAAGCAAAATTTTGCTCTCTTGCCATGGAAGTTTCGTGTAGGTACCAAGAGTGGTAGCAAAATATTGGTGGTGAGATTCCATGTGCATTTTCCCTGTGGAATAGTATTCCCTGTGGAATAGTATTTAACTCATGGAAAGAACTTTTATTATTATAATTTTTGCCTATGCTCTTTTTGTCAGTTGAGGTGCTTTTTATTACCCAATTACAGCAATGTGAGGCTGAATGCCATATAGGTGCCCCTGTAGAATGATGAAGCACACCCTGTTAGCACCCCAAGAATCTACACTCACTGGCACAGTGTAATGGGTGTGTACCAGGGCTTTCTACCCTGTGATTCTAGAGAGGTTGTGGTGGGCAAAAAGAGAATAGCAAGGTAAGAGATAGTATACCTTGCAAATGACACAAAAGGAAAATATTTAAGAATTGCAGCCAAAATGTGTGTTGATTTACACCCATGTGACCCAACTGATGTCCAAGAGGTTGAACTGGTGCAAATAACAACAGATTGTGAAGATTGCATGTATATGCTAAAGCCAGCTGCTCGGTCCATTTTGGAGTCTTAGTAACGGATGGAAGGCAATATCCTAGGCTTGTCTTTCCCTGAAGCAATACCATATGAAATGAATTCTCCTGTATGCCAGTCATGTTGAGTAATGGCCGTACAGCGGATGAAGTAAAGATGCTAATCCATTTGAACGATTTTCTACAGGTTCCAATTTAATTGCTGTACAAGGATTTTATGGCACAAGATGTACAACACAGACATTTTCTTTTTCAGAGGAGAATCAGCGATTGCTGTTAACTCACCCTGATGTGAATGTGCAGCTTCCCATGCTGCTATCATCTTATGTGCCTGAGATTCAGAAGGAGAGCTTGGCACTGCTGTCTTTGTACTCTCAGACTGAGAATGGAAGAAATCTGCTGGTCAGGCACCAGAACCTAACCACGTACGGTATTCTGCTAGAATCCATGAACAGTTGTATGCTTGCAGTCCGCAACTGACGGTTAACATACATCAAGGAACTCACGCTGAGTGAGCCTTGTCACTTGAGAAGTTGAAATTTATGGCCCAAATGAACTAGATTAGAATTACAGGATTCCTGGACAAAATTTCCGGCACCATTATCTGCAAGTTATCCAAGCCCGGGGGGAGCACTTCAGTATCCAAGGGGAAATAAAGTCCAGCTCAAAAAGTGTCTTGATGCTAAATTCTCCTTACGGGTGGACTTTCTGTGGTTCACCCAGCAGATGTCAGGCATAGGGGTGATGATGCCTTTCCAAGCCAATCAGTATAATTAAAAGTGGCACCCGAGATGACCCATCATGTGCCCTTTCACCCCATGGCCACCACTGTTCAAAACAGGGCTCTGATACTGGCTCCCATAGTTAGATTGGATGCTAATTCCCTGAGGTTGCAGAGAATTTTGACCTGAAAACAGGAATGTCTTCTGTAGCACAGAATGTCTCATGAATGTGAACGTAGCTCAGGAAAACAGGAGCTGAAAGTCAGTTCCCTCTGATGGCCATTTTGTGACCTCTGTCAAATGAATATGGTAGTGGCATCCCACTTCCTATGTTCTTGTTCATATGACAGAAACCACTAATATGGGTGGTAATAATCGGCACAGTTGATGTCTACCTCAACTTTGGAGGCCGGAGACTGACTGGGCCAGTGATACTTACCTCTACTCTTCCCTAAAGGTGCCCCTCGATCGGGTGAGGTACAGTGCAAGGGAAGCGTGTCTAGGTATCTTAGGTACTTTTGTGATCTGAGCACCTCACAGTTTTTAATGCATTTATCTTCCCTGCACGCTTGTGAGGCAATTGCCCCGTTACAGATGAAAAACTGAGGCATAGAAACACCAAATATCTTGCCTGAGGTTACCCAGGAAGTCTATGGTTGAGCAGCAGATTTAAACCCAGGTCGCTTGAGTCTGATGCCCTCTGGCTAGTGACCTACCCACAGGAAAACAGAGGGCTTAAGGTACTTTTCACAGGTGCTAAGTTCACAAACCTACACCTAATAATGTCTTGGATTCCCCCAATTCATGCCTGATTTCTTCAGCTTGTCATCAGAACTATCCCTGGAAAGTTTCTGAAGTAACAGCACCAGCTAAACAAAAACACTAAACCAAAGGGAGCAACAATGGTGAGTAGGGATGTTAAAAAGCAGTTAATCAGGTACTACTACAGCTATAAAGAGATATACCTATCTCATAGAGCTGGAAGGGACCTTGAGAGGTCATCAAGTCCAGTCCCCTTCCCTCATGACAGGACCAAGTACCATCCTTGACAGACTTACCCCAGATTCCTAAATGGCCCCCTCAAAGGTTGAGCTCACAACCCTGGGTTTAGCAGGCTAATACTCAAACCACTGAGCTATCCCTCCCTGCAAACAGCTTAGTGGTTACATGCTGCAGGCTCTGCAGAATAAAGCTTATACTGCAGTGCCTACAGTGCAGCAGGCTCCTCAGGAGTGGGGCCAACAGCCAGTTCATGCAAGGACTGGTTCCTGATTGCCAGTCCCATTCCCAGGCAGCCAGGTGCACTGTGGGCTCTGCAAGATAAGCTTTATAATGCAGAGACCGCAGTGCAGTGCGGCAGCTGGCTCCCCAGGAGCCAGTGCATGCTGGAAGCCAGTTTTTAAGCCAGCTTGTGCACTGCCTTCTGCCCTGCTCCTGGGGAGCCAGCTGCTGTTCCACTCTGTGCTGCACTATATCAGAGGCAGCAGTGCGGGGCAGTGGTCAGCTCCCTAGGAGCTAGTGTGCACAAGGAGCTGGCTTTTAAGTTGGCTCCCAGCCCCCTCACAGGAGCCGGTTGCCACCCCGTGCTGCTAGGTTTGATACAGAGTTAGCAGCATGGGGTGGCAGTCAGATCCCTGAGAGTGGGGCTGGGAGCCAATGTGTTATTGTTAGAGTAACCGATAATCTCATGCTTATCAGTTAACCGTTTAAATGGTTACACATTTACAGCCCTAATGGTGAGAAGAAGACCATGCAGCATGTTTCAACTTACAATATTTAGGAGTATGAGGAAAGCCATCCTAACTTTCTGCAGTTCATTTTCACAACTGAATAAAAAAGGGCTTATTACTGGAACTGTTTAGATAACCTCAGGGCACTTCTTATGCAGTGTGACTTAATTACCTTCCCTAAGGTGACAGTCAAATATGTGTACTTGAGAGCTTATGAAATTGTCTTTGAATGTCTTCGAGTTTCAAGCCGAGTCTCTCATCATCCAATAACTGAAATTTGTGATTATTCAGAGGATTGCAATGACTCACTGAATGGAGAAAGAAACCACAGTCTGTTATCTCTCATGGTGTCAAGTATCAGAGGGGTAGCCGTGTTAGTCTGAATCTGCAAAAGCGACGAGGAGTCCTGTGGCACCTTATAGACTACACTTCAGTTAGTCTATAAGGTGCCACAGGACTCCTCGTCGCTTCTGTTATCTCTGTGCTACTGTAGCATCATCTACTTCTGCAATTGAACAGGGCACACATTTTAATGGGCTGGTTTCAATGAAATAGTTGGATATAATTGATGAGCAGAGAAGATTAAACAGATGCACATACTTTAGTAAAGAATGCACAACATTGATCTGGAGGCATTTGTAATCAAAAGGAAGGTTAAAGAGATGACCTATGTCTGAAGGAAAGTTTGGTTGCTTTTATTTATTAATAATGTCAGTTAATTTCATTATGGTCTAAAATACTGTGACAAATCCTTGTGTCTACTTTTGAAGAGAGTCTGGGCATGATTGTCGGAAAAGTCAGGTGTGCAAAATGCACATGTGATGCTTATTCTCATAGGGGTTGTGTATCCACAACTGCAGCTGAAGGAACAGAACTGAAAGTTCGTGGGGCGTTGGTCATTTGTAGATTTAAACCAATGGAGATGATGGATTCTCTGTAACTCAAAGTCTTTAAATCAGGATGTGAGGACTTCAGTAATGCTGTCAGAGGTTAGGGGTCTGTTACAGGAGTGGGTGGGTGAGGTTCTGTGGCCTGCCATATTGGGGAGGCCTGTCCAGATGATCATGATGGTCTCCTCTGACTTTAAGGTCTATGAGTCTAAGTGACTAAGCTTTAATCTTTTGAAAACTTTATACCAGATTCTCAGCTGTGTAAATTAGCTTGGCTTCCTTGATTTTATGGTGCTATACTGATTAAAATCAACTGAGGATTTGGTCCTAAATTCCACTAGAGGTCTATGGGACTTAGGCTCCTAAATCAGTTAGATGTTCTTGTAAATGTTACTTGGGTGCATATTTGTATAATCTCTCTGATTTGAACATTATTCATTTTCTTACAGGTGGCTGCAGATTCTGATTGAATTTGTCAGTGTTATGGATGACAGGGCTAGTTGTGCCATGAACCTGCTATCTAACTTAATCAAGGAGGAAAAGTAACTAGTACTTCATTTTTTTTTTACAGTTGTGAAGTTCATTTGATTAGCCCCAGAATACACAATGCTAAGTCAGGAAACAACAATTTGTGGAGCTGCATATAGAACATTGTTTTCATGTATCCGATGGACCAAAAGAACCATTTCATGCTTGTACTACTTCATAAGAGGCCTCAGCAAAAATGGAAGGATTTTTGCATCTTGAATTTTTTATGAAACAATAACCTGAGATTTGTCACTCACACCAGGACCACTCCATTGGATTTGCACAAGTTTAGCTTAGGGCAGACTTCTTAATTCTTACTAAATAAGGAAATTGTTATGCAAAATTAAAACAGAATATTGGGAAAATCCAGGGTGTTTGTTTTTGTTTAAAATTGCATTAATAATTTTTAGAATTTGAGCCAGCCTTTTGGTTACTACGAGGTGCATTTTTCTCTAGGTTAATTTTGTCTTAATCCACAACTGTTGACATGTATTGCTTTGTCAACAGGTTCAAAATCCAGTGTCGAATCAAACTTTCAACAAGTGTATTGCCTCTGTTCACACAGTTGTTGGTAAGAAAGAACATAGATTTTCCATATTTTGCACGAAAAGTGATGTTTGCATAATTTCTGTTCTGTTAGGGTATGTCTACACTACAGCGCTATTTTGAATTAACTTAATTCGAAATAGTTAATTTGAATTAAGCTAATTCAAAATAATGCATCTATACACAAAAACTATTTCGAAATGTGCTATTTTGAAATAGCAAAATGCTGTCCACACTGAGTGGACCCTGAACTGAAGTTAAGCCTGCCGGAACCAGTGCCAGCAGGGCATCAGGTTAGGACTTAGTGTGTGGGACTGCTGCCTGAGGTTAACTGAGCTCCATGCTTAAAGGGACCCTATCCCCAACCTGGACAGACAGTTCTCAGAGTTCTCTGCTTGCTTGTCTACCTCGATGAGGGACAGCAAAGCAGTCCTGTCTTGGAGTGCCCTGAGTGCCCAGACTCGGGACACCACAGCACTCGGCCACATGGAGCCAGAGCTGCCCCTGGGCACGCCAGTGTGTCTCGTGGGGTCGTTACCATCAACCTGGCTGCACTTGCTGCAGGCTGCCATCCGGAGGCTCCATCGTGGAGCTGTCAGGATCCAGGAGGCCCTGAGGGAAGAGCATCCACCCCGAGGAGCCATCAGAGCCTCCCTGGTCCTCCCCACTGGGGGCTCATGCCCCATTTCTCCCTCACGTCCTTCCACTTACCCCTCCCTAGCTCCCCTTCCTGATGTCAAATAAAAAACACGTATGTTCAAAAATAGAAACTGGGTTTATTGAACAAAACTGGGGGAGGAGGGGATGAACCTCTGGGGAGACTGGGAAAAGGAGGTGGGAGAGGGGAAGAGAGAGGGTGGGAGAGGAGAGGGGGAAACCTGGGAGGAGGGAACTTGAAGGGGGAAGCAAGGGGAAGAAGGGAGAGGGGAAGCTCAGGGCTCAGAGTTGGGGGTCTCCCCGGACCAACTTGACTTTCATGCTAACCTGCTCCTGGGTTCGCATGTGGCCTTTGGTGGCCAGGCTGGCAGCTATCCTGCCATAGACAGCCTTGTTCCTTCATCTAGTGTGGAGATCATGGATATTGGGGGCATCCCCCCCAAACCTGAATAAGGTCCATGATTTCCACCCTGGATCAGGAAGGCGCCTGCCTTCTCCAGCCCCTGTCAGGCTCCTGGGAGCTGGCAGACTGCTCCTGGGGAGCAGTGGAGGGCTGGCTGCCAGTGGCTTGCTGGCTCATGTTTTGGGGCCACTGGGTAAGGGGCCCCGGTAGCCACTGTTGGCTCTGGGCTGGCAGGCTTGGAGCTGCCATAGGCACTGTGGCCAGGGTCTACCCCTTAAATGGCTCTGGGGCTAGGGGAGAGGAGATTAAGTTTCATTTTTTTTTTTTTTTTTTACAGTTGTGAAGTTCATTTGATTAGCCCCAGTGTGGCCAACAGGGCTCCCTGGGAAGGGCTGGAGGCCCCTTATTTCGAATTAAGTGTCTACACAGCACTTAATTCAAAATAGCTATTTCGAATTTGGCGTTACTCCTCGTAGAATAAGGTTTACCAAATTCGAATTAAGTGCTCCGCTATTTCGAATTAATTTTGAAATAGCGGTTTGCATGTATAGATGCTATTTAAGTTAATTTTAAATAACAGCTGTTATTTCAAATTAACTTTGCAGTGTAGACATACCCTTAGTTCCTTTTAGCTTTGGGGCTGATTGTTCATAGCTGAAATTTACATGACTGTTCAGTTCTAGGAATGTAAGAATTGCTGTGTTGAATCATCTTGGGATCCTACCATCCCAGTAGCTGCATGAAATGCCACAACTGCTTGCTGAAGGGCAACCTGCCCCAAGGGAAAGTTTTCTCCCCAATAGAGAGAGGTTGTTTTATGCTCTGAAGCAAGAGAGCAATTTTACAAAACTCCTGAGATGAAATCCTGGTTCTAATGAAGCCAGTAGCAAAATTTCCATTGACTTCAGTAGGGCCAAACTTTCACCCCATGTAGGTTCTCCCCATCTTCTCCTCCTACAATGCCCATTCTTCTTGTGACTTTGGATACACTTGTCACTAACTAGTTCACTCTGTCCCAGATGCAATCATGCCATCGACTGATTTTATTTTACTTGTTTTTTATTTAAGGAGTTTTGGATATGAAGACAGTTTTAGGTCATGAATTAAATGAGTATGGTGGTTTGATCTTTTCTTCAACCATCATTTATTCACATTTCCAATCCATAGTCTTTTGCAGTACCAGTGATTGGCCTCTTGTTGGAATAGCAGGAATTGGTGCAGGATAGGCATGTGTTGCAATAGACAAAAATGGATATAATGAGAAGAAAAATCTCTTCTCTTTCTTCACTGTTTGAAATGAGTGACAAGAAATTGGCAGGATAGCTGGAATTCATCTGTTTTTTGTTTTTCCTTTGAAATTGTAACAACTGTCACTATGCCTGGATCTGTCCTGCTATTTTAGCAGGACCTTGTGGGGGTATGGAGTTTTCTCATTTTGAGGTCAGGGGGCAGAGACACAATTACTAATTCCACACTGGTATACATTTTCAAAACAATAAGCAGGGATCTAGCTCTGTAGCTCCAGTCAAGGTAACTTGCCAAGTATGTTGCGCCTTTGGGTACGTCTAAACTACATGCCTCTGTCGGCAGAGGCATGTAGATTTGTTTTTTTGGCAAAGGCAAATGAAGCCGCGATTTAAATGATCGCGGCTTCATTTACATTTACATGGCTCGCACGCTAGTCTGGACCTTCCCCCTGTCGACATCAAAGCCCTTTGTCGGCAGCCCCGGTAAACCTCATTCCATGAGGAATAACGGGGCTGCCGACAAAGGGCTTTGATGTCGGCAGGGGAACGTCCAGACTAGCGCGTGAGCCGACAAACAGCTGATCAGCTGTTTGTCGGCTCAGCGCGGCAACCATGTAAATGTAAATGAAGCCGCGATCATTTAAATCACGGCTTCATTTGCCTTTGCCTATGTGTCTAATCTACATGCCTCTGCCGACAGAGGCATGTAGTCTAGACACAGCCAGAGTGATGTATATGAGAGGAGTAATTACAGAGTTCCTGTTTTCACAGCTAAAGCAACAAGAATAACAAAGGTGCAGCCTGCAATTCATTATTGTTTCATCACTGGTGTCCTGAATATTCTTTCTTTCACCTTTGGTTTTTCAAGAAAACTGCCAAACAGGTGAACCAACCAGCCCTTGCCCAGTGCATTGGCATCATGGGGGACCTATGTGCTGATGTAATCATCCGACTGCAGATGGCTGAAAACCAAGAATGCTGGCAGGCCTTTCTAAAGCTTGTGGTAATTAACATAATGAATACTACTAGATCAGTGGCTCCCTACCTTTTCCAGCATACTGGACCCCTTTTCAATCTATTACAATTTTACGGACTCCCGCGCCCCCCAACAATATAGCTGTGCCTGCAATCTGCACACCCCTCAGCCTGCTCCGCTTCCCGAGGTGAAAGCAGCGCAGGCTGAGGGACTTGCTTGCTGCTGGCACGGAGCCTCTCAGCTCCCAACTTTCCACAGACCCCTGCAGTACAGTCGGACCACACCTTGGGAACCACTGTACTAGGTCAACAGCATGTTCAGAAAAGATCTCAGAGCCTCTGACAATCACTGATCAGTAGGCAGATGAGTTGGGCTGAGGACATATGTAGTTTTGCACCTGTTCATTTTGAGTCACATGCTGTCTGTTCTTCTCTGTGCAGGATGACTGTTGCTCCACTGGCAATTCAGCAGGGTACCAAGAGTGTTTGTTCACAGTGCTGGGCCTGATAATGAACTTATCCCTCGAATCAAATTTGGTCATTCAGGTATGGCATATGAGGCGTACTCACCTTCTGAAGCAGATTTCTGGTTGTTTTACCACTTACCTGGAGCCTCCAAGGTGCAGGAAGTTGCAGACCCTTTCTCTCTCATAACTGTGTATGGTTCTTATCCAGGGCTTATTGAAGTTAATTTTTGCAATCACGGAGCATTCAAATAGTCTAGGAGGCTGGAAGAGCTGCTTTGTTTATCCCACAGGTGGACACTGAGAACCTCTCCATCTGCGTTGGGAAGTAAATTTAATTACACTGCTACAGATCAGGCATATCTGCTACAAATGGCTGTTATATATCAAGCCTGCCAGTGAACCGGGGCAGGGGTCCTTCAGGAGCTAGCTCTCCATCAGTTGACATTCTGTCCTACCAAGGCACTTAGTCTCTAATCATTTTACAGAGAGGGAAAATTGGGCAATACAAAGAGAACTCTGGAATCTTTGAATACTTTTTTTTTAAACAAACATTTAGTGTCTTTTTAATATTCTGTGGCACAGAAAGTGCAGTGTAAAGTTCCTCTCACAACCTGATCAGTGAAATCTGAACGATCCTATTAATTCTCCACTAAGGAAGCATTGTATTCCATTTCATGACCTTAACTATATTGCCTGAGTGCAAGTCTGAGGCCTGATCCAAAGCTCATTGAAGCCAAAACTACCCATGCCTATAAGGATCAAGGGGGGAGATTTTCACCTGCACAATTGGCAATTACATGCCTAACTGCCATTTGTGCCTATGGAAATCTCCCTTGAAAGCTTCCCTGCCATGTGATTGCCTTCTTAATGCCATTTCTAATTTAAACTTGATTGTGACCCTTTAGATCTGAATTCCTAATGCTGTTTATTGTTTCAGGAGCATGCTGTGGATGTTAGCAGGAAGTGTTTGTTTCTACTTGGCAGTAAAGATGGAAGGATTGTGACAGTAAGTGGAACCTGTGAGCTAAGAGAAGATTGTGTAACCAGTCTTCCCACACTAAGTTAGCACGTTCAAGCCTTGAATTTACTGCTGAATTGTGTAGGCCAACCTATCACACTCATGTAGATTTATCTCTGTAGCTCCAATCAACCTGCACAACCAGGTAACCTGCACAACCAGGATCAAAGTCATAAAGATCCTAAACCCATGATTTTATTACAATATATTATTGCTCTAGAACACAAATAGAACTTAATTTTCTGCCTTGCTGTATTTTTGATAATAAGCAGTCTTATGGCACTTCAGAAACTAACAAATATATCATGAGCTTTCGTGGGTAAAACCCACTTCATCAGATGAGATGCTTATTTTGATGTCAAAGGCTCTGTCTTCTGTGAATAGAACAACTTTTCAGGGATTTTTTTAACAGTATGTTATCACAAGGATGGTTTTAGCTGTTAAAATTCTTCCAGAGATAGGGAAATTAATCCAGAAGCAAAGCACCAACTGAAGACTGGGTGTCTTCTGTTTCAACTGTCATGCTTGAACCAGTCGATTGTACCCCCATTCATATGTGTGTATAACTCCCATTAATGTCAGCTCTTCCAAGGCAAACTGGTAGGAGCTTATGAAGTTTCAGCCAGAAATCATCTCTCTTCTGACAAAACTAATATGAACCATACTGATACATATTTTTCTTGCCTCTTTAATTGCTACTTTGGTCTTACCCAGCCACCTACACAAACAAAGGGCATGTTAATCATTGCCTTTTTCTTTTTTCTTTTTATTAAGAGAGCCATTGGAGTTCTAAGTCACATCTTGCCAGCAAGCTCAATGGCAGTAGAAGAGGCAGTGAAGGGAGGTGTGGTGAAGAGACTGCTTAGATTTTTGAAGGTAATTTACTTAACTTATTCCACTTCATACCTCTCCCACAGATTCTGGGGTTTCCCCTGGGAGGGAAGAAATCATACCCTGTTATATTTATTGCATGTTCTCTTTTCTGTTTCTTGACCAACACTTGTAAAAATGTGTAGTATACACAGAGGAAACTTACAGGACTGACTGAAAATGGTTTATTGCTTTTTATAAATATTACATCTGGTATAAATCAGATGGGTTTATATCACTCATAAAAGTGTCCTTACCCAGTGCCCAAAGTTTCAAAGATAAAATAAAATATTTGCAAGTCTGTAAAGCCACTGACCAGTCTCCCTTCAAATCCTTTCCTAAGACTCACTGCTGTGATGCTTCCAGCAGACCAATGCCAGCTAAGAAGGTTTAGGCAGGTAGAGAACAAACACACAATGCTGCCTTCTCCTTTTCCATGTTTCACCCATCTGTTGTTTGTTGTCTTTAACTACAGCCCCAATTCTGTAACTGTGTCCATGTGGGCAGATGCTAGTGCTCATCAGTAGCCCCACTTTGGTCGGGGGGGCTCTCAGCAAACACGGAAATCCACTGATGCAGATCCTAACATAGAGAGCTTGGATGAGAGCCCATGAAAGTAAACAGGAACTTTTCCATTGACTCCTAAATGAATGCCAGAACAAGCCAGGGGTAATAATTTTAATGTGTCTGTATAGCATCTAGTAGATCAGAACCATGACTGTTTGGGACTCAAGATGCTATTGTAATACAAATAATAAGTGACATGGAAAAGTACACCAGGTCCTGCTGTTGTCATGGTAATGAAAGAATTAATTCTCAATTTTGAAATGAATCCAATACCAGAGCTTTGGCTTTACACTCATACCTGTGTGTTCTGTGCAGGGAGAAGGATGGCTTTTGCCACTTTAGTTTCTGTAGTCTTAGATATCAGATAACATGCCCCGTGTGCACGTGCTTAGAGCTCTTAATTTCAAATGTTATTTGCAAAACAAACCAAACCAAAAAATATCCATTGGGCTGGTGACTCAATGGGAGATACGTTAGCTTTTCATCTCTGAAGTGATTTAAGATTGCAGTGCTCACAGAGTAGAGAGAACCAATGAATTTCATACATGGAAGTATAAAGAAAGACCTTTGCTGGGTAGTAAATCTAGCTCTTTGATGGATTTATTTGCTTATCAGCTATTCTTTTATGACAATGCTCCTTTAATATAAATTTGCATAGCAGATTTATTCCTGTGGGTGTACATAGCCCTACTAAAGGTCAGATTATTATAGCATGAAGGTTTGAATCACTGAAAATCCATGTCTGTGCATAGTTATGAGCTGGTGGGTTTAAAGAGCGATGGAGATTATAAATTATCAGCACTTCCTAAAAAGGTCTCTCAATTTGTGTACTTGTGAAGTTCTTTCTATTCTTGCAAAAGTTGTGTGAACTAAATTATATATGTATTGTTATATCCTAATTGAAATCCAGGCTGGTGGACAGATCACTTCCAGTTATGCTATAAAGACCCTTGCTGTGTGTACTCGAAGCAACAGCCAGGCTCGAGAGGAGGTGGTGAAGTCAGATAAAAGTAAGTGACAATTTTATTAGCCAAAGATTGAATGCAGAGGTTTATTCCAAGGTTGCCATCACAGAAGCCCTCTTTCTTCTAGAATGGAGGTGAGCATTAATTCTGTTTGAACTCCCACAAGGATACCAGCATGTTTACAGAACAATGCGTCATTTCACTTCCTGGCTTAATGCTTCATTCTTCTTCCAGCCGTGTGCAAGTGGAAATGTATCCGAACATAGGATATGTAGGCTGCACTTCGCTGAGTAAAATGGCTTGATCTGTAGATCTCCAGACTTGGAGAAATACATTGAACTATGTTTCTCTGGAAGGAAACCAGTCAGTAGTTTATTAGAAAAGGTTAAAAAAATAGGTTCCAATTTCCCATTGAGAGTAGCTGAAGAAAGTTATTTACAACCATCAAAATGGTCTCACTTTTAGAGGTGGTATGCAGCTCCAGTTCCCTTGGACAGCAAGTTTGGAAGGCTGGCCTAAGTGAAATAACAGAGGGAGTGTCACCATCAAACGTTTCCTTTGTATTGTCACCTTTAGGTATTTCTGAGTTATCAGCACTTGAATATGTAGCTTGTGGTTGCATGCAGCACCACTGTTCAGAACATTTTAAAACCTAGCTTTAGTTAGTCCACCCCAGTCTACAGAAACTGTGTTGTGCTTAGATGGTTGAACCCGGCCAGCACCTTTTGGATCACTTGGTCCAATGGCCTATGTCATTACTGGACTCTGTGGAAATGTGTCTCTACTATTCCTGAAGATTGCCATTGTTGTAGTTGAGCTTCTCTTTGCGTGGCTAATTCCAATCTGAGATATGCCTCATTGCATTGACAAAGATGCCAGATGTCTCATCTTTCTCTTTCCTCTTCTTGGGCATACCACCTCACATTGATGATCTCTGCCCATATGAAGTATCCCTTTCCTTTCTGTCAAATTAACACTCTGGCTTTCTGGAGGCATCTTTATAGAATTTTCATCCTGCTCCTTCTATCTATACAAGTTTAGCTCACCTCATTGTGTATCACAGTCATATTAAGAATCATCCCTCACGTAGTATCTTCACTCTTAAATTCTAAACACTGTACAAAAGTTGGCAGGTGGTTTTTATCCACCATTTACAGATGGAGAAACTAAGCTTGAGAAGAGTCTAGAGATTTGCCCAGGGTCACCTACCTAGTCAATGTGAAAGATGAAAGTCGAATCTAGATCTCCTGACAATTCCACTGGGTCTAACCTGCTGCTTCTTTTCTCTGTCTGGTAATTTCAGATGCAGAACTGAGTAAAACTGTCCCGTATGGCTGAGTGCTTTAGAGTTTCCTCTAGCAGCCTGGGGCAGCCTGGGGCTGCGTCTACACTGCACCATTATTTTGAGATAACTAGCATTATTTTGAAATAACAATGAGAGCATCGACACAGCCATTCTGTTATTTTGAATTAATTTCGAAATAACAGACGGCTTATTCTGAAATCTGTAAACCTCATTCTATGAGGAATAACGCTTGTTCTGAAATAGCTATTTTGAAATAAGGCGTGTGTAGATGCTTCACTTCTGCTATTTCAAAATAGCCCCTCACCAGGGCCATTCTAAGTTATTCCTCCCTAGTGCCTCCTGGGGCTCTAAATAGAGATAGCATGTCTACATTAGGGATGCCTGCCTTGGACTAATTTTGAGGCTTCCCTGCAGTGTAGACGAGCTATTTTGAAATAAGCTGTTTTGGAATAACTATTTCGGAATAGCCTATTTTGAAATAAGTGTGCAGTGTAGATGTACCCCCAGAGACCTCAATCCTAGTTGCGTGACTTGACATTTATTTGTCAAGGAGAGACCGAATACAGATCACGTTGATAAACTCAAAAGATCATTTAAGTCCAAACTCTGCTTTCTTTCCATTTTGTTCGGCTGGGTAATGGGATACAGTACAGTGCCCTATTAATGTGAGCAGATGAAGTGACAAGGAAAGAGAGTAATGAAACTGGGGTTTGTTTTCAACTTCATTCTTGTGGGGGGCTTCAGAACAGATCTCTAGGTTTTTAGGTCTTTATTTCTCACTAGCCAAGTACAAAGAAATCTTGGGAGAGTTCCTTGCTGGCAGCTGCAAGGGAAAAAATTCAAAGTCAAGAGAAACTTGAACCCTAAGGACTCTGGCTGATTAAAAGCCCCCTGGAGCATCTTCTCTCCTTTGTATACCCCATATTAAGTACTGTTAATTGATGCGGTGTGTGGAGAGAAGCTTCCTTTTTTCCCGATACTTATTATGCTACAATGTGCTGCTTTCCAGCCACATGCTGGGTGTTCATCTTTTGCTAAGTCACATTATATTGTCAGCTCAGTTTAGCAGCCCAGATTTGGTTTTGCTGCTGGGAGCACTTTTGGGTCAAACTGTAGTTCTCTGACATTCATCTACATTCCAATCAGGCCAGCAAGTTCAGCTTTCTGAAATGGATCATTTTTGGTGCCCCTGCTGCAGTCTGGAGCACCCCAGCTTCTCCGAAGCTATTGTCACAGCAGAACAAAAGGGAAAACATGATGTGATTAGGACAAACAGAAGGGACAATGTAAGAAAATCACAGCAAATTTGCGTAGCCCTTGGGGAATCTTCTGCAGGAGAAAGACATCACTTTTTGTTTTTTGTTTTTGTTTTTTTAAAGCAGTATCTCTGAATGCTGCTTTGATTCTGTGGCCCTAAGAGATACTGCTGCTGCTTGCAGGAGCTGCCAATAACGCCATGGCTCTTTATTAAGATACTCTGCTAGTGTACATTGGCATAGCTCCCCTGGAGCTGGCAAAGCTGTGCTGATTTAGGCCCGCTGAGGATCTGACTCTATGCATTGCCTTGTGGGTGGGTGGGGGGGGGGGGTGGTATGGCCAGCCTGGCGCTGTAGATGCCATAGACTGAGCTTATGTTGCTTGGAGTTTGAATTTCACATTTGGTTCAGGACTCCTTGGCTAGCAGGCGCAGAGCGAAGGGAGGATGCTCAGGGGAGAGAAAAGAGATCACACTCAGAATGGTATTAATTCTCTGCATGGGAACTAAGGATGTTAAAATGCATGTAAATGGCTAACCATGTAACCACTGGAAAATTCACATGGGGCAGCAGCCAATTCCCTGAGAGCCAGTGTGTACCCAGAGCTGGCTTTTAAGCTGGCTCCCTATGTGTACCACTGCCCCACACTGCTGCCTCTGTATCAGATGGCAGCAGCCCAGAGTGGCAGCTGACTCCCCAGGAACTGACTAGGTGCCGCGTGTAAACATTTGGGTAACGGATAAGCTCATTCATATGGTTATCCATTTAAACGGCTACACTTACATCCCTAATGAAAACGGCATCTGGCCCTCCGCTCAAGAAGGGGAGATGGATGCATTTCATTCCCTCCTGTTCCATTTGCCACTGAGCTGTGATTGGAGACTACATTGTTTATTCTGGGCCAGGTGTCAGTGATGCTCAGCGAAGTGGGCACAAGCAGTGTGGTTGACAGTCTCCCAGAGCCTAAGAGCCTGTGGTTGGCTATGCACTCCACAGAGCAAGCAGCCTGTGACTGCTCCCACAACTGCATCTTGGGGTGGAGGCAACGCAGTATGTTGCAGCATTGTCATGCTGCATGCTCCTTGTTTTGCTGAGCCCTCCTTTAATTTGCATTTTCTTTTCTGCCCAGTTCTCAGAGCTGAATAGTTACTGATGCCCACTTGGTATCAGGTGCCGCTACTTCATTCTACCATCAGTATTCAAAGAGCTATTTCCACCGGGGCCTGGCCCCCTGCTGTACTTACAATGACCCCTCCCCTCCAAGTTGTTCCTTTCTCTTCTCACAGAGTTTGATGTGTTACTGAAGCTCTTGGCCTCTGAGAATGAGATTGTGGTGGGGAATGCTGCTTTTTGCCTCAGCAAATGCTTCGAAGTACCTGGAGCTGCATCGTCCCTGCTGAATTCCAACGTTGTGATGATCTTATTAAAACATGCAGGCGGTGAAGCCAAAGAAACCTCAGTGCAGGAGAATGCGGCAGTTGCTTTAGGAAAGCTTTGTACTGCTGAACCAAGGTATTATGGGGCAGATTATTATCCCTGGGCATCATCCAGCCTGTGTGACATCTTCCTAATAAAAATCAAGGCAGCATGGCATGAAAAACTTGCCAGACTCCTTATAGCTAAAGTGCTAACCCTGCCACCAGTGGTCTGTGGGAAAGATGGGTGAGCTGGTATCAAGGACTTAGGCACACCATTGCTCCCAGAGCCATGAAGATACCGTGTATGTTAGAGATACTGTGAAAAAGCCAGCAACTTCTCTCTAGCTGGGAGTCTCACCAAGATTTTGTGCCTGAGTGCTGCCTGGAGACTCCATATTTCATTTCAGTCATGGCTAGTACATCATTTAGCGTTCTCATCTCTCTATGCTCTCATCGGCTCGTAGGGTGGCTGAAATCTCTCTTCCCTTCCCTTCCCTTCCCTTCCCTTCCCTTCCCTTCCCTTCCCTTCCCTTATCCTTTTTTTCCTTTTCCTTTTCCTTTGAAGGAGGGATTGTCTCCTTCTCTCCCTGTTTTCCGTGTGCTGATCTGGGCAGGGATGGGAATTCTCTGAAAGTTCCCCCACCCACATCTCCTTGGGCAGCACCTGATAGGGAGTGCAGAGCTCTCACCCTCTCTCTTGAGTGTAGGGACGGATGGGACATGCTGTCAAGTTCATAGTCGGTTTGCTTGGAGCCTTGTGGGTAGCTGCAGCGGCACAGACTCGTTCCTCCATTGCCAGAGCTTCTGGAGCATCATTAGGCATGTGGTAGCTTCACTCCGCTGCAACAGATTCACGGGCACTGGCTAGTAAAGCTGGCCTGGAACTTTCTGCAGCAATAATTGATAGAAAAGCTTGCTTTCCACAAAATCAAAATGTTCTGCCAGAATAATTCAGGGTATGTCTACACTACCACCCTAGTTCGAACTAGGGTGGTTAATGTAGGCAACCGAAGTTGCAAATGAAGCCTGGGATTTAAATATTCCGGGCTTCATTTGCATCTTGCCTGGCGCCGCCATTTTTAAAGCCCCGGTAGTTTGGACTCCGTGCCCGCGGCTACACGCGGCATGGAGTAGGTAGTTCAAATTAGGATCTCTAATCCGAACTACTGTTACTCCTCATGGAACGAGGTGTTCTGGTAGTTCGGATTAGAGAGCCTAATCCGAACTACCTACTCCGTGCCACGTGTAGCCGCGGGCACGGAGTCCGAACTACCGGGGCTTTAAAAATGGCGGCGCCCGGCAAGATGCAAATGAAGCCTGGGATATTTAAATCCCGGGCTTCATTTTCAACTTTGGTTGCCTACATTAACCACCCTAGTTTGAACTAGGGTGGTAGTGTAGACATACCCTCAGTGTTGTTGGGAAACTGTTCCCAACTCACATGCTCCTTGGAATCCCCAGCTTTCAGGCTCCCTGGACAGACTGGCCTGGAATCAGGGTTTCCTGCTTTTCAGCAGCCCAGATGCTCTGGGAGCCTTGATTCCTCCTTGGTGGGCTGCGAGGGCTTTGGGGTGCCTCAGCGATGCTTTGAAAAGGTCAAAACAAAATGTTAAATGCTCATGAGTGAGTGTGACAGAATGGGGTAGGGCATCCAAGGGTTTAAGCTGGTGTGATATTTGCTCACGGAGTAACTCCAGCCAAACCCATCTAGCTGTAGTCAGTATCATAGTGCAAGTATGCCCTTTACTTTTGCTGCCTGCAGAGTGTTAACTGTCCAAGTTGCCTTGCTGTGTGAATGGGCCTATGCATTGCACTGAAGCCAGGAGACACTGGACTTCTGTGTTGTTCGCTTTGGATTGCTTGGACAGCTTTCTGGGAATTGTTTTACAAGAATGTTGCTTCTGTTGAAAGAATGGAAGGAGGAAGTATGATTTGACGAACTGTAGAGGTCAGAGAAGTGACTTGAGAGGAAAACAAGAGTGTAAATGTCTGGAAAGAATGTATGCAGAGAGACTGAGCGGTGCTAGCAGACCACGTATCACCCCTTAATTACTATATATCCTGCAATCCAGTCATAGGAGCAGAGCATGAACATACTAATATACCTGTTGAGCTACTATATAAAGATCAGTGGATAAGGTTTAGGCTTCCCAATTGATTACTTCACTCCTGCCGGTTGGAGCAATGTTCCCAAATTGATACCTTTCAGCAGAGAAAATATAACACAAACCTTTGATCAGAAGCTGCTATGAAGTCAAAGGGATAGACCTCACTCTACTACTTCTGCTAATCTTAGATGTCTTCCACAATAGATTAAAACCCACTGTGCTGCTTGGACATTTTTGTAAAGTATCTCTTTGTGTTTAATGCTTTTTTATTTCTTCCTGCTGTGTGGAGAACTGTAACATAAAAGCATTGTCTTGCTTTCCTCTTATGGGGAAATCTATTGGATATGGCATTAACATTTCCTGACAGCTTGTGCATGAGATGCAATAGGGCAATGGAAGTTAGATTTCTTGCATTGTCAGTCATATACCATCCTCGGCATCTGACCCTTGCTTTCTTTTGTGGTTGTTGCAGGCATATTCTTCGACTGCGGGAACTCAATGGAATGGCAATCCTTAACTCCTCTATGAAATATGTGCAAGGTCTTTGAATTCCCCAAATGTTTTTGAGAATAGGCTGTTAATATTGTGGTATTCTATTTGCTGTTGCTTATGCCTTCTCTAATAAACATTATTCAAAGAGACTAGACAATCTTTCATCCCATTATCAAAGTGCAGCTCCCATGTCCAGGGGAAGGAAAGCACATTCATTGGCACCATAGCACCTCTAAAACCAGATCTGACCTCTGCTCCAAATAGTCCAGTTTCCAGTCTCTGATAGTGGCCAGCACTGGAAGATACAAGAGTCCCCAGAAGGGACATATATGGAATAACCTGCGCTTGTTCCTAGCCCGGTCAGTCAATGGTTGGCTTAATTCCTGATGCCTGAGGATTGTTTCAAATGTATGGAGCATAATGGAGGATATTCTCTCTACCTATGTAAATATCATCTTTTTTTTTTAATTCTCCCAAGCTCTGTCTCAATGGGTAAGTCTACACTGCGGGGTTTTCCGGGATACCTCCATGCAATTTATGTAGCTTTTTCAGAAAAAAACTATAGTGTAGACCTACCCAACGAGATTATGGCAATGACGTTCACAGGGTCATTATCAATTGACATCAAAACTATTCATGTATCAGTGTTATGCTTCCTGCCTTTCAGTTTCATCATTTCCATTTGCTTTTGTCTTAAATAGGATCATCCAATTTACCTTCATCAGCTTTCATTATTTTGTATATCTCTGTCACATCCCCTCTTATTCATATCCTCTGTAAACTCAGCAGTACCAATACTTTGTATAATCAAACACCGTATTTAAAATATAATAATGCAAATATCATGTGATTCTCTTTTGTCTGTTTCCTGAAGTGATTGGCCTTGAGTTAGTGGCTATGCAAAACTCTTATCTGGCAAACTATTCTGTAATGAATTCTTCTAATCTCTTCAAATTAAATCAAGCCATAACTACTAACCATTTCAAGATCTGGCTGAGAAAGAAGCCAGTGCATCTAGACACTGTTTTGTAGGGGCAGCACAAACCACATAACTGAGAGGTTTGTTTAAAGAGATTTGAAATATTCACTATTAAGAGGCAACCCATTCTATGCATACACACACCTCCAAATCTCTGGTAAGAGTCTGCAGAACCCAAACTAGGACAGGACAGAATTCAGTATCTTTGCTACATGTTTAGCTTTCAGCTTGTGATACAGAAAATATATACTGTGTATAAAAGCAGCACGCATGTAGGACAGTCTTATTTGCTTTTGAAATAGACTCTTCCCCTTTTCCCTCCGTGACACTTGTAGATGGCTATTATGTTTGTAATCTCTTCCCTTTAGAGTAGTGGCTGTCAAATTATATATCATTATCTTCTCCTTAGAGTAGCAACTGAGTACACTAATCTTTCCTATTTGAGGGGAAGGAAATGCTGCTGCACCTGGGTTTTTTCCCCTCTCTCTTTGGATATTGTTCATGTTGTAATCTAAGTGCTCGGATGGTCTCATTCTTAATCCTCTTTTCTTAAAATGCAGGGATTAATTTGCAGATTGCTTGGGAAATCAACTAAACAAACGTGTAATATTACTGCTCGGTGTCTGACTTCTTGAGAAGTTGTGCCCTCTTTAAATTTGCACAAGGCATTGCTTAAAAACTAGATTGACATTGGTATGCAAAGGCAGCTGTCAATGAGCAAGTGTGTTAAAAGCTCAAGAGCGGATGCACAAAGTGAGCTTCTTAAAGCCTCAGGCTGGGATTTTCAAATGAACCTAAAAAGTTAGGTAGGTGCCCAGAAAGGAGTTACTGTTATGGGATTCTTATAATGCTACACAGATTATTAAAAGAGGGTGTCCTGCCCAACCAACCTATCATCATCTCTGCCAGCATGAAATGAGGAGTCGCAGCATATAGCGTGAGAAGCCAAATTATCACCATTATGTGCAGTGTTCCATTTCCTCCCCTTGATGCTGTCAGCTCTGTTGTAAAAACAAGGAGGAGTCCCGTAGCACATCAGAAATTTATTAGGGCTCATGGATCTGCGGGTAGGAGGGTGTTTGCAGAACTGCCCTAAGTCACAGCACATGAAGCCTGTTTATCTGTGAGCTTTGCGGAAGAGTGGTTCCCACTGCACAGGCACATCTGGCACCCCAAAGTCGTCTTTTTTTCCAGGTGTGGTGCTCACCGTGACGTATTGTATGCGATGACTGTGGAATCAGGTGCTGTGTTCCCGCCGCTAGATGGCGTACTGGTTACTCATATTTAACTCTTTAGCCCTGAGGGTATTCAAATAGTTTAAGTTTGCAGGAAAAGTATGTCAGTTGCCTTTACTTAGGAAAACCATGCAGGTGACAGAAAAGGCAGAGCATAGATGGGTGTCAGCAGCAGCCAGCAGTGTAGTTGAGGACCCTTACAGAGATGCTTGCTTCTGCTAAAACAATCCAAAGAGCACTAATTGAACAGAAGTAGGTTCACCTAGTGAAAGAACTAGGGAACAACAACGAGACCTGCCCTATGACTTTCAGCTGTTAAAAACTACCAGGACTGCTGAGTGGGTGGCCACTCACTGTAGACTCACAATTGGCTAATGAACATCAAAGGGCTGGTGGAAGCACAATGTCTTGAAGGCTCCTTGGGCTGTTCTGACAGCAGGGTAGTGTAATGTCATAGAAAATCATGCCCCAAAGCCATTAGAACAGAATTTTAACATTTGCTCTGGTTCTCAGGTTTCCTAATGCAGTCAAAGTTTTGCCTAGTCCTTCGTACCTCACTAATAGGGAAGAACCGCTTCCCTATTTTGACTTGAGGGATCTGTCCAGTGTGTGTGTGCACAAATGTTGACAAATCTACTCAACACCCTTGAGGAGCAGAACCACAGTGCATGATGCACCAGGTGGGACAGGATTCTCCCTGCGAACGGGATGACTCATGGTTAGGTAGCTTTTATATTGATCACTACGTCCTCCCATTTAAGGTCAGTAAAATAAGTGCCTTGCAACATGGGATCCTAACTGCTGCTTTGCTTTTGTGGAACAATAGAGGCAGGAAGCAATGATGAGGAATTGGCAAGTCACCCTAGGAAAGCTCTGGGCCAACAGCTCCGTTATGCAAATACAAACCCCTAGCACAATCCAGATTTAAAGATTTACATGTCAGAGTCTCAAAAAAATTGCCCTTGATGCCATTGTAAGGCCCTGCCAATATTATGTTTTCAAACTGATGCAAAGAATAGAACTGAATGGGGAATTTCCCCTGTCTCGTATTTAGAAAGCAGCGAGTGCTGTGTGACTGGTAGTTCAGTGGTTCTGGACATACAACACTCGCCCACGAAAGCTCATGATACCATCTACGGGTATGTCTACACTACCCCGCTAGTTCGAACTAGCGGGGTAATGTAGGCATACCGCACTTGCAAATGAAGCCCGGGATTTGAATTTCTCGGGCTTCATTTGCATAAACTGGGAGCCGCCATTTTTAAATCCCTGCTCGTTCGAACCCTGTGCCGCGCGGCTACACGCGGCACGGGGTTCGAACGAGCAGGGATTTAAAAATGGCGGCACCCAGTTTATGCAAATGAAGCCCGGGAAATTCAAATCCCAGGCTTCATTTGCAAGTGCGGTATGCCTACATTACCCCGCTAGTTCGAAGTAAGAGGGTAGTGTAGACATACCCTACGTGTTTTGTTAGTCTTTAAAGTGCTACCAAACTATTTGTTGTTTAAAGTTTATCCTTAACAGACTAACTCGGCTACCCCTCTGAAGTGTATAAGAAAAGGCAGCAGCAGCTGTAGCCTGATGGCAAAGAGACAGGAGTGTGATCCAGGCAGCTAGACTGATCCTGGGAGGTGAGTTTGGCTTATGGTAAGTTCTGATGTGTATTTATAGTGGGGAAATTCCCAGGAGGATTGCTGTGGCTGCATCCTCTGCAGTCATAGGCTCTTCATCATTGTACTAATCAAAACCCACTGCGTCTGTTTCTGTACCTCTCTCCTGCAGGAGGTGTCAATCTGCTAAAGAGATTATTCCTGCTACAGTGCCCGAGAAGCATTTATGCCTTTGACAAACACATAGTCAGCATTCCTCTACCCTAAATTACATGTGTTAGTTCTGAACAAGGGTGGTGCTAATAGGATCTGGAAGTCAGGCTGTCGGTGCTGAAAAATACTGGCTCAAATGAAAGTTTCCTTTAGGAAATGCTTTGGGAGTCAAGTTCAGAAGTCGAAAGTAGAATGGAAATCCCACTGTGAAATCAGACCACAGGGCCCAACCCTCATCTGCCGTTGTGGCATAGGCTACATCTAGACTGAGATCTTCCGAAAAAGCTTATTTCAAAAGAGAGCGTCCACCCGGCAAAAGCGCAATGAAAAAGCGATGTGCTTTTTTGAAAGATAGTGTCCACATTGATCAGACGCTCTCTTGCATTTAAGTTGTGATTAGTCTGGATGGAGTGGCCACCAGGGCATCTGTGTTATTTCCTGGAGGCCTCTTCTTTCGAAGGAACTCCCTCTTCTGCATCCACACATGCCTTTTTCAGAAAAAGGCTTCTTGCTCATAGAGTGAGGTTTACTGCCGTTGGAAAAACCCCTCCGTTCTTTCGACTTTGTCAAAAGAACTCAATGGCAGTGTGGATGCAAGTATTGGTTTTCTGGAAAAACAGCCGTTTTTCTGGAAAAACACTGCAGTGTAGATGGACCCATAGGCGTGCCCAAGAGGGAATGTTACAGCTATAGCTCAGCAGCTTCTTGATCCTTTACCAGGGGGTGAGTGGTGTGTGGTCTCTGCTGAAAGCTAAGAACCAGCTGGGTGTCGTGGCTATTGCAAGATGTTTGGACAGGAACTGTTTTGAGAGAGGTAAATGGCAGACTGTTCTGTTTCAACATGTTTGGAGATGAAGCATGTCACTGGAGCTGGTGTGGGCCTCCCCAGTTCAGTCAAGAATTGAGAGCAATCAACATCTTTCAGCCCAGTTCTGCCTCATTTTCAATCTGGACAGCTGCAGGCTGGAGTGTTCTCACAGACCCGAGAAGACTCTGAATAGGGACCTTCAGGGCTGAGCTAAAGTTCATGAAATGCTTGATTTGTGAAAAGAAACACAAAGTCTGGGACTGTATAAGAGAAGAAGAAAGGGCAGAAGGTGTTATTGATTCTGGGGCAGATCTCTGCCAATGGGAACGGCTTATGAAGATTGGATCCCAGGTCCCTGGACTGGACAGAAGCTGTGAGGACTGACCACTGGATGGAAAATACCTTATTAGACAGGCACAGGTGTTTTTTCTTTTACCTGTAAAGATGTGTTTCCAAAGCCACATCGTTGTTTTATTTGAATCTTGAACCCAAGCTTTGTTAGATAAACTTCAGTGTGGTTTTACTGTAGAAGCACGCTGTGCTAAGTGAAACCAGTAAACTTGAGTGCAAGGAAGAATCAGATCAGAATGTATTGTTAGTATCCAGAAGACAAGGGACTGGGCAGTGGAGCATGACAAAGGTTATGTAAATTGGTTGTTTGCATTGGGGAAGAGAAGAGCTTGTTATGGCTTGGAGCACAAGGTTTGTTCATATCCACTGTCTGCAGGCAACACAAGCGTTTTCCCCGCTGGGCACTACATAAGGCCATGATATGGATAAACCCTGGACACTTCCATTAAACCCAACATGTATCAGAGATGCCAATAAATAGAGCCATGTGGGCTTACACCAGCTAAGGATCTGACCCAATGTTCCTGACCAAAGTCATTGCAGTGTTTGTGCAAACTAACCTGTGGCCTCTGCATATGGATTATTGCAGAGCCGCTGAAATTGCCATTTAAGCAGAAGAGGTGCCTGGCAAATAGATTTTCTTTAGTAGATTTGTATCAGGTCGCACATTCAGCGTCCAGTGATGACTCATTATAATGGTTATTACATGACAAACTGCCTGATGTGTAGGTTGAATTATAGCTTATAAATTTAGAGATTTAATCACAGCTGCCATGAGTCAGAATATGGTTTGTCCTGCTCTGTACTGACCTCTGGACAAAATTCAGCCTGATATATTTTGTAGCACAGTCCATGCTCCAGTGTAAGCTATGGACAGAGAAGAGACCTAGGATATATGCAGAATATTGGCTGAGGGAGCAAGTGGAATAGATCTTAGGCAGGTGCCTCTTCTGAAAACTGAAGCCTGATAGCAGTTTTTAACATGGGATCCAATTTGACAAATCATTATCTGTTATGGTAGTGTCTAGAGGCCTCAAGCACCAATTTATGCCAGGTGTTATATAAACATATAGTAAGAGACAGTCCCTGCCCCAAAGAACTTCCAGTCTGAATAATACAAAGCTGGGAAGGGAAAGAAAGATGAAGTGATTTGCCCGTGGTCAAATATACTGCAGTTATGTGGCAGGGCTAGCATAGAAACCAAATCTTCTAGGTCCTAGTCAGTTCACTAACCATTGGATCATGCTGCCTCTCGAGAGATGTCCATTCATTTCACTGAAATTTACAGCTGACTTGTTGTGTTTTAATTTTTTTTAAACAGTCTACACAAAACTATGTCTTTAAACTGTTCTCAGAAAGAATCCAGAAATTCCAACACTGGAATAAAATATCCGAAGAGGGGAGACAGGTTCTTGGGACTGGAGAAGTATTTTTTCCTCTGAAGTTGTCAGTGTTCAATAGCAGAATAGAAGTGGTTTGCTGGAGGTTGAAAAATGACTGATTGTTGGTTAGAGGCCCCTGTTTGACATCTCTTTTCGTTGCTTTCCTGCACTGTTGCCATGCTCCGTTTCTGAGTTCTTGCCCATTTACATCTGTCCCGTGTTGATGTAAATATAATGCTCCCTACTGGTCACCATTTGTTTGGACAGGAAGCACTTTGGGGCAGCCAATGTCTCCCGTTACCTGTGGACAAATTCTAGCATAATAAAGTCCTAATCTCAGCTGTCCTCCAGGTTCTATCATAATAAAAATAATACTAGGAATACAGGGCTGTGTGGTCCGTAACAGATAATTGTGACAAAAGGAAACATTTCCAGGCCTGTAAATGTGACTGTTCCATAATGAACCTTTAATCGCTCCTCCCATCGTGTAATTTAAGCTTGCTGTAAATTAGCCACACTTTAAACAATTGGGCTATAATTTGATTCTTTCCTTTTCTGCCTCTGATGAGGTTTGGCTGAACGTATTGTAGTCCTAGTGCATGGAAATATTAGTATGTGCAGCTCTGAGCAGGGGGCATTAATTACTTGAGCGTGAGGTACCTTTCCTATAGTCGCGCTGTTGTGAATCAGCATTTCTCTTTGTGAGGTGATTTATGGTTTGGTGAAGGTTGCTGGATGGGCATATCTGGAGAACAAAACCATTTATTTAGCCACAGACATGACACATCCAGCAGTAGTGCTATATGCCAGCACAGCAGGGTCCCCTAGCCCTGCTGGAGAACCCATTCTGAAGAAGGGAAAGTATCTTCCATCCTTTTTGTGTTTCAGCAAACAAGAGGGACAATTGTGACTGCAGTGTCTACTACTGTTGGTGTTGTGCTTAGTATCAAAAGTGTCCCATTCTGGGTTGGGTGGTAGATGCTACCCAAATAAGCATGAGTAATAGTAACCTCTATGTTGGGGCCAAACCTGCACATCCACATTCTTTTCATATAGGCCAATGAACAGCCATTAGCTTGGACAGGGTTTGAACTCTTGACTGTAGCAGTGAAAAGTTCTGTATTATATGACCAGCGTCTGACTCCCTGCAGTTAAATAATTTCAGGCTCCCGCACTAAACAGCGGCCCACTTTCATCATTAGAAAGGGCTGGAAAATGGGAACTATTTTCCATGATACATTTCAAAAGAAATGGAGAGAAAAATCCATTTGTTCTGAAAATGTCTGAAGAAATGCTTGCCTAATAATTACAGTAAAAAAATAAGGACAGTGTTGAAAGAAATGAACATTTTCATTCCAAAAATGACTGCAGAAAGGCTTGATGAGCTCTAATCTAATCTAATGCTATTGTGTGGATTTGATAGAGTGTTGCAGTTATGTCACCTTGGTAAATGACTGCAGCTGGAGCAGGGTGCCATGAATGGGAGAGTCCATGTACAACTGAGTTAAATTTGACCCTAATTTCAGGAGAGTCAAATGTGCTAAATAGAAGTGATCAGTCACATTCCTGCCATGTCCAGTCCTGTCTAAGCACTGATGCAAAGATACCACCTATAATAGATTGTTAAAGAAGTTCGGTGGGAGGGGGGTGGTTTAAAAAATAAATCCAACCTTTTCAGATTTCATTAGGAAACTCCTAATCTGGCTACAGTCTGCTGAGTAAAAGCTTAAAACTCTCTCCCTGAGAGGATTATTTTTCTATCTGATATTTCAAATTATATTAGGCAAACGTGTTGGGCATAATCAAGCATTGCTTTGCAATTTGCTTTTCCAGCAGTCTACGAGATAGCTGTAGCCTTAAGCTATGCTCCTATCAGCCACAGAAGTGCCCCTGAAGTAGGGAATGTAACTCTTTGTCCACATTTAAATTTAACCCAATAACTCATAACAACTTGGGCTCCTAAGTAGTTTAACGGAGGAACTTAAAGCAATTTTACAGCCATTTGATTAAATGAACCTGAGAACACCCTGGGACTCTAGCTACCTACAACAGTCCCCATATAACAAAGAGAAAAACTCCGTGCCAAGGTCATAAGAACGTAAGATCGGCCATTATGGGACACAGTATCCAAATGTTCATCTAGCTCAGTGTCCTGACATCTGACCATGGCCAAGGCCAGGCGCCCCAGAGGGGATGAGACAAACAGGGAATCATCATGTGGTCTATCCCCTGTCCCCCAGTTTCTGACAAACTGAGGCCAGGGATGCCATTCCTGCCCATCCCAACTAATAAGCCATTGATGGACCTAACCTCCATGAATTTATCTAGCTCTTTTTTGCACCCTGTTACAATCTTGGATATCACAAGGTCATCTTCTCTGGTAAGGAGTTTCACAGGTTGTCTGTGCATTGTGTGAAGAAGTACTTCCTTTTGTTTGATTTAAACCTGCTACCTAAAAAGGTTGCAAAAGAAGGACTAGCAACAAGGCCATTATGCACTATAGCTTACATATGCATTAACTCCGTGGGTGCTTTGGGGTAGAGCACCAACAGGAAAAAATTAGTGGGTGCTTAGCATCCACTGGCAGCTAGCTTCCACCAACCCACCAGAGTCTCCCACCTGCCAGTGGCCTCGCAGATCAATTCCTCCTCCCTCCCTTCCAGCACCTGTGTAACCATGCAGTTAAAATGTGGTTTTATGCAAAGTAACGTGCCTTAGTGTACTTTGCCAGCCACCCTTTCTGAAAGCAGAAAGACTTTTATCTTACCATTGGTAAAGGTGCACCAGCCAGAATTTTGTGTTTAAAGCTGATTCCAAGGCAGGAATAGAGTCTTATTATTCTGTTTTAAGTTTTAAAATTAGTATTGTAAAATAAGTAAAACGGTAAAATAATAAATAAATATCTGTCAAAAAAAACCAGCATGATAATGCAAAGCCCACTAATCCTAATAAAAAAACCTATTCTAAAAAAACTGGTTTTGCCTTAAGAGCAGCAACGTCCTCCCATGCTTGGAGCATCAGTCCAGACCAATAGAACCCCACTCCTCTGCCCATAATCAATCCACAGACCATAAACTGGTAAATATAACATCGAATGGTGGGACAGAGAGAATGTGTCTGTGTGTGTGTCCCTGTCTGTCTGTCTGCAGCAGCTGGCGCCCCAGGCAGAAGATGCGATCAGCGCCCCCGCCTGCACGGCCATCATTAACGTCATCCTGGGGTATCCGGGCCAGCAGCTCATGGGCCGCCCCATGTGTCTGTCTGTCTATGTAAGCATATGCTAACTGCTTTGCCATTGCATTCTCAATAAACACAGTGTATTGCCTTTTTCCCCATACAAATCCCGTGTGCTTTTTATAAAGCATAACACCTGTGAGCAGGAGGCTCTTGGAGGGATGGAGAGGAGCAGGGGCAGGAAGAGGTGGAGCAGAAGGGGTAGAGGAGGGTCTGGGGTGGAGTGGCAGTGGGAAGAGGTGGGATGGAGGTGCAGACTTGAGAGAAGGGATTGGGGCGGAGCTTGGATGGAGTGATGAGTACCCCCTGGACCCATAAGAAGCCAGCACCTGTGACAGCTGTGAATAAGCCACCCCCTGAGTGATGTAAGTTACACCTTCTTGAATGTCAGGGTAGACAGCAATATGTCGGGCAGGATTGCTGCTTGCAGGGGCTGAAGTAATTGAGTGCATGGGAGAGCTCTCTGCCCTTGGCTTTAGCAAGGCTTTTGATATGGTCTTCCACAATATTCTTGCCAGCAAGTTAAGGGAATGTGGATTAGATAAATGGACGGTAAGATGGATAGAAAGCTGGCTAGAAGGCCGGACCCAACGGGTAGTGATCAACAGCTCAATGTCAGGATGGCGGTCAGTT
Organism: Pelodiscus sinensis; assembly: GCF_049634645.1. NCBI lineage: Eukaryota > Metazoa > Chordata > Testudines > Trionychidae > Pelodiscus > Pelodiscus sinensis. Next base: position 8,262,105 of record NC_134736.1, read on the forward strand.
TCTAGCGGAGTGTCCCAAGGTTCGGTTCAAGGACCGGTTTTGTTCAATATCTTTATTAATGACCTGTGTGAGGGGATGGATTGCACCCTCAGCAAGTTTGCAGATGACACTAAGCTAGGGGGAGAGTAGATACACTTGAGGGCAGAGATAGGGTCCAGAGTGACTTAGACAAATTGGAGGATCGGGCTGCAAGAAATCTGATGAGGTTCAACAAGGACAAGTGCAGAAGAATCCCAAGCATTGTTACAGGCTGGGGACCAACCAGCTAAGTAGCAGTTCTGCAGAAAAGAACCTGCGGGTTACAGTGGATGAGAAGCTGGATATGAGTCAACGGTGTGCCCTTGTAGCCAAGAAGGCTAATGGCATATTAGGGTGCATTAAGAGGAGCATTGCCAGCAGATCCAGAGATGTCATTATTCCCCTTTATTTGGCTCTGGTGGGGCCACGTCTTGGGTGTTCTGTTCCGTTCTGGGCCCCCCACTGTGGAGGGGATGTGGATGCGTTGGGGTGGGTCCGGTGGAGGGCAGCCAGGGAGATTGGGGAGCTAGAGCATATGACCTGTGGGGAGGGGCTGGGGGAGTTGGGTCTGTTTAGTCTGCAGAAGAGAAGAGTGAGGGGGGATTTGATGGCAGCCTTCAACTTCCTGAAGGGAGGTTTCAGGGGGGATGGAGAAGGGCTGTTCTCAGTGGTGGGCGATGGCAGAGCAGGGAGCAATGGTCTTGGGTTGTGGTGGGGGAGGTCCAGGTTGGATATTGGAAAAAACTATTTCACCAGGAGAGTGGTGGGGCACTGGAATGGGTTCCCTAGGGAGGTGGTGGAGTCTCCATCCCTAGTGGTGTTTAAGTCTCAGCTTGACAAAGCCCTGGCCGGGTTGATTTAGTTGGGATTGGTCCTGCCTTGGGCGGGGGGCTGAACTTGACGACCTTCTAAGGTCTTTTCCAGCTCTATGATTCTATGAATTGCTGCTAGTGAAACAGGCAGGACTGAAATAGCAGAGGTCCTGCATAAAAGGACTGAAATGTGCTGGCAGCGCTGGATGATGGGCATTGATTAGGGCAGTGGGCACACTGGGCATGAGGGTGCGTGTCAGGATCAAGGTGCACTCAGAGCTGTGTGTGGTGAGCCAGGACTATGAGAGCAGGAAGGGCTGATCACCATGCTCTAGTGCATAGCACAGTTGGGATGAGAGGGGCAGGAGTGGATCCGGATTGCGTTAGCTGTGAGCTGGGGAAAAGGGACGTTTCAACATGCTGACTCTAGGTATTAATGACTTTACAACTACTGAACTGATTTCCTGCAGAGCTCGGCTTGCTTTGCAGATCTCACGAACACTGACAAATGAGGGAAAGTCTGAAGCCTCTACCAGGCTGATCTCAGAAATGTTGAGCTCCAAGTTTGATGCAGTTCCCTGTGACTTCAGCGGGACACATGGTAAGAAAGGAAACATGGTTTAAATCACTAACCATGTAGCCAACTGCAATTCAATCGGTTACATGGTTAAACGTTGCCAGCCCCACCAACTGCTGGCCCCATGGGTTCCAGGTGGCTGCTGGCCCCATTGGCTGCTGGCTCCATGGGCTGCCAGCACGTGGGCTCCCAAACTCTTACATCCCTAATATGTGGGTGCACAGCCATTCTGAAAATCAGGCCTGCCTGGATTGCACCATTTGCAAGGTCGCATAAGAAATGTTGATCTGTATTATATTGTGTGTGGATATTGACTGACCAGAATTTGATAATGGCAAAGGGAGATACCATGTTTTAAGGCCTTCAAAAAGCAAAACTTCAACTATAATTCTGCATTTTCTTGACTGTTGCTTGTCTGATTTGTGAGCCTTGATGTTCCTTTCATGGTAGATTTGGTGTGAAGAACTTGACTAATTCGGAGTTTGCTAGCTTCCTCATCCAAAATCACATTTTTTTCTGGGTCAGAGGATTTTGTTAAAAATTACAACAACAAAAAAGAATGAAGAAGCTTTTGAATAGATGCTGATTCACACTGATCTGCTTTAGCTTGTAGAGCAACACTGACCCCCTCCATACCCAGGTATGCAACAGAGCTAAACTCTAAGGACCTGCTTCACCTGCACCTTGGGCAGTCATTTATAGCCCTGAAAAGTGAGCATAAAATGCTCCCCCTTTGGCACAATAATGTTTTTCACCCTTTTGCCACTGATGTAAATTACACTGTCAATTACAAGGCAACAGAGAATCAGGCCCCATGTTTGGCATTTCAATGCACTGACAACTAAAGTCTCCTAAGAAATGTTGACTTGTGCAGAGAGAGAAAAAAACCAACAACCCAGTATTGAAAAATCAGTCCCACCCCTGTGAGTCCTGCTCCTGCTCATCTGCAAATACGCTGGGACAGAAAAATAGCATGATTAGAACCCTGTTACTTTGTCACTGCCCCACCTTCTTTGTTATAACTCAGTAGGTTCCAGTTGGTGCAGCCTTTTTTGGATGGGATTATTGGCTGCTTCTTGGCCTCGACTGTTATAAAGTAACCCAATATCCTGCCCTCAGGGAGCAAAGTGTGCAAAGCCCATTCTTGAAAGGGAGAGTAGCAGCATCACCTGGGACAGCTGCTACCTGCCTGAGCAAACCTACAGGGGCTGAGTTAGAAGCTGCTTTGAAAAATGCCGGGGAAATTCCCCATCTTCTTTCTGATTGTGGCTGAGCTCCTGGGTCTATGTGGTGAGTGATTCTTTTTGTTCGTGGTCCAGCACTTGTCTGCCCTCCTGTTCATGTAGAAAAGTTAACAAGAAGAAAAGCTGTGCTTAATAGTGTGTGTGTGGCAGACTTTGAAAGGCAGGAAAGCAGCTCAGTCCTGTTTGTTTGCCCATCTTTGAAAGGTTAACTTTTTCTTTAAATTGTTTTATGGGAGGGAGTGTCTGAGGCCCCACGTGTGATCTGGGTTTCCGTATGCTAGGTCCTGGACACACGCTGAGTAAAAGTCCCTGCTTTGAAGTGCTTAGAGGTTAAATAAAGAACTGGTGGTAGGGGGAACAGAGAAATGAAGGGACTTGCTGAAAAATCACACAGAAGAACCGGGAATAGGACTTGAGTCTCAGATTAGCGTCCTTTGCACTAGAGACTGCTGCTTTTCAGTTGTCACCTGCTCTGTAACAAATGGCCTTTTGGGTCCGTTACTGGAAGGCAGACGAGCTTTCTGACATTTCCTTGGGAGTAGAATGTCCAACCACATTATCAGACAGATGTAAAATAAAAGACGAGCTTATAGTGCTGTCCTACCTAAGACTGGTTAGAAGGGTCGTTGTCATTCTCATACACCAGGGCTACGATCTCTGCTTTTCTAACTTGTATAATCCGCATGGGAGGATATCCTGCAAACACAAATATATTTCACTTCACTCACACAAGCAGCCTCATTGGTGTCTCTAGGATTGCTTGCATGAGTAAAGTTAAGCATGTGTGTCCAAAGGATCTCCCACCTATTTTGTTGAATCTCTTCCTCGTCTGGTTTTTTTTTTACCCCCATGCTAATAATTTGTCATGTACTTACTTATGAAATGTGTAAGTTCCAGATTCAGCAAATCACTGAGCAGCTGCTTAACTTGAAATATGCTTAGATTCAAGTAGGCTTAAAATGAAGCATGTGCGTAGGATCCTTGCTGAACTGAACCCTAAACTGTGAAAAATGGTTTTGTTTCCATATTACAAAATCATAATCCAACATGATATTTTATATAATCAGTATCTTATTATGTGCCAGCCTCCAGGCCAGGGGTAAGGAAGCTAAGGCCCCGGGGGTGGGGGAGGATCAGCCCCCGACTTGCCTTGATTTGGCCCCTGAGGGCTCCCCGCTCCAGCATTGGGGAGCCTGCGCTGGCGTTCCAGCTCCCCTGCTGCCCCACTGCTGGGCTGGAACACACAAAATCTACTAGCCTGAGCCACCGTAGGCTCTGGTGTGCGAGGGGAATGTGGGAGTGTCTCCTCAGTTGGGGGCCACAGCAGTGAGGGTTGTTTTGTTTGCTTTTTGCTTCTCACTTGTGTGGACACCCCCCCCCCCCCCCCGGACTGGTTTTTCTGTGGGTCAGTGGCCCCCAACCTTAAAAAAAGGTTCCCAACCCCTGCTCTAAACTAGCAACGTAGATAACATTTGAAAAAGCTCCCATGTTACTTTCAAGAGAGTGCTCCCAATGGACAGCTGGTCGTACCCATTCTCCTAGAAGAGATTCTCCCCACCAGTAACTCCTAATCAGAATTGGCTTGACCAAAAATGCCAACCTTGGTCTTTGCTCTGCAACCAAAATCCTCAGGTTCTGGCATTCAGAGGTTCAATTTGAAATGCTGTGATCGGACGCTGTGTTGCCTTTTGTCAGACTCGCTAATTCAGTGAGAGCAGAAACACCTTTTAGCTTCCTCCACCTGAATTTGCAAACAGGCACTGAAAGACAAAGCTTGTGTTTGCTTTCCGGCACGGTTTAAAACAGGACTGTGAAGGAAACAAGAGAAAATATGTTCACAAAAAAATAGCCTTTTACATCACACCCCAAAGGCAAGGAAGTGTCTGGTTTTGATTGGAAGTGATGGGTCAGATAAACCAGGAGTCTCGGCCTTTTTTGTGCTGCTACAGCAACACAATGTGTCTTTACATTTGGGTTGATTTGCCATGGCATCCAGAGTTACAGCTGCTTTGTGCCAGTGGAGGGAGGCCACCTGACCAGCGTGCATTGGCGAATATATTCCTAATGCAGAACTTACCATTCATGAGGATTTATCAGGAGAGTTTTAATCAATATCAAGTCTTAAAGGAGAAACTTACTTTTTTGGATAAATGTTACCACCATGGTATTAATATTTGTTATCTAGAACCTTCTTGGTTGAAAGCGGTTGGACCGGGCAATGATCCTCTCAAAGGCTGTCTCGCGGTATGTCTACAGCACAACTGAACAGCCATGGCTGGCCTGTAGTAGCTGACTCAGACTGGAAAATTGCTGTGTAGCTGCTCAGTTTGGCCTGTAGTCTCTAATGCGGTGGTTCTCCACACAGTGAATCTGGCTATAGAGAAACCCTATTTTTAGTGAAAGAGTGACAATCCCAGACTTCAGTTCTGAGTCTCACCCTCCGAAGTCAAATGACATCGTAAGGAATCTTTCCTTTGACCTCAAAAGGCTCAGCTTAGGCCCATAGTGAAAATGTTCCATGAATGAGTTTCTGTAGTAGATGTGGGCTCTGCTGTGTAGTGGCTCAGAGCAGCAGCCCTATTGAGCTAAATAAGGTGGGGACTGGCCATTTTGAGTGCCCGAGACTCTGATTTTTGTAGCTACATTTTGGCTAGTGCTTGCTGCAGCCCTAAGCATAGGATTGCAAATGTTTCCTGTAAGCCTTGCGCTTGTGCAGCCGCTCCGGAAAGTTTCAGGTGCCACCCAGCTGATTAGCAGAGTGCCCACAGCCCAGCTTTGTGTTTCTTCCGGTGGTGCACATTTTCACTTGCCTCGGCGCACATAAAAATGTATTCTGCACATGGATGAAAAAGATTAGCGGGACCATTGATTGCCCCCACAAATGAGCTACTTAGCCCAATTTTACAGCCTTTCCTCTGTGGGGCTACCATTACTCCTTGGCCCTGAAATAGAGAGCTGAGTCCTTGTTTGAAAACCAGGGCCACTATACAGAGGACAAAATGAATACATGTAGCTTTCTAAGCCAGGGCTTCATCATTTGTAGGGGTTGGCTTAGCATGAAGTTTGTAACCATGATCTACAGTCACTGGTGATACTCAGCAGTGACCATAATTTAGGGCCTGATTCCCCATTGGTCTGCACCTCAAGTTGCCATTTACCCCTGAGCAAAGTAACAGTTGGTGGTAAAGCGATCCATTCCAGTCTGGTGGCATTTTACACAAGTATTGCTGTGGTACGATGGATGACAAGAGGTGCAAGGCAGTGATTCAGGCCTCACGGATTAGAGGTAGCAATTGGAGGCAAAGTTGAGGCGGGGCAATGCAGACTCGGCCTGTTCTTCAGTCAGTGTGAGTTTTGTACGGTGAGGTTTGGACTCAGCAGGACACTTAACATTCTGCTCCTCCTGCAGCCAACAAGCTACAAGTAAATTAACTGGAAAAGAGATAAAGGGCTTTTTCTATTCATTAGGTGCCTCCAGAAATGAACTTCATTCCAGTGAACCGGCAGACCAGCACTTTCTCCGAGAAACCCCACCGAACACAGAAAGCAGCCCACGGAGCAGTGCAGGGTTTTCCATCACAGAAGACGACACAGCCATGGTGACCTATAAATTGCAAAGTGCCACAAATGACCCTACAAACAACAGATCACCCCAGTCCCATGGGGCAACAGGCAACTTCAGTGATCTGCACACCGTGACAACCTTTACAAAGGATACTGACAAGCTGCCTGCGTTTGAACAAGTACAGACAGAGACAGGTGTTTTAAATATCCCTGGCCCTGGCAGTGTTACCAGCAGGCCTTTGAGTAGCTTGAGCATTCCCATCTCAAGGGGGGAAATTAATTCTTCTGCCCTTATGAAAAATCCAAATGAGGTACCTCCGGGGAAAGCAGAAAGGGGAACTGCATTTGGAATCCATATAGCTAGCACCAGCCTTGACCTGTTCAGTCCCACTCCCAGGGAGAGGACACTCATAAAACCTCCTGCATTTCACCACTCCCGACCACCCGACGGTGTTGTGCAGACAGCAATGCCAAATCCCAGAATCTCTTCCATGACTTCGACACTAAATATCCATAAGCTGGACGAAAACCAAACCAAAACACCAGCCTCTTCGTTTCCCATCAAAACCGTGCAGACTCTCACAAAGACAGCGACAAATCAGTTACTGGCATTAATCCCTCTCACTCGCAAAAGGTTGAGAGAGAAGAGCCCAGAGCTGGATGTCCAAGCTTTTTTTGCTACTGGGATTCCCGCATCCCCAAAGGGGACTACTCTGCATCCAGATATCAGAGTCTTCTTTTCAGCCTCCTTGCAAACGCCAGTTTCAGAGGAACCTGCTGCAATCATTTCAAGGGCAAAGCAGCCTTCCCTAGCTACACCCCTCCAGAGAGATACAATGGGGAGTAAACCCATTGATCCACAAAGAGTGGAAATGAATGGTTTTGGAAACCCAGCCCATCGGTATGCACTTCAGGTACCTCCACAAAATGGCACTCACCCCTCTCCATTGCTCACAATCCCAGAAACGCCTCCCCCAAATGCCTTACTGCACTCTTTGTTGCAAGTGCCCAGCACGAATCAATCACAGCCCTTCTCCTCATACCAGTTTGTCAACTCCAGTAAATTGGTCATTTTCCAGGAAATTGGTGAAGGTCTCAAACAAAACACAAGCCCAGCTCTGAGAAGTGATATGGGGCATCAGACAGTGGAGCAAAGATCTAAGACATCCAAATCCCCTAAGACCCTAAGGACGTCAGCTGATGATGGACATCCACTCAACCTACTACAGATGTTCCGCTTCAAACTATCCCCAAGCACCATAGGGCTTAAAGGGACATCACATATGCTCCTGCACCAGCAGAGCTTTTGGGACGATCACACAGATATGTCGGCCTCTGCGCATGCTGGGCCTCTGGCCCCAGCCACCTCCACCTCTGGACATGCCAGGCCTGTGGGATTGGCCACCTCCACCTCTTCCAACGCTGGGCCTGCAGCTCTGGCCACCTTCGCCTCTGCCCACACTGATGCAGACCCTCTGGGCATGTTCAATTTGGCCCTCAGTGGGCTTGCAGCTCCAGGCATGGCCGCTTCCAGGCACACTATGCCTGAAGCCCCGGATATGCCTGCCTTTCAGCACACCTGGCCAGAACCTCCAGTCACCTCCGCCTTTGCTCTCCTCAGGCCTGCAACCCTGCGCGCCTCGGCCCTCATGAAGCCTGCAGCCCCAGTCACCCCCGCCTCTGCCCACTCCGGACTTGAGGACACTTCCCCCTCCACCTCTGCCCACGCCGGACCTGAGGACCTGGCCACCTCTGCTTCTTCCTATGATGGGCCTCAGGTCCCATCCACCTCTGTCTCTCTCCACGCCGGGATTGACGTCCTGTCCACTTCCATCTATGTCCACACCAGGCCTGAAGACTCAGCCATTCCCGTCTCTGCCCACACCCGGCCTGCAGCCCTGGCCACCCTTGCCCCTGTCCACGGTGGACCTGAAGACATGGGCACATCTGCCTTTGCCCAAGCTGGACCTGAGGACTCAGCCACCTCTTTCTCTCCCCATGCCGAGCTTTCAGCCCCAGCCACCTCGATCTTGGTCCATGCCAGGCCTGAGGACTTGGCCACTTCCTCCTCTACCCATGCCAGGTCTTCAGCCCCAGCCACCCCCGCGTCGGTCAATGCTGGGTCTGAAGACCCGGCCACCTCCACCTCGGTCCACGCCAGGCCTGAGGATTTGACTACCTCCACCTCTGCTCATGCCGGGCCTCAAGACCTGGCCACCCCCGCCTCTGCCCATTCCAGGCCTAAGATCCTGGCCACTTTCACCTCTGTCCATGCAGGGTCTAACATCCAGGCCACCTCCATCTCTGACCATACTAGGCCTGAAGACCTGGCCACCCCTGCCTCTGCCCACTCTGGGCCTGAGGTCCCGGCCACCTCTATCTCTTCCCACACTAGGCCTGAGGACCCAGCCACCTCTTCCTCTGCCAGTGTTGGGCCTGAGGACCTGGCCCCCTCCGCCTCTACGCAGGCTGGGCCTGAGGTCCTGTCCACATCCATGTCTGCCCAGGCCAGAGCTGTGGCCCCAGCCAACTCTGTTTCTTCGCCTGACTTTCTGGCTCCCTCTGCTTCTGTCCTTGCCAGGCCTGAGGTCCTGTCCACCTCTGTCTCTTTCCACACAAGGCCTGTGGTCCCAGCCACCTCTTCCTCTGCCCAGGCCAGGACTGCAGCCCTGGCCCATTCCACCTCTTCTTATGCCAAGAGTTCCATGCCGGTGGATACATCTGCTTCTGCTGTGGCCAGGTATCCTGTGCCGGACGGTACATCTGCTTCCACGCAACATGGGCATCCTTCACAACACATTTCTGTTCATTTTGGATCTCAACTAGACGTCCCCACGATGCCATACCTGAGCACCCTGAAAGATGCCGACGGTGAGAGAGTTCCTCAATTCTTTGCTCTGATGGATAATGCTGGTACTTTCCCAATATCCCTGTTAGCCCACCCATCCCCTGGATCCTCCGTGTTCCCTGGCCACAAGGACCTTCTTAGCTTGGGTACTTCAGCTTTCCAAAACTGGCATCCTGACAGCCTTGACCCATCCCTGGCCCACACTCTAGTAAACCTGCCTAGCTTAACAACATCCCCGGGGGAGTTGGTGCTTAGCAGTCCTGCTAAGGCTCTGGACCCTCTGGCACAAGAGCTGTCCCAGCAGTTCAATTACTCAGATGTCACAGCTTCTCAAAGCCTTTATGCTTTCATGGCCAGTCACCTGCTACTCCTATTGCCAGCCCAGTTTTTGTCCTCCTGGGTTGGAAATTCTGAGGACATGGTGTGTTTACAACCCATGAAAAATGCCCCTCTGTCGGCAGTACACCCTGACACCAGTGGTGAGAGTCAGTCTTCCATTCAGAGAATGCCATTGTTATTGACCTTACTTAAGGCTTCAGTGCTGAACACTGCACCTTTAAAAGAAACGAGTCCCTCCAACAGAATTCTGGTTAAACCTGGTTTTGTCTTTTTACCTTCTGATAAAAGAGAACTCCAAGAGTTACCACCTCTTGGGGCAGAAGGGAAACATGTTGCTTCTTTCTCTGTCACCAATAAGCAAGACCTGGGTTTGGTTACTGCCAAAAGCAGCCATGGGCGCTTGATGGGGAATAGTCCCCGTCATACCACTGAAACCCTCCCTTCCACCACTGTTTTCTACCAACCAGAGAAGCGAGTAATGGCACAGCCAGCACTTTCTGGTCTTCTAAATGATGCAACAATCGCCAGTTTATTTGGCTTCAGCGCCTCAGCATCAAAGCATTTGCCTTCTACGCTGATGGAGCTGAGCACCACAAAGCAGCCCTTCCGTACAAAGAGCTCGCCTGAAGAGGTCCAGTTGCCTGTTCTCCATTCTAAAGAGGCAAAAGAGAATAATTCACTTTTTATCTAGTCAAATCTCTGCAACGCATCTTAACTCAGCCACTTTGCCGTTAACGCCACCTCCCCAGCATAGCTCAAAATCGTCATTGCATGCACTTTCCACAATTGACGTGCTAAGCTCTGACTCCAGGATCTCTTCACTGTTAGCCGGGGGGCACTCCAGCTCTTACCTTCTAACTCCAGGAGTGTTTACAAAGTTAAGAAGTGTGGGTCGGCAACAGCTTAATACGGAATTAATTCTGCAAACCACTAATCAACATCGTTACTCAGCCTTTACTTCCTCTTCTGCTGAGAAGAGACAGATGGAATCCTTGAATTTGTCCTCAGCTGGTAGCACAAAACTCCCTCTAAAGATATCCACAAGCATCACACCTTCACGGTCCACCTCACTCAAACCCTTAAGTACTGAGTCACTTGGAAAACCTTCCTTGCAAATTCAGTTTGTACCCAGCACGGTGTCATCTTCCTCAACACTTCCAACTAGAAACAATCACAAAGATTTAGCAGGAACGGGTGATTTCTATTCAGAAGGGGTCATGGCACATCATCCAGCAACACAAACCCTCACAGCTTCCATGAATCGTGACCTCTCTAAGCTCTTTGAGTTGATTCCCAGCATAACTAAGCCCTCCCCAGTAGGAGAGAAACCCGTGTGGTCAGTTCTCACACAGTTTTCAACAAAGAGCCGCCAAATAAATGCAACGGTTTCTGGGAAACTTCTTGGTAGCGTCACAGACCCACAGAGACATTCCAGGACATCTGCAGAAGAATCTTCACAGATATTTGGGAGCGCCCACCATGCATTAAGTCCGAAAGACGGCCTAATCAGGATTATGGCTGTTGGGGGGCTCTCCCTGCCAAATGTGGAAGGAAAAGCAAAATCAATTCAGAATGTTCCAGAAACCAACATACATGCAAGACAAAAAGGAACAGATGAGCTCCAGGGGAAAAGTAGCACAACGGCAGCCTTGCCTGGCAATGCGGTGGAGCATCCAGCTACCATGGTTCTTGGTAACTGGCTCCCTTCAACATTAGGACAGCCACGAGATTCTGCAGGGTCTACAGCTCTTCAAAGAGACAGGAGATTAACATCAAGCACTTTGTGTTCTCCATCAGCTTCTCCTTTGGCCGTTCCAGACAATCAGGTAAGTGCTTCGCTAACGAGCACAGAAGCATTATTCCCGGTCCCTTCAAATATCAGCTCTGACTTGAACACTTTGCAGCCAAATGTTGCCAGAATGAATGAGACCCCGGTGGTTTCACAAGCAGCAGGTAAAGACAACAGCCGGCATGGTGAAGTGACAGCTGGCCAGTTGGCTGCTCCAACGCTTCTGTCTCAGTTGCTTCATTTGTCATCAAGCCTGCAAAGTCGCCCGCCGGAGAGGAGATCTTTGGAAGACAATGTGAAAAATGATCCTTGGCATTCTTCCTCCCACACTCACATCCCTCTGGCCTCTCTGTTTTTTTGCTGCTCTTCAGGCCAAAACATCTCTGGCAATAAAACTGCCTGCCTCTGCTGATAGACTTGAGGCTAAGGTTATAAACCAGTCACCTCTCTTCCGGGTACTGGCACTGAGTGACTCCGAGCCACTTCTAACAAAAAATCGAACCCAGTTCCAGCCAGCCTTGGAAAGTCCTTCAGATTCTTCTGAGGTCCCAATGGCCTTTGCATCAAAGGAGGATTCCTCACTAGATGTTACTGACCGTGGGTCATTAGATCAGCCCTCTGTGCGCACAGAGCGCGAGCAGGTTAGAACAAGCAAAATGACCGAAGATGAAGCTGAGGACTTGGTAACGGCTGTGCTGCTGCCGGATTCCGGTCCCAGCACTTTTGAGAGCGGGGCGCAGCCGAGTTTTATTCAGGCAGACGATGTTCTTCAGGATGGGTAATTATGATGCTGGGAACCTTTGGGGAGATTCGTGCGTTCAAAGGGTTGAACATGCTAATTTATTCACAGCAGGGGGTGACTAGCTGGCCCTGTGACACCCCCTCCAGCCCAAGGAAGGGCAGGGACAACCCACCTCTGCCCCAGGCCCTGCCCTTCCCTATCCTTGCTCCATGCCCACCCCACTTCTTCCCCCCAAGTGAGGCAGCCTGGGGGACTAGCGGGACCAGTGGTCCGGCCCCTCTGCACTCACCAGCAGCAGCAAGGAAAATGGAACAACGTGACCTCAGCTCATTCTGCTTCCTTGCTGCATCGTTTCACTCCCCGATGGGGAGTGTGGGGGCGGTCCCTCCCTCCTCCGAGCACCTAGGCTGGAGGAGCAGAGCGAGCTGGAACTGGGTTGCTCTGTTTCCTCTGCCGCTGCGTGCAGGAAGGCCGACCCCTGCTGTGGGTATCTCCCCTCCACACTATTTCCTGCTGGTTGGCCCCTTGCCCCTCCCACTCATGGCACTGGACCCCTCAAGAACCTTCCCCCCATGCATCTCCCCGACCCACAGGGCAGTAACGCGGGGAAGCTGCAGTGCTATTTTAAAAATGGTTAGTCCAGTGGTGGGCAGCCTGCAGTCTGTGGGCCGCATGCAGTCCATCGGGGCTCCGTGTGTGGCCGGTGTGACGTTGCCCACACACGGGGTTGCCAAATTCCGCTGGCTTTTTGTCCAAACGTGGTTTTCTTACCTACCCATATTGCTAACGTGCACACACACGCAAAGGAAGGGCACAGGAAGGGAGGGGCATGCTGATTGCACACACCGCTGACTGTGAGAGCCCTGCGCTCCCTCTGCAGCCAATCAAAGCCCTGCTATGGTTCAATCGGCACCTGCACAGTCTAGACACACAAGGGCAGATTGCACAACTACCCTATCACAGGAGACTGGCCTGGTCACCTTGCGGCCCCCTGAGATGAAGAAGGGCCGCTCATGCTGCCCACTCACTAGCCTAGTTTCCCATTACGGGCTTAATACTTCCCACATGGCTTCACATTTGGATAACTCCGAGGTGTGTTGTGAACCTGCCTTTCAGGCACCAACATTGCCCTTTGGGCCTGATTTTTTTAACAGCAGCTTTCCAATTTTGTGCCTGTATTTTTGCTCCTCCCACACTATCGGTGGGTGCAGTTTTGCAGGCGCAATCATTTGCCGGCGCCATCATGTGTCTAGTGGCATGATTGTGCCCACCCGTAAGGCAGATGTCTGTGTAAACCAGCATGTGCAGTGATGTGCAAGTGCATGGAGCCAAGCTGAGATGGTTCTGGAAACATGTGGCTTTCTCATGACGCAATGTACAGAGTCCACTTGGCTCTTGCAAAGGTTTCGGTGCTTTGAGTGGAATAATAAAACTTGACTCGAGTCTCAGGTCCTCCATGAAATAAACAGCTCCACCGGGGGGCACCTCCCCCGGAGACCTTCCTGGCTGTCGTCACCCTGCAGAGCAACGGCAGCCGCTCCACGGTGAGGATCCACTCGTGCTGCGTGACGCCCGCGGCCAAGCCAGAGGGGCCGGATGCCATGTGCTGTCTATTCCCCAGGTCAGACCCAGGGCCGCTGTGAGAGCTGGCAGAGGCTGAGCATTGTAGCTAGGGCCTGTGCTGGGAATGGGCGAGGGAGGGGGACAGCTACTTTTTCTAGCTGGGGACTCTGATCCCAGTCACTTGCTGTGGGATCTCGGCTACATTACTCCCCTTGTCTGTGTCTCCATCTGTTTGCAGCAGCACTGGGATGCTGCTCCCTCCCCTCTCCGGATCGGAGTGTCCAGGCACTTGAGGATTCATGTGTTAATGATTATAAAGTATGTCAGAGATGGCGAGCCAAGTAGTAGCATTAGCACTGAGAAGGGCTTATGGGCTGGTACTGCTGGGTCACCTCTGCACTGCTTACGAGCCAGTCTGGATCAGTCAGGGAATAGTAAGCGGCGTTGCAATGGCAGGCCGGACAGCTGCAGTGAAATCAGCATTCGGTAAAATTGCTCTCGGCACGTGGTCTCCACCAGAACAGCTACAATCCTGTAAGGTGTCCAAGCTGAGATCATAGTAACATGCCAGGGACTTTTGGCTTAACCGCCTATGCACAGTGATGCTGGGACACCCCATGGGAGGGGGGCTGCTGGAAGTGAAACTGGATTCCCTTGTCTTTGCCAGGCTGCCAGTCGGATGCAGACACATCCAATTACTGCAGAACAATAAATCCAGCACTGCCAGCTTCACCGTGCAGCTGTTCCAGATGCTGAACCACTCCACAGCATATTTGCACTGCAAATTCGCTATCTGCCTGAATGACCATGCAGGGTGTGAGCAGGTATGTGTGCAGGTCCGTCAGTGCAGGGCCTCTAGTACCAGCAGGGAGCAATGGGATATGGGTATGATGCTGACAGAGAGGGCTTGAAATGACCCAAAGCTTGTCCTGTGATAAAAGCTAATTTAGATGAACCAGCAAAGATCCCCCGTTGGCAGGGACGGCCCGTCCATATAGGTGAACTAGGACATTCAAATGGTTTTTTTACGTCTTTCTCAGAATTGCTATGAAAACAGGGAGACGATTCCCCAGCGAAGTGACCGAAGCAGCTTTAGAAACCTGCACTCTCTGATCTCTGTTGGCCCGGTTTTGGAAGGAAAGCCTGGATTTCTAGAGAAGCAGGCGGAAGGTGGGTGTCACTCTCTGTTGCATCTCACGTGCTATTGGCGAGTTGGCAGCTCTTCCTCCTGTGGGACTGGGTAGTGGGTTAGAAACTCACTCTGGGGTTTGAGCCCACACAACCAGTGCCCCCTGGAATGTAATCCCCAGGGCTCAGAAGGATAGGCCTGCATTGATTTTTCCAGCCTGGTGTGAATTTCCTGCAATTTATGACAAATATTTTGGCTTACAAAGCTCTTAAGGAGAATTAAATTGCTGGCGCTTTCTTTGCCACTAGTACCAAGTTCCCCGTAAAGCTGCATGATCAGATCTCTCAAACAAGGGGGGATGGAAGGGGCTCACTTCATCAGCACGGCACGGCTCGAAAATGGCTCTGAGCTCTAGCATCCGTCTCAATACCAGGGACTGGCATGCTGCCTTCCTGAACAGTCAGGGAAATATCATGGTTCAGCACCAGTCTATGGACTGGCTGATGAGAAACACTGCTCTAGACCACCGTCAGGTGCAAGCAACACAGGCCTTGTACCAGCCAGCCCTCTGTGCTGTCCAGTAGGAAGTAGGCAGGCCCACTGGCAGTAATACCGGGCCCCAGGACAGAAAATGAATGGGCCCCCTGCCTTCTCCCACAAATGGAGCCAGTACCGTGAATTAGCGAATATAACCCGCAGGTTATACACATTTTACAAACCCTGCTCCGCACCCCCTCCCCGGCGGGGTATACATGTCCGCCTCTTAGACAAGCTGATTTTTACTCAAAAGAAGACAAGACTAACATAATAAAATCAGCTGGTTAATTTCTTTATGGACAAAATATTTAAAATCTTCTATCTTCTCCCATTTGTCAGGAAGCCGTTGCCCAACAGATGTCCATGCTCGAACTGAAAGGTTGTTTCTTTTCATAAATTTGTAAACCCAGTTACCCGAGTCCCCTTTAAAATCATTAATTTTCATCTCCTCAGCAATAAGTCGAGCCTTGAGCTTTATGGCTACCATTGACACCACACATTGGCTATTGCAAGAACCCACTTTACCAGGATTTCTTTTAGTTTTGGCCACTTGGCTTCCTTTCGTTGGCGCGCTCTTTTCTGAGGATTTAATTTCTCAATCTCCGCTTCTTCTTTTCTTCACTCCCAAATAGACTTTTCGTTGACGGTTCATTACCTGTGGGTTATGTACGTCCGCGGGTAATCTACAATTTTTTTTACACATGAAAGAAAAACTGTGGGTAATACACGAGTACATATTATACAGGGATGCGGGTTATATACGCTAATTTATGGTAGTTCACTTCCCGCCAGCCCAGAGAAACCCTTCCCACGCCTGCTTCCTGGCCAGAGGACCCACACCTGGAAGAGCCTCGGATCGGCTGCAGTTGTGTCTCGCCTCCATTCTGTAGTCCCGACCTGCTCTGGGGAAAAGCGTCTCTCCAAAGGCGCTCTCATGTAGGGTCCTGTGGTATTTGCTACTGGAACCTGCAGAGGGAGTATCAAAAACATCTTTGGAGAGATGCTTTTCCCTGGAACAGGCTGGGTCTGAGGAAGGGAGGGGAGGCGCAGCTGGGGCCAGCCTGAGAGTCTCTTCTGGCAGAGGGTAAATGGGTGCTTGGACCTTCGCTGGGCAAGGGGGGAGTCTGCGGGTGGAAAGAGTGGAGTCGAGGGCTGTCTGCCCTATAGGGGGCTCCACTTTCCATCCACACATCCGTGCAGCACACCCGGGCAATTTAAAAGGGCCCATTGGGGTTCCCAGCTGCTACTATGGCAGCAGTGGCTGGGATTCCTGCGGCTCTTTTAAATCATCCAGGTCTCTGGGCAATTGGCCCTTTTGCCCCCCTCCCTCCCACTGACGGGTCTGGAACTAGGTCCTCATCTGGTGTAAATTAGCATAGCTGCATTGAAGTCAATGAAGCTGCGCTGATCAGCACCAGCAAAGAATCCAGCCCTGAGTGTTTTAATCACTGTGGCACAGCTGGGTTTGCTGCAGAAGCTATTTTGAAAATGCACAATGGAGACAGAGGAGACGTAGGGCCTTTTACTCGCAGTGAGGCAAGACCATGCTAGGAAATGCTTTCATCTTCCATTGTAAGTGTCGCAACAATAAAGAGCCAACCTGGGAAATTCTGCAAGGACAACATTCAGTCCTGTGCTAGAGAACCAGCACAAACAAAGTGCTGTTTTAAGCTGGTCTCTCAGCGTGGGACTTAGCTGCCTGCCACTCAGATCTGGTTTCTTTTTCCTGAATCCCAAGCACAGTGATTAATCAATGGCAGATCCAGTAGATTTTCCCTTTGGACACATCCTTTTTCAAACAGGACCAGCCACCAAATATCTGGGGGTCATCTGGGGGCTCCGTGCTTCCCAAACTTTTAAGAGAACCCTTTAAATGAAGCTGATTGATAAAGATAGCAAAAATGTTGATGGGCAAAATCTCTCCTTTTTTGGTTGGCATTAGAAATGCTGCTGGAAAATGTCACTGCAAATGTAGTAAAAAAATGGAATGTGGGAAAACTGTAACCACCCCTGACCTGAAAGTAACTGGATTGTGGTAGAAATGAGGGGAAAGAAAAGGGGTAGTCTGTTAGATTTTCCCTGGGACTTACAAATCAAAGAGTAGTGCAGCCATTTTAGTGCCAAGCCAGTAAGGATGTTAAACAGTTAACTGATGAGCATACCAGCAAGTATGCTTACCAGGTAACTGTATAACAGACACTTGCTGGTGAACTCTGGGGGGCTGCCAGCTGTGCTAAGCAGGAGCAGCCGCAGCTACAGAGAGGCTGGCGGGACGGGACCCCGGGGCTGGGTGGCAGGCCGGGCGGCAGGCCCTAATTTTAAACAGTTAATTGGTTAAGCACTAGCATTTAACTGGTTAACCATTTTAACATCCCTACAAACCAGTTTTTGTTCTCAGGTTTTGTACTGGAAGAATTCAGGATAAGAGATAGTGGCCCTTTCACATTGTACTGTAGCTTACCCCATAGAAACCACACTGAAGTCATTTGCATTAGTGTAATTGAGAGGAGAGCAGAGCTGAATTTTGTAAAGGCAGGCTTCAAGGAGCTGTTTACACTGGGTGTCAAAAGGGGCTTTTTCACCCACAGCAGCCTTTTCGTTAGTCAGATACCACTGAAATATTAGAGACCCGGGAGAGAGATTCAATTTGGCATTTCACAGACTATAACATTTTTATTAAATCTATAGACATTGCCCCTTTGAGACACTTAATTTCTCAAATCTTTGTCAAATTTATTTTCACAACAGCTTCTGCTGGGCTTCTGCCACAAAGAAGCTGAAGTGCTTGCAAAGCTGTTATCCATGTGGGCTGCCCCAGGGATGGGGACTTTGCAGAACTTCCTGGCACGGTGGAGAAAGCAGAGCCAGGTTGAGACACGGCTTCTGCTGTGCAGTTCACATCTGGATTCCCTTGCTCTTTTCAGGCCCCAGCTCTGCTGTGCTGATCCCAGTTGTTTTAGGTTCACTGACCGGTGTTGCTGTCCTAGGAAGCATCTTCATCTGTCTCTGGCTGCACCTCAGGTGCAAAACCAAGAGTCTGTGCAGTCCCCAATGTGGAGAAACCTACAGCCTGTGACCCACAAGTGCCTGGCTGATCCCGATGTCTCCATGCTGCTGCTAGGTGAATCAGAACAGCATTGGATTTGATTTGCACACTGTGTTGCTTTCATAGAGCTGCTGCTGGCCCAAAGACTGAGGAATCCAGTCTCTGCTTTTAAATATTTATCTCCTTTCCTTCCGTCAGCATGAGGGAGCCTAAGAATTGGAGCATAGAGGGAGAGTATGACAGCAGGACACCGCAACAAAAGAGGAGACGCCATTTAAAATTCTCTCTCCACCAGGTTCGAACACTTGTGGCTGTTCACAGAATGTGAAAATAGAAATGAAAGTTGGGCACGCACAAAAAAAAGACCTGCTCAGTAATGCTGTGTATAAAACCAACAGCTATGAAAGGGACTGGAGGGCTCTGACAAATCATAGGACTGGAAGAGACCTCAGGAAGTTGAGTCCAACCCCCTGCCCAAAGCAGGACCAATCCCAACTAAAATGTCCGAGCCAGGGCTTTGCCAAGTCGGCACTTAAAAACTCTAGGGATGGAGATTCTACCACTTCCATAGGGAACCTATCCCAGTGCTTCACCACCCTGCTAGTGAAGTAGTTTTTCCTAATATCCAACCTAGACCTCCCCCACTGTAACTTGAGGTCATTGCTCCTCGTACTGTCATCTGACGCCATTGAGAACAGCCTCGCTCCATCCTCTTTGGAACCCCCGTTCAGGTAGTTAAAGGCTGCTATCAAAATAATCAAATGCTGGCAGGTATATGAGGCAGATTTGCAGACTTCTCTGCTCTGGTTGTGTTGCTTGGGTTTCCCAGTGGGTGTGGAACCAGCATAGCAAAGCTGTGGCCGTGCCCCCAATGTACTCTGGCAGATCATGTCCATGTTGACATCTTAACTATGAAAGGGGAATCGGCTCCTGACATTTCCTGGATGGATAAGCGAGTGGTTGTGAGACCAGCAAGAAACCTACTCTTCCACGAGGAGTGGAAGTTCCATGAGGAGTAACGGTAGTTCGAATTAGAGAACCTAATTCGAACTACCTACTCCATGCCACACGTAGCCACGGGCACGGAGTCTGCACTAAGGGGGATTTAAAAATGGCAGCGCCCGGCAAGATGCAAATGAAGCCTGGGATATTTAAATCCCGGGCTTCATTTGCAACTTCGGCGAGAGTCCTGTGGTTACATGCATCTGACGAAGTGGGTCTTTGCCCACGAAAGCTTATGCTCCTACACTTCAGTTAGTCTATAAGGTGCCACAGGACTCCTTGCCGCTTTTGCAGATTCAGACTAACACAGCTATCCCTCTGATACTTGACATTTGCAACTTCGAATGCCTACATTAGCCACCCTAGTTCAAACTAGGGTGGCAGTGTAGACATACCCCTGGTTATTGTGAAATTTCACACGAACCTTGCGATAATGCCCCATAGTTATGATCTTGAAGGCCCCAGGCACTGTAGGGTCATTAATGATCGGAACCCCAGCTACAAAGTGCGAGGGGTCAATTATCATTTCCCCCCCTTGAGGCAGAACTGGGAATGTTTCCCTTAGTACACAAGTCAGTCTGTTTGTTCTGAGTGCAGTGTGGCCGTGTAGAGGAACAGCTGTGCTGCTGAAAACTGTCAGAACTCTGTACTTCACTGGGAATCCCCATGCTAGGAAAATATAATTTGTGATGCCATCTGAGGGCCACACCTTTGACTTTTGAGGAAGATGTAGGAAGTGGCTGCATCTCTGCATAAAGGTTTATTTTCGATTGCATGCCAGCTTACTCACCATACATAGGGTGGAACCGTTTGCTTTCCCCTTCATTTGAGCTAACACAAGCTCTCCAAACTTCGCATATGCTTTGCCCGTCTCCCTGCACCTAGACATGGGAAAAAGAACCCTCTGCTTCTGAGACTAAACCCTTCCAGCAGTCCTGAGCCCTGGCTCAGATGCTTCTGAGAACCCTGAGCCTGCCAGTGCAGTTTGTTTCCTCGATGGGAAATAGGCTTGGGGTGTGACGAGGTTATTTTGATCACTGCATGGAAAGCATAGTGCTTTCCTAGCCCCAGAAGGAAATAGAGCCGCAAAGGTGTTTCTCTCCCTGCACCAGAGTTGCAGTTCACTGCTCTGACAACCAGAACTTTGCATTCCTGTGGGCCAGGCGGAAACTTCAATGCAAGATCGTCATGAGTGCACCTCAACCCATAGGGCACCATGGGGCCTTTACAAGCTTGCATTTGTCAACAGGCACCTGATTAATTAACAGGAGGCTGATTCATTTCACTGATGTGTGATTCATACAATGCTCAGAAAATCTGTGTCTGTGCTGCTTTCTTTGGCTACATCTAGACTACCCACAGCTTCTGAAAGAAGATATGCAAATTAGGTGTGAATTTGCATATCTTCTTCCGATCCCTTTTTCGGAAGAGTTTTTTCAGGGAAAAAAAAGCAGTCTAGACGGCAGTTTGTGCGTGTAATCCCCCTCTTTCCAAAGAACCCTGTAAACCTTTATTTTTTGAGGAATAAGGATTCTTTCAAAAAAAGGGGGGATTTGTGTGAAGACCCCCGTCTAGACTGCTTTTTTTTTTCTGAAAAAAACGCTTCTGAAATAGGGATCAGAAGAAGATATACAAATATGCTCCTAATTTGCATATCTTCTTTCAGGAGCCATGGGTAGTCTAGACGTGCCTTTTGAGGAGATCAGTTCTATAAAGAAGTCCTAAAAGTAGCATGAGAATATACACATCAGAAGAGACACAGTGTGCATTTACCTCCCCCACTGGGTTCCTCACTTCCTCCTTAGATAGGAAAACTGGGTGAAAACTCCAGTTTGGGAGAGTTCTGGTGGAGATCCAGCTGGAGGGAGAGCTGCCAAGGAAACCCAGCAACAACTTGTGGCATGCCACTTGCTATTCTTAGAAGCAAAACGTGTGTGTAGTCCAGTTGTGCAAGAGGGAAGATTCCATTGCCGGGGTGTCGGCCTCAGAAATTTGAATACCAAAAGTGGAACCAGGAGACAAAGACTAACACAACTCCTGCTTCTGCCACATAGCATTGTAGCTCATGCCCCATGCAACAAATACCATGTCCGCTTTGGGAAGTACAGGCGACCCCCGGCTTACAACTGCCCAACTTACAACTCCCCCATTTACAACCATTGTTTTCATGCAAGATAGCTCCTAAAACCCCCCAATTTACATCCGCAGCTCACATTTATGACGGTGTAGAATGCAGACTCCACGCATCGTCCCAAAACAGGAAACGTACAAAGTCAGTCAGACTCGCCACTCTGCAACTGCTGCTTGAACTGCGCGCATCTCCGCCACATTCACTTTTTAGTTATTTTTGTGCATTATTTGAACTATTTAGTTTTCCTCCATTTCCGTAGACAATTTTGGTATTTTGAGGGTATGACATGGATTTCCAGGAACAGAACCGTCATTTATAACATTGCACCTATGGGAAATAAGGGTTCGACTTACAACGGCTCGACTGACGATAGTTCTCCAGGAACCAATTAGGTTGTAAGTGTGGGGGTCGCCTGCATGTCTTCAGCTAGACATCAGGAATACAGATGCACTAATAATTGACAGGATACATGAGAGCATGTTGCACCGGTTTACTCCCAATTTAAGGTGACAGCAGGCTCCCTCTGGGAGAAGATAGAACAAAAAGCCCTTCAGCTAATTTACAAATGGCTGATTACCTATGATAAGGTTAGTCCTCATGGGGTCTAGGCCCTCTTTAAGGCCTCTCTTTAAAGCTTAGTGCCAATGAGAATCAGACTCTGTGGCTACATCTACACTGGCGAGATCTTGCGCAAAAACTCTTTAGTGCAAGAGTTCTTGAGTTAACGTAGTTGCGCAAGAGAGCGTCTACACTGGCATGTGCTTTTGCGCAAAAGCATCCTTGCCAGTGTAGACGCTGTCTTGCGCAAGAAAGCTCTGATGGCCATTTTAACCATAGAGCTTTCTTGTGCAAGAAATTCATGTTGCCTGTCTACACTGGCCTCTTGCACAAGAACAGTTGTGCAAAAAGGCTTATTCCTGAGCGGGAGCGTCAGAGTTGTGGCGCAAGAAGCCCTGATTTCATACATTAGTACGTCAGTTTACTTGTGCAAGAACACGTGGCCAGTGTAGACAAGCAGCAAGTTTTTGCGCAAGAGCGGCAGCTTTTATGCAAGATCACGCCAGTGTAGACACAGCCTATATGTTTATAAATGGGCATTGCTTCATTCTCCACTAAAATGCAGCCGTGTTTGAAGCATACAACAGTGTTGTTTATGCAGGAAGAGATGCAACAGGGTATCCTAGCTTATGGACACTACAAGGGGATATTTAGATAGATACGTTGTTCAGGACACCAGACTTCACACAATTTCTGCCTAAGCCTCTACCACTCGTTCAGTTCTTGGGACTTTTATCTGCCCCTTGCTTCTCAGGCACTTGAATATCTGGTTCATCCTGTAGGTAACAGCCCTTCCTATCCTCTCTCTCTCTGCTTCTTTTTAACACTTTCTCAGTTTCATGCTTTCTATTCCCCCTGGGTCTGTGCGGGGCCATTCTCATTTGTCTTCTCCTGTGTCACCTGGAGTATTTTTGTCATATTCCTTTATTTACAGCCACCTGCCCTGGGGAACATGGCAAGTCTGCAGCACTAGACCCCTCTGGATTTATCTTTAAATAAAACCCCTTTCACCTTTTGACCTACAAACCACCTACTGAGGAGTTGGGAGTGCCTAGAGGACTCCTTTAGCTGCAAATGTCCGATCCTGTTCAAGCAAGCGCAAGGCTATGTTTGCCTACATTGCAGTTGTGGTGGAACAGGGGCATTTGCGTGGTTCCTTTTTGCATTGCAGTTTCCACTATATTTATCCATATCCACAATACTAGAGGGATGGACAATCTTATAAAAGCCTGGAGAAGGAGGCTCAGACTCTGCATTATGTTTTGAACCGAACTACTTTTGAGGATGTGGGTGAGGGGTACTCCTGGCCTCAGTGCCATTCAGGGTTTGGCACGATATGCTAGGATCTGTTAACATGACGTCTTGGCAGATGATTAACAGTCACATTTGGACCCACCTTTTGGCAGTGTGCAACACAACGCACCTCACACCCCACCCCACCCTCTTTCTAGTGCAAATGAGTATCAGGAAGCAGTCTCCCTGGGTTCCTTCCTGATACCAGACAAGCAGAAGGCAGTTGGCAGGGCTGCCGCTTCCTCATGCTTTCACAATGCACCGGTGCTCGGGCAGTTGAACAGTTTTCAATACGGGTGATTTTGAAGGAGAGTGGGTCAGGTTGCCTAGCGGAGGCTTTGGGCAGGTGCACCAAGTGACGCACAAGCGATGGAGGAGGGTCTATGCTGTGACATGCTCCCCCTGTCTGCTCCTGGATTCCAGCTCCGACAAGGACACTCCCCCCCTCCAAACTCTGAGGTGTCAATCAACCTGCCATCTGTCCACAGCTGCGTTGATTCGGTAACAAAGTTCTAAGGAAAAGGAGCCTCTCTGAGCTTCTCAACAGCCTCCCGTGGGACTTGGCATTGGAAGGAATCAGGAAACTTAACTGTTAAGTGAAATCATTCGCTTTCTCGCCTTTGTGTGTGCACAGTATGAACAAAGCTCTGTATTCAGTGCCAAGAAAATTGTCCCCTAACAGTCAAGCCTAGTGGCCAAATTCTGTACAGGTGTGTCCATAACCATGGCTTCTGGTCATGCCCCAAGTGATTTCCTACTGACTTTAATGGGCTTTGTGGAAATTGAGCACTTTTAAAAAATATTGGCCTACTGCTGTTTAAATTCTTAATAATGGATTTAGATGCCTCCCATTAAGGTTTGCGGATTTTTAGCCAGTGCTCAGAGAGGTTAGAGATGGGTGGAAAAAAGAACAAGGGAGCACAGTCCAAGTGTCTTTGCTAGACCAGAGAGCTCCCAGTTACAATGCTCTGTGCTCCTGGACTAGCCCAGCCTCCACGTTCCCTGGGGTTCTTTGTCGTGTGCATCTGTCTCCCCTGTAACTCCTCGTGAGGACTCACACCTCACTGTCCTGAAGGCATTAACCCACTGCATTGGGAATGGACCCAGAGCAAAGACAGGGTATTCAAAGCCAGTGCAGAGCGTGTCTGTGACTCACTCACAGACCAAAGTTGCTGCCTTTCACCATTTATGGGTAGGACTCTGTCAGGTTACATCTCCCTCACACGTGCGTATATATTATATAAACCTCCCTTCTTCTGTGTTGCTAAAAACAGCTGAGAACATGTAATCTGAATGTCAGCTATTTCTTTTAAGTGTGTGTGTGTATATATATATATATATATATATATATATATATATATATTTAGCATCACGAGCGTTTATGGGCAAAACCCACTTCTTCAGGTGAGCCCACGAAAGCTCATGATACTATATATATATTTGTTAGTCTTTAAGGTGCCACAGGACTACCCATTGTTTTTAAAGTTACAGGCGAACACGGCCACCCCTCAGAGACTGTTTCATTTAGCTTGCATTACTTATGCTTTTTGGTTGAATGCTGATTTTGTATTCCCCTCCACTTGGGAAACAAAGTTAGAAAAGTCACTTCTGCTTTTTTTTTTTTTTTTTGTATAGGCATTCCTAGTAACTTTCACTGAATGGTTTCCACAAACTAACACAGATACACTGCAGAGGGGTCCTTACATGCAGACAAAAAGGTATTTACATTTTGGGGAAAGGAGGGAAGTAATAACTGAAGGTTATGAAAATGTTTGCACTGTGACTAGGGTTTGAAAAAGAAATTTGAATGCCTAAATTTAGAGTAATTACCTATGGATGTGCCCCGTTAGTATACACTGCACAGTTCTCTCTGGGATTTAAGTAACTCTATTTTTGAACTAAGCCACTTTGCACCCTCCATATTGTAGGATTTTGCAAGGGGGTCTTCCTAGCTCTCATCTTAATTCAGAGCAACCTTGGGGCTGCTTTAATTCATGTGCTGTTTCCTGGCATCTCAGACGCACAGACTATTCACAGTGCCTCTGGCCATGCCCCACATCTGCCTCGGCTGCAGGGGCTGGAAGTAGGACTGCTATAGAGTTTTATGCAGGTTCTACATCAGCTGAGTATTGTTAGAGAGCAGATTCCATCTTCTTTCAGGCCCCTTTACACAGCCAGAAAGGCAGCAAAGCACCTTTGTAAATATGATGCTGCCCTCTACCATAGAATCATAGAACACTACAACTGGAGGGGACTTCAAGAGGTCATCAGATCCAGTCCCCTGGCCTCACGACAGGACCAAGCACCATCTAGATTATCCCTGACAGGTGTCTTAAATATGTGATGGAGATTCCACAGCCTCCCTCTGCAATTTCTTTCAGTGTTTAACCACCCTGACAAGAAGATTTTCTTATTGTCCAACTTAAATCTCCCTTGCTGAGTTTTTAAGCCCATTGTGGGTAGAGCTGTCCCCAGCCCCACGTGACCAAGGGCAGCCCATGGGATTAGTGGCAGGAAGAAGAACAACCTGGCCTTAGCCCATCTTGCTCCACTGTGCTTCCCTCTGCCAAGGAGGAGTCATGGGGGGAGGGAGTCACATGGCCGGTGTCCCCCTTGTGTCCATCCCCAGCAGTCCCGTGCTCTCATATGTAATAGAAACAATTCAGTTCTCTTTTATCTGCAAAGTTTCAGACAGGCTCCAAGGTGGGGTTGTGTAAGGCTCCCAAATCCCCCCAAAATGAGCTAGAAGAAACCACACACTTTCTGTGTGTGTGTGTGTGATGCAGGCCTAGACTGCACCATTGCTTCAGCCCATCGTCCCCATCTATGGGCTTTACAACAGCCCTCTGGGGGCAGTGATGGAACACATGGTCCTGGGGTCTTAGGAGACTCCCACAAACTGTCCTAGCAGCTCAAGTTCCGCATTATCCATGAGACAGGGCTTGCTATGAACTTCCTGCATAGCATGACACCCCCTTTGCTTCACTTCGACTTAAAACTGGGAAATATCCTTCTAGATGGGAATAGGCATGATAAGGTAAGGCGTTAGGGCTGGGTGTATAAGAATGGCTTCTCTCCATTATCGATGTTATTTATTAGTTGTTTTACAGTCGTGCTTAGCTGTTTAGGGCAAGCAGGCAGACGGGGTGTGCTGGGTATTAGAGAGGGAGGCTATAACTGGCCCAGATTTCAGACTTTGGATTATCCCAAAGAACATCACCTGCCTTAGTTTGCCGACTGCTGAAATAGACAAAACAGAGAGTAGAAGAAAGGGACAGAACATACAAGGTGGGACTGGGAACCAGTGTTCCTGTAAGTCGAGCATTTGGGGGGGGTCACCTGAGAGAGATTCAAATACCGCCCAGCTGATTAGCAGAAGCACCCATAGCTGCTTGTGTTTTTAAGGGTGGTGCACATAACTGGAAACAATTTATTCTGCACATGGATGGAAAAAAGTAGAGGGAACATTGCTGGGAACCAAGACACAGAGAGTCAAATGGAGAGTGTGGCATAGCTGGGAATTGGATCCAGGGTGAAATCCTGGCCCCCATCAAACTCTATGGCAAATTTCTCACTGACTTCAACACACCTCAGAAGTTAATTCCCTGCACCTTAACCTCAACACCTTCCATCTGTCTGTAGCCATGTAGGGCGCAGCTGTCTGAGCAAGCAGGCAGAGGGGGTGTGCTGGGCATTAGAAAGGGAGGCTATAACTGGCCCCGATTTCAGATTTTGGCTTATCTAGATGGATGGAGCAGCCGAGCTGGATGCCGTACATGGAGAGATCAGCCTTGAGGGGCACCCTGAGCTATGTCCCACCTGAAATACTTCTCCAGAGCACCAGGCCACCGGGAACAAGGGCTGCCCAGCAGTGACTAGAGGGGAGGCAGCCGCAGCTGGGGATGTCTGTCCAGAGGTCAGCGTGGAGTTGCTGTCTCACTCCTGTGCGATGTGAGAGCGATTGTGCATTGCCTAATTTTGTTTACATTCTGGCTCTCTTCCTTGCATAATGTCCCTGGTGCGGAACATGCCGGGAGCGACATGTGCTGCTTACCCCTCATCAGGGGTGAGTTTATCTGTGGAGAGTCATCTGTCTCCAGCCAGCTGCATTTCTCTACAGTTCTGACCCGGCATGACTTGTGTGCTGTATCGCCTCCAGCTCCATCACACCCTGTTAGGCCATCGGAGGAGAGGAATAACATTAAACCACAATGCAGGAAGCATGTGGGCTCTTGCTCAACAGGCACTGCTTAGAGTT
Source organism: Pelodiscus sinensis (assembly GCF_049634645.1). Lineage (NCBI taxonomy): Eukaryota > Metazoa > Chordata > Testudines > Trionychidae > Pelodiscus > Pelodiscus sinensis. The sequence continues at coordinate 8,289,555 of NC_134736.1, forward strand.
ATTGACGCAACCGCGGTTCTGTTTGGCCTTTGCATTTGGGTATCAGCTTGGCTTTGGTCAGTGTCGGGTGCCCTACAGGAGAAAGGCCAACGACTTATGTTCCCCGGATTCCTTACATCTCAAGTTAGATAGGAGGGGACTGTGATGGGGAGGCTGTCCCGCACCGGCCTAACAAGGATTAAACCCAGCCCTGGGAGAAATCTGTCAGAGTGGAGCCTGCAGCTGAGGCGGATACAGCCAATTAGTGCCCCCCCCCCCTTGCTGGGGCTGTGTATGTAAGGGCTCCTGGTGGGAGCTGACTCACTCTTGCTCCAGCAGTAGAGCAAGTGGAATCTGAGTGTTCGGGAAGCTATAGAGGCTTCTGGGGGTGGGGGCGGGCAGAGCTGGGAAACACTGGCCAGACAAACTCCCAGGCTGAGGCCTTGCTCTTAAGGCCTGAGGGTACTAGGGCTGCAAGGAGACAGCCAGGATAGGCAAAGGCAGCAGGGCCACACCCCCTCACCAAGGATGAGCGGCCATTTCAGACTGCAATTTGCCCCTGTGGCAGGAGCTGGATGATGACTGGCAAGTGAATCACTGAGGCAAGGTGGGTAGAGGGGGCTGGGGTTTCCTGGGAATGTTGCATGGGCTGTTGCTGCTGACCTATCTTTGCCTGCGGCTCCGGGATTATCATTTCAGAGGTTCTTATGCAAAAGAAGCCACGCTCAGATAGCATTAAAAATTACAAAGCTTTCCACACCGATCTTTGCCTCCAAAGCACTGTGCACTCGCTGAATGAGTAACCCCAAGTCCCAACAGCCCTGGAAAATACAGCAGACTAAATTGAAGTGGAGAGGAATCAAGTAACTCGCCCAAAGCCATAGTGTGAGTCAGTGGCAGCGCCAGGAATAGACTCAAAAAGCCCTGACTGCCATTCCTGCACTTAGACCAGGCTGCCTGTCTGGTGACTATGTGGCCAGATGCTGCTGTTGGGAACTGAGGATAAATGAGCTGAAAATCAACTAGTGGCTTCATCTGTTGACTTAAATGGCATGGTGTCATCTAAGAGACAGGGGCCTCCTCCCATCAGCATGGCGATAAACTTTCAGCCTGCTTTAGGGACTGGGGGGATAATCAGAGGCAGCCCTAGACTAGCTGCCAGCAACTGGCGCCCTAGGTGAACCATGCAATTGGTGCTTCCCCCTGCCCTCCCCCAACCCCAAGGGCAGATATAGACTGAGGTTTTTGGTTCTGTGGCTGGGGAGAAGGGGGTCGGGGATGGAGTTCTGTGGCTGGGGACGGGGGAGAGGGAACAGGGTGCCAGTGGGGGGAGAGAGTCCCCTGCAGCTGCCTCCTTCCATGATTTCCCCCCCTCCCCCCAAAGGAAACTAACACTCACCTCTCCCAGGGCTGACTAACCCCTCCTGCGGTGCAGGGAAGCCACGATGCTCCTCCGGGGCCGAAGCCAGGTGTAAGGGGAAGTGGCAGGGAATTTGGTGCCCCATTTAACTCGGCGCCCTAGGCGGCTGCTGAGTTTATCTATAGGCACAGGCTGCCCCTGATCACAGGGCTTGCTCCAACAGACTGCCGACCCTCAGCTGTTGCAAAGGCACAGAGGTAGGTTTGCTCCAAACAAGGCAGTGTGGTTCCTAAGCAGCAAGTCGGTGGCCCCAGTTGGATGGCATGTCCTGCTGTCACTACCATAGTTCCCGGCTGCTCCAATATATTAATGGAAAACCAGTCCAATGCACATTGCTGACTCTTTTTCAGGAGCCCGCATGATGGCCATCATAGCCAGGGTGTCAGCAGGCAAGAGGCCCTGTCTCGTGTCCGTCGGTGAGGAGTGGCCAGGGGAACACCAGCAGCTGGTTGACTTGATGAAGAAGTGCTGGGACCAAGACCCGAGGAGAAGACCGTGCTTCATGGGTGTGGCATCCAAGTGTGACACTCAGCTGAGGGCAAAGCCAAACCCTGGTACTAAACGCCCAGCCTGATGGTTGCAGCTGGAAGCAGTTCTAGATGTCAAGAATGGCTCCTCCGTCAGTTGAAGCAAAGCGCCAGATGCCCAGTATTTCTGACCCTTGGGGGGAAAGTTGGGATGGGGGTTTGAACGCTGCAGCTCAGCCCCACTTTTAGTTTAAACTCCTGGCAACTTATGGGCTTCTCACAAGCAGTCTTTATCTGAGCCCCCCTCTGGCCATGTTCTTCTCAAGGATCTCAAACTGCTGGTCCCAGGGAGCTGCATCTGTGAACCACTCTTCCCTGCAAGCTGTGCGCTTGTGCTGCCACTCAGGAGAGATTCAAATGCCACCCTGCTGACTAGCAGAGCACCCACAGCTAGGTTTTATGTTTCTATTGGTGGTGCACATCCGCACATGTCTTGGTGCTCGTAAAAATGATTCCGCACATGGATAGAAAAGATTAGAGGGAACAGTTCAGGGGTCTTCGTTAGACGCTTCTGTCGGATGCCTGTGGTGAAAGCAAGCCCCAAAAGACGCTGCTGTGATCCTCTCTAGGGGTTCTCTACATCTGAGTACTGCGTCTTAGCTAGGATTGGTCCTGCCTTGGGCAGGGGGCTGGACTTGATGACCTCCTGAAGTCTCTTCCAGCTCTAGGATTCTATGATTCAGAGCTGTCCCGGAAAAAGCCCATCCTGTGTGACACTCTGTGGAGGACTGAGACTAACTGGCTGGTTGCATTGAGGTGTGTAGGGGCCAGGTCCTGCCCAAACACCTTCCCTTTTACGCTCATTGCTCCTGGATTTTCAGCTTCCCAATGTGCTTGTGGAACTCTGGATCTTGACGGAAGGGGGAACTGTTCTCAACTTAGTTCTCAAGAGCCTTTCCCTGGGTGTAGCGATCCCTGTGGAAACTGACATGCTTCTGTCATTTATACGCCTCATGGTGGATCTGAAGATGGGAGCTTGGTCAGGAAGATCTCACAAGTCCACCCTATCTGGGAGCCAAAAAGTAAGAAGACCCACCCCACCCGCAGGGAAATGCTCTCTAGCTCCTTGGCAGAATTTTCTGACCCATCTTTTCACACTCGGGAGGGAGTTGTATCTCTTTTTCCACTGTGATCTGCCCCTCACTGATCAGAGCGCCTCTGTATCTTTTTCTACAGGATGCTCTCTCTGGTGTTTCCTTCTTCATTACTGAGATGAGAACCTATGAATTTAGGAAGCTGGCCAGTGAGATTCAGGGCTGTTTAGATGGAGGCGGTTCTTATTATCTACCAGGAAGGAACTTTAGCCCATCCTCAGCAGGGCTGCTCTTACCATGAGGTGAACTGAGGCAGCCACCTCAGGTGCCAGGCTGTGAGGGGGTGCCACTAGGACTCAGAGGGTGCCTCTAGACTGGCAAGATTTTGCACAAAAGCAGCTGCTTTTGCACAAAATCTTGCCGCCTGTCTACACTGGCCACAAGTATTTGTGCAAGAACACTGACTTTGTACTGTATTCAGGGATAAGCCCTCTTGTGCAAGTATTCTTGTGCAAGAGGGCAAGTAGACAGCCAAGTTAATTGCTTGCGCACGAAAGCCCGATGACTAAAATGGCCATCGGGACTTTCTTGCGCAAGAGAGCGTCTACACTGGCACTGATGCTTTTGCGCAAAAGCAAATCTTTTGCGCAAAGGCACATGCCCGTATAATACTTTTAACAGAAAAACTTTTCCGTTAAAAGTATTTGTGAAAAATCATGCCAGTCTAGATGCAGCCAGAGTGTAGAAAATTGTGTCTGTTGCTGGTGCATATGTATTCCCTCTGCTCTAGATGCACAGAGATGGGGGGGTGCTGTGCTGGAGGAAGGAGGGCACAAGAGACCTAACAGGCAGGCAGGAGAAAAGGGAGCATGGGGGTGTCATTTGAGCTCCCTGCCTCAGGTGCCAAAATGTTGTGGTCCTGATCCTCAGGGTGAGATGTCCTCCCCATCCCTGGAGGGATGTAAGTCTGTGCTGTCTGGGAGGCAGGCGGGCCGGGGAAAATAATTTTCTCCTGAGCTGCAAGCACACAGCCGAAGTAGGGCTGGATATCATGCAAGATTGGAGCCTACAGCAAGCTGCTGGCAGAGTCCAATGGAGCTCTCTGTGGGGATTTGCCCAGGCAGAGTTAATTGCAGGACTGAGTCCTTAGTTCCTAGCATAAAGCTTCAGATGACGTTTTCCAACTCTGAGGAGGCTGATATATGTCGCATTAAACTGGGCACATGCTACTCGGTGCATTTTTGCTCTTAAATTTCCACTTGTTTTTCTGACTAGAACAAAATCAGGAATCAGGCCAGATATTCGGCATGGATTTTGGTCCAGCTCCTGGAATGTAGGTGCATGTAAAGTAGGGGTGGGCAATAATTTTTGATGGGGGGGCACTCCAAGATTTTGGTAAGTGGTCAAGGGCCGACAAGGGGGGGAGGAAGAGCAAGGGAGAGGCTTTGCATGTTGCCCTAATGCTCATAAAATCTCTCAGCTCCTATTGGCTGCTTTTCAGCCAATAGGAGCTGAGAGATTTTTCTAGATGCAGAGGGAACATGTGAAGCCTCTCTCTCTGCAGCTCAGAGAGCCACAGGCAGCAGCTAGCTGCTTTGAGTGGTGCTGCTTCCTGCTGCAGGGGTGGGCCGGCCGGATTGGCGGGCCGAATTCAGCCCATGGGCAAGATCTTGCCCACCCCTGGTGTAAAGGGTACAAGGGAAGAAGTAACACAGGAGGACTAAAAGAGTCTTCATGTTGTAATTTCATTTTTTCCATTTGTTAAAGTTAGCGAGAGAACAGATGAAGACAAGTGCAGAGGAAGGAAGTTGGTTTTGTTCAGATTCCCTGGGAGGACATGTAAAAGGGCATCCGAGATGCTATCATTAAACACTGAAATAATGAAAATGGAACATTTAGCTTTAAAAAGAAGTGACTAAGGAAAGAGGGTCAGCAAAACCTAATTATCATGCAAGTTTCCCAGGATGCATCAGTTCAGACTCCAAAGAGACTCCCTTAGACTGCAATATGGGAAGGGATTTCTTCCAAAAGATTATTGGAAATTGCTACAGTGGAATTGTGGAGTATCAGCATGGGAGATAGATTATAGAGACAGACGAAACCTGTTTCTTTTCCTCCAAAGGATTGTCTGTAATCTTCAACAAGTGGAAGTCTTGGCAGCTCTGTGATTTGTTATTTCATGTATTTGTTTTCTTTCAAGATTAATTTTTCAAAATGGGCTATTAATATTAAGGAACCTCACTCTGCATGAAGTTTATCAGTGGGTTAGCATTCCCAAGGAAATTGATTTAACTTTTAAGGTAAAAGTGGCCATTTGGATGCTTTCTAATAACCCCAAGTCTTGTATTTTCACTTTTGCATTCCTATTTGTGCTGTGATTCTCTTGGCTGATTTTTCAATGTAATAACAAACAAACATGGTAAAAAAAATGGCACAAAATCCTAGCATGGTAAATGGGAAGAATATGAAACACACAAATGGTAAATTGCAAGTAACAAACTGTCCATCATATTCTTTTCCTATTATTTCTCCTACCTTTAAACAAGAGCCACAAAGAAGGACCCATCCTCTCTCAAGACACAAGTAGTAGTGGTGAGTTGGGGACCTTTGCTCATAAACTTCAGCTGAGAATCAATTGGGCTAGAAATAAGAACAGCCCTGTCTTCCGCCTTTCCTCTATGATAGTCTCCATAAAAAAGAGCAATCCATGTTCTTTCAGGCTGGGTGATTTCAATTTCAGATTAAGGAAAAATGCAAACAAAAAAAGAACAAATATAAAGTTCCCAGGAGAAAGATGCCAAGTATCTCCAACCCATATAGCCCTGTGCCATTGCAGACAAGCAGGCAGGTGCCTTTCCTTTGGATTTATACTCTGCAGATGCACATATATAAGTTTTATTTTGAGCTGTGGGCATCCAGAATTCCCCTTGGGAACCCTCAAGCTCTAATATTCAGTTGCTTTCTCTTTGTCATACTCTGTTTCCTCTGTCCTTTGCCAGCAAGGTCAGGGTCCTGGAGAGCTTCATAATGACCAAGGAAGTTCTCAGGTGCCAAGAAAATGGCCTCACCCTAATTCATCTTGTGGTGTGCATCTACACTGCATTGTTATTTCAAAATAACAACATGAGTGTTTACACAGCCATTCCGTTATTTCAAAATAATTTCAAAATAACGGATGGCTTATTCTGAAATCCGTAAACCTCATTCTACAAGGAATAACCCCTATTCTGAAATAGCTACTTTGAAATACGGCGTGTGTAGATTCTCCACTGTTGCTATTTTGAAATAGCCCCTCACCAGGGCCATTCTATGTTATTCCTCCCCAGTGCCTCCTGGGGCTCTAAATCAAGATAGCATGTCTCCATTAGAGAAGCCTGCCTCGGACTAATTTCGAGTCTATAAAATCATGAGTGGTGTGGAGAGGGCCGATAAAGAAAAGTTATTTATTAGTTCCCTAAATAGAAGAACTAGAGGACACCAAATGAAATTAATGGGGAGCAGGTTTAAAACTAATAAAAGAAAGTTCTTCTTCACACAGCGTGTAGTCAACCTGTGGAACTCCTTGCCAAAGGAGGCTGTGAAAGCTAGGACTATAATAGAGTTTAAAGAGAAGCTAGATAATTTCATGGAGGTTAGGTCCATAAAAGGCTATTAGCCAGGGGATAAAATGGTGTCCTTGGCCTCTGTCTGCCAGAGGCTGGAGAGGGATGGCAGGAGACAAATCACTTGATCATTGTCTTCGGTCCATCCTCTCTGGGGCACCTGGTGCTGGCCACTGTTGGTAGACAGGATGCTGGGCTAGATGGACCTTTGGTCTGACCCAGTACGGCTGTTCTTATGTAGCTTATTTTGAAATAGCTGTGCCATGTAGACGTACCCGTGGTGACACTCAAGGAAATGTGGAGAAGGTGAAGTTTCTGTTGAGGCAGGAGGCCAGTGTGGACAGCCAGTGTGGACAGCCAGCTTGGCTGTGGCCTCACCCCACTCATGGCTGTGCAGAAGAGGTCACCAGAGATCTATTCCATTCTAATCGAGCATGATACAGATGTCAACATGGCCAACAAAGACGGCTGGTCCCCTTTTCACTTCAGAATGGGGATGTTTGTGCGCCTCCTGCTGGTCCAGCAGGCATGGGCAGACTCCCAAGAATGTGAAGGACTCCGCTCCACTTGGCATCTCAGAACCACTTTGAGAATGTCGCCTGGATGCTGCTCTCTCGCCAGGCTGACCCCGCATGCCAGGAGAACGATGGGAGAACTGCCCTCCACGCGGCAGCTTACTGCGGGCACCTCAGCCACGTGGCACCCCTGGCCAGCCAAGGAGCTGACCATGAAGGGAAGCAGAAGACCCATTGAACCCCACTGCACCTCGCTGTGGAGAGGGGTACTTTTAGAGGGGTGCAATATCTGCTGAAGAGCAGGGTGTCTGTCAGCTGCCTGGATGAGCATCACTCCAGTGCTTTGCACATGGCTGCTGTGAAGGGGAAGTATCTGATATGCGAGAAATGGATCAAATATGGGGCCGATGTGGACTTGAGGACAGATAAAGGGTGGGCTCCTCTATACCTCGCTTGTTTCAAAGGCTGCATTGAAATGCTCTGCCTGCTAACACAGCCATGTCAAAGGAGGCAGGGGTTGGACGCTGCTTCATGTGGCTGCCCACCACAGTGAAGAGTGGGGTGAACCCCAAGGCTGCTGAGAAATCAGAGTGGACCCCTCTCCACCTTGCCGTGCAGCAGGGGGCCTTCCTAAGTAGCATCAACCTCCTGGAGCTCAAGGCAAATGTCCATGTTAAGAACAAAATGGGCTGGACTCCTCTTCACCGCTCTGTCCTCAGCGGCAATGCAGCTACCGTAAAGGCCTTGATTAAGGCTGAATGTGGAGGACCCGACGGGCTGCACTCCCCTCCCACTGGCCGTTAGGAATCAGAAGCAAAGCACTGCTACTGTGTTGCAAGGGAAGGACTTGCCAATGCATAACATGGGGAGCAGGGATGGCACTGAGCAGTGAAAAAGCTTTTAAACCATGAGCCCCAATTCGTCCCTTGACACTGTTGACAGGAGGGATGGATTTGAAGAGTCACCAGCGTTTGCGATTTTATGCTGAGTTCTCGCAGGATTAGATGTTTCTTCACTAGCTCCTGGAGTCAGGCAATTGTGGGAAGATCTAGACATTTAAAAAACAAATTGAGTTCACGTCTTTGCCAAGAAAAGCTGGAGGATGTGAATCCTAAAGGCTTCGAAGCCGGAGGGCAAACACAAAGAACCCAGCACTGGTTATTCTGGGGGCCTGACTCATAAATGGGAAGGTTGGAGGTGGGTGTGTTGGATATGACCCATGTGTTTGTGCTTCCATGCTAGTAATGTCATCAGCGGATGGAAGTGGATGCAAAAGCTACAGCCTCTTTTTGTACAGACCCTGCTGGAATTGCATCTAACAACAAACATACACCCGTCTCCCACAAAGCTTCCTGCTTCTGTTCCGCCCTTCAATGGGGAGTTTTTTCAGGAATCAGAGTTGCGCTCCGGAGCCTTTGGGAAGCAGGAATGAGGCCCCATGATTCCCACTCGCTGCTGGAAATAGACACAGAGCATATGGTGCAGTTATGTGTCAGTTGTTCCCACATCCCACTTTCGTGCCAGTTCTGAACATGAAACAAAACAAAATTACAAGGAAATAATTCCTGAAATGGCTACAAATTCCCCTCCCTTTCTCACCACTGAAAGGGAAAGGAGAAGAGTTTCTCTAATCATTTAAATGTCCCTGCTCAGATTCCTTCACTGTGAAATGCTGAGTAGAGGATTTGCCATGACGGGGATGGTTCTAAGGATGGATGAAGAGAACAGTACGAGTCCGACCCTCATACCTTGTCCTTCCAGGCTACTGATAGAGACAACTGATGGGTTGCAAGTGCCTACAAATAACTGAGCCCGGAGTGGAAGAGTTTTACAGAGGCACTGAATACCCAAACCTGGGCACCCAAAGTTAGTCACCCTGAATGAGCAACTCCTGTTGAAAATATGTCCCTGCATGTGTTTGAGTTGGGAGGGAGGGGTAGAAAAAGTTCTGTGATAAATTCTTCCCATTGCTCGGGTGTTTAGACCTCTCTGTGCTGGGGAACTGCGGGGTTCTGTCAAGGATTCTTGATCAGCTGTCAAGGAGTTCTCCCACTGGTCCGTTTGGTCTCCTCTGCTTGCCCTTCAAGGGGCAGGGATGGTGCAAAGCATTTGCCAGCTTGCAACTTGGAACACGGTGCCGCAGAGGGACCCAAATATATTTGTGAGCACATAAAAAAAAAGGGGGCCTGTTATTCCAGCCTTATCTTGGCAGAGCGGGACCAGTGTGTGGAGGAGTGGGGCATGAAATCATCTTTTAGCTCTTCTTCTGTTGATGGGGAGAGGAAATAGGGCCAGATGGTTTCTGTGCCCTTTGCTAGACCCGTAACAATGGTGGAGGGCTGTGGTGACCAGTGCATGGCCCCAACCTGGCAGTTTCTTGCAATGTTTCCGTTGTGCTCAGCTCTGCAGGTACAACACGAGGCAGAGCGTGAGGTCTAAAAGATGCAGTGGAGGCCGGAAGCCAGAGGACTCTGTGTGTGTGTTTTTTTCTTTTTGAATTATAAACTCGCTTCTTGCAGGCCTCAGAGAAGAAAAGTGATTTTTAAGGGGGATGGTGGGTTGAGAAACTGGGAGATCAGCGCTCGACACACCATCACAACAAAGTTGTTGCATTCTTATGAATGAATAGATTGCAATTTGTATCAAACAGATTGTGACAGTATTCTATAGTGCCTAGTCCATGGGCAGTGTATTGTTAGAATTCCATTGTAGCCCAAGCGCTTAGTTCTTCAGTATTTGCTTGGCAGGTGGATTTTTAGGTCTAGTCCAAAGCCCACTGAGGTGAATGGGAGACTTTTTTGATGAGCTTTGGATCAGACCCCAGACTCCCCAGTGCCGCTGGTGCAGGTGAACATTGAACTGGAAGCTCAGTCATTCAGTCAGGACTAAAGAAACTCAGCTTTGCCTTCCTCCAGAATGGCTGCATTGACCAACTTTGTGTCCTCCTCGACTCTCCTTTGGGCAACTTGGCAGTGCCTTTCCTTGCAAAGGAGTGCCTGGCTGGACTCTCCATTGTTTGCAAGGATTCCCTGTAGCCTCTGAGGGAAATGCCTCCACTCCTAAGATAGGGCGTTAACAGGCATCTGGTCTGTGGTGCACACTTAGTTTTTACAATAATGGATGAAAACTTCTGAGTAGCCGTTGATGGCCCTTCCTTTATCCGATGAGAAATCTGAAATAAGGATGAATTTGTCCACTTGCACATGCCTGAGATGACTCTCTTTGTCATCTCAGTTGCTGAGAAGCAGCATTATAAATAAACAACCCTCTATCCCCAAGTGGGAGGAGACCCATCTTTCCTGATTAACTTGTTTGCAAGGGCCGTATCTCACCCTCACGGCTTGTAACATATGTTTGCATAGCACAGAGCAGAATACACCCTCTCTGGGCTCAGGAAATCATAAATAATGCCAACTCCCTTCAGCTTAAGCTTTCTGTGCCGGCAAACAGGCCCAAGTGACAATGTAAATATTGAGTTTGCTCTCTTTGAAGAGGGAGCTGTACATTCCTAAGAAGCAGTTGTGGACAGACAAGTGTTAACGTTACCAAAGCCTTTGCAAGAGGTCAAGGGAGTTTAACGTTGTACTGGCTGCTCCAAGGTAGCTTTGACTCGAAGGGAGTTATTGCCCTGTCCCTATTCTGAGGGCTTACGAGGGATGTGAGCAGTGCTGAGTCTCTGCATAGGAGTGAAATTCACTCCATGGACCCAAAGGCGAGCAGCACTGGGATTGGGAGCTATTTTCACTTTCTAGGCAGGGGCCTGGGTTACCCCATTCAGACAAGGTTCCTTTTGAGGGACACAGTGGATTCATAGGCATGGGAACTAGGAGTTTGGGGGGGGGTTGCAACACCCCCACATTTTACATGGGCTCCTGTCTGCTGGCCCAGGGCCCTAGCTGCTGCTCTTGGTATTTGTGATGCCAGAAGTCTGAGTGGAAATTCTTCTTCTCTACTCTGTGCTGATGAGGCCTCAACTGGAGGACTGTGTCCAGTTGGGGCACCACATTCCAGGAAAGAGATGGACAAATTGGAAATAGTCCAGAATAAAGCAACAAAAACAATGAACATAAGAACGGCCACACTGGGTCAGATCAAAGGTGCATCCAGCCCAGTGTCCTGTCGGCCGACAGTGGCCAATGCCAGATGCCCCAGAGGGAGTGAACCGAACAGGGAGTCATCACATGTTCCCTCTCCTGTCATCCATTTCCATCCTGTGATAAACAGAGGCTAGGGACACCATTCCTATCCATCCTGGCTGATAACCATTGAGGGACCTAACCTCCATGAATTTATCTAGTTCTTTCTTGAATCCTATTAAAGTCCTGGTCTTCACAACATCCTCTAGCAAGGAGTTCCACAGGTTGACAGTTCCACAGGTTCTGCCATAGAAATGGCATCAATCACTCCGACCATTTACTGTAGGCATACCATTGTTTTATATAGAGGCAGGTCTAGAAAACATGACCTTTGAGGAAAGAGTGAAAGCATTGGGTTTGTTTTGTCTGTAAAAGAGAAGACTGAAAGAGGACATAACAGTTTTTAAGTATCTAAAAGGTTGTTACAAAGAGGAGGGAGAAAAATTATTCTTAACCTCTGATGATAGGACAAGAAGCAGTGGGCTTACATTGCAGGAAGGGAGATTTAGGTTGGAAATTAGGAAAAACTTCCTAACTGTTGGGGTTCTTAAACACTAGAATAAGTTGCCTAGGGAGGTTGTGGAATAGCCATCACTGGAGATATTGAAGTGCAGGTTAGACAAACACCTGTCAGGGATGGTTTAGATGGTGGTTGGTCTTGCCATGAGTGCGGGGGAGTAGACTTGATGACCTCTTGAGGTTCCTTCCAATTCTAGTGTTCTGTGATCACAGTGGTCCCTTCTGGTGTTAATATCTTATGCACATATTTCCCTTCATTTTTGCACAGCTGCCTGAGAGTTTGCAATGAGGACATTGCTGAAAACAGGCCTGCGATAGAGTCTAGCCTGTGCCCTATTGTAACTGCCAAACACCTGGCTTTATGAGGAACAATTAACATGCACAATAGACAGGAGGATCCTGTTCCCCAGTAAGTTCTTGCCACTGCTTAGCTGCATGGGGGCAACTTTCTCCTCCCTTTGGATTGTCTGCCCACAAAGAGAGCTGAAGGGCAGAACACCACCCTCTAGCAGCCAGAGGATGCTGACGTGCCAGCTGGGAAGTGAAGTGTTTTGATGCAGCGCTTTTTTGTTGTTGTTCTTGTGGAACATGGATGCAGAAAACTGCCTGTTCCATTCCCCATCTTCTGCTGCACAAGGCAGGTAGCCCTTTGCTTTCAGATTGGCCTGTTGCTATGGCTAGAAAAGAGGCCTAGTGTTCCCCTTAGAACACTGGGACCAGCCTCCGTCGCTCTGCCTCTTTAAGTCCCTCCAGTCCCCTGCCTCCTGGCCCCTCTAGGGACCTGTCCTACTTTTGGGTAGGCCAATGAGCTAATCTTGTTCTGCCAGCGACCATGTTCATTATAATGCAGTAGCAGAGCTGGTCCACAAACTCTTCAGTGGAACCACTTTCTGTTGGAATACGTCATATTGTGCAAAACTCAATGTTGTGTGGGAAATAGATTGATCTTGACAAAATTTTCCGTTGGAAAAAGTTGAAAAGTTTTTTGGATGGGGAGGTTGGGAAGGAGTTTTCCTTTGGTCAGATTGGCAATGAGCTTGGATTTATTTGAAAAAAATTTTTTTTTTTGGCCTTCTGCAGCATGAGGTGCAGGTCACTTGCCAGAATCACCTGGGTGTTTCTCACTTCATCAGATCCTTCCCTTTTTGAAGCTCTTCAGCTCAGTTACCCTCTATTCTTCCTAGTCTCTTCCTGCAATACGAATACCTTAGTCTCCTGAAGCCTGAGAGACGTTGGTCTAATTTCGGGGTGGGGGGGAAGGGGTTAGTGTGTGCAGGCCCACCGATGGGAGCCCAGTGATTTAAGGAGCCTCGGGGCTCCTTTAGCAAGCCCCGCTTGAATCAGGGACTTCACGGTTAGCTTTGTGCTGCCCCTGTTGGCTGGTAGTGCTGTCCGCGCTCCAGCTCAGAGCACGGCTGCTGGGGGTGTTCTGGATGCGTTCAGCTGCATCAATGCTATTTTTGCTTCTCACTTGTCAATGAAGCAAACTAGAGGCAGGATAATTGTCTATTTCACATGGAGTCAGGGCCTCGGGAGCCGAGTGAACTCAGCTAACTGAAGGCTAAATGCCAAGGTCCCCATCATTCCTCCGAGTGCCATTCTCGTCCAACAGGCCTTTCGCTCATGGAGATGACTTGGTGGTGTCAGTCATTTCTCATCCACTGCCTGGGGAGAGCACTGAAATTACTCAGAACTGTTCATTGCAGGGCCATGATGGGATTCTTGCTTTGCCGTACTTCGTCCCTCCATACGAGTTCCAGTCAATATACCGAGCAAGGAAAATTCCAGCTGTTGCAGCCATATTTTAGAGACACACGCTCACGCTTGGAGACATTTGCACCAAGACAGATGGTGCTCCTGGCACTGAATGCATTACCGGAAGGGATGCTGATGTGATGGAGGGCAGAATGAAAACCAGTGCTGAATAGAAAGATAAACACCCAGGAACTCAGATCCATTTCTGCTACAGGAGGCAGAAATCCAGGCAATAACCTGCTTCACATCCCAGGCAGCCTGCGAATGGAACATTTAAAAAGGTCACCCACAATTGGATTCACTGAAGGTGGAATACTGCTGTTAAAAAGCAAGAGCCAAAGTAACAGGGAAGACTGAAATTTAGTGATGTTAGAAGTCATTTTTCAAAGACATTGCAACTCCCATTTCAAGGGGGATAAGGGAAACAGGGAAAGGGAGAGGAGGAAGGAATCTGTCTCTAAAACCTTTTAGGGACCCACAAGATTTTGAATCCCTGAACAGAAACTTGTTCAGGGGAGATTTCTTTGCTTCTCTTTGCATTAACATTTCCCACTGTGATCAGTCACACGCTGGCAGACAGTGTGAAATACTTTACGTACCTCTGGAAAATAATTAAACTTTGTTGCAAGCATAGTTTATATAAAGAATCATCCATCTGAGCCAATTGCTTTGTGAACAGTTCGGCATTTTAAAGGCCAGGCACTTTGCAATGGAACAATGAATTAAACATATAAGCAGAGGCTGAACCGCTGCTTGCTATCAGCCAGCTAAAAGGAGGGGTGGGTGTGCCCGCTACAATCGTTTAACTCTGCAAGGTAATTAACTGTTAACTGTTGATATGAAAATACAGCTCAGGAGAGAATACGAGGTGTGGCTGATGGAGGGTCAGTGTTGAAATGGAATGTGGAGAATTGTAAATAATTTGGGACTGTTGTGGGGGTCACTAATCATGCTACCCCTAAATGTGGGAACTGGAAAACTGCTGCCAGTGCTTGTAGGAGACACACCACCATCATGGTAAGAGGTCTTGGAGGAACAAGCCTCCCCGCTTCCAGAGTTGAGTGGACTGAGCTGGGGGGAAGGGTTAAAGGACTTGAGTCAGCCTGTTTCACACCTGCCAGGCGTGAGCTGTAAGACTGGTCCAGTTTGCACCTTTCGCCCTTTGTTTTAAGGACAGACCTAAAGCAGACTCCCTGAGGAGTCTTTTCTTTTGCTAGTCCAGTGGAAGCTGGGTTCATTTGCCAGTCCAGCTGGAGGCTAAAGAGTTGAAATCACTGAGAGCTGAAATCACTGGTTTGACTGAGAGCCAGACCTATTGCAGCCAGTGAAGTGGCAGTGACCGACAGAGTGGCTGGTGGGAATCACTGGCTGGTGGCATAATGTGGCTGGTAGGAGCAGCGGCAGGCAAGGAGTGGTGACCAGCGGTGTGGCGTGGAGCTGCAGCAGGCGAGGAGTGGCAACTAGCGGTGGCAGCAGGCAAGGAGCGGCGGCAGGCGTCCAGTGGCGTGGGATGAGACAGATGGTGGAGCATGGCGAAGTTTCATACAATGTGCCTCCTATCACCCCCATTTCTACCCAGGTTGGGAGGTGAAACCCTGCGGGTGAACTTTGGGACTCTGGGTGGCACGGACCAGGGACCGAGACTTTTGGGGTGTCGGCCTCTTTGGACTTCGGGCGATTCTTGGCTGGGGGGGGGGGGGGGCTTGGCTCATGTTTGGGTTATGAACTCTGTTTGTGGTGGTTTCCCCAAGTTAATGCCGTATGACTTCTCTCTCTGTTTCATTAAATGTTTCTTTCCTACACTCAGACTCAGTGCTTCCAAGTGGGGAAGCATTGCCTCTCAGAGGCGCCCAGGGGTGTGTGAATTACTGGGTGGGGGCTCGAGCCGGTTCTATGTGAGATGGACCCCAAGATATTGAACCCAGCCCTGGTTACTGCCAGGCCTAGCTGGCAGAAGGGTTACAAACACCGTGGTCCAAATTCATTGTGATATCATGCATTTGCACCCCGGGGGAAATATGACCCAAACATTTTCCCTGTTAAAGTTGGTCTCACAACTGCTAGAATGTCTTTAGCAGTTTACACATTTCACCTGCTGTCGGCACCTCAGACACCACCTTTATCTTGTGAGCAGCGAGTATTATCATTTCCCAAGTCAATTTCAGTGCAAGTCCTAACAACTTATATCCTGTCTCTGCTCACTGAAGAGAGGCAGCTGGACCAGTGTAGCATGACCTACATCCCAACTGCCCTGTGAATTTAGGCTAGGTCTCCACTGGTGGCTTCTTGTGCAAGAACAGTTGTTCTTGCGCAAAAACTTGCCAGGTGTCTACACTGCACGTGCGTTCTTGCGCAAGTAAATTTACAGTAAGCGTCAGAAAACAGGGCTTCTTCCAGAAGAGTTATTCCTCTCCCCACGAGAAATAAGCCCTCTTGCGCAAGAGCTCTAGACAGCCAACATGATTTTTTTTGCGCAAGAAACCCCTGTGGCTAAAATGGCCATCAGAGCTTTCTTGCGCAAGAGAGCGTCCACACTGCCATAGACGGTCTTGTGCAAAAGCACATGCCAGTGTAGACACGCTCTTGTGGAAAACTTTTTGCTCAAGAACTCTTCCTCAAAATAGTTCTTGTGCAAGAAGCTGCCAGTGTAGACGTAGTCCAAGAGATCAGAGAGTAAAGAGTCCCATTTGATGACTCTCCTTTCTGCTGAGTGTTCCAGGAAGGAAGGCAATTAATGCCAGTATAATGACAGCATTTTTGTGGCTTTGGTCTGAGGCCCAACAAGACTCATTTCAGACAGACCCTGGTTTCTGGTTAATACACCTTGGAACTGAAAAGTGCAAATTACAGGTGAAATCTACATTCCAGATCGAACAGAGGGGTGCCCGTAGCAAGCAGAAAGCCTCTCCTCTAATTAAAATGTCATACTTTTCATACTTAAACAGCTCAGAAATCGCTTGCTGGGACTTAAGCTGTTCAGCTGTTGCTAAACTGCCAGCAGCACAACATTAAATGAGTATTAGGCATAGATGGATAGCCCTCCCTCGGTGAGACATTTGGGCTCCACTATGGGTGTGAAGACGCATTTCTTGGTGGCAGTGCTTGAGGTTCTGCAATAAAATGGATGGAGCTGGACCCAGAGCTATTTGTTTCCAGTATTTTAAAAGCCCAGCGCTCCTCCTGTCCCAATCGGTAGTGAATTCTCCAGGGTCTGCATTCGTTACACAAGCCTCTGGGGTTATTCTTACCCCCTTTAACCTCCTAAGCACAGATAGTGCCACCAAAAAAAGGGGGAGGGTGTACAGGGCTGATGTATGCTACTCTTGCACAGTTTGTTTCTGTAGTGCCTATGCATTAATCATGAGCGTTCCTTAACACGGAGTTGTGGGGCTGGAGGAGCTACTGCTGTGTTTTAGTGACAGACGAGATGGATTGGGCCCGGGGGAGGGGAGAATGTGACACCATCGTTTAAGCCTCTATATAAAGAGCAGAGTTTTTGTCTTTTTCGCCTGTAAGCTGTTGGAGACAGGGATCCCCCCTCATTTATATGTGTGGCACCCGGCACAACGGGACTTTGAGCATGAGTGAAGCCTTTGGCTGCTACAATAACAATCAGAGTGTCGTTTGTATGGCCATGGGCACTGCGTGCCTGACGATCTGCTGCTGGCATTTATCTGAGCACTGTATCGTCTGATGCTTGATTAGAAGCAAGAAAGTGAGTCCGGCAACAGAGCCATCCCAACCATAGGATGGTTGGGGGCACCCACCCCAGGCGCTGTGCTTTGTGGGGCTCCATGGTGGCCACCCCAACCGTCCTATGGATGGAACCTGGGGGATGACCTGCGGCTGGGGCTGGTGTGGTGGTAGCAGGAGTTACCTCCTCTCTGTACTCACCACGGTGGCTGGAGCTGGAGTGGCCGGGCAGTCCGCCCTGCCGCCTTCTCCCAACCCAAGAGGTGGTGGGGGAAGAGATTGCCCCATGGGAGGGGATACCCACCTCGGGACGGCCCTGCCTGGCATCAGACATTTATGTTTAATTTAGGGCTGAAACTCCAAGTAACACTTCACACTGTGGGCCCAGCTATCCACTGTGAATCAAGTAAGTGCTGCTTAGTAACAAAGCATGAGTAACACAAAGAGGACAGTTGGCTGAGCCCTCCATGGAATAGCAATAGCGAGCAGATAGGGACATGGCCAGATGAAAAGGCTGTCATGATTGAGTTGAACCTGTTCATGTTCTACTCGGAGGAGAATCCAGAAATGAGCACTTCATGCTAACACTCCTCCCTTCCCCTCCCCCCACATTGATTTAAATGCTGCTTTGCTGATTCCCACCATCTCAAGAACTGGTCCTAGTGCTGCATTCAGTTGTCATATTTACTGAGGGATAATCTACTTCCCAGCTGTTCTGCAAAATGGCGGCTTTGAGCGTAACCCTACGGAAGGAGGGCGGACTGGCTGGATCACTGCTTGATGAAAATCAAAATCTTTCTAATTCACTTGGAGCTTTGGATGTCTCTTTCGCTTAACATTAGCCGTACTGATTCAGCTGGGAGAAGCTAATGTATCTAGTATTTAATATCAGACAAAGTATTTAAACAGAGAAAAAAAATAATCTAATTGCCACGTAATTTCAGCCGTTCGTTTCCAACCCTGTGCTGACAACAAAACAAACCTCAGTGCATCTGCCGCAGAGCACTCTCCAGAAGGGCTTAATTAAATTTATAACCAAAATAACGGGGGTTTAAGAAGACACAAGGGAAATATACTCCTTTCATGGAGCATTACTGAGAACCAATATAGCAGAACCAATATTCAGGAGAAAATTGCCTATTTGTGGCTCAATTCCTATAGAAATTAAAACGAGTTTTCACAATACGCCTGGAAAAATGGATTCCAGGCCCCTTGTTGTGGCTGTATAACTTAGCAATTTGCTGTTCATAACTTGCATCCAAATTGCAAAATGTCCAGTGGCCCCAAATGACCCTCCAACCCCTACTTCTCCAAGCTCCAATGGACTTTGTGTTGGTAAATAGCCTATCAGGTGCTTCACTCTGCCCTGCCAAAACATAGGTCCCAAAAGCCAAGTCTGCCCAGGCTAGAGACATCTCAAGAGAGAAGCAGGAAAGACCAATTCCCATTGGCCTGTGGGGTGAATCCTCATTCTGAGGTCTCAGTTTGAGGCCTCTAAGACGGATCTGATTTTTCAGGAAGTGTTGAGCACTTGCCGTCTGAACATCAGGCCCCTTTAAGGTGTGTCACATTGGGTGCCCAAAATTAGGAGTCCCTTTGCAAAATGTAGGCTGGAGTTAATTCTTCTGCATTCCTGCCTTTGTGACTGGGATTTGAACCCAGACCTTTAATCCTTAATAGCATGAGGCTCATATCAATGGGACTCCGAACTGGATCTCTTGGATTGACCCTTACGTAGCACATGAGCAGTTGCATTTGAAGTCAGTGTGCTTGAAGTCCAGCATAAGCTAAACTAGGGCTTAATTGTGCAGGCAAAAGACTCGGTCGACTCCACTGTGTCTCTCTTTCCCGGGGGAGGGGAGGGAAGGGGAGTGACTATTGCTCCAGTACGAGGTGTTTTGCTCTCACTAGAACAGGGTGAAGCTCAGTGATGTTGCTTTGGTGGGAGTTGGCTGGACACTTTCCTCTTCCCAGGTTTGGCTCCTGCTCAGAAACTAGAGCTCCTAGGTGCAACCGCAATACAAATAACTAGAAGACTGACCTGGCATTTGCTCAGGCCCTTCACTCAATAAGTTTTATTTTTCTTCATTGCTTTGGGGTGGGGCCAGGGAATGAGGAGTTCAGTAGACACGCTGGCCCAGGGAGAGAGGACAACCCCAGACCTCTCTCACTGCAGCAGCTAGGAACCAGGTGAGAAGTGCCTGTCCATGACTTGGGACCATGGAAGTGCCTGTCCAGGGTAGTAGCAAGCACAGCTGGGGGAGGGGTGCATGACAGACAAATAGACACACCACACAGACAGACTCTCTGAAATAGATAGTAGATAACTGTCCCTTGCTCAACGCCTGTCCCCTGCTGGCCCAATGGGGTTATAGCTGTCCCAGTCCCCATCTCTGGACCTCTGCTGCCCCCTGTGGTCATTCTGCAGTATAACTCCCTCCTATCAGACCCCTCCCTTTCCATTTTATGAAATGCTATTGAATTCCAGGCACGTCCCATTGTCCCGGCACAACTGAACCCAGACCTTGCTTTAAGTTAGGATAAGAGGAAGCTGCATAGGAAATCTGGTGGCCCTAGCACTTGCCCTTTAGGAGGAGTTCTTGAACAAATAGACTGACATATGGACATACACAGACAGACAGATGCACAAGCTCTCTCAAATATAGAGGAGATAATAGTTATTATTAACCTGTGCTCCTGGTGGGGAACCAGCCAATGGCGTGGCCATGTCAGGAGGTCAAACTTTTATTTACAGCTTCTTCAGATAACTCCAGGTAATTTGAGGTGGCGATTAATGTACCCACCCTTTCAGAATTAAACACAGCTCTTCCCTTCCAGGCCTTTTAATTCTTTTTGCATTTAATGCATTCAGATAATGAAATCCCCATCAAACCCTGGAGATATCAGCAGCCATGGATGAAAGTTTTGCTTTAATCCTTTTATTACATTTCTAATTCTCTGCTGCATTGGATTTACCAGGGCTAGGAGCTATAAGGCTAAGTCTAGACTGCAGTGCTTTTCCAGGATACTAGAGGTATCCTGGAAAAGCAATGCCGCATCCAAGGAACACGTCCACTTTTTCGGAAAAAATTTCAAAATAGCAGATGTGCTCTTTCGCCATCCCTGTAAACCTTGTTTTATAAGAAAAATGGATGTCGAAAGAGCACTTTTTTCTTAAATTTGGCACCGTGTAGATGCGCCAAATTTCAGAAAAGCCTCTTTGGACAGTAAAGCAGACAAAGATACACAATTTGTGCACCACAAATTGCGTTTCTTTTTCTCATTTATCTTTGCAGTATAGACCTAGGTCAGACCAAATGCCCATCTATCCCAGTAGCCAGTCTTTCAGCAGGGGCCAGTGCCAGATGTTTAGAAGTGAACAGAACAGGTACTTATCAAGTGATCCAATGCCTGCCGTCCACACCCCCAGCCTTTGGGAGTCAAAGGCTTAGGGTCTGAGGCTAGCTCTACACTACAAAGATAGATCAGAAAAAGGCCCAGAGTATAGGGTTGCTTCCCTGACCATCCTGGCTACTAGCCCCTGGCTACTAGGCATTGGTGCAGCTGTCCTCCATGAACTTACCTCACTCCTGTTTGAGCACAGTTATACTTTTGACCTTTACAACATCCCCTGGCAGTGAGTTCCACAGATTAACAGTGCATTGTGGGAAGAAATTCTTCCTTCTCTGTGTTTTAAACCGACAGCTATTAATTTCACTGAGTGGCCGCTAGGCCTTGTGTTGTGTCAAGGGGTAAATAAAATGTATTCAATTTCTTCACACCATTCATATGAACCAGATGGTAAG
This sequence comes from Pelodiscus sinensis, assembly GCF_049634645.1. NCBI lineage: Eukaryota > Metazoa > Chordata > Testudines > Trionychidae > Pelodiscus > Pelodiscus sinensis. The sequence continues at coordinate 8,310,541 of NC_134736.1, forward strand.
GGTGGTGAGTTATATGGGCCTAGGGTGCCCGGGGCACTAGGGAATGTTCTTGTCCCGAAGCCTGGCTCCAACAAAGTTCAGGGTCGGGGCAGAGACTCAGCCCTGCCTGCCACCCCTGCACGTTCCTCCCCGGTGCATCTCCCAGCTCGCTTGCCACCTCTAGGTGAACCCATCCACTGTCACCAGCACCTGCAGCACAGTGCAACTAGGGCAGCTTTTGGCCGCTTCTCCATGTGGCTGCCAGCTTGTCCCAAGGGAGGTGTGTCCATGTTCTGCCCCCACCTGAGCGCCCCTGCAGCCAATAGGAAGCTGCATGGATGGAGCCTGTGGGCAGCAGTGAATGGAGACCCCCTGTCCCCCCCACCTAGGAGCTGCTGCCAGAGGGGGGTTCCTCAGGTAAGTGCTGCATCCCCACCCCTCCTCCCATACCCCATCCTCTCCCAGAGTCTGCACCTCCACCCCCTCCATTCCCCTCACCCCCACACCTCCTCCAGCTCCCAAATTCCCTCCCAGAGCCAGCACCCCTCACCTCTTCCTGCACCCAGCACCAGTGTTTTCTGTAAGCGGAGCACTTGGGCAGCCACCCAGGAAAGATTCAAATGCCAGCAAGCTGATTAGCAGAGCACCCATAGCCGGCAGCATGTGTTTCTTTTAGTGGTGCACGTGCCTCAGTGGACATAACAAAATTTATTCCACACATGGATGGAAAAAGTAGAGCGAACATCCCCAGCACCCAGACTCCATTCCAGAGCCTGTACCCCCAGACTTCCTCCCATGCCCACCTTCCCTCCCAGAGCCTGATCCCTCGTCCCTTCTGCATCCAAACTTGCACCCCCTCCTATACCTCAATCCCCTGCCTCGGCTGAGCGCCAGCATCCAGCACCCAAACTCCATCCCAGAGCCTGCATTCTAGGCCCCCTCGTACACCTAAATGCTCTCCCAGAGCCTTAGGAAGGGTGGCAGGGGGAGGGTGCTGGTTCTGGGCACTATCAAAATTTCTGCAAAGCTGCTGCCCCCACACCAGCTGGGTCCTTAGAGCCAGGGCAGAAGAGATGAGGGCAGAGCAAAGAAGGGAGCAGATGAAGGTGTAAGATCGGATGGGGAGAGGAGAATGGGGAAGGAGAAGAGGGTTGAATGGGCACCAATTAGTGAAGACCTTTTCACTCAAGGGCCTCTAGCCTACAGGGTGAATGAACCCTATGGCTGCGTCTACACTGCCTCTTTTGCTCATTAGCAACTTCTCGCGCTTCATTTGCATCATCTCTGCCCGAGGCTTTTTGCACAAGAGGTTTTTGCGCAAAAACTGGCAGTGTAGACGGGTCTGTTTTGTGCAAAAAAACCCTTTTGTGCAAGATCTGTATGCCGCTTTTTTTGAGGCATAAGGATCTTGCGCAAAAGGTTTTTTTTGCACAAAACGGAGCCGTCTACATGGCTAGATTTTGCGCAAAACCCTCTTGTGCAAAATGCATTGGAAGAGATTATGTAAATGAAGCATGAGAAGTTGCCAATGAGCACTTCTTTTGCATTGAGTCCTCCGCAAAAAAGAGGTAGTTTAGACGTAGCCTACATGAGCCAGTTCTGGGGTGGAGCTGAACCTATCTGAGCCTTATGCTAAACGGCCCCTGGGTGGCTAGCAGCTTTCTAGGTACTGTCTGTGGGAAGGTTCAGTAGCAACGCAGGCTGCTTGTATTCCTTTGGGGAACTGAGTTTCCTAATTGGAACTGTTACCGCTGACAAATAACAGCCACCCTCAGCCTGTGCAGAGGCAGCTGTTGTGCTGACATCTTGCAGCCTTAATTATCTTGGGCCTAGAAGATAATGTTACATGAAAATGTAACTGCTAGATTAGGCGAGTCCCTTAACAAGTGTAGCGCAGGACTGCTGGGACACGAGGAACTTGAATGAAAAAAGATGAACCCTTCTGTCATTTGCAGTATGATTAACTCCGTCTGACAGGAAACCCGTTAAAAATTAGAACCGACCATCAAACCCACAGAATAACCATATCAACTCTTGAAGGATGAAATATGAAGCGCCCTACAACAGAACCATTGACTGCCAAATAGCTAGTTCTTAGCCTCTCCAGATCTACAGTTGTTTGTTCTCATCTCTTCCCAGAAGAGAGAAACGGCCGATGAAATCCCAGAAAAGGATTTCTCCAAGCTCTTCACTTCTTTGTTTCTTTGTTTGAGCTCCTTGTTTCGTTGTCTGAGGTTATCCTCTCTCCTTCCTCTTGCTTTGTGCTGGTAAAGGCTGCAACCCCCATGGGTATGGCAGAAACTAGACTGGAATCCGTCCAATAGAGTCTGCTTTGAAATTGGGCCTAGTAGGGTATTAGTGGCTTTTGACAGTCGCAGATAATGAACAACAGAATTGTCTGAGACATTCAATTTGAATCTGGATTAGGGTTAGAATGGAGTTTTGGTTCAAGAGCTGACAAGGCCCAAATCTTGCAAACTGCGGCTGATTTTGTCTGAACTCTACATTTCTAGGCTTCACGTGCTCCAGGAGGTAGAACGTGCCCCTCTGAGGGCATCTTCAGACAGCCACTGTGTTGAGCAAAGTAGGAGCAGCTTTCAGTCAGGGACCTAATTATTCCCATGGAGTGCACTGTCCTGGACAGTCACTGGAGTCAGACTAGCACGGCTGCTCCGTCCTGGAGTCTGTATATGCTGGGAAGGCAACAGGCTTCAGCTGGCCTATCCCACATGTGAATCTAGCTTCTTTATCCAGAGGAACGTGGAAATCTGCTGGGCAGAACTGTGGTGCTACCCGGATTTGATTTAAGTTTGCAGCTCCTCTAGAGCTGAAAGTGCTCCACAAAACCACTTTGAGAAACACATTAACTGGCTGCCCCGGTTTGTTTATTTACTGGCGCCCCGGCCACGGCGCCTCGGGGCTCCCATTGGCTCCATTTTGCTCTTTGTAGCTAAGTGGAGCAGTGGGAAGCGGTGGCCCAGTCCACGCCAATGGGAGCTGCGAGGCTCCGTGGCCACAGCGCCAGTAAACAAACAAACTGGGGTGTCCAGTTAATGTGTTTCTCAGAGTGGTTTTGCAGAGCACTTTCAGAAACTCTGCTCTAGAAGAGCTGCAGCTTCTCTCTTTGGCTTTGACCGTGTGTCTTGTGGGAGCTATTGAGTGCTTTGGAGGCCGGGCAGAAGGAGACTGTTCTCTGCAATAGCCTCCTCTCAGTTTTCTGATCTTTACCACTGCAGAAAAAATGAATAGTGCTAATGAGGGAGAAGATTACCACAGGGAGCTGCCAGGCATGCCCCTTTTCTGCAGCCCTCAGCTGGGTGTCCAAAGGAGAGCGGCTCCTTTAAGGAGAACGGAGGCCAGCCCCTCCTGTGCCTTCCCAGCAGCCGCCCACTCTGAAGGAGAGAGTGATGGGCGTCAGGTGTTAATATGGTGAGCACCTGGGCCTCGTAATGAGACAGGCTGAGGGGGGGCGGGGATCACTCAGGCCTGTGAGCCACAGAGAGCAGCTTAGGTTTATGGAGGAGGCTCTGAGTCAGGGAGGTCCCTGGAAGAAGCTGCTGGGGAGGGAATGGAGAGTGGGAAAGGACTCTGCAGAGACAAGACCTTGAGGGGAAATGTGCAGTTAAAAGAAGCACAGAAGAGCCCCATGAGCCTGCTGGGACAGGGGCGATATGCTGGGAATGTCAGTAAACCACAGGCTAGGAGAGGACTCTGGATGTGGCAGCCTGGGAGTCTGCTCTTCCTAACAGAGCTAGAAGGACTCGAGAGGAGCCCAAACGGGGCAAGAACTGAGCGTGGGACATGGGCTAGAGATTATCCCAGGGAGGGGAAGCAGCACGACGTGTTCAGACATTGTGGTTGCGATTCCATTGGATGTTTGTTGCCCTGGAAGGAGACTGGGCGTTCCGCGTGCCGGGCCGGCGGGCTGAGTCGCCTGGGAGTCTGCTGCAGGAGCAGGTTGGCTGACCCACGCAGGTCCCCGCGTTTGAGGCGTCGCTGCAGTGCTGCGTCCTGAGCTGAGGGAGCGTTTTGGTGGGTAAGTCTGCCCCAGGACCCTGGGCCGTCACTGTTGTTCACAACATGGGCTGGGTTGTGTGTCACTGGGTAATCGTTCTGCTGGCTTGCGGTGCCACAGCTCCTCTGTGTCTCCATAGCGCCCACAGAGCAGTGAAGAGCAAAAATACTAGGTCCTCCATGGGAGCTGACTAGAGGCCATAAAGCAGGCTCTCTGCTGAGGCTGTGGGACACAGAAGGACCCGGTGCTGCTTCCTGGCTCTCGCTGCCTGTCTGAGGAGCACGTTGCTTGGTGACTAGTGTCCTCGTGCAGGGTCATAGTAACAGGGCAGCAGGGCCTGGGGAGGAGCCCGGTTGGCAGATTCTGGGAATCACTGGACGGTGTTAATGTGACTGTGTCTGATGAGGGGATCCGAATAGAAGCCCAGCTCCACCAGCGTGCCTGGGCCTGAGAGAGGGCTAGGAGGATGCTCTCTGGTAACTGCAGTCGAGGTGGCTGTGGGGGCCAGTGAGGTAGTAGGTGGGCGACTCCGGGTATCCTTCGGCTGACTGGAGGCCTTGCTCACGAAGCAGACAGAGGCTAGGGAGCTCACGCCCTGTGTTGGGAATGGGACAGGTGCCTTCTGTTGTCACTCCATGGCTCCTTTTTTTTTAAATGTAGGACAATAAACCAAGCCCTGAGGCCAAGGCTAGGAACTGGTCTGGACCTGGCTAAGTAGCTTTCCATAGGCTGGTGATGGAGCTCACCCACTGCCCAGTTCACCTGTGCTCTTCCCAAAATCGCCTCCCGTGGCCCCCCGGAAACCTGCTTTCACCGCCGGCTCGCTGGCCCAGCCACAGGGTTAGCACCCTGGCTCTGCTTTAACGTGGACAGCAACGCACCCACTTGGCACTGTTGTGTGGATAGTTCTCTCGTGCCCGTCCCAGAAGTTCCCCTGAAGGGACTGACAGGTTCTCCTGCAATTGGCACAACTGACTGGGAACTATCTCAGGGCATGATAGTGAACACACTATGGGATGTGAACACACTAACGCGGACAGGGCTTTGCTTATACTCATGCTAAGCTACCCTTGCTGTTCACCTGGCTGCCAGTCATCTGGCCTACAGTGAAGTCCTGGCCTGGCCAGGACTCGTTACTCCTGGGAGCACCTGCTGTCCATAGCACAGAGCCTAACCACACGAGCGTCCCCTCCTAGGCCTCCACTTCTACCAGTCAAGTCTCCTGGTCTGTTCTGTCCTTGGCTTTTCTCGGCAGACTCCTTCATAAGTGCCAATGAGCGGCTGTTTTCTCAAGAAAGCAGCCCCCTGTTCCGTGTGTAGGTAAATTCAGATATGGGGAACTCCCTCCACCCATCCCCCAGTTCCGAAGGGAATTCCCCAGGCTTGTTGCCTCTCCCTCACTCACCTCAAGCTGCGTAATTAGCAAAGCTCCAGTATCAAACTCGGATCACTTCCACATTGCTTGCCCCTGCGGCTCCCTCCAGGGAGAGCACGGGAATGTGAGTCTGGCTGCTGCCTGGTGTTAGGCAGAAAGGAAGCATCTCTCTCTGCCTGTCCAGCTGTGCTGAGGACACGGTCCTTTGTGCTTGGGGATATTGAATGTTAGCTGAACGGTGAAAGGAGGCCATGTAATTTAAATGCAAACCAATTACATTTCCAGTGATTAGCTGGCTCTTGTTTCTGGGAGATCAAGAGCAAACACATTTCCTGTGGATTATTTGCTGCTCAATACAAGGTGGATAAGTCGCTGCATGGGGAGAAGGGATGGCGGGGGCTCTTTGGCGCACTCTTTCATTTTGGCATCTGTGGTTTATCCAGGATTACTCACCACTCTGCTGTGCTGACACTGGGCACCCAGCTCCGTGCGGGAAGCTCAGGATAAAACACAAGGGCTACGTCTAGACTGGCATGATGTTCCGGAAATGCTTTTAACGGAAAAGTTTTCCGTTAAAAGCATTTTCGGAAGAGAGCATCTAGATTGGCATGGACGCTTTTCTGGAAAAGCACTTTTTGCGGAAAAGCGTCCGTGGCCAATCTAAACGCGCTTTTGCGCAAAAAAGCCCCGATGGCCATTTTCGCAATCGGGGCTTTTTTGCGCAAAACAAATCTGAGCTGTCTACACTGGCCCTTTTGCACAAAAACTTTGCGCAAAAGGGACTTTTGCCCGAACAGGAGCAGCATAGTATTTCTGCAAAAAGCACTGATTTCTTACAGTAGGAAGTCAGTGCTTTTGCGGAAATTCAAGCGGCCAGTGTAGACAGCTGGCAAGTTTTTCTGGAAAGCAGCTGATTTTCCGGAAAAACTGGCCAGTCTAGACACAGCCAAGAGCTGTGCGGTGCAGGTGGGGTGGGCAGCAGGGAAACCTGGGGAGGGATAGCTCAGTGGTTGGTGCATTGGCCTGCTAAACCCAGGGTTGTGAGCTCAATCTTTGAGGGGGCTGTTTAGGAACCTGGGGTAAGTCTGTCAGGGATGATACTTGGCCTTACCGTGAGGGCAGGGGACTGGACGGAATGGGAGTTAGAGGATTTGTTATAGCCCCTCCCAGCGCCCGTGGTGAATTCTGCCCCACTGAGAGGCATACACTGTGGCCACTGCCAGACTTGTCCTAAGCAAGCACTGAGGCAAGGCAGGTGCTTGGGGTGGCTCAGGGCCAGCTGCCTGATTATGACAACAGGGAAGGGGCAGCCCCTATCTGCCACAGAGAGATGGTGAGCTCTTGTTAATAGGCCAGGCACTGACAGGTCTGGGAGTCAGAAGAGCTGGGTTCAAGTCTCACATCAACCCCTCTCTCCTATATAAACTTGGGCATGTCGTTGGCCCATTGCGTTGCTACTGTTTCTCCCACGCCCTCTGGTGCATTTAGACTGTAAGCTCTTTGGGGCAGGGATCGTCTTGCACTATGTGTTTGCACAGTGCTCAGCCTGGCAAGGCCCTGATCTCTCTCTGGGCCCCTGTGCATTGCTATGCCTATAAATAGTCACGCTGCCAAATCTTCCAAGAGACCTGGTGCTTCTGCTAAAGAGAAGGGAACAGGGTGAGGAGTGAGGAGTGCCTTCTGTTCTGAGGAGTTGAGGGAAGGATGAAGGCTGCCAAAGGGGCTGTATTTCCTGCTTTCTCACAGCCCTGCCAAGAGCAGCTCGTCTCGGCAGGAGGAGCTGCTTATGAAGAACGCTGCTTTCCCCTGCACTCTGTTCGGTTACACGCCACCAGAGAAGGGGCTTGTTCTATTATTGTCTTTGCCTGTGCTGCTGGGGGAATGGTACCTGGCCATTTCCCCAGGGTGTGAGCTGGATTCTAAGAGGGTGATGTGAGATTTGGTGTCACGTGAAAGAGGAGCGCTCATCCAGGCCACATTTGTGGCTTCTATTACATGCCAAAGCCCTTCCTTGAAGGTTTCTGAAGCTTCCAGAATATGTCGCTATTCCAAGCAGCGATCCTGTGGGGCGTCTTTTTTTTTTTTTTTTTTAATGTGCTTGGTAGTCTTTAAAAGCCATTCCAGATTTATTTCCACCCCACCAGAAATGAATGCCTTTCTCCCCAGCCCAATAGAAATGGCCCAGCAGCTCCGCAAAGAAAGGCCAGTGTGAGAGATGTGTTGATTTGAACCTCTTCTTACCATGAGAAAGTATGAGACAGAGATAGATAGATAGATAGATAGATAGATATCTATTTTAATGCCAGCTCACGAACCGCCAGCAGGGAATGCTAGAGTAGTAGGCAGAAAAAATAAAAAGAGAAAGATTTGATGGGATCAAATAGTTTTTCTCCTTTGTATTGCTACATAGTTGACGAAATAAAATGTAATTGGACAATAAAGTACTGTGTTTTCCACCAACATGATTATTATACCTGGTCTCTAGACGAATCTATCAGCACAACAACAAAATCATTTATTTGAAGGAATCAAGAAAGTAATAAAAACAAAGATTTCTTTCTGCATTCCACAGCCTTTAAGTAGCACTCAGAATTGAGAAGCCGTCTGACAGCTTCCTTCTGTGATGGGCGTTTTATGTCCGAGAATTGCACCAGGATTATTTACTCTGCGGCTTTTGATTTAATGAACGAAGACGGGTAGCTCAGACCACCCAAGCCTCTTGCAAGCTGTCCTGGGGGAGAGAGCAATTGGGGTAGTTCAGAATCAATTTCCATTCCAATCTTGTGATTTTCCCCTGGCTTATAATCTTATAATGTTCACAAATCAGAGAGAGAGAGAGAGAGAGAGAGAGAGAGCCCGCCAGCCCGCCCGCCCGCCCCTCTGTGGTTTCGTGCTTGCCAAACTCAAAACTACAGTTGGTTGGGAAATTTTTGTTGGAAAATGACAATGCTCCCTAATCGAATTTATTTCTATGTCCGTTTCAACTGTAAGGCTGCTCAGAGTCAAACAGAATTTCTGATCAAAGCCAGAGAGGAGAAACCTGGGTCGTATGAGTGAACAGGTTCAGGTCTTTGCTTGACCTGAGTCAGAGACATTTGAATATGGAGCCTCTTATCCCACTGGAGAGTGCCCTAACCACTAAGCTCTTCTGCTCAAATCCAATTCTCTGCTGCCAGCTCCTTGTAGAGTTATCAGCCTCTGCCAATCACTGTCAGTCAAATTTGGTAGGATTTAACACCCACTCTGCTCTTCTGTCAATGCCTGCACAAGGTTGTGCCCTGATCACAATCTGTTTTAATTCATCTTTAGCTATTTAAGCCCTCCTGTGCTGGGATGTGGGGAACAACCTCTTTAGTCTCTGTTGCTTTCTGTCTGTGTCCATTTGTTAGAATCCCGGCCAGCATGGAAAATATTTTTGCTTTTTCTCTCCTTTTTTTTTCTTTTCTTTATGTACAGGCAGTCCCTGGGTTACGTACAAGATAGGGACTGTAGGTTTGTTCTTAAGTTGAATTTGTATGCAAGTCGGAACTGGTACATATTGTAGGGGAAACTCTAGCCAAACATTTCTCTACAGCTCAGTTTTATTCTCCCACACCTCACTTCCCTCAGTCCTTTATTCTCAAGCTGACGTGTCTGCTGAGAAAAGCCGCTCCGTGTCTCCCTGGTCTGCTGGGGGGGGGGAGCGCTAGCTTCGTGTCTCCCTGGTCTGCTGGGGAGAAGCAGCTAGTGCCGGGTTGCCTCACCCCGTTTGTAAGTAGGGATCCGATGTAAGTCGGATCCATGTAAACCGGGGACTGCCTGTATTTAGTCTCTAACCCTGCCCTTTTATTGGTGTTGGTTATGTGGTGTTAAAAGTCCAGCGTATTCATTGCTGAAACCATACCATATACCAGCCTCTGGTCTTACTCTAGGATTGTGATTTGAGCAGCTGCCTGTTTACTATTCCCACTGCTCACTGGGAGCGTGTCCTCTCACTTTTCATTTGAGAGAGCCAGATGGAACTAGCCAAAACACTCTGGAAGGGGATCCAAAGTGACGTATGCAGAAGAATCTGGCTATTTTTAAGGCCACTGGGTTCCCTACAGCTATCTCCCCCTCTAACCCTGCTCTAGTGGCCATCTGTGTTAGCTGCTGCCTGAAGCCATTCAGATGGCTGCTGTAACTCTCCGCTGTATTTCCAGGCGGGTGTCCAAACCTACCAAGGTATTTTGAACTTCCTTGTTATTTAAGCAAAGGGTGCTGACATTATCTGCACCTGTCAACATATCCGTAACACACACAGCTCTCTGAGATGGCAGCTGGAACAGCGTGAAGCAGTCTCAGTAATTGCTATTAGCACATCCACTCTTCTGTGCGGTAGAGGCTTCGCTCCAAGTTCTGACACGTTTACCTGCTAACGACAGCACCGTGGCATATGAGAAATATTTCATGATCCAAAATAAACACGGCACTGAGTAAATCTAGTGGCAGGGCAAAAAGATGGTCTAACTCGATGTCACATTCTCACAAACCGGAGGCTGTCATTAATATTGATTTGTTCAGTACCCACAGCAGGCTCCATGGTGTCCAAGATGAAACTCGTAGAGTCCTTCCCTTGAATTTATGATCTAGCCAAGAGAGACACTGACAACTAGATTCATCATTTCTGGAGCTGGCTGCAACTTTTCCCAGTGAAAAGTTAGTTTGCCTTGGAAATGTGGCTTTATCCAAAACCAAAAAAACCCACAACACCTCTCCCTTGCAAAGTGTCAATGATATTTTCCAGGCATGGCATTTTGTGATGACGTCTCATTTAGCACCAAAATGCTGAAATATTTTTGTCACTTTTGAAAATTTTCAGCGTTTTGACATTTCCCCCTGATTTGGCATTAGCACATTTTTAAGTATTGGATATAGGCTATTGGCCCTTTTTGCACAGGGACTATAGGATCATCCTAAACCTTTTCTACCAGGATTACTCCAGTGATAGCAATGTGATTATTCTGAGATACTTGTGGGAGGAGGCAGATCAGAAACAGGGAGCTGTAGCCATGACTGTCCTGCCTTTATCTGCCCCTGTGTGGACAAGGCTTTGTGAGAGCTGCAGCAGGAAACTGCTTTGAACAAGGCTGTTTATCATATAAAATTGTGGGTACGTTTGACTCACATTTGCTGGTGTCACAGAAGGAGTAAAGCTGGGGAGATTTGAATGGGAATACAGTTTTCCTCTAAATGGCGTTGGAGCGGGGTTGGGAAAGTCAGCTGTATGCCTTCCTCGTGACGTTTCTCATCTGGGTAGTCTCATTCTCTCTCCCCAGCTCTGGCCATTGCTTATACAAAGACTCTTTCCCCTAACTCAGGGCCATCAGTAGCCAAGACACCATTTATAGTTCTCCTGCAGCTTGGCCATTTATCACATCCCTCCTGATTTGCCGACACAGGCAGCAGATTCAGAAATAGTGTTAAAAGGATAAGAACTGGACAGTCAGACAGTCTCTCTTTCCATTCGAGGGGAAGCTGTTGTAGATTTGATCCTAATAAATAGGGAGGAACTGGTTGAGAATTTGAAAGTGGAAGGCAGCTTGGGTGAAAGTGATCATGAAATCATAGAGTTCACAATTCTAAGGAAGGGTAGAAGGGAGAACAGCAAAATAGAGACAATGGATTTTGGGAAGGCGGATTTTGGTAAGCTCAGAGAGCTGATAGGTAAGGTCCCATGGGAATCGAGACTGAGGGGAAAAACAACCGAGGAGAGTTGGCAGTTTTTCAAAGGGACATTGTTAAGGGCCCAAAAGCAAGCTATTACAATGTGTCGGAAAGATAGAAAATATGGCAAAAGACCGCCTTGGCTTAACCACGAGATCTTGCATGATCTAAAAATAAAAAAGGAGTCATATAAAAAATGGAAAGTAGGACAAATTACAAAGGGTGAATATAGGCAAACAGCACAAGAATGCAGAGGCAAGATTAGAAAGACAAAGGCACAGAATGAGCTCAAACTAGCTATGGGAATAAAGGGAAACAAGAAGACATTTTATAAATACATTAGAAGCAAGAGGAAGACCAAGGAGAGAGTAGGCCCACTGGTCAATGAGGAGGGAGAAACAGTAACAGAAAGCTTGGAAATGGCAGAAATGCTCAATGACTTCCTTGTTTCGGTCTTCACCGAGAAGTCTATAGGAATGCCTAACATAGTGAATGCTAGTGGGAAGAGGGTAGTTTTAGAAGGTAAAATAAAAAAAAGAACAAGTTAAAAATCACCCAGAAAAGTTAGATGCCTGCAAGGCACCAGGGCCTAATGAAATGCATCCTAGAATACTCAAGGAACTGATAGAGGAGGTATCTGAGCCTCTAGCTATCATCTTTGGAAAATCATGGGAGACAGGAGAGATTCCAGAGGCCTAGAAAAGGGCAAATATAGTACTCATCTATAAAAAGAGAAATAAGAACAACTCAGGAAACTACAGACCAGTTAGTTTAACTTCTGTGCCAGGGAAGATATCGGAGCAAGTAATTAAGGAAATCATCTGTAAACACTTGGAAGGTGGCAAGGTGATAGGGAACAGCCAGCATGGATTTGTAAAGAACAAATCGTGTCAAACCAATCTGATAGCTTTCTTTAATAGGATAACGAGGCTTGTGAATAAGGGAGGAGCGGTGGATGTGATATACCTAGACTTTAGTAAGGCATTTGATACGGTCTCGCATGATATTCTTATCAATAAACTAGGTAAATACAACTTAGATGGGGCTACTATAAGGTGGGTGCATAACAGGCTGGATAACCGTATTCAGAGAGTAGTTATTAATGGTTCACAATCCTGCTGGAAAGGCATAACAAGTGGGGTTCCGCAGGGGTCTGTTTTGGGATTGGCTCTGTTCAATATCTTCATCAACGATTTAGATATTGGTATAGAAAGTATGCTTATTAAGTTTGCAGATGATACCAAGCTGGGAGGGGTTGCGACTAATCTGGAGGATAGGGTCATAATTCAAAATGATCTGGACAAATTGGAGAAATGGTCTGAGGTAAATAGGATGAAGTTTAATAAAGACAAATGCAAAGTGCTCCACTTAGGAAGGAACAATCCGTTTCAAACATACAGAATGGGAAGCAACGGTCTGGGAAGGAGTACAGCAGAAAGGGATCTAGGGGTTATAATGGACCACAAGCTGAAAATGAGTCAGCAGTGTGATGCTGTTGCAAAGAAAGCAAACGTGATTCTGGGATGTATTAACAGGTGTGTTGTGAGCAAGATACGAGAAGTCATTCTTCCGCTCTTCTCTGCGCTGGTTAGGCCTCAATTGGAGTACTGTGTCCAGTTCTGGGCACCGCATTTCAAGAAAGATGTGGAGAAATTGGAGAGGGTCCAGAGAAGAGCAACGAGAATGATCAAAGGTCTAGAGAACATGACCTATGAGGGAAGGCTGAAAGAATTGGGTTTGTTTAGTTTAGAAAAGAGAAGATTGAGGGGGGGACATGACAGCAGTTTTCACGTATCTAAAAGGGTGTCATAAAGAGGAGGGAGAAAACTTGTTCATCTTGGCCTCTGAGGCTAGAACAAGAAGCAATGGGCTTAAACTGCAGCAAGGGAGGTTTAGGGTAGTCAAACACTGGAATAAATTGCCCAGGGAGGTTGTGGAATCTCCATCTCTGAGATATTTAAGAGTAGGTTAGATAAATGTCTATCAGGGATGGTCTAGACAGTATTTGGTCCTGTCATGAGGGCAGGGGACTGGATTCGATGACCTCTCGAGGTCCCTTCCAGTCCTAGTATTCTATGATTCAGTGGAAAACATCACATCAGATCTCACCCCCCCAGGAAAGCATTTGCCCTCCTGTGGCCTTCACAGTTGTTCTTACCCTCTTTGTTGATTTTTATTTGCATTGCAGTAGAACCCAAAGGACTCGAGACTGGCGTCCCGTTGTGCTAGGCGCTGTACACCAGCACAGCAAGCGGCACAGTCTATGCCCTAAGGAGCTTACAGTCTAAATAGACATGAGAGACGAAGATGGGAGAAAGAAGGGGCTGTTCTTGTCTCCCTGGCTTAAGCGTTGAGCCAGCATTTGGCTCCTTTCCGAGTTGTTTGCCATTAGGAGGAGAAATTGACGTTTATTTGGTATTAACATAGTAGAAATAGCAGGCAGTTTCCTGGTCCTGAAAGCCGCATGCCTGCTTCTTCAGTGAGCTCTGATCCCAAGAAGCTCTGAATCCATCCAGTGTCATACTCGCTATTGCGTCTCTGGCTTTCTGCTTCCAACACCCACCCATCCACCCCCTCTTGCAATCAGGAAAATGCCTTTTAATCTGCCAGGAACTCTTTTTGGCCAGGCAGCCCGTTGCCTCTGGTTGTTGCTTCCAGCTACCTCGCTACAAGTGGATTAATTGCTCTCTCCGTTTAGCTCATCAGATAGGTGCTTCTCACTGCCATTGGCTTTAACCAGATTGGTGGTTGTCTTTGGGTCAAAGACTCACTGACTGGCAGCCCTTAGCAACTTAACAGCATAGCATTATCCCCTTTCTATGGCTGGGGATCAGCTGCCCAGCAAGCTGAAGTGACTTGACCAAGGTCTTGCAAGCAGTTTGTGCCAGAGCAGGGAACTGAATCTGGATAATTTTTTAATGATTATCTTTAATCACAAGATCGTCTTTTCTTTCGAGTCATGTGTGAGGGGAGCCCAGGCCAAACTCCTTAGGTCTGAACACGCTTCAACTCTGGGGATGTTTGGATCCAGAGCCAATCCTTGCACTTGGCCGTTGATCCCTGAGGGTGTGTCTACACTGCACCCTTACCTCGAAATAAGCTATGCAACTTGCACTATGCAGAATGCGTAGCTTATTTTAAGATAATTTTGAAATTGAAATTGGATGCTGTCCACATAGCACCAAATTTCGAAATAAGGCGCTATTCCTAAATGTCCCGTAATCCTCGTGGAATGAGAGTTACTCCCAGAATAGCACTCCCGTTATTTCAAAATCTATTTCGAAGTAATGAGCCACTTTAAAGACACAGAATAGCTCAAGGGGTCCACTGTAATACACAAGGCTGGTTGCAGCTCTTGTACATTTTGCTTGAAGTTTTCTACAGTGATTGCTTTTCAGAACTGGATGGTCAGATTTGTAACCTTTTTGTCTCCTTTCTTGTGGATGTATTTCTGAGGCTTCCTTCTGTCAGTGGTGGGAACTCCTCCAGGAAGCATTGTGTGACAGCTGTCCTGTGACTTTGCTCACTTGCCATCATAAGGTGCACCTGCACAGTGCCCTAAACTCGAAATAAGATGCGCAATTTGACCTACACAAATTGCGTATCTTATTTAAAAACTCTTTCAAAATAGCTTATTTTGAAATTTGGTACATCTACACAGCACCAAATTTTGAAATAATATACTATTTTGAGACATCCTTTAATGCTTGTGGAGTGAAGTTTACCGTGGTGGTGAAATAGCATGCCCATTATTTCGAAATATTTATTCGAAATAACGGGCATCTTGTGTAGATGCGAGGCAGCTATTTCGGGATATCTCTGCACAGAGTAGACATACCCATAGGATTAAATAAATTAAAATTAAACTAAACTAAAATCTCCCTGTGTTTAGAGCGAACCTATCGGCATATGTTGAGTTGGAAAAAATACTTCTTTGTAGTTGACAACTTATTTTCTTTCCCCTCCCCTTAGGTACAGAGATTCAAGATGCCTTTGGCAGATCTGAAATGACAGCTGCAGGGTTTTATATTCTAATGCAAGGGGGAACGTTAGGTGCTGTATTTTCCTTTTCTTTTTTTTTTCTTGCCAGGAGAGAGTTTGGGATTCTCTCTGTATCTGTTGGCAGCTGAACACATGCCGGGTTCCTTTCACAGACCATTCAATGACTGATGTAATTAATCCGTAGCTTTTCAGTGCAAGGACTTAAGGGGTGCACAGGTGGCTTGCTTGATTGGGCTGGTGCTAGCGACTGTGACTGAAAGAAGGAATTCTCTCAGCAATTTCAGGGCTCGAGCATTTGTTTGGGGAATGGAAATTTAACCTGACGTGCCACGTGCTGCTGAGCAGCATTTCAAATGCAGAGGAAATAAGCCTTAGCTGAGAAGTCATCCGTGCTGGGCGAGAGCAGTGTGATTGGTGTGTGGCGCTAGCAGAATTAGAGAGTACAGACAGAAGCCTGTGCAGCCTACTGAGTTAATGCGTCAGCCTTTTTTTCCAGCCTGAGATGTGGATCTAAGTACCAAAGTGCATGTGTGTTGGCCTCCACTCAATGCCTGCTGTTGTCTCATGTCCACACTCCACAAATGCATGTGCTTAAATGTTCTTTCCCACCTCTCTCTCCCCTCATTGATTTCAATGGGGATTACAGCTAAATGCATGCAGGAATGTTGGAAGGGTTGGAGCCTTAGATCAGAAGCACGGGTCCATAGCTTTGTACAGCCCCTAGCATAATGGGAGGCGCAGTCCTGGCTGGGGAAAATAACCACCAATAGCAGAGCCGCTACCTTTCCAAATCAGGCCATACAGCTAAGAAGCTCTGCTTGGACGAAGCCCTGGGACTAGAACACGAGGAAGTGGTGTGGGTCAGAGCTGAGATGAGCTGTGGGTGCGGGGAGGGGGGGATTGTTGGCGGGAGGTAGGGGGTGTAACAGAGAGAGGAAATCACAGTTGTGATACTGGGATAGCAGGGGAAATGGGGACAGCAGAGACGGGGTGGTGTGTGTGGAAGCCAGAGACTGTGACAGCAGTAAGGGAGGAGGCTGCAGGTCATGCAACAGGGAGCATCTACAGCCCGGAGAGGGAACTTTGTCTGTACTGAACCCCGACTGTACAGCTATTGCCTGTGCCACACCTGGGGGCCCAGCATTTGCCACCGCGTTTAGTGCTCTGTCTCTCCCTTTCATATGAAATTGCCTATTGTTTCTAAAAGTAATTCTTCCTGGTATTTGTATAATGAACCAAAGCCACTTATATCCTGGAGTGCAAATCTGAGCTAGATTGCCACTGAATTTAATGGAAGAAAATGTCAAATCCTAGATGGGTATCAAAGGACATTTGCTTTTCCTTCCACTAGGCATTTTCTTAGCTAGCTTAATATTATTTTATTCTTCCATCAGCAGCTCATTTCCCTTCCTCTGGCTCAGAGCGCAGCATCAAAACCTTTCCTTCTGAGATGCGTTATGGGCCACATTCGGATTCCTCCCTTCTTTTGGGGGGGGAAGGGAAATGATGTGTTTGTTGGCACAGATAAGATGGGAAATACCCTGCATATTTACAGCACCAAGATGCCCACAAGATTCTGGTTGCAGAGCAGATTGGAGAGGAAGGTATTCTGGTTGAGAGATTGGAGTCAGTCGCCCTGGCTTGAATTTCTTGTCTCTGCCCAGCTTACTAAGGTTGGGCAAGTCCTGCCCTAGCTGGGAGTGCCTGCTGTATGCAGTGCTCCTGGAGAGGCAGACGACAGCTGATTGAGTTGGCGTGATGCCAGACCCAGACACCCCCTGCTTTACTGGTACTTTCCAGAAAGGGGTCGCTTTGGGGGCTGTTTGTGCCAGCCTAGCTGGTGCAGAAGGGATGGGGATACGGGGAAAGGGAAAGAGAGGCTTTGTTGGCACTCATGCATCTCCACCCTGCCTGGAATGGGGTAAATCCCCAGTGTAGAACCGGCACGATGCTCTGAGAAAGTGTTTCCAGGCAGCGATCTCAGGGGTGAGCAGGCTCTTCCGGGCGCCTACACTCTGGATGAGGTCTGCAACGCTGCTGAATTCCTACGCTCTGGATGAGGTCTGCAACGCTGCTGAATTCCTACGCTCTGGATGAGGTCTGCAACGCTGCTGAATTCCTACACTCTGGATGAGGTCTGCAACGCTGCTGAATTCCTACGCTCTGGATGAGGTCTGCAACGCTGCTGAATTTCTGAGTTCTTATCTCAAAGCAACCCCCAGATCTCTCATGTAGAGACCACTCAGCCAGCCTTGTGTATTACAATTTCATTGCCGCTCCGAATCGCCTACAGACAGGCACAAGCCACTGGGTTTTCTTAAGAGCACGGCCATCGAAGGGGCATTGGGGTTAGAACAAAACCCTAGGAGCAGAACAGGTTCAGTTCCAATTCTCCTCCTTGTGCGTCCCAAAGGGAAGGGTTTGCTATTAGCAGCAGCCCCCAATGCCTCTTGTGCCTTTTCCTCTCTTGCTGCCGATGTAAAATAGTCACAACGAGCTTAACATGCTGAGTGGGGTAGCAGGAAACAAACTGCAAGGCAGCTCCAAGTCAAATCCACACGATTACACTCCTGTCCAATGAGTACTGGAAGAAAGGACTGATGTGCATGTGGGAAGAGCTGCTTAGCAATTTGTGCAGTGCTTGTAGCACACCACTTGTTTAGTGGTTTCTGTCAATGAGGAGATGGTGAACAAAGCAGCTAAGGCCAGGTGTGCACATGCTGATACAGCTGGGCCAATGCAGCACATCTGGGGAAGAGGCTCCATATTGAAATATGGAGAGATACCTATCTCATAGAGCTGGAGGGGACCTTGAGAGGTCATCAAGTCCAGGCCTGTGCCCCCACAGCAGGACCAAGTACCATCTCTGACGGATTTACTCCAAATCCCTAAATGGCTCCCTCAAGGATTGAACTAACAAGGCTGGTTTTAGCAGGCCAATGCTCAAACCACCGATCTATGCCCCCCGAAGGGGGGCAGGTCTTCTAGGGGGATCCAAAATCACCTCTGCGAACAGCAGATGCGGCGCTGTCAGGAGATGCTCTCTGGCCAACCGTGCTGCGCACATGAGTGCTTGTGATGGTGTCATTTATATCGCACAGAGGTGGAATATTCACATGCATAAGCGACATCAATGTTGCCAACCTGGGCTGCATTGCAGACAGTCTGAGACTCCTTTGCATGGGCCACAAGCAAGGTGCAAACCTAGGACTGCCCTCAGGGACCTCTCCTACTTGAGCTAAAGGAGTAACGCTGTCAGCTGGTAGCAGTAAGAGGCTGTTATCCACCACTGCAGGGCTGGGGAACCTTTTTTGGGTCAGGGGCCACTGACTCACAGAAAAATCAGTCAGGGTCCGCACACAAGTAAAAAACCCTCATTGTGGCCCCGGACTGAGAAGTAGAAAGACACTCCCTGCATTTCCCTCACACAACAGAGCCTAGGGGGCCCAGACTAGTGGATTTTGTGTGCTCCAGCCCCACAAGGGACAGCAGGGGGCTGGAACACCAGCACAGGTTCCCCAATGTTGGAGCCTCAGGGGCTGGACCCAGGCAAGCTGTGGGCTGCATCTGGCCCCCGGGACGGAGGTTCCCCACCTCTGCTCTACTGGATGGTCCGTTAGATGATCACCTAAAAAGCCGTGGAAACCATGGTGCACCCAGCTTCATCTGACTGTTTCCTTGTTTCGATGAACACGGATCTGAGTCCAACCCCGCTCAGCCTCAGTGCGACATTCCTAATGAATTCGCTCACTGTTGCAGCTCCTGTCCCACCTCACTCCTCCCATGCTGTCGTTCAGTGACCACAATGGAGCTTTTGGACAGGGCAGGAGCACAGCCCCTGAGTGAGGAGAAGCAGCCAGGTTAGTTCTATCTGGGCACACCTCGTGCTTGTGACAGGATGCAGGGGTGTGCTCCTGGAATGTGGGCGAACAGGCAAGAGACCACACAGCCATTTGAACCCACAACAGGAAAACAGCCTCCCCCCACTCCAAAGATAAGGCTTCACCCACGTCCTACGTGCCCGTGAACGGGCGGATTGGCATCTTTCAACATTGGCTACAGCAGGAAAGGCAAAGACGCAGGTCATCACCGCTCTTGTCTCTTGGGCACTAGTTTACCCCAATACCAACCGGGGACAAAATATTACTGAAAAAGAATACAGGTTGAACGTCTCTGGTCCAGCAACATCTGTGGTCCGGGCATGATGTCCACTTATCAGGGGTGCGGCCAAGTTTCCTGTGGCCCCATGAAGTTTGTTTACAGCCACCAGTCCTGGTTCCCAGTGTTCTCTGCTGCTCTTTAGCTCTAATCTCCCCCTCAATGTCTGAAGGGCTAGAGAGGTTCAAGCCATAATAAGACCTTTCCCCTAATGCAAGTTACGCAAGTGTAAATGACTGCATGAAGTGCAAGATAATGAGGAATTGGGGCCTATAACTCACACTGGGTTTCTCTGGGACTCAAGGGCTCCATCAGTAGAATCCCCTGGCCCAGGTACCTGCTTTCTAGCACTTGTCTAGAGTAGGATGGGAGGTGTGTGTTAGCAAATACTGCATAAGTGGTTAAGTGATGGAGAGAGGCTGTTCACAATAGTGACGGATGGCAGAACAAGGAGCAATGGTCTCAAGCTACAGTGGGAGGTCTAGGTTGGATATTAGGAGGGTGGGGAAGCACAGGAATGGGTTCCCTAAGGAGGTGGTGGAATCTCCATCCCTAGAGGTTTTTAAGTCCAAGCTAGACAAAGCCCTGGCTGGGTTGATTTAGTTGGGACTGGTCCTGCCTTGGGCAGGGGGCTGGACTTGATGACCTCCTGAGGTCTCTTCCAGCTCTATGATTCTATTCTATGATAAGAACATAAGAATGGCCATACTGGGTCAGACCAAAGGTCCATCTAGCCCAGTATCCTGTCTACCGACAGTGGCCAGCACCAGGTGCCCCAGAGAGGGTGGACCGAAGACAATGATCAAGCGATTTGTCTCCTGCCATCCCTCTCCAGCCTCTGACAAACTGAGGCCAAGGACACCATTTTATCCCCTGGCTAATAGCCTTTTATGGACCTAACCTCCATGAAATTATCTAGCTTCTCTTTAAACTCTATTATAGTCCTAGCCTTCACAGCCTCCTCTGGCAAGGAGTTCCACAGGTTGACTACACGCTGTGTGAAGAAGAACTTTCTTTTATTAGTTTTAAACCTGCTACCCATTAATTCTATAAGCCCCAGTGCAGACAGAGCAAGGTATACTTAACAATCAGCTGGAGAAGTGATCCCCAACTCCACTTTCGGCTTCAACTTGACCAGCCAGCTCACGCTAAAGGATCACTTGCTCTGCCTCTACTAGGAATTGAGAATGTGCTAGCTCACATGTTCCAGCAAAATACCTTTTATTCTAGTCTAGACATGCCTATAGACTCTGCCTCAGCACTCACACTTATGGCTGCACCCCTACAATGACTAGCATTTAACACCTTTTTGCATGATTACATAGTCTACCTGTCAAATCTGCCTGGAACTCCGCTCCAGAACGAAATCCCCGCTGAGTCTGCGACCTAAGGTTCAGTAATATGCCATTTCTCTCTCACCCCTCACCCGTTTTGCTGAGGATTAATTTGATCTCCCAAAGTGCAGATGCTGTGGGTTTATGGTGTGGTAAAAACAAGAAGATTAACACAACTCACGCAGGATTTTTATGATCCACACAGATTTAGGAAACTTATAGGTGGTAGAAATAAGATGAAGGAGCCAGCTTTCTCTTGCTGCTTGCATGTGATTCAGGAAACAAGCAAACAAAACCTCAATCCCACAACAGAACTAGAGGATTTATCTGGGAATAATTTATGTCTCCCTACACTAGCTTTAGCAGCAGCACGTCTGGCTTTAACATCTCTGCTACTGTCTGCAGATGCCACTTAATGGCCAAGCTGTGACAGAGAGAGAGCATTAAAGAGATTTCTGACTGAGACCTACTGAGAGTTGTGGGTTAATTTCTCTTGCTGGTCAAAAGCATCTTTAGGTAGCAGGCATGGCAGCTCCCAGCTAGAGCTAAGGGACATTTTCGGCTAAAACTGTTTTGGAGATAAATATGCAGACTCGGCAAGACCCAAGTGGTTTTTACATTCATTTGGAATTTGATTGTTTCATAAATGTTGGAACCAAATATTTAGGTTTTTCAGAATTTTTTTAATTGAAAAAACCAAACTGTTTCTGATTATTTTTTTTTTGAAATAAACTATTTATTTTGAGAAGTCCTTCAAATTTATTTTACATTTTTTTAAATGTTTACAAAGTCACAGAACTGAAACAAAGCTTTTTACTTCAAATAAAACATTTAGTTTCCAGCTGAACAAAATGGTTCGTTCAACCTGAAATTTTTTTTCAACTTTTTTATTTGTTTTAAATATTGGGGTCCACCCATAACATTGTTTTGTGGTCCACCCTTAACAATACCCCGCTCTGATTTTTAGATAGGATTAGTGAATTGAAAAATCTGTTTGCACAGTCCCAGCTATAAAAGCTCTGGTGCTGCCCATCACTCGCTGACCAAAGAGGTTTGGGGTCTGTTCCTACCCCTTCACTTGTTAATGGTCAGATTGTGTTGTAGCTTTAGAAATGCAGAAATGATCTGCCTTTTCTACTGACCATTGTTCTGATGCCAGCTTACCATTTCATTGTACATTACAAAAGCAAAACCAAATGACTGGGACCCCATTCTGTGGGCAGATCCTATGCCGGTTTTCAATAGCTGCTATCTACTGCTGAGTCTCATTTTCCCCCATCTGTAAAATGGGCATAATGATGCTGATGGTTTCACTGTGGCAGGGTGTGAAGATGAAGTTGTTAATGTTTGCCGTATGTTTGGAAAATATGCCGTGCTGGCTATATGTGGAGTTATGGGAGTATTATTCTTATTTTGGGAGCAAATCTTGCCTTTCTAGTCCTTTCTTGGCTTTTATTTGGCTTTTACTCTAAGTCCCAATTGACATCTATGGGCCAGACGTTAGCCCATTGGTAGGCAACCTATGGCCCAAGGATTGTATGAGGCCCATCGTGGTGTTGTGTGTGTCCCATAAGACATTTTGTTTGGTGTTGGCCATGTGTAGGGTGGCCAGATTCTGCTGGCTTTCATCCACGTGGTGTTTTTCCTCCCAGTATTACTGAAAGCCAGGGCACATGTAAAGCCAGGGCACGTGGGGTGAGGTGCATGCTGGTTGCACACAGCATTGACTGAGCCCCGTGGGTTCCCTCTGTATCCTGTCAAAGCGCTGCTACGGTTCTGTCGGCTCAACCTGCAAATTCTAGGGACGCGGGTGCAGTGAGCAAACCTGCCCTATCCCGGGAGATCGTCTTGGTTAGGACAATCCTGCAGCCTGCTAAGATGGGAGGATCTCTAGGTCACTGCTTTAGTCTATTATGGAGAAAAAAGACGCCCCCAAGGCAAGAGGAAAGTAGCCTAAAACTGCATTGGTGCTGGTCCAAAAAGGAAAGCAACCTGCATGGATGGGGAAGGTTAGCAAAGCTGCTAAAAGCCAAGCTCCCCAGGGTTTCAAATCCCAACCCTAAAAGGACTGCCCGAGCCCAGAGTCTGCTGGGACTGATTGAGCACATATGACATGAAGATGGAAAAAGAGCTCTCAGACCAGAGCATCTCTGGGTGGGAAGCAACTTCCCTACCAGTCAAGCTGCTAAGTATGGCCTGCCAAGGGGGTGTGCTGAGAGCACTGCAAGGGAAGTGCAAAAAGCAGTTGGAGAGTGCAAAACAAGGTGAAAAAATTGCCTCTTTAATGGTTCTATATTCAACTTCTTTTGCCCAGGAAGTGCCTGTTACGAGGAGGTGGAATCAAGGTGCGAGCCAGACCACCATTTTAATGATGAAGGCTTAAAGGCTTGAGACACGGGGGAGGAGCAACGGAGGGCTCCAGGAGGCTCGGGGGAGAGGTGCCAGGAGATGCATTGGTCTTGGGTTTGCCTTTCAACTCTTGAGCTGTTTGGTTGTGGGAAACTACTTCAATGCACGTTACTCCTGTATTGTGATGGGAGACCCGCACCTCAGGCCTGGAGCAGCTGGAGATGTTGCATCATGAAGAGATGCCTGAAGATGCAGAGAAGCAAGACAACCTGGACATGCACGTGCTTGAGTGCAAGAGAAGATGCAAACCCATTGAGATTTACTGAGCCACGCAATCTGTGCTAAAACCAATTACGTTTACTCATTTCACAAGGCATAAGGGAGCGGTCGCCAAAGGCGTTCCCTGTCGACCGATCCGCGTCTTGACTGGTGCTGTGCCAATGATCCGCTGAGCCGGCATAGCGCAGCGGCCATTTTTATTTTAATGAAGCCGGGAATATTTAAATCCCTGCTTCATTGACCATGTCGGGTAGCTTATTTTACATGCCTCTGCTGGCAGAGGCATGTAATCTAGACGTTCCCTGAATCTCTGAAGTGGTATGTGATAGAATTTCCTCGCTCCTCAATCCCTTTGATTGTCGCTGTCGCTCACTGTAATCCTGCCAGCAGCTCACTAGAGTTTTTGCTTTTGCAGTCTCTTCCTTCCAGTATTGTACTTTCCTAACGTCATCAATGGCATAACAATCCGACTAGGTAACAGCCGCACTCTGTATCAGTGTTCCAGTTGGGTCAGAAGCAGGACTAGATTTGTACATCAGGAAATTTGAAAGGGCAACACTCATAAAAAAAGATTTGGTGTGTTTGATAACAAACCTTACTTTTACCTGAGTCCAACCCAGTGCCCTTACTCTAGTGTGTTAATCTCACAGCACGGTTTGCCAAAGGCCATGTCTACGCTACAAAATTAAGTTGACCAGTTTTATACAGCTGCCACAGTACTCCCATCTCTTGTGAGTGTCTGCACTTCACTCCTTGTGTTGTTGGTACATGTCCCGACTAGGAGCACATGTATCGATTGTGCTGTGAGCATGGTGCATTGTGGGATGCTCCCGAAAGCCAGAAAATGTTGACATACACAATGCAGTGTCTAGGCAGACACAGCATTCAGCTGCCCACCTCAACCTTGACTCTACACTGTCCATGGAGGTGGAATTATCAGGCAGTGGAGCTGTTAGCCTCCACGCTTCCATTTCTCTGACAATCTTTCTCAGTTAGGTTAATGTTGGAACAGAATCTGGACACCATGTATGAAGCAAGCAGAAGGGTTTATTAACACACAGCTCTGGTGGAGTGTCACTTTGCTTATTAGGCTTGGTGAACACTGCCAGACAATAGGTTACAACTAATTATATAGGATGCTAATGGGCGGATGAAGTGATGGGAGGGGGGAAGATCCCGGACCCCCTGGATAGGTACTAACTGTGAGGAAAAATGAGAGCAATAATCTAAAGGTTATATAGTGTTTTCCTCCCGTAGCATACAGGATACCTTATATCTAGTTAAACAAGCACTTAAACAAAGCAGACATCAATTGTCAGTTATGTGTTAAGTGGTGATGTATCTGTTACCTTCAAAAAGGTATCTCTGTATGGATGTGCTCCATTGGTGTTACACCTGGGCTGTGTCTAGACTGGCAAGTTTTTCCACAAAATCATCTGATTTTGTGGAAAAACTTGCCAGCTGTCTACACTGGCTGCTTGAATTTCCGCAAGAAAACTGATGATCTCATGTAAGATCATCAGTGTTCTTGCGGAAATACTGTGCTGCTCCTGTTTGGGCAAAAGCCCTCTTGCGCAAATTATTTGCGCAAGAGGGCCAGTGTTAACAACACAATACTGTTTTGCGCAAAAAAGCCCCAATGGCTAAAATGGCGATCGGGGCTTTTTTGCGCAAAACTGCGTCTAGATTGGCCACGGACGCTTTTCCGCAAAAAATGCTTTTGTGGAAAAGCGTCCTGCCAATCTAAACGCGATTTTCCGAAAATGCTTTTAATGGAAAACTTTTGCAGAGGCAATAAGCATTTGTTCCTAGCACCATTGAATTTGTTCCTAGCACCATTGAAAGTAAAGGAGGCCTGTCTCCCACCCGTTGCCTGGATTGTTAGCTCTATGATGACCTTCTTCCGATGGGCTAAGCGGAGAGGAGGGAGTGGTAATCTTCATGTACTGTGTCTGTGTGCCAGTTCCAGACTTGAAATTTAGAATAGGGGTTCTTAACAGAATATCATAGCCTGCCTCAGAAATTTTTACCCTGCAGTTGACATAAGCTGTCTTGTGGTGGCCTGACTGCACTGTAGACCAGCCTGAGCAAGGACTGGTGATTTAGAGTAAAAGTGAGCGCAACAGCCCTGATCCTACAAATAAGGAGGCATTTAAATGTGAACAGGTGCATGTTTGTAGGACTGTGGTTTAGATTTTCTAAAGCTAATCAAAGAAGGGCCGAGTCCAGTTCCATTTCATGAATTATGGGATCACTATCTTGGGCTTTTTTGCTGCTCTGCTTAGAGGTGCTTTATGCTGATGCACTAGGTTGTGAGAGCTATTTAGTTACAGAGGCAATTTGTGACTCATGTAATTAGCATGCAGCTATAATGAACTACCGTGTACTTAATGAGTAATTGGTTCACTTCGCTGCTAAAAAAAATAATTGTTTCAAAAATACAGAGTCAAGACTACAAAAGATCAAACTTCTCCCAGGGCAGTATGCTGTGCCAGCCCCCACAAGCACATGACTTAGCTCTTCATATTTGAGATATTGTGATAATTGATTTTCTAAATTAATAAAAACCTTGCTAACAAAACCCTCTTGTATTAAGCATCATTCCATCTCCCCATGGAGCAATTACGATGCAGAAGAGCAGACCATGGTCAGTAATAAAGAGGTAGAGTAATTAGCTACAATAAAAGATAAAATGAACCTTTGTTCCCTGTAGCAAATCTTCATGGCCTCTAATACCATGTCTTTATAAAACAAAGAAACATCACTTGATACTGACTGTATTTCTCTCCATGTGGAGGCTTCCTTTAATTGTAGCTTTGTTGTTTCCCCTCAGAAGCCAAACCCAGATCTCTTTTTCCTGGTAAACATGAGGCGTGCTTCTTTTACTACTACATAGATTTTATTGATAGTCTTTGGACTCGTAAACTGAACTCCTGACTGAAGCAGAAAAAAACCCTTTCCCTGCATAAGTCCCCTGTCTTGATTTCTTCAGTAAACAAACAACTACATTTGCAGTGCTCAGCGTTGGATGAGTCATTTTTGTAGAGACCTACTTCATAAAATCATTTGTGTGCCTAAGTAAGCATGAGTAGTCCCATTGAAATGATGGCTCATTTGCTTACCTGTCTTGTGTATCTTGGGGTTTTATACTATTGCTCATCACTGCTGTGTAACTAGACCTGAATTCCCTTTCTTCTCACTTTGCAACCAGGGAGAGTGGCTCATGGAGACTGTGCTTTCCATGTAAACTCGATAGCAACAACAACAAAGTTCCTAGTCGATTTCCTATGGTCTCTAATACTGCCTTTGACTAAAGATAGGCTTGTCCTTTAGCATCTTCCTGACTCAGAACCAAAATACCGAGCATTAAAAATGTATTAAATCCATGAGGGGGGGGAGGGGAGGGAAATCCAGGAAAATGAGTCAAAATGGACTTTTTTATGAGTTTGTGAAAGGCTGTTTTTGGGGGGGGGGTCTCTTTCCTCCCCATTAATTTATAACACTGAGAGAAACCGATTTTGCTTGTGAACACCTGCAAATCAAAATCCTTTCATTTTAGTGCACAGATCTCGTGCTAGAGGTTTACCTGGGTCAGCCTTCTAGTTCCTGAATTCCTTTGGGACTGATTTCATGGGGAAGTCACTGGACGGGCAGAGGTGCAGGTATGGTCTAGAGGTTCAGGTGATTATTGTAGTGGGGTGACTGCCTCATTCCAGAAGGAGTTAAAGCAGGATGGAGAAAGCCTATGCAAAGCCCCATCCAATCAGGGAGCAGCTTGTAGGTGGCCAACCAGAGGCAGCTTCTTGGGGCAGCCCTGTTATAAGGAGCTGCTCCTCAGGGCAGAGGGCAGTTGGGCCCTGACCAGCGAGGGAGAAGTGCCTGGAGAGAGCGGTGTTGGGCAGGCTCAGGGGAGCAGGAGAGAGGCTTCAGCCTCATACCTGCCAGGGTGTGGCTCTGATAGAGGCCAGGAGGGTGCAAGTAGCTCTGGGAAAAGTGAGAGCAGTTAGGGGAAAGTAAAGGAGGCCAGGATGAGGCTGCTGCCAGAGGGTCCCTGGGTCGGGATCCAGAGTAGTAACTAGACCTGAATTCCCTTTCTTCTCACCTTGCAACCAGGGAGAGTGGCCCATAGAGACTGCAGCTTGCCCCAGAGGTTAGCAGCTAGATTTTGGGGGCTGCAGTTGGCCACACTGGCAGGTGAGACTGAGGACTGCTGATACCCGGGGAAAGGGGTGAGAAACCAGGGCATTGTCCTGAAACTCAAGGGCATCGTCCTGAAGAGGACTCAGAGGTTCTGAGAGCGATGCGGGTCCAGAGCCAGACAGTGGAGACGATGCACAGAGCGGAAAGTGATGACTGGTGAAAGCAAGGTGCCTGGTGAGGGTTGGAGCTAATTCCCAGAGTGACCAGCAGGAGGCGCTGCGACAGTGAGTCTCGACCCTGCTACAGTCATTCATCTGCATCTCTGAACAACCCTTTAATCAGGAAAACTGACTGTGCACGGGAGGTTTCTTGCCTTTCTCTGATGGCTTGTTATTAGCAACAGTACGTAGGAAGAGCTAAGCACTGTTCTAGTGGGGACTGGCTCCGCTTTCTGTCCAGTGGGTGAGTTAGTTTGGCCTTGGTGCAGAGGACTGGACTCTCTGACCTGTCAAGGTCCCTTCCACTCCTCTGATTCTATATTTTCAGTTACGAATTTGGAAGCGGCTTTTGGCCCAAGACTGGCCTCATTCCCCACGAATTAGCATGTGCTAAAAGAGGAGCATTTTAAAGCAAAACTTAACTTGCTTAACTTGGACATTTTGTGTGTGCATGTGGTGGGGGGCACAGGGGGAGAATCTCAAACCAAAATGGAAAAACCATAGTTTCCCAAGGCAATGCGTCCATGGGCCACTGAATGAGGGAGGCGCCTGTTCCTGTTCCTGTTCCTGTTCCCGTTCCCCACTGCTCTCCATAGGCCTTGCTGCCTAAAGCTGGGGCGCTCTGAACAGGATCTGACTCCCTCTTCTGAACACCCTTCATTTCCTGGGCTCCCTCCACTCACAGCAGCGTGAATATGAGCAGCTGGCATTGCCATCAGCAAAGGGCTGGATCTACAAAGACGGTGGTTGACACCGGCTGGGTTGTGAGTCCTGCTTTTATCCTTCCTTGATGTATCAGGTTATTCATCTCGGCATGTTTCCTTTCCTGGCAAGGCAGAGAACGACAACAGCACACAGGCATGGCTGAGAGGCACGACAGCTGTGCAGGCAAAGCTGCCCTTGCAGTGCTTCCCTCTGACTCACAGCACTGGGGTGGCAGCAATAATCTCAACAGGACCAGGAAACACTTTCCATTCAGGTCGCGGTGAATGACACGCAGCAGCCTAAGGCCGGGGAAACCCACCAATGCCCACTGTAGCACCAGTTAGAAGCAAGCGCCAGTCGAATGCACAAGATGAAAACACTGGCCATTTGCTAGGGGGAACAACACAGAGCTAAATTTGTCCCTGCCCCACTTCAGAGCCCAAGGGCTCCCTCCCTCAATGCACCACCCCCATCCTGGCTTTGCATTAGAGTACCCAGCTCCCAAAGAGCCCTCACCCTCAACAGATGTCAAAGCACTTTACGAAGGAGGTCAGTATTGTTATCCCTGATGGAAAGAAGGGGAAACCAAGGCACAGAGTGGTGTAATGACTTGCCGAAGGTCACTTGGCAGAACCAGAAATAGTTTCCCAGAGCAGTACTCTGATGTGGTACCCACTAGGTCACACTCGGCATGCTCTCTTTGGTGGCTCGGCACCAGGGTGATTCCATGCTGGGCACTGGAGAGGGGGTTCACGGTTGCTTTATAACAGAATGGATTCCCCAAAGCTACGTTTGAAAGTATGTGCAGAGTCTCAGTCCACAGAGCTGCCAAGTACCTATGTCTTCACTCATCATTGATAAATTCTGCTCCTCCCACCCCACAGATCCAGGACCAGAGAGGGCATGTCTACACAGCAGGGCTAAACTCGAAATAAGCTATGCAACTTGAGCTATGCTAATTGTGTAGCTTAAGTTGAAATAGCTTATTTTGACGTTTGGCGTTGTCTCCGCCGCAGTTATTTTGAAGTAGAGTGCTCTTCCCCCACTTCCCTTACTCCTTGTATAATGAGGGTTACGGAGTAAGAAGCCTGTTATTTTGAATTTATTTATAACATTACACTATTTTGGAAGAACTGACGTTATTCCAGAATAACACTGTGGTGTAGACCTAGCCAGAGAGAATCCTACAGGCCTCGTCAAGCTGCTTTTGATGAAACTACGAATCCCTTTAAAGACGGACCCTTCGAACTAGATAGCAGTGATGAAACCGGGGCTGTCTCTGCTCAAGATGAATGTCGTCATTGGAGTTCCAAGTGCCATATTATTTGTGCTACTTAGGGTACGTCTAGACTACCGCGTTTTGTCGACGGAAGTTTTGTCGACAGATACTGTCGACAAAACTTCCGTCGACAAAGAGCGTCCAGACACATTGAGTTCTGTCGACAAAGCAAGCTGCTTTGTCGACAGAACTCCGTAGTCTGGACGCAATGTTACAGGCAATAACACCTTCTGTCGACAGAGTTCTGTCGACAGAAGGTGTTATGCCTCTAAAATGAGGTTTACCAGCGTCGACAAAACTGCTGAGTTCTGTCGACGTTATGTCGACAGAACTCAGTGGTAGTGTAGACGCTGGTATAGTTTTGTCGACAAAAGTCCACTTTTGTCGACAAAACTAGGTAGTCTAGACACACCCTTACACTCTGATGTCAGTGTCTTGCCACTGAGCACCTGAAGGTGACAGAGTGACTCTGGTTTGGGGAGATTAATTGGTGTTTAGTGTCTGCAGCTCTCAGCCTGTGTCCATCATCTGGGTCAATGCACGTTCTGAGTGTTGATTCACAAGACCGGCACCACCTCTTGAAGGAATTACAATAATTCTTCCAGTTCCAGTAAGAGTCCATGGTAACTGAGGCTTTTTCTACACTACACAGTTTTTAGCAACATGGCCTTCGACTCCACCTACTCTTCTCATCCTTTAGGACTATTGAGCTATGTCTACACTCGCGGCTTCTTGTGGGAGAAATATGCAAATGAGGCTAAGCGTGGAATATCGTGAGCCTCATTTGCATACCTAATGAGCCACCATTTTTGCAGAAGAGGCTCTTGCGCCAGAAGGAGCTGTCTACACTGCTCCTTCCTGTGCAAGAAAAACCCTCTTGCTCAATGTCATTATTCCTGAAAATAATCAGCGTAGCAGCATTGCACAAGAGGGGTTTTCTTGCGCAAGAAGGGGCAGTGTAGACAGCTCCTTCTGGCGCAAGAGCCTCTTCTGCAAAACCGGCGGCTCATTAGGTATGCAAATGAGGCTCACGATATTCCACGCTTAGCCTCATTTGCATATTTCTCCCACAAGAAGCCACGAGTGTAGACATAGCTCAATAGTCCTAAAGGATGAGAAGAGTAGGTGAAGTCGAAGGCCATGTTGTTAAAAACTGTGTAGTGTAGAAAAAGCCTCAGTTATAATTATAATACTAACCCCACCTCTCTCTCAATCCTTCAACATCCCTTTTTCCATACTACTATCATCAATTGTATTATGGCAACACTTAGTTGGCTCAGTTGAATTCTCAGTCTTATTGTGCTAGATATAAACACATAACTGAGACCGTCCCAAATAGCTTAAAGTCAAAATAAACTAGACAGAATTATTACCCCCAAATTTACAGACTGGGAACTCGGGCACTGAAATATTCAAGGGCTTTCTTTCAGGTAAGAAAGGTCTGTGAAAAGGCCATGAACTGGACCTAGATTGAGTTCCAGCCCAATGTCTTAAACCCAGGGTCAGTCTGTCCAATGGACAACTGGTCTGTCTTTCTGTCTCTTCTCCTTCCTACACCCATCCCTCTGCCCCCCCCCCCCCCCCAAGACAGAGTGAGGTTTGTGCCAGAAAAGTGTCTCTTTTCTTAGGGAAGGACGTTATTTGCACAACTATGCAAATTGTCTTTGGTGTCAAAGAGATAATTGTCCAACAACTAGATTGACAAGGCATGCAAATGCTAGACAAGGACATAATTAAACATAATGGTGCGAGACAGTAACAAGATGCATCCGGCAGTGCCGTCACAAGGCTGTGTTTTACATATTCTGCGCTCTCCAGAAGTTTTTCAGCTGTTCGTTTTCCTTTGTGACCTTTTCTTCTGGAGGATAAGAGCAGGAGTGATACGCTGGTTTCAGCTAAGAATTCACACATGCCTAATGTGAAAAGAATTTTAAACAGTAGCTCACATTCTCATCTCACAGCAGGGTGGCTTCATTGAGTTCCCCCTAATTTGTTATGGTGGAGGTGAAAGGAATTAACCATACTGTTTCCAGCTTGCAGTGTTCCATCTACTGTGCACAGCCCTATTACATAGATGCAGATTCATGCATCCAATGCATAATTTTCAATGGATTTTATCCATGGGTTTCAAATAAGGACAGGTAGCTGGATGGGAAATGGTACAGAGGATAGATCTATTTCTTAGATAAAACATGTTCTCTGGGGCTAGATTAATCTTTTTAATACAAACCTGAAACCTGCATCCATAAACACACATTCTTCCCATTTTCTGACTTGACCAAATGTTCCACATTCCAAGGAAATCCCTATCTTCAAAACACTGAATTTAAACCAAAAGATTGTAAAAATTGCTTTTTTGGGGTGTGGGCGAACAAAAAAAAAATGAAATTTGATCATCTATGTTGAAAATAATTTGCTTCTGCCACCATTTCTGTGCTTAGTATGATGCTCTCAGCATTCCTGATTCCTCCCTATGTTGGATATTACTTTCAGTGTGGGAGGGGAGGGCTAAGCATTAAACAAATACATTTCTGGTTAATATCATAGTGACCTACAGGTGCAAACTCAGTGCCATTTGTTTAGAGCAATGGAGGGAAAATATGTTCATTGTAGGAGAAAGGAGAGAACAATGAAATGTGATTTTTCATTCTTGACTCAGATTGTATTTTGGGTAAAATATGACTGTGGAGGCCCTATG
The DNA here is from genome assembly GCF_049634645.1 of Pelodiscus sinensis. Taxonomy (NCBI): domain Eukaryota; kingdom Metazoa; phylum Chordata; order Testudines; family Trionychidae; genus Pelodiscus; species Pelodiscus sinensis. The sequence continues at coordinate 8,342,757 of NC_134736.1, forward strand.
CTCCCAAAGGACAAACGATGATGATGATGATGATGACGATGATGAAAGGCAGTTTATAAGACTGGAGGAGTCTCATTTCACTCCAGCCTTTTGTAACCTACCTCAGCCAATGAGTTATGAAACCGGGGGCCTACTACCGAAGATAAAGAAACTGAATTCGGCTCTTGTGAGGCCACATCTAGAGTATTGTGTCCAGTTCTGGGCCCCCCACTACAAAAAGGATGTGGACGCATTGGAGAGGGTCCAGCGGAAGACAACCAAAATGATTAGGGGGCTGGAGCATATGACCTACGAGGAGAGGCTGAGGGAGTTGGGTCTGTTTAGTCTGCAGTGAGGGGGGAATTTGATAGCAGCCTTCAACTTCCTGAAGGGAGGTTCCAAAGAGGCTAGAGAAAGGCTGTTCTCAGTAGTGACGGATGGCAGAACAAGGAGCAATGGTCTCAAGTTGCAGTGGAAGAGGCCCAGGTTGGATATTAGGAAAAACTATTTTACTAGGAGAGTGATGAAGCACTGGAATGGGTTCCCTAGGGAAGTAGTGGAGTCTCCATCCCTAGAGATTTTTAAGTCTCGGCGTGACAAAGCCCTGGCCGGGTTGATTTAGTTGGGTTGGTCCTGCCTTGGGCAGGGGGCTGGACTTGATGACCTTCTGAGGTCTCTTCCAGCTCTATGGTTCTATGATTCTATGAATGAGGGTTGGGGGCAGGATTTTGCTGTGGAAAGTTGTGGTGATGGACTGCTTGTCCACTACTCTGAACACTGTGCAGTCATCACACTGTGGCAAAGCGAAAGCCAAGTGCCATCAGATCAGTGCTATTCACTTTACACTGGGGCTAAGCAGTGTGCCTAAGATAACACCTGGAACAGGACAATGAGGAATTAGGTCCAGCAGATCCCTCGAGATGCTCCTCCTAACCGAGACAAAGTAAATCCCTTGGCTCATTATCAGAACCTACCACAGCATCACTGTGACGGAAGGGTGGGGAGTTGACTTTTTGATAGCGGCCACCCTAAGTGCAAAAATCAATGCAAGACAAAAGCCCTCATAAAGTTACTTGATAAATCACATTGGTGCCCAAACTGTATTCATCTCTGCATAGGCCACCATTTAAAATATTTACCACTTTTCACTTATTTGCAGACTAAACTTTAAAGCCCATAAACCCCTGTTGTTGGGAGAAAAATCAATGCATATGCCGATACTGGGTGAATAAAATAAACCCTTCACAGTAGCGATGCTTGATGCATGTGCAATAATGGAACTATAAAGCTGTACTGACTTCCACTTACTAGTCTCCAGACTAAGTGAGAAACCTCAGGATTAAAGTTTTATTGAGCAACTAATCTCGGCCCCGCACGTACACACACAAAAGAGGAGACACAAGAAACCAAGAAAAACCACACCGATAATATCTGTGCAATTCTCACTAGCATGTCAAACCATATCCGGACAAATTTGCCAAGCGCCACAGGAACGCACAAGAGTTGCAAGGTTACATATGGGTTAGGGATGGTTAACGTGGAGAAACTGACAGATATAGCTGTTCCCAGGGTGGCTGACAGGGGTGGGGGAGGCAGCTGCCCCAGGGCCAGGCAATTTAAAAGGGCCCAACTGAGGCTGCCAGCTGCTGCCACCACTATGTTGATAGTGGCAGAAGCCCTAGGCCTTTTTAATTGCTGCTGGAGCCCCAGAGGCGCACACCCAGCTGTGCTGAAGAGTTTGCTGGGGGAGGCTAGTCCCCCACCCCGCCCCTTCCACCCGAGGCCCCGCCCCTTCCTCCCGATGCCCCGCCCCTTCTGCTCAAGGCCCCGCCCCTTCCAGGGGTCTGGAGCCGCCACCTCATCTGGATCCAGCGAAGTGTGTTCTTAGCACTGACTATTCCAGAATAACTCATGCTATGGCTAATACAGAATAAACCTGTTTCCTCCTCCTCCTCCTCCTCCTCCTCTCCCCCCCCCCCCCCCCCAAAATCTGGACACTTTATTCTGAAATAAAAGTGACTTTATTTTGGAATAATTACTTCTGCTTTGCAAGATAAAGATGAGTTTGCAAATGCGGGGGAAGGGATCGGCTGCTGAGCCCTGGAGCACGAGGAAGTGGAAGGTACAGCACTACACTAGAGCCCAGGGAAGCGGGCAGTGGTGCCATTTACTGGACTGAACTGAAAGGGGTGAACTGTGCAAATCAAGCTCGGAGAGACACAGAACAGTAGTTCGTTGCGGTTGGTGAACTCTGGTCACAGTCAGGCACGTGTGGTGGTGACAACACAGTTGAGAGGTTTTGAGCAGACAGGTGAATCTGCAAAGAAGGGCAAGGAACCTAAACTCATCAATACGATGAACGTAGGCAGGTCAAAAGCAGGGTGTTTGGAATTGTATTTCTGACTGGGTATCTTCTAGACCCACTGTGCACTCTGCCCTGGCGTAACTATCGACACAAAGTACAGAGCAGCAAAGAAGCAGGCCTTCTGGTGTTTATACTGGTGTCATTTATACTGGCACAGTTTTGTACGGACAAGGTCTTTAATTTTGAGCTAAAGAGAGAGACTGAAACAAAAGCAGGTTTTCTAACAGGTCAGTTCAATCAGTTTGCGAATCAAGTCAAATCAAATGGTGCATCTCCCCCAGGGAGCCAAAGCGTGAAGGAATCACCGAGCTTTTTTTTCCAGGTTTCCAGGGCATCACTTGTGATTGTCTTTTGAAAGTAGCAGCTGCAAATTCCAGCGATTGCAGCAGAGGAAAGCCCAGACCCAGCGGAGAAGGAGTGCAAGCGCTCTACAGCTGGAGCCTGCTATGGACGCTTTCATAAAAGGAAAAAGGCTGGACAATTTTATTTCCTACTCTAAATGAAATGGAAGTTTCCTGTGAAGCTGGGCTGATTTCCATCACTTCGCACTCTCTGTCTCCTCTGCCAGCCCCATGCAGCAAAGCTCTCCGAACAGACTGGCGCAGCAGGAAGATCTGACCGAAGTGTAAATAAATCGAACACAAAGCCCCACTGCACGAGAGCCGGGGTGTTAAAATGGGTAACTGGTTAAATGAAAGCACTTAACCGGTTCACCAACTTTAGTCTAGGGCCCACTATGGCCGTGGGGTCCTGCTGTGGTCATGAGGTCCCGCTGCAGCAGTGGAGTCCTTCTGCCTGGCCTGCTCACTCCACAGCAGCCAAGGCAGTTCTGGCCTGGCATGGGTGATACGCTTACCAGTTAACTGTTTAACATCCCTACATGCTGTCCCTGCCTAATATGTCTCCAGAGCCATCACGAAGGGTGGTTTGGGGGCAGCAGGGTTGATCTTGTTGGGAGATTCCCAATTAAACTACCACCCTTAGCATCCACCTAGGCTGTTGAGCAGATGCATCAGCAGGGGCTGCAGGGAAGGCAGGACATCTGGGACCATCGTGGTGAGCATGTTACAGGGCTGGCACACAGCATCAGGAGATGCTGTCACACGGCTTTTTCCGTTAAAAGTATTTGCAAAGAGAGCATTTATACTGGCACGAATGCTTTTGCACAAAATACATCTTTTACACAAAAGTATCCGTGCCAGTGTAGACGCTCTCTTGCGCAAGAAAGCTCTGATGGCCATTTTAGCCATCGGGCTTTCTTGCACAAGAAATTAACTTGGCTGTCTACACTGGCCCTCTTGCGCAGGAATACTTGTGCAAGAGGGCTTATCCCTGAGTGGGAGCATCAGAGTATTTGCGCAAGAACCACTGATTTTGTTCAGTACCAAGTCAGTGTTCTTGCGCAAATACTCGCGGCCAGTGTAGACAGGCGGCAAGATTTTGCACAAAAGCAACTGCTTTTGCACAAAATCTTGCCAGTCTAGATGCACCCTTTGGGCCCAACAACATTTTGTTGGTCCCTGAGTCCTGAAATGGAAGGAAACTCAGCCATTGGCAGGGGATGGCTGAGGTGGAGCAAATACCTGGCAATGGTATGGGGGGAGGGGGGCTGTGAAACCATAGAACTGGTTATTACCCTAAGACCTAGTAAGGGTTCCTCTGAAATAAATAGAATGGCAGCCATCTTCCCTGTCAGCTCAGGGGTTGAACGAGGGTACTCTGTAGCAGAACGTGTCTGCAGCTTGAGCTAAAGAGCCAAATCTTTGTAGTCAGAGTCTGCCACAGCTGCACTGCCCCTGTAGATTGGATACGGGGGCGGGGAGATTCAGTCATACAAGGGAACTGCAGAGTTTCATGCCTGGCTGAGAAAAGACCATTTATCACCTTTCCTGGTGGGTTTGTTCTCAATAAATCTGCTGGCTCTTTGACTCCTGCTGACTTTTATTGTTGAAAACCCGCTGCTTCTCCCTGGCCAGCTCACGCTTCCTTTGCCCGATCCCAGCTCTCTTAGAGGTGCGTGGATGTTTGTATTTGCTTGATTCACAATAGCCACGGTGGCTACTGAGTTGCAGCAGCTCTGAATTCTCTCTGCCCTGCTTGTGTTTTACAGCTCTGCCGCGAGCCCCACTGCTGAGATTTAGGTGGCATCATTTTAACCACCTAATCCATGCCTCTGGTGCTGCTCATCACACTCTGTAGGAAAGCAATGACAAGATGGGTAGGCGCGCTCGTTGGCTCTTGTGGGCTGGGCCCAACATGCCAGGACGGGTCTATAAAATGATGACCGGTGGGCACCCTGTTTGCAAAGTGTGTTGCTTGGCTTCTCCAGTAGCCACTCGGAGTTCAGTGACTTGTCCTGTTAATGGAAAAATTAATGATATTTATTCATTCCCTCTTTCCCTCCCCACTCCTGCTCCATCTCGGTAGAGAATATTATTATTTATAGCCTCTTCATCACTTTTGTCACCGGGTCCCTTTTTGTCCTACCCTTTGGCGGTCCTATTCAGATCAATGGTTCTCAACCTACAGACCTCTTGTGGTCCAATCGGCATATAGCTATTGCTCATCTGACTTCTTCAGGGCCATACAGTTAGGCTACGTCTACACTACTAGTTTTTTCCGCAGAAAAGATGCTAATAAGGAACTCATTAGCATGAGTCGTGACATCATTCGCATATTTTTTGCCATTGCTTTTTGCGCAAGGGTTTTTTGCTCACCTGTGCCAAGCTTTTCCACAAGCTCAGCCGCAGCACTGCTTTAAACTTTGTCCTGGACAGGCATAAGGATCTTGCACAAAACAGGTTTTTTTGCACAAAAAACCCACGTCCACACTGCTTCTTTTTGCTCAAAAACTGCTTGCGCAAAAAGACATGGCAGAAAATATGCGAATGATATCACAACTCATTAGCATATTTTCTGCCAAAAAACTCGTTGTGTAGATGTAGCCATAGTCTATCGATTGTGTGGATGTGGCCCTCCGAACACCGAGAGAGTTGCATATGCAGCCCACAATGATAAAAAGGTTGAGAGCCACTGATTTTGACTGTAAGCTCTACAAGGCAGGGACCGTCTCTAATTATTTCTACGTACAGCACCTGGAACAATGGGGCTTGATCTCAGCTCAGGCCTAATAATCATTTAGTGCTTTTCTGTAAACTTTTAGCGCTGCTGCCTGCTTTATTGGGTGTACATTGATGGCTAATTGTTCAGAATGTCCAATTAGTTGCAGAATCAGGCACAAGAGAAGTAAGTTCGATATCGGGTAGGGAACTGCGGCGGGCACAGCGATGACTCTCACGCTGATGGCAAAGCGGCCAATGCTTTTACTGGCATAATTAGTAAAAACGCAAATGTTCTAACTGTGACAAAGTGGGGGTGTGGATTCGCTCTCTGCTTTCTTATGTTGCACGTGATTCCTGTGGTAACCGCATGTGTGTGCCTCAGTTTCCCTGATGCTTGTATCAGGCTGTAGGTTTCTTGCATCACTACATAAAATACCTTTTAAGTTGGCTCACTGAGCTGCAGGGCTGGCAAACAGATTTCTTTTTGCACTGAAAGCCACTGAAGGGAGCAAACAGCATGAATCTGGCAGCTGTTGTGCCACTTGTTAATATTTTTTTGCTCCATCTGTTCGGACCAATTAGAAATTGCTACTTGGCTCTCCAATGGGGCAGAGGATAGATGGCAATTCTTCCTGGGACTTGACTGGCAGCATAGAAGCTCTGCCAGTTCCAGTGGTTCCTTAGCAGTCACTAGGGGGCACTTTGCTCTCACAAGCAGATTTAGTTACAGATGTTGGAGCTATTTGGACTACCAAACTGGGAGGTAAATAGCATTGACGATGTCTATGCCTGCTCTGAATGTGACTGTAGGGAAATAATGAGTAGGTGCAGTTCTTTGCCATGGACACATTACAAGGACCAAGTGGCTGAATAGTTTTAATTAAACCAAAAGAGAAATTTAAGTTGAACGCCTGGAGGCTGATAGTTTCCTTTCCTATCAACTGGGAAGAATGTTCTTTTTTGTACATGCAAACCAACACTACGGTGATGGAAGTTATGGTTTTACCTTCACTCCATCTAAACTTGCCCTCTTTCATTTTTTGTGTAGCTATTGAATGTAGTAGCCTGGTATAAAGGACCGATGCACTGTTAATGGAGCATAAATACATCATTCTGAGTAAGGGCTTGACTGAGCTTATAACAGAAGCAGAGGAATATTGATAGGAGTCGGGAGGTGACCCTACCATTGTATATGGCATGGGCTGGAATACAAAAGGCAGTGGGAAAACTGCAGTGGGTTCAGAGAAGAGCTATGAGAATGATTCAAGCTCTGGAAAACCTGCCTCACAGTCAAAAACATATGGAACTCCACCAATGTAGTTTATTGGTGTGAAAGTTACAAGGTAACTTGGTCACTATTTGTGACCGCTAGTCAAACATTTTCCATTCAAAATGTTTTTTTCTGACCCAAAACTGGCTCTGTTGTCAAACCAGAGATTTCTGTGGGAAATGTCTAATTTTGATACTTTCCTGCCCCTCCCCACTTAAAGAATAAATAAAGTTTGCAAACAAATGTTGATGAAAACAAAAGCAATTTTCCTTTTCAGCAAATTTCTTTACAGAACCAACAAGCGTTGGCTGACCAGTTCTGATACGTGGCCACACAGGGAGATGACAGCAGTTACTACAGGACTCATTGTGCTTGCACAGGGGGAAAGAACAAGATTCAACAGCTGGAAGCTGAATCGAGAGAAAATCCAACAGGAAGGAAGATGCAACACAGTGTGCTGCAAATACACTACAAACTCCCATTCCCCAGTCTGATTATCTTTGCTGCTTCAGAAGGAGGGTGACTGTACTAATGCCCCGTACTGGACTGAGGCAGATAATGCATTGACCTCCTTGGCTCTACCTCCTCGCATAGACACGAGCAGTGATGCCCAGCCCCCCAGCCTTACGCATGCAGAATGCACCTGATGCCAGGTTGAACCTGTCGCTTTGGACTTTCATTCCTGAGGCACCCCTGCTTCCTCCATTCCTCAAATTCAGAATGATTGGCTAGTGACATCACTGAGTTGCCATGGGGATGAGGGTGACATCACAAGCAGGAGATTAAGGCTATGTCTACAATGCATGTCAGCAAAAGCTACTTTGCACAGGGGTGTAAATATTCCATGACACAAATTACACCAACATAAGTGTTCATGTGCATGATGCTATGTCAGTCAGAGAGTTTCTCTTGCCAGCGTAGCTCACAGCTTTTGTAGAAGTGAGTTCTTTTATGCTGATAGGGAAAGCTCTCACCTGTTTGGTATAGAGGGTCTCCATCTATTAGTTGCAGCACTGTATGTATAGATATACCTTAATCCCTCAAGGGGGGTCGTTTGTGACAAGGGATCTTGCTTCATGCAAATGCCCCTAGTGAGACAACCTGGGGAGAGAGAAATACAGACTGTGCAGAACTGATGTCCGTGGAGAACGTCTCATGGTAGAAAGCTCTCCAATTTCCCATGAGGCTCCGGTGGGATTTCCAGTCATGCCAGTGATTCCACAGTCCTCTTACTGAGCACCAATCACTGGTGGAGATTACAGTGCTTCCTCGTTCCAGGACATAATCCAGCAGCACAACCTTGTTAAATGTAAGACTAGCCCCAGATCCCTGGAGGAACTCTTAGTTCCACCCCAGACAGGGGAAATCCCTAAGGCTGTCTTAATGAGGACTGGACCATACCATGACTTGCTATTGTGCAGCAGTAACGAACAGCCTCCTCTCTACCTATGTAGCAACTCTTCAATTTACGCTGACTTTGATTTTCCTTGTCCTGCTCAGAGTGCTCCAATTCCCTTGGTTTTTTGTTTTGTTTTGTTTGTTTTTTTGGGTCCCTGGGGCAATTTCACAGCAGCTTCTGAAGCTTCGAAGGGATGTGACAATTGTGGAAGGGCTCAAGGGAGGAAGCTGGAGGAAACCTGATGGATGAGAAACCCCACTGTCCCAGTGTGTTTCATTACGTTTTCCCAATGATCCTAAAAACTGCAGAGAGACAGATGAAGCATCAAGAAATGATTGAGAATGAAAAATGAAGCAGCAGTAAACACCCCCCCCCCACACACAAACACACACTAGCAGAGCTGGCAACAACTTGGTTGGAACTTTGTTGCAATAACTCCCTTATTTGCTAAACACTGACTCTTGTTTCCCTCGATTGGGAAGTGAGTGTGGCAGCTGCTTTGGTAAAAGGGAGGTTAAGGTTTGTGAGAGTTCCCCTTTTCTACGTCCTCAACACCCCCTGCTGAAATTTCTCTGTAGCTTGTCAATAAAGAAGCTTGATGCTACTTCCCAGCCAATCACAACAGAGATCCCTGCCCCGGCTGCAAGTCCCCTTTCCAGCTTTCCATGCAATGGGATTTAATCCTTAACTAGCTCTTTTCCTTTGTGGCTCCAAAGGTGTTTTGCAAAGGAGGAGGGCCATTATTTGCATCTCACAGGGAGGGTGCGGAAACTGAGGCACAGAAGGTTGAGATGACTTGCCCAGGATCACTGGCAGAACCGGGAATAAATCCCAGGTCTCATGGTGCCTATTCCAGTGCACCAGCCACTGGGCTACACAAAGGCCGTATAGTCCCATCTCTCTGGTATCCTCCAGACAGTTTTACCTTTGCTTTGTACCTCCTAGTGCTCAGCATCATGCATTTGAGCTCAGAGTGGGGACAAAAGCTTGCCTTGTCTTGACCGCAGTCCTCAGGTGGTCAAATAGTTGATGTCATTACTAAGCTTCAGCACAAGGACCTTGTGTTCCAAAGTGGGATTTTCAAAGTTGCCTAGGGGAGTTAGACACTTTGTTTTAATGGGATTTGGACACACAGGTTGATTAGGCAGCCCTACGCAGGTATGGGCAAGGTACCGGGGCAGCTGTGATGCTCTAGGATGATGATCATTCTAATAGATGAAGAGGCAGGAAAGGAAGAATCTTGTGATGAGGAGGAGTATGGCATGATGAAGGTAACACCATGTATCATCCCATCAGGAGCAGAGGGAACGGAGGGGGTGAGTAATGCCCTTGTGACTCAGGTTACTACAGCTCCGTTCTAAGCAATATTTCACTTTGATATTAAGTAAACCGTAAGTGCTGCTAGCTAAATGTGTTGCCTTGAGCTGAGTTTTATATAAAGCAAGCAGCTGATGGAGATGGACAGCAGAAAGACTCCCACTAACGTGAATTTTTACTTCAGGTGCATTAAGCAGATTGAAGTCCATAATTAAGTCTTCGGGGCATGTTAAATTCTAAAAAATCCCAGTGCTAAAAATATTGTATTTAGAATGCAAATTGTCTGTAATGCCATAGTACCCTGACAGCTTGGATTTATTTTCGCCAGACAAAGAGAAATTATTAGTTTGTGGGTGCCACTGCATTGTTTGTCATCATCAAACCTAACTGAAGGCATTAAGCCTTTGGGAACAGGTTAACTCTGTTTTAAAAGTTGGGATTTTAATCATTTTTTTCAGGTTTCTACTTAGCTCATGCATGCAAAGGTTGTCGTGACTAAGCCAATAGCTGTGGATTATTATCTTGAGCCATCTAATATACAGAATCAACAAAGACATCAAAAGTCTATTGTGAAGGGCAGGTGCTGTGGTTTGGGGAGAACTTAGCCAAATGTCAGATGCCTTTCTCTTCAGGTTGTTCCTCTGACCTTGTGCCCTACAGCGGTCTCTCTTCTTACCCTAGGGCTGTGTCTAGACTGGCAAGTTTTTCCGCAAAATCATCTGCTTTTGCGGAAAAACTTGCCAGCTGTCTACACTGGCCGCTTGAATTTCCGCAAAAGCACTGATGATCTCATGTAAGATTGTCAGTGCTTTTGCGGAAATACTATGCTGCTCCCGTTCGGGCAAAAGTCTTTTTCCGAAAAACTTTTGCGCAAAAGGGGCAGTGTAGACAGCAGAGATTTGTTTTCCGCAAAAAAGCCCCGATCGCGAAAATGGCGATCGGGGCTTTTTTGCGGAAAAGCGCGTCTAGATTGGTCACAGACGCTTTTCCGCAAAAAGTGCTTTAGCAGAAAAGAGTCCTCCCAATCTAGACGCGCTTTTCCGAAAATGCTTTTAACGGAAAACTTTTCTGTTAAAAGCATTTCCGGAAAATCATGCCAGTGTAGACGTAGCCTAGGGGTTCTCTTTTCTTATACACAAGAGAAGGTGCCTGGAGAAACTTGAGCACATCTAGGTGCCTACATCACCATGGTATGTAGGCACATAGACTCAGTCTAGAACAGTGTTTCTTAAACTTTTTACAACCAAGAAACACCAAACAATACTTTTTTTTTTATGAGGAACACCAAGGATTTTTTGTTGAGCAAAAAACAAAACAAAACAAAAAAACCCCACAGTTTATGAAACACTGGTCTAGAAGCAGAGAGAGAGAGAATTCTGGAGAAAATGAGATGGAGAAAAGGGAAAACAAAACAAAAGAGGAGTAAGCTGAGAAGGGGAGTGAGTCTGAGAAGTCCGAGTTCTAAGCAGTAAGCCCTTTGAGATGAGGACCATATTTTTGTTGTGTTTGAGTAAGCTAGTATAATGGGGCCCTGAAGCATGCGTTGCTGCAGTCCCCACTGGTTAACCATCCACATCCTTAATCACACATAGCTTGTGTACTAGTCAATGTGCAATTTGCTTTTTGGAATTATACACCGACCATGTGAAATTGACCAATGTCTACGTACCAGCCATAACAAATGTATATTCTTGAACCTTTTAAGATTTTTCAGGATATTTTCATCAGAGATTTTTATTTTAAATAACTGAAGAAACTTCTAAGTGATTAAATCATCCAGATCTATTGTAGTTAGCTTGCTCTTTAAGCAGGAGGAATAGAATGATAATATCATAATTGCAATGGAAGCTAGTGGAGTGACGAGAAAACTTTGCTGGATGCATGTGCTTCTAGAAAATAACATACTGAACTCTTGCAAACAACCACAGTGATCGTCCGTGAACTGTTAGCAAAGAAAGAGAAAGGCAGGACTGAAGATTCTCATTAAACAGGACTTGTTGCTTTGCTCATTAATAAGGAGCCATAAATATGACCATAACAAGGATGATTGCAGTGACTTCTGGCTTGAATTCACCCTCAACCATACCTGCCTGTCAGTAAGGAACAAATCAGACCTTCTCATTAGGGTGATGTGAAAAAAAAAATCTCATTGTTTTTACTGCCCAGCAGCGCGGACAAACATTTCCACAGGTCTCAGGAAAGCAAAACGTTTTAGATGTGATATAAAGGACAGGAGCATCTTGTCTACAAAGCTGAAGCCAGCAATCAGTGCTAGGAAGCACTGAATTCTAATCTCACTCCTGACTCTGTCCACAGGCTTGGAAAAATTATTTCACTTTTTAAAAATGTATTTGTATTGCAGCAGCATCTAGGGGCCCCAGCCGTGGATTAAATCTCTAGATGTTGTAGGAACACAAAACAAGAGGTTCCCTACTCTGCGCTTGAATGTGTCCTCTCTCCGTTGGGGACAATACTTGCCTATCTTCCACAATGGAGGTGTGATGATTGTAAAGTGCTATCTTCTTCCCCACCTCCATCCTCCGACTTATGGGGAGTTGCTCTGAAAATCAATTGTGGTGTTTGGGCCGCTCATCTGTGGCCCACTACAAATTGACTTCATTGCAGGGCATCCGGGTTAGAGGTGGCTCTGTGAGACCAACTTAGAACTGAAGATTTTTGGAGAGGATGGGATGAAGGGGCACAGGAGTGAATGGAAAGCTGGTACACAGGTTGGAGAGTGGTCTCTGCTTCCTGCAGTCTGGGAGGCTTCTCCCCTTTATTAGTAATAATAATAAAATAAATAATAATTAATTATTCCAAGTAGCTTGATCCACAAAATTTGAATCTGGATTCGGAACTGGTTCAGGTCCCACCTTGAGATACAACTCACATGGAGCCGTTGAAAGGACCAAGGCTTTGACACTTCCCTTGGGGCACGTCTAGATTTGCTTTCACTTTCAAAAGACAATATGCAAATTCGGCACAAATTTGCATATCTTCTGATCGCTTTTTCAAAAGAGGTTCTTTCAAAAAAGAAACTAGTCTAGACATGATTCTTTTGAGAAAAAAACCCTTTTTTGAAAGAACCATTCTTCCTAAAACAATGAGGTTTACACGGTTCTTTAGAAAAAGGGGGTTTTCTTGAAAGAACCGTGTCTAGACTACTTTCTTTTTCAAAAGAACCTTTTTCGAAAAAGCGATAGGAAGAAGATATGCAAATTTTCACTTAATTTGCATATCTTCTTTTGAAAGTGAAAGCAAGTCTAGACGTGCCCTTGAAGATTTATTAGCCTCATTTAGCATGAACGTTTTAATTGACTGGGGGTTTTGTGTGTGTGTGGGGGGGTTCTTTTCTCCTCCCTCTCTCCCCTCTTTTTCTAATATAAATTTTGGGGGCTCTGTACCTGTCTGTGCTTCTTGCTCCACTCATCTGAAGAAGTGGATTGTGCCCACGAAAGCTCATGATACTATCGATATTATTTTGTTAGTTTCTAAGGTGCTACAGGACCACTGGCTTTTTACGATTTTTTGTTTTTTTTTACATGAAGCATAGGCCTTGCTCTGTCCCTTTGCACAGAGAAGAACGTCACCCGGGGGATGACCAATGAGGATGGTATGTTTGTTGCATTATGAAGGAGCTTTTCACACATTTCTTTCTGCTTTGATTTGTCTGTATAGCCAGTATTTTTCATTCGTTTGCTTGGCAATTTCCTGCTTTGAAATTGCTAATATTGTTGGAAAATCAAACAATGGGCTTTTTACACACAATGCATTGTCCTTATTATTGCAGTCTTTTCATTAAGACCAGGCGGGGTTGATTCCCACCACAGGGTTAACTACCGTGGTTAAAATTGGAAGGACTGGGGCAGAGAAGACCGGATAATGTTCTTCTTTCTCTGCATCCTGCTCCTGAGACTTTTTTTTTTTTAAGGTAACGTTTCCAATTTCCTGATGAGAAGAGGATTTCACGGCTTCCTGTCCTTTTGTCAGAACAGCCTTTTTTTCTCTGGCACATAATCCAGTTAATGTAATGCTATAAAAGCTCTCCTGATTGCCGTACATTATTGCACCAGGATTGCGGCGCAATTGGCCATGTTCTATTTGGTTGCAACATTTTGCTCAAGCAGCATGAAGTAACACCAGTCATTAAAGCTGGTTGCTATTGACAGGGCCCTGTAACCAACTACAAGAGTGGTTGGTAGCTATTGACAGACCTCTGTAACCATCTATAAGAGTGGTTTCACTGCTGGGTCACCCCCTTTTAGTTAGCTATATAGGAAACACACACAGTACAACTCCATGATGTTTATTTGCAGAGGAAATGTATATGTTGGTCAACTAGGGGAATAGAACTAGAACAGACCTGGGCAAGATGTGTCCTGAGGGCTGCATCTGGCCCACCTCACACTTTGATCCAGCCCATCTGGCCACTTTCTATTTATATCCTGCTGCCTGTGCCACCAAATTTCCAAGTGATGGCTCAGGCAGCAGGATCCTATTTAAATGGCTCCCGGCTCACAGCTGCGGCAATACCTTGGCAGGGGCTGGAGCAGCGAGCCCTTTTATTAGCCACAGCAACCCTGGGCAGCTGACAGGCAACGAGGTAGCAGCAGGGCCAGGAGCTGCGAGCCCTTTGCTGTGTTTTTAATTCAAAGCATCCGGCCTCAGACAACACTGGGGGGAGGCTATTCCGCAGCCCCGCCCCTACCACTGCAGACTCCACCCCTTCTAGGCAGGGTGGGTGGAGCCAGCCCCTGACCACATATCCAAATTCATTAAGTGGCCCTCCTGCAAAAAAATATTGCCCCCGGCCTAGAACCATCAGCAAGAAATAGTCTTGACCTTCAAAATTTGAGAACTATCCTGTACTTAAAGAATGAATGAATCAAATGACATAGTGTATTGAACTGTAGTTAAGAGGCTCTGGACACACTGATCACATTGAAGCTAATGGAATTACAGCAGAGATGGTAGATTTGGTCGTCTTTTCTCTTTCTTTATATAAAATGAGAAATGATATTACATTTGGTCTCCACACCTACAGGAGACTCCCTCCATGTCTGCAGCAGAACGTGAGGGCCCTGAAGCCTGGCCTGGAGAGACAAGAGCTTGTATTTCTTTTGACAGGGCATTTAATTGCTTTAAAACTGGCAGATGATGTGGGGGGGTGTATGTGTGTGCAGACTATTGCAATAATCCAGGCTATCTCCACCCTGAATTAAACTCCAGCCAGACCCGTTTCTGTGGAACTTTATTCATTTGACTGTATATTATTTACAGCGTTATTACAAAATATATTGTGAGCTGGGTACAATTAATAAATGACACTGTGGATTTGGCTTCTCAGTTGGTTAAACCAACCATGAAGCACAGAGACCAGAGGGTGGTGGTGGTGGTGGTGGTGCTGGAAACAGACAGGGGGAAAATCTCTCATTTTCCAGACCAGAGTCCACACTGAACCCAGGAGCACATCCAGCTAGACATGCTTTCTGAACCTTTTCCCTCCCAGAACCACAAAGCACAGATTGCAGACACCCCTATCTCACCGTGGCGAATGGTTACTCTGAGGAGTAGTTCCTCTGAAGACAAGGGGATTGTTTGTGACAGCGACTACAACACATCAGTGTGAGTCAGTGGCTTATGATCTTGCTTATACTGAAGTTATTGTCCTTAAGAGTGGTGCCTGAGACTTTGAAGCTAATATACACATACAGCTACCAACTCCGCTTTCTCTCCCTGCAAACCTGCGGAGCTGTAAGGGAAGGGGGAGCCAGGCCGGACTATGAGGAGTAGCTTCCCTCCCTGTTGATTTAAACCCACATAACAAGGGGCAGATTCTGCTTGGCAGCCTAACTCGGATAACTTCACTGGAGTTACACCAGGGATGGATATGGTACCAGGGGCCTTGTCTTTCACTGTGTCCTTGTGCTGCTATATGAACGACACTGTCACTCTGCCGCTAACTTTGTACAACAACTTGCAACTTGGAGGTGAAAATCCTAGCAGGAGGACATGTCGGTTGTACTAGTAAATGAATGGTGACAATGGGTACCCTTTGAATCATAGCACGTACCATGCAAGGCAAGGTGTTGTTTATTTAGTTTGTTTATGTTTGTTTTTTTTTGGCTCGGGCTTCTGTTCAATTCATCCTATTTATTCATATTTACATTGGTGTTATAACCCCGCATGTGACACATGTTTCCCTGCTCCTCCTGCATCCACTTCCCCTGGACCCGTATGTCTGTAGATAAAGGATCTTGTAGGATGGCAGAACCTTCTTAGTCTTGTTGGCACCTCTCTAAGTCTTTGCCTAAAGGCTTCAACAGTTTGATACTGGACTGGTCAGCTGGAGGTGATGGCAAAGCCATTGCATGGAGATCCTGTGAGCTCTGGCTGTCGGGCTCCTATTGCGAAGCAGAAAAGATGTTGGCGTCTTTGGTGAGAATTTTATCGATGACGTTCACACGTGAGCAACCGGCACAGTGACCAATCACTGTCCACCGCTGGCTCTGCTAATGTCCACAGTTAATGCACTGGAGGTCAGCTGGCCACAGGCAAGTATGAAATGAGCGAGTCTGTTTTTGCTTGTTTTTTTTTTTTTTTCCAAACACACAGTGTGAGAGTAGCTCTTAAAACTGCCCTTTGGGTAGGTCTCTGAGTCCAAAGGTCACCTTAAGAATAAGAGAGAGCCTCCCACCTGAAGCCACCCATTACATTCCACTTATAAGGCTGGGTGGGCATGGCACTGTCTTAACACCATGGGCTCATGGGCCCTATATAAGAACACTAGGCCTCCTCATGACTCCCTACTCGCCTGTGTGTGTGTGTATGCGGCATGTGCATGGCATTGTCTTGCTCTCAGGCTTTATTCAGCAATGGAGTATCTTCATGAAGGCCTTGCGGAACTCAATATTGAAGGTGGTGTAGATAATTGGGTTGACGGCGCTGTTGACATACCCAAGCCAAGTGAAGGCACTGTACATGGCCGGTGGGATGTTACAGTCACAATGCATGTTCAGGATGTGGGTGATGAAAAATGGGAGCCAGCAGATGATGAAAACACCTGCGGGGGAAAAAAAGGAAAGAATGGCGGTTTGATTGCCATGAGCTATCACTTTAACCCTGGAATATTTGCACTGGTGCTCAGTATTATCTAGGGGTGTGTCTAGACTACAGGGTTTTGTTGACAAAAGTGGACTTTTGTCGACAAAACTATACCTGCATCTACACTGCCACTGAGTTCTGTTGACATAACGTCAACAGAACTCAGCAGTTTTGTCGAGGTCTGTAAACCTAATTCTACGAGGAATAACTCCTTCTGTAGACAGAGTTCTGTTGACAGAAGGTGTTATTGCATCTACACTGTCCTTTGCATCTTCACTGTCAGGTTGACAAAGCGACTTGCTTTGTCGACAGAACTTGATGTAGTCTAGATGCTCTTTGTCAACAGAAGATTTGTTGACAGTAGCTGGTGACAAAACTTCTGTCAACAAAAGCCTGTAGTCTAGACATACTCTAAGGGTATGTCTACACTTGCACCCTAGTTCAAACTAGGGATTCAAATGCAGGCATTCGAAATTGCTAATGAAGGGGGGATTTAAATATCCCACGCCTCATTAGCATGATCACGCTGGCACGCTAGTTCGAATCACAGCTGATTCGAACCAGGAAGTGCGCGCTGGGACACGGTAGTTCGAACCAAAGCCCTTGGTTTAACTAACGTTACTCCTCATTTTCGAACCAAGGGCTTTGGTTTGAACTACCGCATCCCGGCGCGCACTTCTTGGTTCGAATCAGCTGTGATTCAAACTAGCACGCCAGCGAGATCATGCTAATGAGGCGTGGGATATATAAATCCCCGCTTCATTAGTAATTTTGAATGCCTGCATTTGCATCCCTAGTTTGAACTAGGGTACATGTGAAGACATACCCTGAAAGCCAACAAATAATCCTCTTATGGTGGCAAAAGAAAGTTGCTTCTTGCAGAGGGGTAGGTCTTGTCTTTTACTAACCTGTTTTTAAAATTGTGGCCTTAAGTATCTAAGCACTATGGGTATGTCTACACTAGCTCGTTAATTCGAGCTAGGTAGGCAATTGAGGCAACCGGAGTTGCAAATGAAGCCCGGGATTTAAATATCTCGGGCTTTATTTGCATGTTCCCATCTGCTCGCCATTTTGAAATTTCACTAGTCCGAACTCACTGCTGTGCGGCTACATGCGGCAGTGACACATTAATTCGAACTAAGTCCTTAGTCCTTAGTCCCACATTCCACGAGGAGCAACAGTTAATTCGAACTAAGGACTTAGTTCGAATTAACGTGTCACTGCCGCGTGTAGCTGCGTGGCAGTGAGCTTGGGCTAGTGAAATTTCAAAACAGCAACCAGACAGGAACATGCAAATAAAGCCCGGGATATTTAAATCCCGGGCTTCATTTGCAACTCCGGTCGCCTCATTTGCCTACCTAGTTCGAATTAACGATGTGATTGGGATGCATTATAAATCACACGAGCCCCATGCCAGCCATTGCCACTCAGCACCCAGGGTTCCCCAAAATTGGGCAACTCTCTGTGTTAGATGAGGTTGTCCTCTTATGTCTGGCCTTGCTACTGACGGCATATTGCTTTGTTACATAGGCGCTTCTCCTAACTTAGTCAGGGACACCTACAAGGACTTCACGTTCGGTATGTGACACCCTGTCTCCAGAGACCACTTTAAAGTATCCTCACCTCCCTCTTTCACTCGTCATCTTTCTCCTTATTTGACACTTCTTCCCTTCATGCATTACCCACTGAGCTCCTCCCCGTGTTTTCTCATGTGTTCTACCAACAAATGCACTTCTGCATGCCTATCTGACTAACAAAATAGTCCTCCGTGGACATTCCCATTAAAAGACCAGTCCTGGGCAGCCCATGGACCATAAAGAAGGCCAAACTGAGCTCTTACCAAGCACAATAGCTAGCATCTGGGTGGCTTTCTTCTCCTTCTGCTGCGAGAGTTTCCTCCTGCTAATGGCCTTGAGGGAAGTCCTTGTCTTGCCGTTGGGCATGGACTGGATCTCAAAGACCTTGGCCGTCTTTGGGTTGTCCTTGGCATGCCCATTCTTCTCTGTTTTTGTGGGGCTGTCCAAGGGCAACTCCAGTGTAGAATTCACGCACTGGTTGGAAGTGGCTGGCATGACCAGTTGGTGGTTACTCAGCAGGGCAGATTTGTGTTTGGATTTCTCGGGGGGGCTGGTACTGGAGACCATCTCCATCTCCATCTCCTCCATGTGATTCACTGCCTCCTGGACAAAGATCAACCCCCCCCCCCCAACATAAAGGTAGATGAATATGCAATTGGGGCAAAGAAGTGATACTGTCTTCTATGAAGGGAGCAGGGGTGATAATTGGGCCTCGATGAGAAAGGGATTAACCTCAGCTGAACTGCCCATCTCCTCCTTTTGTAGAGATAGTCTGGGGAAGGGAGCATGCCTTTGGGACAGTTGATGTGATGGGACAGAGGCTCATTTCTTTGCTGATGTTCCCTTATTTTATATATCTTTTCTGTGAACATTATTTTGCAAGGCGTTGGCGTTTGTGACTCTCACGGTGGTTCTTTGCTTCCGCTAAATCATTCCCTTATTTTATAAGGCTTACCCAAGGGGAGAGCCTCAGATCTAGAACTGGCTTTTCTATCAGAAGGACATTGAAATGGAAGATGGCTTCCCGCCCCCACCAAAGAAACAAAACAAAACGGAAATTTCCCTGGGAAAGATCAGCTTCCAATCATTTGTTTCAGGTTTTCATGAAAAGGCCAAAAGAAATTCACGTTTTAAAATAAAAAATCACCTAAAAGGCAAATGAAAAAATCCCAAATTGATACTACATAGCAGCTCCCTTCTTTTACACAACACTTTTCTTTTTTTAGGGTGGGGAGGGAAACCTACCCTAATTTTATTTTGCACCAGGCAGAGGCAAAGAGAGATCGTGCTTGTGCTGGAGAGCTGACGGTCCATTGTGACACTTACCACTTTCCGCTTATTAATTGGGAAACTCCCATTGGACTTGACAATGACAGTGCAGAGCTTCACATCTT
This sequence comes from Pelodiscus sinensis, assembly GCF_049634645.1. NCBI lineage: Eukaryota > Metazoa > Chordata > Testudines > Trionychidae > Pelodiscus > Pelodiscus sinensis. The sequence continues at coordinate 8,362,224 of NC_134736.1, forward strand.
CTGGATGAGTGCATTTGTCCTAAGGGGGCAAGGTCAGCACACAAGTTACACAAGCTGATGGGAGTTAGGAGGGGAGCTGGCAAAAGGGATGTGGCGATTTAAACACAGGGCACTGAGCAGAAAGTGTGTCTAGGACGGTAAGGAGTCTGGAAAGTTATGCCAAGAAGTGAATGATGGTAGTTCCCAGGGACTCCACTTTTTTCTCCCCATGAGAAAGGCACTTTAAGGATCTTTGTAGCTCCTCATTCCATCCCCATCTCTCTGTCTCCAGACCACCCTGCTTGATTAGAACCTGGCTTTTGAGCAAAATGCTGAGAGTTTGGAGATAGAATCATAGGATCCCAGGGCTGGAAGAGACTTCAGGAGGTCATCAAGTTCAGCCCCCTGCCTAAAGCAGGACCAATCCCAACTCAATCAACCCAGCCAGGGCTTTGTCAAGCCGAGACTTAAAAACCTCTAGGGATGGAGATTCCACCCCCTCCCTAGGGAGCTCATTCCAGTGCTTCCCTACCCTCCTAGTGAAATAGTTTTTCCTACTATCCAACCTAGACCTCCCCTGGGATTCCCCGAAGTCATAAGATGCAATATCCATCCGCACAGTCCACCTTTCCATCCAGACCAAACAGCATCATTTGGGAGGGAATGGGGGCAACGTTAGGGAGTGTATGGGAGCAGGAGGGAAAGAAGATGGTGGTTAGGAGAAGCCAGACAGGGCCTGGTTACCTTCAGCGGGGCCTGTGTGTCTGAGTCCAGGCCGTGGGTGTTGCGCTTGGTGTTGACCCGCTTCCGGCGTTTCCGGAGCACTATGTAAATCTGTACGTATACCAGCAGGGTGACAATGAAGGGGACGTAGAAGGAGACGATAGAGGAATACACAACAAAGGCAGGATTGGCAATGATACACTCATTCTTGTCTGGAAGACACAAGAGATGGCAGGAGCATTGTCCCAACCGTTAGGCACTAGAACCAGCATTTCTCTCTCTCTCTCTCTCTCTCTCTCTCTCTTTCACGACAGGAACCCCCCTGGAGGATGGGAACTGCTGCTCCCCCATCTTCCTCCAGAAATAATTTCCAAACCAAGAGAGGGATCGTCACAATGACTTATAGCCCCAATTCTCCATGAGAGCTGGGAATCTCAGTCCCTTGGGCCCATTTGAAAACCTCAGGGCAGTGGTCACCAATCAGTAGATCAGGATCTAGTGGCAGATCTTGGAGACCGTGACAGGGGATCCGGACTAGTTTGGCTTAGAGCTAGAGCACGTCAGCTGCCCTTCCCCCCCACTGCTGTGCTGCTCCTGGCCCAGCCCAGGGGGCTTCTGTTTGCTGCTCAGGGTGGGGGAGATAGCAGAGGGAAGGCATTGATGCTAGGGTGTTCCCTTCCCCCCGCCTCTGTGCCCCCATCTGCACAGAATGAGCAGGGCGGGGCTTTGGAGAAGGGGTCTGGAAGGAGGTGGCACAAGGATATTTGGGTTTGAGGTAGATCCTGGATTGACCTAAATTGGAAAAGTGATCTTGCACTTTAAAAGGTTGGAGACCTCTGCCTCAGGCCAAGCCTTAATCCAAGGGAAAAGAGGTTTATTTCTCAGGCAGTTGGTACAGGCATAAGGGCTGGCTTGGGAGAGTGAAATTCTCTAGCTAACCACCCAACTGCAGCAGTGAGCTCTCATGACCCCCTGTGCGGAGACACGCTCCCTTCGAGCGGATCACCAAGAGGTGAGTCTAGCAGTGGCGAGTGACCCTCTGCGACCAACCCAAACTCAGAGTAGTGACCTGTACATGCAAGACACTGTCGTTCCCAAACCATCGCCCATTCCGTTTCCTTAAATAGCGGCTACTATTTAAGGAATGTCTTAAATAGTCTGAATGTCTCTTCCGCTGCGGTGCAAATGGAGCAATCTGGTTATTTGTAAGGTGCCCATCACTGGGCAGATTTTAAGACATAAGGTTCTCTCTTCCTTTTGGGTGCTGAAAGAGCGCTTTGCACATTTCTTCTACAGAAGCCTGAGAACAAACATCAACCCTGATTTGTTGGAGGATATAGGCCTGGTATAGAGGGAGATGTAACAGATTGAGGGCTGTTGGATTGGCAAGGTGTGCACAAACCTAACTCTTATCTCTTAGTATTCACCCATGTTAATCCCTTCCCCAGTAACACAATCATCTCTGGGACCCACTAAGATAGAAGAGCGCATGAAAACCCGTACAATAGCCAGCTGCAAGATGACACTATGCTCACCTGTGTTGTTGAGACCGAACAGAAGTGGGCAGGAGATGGCAAAGGACAGGACCCAGACCACGGAGATCATGACAGTGACTCTGCGCCTGGAGCTGTAGCGGGTGTTATAAAGCATTGGCATTGCTACAGCTGTGTACCTGCATGCAGCACGGAGACAAAAACCGGGCATGTTATTTCCCTGCCGGTGCTGAAAGGCCACCTGCGCATTTGCAGTTAGTAAACCTGGAAAACTGTTCCCAAGAGATCACAGGGGCAGGTTTCGCGCGAAGACACCTCAAGGAACTCAGATGTCCAATCCAGGATGAGCCCACTGTCTCACCTGTGCAGCAACTTGCATGGGAAAGTTTGAGGGTGGAGCCCATTGGATGTGCTTTTCAGTGCCCTTCCTCTGACAAGCGGGCAGCAATGCTGCCTACTGCACCTTCTCACCGTTATCATGACCCATGTGAGCAGAAGCATGTACACAAAGAGATTTTGTGTAAATCACCTTTCTGCCAGCCACACCGAGCTGAACAGGACCTTCCTCCTGCCCCAGGGAGATCTCACCTGTCAATGCTGATGGCACACAGGTTGAGGATGCTGGCGGTACACATCATCACGTCCAGGGTGACAAAGATGTCACAGTGGATCCGGCTAAATCTCCACTCGCCGACCACCTTGGAGAAGAGAGAAGGGATTGGGAGGAAAAGGCATTCATGCACGCAGCCAGGACAAGTAAAGGCATTCATGCACACAGTCTATGGGCCAGTTCTGCTCTTAGCACTGAGAGTAATATTGTTGACTTCAGTGAAGTTAGTCTGGTGTTCTGGTTTAAATGAGAGTAGGCTTTGGCCTGTAGAAATTAGAGGGGGATTCAGGTCACATTCAGGCAAAACCCTGCTGAGCCAGTGTCAGAATTTTTTGTTAATTCAATCTTTCAATGCTTTGTCCTGTCTAATTTGAAAAGTGATGGAGTTTGACTAGGAGACTGAGATGTTACCAGTGGGATCTCATTCTTAGGACATTCCCCCTGAAATTAAGCCTGATTTTACCTTTCTTAATTGCATTCTATTGCTCTCCGTTCCCTATTAGGCAACCCATATGACAGACGCAAACCTAGGACCAAACTCAGTCAAGATATAAAAAATTGCTACTTCCATTGATATCTACACAGGGTGTGTCTACACAGTGAAGTTATTTCAGAATAACAGCCGTTATTCCAAAATAATTATGCGAGCATCTACACAGCAATAGCATATTTCAAAGTAATTTCAAAATAACGGGAGGCTTATTCCGACTTGTGTAAACCTCATTCTATGAAGACTAACACCTACTCCAGAATACTTATTTCAGTGTAGGGTCTGTGTAGATGCTTCACTTCTTCTATTTCAAAATAGCCCTTCACCAGGGCCATTCTAACTTATTCCTCCCCAATGCCTCCTGGGGATCTAAATCGAGATAGCACGTCCACATTAGGGGAGCCTGCCTCGGACTCATTTTGAGGCTTCCCTGCTGTGCAGACGTGCAATTTTTAAATAAGCTATTTCAGAATAACTATTCCAGAGTAGCTTATTCCGAAATAACTGTGCACTGTAGACATAGTCTAAGTGAGTTGACTCAGTTAGGCGATGAAGGCCAAAACAATACCAGGCTTAAAAAATAATTTGATAAGTTAATGGAGGATAGGCCCATCTGTAGATCTTAGCCAAGATGATCAGGTATGTTACACCATGCTCTGAGTGTCCCTAGCTTCTGATTGCCAGAAGCTGGGAGTGGATGACAGAGGACAGGCAACTCGATTTTCTATTCTCGTCATTCTCCCTGAAGCACCTGGCATTGGCCACTGTCAGAGACAGGATACTAGGCTAGATGAACCATTGGTCTGACCCCGTGTTTCTCAACCTTTTTTATAAAGTACCCCTTTTAAAAAACAATTATAAGTACTCCCAGTACCTATAGTTTTCAGACACACAACATTTTTTTCTACCATTGCAACACATTTGTTTAAACAACTTAATCGTAGCCAGGTGAGCGATGAAATTTTTGGGTGTAAAAAGTACAAAAATAATAAAGCGCTGTAAAAAACACAAAAATTCAGTTTTCTCCAAATTTCAATTGTGTTGATGTACCCCTCCTCTACCCCCGCCCCAGACTTCTCTCAAGTACCTTAAAGCGTACTCATACCACTGGTTGAGAAACACTGGTCTGGTTCACTGTAGACGTTCTTATGCAAGGTCTTAACTGGTGCATTAAAATGTTACAAGAAACCTCCATCATAATGAATGCATAGGAAAATGTGAATATTTTCAAAGGATTTTTTTTCAAATTATGCTCAACAAAGCACAGTAACAGAAATAGCGCGAGAGAAGCCTATTGTTTCTGCATATATAAAAATAGAAGCAATAATTCACGTTACATATTCTTATGAATGAAGATGGATTAAATTCATAACCCAAAAAAAATCTGACGCATTGTGTAACATACCAAAGATAGAGGACTAATTATAATATTCCCATTACTAGTAGCTCTGCTCTCATCTTTTCTCTTCTTACTAAAACCAAATTTAGCAATTAAGTTTAATGACGAGTAGTGCAACTATTGTATCGAGCATGCAAATAGAAAAGCACTTTTCCCTCTATTATAAATAAATAAGTCTTACTGCATTTGGAATGGGAATGAATAAGATAGCTATTCTTCAGCGTGATTTCTCCTTTCTAAGCCATAATTGTAGGCAATATGAAGTGGAGGAGGGAGAGAGGCTTCAGTAAAGGCTGAATGATAGACCATACATAAACATTCATTTAAAAAAAAGCATTTAAAGGGCACAGCCATATAAATAATTTGGCTTGATTAGAATTTGCCCAAAGGCAAAACTTTGCCATTTGTGTAGAACTCAGAGCTGCAATCAGCTTCTCGCAATCAAAACTAAACTAATTGGAGTTGCTTGAGGATGCTGTAAGATTAGTGTCGTGAAGAGTGTGGCTGTGTATGGGTTGGAGAACTTCTATAGTATGGGGAGTTGGGGTAAATGCTTCTGTAAGAGCTGAATGGAAAATGGAACGTCCAGTATTTTGGCATTTTGTTCCTGTCCCGATTCAATATGAAAAGTTGAGATGTAACTTTTTGGAGATGTCAGAGGGCTGCAGGGAGGCGAGAGCCCTCTCCAAAAAGTCTGATTTTCTTCCATGAAAATAATAATCTGTAGTCAGAGCTTACACTTCATGCACCTGGAGTCAGGAGGGTCATGCTAAGTCTCTGTTCTCCGCACCCTGAGCCACTTGAAGGCTGTTCTAAGTTATCCTGGCTACAATGGTCCAATAGGGCAGCAGCTGAGGATAGTTATTTGTACTGAATGAAGACAGTTTGGAGAGGAATATCTGTTCTTGTATCCTTGATCCAGTCGCTGTCCATCCCATGCACGCTGGTACATCCTCTAATCAAGGCTGAGATACAGCATTATTTTTAATGGGAATTAGGCATTGGATCCCCTTGGTGGCACTGAAAATCATAGCATCCGAGTATCGGAAGCCACGTCTACTGCAGAGGCGGTTCTATCTGATCAGGTGCCTCTGCTCATTCTTTGGCTCTGGGCTCTTGGGCTCTAATGTCCTTTGTTTGAGCTCCACATCCTGAGCTCCAGGATTTTCCTAATGTCTCCCCAGACTCTGAGATGGGATGGGGCTGCGAGTCCCATTTGAGAGAGCTGCATCGGTGTAAATGCAGACATTAGGATCTGCTTCTTTGGCAGCCTTAAACCATCGGCGCCTTTTTTTCCATTGGTCATAAGCGCCTCTGAGGATTCCCAGCAGTTGTGTGTGTGTGTGTGTGTGTGTCCCTGTTCTGCTATCAGAGAAACATTCAGTCCCTGTGCATACAGGAAAAGCAGTGGAAGATCCCAGTGCATTAGGGTTAGTCACGTGGTTTAGAAGGCGGCAGAGGGGCTGTGGTGTCAGCCACAAATCTCAGCTGCAGTCATCCACAAAGGCCTGATTTCACTCTCCTCTCTAGATTTATTAAACACAGGTTCCCAGAAGGAGCCTTGTATCCATGAGCTCATAGAAAGAAGTGATAGCCTGTCTTATATCAGCTCTGCTTGGTGCTTCCAGTCGAAAAGGGTGGGAAAGAAATTCCCAGCCCCAAGCTGGAAATGATGAGATCTCACAGACAGGGGTGGCAGGTTTGCAGAAATTTTGATGGTGCCCAGAACCTGCACCCTTCTCCCTCCAAATATCCCCCCCCCCCACCTACCTAAGGTTCTTGGAGGAGTTTGGGGGCTGGGTGCAGGCTCTGGCTGGGGTAGGTGATAGGGGTGCAGGGTGCGGGCTCCTGGAAGGAGTTTGGATGCCAGAGGTGTCAGGGGTTGGGCTCTGGGCTAGGTCAGGCTGTGGGAGTACAGGAGGGGGTGAAGGGTACAGGCTTTGGAAGGGAGTTTGGGGGCTGAATTGGGCGTGGGGGGAGTTTGTGGATGGGAGAAGGTGGGGGAGGGGGTCCAGGCTGTGGGAGAGAATGAGGAGCACGAGGGGACGTGGGAGAGAGGGCGAGAAGTGAGGCGCTTACTTGGGGTACCGAGGCTGCGGGGCTAGGCAGTCTCCCTGCACTGCTGCCCACGGGCACCGTCCCTGCAGCTTCCCATTGGCCGCAGGGGCACTCAGAGCGTGGTTAGCCTGTGGAGACACACATGTATCCTGGGGCTGCGGGAATGAGCCAGTAGCCGCATGAATTTAGCAGCAAGAAGCTGCTCTAGCCCTGATTCATTGCTGGTGGCAGTGGCAGCTTAAATCATGGCGGGGCAGCTGGTGGGCCAGGGGGCGCGATTTCGCATGGACCGGCAGGCAGGGCCAGGAAACACACCGGGGGGATCATGTGGGGGCAGCAGATAGAGGCTGGGGGTGAGAACTGGCTCCCAAATATGGTGGAGCCAGGCTCCCAAGCCAGAAGTATTCCTGGTGCCTGGGCACCATGGGCCCATGTAACTCACCACCTATGCTCACAGAATGAGCTTCCATTTAAAAGAGGAGTGTTGTGGACCTGGAGTAGAGCAGCGCAAACTAATCCCTAGGGCTCTAACTACAATCACAGCCTGCCCGTGGTCACGTTAATGAGGCTCAGCACATGCACAATGTTTTACATTCCACAGTGCTGTGCAAACATTAATTAACAAGGGTGATAATATGAGGCTTCTTGACCCTCAATGAGTTTTTTCTGCTCAGTACCGTTCCCAAGTGAATTATGGCTTCTCTTGTCTGGCTTTTCTTCCCCCCCACCCTCCACCCCGTCCATTTTATCTTTTTTCTCCCTTAAACAACCAGCTGCTCAGTGCTCAAATGCAGCCGAAACAGCCACTCACTCCCACCTCACGTCCTAATTTATTCATTTATTTATTTTTGAGGCTTCTCCGGAGTTTAGCAGCTGCAAGGATGATTCTCTTGTTCTTTAAAGTTTTCTTGTCAGGTCTAAGTACACATGATATACAGCAGTGAGTGAGACTGTCTCATTGCTGGGGATCGATACAAATAGGGATTGGGAGGGAAAATACAATCTTGATATTTTCCCAACAGACTCAGTTATTATTAAACTGCTCTGTAATGAAATACAGGGCACACAGCAGCTGAATCCTCTGTAGGATCTGAAAGCTCTGCAGAAAGTGCATTGCTGCTTGTCTTGAATGTCAAGTGATACAGGACAAGAGTTTCCATTTTCTATAAGTTCAGCAAATCCAAATTCTTCCATTTCAAAATGGAACAAAACCTTTAAAAAAAATTCCAGGGGAAAAAATGCCTTAAAAATAGTTTCATGTGAATGGAAATATTTCATGTTGATAAAATGTCATTTCATTCCAATTTCAATCTTTCAAAACTTTTACACAATTTAAGAAATATAAAACATAATGAATTTTGATACACAAAAGGTCATTTTATCCTTTTTTTCCCCTTTTAAAAAACATTTTTTTTCCAAAAAAAAAAGTCAAAATGGGATTTTTGGACATTATTGGAACAATTTGGTTCTAAGTGAAATTTTATTAAAATTGACACTTTTTTGAACATTTCAGCTGAGATGAAAATAACATTTTCCTTCAGGAAAAAAAGTTTCAATTAAGACCTTACAATCAGCTGTTATTGAATGCATGAACCTGAGACTATCTTGTTATTTTTTTGACACCCTGTGGCAGGAAGAGATCCTGGGTCCCATCTACTTTTATCTTCTTGATGCACAGGTAGCGTAGTTGTGTTTAATGTGCTTCAAATCACTACACAGTTCAGAACAAATTTGCACCATCCAGTGAACACCAAGTTTGAGTTTTATCTCCTACGTTTCAGATGACCAAGAAAACACCCCGCATGCTCCCACGACACAGACTAGAGTGCTGATTAGAAGCCTTGTGAGGGAAAAAAAGTTTCCACTTCAGCCCTGGTTTGTATGGATAACAGTGCAATGCCAGTGAAAAGCATTTTTTCCTTCACATACATTAAAAATGCCATTTTCCCCTTTTTTATGTGAGATTTTTTTTGGTACAACTCTTGTTATTCTAAGCCTTCATTTGGCTCTTGATCATTGTAATATCTGAGGGCCTCTCAGTTCTCAGTAGATTTGATCTCATTTCCTCTGTGAGGTAGGGAGCTGTCATCCTGGCTGTATCTTTTCACCTATCTTTTCTTGCCATAAGAATACCAACTCAGATTCAAGTTTCCAGATGCTCATGCATTGAAGCTCCCTGCAGCAACCTGATCTATTAGAATGCAAACCCTAGATCTGTCCTGTAACATCAGCACTGATCCTATCAACTGAGGAGAATTAGGAATTAGATAGCACTTTTTTGAAAACTATCCAGATTCAGCAAAGCTGTCAGCAACCTTTCTCCACCTCCACCTTCTCTACCAAGCATTGCACTTCTTAGAATCCATCTATCCCATGAAGCCAGGAATGCTGGGAAACAGAAAGGACTTGTAACTTCAGAGAGGAGTCACCAAAGAACCCTGCATATCCACCTGCAAACAACCTGTAAGGCAGATGGACAATGCATTGGGTGTCTTTGGACTGACAGTAAATAGGGTCAGAATACCAGAACAAACTGGAGAATATCTGAATGTGGGAAAGAATCAGAGTCTGATTCACCACTGCCATCCACTTTGAATTGTCAATTAATCCTGTGCAAAGAAAGTGCAAAGTGCTGGATTTTCCATTCACGCCGAGAGGGAGCATAACACCCACATTGCACAAGGATCACTGGGCAGTCAACCCTAAAGCCAATTTTTCAGACTTGCCTTTTGCATCACACAAGGAAGCAGATGGAAACTCTGTACCTGTTGCAGCTTGGAAGACCAGTCCTATGAGAGGTGGAAGTTACACCATTAAGTTATTCAAATACTTATAACAATGATGGGTCTGGACCAAATACCCCCAAATTGGCATTTCTAAATAGAAAAGTTTGACTCCGGATTAGGGATGTTAAAATGCACGTAATTAAGTAACCAGGTAATTAGTGAAAATTTCAGCAGTTACACTTGGGAGGCAGTCAGCTCCCCAGAAGCTGCTGCATGTGCAGAACCAGCTCCCCATGCGTACCAGCTGTTGCCTGCCACCCATGCTATTGCCTCTGTATCAGAAGCATATGGCTCCCAGGGAGCCAGCTGTTAAGACAGCTCCCTGTACATGTACCAGGAGCCTGTGTGTAACCATGAATGTTAACCAATGAGCTCCGGCTCATCGGTTAATCATTTACATGGTTACACTTTCACATCCCTCGTCACTTTCACATCCCCGACTTTGAGGCTATGGCCAACCGTCAGTTAATACTACAAAGGAAAGGAAGCTAGTGTTCTGGAAAACCCCTTCTTGTGCAGTTTCCCTCTTCCTTGACTCGGGGCCAGCAGAATTGATTCAGAACTTCCATGGAGTAAAAAGCACTGGGCATTATCAGAGACTTCGCTAGTTCTGGGGGAAACCCTGCTCAATCTTAGCCACCAGTGCAAAAGCCAGCTGGGCTTTTCACCTACTCTGTGGATGCTCACTTTCATTTTTCCCAACTTAACTTGCATCCCCCTCTCTGCTTCCTCACAGAGTCCTAGAATCCCAGAGCTTAAGGCCGGCAGGTACCACCTGAAAATCAAATCCGATCTCCTGGATAGCACCTACCATCAGCACCTCCCTGAACCAAAATTAGACCAGAGTATCACAGACACAAGGGAATAGACTGTCCTGTGCCACAGGAGGGTCTGAAGTGAGCCACTTCCGGAGGCCCCCTGCAATGGCAGGGAAATGAAGTGAGATTTACCTTGGTAATCATGGCATGTGACTTGCTCCCACATGCTGCAGAGGGAGGTGAACCCAGGACACTGCCAATCTCACCTGGGGGGGGCATGGATTCCTTCCCGGCCCCACTCATGGTGATGAGTTAGTCCCAGAGCAGGTGAGCAAGAACTGACCAGCCAAATCCATGAGAGAGAGAGTGCTCCATGCCACTGCAGAATCTTGGCCTTCCCCATCCAACGTCCCACCTCTCATCATGGCCATTCTTGTTGCTTCAGAGGAAGGAGATTAAAAGAGCCTCCCAGAATACACTTTGGATGGAGGGATCCCTTCCTGAACTCTGCTGGAGGCTAGCTGAAACCTTCCATGAGTATCCAAGTTAGGCTATAAAAACTAGTAGTCCTGTGGCACCTTAGGGTACGTCTACACTACCCCCCTAGTTTGAACTAGGGAGGCTAATGTAGGCATTCGAAGTTGCAAATCAATCAAGACTGGTTTAATAGGTAGTTCCATTTAGGGCTTTATTTCGAACTACCAGGTCCCTGCTGCGTGTAGACGCGGACAGTTAGACTGGACTCGTAAATTTCAAAAAATTACGACTGGCCGGGAAGATGAAAAGCCAGTGCAGGATATTTAAATCCCGGGCTTGATTTGCAACTTCAAATGCCTACATTAGCCTCCCTAGTTTGAACTGGGGGTTAGTGTAGACATATCCTTAGAGACTAACAAAAATATACATGTGTGTGTATATATATAAAAAATCATGAGCTTTCATGGGCAAAACCCACTTCTTCAGATGAGATGCGCTTGAATGGTTGGGATTGGTCCTGCCTTGGGGCTGGACTTGATGACCTCCTGAGGTCTCTTCCAGATCTATGTTTCTATGAATGGAGGAAAAGGGGGCCCCTCAGAATAAGAAGGGAGAGGGAGAGAAAAAAATATGTCAACCATAGTCCCGGTGTTAATAAGGCTAATTGAGTGGGCCGGAACTGTCCCATATTTAGCTTTTGATGTCAATGGGCTGTTGAATGTAAGGAAAGCTGATTTTATACTATGTTATCCAGTTCAAGTCTTTGTTCAGGCCAAGGGAAATGGTCAAATTTGCATATGATGGTCAATAGGCTGTGTTTACACTATGACAAAGAGGGAAGGACAGGACTCTATTTTGAGTACCATAAGTGTTGCTCTGACTCTGGCCAAACCATGCCTCGTGGAGGCATGGAATGCCCTCTCCAGAAAGTTTCAACATGCTTCAGACTTGCTCTTACAAAATATTTCTCCCAAGAGCCTCAAAGGGAAAAGCCCTCCCTTACGGAACATGTTCTCCTCTCTCCTGTTTGTTCGCTGCCTTAGAGCTGAACTGAGATGCTATTTAAATAGAAGAGATTATGCTGTGTTAACTCAGGATCCTGCAGGCATTGGGTTGAAATCCATCCGGGGGTGTTAATGCATATCCAGTGGGAAATAAGCGGGCCAGACCAAAGCTGTTCGACTCAGGAGGTAGATCCAAAGTCTCATTTGTGCTTCCTGAGGTCATCTGAGTTTAATCAACTCCTTCAGCAGCATGGGCTCTGTCCAACAGTAAGAAATCCCACTGGCAAATCAATAGCACACTGAATTGGTTGGGGCGTAGGGGACTGAGCGTAGGGGAAGAGGAGGAAGAATACAGTAGCTTTCTCTACCAGTAAGCAAGTCTCTTTCATGTGGCTTGTTAGAAAGATGCAATGCTAAGGCTCTGTCTAAACTGGGAAGGTTTGATGACAAAAGGGCTGTCGAGAGACAAAAGTTGAAAACTGGTCAAACCACTTTTTCTGCCTCTTATTGTCAGTACTTCATGGCCACATTATTAGCACCCTGTCGACAGATAGAGCAAAGCAATGTGGAGAAGCATCCCACAGGGCAGTGTTGGGGGAAGGCAGAATGGATCCCTGCGCTTCTTGGGATTTCTTCAGAGCTCTGGGAGCTCTCCATACAGAGGAATATCAAAACTGCACTACAGTCTCTCCAGCCCTCTCCTTGCAGCAGCAGTCTGCCTGCTGCTGTGTTCCTAGCAGAGCAGAACAGAAGCATTTCAATGATTTGCTCTTTGTTTCTTCTCCAAATAGAGCAGCTCACTCAGCTGTCAGATGCTTCCTGGAGCTTTGAAAGGGAAGGGGTGCATGCCTGCAAGGCAGCAGAGGTCACAAAACACTGACCAGAGCCATCAGAAAAGGCATTTTGGGATACTGGCAGAAGCCAGTTCTCTCAACTAAACAAACAGCAGAGTCCACACTGGCTCTTTGTACACAATAAAAAGAGGTGGGTTTTTTTCGCTCCTCCCTCCGCCCCCCACGGTGTGTGTGCTGTGACTGACAACTGGAAGCTGTTGACTTCTAATCAAATTTGTTGGTACATAAACAATCCAGGAAGTTTTTGGAGAATGTTGAGGATAATTTCTTGGTACAAGTGCTGAAGGATCCGACCAGGAGCCATGCGCTGATTGACCTGCTGCTCACAAACAGGGAGGAACTAATAGGGGAAGTAGAGGTGGGTGACAACCTGGGAAGCTGTGATCATGAGATGATGGATTTCAGGATCCTGACCGAAGGAAGAAAAGATAGTAGTAAAATACACACCCTGGTGTTCAGAAAAGCAGACTTTGACTCCCTCAGAGACCTGATGGGCAGAATCCCTTGGGATTCTAACATGAAGGGGAAAGGAGTCCAGGAGAGCTGGCAGTATTTTAAAGAAGCCTTATTGAAGGCACAGGAATAAACCATCCCGATGTACAGCAAGAGAAGCTAATATGGCAGGAGACCATATTGGCTTACCGGGGAAATGTCATTGCGGAGCCTTTGGTCATTATCTTTGAAAAGTCATGGAAATCGGGAGAGATCCCAGATGATTGGAAAAAGGCAAATGTAGTGCCCATTTTTAAAAAAAGGAAGAAGGACGATCCAGGGAACTATAGATTGGTCAGTCTTACCTCAGTCCCTGGAAAAATCATGGAGGGGATCCTCAAGGAATCCATTTTGAGGCACTTGGAATACGGGAAAGTGATCAGGAATAGTCAGCATGGATTCACAAAGGTCAAGTCATGTCTGACCAATATTATTAGCTTCTATGATGAGGTAACTGGCTCTGTGGATATGGGAAAGTCAGTGGATGTGATATACCGTGACTTTAGCAAGGCTTTTGATATGGTCTCCCACAATATTCTTGCCAGCAAGTTAAGGGAATATGGATTGGTCAAATGGACTGTAAGATGGAAAGAAAGCCGGCTAGAAGGTTGGGCCTAGTGGGACATCAATGGCTCGATGTCAGCTTGGCAGTTGGTTTCTAGCGGAGTGCCCCAAGGATCGGTTCCAGGACCGGTTTTGTTCAACATCTTTATTAATGACCTGGATGCAGGGATGGATTGCACCCTCAGCAAGTTTGCAGATGACACTAAGCTAGGGGGAGAGGTAGGTACACTGGAGGGCAGGGATAGGGTCCAGAGTGACCGAGACAAATTGGAGGATTGGGCCAAAAGAAATCTGATGAGGTTCAACAAGGACAAGTGTAGAGTCCTGCACTTGGGCCAGAAGAATCCCAAGCATTGTTACAGGCTGGGGTCCGAATGGCTAAATAGCAGTTCTGCAGAAAAGGACCTGGAGATTACAGTGGACGAGAAGCTGGATATGAGTCAACAGTGAGCCCTTGTAGCCAAGAAGGCTAATGGCATATCAGGATGTATTAAGAGGAGCATTGCCAGCAGATCTGGAGAAGTGATTATTCCTCTTTATTCGGCTCTGGTGAGGCCACATCTGTAGTACTGTGTCCAGTTCTGGGCCCCCAACTACAGGAAGGATGTGGACGCAGTGGAGAGGGCCCAGTGGAGGGCAACCAAAATGATTAGGGGGCTGGAGCATAGGACCTATGAGGAGAGGCTGAGGGATTTGGGTTTGTTTAGTGTGAAGAAGAAAAGAGTGAGAGGGGATTTGATAGCAGCCTTCAACTTCCTGAAGTGAGGTTCCAAAGAGGATGGAGAGAGGCTTTTCACAGTAGTGATGGATGGCAGAACAAGGAGCAATGGTCTCAAGTTACAGTGGGGGAGGTCTAGGTTGGATATTAGGAAAAACTATCACTAGGAGCATGGTGAAGCACTGGAATGGGTTACCTAGGGAAGTGGTGGAATCTCTGTCCCTAGAGGTTTTTAAGTCTCTGCTTGACATCCTGGCTGGGTTGATTTAATTGGGATTGGTCCTGCCTTGGGCAGGGGGCAGGACTTGATGATCTCCTAAGGTCTCTTCCAGCTCTATGATTCCATGGGAAAAGACAAAAATTTCACACAGGGGTGGAAATTTTTTGTCACCAAAACTGGGTGTTTTCGCTGACAAAAGTTGCATTGCAGTGAAAAGCTCTTACTCTTTTGTTGCCAAAAGTTGTTGGTGACAAAAGGTGCCAGTGTTGGCATGCCCTAAGTCAGTGCTAAATCTCGGTGGCTACATCTACACTGCAAGGTTTTTGTGCAAAACCAGCCATTTTTGCGCAAAAACCTGTGGAGCGTCCACACCTCTAATGCGCTTTTGCGCAAGTACATTGGCAGTAAAATGGTAGAACAGAGGGCTTTTGCCAGTGTAAGTAAGCCTTCTTTTACGAGACTTAACTCCTTTTTGCACAAGAGTTCTTATGCAAAAAATGCAAGTGTGGACACTCTGCAGGGGTTTCATGTGCAAGAAACCCCTATGGGAAAAAGCACAGGTGCTCTGATGGTCCTTCTGTTAATGGCAATCAGAGCTTCCTTGTGCAAAAGCATCCATGCAGTGTGGACGCCGACTTGTACAAAAGCACATCAGTTTTGCAATGTGCTTTGAGGTGTGGGCGTGCTCTTGTGCAAGACATTTTTGTGCAAAAACTCTTGCGCAAAAGGCTTCTTGCACAAGAACCCTGCAGTGGAGACGTAGCTGGTAAGCCCCTTGCTAGGGGTCCTGTCACTTGGCATTCTATAGATATTGTATGTAAGGGAAAAGTAAGGAATTCTGCCCAGGTGGTTGTCCTGCATACCCAAAACAGGGCACAGGTGGTATGTAGTCCCAGGCATTGGTAACTGCTCCAGTTTGGTTTTAATTGTATTGATGACTCTGGCTATGTCTACCCTACAAGCTATCACTGTGATACTTGCACTAGTGCTCAGATGAGCCAGCATGCTAAAATCAGCAGTGGCAATGGCAACAGAGGCTGGCAGCCTTGAGTAAGTACCCCCAGGATGGGAGCGAGTTTGTACTTGGGACGGCTCACTCTTGCTATCACTGCCCAGACCACCGCGGCTGCACTCCTCATGGTAGCCCACCAGCTCGGATGAGACTAACATGAGTGGGGTATGTGTACTGGAGCTGGGAATGTCCCCACTAGCTCATCGTATATGAGGAACCTCAGTGGAATCCCCTCCATGTGCCTCTAGCTTTATAGCAGTTGATGACCGACCACTAATAGATGTTCTGCAAAGAAAGGTCCTGATACTGGTGGGGATGAGCTGGGTGACTGTGGAGGGCTGTTCCAGTTCTACATTTCATGACTGTGATAAGATTTTTCTCTCTACTAATTGCAGAAAAAAAGTCCCCACAGCAATCTCATGGCTGCCTCCTGGCGAGCAATTTAAGCTGCGTGACGTAAAGTGTGAATTAATCTTCATTAATGATTCTGCATCCTGCTGATCTGGGGTTTTCATTTTTCCTAATGTACAGTCAAATATCTTCTTCCCCTCTCCCCTCCCCTCTTGCAATGTGTGAAAGTTGATTTCTGTAGTTAACCAGAACCCACACAGCCGAACCTGTGGGCACAATTAACATCAATGCATAAATGTGACAAGAGTTTCAAACAGTTATGAAGGGGCAATGGGCTTGTCCTTAATATTAGATACTAAGTGTGACAAGGCTTTGCTGGAGACATACAGGGCATCTGAAATTGTTAGGAAAAAAAGCAAGTCATTCCACAATTTAAATCAATTGTTTTAATAATCAATTACTCCTGTAAGCAAATCTTGCAGGCTCTGATGCATGAGAGCACAAGTTGAACTTGAGTCTTGGGAGCAGTTAAGGCTTGATCCCAAAAGCAGCCATGTACTGGATCAGGTGAAGTACTTGAACACATGCTTAATTTTAAGTGCGCACATGTTCCCTCTGACTACCCACCTGCTTAAAGTTAAGCATGTGATTAACTGGTTTGTAGGACTGGCAGTAGAGCAATCAGCACCTTGCAGGATAAAGCCTTTGAAGTAACTGGGACTATGCAGATGGTAGCAGTTAAGCACCATAGAAAATTATTAGAGTTCATAGAAAATATTTGCCAACAAACTTAAAATCAAGTGGCCTATTCAACTGTCATTTTAGTGCGAAGAAAATTTTTACTATAACAAATCACAAATAATTCAAATTAGTTACGGAAAGAATAATGGAAGCTTTACGAGCTTCTGATTCAAATTTACTACATATGGCAATCATTCAATAAAATGAATAATGATTGAAGTTGAAATCCTACAAATTTAAAACTGTTCTTTTACCTCCCTTTTGCAAACACAGTAATAAACAATTCTATTACATATGTTTAATGCCTTGAACTTTCCTATAATCTACGCAAAATGACTTTGCCTGGTTGACGGGCCTCACCCGCTAGTCGTTAATATAGCATTCAATTACAAATGATAGCGCTTAACCAGTGAGACGGCGCGTTGGGGTTTTCCCGTCTCCTGCACCCCCCGTAATGGCATGGACAGACTCCCCCATCCAGTAGAATAGAGGGAGTTTATTGCTTCTCCAGGATACAGCACAGCACAGATATAATCTGGTTACAAGGCAGGCCTAGGATGCCTCAGCCCCCCTTGAGATGGGGGAGCCTGGGCCCCTTAATCCCAGCCCGTTGCCTAGGCTGCTTCCTCCATGATACCAGCCAGAAACCTAACTCACTCACTCCCAGCCCTACCCCCAGCCAGGGCTCCACTCCCCTTCTTCCTATTGTTCCACTCCCTGGGAGATAACTGGTCAGACAGGTTCTTAGCCCCCTTGCATAATGACTCATCCCCTGCCCTGCTGGGCCGTGCTGCAGCCAGCAGCCAGTGGAGGTCACTCACAACCCAAGCCTAGCAACCAGCAAGGTACCCACACTACGTCAACCAGTTAACCATTTCAACCTAGGTTTCAATGCTTGACCCTGCTGTGGCTGCAGCCATGGGGGTATCACAATGGGTGTGTCCCAGCCATGGCTAAGGCTGCTCCAGCTCAACGTGGCTGGCTACCAACAAAGCTAATGAGCAAGAGCTGATTAGCCGGTTAACCGTTAAGCATACTGGTAAGCCAGGTATGCTTATAAGTTAACATCCCTAATCTCTCATCTCATGATCTCAAAGCACTGGATTGTGACTTGGACTAACTAGTCGTGGAGGGGATTAAAGGGAAGTTAGTACCTAGCTTACAACACTGCTTTTATCAGTGTTTCTGGTCTGAATGCACAGTAGAGATGTAAAAATGTAAGATGTAAGTGGTTAAACATATTGTTTAATGGGTTAACTATTAAAAGAGGGGCTGCCCCACGGCAGGCACAGGCTGCTGCAGAGCAGCCCCTGCCTGTGGCTGACTCCAGAACAGCCCCTGCCTGTGGGGCACCTGGATCCGCCGTGGACAGGAGCTGCCCTAGACGACCAGAGCAACCCTTGTCCGTGGCAGGTGAGGAGCTGCTCCAGCCCCACTAGTTAATGTTAACCAGTAAGCCTCACCCATTAAGGGTTAACAAGTTAAACTTTCACCTCCCTAGTGCACAGAAGCAAGCAAGCACTGTGCGGGGATGGCATATACTAGCAGCTAAGAGCTACTCCTTCCGATAGCAAGGCGAAAGCACAGGGAGCACCCCTTACTCAGGGCACAATCTGAACCCTAAGGATTCAAATACTGAGCAACCCCAGCCAGCTATTAGTGAAGTGGCAACCATTTGTCTTTTGAACTAAAGCAAACTCCTCTTCCCTTCTAGACTCCTAGTGGGGATGCTTTATGTAAATACTTCCAATTGACTTCAGGACTGTAGACTAGATAAAAGTCCAATAACTCGGCAGTGAGTAAATCTAAAATCAGGGACCCTGCTGTGCAACATAGATCAGACAGAGGTCTCAGCAAAGGGCTTTTCATGTGCCGCCTGAGTGTATTCAGGATTCTTGGCAGTAATTATGTCTGTGTCACCGTTGTAAAGTGCGGAACTAAACTACTGGAGCACCCTGGAGCCAGCAGAGTACTTAACTTTAAACACGGGAATAGTTTGAAGGACTTCAGTGGACCAATTCAGGTGTTCAAAGGTAAGCACGCATTCGCTTGCTTGTGTGGCTTGGAGCCTTGACTTCTTGCTTGTTTTGATTTTCCGTTAAACTTTCACTTTGTAATTTTGTATGTGTGGCGTTCTCTGGGGAAAAAGAGAAAAATTCTTCCTCCCCAATTACAGGCCCATCTAAAAGAAAGAACATTGACGAAAATGTCATTTTACTTATTTTTCTTCTTAGATTAATTTAGCATGGGTGAATCGTGCCATATTGACAGTTCTTGATGTCTGCTACTTATTTAGTGACTACAGCCCAGGGTAATAAGCACCTTTCCTTTCCTTTCCCCTACTGTGATTCAACCTGAATTGAACTGAACTTCTCTATGCAACCAGAGACCACAGAAATTCAAATGGGTGCATGATAAAAACACGGATGTTCAGTCTTCCTGGCTTATTCTATCCTTGGCTTCTCCTGAGAGTTGCCAAGTAGAGGGCAATTAGGCTGTGTCTAGACTGCAGGCTTCTTTCAGAGGAAGTTTTTCAGGAAGAGATCTTCCCAAAAAACTTCTTCCAAAAGAGAGCATCCACACTGCTAAAGTGCATCGAAAAAGTGATCTGCTTTTTTGACAGATAGCATCCAGACTGAATGGACGCTATCTCACATGTAAGCTGTGATTACTATGGGTGGAATGGCCACCAGGGCACCTGTGCTTTTTCCTCTTTCCTCTTCTTGCGAAAGAACTCCCTTTACCCATCCACACACACACCTTTTTCCAAAAGAGCTCTTTTGCAAAAAGGCTTCTTTCTCATAGAAAGAGGAACCAGTGTTGGAACCGCTCCCCCCCCCCCCCCCGTTCTTTTGATTTTCTTTCGAAATAACGCGATTGCAGTGTGGACAAATTGAAGTTTTTTCGAAAAAATGGCCATTTTCCTGAAAAAACTTTTTAGTGTAGACATACCCTTAGTAATGATTTTGAGGAGGACTTGGGGTATGTCTACACTACCCCACTAGTTCGAACTAGCGGAGTAATGTAGGCATACCGCACTTGCAAATGAAGCCCGGGATTTGAATTTCCCGGGCTTCATTTCCATAAGCCGGGCGCCGCCATTTTTAAATCCCGGCTAGTTCGAACCCCGTACTGCGCGGCTACACGCGGCACGGGGTTCGAACTAGCTGGGATTTAAAAATGGCGGCGCCCAGCTTATGCAAATGAAGCCCGGGAAATTCAAATCCCGGGCTTCATTTGGAAGTGCGGTATGCCTACATTACCCCGCTAGTTCGAACTAGTGGGGTAGTGTAGACATACCCTGGGACACTATCTATAAAGAATTGGATTAAGACTCCTCAAAGCTCATGTCACACAGGTCACAGTCATCAGACAGTAATAAACTTTTTGGCAACAAGAATAGAACTTAACTCAGTACTTTAGGCATTGTGGAGGCAACTCATCCTTGTGTAGAAAGCTAACACGAGGCCCAAATACAACTTCAGTACCACTTAGGCAGTACATAAAACTTGAGATTGTTCTCTGCTTAGTATCCTATTTCCTGAATCCACTAGTCTCCAAAGAAAGTAACATTTTTTCTTTTGTTTCTGTCTCTCTCTTGTGCACCCACAAGTTTTCTAAAAATCTGAAGAACAAGGGCCTTGTACCTTCTATTATCCTTTCCCACACATTGCACTTCGCTCTTTCTAGCTATTTACAATTTCAAGGATCATTTGATGTCAGCTAAATGCTTGGCAGATTTGGAATATTCCACTTTCACAAAACACAGTGCCACTCAAACTCAGCTCTGCGTGCAGAGGCACAAAATTCCTTTATACCCAAGTGACATTCTAACTACTGTAATGTGACAAGTAGCTCACTTCTGATTCTGTTTCTCTTATATATTATGACACAGTAGCTCTGCATTTAAATTTTGCACATACGATTGCACATTTTCTCTACTGCTGAGGTTCTTAAGAAATATGCTGTGGTCCTATTGTGTGTGGTCGGTACTCTGTACTTTATTTGCACACCACCAATGAAGTGTTAAGGCCCCATTCTTGGTCTTCATTGTGCATTGCACATGGCTGTGTGCAGGAGGTCCATGACTTGCGACCACCCAAGTTCCAACCCCCCACACTTACAACCATTCTGGAAGTGCGGAAGGGGCCAGAAACCCCCGACATACATCCTTGGCCCACATTTATGATGGGTAAATGAAAGTTCAAGTTACAACACCCCCGACTTGCAATGCTTCCCCCCGTAACTGATCATGTTGCAAGTAGGGGGCCTCCTGTATCTTGGAAAATACATGTCACACTCAAGGTTAGTCTGTTAGGGTTTCCCTCAGACCTCTTCCACTCAGTTTCCACAGAAGCATAATTGCTCTATATAGATATTAAGGACCGTCCTATTTAAGCTCTTCTGAAAAAGGTCACACATAATCACAGAACACTAGAACCGGAAGGGACCTCGAGAGGTCATCAAGTCCAGTCCCCTGTCCTCACAGCAGGACCCAGCACCATCTAGACCACTCCTGATAGATGTCTATCGAGCCGGCTCTTAAATAGCTCCAGTGATGGAGATTCCACAACCTCCCTCGGCAACTTATTCCAGTGTTTAACCATCCTGACAGTTAAAAATGTTTTCCTAATGTCCAACCTAAACCTGCAGTTTAAGCCCATTGCTTCTTGTCTTACCATTAGAGGTTAAGGAGAACAATTTTTCTCCCCCCTCCTTGTACCATGTTGTTAGGAACTTGAAAGCTGCTACCATGTCCCCTCTCAGTCATCTCTTTTCCAGGCTAAACACACCCAATTCTTTCAGTCTTCCCTCATAGGCCATGTTTTCTAGACCTTTAATCATTTTTGTTGCAGTTCTCTGTACCTTCTCCAATTTGTCTACATTTTTCCTGAAATGCGGTGCCCAGAACTGGACACAATACTCTAGTTGAGGCCTAATTGGCACAGAGTAGAGTAGAGTTCTTACAACATGCCTGTTAATGCATCCCAGAATCATATGGGGGCAGCCAGCCCTCAGTGCTGCCTGGACCATGCAGCGCCGTGTCCCCCTGACTCCTTGCCAGCTCTCAGCCGCCTGGAGTGCACCATGAGCGGTAGCGATAGCAGCGGAGCGCTCTGGGGCCTTTTGAATTGACAGGCTCTAGGGCAACCGCTCCTCCCTCTCCATGGGTGGGCCTGCATGGAGCTCTCTGGAAATCCTTGATTCTGTGACTTCCATAACGTGACCTAAACAAAGCCTGAGGGATGCTGAGTGAGACAGGGCTGGCAGCTAGCAAAACGAGCACATTTCTTTCTTGAAATGACTGTGAGGCCGTTGTTATTCCGAGCAGAGCCACACTTTCAATAGCCAATGTCTAAGCCGCTGCTCTGCCACTCTCTGGATAGAGGCACCAGGAATATTTGTCTGGCAGAGGATCCACTACAACACAATGCCACCTACCTCCAGGTAGACTACCCAGGGCATCACCAGCGTCGCCACCAAGAGATCTGCCACAGCCAGGCTCACGATCAGGTAGTTCGTGGTGGTCTGAAGGGCTTTCTCCCTGGACACCGCCATGCACACCAAGACGTTGCCGAAGACGATGACAAAGATCAGGAGGGTGAGAAGTATGGCATAGTAGTTGTAGTGTGGCTTCTGGTCTCCATCGGACCCATTGAGAGGCTTGCTCCAGTTCCTGTTGCCAATGTCGTCATTGTACCAGGACAGGTTCAGGGGATCCATGAAGGTAAAATGCCAGAGGCCAACTCCACCCTGCCACAAAAGAGAAGCCAAATGTTACTCTCAGATCATGGGGTGACATGAGCTGCACACACCAGCTCATGGAGTTCAGCTCCATATTTGTGTGTTTTAAGCAAGTAAACCTTGCAGAGGCTATGACTTTCTGCTCAGGCACTGGAGTGCATAAACTGATGCATAAACTCTTGGTTATAATTGAGTCACTCAGACAAGCCACTGATGCCAACATCCTCAAAGGGAGTTAGGTGCTTCATAACAGTGAGGATCTGAGAAGGTTGACGTAAGATATGTCGACTCCAGCTACGGAATTTATGCAGCTGCAGTTGCATATCTTACATCACGTTTCCGTGCCATCCACACAGCAGGAGGCCGATGCGAGCAAATGCTCCTATCAGCTTCCTTTACTCTTCATGAGGAGCAGGTGTATCGATGCCGACGGGGGCGCCCTTTGAGTTTGATCTAGCGGGTCTACCCTACACCGCTAAATCGAACCCCGGAAGATCAATCAGGGCAACGTCGATTTTCTGTGTAGTGTAGACATGCCCCCAGAGCCTGAGTTACACAGGTACTTAGCAGAGACAATACTTAGCTGGGAGGAGAAATCCTTGCAGGCCGCAGAGGTGCTCACACCTTACAGCGATGGTGCCTTGAAAATATGCTGCAAGGCAGAGAGAACCCGAATAAGTAAATCGTTTTTATGGACTGCTGGGTTCCAATGGAATCGGTTGTTATGGCCACTTCCGCAACAGGGGAAGGGCAAACCTCTCTCTGGTCAGAGCTTCCCTTGACAGATGCATACGTGTTTTGGAGGCAGACCCCAGCCTTGTATAAACTAATTAAAATGGGAAACTCAGATCTTAAATACCCTTAGAACACCCTTTCTGCCTTGCAGTAATTTATCCACCAGTCTGCTAGGAAACACAACTAACTCAAACGGTTTTTCCAAAGCAAACAAAAGTAGCTGAACTTCCGGAACCAAGCACCTAACCTGCAGGGACCACAGTACTTGGCCCTCTACATGCAAGCCTGCCAATGCACTCTGTCCCAAAGCCCCTCAATCCTGACCTGCAGCATTCCTTGTTGTTCCATTGACCAGCCTCCTCAAAGCAGACGTATTAGAAAACGGTGATCTTACAAGGAGGCCAAATCACTCTCAGGAGAGTAGGATGAGATAATTTCGTCTTGTGTTTTCCAAAGCACACACCCAGGTCGAGTTCCTCCACTGTTGTGTGCCCAGATTCAGAGAGGCACTTGCTTCTTTGAAGAGAGAAGCCAGAAGTGCTCTGTCCCCGTGAGCTAGGGAACACTTTTGGAAACTAAGTGCTTCCTCTTGACTTCTGGGTCGATTCCTCTGATGGTGTAAATTGGCAGCGCTCCATTGGCTTCTGCCTCCTTACAGCTGCTGAGAATTTGCCACTGCCCCCCTCCCTCCAGCGGCTTTCTGCTCTCTTATTGCCAGACTAACCGGATCCAATGAGTAGAACCCTTCTCCCATCAATAGCACTGGCTAGTCCATCCTCCCTTAGTAGTGCTGATCCCGACAGCCTCCATCCACTCTTTTCTATGCTCCCCAAGCCTCTGACTACATCACTGTATTGAAAAGAGACCCACGTGAACTATGACAGCTGCATTTAAGGGCCTGAGAACATTCATTTGGATGGACTCAAGGCTGCAAAGAAATCAAACGAGAAATATCCGGTTACAAGACTGACATTTGAAAACGCTGACTAACAGCTGGCACCGGAACTGGGAGGAGGCATCTCACCCAGTCAAAGCGCCAGCCTAGCGTGCAATCAGAGCAACTCCTAGCGTAGCTAATGCATTAAGCTCCTATTATCTTTCCTGAGTCGTTTTTCCTTTCATGCTTTTTAATGAGATTTCCTCTGCTTCACATTGGTTTGTTGCTGCTCTTTAAAACAAACAAGATAACAGAGAAAATATAAATAGGGCATCACTTTCCCAGTCCTTCCAAAGGTGCCAGTTCTAGTCAACCTGCTGGCAACAGCCACAACCGCCACAAAATCCCAGGCCCGGACAGTCTCTGCTCGCTCTTGAGACAAACAGCTGCTGGTCCAGCATGCACTGGCACCTAATTAGGAGTCACTTTGCCTTGCTGTAAGACTTCTGGGTTGGACCTATGTGCTTGGGTGTAGCTAGATTGCTCGGATCTCTGTGCTGCTCAGCAGGGGTCACGGATTGAATGGGAGCCCTTCAAGGATAAACCTTTCAGAGAGAGGAATTGATGCTACTCGGGATGATACTTGAATTGTTATTGGACAGACTTGGTTCAGAACTGAGTTAGAGTGTGTCTACACAGCACTCTAAAATTGAAATAAGATACGCAATTTGTGCTATGCAAATTGCGTATCTTATTTTGACATTTGAAATTTGGCACATCTGCACAGCGTCAAATGCCAAAATAACATGCTATTCCGAGCCATCCCTTATCCCTCATGCAATGAGGTTTACTGGGATGACAAAATATTTCAAAATAACGTGTGGCTTGTGTAGACACAGGTAGCTATTTTGATATACCAGAAGTATCCCGAAATAGCCATGCAGTGTAGACATACCCTTAATATTCACTGAGGTGACATAAGCCTGAGGTAGAAGCCCATATCGTTCTCATCAACATGCTATCCAAGTGACCCCATGGTGCTAAAGTCAATGGCAAAATCCAGTTGACTTCAACAGTAGCATGGCTGGACTTGTGGGTTATTCATATCCTGTGACAGGTTTTTTTTAAATATAAAAATAGGCATAAAATCCCCCATGGCCTTAAATTCTAATATTATTACTCCATTTTGCACCCTATCTTCCCCCTGCAGTTTCAACTGGAGATGGGAGTCTCCATCACATTTGTGTTCTAAAATGTTCGGTAATACCTCAAAAAACAACAAATAGTCCTGTAGCACCTTCAAGACGAACAAAACGTGTAGATGGTGTCATGAGCTTTCGTGGGCACAGCCCACTTCCTCAGATGACTCCAGCTGAGGCAGTATCTCAGTTTGCCAGCTCTCTGTGGAATCTAGTGTGAAATGCGTGACAAGAAAATTTAGATTTGGGGAGCTTGGAATTGCAAACGCAAGAGGGGTTCTCTGGTCCCTTTTAATTCCACATTTTGCCATGAGTAGTGTCCTACATCCAGGGCTCCAGAACCTGCATTGCAACTTTGATGCCAGGGCCAGGCAGGTAATGTGTATTCATGAAGTAAGGAGTCTCACAGTTGTCATCGTACAGTCTGGAAGAGAAGGTTGTTACCTTTTGGGATACTCTTTTGACCTAAGCTCCCACGCTTGAGATGTTACCTAGGCTGCACTCCCATCACCTTTGCAAGCCTGCCCCTTGACAGTGGACTTAACAAAACAAGCTCCAGACATGGTGTGTCTTTAAAATCTTGATATACCTTATCTTCCATGTGTCCCAGAGTCCAACTCCTATTGTGTAAAATACCTCTTGCCTATGTCCTGCCTTCCCCAAAGCTAGGGTTCATAATAATGCTTGGGAGAGTTGGGTATATTCCTGCTCATGGTGCACATGCCAGATGGCTTATTAATACTGATGCAGGAATCTTATGCACACACATTGGCTACGTCTACATTGGCACCCCTTTCCAGAAAAGGGATGCTAATGAGACGAGTCAGAATTGCAAATCCGTGGGGGATATTTAAATCCCCCACGGATTTGCAATTCCGACTCGTCTCATTAGCATCCCTTTTCCGGAAAGTGGTGCCAATGTAGATGTAGCCATTGGCAAAAAGAACCCACATTGGGAGCACTTCCTTTACTGCTTGCACCTGATTTTTAGAGATGCTGAGCTCTTTAAAATGTCTCCCTGTATCTAGTAGCCAAAGCTCTCTCCGATCCAGAGAGTTTTCTTCAGTAGCTGGACTCCTCTCAGACTACATCGTTTCAGAACCAAGAGAAGATAAGCTAGTAGGTCAATCTTTGGGCTAAACTGTTCTTCATATCACAGATAAATGTCCAAGGTATCAGCTGATCTTTGACAAACCCCTTTTTTCCAGGGGAAAGTCTATAATCCATCAACTATCACTCGCAAAGGGATCAAAAGGAGCCTCAGTTAGCTCTCAGACTAATGCTTTTAGTACAGTCCCTGGCTGCTGAGTTTCCCCCTACACCTTCCATGCTGCTGTTCTCAAATTAATATCCAGATGTCAGTGGCATTTTCTTCCAGCTGGAGCCTTGGTGAGCACTTCATAGAATCATAGAACACTAGAACTGGAAGGGACCTCGAGAGGTCATCAAGTCCAGTCCCCTGCCCTCACAGCAGGACCAAGAACCATCTAGACCATCCCTGATAGATGTCTATCCAACGTGCTCTTAAATATCTCCAGAGAGGGAGATTCTACAACCTCCCTCAGCAATTTATTACAGTGTTTATGGACCTTGGCAGTTACAAAGTTTTTCCTAATGTCCAACCTAAATCTCCCTTGCTGCAGTTTAAGCCCATTGCTTCTTGTCCTATCATCAGAGGCCATGGAGTGCAGAAATCTACCAAAAGGCTTTCATGGGGATAAGGCACCTTACGAAAATGAGAAGCTCACTTGCAAGGATTCTGCTGCTTAATCATCAGTGGAATGTGATGTTCTCATCTTGGCAATGCCGTCCAAGCTAGGGATTGTTCAGATTGTCCAGGGAAGAGCCAAGATCTTTCCAGTAGAAGGGTTTTTTGAGTTTTGCAAGGAAAATTCTGTTCTAGTTTCATTGGGTATGTCTACACTACCCCGCTAGTTCGAACTAGCGGGGTAATGTATGCATACCGAACTTGCTAATGAAGCCCGGGATTTGAATTTCCCGGGCTTCATTAGCATAAAGCCGGCGCCGCCATTTTTAAAAGCCGGCTAGTGCGAACCCCGTGCCGCGCGGCTACACGCGGCACGGGCTAGATAGTTCGAACTAGCTAGCCATTCCGAACTATCTGTTCCACGAGGCGTACAGATAGTTCGGAATGGCTAGCTAGTTTGAACTATCTAGCCCGTGCCGCGTGTAGCCGCGCGGCACGGGGTTCTCACTAGCCGGCTTTTAAAAATGGCGGTGCCGGCTTTATGCTAATGAAGCCCGGGAAATTCAAATCCCGGGCTTCATTAGCAAGTTCGGTATGCATACATTACCCCGCTAGTTCGAACTAGCGGGGTAGTGTAGACATACCCATTGTTATTAACTTTCCTATGCTAGTGAACTCGAAGTACTGGGCCTGATCCAGGAGTGTGTTGCATCTAAATCAGTGGAGCCCAGAAGTGAAGCAGAGGTGAGCCAGGCAATTGTTAAAATGTGTCTCTAGTAAAGGCCATAATAACCATTCTTTGAACCCAACCTTTGCCAGTCAGGTCATGCCTGTCTCTTACCAGTTGGAAAACTCTGCAGTTGTGTTTGTTTTTTAAAAGAAAACAAAAGTTTTAATATAGTGGTTAGTGGCGCACACAGCTAAATGTTAAAGACCGAGCAGTTATTCATGCGTATGCAGACCAGTACTGGGAATCCATGAAAAATTCTGTGTCTGTGTCCTGAAAGCAGCAAGAATTTTAGCATGAATTTTAGCAGGCCACAGATCTATACTGGAGAGAGCATGATTTCTTATTAACACGTGTCCTGAATGGAATATTTCAGTCATCCAATCAGAGAGCAGAAACACTATCATATGACCTAGATAAACAACCATATCATATGAGTAGCAAATAGCAAACAGAGGGTGTGACAGATGCGAGTCCTGGGAAGTGTAAGGAATTAAAAAATCTGTATTGGGATATGCCAGACACACACGGATTTTTTTGGACAATAATCAAACAGGGGAATCTCTGGGGTGTGGTTAATGCAAATTTCTTGCATCTGGTTATAGACTCATAGAACTGGAAGGAACCTCAAGAGATCATCTAGTCCAGTCCCCTGCACACATGGCAGGACCAAGGTTTGTCTAACCTGCTCTTAAAAATCCCCAACGATGAAGATTCCACAACCTCCCTAGGCAACTTATTCCAGTGCTTAACCTAGTCTTTTGGTGCTACATCATAAGCAGAAGACCTTTAACTGGTGATTGCCTATTCTGGAAGACTGGAAATCAAAGGCCTGAGATGTACAAGGAAACCCCAGGGTTCTTCTTCCTGACCTAAAAAGTGTAACCAAGTTGGCAAACCCAGCCGTGGAGACTGAAAAACTGACACCTATCAGAGCCGTAGGTTGGAGTTGGGATAACTTCTGGTGAGCTTTTAGCATGTGTAAGGGAACTTTCATTGCTTTTATATGTTTGTTTCATGAAGGCTGGTTGGTAACTGGTGTATGCTGTTATAGACCCTGGAGACAAGTTAATTACATAAATAAATTGTCCAGAGAGGTTGTGGAATCTCCATCTCTGAGATATTTAAGAGTAGGTTAGATAAATGTCCATCAGGAATGGTCTAGACAGTATTTGGTCCTGCCATGAGGGCAGGAGACTGGACTCGATGACCTCTCGAGGTCCCTTCCAGTCCTAGTATTCTATGATTCTGTGACCCTGGACAGACCTGCTGGGGAAACCACAGTGAGATGCAGAGGTGCTGTAAGACTAAACTCCTGATCAGGAGGGAGACAAATGTGGATCTCTGCAGGATTGAGCGGACAGCTGGGAGCTGGAAAGCTTAGGAAAGTGTCCTTAAGGAAGACCACAATGTGTGTTTGTCAAAGGTGAAGTTAAGCCTGAAACTGTGACAGTGGGAATGAAAAGTTTATAAAAAATATCCTTGAAAAAAATCAGTCAGCCTTTCTCCTAAGGCTCATATATTTTGTCTGTTGTAGTGGAAGACAGAATTATTCATATAAAATAATTAGCCGATACTTAGCAATCATGGTACATTGTTAAATGTACTCACATCACTGCACACACAATTTGTGAACCAAAAAAAGAGGATGAATTCTTAATTAATTTTAATCCTACCAAATAGTTTGGCTACCACTAGTTGTCATTATGGATGGGCAAGTCTTTGATGCTTTAGAGGTTTGGCTCAGATGCTTTTCTGAAATGTCAGAGTATAGCAATCAGTTTGGAAATACCATGAGAAGAGCCTTTCTTGTTGTATATCAATATCTGCCGTTGAGGGGCAAACTACAAAATAAAGAGAAATATGAAAATTAACATACAAATCTGAACGTCTTTGAAATATTTTGGGTTGGGGCACTGAAGGTTAGGATGGGCATGACCAGATACTATGTAACCAATCAACCCATTGCAAGATAATCTTATGTGACACATCCTACATAGTATCAAGTGAGTTATAAGATCAAGAACACATATTCCTGCGCATCCAGAAATATAATCTATGCTATCATGTGCCGAAAGTGTCCGTCTGCTATGTACATTGGACAAACATCTCAGACACTTCGCCAAAGGATTAATGCCCACAAAACAGATATCAGACAAGATCACAAAGAGAAAACAGTTTCTTGCCACTTTAACCAGAAAGGACACTCTCTAAATGACTTAGCCACCTGCATTCTGCTACAAAGACCTTTTACATCTGCACTTGAAAGGGAATCCTCTGAACTGTCATTCATGTTAAAATTCGACACTTGCCAACAAGGACTTAACAAGTCTTTGAACTTTCTCACCCATTACCAAGACAGTTTCCCCAATTATCACCTGTAATACCATTAACTCACAAACATCCCACTCTCCCTACCTTTAATATCAGCAATTCACAGACACTTACCTTCCTTCCTCCCCCCCCCCCCCCCCCCGCATCCCCCTTCTGTTCTGCAATGTGATTTGTCCTTTTCATATTTGTTCATTTTTTTTAATTGTATCCTTTGGTATATATGGTTGTGACTACTTTCTTCCACTATTTGATCTGAGGAAGTGGGTCTGGCCCACGAAAGCTCATCATCTAATAAACCATCTTGTTAGTCTTTAAAGTGCTACATTGTCCTGCATTTTGCTTCAACTACCCCAGACTAACACGGCTACATTTCTATCACTATTCTACATTGTATCAGCAAGCTGTCATTATAACCTTTGTCTTGAAGATGATTTATGGGACCTATATGAGCATTGCCTGATGTATGAAATATACACTGAGAGGCATTCAGGTGTGCTGCTTGGTTATTCAGTGCTCTGGCTCACTATTCCACTTTGTTCCCAGAGGTTGGTTAAACTGTAAACAGGCCACAAAGTGGAAAGAACCAGAGCATCAAACTGCAGCATGTGCGGCCAAAACAAGGCAGTGCACATAATTCATAAGTATAATCATGAACTTTCAACTACCACATTGTTGGGACAAAACTCCAAGGGCAGTAAGGAATGAATCCATTCTTGGAGTGTCTGTTAAGTAGGAGGGAATAGCATGAGCTTGACACTTTGGCTGTGTCTTCACTGGCAAGTTATTCCGGAAAATCAGCACTTTTCCAGAAAAACTTGCCAGCTGTCTACACTGGCCGCTTGAATTTCCGGAAAAGCACTGACGATCTCATGTAAAATCATCAGTGCTTTTCTGGAAAAACTATGCTGCTCTCATTCAGGCAACAGTCTTTTTCTGGAAAACTGTTCTGGAAAAGGGCCAGTGTAGACAGCACAGTACTGTTTTCCGCAAAAAAGCCCCGATCGCGAAAATGACGATCGGGGCTTTTTTGAGGAAAAGCGCATCTAGATTGGCCATGGGCGCTTTTCTGCAAAAAGTGCTTTTCTGGAAAAGCGTCCTGCCAATCTAGACGCGCTTTTCCGAAAATGCTTTTAACAGAAAACTTTTCCGTTAAAAGCATTTCCGGAAAATCATGCCAGTGTAGACGTAGCCATAGTGAATACAGTCACGACTTGCTTAGCTGTAGTACCCCTCGATCCTCTAGGAAGTATAACCCTGTTGTGCTGTGGCAAATACCAGATATGTGTAGGCAAAATGTGTCTGCTCTCCTTCTTGATGCACCAGAAATCCATGTAGAAAGCATGTGCTGGATTGTTGAATGGTTATTTATGGCTAGCTAGTGAAAGATGGGCTTATAGTTAAAATGCTGGATTGGAACACAAGGTCTGAGTCCATTTCCCAATTCTGTCACAGACTGCCTCTGTCACGATGGGCAAGTCACTTAATCAGGCTGTGCCTCAATTCCCCAGCTGTGGAATGGGGGTGATAATAGTTCCTATCTCACACCCAACAGCTTTTCCATGTAGATTGTAAGCTTGTTGAGGCACAGGTGGTGTGTACAGCGCCTAGCACAATGGAGTATGTTTCTCAGTTGGGGCCTTTAAGTGCTACCATAAGCGAAACCTTCTGCTGCTGAATTCTAGTAAAATGCACCTGATTTGTTGCTGAATGTACCTAATTTAACATTCAGTTGTTTTCAGTGGAATTTAAATGAATAGCAGAAGAGCAGGTACTGCCGGGGAATCAGCAAGCAAAATGTTACGTTCTAATTCCCATTTCCCATACATCTTTTTATCTGAATGGAGTTTTATCACCAGCGCATGTGGTGTTCTACGATGCAGATACGCATAGAAAGTTAAGACTTCCTGTGACAAGCAGAGAATCTCAATGGGTAAAGGAGTTCAAACAAAGATCCCACATTCTGGGTGCTTTTCCATGTCTATTGGAATGGAGCAGGTACTGTTTGGCCTTGAAATCAAGAGTAGAAGTTTGTTCGTCTCAGAACACATGGGTTCCTTTGAGCCAGAACATTCTGCCAGAATACATTTTCTCATTGCACTTAGGCTACGTCTATACTGCAAGGTTTTTGTGCAAAAGCAGCTGTTTTTGTGCAAAAACCCATGGAGCATCCACACCTCGAATGCACTTTTGCGCATGTAAATCAACAGTTAAACAGCAGAAGAGAGGGCTTTTGCCAGTGTAGGTAAACCTCCTTTTACAAGGCATAACTCCTTTTTGCACTACAGCTATTGTGCAAAAAGGCAAGTGTGGACGCTCCAGAAGCGTTTCTTGTGCCAGAAACACCTATGGGAAAAAGCACAGGTGCTCTTTTGTGATGTGCTTTGAGGTGTGGACTTGCTCTTGCGCAAGAAGTTTTTGCACAGAAACTCTTGCTCAAAAGGCTTCTTGCGCAAGAAGCATGTAGTATGGACGTAGCCTTAATGAAAAGATAGAAACCCCCCATGAATTTAGCAGCGCTTTTCCAAGGTGTGAGCCTGGTTCAAGCTTTGGGGAGAGTAGAGCGTCATTTCCCATTACAGTCAAATGGGCTGTCCAGTTCTGCTTTTGACACGGACTCCTTAAGAGCAAACACCATAGAGGACAAATTGCTCGAAAATATTTCGATTTTGATCCACCACAGGAGCAACCTCACTGATTCAAACCAGATTCCATCTAGCCCAGTGTCTTGCCTCTGACAGTGGCCAGCACCAGCTGTTTCAGAAAAGATGCAAGGAGCCGGGAAGCCGTGGGATAACTAGCCCCCAGGAAAAGTTTCCTCCTGGCCCCTATTAGGGTATGTCTACACTACAAAGTTAATTCGAACTAACAGCCGTTAGTTCGAATTAACTTTAATAGGGGCTACACATACAAACCGCTAGTTCGAATTTAAATTGAACTAGCGGAGCGCTTAATTCGAACTAGGTGAACCTCATTCCATGAGGACTAATGCATAGTTCGAATTAAGTAGTTTGAATTAAGGGCTGTGTAGCCACTTAATTCGAACTAGTTGGAGGCTAGCCCTTCCCAGGTTGCCCTGGTGGCCACTCTGGGCCAAACCAGAGAAACTTTTCTGCTTCCCTCCCGGCCCTGGAGCCCTTAAAGGGGCACGGTCTGGCTACAGTGCTTGTGCTAGTTGCAAGCCTGCCAGCACCCAGCCAGCAGACCCTGCACCTGGCACAGCATGAGCCAGCCACCTGCTGCCACCCAGCCCTCCGCCTCTTCCCAGGACCAGGCTGGTGGCTCCCAGGTGCCTGCCTGGGGCCACAAGAGGCGGGCGCCTGCCTGGTCTAGTGCGGAGATCGTGGACCTCATCGAGGTTTGAGGGGAGGCGCCCGCCTCTTGTGGCCCCAGGCAGGCACCTGGGAGCCACCAGCCTGGTCCTGGGAAGAGGCGGAGGGCTGGGTGGCAGCAGGTGGCTGGCTCATGCTGTGCCAGGTGCAGGGTCTGCTGGCTGGGTGCTGGCAGGCTTGCAACTAGCACAAGCACTGTAGCCAGACCGTGCTTAGTGCCTTGGAAAGGGTTCAGAAAAGGGCAACTAAAATGATTAGGGGTTTGGAACAGGTCCCATATGAAGAGAGGCTAAAGAGACTGGGACTTTTCAGCTTAGAAAAGAGGAGACTGAGGGGGATATGATAGAGGTCTATAAAAGCATGAGTGGTGTGGAGAGGGTGAATAAAGAAAAGTTCTTCATTAGTTCCCATAATATAGGGACTAGAGGACACCAAATGAAATGAATGGACAGCAGGTTTAAAACTAATAAGCGAAAGTTCTTCTTCATACAGCTTTCCAAGGCCAAAATATATTTTTTGAGGTGAGGAGACCACATCTGTACACAGTACTAAAGATATGACGTACCATAGTTTTATACTTCCCCTCCTCCTTCTTCCCTTGGCTTTCCCCTTCCAGCTCCCTCCTCCCAGATTTCCCCCTCCCCTCTTCCATCCTCTCTCTTCCTCTCTCCCACCTCCTTTTCCCAGTCTCCCCAGAGGTTAATCCCGTCCCCCAGTTTTGTTAAATAAAGAGAGTTTCTATTTTTGAACACACGTGTCCTTTATTTTTTACATCAGGAAGGGGGGCTAGAGAGTGGTAAGTGGAAGGAGGTGAGGGAGGAATGGGGCATGAGGCCCCGATGGGGAGGACTGGGGTGGCTCTGCAGGCTCCTCGGGGTGAAATCTCTCCTGCAGGGCCTCCTGGATCCTGACAGCCCCCCAATTGACCCCGCCCGGATGGCAGCCTGAGGCAAGTGCAGCCGAGCTGATGGCCGAGTGCTATGATGTGCCAAGTGAGGGCACTCAGGGCACTCCAAGACAGGACTGCTTTGCTGTCCCTCATCAAGTTAGACAAGCAAGTGGGGAACCCTGAGAACTGTCTGTCCGGGATGGGGGTCGGGTCCCTTTAAGCACAGCCCTCGGCTAGCCTGAGGCAGCAGCTCCACGCTCTAAGTCCTAACCTGATGCCCTGCCAGCACTGGTTCCGGCCAGCCTTAACTTTGGTCCAGGGTCTACTCAATGTGGACATGCTAGTTCGAATTAGCAAAACGCTAATTCGAATTAGTTTTTAGGTCTAGATGCGCTAATTCGAATTATTGAATTAACTAATTTGAATTAAGTTAGTTCGAATTAGTGCTGTAGTGTACACATACCCTTAGTTAGAAGTTGGCTCATGTTCAGGAGAGTTCACAGTGTCTCCCAAACAATCTTCATTGTTATAGCACTGGATGTTCTTGCTGTCCACAGAAACCTCCAGTTCTCTTTCAAAGCCTGCTAAACTCTTGCCTTCAGTGATGTGTGATACAGGAGCTAGAAACATGAGATTCCTTTCAGAAATTGGTTTTCGTGGCCAAGGTCTTCAATGATTGTTTCTTTTCTTTGTATCCATCAACAACCACAGTGCTATCAGACAAAGACACCCAAGCTTCTGTTTTAGTTGCATTCATACCTGGACCTTCAGAGGCAGATATTGAGAGAGGAGGTATTCAGCGAAGACAAGCTCTATCGTTTGTCTGATGAATGGAGAGGGCAGCTTTCAAAATCACACATAAGAAATGCTGGTCCTCACCCCCCAGAAGGCCCAGGTGAGCTGCTTACATGTGGCTTTCATCTAGCAGAGCAAGGACTGCTGAACTGGGAGGACGGCACGAGGCAGCTTCCAGAGTGATTTGTAAATAATTCAAAGGCCATAAATTCTGCTTTTCAAATTCTATAATTTGCCAGGGTTAGAGCTAACCAAATGCTCAAAGATTTTCCTCTTCTTAAGAGTAGCAAGAGGAACTCCGGTCTAGTGCTACAGAGAATTGGCCAGACCCTGAGCTGCAGTAACTCAGCGGAGTTTCAGTGAAGCCCGAGAGCTGCACTGGTTTACACCGGTTGAGGATCTTCTCTGGTGCCAACTGGTCTTGACAGAAGTGACATACAAGAGAAGCGGTTTGTCTAATTAAAGCCTAAAACAACCAATCAACAGCCAAAAATACCTCGTCGGCCTTCTTCAGCCTTTTAGTTGCCTTTCAGCTCCTTTACATATTTCATATGTAAACACTGAATTTGCATTTCAAAAGGTAAGCAGTTAGGCCTAGAGATGTGTTTCCAAACATGAAGGGACCCAGTACTTGACAAATACTTTTCTACCCGCAGTGTCTATCAAGAGAAAGAAAGCCAGTTGGTGGCATGAAGAATCCATGGCATCCTGCATAAACTTCCCACAAAAGAAGTTTTTTGGAAAAACTTCTAATTTCCAAAAGATAGGAGTTCATCTTCTGTCAGGGCCTTCGCAAAAGTTAATGACTTGAGAAGAGGGCGATTTTAAAACATGTCACCCATATCCCCAGCAGTGGTCCTTGTAAACTGTGTACTGGAGTGGCCAACTAGGGGAGATTCAAATGCCATCCAGCTGATTAGCACAGCACCTACAGCTGGAAGCATGGTAGTGCACATCCACACATGCCTCGGTGCACATAACAAAATGTATTCTGCACCTGGATGGAAAAAATTAGAGGGAACATTGACTCCAGTACCAACAGATTCAGGGCATTTTGGATTAGTAACCTTGGGCATATTGGAAAACACTTCATCTGACTAGCTTATAAAATCTACACCCGTTACAATGGGTGAGCAGATTTAAGATGATGTAAAGCGGGTGTAACAGCTGCCATCTTGGCTGACACCGGAGACAGAATAGAGAAACTCCAGTGCTAAGAGCAGGAATCACTACAGCTTGAACTAAAGAAGCAGGCTTTCCGACTGAAAGCCATACCAGTGAGCAATGCCAGAGAATTTGGAGGCTGCAATCTCTCATCTTTCCTGTTTGTGGAGAGCTGAATTTATTGAGACTATTTTCCTATGTACAGAACAATACCCTTCCTCCCTTTTTAGCTTGCACAACACTCCTGTAATTCCACTGGGGGGGTTCGGTGAGACAGGGTGGTGAAGCTCAGATCTCTGGAACCACAACTCCGAGTTATAGTCCCTTTGTTGGGGTATACATAGGATGCATTGCTTGACTGAAAAGCATGATTTAAATAAATCTTCTATCCCAGTCTCCATCTCTTTCCACTGCCCCTCTGCCTTTTCCATCTCTGGTTCTTTCTTTTGTCTCTTCTTTTCAGCCCTCTTTCTCCAGTGATGGTTTCTGTGAATGCTCCAAACCAAACTCCTCCAACTGGCCTCTCATATTATGCTTTCCTTGAGCTCCTGAGTGTTCCTGTTCATATGTGGGATTTGTTTTCTTGACCTACTGTATTTAAGCCCCATTTCTGTCTCCTTCCCCCTCTAACTCTCACATGGGCTTATTAATAGTAGTAATAATAATTACTCATCAATCATATAATAATCATTACATGTAAATAATAAACTTTACATTTTGGTCATGTCCAGAGCCCCCAGCCAGGATCAAGGCCTCATTGCTAGGTGCTGTAAAAACAGACTGTTTTGGAGTCAGACAGCTTACATACTCAAAGATGCCCGGGTATTGTTTTTTACCCACAGCAAACACCCTACACAACAGATGCAATACTGACATAGTGCCACAACAATGCGGCCATGTTGTGTCGCAGAAGCATGTTGCAAAGAGACTGTGTCATATTCTAATTCCTCCTGTTCCTGCACACATCGAGGGCTCTTGTGAAGCCAGTAAGACAGCCTTTTTGGTTGAGGGACAGACCTGGAGAATCAGGACAGGTGGAACCAACTTGGAAGGGTAGCACCAAATCTGTAGCTCTTCACTGCCTTGCAAGAAAGTGAAGCTACAGGAAGACCAAAAAGAAAAGAAAAAAAAACCAACCCACCAAATCTCAACCCATTGAATTATCCAATCAGTGTATTTTGACACAAATAATGTTAATTTATGTAGTGCCTGTCAATGTGTCTGTTAGAAATGACTCAGAGCCTCTGACTGAGAATTCGGGAAACCAAATTAGATATCACTTAATGCCTAACTCCCCAGTAGCTGAAGTCTCTTTTCCCAGTGCAGCTTGTTTTAAAACTAATGTGGTGTTGTTTTTCCTGGTGACTGGGGACCTGAATACCTAGCAGTTAACTGTGAAAAATACCGGTATCATTTAAATGAAAATATCAAAACCAAAACTCCAGAGACTGCTTTGTTAGCAGTGCAAGTGAGCAGAAAGCATCGGGAAATAGAGAAAGCTCTTTTGTAGGTTCATCTCTCTTGCAAATTGAATTCTATAGTTTTACCTTTCAGAAACAAGTGTGAACATGTAAACTGGAATCAGAGCAACCTGGAGGCTTCCGGGAGGGGTGAGAGGGGAACTAATGTTTCCTATGCTGATGGATTTAGATTAGAGGATGTCAGGAGACTTTCAAAAAACTTAAAAACCAACAAATGGTCCTGCAGCATCTTAGAGATGAAGTTTTTTTTTAATTACAGATTAACATGGCAACCCCCCCCCCCCCCCAGGGACTTTCAAGTTGGTCTGGAGAAAGGTAACCTGTACCACTCTGCAGAATTGTAAGTAATCTCATCATACACTTTTTGGACCTCAAGAAAGGTTTATCACGTGACTTTTATTTTTATGCAACTCTGTCTGCTGTGTGGTTGCTCCCAGGGTGGGCAGAGTAGAACTCAAATCTACCACCTTGTGGTCCCCAGGTGAGAATGCCCTATCCCCTAAGCCTCCAGCCCCCATGCTAGCACCATGATGGAGGATCCAAATACTTTAAGCATAAATCATATCAAATTTTATCAAACCCTGGTAATCTTGGGAAACCCATGAGAGAATCTTTCCCAGACGGAGTTTCACCTAAAGATGTTTGGATAACTGAGTAAGACACAGATCCCAAGAGGAGGCTGATCTTGTGGTTAAATGACCGATGTAGGTGTCAGGAGATCTAGGTTCAGTTTCTGACTCCAGACTGATGTCTTGTGGATGGATGTGGTGTAAGTCATTTAATTTCTCTGTGCCTGAGTTTTCCCTCAGTAAAAATTGTGATAACAGTATTTCCTTTCGCTCTCCCTTTATCTGACTTGTCTATTTAGGAGAGGGTTCATACCAAGAGGCACAGTCCCCAGAAAGGATGAGGAGTTAGGGGTACCTAATGGACTCGGGGAGGTCACAAGCCACAGAGATGATAGACCTGTTCAAGAGCCATCACCTCAGAAGGGCTGTGTCTAGTCTACATGGCTCCATCGACGGAGCCATGTAGATGAGTGTTATAGGCAAAGGGAAATGATAATCGCGGCTTCATTTAAATTTACATGGCTGCCACGCTGAGCCGACAAACAGCTGATTAGCTGTTTGTCCGCTCAGCACGCTAGTCTGGAGGCTCCCCTGCCGACATCAAAGCCCTTTGT
This sequence comes from Pelodiscus sinensis, assembly GCF_049634645.1. Classification (NCBI taxonomy): domain Eukaryota; kingdom Metazoa; phylum Chordata; order Testudines; family Trionychidae; genus Pelodiscus; species Pelodiscus sinensis. The sequence goes on from NC_134736.1 coordinate 8,401,119, forward strand.
CGGCAGCCCCGTTATTCCTCGTGGGATGAGGTTTACCGGGGCTGCCGACAAAGGGCTTTGATGTCGGCAGGGGAGCGTCCAGACTAGTGCGCTGAGCGGACAAACAGCTGATCAGCTGTTTGTCAGCTCAGCGTGGCAGCCATGTAAATTTAAATGAAGCCACGATTATTTTAATCGCGGCTTCATTTCCCTTTTTCGAATACACAAATCTACATGCCTCCGTCGACAGAGGCACGCAGTTTAGACGTACCCAAGGTGACTGAGAGGGCTGAGAGGTCCCAGCAGGACAGAGGGGCAAACATTAGAGTGGCAAAGAGGGCTTGCGTGGACCCAGATCCTGAAGACAGAGGGTCTAGGGGTATGTAGTCTGTGTGTGCAGATGGAGGAAGTGGAGAAAGCCCGTTGCAAGGGGGCTTTGATGGGGGGAGAGCTTTCTCTTACTGTGTGTGTGTGTGTGTGTGTGTGTGTTTGGAAAATCACTTCATCTCTCTCTGCGGGTATGTCTACACTACCACCCTAGTTCGAACTAGGGTGGTAATGTAGGCAACCGGAGTTGCAAATGAAGCCCAGGATTTGAATTTCCCGGGCTTCATTTGCATCATGCCGGGCGGCGCCATTTTAAAATGTCCGCTAGTGCGGACTCCGTGCCACGCGGCTACACGCAGCACGGACTAGGTAGTTCGGACTAGGCTTTCTATTCCGAACTACCATTACTCCTCGTTTCAAATCCCGGGCTTCATTTGCAACTCCGGTTGCCTACATTACCACCCTAGTTCGAACTAGGGTGGTAGTGTAGACATACCCTGTTTCTCTTTCCTCTGACTGTCTTGCTTATTAAAAGTGTAAGCTCTTGAAGGCAGGCACTGTCTCATAGGAGCTTTTGGTTCAGGATTTGACACAACAGGGTCCCAGTCTTGGCTGAGGTCTCTCCGTACTATTGTAATAAATTAATGATAATTAATAATAAATAGCACTTACCCTAACCAGACCTTTTCATCTCACCCCTGCCAAGTAACAATTTTGTGCTGAAGTCCTAGCCATTAGGAATATACAATTTTTCCTAGGAATAGAAAACCCAACTCTTCCACCTTAAGTGCCAATGCAATTTGGGACAGCTCTTTGATTCACAGAAATGGTACAAACAGCCCGTCACATTGTGAAAGAAACGTCTTCATCGGTATTTTCATGAATAAAAGCGCTAAGTTCAGTGGTCTGGCTTGTGCAGTCGCATTATTCATTATGAGTATTCAGACAAATGCTGGGTATTCATGGAAATGTTCCTGAGGGCTTGTCTGTGCATGAAAGATATTCTGGAATAAGGCAGGATATGAATTTAGATCAGAACAGTTAGTCTGGAATAACTCCATATGTTCATATTCTCTCATTCTGGAACAATTTAGTCGGAAAATGTTGTCTCTGCTCTTCAACAGCTACTCAGGAAAGACAAAGGCATTTAGGGTACATCTAGACAGGGAGGCTATTCTGGGATACCAGAGGTCTTTTAAATGCGCCCGTTTTTTTGAAATAACAGGCATGCTATTTTGGCATCCCTGTAACTTTCATTCCACGACGGTTAACGGGGTAGCGCGTTATTTCAAAATTTGGTGCTGAGTAGACGCAAAGTAAGATATGCAATTTATGGAGTGCAAATTGCGTATCTTATTTCAAACTTAGGGCATTGTGTAGACACATCCTTAGAGAAAATCAGGATTGGTGTATGTATCCATCAAGAAAGGGGGCACACTGGGAATGAATACTGCATAGTAATAATAGCATCCCTGAATTAACTGGGCTTACTCACATGCTTAAAGGTATATAAGTGTTTGGGGTCTTTGTGAGTTATAGCCAATGGTGAAATGGCTGGATCATTTTTCAACCAACTGTAACCCTAAATGCTTGGGGTGAAAAGGGTTAACTTAAAGCAAAGAAGCTGATTCCAAATATGCATCCCAGTGTCAGAGCCTTGGCCGTGTATTACAGCCAACTCAGGCTCAGTCCATGGGATTTTTGCTTCACCCAGGGCTGTCCTTAGGCATACACAGCTGTCCTACTAAAGTTGGGGTCCAGTGTAATCTAGTGAGGAAGACCTCGGACAATGTGGAGAAGACGTACTGAGACTGAAGGACAACAACTGGGGTACTCCTGGAGTCAGCTAGAAGTTTTGTCTCAAGACAGAGTGAAGTGGAGGAGACTTGTAAATGACCTATGCTCCACTCGGAATGCAAGGGTTTAAGAAGAAGTAATCTAGTGGTGCCCTATGCTGCATATGGCTAGGAAAGGCCACTTGACCCCCGTGGGCTCCCATCTCTATCCCTGGTCACCCCCGATGCAGGCCTTGCTCACCAGGCAGTAGCAAGGCACAAGCACAGGCTGGAGGACTCAGGAGGAGCAGAGGGTGGCCATGCAGCTGGCGGCTGGAGAGAAATGGTGCTTTACCCTTCCTTAAGGAACACGCCGTTTGGCGTACAATAAATAGTACAGCCCAATTTACACAAGAGATTCCGTTCCAACAAATTAACAGGGGAGGACGGACTAAGTAAGAAGGCATGTTGATTTGAAATGGGTTTTTTAAGGAATCAGAAAGGGGTTTTGTAACAGGATGAAGAACAGGTTGGTTTGAAATAACAATGGCGTTAACAGATGAGGATGATAAGGGATCAGAAGGAAATTTTGCAGACCTTAAGGCTGATCTGCTAGCACCAGTATTTACAAGACAAGTCACAGGCTGTTCCGTGATTTTACAATTTATGTAGGCCCTTTTTGATTAATAGGAATTAAAGGATTTATGATGCAGTTATGTTTCCTTAAGCTGTTCTAGTAGGAATTAGCTTCTGGAGAAAAGGAAGGTGCATCAAGGTTCAGGAAAGGCGGAGGAGGAAAAGGTGGTGAGGGGTTTGGAGAAGGTTGGTTCGGGCATTTATTTTTTTTTAATGTTTTTTTTTGGTGGCAGTAATGACACACCGTGCTTTTTGTTAGGATGGGGTATGAGGAACCTCCCCCCCCCCCCCCGTTCTTGACCTTGTTCTTATCCTTTTCGTATAACCCCACGGCCTTTATATTGATAAGTTTGCAACTGTAAAGCCAAGAGTTTTGTTTTAGTACCTTAGTTAAGGAGCGTCCATTTTCGGGATTGGTAGTGGGCCAATTGGTCTGAAAGAGAAGCCGTTGCCGGACTTTGGATGGCATAACTACTTGCAAGAGTTGTAACACTGAATTACTGTCTGGAGGTTTTTTGTTTTTAATTTTCAGGCTTTTTTTTTCTATTTGGGAACTTTTTGACCAGGTTTTTAAGGTTTTCCAGTGTTTAAGGAGCATGTACTGTGACCAAGTTTTTTTTTGCACCAGGCAGTTGTTTTAAGGGGGCCATGATTATTGAAGCCAGATTTTGTTGGTTTTAGTATGGTTTGCAACTGGGCTATTGGAGTAACCCTCCCTGGCCTGATAGGCCGAGGGAAGGGGAGATAGGGATGATTGCTTTTTAGAGAGCTTGATTTTTTTAAAATTTTATGTTTTTATTATTTTATTTTATTTTTTTATTTATTTTATTTTTTATTTTATTTTATTTTTTTAAATTTATTTATTTGCGATTGACATATGTGTTGGTAAGCCTTGTGCTGCAGCTTGTAGATTAGGAGGAGGTGCAGCTGACTGAAGGAGAGCAGAGGGGACTGGCTGTTGCCCTGGAACACTGCTGAAGAAATTTACAATGTTCTTAGCTGCCTTTTTTTTTTTTTTTTTTTGCTTTTAGTTTTAATTAATTGGGGATATAAAGGAGCCGAGGGAGTTAAGGAAGTAATTTGGGTGCGAAGACATTCGGGTGCTTTACATTTTGTTTTTAAATCCTGCACTTGAGTTTTTAATTTTTCCTGAGAGTCCTTTAGACTCCGCACTTGAGACTCATGGAGTCTCTTTGTGGCTTTTTTTTTTACCAATAGACAAGTGGCTTCCACTGCATATAAGAGAGAAGTGGCGCTTTGAAGGGTAAACCACCATTTCTCTCCAGCCGCCAGCTGCATGGCCGCCCTCTGCTCCTCCTGAGTCCTCTGACCGCTCGCTGCTCCTCCAACCCACACTCATAACACCCACCACCGCCCGCGCCTGCTCCCTCCCAGCTCTGCTCTGAGATTGCCAGCTCTCCCAAACTAGATGCCATTGCAACAAATGGCTTCTGTCCCTGCAGCTTCCCCATGGAGTAGACGCTCCGCCCTATGCGGGGTGGTGTGTATGTCGGTGCTGGGTCACATAGGGATGGGCCTGACTTTGGCTCTTGGCGTTGCAGATCAGTGAACTCCCCACACACAGAGCAGATGGGCCCTGACCTGCTTTGTTTTTGTACTTCTGTGCCTCTGGGGGCTTTGGGTTTGATTTGCCATTGGGAAAATAAGTAAATCATCATTAAAAATTGCTTGAAATGGATCATGCTAATGATGAAAATTGACAAGAAGAGTCGGGGCTGAACTGGGCATGCCTCTGAGATCCTACCTGGGTGAGGCTGCAATGGGTAGCGAAAGGTAGGGGCCAGGACAGGGGCATTATATCCAAAGGCCAACGTCCTCACCTAACCTCTCTTTAGAGATATGGGCCACATTTGGGGTTGCCCTTGAAGCTGAGACCATGGCAAGCACAGGACTGCTGCTCCTAAGTCTCCAATTCGATCCATAATGGATCCAGTCCATGTGGGCGGGGGGGAGGAGGAAACCTCACGTGTCCATCACGCAGAAAGTTCAGTTCCACCCGTCAGTCGTAATTGCAGAAAGCATGCCTACGTTTCCAAACTGTACTCTGACACTTGGGAAAACTGTTTCTTCCTGCTCCGTCTAGATTTTCTTGGGCGCAGGCTCTTGAGAGGAAAAGATGGTCTGAGTTTGCACATCCCACGGATCCACTGAGGGCAGACAAAAAGTTCTGTGTTTTCTGCAACACGCTACTCCAAACAAGCCCCATTCTGCAGTCCCTCTTTGATCTGTTCTGTGGACAGAGGGCTGGGTTCATCCTCCAGGCCTGTAAATCTCACCTCTGTGTCGTAGGACCATAAGCCTGGCCATACAGAGTCAGACCAATGATCCAACTTGCCCAGTATCTTTGGACTGCGATTGGTGCCAGATGTGTCAGAAGCAATGAATGGAACAGGGTGATTAGGGAGCGATCCACACCCTGTTGTCCAGTCTGGGCTTTGGGCAAGCAGGATTGTCGGAATGCAAATGCATACATGCAAGGGAGACTTCATTATCTTGCTGAAAGACAAAACCTGTCACACAGGGCCTCACACCAAGAAGCTGCCTCGTGGAGTCCCATCAGGGGTACACTGCAGTACTGGCCCCATGTCAGCTGATTTGGGCTCGGGCTGTAGGGCTTAGTTGTGATGTAGACATTCTATTTCTGTTTGCAACCCAAGCAGCGGGAATCTTCCCCCTCCAAGCCCAGACATCTGTACTGCAGTTAAGCAGCCCCACAGTCCCAGCCCTGTGAGCCTGAATCAGCTGACACAGGCCAGCTATAGGTGTCTGACTGCAGTGTAGACATACCCTAGGAGAAGCCAGTGTGTGGGGAATGGCTTCAGTAAGTTTCGTTGCTGTCCCTTGCCATGCGGGTGAGGATGGATTTTTGAAAGCGTGTGGCTATGCTCTTTAGGCTGAGCGACGCAGCTGTGAAGGTCTCCCTTCTCGGGGCCAGGCCTTGCACAGAGAGAATCCGCGAAGGTTGGCGCCAGCTGTATGTATTTTGCACCTCGGTCCCATCCCACTGGGACTGCAGGGTGCAGAGAAGTGAGAACCTAATGCAGCTGCTGTTTGTTGCGTTATCCCCTTAGAGTGAGTGCTGCAGAATAAAGAGACACTTTATATATGAACACAGTGATGCTCTGCCACTCTTAACTGAGTATCCCAAGCTCTAGAACTCTGGGGAGTGGAAAGAAGCCATGTTAATGTGAGTTTCCCCTTCCTGGTTTCTGCCCTAATGACTTTCCTAAAAAGCTAGAAATTCTTTTGTCCTTCTGATTTGCCAACCCTGCTGGTGGCTAACCATCCTCTGGCCTTTGTTGAATCTAGTTTGCTGCTGTGGACTTCCCATTTCTTTCTTCCCTGTAAGATAACAGGTAACTCTTCTCTGTTTCCTTCTGTTTAGGTCACTTGTTCCCTTCATTTCATAGGGTGTGTCTAGACTACAGGGTTTTGTCGACAAAAGTGGACTTTTGTCCACTTTTGTCGACAAAACTATACCTGCGTCTACACTGTCGCTGAGTTCTGTCGATGGCTGTAAACCTCATTCTACGAGGAATAACGCCTTTTGTTGATGGAGCTCTGTCGACAGAAGGCGTTATTGCATCTACACTGTCCTTTGCGTCTACACTGCCATGTCGACATAGCTGCTTGCTTTGTCGACAGAACTGGATGTAGTCTAGACGCTCTTTGTCAACAGAAGCTTTGTCGACAGTATCCGTCGACAAAACTTCTGTCGACAAAAGCCTGTAGTCTAGACGTACCCATAGAAATCCTTGGACTTATCTAGTTCATCATTGCAAACAAAACCACCCAGGGCATTTTAAACAAAACCACCCTGGCCTTTGGCCTGCTTCTTTTCCTCAACATGTTCCAGTTGCGTCTCCTGCCTTGGGTTCCTTTCATTGTATTCTTACTCTGGTTCACACTGAAGTCGTTCTGAACCTTTCGCTCCATGATTACAGCCCCTGTGTGCTGGCCACTGACAAACAAGTCAATTTAAAAACAATCCCTGTCCCTAAAGAACTCACACTCTATCCATCTGTTACAATTTGTCATAATTGTAACCAGACAAACAGGATCTGAGGACATTGTCACCGTGAAGACTGACAGATTTGCACACAATCTCGGAGCCAGATGCTTGGATGGCGTAAATCAGCATAGTTTCACTAAAGCTGATTTTACACCAGCCACATTTCTACTCCTCAATGCATTAGCAATCTCTTTTGACAGCACCATGGGTATATGGTTGGGCTGTATCTATTAGCAAGGCTTACTTATGTGTCTGCAATGACAGCAGAGGCATTAAGGAGTTGGTAAAATTCTGCAAACAACCCCTGAAGGAAACAAAATGTTGTGACAGAGTAACAAAACGGTCTCCTCGGCAACCAGTTGCCAATTGTTGTGCAATAATTAAACAGCTGCAAGCAGATGTGCTGCAAATCTTGCAGCGCTCACCGCCCTCACTACTTCTAGCTCTTACAAAGGCAGGTAATTTTTTTAAGATGGCAAACACATTCAGCCGGTACTTTTCTACCTACAACAGCAACTGGCCCCTGTATTGTTTCCCTCCACAGGGGGACACGGAAGCAAAGAGGGTCAGAAAGCAAGAGCCGTGTGCAATGCCAGCTGATTGCAATGTGTGCATGTGACTGCGTGAAAGAGATGGCAAGACATTTGGGGGGATCTCTGGGGTGTTTGCAGATTGATCTGGGTGTGTCCAGATTTGCTCAAACAGCAAATGCAACATTTCATTCTGGAAATCCTGATACAATGAAGAAACCTCCTGAATTTTGCCCCAGAGGAAGCATCACTGGTTTTGCCTCAGTACTGTCTTGGTCACCACCATTGGCTGTACCTAGAGTGCTTGCAAGGCCGGTAGATTTCAGGGCCCTCGTGGCCAGCAGTGGCCATGCCTGAACACCTCCTCCAACAAACCACAGAGAAAAATAACAAAAGCAGGCCGCACTGAATTTTAATGTGAACAATAATAGCTACCCTGCATGAGATGTGATAATGCCAGATGTTCTACAGAAGCAGCAAGCAGAATGTGTCTGGCTTGCAGCAGAGGCAGGTAAATGCTAGTCAGCCCCTGGAGGGATGGCTGGGTTTGCCATCAGCGTCTAAGTTAAACCTATTTCGTCTGTCAGGGAAAAGGACCTAAGCTTGCATCTTTCAAGTGCCATCAGGGCACGTGTCATTGGACGTGAGCAAAGGTGAAAGGAAGCGGGTGCACCCTGGTGCACAGCTCCAGCAAGAGCTGGGTGAGCTGCGGCAAAAGCCTGCAGGGAGCTATTTAAAGAGCTGGCAGAGACCTGGGTTGCAATAGGACAGTACCGGTAAGAAATTGTAAGTTACTTTCACCTCTGAGCACAACCCAAGAGCATTTGACTTTGTAGTTTGGGTAGTTGCTGCTTAATGTGTTGTGAAGCCAGCCTGCTGACTAGGATCCCTCCCCCCTGCCCACCTTTCCCCCGGCTGTGATCTGAAAGCAGGGCACTTGCTGAACATGGGACTTTGTGCGCACTAGCCCCATTGTGAGAGTGTCCTGCCCTTGTGTCTTGCAGTGAGATCACATGGCGCTAGCTATATACGGCCTGGTCTTAACCTGGTGCTACTGCGGCGAAAGGGATAGTTCAAACTTTACAAAGTGAAGGAGAGGGAGTGTTGTCCAGTAGGTGCAGCGAGGGGGCCAAGAGCTAGAGCCCTGGGGGTCTGCTCCCAGCTCTGTCATACACTCCTTGTGTAACACACATTGGGCAAGGCAGCTGCCCGCCTGTGTCTCCCTTTCCCTGTTTATACAACGGGGGTAACAGCGTTGATCTCGCTCAGTGGTACTGCCCGGCTGAGTTCACTCCTGTCAAGCACTTTCAGATGCTCAGGTGACGTTTGGGTGTTTGACCAGAGCTCTGTCAGGTGTAAGGGCAGAGAGATACAAGTCTCTGGAACTGGTCAGTACTATGAGAATATGATCACTAATTAAAGGCAAGGTTTTTTCAAAAAGTGATTATTTTGGGTGCCTTGATCTTTGGGGGGGGGGGAGGGTCCAACTTAAAGGTGCCTGATTTTCAATACTCAGCACTTCCTATGGGGTCTTAAGTTGGATAACCCAACTCATGAGTCACTTCTGAAAGTCCTGGGGATACTGGCAAACCCCTATAGAACAGCTATCCATCACAAGCGCTGTCTGCCCCTTTAAGAGCCAAGTAGCCAGAGGTCAGACATTCCAGCTGAGGGCAGGTGCTTTCTATAAAGGGCTGAGAAAGCGACACTGGAAGGGCAGCAAGTGGAAAGATGGGCTGATTCAGGAAGAGACTGAAAGGAAGGGGAGGCTGTCTTGTCCATTAATTTTCAGCACTGAGAGAGGCGAGGGGAAAAGCTACGGTGGGCAGAGAATTAAGTTTTATGAGCCTTTTTAGCTGTGTGGGCCTGGTTCTGAATCCAAAGTGGGAAGGTGGAGAGACACCACTTCAGCCAGGGGGATCTGAGACCATGGCTAGACTGAAGCCAGCCTGGCTACGTGATGTTGCAACAAGGTAAGACAAAGGCAAATCTGCTGTATTAAGCAGAGTTAAGTGATCAAAATAGAAAAACATTTGGAAATATCAAACTCCCTTGTGAACAATAGGCCTTTTTGTGTTTCTCTGAGCTTTTTGTGTGTGCTTTGCTCATTCAGAGAACAGATTGTATGATAAACCTTGTAAATTTGTTGCATGGGTCCTTAATAGCTGCTAATTCAAAAGGTGCTTGTCTGACAGTGCTATCAATGCAGCTTGATGGCTCTACAAATGTCTTCTTGAAAACTGTCAAAGTGTCACAAATTAATTAAATGTTAGCTTAAGTGACTCAGTGTGAAGGAGAGAAAAATCAGTGCTAAATGCAGCAATATCACTCTTTCTATTCTCCCGATGCCCTTTGATAATGCAAAGCTATCTTAAGAGAAGGCAGAAACTTGTGTGAATTGCAGGTTTTTTAAAAATAGCCCTCCACAAAATTCCCTAAAGCTGTGAAGCAATTCACTGGCAATCACTTGCTGTGTGCATGCATTCTCTCATCCCAGGCCCTCGATTGCCTCTAATCGGTGTTGGAATAGGGTCCGGAAGGCCATTTGAAAATATAATGTAGCCATTGACATTAAGGGCAGGTTTGTCACTTTTGGCACAGTCCTAACCAAGTGATGCTGCTGCAGGATGCACAAGGAGGAGTAATTCAGAGGCAAAATTCGGTACCTGCTTGCTCAACTGGAAGCAACAATTTGCTGTGGTCCAGATGTCACCCGCATGGGCTCAGTTGCTTTGGTGAGTGAGATCATTGCGGGGTGAATCCAAGTTCTACCCCTTCCTCCCTTTTCTAGGGGGCACAGTGGGCAGTGCCTGCTTCCTCCTAGAGGCCTGGACCAAGGCCTAAGTATATTGCACAAGGGCTCTGCTTTCTAGAACTCCTTAGCTTGTACAGGGCCATCTGGGCCCTGGGGCAACCCTCCCATAGTGTCCCAGGCACGAGGTTCAGGGTAACTCTTTTACCACAGGCCCCACCGCTGCTCTGCCCCTGTCCCGTTGTCCCCTCCCCTGAGGTCGCGGGAGCCAGAACAACCCAGCAGCCTGCTTCGCCCTGCTGCGTCACCCTCCCACCTAGCTGCGCTCGGCTTCATCATAGCAGCGGGAAGCGGGGGGTGGGGGCTGTGTCTGTGGCTGGGTGATTCCTGCTGCTGTGATGAAGCAGGACACAGCTGGTTGGGAGAGGGTGAGGGAATGGAGCAGGCTGCCAAGTTGCTCAGGCTCCTGCCACCATGGTGGGCGACGGGAGGCGACTCCTGCTGCTGCCATGTGCCAGGCCCCATGATAATCCCCTGGGCCCTGCCTATAGGACAGTTAAGGTGGCTGCCGTGGGGCCCACCCAAAGCTCGGGGCCTGGGCACCTATCTAGCATGACATAGCTAGCCTCTATGGGACTCTAAAAGGTGGGACTCTAAAATAGGCTGCCGCTCTGTTTTAATGAGGTCACCAGGGCTGGGGTTAATTCGTCTGAGGCTGAAGCCAAAGTCCAGGGGCTTGAGACCTGAATGGCAGGGCTTGGGCTTTCGCCCCACCCACTGGCTTGGGCCCCCTTTTCCTGGCACTGTGAAGTAATTTTTGTGGTCTGAAGGGGGTCGCTGTGCACGAAGCTTGAGAAATGCTGGTTCTAGCCCCATGACTCCCCAAAGAGCTGAACGATTTTAATTTGGGACTAGATAAGGTATAATTTGTGCGTCTCTTGATACCTTTTTTGCTTTTGAAGAGAGTACGGGAGATCTTCGGAAAAGTTACCCAGGTGACTATTGATTTTGATTTCCCTTCCTGGACTGTTATGTAAGGTGGATCAGCCCTTGATTGCAAACTGCTTCCCAGGGTGTGATGGCCAGGTTCCCTTGAACTTGAACCCATTCTGAAATTCAAATAAAGGTCATGAGACTGTGCTCTTGGCTCCCAAGGAGGGACGTAGTTTGGCATCTTTATCATTTGTAAACGGCAATGCTCCTCCGTGTCTCCCAGAATATCACGTAGCTTTATGGAGAGCAGGACTGCTCACAGAGCAGCCAGCTATGATGGAGGGTTTGGCTGATCAACTCCAAGTCACCACTGGTTGCACAGTACAGCTGAGGAATGCGAGGAGCCAACCTGTTTGTTCTCTAAACTATCCCTTTAGTCTCCTCGCACCTCCCTGCAGGTGGGAATTGAGGGCACTTTGTTAAATGGGCTGAAAGGTGTTCTCTTGCTTTTTCAAGGTGACTTCTGTAAGCGCTTCTGTGACCTTTGCAAACAGAAAAAGTGATTTTACGCAAAAATAATAAAAAAGCTCTTTCAGGATTTCCTGGAGCATCGTAGTCAGGTTTTTTTTAATTTATTTAGCACTATACAGTGATATCCATCACCCTGGAACCTGGAGTCTTTACATGGGCGGGAGTAGGATAGCCCAGTGGTTTGAGAATTGGCCTGCTAAACCCAGGGTTGTGAGTTCAATCTTCTAGGGGGCCATTTAGGGATTTGGGGCAAATCTGTCAGGGATGGTACTTCATCCTGCTGTGAGGGCAGGGGACTAGATCCCGTGACTCCTCAAGGTCCCTTCCAGCTCTATGAGATAGGTATATATCTCCATATATTATAACCAACTATTGACTAGCTGCTCCTTAAGGCAATGTCTACACTAGGAGCCTATTTCAAAATAACTAAAATTGATTTAACTCTCAAAATTGTATGCCCACACAATGGGGAAGCCTTGAAATTAGTCCAAGGCAGGCTCTGTTAATGTGGACATGCTACCTTGACTTGGAGACCCAGGAAGCACTGGCAAGTCATTAGTTCAAATTACTTTGGGGAGTAGTTATTTCAAAATAGCAGTGCTGGGACATCCTCACTATTTTGAAATTAGTGTTATTCCCCAAAGAAAGCAGGAGCACAGATTCCAAAATAAGCAGCAATATTCCAGGCAATAGAGTGGATGCTCCGCTTATAAATTCGACCTAACGGGGACAATTTCAAAACAAAGCCCTAGACCAGTGCACAGTCCATCCTGTGCACTGAATGTGGCAGGTAATCATGTAACTGAAAGCTTGTATCATAACACACACCCGAGGTGTAAATTGCATGGGCAACCTTGATACTGGCATTTCCTAACTCAGTTTGTAACTTTAATAATGTCCTTAACTTAGTTTGTGTTTCTCTGTCATTTGATTAACGCTGTACACGAATCGACATTGGAATTCTTTTTCTAGACCTGAAGAGCTCCATGTGGCTCAAAGCGTCTCTCTCATCAACAGCAGTTCTTGCAATAAAAGATATTACCTAATCTCTCTAATCAGGGGAACCTGACAGCATCATGTTAAGCACAGGAGTGATGACGTGTCTGTTCTGAATCACTGATGAATATTGCTGTAACGAATGCTTTGATTCTTATTGCTGATAAATAGTGTTTCAACAGGACAAAGAAGCACTTTAATGAATGCACCCAAAGGCTTTCTAAGTGCCTGCTCCTTTACGAAAGCAGGTGACAGGACAATGACTACAGAACAAAGTAAGTGCAGTTGGCGAGCCAGAGCACTTTGCTACAGGAGATGTGACCAAGGGAGAAAAAAACAACCCAAGAATAGCTCAGACCCTTGTTGTGCCTGGCAACTTGTCATTAACTTTGTACCTAGGTTTGAATGGTATCACCAGCATCAGAGGCCTCAATAATAAGATGGGCTGGCGGTTAGAGCAGTGGATAGTAACACAGGAGTGGGGCTGACCAAAACTTTTCTGTTAAAGCTTGTTTAATGGAAAACTAAATCTGTGTGTAATTGCTAGTAGAAGGTGTCTACTTGCTTTGAAATGTTGGATTTTTTTTCAGCAGAAACTGATGTGTGATGTTTTCAGTTATCTTAAAAAATCCCTCCTCCCCCCAATACTCACATTTTGGATTTTTTTTTTTTTTTTTGCCCCTATGTTTTGTTTTCCAGCAAACTTTTTTAGCTCTTGCTGTTTAAAAAAAAATGCTTTGTGTATTTTTTTTGTTACATTTTTTTTAAAGCCTGGACAATATCTTCAGTGTGAAGTGAAGCCTCCAAGTCCCACACATCCGCCTTGTGCTGTGTGCTGGTGCGATTCTGCCTGCCTCGGATGTTTGCTAACTCAGTTCCCTCACCACTGCTATCTTGCATAGAACCGGTGTTTGAAGACTGCTTTGGAAGCATTACATATCCCTCAGCAAGGCTATGACCATGCTGATGGAAATGAGTAGGTAAGGCGCATCCCAGGATAGTGAGGCTTCATTGGACTCCGAACTCTACGCTTCAGCTTAGTTAAGCGTACACTGAAGCAGCAGCAATAAAGTTACTAGTTCAGAGTGATTGCATTGATGGTGGTCGCAGAGGTATAAAGCGGTGTTTCTTAAACTATGTTCCATGGAACAGTGGTGTTCCGTGAAGAACTCACAGGTGTGCCACGACCTCTTCTTTGTTTTTGTCTTTTTTTTTTCCTGACAATTTTTTTTGAAGAAAATTTTCATAGGTGTTCCGCATTAAAAAAAAATATATTGTTTGGTGTTCCGGGGTCTCAAAGTTTAAGAAGCACTAGTATAAAGAGCTTGTGCTGTTTCCTAGATATTTACACATTCTTGCATCCTTCCTGCATTTCTTCTAAGCCTTGAGAGCTTCCATGGAAGGCCTCTCTCTCTCTCCCTCTCTCTCTCTCTCTCTCACACCCACACCCACACCCACACCCACACCCACACCCACACCCACACCCACACCCACACCCACACCCACACCCACACCCACCACTCAGGCACAAAGTGCAGTTCAGCTAGCTTGTTAGAAGACCGAGGGTTGCACAGCAAGGTCTGTAGCAAGAGACACTGCAGTGGGGCTTTAAGTTAAGGCAGTTCTCTTAACCAACAGCTGCCGATACACATTGTTAGAATCCCGCGTTGCAGATTTAGGCTAAACCTTCTTCGTGTTCTTGATTACATACCAAACGAGTAGAGCAGACCACTCCTACTGTACTACTTAAGTGGTGTGTTTGTTTACTGGAAAACGCACAAGCTGAGCTGTTCAGCACTTTGCAGTGTGTAAGTTGCTCAGCCATCTGCTACGTGATCATTTAGAAAAGCAGGCCACAGTATTGCACATACTTCCAAACTGGTAGTGGCCCACACAGAGCACCCTATACATGCTGAATATATTTTCACACTTGAATACAGAGCACAGAACAGTCTCCAGTGGTGACACATCGGAGAAGGGCTGGAGAATTGGGAAGCTTTTTCTTTAAATTTCAGAAGACAGCTCAGAGCTGCAAGGAGTCGGAGTTGGGTGTTACTCTTTAAATAGTTTGGAAACCCTATAGTGGGCTGCCTTGTTTTCTCTTCTGAGAGCCCTGCCCAGAGCAGTAGGACTTGTCTGTGTGAGTAACTGCAGTGGAAACCATCCATGTCTGTGAGGTTTCTGTACATTCCTCATGTTGTGTAGAGACCCACCTTCTGCATCTTTGCAAATGGAGAACCCTCATCTATGCTAGCCCTGCCTTTGCTCCTCTACAAACTTTCCAGCTTATGGATAACCCATTTGCATTCTTCTTTTCTTAGGGTGCATCTAAACTACAAAGATTTTTTTCAAAAGAGGATATGCAAATTCTGCAGGAATTTGCATATCTTCTGATTGCATTTTTGAAAGAGGATCTTTTGAAAGTGAAATTAGTCTGAATGCAGGTAGTTTGGGGAAAACCCCTTTTTCCAAAAACCCGCTCTTCCTAAAAAAAAAAAGGAGATTTACACAGGTTTTCAAAAGGGTTTTTTTTTTCTCCAAAAAAACTGTGTCCAGACTGCTTTAATTTTCGAAAGATCCTCTTTCGAATATGCGATAGGAAGAAGATATGCAAATTCCTGCGGGATTTGCATATCCTCTTTCAAAAAATCTTTGTAGTTTACACGTGCCCTTAATAGCCAGATCCCTTTCCCACCATTGTGCAGTTTAAAAATGGATCTGTTGGCAAGGCCAGTATTACTACTCTAATTACTGTTGTGGCAAACAAGCCTTGGATCTCACTAGTGTGCAGGCATGGACACAGGAATTGCTGAAGAGTGTGTGTGTGTGTGTGTGTGTGTGTGTGTGTGTGTGTGCTTTTTTTGTAAATATGGACCTCAAGGGTATGAATGCACCCCCTCATGGTCCCCTAAGTAAATGGGGAAATCAGCCCCAGCCTTCCACTGGCTGGCCGGAGCATGCTTTTGCACCTCCCTTCCCACCTACCCCCCACCTGTGTATGAGTCTGTTGTGTATAATGGGCCACACCTAACCATTTCCTTTTCTGGGCAAGGTGACTTAAGTCTGAGTCATGAAATATTCCTGAGATCCTTCCCAGCCACACAGAGGGATGACCCCGATGTCTCATTTGGATAACATGTAGCATAAAAGCCAGCCAAGGCCTTAGTGAGAATACCCACCTGTACCTTACTCTGATCTGAATCATATCTTGGATCTGCTCTGTGCCATGTCTCAGGGGTGGCCTGTCCATATAGGCAAACTAGGTGGTTGCCTAGGGCCCCACGTTAAAGGTGGCGCCGAATGGTGGCGCAATATTGTTGAGGGGTTTGGAGGTAGGGGTGCCGATTGCATGGTTCGCCGAGGGCACCAGTTGCTGGTAGCTAGTCTAGGGCTGCTCCTGTCTCTAGACTAGCTGGAGGTATTGCTTTACTTATCAGAAAGCCCCTGCTTTTAGGCATCCTTGCTTCTTTTTATTTCCCTCTCCAAACGAGAAACTTTTAAGATGACCCTCTTTTAGGCTTTGCCTCCTGTTGCAATGTTTAAAAAAAATCACCTAGATGGAACTCCGGGCAGGGAAGAGGGGGAAGATGCTTTGCCGTGGACCAAAACCAAAGATGTTCCCATAAATCATTGGGAAATTCCCGAAACTCTCCAAGTCAGTTGCCCTTTTGCCAAGAGGCAGCTCATGACTGAGGTATGTCTGCTGGAATCCCAGGCTTCCCCAGCACTAGTGAAATTTGGAGAGAGAGGTCCCATGCTTCTCTTCCTCCAGCAGCAGGGACCATGGAGGGGAATAAACTCTGCAGCAGCATCCAGGCTCTGACCTCCCAGCCCACGGGCATCTAGCAGGGCCGGGAAGATGAGTGACAGGCAGACCTGTTTATTGCTTGAATAATTCATGTTGTGAACTCCTGAAGCACCAAATGAGCCTGAGAGGAGAGCAAGCGAGCGGTGGCTTCTCCTCTCTTCCCAGAGTGAGAATAAGGGCAACATTTATGGGCCTAGATAAGGGAGAGGAATCAGGTGAGCAGGGGAACAAAGGGAGGGAGGAATGACCCAGGATTGAGCCAAGATGAGGTAAAGCGCCCCCAGGAGGACCTCAGGGACATAGGTGCTGGAACTAAGAGTGCGGGGTGTGGCGTCCGTTATACACAGAGTTTACAGTTTAGTTCAGTGGCACCCCCACGATAAAAATTATTCCAACACCCTGAGCAGGGATGCCACCAACTGTAAGAACAAGGGCTTAGGAGGCCGGTTCTTCAGTGTTGCTCCATATACTTCAATACACTAGTCCTCTGTGAGTCTAGGATAACTGTTAATGCACCGTAAGATCCCACCTCAGCTGATCCTATCTGCCTCAGCGTTTTCTTTCAGCATTGGCAGGTAAAACGCTAGCCAGATGTAGCCCTAGTACCATAGGGTATGTCTACCCAGCGCTATTTCAGCATTCCACGAGGGTTAAGGTGTGTTTTGAAATTGTGCATTATTTCAAAATTTGGTGCTGTTTAGACGTGCCAAATTTCAAATAAGCTCTTTTGAAACAATCTAAATAAGAGACGGAATTTGCATAGTCCAAAATGTGTATCTTATTTTGAGTTTAGGGTGCTGTGTAGAGGCATCCACAGTGTCCTTAAGTCAAGTAGGGGCTAACCAAGCCCTGGATAGCTGAGGGATCAAAGAATTAAAAAACAAACAGATTTAGTTCGGTTAAAGAGCATGTAAACTTTAAGCAGCTCGAAGCACTGTCTGTATCTCTAAAGGAAGTTGTTTTCCTGTCCCCTTTTAACTTTAAATCTATTATTCACATTTATTTGGTTTACTGCCTGTGTCTATCTAATCTCTCCTATTGTTCCCATCACCACAGTATTTGGGCTCACGAGTACAAGCACTAGACATATTAACCCCAAGGAGCTCTGGCACTTGGTACAGTAAGATTGCTGTAGGCTGCCTGGGCTGCAGAGTCAGGCTACTCAAATATTCTTGCTAGAAAAGTCATGCATGTTCTCTAGGCAGGTTCAGTAAAGCACCTGAGCCAAGCACTTACACCTGTAAATGCTGAGAAGTGCTATGAGCACTGTATTTTGTGCTTGGAAAACCCCTCCCCACCACCATCTCATGGGCCTTTGTGTCACTCTCTGTAATGATTCTTTTTGCTGGTGCCACAATATTTTCCACTCACAGAAGTTCATTCTTGATAATTGCACTGTTCAGAGCTCACTGCGTTAATTCAGTAACATGAATCACATTTTCCCGATGGCAGCCTAGGGAGAGGTTTGGGCATAGGAAACCAGAGCGTGAGCAGAAGCAGCCTTAAGCTCCTCTCTGAAATCCTCTTGCAGGACAGGATAGAGGGATCTGTGTTAAATTCCTGCTTCTTCCGCAAACTCCCTGTGAGTCTATGGCCGGGTTTGCACTGAGAGAGAAAGTCGACTTAAAATAAACAACTCCAGCTATGAGAACAGAGTAAGTGGAGTCAATGTGCTTTAGGTTGAATTTCTAGGGTGTCGTCCCCCTCCCCCTGTCCCCCGTGGGAGAGTGATGGGAGAAACTCTACCGTCACTTCCCTTACTCCTTGCAACCGAATGGAGTACCAGGGTCGATGAGAATGTGATCAGCATTAGATTTAGCAGGACCTTACGAGACCCACTAAATCAAACCCCAGGGCTGTGTCTAGACTGGCAAGTTTTTGCTTTTGCGGAAAAACTTGCCAGCTGTCTACACTGGCCGCTTGAATTTCTGCAAGGACACTGACGATCTCACGTAAGAAATCAGTGCTTCTTGCGGAAATATTATGCTGCTCCCGTTCGGGCAAAAGTCCTTTTGTGCAAAAGCTTTTGCGCAAAAGGGCCAGTGTAGACAGCTCAGATTTGTTTTGCGCAAAAAAGCCCCAATTGCAAAAATGGCAATCGGGGCTTTTTGGTGGAAAAGCATGTCTAGATTGGCACGGACACTTTTCTGCAAAAAGTGCTTTTGCGGAAAAGTGTCTGTGCCAATCTAGACGCTCTTTTCTGCAAATGCTTTTAACGGAAAACTTTTCCATTAAAAGCATTTGCGGAAAATCATGCCAGTCTAGACGTAGCCCAGAAGATTGATCTCTGAAGCATAGGTCTCATGGTAAGTGAAGACAAGGTCTGTGAATGTCAAGATAATTCAAGGCCATAGGGAAACACCAGATCATCAAGTGTAGTGACTCTCAACCTCTCCAGACTACTGGACCCATTTCAAGAGTCTGACTTGTCTCTTGTACCCCAAGTTTTGCCTCATGTAAAAATAACTTGCTTACAAAATGTCATAAAAATACAAAAGGGTTGCAGTGCACTTTTGCTGAAAAGTTGCTTACATTGTCATGTTTACTATAGAATTATAAAATCAATTGGAATATTAATATTGTACTTACATTTCAGCATATTGTATCTAATGCAGTATAAATAAGGCATTGTATTGAAATTTGAGTTTATACTGATTCCGCTTGGGCTTTTCATGTAGCCTGTTGTACAAGTAGGCAAATATCTAGATGTGTTGATATACCCCCAGAAGACCGCTGTGAATCCCAGGTTGAGAACCACACATCTAGTGTGAACTCGCATATCGCAAGATACCAACACCACCCTGCATCTACAGCCTAACTTCAACCTTGGGCAAGAAACTAGATTCTTCAATCTCCTATCTGTCAATTAGGAGAAAGGGATATTAATATTTGCTATCTTGGGCCCTAAACTTCCACTGGAGAGGGGTTTTTTTGGTGGGGGGGGGGAGAAATAATAGGTAGGTTGAGGTTTTTTTCAGGGGGGAGGATTAATAGGGCCTCTTTCCAAACCTTCACTGGAAACAATGGAGGAACTAACTCATAGGCCCACTACAGAGTTACCTGGTCATCCAGACAGAACTTAGGGTACCACTGTGCTTTCAAATTCAGTGCTGTTGGTCTATTGAAAACTGGTGCAAGCACTGGACTAGGCTATTCTTTTAGATTGGAACTTGAAGGGAGCAACTGAAATTCAGCGGGATTTGGGTGTCTAGCATGCTTAGGCCTTAGAATAGGTGTGACGGACCATTTTTGGCCGACCCACAGAAAAATCAATACACTAGTGAGAAGCAAACAACCAAAACATGCCTCCCTCCCACCCAAGAAAACCAACCCTCACTAATGTAACCCCTGACTGAGAAGAAGACAGACAGTCCCCACATTCCCCTCACACACCAGCACCTAGAGGGGCCCAGGCTTCTAGATTATCTGTGCTCCAACCCCACGGGGGGGAAAGCAGGGAGGCTGGAGCACTAGCATAGGCTCCCCAATGCTGGGGGGAGCCCTGAACCTTGGGGGTCAGATCCCGGCAAGCCAGGTACCACACCCATCCCCCAGGACTTAGGTGTCTCACACCTGCCTTAGAACATCCCAGCCTTCCATGGGAGGTGCTAGGCATTGTATAACCAAGAAAAGAAGGTATTCAGTGGTACTTTGCTATCAGTGTAGGAATCTGGCCACGCTAGAACTTCATGCCAGGACTATTTGCAAAGACTGTCAGCAAATCAATTTATTTTCTTTCATTATGGATTTGCTGCCCATGCTGCTAAATCTGCTCCCTGTGCTTTCGTTTTTGATAACTGGTAGGGATCTGACCAAACTATTTTTGTTTGAAAATGTCCATTTGTTGGCGAGAGAGGCAGTTCAAGAAAACCCTCGATTCAATTATTTTTGAAAGCGGTGACGTTGACGCATCCCGTTTTGATATTTTCTGCACAAAACAATTTGTTCTTCTTCTTGAAACAACTTTTGCTTCAAGATGTTAGTTCTACACTAAAGGTATATAAATAAAACAGGTCAACAATCAAATGAAATGTTTTGAAATAATTGAAACCACATGGTTTGATTGACCTAACCTGATTATTTTTCCCGGGATATTTTGAGATTTTTCACTTTTTGTTCCATTTTTGGGAGAGGGAAAATGTTCAAAATCTTAACTCATGTGGCCTGGAAAGAGAAAACCCAATGGCTAGAAGTTGAATTGAGATGATTTTAGTCTGGAAATAAGGTGTACATTTTTAACAGTGAGGATAATTATTGAACCAATTTTCCAAGGGGTATGTGGATTCTCTATGGCAGTGGTCCTCAACCTTTTCAGGTTGGCGGGCGCCAGGGGGCGTGGCCGTTCGCCCGCCGGGCGCCAGGGGGCGGGGACACTTGCCCGCCCGGAGGCGGCCCCCCCCAGCCGCATGCCCGGGGGTGGGGCCCCCCCATAGCCACGGGGCTGGGGCCGGGCCCCCCCCATAGCCGCGCGCCCGGGGAAGGCGCCCCCTGGCAAGCGCCGTGCGCCCAGGGCCGGCGCGCCTCCCCCCCCCCGTAAGCGCCGTGGGGCCAAGGCCGGGGCCGGGGCCAGGGCACGCGCGGCGCCCCCGGGGGTGGCACCTGCCAGCCCAGATTGCTCCGTGGGCACATGTAAAGAGCCCGGCGGGCGCCATGGCACCCGCGGGCACCGGGTTGGGGACCACGGCTCTATGGGTATGTCTAGACTACAGGGTTTTGTCAACAGAAGCTTTGTCTGCAGATACTGTCGACAAAGCTTCTGTCGACAAAGAGTGTCTAGACTACATCCAGTTCTGTCGACAAAGCAAGCCGCTTTGTCGACATAACAATGTGGACGCAAAGGACAGTGTAGATGCAATAATGGTGCATCGGTCGATAAAAGGCGTTATTCCTCGTAGAATGAGGTTTACATACGTTGACTAAACTGTTGAGTTTTGTCAACGTTATGTCGACATAACTCAAAGACAGTGTGGACGCAAGTATAGTTTTGTTGACAAAAGTCCACTTTTGTCGACAAAACCCTGTAGTCTAGACACACCTTGTCCATGGCAATTTAAAAACCAAGACTGACTTTTTTTTGTAAAAGATCTGTTCCAGTTGAAACAGGGATTATTTAGGGGCAGGTCCCAAGCTGGTATGATAAGAGGTCAGACTAATTGATCACAACAGTCCCTTCTTGGCTTGGAATCTAAAAAGGCCAATTCCCTCTCTTCTTCCCCTCTCCCCATCTGTTTTCCATGACTTACAAGATGACATCGTGTCCCAACCCAGCAATCACGGTAACACTTATTTTAAACCCCACCTCCACTGAGGAAACCTGAGAAGTGCACAAAGTCCTTGCAGGCTCAGAACAGCAGCTGTGGTGCTGGATGAGTCACTCTTTCGCCTTCAGAGAGGGGTGACTTTTCTGTGAGCCCACACCTGGGTGATCCACAAAATCAGCAATTTTGAGTGTTAATCAATATAGTTTCCTCCAGCAATTTTCCCTTTCAAATGAATGGCATGTCACTCCCACAACCCACCTGCATTTCAAAAAGAGACAGAGATTTGACTCCTGCCTGACAACTGGAGGAGAGACACCGATTCATGTTCCGCTGCGAGAATGTGTGGGGATAGGAGGTGCTTCAGTCTTTCAGCATTACACGGGGTGGGGGGGGAGACTAAGAACGTTCTCTAGCTGCTGCTATCCCCAATCCAGCTGACACTAAAGGTGTGGCCATATTGAGGGCAGACTCGTGCCTCCCAGCCTTGGCAAGGTTCAGAGTGGTATTCAACACAGCTTGGGCTCCAGTCCACCTGACCCCTCCCTGTTAGGCTGGAGAGTTTGAGCTGCAATGCCAGTAGTGAAGGAGTTAAGGACAATCGCTGATCCCCCACCCCACCATACCTGCAGCCCTGGGCTAAGCCAGAAGGGAGAATAAAAGGAGTCAGCCTGGTTCAGAGAACACTAGAACTGGAAGGGACCTCAAGAGGTCATCAAGTCCAGTCCAGGGCTGATTGGCCCCGAAGGAGGGAGAGTCTTGAAAGGAGCTTTGCCTGCCCAGGTAAGCAGTCTCTGACCGGCTAAGGAGAACAGCCACCAGGGAGGAGCAGCTAGACACTCCAGGGAGTGAAGGATGTTTGTGAATGGAGTCGGAAGAAAAAGGCAGGGACAGCCCAAGGGAAGGCTGGTGAGCAGCCCAGTATAGAACTGGCTTTGCTTCTTATTTGAGGAGACTTTGGGTTGAAAGCCCTCCAGCCACCTTCTCTACGGAAAAGGAAGAGGCCAAAGGAGCAATGAAACGTGAGCTGAAGTCAACTTTAATGGACCCTGGAGGCAGAAATTCCTTCCTCTTCAGGGAGACCCAGGATTGCAAGAAAATCCACAAATTTTACAAAACTAGTACAGAATCAGAACTTATTTGCAGAAATTATTCAGTGGTTAAACTCGAATTAATGCTTTCCAGAACTCTTTAAATAGCTCAAGGAGAAGTCAAACAGAAGAGGAGGTTAAATTCGTTTAATAAATTAATGGCACAGCTCTGGGTCCCTGGAAAAGCCACAAGGGGATATGGCTTCAGTCGCCCCCAATGCAGATATTAAACATCATGCTCCAGGGTTTAAAACAAGCTCTAATCAGTAGAGACCAAGGTGAGACCTAATGCAGGGGGCAGATGATTCTACAGTTGCTACAGCGTCCTCTGAAACCTCTGATGCTGGTAGCTATCTAAGCTGAGATACTGGTCTACACGCAACTTGGTTCTGGTCCAGTCTGGCAATTCTTATGGGCTTCTGTCCAACGTTGTCCAAAGCTCTGTTTGTTCCTGAATGCTATTGTACGTTGCCCATTCACTGCATTCCACACACCCAGAGCTGTGCCATTAATTTATTAAACGAATTTAACCTCCTCTTCTGTTTGACTTCTCCTTGAGCTATTTAAAGAGTTCTGGAATGCATTAATTCGAGTTTATCCACTGAATAATTTCTGCAAATAATTTCTGATTCTGTACTAGTTTTGTAAAATTTTATTTTCTAACTATTTGACAATTCCGCCCCCTCGCCCGAGTTTCCCTGTTTTCACTGGCTGTGGAGCTGGTTGAAGTTTTAAAGAATTATGTCATCAGAAGTTCGGGGAGTGGGAACAGGGAGAGGGAAATGAAAGATTTTCTTTAATTCCCCTCCTCCAACACTTTTTTTTTTTTCGGTCAGATCTTGTCTGTAGATGGTTTGTTCTAAATATTTGATACCCAATATTTGAACCATAGAGCCGAGTTTTAAACGAAGATAGGGTATGTCTACACTACCACCCTAGTTCGAACTAGGGTGGTAATATAGGCAACCGGAGTTGCAAATGAAGCCCGGGATTTGAATTTCCCGGGCTTCATTTGCATCTTGCCGGGCGGCACCATTTTTAAATGTCCGCTAGTGCGGACTCCGTGCCGCGCGGCTACACGCAGCACGGACTAGGTAGTTCAGACTAGGCTTCCTATTCCAAACTACCGTTTCTCCTCGTGAATAGGAATAGGAAGCCTAGTCCGAACTACCTAGTCCGTGCCGCGTGTAGCCACGTGGCACGGAGTCCGCACTAGCAGACATTTAAAAATGGTGCCGCCCGGCAAGATGCAAATGAAGCCCGGGAAATTCAAATCCCGGGCTTCATTTGCAACTCCGGTTGCCTATATTACCACCCTAGTTCGAACTAGGGTGGTAGTGTAGACATACCCATATTGATATAATAGGCATAACAGAAACTCGGTGGAATGAGGACAATCAATGGGACACAGTCATACCAGGGTACAAAATATATTGGAAGGGCAGAACAGGTCATGCTGGTGGGGGAGTGGCACTATACGTGAAAGAAAATGTAGAATCAAATGAAGTAAAAATCTTAAATGAGCCAAAATGTTCCATAGAATCTCTATGGATAGTAATTCCATGCTCCAATAATAAGAATATAGATGTAGGGATATATTATTGACCACCTGATCAGGGCAGTGATAGTGACTATGAAATGCTAAGGGAGATTATAGAGGCTATCAAAATAAAAAACTCAGTAATAGTGGGGGATTTCAACTATCCCCATATTGACTGGGTACACATCACCTCAGGTCGGGATGCAGAGATAAAATTTCTTGATACATTAAATCACTGCTTCTTGGAGAAGCTGGTTCTGGAACCCAAAAGGGGAGAGGCTATTACTGATTTAGTCCTAAGTGGATCGCAGGATCTGGTTCAAGAAGTAAATATAAGTGGACCACTTGGAATTAGTAACCATATTGCAATACAATTAAACATCCGTGTGGTGGGAAAAACACCTCAGCAGCCCAAAACTGCGGCATTGAATTTCAGAAAGGGGAACTACACAAAAATGAGGAAGTTAGTTAAACAGAAATTAAAAGGTACAGTGACAAAAGTAAAATTTCTGCAAGCTGCATGGAAACTTTTCAAAGACACCATAACAGAGGCCCAAATTAAATATATACCCCAAATTAAAAAACACAGTAAGAGAGCCAAAAAAGTGCCACTGTGGCTTGGCTTAACCAGGTAAAAGAAGCAATGATGGATAAAAAGATATCTTTTAAAAAGTGGAAGTCAAATCCTACTGAGGAAAATAGAAAGGACCATAAATGTTCTCAAATTAAGTGTAAAAATATGAGAAAAGCTAAAAAGGAGTTTGAAGAACAGCTAGCCAAAAACTCAGAGTAATAGTAAAATGTTTTTTTAAGTACATCAGAAGCAGGAAGCTGGCTAAACAACCAGTGGGCCTTTGGACGATCGAGATGCTAAAGGAGCACTCAACGATGATAGTCATAGCAGAGAAGCTAAATGAATTCTTTGCTTCAGTCTCCAAAGCTAAGGATATTGGGGAGATTCCCAAACCTGAGCCATTCTTGTTAGGTGACCAGTCTGAGGAATTGTCCCAGATTAAGGTGTCATTAGAGGAGGTTTTAGAACAAATTGGTAAACTTCACAGTAACAAGTCACCGGGACCAGATGCCGTTTCCCAAGAGTTCTGAAAGAACTCAAATGGGAAATTGTGGAACTGTTAACTGTGGTTTGTAACTTCTCTTTTAAATCCGCTTCCATACCTAATGATTTGGAGATGGCTAATATGATGCCAATATTTTAAAAGGGCTCCTGGCAATTACAGACTGGTAAATCTAATATCAATACCAGGCAAATTAGTTGAAACTATAGTAAAGAATAAAATTGCCAGACACACAGATGAATATAATTTGTTGGGTGGGAAGACAACATGGTTTCTGTAAAGGGAAATCATGCCTTACTCATCTGCTAGAGTTCTTTGAGGGGGACAAAAAACATGTAGACAAGGGGAATCCAGTGGATATAGTATACTTAGTATCAGAGGGGTAGCCGTGTTAATCTGGATCTGCAAAAGCGACAGGAATCCTGTGGTACCTTATAGACTAACAGATGTATTGGAGCATAAGCTTTCGTGGGCAAAGACAAAGTGGGTCTTTGCCCACAAAAGCTTATGCTCCAATACATCTGTTAGTTTATAAGGTGCCACAGGAATCCTAGTCGCTTTTATAGTATACTTAGATTTCCAGAAAGCCTTTGACAAGGTCCCTCACCAAAGGCTCTTAAGTAAAGTAAGTTATCATGGAATAAGAGGGAAGGTTCTTTCGTGGATTGGTAACTAGTTAAAAGACAGGAAACAAAGGGTAGGAATAAATGGTAAGTTTTCCGAGTGGAGAGAGGTAACTAGTGGTGTCCCCCAAAGGTCTGTCCTGGGACCAATCCTATTCAACTTATTTATAAACTATCTGGCGTTACAGCTTTGTTGTGTATTGATAAATTTGTTTAGGAAAAATAATCTAATCTGTTCAATAATTAAAGTGAGTTACCGAAAAATAGTCAGTATACATTGTTGAAATATAAGTTGATATAACTAAGGTGAGAAGCCTGAGGGGAAGGAGGGGAAAGGGAGCCGCGTGCCTGCCACTGGCGCCCGAGCCCACCCTCCACTTCCTTGTCCCTCTGCTGGGTGAGTGAGTGACTGTCCCCGCCGCTTCCTCTGGGAAGCCGTTTCTCCCCGCACTGCCAAGCTCCATGCAGCCCCAGGAAGAGGTATCGGTCTCTCTTCTCTTCCCTCCATCAGTCCCTTAAAACTTTCTCCTGGATAAAAGGTTATCCCATGCAAAGTTTGGCTGTGGTAGCTCTTACAATATTCAAGTTATTAGTGCACAAACATACATTCTACTTTATATATTAGATGATCCGGAGAAAGGGGTAAACAGTGAGGAGGCAAAATTTGCAGATAGACTTTTCAGCTTAGAAAAGAGGAAACTAAGGGGAAATATGATAGAGGTCTATAAAATTGTGACGGGTATGGAAAAAGTGAATAAGGAAAAGTTATTTACTTATTCCCACAATATAGGAACAAACCAAAGGAAGTTTTACTTCTCTCAGTGCACAATCAACCTGTGGAACTCCTTGCTAGAGGATACAGTGAAGGCTAGAACTTTAACACGGTTCAAAAAAGAGCTAGATTGATTCATGAAGGTTAGGTCCATCAATGGCTATTAGCCAGGATGGGTAGGAATGGTAACCCTAGCCTCTGTTTCTCTGGAAGTGGGAGACAGGGGAGAGATCACGTGAGGATTACAGGTTGTGATCCCTCTCTGTGGGGCATCTGGTATTGGCCAGTGTCAGCAGACAGGATCCTGGGCTAGATGGACCTTTGGTCTGACCTATTATGGCCATTCTTATGTTCTTATGTTCATCTGTGTTTGTCCAGCACAGTGTGTCCTGACCATGACTGGCTCTGCTAGGCACTGCCGTAGTAATAATAATAATAATAATAATAATTATTATTAATAAAATCTTCAGATTTAGCAATTAAAATATTTGCCTCTCACTTATATCATCTGCTGCTCATTTAAAATCAGATCTTTTTGTGAACATTCCTGTCAGTAGACTCATTTTGTAAAAACTATTTGCCAAAATAGCCAATTCAAGGGGGATATAGAGCAAGTGAATGTTGTTTGTTTGTGTGAATAGGTGTGAAAATGTTTTGGAAGGTGTTTGTACAGTAGCCCAACTCACTCATGTTTGCTGTAAAGCCTATTTTAATAGATCCTTTCTGGTTTGATGGAGGAGTGTCAATCAACCTGAGATTTATGTGTCTAGCCAGCTGCTAGTTCTCTGCATTTGAGACTAAAAGGAAACGTTACCTGACCCAGGCCTTGATCGGTCAAGATGAGTGAGTAAAAATGCAGACATAGAGTAAATAAGATGCTGTGCAGTTCCCCCCATGCTGCTCAGTCAATACTTTCCAACTCTGATTTCTGATGCCCTTTGATCATTGTTGCCACTTAACTCTGCCACTGTGTCTTCATCCTGATGTGCAATGTCCTCATTCTGTCCTATACTCGCCCAGCCAAAGAAATGTAGGGCTGGAGAGGACCTCGAGAGATCATCTAATCCAGCCATCCAAGCAAAAGCAGGACGTAGTGAATGTGCCTGTTATGTAAACAGATGAAGGAATTATCCCTGGCTTTGAGTGTGGCCCTTGATAGGTTGGACATTTGGACCAGAAAAATTGGTTGTGAAACAGCATACGTAGTTTTCCACTAGCTAAGGATTAGGCCTATTTATCTCTGTACTTCTGAGACCCTGCAGTCCTGCATTCCTGATTTGTAGCTCTCTGTTAAAATTATCAGCAACTATCTGACCTGCTACAGGCCCCGATTCAGGAACACATCCTTATTCTGCTTACATATTAACCGTAACTGTTGCTGAGCCCCTACATGGATTCCCTGGCCAGAGTGCATCATGGGAGATATGGTGTGGTTGACTGAGGAGATTAGGGTCATGCGGTAGCTGAACTATAGCTCTCCTCAGGGACCATTTCTTAACTCACATGTTGGAAGCTTTCGACCAAAAGACGAAAGCATTTTGGTTTGGTTATTGATGAGAAGCTGTTTTCTGGAGAAGGGAGACAAACGTTGTTTGGTCGAAAATCCAGTTTTCCCTCAAAGTTGTGTGGTTATCCTAGCGTACCAAAGTGTTGACATGGGGCAGGACATGGCCCTTCTTGTGCACTCTCTGTCTGAGGTACTTGTATGACCCTGGAATGGACAGGAAGAGTGCTGACCAGCACCCGGTGACTAAGGGGTTAAGCTCAGGTAGCTAGCAAAGATGTTGGGCAGGAGGGTGGGAGACCCAGTCGAGATCGAGGGTTGAACTATGAACTGGAGATAGGTTCCTCACCTGCTTTCTTTGTGTGGGAGAGAGAAACCAGGAGTTGACACACACAGAATGATTTAAACCAAGGCAGGACTGCCATGTCTCCAAGAAATTCAGGGCGTGGGAGAGGGTGAACAAAGAGAAAATCAGAAGTAAGGAAAAAGTGAATCTAGTCACATTCTGGGTAATTTTTCTTTATTTCGGGGTTAGGTTTGAACTGTGTGTATCTGTGCCTCTTCTCCCTGTTTACTACCTTGCATTGTGTCCGGACACTTTTCTCTGTGTTTTAATTAGCTCTCACTAACATCTAGCTACCAAGTATGCTCCATCAAGTTTACTTTATTCTGCCTCTCCCTGGGGGGCCAGGAGGGAAGCTAGAACCTACCACCCTGCTCTCCCCACATGAACGCCCTAGGCCATGACAGAAACTGCTTCACCACCTCGCTTTCAGGCTGCCCTTTATCACTTTCTTTTGAGGTGGTGATTTGATTCTTGTGTCCTGGAAGGTCTGTAGCTGCCAGACACACTTGATGGCGGGGAGGTTGGCCGGGAGAGGGGACGGGACTGGCCAGGAGGGTGGGGCAGGGGCAGTGCAGCTGGCCAGGGAATGTGGGGGAGGGGTCAGGGGCAGCGTGGCTGGCCAGAGGAGATGTGCGGGGGTTGGGGGCAGCGCGGCTGGCTAGGGGTGATCGGGAGGAGGAGAACCAGCAGGCAGGAAGCAGGGATGGCCAGGAGGAGGTGGGGGGGGGGGCAGGACTGACCCGGGCACGTGCAGATCCTGGGGCACTGTCAGTCCCGTGCACGGTCCGGGGAAGTGCAAGTGAGTCCAGCTGCGGCTCCACCACGCGCTCAGGAGCAGGGCCAGGGACAGGGCTTCTCCTCCTCCCCAAGGCATCAGACGCAGCCAGACTCCCAGCTCCAATCTCGCCCCACCTCCCAGCCACTCCCCCAGCCCCCGCCAGGCTTCCGTCCGGCGCCCAGCCAGAAATCCAGGAAATACCGGACATTGCACATCTCTGGTATTTTCTGGATTTTTTTACCAGACAGAGGCCCCAAAAACTGGACTGTCCAGATGTCCCATATTCTACTGGCAACCCTATCTGTGGATTATGATTCTGGGGGGACGTTTTTGTAACCAATGTCTGTAGAGGCAAGGTTTTGAAGCTCTCTTGTGGGCCCTCACCTTCTGCACTCAAAGTGCCAGAGTGGGGAACAGCCCTGACAGACCCCCTCACTGTCATGAATGTATTTATGTTCTGACTACCGCTTGGTGGTAGGGAAGGGCTATTTCCTCCATTTTACAGCCCACAGAGACCGATTTCCCATGGTTGACCATGAAGACTGGGTGGAGCAGGGGTTTGTGCCAAATTCTAAACTAGTGCTCTAACCACTGGGAAGCTCTTCCTCTCTGTTCACCTGATTCATCCCATGGAGGGGCCCAGCCTAACCCATTAGGCAGTACATCCCTCTCATTCTGTTGCTTGCTGTGACACAGGAGGCCTTCCCCAGTAGAATTATCGGGAGGTCTGTCTTTGCTCCCACTGAAGACACGGATGGGCTTTATATCTGGCCCTTAGCATGTGAAGCAGAAATATGTCAGGCATTCAACAAATTGCTGCAAGAGGGAGCCAAGAGCAGCCAGTAGCAGGGTTGAATGTTTTACGGCATATCGTAGCTCTTGCTATTGGGAC
Organism: Pelodiscus sinensis; assembly: GCF_049634645.1. Taxonomy (NCBI): domain Eukaryota; kingdom Metazoa; phylum Chordata; order Testudines; family Trionychidae; genus Pelodiscus; species Pelodiscus sinensis. The sequence goes on from NC_134736.1 coordinate 8,431,299, forward strand.
CCACAGTGTTGCCACTGGCAATCAGAGCACGACATAAATTCAACAGAGATCCATTTCCTGGCGACATCCAAACCCCGGGGGCTGGGGAATGAAAAGGCACATGCAATGCGGTACAACAGTACGAGGCAATTAACTCACTCCCTTCCATTCTGCACCCTGGGAGAGATCGTCCCCCATCTGACGGTACAGCAGGGAGGCAGCCAGTGGCTGAGTTACTGCGGGATGCGGTGTGACAGGACGTGCCATGTTACGTCACATAATTCTGCAGAGCATGGCCCCTGTGTGACTCATCAAGGCTTCCACAAAACCCTCATTAAGAGACTGAATTGAGAAGGCAGAGGGAGCTTCCCCTCTCTCCACTCTGGTCCACTGCGCCCACAATGTTACTGGGTCATAGCTGTCTACTGACTATTCCCCTGGCTTCAGGTAACCCACATACCCACTGGGTGCGATGCACGTCTCCTCCAGTGGCACTGAGACCACTTCCAGAGAGAAGGATGAGTCTGCTCTACTGCCTGCTGGCTTTGGCTCATGCAGTGGAGGCTCATGAACTAAGCTCCAGAACAGTGGTCCCCAACGTGGTGTCCGCGGGAGCCAGGGCGCCTGCCGGGGCATTTATGTGGGCCCACCGAGTGACCAGGGCCGGCCCGACCCATTCTTGTGCCCCAACCCCCGGGCGCGCGACACATGCGCGGCCCCACCCCCGAGCGCCCGGCAGCCCCAAAAAGTTGGGAACCACTGCTCCAGAAGTCCCAGGTTTGACTCCACTCACAGACCACTGTGGTCTGTCTGCGTTACAGTCACGTGTCTGGCTTTCTTCACAGCTGTGTTCTGAGGGCCAGGCGTTACAAAGACACGGTCCAGTTGACTACAGGGGAGGAAAAACATCTGGGAGCTAATCCAGTCAGTGTTTTAGGATGGGATTTTCCAAAAAGAGCAAGGTAGTTAAGCACCCAACACTCTGACTTCCAAAGGGCATTGGGCACCTCACTGTTCGAGGCTCTTTAAAAATGCCAGCCTTGATCTCCTTGCTCCATACACTGGGCTTGTAAAATTGGACTCTTGTTCCTTGGAATCCATTTGCTCTTGCTGCTCTTTCCCCATTTGGAGTCATTACCCTTCAAATAAATGACAACACCGTTAGTGCTAAGGTAACAATCCCCATTCTGGCCTGCTGCTTGCTAGGGCAGCACAAATACATGCTCGCAGAAGAGCCTTGCTATAAACTGCTGATATTCAGCAGGGTTTTTTTTTTCCCCGAGGGGCTGCAAACACACCTCAGCCGCTCCTGGGCGAGGATGGAGTCTGAGCCTGTGGTGTCTGTGCCGTCTTCTGGCTGTCCCATTCAGTGCTTCCAGCTCCCAGATGACTGCGTCCTCTCTGTCTCGCTCATTAGGAGCCAGAAGTCTAATTGCGGTACCCGTACAGAGCGTAACCTAACAACGGAGTCTGTTTCCAGGGTTCCTGCCTATTGCCTCAGGGCTCTGAGCAGCACACAGCAAACGGCTTCAGGCTGATGGGAAAGTAGACGCTTGTGAATCTGAAATCTGTCTGCCCCTTTAGCGCAAAGGTGCCCCTGTAATTGGCTGTGTGACCTGCCTCTCCTGCACAAGCTCACACAGCCGGCACTTCTTAACCAGGGCTGGAAGTTCACAGGCAGCATAGTTGCTACGCTTCCAATAAATCCCATTTGCACTAAACGTTAGAGGCAAAATTGTGCTCTCGGCAAGAAGTTTGGACCTGTCTGAAAAAGAATACGATGCACCCCTGACCATCTGTCACATGCCCTGACACTCCAGTGGAGGTAATGCTGAGGCTAAAAAGCCACCCCTATGCTCTGTTCTTTAATCAGGCTGATACACCTGAGCAGAGACATGAAATGTAGCTGTCTTGTGCTACATGCTATAGGCCCAGTCCTTAATGCAAGCCAGACTCCCAGGAGCACTGCTTGCTGTGCGGGGTGCTGAGTGATGGGGTGAAAGGACTCTGTGCTTCTAAGAACTATATGTAGAGTGCTTAGGGTTGCCAGGTGTCCGGTTGTCAACCGGACAGTCCAGTATTTGAGCTTTCTGTTCGGGAAACAAGTTGAGAAAATAGAAGTGTCCGGTATTTTCTCAATAAGATGGAATGCGGATTGTGATGTCATGTCAAGTGTGTCCCAATATTTTTGTCAAAACCATCTGGCAACCCTAAGAGTACTGCCTCTGCAGCCCCCTGTGAAGCATATGGACAGAGTTCCCAGTGCCTCCTCCAGACTCTGACCACTTCCTGGTTCTCTACGGAACAGGCTCAATATAGAAACCATTCTGTAAGCTCGACAATAGCCTTGACACAGACCAGCCATCAGTCTCTTGAAGTGAATCCATTCAGTCAAAGAGAGACCCAAACCAATGGCTACTCCTCAACATCATTCAAACCACAGTTTCCTTTTCTCTTTTATTGCCTTGCATTCCGGCACTTCTACTTTCTGTTGGAACTAGAAGCTGAAATACTGGATGTTCTTGCTGGGTTTTTTCTCATGGACCTCTTACTAAAAAGCCTGCTCTTGGGAGATTTCCAGAGCTTTTCTGGACACTAGTATCAGAGGGGCAGCCATATTAGTCTGAAGCTGCAAAAGCAACATGGAGACCTGTGGCATCTTATAGACTAACAGATGTATTGGAGCATACGCTTTCGTGGGCAAAGACCCATTTTGTCAGATGCATCTGACAACAGGGCTGGCCTGAGCCATTTTGGTATCCCGGGCCCAGGCGCATGGTGCCGCCCCCAGGCGCACAGCGCATGCTTGGGCCCGCCCCCGGGGTACTGCTGCTGGCGCGTGTGCCGGGCCATGCAGGGCCCTGCGACCATGGGGGGAAGAGTGCTGCTGGCTGGTGCCACGGGGCTGGCCCTGCGGAAGCCAGGTGCCCAGCACCTGATGGCAGCTATAAGGGATGCCACGCACCCCTTACAGATGCCATCGGGTGCCCCCTATCGGTTGGTGCACTGGGCAGCTGCCCGGCTCACCCACCCCTCAGTCTGGCCCTGTCTGACGAAGTGGGTCTTTGCCCATGAAAGCTTATGCTCCAATTAGTCTGTTAGCCTATAAGGTGCCACAGGACTCCTCGTCACTTTTTCTGGACACTGGTGATCTGGAGAAGAATCTGACATGATCTTTCTCCATTTTGGGCCATCAACTAATTTTTCACTTAAAGATGACCCAACAATTTATGAAGAACTTCAAGAGGCAGCTTTGCTCTGACATGTTTCCAATGGCTTGTTAGTCTTTAAAGAGCTACTAGACTATTAGTTGTTTTTAAAGTTTTTCCTGTTACAGACTAACTCGGCTACCCCTCTGAAACTTTTGACTCCTGGGGTTTGTTTTAATTTGGGGACCTATATGTGGAGACGGGTAATCTGATTAGCTATTTATTACCTACAGATTCCTCTGTCGTCTGAGCTACTCTGGGGATACATGTAAATAACTAGTTATCCTTTATCCTTTATGGATAATTAAGGTGAAATTGGCTCAGGCCTTGACGTGGGACCTTTGGGGATTTATTTCAGCATGTAGATGATGTTTGCGCCGGAGGTACCAGTATGTGCCAGAGAGGGAAACAGCAGATCTCATTAGGTCTGGCACATCTCTAGCATGAATAAATTATCCCAAATGTTTGCACTGGCTGGAACACAGCCCCCGAGGCTGGAAGACAAAGGGTTAAGTAATTATAGAAATGATGCCTCCTGACCCCCTGCTCATGGGTGAGAGGCCAGAAAACACCGGGACAAATTCTCCGTAGGTGTAACTGTGCAGAAATCCATTGACGTGAAGGGAGCTGCATCTCTTCAAACCAGCGGAGATGATTGGCCCAAGCAGTGGAAGTATAGCCGGCATTTGCAACCAGGACAGGTGAAATCTAGCAACTGAGAACTGATGGTTAATTGGCCACAGCTGAAGCCCATGTTGCCTAAATCACAGACTGAGGCTAGGTCCTTACTCCAGACCTATATCGGAGGCACTACTTTGCTCATGCCTTGTGCAGACAGTGACTCATTGGTGGGAGAAGTTCCCCAATGACACAGCTACCACCTTTCAGGATGATGGATTAACACTGTTGATGACAGAAGCTCTCCTGTTGGCCAGGGTTATAATAGGTCTATGTTTACTTGCATGCTGCCTCCTTTTCTTTTGACTCTCTGCTCTCCATCCAGGCAAATTTTCCCACTAAGAATCCCTATCCAGGGTTGTTGCTGAGTAGTTACTGTGGCTCCGAAAAAAGCCCTGATTGGTCCATTCCCCTGCAGTCATGGCTGCTGGACCCCACCCACCCAAAGCCAAGCCCCCAGTCCTGACAAAGGGCCTCAGGAAAGTGCTGACGGATGGCTGATGTTGGATTCTGGGCTTGCGCCGACCATGCTACCATCATGAGAGGCAGCAACATTGCGTCCTCCCTCCCCGCTCCGGCTGTGTTCTCTTTTGGGAGCTTGAAATATGGCAGCCCTGCTGTCGGCATAGAAGTGGGTTCACTTAAGCGCTCCAGATGCACCATGTTAAGTGGAGACCTGCCCTGCCGAAGGAGGGGAATAGCAGCTTGCATGGAGGAAAGTAGTAAGAGATCTCTAACTACACTTTAGATCCCAGACTTGTGGGTGTATTTGCTGTCTGTGGGAGTTTCATCTAACTTGAGGCCTTCCCCAGTAGGAAAGGGTCTGTTAAATGAAGCCGGGGATTTACTTAAACCTAGTAATTGAGGCTCAGTAATGCTCTTGGAAACTGCTTCTGTATCGCATTCAGCTGGGATCAGCGGAATGATAGGCATGAAAATGGGGGTTGGAAGAGCAGTGAGCCAAATAGGGGTTTCTGAGCACGTAAGAAGATTTGGATTCAGTTTGCCTTTGGCCTCTGCTCTTCTTTGAGCTGAGCCGTATGGTACAAGAGAGAGCAGGCAGCTTTGGAAATAGAAACTCCAGGTAGGTAGGTAGGTAGGTGATTTCAACAGCGGCCTGCTGTAGCCCTGTCGTTTGGGGCTCATGTTGGAGTGTTGTGAAAGTCTGTGACTGTATCATACTGGAGGGAAATTTCCAGTGTGACAGGAGCATGTGACAGAGCAATGACACCACAGTCCTCCTCGCACAACAATCTGTTGCCATTCCTACATCTACATACTCTACATCCCCTCACAATATCTCAGGGAAGCTTCTTGGATCTGCTGGCAAATGCTCCATAGTCTCAAGCCACAGTGCTCTCTGTGATTCCAGGATCTTGCATTTCCTCCTGGACTTCTTAAGAGAGGAACGCAGGCTTTCCTCTTTCCTTTGTGTTCTTCCATAAGGCTGGTTGCAGGCTGGCTGATTCATTTCCAATCCCAAACTACCTGCTACAATCTCAGCCATGCACTCGGTGCTTCTTTTCTCTCCATTTGCTTTTTGCTTCATGAGAATAAGCAGCAATTAGAGGTGATGGGTGTTTGGGCAAGTTCTCCTAAAAAGGGTAATTACAGAGAAATGCTCCTGGCTAAGTAGCCTAAAAAAAGATGGTCAGAATTTAGGCCTGTGTGAATCCAAGTACTATCTGTGGTGACCGTGTACGTCAGCAAGTAGTCCAAACACTACGGGCTGGTAGGAATTCCCCATCTTGAGACTGTAGCAGACAGTCCAGCAATGGCTGCTAGCTCTCTGTTTCCTTGAAATACTTGTTGCTTCTCATCTTATTTCAAATCACTTAACGCTGGCAATACTAACAGAACCCCAAGACATGGGCAAGGTTATTCCAGCCCTATGTGTTCAAACAGAGTTCATTTGATCTATGCCTTGTGGAGTAGATCAGCTTGAAAGCACAGAAATTCTGCTGCAGCTCTGAGAGGACATTATAAGCAATAGCTGGGTTGTGGGTCTTGTTGCAGTAGCAATAGACCCAGCTAACTGCATTGGGATGAAATTGACTCTGTGTAAAAGGGCAGAAAATAGCTGGTTTCCGTTAGATTTAAATGCTGCATAAGCCTTGTGCTGATCCTCTGTGCTGGGGTGAATGTCACCCCTATGCACATCAACACTATCCCTGTTGGACAGCAAAGGTTTTGAAAGCTTTATGCAGATTTTTTTGGAATTCAGACTCGATGAAAAATATACACATGTTGCAAACTCCGCGAAACGTCAGCCAATTCATTTCTAGGGTTGACATGGCTGTGGTTCCTAGCTCAGGACCTCTTTGTGCTATCTGTGAGCATAAACAACTGTCTTTGCTCCCAAGAACATAAAGTCTAAATCCAGGGTGCCCACTAGAGCATTTCACCACACTCTAATGGCTGTGTCATTAGTGTTTTGACATCTTGTTTCCATCACTGTAGTTTAGTTGTGTTCATGGTCTGCATTGACAGCTGTTTTTCCACAAAAACTCAGAGCGTATACACCTCAAGTAATAGAGATGTAGCAGTGTTAGTCTGGTCTTGCTGAAACAAAAGACAGGACTATGCAGCACTTTAAAGATTAACATAAACCATCTTGTTAGTCTTTAAAGTGCTGCATAGTCCTGTCTACACCTCAAGTGCGTTTTTGCACAAGAGAATTGAAAACAGAGGGGTTTTTGTGCAAGTGGTATTCCTCTTTCTATGAGAGAGAAGCCTTTTTGCGAAAGAGTTTGTTCACAAAAAGGCATATGTGGACAGGGAAGAGGGGGTTTTTGCGCAAAAAGAAGAAAGAGGAAAAAGCACGGGTGCCCTGGTGGCCATTCCGTGCATACCGATCAGTGCTTACTTTTGAGAGAGTATCCATGCAGTCTGGATGCTCTCTTGCGGAAAAGCCCGTCTCTTTCTCGATGCACTTTTGCAGTGTGGACGTGCTCTTGCACAAGAAGTTTTTGCGGAAGATCTCGTCCGATAAAAGCTTCTTGCACAAGAAGCCTGAAGTCTAGATGTAACCTATGGGACTCAGGTGACCCGCCACAAGAGGGACAGCGAATGCTGAATGTCTGACTCAAACCGTTGTAAACAAACCCTAGGCTGGAAACTACTCATCAAACACCTTCATCATACAGCCATCCACATTATTTGACACACATAGGATTGGTTCAGGGATGACTTGATAACCACCAAAAGGCCACATGAATCAGATCTGAGCCAAGGTTTGGAGAACTCTGGTGGCAATTCCACTGACTTCCATGGGCAATGCATCAGACCCGATTTCTCCACCCACTTCCAGCAGTGGAGTTATGCCAGTCACTTCAAGTACCATTACATTGGTGTAAAAACCCATTGTGAGTGAGAAGGAGGCTTGGCAGGGCTCAGAGAATAACATAGCCTAGCAGGTGGAACCCTAGACTGATTGTGGCACAGAGGACAAGTCACTTTGTCTGTCTTTCTGTTTCCTTTCTGTCTGGTCTATTGAGAGTGCAAACTCTGGAAGGCAGGCACTTTCTCATAGCATGTGTTGTACAGTGGCTGGGACAATGGGGCGCTGATCTCCATTAGGGGCTCCCATAATAATGAGATTCATAATGAATATTATTCATAATTAATAGCTGGGACTGGCTCTTGTTATGAAATATGTATTGTTCCCTTATCCGTTTTATTCCAAAAACTCATTAGCAGAGCGCTATGTATTCATGAATGTTTCCATCCCATTATGTCTGGGAGCATATACTCTTTCAGATTCAAATGCCATAAAGACCCAGTAATGTTTTTAATTATTGAACGCCGGGTATGAGTAATTGAGAATTAAGGCAGAAATGAACCTTTGATGCCCTGACCATGCTGTCTTCATTGGCTGTTTTATTCATCATCTTCATAAACGAGGAACAAACGTGGTCCAGTTTGCTATTTGCTGAAGGTGATTGAAGCGCAAACCTCACCATGGGCGACATTGGGGAATGGCTAAACTCCAAGCAGGAGACCTTTATGTTTCTTCAAAGCTGATTAGAAAGTAGATGAAAACAGTGTGTTCCTCTTCACGCACCTCATTACGCTCTTGGCTCCCTGCCTCCTCCCGGTGAAACCTACAGTCCAGATGAATAAACCTGATGGGACAGTCCCTGGGATTTGGACTTTTTTTGTGGTGCTGATAGCCTGCTGATAGCCCCAGGAACTGTCTCACCGGAACTCTCTCACAATTGTCTAACTTTACATACAGCTATTTAATGCTGTAAAATTATTGGTGAGTTTCCTCTCAAATGCAATGGTCTGGAAAATGTTAATACAGTGGTTCTCAACCAGGGGCACAGGTAGCTCCAGGGGTTCCCAGAGATCTTCCACAGGATACATCTACTCATCTAGAAATTTGTCTATTTGTACAACAGGCTACATAAAAAGTGAAGCTAGTACAAATTAAAATGTCATACAATAACTTGTTTACCCTTCTGTATGTACTAGCTACTGAAATGCAAGTACAATATTTATATTCCAATTGATTTATTTGATAATTACGTGGCAAAAAAGAGAAAGCAGGCCATTGTGTATTTTTATGTCTGATTTTGTGAGCAAGTAGTTTTTGAGTGGTAAAAGTTGGGGGTATGCCAGACAAATCAGACTCCTGAAAGGGGTACAGTAGGCTGGCAAGATTTGAGAGCCACGGTATAAAAAAAAGTTCATAATAGGAGGATGACAACATTTTTGATAAGTTTTAATAATGAGCCAGATTCCCCATTGGTGTAAATCAGTCTAGCACCACTGACTCCAATAGACTATTCAACCTTTGCTGTCTTTGCTTAGATTTGCAGTCACGTGGGGCCAGTTGTGGATACATGTCCCGCTAGTAACAGGAGCGAGTCTCCATACAATTCCATATGTCGCACCAAAGTGATACACCATAGAAGCAACTTGGAACTAGTTGATCAAAAAGTTTAAAGTCCTTATATGTGATTAACTGAACACTAAGGTATGTCTACACTGCAATTAAGGTATCCTGGCATTGCTACCCAGCTTCTTTTGAATGCGACCGCTATTTCAAAATATAGCGGATGTGCTATTTTGACATCCCTGTAAACCTCGTTCCATGAGAATAAGGGATGTCTCAAAAAAGTGCTTTATTTCGAAATTTGACACTGTGTAGATGTAGCCTGTTTCGATTTTCGAAATAAGATATGCAATTTGCCTAGCACAAATTGCATATCTTATTTCAAGCTAATGGTGCAGTGTAGACTCGCCCTGAGTCACATGCAGTTCCTTATGCATCCTATATAGCTGCCATCGTTCACAGGTTCCAGGCTGATTTTTGTGAATACATCAGTGATATGCTCCTCAAGCCTCTGTATTTTGTGTTCAGATGAAGCTTGGCACCTCTGCCCAGGGTCACATCCACTGCAGAGGTGCGTATCCTGAAAGCTAATAACGCTGCCACTTTGACATTTAATGGAGGTAACAAGAACAGGACTGGAGTGTAGTAATGTCCATTGATTGTGCTGTGGGTAACACGCCATGGTTTTATTTGAAGCAATAGGAAAATAACATTTTTCTTAGCATCTTTAGACGTAGATTGGCAGTGGGAAGTGCTACGTGAAAGTACATAACCAATATTCCCTGGATATAAAGAACAAGAACACTTACCTGGCATAGCTCGGGTCCTTAAGGATGGGGGCTGGCAGTGGGGGAGGGGGAGAGGAGCATGAATCGGAGTGGGGAGTTGAGTATGTGAGGGTTTCAGTGCAGGAGGCAGGAAGAGTGGAGGGTGCAGGAGCCAGGACAGAGGGTGAGGAGAGGCTCAGGACAGGACAGGGTGCTAGGGGCCGTATTGCTTGCCAGAGGCAACTCATTGGGGCGCTTGATGCACCCCATAGTCATATGTGTGTATAACTGTCTCCTGTGCTTGCTCCCACTCCCCCCGTCGTCATGCATGAGTATAACTCTCCCTTCTCTCTCGCCCTTCCTTTTCCATTGGATATGAAACAGTCGCATTCCAGGCACATCCCATTATCCTGGCACACACAGCCCCGACCTCGCTTTACATTATGCTAAGAGAAAGCTGCCCACCCAATTTGGTGGTCTAGCTCTTACCATTCAGGAAGAGTCCTTGAAAAAATGGGCTCACAAAGCCGGCCGGACGGACAGACACACATTTCTAAAATATCTAGTAAAAGAAGGAATAGTTGTGAGGAAAGCAGAAGCTTTCTTTCAATTTTCATTTAGCCAAAGCCGGTTTTCCACCGGGAAGGGGAAAATGTTTTGATGGAAAATTGCAAACAGCTTGAGTAGTTAACGACACTTGAGAACATTAGAATCAAGAGTTTCAAAACTGCCTTTCAACTCCTCTAGCGTCCCACATCCCAGATGTGCCCCATATGGGATGTTTCCTTCTCTGACACGGACAGTCAAATCCTCTTAATTGGCAGACATCCTGCTGGAAACAGACCTGCCAAATGAACAATCATTGTGACTCTCAGGGGGCTGCTTCACACTCAGCAGTTTCTCCTATTTCACAAATTGTTTTAAATATAAAGCACAGACTACAAAGCATTGTTTGAAAGAACATGACAGTGAAGTGAACAAAAACTCATTTAGCAGCCAGCCAGAGCTGGGAAATTACCTGATATGAATGAAACCTACAAACCTTGGGGCAGATCCTCATCTCGTTTCAATGGGCCTAGCTTGACTGAAGTGTAACTACACTGTACACTATCAGGTACACCAGTCCCCATGTTACAATTACCACAACACATGGCTTTAAAGTACTATTTTAAATTATTGTGAGAACATTCAAATCTCTGACAGTTTTTTTTTTTTTATTCTAAGTCCACACAGACGCTAGATCAGTGGGTGTCTGATAGTTGACTGGTGCCCCTATGTGCAATAGTAAATAAATACAGCTAACTTAATAAAGTGTTATTTATTGCCCCTGCAACGGGGCCCAGATCCCCAGTTATGCACCATGCCCCTATGATGCTTGATGCTGTACAAAAAATAGAATGAAAAAATCGATGTAATAATACTAATTGTTAATAGTTTGCAGAACTCTTCCTTAACCTGGGGGGTTTCAGTGTTGACTTTTTGATTTCCCTAACTGCTAAGATAATTTAAAAACTTTAATATTCCTAGTCATATGTAATTCAGAAACTGTAAATAAGGCACAGACATATTCATTTGATGTCATGGCAGCTGAAGTATTTCTGTTCCATTGCAAACACATTTTGAAAGCCTCCTTAAGCCCTAGGAGAATGTAGATGAATCAGCTGGATGCTTATGCCACAGGGAAAAAAGTAGCATTTGCTGGTCAGTGGTATGTATCTAACTTTTAAAAGGGGGACAGGAATGGTGCCTTTTCTTTAAACTTAATCATAAGCTGTGTAATTTTCAGAGGCCAACATTTTCAAATGTGGATGCCTACAAGTAAGCCCCTAATGCCGCATTTAGGCATCCAAATAAAAGAAGCCCCTCTTGGAATGGCATAGGTAGGACTTCTGCAGCTCCCACTAATAACAAGGAAATTTGTGAGAATCATTGCTCCTCAGACCTTTTTAGGTCCCTGAATAGGGAGTGAAAAACCCAGTTCTGAATGTTAGTCAAGGAAGAAAGTGGTCAATGCACTAATCTAGGACATGGGAGACCTAATCTCAGTTCCCTGCTCCGCTAATGTTTTTGCATGTCCTTGGGTAAGTCACTTATCCCCTCAGTGCCTCAGTTCCCTATCTCTGCAATGAGGATAACAGTACTACACTAGGATAAGTACCTTACAGTGCACCCTAACTCAATGCACCCTATATTTTCGAAATAGCATCAAACTAAGATGAGCAATTCACGTAGCTCAAATTGTGTATTTCGTCATTGGGCACTGTCTACCCTGCGCCAAATTTCAAAATAAAGCACTATTCATAGAATGAGGTTTACAGGGACATCAGAATCGTGAGGCCAAAATAATGGACTTGCTGTGAAGACGTGGGATAGCTATTTCAGGAAACTTCAGTATCCCGAAATAGCATTGAAGTGTAGACGTAGCCTTAAAGAATTGAAGTGCTCAGATGCTACAGCAATAAAGGCCAGATAGACTCCGACACTGATAAATTCTGTTTTAGGAGCTTATCTGATTCTCATAAGTCTTAGAAATAACAGGAATCCAAAGTGTTTTGGGGGTGACTATCCAATGCATGTTGCTAATATCGATGGTGTGCTATATCAGTTAGTAAGTGTGACTTTGCTGAGGCCAGATTTCAGTTCTAGCATTCAAAGGAAGGTGAACATATTCATCACACTTAGTTCTTGGTTAAAATCTCATTTTGTAACACTGACGGATGCACTGCACCATCTCTGTATAATTTATTTTTATTCCACTTCCATGGTATCAGCAATTAGTCTCCCTTGAAAAATGCAGTAAAATAAAATACACACACCTTTCAATGAAAAGTATTTCCAACATTTGAAACTTGTGAAGCAGCAGTATTTACAGATGTGGGACTGAGATTTGGGAGAAATAAAGCCACACACAACTGATAAGGAGCTCTGAATCAAAATTAATATTAAGTACAAAGCAGAGACAATCAAAACAGATTTCACGTGTTCTGGACTGCTTGCTGATAAGCTGTCACCAAACAGTTTTACACAGATTCAGCATGTTCATTTAAAGCCCCTGGAAACTTACAATTTGACTCAATTCACGATTACTCTGGACTACTAATAGGACTTAATATTGTGTCTTATGCCTGATGGGCTTTGTTGCTGCTTACAGTCTATTCTTTTTGTCCAAATGCTGCATAACACCCAAAGCTGCATTTACATTTTCTGAATGGACTAATCATGTCTCTCGCTTTGATAAAGAACTTGCTGCCACCCACATACTCACATGGAATGCATTGGAGAAGAGTAAACCAGAAATAAATGCTTTCCAAGGGGATGGAGAGAAAAATACCCACAAAGATAATTGGGAGAGATGTACAAGCAAGTAACACATCACTCAGGCACATCTTCAAAGAAGTAAGGAAGCTAAAAATATGTACATGAGAGACAGCAAGAGAAAACATGACTGACGTGGAACAATCGAGAGAAGAGTTAATACTGATTAGCAACCATTTTAGATTGAAGATTGGTTGGTTTTCTGTAACAGAGTAAGGAGTGATGCCTTTGATAAGACTCAAACAGTTGCTTTCATAGAATCATAGAACCATAGAGCTGGAAGAGACCTCAGAAGGTCATCAAGTCCAGCCCCCTGCTCTAGGAAGGACCAATCCCATCTAAATCAACCCAGCTAGGGCTTTGTCAAGCTGACACTTACACACCTCTAGGGATGGAGACTCCACTACTTCCCTAGGTAACCCATTCCAGTGCTTCACTACCCTCCTAGGGAAATAGCTTTTCCTAATATCCAACCTGGACCTCTCCCACCACAACTTGAGACCATTGCTCCTTGTTCTGCCATCTGTCACTACTGAGAACAACCTTTCTCCTTTCCATAGAATCTAGTTAGCAACATGCTGGAAAGTCAAACTAATCAAGCTAATTTGTGTATTGCTGAAGAATTACTTAGAGTAACTATGGATGCAAAAAGCTTTTCCATGTACCTTTCGGTGCACAGGAGAATCAGGCCCCAAACAAATCACTCCCATCCAGACCCTAGCTCTTCAAATTGTTTGTCTTGAATTTGTTTAGAATCCAATTTATTGCATCCCTCTCTTATCCTGTCATCATAAACTTGCTTACATCTCTGTTGCACAAAAAGTGAGAAACAGAGATCACTTACTGTTAATAACAAATCAGTAGACAGAGGTTAAAATTCACCCCTGGGGAGAAGGCCAATACAAGGTCTATACACCGTTCAGTCCCACTCACACCTATAAGGTAGTGCATAGAGATTAACTCATGCATTTGATGTTGTGTGCATGCTTAAATGCTTTGCTATTATCAGGGCCCAAGTAAGCAATGTTCATCCTTGGAGTTTAAACTAACAAGGTTGCTAGGTGGAGAGGTGGGCCAGAGAGAATGGTAGATTGAGCATTAGTGTGTGCAGGGCAAAGCAAGAACATGCTGTGGTAGCTATGCTGAACCAGGAAGGAAGGAGACCAGGCTTCTGTATGTAAGCCTCTATTTCTGCAAAGGTCATAAATAGGCTCCCGTGTAGCTTAATAGTCTAAAGAATGTTTTTCTTTTTCCACCACTGGATGTTCTCTTTATTATGGAAGCATTTCAAGTTGGCTGCTGTAGAGAGTTCCTGTTAATGCTTTTGGATGCCAGTGGTAGAGACTGAGAGAGTCTAGACACAAGTCAATCCATATCTGGGTACATGCTCCAAACAAAAGACCACTTGGATAGTTGTCTGAAGTAGAGAGACTGTTGTCTGTCCCATAGGATTAAAAATTCTCCTTCCAGTAGCATGAGGTTTTCTGGCATGACTACCACGCATGAATAACATGTTGAAGAATCAACACTGAGGCATCCAAGGTAACTGCTTCTGAGATTAAGGTGTTGGTTGGTTCTTAAATGGAAGGGGGTTGAAAGATGTATGACATTCCAAGCTGCTTCTGAAATCAGAATATTACAAACTCTTTAAAGGAAGATTTGGGGTTTCAAATTTAAAATTGAGAAGGGAGGTGAATCCCTTAGCTTCTGTGATAAGAAGGTGACAAGTCTGAGGGGTAATTGTATCTGCAAAAACAAAGAGACATCCTGTGGCACCATAAAGATTAATTGATTTATTTGGGGACAAGCTTTTGTGGGTAAAACCCACTTCATTGGATGCATTGGAATATGTCAGATGCATTGCAATACATCTGAAGAAGTGGATTTTATCCAAGAAAGCTTATGCCCAAATGAATCTGTTAGGGTATGTCTACACTGCCACCCTAGTTCGAACTAGGGTGGCTAATGTAGGCATTCGAAGTTGCAAATGAAGCCCGGGATTTAAATATCCCGGGCTTCATTTGCATCTTGCCGGGCGCCATTTTTAAATCCCCCTTAGTGTACAAGGTGTACCGGTAGTTCAAATTAGAGAGCCTAATTCGAACTACTTACTCCGTGCTGCGTGTAGCCACGGGCACGGAGTCCGCACTAAAGGGGATTTTAAAATGGTGGCTCCCGGCAAGATGCAAATGAAGCCCGGGATATTTAAATCCCGGGCTTCATTTACAACTTCGAATGCCTACATTAGCCATCCTAGTTCGAACTAGGGTGGCAGTGTAGACATACCCTTAGCCTTTAAGGTGTCACAGAACTCATCGCTGTTTCATAAGAAGGTGAAAGTTATAGAAGAGAAAACATGCTACACCTCCCTTAACTTTCCTAATCTATCTTCTCTGCACCTTATTTCATCATTAAGACCTATGCAAGCTTAATGTAAATCACTGCTTTGGTAGCATTTCACCCCAATGAGTGACTGTCATTTTACTTATTTCCTTAATAAAACCAGTTAGTACAGACAGGAGTTTAAAGTTGTGATTGTTTGTGGTCACTGGCCTTGCCCTGTGTGGTCCTAGAGCCTCCCAGTTTGAGACAAGCACTGAAGGTGGTTTTCACCTTGTTGAGCTTGAAACTGTAACACCAGGAGCTGAACCTTCTGTGGTTTAGCACAGAGCCAGTAACTTGATTTAAAAAGAGGCTACGCTCGGCTCAGGTGGACATGGCTGAACAAGGTGCAGAGACCCCGAATGACTAACTTGACTCTGTTGGATTGAAGCAGTAGTAGGGAAGGCATATTTAGCTTGTAATTGCTTAATAGTCATGGTTCTTGCACTAGCCACTAGTGACAGCAACCCACTGAATCCAACTGTGGCATGAATTGTTATTCTATGCAGGTGAGATGTTACAGCAAAGCTGAAAAGGCTTTATAGTTAATTATTTCATCTGTTTCCTTCCACACTCCTAGGTTGCGTCTAGACTGGCATGATTTTGCGCAAAAGCGTCCGCTTTTGTGCAAAATCTTGCCGCCTGTCTACACTGGCCGTGAGTATTTGCGCAAGAACACTGACTTTGTAATGTACAAAATCAGTGGTTCTTGTGCAAATATTCTGACGCTCCTGCTCAGGGATAAGCCCTTTTGCGCAAGTATTCTTGCGCAAGAGGGCCAGTATAGACAACAACGTTAATTTCTTGTGCAAGAAAGCCCGATGGCTAAAATGGCCATTGGAGCTTTCTTGCGCAAGAGAGCATCTACACTGGCATGGATGCTTTTGTGCAAAAGCAAATCTTTTGCGCAAAGGCACATGCCAGTATAGACGCTCTCTTGCGCAAATACTTTTAACGGAAAAACTTTTTCGTTAAAAGTATTTGCGCAAAATAGTGCCAGTGTAGATGCAGCCCTAAAGTGTGCTGACAGCAGGTGCCTCTGTGATATCTCTGGGTATATGTGGAAGCTTGTCTGTGCTCTAATGCGGCACTGGAGATGCTGGGCCCAGTTCTATACTGCTGTAACTCCATTCACTTCAATGGATTTGTTCCTGATTTCTATTGGTGTAAATGAGAGAAGCTTCAAGACTTTTGGACCTCTGTGGACAAATCCCTGCTGCTAAGAGAGACACTGGAAAGAAGCCTTTGAAATCCTGCTGTCTCTGTTCATAAAGAGGGAACAGTATAACATTCTGGGGGGTTAGACTATGACTTCTGGCAAGGCTCTGCCCAAAATTGCACTACTGCAGGAGAGGCCTGAGAGGCATTGACTGGGCCAATCCAATCTGTCTCAGCTCTTCCTTTGCATCCTCCTTGTTCCCAGGCGCTAAGCATTCACCACTGGTCTATAGCAGCAGGAGATGATGGTCTCTTTCAGTGAAGAGCTCCACCAGGCTCCTCCAATCATCTGCTGGGATTGGTCCTGCTTTGGGCAGGGGGCTGGACTTGATGAGCTCCTGAGGTCTCTTCCTGCTCTATGATTCTATGCCCGCTTGTCCCAGCCAGGAGCCAGTAAGGAGATGAGGATCCTGGGAAATGTACCTGGATAGCCCAGGTAAGGGCCTAAAGGGATCCTCATTCCCTCTGACTGCTCTCTTGCCCACTCAGCCCATGTCACAACCCTGCTTTACCCTTTGGTGTTGTTTACAATATAAGTGTTAATACAAATAAAATGTGAGCTTTGGTCTTCAGGATATACATTGCCCACCCGATTAGTGATGCTGAATATTAACCCAGAGCCACTCCGCTTTTGTGATGGTCCATGTGAATCGGTCTGAAACCTGAAGAAAAATCATCTGCTTCTTAGAAGATGGCAGGGGTTGGAGAAAATTCTAACCGCATAGGAAGTCTTAAAACAACAGCTGGGCGCACAAAAGCTGCTGTACCTGAAGCATCTCTGTGCTTTAAGGCTGTGTCCAGACTCCATGCCTCCGTCGACGGAGGCATGTAGATTAGCCAGATCGGAAGAGGGAAATGAAGCCGCGATTAAAATAATCGCGGCTTCATTTAAATTTAAATGGCTGCCCCGATCTGCCGATCAGCTGTTTGTCGGCAGATCGGGAGAGTCTGGACGCGATGCCCCGACAAAGAAGCCTTTCTTCATCGACACAGGTAAACCTGGTTTCACGAGGCTTACCTGTGTCGATGAAGAAAGGCTTCTTTGTCGGGGCATCGCGTCCAGACTCTCCCGATCTGCCGACAAACAGCTGATCGGCAGATCGGGGCAGCCATTTAAATTTAAATGAAGCCGCGATTATTTTAATCGCGGCTTCATTTCCCTCTTCCGATCTGGCTAATCTACATGCCTCCGTCGACGGAGGCATGGAGTCTGGACACAGCCTAAGTGGTAATATGTTTTCCTCATTACAGAACAATAGCTAAGATATTGCAGTAATCCTTATGCTAACAAAGGTCACACAGATTATCTTGCGAGATACTTTATAGAACAATGGGGGATGTCATGCTGAAACCATGCTGTGAATATGTAGATAGTGCATGTAGGCTTAAAGAAAATCTGAAATTCAGAGCATCTTCAAACATAGCATGCAAATGGGTCATCATGGCATGCCATGTGCACTCTACATGTGTGTGCATAGCTGTAGGGCGCTTAGTGTGACATGCCATGGAGTCTTGTTATGCTGCACATGGGAAATTTAAATGGGCTCACCCCTGTGTGAGTAAAAACTGAGATCTAAATGGGAGAGATTTTGCCAAAATTTACACCAGAGTAATTCCAGTGTCTTCCGTGGAGTTAGTCTGACTGATTTTCACCAGTTTTACATGATAGCAACATTAAAAACTTTCTGTAGTTCATCTATGCAGCTTTCATTACATGCAAAAAGCACACAAAAGAGATTCAGTTTGTTCATAAATGAACACGGGAGTAATTTAAGAAAAGTTTACTTTAAGATGAACAGTTTTTGATTAGTATGCAGGCAAATGGAAGAGTTCAGGTTCAAAGATAGCATTTCCATAGACTTGAAAATGAAGCAGACAATGGGAAAAGAATACATCCCAGAAATTAAACTAATCAATGTTGATTACTGTTACTCAGCAACTTCTTATAGCCACTTCTTCTTTTAGGGAAAGAGCAGTAGCACCCATACATAGCTAACTTATTTTTTGAGTTGCTAGGAGCAACCCACAAAGACTTACTTTGGAAAGAAAAGTAAAATACCTAATATAAGCCTATGCGTTGTTACGGCCATTGTGTGATTGAGGAATCACACTTACATGTGTAGATGCTAAAACATACTCACTGTTCTGCAGTGAACTGCTTTTGTAAGCTGTCTTGGCAAGGGCTAGTGTCATTTCTCAGTTGGTTGCTCATAACTGACTTTAAACTTTATTTGCATGGACAGCAAAGCATGATCTACATCCTAACCTCCTGTTTGTACTGCTGCTCTATGTCTTGCATCTTGACTAGCTTGGCTGAGATTTTTGTGTACAAAGAATACCCCATATAACCCATTTACATCTAGCAACTCGAACAAAAATGCTTTATCACAGAAATGCAGCATTTAGGGCCCAACCCAACTCTCACTGAGGTCCCTAGAAAGATTCCCACTGACTTTGGTGGGAGGCAAATCAAGCCCATAATGTCATGGCAAAGACATGGGTATCAATGTAACAGGGAAGACTTATTCGTTCCCCACAAGTCATTGTCAATCATCCATAACAGTTACTAGCAATGGTTAGAGGAAATAACCTGAAGAACGTGTTTTCCAACCTTGATCTGGAAAAGGGGAAGAAGACAGATACCCCTCCACCACTAAAAAAGACTGTTTCTCACAAAGACCTGTCTCCTTTATTGTACTGAGAAATAAATAACAAGGGGAATTGTGGCTCTGACTTGAGCTGAAATACTAAGTCACATAAGAGAAAAAACTATTTTCCCCTTAACTCCCTTTATTTCCATCCTTTGGGGATGACAGCCGCAGTCTGCTGGATTCCCTGATCTGAGCACATCCAGGAGAATGGAATGAACTCCAAATGTGCTCCGTCTAAACATGGCCATTGGGGGTTTGCCCCCTTGGTTTGTTTCCTATGTGTTTGGGTGCAAAAAAGAGAGCGAGTAAGCATTACACTTCTAATGAGGGAAATGTGTTCCTTGGGCCACAATAAATGCATCTTACTGTTTCATCTGAACAGTGGGTTGTGCCCACAAAAGCTCATGGTCCTATATCGATATATCATATCATCTATAGATATATTGTTAGTCTCTAAGGTGCTACAGGACTATTTGCATCTTTGTGGTTTAGCTAGAGAGTTGGTAGAAAATGAGGATGAGAGCATGAAAATAGTTTTATTTTGTGTGTGTGGGGGGGGGGAAGTTGGTTCAAATTGTAGAAGAGAATTTCCACTGCAGTTTAGAAATGTGGAGGCACGAAATACAAAGCCCTAACCCAACCCTTAGCTCTGCCCGTCCATCTGTTTCCCTTGGCATCTGTACCATCCATATTACGGGAGGTGAGGAGGCGGGAAAAAAATGCACCTTAAAATGTTCTGTCTTACCTTCAAGCCATACGACTCCCTGGAGCAGAGACGGCAACTCTTCTTGCCCTGTATATCCACAACAGCCCCACTCTCCGCCGTGGCGTCTCCCACCCTTGTCAGGGCGTCCCCACAGACTTTTCCATCTCCAGGGGCACCTCTCCTGAGCGCGCACACGCGCGAGTGTTACCCCAACGCGCCCCACGTGCTGCTCCTGCCCAGTCAGCAAGGAGCCGGCGCTGCAGGGGGTCCGGTTTGGGGGAAGCTGCTCTGCGGCCGGGGGGCTGTGCAGGGCTCAGGGACGCGCTTGGCAAAGGCGTTTCCAGCAGCCCTTTGGCAGCAAGCCCTCAGGACTTGGGGTCAGCTCCTGCGCCGGGACCCGGGGGATCTTCTCTCCGGCGCGTTCTGCTGCTGGCGGCCAGAGGCAAAGTTTCCTCCCTCGGATCTCGGCGAGGAGGCTCCGCTCCCACGAGCCGGCTGTCTCCGCCCGCCCTGCGCCGGCGTGCCCAGGGCGGGGAGCTGCCTGCCAGTCCCGCTGCCCGCCGGAGCCGCGGCTGCTCGACTCGGCGCAGGGGGTAGGCGGCGGGGCTGCACCCAGCCGGCCGCGCTCCCGCAGCGGCGGCTTCAGCACTGAGCGCTGGACAGCTCCGCCGGGAGCCGGCGCGGGGGGCGGAGCTGAGCGGGGAACTCGCCCGCGCCTTGCCCGACCCCTCCGGCAAGGGTCCCCAGCCGCCCCTTTCGCTGGAGCGCAGCCCACGCGGCCGCTGAACTTTGGGGCAGCTGTCAAAGGCCGCCCCTGCCCAGGGAAGGAGCCAGGACATGCCCCCTTGCAGGGTGAGAGCCCAAGAAGCAGGAGGCTGGGCAAGGCAGAGGTGCAGGAGTTGGCTGGGCCTGGGAAGCACCCCCAGGTGGATTTGAATCTGGGACCTCAGAGCTTCGAGTCTGGAGCTTAGGGTAGGTGCCGCCACCGGGTCAACCGCGCTCAGCCCAAGCTGTAGAGGAGCCTTGCACCTATCGGTTGCCGGACGTGGTGTAAGTGCCACTACATGGGACAGTGAACCACAAACTCTAACCCCCAGTCATCTGAAGAAGTGGGCTGTGCCCGCAAAAGCTCATGATCCCGTCATATGTTTTGTTAGTCTATAAAGTGCAACCAGATCATTTGTTGTTTTAAAATTCACACTAGATGTGTGGGTTACACTATGACCCCTCTAGTCATTTCTGAATCCTGCCTGGAGGGCAGGGGACAGGACATGGGGACCTACTGAGGGCAATTGCCACCCCACACCTCTAGGATAGGGAGCTCCAATAGGCACGCTGTCCAGCCACTGCCACCCCACTAGGCAACTGCTCCAGCTACTGCTAGGCCCTTGGGGAGCTTAACTCCACCTGCTGCATCCCCACTGGGTTAGGAGCTCAAGCCTCAGTTGCAAGTGAGCTTCCATCTAATCCCCCCACTCTCAGCCCCTCTGAACTAGCCAGCTAGCTCCACCTGGCTGCACCACTTCACCAAAGCCCCACCTGTTTGTGTATGGCTAGTGTCACATACACACACACACACACACACACACACACACCCTTGCTGCATGAAATGCGGCATGTGAATATGAATGCACAACAAGAAGATGCTTGTTGCAAAAGGCATCGTGTAATATGTCAATTTTAAAGAAACAATCTGCTGAATCTGTATATCCTGTTTTGGTGCATGTATCATTCTTGTATATGGAGTTGGAAATATGACATGTGAATCTGGTTTTAAGTCTAAATGTACTAATAAGGGCCATTAGGGATGCTTTAGGAGCTTAATGCCTCAGTAGTCAAACCAACCATCTGTGAATGGTTTTATTCTTCCTGAAATCCCAAACTGTAGTTGGTCCTACAAAACCCGTGTTACCTGGTACTGGAATCCATCTTGAATCTAGTATTTTTCCATGGAATTGGAGATACTGAACAAAGGGTTCCCATGGTGGCGGCAGGGGTAGGTGTCTATTTAAAGAATGGAAAGCAATCAATTTTTGTCTTCATCTGGCTTTTGAAATTGCCTCACCTGCACTAAGGATAGGTCTACACTATAGAGAAGCTCGAGCTACCACTGTCAATCTTCCAGGATTCAAATTAGCAGGTCTAGTGGAGACATGCTAATCTGAACGGAGAGGGACACTCCAGACTATGCCAGTAGTTTTGCTTCCATGAGGAGTAAGGGAAGTGGAAGGGAAACTGTTCTCCTTTTGACTTCCTGCTGTGTGGACAGCACCAAAGGTCAAGTTAAGGTATTAGGAACTGGGGATACTTTTGCGAGAGGGGAAGCCTATACAGGAAGGATGGGCTCCACCTAATCCAGTGTGGAACCAGACTGCTGGCACTAAACATTAAAAGGCCATAGAGCAGTTTTTAAACTAAGAGATGGGGGAAAGCCGATTGGTGTGGAGAAGCACATAAATCAGACGGAGACTTCTCTTAGAGGAGAATCCATTGCTAGAGATTCTCTAAGCTGTAGTCAGAAAGAGAGGAGGGGAGAGGGCAAACCATGGGCCAGAGCAGACAAACAACCGCATATAAAGAAATCCAATGCATCAGGGAAGGGCAGACAAATAAACAGTGGCAATTTTTAAAGTGTTTCTACACAAATGCTAGGAGTCTGATTAATTAGATGGGTGAACTAGAGTACCTCGTATTAAAGGAGGAGATTGACATAATAGGCATCACTGAAACCTAGTAGAATGAGGAAAATCTGTGGGACACAATCATACCGGGATATAAAATATATCAGAGGGCTAGAGCAGGCCGTGTGAGTGGCAGAGTGGCACTGTATGTGAAAGATAATATAGAATCAAATAAAATAAAAATCTTAAATGAATCAACATGCTCAATAGAATCACTATGGATAGTAATTCCATGTTCCAATAATAAGAAATTAGCAGTAGGGATATATTATCGACCACCTGACCAGGACAGTGATACTGACATTGAAATGCTGAGGGAGATTAGAGAGGCTACCAAAATAAAAAACTCTATAATAATGGGGGGTTTTAATTATTCCCATACTGACTGGGTACATGTCACCTCAGGAAGAGAAGCAGAGATAAAATCAAGTATAAAAATGTAATAAGAAAAGCAAAAAAAGATTTTGAGGAACAGCTAGCCAAAAACTCAAAAAGCAATAGCAAAATGTTTTTAAGTACATTAGAAGCAGGAAGACTGCTAAAAAACCAGTGGGTCCTCTAGACAATCGAGATACAAAAGGAGCAATCAAGGACGATAAAGCCATTGCGGCAAAACTAAATGAATTCTTTGCTTCAGTTTTCATGGCTGAGGATGTTAGGGAGATTCCCAAATCTGCACCATCCTTTGTGGGTGATGAATCTGAGGAACTGTCCTGGATTGAAGTGTCATTAGAGAAGGTTTTGAACAAACAGAAAAACTTAATGTTAACAAATCACCGGGACCGGATGGCATTCATCCAAGGGTTCTAAAAGAACTCAAATTATCTGTGGTTTGTAACCTATCCTTTAAATTGGCTTCCATACCTAATGACTGGAAGATAGCTAACATGACACCAATATTGAAAAAGGGCTCTACAGGCAATCCTGGCAATTAGTCTAACTTCAGTACCGGGCAAATTAGTCAAAAAAATAGTAAAGAATAAAATTGTCAAGCACATAGAAGAACATAATTTGTTGGACAAAAGTCAACATGGCTTCTGTAAAGGGAAATCATGTCTTACTAATCTGTTAGGGTATGTCTACACTACCCCGCTAGTTCGAACTAGCGGGGTAATGTATGCATACCGAACTTGCTAATGCAGCCCGGGATTTGAATTTCCCGGGCTTCATTAGCATAAAGCCGGCGCTGCCATTTTTAAAAGCCGGCTAGTGCGAACCCCGTGCCGCGCGGCTACACGCGGCACGGGCTAGATACAGGAGTACAGATAGTTCGGAATGGCTACGTAGTTCGAACTATCTAGCCCGTGCCGCGTGTAGCCGCGCGGCATGGGGTTCACACTAGCCTGCTTTTAAAAATGGTGGCGCCGGCTTTATGCTAATGAAGCCCGGGAAATTCAAATCCTGGGCTTCATTAGCAAGTTCGGTATGCATACATTACCCCGCTAGTTCGAACTAGCGGGGTAGTGTAGACATACCCTTAGAGTTCTTTGAAGGGGTTAGCAAACATACAGACAAGGGGGATCCAGTAGATATAGTATACTTAGATTTTCAGAAAGCCTTTAACAAGGTCCCTCACCAAAGGCTCTTGTGTAAATTACATTGTCATGGGATAAGAGGGAAGGTCCGTTCATGGACTGAGAACTGGTTAAAAGACAGGAAACAAAGGGTAGGAATAAATGGTACATTTTCAGAATGGAGAGGGGTAACTAGTGATGTCCCCCAAGGGTCAGTCTTGGGACCAATCCTGTTCAACTTATTCTTAAATTATCTGGAGAAAGAGGTAAGTAGTGAGGTGGTAAAGTTTGCGGATTATGCTAAACTGTTTAAGATAGTCAAGACAGAAGCAGACTGTGAGGGACTCCAAAAAGATCTCACTAAACTGAGTGATTGGGCAACAAAATGGCAAATGAAATTTAATGTGGATAAGTGTAAAGTAATGCACATTGGAAAAAATAACCCCAACTATATGTACAGTATGATGGGGGCTAACTTGGCTACAACAAATCAGGAAAAAGATCTTGGAGTTATCGTGGATAGTTCTCTGAAAACTTCCACACAGTGTGCAGCGGTGGTCAAAAAGGCAAATAGGATGTTAGGAATTATTAAGAAACTGATAGAAAATAGGACCCAGAATATCTTACTGCCCCTGTATAAAACTATGGTACGCCCACATTTTGAATACTGTGTAGAGATGTGGTCTCCTCACCTCAAAAAAGATATTTTGGCCTTGGAAAGGGTTCAGAAAAGAGCAACTAAAATGATTAGGGGTTTGGAACAGGTCCCATATGAAGAGAGGCTAAAGTGACTGGGACTTTTCAGTTTAGAAAAGAGGAGACTGAGGGGGGATATAATAAATGCATATAAAATCATGAGTGGTGTGGAGAGGGTGAATAAAGAAAAGTTATTTATTGATTCCCATAATAGAAGAACTAGAGGACACCAAATGAAATTAATGGGTAGCATATTTAAAACTAATAAAAAAGAAAGTTCTTCTTCACACAGTGCATAGTCAACCTATGGAACTCCCTGCCAGAGGAGGCTGTGAAGGCTAGGACTATAACAGAGTTTAAAGAGAAGCAAGGGTATGTCTACACTACCCTCCTAGTTCGAACTAGGAGGGTAATGTATGCATACCGCACTTGCTAATGAAGCCCGGGATTTGAATTTCCCGGGCTTCATTAGCATAAGCGGGGAGCCGCCATTTTTAAATCCCCGCTGCTTCGAACCCCGTGTAGCGCGGCTACACGGGGCTCGAACTAGGTAGTTCGGACTAGGGTGCCTATTCCGAACTACCGGTACTCCTCGTTTCACGAGGAGTAACGGTAGTTCGGAATAGGACCCTAGTCCGAACTACCTAGTTCGAGCCCCGTGTAGCCGCGCTACACGGGGTTCGAAGCAGCGGGGATTTAAAAATGGCGGCTCCCCGCTTATGCTAATGAAGCCCGGGAAATTCAAATCCCGGGCTTCATTAGCAAGTGCGGTATGCATACATTACCCCGCTAGTTCGAACTAGCGGGGTAGTGTAGACATACCCCTAGATAATTTCTTGGAGGTTAGGTCCAAGGCTATTAGCCAGGGGATAGAAATGGTGTCCCTGGCCTCTGTTTGTCAGAGGCTGGAGATGAATGGCATGAGACAAATTGCTTGATCATTGTCTTCGGTCCACCCCCTCTGGGGCAGCTGACGCTGGCCACTGTTGGCAGACAGGCTACTGGGATAGATGGACCTTTGGTCTGACCCAGTATGGCCATTCTCATGTTCTTATGTTTATTTCGACTTCAGCTATGTCATTAACGTAGCTGAAATTCTGTATCTTAATTTGACCTTATCCCGTAGTGTAGACGTACCCTAAGAGGTTACACACAAAGAAACCTGGCAACAAAGAACTCTGAAAAAGCTATAGATCCAGGCCAGAGCAAAGATCAACTCTGACTTGAAGCATATTACCTGAGGTAAGAGAAACTGTTTAGGGTAAGAATTTGCAAGTAACAAGCTTCTAAGTATATTAGAATTATCTGGCATCTTTTCTTTATTCTATCTTAGTAACTTGCTTTGATCTGTCCATTTTCACTTGCAACCACGTAAATCCTACTTTTTATACTTAATAACAATAATTTTTATTATCAAGCCCAATGTAAATAATTGTTTGGGGGAGGATGGAAAGAGAGGAAGCTCTGTGCATATCTTTCTTCCATTGATAAAGAGGGATGGACTTATGAACTTTCTCTGTGTGAAACTTTTACAGAGCGTAAGTTGGATTTATCTGGGGGTTGGGTTCCCCATTTGGGGTTGGGTTCCTGGGTGCTGAGCCATGATAGCTGAGCTCTCCCAGAGCTGAACTGGTTCAGTGTCTGTGTTGCTCTGCAGGGGGGCAGCTCTGCCTTGTCTGGGGGAGATCAGAGATTCTGGCCCAGTAGCTGAAGGTGGTGGGGAGCCCCAGAGGGCAGGAAGATGAGCATCAATGGCTTGATCAGCCCCTTGGGGGACAACCCCAAGGGGATTCCAGTGATCCAATCCATGATAGATAGGAGTCAGGTTTGGGGCAAAAATGGAGTTACACCAGAACTAATATTGCAGCCGAGAGACTAGCCCCAGGTGTATCTGTGTGTGTGAAAGGAACAGGAAATCAAGGGGAAGGCAGCTGGGAGCATGGCCTTGAGTTGAAGCCAAGAGGCAAAGCTTCTTTTGAGCAGCATGCTTGCTGAAAAGACATATGTGGATTTCTGAACAAGGGCACAGCCTCCTGTAGCTTGTTTCTAGTGCATCCACAGAAACAGCACTTCCTTTATATTGTGTGTAAATGAACAGGCTGACTCCTCTCACCAGTTTCTCCCACTAACAGAACACTGCCCCCTCCCCCTACACACCCACTAGTTAGACCCTGAATACTGGCTCAATTCTTGCGGAGAAGAGGGAAAGCAATACTCATGGCGATAGCTAGATCCTTTTATCTATTAAGGGTAATTATTTTCTGATCCAGAGATTTTTCCTCTTGATGCCTTGTTAAAAGGGGAGAGGGGGGTAATCACAACAGAGTGGTACGAGTGCTGCCAGTGAAACATTTTGTTGCAATATTTTAATATATGCATTTCCTAAATTTTCAAAGACTAAAGTGTCTTGATTTTGAAGACAATGCCCACCTCTTTGATGAGACTTCTGTAAAAGCATTTATTCAGCTTTGTGGAAAGTGGCTAACCAAAGAGATGATCTAGATCTTGACTGAGCCTTCTGCTGAATTAAACTGATGGTTTTTTTTTCATTTTTATGCCACTGGTTAAAATATTGTCTCCTGGTGTATTTGATACTAAAAGACTGATTCATGATGTGACTGTGTGCAGTAGTGAGGTAGACAAATTTCTAACAGAGCCTTCAGCACAAGAGTCAGAAGCACTTAAATGACTTGCATTTGCCTAAGAAAATTGTGCTAGTCAACTCCCATTAAAGGAGGCTTCATAGATTTCCATTTCAGTATGTCTAAAGCAATCTGATTTCTGCTTGAACTGGGTCAAACCTTATTATATTTTTATTCTGTCTTACCACCTTTGTGCTCTCCCTCAAAACAAAACTATTTAATTCCCAGATGAACAGCAGTTAATGTAAGTTTTTTGGTTTTTTTAGTCATTAGGCTTCTTTTCCGAAGGCCAAGAAATAGTTTGTCCTTTTGTAGCCTCTTCTGCTTTACAATGATCACACAAATATGTGGTAGATCTGATCATTTCAGAGAAAAGCAACCACATTCCGCTGTGTTCCAGAAAAACAACGACTTGGTAATTCATAACTGGAGGAAGCCCTGTTTATGGACAAACTCCCAGGGTAACATTGATTATTTATTATGTGCCAAGGCATTGCATGGGAATCAATACAGTCAGGTTGATGTACAGGCTTTAATAAAGCTATGGGGGAATATTTTAGCTGCCTCTAATGGTCTTATTTATTTTTGCTGTCATTACATTTTTTCACTCTAATTAAAGAAAACTGCTTTAGTTTTATTCATTGGAAAGGTATGTGTTATCTGTCCGCCCTTGGGTTCCATGACCCTAAATTAATTCACGGGACCGAGGCTCTACCCAGATCCAATTTATTATGTCAGCCCTCTTCCCATTGGCTTACGATCGTCCCCTACGTTATATCAGAGTACAGATCATTAACATTTTAACCAAGATACCTGCCTTCAGACAGGTGATACAAGCCCCAGCAAGGGGAAGGGGGACTCGGGCCCACCCTCTCTCCTGAGTCCCAACACAGGGCTCTAAGGGTAGGGAACTTGCATCCCTATCCAGAAGATGGGGTCACAACTCCTAAACCACCCACTCATGGGTTCCATGGCCCTACCCTGGGTTGCTTCCTTCCCCCTTCCGTGCCCAGGGGTCGCTCATCCTTTCCAGCAACTCACCGTCCCCGTTATTCCCCGGTTGTCTGTCCTTGCTCCCCTGTTCCTCCCCTCTGCCCCCTGGCAGGGCTCCTTTTGAATTCCCCGCCGCCTCCACTGGGGCCGTCACCACGGCACGACCGGCGTTCTCGTCACCGGTGCGGCTAGTGACGTCATCTGGCTGCACCACAGCCCTTGCGTCTCTGGCATCCACACGGCCCCTGCCATCAGCTGTCTGGGCCATTCTGGCTCCTCTCCTGGCAGGTGCCGTTTCGCCGCACAGCTCCCGGCCGGTGTCCATTTGGGCAAGTGTGGGGCAATGGCGCCCCGTCACAGTATGAATTAAAACAACAGCTGACTTCATCAAAGGCCTTGGATTGGCTTCCATGTCCCATTGTCCGTGCAAATAATACCTGCTATCTTTTCCAAACTAACAGTATATAGATCCTTACCTGATGTGAACTGTAAACCAATTTATGTCTGCTGGGAATCTGTACTACAAAATATATAGTGAGATTCATTACTTTTGTACCATATATGTGGAATTTAAGTATCCCCCCTGAGATGGGAGTGAATTATTTGTAACACATGTGATGGGATGTATCTACCTTGCACTAGGTCAGAGCAGTCTAACACCATGCTATGGGCTGAGGACACCACACCCTTTTTCCCCTACTGGGCATGCTCCAACTGGAATCTTAGTATAAAAGGCAGCAATTCAGCTCAGACTGGGCTAACTGCCAATGAGAGCAGATGTTTGCTGCAGGCAGCTGCGGGGAAAGTCCCCAAGCCACCAGACACTGATGCCAGCCAGGTTGGTGCCTCTGCTGCATGCCAGCCAGCCATCATGGCCCAGAGGCTAGGCAGCTATTGCCAAGGGAGCACCTGCGTTGGAAGATGGGGTATGAATAGGAATGGGATAGTAGCTATGGGTGACTGGGAAGGAGAGAGCAGTATCAGTGCCCTACAGCCCTGGGTTAAGACCCACTGGAGTAAGTTGAGTGCAGGCCCCATGTCCCATCTCACCTAATGCAGATGCTGCTGGCAGGCGGGGAGGTGAATCAGGCTGCGGAAAAGCATTACATAGATGCTGGCCACTGGGCCATGTTGCCTTGAGAACAAGAGCCACTATTCAGACTTTGGCTACTACACCTGCTTGCCCTGAAGCCCAGATCTGCCTCAGTGATGCTGGCTGAGATGCCATACTGCCCTGAAGGACCAATGGGACGTACCTACCCCGCAAAGCGCAGACCCATAAGTACTGAGTGAATGTCACTTCTTTTATAAGATTTGTCCCCAAGCACAACCCACTTTTCTTCAATCCATTTGTGGCTTGCCATTACTCACTGAACAGTTTGTCTGACTAACTGTTAGTCTATCGACTATTCATCAGCATTTTACTGCTGGTACCCAATGCTGCACAGATATTGTTGGTCAATTTTGTTTAGGCACAGTGCACACAGGAGAGCACTTCCTCACCTGGATGAATGTAACTTTTGTAATACAGCTCCTGGGGTGCATACTCCTGTCTATTAAATCTTAATTTGCCTCCCTGAGCATTCTCCAAGATGACCTTAGTAGTCCCTCTGTGAGCTTCTCTGTTAGCAAAGTCACTGGTTAGAACTAGGGATGAAAGCGACTAGTCAACTATGCGATAAGCAAAAGCTTATTGAACAGTTGACTAGTCCCTCGACTAGTTGCTTTCCCCTCCCTCTTCCCCCACCCCCGCCACTTGTTGCCTCTATCAGAGGCAGCAAGGGGTGGGGAGCATGAGCCAGTTCTGAGGGAGCGGCTTAAAAGCCGGTTCCTCCCAGCATCATCTCCGTGGGGGGCTGAGGGATAGTGGGGACCAGGCGTGAGCTGGGAATCAGCTGATTCTCGACTTGTGTCCAGTCTCAGAGGCTGCGCCTCTGCTTTTTAAATGTGTTGAGGGCCTGCTGGCTTTTAATACATTTAAAAGGCAGAGCCAAAGCAGGGTTAGCTCCCGGGACCGGGCGCTAACCTCGCTGCAGCTCCCCTGCTTATTCACTAGTCAATGGAAATTCCATCAACTGGTTGATTAAACTACATTTAACATCCCAAGTTAGAACAGCACAGAAAGAGGGTCAAGATGGGCACCCACTGGGCCTCACTTTCCGACTGAGCAAACAAAATAGCACTGAAATCTCACTGTCATTGCCATAAGGACCAGGTGTGCATGTGGGAGGGGAGGGGGGAAGAGGAGCAGCTTGTTTGATGATCCTTCCCTCCCATTGCTTCATCTCTGGGCCTATAAGATGCCTGAGCATCCTCAGGAAAAAGACCATTCTAAGTGGTCAGTCAAGATGAAGATCATAGCTGACAGCTTCACTCTGTGGAAGGTCAGGACCTCCTTTGGTACTGGCACCTCATGTCCTGAGACCCCACTGAACCTATTTCCCCTGCCAATTTGGGCCCCTATTGCCTTGTCTTACTGAGCCAGACACACTAGCCTGCTGCAGCACTGACACAGGGTCCTGCCCATGCCCCCAAACTTGCAGACTTTAACTAAAAACAGCACAGAAAGATACCTGTCACCAGCACTCAGATACCCAGCCTCTCCAGAAGCTGAAGCCCAGATAACTCTGTCCTACACCGTATAGTATTCCATCCAGAATAAGCTCATAAATATTCACCCTCTTTCTCAATGTAAAGAGAGATATGCACAGAGCCCTTGCCTCCTCTCAGGTAACAATTATTTACACTGGGCTTCTTAATAAATAACAATGATTTTATTAAATATAAAAGGTAGCATTTAAATATTCATAAGAGATAGCACCTAGAACAAAGTCAGTTACTAAACAAAACAGAACACACAAACTAAGCGTAATAAACTAAAGAAACTATATGTGTTAAATATTTCATCTGAAAAGTTGTTCTAATAATCTTCTTAGAAGACCAGATATTCTTCCAGCCTGGGCCCAGTTCTTCCCCCAGGGGAGTGTTTAGTTGTTTCCAGAGGTCATCGTGGATGGGGCAGCCAGGGAAAACTCATGGCCAGGATTACCTCACTCCCAGCCCTTAAATAGGATTTGCATGAGGCAGGAATCTCTATTTCAGTCTGATCCCCTCCCATTTTCTCATGGAAAAGTACAGAGTTTACTATGGATTCCAGTATTACATGACATGATCACATGACTTTGCAAGGCCCCATGCTCCCTAATTCATGGGCTGACTTGCAGGTCCTTAGGGACACTCAGCTCAATTGTCTCTTGCTAATGGTCCATCACAGCCCTGAAGTATAATCAGTGGGAGTGATCCAAAGTAGTGACTATGCAATTACAGACACTCAGTTCAATACTCCTAGCTTGATCTACAAAAATGATACATGCATACAAATGGGATAATCAGATTCACTAGATTACAGTCGTTCCAATGATCTCTCCCATGAAGTGTCTCTCCCTAAAACATAATCCAGTTATATCTTATTCAGAAACATCTTCCCATACAGAATACAAAAGACCCCATCACACGCCTCTCTGGCATAATGGTACTATCCCAACAAAGGGGAAGTTCACCTGTTCTGGGGAGAGAGCATTGTGGAGAGCCAGACTGTGGGAAGAACTCTCCCCGAAACTGAGAACCATCACGAACCTCAATCCTTCCCCTTCAAGAGCAGGATGCGTTTTGTTGGTCTGACTTTTCTAACGTAGCCGTACAGCGGCGCATGTGCTCACACACAATTCCAAAACAAAACACTCCATGGCATCCACTTCTCCCTCTTCCTGGGGAATGGATGATACAATAAACACCTGCTTAACGTCTGGCCGGAAGTTGCTCAGATAGTAACAAGATAAGTGTGGCATTAGAATAGAACAGAACTCTCCCTGGGGCCAATGGGACTGGAGGAACCTCAGCAGCTTACAGGAGGCACAGTGTTCAGAAGTGGGGTTGTCCCAGAAGAGAGTGCTGTGCAGGCATGGGGAAGAGCTGAGGGAAGCACCTTCACCACCTCTCAGAAGTCCAGCACCATTGAAGCCAGGAGCCCCTCTTTCTATTCCAGCAGACCATCTCCAAGTCCAACTTCAACACCCCCCTTGCCCAACTACATGCCGTCACCCCACCCAGGCACTGCCTCCCAAACAACATTCTCACCAGCTCCCACTAGTAGACAAATCAGGGAATGCAAACATGGACATGTCTACACTGGGAAACTATTTCGAAATAACTAAAATCAATGTAATCACTCCCAAAATAACAAAATCGAAATCGCATGTCTTCACTATGGGGTAGCCTTGAAATTAGTCCTAGACAGGCTCCATTAATGTGGACGTGCTACCTCGACATAGAAGCACTGGGGAGTAATTACATTGAATGATTCGGGGGACGAAGTTATTTTGAAATAACAGCACCAGAGCATCCACATTACCGCTATTTCAAAATCACTATTTCGAAAGTAGGGTTATTCTCCAAGGAAAGCAAGAGTACAGATTTCAAAATAAGCATCCCGTTATGTTGAAAGAATGGGTTTGGCAGTGCTCCGCTTATTCATTTGACCTAAGGAAGTTATTCTGAAATAAAGCTCTAGTGTAGATCAGGGCAGAAATATGTGACCAGATTCTGGGGAAAGAGGGTGTTTTATTTTTGGGGGAGGTGTTGAGCATGTGCCCAGCTCTGATTCATTGGTGATTATTGCAGTGCTGGTTGGCTGGAAGTTGTGAAGCCACTATTAAACCTAAATACAATAGCACATTAGAATTCATCACAGAAGATGCTTCCCTTCTCTGTTTAGCTACATCTCGTTTCAGGGTGGATAAACTCGGGAAGAAGGCAAATTAGTCATTAGGTAATGTGCATAATGTCAGTGAACTTGAATGCTCTGCATATATTGGGGCACAAATGGTGTAATTACCAGACCCCCTACGAGCCTCTTACTTCCATTTCAGAGAAAAGACCGAAATGTTGTCTTTGTTGTAAAAGGAGGCTCTGCCACCGAGTTTCTATGTGGCACTGGGTGGATTCCTTAAAACAAGGGCTAATAATAACTACGCATCTTGCATGGGTGTAGTGTATCTCTATTACTTACCATCTGATCTGTCCAACATAGGTCCAGTCTGACCTGCATCCTTCACCTGCTTTAACAATTCTTTAATGGGCAGAAGACTTGTATCCTCTGCCTGCTTTAACGAGTCTTTAATAAACAAAAGTGACTGAATAGACATTCTCATGTAATTTATTGACTTGGACAACATTTACCTGCCCTACATGTCATTAGTTAGTTAGGAGACAGACACCACCTAACAAACATAGAACAAAACTGCATAAATTCAGAGCACAACCACACGAGACACGAGCAGCAGCCACACAGATCAATCAAAAATCGATTGAATATTTGACTGGAGAGGACCAAGGAGCTAAAACTCTACACTGCTTCAATTCTTGCTATGTAATGGGTTCCACCTCTCAGCTTCATAAAACACAGACAGCCATCAATGGCTGATGAAACTTTTGCAACTATCAGATTAAGGGAAGTATCAGATCTTGGGCAGTGAATTGAAGAGATTCTCATACGTGATATTCATGGACCAACCCTGAAGAGAAAACGTATATAGGGACTTATAGATTGATTGGATCCATGTATTTCATGGGCTTGGGGGTGAGAAGTGCCAATTATCATCTGTACTGATAAGGGGAATGTAGAATCATTGGGCCAGACTCTGAGATGGCATAAATCAGTGTTGCACCATTGACACCACTTGAGGTTTCTGGCCTGTTAGGAAGCATTCGTTTTTTTGCCTGGCAGTGCCCTATTCTTCTGGCTGAACTAAGCCACCTACAAAGCTGAGAACTAAGCCACCTACAAAGCTTGATCTACCTTGTGGATGGGGGGAATGAAAAGGTTTGTGGGGAGTAAAGGGGGTTGAAGGAAAAGAAGGGTTTTTAGTGGAAGATTTCCCTTTTGGCTGAAATTATCCTTTTTTCCCCAGTGAAAACCAAGAGAAATCATTGATTAAAAACTTTTTTTGGGGGGGGGGGCGGGGGTTGGCAGAAAGTTTGTGCTTTTGAAAAGTGGAAACTTTGACCCAAAACCGACACATTTTACTCCAACTGGTATTTGAGGACTGAAAAATTCTCCTAAGCAGCTAAATCACTTTTGACCATTGGACTGAGGCTTCTAAGTCACTTGGATGCTTTTGAAAATACCAAAGCAAAATGCAGGACTATGTAGCACTTTAAAGACCCTCACTCTAATGCACAGCTCTTTCATTGCCTCTCCTCAAGCTAGTTCCCTTCAGAGTTTAAAGCAGCTGCAGTCCACTGTGGCCACTGGAACTGCTGAGCAAACTGAGAGGCTGCTGAGCTGCTGAAACAATTTCCTCAGTCACACTCACACACACCTGATCCTTAGGAAGGACACTCATTGGTCAGAGCAATGCCATTCTCACCCTTAGCATTATTTCGGTGTGGTGTTTGTACTTGGGCCATGCCTGTTTTGTTCCATTTATTTCTAGGTGACTAAATGAAGCTGAGAATAATCAGGTCACAGCTGATGGAGAGGCAGCCAGGGGAATAAGAGGAGGCCAAGCAGAACAAGTTTTTTTTGCAGAAAATAGCAGGAAGATCCCTGTTCAACTGGCTTCCCCAGTTTCTCTGTGCTCTTTGCAGGAATTTGGCTGCAAATGCAGATGAGATCATGTTGACCACAGAGCCAGGATGCTCCAGGGCAGTGCATTCTCAGACCCACTTAGCTTAACAAACCAAATGGAAAGCCCTGATGGTGAGAATGCAGCAATGCACCATGTCAGAAGGTGCTAAAAGAAGATGATCTTTCAAGAGGAACCAAGACCCAGAGGAACCAAAGCAGCTGGTTTTAGGGCTACCAACAGAGGGCCATTTACATTGGCATCCAACACTCACACAAAAAACACCTCCTGTTGGCAGTAACAGGCTGTGAGGTGAGTTCTGGTGCGGCCTAGGGCAGCATTTCCCAAAC
The DNA here is from genome assembly GCF_049634645.1 of Pelodiscus sinensis. Taxonomy (NCBI): domain Eukaryota; kingdom Metazoa; phylum Chordata; order Testudines; family Trionychidae; genus Pelodiscus; species Pelodiscus sinensis. Next base: position 8,466,546 of record NC_134736.1, read on the forward strand.
TATGGGCCACGGCCCGGTACCGGGCTGCAGGAAGAAACTACCGGGCCTCAGCGTGGTTGCCGGGGTGTTCTGTGCTCCTGGAGTGCCCATGTGGCGCCGGGTCCCCCAAGCCCTTGGCCGGCCTGGGCGGAGTCTGCAGCCGGATGTTCCAGCTCCCGGCAGAGTCCTAGCTAGAGGAGGTGAAATTGATGGAGTCCAGAATTTTGATGCAACTCTATTTATTTACAAAGACTATGGAAAGTCGTGTTTTCCTGAACACAGTCAAACAACAGGAGATAGTTTCTTTGCTCATAGCTGCAAGCCTCTTTAAGTCAGCACCCTGCCCAAAAACACTCTGGCTGTGTCTACATTGGCATGATTTTGCGCAAAAGCATGCTGCCTGTCTACGCTGGCAGGGAGTTCTTGCGCAAGAACACTGACGTTCTAATATGTGAAATCAGTGCTTCTTGCACAAGAACTATGATGCTTCCGCTCAGGAATAAGCCCTCTTGCACAACTGTTCTTACGCAAGAGGCCAGTGTAGACAGGCAACATGAATTTCTTGTGCAAGAAAGCCCGATGGCTAAAATGGCCAGCAGAGCTTTCTTGCGCAAGAGAGCATCTACACTGACACGGATGCTTTTGCACAAAAGCACATCTCTTGCGCAAAAACACATGCCAGTGTAGACACTCTCTTGCGCAAATACTTTAACGCAAAAACTCTTGCGTTAAAAGTATTTGCGCAAAATCTTTCCAATGTAGACGTAGCCTCTGTCTCTTAGTTTTTTCTCCTGGGGAGTTTTTTCTCCTGGGCACATTTCCAGTGCTTCCAGGGCACGGTCTGGTACTTCCTCACTGTTTTCTCTCTAAATGTCTCTGGCCTTTCTGCTGTTTCTCTCTCCGACACACTGACAAACGGTTCCAATATCCTAGTCAGTGGTCCCTGTAAGCCATGCCTTTGTGCTGCTACTCAGGAGAGATTCAAATGCCAGCCTGCTGACTGAACAGTGAAGCTTTTTGTTCCTACTGGTGGTGCACATTTGCACATGGCTCCGCTATAATAAAACAATTTATTCCGCACATGGGATGGGAAAAATCCGTACATGGATGGAAAGGATCAGAGGGAACATTGGTGCTAGCCTCTGCGTTTCCTTAGGGAAATCCTTTCAGTCACATGTTCCAGGTTCTACCCAAGCCTCACCAAGTGCTTATGTTGGGATACCCCTATTGTTTCAACTCCCTGGTTACTTGTAGGAGCTTAATGGCTTTTTCCAGCAATCTGAAGGGAAGGGCCATGGTTCCATCCGCTCAACGGCTAAGAAGGTTGGGTTACACGATATCAATAAGCAGAGGGCTCCACCTAGCAGGGCATGCAGAATCTGTAACAGCCAAGAGGAGGTGGTAGTGTAAAGAATGCAGACTCCATGACTGAGCACCATGCTACAAGCTGAGCTACCAGGCAAGGTCTTTTGATGGAATGTCACTGCTGTTGCACATGGCCCCGTGCAGAACAGGGAACAAGCATTCCTGAGCATTATCCCCAGCTCTGGCACTGATTCATCTGGTGGCCTTGATCAAGTCACTTATGCCAAACATTGCTCGGAGATGACAAATAATAACAAAATGGGAGGTGAAGATACTCAGCACTATTGAGTAGCAGGCTCCCCATTATCACAAATTTGAAACCACCTGAATCGGTAGCTCTTTGGATAATGCTGGCTTTAATTTGGCTGACATGGTTTCCCATTCTGTAACATGAGGATAACAATGCTAAGACGCCTATCTTAATGCCCAGGGCTTTTTGAAGAATAATGAATTAGATACTATCTGTAAAGGGTTTGAACATGAAAAAGCACTACACAATGGCTATTGTTACACTTATCATCATTCATCCATTACTCATAGCTGCCTTCAGTTCTACAAAGGTCTATCCACTGAAAGCCCCAGAGACCTCTGGCTGGGGCCAGGTACCAGAACACATGCAAACAGAAACAAACATTGCCACAGCTGTTTGAGAAACATTGGCTTGGATTTTCTGCAAGGCAAAGCCAGGTAGGCTGCACAGTTTCAACAAGAGTTTGTAAATGAAAGAGGATAAAATACATATCATGATCATGCCTGAATGCCAGGTATGGTGACACATGCAGGGATCCACACGGTCCTGGGCTGATCTCACCCTATCTGGAAGGGTGCAGCCTGCTTAGCTCATCACACATGGGATGGGAGCAAGGGAGAGGATACAGGCTGCCTCCAGGCATTGCAACAACTGGATTTATCTCCAGTGCCACCCACAAGCCCTGGAGTGGGTAGAAAAGTAAACCTGACCACAAGCAGACAACGAGACTGCGGTTTATTAAGCCGGGGCTGAGAACCCCGCCATGGAACTGCATGGGCAACAGAGAACAAACCAGGGATAATTTTACAGCAAATTGATTTCTTCCAAAACACCTGACAGGAGCTGGCAAGATAAAGAACAATAGAAAAAGCACTTTCAGGAGGAGATATTATGCAGTGCAGTGGGCCAATGCTGGCAAAAAAGGCCAGGAGTTTCAGAGAGCTGCACACAGCATCTCTCAGATCAAGGAGACAGGAAAATCCATCCACACCTTGAACACATTGGGTTTTCTCAGTGCATTATGTTTTGAATCAGGGGTAGCAAGAGTCGCCCTTATAGCTTCTTTGGCAAACGAGTCCCCAGCCTGACAAACTGTTTGGGAAGGGGGCGTTACTCCCCCAATATACAATGACATGGAACAGCAGATTCAGCTCCCGGAAGGCAAGCCTGCTTAGGATGGACTTGGATAAAGGGAGACCTGGCACTAGTAAGTCTTTCTCTTCCAGCGACAAAAGGGCCATGAGATCTGAGAGGCCGCACACTCAGGCCTTGCTGTTTGTGCAGCAGAGCTGCTCCAAAATTTGAGTTGAAATTGTGTGCGGAGGGAGGGGCTTTTTATTAAGGCAAAGTTTCAATGAAATATTAGCATATGCCTTGTGCATTAGTTCTTACTTCTCCAGGATCAGGTTTCAGGTTGCCAGGTGTCTGGTTTTGAACTGGACAGTCCAGTATTGGAGCTTTCTGTTCAGGAAACAAATGGAGAAAATAGAAATGTCCAGTATTTTCTAAATAAGATGTAATGTAGATTGTGATGTCATGTCAAGTGTGTCCGGTATTTTTGTTGAAACCATCTAGCAACCCTAACTGAGGGGCTAATTAGGGTTGCCTGGTAGACCCTGCCAAAAAACTGGACACACTTGATCGTGGGCGGAGGGAGAGGGGGGCAAGAACCGGCCGGGAGGGGGGTGGGGCTGGCCAGGAGGTGGGCAGGGCGGGAAGCAGAGCTGGTGGGGGGGGGGGGTGCGTGTGGCTAGACAGAAGGAAGGGGGGGACGGAAGGAGGGGGGCGGGAAGCAGAGATGGCGGGGGGTTCTGGGGGCCATGGGGCTGGCTGGGAGGAAGGCGGGGGCCGGGAAGCAGAGCTGGAGGGGTTGGGGGCCACAGGGCTGGATGGGAGGAGAGTGGGACCCAGAGGAAGGGTGGCAGGAAGCAGACCTAGCGGGGGGGGGGTGCAGCCACTGGCCACAGCCGGAGTCCTTTGGGCCACGCCCCCGGCAGGCACTCCCTCTAGTTGCGAGCAGAAGCGGGGGGGGGGGGGGGGGAGAGGGAGGGGGCGGGGCTGGGAGTCACTCCCCCCCCCAGCTTCTGCACATGTCCGGTATTTTCTGAATATTTCTACTGACAGACGGTGCAAATACCAGACTGTCCAGTAGAAAACCGGACAGCTGGCAACCCTATCCCTGCAGGGCCAGGATCAAAAGCTAGTGATGGTATGTTTTGCTTGTACTGACATATTACAGCAGTTCATGCTCTGAACCTCAGCAGAATCAAACAGCAGCTGACTTCCATGTGCGCAGGAGTTTTTGGTGGCTTATGGAATCCGCTGTAGCAGCAGGAAGTCATTGATTTAGTTGGGTTACAACCGGATTTTCACACAATCTGACAAACAGCACCCCGTTGACCTTTCATTGCTTTTTAGCACAAGCTAAACCTATCTGCCCAGGCTGCTTGTTGAGGGATCCTTCCTCTCTGACCAGAGAAGTCACCAAATTAGGGTTGCCAGATGGTTTCAACAAAAATACCAGACACGCTTGACATGACATCACAATCTACATTCCATCTTATTTAGAAAATACCAGACATTTCTATTTTCTCTTTCTCCATTTGTTTCCCGAACACAAAGCTTCAAAACCAGATAGTCCAGTAACCCCTAGTCGCCATCAAGTCAGCAGTGAGCACAGACCAGTCTGTGAAAGCAAAAGCACTTTGTCTCATTGTTACAGCTGTGATAAGGCATCCGCCCAACAGGCCAGGGCAGAGTAGGTTAAATTAGGTTAACGAAGCTGAGAGGCTGCAGCTGGGGGAGAGCCAGGGTTGGCAAGACTGATTGATGGGGGAGCTGAGCTGAAAAGGCCTGATATAAAGTCAGGAAGTTAGCAGCAGCCCAGGTTGGTAGGGAAGGTTATCTAGCAATTTTTTTGGGGGGTAGGGAAAGGAAAGAGAAAGGAGGCAGGCAGGTTGGGAGCAGCTGTGTTGTGCAGTCTGTGGTTGCTTCCAGGAAGGGATGGAGTTCTGGCTGGGAAAGCTGGTGAGCAGGCTGAAGCTACAGTGAAGTAGGAAAGGGGTCCAGGGGATTAGCACCAGGCCTGGAAGCAAGCAGACCATGGCTGTATGTAAGATCCCTAGACTGGAAACTGGAGTAGTGAACAGGCCTGGGTTCCCCTATTGGCTGTTGGCAAAGTGGCCTGGGGCTGTCTTGGGAATCTGTCTGTCTGGGGTGGCCTGAGGAAAGCTGCTACAGTGGGACTGTGGTACCTGTGGAAGGGGAGGGCCATCCTGTGACCTGTCTGGAGGGCTGAGTCACCCAGAGGAAGTGCCAGACGTCCCAGAGAAGGAATGGAGCTAGGATCCGAGTGAGGTGAAGCACAGGCCTGCCAAGAACTAATCCCCCGTGCAGCCAGGAAGTGCTTTCCAGCAGCAGGTGTCTCTGGTGATGTGGTGCTTAAGGTAAGTCTCTGGAATGAACAATCTGACTTTGGGTATCTGCTCCCCTGCTCGGAGTGTCCAGATATCTCACTGGTGCCAGAAGCCCTGGTTTTTATGAACACTTTACAGACTTCACTGTCTGTGCTTTTGCAAAATCTTCATCAGAGGGTGCTCTACTGAGTCTCTTACAGCGATGAGTTACCTGGGTCTTCACTGTGGTTAAGCCAGTAATTATTCTAGGCAACATAATTTGCTTAAAACCATGACAGTTCAAAATATACATTAGGGCTAAATTATTGCTCAGCAAGACAGCTGGTAAAAATCCACCTTGTAGTAATAATGCAGCACTATAAATGTTCCTAGCCCATTTGGGGTTTTGAGTTAATATAGCTATTAAATGCTTGCTGCAATATCGCTAAAGTTCCAGAACATCAGACCTTTCTGTTCTCTAGTTGTGCATTGATAGAACAGATCAAATTAGCTTTCCATTGTCAGACTCAAAACATATGCTGATGGTGTTGGGTTTTTCTGTAGTGCCATAATTAATGAGGCTTGAATGCTAATTTAATCTCTAGTGAAACACCTCTGTTTTCAGGGTGGTTGATGGAGGTGAAAATGGTCTGCATATCCTTACTGGGAAACTGTTGAAACTTTTGTGCCTGAACTACTTGCAAATGCAAAGGTCCTCCAATAAGGGAGTTTGATTAGGAACTGGAGTGCAAAGAATTCCTTCCTATTGTGTGCTGCTTAATTACATGTGTCCTTTTGTTTTCCTCACTGTGGGGGTGTGAGGTGCTATGGGAAGCATTTTGTAGGCCAGAAGTAGGGAACTTTTTTGGGGTCGGGGCTGCTGACCCACAGACAAATCAGTCGGGGGGCCACACACAAATGAGAAGCAAAAAAAAAAACCCCAAACAAAAAAGCTGCCCCTGGCTGAGAAGGAAGGAGACTCCCCATATTCCCATCACACACCAGAAGCTAGGGGGCTCATACTAGTAGTTTGTGTGCTCCAGCCCCTTGGGGGAAGGGGGGGGGGGTGCAGGGCTGGAGTACCAGCATGGGCTCCCCAATGCTGGGGGGGAGGGGACTGAGCCTTGGGACTAGATCCAGGCAAACTGGGGGCCACATCTGGGCCTGAAGTTCCCCAGCCCTGCAGCAACTGACTAAAAAGCTGAGAAATGGGCCTGTTCAGAGTTTAGGTCTGCATGGAACAGTGGGCATTAAGTTGTCAGAAGGTGTGGAGTGCTACGAAATGACAATTTTAGAGATAGCAGGTCTCTTGGGTCTGCGGGTGTTGTACAGGGCATGGGTCATCAATGTATTTTTCTAAGGGTTAAGCAATATTACTGGTCTCTGAGGCAGGTTTTTGACTGGCTTAGATAGCAGTCTGCAGAAAAGTGAAGTAGTTGTTGTTCTCCAAAAGTGGCCTTGAGCAAACTGCGGCACTTAAAGATGTTAATGCACCTTCTCTCCAAATTGAGACGCATAGGTTGTGCTAGACAAACCAGGACACTGCCACCAAAATCAGCCAGTGTGGGCCATTAATCTGTGAGCCCAATTCCACTTTTTCAACTCTTTGCTACATCTGAGCGGTGCCAGACTTTACAGCAGTGTGGTCTGAGAGCCCGAGGGGCAAAATCTTCTATGGGTGTAAATCAGTGTAGCTCTGATTTCATAGTTGGCCCCTTGGGAGCACTGTCCAGGAGAGGCCGAGGAATATGCCCCTTGAACTCCCCTCTTACAAGTAACCCCACTGGAGCAGTTTGACGCACACTTGGGGGAATGTTGGCCTCATCTATTCTGTGCGGAAACCAGAGGCGTCAGACTCCAAGGCCTAACTTGCATGCAGGAGACTGAAATGAGACTGTGTAATGTGACTTGCTTCTGTTTGTAATGAAGTGACCTGAATCCATAATAAAACCTGCTTTTTAGGTGTAAAAAGCAAAGCTGCCACCCAACACTTGAGTAAGGCCTTGTCTCCAATTACCTTATTACAGGAGATAATTCTTTCCCTATAATGGGCAGCTTCACCATCAATAGAATGACCAAGGAGCCCCTACCAGTGCAGATGAGCTTTTAGGAAGTTCCAGAACTAGATTCTATGCTGTCAGGAGATTCCACATGGGAACTAGAGCCGGGACTGGAAATGGGGAGGGAATAGAAGTGACTAAACTACCAGTGCAGTTAATTCTGCTCTCAGCTACCAGTCCCCAGGGTGAGGTAGAGGAATCCCTCAGGGATGCTCTGATTTTCAGCAGCTTTGCACAGTTCTGTGGCCTGCCCTGCAGCCTAGAATAACCAGGGAGAAAAGAGGTCCAGCCATTTCTCCCCCTTGTGCCCTGGCACGCCCCCAGTTTGTGTTCTGATGTTCCTGCCCTGGCCATGCTCCAAGTTGCTAGAGCTTTGCATAAACTCCATCATTGGCCTCTGCAGCCACTTGTGGCTGTGTGAAAGATTCTCCTTTCTGCAGCATTTCAGTGTCAATTTTCCATGCTAATTGCAATAAATAGGACACTCTGGGCTTGATCCAGTAGAAAAGTTCCTTTCCCTTCGACAGGTTTTGGATCAGGCCTGTGGACTGTCTGAAAGCTGCTTGCAGTCAGACCTTACATTAGGCCAGTCTAGTGGGCATAATCTTGTTAGAGGCTGAACTGATTTATTGAAGGCCGAGAGAGTCTCTTTCCAGCCATCCGTCAGGCTAAGGAACACAATCCTAATTTAAATCCTCCTCAATTGGGGATTTCTCCGTGGCCACATGTCCTTCATCCTGCTCGGATAACAGTACAATTGCAGTTAGAGGAGTAATGTTGCAAGGTTCACACTCACGGCTTGAGTTGAGAACTTATTGAGAAATTATCTTGTCAGAGTCTCAGGGAGGGAACAGTCTCCCATAGTTACATAATCAAGACATCTGAGCTTTGACAGAAGGGCATCCCATTAGCAGGTGGCTGGAGGGTGTGCGGTTAAATTCCCTCTCCTTCTGCAGCTCATGCTGAATGCAATCCAGGCAACGTTTACCCCAGTGCCGGTTTGGTGTCTTCCATTAATGAAGTGTAAATGACACGCAATGTGGAGAGGTTCCCTGGTGTCCTTTGATGGTTGTCTGGACGAAAAAGCCTATTCATAGGCAGCCCCAGAGGACCTTGTTGGAGCACAATGGACACGCTACTTGTCTGCTGGAATGCCACGGCATGGGGAGCCCAGGCGAGGCTTGTAGGCAGCCTGTATTCTGTGCAGGGCTTCCTGTGTCCCAGCTTGTGGGGCTGACAGCAGGCTCCTGGATGAGGGGTGGGAGTGGTATGCTCCACACTCCTGGATGGCAGAGGTGCGGGTGGTACGCTCCACACTCCTGGAAGGGAAGGGGTGGAGCCTTCAGCAGGGGAGGGGGACATTTCAGATGTTGGTGGGAGGGAGGTGACTTGTACATGCTGTTACGGTGCAGGACACAGTGCAGGCATGGGGGCAAGACTGAGGGCAGTGGCTTCAGTAGTGTTATTGAGCATGCTCAGTACAAGCCAAGCAGCAAGTGGGTGGGGAAGCACCATCCATTCTCTTCCCCCACATCTCTTTCCAGGAGCTAGTAAGGCACTTGGTTTCTAGCATTTTGGCAGGTAACTTAGCAATGAGCTGATAGGAGCACTGTATCTAATTCCTATATAAAGACAGGAAATAAAATAAATATTAGACCCACTCAGCTCTAACACTAACCTCTTCTGACACATGGTGGTATCACATTCATCTGATGAAGTGGGTCTTTGCTCCAGAGGGAAGAGGCAGTCAAATGGTCCATCCCCTGTTGCCCACTCCCAGCTTCTGACCAATAGGCTAGGACATAATCCCTGCCCATTCCTGCTAGTAGCCATTGATGGACCTATCCTCCTGGAATTTATTTTGTTCTTCTTGGAACCCTGTTATAATTTGAGCCTTTCCACCGTCTCCTGGCCAACAGTTCTGCAGGTTGACTGAAGAAATAATTTCTTTTATTTAAATCTGTTGCCTGTAAATGTAATTGGATGAGCTTCTTGTGTTAGGGGAGAGTAACATTTCCTTATTCAGTTTTTCCACACCACTCATGATTGTCTAGACCTGTGGTTCCCAAACTTTTTGGCATCACACCCCCCCTCTTTTGACTTTTGAAAAACCCTCACGTGCTTCCCCCCCCCCCCCCCCCCCCCATAGCAGCAAAACTTGTTGAGCACAAAAAGGGAACTGAACAGGGCAGCAAAACTTGATTGGGGGGGGGGGGGGAGGCTGGGTCTCCTCATGCCCCCCTGGAATTTCTTCATGCCCCCAGTTTGGGAACCCATGTTCTAGACCTTACATACACTCCCAACCTTAAGTCATTTCTTTAGCAAACTGAAAAGTCCCAGTCTCTTTAATCTCTCATTTTAATCATTTGTATTGCCCTTCTCTGTACCTTTTCCGAATCAATACATCCCTTTAGACGTGGCAACCAGATATTCATGCAATGTTCAAGACTGTATATAGAGGCAATATATTTTCTGACTTATCTATTTCTTTCCTAATGATTCCCAATATTCTGTAGCTTTCTAGACTGCTACTGCACACTGAACAGATGTCTTCAGGGAACTACCCATCGGCTATGTCTACAGTGGCACAATCTTGTGCCAGAGCTATGCAAGTGAGGCTCGGCAATATTCCACGCTCAGCCTCATTTGCATATCTAATGAGCTGCCATTTTTGTGGAAAAGGCTCTTGTGTAAGAAGGAGCTGTATACACTACCCCTTGTGCAAGAAAAACCCTCTTGCGCCATGCCGTTATTTCTGAAAATAATCAGCATAATGGCATTGTCTACATAATGGCATTGTGCAGATAGCTCCTTCTTGCGCAAAAGCCTCTTCTGCAAAAATGGCTGCTCATTAGATATGCAAATGAGGCTCGGCAATATTCATGCTTAGCCTCATTTGCATAGCTCTGGTGCCAGATTGTGCCAACATAGACATAGCCATAATGTTTACCAGATCTTTCTTGAGTGGTAAGAGCTAATTTAGACCCCATCATTTTGAATGTATAGTTGGGTTTATATTTTTCTGTGCCTTGCTTTGCATTTATTAACATTGAATTCCACCTGCCTGTGTGTTGGATCTCACAAAACTGGGTGATTGCACCTTTAACTCTTTGCCTTGAGCTTTGGGCTTCATTGTTTTGAGAAATCTTAGAGCTGCAAATTTTGCCACCTTCACATTTACCCCTCTTAATGAATAAGTTGAATAGTCCCAATGCAGGCTACTTTCCCTCCTATCCTTTAAATGGAGGGCCTGGAAATGTTTTCATGATTGAATGATCCTTCCATTACTAGAATCACAAGCCTTTTGTTACCTTAATTACCCTGCCTCCCTCTGCTTAGAAAGACAAGTTGGGAGCAGTGCGAGCTCTGTTGCACTTAAGTGCTACCTCTGGGGCTAGTACGTGCACTTTAAGCAGACCTCAAGTATGAAATCCAGGCATTCAAACTTCATAGGGGGCTTCGAGCCCCCTTGTCACCTTTAAATGGTACCCCTGCTCTGGCAAAAGGGAGCCAGTTCTCTGCAAGGCCTGGAGCATGTCACACGCTGAGCCGCCGCCTCCTCTCTGCCCCGAGGCAGCCCTCCCAGCCACCAATAGCACACTGGTGACACTGATTGCCGTTAAAGGACCTGGACTCCCTTGTTGGCAGCCCTTGTACCAGTCAGCCAAGCTAGAGTTGGTGGTGATGGGGAAGTGGAATGCTAATTCTGCCAAACCACGTGAAAGCCATCTTCACTGCCTAGGCAGGTGTTGGGTAGGCTCCTTTTGTCCTAACTTCTATGGAAATCTTCTAGTCTCATCACTAAGACTTAGAAAATAATCATTTTCCAGGAGAAGGGTGTGCATGAGGGGGAATATGCTGAGCAATGCTGCTGGCACAGGAGAGGGAACAGATGTTCGACTGTTCGGTCTGTCAAAGCTGGAACGCAATGCAATGGCTGGAAAGTGAAGCTAGACCAACTCACAGGAAATGAAGTGGGGTTACCCACTGGAACAATTTACCAGGGGTCACGGTGGAATTGGCAGCAGAGAAGCACAGACTAAAGATTGGATGCTTCTCCAAAGATCTGTCTGAGTCATCCGGTGGCCATCTGAGGCCAGCGTTACGCGAGATATCACACTAATGTCTTAGTTCCAAGGCCTGAAGGGACCACACTTATAAATGACAGCTTCTGTTCTAGCAAAGGTTCTGGAAAAGTCCATATCTGTGACTCCCTAACTTAAGGGAGGACAGAGTGCTCACCATGCACATACACACACGGCTAGGGAAGTGGAATTAATGCTGCTTACTGGCAAATTCCAAAGTTCCGGAACAAATTCCAAAGTTCAGGAGCATCTATGACCTGTCCTGCAAGAGCCAATGGCATCTTCCCATTTGTTCTGCATTACCTTCATTAGTTCAAAAGCTATCCCTTAAGTCAGAGCTACTCAACATCTGTTTGCGGCCCACTGTGCAGTTTGGGTTTACATGGGGCTCAACATGCAACCTGCAGGTGGGAGCCAAACAAAGTGATCAATATAACGGTCTTCTGTTGATATGCGATTTAGTAGTTAAATTCCGGGACTTTCATTGATCATTAAAAGTGCTGACATATGGGTGGAAATCAAGTAAATATTGCATTTTTATTAACAGCAGAACTGACTTAAATGGGGCCTGCATGTTGTGTAGTCTTGCCTTAATCTTTGTATTCATGCCCATCAGTGTGAAAAGTTATTTGCATGTTATGCAACCGCACTTAAGTTGTGGCCCTCAGCATGTGCTGTGAGTGTCGTTGTAGAGCTTTCAAAGTTGAGTAGCCCTGCCTGAAGTGAATAGTATTTGGCCTGTATGTAACAGGTGCAGTAAAATGCCTAATCTGCCTTCATGCAATCCTTTTGGCTGTTGAACTAGGCAAAGATTTCAAAACAGAACTTCAGTTCTATGTGTTGTTTGTGAAGCTGAAATTAGGGCAGGTTCTGAATGCTGCTAAGGCCATGTCCACACTCACGGATATAAAGTGCTGGTAGTTACAGCATTGCTTGCAGAGCACAGCAGGGGAACTACCGTGGTGTCCACACTGTGATCCTTGTAATGATGGAACATGCCTACATTGGAAGCTCTTGAAATGTATTGTAGTAGCAGGGTGCTTTGGGAACAGTTTGTAATGCCGCATGGGGTTGTCAGCGCTGCATGATGCAGGTTTCTCCAGTCTATTGCTCTATGGTCATCCTGCTACATTGACAGCTGCTTTTCAACAGAAGTCAGGGGCAGGGGGAAAGAGGGTGATGGGAGTGTGTGTATGTAGAGTGGGGGGGAGATGGTGTGTTTTGGGAATGTGAGCATGCTGCCTTCTAAAGTCAGATAGGGACAGGAAACAACCCCTCCTGAGGTACGTGGAGAGAGAAACCCTAACCTCTCAGCCCCCCTCCCCCCCCCCGTTGTCTCCCTCCCCAGCTCTCAGAGGTCTACTTCTCTGTTCAGCAGCATGAGTGTTTCATCTGAATGGCTTGCTCTGGATCCTGGAGCAAATCAACACCGCTTGTAGGCTGTCAGACAGGGAGCTCTGAAAAGATCTAAACATACCTGCAGGGCAGTCAGCAGCACTCAAAACAAAGAGCAGGAGGGGACTTGAGGGTTTATGGACCATTTCTGGAGGTCAGTCACAATGCAGAAAACAATGCAAGCGTCCACACTGGCCCCCAAGTGCTGTATCCAGAGCGTAGCAAACTGTACTTCTTGTCACACACTAGGTGCCTTGGCCATGTGGACACATCAGGTGTTACAGGGCTGGGAGTTGACTTACTACACGGTAACTTGGCAGAAAGTGAGGCCAAGTCTACGTTGACAATCTTGTACCAAGTTCATGTACAAGAGTAATACACTCCAGCAATTTGTGAAGACTTGTTTCAAGATACAGCAATTGGTGAGTTTCTTGCCCAGCTCTTACAGCACCTTGCAATCTGCCCAGATCCAGATGTGGGATGAGGACAGAGAACAATAAAGGCTAGAAACAGAATACAGGCAGTCCCTGGGTTACATGGATCCGACTTACATCGGATCCCTACTTACAAACGGGGTGAGGCAACCCCGCACTAGCTGCTTCCCCCCAGCAGACCAGGGAGACGCGAAGCTAGCGCCCCTCCCCCAGCAGACCAGGGAGACGCAGAACGGCTTTTCTCAGCAGACACCTCAGCTTGAGAATAAAGGACTGAGGGAAGTGAGGTGTGGGAGAATAAAACTGAGCTCTGGAGAAATGTTTGGCTAGTTTCCCCTACAGTATGTACTATTTCCGACTTACATACAAATTCAACTTAAGAACAAACCTACAGTCCCTATTTTGTATGTAACCCGGGGACTGCCTGTAGTGTCTAGGGAGCGTTAAATGATGTAGAAGGTGTTTTACCATATCATGAAAATAATATTGTTCCAACTTCATCTCATGAGTCACAATGTCTGCGCTAAACTTGCAACGAATGGGAACACAGATGCTGGAATAAAGAGCACTAATAATTGACTGACATGAAGTGCGGGGTTTACATGGTGCACCATTTTGGTAGAAAGTTGGAGGATTTGTATTGCCTAACAAACCTGCATAAATTAGATGCTGCACTACGCAGTAACACAATTACACTTCAGGAATTGTCCTTTTCACTTGATTGGTCACTTGCAGCAGCAGCAGCAGCAGCAGCAAGCAATTGCTATTATGTGACCTTTGCATGCCAAATTAAAGTGATCATTTAGATTGGGGCAGGCAATTTTTTGATGGGGGGTGGGGGGCATGCCAAGATTTTGGAAAGTGGTTGATGGCTGCGCTCTTCCATGATATTAATGAAGGAGGTGCAGGGTCTGGGATGGAGGTTGTGTGCAGAAGGGAGCTAGGGGTAAGGGATTGGGGTGCAGGAGAAAGTGGGGTCTGGGAGGCAGTTGTGATCTAGGGCAGAGGATTGGGGTGCAGGGTTTTGGAATGTGACCTAGGGCAGAAAGGGGTTGTGATCTGGGGCAGGGACTTGGGATGCCAGATCTGGGAGGGGGCAGAGGGTTTAGATATGTTGAGTTGGGTGGGCAGAGGGTTGGGGAAGGAAGGGGCTGGGGTGCCAGAGTCAGGCTCTGGCCAAGAGACTTACCAGCCAGCAGCCAAACCAACCTGCCTGCAGAGCTAAATGCTTGTAGAACTTAGAGCTTTGCTCAGCCTGCCTGCCCTGTACCAGCACAGCCTTGTGCTTTTGTGAATAACTGAGCCGGAGGGGAGGTGGGGCATGGTGCTTCATGTGCTGCCTGTTGTTCAAAGAGGCAACTCCCATTGGCCAGTTTCTGGTCAGAAACTGGCCAATGGTATTGTGCTGGAGGCAGATGCATTGCCTTAGACCTTCCCTCCCCTCCAAAATCAGCTTTGAAAGAAACGGCCCTGCAGCTGCTTTTCTGAGTGATGTGCAGGCTGTGGGGCAATCGGAGGAGCTTGCTGGGGGTTTCCTGCTGCGTCTGTGGGCTGGATCCGGTGGCTTGGCGTGCTGGATCCAGCGCAGGGACCATATTTTGCCCAGGCCTGACTTAGATAAATGCAACCACATCACCCCAACACAAACGTGGAATCCCTGACTAATCATGTGACCGCATATATCAAGGTATCCTCTTATCTTGCAGGGGAAGTGCAGGTCTGATAACCCCATTCTCTTGGTGATGAATACCTTTCTAGCTTGCAGCTAATCCCTCCCTAAGGCTGTATCTGTTATTTGAAATTACCCAATTTTTCTAGTGAATCCCATATTAGCCCTTAGCTCTCTAGTACAGTAGCAAGTACATGCAACAGGCTAAGATTGTGTTTCGACAGTGGGACACGAGTCTTTGCAATGAGGCGCTTGGTGTGAATCCCCAAGACAGAAAAGTCTCGGGTGTGGGGAGCTCTGTGAGCCTGTAACATTTAAAAATGAGCAGTCCTGTGGCACCTTAGACTAACAAGAGAATTAGGTTCAAAATGCAAGAGTCCCCATGGCCACAAATCTATTGTAAAATTTGATTTCATGCACACCACACCGGTACCTGAATCACCAGCTCTTCCTTAGCTTCCTTTTTAGGAATCCTTAGTTATTGCCCAACTCTTTCAATCTCCTGCTGCAGATACCAGGGAATGACTCCCCCTCTCCTCCCCTTGTGATCAATGACTGGTCTGTCACAATTTGGTGGCTTTTGGAGCCATCACGATCCTATTTAGGGGGTCAATATGGCTAGTGGCTGGAAGGCTGGACTTCCACTCTGGAGATCTGGTATCTGTCCTGGGCCTTGCTGTTGCCTGATCTTGGGCAAATCATGTCTCCCCTTGGTGCCTCAGTTTCCCCCTTGTGCTATAGAGATAGTGGTACTGGTCTCCTTTTGTAAAGTGCTCTGATGTTGGCTGAAAAGCACTATATAAGAGCTAGGTGTTTTTAGTTGCCTGCTGCAGAGGAGTCGTCCCAGATGCTACAGCTGTTCTCTACTGAGCAATCACATCTAAATATACTTGTTTGGCTAGCCTGAGCCATGGCTATGCTATGTCTAGATCAAAGCTTGTACGCATCTAGCTGAGCAGTGTGACCCTGACCGCTCTGCTTGAAGGCACTTTCGAAAGTGCCCTTCCATGCTCTGTGGTGGTTGAGGGAAATGCTGCTGCTTTAGGATCTGATAAAACTTCCATTGTCCTGAACAAATGGGGTCTGGACCTTGGAATTGGGCACTCTGTGACCTAGAACAGAAAAGCATGCCTGCCTGGTACCTTCACCAGGGAAGTACTATGCAACCAAGTCATGAATGCTGCATGCAGTGGGGACTTGGGCAAATCTCATTGACCAACTTTGTCACTTTGTTCAGTAGGGCAAAGGCCTCTACTGCCCCCTGCTGGGGACTCCACTGCAGAGTCTGTCGCCCCGCCTCTTTTCACGTCTTCTCCAGGGCATTGGTGGGGCTCGTAGAGCAATAGAAGGCTGTGTAAATGACTTTTAAGTCCCTAAGCACATTCCGATGCATGCAGATTGCTGCCGCAGAATCAGATGGCTCTGTTTCAGTATGAAGAGACTATACTGTGATTTCCTAATGGATTTAGGCATAGTCAGGGCTTCCTAATCACACCTGACATCCTAGAGTTTTTGTGCCTTTCTTTGGAGCAGTAGGAATCTCTTCAGCACTAATATAAGCCATGACTTGCATTTTTATACCCCTGATTGGTAAGGGCTCAGAGTAAAACCCATGATACCTAGCCAAAACCAAAACAAATTCTGCTGTAATAAACTCTGCTTCACTTCCTGTTTTCTGATTTAGTTTAGAATAACTTATTCTCCTCCAAATCTGGTTTGGATTTATCATTGCCTCAGGAGCCCTGGAAAGGGTGCAGGCAATCTTTGGAAAAAAATCCTAGCAGGAAGGGGGATGCACTTTTGCCCAATTCTAATAGCAAATACAGGTGATGTTTCCATAGAATTTTGGCTGGTTGGGTGTCAGCATAAACAAGGTTTTCAGGCTCTTCCATCTTCAATTGGTACAACTGAAACTTGGGTTTCAAGTTTTGAATTGCGTGGGATTAGCCCCCACGGCCTAATTGTGCATTATGGGGTGTCAGTGGGAGCAAGACAAAGTTTATGGTGTTGCTTCTTGATTTTCCTTGAAAAGGGTCCTGGTGCTAATGCCCTACCCACCTGCATCCTGCTCAAGGCTAAATCCCAATGAGCTCTTCATGCCTGCCAGCCTGAAGCCTTGCCCAGTGCCACTCGCAGGCCCTCAGGTGTTAGCAGAAGGCTTTCAGGGGCTCATGCCAATTATTTTCTGTCCACTTTCCTAATGAGCACTTGTGTGGATTGTCTGCTCCGCTCTGGCAGCGGCTCTCACAGAAGCAGCATGTCCAATTTCCTAGCTCAAAAATAAATGTTCAACTCTCTTACCCCCCAGAGTTTCCAACTGGTGCATCCTCCGATGGTGGGTTTTTTCCATCTACAAGCAGAATAGATGTTATGTGCTGAAGCACGTGTGGATGTCTAACACATACTGCTGGCTGTGGGCATTGCGGGTGCTGTGCTCATGAGCTAGGCAACTTTAGAAACTCTCCTGGGTGGCTGACCGAGTGCTTAGGTTACCCACTGCGGTGTTGCCTGTAAGATAAGCAGAGCACCTCTGAGCTCATCAGCATGCAAGCCAGGAACCGCACCTCACAATGATCAGTTGATGATCTTAATCAGGAATCCAGAGACGAGTGTCCACGGCCTGTGTTCTGGAAGAGGTTGAAAAGGCCTGCCAAGCCTTAAAATCTGTGCATGAAATCCTGGCCCCATTGTAATCCACTGGAGGTTTGCTACTGACTTGAGCAAGACCAGGATTTCTCGCCAGGAATTGGTTTTCAAAGGGCTTTTGGTGCTAGACAGGCCTTGTGCACAGATAGGAAAACAGGAGGAAAGACCACAGCTGCATGCCCCAAGTGCAGCAGCTGTCTGGGCAGGGACAGCTGTTGCATTAAAATGCCCCTGGCTCAGTAAGAACCCAGGCTGCTGCTATGGAAGTTAACAAGACTCATTCATTACTTCCACGGCTCAGAGGGTAAAGCTCTGAGCTCTTGGAACAATCGACTTCGAATGCATGTTGCATGGGGGGAGGGCTCCTAGCAAGCAGCACACCCTTTGCAACTTGTGCAACTGAAAGCCTTCCAGTTGCTGCTGGTGGCATATCTTGTCGGTTGCCCTGCTCTGCAGGAAGCCCCCTGACTACTTGGGTGGTTAACCTGCAACCTGACAGGAGGAAGGGATTTGGGTAAGACTCTGAAGCAGGGCATGGCCGTTAGTCGCTTGCCATTGTATCGGTAACCCTGGTACCCTCAGTTGCCTTATAGGGAAGGAGAGCGAACCAGCTCCAAGGTTAGATGTGCTCGTGTAGGACCAAGCAGCTTGCGAATGAAACAATTAATGAATTTCTAAAGCCCTCCCGTGCCGAATTCTCTGCTGCATCTCTAGCTTCCCCCTCATGGGCTGATATCAGAAGAGGAGGGCACTGGTATTAATTTAATTAGCATGTCTATTGGCAGTGGGCTCATTGAATTATGTTTCCACGTCTTGCAAGGTCAGAGGATCCAAGTAAGAGAAATTGCTTGCTAAAGATATTGACTGAACTGTGGCTGTTCAGTGTGAGTAATGGAGCCACTGTTCCTATTGCTTAGCTTTTCAATTACCTGCGCACGCTGGCTGCTCCAAATGCAGCCTCCTGCCTGGAGTCCAGGGGAAGGGATGGTACAATGTTGGAACACATGAGTGATCTGATTGGGTTGATGGGACTAAGCAGCAAGGAACCCTTCTGATTAGCAGGCTGCCCTCCCAAATGGGGTGGGTGTTCTTTGGGTCAGATCCTCCTTTCTGGGATGGTGACTTTGCAAATATTGTCTATTCTGGGCCCCACGGTTCAAGAAGGGTGATGAACTGAAGCAGGTTCAGGGAAGAGAAATGAAAGGGGGGGGCAGTTAGAAAACATCCTATAATGAGACTCCAGGAGCCCAATCCATTTAGCTCAACCAGAAGGTGAAGTGAAGACTTGATCCCTCAGTACCTAAGAGGGGAGCTTTGCATTGAGGAGCCTTTTAGCGCAAAAAAAAAAAAAAAAAAAAACACAACAGGTCCCAAAATCTGGAAGCTGAAGCTAGACAAATTGAGACTGGAAATAATGTTTAGACTCTTAATACCAAGGGTAACGAATCCCTGGAACAATTGAACAAGGGATGTGGTGGATTCCCAATCGGGTGACTATTAAATCCATCTGGGCTGTTTTTTTTTTTTTTTTTTTTTTAAACTGTTTTAGGACTCTCTCAACAGGCCATTTGAAATTGTATGTGGGAGGTCCTAGGTCAGATCATACAATGACCATGGGCTCTTCAGCCCAGGAAGATACGAAGGTGGCTTGAGGTGTGTCCCAAGGCCAAAGACAGCAGGGTAGACCGTACACTTCTGATTGCCCCAGAGCAGGGCTCCGAGTGGCAAAAGCAGCAGGCTCAGAGCACTGAGGAAATGGGAAGTGGAATCTTGTCTCCGAATTCCTGTGCTGTCCAATTCCTTCCTCTATGTCATAGGTTCCCAATGGGGAGGGGGTGCCCCCCTGGAGGGCATGAAGAAATTCTAGGGGGGGGGCATGAGGCAACCCTGCCTCCCTGTCAATTTCCTCTTCCTCCTCCCCTCCCCCCAAGAAAGAGCCTGGTTCCTGCACCTCTAGCTGGCTGGGGTGGGGGGAGGATGGAGCATCCCGGGCATAGTTCAAAAGGGCAGTCTTTTTTTGGGGGGGAGGGGGCATGAGGGTTTCTCAAATCAAAAAGGGGACGTGATGCCGAAAAGTTTGGGAATGACTCACTGCTCTACATGAAGCTGGTAAAAATGGTCGTCAATGTTTTCCCTCCGGGCCACTGACCCACAGAAATCAGTCGGTCTGCACACAAGTGAGAAACAACCCTCCACCCCCACCAGTGTGGGCTCCCCTGAGCCTCGGGGGCCAGATCCAGGCAAGCCATGGGCTGCATCCAGTCCCCGGGGTTAGGTTTTCCACCCCTAAAGAGGACTGTTCCTAAATCTGCTTTCCAAACAAGGCCACAAAAGCTTGTTGAGTAGGAAAGTCGAAGTGGGGTTGATTCTCACCAATGCCCTTTCATCTGGGTCACAACACTGGCTACTAAGGGTCAGGTTCTGATTTTGCTTCCATTGGTGTAAATGGAGGAATCGTGCCACTGATGTGCTATCATAAAACTGGAGCAAGTGGAGACCCCAGCTCTACAGCTGTACTCTGCCCAGGCAACCTGATCCTGTACCAGGGCTCCCCTGCATGCACTTGAGAGAAGTCCCCGTGTACTTACTGTTAATAGTGGTGTCCCGTTTGGATACAAAATGGTGTATTCTGAAGCCCCAGCAGCTGTTCTGCTGCTGTTAATTCTCAAATAGCCTTCATGCTCCATCCCTGTTGACACTGTGGCTGTGTCTAGACTGGCAAGTTTTTCCACAAAAGCACATGCTTTTGCAGAAAAACTTGCCAGCTGTGTCTACTGGCCACTTGAATTTCCACAAGAACACTGACTTCCTACTGTCTGAAATCAGTGCTTCTTGTGGAAATACTATGCTGCTCCCGTTCGGGCAAAGGTCCTTTTGCGCAAAACTTTTGCACAAAAGAGCCAGTGTAGACAGCTCAGATTTGTTTTGCGTAAAAAAGCCCCGATCACGAAAATGACGATCGGAGCTTTTTTGCGGAGAAGCGCGTCTAGATTGGCCACGGATGCTTTTCCACAAAGTGATTTTTGCAGAAAAGCGTCCTGCCAATCTAGACACTCTTTTCCCCAAATGCTTTTAACGGAAAATCATGCCAGTCTAGATGTAGCCTGTTTGTTTCTACAGGCGTGGGTCTGGGTTAGAAGGCAGGGACTTGGAAAGACATGCTGCTGAGTGTCCCTTAAGGGGAGTGGGGAACGGTGTGCCAGCCCTCCAAGATGGGCTGTGGGGTCTCAAGGAATTGAAGGCTAATTTTACAAGATGGCCATGTGACATCTCCAGGACCACATCCAACCATGACGGGCGGCCCTCAGAGCAGAGGGGAGAAATTCTCTTGACATGGGAGTTAGCTGCGGTAATAAAGCCACCGTCGCTGCCCAACCTCTGGCAAGGTGACCACAAATGGAGGCCTGAAGGCTAGATGGCACTGAGGGAGAGGAGACTGCTCCTTGAGGCTTTGGTACAGAGTTGCAGAAGGAGACGTGAGTTTGGACCTAAGCTAACTGTGCTCCAAGAAGTTCTGCACGTGCCAGCGAAGGGGAGAGCTTTAAAGCCAGAGCTGTCGCCACCTGCTGCGTGTCTGTGCATTACAATCGGAAAGACTGTGTTGCCGGGAATCCCAGCATACTGCCTGCCCTTCATGAGAGGGGAGAGGGACCAGCAAAGAAAGAACCAAGGATGCTCTAGTATGGGGAGGGGCCCCCCTCGGACTTCTCCCAGCACCACCCCTAGCCTGGGCCCCTAGGCTACGTCTACACTGGCATGAATTTCCGAAAATGCTTTAACAGAAAACGTTTCCGTTAAAAGCATTTTTGGAAAAGCGCGTCTAGATTGGAAGGATGCTTTTCCGCAAAAGCACTTTTTGCGGAAATGTCCTTGGCCAATCTAGACGAGGTTTCCACAAAAAAGCCCCAATCGCCTTTTTCACGATCGGGGCTTTTTTTTGCGGAAAACAGTACTATGCTGTCTACACTGGCCCTTTTGGGCAAAAGTCTTTCGGAAAAAGACTTTTGCCCAAACGGGAGCAATATAGTTTTTCCGGAAAAGCACTGATGACTTTACATGATTGTCAGCGCTTTTCCGGAAATTCAAGTGGCCAGTGTAGACAGCTGGCAAGTTTTTCTGGAAAAGCAGATGATTTTCCGGGAAAAACTTGCCAGTCTAGACACAGCCCTGGAGTAAAGGGATGTCTGTCCAGCTGTGCTGCATTGGGAAGCAAGCAGCATGGCCAGAGACAGCCCCCTCTTCAGCCTTCCTGAAATCTCTCCATCTCCTCTTGCTCTGTTGCCTATAATGAACCAGACAGCTAGTGAGCTGGGGCTACTGCTTCTCTCATGGACTGAAGTCCTCATTGTCTGGAACCACCCTGGGTTCCCCATTGTCTCTTTGGCACAGGGACTCCGCTGGTCCAGGCCCTAGCAGGAAGGGACTGACTGGGGCGCATAGGTGCTGTGGGAACACAAATACTAATGTTTCAGGAACACCAAGAGTGGCAGAAACATCAGGTCAGGTTGCAGAGCCTGTACTCAGGGAAACGCTTACTCACATTCTGGGCATCCCGGCTTCTCTGGTCAGCTGGACGCAGTGCCTGAGGGCAACATCAGAATCCCTATTGCATTGAGCAGGATCAGGCCCATATAAGTGTAAATAAAGGCACCACGGTCTCACCCAAAGCAGTAGCTGTCACTAGCCAGCTGCAGTAGAACTGATAGAATACTAGGACTGGAAGGGACCTCAAGAGGTCATTGAGTCCAGTCCCCTGCCCTAATGGCAGGACCCAGCACTGTCTAGACCATCCCTGATAAACATTGATCTAACCTACTCTTAAATATCTCTATGGAGATTTCACAACCTCCCTGGGCAATTTATTCTGGTGTTTAACCACTCTGACAGTTACGAATTTTTTCCGAATGTCCAACCTAAATCTCCCTTGCTGTAGACATGACACTGGTGACCACAGCAGGGCTTTTCTAGGCCCAGGCTGATGCACAGGTCCTGCATGAGCGCGCACAGCTGTGGGCAGTTTTACATTTTACCGACTGGTTCTGATCAGGCAGGAACAGCTTTTTTCCAACCTCATTGTGGGGGAACTGAACCTCTGCCGCCTTTTGTTTTGCTGTAGATGTAGCAGAAAACTGAGATGTTGACTGTTCTATTCAGGAAGGGACCATCACAGCTGCTTGCTAGTGATCACTGGCCTTGAACGGCTTACTCAAGCCAGATCTACCTTCGCAGTGAGCACTGAAGGCATCTTGCCTAGGAACAGAATGATCTAGCTCCATTTCCTAGGTCCCAGATCCCTATGTTAAGCCTTTGAGCCTGTCTTATCGGTATGTCCAGGTCTGATGAGGAAAATTAAGTAGAGAAGGGTTTGATTGGAAAAAAAAAAAAACTAGTTGTCCCTGGCAGCAGCAAACAGTGGTGTTGAAGTTTCCATGCTAATTAATTTTGACTGTTGATGCATTTAATTACCACTTACATAAGGAAGGAATGAAAAGAAGGGGGAAGTGCCACCACGTTCTGAGTTGGGGAGAAATAAGCTTTTATTCATGAAAGCAATTAAATCTACAACTCATGCAGATCTGCATTAGAAATGCTTCGCTGGGGAGTTGCCTGCTCCCCCGCAGATCAGATTTTGCTGCAGTGCTATCCAGGAATCGCCTTGTTGAATAAAAACTCCAGCCGAGGAATCAAATATCCAGCAGGCTTCTGCTTGGCTACGGCCATCTATTTATTGCATTTGTGTGCTGCCTTTAATGGCATCACAGGGCCCTTGTTTGGGGCTACACCAGAGGGAAGGAGGAAGATGCATCTGTTGTACCTCTGTTCTGTACCTTGGTACCTTAGGTGGTCTGAACTGTCAATGTCAGCGTCGTCTGGTCCGGATTGTCCTGGCACAATCCTGACAGGGCCTCTACTCCGTCAGTGATAAACTTTTGGCTGCATGTGTAAGAATTGGTACTGTTTTTCTAGAGTGTTAGACCCCGGGCACTTGGGTCAACACAGGAGAACTCTGAGCGGCCCTGGAAACGACAGATGCAGGCAAGGTTTGAAATCAATCGAGCAGGTTTATTGTCAAATGCAAAGTTCTACCAGTTGGTAACAGAGATCAGGACAATGTTACACCACTGGGCACTATGGCCCGCGTTGACAAGGTACCGGGCAGGCCTATTGCCATAGACAGGTATTAACAGAAGTTAGTCAGAGTTAAGCTACTGTGCATTCTGTAAGTTTAGGCAATGACATCTGCCGTTCAGGCACCTAGTGCGCGCGCCCCCCCTCCCCGCCCCAAAAAAAGGTTGGCTGAAGAGCACCTTCTGCAGTATCCTTAGACCGGTACAAACACTTACATCACTTTACGTACCTGGTTGCCACCCTGTGTTGCCTAGATACCACCCCTCACCTTATGGAAGGGGGCCTTACTTACTATTCTTCATGCTGTCAATTCCAACCTGGTCCTGAACCTAGGTCAGTATGTGCATTAGTTTTTGGGGAGTCTTTGTACCAAGACACTTAAGATGTTCCGTTACTCCCTTTGGCTCACAGTCTGTACCCAGTGCCTCCCTGTGTCCTTCCATGCTCTAACTTACACAATTACAGTTATTAGGGCCTCTTTCTTGGCTCCTGTGTTACTGAACCAAAGTCTTGCTTACTAGATTCTAGGCCTGTTGCTGCTTTCATGTTACAGGCTTCTGTCATGTTATTGGATTGAGGGGAGCAGCTGGGTCACTGCTGTACCCATTTGGGGGGGAAAGGTGTTTGGCCCAAAAGTGGTACAAAGGGGGCCATGTGAGGGGTCAAACAAGCTTGCTTGCTTCTGATTCTGTATCTGCTCTTTATATGTCTGTGTGTAGTTAGGAATCTGTACTCTGTATGGAGACTGGAAGTCTCTCTGAATGTGCTTGAGTATTGGGCAAAGCTCGGCCTATGGACATGCTAATTAGCAAGGCTATGTGGGACAATAGCACTCAATAGGCCAAGGACCCCCCCCTCAAGAATGAGGGCTGAGACCTAAGAGCTGCCAGCAGGGAACACAGGGATAGACCGCTGGCCAGGTGATCTGCTGCAGCCAAAAAGAGACCAGGAAGGAAGTATAAATATGCCATGTGGTCGACTCCATCTTGGTGCTCAGCTCAGCACTTCAACCCAGAGGCAGCACTTCAACCCAGAGGCAGCACAGCAGGGATCGAAGAGCCAGAAAGAACTGTGGACCCATCCTAACCTAGGATGTGGAACAAGGACTTCTAAGCCAGCAGCTATAATCTCTGCTAGAACCTGCATCGAACTGGGAAATTCAATGCATGTAAGGTTGTTAAAGGATAATACTTTACACTCATGCTTTTCTTTCTGGTAGCAATAAACCTTTAGATGGTAGATTCTAAAGGATTGGCTCAGCGTGATCCAGAGGGTAAATTGACTTGGGATCTGTGGCTGGTTTCTTGGAACCGGACAACTTGTTCGGGGTAGGTGGGATTGGGTTCTAAGACCCCTCACCTGTGTATGAGGCCTGGGGTACGGATATTACTGGGGTGTCGGAGGGGTTTTGCTCATGAGGCTTCAGGCAGGCTGCTGAAGTGCTCTGTGGGACTGGTTTGTGGCCTATTTGGAAAGGTCACCAGTCTGGGGGCTGTAAGGAGCCCTGAATTTGAGCAATTTACCATGAGCGGATGCTCTCAGCTGAGCCCAGACCCAGCCTGGTCAGTCACAGCCTCTATTCAGGCCTACTTACTCCATGTTACTGACCCTCAACTTACTACAGCATCCTTGGGATAGCTTGGATGATTTGTCAAGTGGCCCAGAGCCATGATGCTCAGACCTCAGTGGTTTAGGAGCAAATGAGCAATGAACATAACCCCAAAGTGGTGTGAGCTCATGGTTTGATTTGCTGTACTACTATATAGCCCCACACACACACGATGACTGGGAAAGATTTAGCTTTAGACTCAGCCAAAAGACTAACCAAGTATCTTATCAATGACCATTGGTTAATACAGTGAAAGCATCTCACAGGAGGGATCAACCCAGCTGGTTTAAATTTAAATAGTGTGTTTAATATCATGGCCTGCCCAGCTACTGGGGATGCAGTCAACAGCCAACTGGAAATCACTGTCCCAGAGCAACTTGAGACATGGGTCGGTGCAACGCCTACATGCCTGGCCATGAGGAAATCTCTTTGCCACAGTCATGGCTGCCGCCTGCGGGCCTGACGAGTCTGTTTCAATCCAGGTGGTGGTGCCTTTGCATAGAACCCAACTGCTGGAGTGGACACTGGAAATGGCTTAGCTGAGGCACAAGGAGACACTAGCAGAAGCCTAGCTAGAGAAGTTGATGCTTGTAAGCTCTCAGGCACCACGGCATACAGATAAGTCTCTGGGCCGCATTGCACTTCTCGTGGTGGTGGTGTCCAAAGTGGATGTGGCCACGAAGAGCTTATCCAATGGAAGGGCTTGCTGTCTCAATTCTTTCTACGCAATCGCAGGTAGTGTACAGTCCACAATCCTGGCAATATAATGCAACTCTCTCCCCAGAGCTGAGAAGCTACTTCACCTTCCTCTTCCTGACAGACAACCTCAGCCTTTGCCTATACAGTTTGGCAAAGGAGGTCCAATTAAATCCCTTACTACTGCAACCGCGCTCCAGGTAACAGCTTCCGAGCTAGCAAGCAGCTGGGCAGAGACCCCCGTTCTCCAGTCATGCACCTGTTTTGACCTGTTCAAGCAGGGGAAGCCTATCAAATCATGGGCATAGAACTAGGCCTAGACCAGTGTAGACAAACCCTGCACCTACTGATGTCTAGGCTCCCAATGAGGCTTATCACTGGTGCCGGGGTTTGCCTATTGGAGTCTGATCCTTGGCAGTGTAATTCAAGGATACAATGGAGAAGAGGTGGCACCAAGTGACTGACTGAGTTTCTCTCTTGCGAGGTGCACATCTCTTCCTCTGTTATTGGTCACTGATGCTCCTGATATGTGGGTCCACCGTCTCTGGTGCCACGTGGACTCAGCCATCAATCGACAGATCTCATCTTCTAGGACGCCATTGGTTGGCATCAAGAGCAATACCTTCACATAGGAATGGATTTAAGTGAGGCAGGTTTGTGAGTTCGATTGCCACTCTCTTCTCACACCGACCATTGTGCAGAGGAACTATGACATGTACACTGGAGAGAGTGTGCAGGTTTGAGATCCCAGTTACCTTCTCCTAAACCAAATGTGCCTAAAAGGCTTAATGAGCTCCATCTGCCTCAGTTTGGAATCAGAGTTTTCCTTCTAGGTACTGTTGGTCCACGGCGCCTTATTCAGTGCAACCCCTCGGCATCACTCCATGGAGGGTGTCCTCAATCTGCCCCCCTGAGGACGCGCCTCAATGCTGTAATACATGACACCCCACGTGCTGGGGTAAGCTCTGAAATAACAGAGCCGTGCTGGGGAGGGAGGGACAGAAGGAAGGAGTCTGATCTTCTGGCGCCTACTTGACTGCTTCAAAGAACTCCTGCTTGCTTGTCAAAAGGCTTTTCCCCTTGAGACTATGATTTGCCAGCCTCTTTTGCCAGGCCCATTTCTTGCTCTGCCTGCCTCCCTCCCTTCCTGAACTGTTCTCCACTGGGTTTCGGCTCTGGGTCCTGCCCATGGTGCAGAACTAGAGATGTATCACTTATTGATGGTTTCACAGGGAGATGATCTTGCCAACCAAGAACATTTCCTGTGCAGAATGGCAGCAAATGGTAGAAGAATAACAATAATTAGGATTGAAAGGAAAACCTATTTACATGACAAAACCCATCTCTCAATTCTAATATCACGATTTTTTGATTTAATGAGCATCTCTCTCATACTTTGCTGGTGATGTATTAAAGCTTAGCATGGCACTTGTGTGCTCTACTTCTTGAGTAGCCTGGAAACACAATTCTGATAAGTTTGCTACTTGAATTACAGCAGCGCCTCCAGGATTCCAGTGAGTTCAGAGCCTCCCTGTTGTGCATGCAAACACATGGGAGTAGTCCCTGCAGACCTCATTGAAAATCATGAACAGTGCTGGGAGAGAAATGTGGTGTTGCTGTCTTACAGGTATGGGAGCTTCAGGGGGTAGCTGAGTTAGTCTGTTACAGGAAAAAACCAGCAAGCAAATGGTCTGGTAGCACTTTATAGACTAACAAAACATGCAGATAGTATGAGCTTTCATGGGCACAGCCTGCTTCTTCAGATGACCGGAGTTATGACTAGGGGATAAGAAACAGCATAAGGACCAAAGGGAGTTAGGTACCTTAAACCCACATTTAAGTGGCAAGTACCAGTTTTAGATATAACTCTGCCACAAAACCCCCGTTTGGCTGCTGCCTGGCCCTGTCAGTGGCTACATTCACTCAAGATCCCATTTCTACTGTGACAGTTCCTAGGAGCCCAAGTTCCTTCATGCTGAGTGTACATTGCTGCCTCCTAGGCATACAGATGCTCAAGTCCCACAAACCGGGCTAAGAAAGGAGCGTGCCTTCCTGTCCTGCCTGCAGGGCTGGCTGTGGTAGATGTGCTTAATGGTGAGAGGTGCAACACCGCAGTCTTGTTGTGGTTCCAGGCCTGAATAACTTGTTCGGAATCACACAGGGGATCCAGGATTCTGGGGAACGGAATCCTGCTCTTATAGAATTGTATTTTGAATAAGAGCCCCAGTCATGGGAACATGAGGCCGTAGGGGGTCAGACCAAAGGTCTGTCTAGCCCGCATCAGTGGCCAATGCCAGGTTCCCCATAGCGAATGAACAGAAAAGGTAATCAAGTGATCCTCTTGTTATTCCCAGCTTCCGGCAAACAGAGGTGAAGGACCGCATTCCTGCCCATTCTGCCTAATAAGCATTGATGGACCTTTCCTCCATGAATAAATATCTAGTAGAACACTGAGCAAAAGAACAAGTCCTGTCTCCAAAAATGCAGACCGTTGTGTTTCCCTGGATTGTGCATGAATCACCAAACCATCCTTCGTCACTAAACAGCTGGTTTGTCATCCCCCATGGCAGGACCCTTAAAGATGCAGCCTCCAGGAAAAAGACCATCATAGTTTCTACCTACACAGCTCATGCGAACCTGGACAACCCAGGTAAAATTCCCTGTTGGGTAGAGATATGGCCTACGCCCTGCACTTTAAGCCCTAAGTTTGTCCCTCAGATGAGCAAATTTCACTCTAAAGTGCTTGAGTTTCATGGCCCAATCTCACCTTTTTCGGGCACCTGATGAATCTATAGGCAACACAATCCTATTGCTTGAATCCTCCACTGACAATTGAATCCTTCAAAATGTGATGTGCTTTTGCAGAATATTATCCTCTGTCTTCTTGAGCCTTGGCAGATTTGCCTACCTAACTCTTTCAATTTAATTTGTTCTATTGCAATGGCACTTTCTGCTTAAATAGAATAATTGGCTTACAGGAGCTCAATAAACACTAGGCTGCATTTTTGTTCAGATAGTGTGCTTTTGAATGCCTCTTCTAATTGACGCTTTGCATTTTATTCCTTCCATTGTTTGGAAAAACCTCATTTTCCAGTTATATAAAATGTCAGAGGAGTTAAGCTGTGTCTGTCGAAGGCACTTTGATCTGAAACAAGCAAAAGGATAAATGTTTCAAGGTAGCTATCAACATCTCTGGCAGGAGCTTCAAAACGCAGAGAAAGGGAAGATAGTCTTTATTTTACGACTGCTCTCGTAGAATTTCTGAATGCACAGTGGCCTTGATTCTACATTGCTTTTTTGCTTTCTCCCACTTGTGGGTCTGAGGAGATCTGCGGGGGGGGGAAGGGGGGAACTGGAGTGGTAAGTTATCAGGCTAGATTCTCTAAGCTACACTAGTTAACTTTCACTGAGTTCAAAGGAGCAGTGCCAGCTGATGACAGCAGAGAAGTTGGATCACTGACTAATCAAAGATCTGTTTCAGAATGTGTCTAAATCCTGAGTTTCGCCTTGTGCCAGCTGGGGTAAAGCATTAACCCCTGCTGACTAGAACATATTTTCATATTGATTGATACCTATGCACCTCATGGGGGTAGAGTCTGGTCTGGTAATGTAGGCACCATGTGCAGAGATGTTCAAAAATTTTCCACCAGGTTGGCTATAGAAAGGGCAACTTGTTGAAATGGAAATTTTCTATGAGCTTCCATTTAAGCTGAACTTCATTTAGAAGGGGGAAGAGAAGAAGGCTGAATTTCCAGTGAAACAGCCATGCTGATCCCAAATGATTTGTTTTCAGACCTTTGCCTTTTAACTTGGAATGAAAATGACTAAAAGTTGCTTCAAGATAGTCCATTTAATGAAAGTTTAAAAGCTTCCTTGTTTTTAGCCATCAAATCAGAATAGTGTAGTGTTGGAAAGGACAGACCATCTGATTCTGCCCCCTGTCCAGAGGCAGGACCAAATACAGGCAGTCTCTGGGTTACGTACAAGATAGGGACTGTAGGTTTGTTCTTAAGTTGAATTTGTATGTAAGTCGGAACTGGTACATATTGTAGGGGGAAACTCTAGCCAAACATTTCTCCACAGCTCAGTTTTATTCTGCCACACCTCACTTCCCTCAGTCCTTTATTCTCAAGCTGAGGTGTCTGCTGAGAGAAGCTGCTCTGCATCTCCCTGGTCTGCTGGGGGGAAGCAGCCAGTGCGGGGTTGCCTCACCCCGTTTGTAAGTAGGGATCCGATGCAAGTCGGATCCATGTAACCCGGGGACTGCCTGTACACCTCTCAGGGATGCTCTCCAGGAGTATGTCTCTCTTGTTAAAGAAATGGGGATTCCCCTGTGGGTGTAACCTGACAAATGAGCCCTATTACTCAAAGACCAAATACTAGGTAAAATCAGATGCAAGAAATAAGTGACTACAGAAATAGCTAAATGTGTGGAGGGAGAAAATTTAAAATATTGTGAACTGTGGCAAAAGAGAAGCATATTGTGTAAAGGTTGGTTCTGGAACATGACCTGGCCCATATTAAAGTGCACAATATAATAGAGTGGAAGACGCAGGCTTAAGCCTACGGTTAAACTTGTACATACATTAACCAATGCTTGTGTGGATTGGTATGCCCAGTATCCACCTCTTTATGTGGGTCTGATCAGTTAGTTCTATGTAGTTCTACCTATGCTAATAAAGGCTCCAGAGTGAGCAATTTGAAGTCAGGCTGAGTTCTTGGGAAGAGGTTAAGAGATCCTCCCACCTGTTCCAGAGTTTTTCCTTTAAATGTCCTCCTTGCTGTGGGCTCAGCCCATTATTACTACTTTGTCTACTGAAGGCAGGACAACAGTTACTGGTCATTGTTCTCTTTGTAACCACCCTTAATAAATTTTAAGACTCCCCCGACAGGTCCCTCCTAAGCCTGTCTTTCCACACTAAACATGCCCAGTTCTTTTACCCTTTCCTGATAGACCTGGTTTTCCTAAACCTTTTGATTTTTGTCTTTATGGAATTTCATCTTGCTGGCTTCAGGCCAAATCTCTAGGTTTATAAAGGTCCTTTTAGACATTAGCTCTGTTCTCCAAAGTATTTGCAATTTTTTCCAACTTGTCATCTACATCAGTTTGAAAGCCCATTACTTTGTGGTCTGAATCATGTCTTGGCATGACACTTTAAGGACAAACCTAGATAGGTCTTCCCACTTTGACAGCAAACCTGAGGTAACTACTATGACTGGCTCTAGCCTTGTTTAAAATCGATAACGAACCTGCTTCCCCCTTACTGGCTAGGCCAGTAACCCTGTCAAAGAAGTAATTTAAACTGACTGTTTTTGTCATATCTGTGTTTCCAGCTCATTATCACATATTATAATGTAGGCTTTTGTTCTAGCATCTTTCCAGTATTTCCTGTAAACTGCCTGGTCTATAGGTCCAATTCTGAAATTGAAGTGTCCTATGAAACAAAGGCTGGTTCCCTCAGCACTAGTATGGAATATGAATACCTGTTGTGTGTTAAGGTAGCATCTGGACATAGTAATGAAAGCACTATGGGGCCTGCCTGCCAAGTGCTGAGCAAACATAGGGGCTAAGTCTACACTGGCATGATTTTCCAGAAATGCTTTTAACAGAAAAAACGGAAAAGTTTTCTGTTAAAAGCATTTTCGGAAAAGAGCATCTAGCTTGGCAGGATGCTTTTCTGCAAAAGCGCTTTTCTGTGGAAAAGCGTCCATGGCCAGTCTAGACGTGCTTTTCCGCAAAGAAGCCCCGATTGCCATTTTCGCGATCAGAGCTTTTCTGCAGAAAAGAAATCTGTCTACACTGGACCTTTTGCGCAAAAGTATTTCGGAAAAAGACTTTTGCCCGAACGGGAGCAGCACAGTATTTCCGCAAAAAGCACTGATTTCTTACAGTAAGAAGTCAGTGCTTTCGCAGAAATTCACGTGGCTAGTGTGGACAGCTGGCAAGTTTTTCTGCAAAAGCTGCTGATTTTCCAGAAAAACTGGCCAGTCTAGACACAGCCACAGAGAGGCAGTCCCTGCCTTGCATAGTTTGCCAGGTAAATTGGTATGACCAGATGTTGGGAGAAAGTATCTTCCCTGCTTTACAGGTGAGAAACTGGGACAAGTTGCAGTGATGTGCCCAAAGTCACATAGAAAGTTGACTGCAGAGCCAGATCGCTGGAGCCTCAGTTCTGTGTCTCTATTGGAAACTCTTGCCAAGAGGCCAGGGTAACTAAAGCACAGCCCAGAGCGGCCGTTGCTGACTTGTGCTTTCCTTCTCATTACCAAAGCCGCACCTGCTTGCTGCAAACCAAAGCCTACAGTATTTGGAGGTCCTCCCTGAACGCAGACTAAATTTGCTCTCCACATGGCTGGGAGTTGGAACTTGTTCTTTCATCAGACTACTCCTATTGCAATCCCCCTTAAGCATTTTCTCATTTTGGGGCTGGCAATCATTCTGCAAGAGCTTTGGCCAGGCTGGGGACCAATATAATTGTTAGCTCAGGGGCTGCTTTAACATGGTTTCGCGTTAATTAAAGAAATCCAACCTAGATGGAGCTACTACATGGTGGGTACATAACCGGCTAGATAACTGTTCCCAGAGTAGTTATCAATGACTCAATTCTGTGGAACAAGGGTTCCACAGGGATCAGTCCTGGGTTTAGGTCTATTGGAGGATTTAGATAACAGTATAAAGAGTACGCTTATAAAGTTCCCAGATGATGCCAAGTGAGGAGGAGTTGCAGTCCTCTGGAGGATAGGATTTTAATATGAAATGATCTGAAGTAAATAGGGTGACACTCAGTAAGGACCAGCGGCGGATTTAGGGCAGGGTGAGCAGGGCAGCTGCACCAGGCCTCGTGCATGTGCTGTGTCAAAGGAGGGGCCCTGTGAAATTTCACTGCCTGGGGCCTCGTGGCACTGCCCTGGGCCCCACAGCACAGTCATCTGCCCCTGGTGAGGACAAATGCAAAGTACTCTGCTTAGGACAAAGCAATCAGTTGCACACATACAAAATGGGAAGACTGCCTAGGAAAAAGTTCTATGGAAAGGGATCTAGGGGTCATAATGGACCACAAGCTGAATGAGGCAACAGTGTGACACTCAATCTTACACGGAGGCGGAGCTCAGCAGGTTCACATCAGCACAACTGATTTCGGCTCTAGATAATGGATTTACATCAGCTGAACTAGCCCCTGTGCTCAACTTGAGCCCAGCTACCAGTTATCTCCATCTCCTGGCTGGCTTGTTGATATCTGCATTAAAAGCCCCTTGGCCGCGTTCGCCTGCGATCTGAGTGCCAGCAGAACACAAGACGTTGCGGAGACATTCCAAGTGTCATTGCATCTATGTATGTCGCTACTTGCCCCCGTCTCACTTGGAAGGGAAGATGGCAAACCTGTGAGCCACTGTTTCCTTCCATAGCTGCTGAATTCCTAGCACTTCAGTCCTTGTCTGCTCATAATCTATCCTTTAGAAACCTATAAAGCATGCCTGAACACAGGATGGCCATTGCCTGCTAATGTATCCAATGTGTGTATCTTTTACCTACAAAAGCTCATGATACTATATATTTGTCTCTAACGTGCCACAGGACAACTCGTTATCTTTTAATGAGTTAGAGATGCCCTTTAGAGCTAATGTCATGAGAACACAACTCTGATTCATGGATTGTGGGAGCCTTTTTAAATGTCCTCTTTGTGGCTTCCCTCGCCAATGTCAATTCATAAAGTAGCAGACAAAAGCAAAATGCGTTCTACCGCCAGCGTTCTCCTACAGTAGAGAAACAGAATGAAGCATTAGGAACTTACAATCTTCAAAGTGTTGCATTAAACGATCTAAGTGTAAAACATAGCGTGTACTCCAGTTGGTCGGGGATGCTTTTAATTTGGTGCTGTTCATTGTGATTAAGCTGAACCCCTGAAGTAGTGATTTGTGCATGTCCATGTTGCAACATCCACGTTTGTTGTGAACATGGAGATCTGATCTTAACTAAATGACAAACTAAAAAGACCTATCGACTTAGGGCCTGTGAATAAGCAATCCTGACTTTCATTCCTTGCTTAGTCAATGCTGTGCCAGGTCACCACCTAAAGTTCTGTGATTTCTTTAGGACTCCATTTACCTTCCTACAAAATGGGAATGAAACACTGATCTACATTAGGGCTATGTCTACACTGGCGGGTTCTTGTGCCAGAAATATGCAAATGAGGCAAAGCGTGGAATATTGCTGAGCCTCATTTGCATATCTAATGAGCTGCCATTTTTGGGGAAGTGGCTCTTGCACCAGAAGGAGCGTCTACACTGCTCCTTCTTGTGCAAGAAAAACCCTCTTGCACAATGCCGTTCTCCCTGAAAATAATCAGCGTAGTGCCATTCTGGCGCAAGAGCCTCTTCTGCAAAAATGGTGGCTTGTTAGATATGCAAATGAGGCTCAGCGATATTCCATGCTTAGCCTCATTTGCATGTTTCTGGCGCAAGAACCCGCCAGTGTAGACATAGCCCATGTGATTGTGTGGCTGAATTTGTGCAGTGAGCTCACCGGATGAGTGCAAAAAATGCTAATGGGGTTAGACTCTTTTTTTTTTTTTTTTTTTTTTTTTTTTTTTTTTTTGCAGATTCCTCAGTGAGTCAAGTATTCACTGTAAAGAATAACACTTATAGCCCACCTTTCGTTTTCCCTCTTTGGTAGGGCGGCCCTTCAATGTTAATCTCCATCCCACACAATCCTGTTGCAGTCTCCCTGTTACCATTCATGATTGACAGTAATCATGCTGAAGGAGGAGCTGAACTTTCAAAGAAGGGATGTTTGTCAGAGAAGTGAACACCGCATGATTTAAAACCGCCTTCTCCATTTGCCCTGCGAGGACCTAAAGGATGGTTGTGCCAGCTATACAATAGGCGAGATGGTCTGGGATAACGTTCAGTACCATTGCATTGCATTTCACAAGTCTACTCAGTTGCCTGAGGGGGACTGTTGGTGCTGATGTGTCATGTGACACTGCGATCTGATGTGAAATAATTGAGCTCCTGAAACATTCTAACCAGAGGATTGGCTTCCCTTCCATGGATTCAAAAAAGGGAGTTTAAAAATGGCCCCAGAACAAAATTGCTACCTGGCTTGCATGGCTCCTGTCCCAATGCCAAGTGCCTTTGCTGGCTGTAACCAGATGCTCTGAGAGCACATGCATGCAGCTCCCTGGCTGTGTGGAGAAGGGAGAGGATATCTATTTAGCTCCAGACATTTAAATGTGTTAAACTGGCCAGTCACTTGGAGGGCCCTTGGTTTTCAGGCTTCTGACAACTGCATGGACCCTGAAAAACTGCCCTCTGAAAATCAGGTGCCTTGAGTTGGGCACCCCCAAAATTCATGTGCCCCCTTATGTGGCTCCCTGTGCTATGGTGTGTCTCCTGCTTTAATGTATTACCTTCACGGCAGCCCTGCGAAGGAAGGCAGGGTTGTAATCGTGTTCCCTGTAAGCTGAGCATTTGGTGGGGGCTATGTGGGAGAGCTTCAGCTGCTGCCTGGATGATTGGCAGTGTCCAGAGCTGGCAGCCTGTGTTCCTATTATTGGTGCACATCTGTGCATGCCTTGGTGCACAAACAATTTTTATTCCTCACAAAGATGGAAAGAGCATTGGCTGTAATCCCCGTTGTATAGATCAAAAACTGGGACACAATGTAAGTTACTTGTCCAGGGTTCACACAGCATGTGCAGAGCGGTGAATTAAATTCAGGTCTCCCAAGGCTCAGACACATGCTATAACTACTAGAGCAGTGGAGGGCAGCCTGCGGGCTGCATATGGTCCAGTTTGTGTGGCCCAAGAGGCATTTTGTTTACTTTTGCCCTCACATAGAGTTGCCAGATTGCACTAGTTTCTGTCCACATAGTGCCATGGTCCCCAACCCGGTGCCCACCGGGCCCTTTACGGCCCTGGGTGCGCCACGCATGCCAGTGCTGACCCTGATCCCCGCCCCCGGGTGCGCCGTGCATGCCCTTGCCGGCCCTGGTACTGGCCTTGGCCCCGCCCCTGGGGGCACCGCGCGGAACGTGTACAGCCTCTGCCCGGGATCGCGGCACATGCCGGTGCCGACCTTGGGCGTGCAGTGCATGCTTGGCCCCGCCCCCAGTCACGTGGCCTGTGAGCGGCCCTGCCCCCGTACGTGCAGCATGTGAGCATGAAATGTCGCCCCAGGCGCCTGGAAGCCCCAAAACGTTGGGGACCACTGACATAGTGTGTCACTTTTGTAATATTGGTAGGAAAACCTGTAAAGAAAGGGCATATGAAGTGAGGTGCATGCTGATTGCACACAGCTTTTGACTGACACCTGTGCACTTCTGCATCCAATCAAAGCACTGTTACGGTTCAGTTGGCATTTTGCGTTTGTGTACGTAGGAGTCACAGTTAGCAAAACAACCCTACCACGGAAGCAATGTTCCCTCTTAAGATTTTCCATTTGTGAGCAGAGTGAGTTATGTCTTGTGCGCCAATATTGACGTCATGTGCGCTTGTTCGGATGTGTGACACTGTGGCACCCACCAGTTAGTAACTAAATTTTATATACATAAAATTTAGGTAAGAAAACATACTAAAATAAGGGATAATTAACAAGGCTCATGACCTTGCACCTACCCACCCTGAAAACCACCCAGCTTGGTATATTATTCTGTTGCTAGATGTCTGTGCTTCCTGTGCAGAGTTCTGGGAAGGGTGTATTCCCTGGCAAGCAAAGGCGACACAGTTGAATCTCAAGCTGTGTACAAACTGTTTTTGTGTCTATACCTGTGGCTATTTTCTTTAATAAATGGTTCCTGCTTAAGTAGGATAGACATGAACTATTCTGGTCTAAACCCACTATCTTAGTATCCATACAAAGTTGGAATTAGAACTATGTTATTGCATGATTACTCATTGCACTGTTAGACCCATTCATTCAAAGTTAATTTAAATTAACTTGCAGCTCATCTAGTTTTCTTTTTTCAGAAAATCAAATTTAAATTATTTTAGTAACAATAGAATCCAAGGAAAAACATTCTCATGTTATTAGACTAGAATATCACTCACACAAATACACAAATTTGCAGGCCAGATCTGGCCCATTTGATAGATCTATTTGGTCTCCATGGTATAAAAAAAATTTATCGCTTGTGTTGTGCAAATAAAATTCTCCAAATGTGAGCCAGTTGCAAACTGATAAAATGCTTTCTTTCTAAGTCTGCAGGGGACCCTGTAATGAACTCCCCTTTAATTGCATTGGGATCTTAACTTCAAAGACTGAGATTTTTTTTAATGTTGTAATTAACCCTTTGCAGTGTTGTTGGGGCCATGTTGGTCCCAGGACATTGGAGAGACAGTTTGTGGTGTAATATCTTTTATTAAACCAACTTCTGTTTGTAAGCATGAAAGCTTGTCTCTTTCACAGTCTGGAACCACTCACCTGCCTGTGGCCCGTGACTGCAGAATCTTGAATAGTCCCTTGCAAAATGTGTAAACTCCTTATGCTAAACTGTCCGTTCCATCTTGTATTTAGTGGTAGCACCCGAATACCGTTCCCTGACCCAACGAAGAGTTCTCTGTAAGCTCAAAACTGTCTTTCACCAATAGAAGCTTGTTCAAAAAAGAAATTACCTCATGCACTTTGTTGGAATTAATTGTTTGTTTAATGCCTGCTTTATCTCTGTTTGGAGTCTGTAGAGATTGAGAACCACCAGTGTTCATAGCTCAGTATGAATGCAGGACCGTTTCTTTGCTATCAGTGTGCTCACAATATAATTCAAACTAATAGTCTCCTAAAAACTGAGCTGAGCTCTCCATTACTAGGAGCTTCCAAACTTGGAGGAGATAAAGCATTAGATTTGTCCTGTGTGCATGTGACATTTGCCAGGGTACAGTCTGAATGGCTGAACAGCTGTATCCCCTCAATTCTCCAACTTGGAGGAAGAGAGGCCTTTTACACTGCATTGTTGTGAGAACAACCACTCCTGGCCTGTTCATACACAGCATGCAAAATCATGCCAGGTGTATGACTGGAGTACTCTAGCCAGGCACTGCTGACATATATTGACACCAGCAAATTCTCAGGCCCAGATCTGTTCCCAGAAATGTGCATCTGGTATTGCTCTGTTCCCTCTAGGACAATATAAACTCATAGACAGTTTGTCATTTCATGAATAAAAAAAGATATCCACGACCCGTATTACCTCAAATAGATTGAAATGTTTAGCACCCTCCAAGCGTGCTGGCTTAGTTAAAACAAGTATATTAACTAGAGAAAGATTTTAAGTGCTTGCATGTAATGAGGCAAAAAGGTCAGAATTGGTTGCAAAGAAATAAAAAGTAACACACAAACTAAGTGAACTTTAAAGCAACAGGATTTCTCTTGCTTATATGTTCACAGTAGTCTGGCTGGATCTTTTAGCCAGTTCAATTCCCTCCTTTTGTCTTTCAAACCTTGTTGATGCTATGAGTCGAGATGAGGGACGCAAAGTGACTTGTGTCCAGTGTTGTCCCTTCTTGTAGCATTTCTTTGGGTTCAAGTGACAGGAAGTCTGTTTGTCAAGGTATACAATTTCTCACTCACCCTCTTCTACCTGCCAAAAACTGGCTGCTTAATCTGCTGACAGTCTCTTTCACTATGCAGACACCTGGCTGAGCTTGATGGTTAGATCTTTGTTTCTGGGGAACTGGTCTAGGCTGCTTCCTCAGATTTGGAATATGTCTTAGAAACATCATGCAGAAGAATTGTATAACTACGTTCAATGTCACCAGATATATTTTACCAAGAAAATAATATTTAGCAAATGATGAATTTTCAAAGGATATCTGTCACAAGCTCACAAAATCCATTGTAGTCTTGTAAAAAGTCTGAATGATGGTACAGTACATAGGCACTGAATTTTATTTTTCCTGGGGGTGCCCACTTCACCTGAGGTTATGCCTCTGCCTCTTCCTGCTCCCTTCCCAGGGTCCCTACCCACCAGCCGCTTGCAGCTCTCCACCCTTTCTAAACCACCAAACGGCTGCTGCCGTTGCTCCCCATGCAGCGGCTCTGGCCCTGGCTGCTGGAGCTGCCGCCACCATTTACCACGTGGTGGCTTGGGCCCGGCCACTGAAGCAGCTGCCAGAGCCTGGCCTGAGCCCCAGCTGCAGGAGAAGCCACGCTGCCTGTCATACATCAGCTCTGGCCCCAGCTGATGGATCAGCTGCTACCCACCCGCTATGCAGCCCAAATGGCTGCAGCTCCAGCTCTGGAGAAGGGCTGAATCATAGATGACTAGAACTGGAAGGGACCTCGAGAGGTCACCAAGTCCAGACCCCTGCCCTCATGGCAGGATCAAGCACTGTCTAGACCATCCCTGATGTCTATCAAACCTGCTCTTAAATATGGAGATGGAGATTCCACAACCTCCCTAGGCAACTTATTCCAGTGTTTAACCACTCTGACAGTTAGGAAGTATTCCCTAATGTCCAACCTTAACCTCCCTTGCTGCAATTTAAGCCCATTGCTTCTTGTCCCATCCTCAGAGGCCAAGAAACTATTTTTCTCCCTCCTACTTGTGACACCCTTTTAGATACTTGAAGAATGCTCTCATGTCCCCTCTGTCTTCTCCTCTCCAAACTAAACAAGCCTAATTCTTTCTGTCTTCCTTCATAGGTCATATTCTCCAGGCTTTTAATCATTCTTGTTGCTCTTCTCTGGACCTTCTCCAATTTCTCCATCTTCCTTTCAATGTGGTGCCCAGAGCTGGACACAAGACTCCAACTGAGGCCTAATCAGCACAGTAGAGTGGAAGAATGACTTCTCGTGTCTTGTTCACAACATTCCTATTAATGCATCCCAGAATCACGTTTGCTTTTTTTGCAACAGCGTCACACTGACTCATATTTAGCTTGTGGTCCACTGACCCCTTGTGATGGCACAGTCAGGGTTCCCCTCGATCCTGCAGCCCAGTAGCAGCAAGAACAGACTCTGCCAGCCAGTAGAACAGAGAGGATTTATTGCTTCTCCAGGATCTAGCACAGTACAGTGTACTCCGGGGCGAGAAAAGCTGCTCCACATCTCCCTGGTCTGCAGACCAGGAAGACGAGGAGCAAAGCCGCGGAGGGGCTCGGGCAGCCCAGGCGCGCCTGGGCTGTCCCACTGCCCGAGCCCCTCCGCGGCTTTGCTCCTCGTCTTCCTGGAGACCCCCCAGCAGACCAGGGAGACACGGAGCAAAGCTGGGGAGGATGCGGGCGGGACCACGGCGCATCTCCGCGGTCCCGCCGTCCGGGTTTCCCTGGTCTGCTGGGGGGCGCAGCTAGTGCGCCTCCCAGCAGACCAGGCTTTTCTCACCTGGGGTAGAACAGCTGGGGCTGCTGGGTTGGTCCTGCAGCGCCGCTCCTGGGCACTACTGTACCAACCGGGCAGCACCCCAGCTGCTCTGCCCCAGGTGTCCCCAAGTCAGCCGCTGCTGAAACTGATCAGCGGCTGACTCCAGGAAGCCCGAGGCAGAGTTGCTCTGCCCCGGGCTTCCTGGAATCAGCTGCTGATCAGTTTCAGCAGCGGCTGACTTGGGGACACCTGGGGCAGAGCAGCTGGGGTGCTGCCCGGTTGGTCCCCCCCAGTGCTGCCCCTGCGGGGACCTACCCGGCAACGCCCCAACTGCTCTGTCCTAGGCGTCCAGATTCAGCTGCTGTTGAAACTGATCAGCGGCTGATTCCAGGCAGCCCAGGGCAGAGCAACTCTGCCTAGGGCTTCCTGTAGTCAACCGCTGGTCAGTTTCAGCAGCGGCTGAATCTGGAAGCCAGTTCCGACATACACACAAATTCAACTTAAGAACAAACCTACAGTCCCTATCTTGTATGTAACCCGAGGTCTGCCTGTATAGACGAGATGTGGTTACAGGAGTCAAGGCCAGGATGCTTCACACCCCTGAGATTATACCATGGCAATGAGCCTAGTACCCAAATCTAAACAGAACAGAGAATGGGGGGAGAGGCTGTGTATCTAGGCTAGGAAACTCACTGTATTCAACCATTCCTCCTAACATTAGTGTTCAAAAGTCGCCTTTTACAGCAAAGGGGTTGTGTGGGATTGGTAATGCGGTCTGACTCCTGGGGTGAAGAAAGAAGCTATTTTACAAAAGAAACTTGCTTGTGTTCAGCACAGGTTTGAGGAGACATGTCACTAGATAAAATAGCTGGGAATTGCATTTCAAAATGAAATTTTGACTTGACACTTGATTTCTGAGCCTTGTAACTCTGTACAGGAAAAATGACACCTGCAGTTTCCATGTGCCTTTGACACCAGTTTAATATTGACAGTTTTTCCCCCACCTTATAATTAGCTGAATGTTCTGAATATCTCTGCTTGTCAGGGAGTCATTTGGGTGGTTAGCATTTAAGCATCGGTGGGATTTTTCTCTTGACAAGAAGACTCCATGTTCTGCCTCCTTGGTTTCATGAGCTTGTGTTGCCTAAGGCAGTTGTAGGCAAATAAATGATCCTCAAAATATTCCCTGGGTGGAGACCCTGGCTCTGATAGCTGTGAATCCAGCTGAGGGCTTGCTTTGTCTTTGTTCTCCCCACAAACTCTTGGGGAAAAAAAACCAAAGTTTTGTGACAATCATGAATCTCTGGCTTAAAGTTCTGTTTGTGCAAGTGACATTTCAGTGAAGTTGATGGCTCTAATAGGTAGCTTCTCAACAGAAGGGAGCTTCCCCTAGAGGCAACAAATTGGTTGCCTAAGTATCAGCTCCTGCTTGCTGATATTATTCCATGCCTGAAGTCAAAACCCTGTTTGCGATGGCCAAATCAATTCAATTGACTTAGAGAGCCTTCCTCTCACCAGCAAATCCAGAGGGATCTACAGTCCCAAGGAACTGAGGCTGTCACAGCAGGGAAGTACCTGAAATGCGCATGTTGCAAGATCTCCTTATCCCAACCCCGCAGCAGCAATTAAAATGGCTAGAGTCCTAATATAGCCTTTTGCTAGTCTAACTCCTCTTTGCAGTGTCTTTGAAGGGGAGCGTCTCTTGTTCGTGCTGCAGACCTCAGTGTGAGATGGTTCTCTTCCTTGCTTGGCTCCATAGCAGCATTAACATTGCAGAGATGTTCAAAGTGGCTCCTTTCTTTTAAGTGTCTTAAGGTCGATACAAGTTCCTGTTACAAGATGCTTCCCCCAGGCCTTGCTGTAAAAGCATTTATCTACTCTCAGTGCGCCAGTTTCTATGTAACTGATTCTCTTGGCTGTGTAAGTGCTTCAGTGAGAACATCTCTCCAATATGCAGTAGGGGACACAGCTCAGAACAGGTTGGGCACCAGCAGCCTGGGAGAATAGTAATATGAGGGAAGGATAGCTCAGTGGTTTGAGCATTGCCCTGCTAAACCCAGGGTTGTGAGTTCAATCCTTACGGAGGCCATTTAGGGATTTGGGGCAAAAAAAATTCAGGGATGGTACTTGGTCCTGCTGTGAAGGCAGGGGATTCGACTCAATGACTTTCAAGGTCCCTTCCAGTTCTAGGAGATAGGCAATCTTCATTATTTTTTTTATATATGATTGGTTTGCAGCTCAATCCCCTGGAGATTTTCTCTGAAACGGGGTTGGTGTAAGTACAAGTCAGAATGCCCTTGGTTTAGCAAGGTTCCACTCCAAGCAAAGAATGAATCTCTTCTTAAACACAGACTAAAAGCTGTCTCAGCACCACTGTCTACACTAAGGGCAGCATCAAGCCCTTAATAGAAGGTTCCTGGTTGCAGGTGCTAAGACGCATTGACACCAGGAAAAAGAGCTGGTTCTGCTCTAGTTAGGCCTCAGTTGGAGTATTGTGTCCAGTTCTGGGCACTGTGTAAGCGGGGGAATAGTCCCGCTATTGTGGGGAACTTTCCTGGCTTCTATACACCCCGGTGAAATGAACCAGCGAAAGGATCTGAGTCCCCGCTCCCACTTCCTTTACCCCACGGCTCCCTGATCCTGAGGGCTCCCCCTCCACTCTCCTGAGTAGCAGAGTCCTCGAAACCCCAACAAGGCTGGGCCCAGGTTTCCTGGGGCTTAATCCCTGACCTTGTAGTCACTAGGGGCAGGAGTTAGGGTGTCCCCACTCCGAGGTGCTCTTTACACTGCAGGCCTTCTTAGCCCAGTGATCACTTCATAAGGTTCAAAGCAAATACAATTTATTAAACAACAACTGATTAAAGAGAAAAGAATAAGAAAAAAATGAGTGGTTAAATGAGAACACACAGCCCTGCTCTGTAGCACAGGGACATCAACACAGCAGTCTGCAGAGTGTAAGGACAGTTCACAGTCTCTTCCTTAGAAGCCCTGAATGTGCTGCAAGGGGCTGCAGGCTGGACACGTTTGCACTGGCAGTAACCACACAGCCTCAATCTCTAAGTGGCCAGACCCCTCTCCCAGTCCAGAGCCTTTCCCCACACTTTGCAGGTCCCAGTAGCTCACCACATCCAGCTGCAGGCTGTGCTGCTTGGCCAGTTCCAGCTCCTTGTGTTGCTTCTCTGTTCCTTTTGCCTCTCTGAGCACTGCCAGTCTGCTGCTCAACACAGGGTCTGCACTGCTTGGCCTGTCTGTGTCTGGTTCTGTCGCTGCAGGACTTCTTCTTGTACTCCTCTTTCAGCTCTGTCTTTGCAGGACCTCTTCTGCACACAGCTGGCTCTGCTCTTTCAGCTCCCTGTTTGCTCAGAGAGAGCCAGAACAATCCCCACTTACAACCTGTCAGTCAGGCTGAGCTGGAGTGTTGACTGCTTTCCATTGTCTCTGGGGTCTGTCAGTCTCATGAACCCTTCCCCTTCTGAAGCTGGTAAACCAAAAAACTCCCACAGAGTTTTAGTAAGGGGTAACAGTCCCCTTACACTGCATTTCAAGAAGGATGTGGAGAAATTGGAGAGGGCCCAGAGAAGAGCAGCAAGAATGATTAAAGGTCTAGAGAACATGACCTATGAAGGAAGGCTGAAAGAATAGGGTTTGTTTAATTTAGAAAAGAGAAGATTGAGGGGGGACATGATAGCTGTTTTCAGGTATCTAAAAGTGTGTCATAAGGAGGAGGGAGAAAACTTGTTCATCTTGGCCTCTGGGGATAGAACAAGAAGCAATGGGCTTAAACTGCAGCAAGGGAGGTTTAGGTTGGAGATTAGGAAAAAGTTCCTAACTATCAGGGTAGTCAAACACTGGAATAAATTGCCCAGGGAGGTTGTAGAATCTCCATCTCTGGAGATATTTAAGAGTAGGTTAGATAAATGTCTATCAGGGATGGTC
Source organism: Pelodiscus sinensis (assembly GCF_049634645.1). Taxonomy (NCBI): domain Eukaryota; kingdom Metazoa; phylum Chordata; order Testudines; family Trionychidae; genus Pelodiscus; species Pelodiscus sinensis. The sequence goes on from NC_134736.1 coordinate 8,510,490, forward strand.
TAGACCGTATTAGGTCCTGCTGTGAGGGCAGGGGACTAGACTCGATGACCTCTCAAGGTCCCTTCCAGTCCTACTATTCTATTATTCTATGATTCTAAGACCTCTGGCTGAAGCAGCCATCTGGTGAGTTTTATACTTTAGCCTTATGCCACTAATTCTTTACCTTCCCTCCACTTCTCCCACCAATGTTCAGTAGCTCATGGTATACAAACACATGTTTGAGAGTCAGGAATTCCAGTTTTCTAAGCCAGTCTCATCGCAGATTCAGTGTCTGACCTTCTACAAGTGAACTGCAGCCAACTTTTCAAAAGGGGAGTGAAACTTTGTTACTCGGCTTGGGATCCTCTGCATTTGATTGCCCAAGGTGTTCAGTGTTGGGAGATGCAACTGATTTGCCTCTGATTTTCAAGAGGTGCTGGTTGTATGAGAAGGAGCACTTGAAATGAAGGGCTCAGAATCAGTGGCAGCTTTTGAGTGGATTTAGAGGAATAGCCAAGTCTAGGAATTGGGCAGCACTGTGCCTGGTGTGACACTATAAATTGTGGTTTCTCATGCTGGTGCATGTATCAGAGGGGTAGCTGTGTTAGTCTGAATCTGCAAAAGCGGCGAGGAGTCCTGTGGCACCTTATAGACTAACTGAAGTGTAGGAGCATAAGCTTTCGTGGGCAAAGACCCACTTCATCAGATGCATGTCATGCTGGTGCAATGGTCCTTGGTATACTGTTTGAATGTAGCCTTACCTCCTATGTGGAGTCTGCTTCCCTGCCATTTTAAAATGGGGAGTGATATTTGTTAAACTCCCAGAAACAATGTGGGAATTCATCAGTTCACTCTACACAACCAATGACTATTCCAAGGGCAGACCAGAAGGCATTGGTGTGATTGATAATTATCTCCATTTTATAGAGTGATACTTGAGAAGGCAACGAAGCCAAGTGATCTGCACTCAGTTGTGTGGTCACAGCTGAGTGAGGAGTGAATGCCGGCGTGCAGACTCGTTCTATGCTCTGGCTGCTTCCCTTATTTCTTTCGGTGGCAGTCACTTTGGGTTGCTTTGGAAGAGAGCGAAAAGGCATTCAAGTCAGCCTACGCTATTTCTGGGAGGGCTGGAGCATAGACCCGTGTAACTTAACCTTGGAACACAAATGCAGCTTGATTGCTCAAGATGGCATTCACTTGGCTAGGTCTCTATTTCTGTTTCACTTGTGAAGGCAGCTCCCGTTCCAATAGGCTTGTTTTTAAGTTGACCTTCAAAGACTTTAGAGGAACTTCAGAAAACCGCTTTTAATTACACTTCTAATTAAAAAGTCAGTCACGGGGATGACACCTTGAATGCATGCAAACGTGAAACACTTTATATTATTGTCATTCCCTCTTTTAAAAGGTTCCTGAACATTATCCAGGGTCTCACTGTGCAAGCACAGCCTGACATGCAAAACACCGGCTGAGGAATCAGACTCTGAACAGGAAGGATTCAAAGCAAAGGACATGAAACCAAAAAACAGAACTATGTAGCACTTTAAAGACTAACAAGATGGTTTATTAGGTGATGAGCTTTTGTGGGCCAGACCCAAATTTTGATCTGAGGAAGTGGGTCTGGCCCACGAAAGCTCATCACCTAAAGACTAACAAGATGGTTTATTAAAGTGCTACATAGTCCTGTATTTTGTTTCAGCTACACCAGACTAACATGGCTACATCTCTATTCCTATTCGACATGAAACCAATTCCTTTCCCTCCTCCCAACCCAGACTGTGTGATCTTGAGGACATAAAAGCCATTTAGAGTATCTATGCGCATTTAAAAATGGAAGGCGGGTGCTATCAATGGGAGAAGTCTTAACTACAGTTCTATTTCGCCTTTGATGCTACTGATCAATCCACTTCACAAGTGCACCTGGACTGCATTGTATCTATCCTGGCTGCTTGGCTTTGTATTCATTGGGCTGATGGGGAGCATTTATTTTTGTCTCTGAACTGTTCATGAGCAAATGGAACCTTTCCTTGAATAAGCAGCAGCTAATCTGGACTTTTCAGGACCGTGGTTCAAATGATGACCCAGCAGCTTGCTCTGAGACTCCTAGAGACCTGCCAATTTAGGCAGCAATTGCCTGCACATTTGCTGCACATTTCTCAGCAGGGTGAAAATGCACAGCACAGTCTATACCAGGTGTGGGCAAAATCTGGCCCGCCAAGTTACCTGATCCAGCACGCAGAGCCAGTAGAGAGCCCCAGGCAGGCTCCTCTGCTTGCCCCACAGCCCTGCACACTTCTAAGAAACACGGGTTCAGGGCACTTTCTGAGTCTGAAGGTTGGGGGGGGGGGGGATTCAAATGCTGCTCCTGCCCCCAGCACAATCCCATTGACCAGTTTCTGGACAGACACTGGTCAATGAGCTGCCTGTTTGAATAACAGGCAGCCACAAAGCACGACTCTCCTGCTCGTTCACTTAAGCACATGGCTGAGCAGGCAGAAACGTTTTAAGCTCTGCAAGCCTTTAACTTGGCAGGCAGGCTGGTAAGTCTCCTGGTGAGAACTTGCCACTGGCACATCAGTCCCTTTTCTCCCCACCCCTCTGCCCCACGTTCCTGCCCTGCTACTCCACATGCACCTATAATCCCCCCCCCCCACACACACACAACCCCCAATCTGGCATCCTAATCTCCTGCCTGAGATCACAATCCCCTCCTACCCTAGATGAGATCCCAAAACCCTGCACCCCAGTTCCCTGCCCTAGGTCACAACTGTCTCCTTCGCCCAAACTCCCTCCCAGACCCTATTCTCCCGCCAGTGCCCCATTCCCTTATCCAAAGCTCCCTTCTGCACCCAACCTCCCTCCCAGACACAGCACCTCCTCCATTAATACCATGGAAGAGGGTGGCCCTTGACCACTTTCCAAAATCTTGGGAGTGCCCCTCCCCCCCCAAAAAAAATTATTGCCCACCCCGGTCTAGACAGTTGTAAGCATGAACTGAATGGACCATGCCCAGGCTTTTCTGCACCACACTGTCCCACACATTGTGCTTGCGCAAATAAAGGGAAATGTAGCTTCCAGGGGCAGTTCTTTATTTGGCCCCAGGCTGCCATTGTGCATTTGATACAGGTGGATAGAAAATAACTGCTCCACATTACAGTGGCTGTTGAGTCGATATCCATTTCCTGCCCGTTGCCAAACCAAGGAGAGCGCCTCTCCCAACCACAGCAAACACATATTTTCCCCATTGGTTTTTGCCCAGGAGATGCAAATTGTGTCCCATGCCATTGCTCCTCATCAGGGTGACCAGAGGCAGAGCTCAGACAGGGACACGAATGACTCAATGTAAAGGCAAGTCTCTGTTCTGAGGTACAGATATACTGGTCACCCAGTTTTAACTCGGGTCCTGTTCTATCCAAGGCTAAGCAGTAGAGTCACCAGAAAAAACTCTCCCATGTGGGAAGAAAGTGGCATTGGGAGAAGAATTCCGGAGCCAGGCTCCAACGCTGTAACCGAACAGCATTTTAACCAAGGCTAAAGAGCCCTGAGGCCACATTTATGAGCTCCTCCTAGTACCCTAACTGCTTCCCCTAGATCGTCCTGGGTGTGATGGGGAGGCCAGTGTTCCAGTGAGCTGAGTGCTGCCTAATGGGGTCCCACAACCTGCCTGGGTTAAATGTAGGGCCACGCACTGCTCCTCCACACAACGAGTGGAATAAATGGGCGCTTTGTCTGTTGGAGCGCCTCCTAAGTTAAGAGAGATCAGAGCTCCAAGAAGGACCCGTGGGAGTCAGGGTGGGTCTCCAAGCAGAGGGCGTTCCCCTTTGGTGCTGATGGATTTAGACACTGATGTCAGACTTGGCAGGAAGGTGCTGGGCTGCTGGGAGCTTTGAGACTGTTCTCAGGCATCAGGGCAGTCCCGGTGCCTCTCTTCCCCCATACTGCATGTAAACGCTGCTTAGGAAGGATAAGGGGGAGGGATAGCTCAGTGGTTTGAGCATTGGCCTGCTAAACCCAGGGTTGCGAGTTCAATCCTTGCGGAGGCCGTTTAGAGATTTGGGGCAAAAAAAAAATCATTGGGGATGGTACTTGGTCCTGCTGAGAAGGCAGGGGACTAGACTTGATGACCTTTCAAGGTCACTTCCAGTTCTAGGAGATCAGAAATCTCTATTATAAGGCACTGGCTTCTTCTCTTGGCACCTCAGGCAGTCCCAGAATGGAGCTAGCAAGATACATCTTTGTACGTGCATTCCTACTGAGGAGAAAGCAATGCTAGGGGTGCAAGCAAATGCTTTGTATGAGCCCAGAAAAGATGGGCTAGAGTGCTGTTTCTCAACCTTTTTTTATATGAAGTACCCCTTTTAAAAAAAAAAAAGTACCCCCAGTACCTACAGTTTTCAGACACACACTTTTTTTTCTGCCCTTGCAACACATTTGTTTAAACAATTTAATGGTAGCCAGGCGAGCGCTGAAATTTTTGGGTGTAAAAAGTCCAAAAATAATAAAACGCTGTAAAACATAAAACAAAAGTTCAGTTTTCTCCAAATTTCAGTTGTTGATGTACCCTCCTCCCCAGACTGATCTCCAGTACCCCTAAGGATACTCGTACCACTGGTTGAGAAACACTGGGTTAGAGGAGAACTGAGCTTGTCTTCGCTTTGGCTCCTTCCCCCCAGGGCGGGAGCGGTTCAGGGTTCCTCATCCATCGAGTGATGGCTATGAGGGAAGGGCGTGTGATTTGAATGTCACCGAGCAATGGAAATCTCCTCCCTGCTTTCCCAATGGCTGACTTCCCTCTGAAGGGAGTTGTGATGTAGAAGCAGGAGCATTCGCTGGCAGCCAGGCCTTTCCCCACATATGCACGAAGGGGTGACACCGCTACTGGATGTTCAGCGCTCCTGTGTGCTCTGGGCTCTCTGGGGGCAGGGGAGGCTGTGCAAAGTTCAGGAGCTTCTGTTTGCACACATGGCTCACCGGCAGGGACCTGCCGAAGCTTCCAATCCTCCGTTTTCTTAAGCAAAGCTAGTAAAGGTCAGTGCGCTACGCTGGAATATTTAAGCTGGAATTTAGAAGGATGTGTCCTGGCGCCAGGCTAACCCTGGGTCTCCCACACCTCTGACCATACCCGAACAGCCAGGCTGAACAGCACGAGTCTCTCTCCCCGTCCCTGTGAAAATAGAATTGAAACCAGTAACATGTCTGCGTCAGCATATGGAATCGCAGACAGTGCGGCGTGTGAGGGAACTAAATCACTTGAAATATAAATATCCGAGGCGACAGATTAGTACTTGCAGATTAGCTTCACATTTGGCTGTCAATATGCATTAATTGCCGGTTGAGCCAGCTAATCTATGAAACCTATCGCTGTGGCAATCAGAACACTTACGTTTCAAAAAGAGGGAAGGATTTTCGTCTGTTAATTACACACGCAGGCGTTCTGCAGTGTGAATCCCACATGCAATTTAGACTAAATCAGCAGACAAATTGGATAACATGTTGCTTTTATTGAGCCAACAAACAAGAAAGCCCCCTGTCTCTTGGAGCTGGCAGCAAAGCTGCCAGAAGCGAGGAGGGCTGGCTCTGCAGAGACCCACGTGCTGGAATGGATATTCTCAGGCAAGGAGCCAAGACCTCTGGCGAGGGGGAAAGGCTGTGAGTTGCCAATTGCTGTGGAATTGTTTTCTTTTGCTGCGGAAACAATTTCCCGGCTGCTGTCCTTTCAGCCAGTGCAGCAGCATGTGTCTTACTGTGGATTGGGCGTGTTAAGGCATCGCAGGAACAAAGCAATGCATCATGGGAAGCTCTGTGGATTCTATACAATCGAGGCTGCACGCTGGGGCCCGATCTCTCCTGTGGCTCGGAAGCACTACTATGAAACGACCACAACTAGTTCCATGGGAGCCGCCAGTTTCGCGAGGAAATGATTTCCCAGCATCGAGGGGAGCTGCTCTTTTATTCTCATTCCGCCACACGATGAGGCACCGCTGTGAGTTTTAAACTAGCTCGGCTGGCTCATGATCATGCCACAAGTTGTTTCTAAGTGGGCTCCCTGCCATGCTGCTGGGTATAATCAGCAAAAGTCAAGATTCTGCTGAATAACTTCCTCCCACCCAATCTATATTGGGACATGTCCCCCGTAGGACCTTTTGGTGCTGTTGGCCCAATTGAAGAGGCAGGCCTCTGAATCTAATCCTTCCCCTGCTGCTCTGTCTCTCGCTATCCTCCTCCCCTATTGCTATCCCTGGGTCTTGGGCCGTGGCAATGGAGCTGTCGATAGCGGAATGGCTGATTAGTGCATGTTGATTTTCAGTACGACTGCCAGAGAGGTTGCCTGCTCTGAGACTAGTTATTTAGCATGGGAGGGGAGATTCTGGCCAATGCTGACATGGAGTCCATTTGTTGTTCAGTCAGAAATCAGTCCCAAGGGTGTTCATTCTGGGCCAGGACTTAGAAGGGGCTGAACCAGTGGACACGGCAGATTGTCCCTCCATTTGGGACCCAGGAAGCTCTGTGGTCTGTTAGTTTAGCATCCCAGAAACAAGTCTGCTAGTCATGGGAGCAAGTGGGCTGGCTCCTGCCTCTCCCACGGCGTGGGGGGAGGATGCTATAAGCACTGGACCGTAGCAATGCCATGGATTTGCTTGCTCTTGCCTGACCCCTTTTTACCTCTTGAATTCTTTAGCCAGAGTGAGCATCAGTGGCAGAGCCTGAGGTAGCTCCATGCATCCCAGAATTACCTAATACTTACCATTCCCTGAGAAATGGCAATCCCTCGGATGGAGGAGGGACTTGATTGGGTGGAGTCCCCCATCCCAGGGGAGTACCCAACCCTCTGAGATAAGTTATGAAGGAGGTCCCCCTCTCTGACTCTTCCCTGCCAGGACCTTCTGTGCACTCACTTTGGGGGCCCAATCCAGTAGGCACCGTGTGATCACGTTTATTGGATTGGGCCCTGCAGGCCAAGCAATGGTCAAACTCCTGTCTTTGCCCCAGGTCATGAGGCCCTCTGGGGCTTAGGGTGCAGTCAGGCATCAGGTGTGTAGAGAGGCAGTGGTGCTCATGAGGCAAACGGGCACTGAGATCTCTTTACTGAAAAACAAAAACTCAGTGGCAGGTGGGTGTAGGGGCCTAAGTAGGTGCCTCTCAGTGCTGAAACTAGGATATAGCTACCTCGAACAGGGGTGTAGATATCTTATTTTTTATTTTTTTTTGTATCCAGGCTTTAGTCTGCCTGTCTCTTAGTTCTCCTCAGTCAAACAGGGTTAAGAGCTCTGTCCTGCCTCTTGGAGGTGTCATGAGGAGAAATACTATAAAGATTGTCAGGTGCACAGATGCTGTGCTGATTTGGGGGCATGTAAGCACCCTACATGTCTACACATCACATGATCTCTGTCACTATTAAGTATTCAAATGTATGCCTGATGAGAGGCAGCCTTTCCCCATTATCTGGCCCCCGAGTTACCTGACTTTCTTCATGCTGAATTTTGCTCCTACATAACAATAGTGGTGTTATTGTTGCAAAACCAAGTGCAGGTCCCATGAGCCAGAGGTAAATGAAAGAAGGTATTCATCTAATTAGAAGGGCACCTTGGTCTAAGGGGCTCCACTGTGATTTTAAAGTATGGACTTGCATTAGGACTGTCGCAGTGCGTCCCCCATTGCCTACTTACAGTGGGCGAATGAAACATCAAGCCATTAAACTAACACTAAAAAAACTCTGATTGCATTTGTTGAAGCGTGAAGCCATAATTCAGCTGGTCAGACGTAGTTATGATTCAATAGCAGTACAGAAACTGATCAGGATGCTTTTCTGCTGACTCCCTGAGCAAACACGGAGAGGGGAGAAGCAAGATGGGAGAAGAGTCCCTAAAAAAGTGGATTTTTGTCTTGCGTGTTGGAATATGGCTACGCACAGTGTTGCAGTATTCAGGCGACTGCCCTTCTCTGTCAGCAATAAAGCAGAAAGGTTTTTGGGGTTTCCTCATTCCGATTGTGAAAACATTCTGGAGCTAGTGAGTCAGTGGAAGGCCTCCCGTTGCCTTAATAGGCTCCCTTTCTGTACAAGCACTGCTGGTTTGGGGACCATACACTGTCTTAGGACATAGCAACCCAGGTTTGAGCATATAATTAAAGTCTGTTAGCCAGGGGGTAGAAATGGTGTCCCTGGTCTATGTTTGTCAGAGGCTGGAGAAGGATGGCAGGAGACAAATCACTTGATCATTGTCTTCGGTCCACCCTCTCTGGGGCACCTGGTGCTGGCCACTGTCGGCAGACAGGCTACTCAGCTAGATGGACCTTTGGTCTGACCCAGTATGGCTGTTCTTATGTAAGGCTGACTAGCGACAACAGGCGTCTCCATAACAACTAACAGTAGCTTTGACTTTATTCTAAGAATGAATGTAACACACAATTCAAAGCAACCCGTCCCCTACTGTCCTATCAAAAGAATTGGTAAAATACCCCCCGTGCTTCCTTGATATCCGTTATCATGGGCTGTCTTCCTCCAGAGCTGCCGCAGTAAATGGCAGGAGTGACTGATGCTGTTTCTATGGCAGAACTTGTGGAACTGTCAACCTGTGGAACTCCTTGCCAGAGGATGTTGCGAAGACCAGGACTTTAACAGGATTCAAGAAAGAACTAGATACATTCATGGAGGTTAGGTCCCTCAATGGCTATTAGCCAGGATGGATAGGAATGGTGTCCCTAGCCTCTGTCAGAGGCTGGGAGTGGGTGACAGGAGAGGGACTGCTTGAAGATTCCCTGTTCTGTTCACTCCCTCTGGGGCATCTGGCACTGGCCACTGTCGGCAGACAGGCTACTGGGCTAGATGGACCTTTGGTCTGACCCAGTACGGCCGTTCTTATGTTGTTATGCATGAGGCATCTAGTCTTAATTAGTGCTGGGGCTTTCTGGCGCTGAGCCCCAGTGCCTCTTTGAGCACTGTCTGCATCTCCTAGGCAAGCAGAGCTATTTTCATGGCTGCCGGTTCACGCCACGTACTTTGCCCATTGGTTTGTAGCTCGGAGGTACGATTCAGGTGCCAGGATGGGGATGGATACGGGCTTGGGTGACGCTGCTTGATGGCTTCATTTGGCTAGGGCTGTTGTGCTGGCTGTGATGGACCGCTCCTCGGACCCACCACGAGCCAAACTGGATCAGACCTATGGTCCGTGTGATACAGTATCGTGCTCTGACAGTGGCCAGCTCCAACTGTGTCAGAGGAAAGTGCGAAAACCCTGCACTTAAGGGGTGTTTCCTCCTGAGCCCCCATCACAGGGGCAGTATGGGAAAGCTCAGCTGGTGAAGGTAAGCCCCAGCCCCACCATTTCCCCTTAAGCCCTGACCTCTCAGCAACCTCTTGGCTCCCTATTTGTGGAGCCAAACCAACTCCAGCCCCTGAACATCCCCAGACTGCTTAGTCTACCCATGTCCCGCTTAGTCTACCCATGGCAAGGCCCCCGCTGTTCCTGGTCGGCTGGAGCACTGGGCAGCCAGACACCTGGGTTTCCATGCCACAGCCCCCATTCTCCTGGGCAGCCGAGATTCCCTCCAGGAGGCCTGGGCCATGCAGAACATGGGCAGTTCGGGGAAGGCAACTTACACCTGGAAGGCTGCGGATTCGTTTCCCTTCCCAAATACTTGTGTGGAAATGCTCTACAATTTACTGTCCAGGAGCCAGCAAGGGAGTTTTAGATTAGATACTCAGCAAAACTGTAACTGTAAGGAACAGCTAATAGTCTAGTAGTACCTTAAAGACTATCAAAACATGTAGATGGTATCGTGAGCTTTCGTGGGCGCAACCCACTTCTTCAGATGACTGGAGTGTTAGAAGTCTAGATCCAAGAATAAATAAGGGAAAGTGGGGGGAGGAGAGAGGAAAGGAAGATATCATTTGTTTGGATCTGTGCACGTTTCTTTGTGTAGTTGATGGATTTCCACTCCATATGGCTGAATGCAGTGCCTTGCATGTTCAAAAGCTTCGGGGGGTAGCTGAATTAGTCTGTAACAGGAAAAACTTTAAAAAAACATCAAATAGACTTAAAGACTAACAAATCATGTAGAGGGTATCATGAGCTTTCGTAAGGGTAGCTAAGATCTGGAAGAGGCTTCCAAGGGAGTTTGTGGAATCCCCGTCACAGGAGGTTCGGAAGAACAGGTGTGACACACGCATAGCTGGGCGGTCTGGATAGATTTGATCCTTGCTGCGGAATGCTGAATGATGTGAGGTCCCTTCTGGTTGGATGCTTCTGAAATTCTATTGTCTCTCTTTTTCCCCGCCCCGCTCCGTGAATCCCACAAGAGGCACCGTCTACTCCAATCTCCACATTCTTCGGGCTCATTTCATTTCATGGTGTGGGCTGGTTCTCCTCTTGCGTGGTCTCTAGAGATTCTGGGCCTGGATGTGCAGACTGCATATTGAGCATTGCTGAAGCTGTTTTGTTTCCCTTTAACGGCTGGCACGGATGGTGCACGGGAAAGTGCAAGAGGGCAGGATAAGCAGAAAACTAATCACTTAAGCACTAATTAATAAGGGGATTCGGATGACAGGGAAGCCCAGTGTAATTACCACTAATTAGCAGCTGAGTGCAGGAAGAAAAAAAATGATTCGATGGTTTTAAGAAGCGCAAACAGGTCTTTGTAATTTACTGACAGCATCCAAATTCTGCATTCCATTGGATTGGGAGACAATGTACTGATCAGAGTTCTCAAGAGCTTTAGAAAATGAGAAGTATGTCCATAGACCAGATCGCCTGATCTCCCCCTCCCCCTTTTGATCCAGTTCTGTCAATAACAGAACATCTCCAGCATCTGAGTTCTGCAAACTTGTTTCTTTCCTACCTGGCTCTCATTGGTGAGATGAGTTTGTCGTTGTGCAAGCTGTTAGTTTAGTATGTAAATTCCTGACCCAAACAGCAACTGGACGAGAGGAGAGGCATCTCCAAGTTGTTGAGGGAGGCTGAGGCAGCATTTGCTTGCTTTGTTGCAAATCCTCACGCGTATAGATGGTGCAGTCGGCTGCTATTCAGGGACATTCAGCTGTACATAGATCCACCATTTAAGGGAAAATCCATGTGAAAAATCAGTGTGCATTGCATCTGAAATGCTAACTCTGCCATAAGCAGCGTAGTTGTAGCTGTACAGTATTGGTCCAGGATATTGGAGGGATGTTGGAGCTAATACCTACTTTAATAGACCAACTTTTCTTAGTGAGAGTGTTTTGAGCCAGAAGCAGCTCTTCAATATTGCTGCTTACGGCATTATCTTCATCTTGGGTCTGACCCAGATACATGATGTGTCATGATTGTTAGGTGTCCAACTGTCCTGTTTCCTGCAGATTGTCAGATATGTGTTTCTTGGTGCTTTGTGGAAACACATGCCTCTGCAGGAGTCTGTGATGTCGTGGCTTTTTAGGAGCCCCTCTGCCCATCAGATGGGTACTGTAACATGTCATTTGCACACGTGAGTGCTGCATTTTGGAACCTCGTGGCTACAGGTGTCCAGGGATTAGAAGATGGCTTTTCTTTCAGGGGAAAACACTGCTTTGTCAGGTGAAATGGTTTGCTGGAAAGAATCAATTTCCTGACTTAAATTTTGACAGGGAGAGGGAGAATATGTTTTGAAATGGGCCATTACCCGTTTCAAAAACAAAACTTTGTTTTGAAAACACCTGATTTTCTTCTTTTTTTGACCTTTTTTTTAAAGGTTAAATAGAAATATAGCTTGAAATTCAAATAGATGCCAGTGAATTGAAACATTGTATTAATCATTTTAAAGCTATTTTCCTTTGTAGGAATTTCAACTTTCTGTCTTAGTTTGGATTGGGGAGGGGGAGAGTTGAATTCTCAATTCTTCTGGAGTGGTCAAAGTATTCCCTCTTTCTCATGATCTGCATGGTGTTGATTCTGAGCTAGTGCCAGGCCTCCCTCTCCCTCCCTCCCTCCTCTCCCAAGACCATGCTGGCAGGAAGGGCCTCAAAAGACTCAAAATAACCCATAAGTTACTTCCTGTAGCTGGAACTACAGGTGGCAGGGTAAGGATGCTTTCGGAGTGAACAGCTCCTAACCCAATGGGGCTTCAACCTTCACTGGAAACCCTGGGAGTAACCAAAATATAAGTAAAAACTTAAACAACAAATAGAGTAGTAGCACCTTAAAGACCAACAAAACCTGCAGATCAGCATTTCTTAGTGTGTTCCATGGCACACTGGTGTGCCGCGAGGCAGTCAGAAGTGTGCCACAGAGATATGGTGACCATATGTCCCTTTTTTTCCCGGGACAGTCCTGGATTTAAAGACACCCCGCACTAGTGTGGCGCAGCGGCAACTCCCCGCCTCCACCCAGCACCTAAGTGGCTCCCTTGGTGTTTTGCGTGGGCAGCCAGGGCCACTGCCGGCGGCGCACAATATTCAAGCGTCCAGCTCCTGTCCAGTGCGCACTGCTATGCGGCAAACCCTCCCCACCCCGCATGGCCCTTCCCTCCCGCTGTGGGACCTCCTCCGCCGTGCGCAGCCGCCAGCCCGGCCTCCTCCATCCACAGGCAGCCGCCACCACTGCTGGAGGGGAAGGGGCGCTGGTTGGAGGTGAAACCCAGCAAGCCACTCCTGGGAGTGGATGCCAGAGTACCAGCAGAGTCTGGCTGGAGCACTGCAGAGCCGGTATGTTTGGTTTCTGCCAGTGCACGGCCCTTTCTCCCCCCGCCCCTTCCCACCCCACTGGGGGAGTGGCAGTGCACCCACCCACTCACTCTTCCACGCTCCATAAGCCGGCTGGGGTGGGGGGTTTCTCCCCTCGTCCCCCATCGCCCCCTCCCCCCCGCGCTGCTCCTAATGGGAGCCAAAGCTGGTGCAAGGGCTGGACTGCACTAAAATTAGCACTGCAGGCGGCCCAACTCCAGGTCTGGCAAGTGGTCCTGCCCTGGAAGCAGCTGGGGCCGGGGCTGCAGGGACTTCCCGAGCCCAACTACAGCCTCCAGCCCCGCAAACTGGAAGGCAAAAGGTGGGGGAGGGGCACAGAGAGAACTAGGGGGAAGAGGGTGGGAGAGGAAGAGGCTTGTGCTGAGGGGAGGGACCACACAAGCCACATGATCTCAATACTAGTGCACAACACAATTCATTCTGTTCATGGGAGGAAAATCTTAGAGGGAACACTTCCCCTAGCCTCTTCCCTCCTCCCCCCCCCCCCCCCCCAAGTTAATGTGATACTAATTGGGTTAATTTAATTGCAGGATAGTTGCATGAGGGGGGTTGGGTGGGGGCCAAACTCATCCCTGTTGGTAGGAGGATGGTAGGAAAAGTTATTAGAGGGGGTCACACGATACCTTTTATTACTGGTCATGTGTCCATCTTGACCCGAGAGTCAGGGGCATAGTTAACAGAGGTCGGGGGTGTGGCTAATATGTCCCTAATTTTGGTTCAGAACATATTGTCACGGTATGCAGAGAGAACAGAGTTCAAATGGCTGCCCTTAAAGGGGCAAGCCTGCTTTTTTTTTTTTTTTTTTTTCCCTCAACAAAAAAATCCTTGGAATTCCCCATTAAAAAAAAAATTGTTTGGTGTTCTTCGGTCTTACAAAGTTTAAGAAATTCTGATGTAGCTGGTATCATGAGCTTTCATGAGCCCAACCCACTTCTTCAGATGACTGGAGTATTAGAAGTCCAGATCCAAAAATAAGTAAGGGAAGGGGGGGGTGAAAAAAAGGAGAGAAAAAAAAGAAAAGGAGGGGGAAAGGAGACAGAGAGAGACAGTGAGTAGATGGTTCAAATAATTACAAGAGTCCCTTGTTTTGATCATTTGAACTTTACAAGAGAGGCTCTTGTAACTATTTGAACCATCTTCTCTCTTTCTCTCCTTTTTTTCCCCCCCCCTTTTTTCTCCCCTCCTTTCTGCCCCTCCCTCCTCCCTTACTTATTCTTGGATCTGGACTTCTAATACTCCAGTCATCTGAAGAAGTGAGTTGCATCCACAAAAGCTCATGATACCATCTACATGTTTTGTTAGTCTGCGAGGTGCTACTAGTCTATTTGTTGTTGGTTTTTTGTTTTTGTTTTTCCTGTTACAGACTAACTCAGCTACCCCTCTGAAACTTCAGAATATAAGTGTTGATTCATAGTTGTCCTGCACTACAAATATTTTCCTTTGTGTCACTACAAATATTTTCCTTTGTGTCACTATGTCATGCAACACTCACCACCAGCACCATGAATGTAAAATGCTCGTGTTCTGCCACGAGCATGCCGCCAGCATGGTCTCTGTAGCTGCTAGCTGCTGTTAGAATGATAAAGGCAACACAGTGGAACAGCGTTAATTATGACCCTGTTGCCTTCGTCCGCTCCCTGCTGCTTGTTTATCTCCATGCGTGGGGATGGAAAGTGCAGTTTGGCTCCTGCGAGGATGATTTTTTTTTAAAAGCGCTTTAAGTAGAAGCCTCCAGGGGAGGTTTTTGTCAAGGTCACAGAGTTGAAATTCAAATGATCAAACCTGTGAATATTTTTCCTTCTGTGAGCTTTAAAACCAGAGACAGGCAAATTGCAGATGGTTCAGAGAACCCCTCTCTCAGATGGTTCGGAGAAGCACAATGTTCCTTCAAAAGCAGCTCCTTTTTTGTTCTGTTTGTGCAGCGTTCACTTCCGCAGGGTGCTCTTTCATGATCAGGGCTTCTCGGTGTTACAGTCCCCATATTGCTTCAGTCTCCAGCAGGCAGGCTAGAAATCTAGCCTCAGCAAGCAGAGGCTGTCTGAGGTTTCTGGGAGAAAAGCTGATTGCTCACTTGTGGGTGCTTGGTGATGGCTGAGAGGTTATGGAGTGGAACTCAAGGCCTCAAATGGTGCAGGAAAAATCTTCTTTGGCCAAACCCCAGGCAAGCAGCAGAATTAACCGTTGGAAAGGGAAAGGGATTGATCTTGGAACTGTACTCATGTCTGTGTATATTGATTGCTTACCCAATACTCTTCTTTTTAAATAAACCTAAGTTAATAAGAATCCTGTAAGTGTATATTTGGGTAAGGTCTGAAGTACTCATTAACCTATGAGGTAGTATGTCTGATCCTTTGGGATTGGTAGAACTTTCTTAGGCTGTTCACTGATCTCATATTTGACTTGGGTGGCTTTAAGGGAATTGTGTCTTCTGGGTATCCAGTAATGTATCCTAGAGGCTGTTTTATGCCACCTTGGCAAATGTAAGGGTACGTCTACACTGCAACACTGTTTTGAAATAACTTAGTCCGAGTCTACAAAGCAGGCAGTTACTTCGAAATAGTGTCAAAATACTGTCAAGCTGGAGGACTGCTTACTCCAACTCTTGTAACCCTCATTGTTCGAGGAGTAAGGGATGTCAGCGGGAGCGTGCTCTATTTCAAAGTAAGCACTGTGAAGATGAAGCATGGGGTCATGGGTTCTAGTCCCGGGTTGGGTTGGGTGGACCAAAACGGGTCGGCTCCGGGGCTGGAGGGATAAAGGGTGCCCTGACAGTAAGGTGGTGGGGCAGGGTCCTGGGTTCCCCTGTGGCCTAGTGGATAGGGCTCTAGCCTGGGAAGCACAGAGTCATGGGTTCTAGTCCTGGGTCAGGTTGGATGGGCCAAAATGAGTCATCCCCAGGACTGGAGGGATAAGAGATACAATTAACATAGCTCAATTTGCATAGCTTATTTCAAATTAAACCCTGCAGTGTAGACACACCCAAAGTGTTGGGGTATCCACCACCCTTTCAGGACTGGCTATCTCAGTCTTTGCTATTTCATTTTAATGGAGTGATCTGTGTTGGGTCCCCTGGAGCTCTAGTCACAAATTCCAATTAACACTTTATGTCCATGTAAACCCCAAAGGACTCAAAAAGATCCCAGAAATGTGGTCCACTGTGGAATGTTGTTGGTAACATTGAGCAAATGTCATCTGCTATCATTGATCTCCTCTCTGTCTGTGCTTGGGAGGTTGTTTTCCTTTCTCCTTGATGAACGGGCTGGTCTGCAGGATGTTTCTTTGTTTCACTGTTTAATGCGGTTTTGTTTTATGCAAGGTCTCGGCAGGCTTCTGATAGCCGGGAGTAGATAAGAATGTAAATATCACCTGGAGCTCCCAGGAGCTGCTGTGGGAAGCTGTAGCCTTTCAGACAAATGAGAGATGCAAACTTTATGTGCAATAACTGTGCAAAATAATATTGCTTCAGCTCAGACTATCTTAGTTAAATCTGAGGCATTTATCGCTGTGGAATTTAAGTGGAAGAAATTTACATTTCCTTAACTCCTTTTGGCCGTTAAAATATGCCAAACGTGGGTTTTGAGTAAGGAGCAGGCTGATAACTTGGCTCTTCTTTTTGTTTTCTTGCCTCTGAGCTGGGCTGGGCCTTTCCATTCACTTCAGTTTTCTCATGTGCTAGCATATAAGCTCTTGCAAAAGGTCTTATGAGACAGCTGATCAACTCATTTTGACACAACTTGTCCTATCTAAATCCAAATGTGTTGTGGCATAGAACAGGGGTGGGATATGGCAGACTTGGGATTCAGAGCTGATATTGACCGTATTTTATTTCAATAGGCGTTAGCTGCCTTAAATATCTTGGAGGATCTTGCACCTCTCCTCCAGCCTTTTATCTGTCTTGTCTATTCAGACTGCAAGCTCCTTGGGGCAGAGACTCTTGCCATGTCTGCCTGGCACAATGGTGCCTGCATCTTGGCTACTTCCTCTCTGCACTACTGTACTACAATTAGATAATTGTGTTAATGCAGCAGATGGACTGTTTCCATTCCATTGGGCTTGGGGTCTAGGGAGAATGCTCCAGTTGCGGGCGACAAAAGGCAGGGTCCTTTCCCCTGGAGTTCATTAGCAAACCGACATGACATGAATTATTTCCCTGGTACTCTGGACTAGGCTGTAAATTGAGAGCTTGCTGTGCTGAACTGGGCCCTGAACTGGAGTGAGTGTAGTGTCAGCTGCCTGCTGTGAGCACTAAGCTCCACAGACCTAGTCAAACCAGGAAAGATGCTTTTTTTTTATTCCAGGTTCATGTGACTGCATCAGGCATTTGATTTCTCCGATTGTCTCTAAAGCTGACATTGCAAGCGTTACATTAAGAAAGTCTAAGAAAACGACAAAAATCTGGGCTTTGAAGACACTCTGCGAGGCTATTTACTGATGATTTTGCATCCTCACCCTTCTTTGTCTGCCTTGTCAAGCATTGATTTAAATTTGCAGCCACCTTGAGGAGATGCCCAATAAAAGGACAGGGAGTCACTCGTGCAGAGCAGAACAGCCAGTACCAAAAGATCAGAGGAAACAGCTGTTCCCTAAATGTTTATGATCGTTAAAATAACAAGTGACTAAATGACCTATTCTGCATGTCCCAGTCCTGGCTTAGATCCCTGTAAGAGAAGAAACACAATTAATTATACAAATAATAATGAATACCCTCCTGCTTGAATCCCCTTTTTGTAGTGTTCACTGCCCCCCTGGCTGAACACACAATTCCCATAGCACTTATGGTGGCTGCCCCATGAAAGGAACCCAGTGTTATGGAATTACATGTTTCCATTTTACTGAACAGTTTTCATCGGTGGGAAGTGTTCATATGGGGCGAATTCCAGCATCACTATGAAAGCCTTAGCCACAGTGGCAGCTTTGAACTGATGGCTGCTTTTATCCAAAGAAAAGGTAGCCTTGGTGGATGAACAACAGCTGAGGAAGGGCAAATGAGCTTGGAGGGAGGAAGACCATATAGGAATCTGCCCCCAAACACCCCAGAACATCTATTGCAGGTGTTAGTAGGATCTGGCACTTGATGAAGAATTCCAGATAACTCCCTTCCCTTGTGCTCAGTAGGGACTTGTATCTAGGAATTTCTTCCAGAGCCTGAGCTGCTAACATGGGAAATTCAGACTGAATGTGGCAGAGGATGTGCTAATCATACAAGATGCGCTAATGCCCTGATCCGAAGCCCAGTGGAAAAAATTGTTGGAGGTTCTGTATCATGATAGTGACCCTGTTGTAGTCGCCGACCCTGCTGCGCTAGGCGCTGTACAAACCCAGGATAAAAAGATGGCCTCTTCCCCAGCAAGATTACAACCTAAGCAACAAGCTGCATTTTGGGTCCATATCTGCTGTCATCTTTTAAGGCGATGGACCGGACCAAAGACAGTTCATAGTCAGCATCCCAATAATACTGGCATGTTATCAATATGCCCTCTAAGGAAGAAAGCTGTGAGATTCCTGAAGGTCCTGCTATTTTCAAGTGACAAAATCCTGCCAGACTTTTTTGCCGAACCTGTGAAAGAGCCATTCAAGAGCAGTGGAGCCATTAAACAGGTATTTGCCAACCCCAGGTATGTTCTGCCTGTTTCTGGATTTACTGTGTTAGTCAGCAGGACCTTAGTTCAAAAAGAGTTTTAAAAAATATACGAGTGTGTTGCTGAAGATGGTGAAATCCCATCTCTAAAAAATTATCTCCCCCAGGCTACCATTGGGCGTAGGGGTACCAGTTTAATAGGACTGTGTAGGGCTCCATAAATCTTAAGCACAGCCATTGGACCATCTCCTTTTCAGTAGTGGTGGATGGAGCTGGGCCCGACAGGCTATAGAATCTTGGTAAACAGAGTCATACCCCACATGCCCCTGGGAACCTCTGTTTTATAAAAAGACCCAACAGGCCCCGACCGTGCAATTTGCAGGAAGCAAGTCAGGGTGGCTTGCATGGAAGAAAATGTATAGAATCATAGAGCTGGAAGAAACCTCAGGAGGTCATCAAGTCCAGTCCCCTGCCCAAGGCAGGACCAATCCCAACTAAATCAACCCAGCCAGGGTTTTGTCAAGCCAAGACTTAAACACCTCTAGGGATGGAGATTCCACCACCTCCCTAGGGAATCCATTCCAGTGCTTCACCACCCTCCTAGGGAAACAGCTTTTCCTAATATCCAACCTAGATCTCCCGCACTGTCACTTGAGACCATTGCTCCTTGTTCTACCATCCGTCACTACTGAGAACAGCCTCTCTCCATCCTCTTTGGAACCCCCTTCAGGTAGTTGAAGGCTGCTATCAAATCCCCCCCTCACTCTTCTCTTCTGCAGACTAAACAAACCCAAATCCCTCAGTCTCTCCTCATAGGTCATGTGCTTCAGCTTCCTAATCATTTTGGTCGCCCTCCGCTGGATCCTCTCCAATGCGTCCACATCCTTTCTATAATGGGGGGCCCAGAACTGGAACAATATTCCAGATGTGGCAATTGCATGATCATATTTTCAAGATATGTTTGTCTCTGGTGTGCAGCCATCTTTAGACTACGAGTTGTCAGCCTCTTCCACCCCCAACTCACTGCAACAGCACTTAGACACTGGGAATGACTCTAGCTGTAATGCTGAAGAGGTTAAGGAGCCAGAATGCAGTTGCTGGAGCTGGAGGTAGCACGTCCGCTCTTAGGAAAAAGCCAAAAGATTTTTAGTTACTATGTTTTTATGGCAAGTAATAAAAGTCCGATGACATAATGCAACCCTCACACTTAATGACAGAAATTCATGAGGCCAACTGTGTGTCTCCCCGCATCATGGCTGACCTGTGCCTTCCTGGCAGTCACAGCTCGGTCGCTCTGAGGCTAAGACTCACTGGTTTGTCAAGGACCATGAAGGAGAGAACTTTCCTTTTGCTTCTGGCCCTGGACAAGATATCAAAATGGCCACCGCTCTCCGAGAATGAAAGTCAGAGGAAACCTCACAGACACACACTGGCTACGTCTAGACTGGTATGATTTTCCGCAAATGCTTTTAACGGAAAAGTTTTCCGTTAAAAGCATTTGTGGAAAAGAGCGTCTAGATTGGCACGAACACTTTTCCGCAAAAGCACTTTTTGCAGACAAGCGTCCATGCCAATCGTCATTTTCACAATCGGGGCTTTTTTGCGCAAAACAAATCTGAGCTGTCTACACTGGCCCTTTTGTGCAAAAGCTTTGTGCAAAAGGGACTTTTGCCCGAACGGGAGCAGCATAGTATTTCCGGAAGAAGCACTGATTTCAGACAGTAGGAAGTCAGTGTTCTTGCAGAAATTCAAGCTGCCAGTGTAGACAGCTGGCAAGTTTTTCCGCAAAAGCAGCTGCTTTTGCAGAAAAACTTGCCAGTCTAGACACAGCCACTGTGTGTGGGGGAAGGGTACAAGTGGTGGAGAGATGGAAAATTGGATGGAACCTACCTGGTCTCAACACACTACAGTTCACACTAGCACATCTACAGTCATTTACTGCCGGGGTGGGTTAGGAGAAATCTACTGCCCTGTTCAAACAATTGAGACTTGAGGTGACTCCAAATCTTGCCTCCTGGGTTGTTCCTGGGGTGCTGCAGTTTACACAGCCCCTTGTTCAAAGCTGTGCTTGGATTCCCATTCTAGGCCCTTACAGAATAGGCATCCAGAGCAAAACATAGAGGATCTGGTTTGAACAGAGAAAGAGGAGAGACGGTGGAGAGTCCAGCCCTGGATCTGACTTTCTCCATCCTATAAACCAGACATTCCTAGTTCTTGCTTCAGGCAGGCAGGTTGCCACAAGACTCTGCTGCAATCCTGCATCTCAGCCCAGTTCACAGCCAGCAGGAATTCCAGCTTCCCCCTGCCACGCTGCTATTCCTTCCAGGAGTCACCATGAGGGGCAGCACCTGGGAGGCGCACTGCCCCCTGCACCCCGCCACAATTTTAATTGCTAAATGGGGTGCCTCTTCATGCCCTCTCCCTGTTCCTCTAGGTGGCCCTGCCTGCACCTCCTCCCCCAAAGGCACCAGTCGCCTACGCTTCCCCGTGTGGATGAGGGAACTTTCTCCCCTTTGGCCTGCGACATTGTGAACAGCTTCCCTGGGTTCTCCAAATGCCGGTCCCCAGCCGTGTGGAGATCACCTCCCTACCATCCGTGCCAGACACTTACAGGGAGAGGAACTAGCAAGCTCCTTGGCCAAATGCCACCTATAAAGCATCCAGTCTGCTTCATGCATTGACATGGATGCCAATGCTAGTAACTTTTCAATGACTGTTCATAAAACAGCCATTAGGAGAGGAGGGAACCTTACCAGCTGATGTACAGTTTAGTTATTAGGATGTATTGATCTGATAGGTCGAACCTTCGCAAATGCTTATGCACGTCAAAAGCAGCATTGAGGGATTTCTCACTAGACCACAACCAGTAGGTGAGTTGTGCTCGCTGTGTATCGGGGCAGGGAGGGATTGGTCATGCTCTCTGGCCAGCAAGATGGGAAGCAGTAGGGATGTGGCTGTGTAAATGTGTACATGTTAATGGATGAGCCTGGGCTCACTGATTAACCTTCATGGTTAATCAGAGGCAGCACTGCAGAGAGGCAGGCGGGAGCCAGTGCGCATGGGGAGTGGCTTTTAAGCCAGCTCCCTGCGTGTACCAGTTCCCACGGTGCCACCTGCCTTCTCCTTACACATTGGGACCTTTGATAGAAACAGCAGTGCGAGGAGTGGGGGCAGGGCCGGTTCCCCACATGCACCAGCTTCCAGGGAGCCATCTGTCCCCCGTGTGTAAATGTGTAATTGCTGATGTTTTCAGTGGTTACACGTTTACCTAAATAAACTCACTTTAACATCCCTAGTGATCAGTGGTGGGCCAAGCAGATGGCTTCCAAGGCTTTGCTGGCTGAGTGAGTAATAGGTCTGACACCTTGGCAAGTGAATTTGCTACGACTCACTTGTATGGCCATTCCCTGTCTCACCAGCTTGTTTGCCTTGCCAGGAAACTCAGCAGGACTCTGCCAGTCCAAACCTTGTTATGCAGGTAACACTGAGCTGCAACTCCAGATTTCCCCAGAGCGGTCTTTGTGCAGTGTCCGGCCCTCTCACTGAGCACTCAGATGTGAAGTCCTTTAAAGAGACAACACAATGCACCCAGTTAGCTCCAATCAGTGCACTGATTACAGTAAACCACACATTTAATTAGCAAAGGACATGGGATTAAGTGATGCTAAGAACCAGGAATAAAGATAGAAAAGGTTACATGCAACCAAAACTAGATTTCTAAGACTTAAACAACTTCTCACCATGCTGGAAAAGAGAACTTTCTATCCAGGACCTTTCCTGGATCTTGGTGTTCAGTTCCTGTCTCTTCAGGTAAAGGGTGCCAAAATGGCTTGTCTTCTCTCTCTCTCCTTGTATCTTCTAAAAATTCCTTGACCCTGCTTCAAGAGACAGGAAGCTTCCTGGGGTGCCCTCTGTAGCCATCATGGAGATGAAGTAGTCGTCTTTTCCTACTTGGGCTGTGTCTAGACTGCAGGCTTCTTTCAGTAGAAGCTTTTCTGGAAGAGATCTTCCAGAAAAACATCTTTCGAAAGAGAGCGTCTACACAGCAAAAGCACAACGAAAAAGCAATCTGCTTTTTCGAAAGATAGCATCCAATGAATGCGGATGCTATCTCGCATTCAAGTTCTGATTGCTGTGGACAGATTGGCCACCAGGGCACCTGTGTTTTTCCTGGAGGCCTCTTCTTTTGAAAAAACCCTCTTCCATGTCCACACTCAGCTTTTTCCAAAAGTGCTCCTTCAGAAAAAAGCTTCTTCCTCATAGAAAGAGGATTACTGCTGTTGGAAAAACCGCTGCGTTCTTTCGACGTTCTGTTAAAAGAACGCAATTTCAGTGCGGACTTAAGTGTAGTATTTCCGGAAAAACTCTGCAGTGTAGACATACCCTTGGTCTCATGATGGCTTTGTTTACCATGCAGGTAAGTGCACTTTCTTTGGAACTGCCTGATGACAAGTTGTGACAGACAAGGAAATATATGTTCTTTTACCTGTGGCAGATGTGGCTTAGGTGTTGCTTCCAGAAAACATTTTAACAAAATTCTAGAACGCTTTGCAAAATTCTAACATTTCTTACAAGCTTTTGTTAACATCCTGTACAGTTCTCATGCCAAGGCTATCAGTGATCTGTGAGTAGCTAGTTCTCCAATGGAAGAGAACGTGCCACCTTTTGGCGTGCTGTGACAATAGTGTTAGGTGTCGTCAATGTCAGACCTGACGTGGTGCTGCCAGAGTAGTGAACCACCAAGGGGTCTCTGTCGTAATAGGCACTGATTGGAATATATGGAAGCCTAAGGTTGGAGTAACAGAGGTTAGTTGTGGGTGAGGAGCAGCAAGTTGTTGGGAGACGTAGGGCTGGAATAGTGGGAGGTGCTGCATGTCAGCACTGAGGAGAATCAGAACTAACGAACACCTACGACTGGAATAGCAGGGGGTGTTGGTCAGGTTGGAGAGGCATTAGCTGAGCTTTGCGCTGTGCTGGATGGGGTCCAGAGGTCCTGCTAGTCAGAATTCCACATTACAGGAGAGTTACATAAGAACGGCCATACTGGGTCAGACCAGAGGTCCCTCCAACCCAGTACCCGGTCTGCCAACAGTGGCCAATGCCAGGTGCCCCAGAGGGAGTGAATCGAACAGGCAATGATCAAGCCATCTCTCTCCTGCCATCCATTTCCACCCTCTGACAACCAGAGGCTAGGGACACCATTCCTTACCCAGACTGGCTAATAGCCATTTAATGGACTTATCCTCCATGAATTTATCTAGTTCTCTTTTAAACCCTGTTATAGTCCCAGCCTTCACAGCCTCCTCAGGCGAGGAGTTCCACAGATTGACTATGTGCTGAGTGAAGAAGAACTTCCTTTTATTTGTTTTAAACCTGCTGCCCATTAGTTTCATTTGGTGGCCCTTAGCTCTTATACTCTAGGAACAAGTAAATAACTTTTCCTTATTCACTTTCTCCTCACCACTCATGATTTTATAGACCTCTATCATATACCCCCTTAGTTGGCACAGCTCTTGACCCGGACCTAGCAGAGGATCGGCCTTGTTTCCCAAAATACTAACCCATAACTGAGGGCAAGTTTCCAAATAGATTAGCACCGCTCTAGTCAGACTCAGTTTGAGATTTCAGCTTTTCCATAGCAGTAGTGAATTGGTTTGTGACGGTCTCTTTTCATTTCCAGCTCTCACACACATCCTCTTCCTCCAGTTTGACATTATAGAAGCCTGAAAAGAGAAATTAGAATAACATTAAAAAGTGTATTAAAATTCCCTATCTGTGTGCCGTTCAGCCTCGCTTGATGCAGCGGAAATGAAGGGCGGGTGATCTCCATGGCTCAGTGCCTGTTAATTAATGAAGATATCCTCATCCTTGTTACTTCCCTTTTTGAAGTGAAATCAGAAGGTAACAGTTCTATAAGTCCATGGTCTGAGTTGATTAGGAAAGAAATGTTGGCATCAACTGCTATTTCACAGCTCCACAGACCTCACGGTCTGGAATAAGCATCCAGGCCTCAGCCTGAATTTCTTTTTCATCCCAGTTATACACCAAGCACCATCTAGAATAGATCATCCCTGATAGATGTCCGTCCAGCCTGCTCTTAAATATCTCCAGTGATGGAGATTCCACAACCTCCCTCAGCAACTTATTCCAGTGTTTAACCACGCTGACAGTTAGGAAGTTTTTCTGAATGTCCAACCTAAACCTCCCTGGCTGCATGCAGTCTAAGCCCATTGCTGCTTGTCCTATCATCCGAGGCCAAGGAGAGCAATTCCCCTCCCCCCCCCGCCTTGTGACACCCTTTTAGATACCTGAACACAGCTATCAAGTCTGCGCTCAGTCTTCTCTTTTTCCAAACTAAAGAAGCCCAGTTCCTTCAGCCTTGCCTCATCGCTCATGTTCTCTAGACCTTTCGTCATTTGTGTTGCTTTTCTCTTTAGGCTCCAATTCAGGACAGCAGTGAAACACACAAGCATAAACTGGCCCATTGGTTTGAGGGAGGCTACTACTCCCATGGAACGAGCTAGCATAACTTTTAATCCTACAGAAACTAATGGCCATTAGCTGCATCTCTGGTCATGTAATTGCATGAATTCATATACTGGAAACTAACGTTGCATTTCCCGCAGCTCCAGGAATTAACTGGCCTTCTCTGATCAGTTTTTCTAATAAACCCATAATTCAGTCCCTGGTTAAATCCTGCTTAAAGCTCTGAACTGTATGGAACTAGATTGGAAAGAGAAACACCTCCTACTTCTGAGAATGATGTTGTTTGTCCAGTGGGCCAGATTTTCAAGGTGGTGTTGTAGATCCACATAGCTCCACTATAGTCTTTGTAGTCAGTGAAATGGATGGAGCTGTACCAATTGACAGCTGAAGATCGAGCTTGGCTTGGTGAGAAGATACCAAGTCAAAAAGGCCTAGGGAATTCAGCGTGTGAGAGCAAAGAGTGGAGGCAACATTGCACAAGTTCCAATTTCCACTTAAAATCTAATTTTGTTTGGATTGTCATCACCGTTGTGACATTTGCTTTTTGCACACTTTGGAGAGCTTAGTCTTTAACGTGCATACTTGTGCATACAAGCTATAAACATTGCTGTACACAAGTGTTTGCTGAAAGTAAATTTCAGTGTGAGAGAGAGAGGGTAAAATTCAGTTTGTGGTGTTAATGACCTACAACATGTGAGATTATTCCGGTTTCCTGACTGGCTGAATTACATAACTGACTCACTGTGGATGGTGACTGTCATAACTGAACATGCTGATAAGCTTAGTTAGTCACATAAATTAGTGTGAAAGGCACTCCATTCCAGTACTGAAAATCTGCCCGATCTGCAGACCTTTAAAGAAATCCCAACACATGGAAGCATTTCATGATACGCTTGTGTTCAGTGCCGAAGAGAAGAGAGGTGATCATCCCTTGGACAGATTGATTTATTGTGACTAACTCAGCTCTAGCATTCAGCACCAACCTCTTCTCCAATCACTTAGCCCTAATCCAGCAAAGCATTACATTTAAAGATTGTCTTTGACGCAAAGATCTTACCGTGGGTAGCAGGTTTAAAACTAATAAAAGAAAGTTCTTCTTCACACAGCGTGTAGTTAATCTGTGGAACTCCTTGCCAGAGGAGGCTGTGAAGGCTAAGACTATAATAGAGTTTAAAGAGAAGCTAGATAATTTCATGGAGGTTAGGTCCATAAAAGGCTATTAGCCAGGGGATAAAATGGTGTCCTTGGCCTCTGTTTGTCAGAGGCTGGAGAGAGATGGCAGGAGACAAATCGCTTGATCATTGTCTTTGGTCCACCCTCTCTGGGGCACCTGGTGCTGGCCACTGTTGGCAGACAGGCTACTGGGCTAGAAGGACCTTTGGTCTGACCCAGTACGGCCATTCTTATGTTCTTATGTACCGTTTAAACAGCTGGAACAGATAAAGGGTGGGAGTCTTATTAGCCTCCAAACAGGTGTGGAGCTGAAACAGAAATGAAGGGACTTTGCTCCCATTCACAGAGGGAGCCTGTGAGAGTCAAGGCTTCATCCCTGAGCTCCTCAGTTGCAGTGCAGTTCCGTCAGCCACAAGGCCATCCTCCTTACATGGACTGCTGCATCATTCGCTTCTGTGGAGGCGGGAGACATGTAGGCTGCGCCAGACAGAAGAATTTGCAGGGTGTGGGAAGTGGAGTTAGCAAGCACAGGCTGCGAATATAGAGACAGCAGCCGCCAAAGGGGCATGATGTGTCCGCTTGAGCAGCCATCTTCTAGTGCGTCTGGTGGCTAAGGGCCGACTGTGAAATTCAGACGTGTATCTCCCCTAGAACACATTTGCTTCCCGCTGTCTCCATGTCCTTCATCTGTGGGGAGGGGAACAATAGGCCTGGCCTACTCTAGGAGATAAGTTTGAATTAACATAACTTGCAGTTGCATATCTTAATTGAGTAGCTTTAGTCTAAGTATCATAAGTCTAATTTTGGCGCTGTCCACACTGCGGGAAGTCTAAGGGAGTAGGGATGTGAAGGACTAGTCGACCGGCTAGTCAACTAGTCACTTCCCCCCCCCCCTTGCTGCCTCTATCACAAAGAGGCAGTGAGGGGAGGGGAGGGGAGAGGAGGAGGTGTACTTCAAAGCGGCAGCGCCACATGGAGCCTGGGATCAGCTGGGGACTCCTCTGCTGATCCCGGGTTCCATGTGGCGCTGCCGCTTTGAAACGCCACGTGGAGCCTGACGCTGGGTTCTCCGTGGCATTTCAAAGCGGCAGACCCACAGGGAGCCTGGGGTCAGCGGGGGAGTCCTGAGGGCTGTTGTGACACTTCAAAGACGGAGGCGGCCTATCAGCTAATCAAATCGTTGATGCAAAATGCATCAACTACTCAATTAGTCAATTACTCACAATTTAACATCCCTATAAGGGAGCACACTCTCCCTTCGACTTCCCTTACTCCTCGTAGGAGCAGGATTGCTGGCATTAATTGGAGCACCCCTCTGACTCCGAATTAGCTGTCTTCACTAGACTCTGGAACCCTGGAAGATCAACAGCGGCAGCTTCAATCTTCTCTGTAGTGTAGACATGGCCCAACAGAGTCGCTTCTTCCTTCCAGGCAGTTTGTGACTCTAAAGGCAAGGGAGGAGTGCGGGTGTTTGCTAAATGTGAATCTTCTCTGCATGAGCAAAAAATCGAGAGGGAGAAGAGTTGAAGTAAGGACTTGTTCTCTTCTGGCTCCATTTGTTGCATTGGGTGGGAGAGGCATGAGTCTCTTCCTGTGTCACTGGGGGCCTCGCGCTGTGCTGTAAATCACAACTTCCAGCCACTGATTCCAGCTGCGTCGAGTAAGTAACGATGTTCTGGCAAATGTTCTCACCGGGGAACCCATCAGTTAATGAGCCCTGCATGCTAGTTCAACGCGGTTGCTCTTGTCACTCGCCCAAGCAAAGCCGAAAGGATGGCACGGCGGGGGGAGAAGAGGGGTCACCTGTTTGGCTGGGTTCTTAGTGTGCTGCCCAAGCTCTGTGGAGACAGCAGACCTTGAGCAAATTGCCCAATGGCCGCAGATTCATTTAAGGCTTATTTGTTTGTTGTTGAAGCACCTGGCAGACTGGGTGAGGCTACGAAGTCCTGCACGCCCATTTCAATGGCTACAGTTCAGCGAATGGCCATTTTCCCCTTCGGCTGTGCAGCGACTCCCATTCAGATACAATGTGATACCCTCAAACAAGTGGGCTGTGTCTAGACTGGCATGATTTTGCGTAAATACTTTTAACTGAAAAGTTTTTCTGTTAAAAGTATTTCCGCAAAAGCGCGTCTAGATTGGCACGGATGCTTTTGTGCAAAAGGTGCTTTTGCGCAACAGCATCCGTGGCCAGTCTAGACGCGATTTTGCGTAAGAAAGCCCCGGTCTCCATTTTAGACATCGGGGCTTTTTTGCACAAAACAGTTCTTCCCTGTCTACACTGGCCCGCTTACACAAGTATTCTTGCACAAGAGGGCTTTTTCCCGAGCGGGAGCATGAAAGTATTTGCGCAAGAAGCACTGATTTTGTACATTACAAAGTCAGTGCTCTTGCGCAAATTCAAGCGGCCAGTGTGGACAGCTGGCAAGTTTTTGCGCAAAAGCAGCTGCTTTTGCACAAAATCTTGCCAGTCTAGACGTACCCGTGATGTATATCCCCTGACATGACTCATCACCTTGTACATGTTGGTTCGAGCAAAACACTATGTACTGTCATCCTGAACGTAGCGCTTAGGTGGGGCCAGTGTGTTCCTGTCATCCTTGGGGAATGTTTTTATACCAGCCTTGATATCAGGCTGTTCTGGTACCACTTGATATTGAGGAGAGGGGGGATTGCATAAGTGCTCTCTGCTTAGCACTTCTCAGGAACATGTATTTCTGTTCTTGGCAGGTGAGCAGGTCCTGCCTCTCACCAGGTCTCTGATATAAGGGCTTATGTCTCAGGCTTGTCAGTAGTGGGCGAGGGGCTTGGACAAATGGAAGTGGAGCTTAGGGGTATAAATCTCTCCAGGAGAAGAGACAAGAGGTGAGAGTGGCTCTGTGGGTGTAAATATCCGGAGAGCAGCTGGACCCTGGAGTCGGGCTCACTTACACTAGCGGAGAACTCGGATACAAATATCCAGGTGCTAGTGAAGGGGCAATGAACAAGACAGTCTGCAAACAACCTACATGTGGCCTAAACTCTCTAGTGGTTAGGAAACCCTAGACACACTTCTGGGAATCGGCTGTTCTGGGAGCTACTAACACGCTGGAAATAGGGTGGAGTTTCCAAGCACCCTTTCAGGCAGCTCTGCTCATAGTGTGTCTGTCCAAATGGTGAACACACAAAAACCTAATGAACCTTCAGCCAAAACCGGTCATGTTTTGATTGGGCTACAGTTTAGGGTTTTGGAGGTTTTGATGAAAACCAAAACAGAAATGGTCTTTAAAACTTTCAAGGGAGGTGGGGGGGGGGGGGGACTTTATTTTCTGATCAGTTCCAGTGATATGGCCACCTTTATATAGCAGATATGAAGCACACACCCACCCTCTGGTTTTTATATAGATCTAGGAAGACTGGTAACTCCCCTGCTAAGATCAGAACTTCTTGTGCTTGGTCTGAGCACTGACTTGCCCTGGACATGTATTGTGTCTGAGTGGCGGTCTCCCTGGCTGGAAAGCCAACTGCTTGCCTGTCACTGTCATCCTCTTCCATACCGGTTTCTGGAAAGTCTGTACCTGCTTGTAGAATAGTGGTAGAGATGTAGTACCTGCTTGGAAAGTCTGCCCTGGGCCTTTGTTGTGGTGGTGACTAACAGGAGTTTCCTGTTGGCTGCGCTCTGTGGTGCTGCCCTGCCTGTTCTCACCCTTCCAGTCTCTCGTTATTCAAACGTCCCTTGTGCTGCTCTCCCAGGAAGACAGTCAGGCCTGTTGCTAATTGCTGCACTGTGCTTCTCCCTTCCATTAGCCTGAGTGAATGGTGTGGGTTGACCAAGGCTTTCAACCACTACTAGAGCAGAAACAGGAGATGGTCAGGTAGAAGTGGCTTCCTACAGTGTGCTCCAGGGTCTCCCTCATGCCCGGAGTGAAACCCCCAAACCCTGGGATTTCCCCCTTCCCTTTGGGACACGGTGCAGGCCGACACCTCTTTGTCACGGACTCATTCCCAGCACACGTCGTCCTTTAACTCGAACAGCTGGGGAATAGTATCCCCTCCCTGCTTT
The DNA here is from genome assembly GCF_049634645.1 of Pelodiscus sinensis. Lineage (NCBI taxonomy): Eukaryota > Metazoa > Chordata > Testudines > Trionychidae > Pelodiscus > Pelodiscus sinensis. The sequence continues at coordinate 8,540,436 of NC_134736.1, forward strand.
GTGCATAGTGAGAGACAGGAAGAGACGCAGCCAGAACTCAAGTCAGTCTGGCTTTCATTTTCAAATCTTAGCGCTGAATCAGTTAGTAACTAGGATCTTTCTGGCATTTTGGCAAACTGCATTCCCCACTCCGTCCCCAACTGAGTCTCACACCTGGTGGCCTGTTACTTTAAGAGTATTTTTTACTTCAGTGTATTGTTTTCATCTTTCCTGTTGCTCTGCATCTCCTGAGCCTCGCTGCTTTCTTGAGGTGACTCCTGGTAGCTTCGTGGAAGGCTCCAGCTTCGACTAGGATGTGACCCCCCCCCCTCTTACAACTCCCAAAGATTTAGCTTCCGTTCACTGTAAATATTGTGTAGGCTTCACTTGCCAATAAGAGGACTCAAAATGTCAGTATTGTATACCAGAAATGCCTCTTGGCACATGCCATTCTTTTAAAGGGCCAGGCACAGCTACTATATTTACCTCTCTGCCCTACTGAGTTCTGGGTTCCAGGAACTTGACTCTGTTCTGTATAACACTGGGCATCCAGCGATTTATTCAAAATACATCCAAAAATTCACCCCACTGAGTGACCGCTGCTTCTCATACGCCCGTGCTTGGTAATTCCACTTCCCACACCCTGCAAATTGTTCTGATATAGCCTAAATTTCTCCTGTCTCCTAAGCACCCTCCACCTCCCCTTTCTTGCATTTGCTTATATTCCTCTTGACAGCTGGGCACCTGAGTGGAAGAACTCCGAAGCATCCACTTGAAGCTCAAATCCCTGAGGAATTGGTGAGGACGCAGTACCGCCTTGCTTGCAGAGAAGCCTGGGATCCCAGCTGGCATGAGAAGTTCATACCAAAGCTGCCTTAGGGCTTCTTGGAGATATGAAGAACAAAGGGGTAATTACAGAGAACAAAGTCTTCATGTTCTAAAATGTCAAGCAGAGTTTATCTGAAATCTTGCCCAGCTATGAGAAAATGCAGCAAGAAAAAGGCACAGGGAGAATGCGGAGCTCTGTGGAGGAAGAAGGCTATTCACTCCTCCTGAGGTGGGACTAACTCCTAACAACTGGGCACTGTCGTTTATGCCAACCTTCATGGAAAGTAGTCAGCTCACCACAGCCGACACTGAGGGACCTGCTTCATAAATAGCAGGAGAAGGATGGCCCAGGGTTATGGCCCTAGTTTTTGACTAAGGCTAAAATTCCTGGTTCTGCCATGAAATTCCTGTTGGACTTCAGGCAAGTTGCTGGTGGTTAGGTTAAACATGGTTTCTTCTATAGGCAGGGACCATCTTGTTTGTTCTCTGTACAGCGCCTAGCATAATGAAGTGCTGATCCAGACCTGGGGCTGTTGTACCGTAATACAAATAAATCCATTCTGTAGATAAATCTTACATCAATCCTAGCCAAGACAGATTTGCCGAGCTAAAAAAATCTAGAGAGCCGAGCTGCGCTCTGCTATTACCTTATAAATTTCCCATGCTCCCAAGTGTCCAAACATTGCCTACATTTGCATGTGCAAAGCTGGCTGTGTCCTTACATTAGATATTGTGGCACTGTGTCTGACCTTGTGGCTTTAGCTCACTGTGCCTTGGTCTGGGTATAGGACCGGGGTTTTGCCGGAGAAAAGCGCCAGTCTAGACGGGATCTTGCGGAAAATAAGCCCTTTTCCGGAAGATCCCTTATTTCTACTTGAAATAAGTATGTTTTTCCCCAAGCCGGAAAAAAGCGGCAGCCATGTTCATGCAAATGCTGCGGGGGATATTTAAATCCCCCGCGGCATTTGCAATTCCGACTGGTCTCATTAGCATCCCTTTTCTGGAAAAGGGTGCCAATGTAGACACAGCCCAGGACTACAACTGACAGGCAATTTTTTCCCTCCCTCTTGCTTACTCTGAAGGTCCCTCTTTTCCTCCACTCAAGATCATCTCATCTGAAGAAGAGGGTTTGCCCATGAAAGCTATATAGATTTTGTTAGCTTCTAAGGTGCCACAGGACTATTCGTTTCTTAAAGTTACAGACTCACATGGCTACCTCTCTGACACTTTTAAAAAAGGAATTAAGGTCAACATGTATCCACATATTCAATTTTTCCAGTGAAACAAAATATTTTGGGTCAGATAAAATGTTTTGTTCAACCTGGAACCATTGTATTTCATTGGGTTTTTTCCCCCACCTTTGAACTTTATATATCCAAGTTAGTAAAATGCCAAAGAGATGTCTTTCCAAAGCAATAAGCCAAAACTTTTTATTTTGGAAAGGCCAGAACAAACTGCTTAGAAACTGTCATTTTTCTTTTTAATAGGTTTTAGTGAACTGTTTTGGTAAACTATCAGAATTCACTAATTTTCCAATCAACCTGAATGTGAAATTTTTTCCAGTGGGAAAAAATGATTTGCTCAGAAGTTTGCCCAATTCTATCAAGTACTAGTCCGTCCATTAGTTTCATGGTGTGGGTGCTCCTACTTGTGGACTGTGGATTCCGGAGAGGCCTCACTGTAGCTTTGCAAGGTAGGGACAAGTATCCTTCAGTGAGGTAGGTAGCTAAAACCCTGATTCAGCAAAGTAATTAAGTACAGACTAAGCTTTAAGCATGAGTAGATGATGTGCTTTTAAAGGTGGGTCACATGACCCAAATCTCAGCTTAGGCACCTGAGTGTTCGCTGCATCACTCTGGTTTTGTGTGTGGGTAATTCCTTTGAAGTCAGCTGAGGCATGTAATTGCTAATGCACAACCAAGCATGCCTCTCCCATCCCAAAACAAGTGAACTAGATTCCACTCTCATTTGCTCACGTGTGCATGGGCTCCCTCTTCCATTGACTGCAGTGAGCAAATTGTGGCCTGTGGTACAATATCATTTTCATTCAGCAGGTCCAGGATGCGTAACCCCATGGCTGTGATGTTGGATATAGTTTGGAATGACAAGGCAGCCCTTTGCACGTTGCAGACCTAGATAGCAGATGTTTCGCATCTCTACCCTGGTCTCATAAAATGCCCCTAATGTGTCTTGCCCCGGGGGCACTTAGAAGAGGCCAATAAAAATTTAAATCTGGTGCATTTGACATTTCCAGGCAAAATCCTTGTAGCGCTAGTCACGTGTGACTGGAATCTAAATGTCTCCTGATGTCAATAGGAATCAATAACCTGCTTAAGCCGGAATTGCTACCCATTTTTCTTCTCATCAATTCCTCGCTGACCTAATCTAATGCTTCCAGGGCAGCTGACATATGAAAATGCAGCATTTGTTCAAACAGAACCGCCCTGATGCTGCCAAACAAATCCATGATGTTAAGAATCTATAACCTTGTTTCCGCATTCAATATAATTGAGGAGGAATGGGGCTGAGGCTGTCTGTCATAGTGTTGAAAATTGGAACAGGCTAATTGTGCAAACACTTAACATCTTGGACTGGAAAGTGACCGGGTTTCCTTCAAATAGGCACATGCTTTGCAAACTTGATGACCATGCAATCCAGATGCCGGCAAGAGGCATTGCTTGTGCACAGACAATAGCTCAGTAGAAGCCCTGGGCTGCCCATATCTGCCTGTACTGCCAGTGTTAACTGCTGCAGTACCCTGCGGAGGGGAGAGCTACATCTGGCAAACATGCAGTGATATGGAACTATAGAGGTACAGACAATTACAATTAGAAATCCAGTTCCACCCCTACCCCCCCCCCCCCCCCAATCTTAGCCATTAGAGGCACATTGACCAGGGAAGTGGTGGATTCTCCATCTTTTCATGTCAGTTCAAAACTAGATGCCTTTCAGGGATCTACTTTATCCAAACACATGTGTTGGGCAGACTAGTTAATGTGCTCAAGAAAGATTTAAGTGGGGGCAATGCAGTGACATATCGGAGGCAAGACTATATAAGATGCAGCCTGGGGACCAAATCCAGCCTGACTAACACTTTGATCTGGCCCACAGACTTCATCTGGCTGCTTTCTATTCATATCCTGCTGCTGTGCTACCGAATTTCCAGGCGGTGGCTCAGGCAGCAGGATCCTATTTAAAGAGCTCAGCTCTTGGTCATGATGCTACCTTGGCAGAGGTTGGAGTCATGAGCCCTTTAAATAGCCAGGCAATGCAGTAGTAGTGGGGCCAGGAGCCTTTTGTTGTGTTTTTAATTCAAAGCCTCCAGCCCCAGACAACCATAGGGCAATTCTAATCCCCAGCCCCGCCCCTTCCACACTAAGCCCCGCCCCTTCCCCACTAAGCCCTGCCCCTTCCAGGGGGTGGAGCCAGCCCACGACTGTATACCAAAATTAAGTGCCCCTCTCTGCAAAAATTATTGCCCACCCCGATCTAATGGCACCTTCTGGCCTTAAGCTCTGATATGAATAAAATTGTAGGAAGAGTTGGAGGCTAATTAGATGACAGTCTGCTGTATGTGTAACAATGCTAGCCAAGGGTGACTGGCAGTTTTTTTAACCTGAAGATTGCAGCACAGATTTCTGCTTGGGTTAAATAAATAGCTGTCAGCAGGTAGCATTGGTAAGTTGTTATTCTCTAGTGCAGGGGCAGAGAACCTTTTTTTGGGTCAGGGCTACTGACCCACAAAAAAACCCCAAACAAAAAACTCCTCACTGACGTAGGAGAAAGACCCCCAGATACACATGAGAAGCTACTTGCAACATCGTAAATAAAAAAGCGCTGGTGGTGGCTGCAGTGTGTGCATTTGCTATTCACTTGCCATGCATTAACAAAGCTAAGATATGCCCCTGTAGCTTTGGGTTACAGAGATGGATGCAGCACTGTTCTGGTGGGTCTGATCAGTGTTCACCCAGGTGTGTTCTCACCAACATATCAGATGCATTTCCCCACTCACCTACTCCAGCCTACAGCAGGAGTAACTTAGTGAAGTCAGTGGATGTACCCATGTAAAACTAGCATGAAAGGAGAATCAAACTCAGAATGTTCCTTTCTAAGCACCTGAAGTGAAGACGCACGGACCCGTTAGAGGAGTGATTAGGTCAGTGGTGGGCAACCCGCAGCTTACGAGCAACCTGTGGCCCATCGGGGTTCCATGTGCAGCTTGTGCACCCACGCCTCTTGCGCCTGATGGTCCCACACTTACCTGTTCCTCCCCCTCCCTCCCAGCATTTCCAGAATGTTGTGAATCAGCTGATTTGTCCCTAACCCCCACTCCTACCCCTCCCTCTCAGAGCTGGAATGTCATGGAGGAGCAAAGACAGGGTGTGAATGAGCCAATTCATGGCACGCTGGAAGTGCTCATAGGGACGGGGAAGAGCAGGGATGGGACATGCTTAGGAGAGGAGGCAGGAAGAAACCAGACAGGGATTTGATATTGTAAAGTGTAAAGGTTCTTTATTTGAAGTTAATGGTGGATCTATAAATAGATGAGTGATTACAGCATTTCTACTTGTGCTGAAAGATTCCGCAAGCCATGTGTTAATTTATTTAATCTAGTCCTTGGGGTCCTGGTTAATACTCTTTACTGATTTCAATCTTGTGGCCCACTGAGACCAAAGAGGGCTATTCATGTGGCCCACTCACGAGTCTTAGTTGCCCACCACTGGATCAGAAGAATGAAGGATCCGGAGTAGTTTACTCCTATTTACTAAAATAAGCATAGCTTGCCAACACAATGTAGCAACCATGGGAGGCATATCTGGAAGTATCTGAAAGACTCAGATTGGAGACAGATTATTGATCAGATCTCACTCCTACCGCTGGGTGAGAGAGGGTTTTCTGCGTCTGTGAATATGGATGAGAGTTGAAAATACTCCGTCTTGAACTGGGATGAGGATTTGAAATCTTAAATGATTCAGGAAGAAAAAGAAAAACAAAATTCAGTTCGGGTTCATCAAAATTTGATTTGGAGTTGGGCCTTTTTCCAACCCTTTTCAAACTTTGTCTAATTAGGGTTGGCAGATGGTTTCAACACACTTGACATTACATCACAATCTACATTACATCTTGTTTAGAAAATACCGGACATTTCTATTTTCTCATTTCTATATTCTCAATTTGTTTCCGGAACAGAAAGCTCAAGTACTGGTTCAAAACCCGACACCTGGCAACCCTATGTCTAATTAGTTTAAGTTTCGGGGGAGAGGGAAGGTCTCATTCTGAATCAAAAATAGAATGTTCCCTCTAGCAAATGTAGATATGAGCTGCTTTGACAATTCCTGCTTTTAAATATCATTTTGTGGTGGGAAACACATTGAATCCCAACCGGTTTCACCAACAGCTTCACTTTTGACAAACTGGCATTTTTTTTTAGCAGATTTCTCTATTCACTGCCTCTTTGCCACTTCTTGACTTTCTCAGCAACCTCTAGCATTTGTAGACTCCCATTCTCTGCTCATACTCATTATACCCTCTTTGTAAGTGCCCGCTTGACAGCCTTTTGACTACTCAGTCTTTCTTTCCAGCCCATAGACTTGATTCAAGCAGAGTCATCCATGCAATTACATTCACCTCGCTTTGCCCCAGCTCTGGGAAGTGGAAGTTAAGAGACAGCAGCGAGATGCAGGCATGGAGATGACGCAATTTCCCAGTGGGCAGTCCCTGCTTGCGGCGGTGACGTTAAGCTGCGTAGAGCTGCTAAAAGCAGGGAGTGGAAATCTCTGATCTCTGCAAGTGCCAGACACAGAAGGCTGATTATCTGCAGAGAACTGGGGCTGTTTTAAGAGGGCTGCAAATCTCCCACTTGATATCCTCTTGCCTTGACTCTGCAGATCCCACTGGGACAGGAAAACTGTTCCTCCGCACGAGTCGGCCCCAATACGTCAGTGGCTGGCAGTGTGTAAATGAGGCCAGGAGGTTTCAAGGCCAGAGTTTATGGTGGCTTATTAACCTCCTGAAATTTGAACTTGCATTTATACACACATGCATATTTATACAACCAGAGCAATTAGGTATCCAAAAGTAACAGAACTCCCCTTCCCCCATGTGAATAGTGACTCAAATGTGTGGAGACACAGGCATAAAGCCATGTTTGTATAAACAAGCCCCTGAATTTCAACTGTCCACAGATGTAAAATTCCCATTTTTTCCATGATGCAAATAACCTGCATGCCTACCAACTTCCGTTTGCATACCAAATGAGGGTGTTGTGCTTCTAATAGATATGTTTGCTCAGGCATTTTAATTAATAGAGCTTCCATAAGTGTAATGATTAGTGTTTGGGGATGGCAAAGTTATTTATCTGCAGCTAATAGAATTGAGTGCTTGCTACTTTAAGTGGAGCCAGCTGTTATAGCTCATATGAAAGCCATAACCAGACATCGTGATCACTTTTTCTGAAGTCTGTTTAAATATTAAAAAACATAATTGCTGCTCATAAATCTCTCTTTCTCTGACCTACCTGGCGTCAGAATGAGTCCAAGGTAGATATGCCTAAATAAAATATCAGCATGCACAAAAGATAAAGCAAACCAAGTTATTAACACAGCATTTATGATGGAAAAATAATGGTGCTAACACAGTATAGGAAGGAAGAGATTTAATTACATAGGCTGGTAAGCTCCATTTAGTTTGTGTCGCGAAAGGGTCTGTACTAAACTATGGAGAATAGGTTTCCACGGGTTATTATGAGGATGTAAAATGGGAAGCTGTTTTGATTGCAAATGAAAATGCCCTATCCCTCCATCTGTCCATGCATGCAATAAAAGCTGAATATTTTTCAGCGACACACTTCCCCATCAAAATGCCAATTAGTAGAAAGTGCTTCAATAAGGTCAATGTGTACGGGAAGAGAATGCTTTGAAAACCTCAAAACCACTTTTTTCATTTTGACATCTAATTGTATATTCTAATTTATAAAACTAGACGATTTACCCATTGTGGCTCGGGTCCTTGACTCAAGTTTTTTGTTTTTCTTCATTTTAACTCCGTGCTCTGGGTGGAGCTGGGCATGAGGGGTTCCATATGCAACTGTCCCAGGGAGAGCAAACAACCCCAGCCCACTCTCACCGCAGGAGGATAGGGCGAGGTGAGAAGGCACAATTGCGGGAGGGGTACATGCCCCCCATGTGGGGAACATAGACAAACCCTGACAGCTACAGTAGATAGTGGTCCCTTTCTCCACCCCTGCCTGCTGCTGGCCCAATGGGATTATAGCTGTCCTGTTCCCTAGCTGACCCCTTGCTGCCTCCCTGTGGTCATTCTACAGTATAACTCCCTCCTACCAGCCCCTTCCCTTTCCATTTTATGAGAATCAATTGAATTCCAGGCACATCTCATCATCCTGTCACCACCAAACCCTGACTTTGCATTAAGTGAAGAGGAAGGTGAATGCCCAATTTGGTGGTCCTTGCTCTTAATGTTTAGGAGTTCTTGAACGAACAGATTCTCAGACGGACAAGAGAGACAGACATTTCTAAAATATATAGTAAGATAAAATCAAGCCAAAACAGTCTGATTTTATGAAATAGTTTGATTAAAAATTTCTTTTAAAAAAAAGTTATGGGAAAGGTCAATTTTTGGTTTTCTGAAATGAGAACAATTGTGAAATGTTAGAATTTCTCACAGAATTCCTGATCAGAAGTGGCTCGATCAGAAGTGGAGTCGATCTCCATGGCATCCAAGCAGCTCCCGAGAGTAAAAACCAACAGCCGTGTTCACTGCAAGGCTCACCTGCTTTGTCTGCACAAACTTGAGGGGATTCTTCTTTTGTTGCTTGAGCACAGATGCAGTCCTGCCCAGGGTAACAGCTGTGCCAGCCATGGGATGCTAGTCTATTAACCATTCCACCTGCTCAGCGCCTGCTTTCATGGCACTGACAGAGTTTCACCTCTGCTGGAGCAACCAGGGGGGAGAATCTACTGAACTTCCCATTACCGGGGGATAAGTCATTGGAAACGGGGCGGTCCAGCGCAACACAATGAGATACTCGGGCTTTGTCCACAGTAGCAGTTTGTCACTCAAGGATGTGAAACTCTACCCCTTTGAGTGAAACCGGTTCCCTGGTGGGGACAGCGCTTTGTCAGCAGGAGATGCTGACTGCTGACACAGCTACCACTGCTCATTAGTGATTTAAGTATGCCAGTGAGGGAGTTCTCTCTCCCAGCGTAGTGTGACTCCATAGGACACATGACAGCAGGACAGCTGTGCACAGGCGCTGAAGTACCCCCGCCTGGAGAGGGAGGCGGTGTCTGTGCAGCTGCGCCACTGTAGGGTCTGTAGCATAGACATAGCCTTAGTTGGAACATAGTGCTCAGCCCGTCGGTGGTTCTGAGGGTTGGAATCTGGATGTTGTCTCTGGCAGACAACACAAGAAAGGACAAGGCTGCAGCTTAGGCTGAGTAGTTGCCAGGTTTTTTCAGTAGTAGCAGCTTTGTTCAGTCAGGGCCTTCTCCTTACGACAGGCTGGGACTTCTTAGCTCATGAGAGCTTGATTGACTAGAATCAGCATGAAACCTTTCATGCTCAAAAATCATGAGCTCGGCCCACCAAAATCATGAGATGTTGGGTTTCTGGTTTTGAAGCCTTTAGGATTTTTAAGATTCACCATTTCTCCCCAAACCAGAGGGCTAGAATTCAAATGCATTTGAGGAAGTCAATTCTCTCTCTTGAAAGCATAAAAAATGTGTTAGTTTTCAAGGTGTGACTGGGCTGTTTTTGCTGAAACAGACAAATACTGCTACCTCTCTGAGTCTCAAACGCAGGACTCCACAAGCTGAGGCTTGAAGAAAATATCATGAGGCTGGTAATCTTAAGAAGTAACAACCCTGTCTCCTGTCCATTTTGATATGGAAATCAAGATTGGTCAGCCACTCTCAGCACAGTAATTGCGCTGCCTTGTTTTGCTTGGGACAAGTATACTGTGGATGAAGACACTCCCATATGGCATACCTGAAATCTTGGCTGTAGTCAGGCAACATTGAGAAAGCTCTCCAAGTGTGCCTATGTGCCTGACCAACAGCCCTGTAAGGCATTGAAAACACAGATTCATTGGTCTTAATCCTGCTCTCACATAGGTGCAAATCAGGAATAACACCACTACTGTCAATGAAATTATCCCCTGTGTAAATCTGGTGGAAGTGAGCAGAGAATCTGCCTAGACCGCTGATAAAATAGGGTATATCTACACTTGCACCCTCTTTTGAGAGAGGGATGCAAATGAAGACATTCGAAATTGCAAATGAAGCCGGGATTTACATATCCCATGCTTCATTTGCATATTTGCATTATGGCGCTATTTCGAAATAAGACACTGTTAAGACAGTTATTTTGAAAGAAAACCCTTCCCTCGAAATAACTGGTAAACCTCATTGTATGAGGAATAACCGCGTCTTAACAGCGTCTGTTATTTCAAAATAGCCCTATTTTGAAATAGTGCCATAACAAGAATATGCAAATGAAGCATGGAATATTTAAATCCTGGCTTCATTTGCAATTTCAAATGTCTTCATTTGCATCCCTCTCTCAAAAGAGGGCAGACATACCCTTACACACACAGCTAACTACAGCCTGTGGATAATCAAAGCACAGCACCCTGGAAAAGGCTTTCAATGCTCAAATAGTCTGACTCTCTGCCTTTCACTGGTTTGAGGCTGGTGCATCTCCACTGATTTGGAATGGAGTTATACAGACACAGAATCAGGTTCAGTGTGTCTTTACAAGCAGCTTGCTCCAAAGACATAGGGGAACTGCAGGAACAAACAAACAAAAAATTCTAACCCAGAAGTCAGCAACCTTTCAGAAGTGGCCAACAAGATTAAACTTAGGGTACATCTAGACTGCAAGGCTATTTCGGAATACCAGAGGTATCCTGAAATAGCTGCCCGATGTCCAAGGAACACGTCCGCTATTTCAAAATAATTTTCTAAATTGTTGGACACGCTATTTCAGCATCCCTGTAAATCTTGTTCCACAAGGAATAAGGGATGTCTCGAACTAGTGCTTTATTTTGAAATTTGGCGCAGTGTAGGGGTGCCAAATTTCGAAATAGCCTATTTCAAAATAAAATCGAAATAAGAAACGCAATTTGTGTAGCATAAATTGCGTATCTTATTTTGATTTTAGAGTGCAGTCTAGACATACCCTTATTCACTGCTATTTACAGATCTGCGTGCCATTGATTTTTTTTTAAAGTCAATAATAGTCCTACTTACATTTTAGCAGCTTTATTAATCTCTCTCGGTTGCCTCAAGTGTGCGCCGCATCTTCCTTCACCCCCCTCCTGGCCCCACATCCCTGTGTCCCCGGTGCACACACTGGCAGGGTAGCAGCCCTGGGACTTGCCCCAGCGCTGCTCCTGGGGGGCCGCAAGGAAGGGCCGGGGGGCAGAGTCACTTCCCTGCCTGGCCCAGCCCTTTGCCCAAGGTTCGCCCCTCACCTGCAGGCTGCGACTTCAAGTCTGGGGCATGCAGAGCCCTTAGTTCCCGGGATTGTGTGCCCAGGCTGGGCAGGGGCAGCCCCAGGGACACAGAGCCCAGCTGAGGGTCATGCTGTCCGCTCCACTTGCCTGGCCCCTACGCCATGCTGCACGGTGGCCACGAGGCTTGAACCACACCACGGGCTCCCTACTGTGTGGGGGAGTGGGTTGCACTTGAGCCGTGGACCACCTAGGAGGCAGCCACGTGCCACTCAATATCATTGTGTGTGCCACTTATGGCACGTGCTGTACGATGCTGGCCCCTGTTCTAACCTTTCACACCTCCCGCAACTCTCCCCCACCCACACATACACACACCCCCCCTCTGTGGTTGGAGATAGGTTTGGTGCTTTAAAACTATCTCCTTTTCTGCTGTGCTTCAGCCTTTTAAAGTGAATTGCTCTTTGAATTCTCTGCACAAAACCTCCTGGGAGAGAGTACTGGAGAGTCTAGCAACTGAATGCCTCACCTTCCATTAGAACCCAATTTTTAGCTTTGCTGCCTGAAATGACAAATTATTCTGAAACCAGCCTAGAAATCAAGCAAGTCTGGACTGAGAGAGGTATTGAAGGCTTTTGGGGAGAACATCCACTTTCATCTTTGCACTTCCCAAATTTTGATTTACTAAGAATGTTGTCTTTAAAGGAAACAAAGCATTTCACGAAGGAATCAACCCCGATTGCTTGTAGGGAGTGGAGCTCATGTAACTTAGGGGGTTACATGATCAACACTTGCACTTGATCAATGAAAATGTTGTCATCAGAGGTGCTTAACCCCTCATGAAAATGAAATGGAAGGGACGATGTGACGCTGCATGGTCAGGGATAAAGGATTTTTGTCAGCAAAAGTGCAGGCAAACAGTGTTTTCACATGCCGACTTTTAGCAACAGGGCTGTGTCAACACAGCCTTATTGCTAAAAACCGCATAGTGTGGACGTGCCCAAAGGGAGAGGCATTACAATCAAGTTCTCTACCTATATGCTGGGAATTTGGTTTTGTCATCAGTTATCTGCTTGGCATCAGCAGAATTAGCACCCAGGCTCTCTCTAACTTAAAAGCAGGAGGCTCTACAGTTCTACTAAAGCAACAACTCCAGTAGCTGGCGGCTGTAGTAGACTCCTCCTCTTATGTAGACCAGCTAATAACAAAGACATAGGGGCTGCGTCTAGAGTGGCAAGTTTTTCCACAAAAGCAGCTGCTTTTGAGGAAAAACTTGCCAGCTGTCTCCACTGGCTGCTTGAATTTCCGCAAGAATACTGATGACCTCATGTAAGAAATCAGTGCTTCTTGCGGAAATACTATGCTGCTCCCGTTCGGGCCAAAGTCCTTTTCACGCAAAGCTTTTGTACAAAAGGGCCAGTGTAGACAGCTCAGATTTGTTTTGCGCAAAAAAGCCCCGATCGTGAAAATGGCAATCGGGGCTTTTTTGTGGAAAAGCACGTCTAGATTGGCCACGGATGCTTTTGCGGAAAAGCGTCCGTGCCAATCTAGACGCTCTTTTCCGCAAATGCTTTTAACGGAAATCTTTTCCGTTAAAAGCATTTGCGGAAAATCATGCCAGTCTAGATATAGCCAGGCTGTGCTAGTAAGTTAGAAATGTACCTGCAGAAATCCCATTAACTTCAATAGGGCAGGATCATAACTTCAGAGGGGTATTTGAGCTCTTCAAATGCCATAGCATAGGTTTGTCACTCATGGGCTTCCATCACAACTGGATCTATGCAACCAGAGACCTTCATGCCTTGGAAACCAACCAAAATGGAGTGTGAAAAGCAAAATGTTTCATTCTTGGCCTCTCCTTTTTCCCATCTAAATAATAAGCAAAGGTGAAAATGTCCTTTCACCATGATAAACTCTCTGCCCAATTTTGTTGGGCTAAATCCATCAAATACTGAATAGTAATGTTGGAGGCTAGGATTACGGCATGTTTTTAGTATGGGAACTTTTTTTTTTTTTTTTTTTTGCCTTGAAGCCAATTGGTGAACATTAACATCTGGCAAATGTTTTCACATGCTTTACCCAGGAAGGGGATCTTGTCCGAGCTATATGAACTCTGCGGTACTGCCAAATTTAGCTGGAACTTTCTAAGGAGCAGACTTTCTAACGTTATCCTGCTTCTGCCCATGGTTAGAAATCCCCTTTTATAGGGGAAACAAAAGACAGAACTATGTAGCACTTTAAAGACTAACAAGATGGTTTATTAGGTGATGAGCTTTCATGAGCCCATGAAATCTCATCACCTAATAAACCGTCTTGTTAGTCTTTAAAGTGCTACATAGTCCTGGTTTTTGTTTCAGCTAGACCAGACTAACACGGCTACATCTCTAACATCCTTTATAGGGGATTTGGGAACTTCCAGTCCCTACCACAGCCAGAAATACTCTGGCACTGACAGGACCATCCCTCTTCAGGTAGTTCTTTTCAAGGTTCCTCTATCAGAAATGGCTCAAGTTTCAGAGGATTCTTAATTTTCCCAATTCATTTGGCTCTTTCTTACCAGGATTACTTCAAGCAGGCCTGGCCTTTGGGCAAGGCGAGCGAGGCAATTGCCTTGAGCACTGTGTATTCAGGGCCCCACGCTGCCCAGCTCACAGCCCTGGCCACTCACTCGCTGTCCTGACTGGGAGCTGCACAGCTGTGCGGCTCAGCCAAACACAGCGTGCTGCCTTGGGCCCTGCGAACTCTTTGGCCAGGCTGGACTTCAATCCTTATCCTGTCTATTTAATCCTGCCTCAGTGTGGGAGAACGGACTAAGATGTCTTCTCATGATCCCTTCCAGCCCTACAATTTAACAACATGCTCCGTTCTGGAGGCTTCAGACTCCCTTTATTTTGGAAGAAGCACCATGCTCCATCTTTCCCTTTTTCTCCTCCTCGCCTGGTCGCGCTTTCTGGTGAGTCATTCACAGGAGGGTCTCCAACGCGGGCACTATCCAAGCCTTCTTGGCGCTGATGAGATGCAGCGCAACTTCTCGTCGCTCTGCACGCCCTGCTAGGGAGCTGCCATGTGTTTGCGCTGCGAAAGAACACAGCTTATTTAAGCCACATCTTCTTCCCTGAGAAGACAAGGTGTGGAAGAAGAGGGTGTGAGAGCACTAGTGGGTGGAGGATACGTGATACAGGCTACGTGAAGAGGCCTAATACACAGGGCTCGACAAATTATACAATCTACTCACCCGTGGCGAGTAGATTGTATCCCGGAAGAGCCGGGTTCAGGTGATCTGCGCATGCGCAGAACGATCTGTGCATGTGGAGATCGCCGGACAGCGCGGCTGGCGAGCGGGGCTCGTCGCAGTTTGGTGAGCCCTGCTAATACAGCTAGACTTCGCCGAGATGGCATAAATGTTACATGTGTGCAGAAGTCAGCAAAGCCACTCAGATTTACCCCAGCTAAAGATCTGGCCTGGTAAATTTCCCCTTCCATTCCACACTGCAGAATGAGATTTGGTCATTCACAGTTCTGAGTTTTCTCAGGCTGGCTTTTTTGGAGAGGAAATAAAACAGCCTCTTCTGTTGTAATGGCAACGGGTGCGTTAGAAAACTGACTTTGATCTGGTGACCGTTCTATGATGGGTGGAAATGTTCTCCTGCTGTTGGATTATTCATAAATAAACCCCATCAGCCATCCGGAGAGGGATGTTTCTCTGAATCTCAGCTGGGAATTCAGATTCCAAACTCAGAGACGAAGCAGAGATGGAAAGAATATGATTTAGCTCTAGCTTGCCCTTCTATAATCCGCTTCTTATGCAACTCCATGCTCTGGGTGTTCATTCGTAAACCAGAAACTGGGAGTGGACAACAGGGGATGGATCGCCTGAAAATTGCCCTGTTTGGTTCATTCCCTTTGAAGCATCTGACACTGGCCAGTATCAGACTGGGAACTGGACTAGATGGACCATTGGTCTGACCCATTATGGCTGTTCTTATGCTTCATTCAAACCAGAGTACAAGCCAAAATCTGCCAGTGAAATGATCCCTTGCTACTTTCCATAGATGCATTGATTCATAGACTTTAAGCCATTAAATCATTAGTCTGATCTGCAGCATAAAACAGGCGATTAAATTCCTGCTTCCCCTGTATTGAGCTCATTAAGTTTTGTTTGACTAAATCATCTCTTCTTGGCAGGCATCCAGTCTTGACACGATGATTTCAAAAGACTGGAGAATTCACTGCTCCCTTCAGTAGTCTGTTCCGATGGTTAATCACCCTCGAGGTTTTTAAAACATTGTGCCTTATTTTTAAATGGAGTTGGTCTGGCTTCAGTTTCTTAGTCCTTGTCACTCTGGCCTCTGTTTGTTTGGAGAGGACCTTATGCACTGTAATGAAGTCAGCGTGTGACCTCTTTGAGCAGCTGAAAAGCTAGCGCTCCTTCAGCCTCTTGCTGTATTGCATTTTTTCCGCACTGTTTTTTGTGGCACTTCTCTGCAGCTTCTTCCATGTAACTGCTGTGTCATTCGTTGGGGATGGACTACCCAGAGGCTGTGCCCAGAGACCCCCGAGGCTGGTGGAGCTCTGTTCTGTGAAACTTGTTTCCCTAGCTACGCGTCTATTGGGTTGAATCATAGGCCTTCCCTTGGAGTTGTCATCCAGTGTCCTCATCAAGCCTCTGATGTCCGCCTTCCTGCCCTCTGGGGCTCCCCACACCTCTCTCCTGCTGGGACAGAAGCTCTAGTTTCCCCCAGACAAGGCACAGAGTTGGGGTTGTTGCCCCCCTGAAGAGCAACACAGACACTGAACCAGATTTGCTCTGGGAGGACTCAGCTATAAGGCTGACGACTGCACCTGGGAACCTAACCACCAAAAGGGACCAAAGCCCCGAACAAATCAGTCTTATTCGGTACAGAAGTTTTACACAGAGAAAGCTCATATGTTTGCTCCTTTTATCAAATAAAGAGAGACGTGCACAGTGGTTGCTCCCCTGAGTAGCAATTATTTACACTGGGCTTGATGATAAACAAAAGAGTTTTATTACACATTAAAAGTAGGATTTAAGTGATTGCAAGTGAAAACAGAAACATCAAATAAAGTTACTAAGCCAAGATAAACAAAACAGGCCATGTAATCTCTATCCTTTGGAAATGTGGATATGTCTGCCTCTTTGGTCACTACTGGGGAGAGTGGGAGTGAAGAAACTGGCCATGTCTCAGAGCTCACTCCTCTAGACCCTGATTTAATCCTTAAAGCAGGTACAGCCTGCAGCTGCCCCATTCCCATCCTGCAGTGCTCCTCCTTCCATCTGCCCCCCGGAGACCTTTACCTGCAGGGAGCAATCGTGTGAGGGCTGTTTATCCCAGCAGAGAATTTGAGCCGTGTGTGCTGGGAGCTGCACCTCCTGGTAACAGATAAGGCCAGTTTGGAGGACTCTTGAGTTGTACTGAGCTATAACTCACTGTTGGGCTACCTCGGTTGATGTTGACGACTGAGCCTAGTTTTGGGCTAACAGCTGAGCAAGTTCCAGGTTTCCCAGTGGCAATCGCTAAAGCAGGGGTGGGCAAAAGGTCCCCCCCGGGCCAGATCCGGCCTGCCAAGCGAGTGGAACCGGCCTGTGGAGACCAATTAAGACCTGGGGGCGAGGGAGCACCCAAAGCCTTCTCTGCTCTACCCCCGCCCTGCGAGGAGCCCGTAGGGCAGGGGCAGAGCGGAGGAGGCTTTGCACTCTCCCCCACCCCCAGGCCTCAATCGGCTTGGGGTTGGGGAGCGCGCAAAGCTTCCTCACCCTGCCTGGAGCGTGTGGCATTTGAAACGCCGCATGCTGCTTGCAGGGCAGTGGGGAGAGCAGAGGAGGCTTCGTGTGCTCCCTCACCCCAGGCCCTGGTACGCTTGGGGGTGGGGGAGCGTGCCAAGCTTCTTCCAGGGCATGGGTGCCTAGTGAGAAGGGGGGGCAAAGGGGCTCCTCCATCCCCAGACCAATCATGGTCTGGGGGTGGGGTAGCCCCGCCCCTTCCCATTTAGGTCCCGCTCCTTCCTGTTTAGGCCCCACCCTTTCCAGGATGGCCCAGGCAAAAATTATTGCCCACCCCTGCGCTATAGGGAATGGCACAGGCGAGAGAGCATGAGTCTCTCTGCTGATGTGTGTGTGTGTGTGTGATACTTTCCAATCAAGCCCAGCCGCCTTATCGCTAACCCTCAGGAAAACCCACCTATGTCCTCTCCCTTTGCGGAGAGAAAGAGGAGGGGAATATACAGCTGCAAAGTGCTGAGGCTGGCTGATGAATTAGGTGGAAGCTTCTCTTGGTAATTGATAAGCCAAAGCATGGGCAGGCTGACTTATCCTTAGGCTCATAATGACCTGCCATTGCTCACATTAACTGACTTCCTTGCATTAGCTTAATAAACAAGGAGACGTTAATTGCTTCAGTAACAAATTCACATTGGGTTGTGGAGATATTTACCATATTTCCAGAGGGATGTTTTTATTAGAAGCCTGAGCACTCAAGAAAGCACTGCTGCCAGCAAAGCTTTCTTGGCCAACGAAAAAATTCTACCGTCTCCAATCTTTGGGGCTGTGAGATAAGTTAATTAAATCTCCAGTTAATAGAACAACCGTGCAAGTAGCAGGGGCCTGCTCTGAAGTTTTGCTCTCACCCTTGGACCCACAGAGACTCCATCTTGAACTATTCAAGGGTCGTGTTTCTCTCAAGTCGATGGATGGAGCTGTACCCAGGCAGTTTCCATTAGCATTTGCATGGAATGGAAAATGTTTATCATACTGCTTTATTCAGTTCAAGGTGCTGATTTTACCATTTGCACTTTTCCCCCAGAGGAACAGGAAAAATACCCCTTTACTGTGCTGCAAAAAAATAGGGATTTTATTGTCTGAGGCTATGTCTACACTGCACCCGTTTGACGCAAGAAATATGCAAATGAAGCGAAGCGTGGAATATTGCCGCACCTCATTTGCATAATTAATTAGGCTCCATTTTTGCGCAAGAGGCTTTTGCGCAAAAAGGAGCTGTCTACACAGCTCCTTTTTGCGCAAAAAACCTCTCTTGCACAAGAGACGTTCTTCCTGAAAAAAATGCGAAAATGGCTCTTGCGCAAAAATGGAGCCATATTAATTATGCAAATGAGGTGCAGCAATATTCCAAGCTTCACCTCATTTGCATATGTTTTTGTGTAAGAGACTACAGTGTAGACATA
The DNA here is from genome assembly GCF_049634645.1 of Pelodiscus sinensis. Lineage (NCBI taxonomy): Eukaryota > Metazoa > Chordata > Testudines > Trionychidae > Pelodiscus > Pelodiscus sinensis. The sequence goes on from NC_134736.1 coordinate 8,558,914, forward strand.
GCCTGAGTGTAGATTTGCTATTTTTCCCAGAGAACAATTGAAAATGCACATAAGAGCAGGAAGGGTTGAAGAACTCCAGCCATAGCACTAGAAAGGGCCCACCTGTGTTATGGAGGCCAGTTCTGCTATTGCAAACAATCCCTTGGTACATTGAACTAAGCTACATTTCCACATAGGGTGTTTGCTCTGGGAGGCTGTTCCAGAACCTCCTTCCCTTCTGAGAGTGAGAACCCTTGTTTGTGAGCGTGGTGTAACTGCTTTGGTCCCAGGACATGAGAGAGACAGGATGGGGGGAACATAAGAACAGCCAGACTGGCTCAGACCAAAGGTCCACCTAGCCCCATATCCTGTTGGCCAAGAGTGGCCAATACCAGATGCCCCAGAGGGAGGGATCAGTGTAGCCAGACGTGAACCCCCCTTGTAACATCCATCTTTGTCTGCTTGAAACCATGCAGGGCACATAAGAGCAGGAAAACAGCATATTCTTTGAAAACCTTGGAGCAGGAGGTTTAGATATGCTGGCTCAGTGACCGTGACCAACTGTAAGCAGAGATAGGAGGGTGGTCAAACTAATTGTTGACCAAGAGGCTGTACATCGTGCCCTTGACTTAACCCATATTGATACGAACACACAACCGTCCGCGGGGGGAGGAATCTCCCGCCCAACAAGAACATCCGGCAGTCCTAATTTAGCTATCTTCCTCTCTTACAAGTGTAAATTAACTTGAAACTTGCTTGTAAGAACTGGCGCCACAAAACGGACCAGTAAAATTTGGCTTCTTAAGATAAGAAAGAGAATATGGGCCCCCAGGGGTATAAAGATGGGTACAGCAGCACACTTGCTTTGTGTGTCAATCTACCATCTATCTGCTGGTCGGGTTTGGTGTTTGATCTCCCGAGGTTCCAGAGGGGACGCCCACCTCGTATTCGTCTTTCCGAGGAATTGAGAGACCGGCCCTGGCCTGACACGCTGGAGTCGAGAGGCACAGAAGAGGGTAAAAATTGTACCTGGATGTGGTCCTTTATTTAAGTATATATACATAGTGTTAGAGCTCTTTAAAGATTAAGCTGTCACTTGGTACCATTATTTCTATTTTCTATCTTTACCTTTTTCCTGTAACCATTTTAAGATCTATATTTTGCTAATAATTATGAAATAGAGCAATAGCCATTGTAACCATATGATTTATAAGTTCCTTTAATAAACCTGTAACTGTTTAAGTTTTAACCTGACTCCTTCAGTTGCTGTAATAGAACCAAGCACAATTTAAAAGAACTTCAGCCGGTCATAAAGGGACAGACATAGGAAGAGCTTGGGCGTTTGAATCTGTGTCACTCCCAGGTGACAAGATCCGCTAGGGCACCTTTCCAGCCTTTCCCAGGCTGCCCGCTGCGAAGGAACTTTGTGTTCTAGCAGTTAAAATCTAAGGTGTAATAAGCTCTTCCTATATAACAGGGCGTCTGTTGGCCTGCTGGCCACCCTCTGCGACGGGACCCCGGTCCTAGCAGTAAAGACACGGACGTTAAACCTTTTCTCGGAAACATACCCACACACACTGCCCTGACCGTCGGCTGACAATCAGAATGGGGAATCTTCAAGCAATCCCTCTCCCATCACCCATTCCCAGCTTCTGACACAGACTTTAGACACCATTCCTAACCATCCTGGCTAATAGCCATTGATGGACCTAACCTCCATGAATGTATCTAGCTCTTTCTTGAACCCTGTTAAAGTCCTGGTCCTCACAACATCCTCTGGCAAGGAGTTCCACAGGCTGACTGTGTGCTGAAGGAAGAAAAGCTTCCTTTTGTTTGTTTTAAACCAGTAGCCTATTAATTTCATTTGGTGCCCCCTAGTTCTTATGTTATGGGAACAAGTAAATAATTTTTCCTTTTTCACTTTTTCCATATCAGTCATGATTTTATAGACCTCTATCATATCTCCCCTTAGTCTCCTCTTTTCTAAGATGAAAATTCCCAGTCTCTTTAATCTCTCTTTATATGGCACCTGTTCAAAACCCCTCATCATTTTTGTTGCCCTCTTTGGAACCTTTTGAGATGAGGTGACCACATCTGTATGCAGTATTCAAGATGTGGGCATACCATGGATTTATATAGAGGCAATAAGATATTCTCTGTCTTATTTTCTATCCCCTTTTTAATGATTCCTAACGTGCTGTTTGCTTTTTTGACTGCCGTTGCACATTGAGTGGATGTTTTCAGAGAACTATCCACAATGACTCCAAGATCTGTCTCTTGAGTAGTTGTAGCTAAGTTAGTCCCATCATATTATATGTATGGTTGGGATTATTTTTTCCAGTGTGCATTAATGAATTTACCAACATTAAAATTCATTTGCCATTTTGTTGCCTAATCACTTAGTATGGTGAGATCCTTTTGAAGCTCTTCACAGTCTGCTTTGGTCTTAACTATCTTGAACAGTTTTGTATCATCTGCAAATTTTGCCACCTCGCTGTTTACCCCTTTCTCCACATCATTTATAAATAGGTTGAATAGAATTGGTCCCAGTACAAACTGTTAGAGGACCCCGCTAGTTACCTCTCTCCACTCTGAAAACTGACCATTCATTCCTAACCTTTGTTTCCTGTCTTTTAACCAGTTATCAGTCCAAGAGAGGACCTTCCCTCTTATCCCATGACAACTTGGGGAAATAAATCACCAAAAAGCCCAGACCTGGGGAAGAGCTGTGTGGAACTTGTAAGCATGTCTCTTTCACTCACACAGGACATTCCAATAAAAATTACCTCCTCCTCTTTGTCTTTCTCAGAAGTCTTCTAATTTCCAGCTTAAACTTACTCATGAGCTGTTGTTGTTGTGCAGGTCTGCCAATTGTGTGTGTGTGTGTGTGTGTGAGGGAAAATGGGGCAGTTGATGGGGGCCTGGGGAATCAACAGGGGTGAATCAGTATGGACTGGAGCCCCTTAAAATCACCCCCAGAGTTCCACTGAGGTGTGGTCCAGGCAGTGCTGGAGGACTGGAGAGGGAAGGCAAGCCCCCAGCCCCTTCTGTGAGCACAAAGCCGCCTCCCTCACCTTGCTCATGGGCCAGACAGTTCTGTCATCTCTTCCCCCCCCCCCCCCGGTCTTGTGCTAACGTTGTCCTTCAGCTTAAATAGCTCTTCTCCTGCTGCGTGTTTCTCTGTAAAACTAGGGAGGGAAGTGGCTTTACCTCTAGCCTGGCCAGCACTGAGGTCTCCTTTACACAGCTGTGTAGAGAGAAGTGAGAGCCCTTTGTGCACACATCACCCATCAAGATGAGACATTGGGAGCTTAGTCTGTGTGGGAGACTTCATTGGGGTAGATTTACGCCCGGCCCTAAGCAGCCTGAAAGGAATTTCTTAGGGATGGACCCCTGTCTGCTTTGCTAAAACCCTCTAGGTGCATTGGTCTGAGCAGCACTGCTAGGAAGAGGTGTTCTTAGCAAACAGCTCATAGTCACCTTGCATGCAGAGAGTCTGGGGAGAAAATTGAGGCAGTGATACCCTAGGGACCTGGGGCAATGGCACCATTTAACAGCAAAATCAATGGAGGGAGGAGGAGCTGGGTATCCTTGTCTGCTCCAAAAAGCTGTGCCCTAGGGCATGTGTTTGATCCAGTACAGTTACCCAGGGGTGAGCCTTCAGCAAGGGGGAGAACACAAATCCAAACTTTGGCACCCTTCATGCAGTTGATACAGGGTAAGGATGTTAAGTAGCATGTAATTGGCTAATCGATTAGTCGATAGGCTTACCAATGCCACAGTGTTTCAAAGGGGCAGCACTGCACTGAGCCCAGGATCAGCTGGGGACTCCACAGCTAACTCCAGGTTCTGTGGAAATGCTGCAGCTGATTGTGGGCTCCATGGAGCGCTGCCCCTTTGAAACACTGCCGCGGCGTTTCAAAGCGGCAGCGCCACTCGGAGCCCAGGACTCCATGCGGCACTGCCGCTTTAAAGTACCCGCCGCTTTCCTCCTTTGCTGCTTCTATCTAATAGAGGAAGAAAGAGGAGGGGGAAACGACTAGTTGACTATCCTGTCGATTATCTGATAAGCATTTGCTTATCGGATAGTCAGCTACTCCTTAACATCCCTAATACAGGGATCTCCTCTGCCCTTTTAGAGTCCCAATGAGGTCAAACAGCCTGTGTGGTTCAGTGACAGCATCTGGCCCTTAATTAAAAGCATTGGCCCACATTGCCCCCTGTAATCAGCAGAGTGCTTGCTGGAGGGTGGCACCGGCCCCATAGGTTGTGTTCCATTGTTTGTAACATCCGTGGTGCATTTGGGTCTTATCACACTAAAGGTGAGAACCATTGTTGTTATTTGCCTTGTGATGGTAGCAGAGACTCTCCTGAAGCCTTGTGGTGCTAGATGCCTCACATGTACACAGGGCTGGCCTTACCAGGAGGCAAATTGAGGCAGCCGCATCAGGTGCCAGACTGGGGGCAGGGGGCCACTAGGACCCAGAGTGTAGAAAATTGTGTCTGCTGCTGGTGCATATGTAGGTAGCAGAGCAGTCCCATGAGAGGAGTAGAACAGGAAGAAGGCAGAATTGAGACCTTTCAAAGTTTTGGCCCAAGCAAGGGGGTAAAGGGGTGTCATTTGAGCTCCCCGCCTCAGGTGCCAAAATGTTGTGGGCCGGCCCTGCATGTACAGCGCAAGAGATGGCCCCTGCCCTGGATAGTGTATAGACCCGACAGGACAGACAGTTGTCAGAAGTAAAAACTGAGGCATGTGATTTTCCCATAGTCACACAGTGGATCAATGGCAGAGCTCAAAGGAGAATCCGGGACCCTGGATTCCTGTTTCAGCAGCCTGCATGCAAAGCAAGCCACAGTGTCATAGCTAAAAAATAGCCCCCATCCCCTCTCTGGCGACAGCTATAACTCTGATTCATATCACATCCCATGTGCTGCTGCGAATGAATTTTCCCTGCAGATAAGTAGCAGTTTGGCAGAAAAGGACCTGGGGATTACAGTGGTTGAGAAGCTGGATATGAGTCAATAGTGTGCCCTTGTAGCCAAGAAGGCTAATGGAATATTGGGGCGCATTAGGAGAAGCATTTCCAGCAGATCTAGAGAAGTGAATATTCCCCTTTATTCGGCACTAGTGGGGCCACATCTGGAGTATTGTGTCCAGTTCTGGACCTTCCACTATAGAAAGGATGTGGACACAGTGGAGAGGGTCCAGCAGAGGGTAATCAAAATGATGAGGAGGCTGGAGCACATGACCTACAAGGAGAGGCTGAGGGATTTGGGCTTGTTTAGTCTGCAGAAGAGCAGAGTGAGGGGGGATTTGATAGCAGCCTTCAACTTCCTGAAGGGAGGTTCCAGAGAGGATGGAGAGAGGCTGTTCTCAGGAGTAACGGATGACAGAACAAGGAGCAAAGGTCTCAAGTTACAGTGGGGGAGGTCTAATTTTGGATATTAGGAAAAACTATTTCACTAGCAGGGTGGTGAAGCACAGGAATGGATTCCCTAGGGAGGTGGTGGAATCGCTATCCTAGAGGTGTTTAAGTCTCTGCTTGACAAAGCCCTGGCTGGGATGATTTAGTTGGGGTTGGTCCTGCTTAGGGCAGAGGGTTGAACTCGATGACCTCCAGAGGTTTCTTCTAGCCCTAGCATATTATAGGGGAGCGACAGCTCTGTGGTTTAAGCATTAGTCTGCTAAAGCCAGGGTTGTGAGTTCAATGCTTGAGGGGGCCATTTAGGGATCTGGGGTAAATCTGTCAGGGATGGTACTTGGTTCTGCTGTGAGGGCAGCAGACTGGACTCAATGACCTCTTGAGGTCCCTTCCAGCTGTATGAGTTAGGTGTATATCTATATATATTCTATAATGGGGAAGTGAGTGGCTGGTGGAATATCAATGGGGTTATAAAATCTTGGAGGAGTAGCCATGTTAGGGTGCATCTGCACAGTACCCTTACCTCAAAATTATTTATTTCTTGGCACTATCTACAAGTCCTTTAACCCTCATGGAACAAGAGTTACAGGGATGGCGAAATAGCACGCCCGTTATTTCAAAATCTATTTTGAAATAATGGGCACATTTAAAGATGCGGAATAGCTATTTTGGGATACTTCTAGTATTCCAAAATAGCACCACTGTTTAGACGTAGCCTAAGACTGTAACTTTAAAAAAAATGAGTCATCCTGTAGCACCTTAGGGTGTGTCTAGACTACATGCCTCCTTCGACGGAGGCATGTAGATTAGCCAGATCGGAAGAGGGAAATGAAGCCGCGATTAAAATAATCGCGGCTTCATTTAAATTTAAATGGCTGCCCCGATCTGCCGATCAGCTGTTTGTCGGCAGATCGGGGCAGTCTGGACGCGATGCCCCGACAAAGAAGCCTTTCTTCATCGACACAGGTAAACCTGGTTTCACGAGGCTTACCTGTGTCGATGAAGAAAGGCTTCTTTGTCGGGGCATCGCGTCCAGACTGCCCCGATCTGCCGACAAACAGCTGATCGGCAGATCGGGGCAGCCATTTAAATTTAAATGAAGCCGCGATTATTTTAATCGCGGCTTCATTTCCCTCTTCCGATCTGGCTAATCTACATGCCTCCGTCGAAGGAGGCATGTAGTCTAGACACACCCTTTGAGATTAACAAAAAATATATATAGTATCATGAACTTTTGCGGGCAAACCCACCTGGAACTTCTAGGTAATGTTGATTTTCATTTGAAATGTGATGAGATTATTTGTTGCTAGTCTGCAATTTTCAAGATCTGTTAAATACACAGAAGATTTGCTTGGGCAGCCCAGCAGCAGACTAATCTTACTACTTGTGCAACCTGCTCTGGAATAATGTCGGATATCTTCTGAGCAAGAACTCAGAATACTTTAATTTGTAAGTGATTCTGTTTCAACAATCCTGCGGGAGAGTTCCAACTGAGATAAGTCCAAGGGTTTGCTTAAGTGAAGGAGAAGCCTAAAACCACATAGGAGCAAACCTAAAATGCTTCCTAAGCTGACCAGAGCATGTGGCATTTTGGAAGCCCACGAAAGGGTGTGAAATTCCTGCCAGCAGTGGCTGCTGAGCGCAGTTAGCTCAGACAGAAGGGAGAGCATGAAAATGAGGACACCAGACATGATGATTTATTGTATTACGGGAACAAGCCAAGGTTCCTAACTAAATGAGACCCAGTCATGCTGGGCACTACACAAACATTAATAAAAGGCCGGTCCCGCCCCCCAAAACTTTACCTTCTCAGTCAAAGACGAGCCTCAAATATTAAAAAGAGGGGCAGGAGGAGAAGGGTTTCATCCAATTGCTTGGTTCTGTGCAAAACTGACAAAATCAGTTCTGATCTCAAGAGATTTCCCATCGAGGACAGAGACCTTACAACCTTAATTCACAGAATCCAGCCACATGCATCACCTGCATCCTATTAGATTCCAGGAATGTGGGTTGCAGGCTCCCTTCTCACAAAGCAGAGCCAGATAAGATCAGATGCAACAAGGGGTTCTCGTAGACACTTCCCCCTTTTTCTGTGTCTCCCCCATGATTCATTTACAGCATCTGATCTGTCGATGCTCATTGAATGCTAAGGAAAAACTCCCTACTCATTGCAGGGGGTTCAGGTGAATCAATAGCAATGCATAACTGCGATTTAGACTTTAACTGGTTGGTGCATTACAAAGCCAATTTCTCCTGCCATTAACATCATCCAGCCCACTTAATTAGCCTCATTAACACAGCTCTCTTGCAATTGAAAGGTACTTTCTTTGCTGTTCTAGATATCTCTTGGTTTCTGTTCTTTCCACTCCAATTCATCTGACGAAGTGCGGAAGCTCATGATGCTGTAGATTTTGATTAGCCTCTAAGGTGCCACAGGACCACTCGTTGTTTTTACAGTGACAGACTAACACAGCCACCCCTCAGAGATTTAGAAGTCAGCTGTTCTAGGCAGTCATTGTTTCTCGTTATGCGTCTTTGCCACTCCCAGCACAGAGCAGCCCCCATGTTGGTTGGTGTCTCTGAATGTAACCGTAATGCAAAGAATAAATAATTGGAGACCATTGGAATGGTCAGACTAGATCAGACCCAGGACGCGTCTACTCCAGAGCCTTTTGCAACAGCTGCCTGCCATTTGCCATCTCCACACAAAGGAGGAGACGTTAGTCATCGTCACCACGCAAAGCGACTGCTTCATCGGTTCAGCTGGCAGATAAGGACAAACTTTGGTGTGCCTGTCTTCACTGCTAAAGAAAGGCAGGTGTGTGCCACGGGGTAACTAACACGCATGAGCCATCTTGCGTTGAAGTCCTACTGGAGATAAACCGCTGGGCTGTGTCTACATTGGCATCCCTTTCCGGAAAAGGGATGCTAATGAGACACATCACAATTGCAAATCCGCGGGGGATTTAAATATCCCCCGCAGCATTTGCATTTACATGGCTGCAGCTGGCAAGTTTTTTCAAGTAGGAATAAGAAATCCTCCGGAAAAGGCTTTATTTTCCGGAGAATCACGTCTAGACTGGCGCTTTTCTCCGGCTTATCCCCAAGCCGGAAAAAAGCGGCAGCCATGTAAATGCAAATGCCGCGGGGGATATTTGCAATTGCGATGTGTCTCATTAGCATCCCTTTTCCGGAAAGGGATGCCAATGTAGACACAGCCCTGTAGTTTCACTGGGTGGTAAGTGAGGTGAGATCCATTCCTGGTGGAGGTTTAATGCTGGTCTTGCATAACTACATCATGATAAAATAAGAAGTTACTCCCCTTGTGCCGTAACAAAGGTTCTTTGAGATGTGTGTCCCTGTGGCTGCTCCACTCTAGGTGTCGGTGTGTCCTTGCACTGGCGATTGGAGATTTTTGCTAGCAGTGCCTGGCCATGCCGTGCACGTGCACTAGTCGTTTTGTGGTGCCATTTGGCACACGTGCATGGTGTGACTCCCTACATTCCTTCTCTTCCACAGAACTCAGAGATGAACTCCAAAGTAGAGGCGAGGAGGGTGGGTAGTGGATTACCCACAAGGACACGCATCTCGAAGACCCATCGTTCCTGCACAAGGTGAGTAACTTCTTCTTCTTCTTCGAGTGGTGTCTCTGCAGGTGCTCCACTTTAGCTGATGGTAAAACAGTGCCCCCTATCCAGAGGTGGTGGGATTTGGAGTCAAATTAGGGAATGGAGGATAGCACAGCAAGGCCGATGGTGGTAGTGGTGTAAGAGTGCCTGATACGGCACAAGGTTTAACAAAGGTATATTTGGAGGACCAGGTTGTGGCTCTGCATATATCCATAAAGGTATGTTCTTAAAGAATGTGGCTGAGGCTGCCATCACTTGAGTGGAGTGTGCTGTGACTCTCTGTGAGTGTTTTTATCATGTATTGTGCTGCATGCGTGTGTACAGGAGAATATCCATTTGGAGATACATTGAGAGAAGATTGCTGCACATTTGGATCATTCTGCTAGGGAGACAAATAGTCTGGTGGAAAGATTTGGTCCTGTCCATCGTGTCTTACAACTAGGCTGTGTCTAGACTGGCCAGTTTTTCCTGAAAATCAGCCGCTTTTCTGTAAAAACTTGCCAGCTGTCTACACTGGCCGCTTGAATTTCCGCAAAAGCACTGACTTCCTACTGTAAGAAATCAGTGCTTTTTGCGGAAACACTATGCTGCTCCTGTTTGGGCAAAAGTCCCTTTTGTGCAAAACTTTGTCGCAAAAGGGCCAGTGTAGACAGCTCAGATTTGTTTTCCGCAAAAAAGCCCCGATTGCGAAAATGGCGAGTGGAGCTTTTTTGCGCAAAAGCGCGTCTAGATTGGCACGGACGCTTTTCCGCAAAAGCGCATCGTTATAACGCGAACTCCGCGCCAATCTAGAAGCTCTTTTCCGAAAATGGTTTTAATGGAAAACTTTTCCGTGAAAAGCATTTCTGGAAAATCATACCAGTCTTAGACGTAGCCCTAAAGTACAAAGGGACACTTTAGTTGTAGTTACTTTGCTATTCCGGATGCTTGCAGCCAGGGGGCTGTGTCCATGAAACTGCTGTCGCTGTGCTCTGAGCTGCTGTGTTGGCTACATCCAGGGCTTCCTAGAGGGTTGGTCATAGTTGGCTAAGAAAGTCTCATAACTGGCTACCCAGAACTGGAGGGTGGCAGATGAATAGATTTTTCACCCAAAGAGGTGCAGGCATTTATGGCCCTTGTCCTGAGACATGGAGCAAAATTGCAGTTGCTTTGCTCTGTAGTGAACAGCCGCGACCACTAGGGAACTTGGTCATGGGTTGGAAAATAAGAAGTCCGTACCCATAGCCAGGACAAAATATTTTCTGCATGCCCAGTTGGTAGTGGGAGGGGCAGAGGCTGATGTTTGTCAAGTGGCTTCCGCAGACTCCCTTACTGCCTCATCTCTGGGGAGAACGATGTTAGTGGTAGCAGAAGGCTGCAGAATTTGCAGCAATTGGTGCTGTTTTTCCTGCACGTCCTGTAGTGTGGAGTCCTGGGCTGTGGCTTCTCCCCTGGACAGTTCTTGGAACCATTTGAGGCCATCCCCTGGCCCCGGGATGGGTGGTCTTGCTGCCTTCTCTGGTGAGGAGGTGGGGATGATTTCTCAGTAGATGTCTTCTTTGTTTCTGGGGGCGAGATCATCACCCTCCAGTGGTTCCTTATCCCCTGTATTTGAGGCTGTGTCCTGTGTCTGAGGCAAAGGGGACCTGATGGCCTGAGGGAGTGGGGTAAGTGGGGTGTATATTAATGTCTGTCACTCACCTGGGGTCCTACGGTGGCCACTGCATAGGATAAGGTGGTGGTGGGAAAGGCCGTGATTGCCCATACCATGGCTGTACAGGTCCTGCTGTGAGTGGTCTTGACTCTGGTGGGTTCCCAAGGGGGCCTCTTCTGTGTGGGGGAGGAGTGCTGTGAAGAGAGCTGCCATGCCCGGTGGTTCCACCCCTCACTATATGCAGAGGAGGCTTCAGGGGACAATGGAGGCTGTTCTGACTGGCTGGGTGGTGAGCAGTTGGTGCCGAGAAGCGGGGATTGCGGTACCGACACAATCTCCATGTCGCTTTGGTGTATCAATTGTGGCGTTGCCGACTGCTGTTGAAGCGTGGTCTGCTTCTGTACTGGTTTAGCGTTCGTGGTTGGGGCCGTGGTGTGCGTCGATGCTGGCGAAGGTGGCATGTCCAACCATGCAGTCTTTTGTGCCAAGTTGGTGTTGACAGTGCCACGGAGGGGACTTTTGATTTCGGCTCGAATTTAGCATGTTTGGCCAGACCTGGCTTCCACAGCTCAGCGGTGCTGGAGATGCGCGGTGTTTGGGGGGTATTGACTCTTGAGGAGCTCAGCACCAGGGGCAATGTCTTGCCAGGGATGCTCTCGACTGTCAAGAGTGCTGGTTAGGAGAGGAAGAGGCTCTCTTCCTTGAACTGCTGGAAGCTTGAGCCTCGGCCTTTGAGGTAGTTTTATGAGACGCTGTGGCAGGGGTCTCATCAGAGGGCTGCAGAGACTTCTCCAGGAGGATCATCTTCAGAAGAAGCTCTCCATCGTGTCTGGCCCTCGCTGTTAAATTATTACAATGGGGGTATTTGGGGGGTAAATGCGTTTCTGGACACAGAACGAAACCGGCACGGCCTCTCGGCACAAATCACATTTTATTAATCTGGCATCTTCTCATGGAAGGCAGCAGCGGATTTAGGGCAGGGCGAGTAGGATGGCTGCCCCGGGCCCCGCGCTTCCCAAGGCCCCACGCATGCGCCATGTCAAAGGAGGGGCCCCATGAAATTTCACTGCCCTGGGCCCCGCGGCACTCTCATCTGCCCCTGACTGAAGGTGTAAGTACCCTGATGGGTCAAGGAGGAGGGGGAATCTTTTTTTGTTTGTTTTTAAGTTAGGGAGTTAAAATGAGATTGGCAAGGGGAAGAAGTAATTTTGTCTTTCTGCCTCTTTCTTGTGCTCTTCCGGAGAGAGCACTGTCTGGGGCTCCATCTGCTGCTGAGGAGAGTAGAGGAGGAAAGGAGGGACCCGTGTGTGTGTGAAACAGAGGCCAATGGCACCACGGGGTGGCTACTGTGCATGTGGAGCATGGCCAGGCACTGCTAGTGAAAATCTCTGAGCGCTGGTGCAAGGAGGCACCGACACTGAGAGTGGAGCATCCACTGGGACATCACTTGCAGAAGAACCACAGGTGCCTTGTCTCTGCTCAGATTTAACAGCAAGATAGCTCTCACAGGTCAATTATCTTCCTGCAACTGTCCCCTGCCACGCATGCCCCTTTTGGGCCATAGGAGCTGGAGCTTAGCCTACTAGAATGTTTGCTTGGGGGCTGACCTTTGTAAAAGTTTCCCCCAAAAGGCTCGGTGGCTTCCCTGCAGACAGATGCTCATTTTCTCTTCGATGGACAACCAGAGGCCCGAATGACCAGCGCAGGCTGCCCTACACGAATTGACTGGTTTTATTAGAAAAGGGGACAGCACACAGCAGCTGATTAATTGGGTCCTTCCTCTGCGCCCCGCTGCTTTCCGCAGATAACACCCAAAGAGAGATTATATTGTCTTAGATGCTCATAAATCTCCTTCTGAAGCAGCAAAATCTGTTATGACTAGCCGCAGCTTCAGACTGCAATTATAAAGTTGTTGGTTTGGGGCTGGTGGGCTTTTTTCCCCAGCATCCAAGTCATATTAAATATTCATTTCAAGCGGAATGGCTGGGCAGCTTTCAATAGTGCACGGTTATTATTTCTGGTTGTTATTTATAAAGGGCCGTCGCTGACTATTGAGGTTAGTAAACTTATCTTTCTATCTCCCCGTTGTCAGACATTTCTTTCTTCCTTTCATCCTTTTCTTTGAGAGGGCTGGCCCTGCGGTCTGCCTGAGTACAGAATTCCATATGCAAGGAGCAAAGTGCTGTGGGCCTACAGAGTGTACTCGCAGGGATACGTAAGCCAGATTCGCTTGTTTTTCCTTCAGCTCCCCTTCTCTTTCTGTTGTCTGTTCTCTGCAGTCTTTGATGGCTGATATCCGCTCCTTGTTAGATGCAGCAGCCTGCAGAGAACAGGATCCAACCCACTTGCTCGCTCTCGCTCGCTAGGTCCAAATAATTGTTTTCACAATGGGAGGAAGACCCAATAATTTCCCACCCAGTTTTTGGGACTGAGCTGTATTTGCCTGTATGGGAATTGGGGAGAGGGGCTACTCAGCATCCAAAGCGTCAAAGATACATGAGATCCCCATCCCTGGGTCTGCTCACCTGCCGTTCTAGGAGATCGGAGAACAGATCCAAGCCCGTGTTCACTGCTGTCCCGGGGGGGGCTGGGGGGGGAGGATCAGGGGACTCGGGCTGTACGGCTCCTTCTATCCTTGGCTTCTCTGCTGAGACTGTGAATGGCTTTGCTGGCAGATGCCAGCTCTGCGGGTGAGTTGTTTTGGGTGTGATGTGGATGCCCTTCCCCTGGGAACTGCTGAGACCCACCAACCCCTTCAAGACATGCACTGCCTGGCGTAGCACACCGCCAGCTTGTCCCACTGTTGGCTTCCAATTCCCAAAGCTTCCAATTCCTCCCATATCTGACCACCCCATGCAGTGCCCCTGTCATGATCATGAGGGATAGCCAGCAGCCTAGGGGCTAAGGGGTTAACTATACCTAACTCAGGTATCTAGGAATGTAGGTAGGAATCTCAAACTAGGACAAAGGAATTTGGGGGTTTCCCTCCTTTGTCTCTGGGGAGTTTTTCTTTTCTCTCTCCAGCTTTTGAAGGGGGCAGGATGTCTCCCTCTAAGAAAATACTCTTCACAGTCTATAAGTAGGATAAAGTTTAGATAGATCCATTAGGATTTATTGTTTATGGTTTGGAAAATGGGATCTGATGTATTGGCTTTCCTTTGTAACTAAGTTCTAGGCCCATGGAGTTTCTCCATGAGTATATTATTTTGTTACTTTTCCATCTAATTATTATGCTTGCAACAGGAATAGTATGGTGATAATCAAAGTTTTCTCTTTTCTTTTTAACCTGGTATTGGTTAATGGTTGTGTCCTGGTTTGTACTTTAGGGGTGAGATTTCCCAAGTAGTCTCTCCCCTGATTTTCTTTATTAATATTTGGGAGGTGGCAGCGGACATTTTATTCCCAAAATCTAGGTTGTTAAGATTTTGGGGGGAAGTTTTATATCAAAGCCTGGTAGATAAGGTTTGGGGGTATTTTTTCTGGCCTCCATTCCTGCATTTATCATGCCAGAGTGGGGAAAGAGCCATGACAGCCCCAGATGAGGCCAAAAGCTCCTCTTGCGAATACACAAGCTGCTGGGTAGTGTTTGCACTTTCCCCCACCTGAAACAGGCCCGTATTTACCGAGCTGCCACTTAGAAGGGGGTGGAATTAAACGATGTGTCAATACCCCCAATGCCGGCTTGCAGGATAACATCCCTTCAAATCCTCCCCGCCTCCCCCAGCAATTTTAAACAACGGTTGTGCTTTCAGCAGCGATTTCTTGCCAGACTCTGCAGCCCTCCACAATGCAAGAGTGACAAAGGCACGGCAGAAAATTTCATGTAAGGAGCTATTTGTCAGGAATGACATTATTGACAGGCAAATTATCTGTCACAATCAATGCAGCCATCTTACAAATGAAACTTAAGCACCCCCGTAATAATAGCTCAGCAATCCGGTATTGATTAAGTTGCACAGGGCGCATTTGTCTGAGGAAAATAGCTTATTTTGCCTTATGCTCTGCAAACATCCTACACTTTAGACATGGTAATGCTTTAATGTTGGCTGGTGTTCTGACCAGCTTCCAAAGCGTGCCGGGGATCATGCTGCGGTTGGGGGGGAGAAGGAGCGGTTCATTGATTTGAGTTCCCCCTCCCTTCCCTGTCCTTGCTTCAAAGCCTCAGCCCTTGGATGAAATGAGAGAGAGAAACTGATCCCAGTGGAGGGCTGGAGGGAGTGCAGCTGTCTCCCGCCGAAATTCGTGAGGGGTGAGCCATGGGGCTCAGAACAGGAGGTAGGAGAGAGAGCCCAGAAGGAAAGAAGCTTGGGAAAGAGACTCATTAAAGAGAAAGTGAACGACATGGGAAGGGGATACAAAGCTTTAAAGTTTTTCTCTTTATGGGGAAACTGCTGCTGCTAAGGGCTGATCCTGAGATTTAGATCTCAGTGGGATTTTCTGTCAGGCCCCAAATGTGAATATCTCACTGCAGTAATGGAAATAGAAATTACTGGGCAGGGTGAAATGTGAAACCCCATTTCCCTTTTCCTGGGTCTTGTCTTCGTTCCTGCTTCCTATTACATGACGGTTTCTATGCAGTAAACTCCAGTGAACACAGAGCAGTGGTAGTTTGAACACAAGTTAGCAGCGCAAGGTAAACCCAACCTACTGATGCATCTGAGGCACTTACATGGCCCCCGTTCCTCCAATATCTGAGCATCATGCAATCTTTAATGTGCTTACCCTCACAAAACCGCAGTGCTATTCTTCCCCTTGTGCAATTGGGAAACAGAGGCACGAAGGGGCTAGAAGTCTAGCCCAAGATCACTCAGGAGGTCTGATGGAACAAAGTCTTGACTCAAGTCCCCTTGCCTATGGATAAGGCAGGTAGATGACAAGCTCAGGGCCATGCTTGTTGCAGACCTGTCACTTTTGTCTGGGCAGATACAGTGATGATTATACAAAGAACTCATTTGCTCCAATTCCCATAAGGTCAACGAAAATCTTTGCATTGCTTATTTAGAAATTTGGCACTGTCTACACAGCCCCAAATTTTTTTTAAAAAAGTGCTATTCCAAAACGTCCTTTAATCCTTGTGGGACAAGGTTACAGGGATGCCAGAATAGAGTGCCTGTTATTTCAAAATCTATTCTGAAATAATGGCCTTTAAAGATGCAGAATAGCTATTTTGGGATACTACTGGTATCCCAAAATAGCTCCTCAATGTAGACGTAGCCTCATTCATTTCCCCTCTATGAATTAGATCTTTCTATGGATACGGATATCCAGAGTTGTTATAAATAGGTTGGTAGAGTCACCATCCAAAGGAAAGACTTTCGTTGACCTTATGGGCATTGGATCGAATGGGTTCTTTGTATAATCATCACTTTCTCTGCCTCCTTCTCATAAGAACATAAGAACGGCTGTACTGGGTCAGACCAAAGGTCCATCTAGCCCAGTAGCCTGTCTGCCGACAGTGGCCAACACCAGGTGCCCCAGAGGGGGTGGACTGAAAACAATGATCAAGCAATTTGTCTCCTGCCGTCCCTCTCCAGCCTCTGACAAACAGAGGCCAGGGACACCATTTCTATCCCCTGGCTAATAGCCTTTTATGGACCTAACCTCCATGAAATTATCTAGCTTCTCTTTAAATTCCAAGAGGAATAAGTTTCATTGCGTTCTATAATTAGCTATCGTGCATGGAAAGGATGGAGCAATCTCTTCACATCTGACCTTGTTGTATTATTTAGCACTAGCTGCACTAAGGGCGTAGTGGGGGGGCTGTCTGCTCTGTAACCCGGGGTCCCCCTGCGCTGGGATGTGATTCTCACTGACTCACCCACATGTGTATTAACCCAGACACATAGGCTCAGCCTCCCAGGGAGAGAGACAAAGGGAGGAAGGCGGAGACCAGCACCTGGCTGGGGGGCAGGGCCTTGGGGGGAGGCAGTGGCTGTCTGGGGAACATGGAGAGAACAGGCTAAGCTGGGGGCTAGGGGTGATGGACCCTAACCCTAGGGGCCTGAGCCATCCTGGCCCTGCCCCCGGTAGCCACATCACGTCTGTGCTGTGCTGTATTCTGGAAACTCAATAAACCCCTCTCTGTTCTACTGGCTGGAGGAGACTGTTCTGGCTGCCACGGGGGTGCAGGATCGGGGAAACCCCAACGCGCCGTCACAACCACACTCTGAATTAACCGTGTGCAGCGCTCCCATCCTATGTGCTAGTGTCCATGGTGGAGGGCAGGCTTGTTCATTAGACAGTTCTTGGCACCATTCATCTGGTCGCGACATTCAGCCAGCTACTCTTGCGTTCTCCAAGGTGAACCACACATTCGTGGGGAAGGGGGAGTGGGAGGCTCTGGGTGCTCACGCAGTCTTGCCCTTCCAGCCCTGTCAGTCATACTTTGTAAGGCAGAAGCTGCAGTTTACCTGAGGAAGGCCTGCAAAGCCAGGGCTGGAGTCGTTTATGCTGCAATGGGAGGTGCTCTCATGCCACAACACCCGCCAGTGTGCAAGGAGCCTCACTAACCCTGAGGATAAGTCCAATAAGGAGGGGCTGCCTCAGTTTCCCAGCCATAAGGACCCCAACAAAGTTGTGAGCCAGGCCAGGTGGTGCCTCTGTCTTGTTGCTTTGTTACTGACCCCGGGAGGGGCTCAGTTTGTGTGGACTGGAACTTTTGCCTTTCCCCAACCCACAAGTAAAGTAAGCAGGCCTACAAGGACAGGACCCTACCCTAGCCAGGAGTGCGTGGCCTACATGGCCTGTGATCGCTGGGTGGAAAATGGACAGGGTGAGGTGTCCCCAAGAGACTCTTTTACAAGGCTGCTTTGGAAGAGGTTCTGGCAGACTTCTCCCTCAGTAGCTCACAGTCATGCATGCTGGTATTTTCCTACACTAAGGCGCTGGATTCGTATCATTTTTATCTTTGTTACAATATCGGAGAGCTTTGTTTTCTTGTTGAACAACATGCTCGTTCGCTACCTGAGTCATTGAAAGTGCACCCGCTCCCTCGGCGTCCTTTGGAACGTGCTCCTGTGCTGGGTGGGAGTTAAAGGCTCATGGAACTTCGTGTCTCACCTCTCGGTCTACTGGGATGCAGAGGGCACTCGGGGCTCTGATCCCCAAGCTAACCATGGGGCTTGAGGATGTGGCATCCGCTTACCTGGGTACCCCTTGGTTGGACCTGCCTGGGAGTGGACTGGTCAGAGGAAAGCAACTAGGACACGGGGGCTTGCACAGAGCAGGGGATAGCTCTGAGGACCTGGGAGTCAAGATCAGAGCTCCAGGGCGGGGAGCAGAAGAAAGCTGGAATGGCAGGGCTGGGGAGGAGCCAGCGGTGATCCGTGAGAAAGGCAGCGATGTTAATGAGGAGGCAGAGAAATTCCGAGAAACAACATTCCAACATCCCAGAGAGGAGCATCGCTGATGTCCTGAGCTCCTTGCATGGCAAGTGTCTCACCGCATGGATTTCCCCAGAGGCCTCCTAAACCTTTCCGGGAAGAGCTTAGTCATTTCTGGCATAATGACGCATCATAAATACACCACCAAGCGACATTCCCTGTACTGCTGCTTCCCAGGCCTCCTGCTGCTGTTCTGGGGCTCTGGGACCATTCTTCATGTCTGTTTACCTTTTGGAAAATCCTTTTAAACAGTATTAGCCATGGAAGGAGTTGCCACAATGTCCTGACAGCTTTCATGAATCAAAGCATCTTTAAAGGGTGGGGTGGCTTGTGGGGTCTTGGGCCAGGGAAAGCCACACGTCAGTCTGGCTTTAAGTTGATTTTCAGACTCTCTAATCTATTTGGATAAATATTTGTGCGTGGCAGTCGGCAGCATCGTAGGTGGGTGCAGCAGTGGGGGCCGGATGTTAGAGGAGCTCGACGGAGGACAACTGAAAAAGACAGCAGAGAGGACAAGGCAAACGCCAAGTCGTGGGACATGTGGGTGGATGGGTTAATAGAAGAAAGGAAGGGAGAGTCGCTTTGTTTTTCCTACTGCTGCTGTGCTTGCAGCTTACAGGGGAGATCAGAGCAGGAATGGCTGGAATGACCTGAAGTAGGGTAGGATCCAAGAAGAACCCCTGGAAAGGCCCAGGGCCATAATACATTTTGTTGATTCACTGGTAGTTGTGAGCAATCAAAGAAAAAATGCACTTGAGGTCGAACTGAAATGAACCTTTCTGAAAATTTCAGCACCTAGAAAAGTGCGGGAAAGAATCATTTCAGATCAAACCCAATGTCTCATTTGACCTAAAATGAAGGGATTCGTTTTGCTTCCACGAATTTGGTTTTTAATTTTAAAAAAGAAGGAAATTTCAAGCCATCACATCGTTTTGAACTGAAAAATCAAAATGGTTCCCTTTGAAAATGTAAAATGAACCATTTTCACTTCAAAAAAAATTATTTTGTTGGTTCTTTTCCAACACAAACAGCCAAACCGACACGAATCCCTGAAGTGTTTCAGTGGTGCCAAATCCGTATTTTTTGACTGGAAAAAAGTTTTGGCTCAGAAATGCTGCCCAAAGCATTGGTACAGACAACTTCTGCCCCAGAGCACGCATGGTCTAGGTGTCATACAGAATGCAAGAGGTGGATAAGATGGACAAACCGGGTGTCTCGGAGTGTGCCAATAAAATTAACAGAGTTTAATGGGAACACAGAAGTATAAGGGCTTGACTTCACAGCACAGTTGCCCCACTCAGCGAAGTCGCTACCTTGGTTGGCGGCAGGGCGTTTTCTATTGGCGTAGGAATTCCACCTTCCCAGGAAGTGGTAGGTATGTCAATGGGAGAAGCCCTCCCATGGACACAGTATGTCTACACTGGGAGTTCAGTCAGTATAATAATGTCACTTAGGGCTGTAGGGTTCCCACTTCCCTGAGGGATGAGGCTTAACCAACACAAATCTATAGCATAGGTCAAGCCTTAATTCCCACTTGCCTAGCCAATGCCTGATGAGAATCCTGGGGGAAAACCGGATTTGGCCAGATCTGCAGAGCCAAGGGTGGGGAAGGGAGCTTGGAGAACCATCTAAATTGCCTCTCTCCTCCAGCTCTTTGCATCTTAGTCCATGAGTGCATCCTCCCCAGATCTTTCCTCTGAGTTCTCTTGGCTTTGGATCGAGCCCCTCCACGGCCCACACACATAATCTGTGGTGTAATGAGCCTCCACAGCCGAGCGGCACCTCTCATCAGAGCCTAATAAAACATCATCTTCAAAGGATGTTTTTATCGCCTCGTTAATGTTCCCCCTAATTAACACACGGGAGGCAGCGCTGCCGTTTTTGCTATGTTCAGTCGGCTGATTCGCCCTGTGGAACAAAGGGAAATTGAAATTGAGGGGAGACGGCAGAATGGCCGTCTGGGTGATTAACCACGGCCGTGGCGATGAGGAGAATTATCTGCAGCCAATCGGTCTGAGCACATGGTGACTCGGGCCTGCCAAACATCCTCCATTGATTCCTCACTTGTCTTTCACGCTGCAGCCTCAGCATGAGATGAAGACCATACCAGATGAAGACCATACCAGGCTGTGATGCTCTGGGGTCCAACTCAGACCAGGAAAGGGGGGCAGCCCTTCTGCTCTGGGTGGGATAAATGCTATTCTGCCGCGCTCACAGAGCTGACACCAACAGCCAGCATAGGAGCATGAAGGGGGCTCCCTCAGCAAAACCAACAGCCTCACCAGGCCCCTGAGCAAGGCTGGGGGGCCTTGCTTTGTACCCTCAGAAGGGGCGGAACCTCAGATGGAAGGGGCGGGGCTAAGGCTAGGCAACTCTCAGCACCATTCAGAGAGCACTGCACCTCTCCTGGCAGCCCTCAGTGGTACCCAGCACATGTTGGGTGGAGCTCTGGCAGTGGTTTAAAGGGCCCAGGACTCTGGCTACCACTGCTGCCCCCGTTCCTTTGTCTCTTCGGGGGAAGAAGACAAAGGCCTTTTCTCTCTCCTTGCGTCTTCCCAAAGTTCATTGAGCCTGTTCTGAGAGGTGGGATGCTTCCTAGGTTCAGTCTCCATCCCCAGCTGTCATCTTTCCCCCCTTGCTCTCCTGAACGACTCACAGGTCAATGTGATTTTCTTTGTCTTTGGTTACACCTGGCTTAATTCACATCAGAGGCTATCTCTAGACCGTGGCGCTATTTTGGGATACTAGAAGTATCCCGAAATGGCAATTCCATGTCTTTAAACATCCCCGTGATTTTGAAATAGACTTTGAAATAACGGGCACGCTATTCCGGCGTTCAACAAGGATTAAGGGACTTATCGGAATAGCACTTTATTTTGAAATTACCTCGAAATAAGCTCCACAATTTGCATAGTACAAATTGAGTAGCTTATTTCGAGGTAAGGGTGCTGTGTAGACACAACCAGAGACACATTCAAGTGGTCAGAACCACCATCCTTTGTTTAGGGCAAGCATGACTTGGACCCAGCTTCCCAATTTGATTTCAAGAAGATAGTTCCAGGGCATCATGACAAAGTCCCATTGGGTATTCTTAGAGTCACATGAGGCTAATCCAGGCTCTCTCATAGTTGGGTACAGCAGGACACAATAACTCCACTGAAATCACCAACTCAAATTTTTCAGTTCACCAGATCCTTTGTGGATGTAAGTGGTTCTTAGGCCTGGCACCAGCTTTCTGCCCAGGGATGAATGTCACCCTCTGCAGAGATAAGCCTATATTTACTGCACAAGTACACATGGGTAATGCTGCCAGCAGTCTAGCATACATTAGGTGCGTATGATCGATTTAGCTTATTACATACAGATCCAATGTTAAAAAAACATTATTAAGCTTGCAGAGTCCAGCACTTAATTAGGAAATGCCAGATTTCAGGTTGCCTTTGTGTCTTAGTTTGGCCATCTTGTGCATATGCTTTACTTACATGACCACATACTATTTTTACTATTTTCAATACTATTTTTTCCATTGAAAATACCTTAATTCTGGCATTTCCTAGCTTTTTAATGGATGTTTTTGTGGGCATACCAAACACACACACATGCACTTTGCTGTGGTTTTATCACTACTACAACTCCTTCTTAAAAGCCCTATTTTGCTTTAATTAAAAACAAACCTCGTGTGGGCTAAAGAATAATTTCCCAACCAGCTCTAAACAAACACAAATCAATTTCTTTTCCTCACCTTTTTCAATTGTATCTAATGAGTCATGAGATTAGCACCTTTGAAATTACAAGGAGAAGACAAAAAGCCCTATTATCAGAAAGGAATCCTCCTGCATCTGATTTCTGGCAGCAAGTGACACAAAAGTTTCGCTGGGAAAGTCGAAGCTCGCCGCTTTGTGATTAGCTTTTCATTTTAACTGCTTTTTAAAAAAGCAGCTAGTGAAGCTTGAATCTCCTGTCAAACATTCGGTTCGCTTTGTAGTTAGAGGTTTAGTATGTGCAAGTGACTAAGATGAAAACAGTCAGCCATGTGTTTCAGTGTGTGTTTTTGTAGGGTTCAAAAAAGAATAAATGTTTAGGTCTATCAATGGCCTTTAGCCAGGAAGGGCAGAGATGGTGATTCTAGCCCAGGTATGGGCAATCATTTTTGATGGGAGGGCCACTCCAAGATTTTGGTAAGTGGTTAAGGGGCCACACTTTTCTATGGAGGGGGTGCAGGGCTTGGGACAAAGGTTGGGTGCAGAAGGGAGCTTGAGGAAGGGAGCTGGGGTTGTGAGTCTGCAAGGGAGTCTGAGTGAAGGAGGGGTTGTGACATGGGGCAAAGGATTAGGGTGCAGGTTCCAGGAAGGAGTAAGGGTGCAGGATTCTGACATGGGAGAGGAGTGGAAAAGAGGGTGCAGGGTCTTGGAGGGGCAGGAGGGGGCTGGAGTGCCACAGGCAAGCTTTGGCCAGGAGGCACTTACCTAGGTGGCTTCTGACCAGCAGCCCAGTGCGACCCTGGGGCAGGCTCCCTGCCTGCCACAGCCCCAGGCTGCTCAAAACAGCTGGCTGCTCCCTCCATGTGCCTCTATGCGCCGCAGGTGAGGGGGGGGGGGCGACATTGCGCACTGCCTATGCCCCCGAAACCAGCCAATGAGAGCTGTGATGAATGGGCTGAGGTGTGGGGGAGTGCATGAAGGGTCCCAGCTGCAAGGGGTGCGCAGCACCTAGAAGCACATGGAGCAGCTGACGCAGGCAGAGAGCCTGTCTCAGGGTCCCGGTGCAGTTGCCCATGGACAGGATCCAGCCTGCTCTAACCTCTGCCCGAAGCTGGGAATGGTTCCCGGGAAAGGCTCACTTGATGCTTCCCTGTTCTGTTTGCTCCCTCTGAAGCATCTGGCATTGGCCACTGTCGGCAGACAGGACACGGCTGGATGGGCCTTTGCTCTGACCCAGTCTGGCCGTTCTGATGTTCTTAGACACAGTTTCCCCCTCATACTTCATACTCGTGCCCCCATTCGACATGCCCACACACACTCCCTATGTCTAATCCCTCGTCTCCCTCCCAGCCGTTACGCACATGCCTCACAATTGGCACTCACACACCAGCTCTACGTGCACACACGTTCACCGTGGACACCCCCCATCCACACACGTGCTCACACCTAGCACTCCTTTGCCACACTCCACACACAGACGCTTCATGTCCCCCAGCCCACGCTCACGTTCGCACCCAGCCCCCTCTCCCCACGCGGGCATGCAGAACTAGCTACCCAGCCTGCTGCAAAACGTCAGAGCCAGGTGCTAACCATGCCAAGCTGGGTGCATCAGGCGGAGCTGAATGGGGAAGGAACTAGTCTGAGAACGGGCTAGAACCTGGGAGGGTTTCCGGGGAAAGGGAAAGGGCTCGGATTCCACTCCCCAGACAGGAAGTGCTCAGCAAAGTCTAAAAGGGGAGGCCGGAGGCCCAACAAGCCATGAGGATGTTAGTGCCCAAATGAGAATCCAGGCATCAGAAGGGGGCAAGCGCTCTCTGCCATTGCGGGGCACAATGTGCGCTCTGCTACGGGGCTGTGCATGACCGGAAATCTCAAGGCAGCAAATGAAAAGAGCTATTGAGAGCAGAGGGAAATGGGCTTTCGGCTGCTATGCCAGCAGCACAAAACTCACTCGGGAAAAGTAGGGAGGAGGGGAGAAGGAAAACAACCTCTGCCTGTCCCTCTCTCTGGGGCCTAGGATGATTTTATCGTCTGCCTCTTCCTCTGCAGCGTCTAAGCCAACACGTCAAAGCAGCCCCCAGCAGGAAATGCAGCATCTTTTTGCACTCCTTGTAAATACAGGGGCTCTCTTTTTTCCAAGGGGGATTTGCTTTAAATGT
Organism: Pelodiscus sinensis; assembly: GCF_049634645.1. Taxonomy (NCBI): domain Eukaryota; kingdom Metazoa; phylum Chordata; order Testudines; family Trionychidae; genus Pelodiscus; species Pelodiscus sinensis. The sequence continues at coordinate 8,582,820 of NC_134736.1, forward strand.
TTAGTCTGATGCTCAGCAGGGAGGCTCTTTTCAACAAGGCAGGAGGTAGAGGGATAAGGGAAATACCTTTCATAAGGCTTAGCGCTGTGCATCTTCGGAGCCCTACTTCCTCATTAGCTAACGAATCCCCCTAATGGGACCAGGAGGTGACTTCCATTCCCACGCGGCTGGCACCGCTGCACTGTGGCTGATTCTTGCAGTCGTTGCTGTTTTTCTTGAAGTCCCAGCTCCGGAGGCCATGTGATGATTAGGATGGACTCTTGGCTTTCTCCCCTCCTCCATCCCAGTAAGTTGGTTTCTGACTCTTGTGGCTGTGGAGAAAAGCTTGAAAACATGAACCCCCCCGCCTGTGGCAGATCATGCTCCTTGCAAAGCAGCCGCAGTGGGGGAGACTGTGGGGAGAGGTCGATGCTCTTTCTTCCTCACTGGGAGCCGCCAGATCTCCACCGCCAGAGAAGGGAGCAATCCGGCCTTGTATTAGTCACACTCCTTTAAACCCCATTGCTGTCTCCGTTTCGGCTTCCTCCTGTGTCTGGACCTGCCTCCACCCCCTTGTGCCGTTATACCTGGATTGAGCCCTGATATGACAATGTCAGGGGTGTGGCTTGTTAGTAGTGATCCTAGGGCAGGCCTGCACAACATACGGCCCGCGGGCTGCATGCGGCCCGCAGGGGCTCACTGTGCAGTCCGTGACGACTACAGGCCGCGCGGCCCCATCCAATCCGCCAACCGGGAGGAGGAACAGAGCGCCGCCGGGGAGGTGGAAGTGCGGCGATTCTCACTGCCAGGCTGCCTGCGTGCAGCTCCGGCGTGAGGAGGTGGGGCGCGAGCCAGAGGGCAGGACGCCGGCAGACACCAGGACGCTGGCGTGACGTGGCGTCGTGACGTCACGGCCGGCGACCGCCAGATTCAAAAAGGCTCCGGCAGCCCCGCAACCTGGAAGGCAGAAGCCAGGTAGGGGAGGGGAAGGGGCTTGTGCTGAGGAGAGGGGGCAGGTCAGGAGAAAGGGGAAGGGGCAGGGTGGAGGAGAGACAAATGCCAGGGGGCCAAGTGGAGACAATGAGGAAAAGGGCAGGAGGGGAGGTGTGACAGGGTGATGCTGGGAGGGGAGAGGGTAAGGGCATTGGGAGCTGTATGTTGTGCAGGCCTGATTTAATTGAAAAATTCTTAATAAAGTATCACCGCCCCCCCCACCAACCTACCCTTGCGGCCCGCAGCTGTTTCCTTTGGAGTAATATGGCCCTCGCCGCTATCTGAGTTGTGCAGGCCTGTCCTAGGGCAATCCCTAGTGTGATGCAGTGACATTGGCATAAAGGTGCCATATAGCAGCATAGCTTATCCCCATCCCCCACAGGAATCTATATCGGTACAGTATAGGCACATTGAGACTGGCATTACTGCGGGGTGGGTGGATGTGTTTGTATTGCTTGGACTGCACTGGAATAGGCTGGAGCAGTGTTTCTTAAACTTTTTAAGACCGAGGAACACTAAACAATAATTTTTCTTTATGAGGAATAGCAAGGATGTTTTGTTGAGAAGAAAAAAAAGGGGGGACAAGGCGAGGAAAAGTTATTGACAAAAAAAAAGGGTTGGAAGGGAAGTTGAGAGAAAAAAATGGCCTGCCCCTTTGAGGATGGCCATTTTGAACTCTGTTCTTCGTGGCACACCCCCGACTGCCTCGTGGCACACCCGTGTTCCATGGAACACAGTTTAAGAAACACTGGGCTGGAGAATACACCACTAGCAGCACTCTGGTCTACTTGGAATTACGATTGGTCTTTTCCATCTCTGCCTGCTTGGAAGTGCCGATGCGAAGCTGGCCCAGGAACGTGCTTCTGCTTGTAGAACAGGAAGCTCACAATGTGTTTGGATACAGGCAGGCATAGAGAGAGGGCCAAAGGGTGTGAGGGGAAGACTGAGGAGGTGAGACAACGTCAGGGTGTCCTGTGGAATGGGAGGCAGGTTGGCTTTGAGGTGGTGGCACTGCACTGGGAATGTGGAGACTGGGGGTTAGTTCCTTACTGTGATGGGATGTGCATACCTTCCAGGCCAGTGGGCGGAGTTAATAAAATGTGGTCAGTGGAAGTCCCACCCTCCAGCCATACTGAGCATGCTCCAAATGCTGGGTTACTATAAAAGGAAGCAACTCAGTTCAGTCTGGGTTGGATACGGGAGAGGAAGAACCTGTGATAGGAATGCCAGAGGTAGCCCTGCCACAGATCCTAACAATGAGTGCCAGAGACCCAAGAGACTGGAACAAGCCTCCAAAGCCAGTGGAGCCCTGGAGAGTGACTTACACGACCCCGAAACCTTGCAGATCACCCCATTGCCAGAGATGGTAGGAAATGACCCAGAGAGGAAGTGCAAGTGGTATCTCCCTCCTGAGTGAGCTCGGTGTATTTCAGTGGGATTTCCCATTGAGCTAGCGTGTAGTCAACCTGTGGAACTCCTTGCCAGAGGAGGCTGTGAAGGCTAGGACTATAACAGAGTTTAAAGAGAAGCTAGATAATTTCATGGAGGTTAGGTCCATAAAAGGCTATTATTAGCCAGGGGATAAAATGGTGTCCTTGGCCTCTGTTTGTCAGAGGCTGGAGAGAGATGGCAAGAGACAAATCGCTTGATCATTGTCTTCGGTCCACCCTCTCTGGGGCACCTGGTGCTGGCCACTGTCGGCAGACAGGCTACTGGGCTAGAAGGACCTTTGGTCTGACCCAGTACGGCCGTTCTTATGTTCTTATGACTACTCCACCCCTGCCAGGTCCCTGATTCGGGCCCCCCCTCCCAGGGCTGCTTCCCCACCTCTTCCCTCTAGAGACAGTCACCTTGGCACTAGCTATTAGGCCACACTGCCCTGCAAGCAAGGGCTGCCCTATAGACTCTGACCATTAGTCTGCACTGCCCTGCAAACAAGGGCAGCTCAAGAGATTCTCACTGCCCTGCAAGCAAGGGCTGCCCCATAGATTTGGACCTATAGGTCTCGCCGCCCTGTGGTGATGGACTGATTTGGGTCACAGAATGACATGAAGCAGTAAGAGCGATGTCCACACACCCCAATGACCCTCCTCTTGGGACACAGTGTGCATACACCGCCACACTGACACCGCCAGACTCCCTGTGAGACCCTGGGAAAATCCTTTACTCTCTGTTCTTCATCAGTACCCTGGGGTTAGAGTCCCCAAGCTCACACTCAGTTATCAGGACAAAGTCATTAGCAAGCAGCTCAGGTATTGCATAGAGCAAGGGTGGGCAATAAAACAGCAGCAGTTCACCAGGGTTAGCCGCTGGTGGGCTGTCACTATATTCACCTGCACCTCCCCAGGTACGGGCGATCGCAGATCCCACTGGCTGGGAACAATGATCCACGGCCAACGGGAGCTGTGATCACCTGTATTTGAAGAGCCGCAGGTAAATATGGCGCTGTGGGGGCCCACCAGGGTATTTGCCCACCTCTGGCACAGAGCCAGAGAAGCAATAAGAGAGAAGAGGCTGGAGCTTTCGAAAACTCCACAACTCCAGCCTGTAGCAAGACTTTGTTCCTGTGTCCTTTAGGTAAAGCCAGTTCCCTCCCATTTCTTGTTTGACTGTCTATGCACAGTGCAGCACCGGCTTTGCATGAGCATTTGGACTGAGAGCAGCCAGGGTAGATGCGAGTTTGTTCATCCCCGTAAAAGGACAGCCTCCTCTATCTGGAGAGTGACTGTTCGGTTAAAGAACTGCTTCCATGTCTGAAGGCAACTTGACGGCACAAAGCACCCCACCGCATGTTTCTGCAGCTAAATCCCACCAGCCCTGTGGGTATCTGCCTCTCCATGTGCAACTGGAGAGTAATAGTGATGGGATTGCCATGCCATCTGCTTCCCCTACGTCTCTGGTTGTTGTGCAAACACTTCAAAAGAATAATAGCAAACTCCTGGGCACGGCAAACATGGTGAATATCAAGAATCTTTATTCATTTGCCTCCATCAGTTAAATTCTCTGTTAGACAAATTTGTGTAAAATGGAAATACAATCCTGGGTCCAAATGCCTTCACGCTTTGCCCAAACCCAGATCTGCTCCCAGCACGGTGAAATTTGGGGGGAAGGACTTCTACGCAGCGTCTAAAACTTACTACCTGAGGACGCCTAGAAGACAAGAAGGTGATCAGTAACAGTCAGCATGGATTTGTCAAGAATACATCACGTCAAACCAATCTCGTAGCTTTCTTTGACAGGGGAACAAGCCATGTGGATGGAGGAGGGAAAGGGGGAGCATTTGATGTGGTATATCTTGACATTAATAAGGCATTTGGAACTGTCTCGTGACCTTCTCACATAAACAAACTGGAGCAATAGATTGTATGTAGCCTGCTGAATTAAATTTCTTAGCTAATGCAACCTTTTAGCATCACCCCCTCCCCCCCTCTCAAGCAGGAGGGGAGCTGCCATTCAGAGATAGACAGCACTGACCGCTTAGTCCCCGGAGTGAGGGGGAACAAGATGCCCTTTTGCTTCTCCTTGTATTCGCCAAAGTTCATTCTCTCGTTCTCTTTCTCTCAAGAGTCGGGCTGACTCTCTGGGGAGCAGACCTGCCGGACATGCTCTTCTGGGCTGATGGTGGCGTGCTGTTTCCTCATTCTCCTACCTAACTGGTGATCGCCTCTGATACAAATGAGCTGGCTTTACCCCGATTCATTTACATTCAAGACCCAGAGGCATCAACGTTCCTTTGTCTGGGACAAATTTGATCACCCACTTTGCCTCCAGAAACTACTGCAGGGAGAGATTTCCCTCACACATGCAGGCTGTCTGCACAGACATCAGACAGTGATATCAATGACGGGCGTGGCCCTAGATTTCATTTCATTTCATTTCACCTCACACAACCCTCTATACAGATAAATATGACAGCCGTGCGGGAGGTGCCGGGAGTATCTCAGGCCTAATCCAAGATACAGCACCAATTGACACTGATGGGCTCTGATGGTCATAACTTGTCAGTCCTCTCTTTATCTGTCTACATCGGCCCACCAAGCCTTTGGATGCGGCTGCCCTGCAAGGAGCCCCAGGCTGGTTCCCTGCCTGCTGGAAGCCCAGACGGCTCAAAGTGTCTGGCTACTCTATGTGCCTCTCTGTGCTGCATGCCTGAGGAGAAGGGGGAGGACTTTGTACATTGCCCCCACTGCTATCAGCCCAATCCTAACAGCTCCCGTTGGCTGGATTATTATTAGTGCCCACCCCTGATTCAGATTCCTATTTTTCACCCCCTCCCATGGAATCAGAGCCCCACGTAAAGAGAGGCTGCTATTTCTCTCTCCCAGCCAGCCAGCATGGGCCAAATGCTGAGCACACCCATGACAAAGGCAAAAGTCACATGGACTCTGGTGGCACACGCTTTGAAATTTTATACAAAGTTTTGCCCCCAACAAATTTTTTTTAAATCCTTCCCTCTGCAGAATTCCAGCTCTGTTGCTTTTTATAGCAAGAGGAAAGCCATTTGTGTGCTGCATCTTGGGATATTTTCAGAGCTCTCACATCAGTTCAGGCCCCCGGTCTTCCTTGCTGCTTTGTTTTGCTCGCCTTTAACTAGTCACTGAATGGTTCTGCCAAGAAAATCTGATGCATTGACAACACTGTCCCACGGGGAATGGGTTTTATAAATTGCACTTCCAGTGACACAGTTGGTATCCGCTTTGTAACGAGTATCAACTGCATTATTGAAATAGTCAAACATTTAATATCCACCCCCCACGGGTATAGCTTTCTACACATTTTAGCTGGAATAAGGTTATTAAAGAATAATAGAGCTAATACACATTCCATCACCAAGAAAATTCAATTGTTTTACGCTGTTTACATTAGCAGGAATGTTTCTGTGCTGCTGAATGACAATGTTGGCTTTTCAGCCCCCGGCCATCAGTTTCATTAGCACCTCACTGGGGGTATGTCTACACTGCCACCCTAGTTCGAACTGCAATGAGGAGTAATGGTAGTTCGAATTAGGTGCTTTAATTCAAACTACCTAGACCGTGCTGTGTGTAGCCGCGGGCACGGAGTTCGAACTACAGGGCATTTAAAAATGGCGGCGCCCAGGATCATGCGAATAATATGGGATATTTAAATCCCGGGCTTCATTTGCAAGTTCGAATGACTACATTAGCCACCCTAGCTCAAACTAGGGTGGCAGTGAAGACATACCCTGGGTTACACAAGTGCTATGTAAGTACTAGGTATTGTCACCTGATCTGGCAAAGGTTTCTTTTAAAGATCAAATGGGGGGGAAAGCTAGCACAGGGGTTAATCAGAGTGTTAGCGGTCAGCCTGTCATTCTGCTTTCCATCCCGCCTTGGTTTGGTCTCTGAGGCTGAACTGCTCCTAAGTGAAGAGTGAACTTCGATGACACTGAATGTGATCTCCCAAGGATGGGTAGAGCCTGCGAACCTGGAACTTTAGAACAGCAGGAATCCTAGCTCTGGAGGAAGATATGGGTTTCTGCAGCAAGGCGAGTTGTTGTCTGAGCTGGGAAGAAGGCAAGGCCCTGCCTACCCACTCATAAGGCACCACAAATGGAAATATGTGCTTTTGAAGACGCTGTTCTGCAGATGCCTTTATGAAAGTGGGAAACGGGATGGAAAAACTTTCATCTGGCTAAGGATGGAGTCAGCAAACCACAGAAGGCAAAGGATTATCCATGGGCTACAAAGAGCCACGTCCGCTGATGAGAAATGGGCCTGTGAGGAGACGGCATTTCAACAGGTAACGTTCAGCCTCCCAAGGGGTGTATTTGCTCAGTGACCGATGCTTTCACTGCAGGAAAAGTCTCACTACGCTACCGCGTGTTTGGTCCTGACTCCTGATCCGTTATTGATCCGGAGCTGCCTTCTAATGGAAAAGTTCCAATTGTTCGCAATGCACCTCGGGTTGGCGAAACCACGGGACGTGCATTGGGTAAGCAGAGGCAGGATCCACATTACAGGTTCTTCCTCGGGAGCCTCCTCGTGGCTTTACCTATAGCTCTGTACAAGCATTTGCAGCTCACCCCAGCTCGCCTCCTGGTGGCTCACCTGGGGATTGGTTTACCACTGCTCGCACGCCCTTTCCTGCAGTCACTCACCTCCTTGTATCCATCTCACCCTCTGGAACTCAGCTTTCTTCCTTGTGACTCAGCCATCCAGCCAGGGGTTCTCCCCTTCCAGGGGTCTGTCAGTGCCTCTCTGCACAAGCTGTCCTTCTGCCGTCCCAGGCAGGCCTCTGTTCTATGCCCATGGCTGGGACACTCCCCAGTGGCTGCTGGGGGCCCCTGATGCTGCCCATGATGCTGGTTTCCAGCCCAGGGACTCTGTGCTCTGCAACTATGGTCTATTTATTCCCAGACCTGCTTGCTACTTGCCTGGGCTCTGTCCCACTTCCTTTCCCTGTTCTCTGGCACCTTGGATTTTACCAGCTGTCTGATTTTTCTCTATTCCCCATGGTTGTTTCCCCTTTGTCTTCTTACCAGCCCCAACACAGCTCCATGCTGTCCCAGAGTGACAGCAGGCTATTTCCCTCTGGAGCCCCTTCTGTCCTCAGCATCTTGGCTTTATAGAACTCTTACCCGTTCCTGTCCAGGGGAGCGTCATCCTTCATTAAGTCCTGGCTCCCCTCCACATGCAGCCAGTACAGTTAATTGGCCCATGGAGATACCTGAACCCCTTCAGGACTGAGGGTGTGGGTTGAACACCATCACAAGCAGCCACAGAGAGAGATGTGAGTGGGCCTTGCCAGATCTTTATTTGGCTGAGGCTTAGTACAGATTTGGCAAAACACGTTCCCCTTGTGACTGCCCTCGATGTACCCTGGAAAGGCCCCTCTCACCCCACCTAAATGAGGAACTGAGTAAACTCCAACCCTATTCTGCATTTGCCCAGGATTTTGGGTCACAGCAGAAATGCAAGTACAATGTTGCGGTCTGTCTACACTGCCTCCCTACTTCGAACTAGGGTGGCTAATGTAGGCATTCGAACTTGCAAATGAAGCCCGGGATTTAAATATCCCTGGCTTCATTTGCATGTTCCCAGGTGCTGCCATTTTTAAATGCCCCATAGTTCGAACTACCTGCCCACAGCTACAGGCGGGCACGGACTAGGTAGTTCGCATTAAAGCTCCTAATTCGAACTACCGTTATTCCTCCTGCAAGGAATCCCAGGCTTCATTTGCAAGTTCGAATGCCTACATTAGCCACCTTAGTTCAAACTAGGGTGGCAGTGTAGATGTACCCTAAGGGATGGAGTACAGCCTAACAACACCGATGAAAATGGCCACAACTTTGTCCTGAAACTGCAAAACCGGTGCACCAGGATCCTGCTCTTCCTCCCGAGCCCCCTGGTGTTCATCTCCCACCTCTCCCTCTGCAGATCATTGGGCAGAGATAGAGAAAGGAAGAAAAAAGAAGCCGCTAGCTCAGACATTCAATTCCTCCCCAGGGGAGTCTAATATTAGACTCAGAGACTTTCCGCCAACTCTCATTAGATTCAAGCTCCGTGCGGGATTTCCCTGCAGTCCCTTTGCCAGGTGCTCGCCTCACAGGGTGGAGAGTGATTTATGGCGTCCTCCGTGATGCCGTGAGAGGTGCTGTTCCACCAGTCTCCCAAATACCAGGGTTACGGAGCAAGATTGGTTGTGATGTGCAACGTCTACTGGGACACTGAGCCTCACAGCTCCCGGGGTCAGTTTCTGCAGGTATCTAAGTGGTGGTAGGACAGGGCAGAATAACGTCCATCCTTCTTAGCACCGTCAGTCAGTCTTCATGGCACCTTCGGCACCTTTAGATCACAGAGTCACCACGCACCTGTGGGGTTGGGAAGTCTCATTATCTCCCGCAACCAACGGGGAAATCCAGGCATGGCTCCTGGCTTAGGGATGTTAAGGACTAGTCAGCTAGTTGATTCCCCCCCCCCTTATTGCTTTTATCAGCGAGAGGCAGCAAAAGGGGGGAAGAGAGGGTACTTCAAAGCAGCAGTGCTGCGTGGAGCTCAGAGTCAGCTGGGGATCGTGCACTCCATGCAGCGCTTCCACTTTGAAATGGCGAATGGAGCCTGGGATCAGCTGGGGACTCCCGGGCTCTGTGTGGCATTTCAAAGAGGCAGCGCAGCATGGAGCCCAGGGTCAGCAGGGGACTCTGAGTCCCCCACTGATCCCAGGCTCCATGAGAGCGCTTCCGCTTTGAAATGCACAAGAGCCCCAGGTAGGGACTCTTGTTCATTTCAAAGCTGGCACCTTGTGCATTTCAAAGTGGAAGCGCTGCATGGAGCCCACGATCAGCTGGGGACTCCCCAGCTGACTCCGGGCTGCACACAGAGTTCCGCATTCCTCTTTTGAAATGTACAAAAGCCCCAGCGGGGGCTCTTGTACATTTCAAAGGAGGAATGCAGAAGTGCCTATCGACTAGTCGAGTAGTGGATGGAAATTCTATCGACTACCTGACTAGTAAATTACTCGTTAGTTAACAGCTCTATCCTATCCTGGCTCCCTACTCTAAGCACTGGAGAACCCTTCCTTATGGACATCGTTGAGCATTCACGTGCTGTATGAACTCTCAGCTGACTATGACAGATGATTGAACCTATATCGACTCTTTTAGTATCTTTCCACTCAGTGAACCAACTGCTATAAAACAGTTCCCTTCTCTGCATAGCTTATGGACGGTTTGGTTGAGCATCTGTACCGTATGTGCAACCCACGTGAAACTAAGGGGAACTAAGAACAGCCATACTGGTCAGACCACAGTCCATCCAGTCCAGCATCCTGTCTTCCAAAAGTGGCCAGTGCCAGATGCCCCAGAGGCAATGAACAGAACAGGGAACATCAAGTGACTCATCCCTTCTCGCCCATTCCCAGCCTCTGACAAACAAGCCAGGGACACCACCCCTAATAGCCATCAAGAGGAGATACGCACTCACACGCATTTTTATTTATTGCCCTCGGTCATTCCTCTCTTGTCTAAAATACTCTGTGGATAATTCAATATAATTTGTAGCTATAAGCTCTGGGCTTGTCTGGACTGGGATACGGGCCATTAATTTTAATGGGAAGATGCATAACTGAGTCCCCATCTCTGCTTGGAAAATCTCACCCATTGGACTTATTATCTATTTATTAGTTGTGTTATGGTAGCAATTAGGAGCTGCAGTGACAGACCAAGACACCACTGTGTTAGGTGCCATACAAATGCAGACAAAAAGCTCAGTCTAGACACTGTACAAATGACCATCCAGTCTCAGTTACCAGAGTTGTTGCTTAACACAGTCCTCTTTCCAGTAAGTCTTAAAAGCAATCCAGTCTCTTAGTATTAAAAGTTCCCACACGATATAAACAACCATAATTATGCTGCTGTAACCAATAATTGTGAAAAAATGCCGAGGGGAAAGGCAAATATTTTATTTAGGTTTTTCCTTCTCCTTCCACATCAGAGGAAAAACCACAGAATAATGTATTCACAAGATACCAAGCAAAGCCATGATTTTCAGCCCCTCCTGCTAACTTCTGTCATCTGCATGGTGTTCAAGGTAACGCCAGGCTTTCCTCCTTCCAGCCAGCCTGATGCAATCATGACTAATTGGATCTCAAATGATTTCAAGGAGCAGAAATCAGATTTTGATTAAACTCAGAAAATGTGTTTAATTAAATATTGTTCATTTGAAATGCAGGCATGGAAGTAAATAGGAATTAACTATTACTTATGCTGGATGGTTCCTCCCCGCATTGGCACAGAAGCTTTCGCTCTTTCCTAGCCTCAGCGATAGAGGAAATTTGTTTCTATGGGAGTTGCTACAGCCTCACCCACTGGACCACGCAGGCTGCTTTGAAGGTGACGTTCACCCCAGCGCACTAAACCTCTTGGCCACTTAAGTTCCATGTATGATTCCAAAGCAGGAATCTACCCGAGCCCCCTGCAAAGTGCTGTATTTCAACCAGGGCGAGGGTTTAGAAAGATCGTTCCAGCCCTTGGAGGGTTTTGGGAGTGGAATGGGCAGAGCAACAAGCCGTGCTCTGGGACACAATCGTTGATTGGCAAAATCATGGGCTACATTGGTCCCTCTACTGTCCTTGTCTGCAGGGACAATACAAAATGGCCTGGCATATTTTTAGGAACAGCACAGTCAAGGGAGCTACCCATTGTGCCTTTCACACCCTGTGCAGGGGAGCCCGAATGCCTCTTCCTGTTCTTGCCCATTCCAGTTTCTTTGGAGTACAGACGTCCAAGTATATCACAGCAACACAGTTACCTTATCAATCAAACTTAATCTCCTCAATAGAAGATAATCAGAGGAGTTGCCTGCAGGCAGAAAGGCTGTCTCTAAGCAGGCCTTACTCATCCAGCCCAGGAGCCGCTAATAGACTAGGGAAGAGTCCAGTGGATAGATCCCTGGTTGTGCATTTTTAAGCCCCGTTTCTGAATGCTGTTGTCCTATTGTTACTGATAAACAAGACCCTATTCTTCCCTGCAGGCCGGTGAGAGCTTTGGGGTCGGGGTACGTCATGTTCCCTGGGGTATCACCGCTTTCCATTGTACCTCATTTCGCCCTAGTAATAGATGTTTGTGGGGGAGGGGGCGAGCTGAGCACAGGACTCTGCTAAAGTTACCCTCCCTTTTCCTGTCTCTTGTCAGCCTGGCCTTCAGGATTATGAAATACTTGGATTATTGTTGTTTATTTCATTGCTATCATTTGGTTTACAATGGCTTCCAGGCATGGTCAGGACTCCAAAGTGCTAGGCACCATACACACACACATAGTTTGAGCCAGTCCCTGCCTCCAAGAGCCTTCCATTCTATATACAAAGAGGGGTTTATCATCACCCCTCACCCCACTGTACAGGTCAGGAACTCAGGCATGGAAAGACTGGGTGACTTGGCCAAGGGGACTCAGGATGTCTGTGGCAGAGCAAGAGACTGACTCCAGTTCTGCTAGGTCCCAGTGCTTCAACTCCACAACCATCTGTGCACTTCTAGGACTGGAAGCGCTTTGCCTCTCTCTTTTCCCATGGCTGTCTGCAGTGTCTTGCCCAAAGGGGCCCTAACCCTGACCAGCATTTCCAGGCAACACTGTAATGCAAACAACAGCTGTGAAGGGGGAGCTGATATTCCCATTTTCTAGATTCAAATGCAAACTGGATATAACTCAGTTTAATGCCTGAGCACAGAACATTTATCAGCTTGATAGACACAAGGGCCTCAAGCCATGTTTTGCTCCTTAGTTACTGGGGAAAGGCTGATTTTAAATGGCTAGTTTATGTTGCACCGATGAGAGAGAACAGCTTGGATGGTCTCGTTCTGACTCAGGATGCTCTCTGCTAGGCATGGCAGCTTTTTCCTGATCCTGGGCCCGATTGGGTTTGCCAGATGGTTTAACAAAAAATACTGAACACCCCCCTGCCCCTCACAAAAAAAAATCACCGGGGAAAAATTCTGTTGAGGAAAAAAAGCGGGGAGGAGAGACCAAAGTTGTTAAGCAAAAGTTGCACCACTTCCTCCAGTTTGGGGCCACACACTAACCGCCAATGCACCCACCCTTCCCTCAGAGCCAGGCCCCTTTAGTACCTCCCCATCCAAATGCACCCACCCCTCCCTCAGAGCCAGGCCCCCTTAGTACCTCCCCATCCCAATGCACTCACCCCTCCCCCAGAGCCAGGCCCCTTTAGTACCTCCCCATCCAAATGCACTCACCCCTCCCCCAGAGCCAGGCCCCTTTAGTACCTCCCCATCCAAATGCACTCACCCCTCCCCCAGAGCCAGGCCCCTTTAGTACCTCCCCATCCAAATGCACTCACCCCTCCCCCAGAGCCAGGCCCCCTTAGTACCTCCCCATCCCAATGCACCCACCCCTCTCTCAGAGCCAGGCCCCTTTAGTACCTCCCCATCCAAATGCACTCACCCCTGCCTCAGACCCAGGCCCCCTTAGTACTCACCCCTCCCCCTGAGGCAGGCATCCCCAGCACCGGGAATGCCCCTCCCCAATCAAACCCTTCCCCCCTCCCTCTGCCGCAGAGCCAGAAATGGGACGGATGGGTAAATTAATCTGACTTTTAAAGTCGCTTCTCCTTCCGCCCGGCCCGGCTGCCTCGGCTCACATTGTGCAGAGGGAGGCATCGCGTGGCCAGTTCCTGGATCTCTGCTGGTCAAGTGGGCCAGAGCAGAGTGCACTCCGCTCCCACGCCAGCCCGGCGCCCCCTAGCATGGCACCCGGAAAGTGCCCCCTTCTGTCCCCCTTCACTTACGACACTGCCACGCTCCTCACTCCCCCGTCACCGCCTGACGTGGCAGGGGAAAATTGTCCCCACCGGGCTTCCATCTGAGGGAAATAGGATATACCCGACATTTCGCCTGTCTGGTGTTTCCTGGTTTTGTTTTTTTTTACCGCATGGAGCTTGCAAACACCAGACTGTCCGGGTGAATATCGGACACCTGGCAACCCTAGGCCCGATCCTGTGCACGCTGTATATGTGGCACTCAGCTGGCCAGGTCAGTGGGAGTTCCTAGTGCGTCAGGATCTCGTTCTATTTGAGAAGAGCCAAAAATTAGACGAGGGCTGGAGAGCAAAACCCTTATCCATGAGAGCCTTAGAGCGCTCCATCTGGTTAGCTTATAAAAATGGTCAGGAAGTGCGTTGATTACAGGCCCGCTGACGGGGAAAGGGCAAAGTTGACAGTTTGCCCAGAACCCTGTGACTCAAACGGGTCTGGAGCTCTTGGATGATACCCTAGGGGCAGCAGTGACTGGAGTCCTGAGCCCTTTTGAATCACTGCGGGAGCACGGCACGGCCTGCTCTGGGAAGCTCTCAGGGCAGATTGGCTGAGGGAGTAAGAGGGCAGCATGGCATGCTCTGGACAGTGCTGAAAGCTGACTACCCTAGCCCCGCCCCTTCTGCCCAAGCCCCACCTCTTCTGCCCATGGCCCCGCCCCTTCTGCCCAACGTCCCGCCCCTTCTGGGAGCGCAAAGCCAACCTCCACGCACCTTGCCCAAGGGTCTGACAAGTCCGTCGCCCCCCACCTCCCGCGGTTGATTATAATGCTTATGAACCTAGATAGCAAAATATACCAGGTAGTGGGGGGGAGGGGGCACATCTCTTTGCTCTAAACAGAAAGGTGTTCCCAGGACTCAAGGCTGGCAATTCAAACCAGACAAATTCAAATGTTTAGCAGGGAGGGTGATTAATCACTGGAGCGACGTGCCTAGGGAAGTGGAAAGCAATTCTCCATCTGTTCACGTCTTCCGATCAAGAGCGGGTGCCTCTGTGGAAGAGACGCTTCAGTCAAACACAAGTTATTGGGCGTGTCTGGATGAGTTGCTGCAGTCTGTGTTAGACAGAAAGGAGGCCAGACGGGATCATCGAATGGTCCCTTCTGGCCTTAAACGCTATGATCCTCATCATCATAATTAAAATTCACCCTACTGCACTGGCAACGTGGGAAGGGGTGCAGAGGGGCCATGTGCCCCCTTGAAATGCCATAGGCAGAAGGGGCAAAGGGCCAGAGCCTCTGTAGGCCCAGGGACTAGCGGTGGGGAGAGGGTCACTAGCGGTGGGGAGAGGGAGGGGGAAGAAGTGGAGCAACGAGGCTGCACTCCACCAGCTGCCAGCCCCTTCTCTTGGGGGCGGGGTGGGACCATGCCCCACTCACTGGCAGGAAGCAGAGAGACCTGGCTGGAGCAGTGAGCTGGGGCTGTGAGACTCCGCTTTCCCCCGGTCGGCAGCAGTGTTCCCTGTCAGCTGAGCACTTGGGCAGCCACCCAGGAGATTGAGTTGCTGCCCAGCTGATTGGCAGCTGCCCACGGCCAGCAGCATGTGTTTCTGTCAGTGGTGCACAGCTGCACATGCCTCCGTGCATATGCCAACATTTATTCCGCACTTGGGTGGAAAAAATTAGAGGGAACCTTGGTAGGCAGCCGATTTAAAACAAACCTCAGGCCGTGCTTATTCTCACAACACAAACCTGACCTCGGGAGCTCATTGCCAGGGGACCGTGCAAAGGCCCAAAGAATAACTGGGTTCAAAGAAGAGTTAGATTAGTTCCTGGAGGGCAGGTCCCTTGATGTCTGTTAGCCAGGATGGTCAGGGATACAGCCCCGACTTCTTAGTGATCTTCAACTTCTGACTGCCAACAGCTGGACCTGGGCGACCAGGGATGTTGCCCTGTTCTGTGCATTTCTTTTGGGGCAGTTGGCCTTGGCCACTGTTGGAAGTCAGGGTCCCGGGCCAGAGGGACCTTTGGGCTGACCCAGTGTGGCCACTCATCTGAATCTCTATCACCTGCCTTCTACGAAGATCAAACAGTTTTTCTTACGACTCCCCGTGTTGAAGGAGGCTGGAATGGCGTCTGTGGTTTGCGGCCTACTCCGAATACCTACCGGGATGGATGTCTCGGGGGTGCAAAACCTCCCCAAATATTTTATGAGTTTTTCTGCCACCTGGGATTGCAGCGTAAAACAATTTCACAAGCATTTAAATCAGGGGTGGGCAAATAGCGGCCGGTGGGCTGGATCCAGGCTGTTACCGTTAGCCCCACAGTGCCGTATTTATCTGGGCCTCTGCAGGTACAGGGGATCACAGCCCATTGGCTGCAGAGCACCGTTCCTGGCCAATGGAAGCTGCGATTGCCTGTACTAGAGATTGACTAGTCAATTAACCTCTTGAATTCTTATTGGTTACTCAACTATTCTACAGTCTCCAGGGGCGGGGCCAGCAGCCAGTGCTCTCCAGCCTCACTCCCGAGGAGCCCCCGCCACTCTGTGCTGCTGCTTCTGTATCAGAGGCAGCAGCGCAGGGTGTCAGGTGGGAGCTGGTCCATGAGGGGAGCCAGTTTAAAAACTAGCTCCCCTCCTGCACTGGCTGCCAGTCACCCTGTGCTGCTGCCTCTGAAAAAGAGGCAGCAATGCAGGGAGGCAGCAGCCCCTGTCTGGGGGAAGGGTCTGAGCTCCTGGACCCAGCTTGAGCCGGAAATGAGCCAGCTGCCTGGCCACCTGGCTCCTAACATATTTTAAATGCAGAGCCGCAGCTGGGGTAGGTCCTGGACCCGGCATGAGCCAGGACTAAACTGGGCTGCTGGCCAGCCTGCTAAAAAATGTACTGGTGGGGAAGGGGAGGGCATTGCATGCAGTCTATAGCATTAACCTACAAGCTTTTGCTTATCGGTTAATTAGTTAATCGACTACACTATTACATCCCTAGCCTGTGCCTGTGGAAGTGCAGGTAAATATAAGTGGCAGTGACCCACCAGGAGCTACCCCTGCTGAACCACTGGCGTTTTATTGCCCACTCCTGGCTTAGATCTATGTTTGAGTCATACATCTTGAAAGGGAGATTTCCTGGTTAAAGGTACAAATCCTTTTACCTTTCTGTTTATTTTTCTCTTTACATCATTTTCTTTCATCAAGTGCTGATGCTTCCCCAAGTTCTTTGAGCCCAGTTCTGTAGTCAGGGTTCAGCCCAACCTCTTGCAGAAGTGATCAGAACTTTGCTAGAGACTGGGAGGAGGAGCTGGGTTTCTTACTCCACACCTGCTCGTGGTCTGCTCCTGTGGGAACCCTCCAGTGCCGAGTGTTTGCCCCGCCTTGAGCACTTGATGTATGTGTTGTACTCTGCTGCTCATTGGCCCTGACCTGAAAAAAAAATCAATGCCCAAAAAATGTTGTGACAAAAAAACTTTCAACTGGCCCCAGCAGCCATCTCAATACCTGTCCCAAAGTGGCCTATTAGAGGCCTCATTAAAAGAAGTGCCGAAAAGAATCTGATATGGTTTACCCTCTGAAAAATTAATGCTTTCAATATGTATTTAAAAGCAGGGAATGATGGGTAAATCAGGAAGAAGTGAGTCTTAGGTTCCCAGGGACATCGATGCAAAAGATCTTTCCAGCAAAGGAAAACGTGAAGAAATAACTAGGGAACTTGAGAAAAAGCACTCCCTAAGTATTTGTTGTTATGTGTAAATGCTCTTGTTTGCTTCAAGTCTGCCCCAATGAGGGACCTGCCATTTGAAGAGCATTGCCTTGGGAAAACAGCAGAGCCCTTGTTTTATAGGAGCAAATTGGGATGAAAACATCTAATTTAATACTTCTATACTGTAGCAATTCCTCACAGATGCTCTGAAATCGCTTTCCTTTATCTCCCAGTTGGCATCCACTTTCTGCAAATCTGTTTACTTTGGAGCAGAAAAAAAGACTGGTGTGTTGATGAAATTTGCTGGATACATTAAGAAAGTATCAAGAAAGAAAGGTAACTTCCCAGTAGTGGAGCGCTACGTCTTCTCCCCCAGAATAAAGTGGGGTCTCTTTAGCACAAATTGCCGGGTGATTAGCTGATGTGAGATGCAGAAGGGAAAATAAACAAGGTGGGGGGGGGGGGGGAACCACTTTGTAAATCTTCCTACCAACTAGGGTTACCAAATGTCCCAGTTTTACAGGGACAGTCCCAATATTTGGGGATTTTTCTTATATAAGCATCTACTGCCACTCTGTCCTGATTTTCCACGCATGGGCTGTGTCTAGACTGGCCACTTGAATTTCCGGAAAAGCACTGACGATCTCATGTAAGATTGTCAGTGTTTTTGCGGAAATACTATGCCGCTCCCGTTCGGGCAAAAGTCCTTTTCTGAAAAACTTTTGTGCAAAAGGGCCAGTGTAGACAGCAGAGATTTGTTTTCTGCAAAAAAGCCTCGATCGCGAAAATGGCAATCGGGGCTTTTTGCGGAAAAGCGCTTCTAGATTGGCCACGGACGCTTTTCCGCAAAAAGTGCTTTTGCAGAAAAGCATCCTGCCAATTTAGACGAACTTTTCCGAAAATGCTTTTAACTGAAAACTTTTCCGTTAAAAGCATTTCCGGAAAATCATGCCAGTGTAGATGTAGCCATGCTGTCTGGTCACCCTGCTAACAACATCAGTATTCCGGGGTGAGAATTTCACTAGCCCTCCACAGTTGGATGCACTGGAGAAAGGAGAATGAATCCTTAATGCATGGATGCTTCCAGGCTGCTTCTGTCACCTCTCTGGTGCTTGAGGCAGAGCAGGGACTGTACATCAGCGTAGTAGGGGGAATAGAGACAGAAGCTGAGAAGGGGCAACAGGGGAGGGTCACTTGATTCCCTGTCTGTTCATTCCCTCTGGTGCACCTGGCACTGACCACTGTTGGACACAGAATACATGGTTAGATGGACCTTTGGGCTGACCTAGTAGGACTGTTGTTATGTGCGTATGCACCTCGCACCAGCCCAGCAGAGATGGCTGGGTTCATATAGGGCATTAGGGGGCAGGCCTGTAGCAAACCATTCCTTGCCCAGCTGAGCTAGGGAGTTCTGGAGGAGCTGTGCCTCAAAGGCGTGTGCCTGACAATACAACCTCACTCCAAACTCTCACACCAACTGTGAGTGTGAGGGTCTCATATCCAAGGAAATACGCCAACGGGCTGTTCCTAATGTGGAGTCGGTTCCCATGGATTAGGAAGAGCATCCTGGACTTTGGCTTGATTGGGGTTGGAGCTGACATCTGCAGGATGGCTTGGAGCTCTTGAATTTGGCCAGCTCAGTCCTCCCCAAGAAGGACCCTCCTCCTGGGCTCTCACTTGGCCATCGCCGATGGATCACGTTGATCCCTTCCCTGAACCTGCAGGCACTAAGACTAATATCAGAGTTGGTGACAAAGTGTCTGGCATAACTATGGTGCTGCTGTCTCACTGGACTCCCCCAACCTCCTGAGTCCAACAGAGACGGGGGAAACATTACAGTGGGTCTGTGTTTGTCTCCCCCAAGGGAAGGTTCTGTATTACCAACCATCACAGGGTCTGATCCATTCCCTGAACATCTTCCCGCTTGCTTAAAAGGATGCGTCCGCAGCTGGCATAAATTGGGGAAGTCACTGGCATTAAATTTTCACCAGCTGTGGGTCTGGCCCAGGATATCTGGGTTGGCGAGTGAGCCATCTCTTTTATCAGTCCTACTCTCAGCAGGTAAGCCAGCCTTCAGCAGATATCCCCGGCAGTATTCTGAGCTGCCCGCTCAGTATTCTCCTTGTGCTTGTTCAGTTGGATACGTTCCATCATGACCAGATCCCAGAGTGACTCTTCTGCAGGACTGTCTCCAGCCCGGCTTCGTGGATGTCAGGTGGTCACTTAGCACTGAGGGCCAGGAGGGCACCAGAATGAACGTGGCTAAGAACTGTATGGAGGTGGGAAGAAGGAGTCGATCACAACTGTGGCTCTGATGTTGTTTTTTAATTTGCCAACTAAGTGAACCCAATCAAACAGAGCTGCCTCTGGAGAGCCGCTCCACCTATAAAAGCCTTGAAGAGCCACTGAGAGACTATCTCATTGTTTCAAGCAATGGATGGTTTCCAGCTCTGGAGCCAGAAAGCCTCCGCGAGCCATTTCTGCCCAGTGGTCGGGCTTCTGGTATGAATGTGCAGTGTCATGAATCGGTAAAGTAGGCCTGCTAATCCCTTTAAACGTGACCTTGTGCAAGGGCAGGATTATACATGTGTGCGCAGCCAGCATTTCAAGGGCTTGCTTAATGATGGCAAACAAACCCTGAAGGACGTGCAAACAGCTCCTCTCGGCCGGAAGCGGGGCGCGGAGCAGGCAGGCAGCCTTTTTGCACATGGTTCTGGGTGGAGCACAGACTGTAGGATTGGGCTCAGCCGGAGCCAGGGGTTCTGTGGGTCTCTGGCTGCTACCACTGGAGAGCACGGGGAAGCTGATGTCCCCCAAAGCACCTTGCTGAACGTGGAGGTCTTTCCTCCAGTCCAGCTCCAGCCTGCTGCCACCGAGTCCAAACCTGCAGTGGACTTTGGTCAGTGAAACGGCTTCTCCTTCGCAGAGTTCAGACAGGGAGCTCAGTGTGCGCAGCGGGGGGAGTGCTCTTCCTCCGTCCCCTGCCTTAGCAGTGAGGGTCTCAGCATGCCGCCTCCTTAGCGTGTTCCGAGTTGGACAAACACATGTGGAAACGATCCTCCTGCCAAAGCGGCTCATGTGAGAAGATGACCCCAGTGGGTTCCCGCGTCCACTGATGCACACAGCTGTCCTGCTGGGTTCTTTCTGCTCTGCCCAACAGTAAAGATTCTGGGACTGGACGTGAGTGGTGGATGATCTTGATGGTGTGTGAAGCCCATTTTCCTGTTAGCTCCCTTGGTTCAATTTTCACCACCTCTCTCCTTGCCCTCTCTTGCCTTCTGGATAATGCCTGCTTAGCTCACTGGCTACTCCAGAAAGAAAGGCCCACCCTTCAATTATTTCTATGTGTCTCGTATCTCTATGGGATTTCCAGTTTCTCATGCATGAGCCACAGTGTGTGGGTAGAGTAAAAGTTCCCAAAAAGTTGTTTCTTTTTTCAGTTACAACTTTGCTTGATAATTGCCTTTCACCATTATGTATTTACAGCATGTACATTTATTTACAGAAGTAGGGGCTATAATTACATTCTAATTAAAATGTGTAATTAGGTAATTAGGATATGTAAATATATGGATTAAAATAAAAAAAGTAGTGTACAAAACTCCTTCAGGAAGCAAATGGGTTCCCAAGGCAGCAACAGTGTTTTCAGAGTGCTTGCTGGGGGCTGGTGTTTTCGTGTTCCTTTATCGGACGGAAAAAGCATATCTAGAGCAAATGGAAGGGATGCTGATGCTACAGAATTCAGAGTGCAGGTTGAACTGTAGAGCCCTGCATGGATACAAAATTCGTATTTGCATCTGAAAAAATAATCTGCGGATATCCACCCCTGCGGATGCAGATGCCCATATCCATAAAGCAGACATCTGCAGATTTGTGGGGTTCGACTGAACTGCCTAAGGAAGAAACGCACCTGAGAACCAAGTCAGGTCAGCAGTCTCTGGGCCCTGTTGTTCTGCCAAGATACAGCTGGCAAGAGTATCCGATGATTCCTGGAAATACTCTGTGCTTTTCTGAGGGAGACGCTGCAAACCGGGACAAGGAGAATGTTACAGGAAATGCTTTAGTTCACTGTGTAGGAGAGGTACAAGTTGTTCAGGAGTGCACGGGATGAATTTTATCAGGGGTTTTATCAGAATTTTAGCAGGCTCTAGCAAGAACCCAAAGCCCCACGCTTTCTTCCCAGCTGGGTGTCTCCTTGGCAGAAGGTTGATTCTAAATAGAATCTGTGCCTGGAAGTCCTGAGCAGCTACCAAGGATTTGCCGGTAGTAAAGTGCACAAACCGAAAGGCTCTGCAACTATAATGATTCCTGTTCTTTGATCTACCAGAAAGATCCAGCCAAGCACCAATCCTCCTCTCTCCTCCACTCACCTGAGCTTGGCTCCAGAGCTGGAAACTGAGAGCTGAGGAGCCACGCTGGGTGCTGTCTCCAACATTCCAAGAGCAGGGTCCTCTCCTGAAGCCAGGAGCCCTCTTGCTGTCACTGCTGCCTGGAAGTATGTGGTGCTCTCCGCTCTGGATGCAGCTGAGAGAGCCCTGAAGGAAGAACAGCACTGGGGCAGATTCTGAGACAACTTGCTCATTCCTTATGGTGGTGGTGGGCTTGGCGGGGTGCTGTCCGCCTGGCTGTATGGTTGTGAGGCCATTTCTGGCGGGCCTGTCGTGACATTTCCTCACCTCTAGCTGAACCATTCCAAGGGCACGCCAAGCCCTCACCGGCACCAAAGTTTTGCCCAAAGTTGCCAAATGTTTAGAAAATGGCTGTGCCCCTTTATATCCGAGCTGCAGTGGAATCTTTTTCACCTGAAGCCCAATTTTCCCGTCCAATGAAAAATGGCAGGTGCGCTCTGGAAGTTGGTATAGTGAGAAATGTAGAAAAAAAATTGGAAAAGGAGTCTGGCTGCAAATTCTGTGAGCTGGCCGGTGCTTTTTTTTGTGACGGTTCTGCCCGGTACGCAGTACTGGCACCTCCAGACACAGTACCAGCACCTCCAATCCGAGCTCAACAACTTTTCCCCTGGAGTACTGGCACCTTTTTTTTTTTTTTTAACAGAAAAAGCACTGGCTGGAACCAAATTTGTACCAACCCTAGGGAGGGGATGAGAGAGCAGAGAAAGACAAATTGTGAGCTGGCGCAAACGGGTGCAGCTCCATGGGAACCCTATTGTGACCCCACCTTTATTTCTGGGAAAACAAAATGTACCGGTCATAAAGGAGGAAAGCAAAGAAACTCCAGAACTTTTAGGTTATGTCTAGACTGCAGGCTTCTTTCAGAAGATGCTTTTCTGGAAGAGATCTTCCGGAAAAACTTCTTTCAAAAGAGAGCATCTACACAGCAAAAGCACAACGAAAAAGCAATCTGCTTTTTCAAAAGATAGCGTCCGCATTCATTGGACACTATCTCGCATTTAAGTTCTGATTGCTGTGGACAGAGTGGCCACCAGGGCACCTGTGCTTTTTCCTGGCGGCCTCTTCATTCAAAAAAAAAAAACCTTCTTCCCCGTCCACACACGCCTTTTCCCGAAAGAGCTCTTTTGGAAAAAGGCTTCTTCCTCGTAGAAAGAGGTTTACCACTGTTGGAAAAACCCCTGCGTTCTTTTGACTTTCTGTCGAAAGAACACAATTTCAGTGTGGACGTAAGTGTAGTTTTTCCGGAAAAATGACCGTTTTTCCAGAAAAACTCTGTAGTGTAGACATACCGTTAGCTTCTCTAATAAAGGAAATGAGTCTTCCTATCCCAGTGTGGCACTTGGGCTGAAAATAGAAATTCTCCAGGACTCAGATGCAATCTACTCTATGGAATAGCATGAAGGAGATTATTTTCATTCATATTCCCCTTTGCCACTGAAAAAGAGATGGCTAGACATGGCTGCTTTATCTCGATACAGCCTATGCTGAGCTGCAAAGCAGAAATTGTACAGTTTCTAGATAACATGGAGTAAGAAATCCAAGCATCCGAGGCCGGGTCAGCGAGGTTGCATCTGAAGATTGATTTTCTACCAGAAACAAATAGACACTCAGCTAAAGTTTGATGTCTGCTTGTGTCCCTCAGGGCACTCAGAAATCCTGCAGCAGCTTCATTGCTGGGAATTGCCAGTGCCCAGAGGAAAATAGAGAAAAAAAGATGATAAAATCATATTCATGTCGCAGGTTGGCAGTTGCACCAGTGATGTTTGACCTAGAGTGAAATGTATCCGGTTTAACAGAGGAGCCCGTTGTTGTTTTTTTTTAATCCCATGAATGCTGCAGCAACAAAACCCTGTTCACTGAGCTAGGAGTAGGTGTGTTTCAGGTTTGAAGTGAGAGGTGGAATTTCTGATCGCCCCTCAACACCCAGCCTAGTTCCATTCGTCTTTAGAGTTTCTCTTCACCTGGCCTTCTTTACTCTGACCAGTCAAGCTGCCCGAATCAAAACCCTTGTGGTATTTGGGATTTGTTCCAGGACAGCTCAGTCTGAACTGGTTCAGGAACTTGTGTACATCATAGTTAGGCTAAGATTTTGCTCATATAGTCATAGGTAAGATTAACCAGGCCTGATCCAAAGCCCATTAAAAACAGTGCGACTCTTACTCTTGACTTCAACAGGTTTGGATCAAGCCCCCAACTGAGTAATATAAACCATGCAGTAGTTTTCTAATGCATTTGTATAATTTCTTGTCAGACTGTATATGCTCAAGAAGGTGTCTATCGCCATGGGATTTGAGTCTTCTTCCACATTGCCTAGGAAAATCTACCATTTCCATGGATGATGGAGTATTATTTCAAGGCATGTCGATTTATTTTATATCTATAATATAAAAATATAGGAAGTGTAAACCATCTTACAAACCCTTGTTATGTAAATATCAGAAACAAAACCATCATTACAACAGTTTGCTTTTATTAGAAAAAGATTATCCCCCGCTTTTTCTACCTGACAGTGTTACCATTTTAGAGCGTCGGCATCATTCCAAGGCCTATAATACAGCTGGCCTGGCTTTGGGAAGGTACCTGTTCCCAGGGCACTGTTCCAAAGTGGGTGGCAAAATCAGATGTCCAGCTGCTCCAGCCTAGAGGAGGCTGCATTTCCAGAGTGGTTGAAATGAGGCGTTGGACGAATGCTCAGAAACCCGTTGGAAGCCTTGGAAGAATGTTGAGTGCACGGGGTTGTTTGTACCTTCTAACTTGGTGTCTACAGGTACGTCCTGGAGACATGGCCGTGAAATGCATCCCTGCCTATGAGGACCCTGTGTCCCTGTCTGCAGTGGGCATAGTACCCACATTTCCCCTCATTTCACCAGGTTTCCTCACTCTTTCCTTGTCCATGGGATTTCACATCTCCACATTCAGGTCCCAGCAAAGCCACCACGCATGTGTCTGGGCCCACATGGCCCATCTTCCCCATCTGCTTAAATGCTTTGCTAGACTCAGACAGCCTTTCCTTTGATTTCATTGGACTTTGAATCTGGCACTTTTTGAATGATTTTGCCACACAGCAGGAGAGATATGAACTTAGAAACCTTCTATATGTTTGGGGATGACTCTATATGCAGTTCATTTTGTTGGTTAATTAAGTGCATTAATGGGCTTTAATTTCCATCTGTAATGACTTCCTAGGAGCTGCAGAGACTGAGATCGACAATGTAATTGTCTAGGAAAAGCCTGCCCCCTACCCCTGTCCTCCATGGCTTTTAAGCAAGTTGCAGGGGGAAATGAATAAAAATGAAGTCAATCTCAGTATTTCTGCACCATGAGTCACATCTTCAAGTTATCACCCAAGGCTGAAAGGACATGGGTAAGGAAATCAAAGGGGGAACAACTGGTGATGCAGAGTCCCTTTGGGTCGGGAAGAAATCCTTTCCCTGGCAGAGATGGATCAAGTCCCCTTTGACCTGCAATTGCACAGAGAATTTTCCGATTCAGTAGCACACACAAAGTTCTTTGAAATAGCATGCTGTGCAGGTGAGCCCTGCACTGCCTATAGCATAAACATCTTTGAGGTAGGACTTCTGTATGCTGGCCTCTGAAGACAAGTTAATTTCACACAATGAACCCTTCTTCCCCATCAGATCCATCCTGAAAAGCCCACTCCGTTCACAGATTTATGCTATTTATGCTATTATTAATCATCATGTCAACGATCAATAATATTAAGTTGTATATATTCAGTCATTCAATGGGCATTCTTATACTGGCTCTTTGTTGACCACTTGTACTGAATTTTGATGCCGTTTGGCTCTTTGGTTTGAAAGGTTGCCAACACCCTGACCTAGGCATATCAGGCACTTAGCCCGTTGGAGCCGGGCCCTGGTCTTTGTATGTGTTCTCTGAATAGAACCCTGGACTCCACGGATACAGCTAGGCTACATCTACACTGGCATGATTTTCCAGAAATGCTTTTAACGGAAAAGTTTTCCATTAAAAGCATTTTCGGAAAAGCGTGTCTAGATTGGCAGGATGCTTTTCTGCAAAAGCACTTTTTGTGGAAAAGTGTCCGTGGCCAATCTAGACGCGCTTTTCCGCAAAAAAGCTCTGATTGCCATTTTCGCGATCGGAGCTTTTTTGCGGAAAACAACTCTCTGCTGTCTACAGTGACCCTTTTGCGCAAAAGTTTTTCGGAAAAAGACTTTTGCCCGAACGGGGGAAGCATAGTATTTCCACCAAAGCACTGACAATCTTACATGAGATCGTCAGTGCTTTCGCGGAAATTCAAGCAGCCAGTGTAGACAGCTGGCAAGTTTTTCCGCAAAAGCAGATGATTTTGCGGAAAAACTGGCCAGTCTAGACACAGCCCTACAGTGTAGCCTTCTTCCGGAAAAGCTTATGCAAATGAAGCTCAGTGTGGAATATCACCACGTTTTATTTGCATAATTAATTAGCAGACGTTTTTGCGCAAAAGGGAGCTGTGTAGACCAGGAGCCAGGCCCTCTGTTCGGTAAGAGGAATGGAATGGCAAATGGCACAGCTCAGAGACTTTTCACACAGAGGTGAGATGTGGGTGGGACTCTGTTCTGGAGGGAGCTCTGTATTCCAGACAGGTAGAAATTGATCTTCGTGGACTTGGCCAGCCTGCCACCCATCATCATTTATATTCAGCAGATGCCATGTTCATTAAGCATGTTTATGTCTCCGGTTAGGCCTGCTGCTGGAGAGGAGAGTGATTTCTGAAGGAAATTAGGATCCGCCTCTGTTTCGTAATGGAAACAATTTAGCAAATTAAAAAAAGAAAACAGAGCAGGGCTAAAACCACACCTGCTAAGTCCCTAGGAAATAAAACAGTGCTGTGGTGGAAAGGAGTGAAAAGCATCTCCGGCGGCTACAGGCTTGCAAAGGGCAGCTCATTCAAAGCACAGGGTCCCTGCTTTTGCAATGCTAAGCAAGGGGTGGGTGCTAGAGAGAGCAGTTTCTCGTGGAGCACAGGGGCTTGGAGCCTGGAGGATGGGAGAGAGTCCGATTGCCTGGCTGGGTTTTCTCTGCTGTTGTTTAGGTGGCAGAGAAAGAGAGCGAGGGCTCCCTGCCCTGGATGCACAAGCAGGCTGCAAAGAGGCCTAGAGATGCCGGGCTTTACTCCTTCCCTGCCCATGTCTGAGTGTGTGTTTGTTACTCTTTCTGGCCTTGCCCTCTGTGTGCCATGTGCTGGTTTCCATCCATTTGCATGCTCTGCAGGGAGGGGCCCTGAGGAGATGGTGAGACAGGAAATGGCACTGAAGCTAGATCTGCGTCAGCCTGCTCAATGAAATGGCCGTGACCCTGTAAATCTGCCTATTGGTGGCTCTCGGCACCCATTTGCGCCATCACAACCCACCGCTGAGACGTGGCACTGGCGGAATATTCAGCGGGTGGGAAATCAGCCGGAGCAGAGGAGGCATGTACAGAGCAGAGCTCCATTTGCAACGAGGATGCCCCCGTTATGAAAGGCCGAGGTAGGAGGGAAGCAGAAATCCAGATGATGTCAGAGGTCTCCTAAGGCCTCTGCAGCCCTTCGGGAGTTTCCCCATCAGGATTCATTGCTGCCTTTGGCAGGATAAGAGGCCACGTCGCTAGCGGCTGCTTTGATGACATTAATAGGTACAGAAGCTGAAGCCAGCAGCCATGCTCAGCGATGCGCCATATGCTTGGCGTGTGTCCTTGGGCTAATGACTATCCAGGCAGAAAGTGCACCCATTAAATGCCTCCAAAGACAGCAATAGGACTTGGCTGAGCCATTGCTTTCATGCAAAAGCTGTTTGCTTGCAAAATGTGCTATCCACGGCATGCCTCTGCCATGAGTGCTTTCCTTTGCTTCCCAGGCAGGAGAGAATTCCCACCCGGCTGAATGGAGGTACCTTTTGAATGCTCTGACAGACCCTCTAATACAGGCTGCAAAGAGGAGTAAAATAAATACGTCTCCACGCAAAGTACCTTGGGGCAAGAACAGCTCAGCCAGGAAGAACTAAGTTCTCCAGGAGTTCACACTGGCCTTGCTCCATCAGCAGAGGTGATGCAAAGGCCCTGCAGGACCTTGTATGGAGAATCAGCATTTCAGAGTCATTTCTGTAAGTGGAGACTCTAAGGGTACATCTAGACTACAGATACTGTTGACAAAGCTTCTGTCAACAAAGAGCGTCTAGACTACATCCAGTTCTGTTGACAAAGCAAGCCGCTTTGTCGACATGACAGTGTAGACACAAAGGACAGTGTAGATGCAATAATGCCGTCTGTCGACAGAACTCTGTCGACATAAGGCGTTATTCCTCGTAGAATGAGGTTTACAGCCATCAATAAAACTGCTGAGTTCTGTTGGCGTTATGTCGACAGAACTCAGAGGCATTGTAGATGCAGGTATAGTTTTGTTGACAAAACCCTGTAGTCTAGACACACCCTAAGAGTCAGGACCATGGGGAGCTGAGTAGAGGTTCCTAGCACAACCACTTCTTGCTCCTAGGTAGCATGGTAAAGGAAGCCAAGTCCTGGTTGGGGGAGGGTGCAGGCAGAATTCACTCAACATTTGTCTTAAGGGGTAAATAATAACCAAAAATCCATAGGGGGAAACTGAGGCAGAAAGTAGAAGGGACAGGCTCACACAAAATTAGAACTTTGGCCCCTTGTGAGGTATTTGCAGTACACCTTGCTCTGTGTGAGCATCCCAGCCCAATACTCAGCACCTCCCACATGACCGGACTCCTACGTCCCATGTGAGAAAAGCTCCTGCCTGAACCTGGACATCTCTGAGGAGCCTCATGATGATTCGATTCACAGGCTGCTCTGTGCATGTGGCTTGTTGCAGGCTATTGGGTCTCCAATCCTGGCTGTGCCGTTGGGGGATTCAATTCACTCAGACAAGGGGAGGCAGCTCTTTGATTCATAGTAACATTCAGGGAAACGATTAGCTCATAATTCTGAAAATTAAAGGGAGCGATGGCTAAGGAACTCAGTTTCCCTGCCCCCAAGCTGTAAGAGACCCCCTTTCCCACCAGGTCTGGGGGAAGGCATGAGGAGAAGCTGAGGGTGGGATGGGAGGAAGCTTTCTCTTTGGCAGCTGTAACATTATTGATTTTGTCTAGCTCAACATACAAATCATTGTTGCAGCCACTGCTGAATGTTTGTGCAAAGTGGGTCAAGTGAGGTGTCTATAGAAAGCTTATGATTTGCTGATTCTGCTTGTACTGCTCTCATATGCATGCAGGATTTTTGCACGGAAGTTACAAATATTGGCTCTGTACTTGTATTTCAAATGTTTGCTTCTGGGAGACGTCAACAGGCTTGTCCAAACTATTGTGAAAGGGTTGTAAGCCTAGAGAATTGCAGCACTTCGCTGACCATGCACCTCAAGTGGTGCCAATCCACATCTGAGGAGCTTTGCTGGGAACGTTCAGACCTGCACGTTAGCAATGGCTGCTGCCTAAAAAGGACTGAGTCATACCTAGACAGGAGACTTGCTCATATGACAATCTCCATCTTGGAACACGTGTTCCCACACTGAGAACAATGGAATTCTCTCCAGATGGGCAAAAGTATTAAAAGGGTCCTCGAGGTTCCTTCTTTGTTTTCAATCCTGCTGATCACCTATGAAGAATCTTTGCTATGAACGGAAGCCTGTAGTGACTGATGATTCATCCTAACAGTGGGTGTGTTCCAAGGACTTAATGTACGACAGCAGATCATTCCATCTCTGCTACAAGCCTGTCCCAAGAACTGTGCAGATGATGTCTGTATTATGATTCCTTTAACAATTTTACTTTCATCCTTTTCTTTTTTTCCCCTTTTATTAATGCACCTTTAGATTTTAATTCTAAATGAGTGGCCCAGCATGCTCTTTTGGGTAAGATCGAAGGTATAAATTGACCTGGGAATGTGTCGGGGCCTTTGAGGCTATGTCTAGACTGTAGGCTTCTTGTGTAAGAAGCTTTACCGGAAGAGATCTTCCACAAAAACTTCTTCCGCAAGAGCACATCCATACTGCAAAAGCACATCGAAAAAGCTCTCAAAAGTAAGTTCTGATTGCTATGCACAGAATGGCCACCAAGGCACCTGTGCTTTTTCCTCTTTTTGCACAAAAAAACTCCTCTTCCCTGTCCACACACGCCTTTTTGTGAAAGAGCTCTTTCGCAAAAAGGCTTCTTCCTCATAGAATGAGGAATACCTACGCCGGAAAAACCCCTCTGTTCTTTTGATTTTTTTTTTTTGCATAAAAACATACTTGAAGTGTGTACATTCTGTGAGTTTTTTCGAAAAAACGTCTGTTTTTCCCGAAAAATCTCTGTAGTGTAGATATAGCCTGAGATTGGAAGAATCTATTCGGATTTGATGAGGCTAGTTTTCATAACCTCTCATCTGTGTAAGGCGTAGTGCTGGTGGTGTCGCAGGAGAGCGGCAGTGTCTTAGGAAATTGCTTTTATAACTGCTTGCTAGCCAGTGTGGCAGAGGAGAAGAGCTCTTTACAATTGGTTTGGTGCCTTATAAGAGAGGATCCCCAGTCTTGGGCTGTAAGTAGCTCTGCCTCTAAGCAGTTTGCACGGAATTGACTCTCTCAGCAGTGCCCCAGAAACCTGCTGTATTATAGCAGATACTCTCCAGCAGTCCAGCACCTTCCAACCACAGTGAAACTCAGCATACGGGAGGGGCAAAGCAGAAGAAATTCTGTCCTAGAGCTTTGCAAAGGAGGGCCCCACTGCGTCCATCTTGAATGAAAGGCTGCGAGCCTTGAGATTTTGCCTCTGCAGTTGTGAAATAATAGCACTTGGCACCTATATGGACTTTTCCATCCATAGGCTTCACTGAGGCTAGAAAGGCAGGAAACTGGGAAACTGAGGCACAGAAGGACTCCCTTCCTCCAAGTCCGACGGTGAGTCCATAGCAGAGCTGGGAGGAGAGTGCAGCTTTCCTGACCTCTGGCCCTGAGCCCCAGTCATTGGACCATGCTGCAGATGACGCTGGATTTATCCACTTTACACGGGACAAAGTGGCTGTCTGCTTGTATTGCTCCCCTACCGGGATCTTCTCCCAGCCTTCCCCACCCCACATTGTCCCTCATCCCTCACACATTCAGCCTATGTCTACACTGCTGGGTTCTTTTGGCAGAAGATATGCAAATCGTGCTCTCATTTGCATATCTTTTGCCGATCCTTTTTGTGGAAGAGGTTTTGCCACTAAAAAGCCCCATGTAGATGGGGCCATTTGTCAGGAAAAACCCCTTTTGTGCAAGATCCCTTATTCCTCAAAAAATGCGATTTACCGGATCTTGCGCTAAAGGGGGGGTTTCCGACAAATGGCCTCGTCTACATGGGGCTTTTTAGCGGCAAAACCTCTTCCACGAAAAGGATTGGCAGAAGATATGCAAATGAGAGCACGATATGCATATCTTCTGTCAAAAAAACCCGGCAGTGTAGACCTAGCTTTAGCTTCATCCCCCAGCATAGAGAAGGAAGCCTTCAGTGTTGCCTTATAGGGCATGCCGCGAAGTCCCCATTTCATGTCCATTTTCAGAAGCAAACCAACCGCCACATCTGCTGTGTGTAAAAACCGCACTGCTGAGGCAATCCCCTTGGGCGAAGGAGTAAAGTTCAGGGAAGATGAGCTCCCCGAGTTCTCCAAAGGTCACCAACCCTCAGCACGTAATATGCTGCCTGGGACCCACCCCCTGCTCAGACAAATCCAGAACAGTGGTAAGATCCAGTCAGCAAACACACCCCGTGTGGCTTCAAAAGTGTGTATCTTGGGGCTTTTCTGTCATTTGGCAGTTGCTGGGGTGTCTGACTGGCAGCAGCCGTAGCCCTTGATGACAGCTGGAGCAGAAAGGTCTGTCCCTTCACACAAGGCCCCGTAACACTGGGTTTTCCTGCGAGCTCTGAACACACGGCTGAGGTAAAGAATCAGATGGGGCCAAGGGCTGGACTCAGGGAAATGGTGTCGGTTCTGTCCCAACAGAGCGACACAAACTCACATGCAGCCAGAGCAGAGGTCATTATGAATAATACCATAGTCAGCTCACCAGCAAGTGGATGGATGGGTAAGTAGCAAGAGGCTTTGGGAGGAACAGTGGAGTGATGCTGGTTTATATTAGCCATTTTGGCCTGAGGTGTTAGATATTAAAATACCTAGCCACTTGGCTAGCCTGAATGCCTTACTGATGTTGATACATGTAGCACTGAAGAGCAACCTTGTCCTCTGTATCCTAGGTCTGTAGAGCGTTGGGTTATTGAGTATTCTCCCCCCCTCGCCACACACACACAGTACAAGCTTAACCTCTGTGACCTGGATGTCCTTCGGCCATCATCACCCCTGGTCCAGCATTGTCTGAGATGCTGTGGGTGCTTCAGGGCTGGTGCACTCAGGAAGAAAAACTGACGGGCTGGGGCCAGGAGCGTTGGAGAGAGTGAAACTCCAGCAACCCAGAGGCTGACAGCGAAGTGGGCTAGGGGGATGAAATCACAGTGGGCCAGGGAAGCAGGGGGCCAATGTGCCAGGAATGGAGGGATCGGCATTGACCTCCCCTGGTCCGGCATATTCTCTGGTTCGGGACCCATCAGTTCCTGAGGGTGCCAGACTAGGGAGGTTCAACTTGCCATTCAGGGTTGTGGTTTGGGCAGTATCTGCAGTAATAATACCTAGCTCTTAGAGCACTTTCCATCAATTAGTTGGTTGTGCAGTGCTTCCCAGTCTTCAATGTGTTCCTCTCTTAGCACCCTGTCAGCGACCAAAACGCGTTTTGAGCAGTTGTAGAAACATCAGATCTGGCTCAAGTGCACCTGTCTTTGTGCTGCTCTGGAGCAGCCATGGTCTACACTAGGGGTATGTCTAAACTACATGTAAATTAGGCTGATCGGCAAAGGGAAATGAAGCTGCGATTTAAATAATCGCGGCTTCATTTAAATGTAAATGGCTGCCCTGCTGAGCCGACAAACAGCTGATCAGCTGTTTGTCAGCTCAGCGCGCTAGTCTGGAAGCTCCTGCGCCAACCTGAAAGCCCTTTATCGACCTCTCCGTTATGCCTTGTAGGATGAGGTTTACCGGGGAGGACAATAAAGGGCTTTCACGTCGGCACGGGAGCATCCAGACTAGCGAGATGAGCCGACAAACAGCTGATCAGCTGTTTGTCGGCTCAGCGCGGCAGCCATTTAAATTTAAATGAAGTCGCGATTATTTAAATCGCGGCTTCATTTCCCTTTGCTGAACAAACAAATCTACATGGCTCTGTCGATGGAGCCATGTAGTGTAGACGTACCCTAGGGCGTTATTTTGAAATAACCCCCTTCAGTCGAATTTATAAGCAGAGCATTCACACTACCAAGCCTGTTATTTCACACTGACCTTTTATTTCAAAATCTGTACTTCTACTTTCCTTGGGGAATAGCACTCCAGCGCTGCTACTTCTAATTAACTACTCCCCAGAGTAATTCAGACTAGTGACTCCCCAGTGCTTCCTGGGGGTCTACACTGAGGTAGCATATCCACATTAAGAGAGTCTGACTTGGACTAATTTTGAGGCTCCTCCGTAGTGTAGACCCGCTATTTTGATTTTGTTATTTTGAGAGTTATTAAATCAATTTTAGTTATTTTGAAATAGGTCCCTAGGGTAGACATGCCCATCATCTGATGCCAAGTGGACTGGACCAAACAGGGGGTCACTTTAAGACATTCTTCTCAACGTCAAGCATTTCCCAGACACCTGAGGATTAATTTTTAAAGGAGTATGACCTCCACCAGAATGGTTTCCTTCAGAATGAAAGCTACCCCCATTTAAAGTGGAGTGAAGGAGGAAGAGCAGGAGGGGCTGGCTTGATTAATTTCTCCTGTCTTTGGTTTACCAAATAACAGTGCTAAAAATAGAGCTGGTCCTCAGGGTACGTCTACACTACACAGCAATTTCGGGATACCGGAGGTATCCCAAAATAGCTACCCCACATCTTCACAAGCCGCCCATTATTTTGAAATATTTTTCGAAATAACAGGTGAGCTATTTCGGCATCTCCTGAGGGTTAAGGAATGTCTTGAAATAGCGCGTTATTTCGAAATTTGGCACTGTGTAGACACGCCAAATTTCAAAATAATCTATTTCAAAATTCAGTCAAAATTAGATATGCAATTTGCGTAGTGCAAATTGTGTATCTTATTTCAAGTTTAGGGTGCTGTGTAGATGCACCCTTAGGTATGTCTAAACTACATCCCTCTGTCAAAAGAGGAATGTAAATTAGGCAAATCGAAAGTGCAAATGAAGCGGGGATTTAAATATCCCATGCTTCCTTTGCATAATTACATCACAGTGATCTTTTGAAAAAAGGTATTTCAAAAATGAAGCCGCCATCTAGATGCAGTTCTTTTGGGAAAAAAAACCCTTTTTTGAAAGATCCTGTACTCCTCAAAAAATGAGGAGTTTTTTCGAAAAACCACATCTAGACGGTGGTTTCACTTTTGAAATACCCTTTTTCGAAAGACCGCTGTGACAGGATTATGCAACTGATATTTAAATCCCTGCTTCATTTGCACTTTTGATTTGCCTAATTTACATCCCTCTTTCACCAGAGGGATGTAGTTTAGACATAGCTTTAGAGCGCGACCAGGAACAGCTAACAGGAGAGTTTGGAGAGGGAGTTCTCCAGGTAAAAGAGGAGTAAAAACGGGACCCTTGTGGTAAGTGGCTGTCTGGAGTGTGTGTTTGTGTGTGGGGGAGTTATTTGCTGTGTGCTGAGCTTGTGTTTGGTTCGTTTGTTTGATTGTTTGTTTGTTTGAGGGAGCTTCTAAAAGGTTTGAAATCTAGAAGCGTCTGTTAATTGGCTGAGCCTCAGTCAGGGGGAGGGGCTACCAGAGCTATATAAGCCTGTGACTCAGCGACCAGCGAGAGCTAACAGGAGAGTTTGGAGAGGGAGTTCTCCAGGTAAAAGAGGAGTAAAAACAGGACCCTTGTGGTAAGTGGCTGTCTGAAGTGTGTGTTTGTGTGTGGGGGAGTTATTTGCTGTGTGCTGAGCTTGTGTTTGGTTGGTTTGTTTGATTGTTTGTTAGTTTGAGGGAGCTTCTAAAAGGTTTGAAACCTAGAAGCCTCTGTTAATTGGCTGAGCCTCAGTCAGGGGGAGGGGCTAGAAGAGCTATATAAGCCGGTGACTCAGAGACCAGGAACAGCTAACAGGAGAGTTTGGAGAGGGAGTTCTCCAGGTAAAAGAGGAGTAAAAACGGGACCCTTGTGGTAAATGGCTGTCTGGAGTGTGTGTTTGTGTGGGGGGCGGGGGGGGGGGGGGGGAGTTATTTGCTGTGTGCTGAGCTTGTGTTTGGTTGGTTGGTTTGATTGTTTGAGGGAGCTTCTAAAAGGTTTGAAATCTAGAAGCCTCTGTTAATTGGCTGAGCCTCAATCAGGGGGAGGGGCTACCAGAGCTATATAAGCCTGTGACTCAGTGACCGGGGAGAGCTAACAGGAGAGTTTGGAGAGGGAGTTCTCCAGGTAAAAGAGGAGTAAAAACAGGACCCTTGTGGTAAGTGGCTGTCTGGAGTGTGTGTTTGTGTGTGGGGGGGAGTTATTTGCTGTGTGCTGAGCTTGTGTTTGGTTTGTCTGTTTGATTGTTTGAGGGAGCTTCTAAAAAGTTTGAAATCTAGAAGCCTCTGTTAATTGGCTGAGCCTCAGTCAGGGGGAGGGGCTACCAGTGCTATATAAGCCTGTGAGTCAGCGACCAGGAATGGCTAACAGGCGAGTTTGGAGAGGGAGTTTAGAGGGGGACGTTAGAGGGCACTAGTGACTTCTGACCTTCTTTAAAACATAACTCTTAGAATAATCTATATTCCAGAGGTTTAAAAAGAATCCCAGTTTATATTTAAACTTATTCATTAGGAAAATGGAGACAGAAGCCCAGCAGCAGAGTGGGGGCTATCCTGTTTATTGCGTCGAGTGTAACATGTATGATTACCTGCTCTGTGGGCGGGTGGCGTATGTGTGCACCCGTTGCAAGGAGCTCCTGACCCTCAGAGACCGAGTTCGGGCTTTGGAGGCCAGGGTGGCTGAACTAGAGGAGCTAAGGGAGGTAGAGAGCTATGTTGATGAGACTTTCCGGGACACTGTAGTACTGTCCCACCTCCAGTCTGAGGGTATGTCTACACTACAAAGTTAGTTCGAACTAACGTCCGTTAGTTCGAACTAACTTTCATAGGTGCTACGCTAGCGCTCCGTTAGTTCGAATTTAATTCGAACTAATGGAGAGCTTAGTTCGAACTAGGTAATCCTCATTCCACGAGGATTAAGCCTAGTTCGAACTTACTAGTTCGAATTAAGGGCTGTGTAGACCCTTAATTTGAACTAGTGGGAGGCTAGCCCTCCCCAGGTTTCCCTGGTGGCCACGCCAACACCAGGGAAACTCGTATGCCCCCCTCCCGGCCCTGGACCCCTTAAAGGGGCACGGGCTGGCTACGGTGCCCGTGCAAGCCTGCTAGCACCCAGCCAGCAGCCCCTGCACCTGGCACGGCTCGAGCCGCCCACCCGATGCCCCCCAGCCCTCCCCCTCTTCCCGGGACCAGGCTGGCGGCTCCCGGGAGCTTGCCCGGGACCGCAAGAGGCGGGCACCTTCCTGGGCTAGTGCAGACATCGTGGACCTTGTCCACGATCTCCGCACTTGGCACAGGAAAGTGGCCAGCTAGGGCAGGAGAGCTGCTAGCCTGGCCACCCAGGAGCAGATGTGCATGAAAATCAAGGGGGTCCACTGAGACCCCCGACCCTGAGCCCTGAGCTTACAATGGCCATCCTGGTTCAGACCAAAGGTCCATCTAGCCCAGTAGCCTGTCTGCCGACAGCGGCCAACCCTAGGGACCCTGGAGGGGATGGACCGAAGACAGTGACCAAGCCATTTGTCTCATGCCATCCCTCTCCAGCCTTCCACAAACCTTGGGCAGGGACACCACTCCTACCCCCTGGCTAATACCACTCCATGGACCCAGCCTCCATGACTTGATCTCACTTCCCTTTAAACTCTGTTCTAGTTCCAGCCTTCACAGCCTCCTGCAGCAAGGAGTTCCACAGGTTGACTCTTTGCTTTGTGAAGAACAACTTTCTGTTACTAGTTTGAAGCCTGCTTACCCATTCCTTTCCTTTGGTGTCCTCTAGTCCTCCTTTATGGGAACTAATGAAGAACTTTTCTGTATGCACCCTCTCCACCCAACTCCCGCTTTTAGAGACCTCTATCCTGTCCCCCCTCCGTCTCCCCTTTTCTAAGCTGAAAAGTCCCAGTTTCTTTAGCCTCTCTTCATATGGGACCTGTTCCCAACCCCTGATCATTTTAGTTGCCTTCCCCTTTCCCAGCCTCTCTCTTCCCCTCTCCCACCTCCTTTTCCCAGTCTCCCCCAGTTTTGTTCAATAAAGACAGATTCCATTTTTGAACACAATTGTCCTTTATTTTGTACATCAAGAAAAGGGGCTAGGGAAGGGTAAGTGGAAGGAGGTGAGGGAGGAATGGGGTACGAGCCCCCGATGGGGAGGACTGGGCTGGCTCTGCGGGCTTCTGGGGGTGGAAGCTCTCCTGCAGCCCCCCAATTGCCCCCTCTCCCCACATGGCAACCTGCAGCAAGTGCAGCCGGGCTGATGGCCGAGTGGTGTGATGTGCCCAGGTGGGTACTCCAGGCACTCCAAGCCAGGACTGCTTTGCAAGCGGGGCACCCCTGAGAACTGTCTATCCGGGGTGGGGGTCGGGACCCTTTAAGCGCAGCCCTCTGCTAGCCTGAGACAGCATCTCCATGATCTAAGTCCTCCTCTGATGCCCTGCTGGCACTGCTTCCGGCCATCCTTAAGCCCTATTCAGGGTCCACTTAATGTGGACACGCTAGTTCGAATTAGCAGAACACTAATTCGAACTAGTTTTTAGTTCTAGACGCGTTAGTTCAAATTAGCTTAGTTCGAATTAACTAATTCGAACTAAGTTAGTTCGAATTAGCGCTGTAGTGTAGACGTACCCTGAGAGCCCCAGTGCTCTTAAGGAGGATGAAAGTCTCAAGGGAACAGAGCATTCAATGGGAGCAGAGGGAAACCATCCCGTAGTTGGGATCCTCCTCCCAGAGGATGTTGCGGTATCTTCTCGCACTGAGGATACCTCTGAGTGGGGGAGGGAATGCCAGTTAGGAAGACGCAGGTGTTAGTAGTGGGTGATTCGATTGTTAGAAACCTAGATAGTTGGGTTTGTGATGACCGGGAGAACCGTATGGTCACTTGCCTGCCTGGTGCGAAGGTTGCAGATCTCTTGAGGCATCTAGACAGACTTATGTGTAGTGCTGGGGAGGAGCCGGTGGTCGTGGTACATGTAAGTACCAGTGACATAGGGAAGGGTAGGAGAGATGTCCTGGAAGCCAAATTTAGGCTGCTAGGAAAGAGACTGAAATCCAGGACCTCTATGGTGGCATTCTCGGAAATGCTTCCAGTTCCACGCGCAGGGCCAGGTAGGCAGGCGGCGCTTCAGAGTCTCAATGCGTGGATGAGACGATGGTGTAGGGAAGAGGGGTTTAGATTTATTAGGAACTGGGGACACTTCTGGGAGAGGGGGAGCCTATACAGGAAGGATGGGCTCCACCTAAACCAGGGTGGAACCAGACTGCTGGCACTAAACAGTAAAAAGGCCGTAGAGCAGTTTTTAAACTAAGAGATGGGGGAAAGCCGATTGGTGCGGAGATGCACGTAAATCGGAGGGAGACTTATCTTAGAGGAGAATCCATTGATAGAGATTCTCTAAGCTGTAGTCAGAAAGAGAGATGGGGAGAGGGCAAACCATTGGCCAGAGCAGACAAACAACCGCATACAAAGGAATCCAATGCATCAGGGAAGGGCAGACAAATAAGCAGTGGCAAATTTTTAAAGTGCTTGTACACAAATGCTAGGAGTCTGACTAATAAGATGGGTGAACTGGAGTACCTCGTATTAAATGAGGAGATTGACATAATAGGCATCACCGAAACCTGGTGGAATGAGGAAAATCTATGGGACACAATCATACCGGGATATAAAATATATAGAAAGGATAGAGCAGGCCGGCTGGGTGGCGGAGTGGCACTGTATGTGAAAGATAATGTAGAATCAAACGAAATAAAAATATTAAGTGAATCAACATGTTCAGTAGAATCACTATGGATAGTAATGCCATGCTCCAATAATAAGAAATTAGCATTTCAATGTCAGTATCGCTGCCCCGGTCAGGTGGTTGGTAATATAGCCCTACTGCTAAGGGAGATTAGAGAGGCTACCAAAATAGAGAACTCTATAATAATGGGGGATTTTAATTGCCCCCATATTGACTGGATCCATGTCACCTCAGGAAGAGAAGCGGAGATAAAATTTCTCAATGGCTTAAATGACTGCTTCTTGGAGCAGCTGGTACAGGAACCCACAAGGGGAGAGGCAATTCTCGATTTAGTCCTGAGTGGAGTGCAGGATCAGGGCCAGGATATAACCGTTACAGGACCGCTTGGGAATAGTGACCATAATATAATAACATTCAACATTCCTGAGGTGGGAAGAACATCTCAGCAGTCCAGCACCCTGGCATTTAATTTCAAAAAGGGGAATTACACAAAAATGAGGAGGTTTGTTAAACAGAAATTAAAAGGCACAGTGACTAGAGCCAAATCCCTGAAAGCTGCATGGAAACTTTTTAAAGACACCATAATAGAGGCCCCACTTAAATGTATACCCCAAATTAAAAAGCATAGCAAGAGACCTAAAAGAGTCACCGTGGCTTAACCACCATGTAAAAGAAGCAGTGAGGGACAAAAAGGTATCTTTTAAGAAGTGAAAGTCCAATCCTAGTGAGATAAATAGAAAAGAACATAAACACTGTCAAATCAAGTGTAAAAATGTAGTAAGAAAAGCAAAAAAAGATTTTGAGGAACAGCTAGCCAAAAACTCAAAAAGAAATAACAAAATGTTTTTTAAGTTCATTAGAAGCAGGAAGCCTGCTAAAAAACCTGTGGGTCCCCTAAATGATCAAGCTATAAAAGGAGCAATCAAGGATGATAAAGCTATTGCAGAGAAACTAAATGATTTCTTTGCTTCAGTCTTCACAGCTGAGGACGTTGGGGAGATTCTGGAATCTGCACCGTCCTTTGTGGGTGATGAATCTGAGGAACTGTCCCAGATTGAAGTGTCATTAGAGGAGGTTTCAGAACAAATAAAAAAACTTAATGTTAATAAATCTCTGGGACCGGATGGCATTCATCCAAGGGTTCTAAAAGAACTCAAATGGGAAATTGCTGAGCTATTATCTGTGGTTTGTATCCTATCCTTTAAATCGGCTTCCGTACCTAATGACTGGAAGGTAGCCAACGTGACACCAATATTTAAAAAGGGCTGTAGAGGCGATCCTGGCAATTACAGACCGGTAAGTCTAACTTCAGTTCCGGGCAAATTAGTCGAAACAATAGTAAAGAATAAAATTGTGAAGCATATAGAAGAACATAATTTGTTGGACAAAAGTCAACATGGTTTCTGTAAAGGGAAATGCTGTCTTACTAATCTGTTAGAGTTCTTTGAAGGGGTTAACAAACATGCGGACAAGGGGGATCCAGTAGATATAGTATACTTAGATTTTCAGAAAGCCTTTGACAAGGACCCTCACCAAAGGCTCTTGGGTAAATTACATGGCCATGGATAAGAGGGAAGGTCCTTTCTTGGATTGAGAACTGGTTAAAAGACAGGAAACAAAGGGTAGGAATAAATGGTAAATTTTCAGAGTGGAGAGGGGTAACTAGTGGTGTCCCCTAAGGGTCAGTCCTGGGACCAATCCTTTTCAACTTATTCATAAATGATCTGGAGAAAGGGGTAAGCAGTGAGGTAGTAAAGTTTGCAGATGATACCAAACTGTTTAGGATAGTCAAGACAGAAGCAGACTGTGAGGGACTCCAAAAAGATCTCACTAAACTGAGTGGTTGGGCAACAAAATGGCAAATGAAATTTAATGTGGATAAGTGTAAAGTAATGCACATTGGGAAAAATAACCCCAACTATACGTACAAATCAGGAAAGAGATCTTGGAGTTATCGTGGACAGTTCTCTGAAAACTTCCATGCAGTGGTGGTCAAAAAGGCAAATAGGATGCTAGGAATTATTAGGAAAGGGATAGAAAATAAGACCCAGAATATCCTACTGCCCC
This sequence comes from Pelodiscus sinensis, assembly GCF_049634645.1. NCBI lineage: Eukaryota > Metazoa > Chordata > Testudines > Trionychidae > Pelodiscus > Pelodiscus sinensis. The sequence goes on from NC_134736.1 coordinate 8,623,267, forward strand.
TGTATAAAAATATGGTACGCCCACATCTTGAATACTGTGTACAGATGTGGTCTCCTCACCTCAAAAAAGATATTTTGGCCTTGGAAAGGGTTCAGAAAAGGACAACTAAAATGATTAGAGGTTTGGAACGGGTCCCATATGAGGAGAGGTTAAAGCGACTGGGACTTTTCAGTTTAGAAAAGAGGAGACTGAGGGGGGATATGCTAGAGGTTTATAAAACCATGAGTGGTGTGGAGAGGGCTGATAAAGAAAAGTTATTTATTAGTTCCCTAAATAGAAGAACTAGAGGACACCAAATGAAATTAATGGGGAGCAGGTTTAAAACTAATAAAAGAAAGTTCTTCACACAGCGTGTAGTCAACCTGTGGAACTCCTTGCCAGAGGAGGCTGTGAAGGCTAGGACTATAATAGAGTTTAAAGAGAAGCTAGATAATTTCATGGAGGTTAGGTCCATAAAAGGCTATTAGCCAGGGGATAAAATGGTGTCCTTGGCCTCTGTTTTTCAGAGGCTGGAGAGAGATGGCAGGAGACAAATCGCTTGATCATTGTCTTTGATCCACCCTCTCTGGGGCACCTGGTGTTGGCCACTGTTGGCAGACAGGATACTGGGCTAGATGGACCTTTGGTCTGACCCAGTACGGCCGTTCTTATGTTCTTATGAGTCTTATGAGTGCTGACAAAATACTGAGAGCAACTCCTCCTTACTGAGGGCACTGCTGTTTTACTCCAGTGGTGGATCTGGTCCTCCAGTAAATAAAAAAAAGACTTGTCATCTCTGGGGAATGTCAGGAGCACAACACCCACCGAATATCAGCTGGAATGCTTCAGCCAGGCACACTGACAGGGAAAGAACACTGTCACCTCACCTCCTCGCCTAGTGATGTGTGTTACCTCAGGATCACAGACAGCCCTGGGTACAGAGCAGTTTGAAGGTTCAGCATCTCTGTACCCACTAGCTCTTGCTCTGATAGCAAGGGCCACTAACTCTTGGTTAGCATGGAGGCAAAGGCAACTGGGATTCCGTGGGACAACTTCAGAAAAATAAAAGAAGCAAAGGGAGCAGAAGACTAAAAAACCAAACCTTTTTTCTGGGCAGGGCTCGTCCCTGAGGCTAAAATTCGCTTGTCATAATTAAGCCCTGAAATGACACATTCTCCGTTCAAGCCTTAACTGTCAGTGAAAAGGAGCAATGGGCTGTAACAATTAAAAGCCAGTTAATTGGCAAAAGAGCTTTATCTTAATGACTCCAAAGGGTATAATCTGTTACAGGAGGAAAAGCTCTGAGCCTGTCATGGTCTGGAAATGTCAAACACAATTGAGATAAATCTGGGTACCCACCCCCTCCCAGAGATCCAGTGATGGGCCAAGTCTACATGCGATCTAGCCCTACCGTGGCCCTCAGTGGCCTGCAAGACAACAAGAAAAGGGGTTCGCCAGATACCTGGTTGTGCTAGGGTTTCATGCGGAATTACTGGAATTCAGCTGCCTCGCCTACCCCTTCACCCATGAAGCACAGAGGAGCAGAATGTGAGAAAAGGAGGGCGGGAGGGGAAGGTAATGGAAAGTTCTGGGCATTACTCGGTGCACATTTTGTTCCAGTTTTTCAAAACGCTTAGCTCCCAGTTAGGTCCCAGTGTAGCTTTTGTCATTCCCACGAGGGCACTTTTAAAAATCTGGCCCTTTGAGTCTGGGCTGAAGGTTTGCCTGGACTATGGCTTTTACTGCCTCTTCTTGGTGGAGCGTTCATCACGCTTGCTCTGTGGTAGCGACAGATGGTTTGCAAATATGGGGCACTCAGTCTGCTCTGACTTTCTGCTCCTTTTCCAGAACAGGGCTGAGAAGTGCAGACCAGCTCCCCTGCCCGGGCAGTATGGCCGCTGATTTGTCTTTCATTCTGTTCCACAAGGTGCCAGCTGCTCTTGAAACAAACGATTGCAGTGGCTTATGGTGATGGCTTTCCTCCTCGATCTCTGCAAAGAGAAAGGGTACGTCTAGACTACCGCGTTTTGTCGACGGAAGTTTTGTCGACAGATACTGTCGACAAAACTTCCGTCGACAATTTGCGTCCAGACACATGGAGTTCTGTCGACAAAGCAAGCCACTTTGTCAACAGAACTCCGTAGTCTGGACGCAACGTTACAGGCAATAACACCTTCTGTCGACAGAACTCTGTCGACAGAAGGTGTTTTGCCTCGTAAAATGAGGTATACCAGCGTTGACAAAACCGCGGAGTTCTGTCGACGTTATGTCGACAGAACTCCGCAGTAGTGTAGACGCTGGTATTGTTTTGTCGACAAAAGTCCACTTTTGTCGACAAAACTAGGTAGTCTAGACACACCCAAACATGTCCTCCTGAAACTGTCGAAACTCCTCCAGAACCATCATGAAGTAAATTGCCTCAGGAGAGACTCTAGAATGAGGTCAGAGCTGAGTCCAGAGTTGCTTCTACCTCCCTACTGTAGACTGAAGCATGGAGAGTGAGACCCTGGGAGCTTTAGGTTTCTGCTGGGAGGGGACACAGAAGGTACATGGAGTTTTACAGGAATCCCACTTGAGTTGCACTGAGGCATAATAATTCACTGAAGGGTGCAAGGTGAGGTGTCTTCTGAGGCTTAGTAGCCCATTGGTCATTATAATCATTGCAATAGATGTGCATGGATAATATTTCAGGTGATATAGAGCTATGCCGATAATTGTGCTTTTACAGTATGGGCATTAAGGCAGGTTGCCAGACAGTAACTAAATGTCCTTTTCAGACAGGAGGTAGTAGATGCTTATCCCTCCATCTGGTCATGTGTGTCTTGTGGATTGTATGTCTTATAATGTCTTTAGGTACCGAGCCAGATACCAGGCATAAGACTGACTTCTACAAGAGAAAAAAACTCACAGGAAAAAGTAACCTAAGGGGTGATGTCCTGTTTCTGACTAAACTCAGTGGATCAGTCTGGCATTTCCGGTAATGCCAGGAAACACCCAACATCCTACGTCTTCGAGACAAGCAGGCAGTGTGTTTTGTCTCATGATAAGGGGATCGCAGCCTGCCTGCTGGAAAGCATCAGTGAGCAATACACTATTAAACAGGAGAGTATCCTATCAATTAAGTCCAGAGTCTACAAAGCAGCTTATGATTTTGTTTTAAATGGAAACAGATTTGCTTCCAATACTTCAATTTCCTAGCGCTCAAATCTCCGGCCTTTGTTAAATGAACTTTTATTTGCTTTCACTATAGGCTTATTGAAGCGCTGTGCAGGAAGAACCCTGCTCCTATTGTATAGGAGTTACTATAGAGAACTCTCTGGGTGTCTGGCTGGTGAGTCTTGCCCACATGCTCAGGGTTTAGCTGATCGCCATATTTGGGGTTGGGAAGGAATTTTCCTCCAGGGTAGATTGGCAGAGGCCCTGGAGGTTTTTCGCCTTCCTCTGTAGCATGGGGCACAGATCACAGCTGGAGGATTCTCTGCATCTTGGGGCCTTCAAAGTATTTGAAGGCTTCAATATCTGAGAGATAGGTGAGAGGATTATTCTAGGAGGGGTGGGTGAGATTCTGTGGCCTGCGCTGTGCAGGGGGTCAGACTAGATGATCATAATGGTCCCTTCTGACCTTAAAGTCTATGAGTCTGACCTGAGGTGGAACTGGGGTGTAAATACTGACACTGTCCAGCAGAGCAGGGGGATGTTTTAAAGGCTCTGGGGCTGGAATGCACCTATATCTGTAGAGACACAGTTGGGCCTTCATAGTTCAGGGTGGGGGTGCTTGTGTTGCCTGTGGAGTTAAGGAGCTAACCCTTCTACAGGCATGGACAAGCCCCCAGAAGAGTCTGAGAGAAGCAGAGAGCGGGAAGTTCCAGGAGTGCTGTTAGAGACTGAAGAGACCCCAAAGGTAAAGCCTAAAAGGTTCTAAAACAGAGGTGGGGAACCTCAGGTCTGGGGGGCTGGATGCGGCCCCTGGCTTGTCTGGATCTGGCTCCCGAGGCTCAAGGTACCCCCCATTGGGGATGGAGTACACCAATCTACTAGCCTGGGCCCCTCTAGGCTCTGGTGTGCGAGAGGAGCGTGGAGAATGTCTGTCTCCTTCTCAGTTGGGGGCCACGTCAGTGAGGGCTTGGTTGGTTGTTTTACTTCTCATTTGTGTGCAGCCCCTGACTGATTTTTCTGTGGGTCAGCAGCCCCCGACTCAAAGGTTCTAAGAGGAGGAGCAGACACATGACGCTGCTGGAGAGCTTTGTGGTGAGGTGAATGAGAAGAGTTTTCTTCCTGCTGGGCGGTGAGGTCCCAAAGAGGCTACTGCCATGTGTGTCAAACCAATGCTGATGCCAGGGCCTCCCTGAGGATTCAGGGGGCCTGGGGCAAAGCAATTTCGGGGGCCCCTTCCTGGCACTCCCTGTCTCAGACCTCAGACATTCTTGCAGGGGCCCCTGCGGGTCCCAGGGCTTGGGGCAAATTGCCCCACTTGCCTCCCCCCTCCCCCCCCCCGGGGCAGCTCTGGCTGATGCACAGGCATGACACACCCAGCACTTTCCTTAATCTTAGCCAGTGTCTCTGTTCTTCCCCGAAACCCAGCTCAGAAGCCATGTCTGACCTTTCCCAACATTCCCTCATCCTCACCAGAGGCACAAGCTAGCTCCCGTTCAAGAGTTTGCGCCAAAATGCATTTAAGGGAACGCTGCCTTCGGATCAGGCTTTGCGAGGAGTTAGAGTGAATGCCGAACTGCCTCAGCAGCGTGCTGAGGGCCTGGCGCTCTGTGGCACCAAACTCCATTCCATGGCTTTCGTTGTCCCCAGACAGCTTGGTCTCTAGTTGGCCCAGACAAAGAAATGAGCTACCGCCTTTCTGCTCATTGCTCCTTATCTCATATCTCTGTGGCCTTTTAAAGGGTCTTTCAGTTGCCCTTCATTGGGACTGCAAGGAAATGCTATTCTCACAGTCTGATCTCTGCGATTGAAACCCACAGTCTCCATTAGAAAAAAAAATCAATATTTCCTTCTGTGCACCCCGCACTGGGTAACAAGGGGTTAACCCTGCACTGAAGGCTGAGAAAGCCACACCCCTTTCACCTTACTGGGCATGCCCCAGGTGTATGGATATAAAAGAGAGCAACGCAGCTCAGTTGGGGTTGACTGCTGGAGGGAGAGGACATATACGGCCTGCTCCAGGCAAGGCCCATTGGAAACTCAGGCCAGGAGATGCCACAATCCAGGCTGAAGGCAGAGGCCTCATGGAGTTAGGAGGCACCAAGGAATGGGCCATCCGTGGACCAGGAAGGTGAGATGGAGGCCCGCACCACTGCTGTGAGGATGATGGCAGGGGAAGGTGAGTAGGCTGATGCCGGGGTGTCAGCATGTTCTGGCAGGAGCTTTTCCCTGTTGACTCAGTGGCTGATGCTACAGCCACTAATAGAACTCTGGGCCATGGTTCAGTGGAGAGGGAGGCACTGGACTGCCTTGCCTGGGGATATAACCCCCTCTGTCTCCGCCCCTAACCAGAAAGCCATACTTCCCTGCAAACGGGGACAAGTTTCTGGACTCTGGCCACTGGGCTGTACTGCCCTGAGAATGGGGGCGAGTTTACAGGCTTGCACTCTTTGGCCATACCACGGCAAGATTGAAGGCAAATCTATAGATGTGCGTTGGCGAGACCTAAGCAAGGAACTGCACAGAGGAGGTGGGCGCACTCGCCCACCCTGGGCGTGGGCTTCCCCAGCCATGTTACACCTTCCAAGGAGAGGGTTGCTGGGTTAAGCAGCATCTCCCATCAGCCTCCCAGTTACAGGAGGATTCTTGTTTCTGCATCTCATTACCACGGTGAGACCACATGAGCTGTGGGGTAGGAGCTGCGGGAACATCTCGATGCATATTCCTAACTTTCAGCTCGGTGTTGGCCTGGTCCCAAGAGCGCTCGAGTCTCACTGACATCAGTGGGAGCTCAAAGCCCACTTAGTCCTTTGCAGGAGGCTGCGTCTTGCCAACACCGGCCCACCTCTCTGTGTCCAGCCATCTGTGGCTAGCGTCTAGGCAGAGCCGAGCAGTGCTCTGGATGGACACTGAGAACTGCCCCCGGGAATGTGAGAACACACAAGGGGAACTTTCCACTTTCCCACAACGTGTCTTCTGTTTCAGTGACTAAACTGCAGCGACACTTTCCCTGCTCGTGAAAGCCCGATCTGGCTTCTGAAGCAGACACCACGTGCAGCCAGTTGCCGCGGCGCTGCCTTTTTTCATTATGTTGCACAAACCACTGCAAGACCCTCCGACACATTCTCCCTTCACCGTGGCCTGAATCTGAAGCAGCTGCACTGAACTCAGCTATTCTGGATTTACACCGGCATAGCTGAGAGCAGAGATGCTCCTGCTGAGTCCAGCATGGGGGCTGGAGGAATTTGAAAGGACTTTCCCTCTTCCTGCTGCTTCTCTTCCCGGCCCTTCCTTGCTCCCTCCTGTAGCATGAGTTACATTCCAGAGCTATGGGGACAGTAAATCTTTCATTTATTCACGGAGTCACCCACCCAGGCAGGAGCAGTGAGTGAGAAATGCAGTCTGTGGCGGTTCTCCACTGCTTGTCGCCTCACTAAAGACACATCTATGACAGACTGTCAGGGCAGTTTTTCCAGGGTTTCTATGCATGGCAGAGTGGGCCAGCGTGACATCTCTGACAGCCCTAGAGGGATAGGCCCGTAGCCTAGGACAAACTGTAGCCAGTAGCTAGAGGATTGACTCCTGCAGCCTCACAGAAATTGGCCCACGGGCGGTCGTGTGCCCCCGCACTGGTGGGGGAACTGGCAGGAGGGCCTGGCGCCTGCAGCAGAGATCCAGCCCCCATCACATTCACTAGCATGAGTGGCGGAAACAGAGCAAGGGGACTGCAGGTCGCTCTGCTCTCTGGGACTGCTCTGCGCTCCCTGGCGGGAAGTGGGGCGACTTGGCTGGGGGGAGCAAAGCGAACTGGGGCTGCCTGGCTCTGCTTCGCCCCTCACTGCAGTTGAGTGGGGGGCTGTACCCCTGCTGCCAGCACTGCCCCGCTGGTCTCCCGCTCACTGGGGGAAAGAGGCAGGGCGGGGGTGGAACAAGGGCGGGAAGGAGCCAAATGAGGCAGAGCCTGGGGCAGAGTGGGGTTGTCCCAACTCTGTCCTGGGCTGGGGGGGGATCATGTGTCTGGTGCCCCCTCACCAGTCTCCTCTGATAGTCAGCTCTGCACTTGGAGTCACTGCTCAGGAGAGAGATCTTGGAGTCATTGTGGACAGTTCTCTGAAAACATCCACTCAGTGTGCAGCGGCAGTCAAAAAAGCAAACAATGTTGGGAATCCTTAGGAAAGGGATAGATAAGACAGAAAATATCCTATTGCTGCTATATAAATCCATGGTACACCCACATCTTGAATACTGCATGCAAATGTGGCTGCCCCATCTCAAAAGAGATGTATTGGAATTGAAAAAGGTGCAGAAAAGGGCAACAAAAATGATTAGTGGCATGGAATGGCTTCTGTCTGAGGAGAGATTAATAGGATTGGGGCTTTTCAGCTTGGAAAAGAGATGACTAAGGGGGACACGATAGAGGTCTATAAAATGCCTGGTGTGCAGCAAGTAAATAAAGAAATGCTGTTCCCTAGACCTTGTGTTATAAGAAGGAGTGGTCACCACATAACATGAAGAGGTAGATGATTGAAAACAAACAAGAGGGAGTATTTGCGCATTCCTGGGCTGGTGGAGGGGGGTTGGTGGAATCCATTCCTAACATGACGGCTTTGCCCTGAGATTTCCTTGGGATCATTCATGCAAGGCCACCCAAATCAAAACAGAAAGAAACCAAGCGTTGAGCAGAGAACCCTCCCAACTGTAACTGCTGAATTCCACCCAAGTGCTCAGCTTACAGGGAACATGGCTCGGGAGGTTTCCCCTTTAGGAAACCACATGTCCCAGCCAGTCCCATCCCGGCCCCAGCTGCTGTTCTGGTGAGTTGCATCCTCTGGCTCAGTAGCCTGCTTGCTTGAACGGGAACCCTTCCTTTGCAGCAAAGCATTGCCGAGCTCCGGCCTTTCTGCATTGTCCACCACTAGCTTGCACACTGAAAGGCAACGTGCCCACATCAGGCCACTGGGATGAAAGAGCCACCGGGCAGGGAATGCATCCAACCAGGGGCAGCTTGAGGCGGGCTGCTGGCAGCTGGCACCCAAGGCAGAATGCGTGATCGGTGCCCCCACCTCTACAGCCCTCAATGGCGTGACATCATTTTAACGCGGCGCCCTAAGCGACAGCCAAGTCGGCCTATACGCACGGGCCACCCCTGCATCCAACCATCTGTTCTGCGAGGCTCCTGCATGGGGAGGGGATGTAAATAGCATATATCACAAATCATCTTCTCCCCTGCTAAAGGAAGGGTTAATGACCAGGAGGACTGGCTGACACAGGGGAAAGGCAGAGCTTTGGATTAGACACTGGTTCAAATCAGGCTCAGTTTGGAAATGAGCTGGGAGACCAGCATGGTCACAGGCTAGGCAGGAGCAAACTTTCCAAAGAACATGCCAAGAAACGGCCCCTTTGTGGTTAGACTAATCATGGACCAGAGTCCCATAAACTGATACTGCTGCTTTACATCAGTGGAACATCTGGTCCATTACTCCACCCCCTCCTCCCCACCTGGGACTTTCCAAAGTGAGGGATGGTTTTGTTCCAAAGAGAAGAAGTAAGACGTATGACGGCCTTGTACAGAACCTAGAAAGCCATTTTCTAAATGTAAATGACTAAGAAAACTTTGCATTCTTCATAACCGTGGCTGTCAGACAGTATTGATGGCTAACACGAAGGAATGTTTCAGCATCAGTATTGATGTCTGGAGTCTCCTGCTGCTTGTTTCCGTCCTGCATTTGTATTTTGTAATAGCTACATAAAAATATTGAGTGGAGCTCGTCAAAATGGGTAAAAAAATATGCCATGGCATCCCCTCCTCCTGCCCTTTTTGCACCATAATTATTCACTTCAAAAAACTCTGACCAGCTCTGGATTAGTCATTAGCATTTTATGGAAGACAAACAGTGCTGTAAACCGTGCACTTTATTTTCTTACATAAATACAAAGAGGGAGCTCAACAGCTGCAAAAAAATCAGGGAACAGCACAGCACTGAGGTGGGTTAGGCTGAGAGTGGGCTGGGCAGAATTCGTTTTCTCAGTGTTTATAATTGTGATGGATAACGTTGATGTCTATTTTTAAGCACTGGCTCTTGATTTGCCTCAATTCAAAATTTCACAAATTGGGGAAATGGGCGGGGGCTGGGAGTGGGGTGTCAGACATTGCCAGGTACCAGACAATAGTTACTTAATGACGGTGGATGTTGAGATTCAAAAAAATTAAAGCTTTTGTAGCTACTCAAGCAAAAAATTGTTAACAGTGCGTGTCGACTTGTACAAGTATCCTGAAATCGAGCTCTGGTAAGTTCTCAAAGTTCTGTCTGACGTTGCTTATCTGCATTGGTTAGAGTGTGTACCGTGGAATTCAGTTACTGCCAAAAACAGAACCCTTGCTAGTCCTGTTATGACTTACATGCAGTAATCACCTTCCCTGTATAACATGATAGCAATGAATAGCGTGTGTTTGTTTTTTACAGTTCGCCTTTCTTCACACAGCTCTGCTGGGAATCTGATACAGCCAGTCAATGGCTCCATCTGAATTCTTATATGCTGGGCAGCAGCATTTCTATAGGGGTCTTTTGGTTTTGCACAAAAAAGGAACGACATGTTTAGTGGCCGCAGACCCAAAACATTGATGGTCCTCAAATCCCTAAAGCTGTAGGAATATGGGGCTTTATGGCTAAATTAATTCTTGCCTCTGTTTTCTACCCACAGGCCTTTGGGGGATGTTCCTTTGGGGACAGGCCCAGAAAACAGCAAGGTGAATCCTATCAGCTGAGTAGCCTGGGAAAGGAGAAGTCGCCGACTCAGCAGTCCTGTGTATCGGAGAGTCCCTAGTCCTTCAGCGCCATCTGCTGTCTGCAAAGGTGACTAAGAGAAGACCAGACCCTTGTGCTATTGTTGGTGAGGCAGAGACTGCCTGGATGTGCAGGAAGACGCGTGAGGCTGGTTAGATTGAATCCATAGCAATCAAGGGCTCATGGGTTTAGATGCAAGTGGAAATGGGGAGGAGACTCTCCAGTCAATTGCTCCTAGGCTGGGCAATAAGGATGCAGCAGGGATGTGCCACTGACCCTTCCCCCGAGTTTGTGCAGCTCACTCTTGTGGGTGGCTCATGGGTCCCTCTCTCCCCATCCACAAAGGACAAGAGTCTGCGACAAGTGCGAGCTTGGGGATGTTGGTCCCTTCGCACACTCTAGAGCGCACTCTTAGCGCAACAGGTCCTGAGATCAGTTCCTGAAACTGACGAGATGGCGTCGCTACATTTGTAAATTGCTAGACAGAGCGGGGGAGGCCCTAGGAAGGACCAGGCATGACCCAGCGATGTGCCACCCCACCACTGCAGCACTCAGGGCTGGGCTCAGCCGGCCTCCCACATTCCCAGCACCTGCTGCTGGTCCCCCACCCCATCTACCTCTTGGGCCATCCTCTTGCCTCCTGCCATCCCTGCAGGAGCTCTGGCCTGTGCCTCTGAGTAGCTCTTAAGAGTGAAGGGGGGGAGGGAGAGCAGCTGCTGGCTCTGGCCACTGCACAGGTCTGGGCCTACGTGGTGTGTTGCTAACCTGCTGTGAAGCGAGGCCAGCAGCCCAGCTGAACAGACGCATCTCCAGTGAGCTCCAGCTTTGGAAACCAGAAGCAAACCTGGCTGCCAACAGACTAACCCCAAAGCCTCTGACTGTCTCATGCGGACAGCGACATCGCCCTCCCCGTGGTGTTACCTGAAGATGATGAAGTCTGGAAAGGGGCCATGGAGATGCATGGAGAAGGTTCCTTGCCGGTTTCCCTCTCCGTGCTAAGCCTCGGACTTCCACTGTTTGCAAGGAGGATCCCGGCAGCTTTGCTACTCTGAAGCTGGGACCTCTGCTCCTGCCACAGGTCCAAAAGAGCTTGGCCCAGGTTGGATACTGCCCCTTTGGGGAGCGATGCAACTGGCGGCAGTTTACAGAGACACGGGACGGTCTTTTCCAAGTGAGATCTCCCACTGGAACAGAGTGTTTAGGGTCATTAGGTTAAGAAGATAACGCAAACTTCTGTGCATGTGTAAGATGGCAGCGCATCCTGCCCACCTTACCCAGATGCTGAGGATTGATCTTGCTCTGGATCTTGTTTCAGTCTGCTCATCTCTCAGGACTTCGATTCCAGTCCTGTCGCCTGTTTCCAGGCCTCCCTTGGCTGGCAATAATGAGAAGTTAATGGTCCAGTTGATGGCTATGTAAGGAGGAAGGAGGGACCCAGGCCACCCACTGCTCTGGGTCCTGACCCAGAGACCCTCTGGTGACAGCCATTTTCTGCCCTCCATCTCTCCCCTTGACAGCTCCCATTCCCTGGGACCATTGCACCTTCCCAGTCCTTTTTATCACAGACAGAAGGTATCAGGCTGGAGCTTCTCTTGGGATCCCCTGAGCCTGCCCAGCATGGCTGTGTCCAAGGGGCGCTCTCTCTCTCTCTCTCTCTGCAGGGAGCTAGCTAGTCCTTGCTTGTCAAGGCCAGAGTGAGCTCCCCTCAACTCTGCAGCCTTTTGTAGGGCCCCACCAGCCCCTGATTGGCTGGTTTCTCCCTTCACCCTGATTGGCTAGGGTTATTCAGGCCCCCCCCCTCTGGCCTGCTTTTAATCCTTTCCTCACCAGAGTGGGGTAGCTGCCCACTACACCAACCTAGACAGGGGACTCTCACCCAGTCACTGCCTCTCTTACCTTCTGTCTCAGGAAAGCAAGAAAGCCCTTGCCCCACAGTGAGTAACAATACTGAAGGGGGTGGAGGGAAGCTGGAATATACGTATGTTTCTTAAAAATAGCACTGAGATTTCCTGCATTCTCTGCAGAAAGTTTTAACCCTTCCCTGCTTCTCATGCCCAGAGCCCCCAGTCTGTGTGCAACAAATCCATCCAGTGCCCACTTATGTCAGAGAATCTCCCCCTTTCAGAGCTGTCACTAACTGCCCCCTCCTCCCAGTGGCTGAGCCTCAAGAGAGAAGACAGGCTACTGGGCTAGATGGACCTTTGATCTGACCCAGTATGTCCATTCTTATGTTCCTCTGAGAAAAAAGGCCGATTCCTGGAGGCTGAGCTGCGGTGAGACACCTCCCCCCGGCAGTGTAAGCCATGCTGTGGGCTGGATAAAAGACTTTCATCCCCTGAAGATGTTGACCAGGCATGAAATTAACCAGCTTGAAATTAACATGGGAAATCATCTTTCACCAGCATGAAATTAACATGGGAAATCAAAACAGAACCAAAATGGCAGGACCCACCATGCTGACCTTTAGGAGAGTTGATTCTTTGCACTTGGCATGCAAAAGGCCCGGGGGACCCACAGGGAGCTCAGGGTCAGGTGCACGTTCCTGGGAAATCACACAGCCCTATTTGTTTGAAGCCTGCCGTGGTTCAAGCAGGTGCACGGGTGTAACCTTAAGACAAGTGCTGAGTAACTGTCACCTGGTTGGCAAATAATGCGCATGGTGCCTGGAGACGTTACCTGCAAATGTCACACTCCAAAGGGTGGGTTTGCTGAGACGCAGGGAGGCTCAGGAACAAGCGGCCATCAAACTGCAGCATCCAGCTGGTTTTCTGGGCCTCCGCTCATGCAGCTGCTCCAGCCCTGGGGTCCTCTGCTGCCACCACTCAGTCAGCTGAGTTTGCTCAGTGCCCTGCACTCCAGTAATGCGATGCAACCCTGCAGCCCCCTCCTCTGCTAGATCAGCCCTGCATCAGTGAAACACGCCTTGGCCGCCTTTCTCTGCACTCTGGGGCCATTCCTACCCTGCTAGGGGAGGAGAGGAGCCACCAGCCGCACTGCAGATGAGACCTGTACTACGGCCCCAACAGTCCCTGCCTTTGGGTCTGCTCTGATTTAATTGTCCCAACAGGCTCTTCCTTGTGTGCAGTGAGTGTAGGAATTAAAGTAGGGTGGGAGGCTCAGGACAGGGGTGTGGAGTGTCTGGGGGGTGCAGGAGTCAGGGGAGAGGGATAAGGGTGTGGGGGGAGCTTGGGCCTGGGATTGCAGCCATCATACGACCTGTCCACAAGATCCCTGGGACTGTCCAGGGTGGCAGGGACCGCATTGCCCGGCCACCCGAACACCAAGGCTGGGGTATTGGTGTGCTGTGGCCATGCAGCCCAAGGTGCTGGCAGCATCCAAAGCCCTGCCTCCAGCCAGCCAGTCTCTTATGGGTGCACCATCTTATTTTCACCTTTGTTTGTAGGCACTGGCAGCCACTGAGCTATCTAAGGCATGGATCTGAGAGAGTGTACTAGGAGAATGGGGCTACCAAGGAACTTGCAGTACCCAGCACGATCTCTGAACATAAGAACGGCCAGACTGGGTCAGACCAAAGGTCCATCTAGCCCAGTAACCTGTCTGCCGACAGTGGCCAATGACTGATGCCCCAGAAGGAGTGAACAGAACAGGTAATCATCAAGTGATCCCTCCTCTGTCATCCATTTCCAACCTCTGACAAGTGGAGGCTTGGGACACCATTCCTACCCATACTGGCTAATAAGTATTGATGGACCTAACCTCCATGAATTTATCTAGTTCTTTTTTAACCCTTGTTGAAGTCCTGATCTTCACAACATCCTCTGGCAAGGAGTTCCACAGGTTGGCAGCACACTGTATGAAGAAAAACTTCCTTTTGTTTGTTTTAAACCTGCTGCCTATTAATTTAATTTGGCGACCCTTAGTTCTTAAGTTATGGGAACAAGTGAATAAATTTTCCTTATTCACTTTCTCCACACGTGTCATGATTTCATAGACCTCTATCATATCCCCCCTTAATCTCCTCTTTTCTAAGCTGAAGAGTCCCGGTCTTTTTAAGCTGTCCTTACATGGCATGCTGTTCCAAACCCCTCATCATTTATGTTGCCCTTTTCTGAACCTTTTCCAATGCCAATGTATCTTTTTTGAGATGAGGTGACCACATCTGCACACAGTAGTCAAGGTGTAGGCGTACCAGGGATTTATATATAAAGGCGATAAGATATTCTCTGTCCCTTTTTTAATGGTTCCTAACATTCTGTTTGTTTTTTTGACTGCCGCTGCGCACTGAGTGGATGTTTTCAAAGGACTGTGGGCTCAGAGACCATCGTGGTAGGACGGAGGACAGTGCAAAGTGAGAGAAACCCCTTCTACTTCTGCAGTCACAACTGTTTCCACAGCTGATGGCCTTAATCTTTTCCCACCCCTGATCCAGGCAGGGCCAAAGAAACCCAGGGAACCTCATTGAACCATTAGATCCGGCCCCTGTTGGCTCCAAAGCCCAGGAGATGTTGCATGACTTTGAAAGGAAGAAGGAGACAATGGAAATGGCCTTGTAGCATGTGTAGCCACTGGCCCCCACAACAGCTGGGCGACAGGAACACGCTCCCTGGCTGCCGTGAAGCCTGCCCAAGACACGACTCCCGATGCACCGTGTTAATCTCAGCAGCACCCTGGAGCTTTTGCCAACGATCTGACAGGAGCAGAAACTGTTGGGAGTTGTTGATCCAGATTTAATACCAGCATGTGCCATTGGCACTGATGCTCTATGACTCGGGTAAAAGGATCCCATGGGGGGGGGGGGGGAGGATATGTTTTCCTCCTGCGTGATGGATGAACTGAACCTTACAGGGCTAGTCTGGGCTGCAGCGGAGGTTGCTCTCTTGCCGTGTTCATCACCTTGAATATTACGGCTGCACTGCCAATCCGTCTTGTCCGGACCGAATTGAAATGCACCAGCGGTCTGAGCTGTGAAACACTTCCACAAATGCCAGTGTCGCTCTGTCACAGCCAGCCCCCAGCCCCGCCGAGTGACAGCAGCGTTTCCCTGTGGGGTGCCCCCAAGAGCGGCATGCTTTCTGGGCATGGGGAGGTGGGCCAGGCGTTGCTAAGCGACTGCTCCCTTATCTATTCCAGGCGCCCAATGGACAGATTGTCGAGAGGAAGGCAAACCCGTCTGGCAGCCTCCTGACTTCGCTGGGAAAACAACAGCCCTATTCACTGTGACACGGTAGCTGCTGGCATTGTCTAGCCCAGGCGGGTGGTGTGAAACCCTCGCTATTTAATGGGAGGCCCGGGCGCTGCGCCTGTATCAGAGAGCAGCCGCTGGCCCCATGGAGCAGTGACTGTGAATTAGCTGCACGCTCTCACCCCTGAGCGCCGCTGTCATGGTAAGGAGCCTTTTATATCCTGAATGATCACTGGCTCTCTGGGACACGCAGCCGGGAGCCCAGCGGACCTAGGGGGCCTGCAGTTTGGTAGGGAAGTGGGGATCTCTGTGGGGTCCGTTCATGCGCCAGAGCAGGGGTTCTCAACCTTTGTTTTTCTGCACCCCTCCCTCACTCCCAATGTGCTATAAAAACTCCAGGGCTCAGCTGTGCCACAACTGGTTTTCAGCATATAAAGCCCAGACCGGGGTTAGCAAGCAGGGCAATTGCCCAGGGCTCCACACCACAGGGAGCCCTGCAAAGTGAGCTGCTCAGGCTTTGGCCTCAGTCCTATGTGGCAAGTTTTGTCCTGCAGCCGAACGGGGCAGGGTTCGGGCTTCCCTTTCTTCCCTGGGCCCAGGGACTCTAATGCCAGCCCAGCTCCAAGCTTCATGTGGGTAGCCCCCCCGAAACCTGTGTACAGCCCCCTGGCGGAGAACTTCTGCGGCTGCAGATCTAACACACCCTGACATTTGATGCCCGAGAGTAGGAGAATGGAATTGTGGGTTGGAAACGAGTGAAGAGCCCATAGCAAAGGGAAAGCCAAAGAGCTGAATGTTGTTCGGTTCTTCAGCGGGCATCCAGTCATTATCAGGGAGACAGCGTGTGTGCAGGACGTACATCAGCTGCATAAAGTACTTTATGTTCTTTCAGGGATCTTCTTACAGCTCTTTGGGGTACGCCGTAGTACAGCTTCTAGAGGGCAGCTTCAGCCTGCAGGGGGTGGAAATATTTCACAAACACATTTTTTGAACAAAATTAACATTTTAGGGAAACTTTGTTGTGGTCAAAAACTTGTTTTTAAACTTCGGGTGTTTTTCAGAGTTGGGAGTAGGGGGTTGCTTTCTTTCCCCCCTTTTCTTCCCCTTCCTTTAACAGTGGGAAAGGGGAGTGAGGGATTTATGTCGTTTCAGATTACAGAACAAGGAGCCATGGTCTCAAGTTACAGTGGGGGAGATCTGTTTCCCTAGAAGGGTGGTGAAGCACTGGAATGGGTTCCCTAGGGAGGGGGTGTCAAGTATCAGAGGGGTTAGTCTGAATCTGCAAAAGCGGCGAGGAGTCCTGTGGCACCTTATAGACTAACTGAAGTGTTGGAGCATCAGCTTTCATGGGCAAAGACCCACTTCGTCAGATGCATGTAGTGGAAATTTCCAGAGGGGGTGGAATCTCCATCCCTAGAGGTGTTTAAGTCTCGGCTTGACAAAGCCCTGGCTGGGTTGATTTTGTTGGGATTGGCCCTGCCTAGGGCAGGGGGCTGGCCTTGATGACCTCCTGAGGTCTCTTCCAGCTCTGTGATTCTATGATTCTAGTTTCACTGAAAAAACAACTGAAAAATATCAATGAACATTTTTTAAACAAAATGAAAATGTTTGTGGGTTTGAATTGTTTTCCCTACGAGCGCCCCCTGCGTATTGACCAGCTGTGTCCAGTCCACACCGAGCTGCCGGAGGAGTGCTCCAGTCTCCCATCCCACCCCCCAGTATCTCAGGCTTCCATTGAGAACAGAAGGAATGGCTCTTACCAAACTGCTCCAGCTTTATGCCTCTCCCTGAGAGCTCTCTGATCCGGCTCCTGAGCCAGCTGTTCCTTCTCCGTTCAGGGCCTCACTGGTGCAGCTCCTGCTTGGAGCATGCCCATTAGGGTCCCGTCCCTACGGGGTTTCCTCTAGGAAACCGAGAGAATCACGAGATTTTCATTGACTTTTTGGAGATTATTGGCAGGACCCTCTTTCAGCACAGCTGGACTCTGGCGCTGTAGGCTAGGGACATTGCGGTCGGTTGCATTGGGAAGGCACTTAGCTCCTAGGGTCTTACTAAACTGCATGGGGGAGAGCACACTGGCTATTTATCTTCCTAGCTAAGTGGGTTTTCAGGTCTGGACACAGCACGAGTGACAGGGCCATGAGCCACCTCCACCAGGACAGCTGGGGCCACCCCCCAATTATTTCTCTGCGGCCCCAGATTTGTACAGGTCTTTGTTTCTTTCCCTCTAGAGTCTGGGATCAATTGCCCAGGCCCCCATCGACCTACAGGGCCCCAGGGAGTCTGGCCAAAGCCCGGGGGCCAAAACAGAGCCGAGAGGAGAAGCGGGAAGGATACAGACCTCGGCAGGACATGGTGAGCTGTTCACGGGATGGGGCAGCCAAGGCAGCATGAGGGGGAAGGGGAGTTTCTCGGCTTCGCCAGGCACCCACAGAGCACACAGGACACAGACTGAGGCAGGACTGGCACCCGATATCTGCTCACATCAGTGTGGCCACACGGACCTGGCTTAGGCCAGGAGTTGTCGGAGACCAGGGGTCCTCACGTGGGAATCCCACAGTGGGAGAATCTCAGGCGACCGTCCGTCTCGCTCACCACAGAGCTGGCGGAAGCTGAGGCCACTTTCTCCAGGCCCCATGGTCTGCGCCCTCAGGGGCTGCGCTCCCCTTGTCAGCAGGCCGCAGCCCTCACCTCGCTTGGGAAGGAAAGTAGCCTCCTAAGCCTGACAAATCTGCCACCCCCTCGGCAGCCCCGGATGCTGCCGCTCAGACACAAAGCCGGCCCCTGCTGCTGGGAGGTACCAGCACAGAGCTCGGGGGTGGGGTTTGCAAGATCAAAAATGAGCCCTGGTAATGGGTGCCCCTCGGCCATTCTGCTGTCCCCTTCCCCCACCTCGTTATTCTCCAAGGGGCTGAGTGGTGCACAAGCCTTGGCCTGGCTCTCTGCCCCGAGGGGAACGTGAGGCCAGCAGGAACCACTCGGATTCTCTAAGCGAAGCGCCTGCAGCACATGCCAGTCGTGCTCCCTCGGCGGGGCTCTGTCGCATCAAGTGCTCAGCTCTCTGTTCCCCAATGCTGACCGGCTTCCCGGGGGGCTGCAGGCTGAGCTTCTTCCAGGCCTAGAGAGCCCTGCATAGAGGGTGCTGGAGGAGCCAGGCTGGAGGAGCCTCCCCACATCTCCTGGAGAAGGTCACTGTCCATTTCCCCTGGTTGGAGGGGTCCCCCCAGGCAGTCTCTTCTGCATTGCTACATGCAGCCAAGTGGGAGGGGTTCTCCAGGGTGTCAGGCTGAGGACCACGTGCTCGTTTGCACAGTGCAACATTGCACCACTGGCTCTGGTGCTCATGGAGATGGCCCAGGGTGTCTGTTGTGAGCGACAGACGTGGCAGGTGTTGCCTCTCCGGAGATGCAAGCGACTGTTCGTAAGTAGGCAGAGTGCCTGCTCCTGCTAAGCTGGCTTCTTCCATTGAAAGCAGCCTGCTGCCCCTCTGCCTTTGAGGGCGTTTTGTGCCCGGATGGATGGGGAAGGTTTCCTCGTGCGTTCCCACCTGCCATTTGCACCCCTGGGAGTCTCGTGAGGGATGGAGACCCAGGTGAATGGTGGGCAGCTGGGACAGTCCTCGGAGGAAGAGAGGAGACTTTGTGGTGAGCTACGGAGTTGACAAGGGGCTAGATAGGGCCCAGACTGGGCCATGGAGGAGAACACAACAAGACCCAGAACTTGTCCTGTATCCAACCTCCCCTCTTCTCTTCTTGTGTTATCAAGGTTCTTCCAACACGTCCCTGGAAAACCTCTG
This sequence comes from Pelodiscus sinensis, assembly GCF_049634645.1. NCBI lineage: Eukaryota > Metazoa > Chordata > Testudines > Trionychidae > Pelodiscus > Pelodiscus sinensis. Next base: position 8,642,123 of record NC_134736.1, read on the forward strand.
CCCCCTCCGGAGATGTCTCCTCTTGCTGGGGGCCATCGGGCTGCTGGCAGGGGTGGCTGTCGGACTGTGGCTCCTAGGTCTGTATCTCCCGGGGGGATTCCACACCTCTCTCGAACCTGCCCTTAGCCCCATGGCTGGAATGGAGAGTCAGGGCTTTGAGATCACACAAGCAATGAGCGAATGGTCATGAGGGTCCCAGCATCACAGGTGCCAGGCGTGGGAAAGCCCAGCTGCAAAGCCAATGGAAAGCGAGCACACAAGAGGCAGCACGGCGCCGTGGGCACTAGGGTGGGCCCTAGCCCCGGTCTGTCCTGGCCTGCTGTGTGACCCTGGGCAAGTTCTTCCTCTCCCGGAGCCTGTTTCCCACCCCTGCGTCCGTCTTGTCTGTTTCAGTGTAAGCGCTTGGCAGCAGGTACTGTGTGGTTTGTACAGCACCTTGCACAATGCAGTCTGATCTTAGCTGGGCCTCCCAGTGCTACTGTCGTGCAAATACTAGATTAGCCTCTGTGACGGCGCGTTGGGGGTTCCCCGTCTCCTGCACCCCGAAATGGCACCAACAGACTGCACCAGCCAGTGGAATTGAGGGTGGTTTATTGCTCCTCCAGCACAGCGCAGCACAGATGTAATCTGGTTACAGGAACTGGGGCTAAGAGGCCTCAGTGCCCCCCCTTGAGATAGGGGAGTCCCAGCCCCCTCCCCAGCTCCTTATTCCCTGCCTTCCAGATAGGAACTAACTCACCCTCTCCAAGCCCTGCCCCCCAGCCAGGGCAGCATTCCACCTTCCTTTGTTCCTCTCCATGGGGGGTGTCTGGCCACTGGTTCAACAAGTTTGGCATTACCTCTGCCTAGTGAGGTTTTCCCTGCTGGGTCTTGCTCCAGACAGCAGGGGTCACCACAGCCCAGCAAGTACCCCCACTACGTCACAGCCTCCTAATAAACAAAATCAACTGGAATCTCTCCATAGCCTTTGCATCAAATTCTACGGGTTTATCTAACTCCCTTGGGGCCAGTGCAGGGTTGTTCCCCATAGTATGGGCATTAGGGGCTTGTCTAGCCTGTTCCATCACATCTCAGTTCTTGTGCTTCCTTCTGAAGTGAAATTCCAGATGGCGCCCCCCTCGAACCAGGACTCCAGCCCGCTGCAGGACACGGAGTTGATCTCGATCTGCAGAGAGGCCGAGGAAGATGAGCCCACAGCTCCCAGGAGAGGTTTGGGGTCTTTACTCCCCACAGCCCCTGCTCTCCTTGCCGCCAGGAGCTGGGGGGAGAGGATGTATCCCCTGGTGCCGTCAGCTGGGCCTTTCGCTGTCAGCAATATATGGAACCACCCTACGATCTAGCCTGTCTGACCTCACAGCCAGCAGATTTCCCTTCCTCAAGGTCAAAGGCAAAGCAAAGAATGAGGCTGTCTCCGTGCCTTGACCTGCCCCTTTTTCCTTGTCAAGACAGACCAGAAAGTCCCCGTCCCCCCCTCGGTGCTCTACTTGTCTCCTTCAGCACTACCCAGAATGCTTTGCCACTACCTGGCAGTGCCACCCCCTGAATCCTGGGAACACATGGAAAGGAGCCAGGGGTGGTTTGCAATAGCCCCACAGGTTTTCTGGGGCACTTTGTGGGGCCAGACCTGGGGAGGAGATTCATCCCTCCTTAGACACCGGGACTTCACCAGGTTTGATTTTGGTCTCTGCCAAGAGCTGGTTGCAAGAAAGCTTGCAGGACGTGTTTAATAAAATGGCTTTAGTATCTTTCAGAATAAACACGGGAAACTTCTTGTTGGAAGTGCAGGTGGAAGGCAGGCCCGGCTGGCTCCTGGTGTGTCACGAGCGGTGGAATCTCTCCCTGGGGACCCTGATCTGCAGGCAGCTGGGCTATCTCCAGTAAGCGATGCTCCTCCCAGCAGAGACTCAGTCGGCCAGCCTCAGGCACACGACTTTGATTTGCCAGTTTTGCAACGATACTGCAAGAAATAACAGGATCCTAGCCCAGGACCATAGACTCACTGACGTTTATTTACTGGGGCTTAGAAACGGGGTCCCACAGTGCTAGACCCAGTTCTCCCCCTTTTCCTATTTTACCACTGGAAAAGGGAGGAATCTCCCAACATGAAACGATGTGGGGATGGAATTTTCACTGCAAAATGTAATTTTGTTCACTGGATATGTTTTAAAATGAAAAAAAAAATGAAAATTTCCAGGGAGGTGGGGGGAAAAATCTGCATATTTTTTTTTTGAGCCACGCTAGATGTTCCATAGCTCCTAGATCTAATGTCACTGTTCTCTTCTCCACTGCTGTTCTGTGGCTGTGCATTTTTCCTGCACATCACCATAGAGACAAGGGGGAGACTTTTGTGGCATAAATGATAAGCAGGACTCCTGGGTTCTAATTCTACCTCCTCAACCTTGTGGCCTTTTCCTCTCTGCCTCATTCCCCTCATCTTTCAAACAAGGATCATAATAGTCATCCGATCCCCAAGTGAGCATGAACTCATTCATGTTTGGAGTGTGTTGTGAGATCCTCATTTGGAAGGTATTAGCGAAGGACACAGAATTATTATTGTCTCCAGTTTGTACTCATATGCTGTTGACATTCCAGGGCTAGCAAAGGGGACTGCAGCTTCTGAAAACAGTTTAGTGAGGCAAGCAAACCTATCTCCTGATTCTGGGGTTAGCAGAGTGTCAAGTGAGGGTCTGGAGTATGTTCATTCGCAGTATTATTATGTAGCCACTAGATGTCCCTGTCTACTTTACAGTTCCAGTCAGGACGTTTCCTCTGGTAAATGAGAGAGACAAAACTGGAACTCAAGTTGTGCGGATGCCTGTTTTGTATTTGTAGTTAGTAGCCCTCCTGCGTAAGCACTGTGATTCCAAGAAACATGGCAGGGGAAAGGATTAGCCTTCCCAGTGTGTGGCTATGTCTACAGTGCCTGGTTTTTTTGGGGGGGTTTTTAAACCTTTTTCCACAGCACCTTTTCGTACCTTTTTCCACTTGTTTTTTCGGAAGGGTTTTTTCCGACATGTGGCCCATCTACATGGGGCCAAATGTCGGAAGAACCTCCTCTTTCGGAACATCCCTTATTTCTCATAAAATGAGGAATACAGGAATGCTGAAAGAACGTGCCCGCTTTTTTGGAAACGGTTCCAAAAAAGTGGACGTGTACCATGGACGTGGCAGAGTTTTTCCTGGGATACTCTGCAGTCTAGACATATCCTGTGAGAGCTAGTATGTTTAATCCTTTCATCTCTGTCTGAGCAGTGGCCAGAATTAGCATGTATAAACTACCGTACAATGGTTCTGTGCAGAAGAGAGGAAGAAAGTGACCATAAGAATGCAGTCATGTCAGGGGCATGGGTGAGCTCACTGATCTCTTGGCGGGATAGCCTGGACAGCCACTCACTCTGCGTGTAGGTGATGACGTTTGCCTTTGCTTCTGCAGACTCGCCCATCACAAAGGAGTGAACCTGACAGATGTCAAGGTGAACGATACCCAAGAGTTTGTTCAGATTGTGCCCGACCAGAAGAGCAGCATTGAAGCCATGTGGCAGGTCAGGTGGGTGACGGCGCTGGGGAGAGCAGGACTGGCATTGTGGGAACTGAACAGAAGGCCCTTTCCCTTCTGTCTTGTCTGAGGAAAACGTCTCCCTGGTTCTGGAGGTGACCGCCAAGCTCTGTGTCGACTCTGATCAGCAAATATGGAGGGAGGGAGAAAATCTGAACTGGCCACTCAGAGAAGTCCAATGGAATGGAATGGAAACAGCACAGTGCCTGCCCCGGCAGGAGCCACACCTGCAGGGAGGATCACAGCTGCCGTCACACCTCCACTTGCAGAGCAGACACCCCCTCAATACCTGCAGGGGAGCTGGCATACAGGCCTTTTCAGACAGGCCCGCTGGCCCTCTCAGGACAGCTCTGCTGCTGCAAAAACACACAACCTGCATCCTTGCACTTTCTACCCCTCATCAGCTCGTGTTTGCCAAGGGCTCTGCAGGTGAAAAGCCTTCGGCGGGCACCATGACAGTCCCCATCAGAATCCACATTCCAGGCCTCCTGAGGGAATCTGGCCTGTCACCATGCCAACGGGGGCTGCCAGGGAACCCCGGGATGGGCCATCTCTGTGTCTCATGGCTGCTGGGAACCTCATTGCTAACCCTGGTTCTGCTCTGGTGCAGGGGCAGCTGTGCTTCAGGGCGAATCGTGGCTCTGAAATGCTCCGGTAAGTGCGCTAGCCCCATCCTCAGAGAGCGCTGAACTCTCTCGCATTCCTTGTGCTGTTACAGATCCTCCGTTGTTAGGAAAAGCCCCAGGTCAGCTGGACACTGAGCACCCTGTTGCTCGACATGGGCCTGCTTTTCCTTTGAAAAGTCAGCGTCATTCCTCGCAGAGTGGCTTTCACAAACAAGCAGGCCCAGTGCTGAGGGGCCCACAAGCCGCGGAGTTACTCAGGGACGCAGCTCCAGCATCCCTATGGTAACACGCCTGCACCAACCAGCCTGTCTGGAGGGCAGGAAGGTTTGGCTTCCCATTGGGCTGTGGAGCAAAATAGAAGGTGGGTTTGCAGCTCCTGGAGTTCGCCTTTGCCCATGTGATTTCACAGCTGGGGTTTGCTTGCAGCGGCAGCAGCAACATGGCCTTCAGCCCCCAAACCCTCCTGTCCTTATGACCCATCTCGTGGGTAAATAGCAGCAGGTGCAATGAGCACCCCCTCCCCAGTATTGGTCTCACCGCCTCTGCTTGTCAAGGAAGGAAGCTGTGGCCCTAAACTTGCCCCGTGAGGCCCCGGGCTATTTCAGGGCGAGCGGCAAGGTGCAGACCTGAGAACGCGCAGGTGGAGAGGTGGGAATCCTGCATTCTTTGCTGTTTTCTCTCGCTCCCTCTCAGCTCTGGCTGAGCAGTACTGAGTGGGGATATCACTACATGGAAGAGACTTTGCTTAGGACCTGGGGTGGCAAGGCAGAGGCTAGCTCGGAGCACACAGAAGGGTGAGTGTGGGTTTCTCCATGTTATTTCTCATGGGGAGCAGTACAGGTGACAAAAAGCAAAGGAGAAAACAGGGGTCACCCTGAATCCCTAACAGCCTGTGGGGGTGACCCAGGCACTGGGATGGAGCATAGGTGGGACAGGGTCTGGGGTAATACTGTGGAGCACAGCTGAGAAGCAGGAGCATACACGGGATGATTCCTGCCGGCTGGTCCCTTCTCTGCAGCCTTGCCTTCTCCTTTTCTTTTCTTCCCTTTCCAGCCTGTGAGGTCGGCTGCTTTTCTCCTCCAATTCCAGTGCTCAAAGACCCGCTCTGTCTGCCTGCAGCCCCAAGTCAAAGCCCAGCCCAGCTCAGCTCCTGGAGAGGGCCGGGTTTCTCTGACCGGTGAGGTGTTTGCGGCTCCAGGTTCATGTCTCTCCCCCTTTGCAGAGTGTGGCGTGCGCTCCAGGGCAGCCCGGATCGTTGGCGGAAGTGAAGCCCCGTTGGGACGCTGGCCATGGCAGGTCAGCCTGTACCTCAACTCCAGACATGTCTGTGGCGGCTCCGTAGTGGCGCGCAACTGGATCGTCACGGCCGCTCACTGCGTGCACAGGTGAGTCTGGGAGCAGCAGGGCAGGAGGGCTGAGGGGGCAGCCTTGTGCAGGGCATGGCTTTTCCCCTGCATGGAAGGTGGTGGGGAATTGGCCACCCGAGCTATACCGCATCCCCAGAGGGACAGGTGAGTCATGTCTCTGCCCAGTTACAGGCTGCCCCACGTCTCCAGCTGGCTGGTCTTTGCCGGGATTATCACCCACGTGTCCGTCAAACAGCAGGCCGGGGCAGCGGTGGAGAAAATTATCTACCACCCCCGCTACGACGACCGGAGTCACGACTATGACATCGCACTGATGAAACTCACAGCACCCTTGAACTTCTCCGGTGAGAACTTACTCTGCCACCATCTCCCCCTTTGCAGGGTGGGGGATCCCCATGGGGAGGCCCTGGCTTCCCTTCCCAAAGGGACTGTAACAGGGCCACCCCCCTAAGGGTCTGATTCCCACCCTGGTGGCTTGTGCCGATCCTGGGGCAATGCCAGCAGCGGGGTGGAGAAAGCTTTCCCCAGGCAAGCCATGAGGCTCTGGTGATGGCACAGAATGCTCACAGACCTTGTCTCCCATGGCAGCGTGAAATAAGTGGGCCGATATCTAAAGAGCAGGGCTCTGGCTGCGCGGGTCCCAGCGGGAGCAGCGCTCTTTGGAGAACGTGGCCCCCGGAGCCAGGGGAGCAGAGCAGCAAAGGAATTTCACTCTCGATCGGTGCTGTGCGCTACGAGGGCCGTGCCGAGCTGGTGCTGCTCTAACACGCCTCCCTCTCTCCAGACGCCATCCGTGCGGTGTGTTTACCGCTCTCCCGCCAGGATTTCCCCCACGGCACCCGCTGCTGGATCTCCGGCTGGGGCTACACCAGCCCTGAACATGGTGAGCGGCTCCAGATGGCCTGGCGAGTGGTCTGGGGGCTCCTTCTTACCAGGCAGATGAGCGAAGGCTGCGTGTCACCGGAGGGGACGTCTGAGTCACCAGGAGAGCACTGAGTTCTGAGCTGCGACTCCCCTGCCGCCCTCAGTCCTGACCCACAGCCCCTGCTACTATTGCAGCCTAGGGCTCCTTGCACATCTACAGCCCTAGCCCCGATCTGCAGCCCTCCCCCCAACTTCTCCCCTCTCCTCCTCCCAGCACCCAGAGCCCTAGGGCTGAAGCGTCTCTGTATAGCTCGGCATCCCGCTGTGCCTTGAGCACAAACCCCAGCATTTAGCCCTCCGGCTGCAGTTCATCTGTCTCTCTCCTTTGCCTTCCTCTCCCCCAGCTCAGGTGGCTGAGATCCTGCAGGAAGCTGTGGTTCCCTTAATCAGCACCAAGAAATGCAACAGCTCCTGCCTGTACTCTGGTGAGCTCACCCCCAGGATGCTGTGTGCCGGCTACCTGGATGGGCAAGCAGATGCCTGCCAGGTAAGAGCAGGGAGAAAACATCCCCTGTTGTTAATAGGCGGGGGTGGGGGTCGGGTCCTTTCCCTCACTAAGGAACGGTGCGATGCTGCCACCCTGGGCTGGATCCCACCCGGGGTCTGTCACGGACATGCAAATGGGGGAGAGGGGGAGAGGACACGGCAGGAGCATGCTCAGTGCAGCACACAGAGGGCAGGGCAGGGGTGTGGAAAGGGGGAGGTGGGAGGGTCTTGGGGGCAGAGCAGGGGCACGTGGGGCATGTGCAGAGCTACTGAGAGGCTGCTGGTGTCAGGGTAAGGGCGTCAGGGCATGAGGGGGTTTGCTCAGGCCTTCTGCCAAACCCGGGAGGGCGTTTCAGGGTGTCAAAGGTGGGGAGGGAATGTGGCAGGAGTGTGCTTGGGGCTGCCTTCATCCTGGGGAACAGCGGGTCACTAGAATGTGTAGAGGGGCAGCCGTTGCTGAAGTTGAGGTAAATGCTCCTTTATTACAGGCAGGGCAGCTGTCCACCCCTCCCTACGCACCAAGCGGCAGCCAGTGTGTGTTTCCTCTGGCACTCAATTCCTCCTCCTCAGCAGTTGCTCCTAGCGATGGCCAATGCTGGATCAGTTCACACCCTGCACCCTCCATCCTGCACTCGCAGTCCCTTTGCTTTAGGACAGATAGGCACAGCCTGGCGTCCTGTTACGATAGGCTACTGCATGAGTCTTGGTTACAGGCTTGTCACCCTGTTTTCTGCACGGCCACCAGTCCCCGCTGGAGACAGGCCCGTAAGCAAGGCAGATCCTTGAGGTGAAGCTACAGCATCTCCTTAGGGGGGCTAGGCTCAGAGCCACAAACAGAGCCTGGCGCCTAACTCCTGTGGGTTTGTCTAGGAGATAGGGGTCTCACTTCATTTGTTCTTCTGGGCCTTAGGGGAGCAGCATCTTTGGTCTGGCTATTCATGAGGGATGGACCAGGCCAGGGAAAACCCCACACAACAAAGGCAGCCTCCGGCTGTTGGGCTTCATTGCTGTGCTGTGTTACAGCAGTGCGGGGAACAGCACAGAGGAAGAACTCTCCACTGGGCCCAGTACCCTCCTGCAAGCTGTCTGCAAATCCCAGCTTCTGCTCCTTGGACGCCGTCCCGCAGCATCTCCCCAGAAGGGAAGGGGGGAGCATTTTGGTCCAGATTCACAAAGGCGTTTTGCTGCTGCGCTCCCATTGATTCAAACCCTTAAATCCCTTTGCAGATCTGTGGGGCCAGGATTGAAAATGGCCAGTAAGGTACTTTGGGATCCTCTGCCTGAGGGAAAGGGAGTGGGGAAAATCAGGAGGAGTAAAGCGACATAACGGAGCTGGGTTAGCGATCTTCATGCCACGGGGACCTGCTGGCAGCTCTGCTCTGCCCCTTGCTGCATCGCAGCCTCTGGCCAGGCTGGTAGCGCCTACAGGGCAGGGGCAGCCCTACAGGGCAGAATCCCACCCCTGTGCTTTGTGGAAGCACTGCCCCCCCCCCCGGTGACACTTGCTCTGTCTTGCAGGGAGACAGTGGGGGGCCGCTGGTTTGCCAGGATGAGCTCACCTGGCGCTTAGTGGGCATCGTCAGCTGGGGCACAGGGTGTGCTGAGCCCAACTCCCCAGGAGTTTACACCAAGGTGGCCGAATTCCTGGACTGGATTTATCACATCGTCGAGGTGAGGGAAGCAAATGGACAAAGGGTGGACCTCCGGGGAGATGCTAGAACTCCGCAGGGGGCTGGTTCACTAGCTCTGTCATTCTGGCTACTACCCAATACAGTACTTAACAATCTGCCCCTTTAGCTAATTCTACCCCAGGAGAAATTCCTTCCCCATCCCTGCGACAGTCTCTTGCTTTGCAGGAGACATTTATAAGGGGCTGGAAGGGAGATGGGCTTTAAAACACCCTGCCATTACAGATGTAGTGCATCTCCTGGGAGAGAGCCAACTGCTGTGTGCTCTGCAGCAAGAGCCTTCCAGAGGGAGGAAATCAGACACACAAGCCTGCTTCCCCTGCGTTTGGTAGCAGAGAGCTGAGAAGCAGAGTGGCTTCAAAAGCCTTGGTGTTCCTCATAAAAAAAATTGGTGTTTCTTGGTCTTAAAAAGTTTAAGAAACACGGCCCTACAGTATGTGAATTGCAGACAAGGCGGGGAGCATGGCTGGTTTATGAAAGAAAATTGCCATAAAGCAGCTCAATTTTCTGATTTGTATGAAAATATTTCTATGGATCTCAGGGAACACTGAGCTTCAAATACAACTATCCCCCTCCATTTACATAGCTTACCAGAACAAACCCCAAACCCTCACGTAACAGGATTTTAATTCTTGCTTCCAAATTAACCATATTCACCCTTGTGATTCTAGCATTTGGGGGATCTCCCAAAGCACAGAACTGATGCAGCTTGTTGTCTGTTCTTTCAACAGAGCCACTAGGAACATAGCAAGGGGGTTGACTTAAGGAGCAGAACCACATGCCAAGCAAAGAAGAGTCACTATGGCGCTTTGTCCCAGTTCCTGTGTAGTGAACGTGAATCAGCATCAACTGACTGAGGGAGCTGACAGGCCGGCCTGTTACCAAGTGTAGGGTCTAGTCTCTGCTCTAGGGCGTGGGGCAGCTCCCCTGCTTTGTGCTTGTTGTAGCTATTCCATGTTAATTCATTAGCGTTTGGGCAATGGCTGCCACACCCTTTCTGCTCTAGTGCAGGGGCTTGGTGCCATGTTTGGGCTGTGTCTTTGGGGTGGGGGGGTGCATTCAAATACCTTTCCTGTGTTAAGCAGGGCTTTCAAGGGGGTGTCAAACACAGTCCTGCTGCACAGTCTTGCCTCATGTGCCTTGAGCAATGTGGGGCTTGCTTCACCTTGCCTGTGGAAACTGTTCCACTTGCATTCAATGCTATTCACACCAGCACCGTTTTTTTAGACTTCCTTGGGAGCCTGGTGGCTTGGCTCTGGGCTAGTACTGAGACAGGTGTGGGTTTGATTTTACCCAGCTACCTCATCTCTAAAAGTCATTGGCTTGCCCAATGAAGCTCTTCCACTTTAAGTGTGCTGTGAGCCAGGCTTCTCGTTAACCTCACTCTCTAGTCCAGTGGTTAGGATACTAGCCCAGGCTGTAGGAAACCCTGGTTCCAACCTCTCAGCTGTTTGGCAGTGGTTTGTGCTGCGCTCCCTTACCTCCTATGCAACCATCCTTTGCAGTGCACCATCCTTGTCCCCACCCCCTCTCTTTCTCAAGAGGCTGCTGACTTCTATCACGCCACCAAGCCAGCTATTGGAAGAAAATTACCACAGACAGCTCCTACTGAAGGGGCCTGGACAATGAGTCTTTCAAACACATGCACAATGTTTCTCGCAAGTCTCATGCTTACTGGCATGTGGTCCTACAACAACCAGAGGTTCATTTTGCAACAACTTACCAAGAGTCATGGTGGATTCTTCAACACAGACAGTGTCTAAATCCAGACTGGGTGTTTTCCTAAGGGACCTGCTCGAGGAATTGTTGGGGGGCACTTCACTGGCCTGGACCATCCATGAGGTCAGGCTGGGTGAGCACAGTAACAGTGGTGCCTTCTGGCCCTGGAATCTGTTGATGCTTTTTGGCTGCTGCACCAGCAACGTTCTCCAGTCTGTTCACCTTCATTCGCTGCTGCACTTCCTCCCCTGGTTGCCAGGGAGGGCTGTTTTGAAAACCCAAAAGACACACCAAGGTAAAAATGCCACCCTGGTTATTCTATCCAGTGTGCAGCTTTACAGCCCTTCAGAGGCAGGACATGGCAACCGGGAGTCAGGGATATCATCTTTGAATTCTAGTGCCAGGAGGAGGTTTGGTAGGTCTGTATAAATCTGACAGTCAATCCAATAGTAGCATTTGCCAACAATAACTGGGCAGGTACCCAGATTCACCTACTACTGGACAGACCCAACAAAGAAAACAACATAATGCCACTAGCCCCCATCGAAAAACCTCTCCTACACATCGTCAAGGATCTACAGTCTATTCTATTGCTCTCATAGGCCTTGGGAGGCAGGCCAGTCCTCACTTACAGATAGCCCTCCAGCCCGAAACACATACCCCAACCACACATCCCACAACAGAAACACTAACCCAGGAACCAAACCCTGCGGCAAACCCCGTTGTCAACTCTGTCCGCACATCTACCCTAGTGACACCATCATAGGACCTAACCACGTCAGCCCTTCCATCAAAGGCTAGTTCACCTGCACACCAACTAACGCAGGGGTCAGCAACCTATGGCTCATAAGCCAAATATGGCTCACCAGGGAGCCAGATATGGCTATTCTGGAGCTCCAGCTTAGCTCCCACAGCTCCCTCTGCAGCAGGGAGTCAGTGCTGATGCTACAGCTTTGACTCCCTGCAAGATTGGCACGCCAGCGCCAGCTTCCTGGTGGGAAGCGAGGAGGGAGAAAGCTCCGAGCCTTCTCACCAGATCTGGCATGCAGGGAACAACATTCCTTCCCCCAGCTGGGGAAACAACCTTGCAGGGACGCTCTTCCTGGAGGCTTACCCCTTTGTCCCCATTGGCCAGAATCCAGCAAATGGGAACAGTGGGAGACAGTGTTACATGGTGCCTGCGATGCAGCATGAAAGCAAGTAAGTGCTCCCCACCTCCTCATGCCCAGATCCTACACCCCCAACCCCCTCACTCATGCCCCACTGAGACCCTGCACTACCAGCCCCTTTACTCCCCCCCTGCCAAGACCCCTCCCCCAGCCAGACACCCTGCCCCCAGCCTGCTCCTGTACCCTATCTCCCACCTAGACTTCCCAACCTCACCCCCTCCTATACCCCACTTCCCATTCAGATCCTGCACCCCTATCCCTATCCCACTCACTGGCAGCCCTGTCCTGCACACTTAACCCTCCATTTTTGGCTCCAACCCAGAGCCTACAGGGGCCCACAAAATCCACTAACCCTGGAACCCCAGAAGAATATCTGGGTTCTGAAGCACCAGAGGAGTGAGGTGTTTCAGTTGGGGGCCATATCAGTGAGGGGTGGGTATTCTGGAGGTTTGTTTTGTTTTGTTTCTCGCTTGTGTGGTCCCCATTGATTTTTCTGTGGGTCAGTGGCCCCTGACCCAAAAGAAGTTCCCCACTCCTGACATAAATAAACACAATGTTGAAAGCTTTTGTGTTGGACATAATATTTTACTTTATTTAAAAATGAAGCCTGGCCAACAAGTTCCCAATTGGGGCCCAGTGCCCATCTGGCTGCAGCATCGTAACACTCCTACACCACCCCACATCCCAAACCTGAGCCCATCTTACACCTGAACCCCCTGCCACGAGCCCCTCATGTACCTCAACCCCGATTCCTGCACCCCCGCATCCGCAGCCCCCTACCATAACTCTCCTGCATCCCACACACACCCCACCCTTGTGCCCTGGGTCCAGCATACACCCAAACCCCTGGCCCTTAGCCCTTTGCCATAAGATTGACAGAAGACAGCCTGAATGCGTACATGAAGCTGGATTTGACCAGTTATGATGTAAACTTCAAAGAAACGTGAAAAGCTGCAACAGCAAAAGTCCCGTTAAATCTGTGAGTACAATGTTTCATTTATGCTATTATTAATCATTATGTCAATTATCAATAATATTAAGTTGTATATTTTCAGTCATGCAAATGGGCACTCTTATACGGCTCTTTGTTGACCATTGGTTCTGAATTTTGATGTAGTTTGGCTCTGGTTTGAAAAGGTTGCCGACTCACCCTGTGCTAATGGGATCGTGTGCCCTCTGCCATGAACATTAGACAAGCTGCACTGTCTCTACACAACAGAATGAATGGACACAAATCAGACATCAAGAATGGTAACATACAAAAACAAGTGGGAGAACAGTTTAACTTGTCTGGGTACACAGTTAAGACCTGAAAGTTGTCATCTTCAAACAAATAATCTTCAAAAACAGGCTGTAATGTGAAACTGCTGAGCTGGAATTCATATGCAAACTTGATACCAAAAAATGGGTCAGAATAGGGACGGGGAATAACACAGTCATTACCATAAGTAATTATCCACTTTAGGTATTCTCACCTTCTTATCCACGTACCCCTTATTGAATTAATTAGCAAGGAAAGTTTAGGTTGGACATTAGGAAAAATTTCCTAACTGTCAGCATGGTTAAACACTGGAATAAATTGCCTAGGGAGGTTGTGGAATCTCCATCACTGGAGATATTCAAGAGCAGGTTAGACAGACATCTATCAGGGATGATATAGACTGTGATTGGTCCTGCCATGAGGGCAGGGGACTGGACTTGATGATCTCTCAAGGTCCCTTCCAGTTCTAATATTTTATGATTCTATGATTAATTCTGATGGAACATTCCCATATCTGTATCTCTACCATCTGTTTCCTTAGTATTTCACTTAATTTATCTGATGAAGGGTACGTCTAGACTACATGCCTCTGGCGACAGAGGCATGTAGATTAGGCTACCCGACAGAGTAAAATGAAGCGGCGATTTAAATAATCGCCGCTTCATTTACATTTACATGGCTGCCGCGTTGAGCCGACAAACAGCTGATCAGCTGTTTGTCGGCTCAGCGCGATAGTCTGGACGCTCCCCTGCCGACATCAAAGGGAGTTGTCGACAACCCAGGTATGCCTCCTGGGATGAGGCATACCTGGGTTGTCGACAACTCCCTTTGATGTCGGCAGGGGAGCGTCCAGACTATCGCGCTGAGCCGACAAACAGCTGATCAGCTGTTTGTCGGCTCAACGCGGCAGCCATGTAAATGTAAATGAAGCAGCGATTATTTAAATCGCCGCTTCATTTTACTCTGTCGGGTAGCCTAATCTACATGCCTCTGTCGCCAGAGGCATGTAGTCTAGACGTACCCGAAGTGAGCTGCAGCTCAGGAAAGCTTATGACATAATAGAATTGTTAGTCTTTAAGGCTACGTCTACACTGCGCCGCTATTTCGGGATACCGGAAGTATCCTGAAATAGCTATTCCACATCTTTAAAGCAGCCCGTTATTTTGAAATAGATTTTTCTATACAGATTTCAAAATAGATTTTGAAATAATGGGCTCATTATTCCGGTGTCTCTGGAACCCTCATTCCACAAGGGTTAAGGGACGTTTCAGAACAGTGCTTTATTTCGAAATTACCTTGAAATAAGCTATGAAAATTGCATAGCTTATTTCAAGGTAAGGATGCAGTGTAGATGCACCCTGAGGTGACACCAGACTCATTGTTTTTGTTGAGCTAATGAATCAATAAATGCAGGGAAAGAGCTGATATCTACAACTAGCTCAGACTGACAGATAAGGAACTTAATAGCTAAAATGTGAAAGCAGAATGTAAAGGTTGTTACCCCCAAAATATTCTCACTGGAGACCACCCAGGGTTACACTAGTATGGGTTTATTTCCAGTAGGTAAAACTAAAGAGGAGAAAGCAGCCACCAAAGGTTTAAGCAAAGAAGATAGATCGATCTCTCTCTCTCTCTCTCTCGCACACACGCACCCCTCCATTCATTCACTCATTTACACCCATTTATTCCTGCCCTCAGGCAATCACACACTTACACAGACATATGGGTTGCAGAAGGAGCCAAGGCATGTGGATTCTGGAGGGTCTGTCTGCTCATCAAGGCTGGGGAAGCTGGTCAGGAGGAAAGACACTGGAGGGGAGCGTCTCAGGATCAGTGGAAGGAAAAAGAGAGTCTCACATGTGCTCCTTCTCCTTATATTGTAGCTGAATGGCTCCTGTGAATCATTCACCTTGTCATCAGGGAGCATGCCCAGACTTCCCTTTATCCAGCAGAGAACATGCCCAGACTTTGATGACTCATTGCCATGTAGTCCATTGTTCCAAGCCTTCTTCAAACACACTCACGCTCACTCTCTCTCCATTTACTCAGGGGAGAATTCAGCTTAAGGAAAGTTACAAGCAAGGTGGCTGCATGTTACAAAGATTACCAAGTTGCAGTTTACAGTAAGTTTGGGAATGCCTACATAGTTCGGACCCCGTGCCGCGCGACTACACGCAGCATGGACTAGCTAGTTCGGATTAGGCTAGGAAGCGCGGCACGGGGTCCGAACTAGCCGGCATTTAAAAATGGCGCCGGCCGGCTTTATGCAAATGAAGCCCGGGAAATTCAAATCCCGGGCTTCATTTGCAACTCCGTATGATTACATTACCCCCCCTAGTTCGAACTAGGGGGGTAGTGTAGACATACCCTTTGAGAGTTACACAGATTACAAAGATTGACAAGGATCATAATAAATTGCAGTTTAAAACTTTAGATCTTACAGTTTGGTGTAGCTTTAGAGAATCCATGTATATAAATCTAGTGAGCTCAGGCGGAGGCTTTCTTATGCAACAAAGGTCACCCTCAAAGCAGGACTTCAAAGGCCTTAACATTTTCATAAGAACATAAGAATGGCTGTACTGGGTCAGACCAAAGGTCCACCTAGCCCAGTATCCTGTCTGCCAACAGTCAGATGCCCCAGAGGGAGGGAACGGAATGTAATCATCACGTGATCCCTCCCCTGTTACCCATGTACAAACAGGATAGGGACACCATTTCTACTCATCCCGGCTAATAGCCAGTGATGGACCTAACCTCCATGAATCTATCTAGCTCTTTTTTGAACCCTGTTAAAGTCCTAGCCTTCACCACATCCTCTGACAAGGAGTTCCACAGGTTGACTGTGCACTGAGTAGAAAAAAAACTTATTTTTGTTTATTTTAAACCTGCTGCCTATTAATTTAATTTGGTGACCCCTAGTTCTTATATCATGGGAATAAGTAAATAACTTTTCCTTACTCACTTTTTCCACACCAGTCATGATTTTATACACCTCTATCATATCTCCCCTTAGTCTCCTGTTTCCTAAACTGTAAAGTCCTAGTCTTTTTAATCTCTCTTTTATTTCCAAAGCTTGCCCTTGGATACAAGGAAGTTAAAAACATTTAAGGGCAAGGTTTGCAGATGAAAATGTTTGGGAGTTACTAGTAAAACTTCTGAAGTGATTTAAAGATAACCAAATATTTCCCTCTAAGCAATGGTAAGTTACATCTAAATCTGATTAGTCAAGCAATTTTCAGTCAAAGACCTGTTGTAGAGGTCTTCTTTGCAGGTTTAAGAATATGGAGACACAATATGTCATTCTAGCTTAGAAAACACAGATCAGTAAATTAGAAATTTATTTTTTTCTTTTTGTGTACACACAAAATCTTTATACTTACATATATCAATGCCAATTGATGTTTTTAAATTATAATAATATTCAAAACAGGTGAAAATATTTGGGGTAAAATTATGAATATTAAAATTTTGGTTTTTTTATAAAGTTAGTGATTTTAAAATGTTGGTATCAGAAATATCAAAAGGGTCCAATTTTATTTATTTATTTATTGCTTTTGTTTTTTCAAAAATCAGGTTTTTAAAAGGGAAGGAGAATCCGAGGAAGAGGAGACCGGTCAGTCCCTGGAAGTATGGATTGAATAAATGGACTATAAGGTAGATAAAAAGCTGGCAAGATTGTTGGGCTCAACAGCTCGATGTCTAGTTGGCAGTAGATATCAAGCAGAGTACCCCAAGATTCAGTTCTGGGACCTGTTTTCTTCAACATCTTTATTAATGGCCTGGATGAAGGAATGGATTGCACCCTTAGAAAGTTCGCAGATGACACTAAACTAGGGGGAGAGGTAGATATGCTGGAAGGTAGGGACTGAGTCCAAAGTTACCTAGACAAATTGGAGGATTGGGCCAAAAGGACTCTGATGAGGTTCAACAAGGATAAGTGCAGAATCCCAAACACTGCAACAGGCTGGGGACTGACTGGCTAAGCAGCAGATTGGCAGAAAAGGACCTGGGGATTACCGTGGATGAGAAGCTGGATATGAGTCAACAGTGTGCTCTTATCGCCAAGAAGACTAATGGCATATTGGGGTTCATTAGAAGGAGCATTGCCAGCAGATCCAGAGAAGTGATTATTCCCCTTTATATGGCACTAGTGAGGCTACAGCTGGAGTATTGTGTCCAGTTCTGGGTCCTTACTCCCATTACAGAAAGGATGTGGACACATTGGAGACAGTCTAGGAGAGAGCAACAAAAATGATTAGGGGGCTGGAGCACACGATTTATGAGAAGAGACTGAGGGATTTGGGCTTGTTTAGTCTGCAGAAGAGAAGAGTGGGGTGGGATTTGATAGAAGCCTTCATCTTCCTGAAGGGGGGTTCCAAAGAGGCTGGAGAGATGCTATTCTCAGTCGTGACAGATGGCAGAACGAGAAGCAATGGTCTCAAGTAGCAGGAAAAACTATTTCTCTAGGAGGGTGGTAAAGCATTGAAATGGGTTACTAGAGAGGTGGTGGAATCTCCATCCCTAGAGATTTTTAAGTCCTACCTTGACTAAGCCCTGGCTGGGATGATTTAGTTGGGTTGGTCCTGCTTTGGGCAGGGGGTTGGACTCGGTGACTTCCTGAGGTCTCTTCCAGCCCTAGGATTCTATAAGGATGCAAAGCAGTAAATGGCCAAGTGATACATTTGCTAAAATGTCCAATGTTGCTGATTATGAGTATGTTCCAATGCTGGGATGACTTGTGCCCATCATATTATACTACCCTTAATCAAATTGACTTCTTTTTTTCTTATTGGAAGGCTATGAGAATCATGTTAATCCTAGATTTTAACCTAATGCTTTATCATGCTTTATCCTGAAACTCAAATGTAAAAAAAAAATATCAAGCGTGTAAAAGTAAGTGACAGTCCACCAAACAGCAACCATACAAACTGGTGGCTCTACATAGGCAGAGTCAGGCAGGGAAGTGGTTCCACAGACTCAAGGCTGGATTCCTTTTGTGGGGCTTGGGGTTAATAGATTTTGTAAGAGTCCCTCAGCCAGGATGGTGCTAGAAATGAAGAATTCAGCATGGGAGGAGGCTGTGGGTTGAGGCAGGAGGAGGTGACAGCTTTGACTGGAGGTGTGGGCTCTGCAGTGGGGTTGGGGATGAGAGGTTTGAGGTGCAGGAGGGTGTTCCAGGCTGAGGCCAAGGGGTTTGTAGTGCTGGAGGGACTCAGGGTAGGAGGTTGGTGTACAGGTGCAGGGTCAGGGCAGGAGTTAGGATGTGGGAGCGGGCTCATGGTCTGGGAAGGGGGGGGCTAGGTGTAGGGCATTTACCTGGGACTGCTCCCCTTTGGTGGTACAGACTAAGGATGTTAAGGACTAGTCGACTAGCTAATAAGCAAAAGCTGGGCAGAAAAATCAACCTTCGAGAGAGGACTGACTCTCAGCCCTGAAGTCTTCATCGCCAGTTTCTATAAAAGTTGCTCTGATATTATTAATCAAACCATACAAGAAAAATCCACCAAAGTTTTTGAGAGAGTAATAAAAGCAAAAAACTACTTCTGGCCTCAAGAAAGTTAAACTCATTAAGGTTCAGAATCATAACTGTCTGCAGACCAAGACGACTCAATTTTCTGAAAACCAATAGCCATTATTAACAATCTTAAGACAGCACTATTTGTTTAATGCAGGAACACCCAGTATTGCAAACTCCCACCAGTTACAGAGTTTTGGCACCTGAAGGAAGCGCTCTCAGTATGAGAGAACCTCCTTTATTATTATTATCTTCAGGTCTGCCCTGATATAGCAGCAGCTGTTCTAACTGTCCTCTCCACCATACCTCCAGCTAACTCCTGCCATTATCACCCCTGTCCACAATCTGCCAGAGGCTGTAGGAGGTGGGAAAGGCTGCTGTGTTGTTATATGAGTGATTGTTTCTATGCATAACTTAATCACAATGGCTACGTCTACATTGGCAAGATTTTGCGCAAATACTTTTAACGCAAGAGTTTTTGTGTTCAAGTATTTGCGCAAGAGAGCGTCTACACTGGCATGTGCTTTTGCGCAAGAGATGTGCTTTTGCACAAAAGCATCCGTGCCAGCGTAGACGCACTCTTGCGCAAGAAAGCTCCGATGGCCATTTTAACCATAGGGCTTTCTTGCGCAAGAAATTCATGTTGCCTGTCTACACTGGCCTCTTGCGCAAGAACAGTTGCGCAAAAGGGCTTATTCGTGAGTGGGAGCATCAGAGTTCTGGCGCAAGAAGCCCTGATTTCATACATTAGAACGTCAGTTTACTTGCGCAAGAACATGCAGCCAGTGTAGACAGGCAGCAAGTTTTGGTGCAAGAGCGGCTGCTTTTGCACAAGACCGCGCCAGTGTAGACACAGCCTGTTTGAGGTCTATTTTCCTAGTGTAGAGTTGGCTAATGTTTCAATAATTCCCAGCCCCCTTTGTTGACCAAAAAGGCACCATCAATAACACTTCCTCCATACAAAGCAGAAACATTGCTTTAGACAGATTGCTGCACCACAGTCCAGCTGAGGTTAACCCTTCAGAGATTTTTTTTACTCCCTCTAGACTCGGGAGGTCAATACAAATCAATATTTGCAGCAATTCAAAGTAAACTTTTCCAAAACGGGATAGATTCACATGCTGCGATTCACAAACCTAAAGTCATCACTCAGAATGAAGGGAAGAATAGTAATAGAAATGTAGCCGTGTTAGTCTGGGGTAGCTGAAGTAAAATGCAGGACTATGTAGCACTTTAAAGACTAACAAGATGGTTTATTAGATGATGAGCTTTCGTGGGCCAGACCCACTTCCTCAGATCAAATAGTGGAAGAAAATAGTCACAACCATATATACCAAAGGATACAATTAAAAAAATGAACACATATGAAAAGGACAAATCACATTTCAGAACTGAAGGAGGATGCGGGGGGTGGGGAAGGAAGGAAGGTAAGTATCTGTGAGTTAATGATATTAGAGGTGGGGAAAGTTAGATGTCTGTGAGCTAATGGTATTAGAGGTGATAATTGGGGAAGCTATCCTGGTAATGGGTAAGATAGTTGGGGTCTTTGTTCAATCCACCCCCCCGGATAGTGTCGAATTTTAACATGAATGACAGTTCAGAGGATTCCCTTTCAAGTGCAGATGTAAAAGGTCTTTGTAGAAGAACGCAGGTGGTGAAGTCGTTGAGACAGTGTCCTTTCTGGTTGAAATGGCAAGAAATAGTTTTTTCTTTGTGATCTTGTCTGATATGTTTTGTGGGCATTAATCCTTTGGCGAAGTGTCTGAGATGTTTGTCCAATGTACATAGCAGACGGACACTTTTGGCACATGATAGCATAAATTATATTTCTGGATGCACAGGAATATGTGTTCTTGATCTTATAACTCGGTTAGGTCCAATAATGGTATCAGCAGAATGAATATGCGGACAAAGCTGGCAACGGGGTTTGTTGCAAGGGAAGGTACCAGGGTTGGTATTAGTATGGTATGTCCTGTGGTTGTTGGTAAGAATCATCTTGAGGTTAGGTGGTTGTCTATAGGAGACAATGGGTCTGTCTCCCAGAGCCTCTTGGAGTATGGTATCCTGTTCCAGTATAGGCTGTAGTTTATTGATAATGTGTTGGACAGGTTTAAGTTGGGGGTTGTAGGTGATGACAAGTGGTGTTCTATTGTTGGTTTTCTTGGGTCTGTCTTGAAGTAGATGGTTTCTAGGTATTCGTCTGGCTCTTTCAATTTGCTTTTTTATTTCTCCGGGTGGGTAGTTGAGATTTATAAATGCTTGGTAAAGATCCTGAAGCTTCTGGTCTCTGTCAGTGGGATTAGAGCAGATGCGGTTGTATCTAAGGGCTTGGCTGTAGACGATAGATCGTATGGTGTGTTCTGGATGGGAGCTGGAAGCATGTAGGTAACTGTATGAGTCAGTGGGTTTTCTGTAGAGAGTGGTGTCTAATTTTCCATTGTTGATTTGTACTGTGGTGTCCAGGAAGTGGACCTCTCGTGTAGAATGGTCCAGGCTGAGGTTGATGGTGGGGTGTAGGTTGTTAAAATCTCTGTGGAATATCTCCAGTGTTCCTTGGCCATGCGTCCAGATCATAAAAATGTCATCAATGTAGCGTAAGTAGAGAAGGGGTGAGAGGGGACGGGAGTTGAGGAAACTTTGTTCTAGGTCAGCCATAAAGATGTTAGCATATTGTGGGGCCATGCGTTTACCCATGGCTGTGCCGCTGATCTGGAGGTATAAGTTGTTCTCAAACTGGAAATAATTGTGGGTGAGAACAAAGTTACATAGGTCTGCTATCAGGTTGGCAGTGGTGTCCTCTGGGATAGTGTTTCTAATTGCTTGTAATCCGTCTTCATGTGGGATGTTGGTGTATAGAGCTTCTACGTCCATGGTGGCAAGGATGGTGTTAGTGGGGAGGTTATCGATGTTTTGTAGTTTCCTTAGGAAGTCAGTAGTGTCTTGGAGATAGCTGGGGGTGTTGGTTGCAAAGGGTTTGAGAAGAGAGTCTACATAGCTGGATAGACCAGTAGTGAGTGTGCCAATACCAGAGATGATGGGACGTCCGGGGTGTCCAGGTTTGTGGATCTTGGGAAGCAGATAGAACAATCCTGGTCGGGGGTCAGAAAGTGTTTCTGTGTGGATTTGTTCCCGAGTAGCTGTGGGGAGGCTTTTAAGGAGACAGTGTAGTTTCTTTTGGTATTCCGAGGTGGGATCAGAGGAGAGAAGTTTGTAAAATGTGGTGTTCGAGAGTTGTCTGGTTGCCTCCTGGTTATAGTCGGCCTTATTCATAATGACCACAGCACCCCCTTTATCAGCTGGTTTGATGATAATGTCCAGGTTGTTTTTGAGACTCTGGATGGCATGGTGTTCAGCGCGGCTAAGATTGTGTGTCGCTTGTTGTCGTTTGCGAATAATGTCAGTCTGTGCATTGTTGCGGAAGCTTTGTATATAGAAATCCAGACTGTAATTCCAACCGTCAGGGGGAAGAAGTTAGCCTGCTGACGAGCCTAACATAATAACTTAAGCTCCTAATTTATATTTTTTTTATATTGTACGGCTCCTAACATTATTATAAGCCCCTCAAAGGGGAAACTGTATTAATCATCTCACCACCGTGCACTACAACTTTTTTAAAAGCAGCTTTTCATCTTCCTAAGAAAAAGCATCAGACTGGGTCTCCTCAGGAAGCCGTGTTACAGTTGTAGCGTGGCAAATACGTTTACAGTGTCACATCTTCAACAAGTGTCAGTCGTGCACGATTGTGATTTCACTGTTCAGCGTGCAAGGGCAGGGTGGTGAATTATACAGCTCACTTATGCACTGCTGCCTCAACAGCGGACAGGTGCTTGTC
The DNA here is from genome assembly GCF_049634645.1 of Pelodiscus sinensis. Taxonomy (NCBI): domain Eukaryota; kingdom Metazoa; phylum Chordata; order Testudines; family Trionychidae; genus Pelodiscus; species Pelodiscus sinensis. The sequence continues at coordinate 8,664,266 of NC_134736.1, forward strand.
CCCCTATTTAAACCAGGGGCGGGCAAGACACAGCCCCCCCCGCCCCCCAGGCACTTTCATCAGCTGGCTGCTGCGGGGGGGGGGGGGTGGAGGTTCGCACCCCTCCCCCCCTCCAGTGGCGCGTTTCCCACGGATACGCGTTGCCTAGGCTACCCATGGGGCGGGGCGAGCACCGGCCCATCGCTCGCGGGGGCGGGGCTGGGGCGGAGAGCTGGGAGACCAGCGCTGGGAGAGTAGCGCAGTGCGCCTGCGTGGGCCGCGCCGGGGACAGCGCAGCGCGCGTGCGTCCGTGCGTGGACGGGAGGCTGGTGCAACGCGCCTGCGTGGCGGGGGGCGGCGCAACGCGCCTGCGTGGGCCGGCGGGTCCGGCCGGCAGCGGCGGAAGAGCTCGGGGGCGCCGCAGCCGGGTGAGCGCGCGCGGCTTGGGCGCGAACCCCTCCCTGCGGCGCGCGCGCCCTTGGACACCCCTGTGGCGCGCGCTGCCGCTATGGGGCGGGCGGTACCACGTGAGCCTCTGGGGCGGGGTGAGGCGGCTGGGGACCCGGGACCGGCCTCCCCACAGAGCCTGGCGTCTCCCCCCCCCCCCCCCCCCCCCCCGCTGCCGGCTCCATTCCGCGGGGCGCGTCTCCCCGCAGGTCAGTGTTTCAATAACCCCCCCCCCTTCCCGCCCACCCAGAAAGGTCCCATAAAAGCGCCTCTCGTGTGTGAGGAAACCCTCGGGGGGGGGGGGGGTTGTGGTGCAAGGGCGGGGGCGGGGCGCTTCCTTGCCTGTGAGCAGAGTTGTGAGCAGTGTTCTTCCCCCGCCCCCCGCCCCCCCATCCCTGTGTGGCAGATAGTTTGCTCCAGGCGCCTGCACACGCGCACCCCCAGTAGGACACGCGCTGGGCAGCATTGGACTCGCCCCCGGGGGGGCTGCCCACGCGCTCGGTGAGCCAAGAAACACTGGTTGTGACCTGAGTCACCTGGTCAGTGTCCGACTCCGAAGGGGACGCTTTTCCACCAAGATGGGCCTTGCGGCTCGGATACCTCCAGGGCGGGGTGCAGGCTCTAGCACGGTGAACATCGGGCTGGGAGAGATTTCTGTTTAGAAACTTCACACCTGACGAAGTGGGTCTTTGCCCACGAAAGCTGATGCTCCTACACCTCAGTTAGTCTATCAGGTGCCACAGGACGCCTCGCTGCTTTCACCTATTTTAAGGATCAATGTATTTGCTGTGATGTCAGGGAGTCTTTTCCAGTCCCCCGCCCCTGTCTTCCCAGAGCTGGATCAGCTGCAATGCAGCATCTCGAAGCACTAATCTTTGTTCCTCTGTGGTAATCTAGGGCAGAGTTCATACCGTCTAAAGCTGAGGCTCTAGGAACCCATCCTTCTGCCCTCTGCCCCTTTGTCTCTAAGTCTCAGGAGATTGCTGTGTGTCTGCAAACACTTCTTACTGCAGGTGCCTGACCTCTCCGGTCCATTGTCCTGCTGCCAAACCACACACAGTTCACATGTTCAGCCTGCTGTCATTAAGTGTTAATGTTCAGTCATTGGGATTCCCATGTTTTGTTCTGGGTCTTCAGTTAATATGTTGATTCCAGCCAGCTTTTGATGTCTTTATCTCATCCCAGTCAACCCTGGGATGCATGCCTCTCTGTTCCCAGAAGTGTTTTGACTCCTCTGCTTCCAGTATGTGGAAATACCAAATCAAATGGGTCCCCTGAAGCTTGTATTGTTGTATTATATATTTAGAAAGCTCCTGCTTTCATCACTCTATCATTCCCAGTCCCTTGTTTGTCCTGATGCAGAATCCAGCTGACATTTTGAATTTGGATTCCTGCCCAGTTCTCTACCCCTAGGCCATGGGTTTTCCCCTTTCTGACTCCCTTGCATACTCAGTTGTTTCTTATTGCTTAGTCACAGTTACATGGTTACATTTTTAATTGTTTTTGTACATCCTTAATGGTAATCACATTGGAGAGACTGGTTTAGACCACCACCATTGCAAGAGCTGGTTATATACCAAAGTTACAGAGGTGATTTGGGAGGCTACTTTTTGTAAAATGCAGGGAGCAGATAGTATTACACAACATTGCCTGAAGAGCGCTGTTATTCTGTATCCTCCTACTGCAGGACTCTCAAGTAAACATCCTACAAGTGCTTCTGTAACGGGAAAATAAACGTATATGTGGGGGAAGTTGGGTAACCAAAAGTTTGTCAAACATACCAACTGGGTGTTTGATATTCTTCACTAAACTGATCAGAGTTAAAAGCTCAGGTGGCTAAAATCTACAGACTAGACCTATGGTCACTAACCCGTCGATCGCGATTGACTGGTTGATCAGGAGGGCTCGACCAGTCAATCGCAAGGCATTCGAAAGCCCCCCCAATTTCCCACCCCCAAGAAGCCCCACTACTTATCTCCAGCAACAATGGGGGTAGTGCCAGCTTCCTGCGGGGTGGAAGCCCAGCAGCTGCACACCACTTCTGGGGTTTTAGGAAGTGCGCTGGCTGCTCCCCCTCCCCCTATAGCCGGTGCGGTACCACAACCCAGGTTTGTGGCATGCCGGGGACTTGCTGCGTGAGGTAGGAGTCACCAGAGGAGGCACACATCGGGGCTTCCCTTCTCTGGGGGAAAGTAGGGGGGGAGGAGTCCCAGGAGGAGGCATGCTCTGGAGCGTCCCTCCTCTGTGGGCAGGGGGGGAGGAGTCGAGTCCCAGGAGGAGGCACGTGCCAGGGCTTCCCTACTCTGGGGGGAGAAGGGGGTAGGAGTCCCGGGAGGAGATGCATGCTGGGGACACCCTGCCTCCATTGGCACCCTGCCCCAGCACCCACTAGCACTCTTCCTCAGTACCATGTCCCCTGCTCCCACCAGCACAATTGGGGCCACATTAGTGAGGTTTGGCGGTGGGAGGGGGTTGGAAGAGTTTTTTTTTTTTTGCCTCTCACTTGTGAGCCCCAACTTACTGTTCTTTAGGTCAGTGACCCCTGACTCAAAACAGGTTCTCTGCCCTTCTCATAAATAAAAACAATGCTGAAACTTTTTGTTTGACATATTTTATTTAAAAATGAAGCCTGCCCAACAAACCCCCAATTGGGGCCAAGCCTCCATCTGGCTGCTGCATCCTCCCCTTCCCCCCCACCCTAGATCTGAGCCTTTCATACATTGGAACCTCCTGTCCTCAGCCTCTCCCATCCTCAAACTCTTGCACCCTCACATCCTCAGTCTTCTACCACAACACTTCTGCACCATCCACACATCGCACATCTGTGTCCTGAGCCCATCATGCTCCCAACCTCCCTGCCCTGAGCCCCTCACATACCCCAACCCAAACTCCTGCACCCTCACATCTATAAGCCTGTGGCTTGCTCAGTACCCCAACCCTCCACCTGACCCCAACAATTCCCAGCCTGGAGCCTCCTCCCCAAGCCAGCATCCCCTTCTCCACCTCCTCCTGCATCCAAATTTCCTCCCAGAGCTTGCACCTCTTGCCCCTTCCCACACCCAAATCCCATATTCCCAACCCAGAGCCCACACATCCTGTCTCAACCCAGTGAAGGTATGGCTAGACTGCAGGAGTTTTTCTGGGATTCCAGAGGAATCCCGGAAAAACTCTTCCGCATCCAGGGACAAGTTTGTTGTTCTGCTTTTTTTTTTTTTTTTTTTTTTTTTAGTGGAAGAGCAAATATGCTTTTTTGGTAAACCCTGTATTCCTTGTTCCATGAGGAATAAAGGGGCTTCCGAAAAAAGGTGTTTTTCTAACTTTTGGTCCAGTCTAGACAGGCCAAAGTTTGGAAAAACCTCTTCCTACAGAAGAATCGGCGGGGGGGGGAGCGGCAGTATAGCCATACCCTGAGAGTGTATAAGGGCTGGGGATAGCAAGTGATAGCGAAAAGGAGAACAGAGAGCGGGGCTTCCAGGAAGGGATGGGGTCTTGGGGGAAGGATGGGGCAGTAGATCTTGGCTTGTTCTGACATTTAAAAAGTGATCTCGGGTATAAAAAGGTTGGAGACCACTGGGCTAGACTATCATAATGTCTGTCTTCTTCTTCATACAGATCTCTTGTTTGTGTGCTAGTGCCTGCTGACACACAACTCTTTGCTTTAAAAAAAGAAGTCTGTTGGTCTGTCAGTGACTGCTTTACAAGTGTGGTCAAGGATTCTTAAGGCACTCCTCATTACACACTCTGGTATTGAAGAAACATCGGACCATTGATTTCCTCTCTGTATTATACATCTGGAAGTAAACAAGAGCATGTTGGGTAGAACTGGCAAGAAATTGACGCATATTTCAGATTTTTCTTTGGGTCTGGAGTGATCAAAGGGACAGTGAGAGGACAAAGGAACAAAACATAAAGGTAAGGGAACAGATGTTGTAAACATTGTGTTCTAAATTAAGTTTGGAAGCTGATGTGTACTATGTGTGTTTTGTCAGTGAATTGATGACCTGTTAGATTTGATACTCATGTGCATTGGCTGTCTGGTGATGTTCCAGTACAAATTATCCAGGCTGAATGAAACACAAGACTATTCAGTTTAACTTTTGTTTATAATCAGTTTCAGGTCGACTCCCATGGCTAAGCACCATTTGAGTTTTCAAATAGTACAGAGAAATGCTTACATCCAAACTCTGTAAACAATTTTGATATTTGACTGTCAGTTGCCCGATATATGATAATGTAAAACTTAAAGTCTGAGTCTTACTTGCCAGAAGCTGTGCTTTATCTGCATACAAGGAGCAAATGTGGTGTCTTCTGCATACTCTGGCCCTGAAATCATCCTGGGTTGTGGTGGCAGTCCTGTGGGCTGAACCCCTGCCTGGTCTATCCATCTATGTTTTAGATAGATCAACACGTAGACATCTTACCACACTGACTGTTTCAGGGGTGATTAGGAGTACTTTCTGCCTTGCAGCTGAGAACAAGAAGGCTCAGGGACAGGAAAAGGAGGAGATGATGGTGAAAATGCCATGTTGCAGGGATATGTAATGTAAGTTAGAAATGAGAGCTGCTGGACCACCATGTTGGTGCATGTGCAGGATGTTTTCCTATTATGCTGGAGATAGAGAAGAATGAAGTTATTTCATCTGTACATGGTGCCACCATAGATTTCACTGAATGTTTTAATTTCCTCAAGAATTATCCCTTTAACTAATCATACTGGTTTGGAGAGTATGTCTGCGTATGTCAGAGACAAAAATTGGCAATTCTCCTGACCAACAGTTTCATTGGAAGGAGTATTGACAAGGGTTTTCGAGTACAGGCAGTCCCCGGGTTACGTACAAGATAGGGAATGTAGGTTTGTTCTTAAGTTGAATCTGTATGTAAGTCGGAACTGGCGTCAGCTGCTGCTGAAACTGATCAGTTTCAACCGCGGCTGAATCTGGATGCCAGTTCTGACTTACATACAGATTCAACTTAAGAAACCCAGGCGTCCCCAAGTCAGCTGCTGATTAAACTGATCAGCAGCTGATTCCAGGAAGCCTGGGGCAGAGCAACTCTGCCTTGGGCTTCCTGTAGTCAGCTGCTGGTCAGTTTCAGCAGCGGCTGACTTGGGGACGCCTGGGGCAGAGCAGCTGGGGTGCTGCTGGGTTGCTCCAGTAGGCACGGCTCCTCGGTGCTACTGGAGCAACCCAGCAGCACCCCAGCTGCTCTGCCCCAGGCGTCCTGATTCAGCTGCTGCTGAAACTGACCAGCAGCGGCTGAATCAGGACGCCTGGGGCAGAGCAGCTGGGGTGCTGCCGGGTTGGTTCGGAGCGGCGCTGCGGGACCAACCCGGCAGCCCCCAGCTGCTCTACCCCAGGGGTAGGCAATAAAAGCCTGGTCTGCTGGGGGGGGCACTAACTGCACCCCCCGCCCCAGCAGATCAGGGGGACAGGAGCAAAGCCGCGGAGCACGCCCGCAGCGGGACAGCCCAAGCGCGCCTGGGCTATCCCACTGCGGGCGTGCTCCAAGGCTTTGCTCCCCGTCTCCCTGCAGACCAGGGAGATAGAGAGCAAAGCTGCGGAGCACGCCCGCAGCGGGACAGCACAAGCGTGCCCGGGCTGTCCCGCTGCGGGCGTGCTCCAAGGCTTTGCTCCCCATCTCCCTGCAGACCAGGGAGACGGAGAGCAAAACCGCTGAGCATGCCCGCAGCAGGACAGCCCGGGCACGCTTGTGCTGTCCCGCTGCGGGCGTGCTCCGCGGCTTTGCTCCTGTCCCCCTGGTCTGCTGGGGGGGTCCAGCAAAGCCGCTGGACCCCCCCAGCAGACCAGGGACACCAGAGCAAAGCCACCGCCTGGGCGGCTCTGCTCGTTTGCCCGGGAGCAAAGCCGCCCAGGCGGCGGCTTTGCTCGGGTGTCCCTGGTCTGCTGGGGGGGTCCAGTGGCTTTTCTGGATCCCCCCAGCAGACCAGGGGGACAGGAGCAAAGCCGCCCAGGCGGCGGGAGTCCCGCTGCCTGGGCGGCTTTGCTCCGGGGCAAACGAGCAAAGCTGCCCAGGCAGCGGGACTCCCGCCGCCTGGGCGGCTTTGCTCGGGTGTCCCTGGTCTGCTGGGGGGGGTCCAGCAGCTTTGCTGGACCCCCCCAGCAGACCAGGGAGACCGGGAGAAGCTTTTCTCGCCCCGGAGAACACGGGTGGCGACCCGCCGCCCGTGAGCTCCGGGGCGAGAAAAGCCCCGTTCGTAAGTGCGGATCCGACATAAGTCGGGGACTGCCTGTATATAATTTGACATTTAAGTGGTCAGCATGTAAAATCCTTTGAGTAGAGATATATAATGGATGTGACCATTTACTCATCAACAAAGAATAAAAAAAACCCACATTAGCCTCTTTTTAGAGTCAACAAAAATCTTTTGTACTTGCTCCTGCTGGCTTTGGGGCAGCAAGTTTGCTGTCAGATATTCTCAGAGAAGTGCCCCCATTGCCTAAGGATGCAGGCCAACAAACCAAGATGAGTGGGCAAGGTAAAGAGATGGTATTGGACTATAATCTAGGTATTACCTTGGGGAGAGTTTGCTGCAGGGGAGAAGAGGTGATCCTAATGTTAGGCTGGCATGTGGAGAGATAATGCAGTGGCACAATGATTATGGGTGCTGTTTAAAACCAAATCAACCATTATAAACAATGCGTAGTCCTGGAGCACCTTAAAGACTAACAAATATAGTATCATGAGCTTTTGTGGGCAAAATCCACTTCCTCAGATGAACAGAGGAAGTGGGTTTTGCTCACGAAAGTTTGTGATACAACGTGTATATTTTTGTTAGTTTCTAAGGTGCTTACAGGATTACTCATTGTTTTTAAAGTTACAGACTAACACGGCTGCCCGTTTGAGAGAAATCAACCATGTTAATTGTAGTTATTAAGCCTGGGTAAAAAATGTTTGAGGGTGGAGTTGGTAAGAAATTCTTACTTTTAAGCTTCTGAGAGGATAGTCTAGCTAATGGGGAGTTTGAAAATATTTGTGGTCAGCAGCATCCATTAATCTCCTGGATATTTTGCAAAACTTCATTCAAAATGAGTTTTTGGTTCATTCCAGATGACTGAGTTGGAGCTGAAGAGTCCAGAATAGTGCAGTCCTTTGCCAAAAAGTGCTGATACAGATAACTAGACTAAATATTTGTTCTTCCTTTACAAAGTTAGTTAGGCTGCTCCAGATCAGATCACACTTATTAATTTTGCTTATTGTAAATTTGTCTGTTACAGAAACTGGATGGCTTCTACAGTGAGCATAAACTTGGATAAAGACACATTACTGGTGGATGGAATACCACCCGCAAAAAAACCCAGGTAAACTTACTAGTATTTCAATGTCCATATTGTATAAATAGGAGAAATGATGAAAGGCTTTTTTAAATGACCCTACATTTGTTTTAGAAAGGGGTGTGACACCTGGCACTAAGTCTCAGTGACCTTTCCAAGGCTTGTCTGATAGTGTGTGCTGCCTTTGGCCGTCTGTTATAACCATTATTTTCTTGTTGGTGTAAATAGAAATCTCTATTTGGGGAAAACAGGTTTTTTATTTAAATTGTATTTTTTTTTAATAAATCTGATTTTTATTTTCATTTTTAATCTTAAACTCAGATTTTAAACATGTTTATTTTAATACAAAATATGTTAAGGCCTAGTTATTGCTTAAAGCAAATAAATAAAAAATAAATATACTGACTCCGTGAGCCTGTCAAAGCTTTTGAGTGAAAGGCTGTTTTTCTATATAAAAAAGGCACGGGAGGAAAATCTAACACTTGAGAGAGTGGTTTATAATAAATATGGCACAACCAGTCATGTCCTGTGGGGGATTCAGGAGCTATTGGGTGCAAGAGGCTGGGGAAGTTCCCACAGATGTTGGGATCTGGGCTCTGGCTTCAGGAGACACCATTATGTATCCCATTACAAAGAAACAGCAAAAATAAAGACCAAATTGAAGCTTTCCCCTTGATGATTTAGATGCCTTTGGTTTAATTCAGTCCAGCCTGTTTCTTGTGGTGATTAGCCTGTAAGATAAGGTATTTAATTCAGGTTAAGAAAATTCCCAGAACGGGTTCTGTTTCAAAGCAGAAAAGGACATCCGATTTGTTTCAGTTACTTTAACTCCCTGGCATCCTGGAGGGTGCCTGGATGTGCTGAAGATACTAGCCAGTGCTTGATCTTCTCTCTGGGTTGGTTTGGCAGAAAAATATGTCTGAAGAGCTGTTGGAGGAAATGTAGTTGGCTAACTCGACTGACTTATTGGCTGTGAGAAGGCAGGAAGGGGGTGAAATAAAACTTAATTTAAAAAACAATAAAAGTCTTCAGGGTTTTTTTTAAATATTTTTAGTTTTTGTTTTCATTTTCCACCCTGTAGATCTCTAATGTAAACAGAAAGGAGACTGGGAGTGTAGGCTGGCTTGCTAGGAATGCAATAATAGAAATGGCTTCTTATCAGTGTGGGAACCAAATGTCTTTCTAGAAGAATTATTGCTTAGAATCATCTTTGTTGGGCTCATTTTCTGATACTCAGGCTCACAGGATTCTGAAAATATAAAAAGGCCTGATTGCACTTCCAGACTCTTAGGGAAAGTTTATTTCTTTTACGGGAGAATTAGAGTTCAGAAATAATTTAACTCCCTGCATAAAAATTACAGATCATATGAGTAGTAGAGTAATATCTGAATATATTCACAAACCAAAGGGTCAAAGAATTGTTTCCTCAAGAGGCAGCCAGTATGCAGTAGGAATGTTAGATATTGTGTAATTGAATAGATGTGTAACCTCATGAAATCTTAGTGATTACATGACTAATCAATAGTCCCCAAGGATGGGGGGCCGGCAGCCAGTGCGCTCCTGGCCCCACTCCAAGGGACCCCCTGCCATCCAGCGCTGCTGCCTCTATAATCAGCCAGATAAAAACCAGCTCCCCTTGTGGACCAGCTGCTTGCCATCCTATATTGCTTTCTCTGATACACTTCAGGTTACATAATTTCCTCTTCCCAAATCCCCAGGGTGTGCTGGAGCCCCCTTGCTACAGCACAGGGAGTGCATTGTGAGCCTGTTAGTGGGTGTGTACAAAAGTGTACATCAACTGGGATCATCAAGGCAAACCTCCTTGCCACTCACCACATTCCAGCCATCCTCCTAACCTGCATTTTTAGATGGCACCACTTGCTAGGACCTCTGCTGTCCTGCAGCTAAAATTAACTTGGCTTCCTCTGCTTTAGAAAGTTGTTTGGGTGCCAGGGAATTTTGCCTTAACTAGACTGATAAAGGACCAGGTTGTGACTATCTCATGCCTATAGTTGGCTGTTACTGGCCTGTAGAACTGCACTGCCTTTTAGGAGACTCTGTCGCTGCCCTGTCTCTCTCCATGAGTGACCGAGTGTACGCTTGGATTTGAAATCTGGGCATAGCAGGCCAACTCCTTCAGCCTCTCTTGCCTCCTCCAAGTTCTGGCCCCGGTGTGTGCATTTGGGACACGCATTTATGTCAGCACAAATGTCCTTCTCTCTTCCCTTGCTGCAGGAAACTATTGCCAAGCCTTAAAACCAAAAAGCCCGGTGAACTTGTTCTGGTAATTGGGACAGGGATCAGTGCAGCCGTAGCTCCTCAAGTTCCAGCACTGAAGTCTTGGAAAGGATTAATCCAGGCCCTGCTGGATGCTGCAATTGACTTTGATCTTCTTGAAGAGGAGGAGAGCAGAAAGTTTCAGAAATGTCTCCAAGAAGACAAGAACCTTGTTCATGTTGCCCATGACCTTATCCAGAAACTGTCTCCGGTGAGTGAATACCTGCAGGAGGATTCATCAACCCCAGGGTGTGTCTAGACTACAGAGTTTTTTTGAAAAAAGTGGCCTTTAAAAAAAAAAAAAAAAAAAAAAACTTCCTCTGCATCTAGACTGCTGCCGCGTTCTTTCTACAATAAATCAAAACAACACAGCAGTTTTTTTGACCGTGGAAAACCTCGTTTTACGAGGAATAACGCCTTTTTTTGAAAGTGCTCTTTTGAAAAAAGACGCTATGTAATGCAAACTGTGCTTTTTCAAGAGAGAGCATCCAGACTGCCTGGGTGCTCTTTCGAAAAAGCAGCTTTCTTTTTCGAAAGTACTGATTGTAGTCTAGACCAATGATTCCCAAACTTTTCGGCATCACTCCCCCTTTTTGATTTTTGAGAAACCCTTACACCCCCCCCCCCCCCAAAAAAAAAAGCAGCAGAACTTGGAGTGCTGTTGACGGGGATGTGTGTGGCAGGGTTGCCTCGTGCCCCCCCCCCCTGGAATTTCTTCACGCCCCACAGTTTGGCAACCCATGGTCTAAGATGCTCTTTTTCAAAAAAGGCTTGCAGTCTAGATGTAGCCCCACTGTGTAGAATGGGTCTGTTAGAGTGGGGGGTGGCCAAGGATTTGCCCTAGCAATTGCCCTAATGGGCTTGGCTGGCTAGGTATTGCTGTCCCTGAAACCCATCCACTGGTCCTGCCTCCTTGTCCTTGGGGCAACCTCAGGGAGTTGCATGAAGTTCCTACTCCCATCACTTAGTGTGCCAGGGTCAAGGTACCAAACCAGCCTAGCTGGTATCAGTGAGATGGTGCATCAGTTGTAGCTTGATGGCTCTGGTTCAGAAGTTCATGATTGTATTGACTGAAGTGGTGGGAGGGGGGCTCAGATGGGAGTTCCTCTGTGGAGATTACCTTGCTCTGTGCACTGTTTCCTTACATAGCTGTGTTGCAGAAAGTACCTGCTTCGTTAGCAGCCTGTGTTAGCACTGCCTGAGAGAGTAAAGGCTTAGTTTTTCTTAGCAATTCCAGAGTAAGCATGTTGTTTGGGGAAGAATGTGCCTCTGAGATGGGTTTTGGGGAGGCCTGGCCACCAGTGGTCTCAATTCTGGGTAGAAGGCTGTGCGTTCAAATCCCACTTCAGGCCTTGTGCTTGTCCTTGCTGCTGCCACGAAGGACAGCACTTGAGTACAGCAGTTAAAAGGGCCCTATTTTAACGGAATGGTTAAACCTATGTCCCTTTTGTCTGCATGAGTGCTCAATAGAGAGTAAAGATCTCACTGTACTTGTACATGCTTCTGTCTCAGCATGGTGAGCACGTTAGACATGCCAGGGTGGGCAATCGGTTTGGTGTCCTGGCCGAGGCTGCATCTCATCTGTTCACACAGCCTACTCTCTAACCTGAAAGCTCTTTTCTGATCACATAACTGCTGCTGTGTTTGCTTACACGTGGTCTGTACCCCCTGCTAACTCATTGCCTTGCAAAGTGCTTCAGGCTAGGTATGTAGGTTTGTATACTGCCCTCGACTCCAAGTCCATGCTATGAAAAATGCTACAGGGAACCAAATCCCAGCTCTGACCTTGCTTTCTCGATTCCCTCTGCAGCGCACTAGCAATGTCCGCTCCACGTTTTTCAAAGACTGTCTATATGAGGTGTTTGATGACCTAGAGTCTAAAATGGAGGATTCTGGGAAACAGCTGCTTCAGTCTGTGCTTCACTTGATGGAAAATGGAGCGCTCGTATTAACTACAAACTTTGATAACCTTCTGGAACTGTATGCAACAGACCAAGGGAAACAGCTTGAATCTCTCGACCTTACTGATGAAAAAAAGGTAAACCCGACTCTTCCTCATGGCAGCCAGGCTAAACATTCTGCTCTTTGTTCACACAAATCACAGGTCAGTGGTGGTGGAACATCCTGCACCTGCTCGAAATGTGTCGTGCTATTGACACTGACATTAATTTATAGTGGTAGATTATATATCCCAGGCTGGATGGTCCTTTAGTGTTGCAGTCTAGTATTCTAGGAGAGGAAAGAACATCCTCAAGTTCCTTTGCATCCCGAATGTCAGTCCTTAGAAATGCTGGCGGACATCCTTGTAACTCAGAAGCCCCAGGGCATATTTAATATCTTTTGTACTGCTCTGATTTGTGCTTAGGACTTCTGGCTTTCAGTTGCCAGCGTACTCCCAGCTTTGACTCCAGACAGGCCTTGGCTTTACGATTTTGAACTGTGCTGGCAGTTATATACACCAAAAAAACTAATCAATTTTTTTGGATAAAATATATTCCTTTTGTGGTATATTATAGACTATATAGGAATGTGTGATACATATTTAAATGGTTAATCAATGAGCGTTCTTATGTTCTTCCCTCCCCACGCTCTGCTATCTCTATATCAGAGGCAGCAGCATATGGGGAGGAGGGACAGGAGCTAGTGATTTTTCTTCATTATGCCCAAGTCAAATATATCAGTTCAATCACATTTCTAAATTCCAGTCTCCTACATGAGCTCCCAATATGCACTACTGGATATATTTACAGTGATCCAAATATAGTATTCTCAGTCATTGCAGGATTAAATAAGGAAAAGAGCTATGTAGGAATGAATTTGCAAACATGGTAAACTAGGAAAATGTGATAAGGATTTTATGTTGAAGCAAACAAAGGCTAACCTAAGCATGCTCAAAACTGTTTGGAGTCGAGATTGGAAATGGAATAAGCATGTAGTTTTGAGATCAATGCATATGAAAATAACGCTCTTACAGTTTGTTTTAACATTTCCTTGCTGAGTCCTGAGTGAGGAATCCTACTTTTCCTATCAACAGTGGGTGACAAGACAAAACAGCAACCTCTGCTGCAAATGAGCAGTGTAACACCATTTTTAATCTGCATGAGAAGATGAATCCAGAACTCATGAGAGTAGGGGTCTGAAGGAGAAGCTGACTGTTCAAATCGGCTGAAATTCAGGATGCTCCTGAAAAGCCGGGCTCTATTCATAACTTGAACTAATCACTACAAAATGATGCCTCAGCAAGACCTGCAATGAGGGGCCTGGGGAAAGCATCTGGCTCCCCTGTGGAGGACTGGCCGAAACTGACCCTTGGAAGGCTTTAGCTAAGCACTGACCTCCTGTGGTTTTAGATGTCTTGCAGATGATTTCAGTTTATTTTCTTCACATGCACTAGGATTTCTCTGCATCTCTCCTCGTCAGAAATGTTCTATAACAATTTAATTCCTGGAATGTCGATTTGCCAAATGAAGACATCCAGTTGCAGCTCGCTCTGCCCCACTCCATTCTGTCTTGCGGGTGGGCATGCCTTGCAGATACTTACCACACTGTTTGTTTTGTGCAGGTGCTGGAGTGGGCACAGGAGAAAAGGAAGCTCAGTGTCTTGCATATCCATGGAGTTTACACAAACCCCAGTGGAATAGTTCTCCATCCAGCTGGGTACCAGAATGTGCTGCGCAACACAGAGGTTATGGTGAGCTTCAGCTCGTGCGCCCTTTCCTGCCTGGGCCCCCAAGCTGAGAATGCTTTGCATAGCTGGGATCTTGTGATTGTTTGGCTTTTCCCTTCATTGTTGGGGTAATGGTGCTTGTTTTTCCACCAAATGTTTCTGCTTCTGCATAAGGTTCAGATCTCACTCAGCGCAAAGACATCTTGAAAGGGGCAAGATGGACTGTATGGTGGTGGAGTTTCCATTTTCTCTTGATGCTCATGGCAGACTCCTGTCACTAACTGCGCGATTAGCCAGTTAACCACTACTTAACATCCTTAACTCTGACTAGGGGTGTTAGCAAATGCTTGTCGGATAGTCGACTTGACTAGTTGCTTCCCCTTCTCAGAGAGGCAGTAAGGGGAGGAGGGAGCAGGAGCCAGTGCTGGGGGGAGGGGGACTGGTAAAGCCGGTTCCCCCAGTACCTTCTCTGTAGCAGGCAAGGGAGGCAGAGGCACAGCGTGAGCAGGGACTGCTTCAGTCCCTACTCCCACCAGTTCCCACTGCGGGCACTTCTGCTTTTGAAATGTACACTTCAAAGCAGAAGTGCTGCAGGGAGCACAGGGCAAGCAGGGACTCAAGCAGTCCCCACTAGACCTGTGCTCTCTGCGACGCTGCCCCCCCCCCCCCCCCCCGCTGCCTCTGAGAGGCGCAGCAAGCTGGGGACGAGAGCCGGCTTTAAAGCTGGTTCCCGCTGCCTCTAGTGAGGGGTGGGGAGGAGATGGGGGACACTGCTGTGGAGCAGCCCCTATCAGCTTGGGTCCCAGCAGGGAGCTTGGGCCCTGCCACAGACAGGAGAAAGGCAGGAGCTGTTGCTGCCAAGCAACCCGTTCATAGCAGTCAGCCCTGGCCGCCATGAACGGGCTGGAGCTGGAGCAGACTCTGTGGCGGCCTGCCATGAACAGGGGCTGCTGAATTCAGCGTGAGCCGGGACTGAGCAGTTCTGGCTCGCATTGATCGCGATGCCTCTGCATTTTAAAATGCAGAGCCAAAGCGCAGATGGCTCTGGAGCTGGCACAAACCAGGACTTGCTCAGTCCCGGCTCGAGTTGGCTCCTCTGGAGCTACCCCCACTATGGCCCTGCAGAGGTGCTTATCGACTAATCATACAGTTGATACAAATTAGCCAGATAATCACATTTTAATATCCTTAACTCTGACAGTTAAACATTATGGCTATGTCTACATTGGCCCCTTCTCCGGAAGAGGCATGTTAATTTCCAACTTCAGAATAGGGAAATCCGTGGGGGATTTAAATATCCCCCGCGGGATTTAAATAAACATGGCCGCCACTTTTTTTCCGGCTTGGGGAAAAGCCGGAAAAAAGCGTCTAGACTGGCGCGATCCTCCGGAATAAAGCCCTTTTCCGGAGGATCTCTTATTCCTACAAGAGATCCTCCGGAAAAGGGCTTTATTCCGGAGGATCGCGCCAGTCTAGATGCTTTTTTCCGGCTTTTCCCCAAGCCGGGAAAAAAGCGGCGGCCATGTTGATTTAAATCCCCCGCGGATTTCCCTATTCTGAAGTTGGAAATTAACATGCCTCTTCCGGAGAAGGGGCCAATGTAGACGTAGCCTACCAGCATGTACATGTCTTGTATCCTGCTTGCAGCCACTGCTATCCTGATGTGTATTTTTTTTATTTCTGTTTTTAAGGAAATTGTTTTTCAGCAAAACAATCAGATTTGTCTATACAGGTTTCTCCAGAAGCCCTTAACTTAGGCATTGGTCCCTTTCCCCCACCCCTTGGGTCAGACAGTCTGGCTAGAACTTCTCAGGCCCAGCCTTCTATAAATTAGTTCGAGAAGTGGAAGAAAGTTGATGTAGTTCCAAGTATTTTAAAAGGGCAAATGGTATGCGCGAGGTGATTATAGGTCTTTATCTGACATTGATCCCTGGCAAGGTAACAGAGTTGCTGTTTAAAGGATTGTAATAAAATAAATGCCATAACCTCATCAAAATAAGTGTTGATATAATACCTAGACTTCTGTAAGGCATTTGACTTGACACTTTCATTACACCACTATTATATAAAATTAATATGATGCACAGTCTGTGGATTAGAAGCTAGGTCTTTTGTAAATGCAGACTTCAGCAAGTAAGTGTGTTTCAAGGGTGTTCTGTAGGGATTGCTTCTTGGCCCTACTTCATTAACATTTTTGTTAATGACCTGGCTGTAAACACAGATTTGCAGAGGACACAATTAGGGGATTAGTAAAGAACTAAAAGGACAGGAGTCTGGAGTACTTGGTAATATGGATGCAAGCAACTCTTACACGTTTTAATTTGGTTGTTTACACCGGGGCACAAAGAAGGGAGGCCATACTTACTAGAGGAAAGTCTCTATCCTGGCATTTCAGATGAATCTGTGTTTAGGATGAATGGGTGAGTTGCCATGGGATAGGAACTCTAACAATAACTGAACTAATGTAAACCTTGTCATATTAAGAGCCCGAGGCTTTGTAAAAGCCAAATGGTGCGTAACTTGCATGTTGCAAGAGCCGTGATAAAACCTGCCCAGACTGCTCTTCTCTCTCTTTTTTAAAGCGGGAGATCCAGAAGCTGTATGAAAACAAATCATTCTTGTTCCTGGGCTGTGGCTGGACTGTGGATGACACCACATTTCAGGCACTCTTCCTAGAAGCTGTGAAGCACAAGTCGGATCTGGAGCACTTCATGCTGGTGCGGAGGGGAGACGTGGATGAATTTAAGAAGCTCCGTGAAAACATGCTGGATAAAGGGATTAAAGTCATTTCATATGGCGACGAATATGCCGACTTACCTGACTACTTCGAGAGGTTAACAAGTGAGATCTCCACGCGGGGTCAAGCAGGTACGTGGAGTGATGAGCTTTGTGCTGAATAGTAATGCACTGCACTCTGGCATGCATCACCTCATGTCTCCAAGCCATTTCAACAAGGGCTTCAGTGTTATGTACGATAGCGTAGCAAGCTCTGAGGGATAATGCCTGAGCTGCCCCTTTATCTCTTCTCTTGGTAACACTAAAATACCAGTTAGCAGAAAATTGGAATTACTGAAGATTTTAAAACACTCATTTTGTGCCTGCTTTGGCATGGTCTGTACCGTTTTATTCATTGAATAATTTTATTCTTGCATTGAGCCAAAGTAATGCAGGTGGGGTCTGTTTCGTTTCAGTGCTGGTTAAACTTAACAGTAGATAGCTGTTGTTGCTGTTGGTTGAGTGCTGCTTCCTAGGGGATGTAAGCTACTAGTCGACTATCAGAGGGGGGGGAGGAGCCAGGGGAAAGGATATCTGTGTGTCAAAACACCAGATGCACAAGCCAAATAGTCTTCTTTAGTTCTGAATTCTACATTTGGTGTCTGCCTAGGGACCCTTACAGCACTTTTCCTCTCCTTTTGGTCTGTATCGAGATGTAAGATTGATCCTTCCCTTCCAGCATGTAACTTCCAAATTATTTATTCTCTCGCTCTCACTCACCCCCTTCCTTCCTCCATGGGGTGGGAATAAACAGGAGCAGCAAATCTCATTCCCCTGACTGGCTTGCTGCTTCATTTTATTTCCTGGGGTTTTAGCTGGCTGGAGCTGTACCAAACAACATTTCTTAAATACCATCTTCTCTGTTCCCCAGCTCAGCCTAGAGAAGGACAGCTAAATGGCTCTGCTACAGCCCATGCTGAAATAAAAGGTATGGCATTTACTCATGAAGCTCTTAAGGTAGAGATCCAGCATGGCAAAACTGGGAATGTTTATGCCAGGGAGGGAGGGGAGACAGCCCTCTCCCAGAGATGCAACCATCTAGTCCAGGGCTAAAGGAGCTGCTGCTTGTGGTCATAGGAACAACTAGTGGCAGCTTTGAGATCAGACTTGTATATACTGATGTGCTGGATCTGAGAACAGTGAGGCAGTGCCAGCCACCTACCTCTCTTAGCTGGCTGACTTTGGAGGGTTGATGGTCAAAGCAGCTTTCAGTGAAGGTGGGCCAAACACACAGATCAAACAGCTTAAAAGCTGCTTGCACAGTGTCACAAATTAAGGCACAGCAGGGGAGTATATGCTACCTTTCCTCCTCCAGGACCTGGTATTCAAAATTTAGCATAGGGGTGCTATGAGCAGTTTAATGTAGATGAAAGAAACAGTTTCTGGACCTCTTTGAAAGGCTATTTTAACTTTTACACAGGGGGCAGTACCTGAGCTTCTACTCAGCTGTTTGTGCTACTGGTTCACCTGAGTTCAAGACCTTGGCAGCTATCCCACCAGCCTGTGGACCTCAGTCAGTTTACAGGAAAAGCACTCACTTTTTCAGTGGCTGGTTATTAAGAAACTGGGATTCAGTTGTGATCCTGCTAGAAACAACCAGACTTGACTGAGCCCCTGTTGGATGATCCTAGCTGCTGAAGATGGCTTGTAGTTTACACAGCAGTTACTGCAACCTTGAAGAGAAAGGAGGATTATTGTATCTGGAGGGAATCTCTCCCTCTCTAAACAGCAGCAGCCTCTGCAGTTTAATATCTTGCACATTTCAATGAAATGAAACTTGGAGCAGTTTTTATTACTTGACGCTCTAGTTTTCTAGTCCTTTCTTTATACTGTATTTTGTATGTTGAAGCTGTATTAAAAGCCTGTTCACTTAACTGCTTTGGCTTCATTCATTTCACTGGGGTGTAGCACCACATCCCAGGTGCCTAACTCAGTTTATGGTAGGGCTGAAGAGACAAATAAGTTAAACATTTCAGAGTGTTCATCCTAGCAACCTATCCTGTCCCTTCAACAAGAGAAACAACTTATCCAACTTATTTATGAAATTTATTTTTATATAAATTATGTAATTCTTTTAGCAGACAGCATTCAAGTTATTGCACTAGCACATCTGCAATACTGAGCTACAAGACATCTTAGAGTTTTGTATTATTCAATGTGTAGCACTTTAGACCAGGATCTAGAGGCACTCTGAATGGAGGGAGAAGGGGGGGCAGGAAAGCAGCAAGCAGCCAGCACTGTCTTCCTCTAAACAAGTTTCATTTCACTAGCTGGTTTATTAGAGGCCAAAGCTAATGCTGTTGGGACAGCAGGCAAGAGTTCTGGTAGTATCAGTTTGAGCCTCAACACCAGGGAGCTAAGGGGGCATGAGTCATTAATAGAAACAGCTTCTGAGAAAAAGGGTTGTGCAGTACAGAAACCAGTTCTAGCCTATACCCTAAAGCCTGCAAGAAGCCAGGCAATGCTCAGTCAGCTTTGATGGCAATACAGCTCTTGGCAACTAACAATTCCAGCCTTAGACCAAAGTAAGGACCCTAGGCTCACTGTCAAATAGCCCTCAGAGTCCTACAGTTCCAGAGACAGGGAAACTAGGGACCTTAAGGCAATTTCAGCATCATCCCTACAGGTCCCTGCGTGACAAGCACAACAGCCTAGACTTACTATTTTTGGTTTATCAACTTTGGTGAGCTGCTATTCTCAGAGCTAGCAGCAGGTATTAGTCAGGTTGGCTACACAAATTGTCACTAAGCAGCATCTATTTCTGCTCTATGGAATGTGCAAAGCTAGCCTTAGGATTAGCCCCTGGACTGGGACATTCACGCTCTTGGATCCCACTAAGCCTCACATCTAAACATCCAGATTGGCTCATAGGCTCAATACCTTTAACAAGCTCAGTAGTCCATAGATGCTTTGTTTGTGGCAGATCTTAGCCACCACTCAAAAGATATGAACAATACAAAGCTCTGATTTCAGCTTCCACTAAACAGAGCAATCCAGGAGAGAAGGGCTTTTGCTGGACGAAGGCCACAGAGCTGTTCTGGCAAGGGTGCTCCACCTGAAGGAGACAATTGCTTTATAGCCAATAAATATGGAAGAAGTGTAGCTAATCAGAATAAACAACATGATTGAAGATAGCAAACTCCTTCCAAGTCAAGTCATGCACCAGGTAACAGGAAGGCTGTGCACTGGTGAAAACACTGATGTATTCAAGCACACGGTGAAGAGAGCAGCCCCTAGCTCTGTTATCCCTTCATTCTGTTTTACACTACACTGAAAAGACAGTCACATTGTAAAGCATGTTCTTCGGAGACAGCTGCAAACAGCAATTTGGTGCAACAACTGGATTTTAGGCCTTCATGAGAGCAGTGACTACAGCCTTGGCATTAAGGCTACGCAGATCACAGTAGGTTTGTCCAGTACCAACAAACACAATGGGCTTGCTAGTGATGTAAGTCATGGAGATTGCAGCACCGACCTATGGGAGAAAGAGCATCCATTAGTTGGTTGGAGGAGAGCTACTGAACAGGACTCTGCCTCAACATACAACCCAGGCCTGACAAAATATTCGTTGTGTGATTGGCTAGAATAGAAGCCTATAATCTGGGCAGGTTCAAGTCCAATTAGAGTGACAGCAATTTGTCAGAGTTCTGAGACGAAGAATGTAAGGATTTGATAGCCAGGAATTTGAATTAAGGTTCTAAACAGTCTGAACTCCCTTCCCCACCCCTCTGGTCCCACTCCAGCCTGGCCTTGTCTGTCCCATGAGACAAGATAAAGCCAAAGTTTACTTGGCTACCCCTCCGAGGCTGAGAGAAGCGACACAGGCTAAGCGGTATACAGGTCATCAGGGAGTCACAATAGCCTCTTTGGCCTTAAGTTTTTATATTCACCCAGCAGCAGGAAAATTAAAAACTATAGTGTGAGCAGTCAGAAGGGCGAGCAAAAGTAATGACTGGTAATTTCTTCTGAACAAATTAGAGATGCGGATGGCCCACTATAAACTGAACTATTTCCTGTCTTACCCCACCATCTTTTTAATGACAACTGCCGCAAGGCCTTAGTTGCTGGCTGTAAGCAGCAGCTGAGCCATGTTTGTGAGGTCCAGCACTGACACTCAGTTGTCAGAATTAGAAAAGACCAGACAGTTTGTTTAGGTCAGTGGCCTCAAAGTTCAGAAGGCCAACATCTCGCCAGTAACTGTTCCCCACACACCCTGGAAGAACAATGGCACTGCCTTTCCAAATCCCCTGCTGCAAGGTGAGCAACACCAGCTGGAATTCGTGTCGAGTATAAACCTTTGCACTCATGAAGGTTTTTCTACTCAACACACCAGTCCAGAAGAAAATGAGAAAAAGCTGTACAATGGAATATGCTGCCATCAAGAGGACATTTGAGAATGCAAGAAATGTTTGCTATGAGCTATGTTGAGCTATGGCAGCTCTCCCTCATATAGCCGTTCTAACGAGCAGTTTAGAATGGCTTTCATTTGCCACCCACAAGTTTTGGAATTCTGATTTGCATGATGATTTCCTTGGGGGCCATGTGCATCTTGGTTGTTACAGCACTGCTAAAGGGAGTAATCGGAATAGCTTGAGACTTCCAAAATACTCAGACCAACAAAGATTCCACTTGCCCCAGTACAGTATTGTGATATTCCAAAGCAACTCCACCACAACGTGAAACATGTTGCCTCAAACTACTTCAAAGTGGACCCAAAGAAAATAATTCCTTGTGAGAGGAGTCTCAAGGAGATGATATTGACTAACGCATCAAAAGAACATGCCTTGTTGAGATCTGAAGACATGGTTGTTTGATTTCTCCCCCCGTTTGGTCTCAGCAAGGAGAGGATCCATATGAGGTCATTTAAAAAGACATTAAAACACAAGACTCCAGCGGGGAGAGAAAGAATGCACACGCTCCTTGTATGAAGTGAATGGCCATCATACCTTGTCATCGATGGTATCAAATTTGGTGAGCACAATTCCATCAATGAGACGTGGTACCTGGGTCATGGAGTGATCAGCAAGGGCCTTGTTAAACTTGACCTGGGGGAAAATACAGCCCAGAAATAAATCCATGTAAGTTCTTCTAAGCAGATGTCCATTACTGGTGTGCAAGCACCTCCCAACACGTACGAAGAGGCTCATGCCACCTGGGGACTTCCCCCTGTGGCAAAACTTTGAGGTTAAAGAATCAAAAACTAACCAGCTGATCCACAGCTTCGTTTCCCACCAGGGCTTCCCCAACAAACAGGACCAGGTCCGGGGTGTTGACTGCAATGAGTTTAGCCAGAGCCGTCATCAAGGGGGCGTTGTCCTGCATGCGGCCAGCAGTGTCCACCAATACCACATCGAACCCCTGGTTACGTGCTAGGAAAAGAGACGCGAAGGGGTTTACTAGGTGAAGGAAGCTGAGAGAGTTACTATTCATAGACACACTGCTCCTCCAGCCACTGCCCTTCCTCAGAATATCAGGGATTTACTCAAGCCTCTTTCCTCCACACACCTTTTTTTTCCCCCACTACATGACACAATCCGTAACACAAACCCTCTCTGGGACAGGAACAGGCAGTATATATATTAGGGGACTAGAACCCAGATAAACAGCCTGGTACTCTAGGTACTGTCAGGTTGATGGTACAGCTTGGGCCCTTTTCTCTAGCAGGTCAGTTCAAATCTCAATCACAAACCTTTCCCACCAGGCAGATTCTATTCAATCTTCAGCAGGTAACTTGTTGCTCAGTTGTGGAAACAGCCATAGACTGACACCCCTCCCCAATACACACCGTGAAACTGGCTTCCTCCACCCCATCCCTATGCTGTTCAGAATTCAGAAGAGGGCCTGGCAGCTAGTGCACAAGATCTCTGATTTCCTGGACCAAGAATTCATCCCCACTGCTGGAGCCTTCCCTATTCTCCAGTCTGTGCTCCACACCTGCTCCACACCTCCCCCACACCAGAGCTATTTCCGACCTGTCAGGGAGGTGGGGTCTATACGAGCATGGTGGCAAGGACGCCCTGTCAATGGCCAAGCCAGGAACAAAGGCCAGCAGGCCTAGCTCCCCTTTCCCTACTCCAGTTCAAGCCGTTCAGCCATCCTTCGCCCCAGGACTCTGGACTGGCATTCCCATCTCAAACCCCATGTCACTTCTCCCTTAGGAGGGCCAGAGCCTCTCAGAAAAAGGATTTCTGTCCTGGATGCCTCAGAGGAGTTGGCCAAGGCAGGGGACAGGGCTCACCATAAGAAATGGCCTCCATGGCAATGCCAGCGGCGTCTTTCCCATAGCCCTTCTCATAGAGCTGCACCATGGTGCGGCCGCCGTGGTTTTCTGGGGGGTGCAGAGCGTTCAGGCGGCGGGTGTGAGTGCGCAGCTGTTCCACGGCTCCAGCTCGGAACGTATCGCAGGCAGCAATGAGGACGGTGAACCCGTTTTCAATCAGCCAGAAAGAGATCTGAGAGCGGGAGAAGGGATCCTATTACTGTCCCCAGCCCGAGTCTAGCTCTGCTCAGCTCCCAGCTCATCAGAGCCCATCGCCTGCCCCCAGGCAGTTTGCTGGTTCACTTCCCCGTCCCAAAGTTCAACAAACGAGTTTCACTAAGTGTCCTAGCCCACGACAGTCACTGACAGATCAAGTGGGGAAGGACCCTGAGTCTCCAGAGAAGATTGGTGAGTATGTTGGCAATGCTCCTCCTTCAACCACCCCCCAAAAAAGAAAAGGGAACCAGCTCCATGTTCTCCTATCATGTCAACATGCTTCCATGTCAGGTCCCACCTGAGTCCGTTGGCTACATTACAAGCTCTTCACTTCCCTAGAAATACTCCTGTGAACACACCACACCAAGGCAGTGATCAACCAGCACTGGTTCCCATCTCCAACACCAGTAGAATCTGCACATTCTTGTGGGCATCGCTATGCTCTGCCTGTAGTGTAGACCCTGCACGTCTACCCAGCCTTTTGTTGAAGGGGATCAGAGCACTCTGGGGCATGCCCATTGCCTGCTCAGGGCTGTATGGAGGAGCCAGACAGTTTTCCCCCAGCGACAACTCTATCTTGGTGATGACAAAGACACTGCTGCAGCTCAAGGCTGCCTTCCGACTGACCCCTGGCCTACACAGCATGGCCTGAGTCCGGCATTTAACTTCACTGTTCATGTTACCATATCAAGGCTTCTGGTCAGTCAGACACATTACAGGAAGAGGCTGATCACCTAAGGCAGCATGAGGGAGGTAAAGACACAGTAAAGAGTCCAAAGGACTTCTACAGACCCTCAGTTTAACCACACCATGGGGTTTTAAAGATCAGCATGAAGGGTTCTGAAATTGTCTAGGTATTTCAAAACGGTGGGTAGACGTCCCTATAACTAGCACAAATCTCTTCTCTTGATGCTGAGTAGGGGCTCTTTAGCAGGGAGGGAGATGTGCATGTGAATGGGGTCAGAGCACAAGCCAGCTCTCCAGCCTCACTAGGTAACATACTAGTGGCAATATACTAGTGCAAGATTCAGGAAGTTGAACTGCCCATCAGCATAACACAATGCAAAGCGCTGTCAGACCTACAAGGGAAGTGAACTGCTCAGAGGAATGGTTGTAGCTAATATTTCAGTTCTAGGGATCTGGGTGCCATATGCAATAGCTGTAGGCAGACAGTCCTACACTACGGAGATGTTGCCATCACAATTAGCCAAGGGGGTTTGAGATGGCGTCCCCAGAATGTGCACAGGAAACAGGGTGGATAAAAATCAATGATTAAAAAAAAAAATTAAATTTAAAAAAAAATTAAATTTAAATAAGAAAATCCAATTTAAAATCAGATTTTTTTTATAATATGCTTTTTGAGGGAAAAAACCTACATAAAGATTGTTAATTACGATACATTATAGCTCAAAGATATCTCACCATGGAAGAGAGATTATAAATTATAATTATAATTCATGTAATGTTTAAGAAAGTTTTGTAAAAAAGAGTTCCTATAGTTCATGGGTTTGGGATCCAGTCCTCTGGGGTTCTAGAAGCTTCTGTATAGATGATTTGGGTTAATCTTTCTATCTACTTAATAGGACTCAGTACTCAGTCTAGAAAAGGCCATCAAAGGTGCCTAATTTTGCAGTTCTCAAACAGTCTCCAGAGAGAACATGCTTGTTAATAGCAAAAATCTTTTAAAATAAATAATCTAGAGGTGAGAAATAAGACCTTAACCCTCCTGTCCTCTGCACATTTCTGTACAGTCAATCCCTTCCCTCTCTAAAAGTGCAGTTTCAAAAAGTTCAATGAATAGAAGCCAAAATTTTAAGTTTCTCATGTTGACTTCGCTGACAGACAATTTAATTTTTTATTTTAAAAATATTTCATTTATTCTAGTTATTTAACTAAAACAAACCTATTTTAAAAAAACATGAATGTTTAAATTCAAAAATTCATGCTTGTTTTGTTAAAATATGCTGCTTACTGTTGAAGAAAAAAATCCAGAATACATAACGTTTTAGTGAAATAAAACAATTTAAACATCTGTATGGTGATGTTCTCCTAATACAGCATCACAAGAAAATTCTCCAAATAGTAATGATTGACCTGTTGAGTTGAAGATAGTTTACCTCCCACTGACTTCATAAATATCTGCGGTAAATGAAATAACCAATCATTTTCTGATATGAATCATATCAATATAAAACTAATCTGAAAAGTTTTCAAACTAAAACACCGTTTAAAAATGTCTACCTTCTAAAAATGAAACCTACATCCTCTCTGAATGGTGATGAATATGTATTAATGTGATGACAATTAACAAGAATGCACTTTTATGTAGAAAACCATGATTAAATCGAGCCTTCCTGAGGAGTGATTTAAATCACTAAGTTAAAATCAAATCCTCCCTGACAGGAAAGGATCCTCCAGGAAAGGGCCCGAACTGATCGCTGAGAACACAAGCAGCTGCGCCCTACCTTTGCCAGGTTGGTCGACTTTCCAACCCCATTGAC
This sequence comes from Pelodiscus sinensis, assembly GCF_049634645.1. Lineage (NCBI taxonomy): Eukaryota > Metazoa > Chordata > Testudines > Trionychidae > Pelodiscus > Pelodiscus sinensis. The sequence goes on from NC_134736.1 coordinate 8,689,679, forward strand.
GCCACAGAAAGTGACGACATATGGCCGGCGGTGGCGCTGGGCATCCATGACCTCACGCAGCATGTCCACGCGGCGCTGGGGCTGCAGGATCTGCACCAAGGATTCCTGCAGGGCCTGCTTCACTGTGGAGGTCACCGCTGGGGAAGACATGAGAAGAGGAACCTCTGTCAGTGTTTGATCGCAGATGGAGTGGCTGAGTGCCCACCCTTCCCCCATCGCATCTCAGGAGCACACCAGTCAAATGTGACCTACACAGCTGCCACATGAAGGGGCTTGGGTTCCCTTCAGAGCAGGCTCTTCCCTTATTAGTCTGCTGATTGTGTCATTAAGTTCACTTTTACCTTCCCCTGACAGTGAACAATGCTGCCTCCTCCACAGGAGTCCTCACTAGCCTGGAGAAGGCACTCCTGCCTCCTACTACTACAAAAGGTGCGAACTTAGCACCCTGCATTCTATAGATTCTCAGGCCTCTGCTGATCCTTTGGCCCTCTGCCCATTTCATCTACTGCAGCAGAGCTTCCCATCAGCAAATTCCAAGGGGTTAAACGTGTGAACTGCTGCAGAGGTTGGCATCACAGAAACCTCCCCCCACAGCCTGCGAGGGCCAAGCTACAGGAATCCAGAAGTGCAGCGGCTCAGACATTCCTGAACCACGGAGAGGTGCTTACCTAGCAGGGGGAGGTTATTCCCTTCTGCACATGCACGGAGAGTTACAAGGCACTTGGCAACTAGAGCCTAAACAGGCCTCTGGGGCAGGCTGGAACAAGCCCAGGGTCCAATGTCCCTTGGGCTGAAACCGCCAAAGAGCAGCAATGACCCGCTGGGACCAGCATGCTTTGTTCCAAGCCTCAGGGCAGCAGATGGGAAGAATGAAATGGCAGCAGAGGGCTTTCAGAGCAGCTCCTTAAATGGAAGGACAGAAGCACTTACTGGTGAAGGTGCCCATCACTTTCCCTTCCAGTTTCTTAGCCACCGATTCACACAGCTGGACAGCGATATCGGCTGCAACATTCTTCGCTGTGGAAGAGAAAAGCCAAGGGAGTAGGAGTTAGCACCGAGAGACCCTTGGGCTTCAGGACTCTCCCAGTCCCCCCAGAGGCTCTGTACACCTGCTAGCTCCAAGAGCGAGGCCACCCCATGGGAGAGCAGCGCTTGGCAGCGCCAATGAAACCCTGCTCTACAGCTGACAGCAATACAGACACTCCGTGCAGAGAGCCTTCAAGGCCGGGAGAACGTGCCGTCTTAACACAACCCACAGCCCAGATGCTTCCTCAAATAATCTTTTAACCCAGAAGTAACCCCTCCCCCACCTCTGGGGAAAGCAGGTAAGGAGACACTGTCTGGCCCCAGGCCAATGCAGAGCCTGTTTTGGGGCCAATGGCTTCTTTCCACATTACTCAACTCTAAGGATCCCAACCATTTTATCTTCCTCCCCTGCCCATCAGAGTCCTCTGGATAAAATAAGGACTTCAGAGCCCATTAACATCACTGTCTAGGACCCTGGCTCCTTACTAGTCAGTTCCAAAATGTGCATTATATTCAGTTCAGTCTGATTCAGCTTGAAGTGGCCAAATTACTGCCCTCTTAAGGCCTATGACTGTCACTAGAACTTGAACATTCCCCACTTTGTCACCAATAGAACCCCAGAGCGTTTTACAGAATGTGAGCAAATCAGCTGGAACATACAGAGCAGGGGTAGGGATCCTTTATTGGGTTGGGGGCTGCTGATCCCAGTAAAATCAGTCAGGGCCCCATAAAAGTGAAAAGGAAAAACCCCACCACTGCCGTGGCTCCCGACTGAAGCAGAAAGACACTCCCCACATTCCTCTTGCACACAAGAGATTGTGGCCAATTGGAGCAGCAGGGGGATTTGCTTTCCCCAGCTAGGGGGAGGTGCGTGGGGAGTGGCAGCACGCAGCGCTGCTTCCTCTCCCCCCGCCAGGCAGAGCCTGTGGGTCGAACGTGACACTGGCCTGCCTGACATTGGCTTGCGAGGCTCAGGGCTTTCCCCCTCCCACAACAGAGAGCCAGGGTTGGCACCCCAGCCCCACAGGGAGAGCTACAGGGAACCCTGCCGGAGCTCAAACATTTACGCATGCTCCCCAATTCTGTGGGGAGGAGCCCTGAGCCTCACGGTCTGGGTCCAGCTCCCCAGGCCGAAGGCTCTCCACCCGATAGAGTAGGGTCTCTGTTAACTACAATGTGCAGAGACTCACAAACGTACAGGCCTACCATCCTAAGCACCACATAATCTATTAGTCCAAGAGAAGGGTATCGCACCAGGCATAACAGATTTATCCAGCGTGTCATGTCACACGAAAGAGAAAGGACAAACTGTCGCAGATTTCATCTATGACCTGGTTATCAGAGAAGCAGCTGGCCACATTTGATCCAACTGCAAAGTCCTTGTGAGCAATCTTACACTAGCATTGGTGCAAGCCACAGGTCTATTGCAATCTCATTCAAAAGACAAGGACACTGCACAAGTGAATCCCCCATTCACCAAGTTTAAAGTCAGGCACATGCATTAGAAAAAAGCTCATCAAGAGAGAATTTTTCTAGTTGGTGCTGTATGTGGGGCACATGCCAAACATCCTTTACTATGTTAACCTCCCTCTGTTAGTCTTGTTCTGCACATATATTCAGGGCAGGAGAACATATGTTGTGGAAATTGTTTATGCAAGACTCCTGCAGCAGTTTATAGACAGTGTGGAAGGACACCACTGAACGCCAAACTCTGTAAGGAGAGACTACAACAATACAGGGAGGGATAGCTCAGTGGTTTGAGCATTGGCCTGCTAAACCCAGGATTGAGAGTTCAATCCTTGAGGGGGCCATTTAGGCATCTGTGGCAAATCTGACAGGGCTGGTAATGGTCCTGCTGTGAGGGCAGGAGACTGGACTTGACCTCTCAAGGTCCCTTCTAGCTCTATGAGATGATAATACATAGATATATACTTAAGAAGAATACAAGAGGAAAGGTTATAACAACAGTTCCATGCTCATTGGCATGTGGTAAAATACAGGGCCAACAGCATCTGTGACTGAGCTACAACTCTACTTCCTGGAAGAGTCACTTTACATTTTTAACGCGACTGTGGATACAAAAAAGGAAAATAGAATTTTAGTGAAAGGCCTGGAGAAATGGTTCCTTCCAAATGCAGACCAGTAGATCTACAGAGCCTGACACCAACCAGCAAGGACACAGGGCACTTATTTGTAAGAGACATTCCAGACTTACCGATCAGATGATCCTTCATCTTCTCCAGCACAGACTCCATGTCCTCTCTTGTTAAGCTTTTGGAGCCCACCAGGCCTTTCAGCATCCCGAACATGCCTCCCAAAGCACCCTTCTTAGCCCTGTGAACACACAGTGTAGTTACCTATCAGTTCTCTAGCGTAAAGGGATGGCAGTGATCTCGAAGAGAATAGCAGCTAAAAGGGAGGGATAGACCAAACGGGGGAGGGATAGCTCAGTGGTTTGAGCATTGGCCTGCTAAACCCAGGGTTGTGAGTTCAGTCCTTGTGGAGGCCATTTGGGGCAAAAATCTGTCAGGGTTGGTACTTGGTCCTGCTTTGAAGGCAGGGGACTGAATGACCTTTCAAGGTCTCTTAGAGTTCTAGGAGATAAATACATAAATCATTGGAGATTGCCTAACACATTTCTTAAGCTAATATATAGTCAGTCAATTTTGCCTTCTGGTACTGAGCTGCTCCTTAGGTCATGGCATTTTAATATGAGAACCAGATTAACAGTTCAAACTGGGAGACGGCCTTTACTAGCTGATCTGCAAGCAGCCATTCTGTACACTTTGCAAACCCAACTTCTGTATGAGGCATGTTCCAAAGTTGTCTGGGAACTCGCACGGGTTTGCTCAATTACCATGCGCAGAGAGGTGAACAAAGGTAGAGCAGGAGTCATTGGGAAGCAAAGATCCTGCGTGGAAGTGGCAATTACAGGATCATTTAGTCTAACGATTCAGCCTTCAGAAACAGAAGGACCACTCATGAGCAGACTGTTTATCCACCATGTGCTCCCTCAGCTGGAACAAAGTAGGAAGCAGCCAAAACCATGTAGCGTGTTAGACAAGACTTCCTTCCTGCAGAGGGTCCAAAGCCAAGGCTTTAGCTAGCTAGTCCAGGATCCATGTAAGCAACCCCATACAAGCTTAGCAGACTGGACATGCAGGAAAAGCTGTAGGAGATAAAGCAAGGAGATAGCTATGGGCAGGGGAGCAGGCCTTGCAGGAGGACTTACCTGGGCTGTGAAGGGTTCTGAATAATCTTCTCCTCTTCTGGTTCCTCTTCATCACTCTCATATTCAAGATCATACAGGCGGCCAGGCTCCCGATCTCGATCTCCTAGGGCCTGTAAAGGATGGACAAGGCAGAGGCGTATACAGAGATTCAGTAACTGACATTTACGCTTCAATTCCCTTCTTTTGCTGGCTCACTGCGAAGGGGAACGGTTGGCTCATGTTAGGAGCCAAGTCAACTTTTGCAATGGTTCTGCCAGGAAGGAGCATCCAGCTATTTGCCACAATCTGTGAGGAAGCGGGGTACTGATGAGGGGCCAGTCAGAATAACGTGATCATTTGTAGTGCCTGCAGGAACTTCTGGGAGTTTCATCTAATCTCCACAACTCCCAGTGAGCTAAGTGCTGGTTTCCCTTTACACAGAAGACAAATAACTTATCCCAAGATCACACAGCAAAGCAACAACAGATGGGAATAAAATTCCCAGTCCTATGCTCCATCTACAAAACTACTTTTTATATTGCACAGGTAAGCTTTAAGGTAGGTTCTACCACCTTCCTCCAAACAGCTTTGCTAGCAGTTGGGGGGGGGGGGGGAGGCTGATTTCAGTTCCTCCAAGAGAGGATTCCTCTAGCACTGAGCTCCAAAATGGTGAGAGCACCATGAGGAACCAGACAGGTGAAACTGACACAGCCTTATGGAGACTGAGCAATACTTGGGCAGTGCCTTTCCACTTCTCAGGCAGCTACCAGTTTGCCAAGCTAAGATCTCATCCGCAACAGCCACTCCTCCGTTTGTTCCATTCTGCATGCTCCAATCCAGCATGTAATCCAATCTGAGTACTAGCTTCCATGGCAATGCCCTTGGCTTTGTGTACTAGCTGCCGTGGCAATGCCCTTGGCAAAGAAGCTAATCATGCCATAGAGAGGGGAATGTTTAGGATCTTACCATATCAGGGTCATATTCCTCTGTGGGACAAGTGTCGGTGTTTCCATTGGTAGTGGAATTACTATAATCGAGTACTTTGGCATTAGAGTTTCCCAGATCCCATACACGGGGCTTCTTCCCCTTCTCCTTCTGAGTCTCAGGCTTTGGGGACTTGCTGGGAAGGCAGAGGAGAAGCTATTAAAGAAAACTTTACCATGACGGCAGTCAGCAGTTCCAAGAAGAGATTTTAGAAAGACGGTATCTCCCATATGAATGGGCTGAGTTTATAGGGGTTACTATGTGGGACTGGACTGCTCGGTTCAACAGGTATTGCACAGTAGCCAATATGCTGATGCAGCAGTGAATGAGAAAACTTCCAGAATAACTCTCCCTCACTTTTGATAATTCTTTTTCTGACCCCTCAGCCTGGGGGGTAAGTTGCTAGCATCCCTTTAATCCAGACAGAGTCAAGAAAGCATCAGTAACATTCAACAAACACCAACATTAGCCACCCAAACATTGCAAATTATGGTGAACAGAGCATGGAAGGATACTGCAAAGGCCACCCAACCAGCCTCAGCACTGAGGCTGTATCACTGCCAAATGCAGTACATGTTTCTTTTATCTGTAGGTTTTCCCCAGTACAATTCAACATGCTGCTCTTTGCACTTGCCAAGAGCTCCATCACTGAGGAAGTTTCTACCTGCAGGTCCCATACTCCCCTTCTCTTTGGAGTCACATGTACCAGTGGGGAACAGAGCTGTACAATTGTCTCAGACACTCTTTGGAGACACAAACAAGCCACATTCTCTCTCTCCCCCTCCAGTGAATGACACAGGCATCCCTAAAGAAGCCAAAAGCCACAGGGTGTTTGAATGATAGCAGCCTGCAACCACTGGCAGACTGAGTGTATTGGGATGCCAATAACTGCTGTGGTCTGATAACATGAGCTTCTGGAAAATCACCTGGAGTGAAATCATGGCCTCACTGAAGTTAATGGCAAATCTTCCCCAACTTCAATATGGTGAGGGTTTCACCCTTTGTTCTAGTTCCTGATCAAGCACAGGGCATAGACATGTAGACAGCACTGGATCCCTCAGAGCGCCCCCAAAGTGCCATCACCACAGGTCCAAGCAAGCTCAAGGAAACACTTTTCCAAAAGCCAGTGTCTTGGTTAAGCCGGTCTCATTCGAACCCTTAGGTAACCCACGGCTGCCTCACCTTCACCCAGGAAACACGGCAAAGACATTTCAAAGAGCATGAGCACTTACAAGTCACAGCATGTGCCAGTCCCCAGGACTAGAAAGAGCACAGGTCATTGGAACAAGGGATATTCCTGCATTGCAACGCGAGGGAGGGGTGCTTTAGGAGGAGATGTTTGTTCCACCGTAAGGACAAGAGAGTCTGAAGCTTTCTTGCCCACTATCTACGCAATGCAATTACAATTACAATTGACAATAGTTTGTGGTTCGAGAGCAATATGAAAACCAGCTCCTTGTCCATTGTCAATGCATGAAATCCTTCACCGACACAGTTCTGCCACCCTATCACCACTACCCCTCAGACTGGGGAGGGCAACACAGACCTGTCATCTTCTCACTCACTTTGACTTCTCTCCTCCTTTCAGGCGTTTCCTGAAGAATTCCTCACGGTTCTTTTGCAGGATCTCATCCTTGGTCAGTTCCTCCCTGTCCCCGGCTGCCACGGGAGGGTTCTGCTTTGCATCTGGGGCTGCTTTACTGGGCACAATAGCAGCTTCGGTTCCTGAAGCTGGACAAGACAGAGCCCTCACCACAATGCATTTAAAACTAGAGAGAAGTGACGTTTATATTGCACTCTGAAGAAGAGAGGTTTGTGATCGTAACCTTTCCCAGAGGTTGCTGTGTTAGGAGCTGGCTCCCAAGGAATCCATCTCCTGTGATGGATTTATTGTAGACAGTGCATTTTCCATTTAAATAGGGGGGAACGAATGGCTAGCATGTGTAACATGGCTGAGTCACTGCCAGAGTGACTTGAACGTCAGGATTTCCCTGACCTCAGCACTGAATTCCATAATCTTCATGCAGTTTTCCCTGCTTGCAGCAGGTGGAGGCCTACAGTGGCGATGGCCCCACGCTACAGCTTTCAAAATGCTTTGACTTGCTTATTTCAGGACCACCTTTCTCCCCTCCCACAAACAAAGCAAATGCAGCTAGTCCTCAATGGGCTTAAACGCCAGCCTTTTTGCTGGAACATCATGTTAGAATTTAAAGTGACCAAGGAAGCAGCTGCAGCAAACAAGACTCCTTTACTATGGGGACAATCCGTTCCTGCAGAAGCATCCCACGATAACAGCATTCAGTTAGCCTAGAGGTTTTGAACTTGGGCACTGAAGTCAGATCCTAAATCCATATTTCAGGATCTAACCAAAGGAATCAGGTTTTCACAAGGGCTAAGCACTGGAGTCAGCCAGGCTACTTTGATTTGCGTCACTACTGTTAGTTTGAAAAATTTAACCGAAGTTTGTATGAAACAAAGCAGAGCAAATTAGCAGCAAACCTGTTTGTCATGCAACGTGACCAGGTCTGTTTCACCGAATCAACTGCTCTATGTAGGACGAGGGATTCTGGCAGCCATAAAAGGGCAAAAGCAACTAGCATACGGGATCCGAATCAACCTGTTCCACTAAGATATGCGACTGGGCAGATGTGCCTGCACACAAGCAGGCAGTGGTTTACTGTCACTGAAGTCTAGGAGACAGCCTGGTTCTGGAACCCTCTGGGATATTTGCTCATCCCACTTCACAGATCTCTAGGCTGCACCCACTTACCCTCCTTTTTGGAACCTTTGTTTTTCTTGTTCTTGGCTTTCTCCTTTGGTTTCTCTCCTCGGGTTTCTATCATAGATTTGACAGTCTTCTGAGACTTTACAGACTGTTCAAACGTCTTCATGGCAGTAGGAACTCGGATTTTACTGCTGTCCTCTGCTTCCCTGATCAAAGAGAAAGCGTGTTATTCACCCTCCAAAATCTAGTCCAGGTCCAGAACTTAGCATCACAGCATGATAATCACTTGGGCAAGAGTTGAGCTGCAACATCTACCAGGCTGCAGCTCTTCAAATCATTCAGCTCTTCAAATCCCTCTGAAGACATCTTTTCTCCCTTTGCGGTCTCCCATTTCCTCTGCTCATTTATTGTTTCACTAACTGTATTATACACGATATGAATGCAGTTTTTGTGTGACAATACGAAGACAAGAGATGAAAGGTGCTATTGAATATCCCTTTCTGAAAAAGAAGTCTTATCTGTACTTATTGCCCATTAGAAAGACAAGCTAGGTGAGGTAATATCTTTAATTCTGTTGGGGAGAGAAACTTTCAAGCATCTTCAGATCTCGGAAATGTACTCAGGGCTTGCCTACACTACAAAACTAGGCTGACTTAATTTAGGTTGACCTAAAGCCACTGCAGTAATTCAGTCGGCTGTGGGTATCCACACTACTCTCCTTGTGCTGGTGTTGCATGTTCTCACCAGGAACATTTGCACTGACCGAAGTGGGGCACTGTAAGGCACTGATGGTTGCATGGGAATCACAGCTGTGCTCAACTTGATGACTATGATAACTAGGCCCTAACCAACAACTCTCAAACATCACCTGGTGAGAACATGCAACACGAGCACAAGGAGAGTAGGTCTGCTTATGTTTGTGTACTTGGGATGGGTTCTTAGGGGATGAATTTGTACAATTTCTCTTGAAGGAGTTTGAGGATGATGCACTGAAATTCAAGGATATGTTGCGGAATGGGATCATTTTTGAGTTCAGTGAAATGTGGCCCACTCTGGGGCAGAATCATCATTTAATAGCACCAGTACTTGCCCGCACAAGAAGTGAAGAGTCATGCATCTAATTAAATCAAGAATTACACTGGAGATTTATCAGGAAATTAAATCAACACTCCCATTTATCAAAAAAGAGTCAGAGGATCTTTAATGATAAGAAAGCAGAACCTCACTGTTGCATCTCTTCTCAAAGATAGCACATTGTTGCATTGCGGTTAGTGCTGAAAGGGAGTGTTCCCTTTTGAATCACCCAACAACTGGAGATCTCAGAGTATTGACCAGGCCCACACAACATAAGGTTACAGCCCCAAGCTCATGCTTCAACTATTTAGCAAGACTGGTCTTCAGGAAAGGTTTGTTACAATCCTCTGCATCAACTGGTGGAAGCGTATGAAGGATGAAACAAGCAATTCCTACTGCAGTTTGAAACCCCTACAAATCCATAGGTCCACTGGCTGTGCAAGTCCTATTGCCTGGGACTTTAAGGGGTGAGCAAAACACTAGAAAGTCCCTCGTACATTCCACATACAAACAGGAGTCTGGGGATGGGCAGAATCATTTTTAGGACTTTCCTATCTGACATTTAGGATTCAATAGTTACTACTTTTGCCTTTTAAAATGTGACAAAATGTGTTAGGAACATCATTCCAGAACCTGAAACGAATGATTTCAACTGTTTATTTTGGCTAAGGCTGCAGTGCTCCTCTCACCTGGAAAAGAAACAAGCTTTGTACTCACCAAGGTTTCATATTAACAAGGACATTGTCTGCCCCACTCTGACCCCACAGTGATCCTAATCACCAACGAAAAACATTCCAAAGGCTTCTATGGTGAAGTAGCTTAGAAAGAGGTAAGAGTTGGCATTTCTGAAACAGCAGCAACTCATATCGGGGATGCTGGGGAAGGAGACGTTGGATGTATGGGGAGTGAAGAGAGGCTCCAAAGGGATGCTTTCAATACCACCTGGTTTGTTCCCACTCTGATTGCAAGCCTGCCTCAGAACCAAAGATCTGTTGATGCAATGCTGAAGTTGAGGTTCTGTTCCCAGCTGGCAGGGTGCAAGATGACCAAGAGTCACTTTCACTGGCATATATCACTGATAGCCAGCTGGGGGAGGGAGATGTACAGCTAGCTCAGTTACATCCAAATGGACAATGCAGCAGGACCCCAACACAACAGTTCTGACTGAGATGACCTCAGTGTTCCAGTGGCCCAGTTAGAGAGAAGCCTTAAAAACATTAGCATGGGCTGGTCCACTCCTGGATTTTGGGTCTTGAGTATCTAGCCTAGGCCCCTTCTCCCGGGAAAGCTCCTGCATGAGAAGTCTCCTGGCATGGTGACCATAACAGCCTGTTAAAGAGGGGAGCTCCCATCTCTTGCTCCAGCTACATACAGGTCACAAAGGACGTCAGTTGACAGAGACTTTACTTAGTCAAACACTATGGGGATCCCCAGGTTAAGCCTAGTAAGGATCACAGCCAGTCGGGCAATGCAAGGCTAATCAGTTCCCTGCGCTAACTCCAACAATCAGCCCCGCGCACTAACTACATCACTGACTCCAACCATCAGAATGTAAGACAGCCAGCCAAAATGAGAGTCCAAACTGTACACTGCCTGGGCGCACAGATACACTATGGCTGCACTGACTAGGGATGTTAGATAGCAGGTTTTTGAATAGTCATATAACCACATGACATCTTCGCAATTACACAATAGTCCCCAGGGGCAGGGCCAGCAGCCAATGCGCTCCCAGCCCCACTCCCGGGGAGAGCCCTGACACTCCTCTACCAGAGGTAGCAGTGCAGGGTGAGCCAGTTTAAAAACCAGCTCCCTTCATGGATTGGCTGCCTGCCACCCTATGCTGCTGCCTCTGATACAGCTTGGACCCCACCTCGGATGGGGGCTGCTACCGTGAATCAGCCTCTGCTTGCGGCGGGCCCAGGCTCACGAAGGACAGAAGCTGCTCTGGAAAATGCAGAGAAGCCACTGTCTGCAGGGAGCTCTGACCCCCCTGTGGACAGGGGCTGCTACCTCAAAGCAGCCTCTGCTTGTGGTGAGTCCAGGCCCACTGTGGACAGAGGCCTTGTGGTGGCCAGGCCTGCCCCCCAACCCCTGCTGCTGCCTCTGATAGAGGAGGGGAGGGAACAGACAGCACCCTCCTTTGGGGGGCAGACAGGCAGCACCACGGAGCAGGTGCTGGGGAGAACTGGCTTTTAAGCTGGCTCCCCCCAGCACTGGCTCCTGATACAGAGGCAGTGTGTGTGTGTGGGGGGGGGGGGGTGAGTAGTCAACAAGTTTAACTGATAAGCCTAAGATTATCTGTTAATTGTCCACTTGACTACTCATTGACATCCCTAGCACAGACCAATAGCCAATATCTAACAGGGCATTCAAAACCACTTAGTACAAAAGAAATACACAAGGAAACAGTGCCATAGCAGAAATGGTCTCATTACTGGAGGAGGCGTAAAAAATCCTCTTTAAAATCAAAGGTGCCATTGAGGAGCCCCAAAGTGCCTTTCTGCTGGAATTCATTGCGGTATTTATCCCTGAACTCTTTATGGACGTCATCTATCAACTTATCCACATAGGTCAGAGTCAGGATCTTCTGAAATCCAACCTGGAAGGAGGAGAGCAGACAGTTACAATCACTGTTAGAGAGCAGCTAAGGTGTATCATTAGCTGAAAGATACACTGCAACACATTCTTATTGATACATCCGTTACAAACTACTAAAATTAAAAGAAAGGAGCTAGAAGACGCTGCTATCTTGACAATTAGATGATTTATGACTCTAGGACTACAAAGTCTACTTCAAAGCTTGGAGCTCAGAGTCTTTTCAAGATGCTGTAAGTAAAATTATAAGTTTAAACAATATCTATTAAAAGGGAATAGTATAACTACTGTTACAAAGATAATACTAACAGAAAAAAATATTTATTTTCCTTGGGCTGTTGTACATTTGAGTACTTGGTACAGTTAGCTTCCTTGGGCTGTTGTACATTTGAGTACTTGGTACAGTTAGCTTCCCTTATGAACTGGACTAGAACAGAAATACATTTGGAAAAAAACTGGAAGATGTTATTGTTTAAAAAAAAGGGGGGGAAGATATAACCTGAAAACTATTTCTAACTTTTTAAAATGTACTAAATTTCATCTTGAAATGTGCCATTTTACTATTTCCAAACCAACTGTTCAGTTTCTAAAAACTAATTAAGTTAATGTAACATACTATACAGCTTTAAAAAAATCTGAATTTTCAATGGAGACCAATCTCAGTCCCACCATACATCATAAGACTAGAATTGCTAGGATCTACAATGCTGGATGATGAAAATAGCTGCCAAACACACTTATTACTGAAGAGAGATCAGAATAGCAGCTGGTATTGCCAAAAACTTCTCAACATTTATTTAGTGTACACACCCACTTAAAGTGCACTTTTTTAGGACCCAACTCTGCAAACCACCTTCAACTCAGAGGTCATTTTCACCCACTGAAATCAAAGAAAATTGAAGGCTCTCATCTCACAGAATCAGGCCCTAAATTATCCCTAAATTTGAAGTGCATTAATGAGTGGAGGGCATTCTCCTTTATACCTAGTGTACAGATTATCCTGTACAAATGCACTGTACACCACATTAGGAAGGGGGTAGCCACAGATTATTTTACAGCAATACAGAGCTTTCACTCATCCCCAAATAGAGCAGCTATTCTCAGGACACAGTGTAAAACTGCATGCAAGATAACCTTAGAGAGACCTGGCTAATCTGGGATTGACTTTTGACCCCAAGCAAAGGGCATCCAGAACAGCTAGGCAGAACAGAGATGACAATAGATACATGTGCCACAGATGCCTTAGTCTGCACTTTGTAATCTGTGGCTAACCTCAACAAGCTCGTTTTAATCAAACACTAAAAACAAAACTGTAAACGGAAAGAAATGTGACTAAATATCTACAACTTAAGAAGCTGCTGCTAATTCTAACCATTCCAAGCAAAGAATGCAAACGTTTGGCACCATCACCACTGCTAAAGACTCTAAAATTTTCCACTTATAGCAAAGGAGAAGGGGGACTCATGCGTCTTTACTTAAGGCTCTCGACAGAGCCTATTAGAGACAGGCACACACTAAAATGAGACCAAAAGTAAATTCTCAGCCCCACTGAAGCCAATGGGAGTTTTACCACTAACTGCAATAGGGCCAGAACTTCACTCTAGGCTGCCCCTTATGGTAAGAGTACCAGATTTTTAGATTTCAGAAAGATTTTTGTCAAACAACCTTAAACTGGATAGTAATAGAGATGTAGCCGTGTTAGATGGTAGACTTACCACTGGAATTATATCTGACACCCACAAAAAAAGTGATATTTCACTGCCCTCTAGTGCCATGGCTCAAACTTACTTACCAATGGCACCTCCATTGTACATCATGGACCAGAAGCAACCCCAAAATGCACTGCAAGTATGAGTTACAATTGGCCAGTCTTCTATGGCACATTCTAATCTACCCTGTTAAACCTGGGAGAGTCAATTCAAGTTCACAAGTAAATTGGACAAGTTACCTCACTACAACAGCAGCCTGGACTCCTTAGTCAATATTGATAGAAATGTAGCCGTGTTAGTCTGGGGTAGTTGAAGCAAAATGCAGGACAATGTAGCACTTTAAAGACTAACAAGATGGTTTATTAGATGATGAGCTTTCGTGGGCCAGACCCACTTCCTCAGATCAAATCCATTTGATCTGAGGAAGTGGGTCTGGCCTACGAAAGCTCATCATCTAATAAACCATCTTGTTAGTCTTTAAAGTGCTACATTGTCCTGCTTTTAGTCAATATTGTAACAATTCACGCATCCTATTACTGCTCACTAACAAAATGGCTCTTCTGGAAACAATAGCCAGTCACTATTTTGAAAATGAAATACACCTTGAGCTGATATAGCACTTCTATGCAAGGGTTTCAGAATCTCTTTCATTCATTCATTTCACCCCAAGGCTCTATACTTTGAGGTAAATATCAGAACTATCTTACTTAGAAGCAACACTGAAGTTCAAGGATACTTTCTAGTTCAATGTCACGAAGCAAGTCCAGAAAATTGCTGAGAACAGAGTCCAGAATATGAAACAGGCTTTTTCAGCCATGCACAATGTATTGAATTTAATATGTTCTATTAAGTGTGTATTTATCAGTACATCAGCTTTGGGATTTTATGTCATTCCAGATACAGAGTCCTAAAAAACTGCCCAAACACTTGGGCAAGCAGAAGGGGCTGTTAACACAATTTACTTACCACAAACACAAGCTCAAATTGATTGTCCAGTTTGTACTTAAGCGTAAGAGCTTCATGGTTAAAAGAATTGTTGCCACCTCGCTCCTATGAGAAAAAACAAACAAAACAATTACTCTGTCATTGAAGAGCTGCCCTAAAACTGGAGAAGAATGCTCTGTATACAAATGCCCAGAGTTCTAAAAGTTCCTGTAGTCCCCTCTGCTGGGAATAGGGACCGTCTCTCTCTCTCGCCCCCTCTCCCGGGGCTGAGGGGCAGGGGACGGTCTCTCTCTCTCCCCCCCCCTCCCGGGGCTGAGGGGCAGGGGACGGTCTCTCTCTCCCCCCCCCCCCCGGGGCTGAGGGGCAGGGGACGGTCTCTCCCCCCCCCCTCCCGGGGCTGAGGGGCAGGGGACGGTCTCTCTCCCCCCCCCTCCCGGGGCTGAGGGGCAGGGGACGGTCTCTCTCTCTCTCTTCCCCCCCCCCCCCGGGGCTGAGGGGCGGGGGACGGTCTCTCTCTCTCTCCCCCCCCGGGGCTGAGGGGCGGGGGACGGTCTCTCTCTCTCTCTCTCTCCCCCCCCCCCAGGGCTGAGGGGCGGGGGACGGTCTCTCTCTCTCCCCCCCCCCCGGGGCTGAGGGGCGGGGGACGGTCTCTCTCTCTCTCTCCCCCCCCCCCGGGGCTGAGGGGCGGGGGACGGTCTCTCTCTCTCTCTCCCCCCCCCCCGGGGCTGAGGGGCGGGGGACGGTCTCTCTCTCTCTCTCCCCCCCCCCCGGGGCTGAGGGGCGGGGGACGGTCTCTCTCTCTCTCTCCCCCCCCCCGGGGCTGAGGGGCGGGGGACGGTCTCTCTCTCTCTCTCTCTCTCTCCCCCCCCCCCGGGGCTGAGGGGCGGGGGACGGTCTCTCTCTCTCTCTCCCCCCCCCCGGGGCTGAGGGGCGGGGGATGGTCTCTCTCTCTCTCTCCCCCCCCCCGGGGCTGAGGGGCGGGGGATGGTCTCTCTCTCTCTCTCTCTCTCTCCCCCCCCCCCCCCGGGGCTGAGGGGCGGGGGATGGTCTCTCTCTCTCTCTCTCTCTCTCCCCCCCCCCCCGGGGCTGAGGGGCGGGGGACGGGGTCTCTCTCTCTCTCTCTCTCTCTCCCCCCCCCCCCCGGGGCTGAGGGGCGGGGGACGGGGTCTCTCTCTCTCTCTCTCTCTCTCCCCCCCCCCCGGGGCTGAGGGGCGGGGGACGGTCTCTCTCTCTCTCTCTCTCTCCCCCCCCCCGGGGCTGAGGGGCGGGGGACGGTCTCTCTCTCTCCCGGGGGGAGGGGCGGCCTCACCTGCAGCAGCACGGAGCGGATGAGCGCGTTGACGGGCGCGGTGCAGGCAGCCGCGGGGCCGCGCACGCCCTGGAAGCACCAGAGCACGAGGCCGCCCTTGCTGAAGATGGTGAAGAAGTCGAGCATGGCGAGGGGGGGGGCGCCGGGGAACCGGCCCGACCACCTCGGCACACGTCAGACTAACTCGCCGCTCACTTCCGCCGGAAACCCCGCGCCGCGGCCGGGCACAATGCAGGGGGCGGAGCCGGACGGAGAAAGCGATTGGTCCGTTCCCTGACCATGCTGTCCTATCCCGGCTCGTGTGGGGGCGGGAGCCGGAGAGCGAAGCCGCCATTGGTCCGCTCTACGTATGGAGACGGCCCGGTGTTCGGACTGCCTATCCGCACGAGCGCTTCGGGGCGGAGCTGGTATTCGCGGCATTGATTGGTCAATTTTATCAGGAGGCGATACCCGAGCACGGGACCGGCGGATTGGCCAATCCCTGGCCATGGGCGGGCTCCAGGAGTGAAGGGCAGACAGGGAGGAGGCGGATTGGAGGCTTGCTCCGGGGTGGAGGCGCGTACTCGGAGGCCATTGGCTAGCGTGGAGGAGGGGGCGGAGCCTGCCCCTGCGCTCCGGAGCCCGCGCATGGGGCTCCCTGTCAGGCTGGCGGCATGATCCGGGCTGGCCGCGTGTGCCGGGGCCTGGCGCCCCTCCGCGCCCGCCCGCCGCCCGAGCCCGCCGGGGGCTGCGCGCCCCGACCCCGCGGGCTCCGCACCGGCCGCCCCCAGTGCCGGGGCCTCTTCGGCGGTGAGGGGCAGGGGGGTCCCGGGGGGGCTCGGCTCGGGGGGGGGGTTGGCTTGTGGGGGGGGGCAGCTCCGGGCTCGGGGGGGGGCTCCCGGCTCGGGGGGGCTCGGCTCGGGGGGGGGGACTCCGGGCTCGGGGGGGTTTGGCTCGTGTGGGAGGGGGGCGGCTCCGGGCTCTCGGGGGGGCTCCCGGCTCGGGGGGGGCTCGGCTCGAGGCGGGGGGGGCTCCGGGCTCGGGGGGGCTCGGCTCGTGGGGGGGGGGGGGCTGTGCGTGTATGGGGAGGGTAACCCGACGCGGGTCTGGTCTTGGCTGGGCCCCAGGCTTCCCCTGGCATTGCAGTGTGATGGGGTCTCAGCAGGCAGGGTCTCCGGGTGAGGGCTGCATGGCCAGGGGTCGAGCGGTGAACTCACCCACACAGGGGCCGAGGGGTTTTCCTGTCCTGCCTAGGCTGGAGAGATGCTCCACCTCGCCCAGGGCCAGGGACCTGCCTGCCTCCAGGTCTCAATGCACTTCGTAAAATGTCTGGAGCATAGGGCTGGGGCCAGGACTCCTGGGTTCCATCTGCAGTCACTGTCCCTCTTGGGCAGGGCCTCTCCCTGGGGGCAATTTCCATCTATATGAGGAGGGGGAGGGTGGGTGTGTTCCTGGGCCAGGGCCCTCTTGTGCTTGGTGCTCTACAAACACAGACCAAAAAGATGGCACCTGCCTTGGCTGTGAGGTTACATTCATTCACGTTCCTAAAACGTTTCAAACTTGGCTAGAAGTGAGGAGAGTGTCACCCTGTGGGCCCGTGTCCCTGTGTTTATCAGAGTTCATCAGGCAGGTTGTGTTCATTATTAACCCACCTCGCATTGTTTATTACAACTTTTATCTCTTCTGGACAAGTTCCTCCCTGGGCTATCCCTGCTGCCTCATCATTGGTGTCTCTTGTGGGTAATTCAGCCCCTGGATTTTATTGTTGAGAGATTTTTGGACAGGGCACTGGACTTGGACTCAGGAGATGTAAGTTCAGCTCCTGGCTCTGCCAATGGCCCACTGGGCAAGTCATGGCTGTGCCTCAGTTTCCCCATTTATAAAATTAGGCTAATGATGCTGATTTCCTTTATAAAGCCCTTTGAGGTCTGTGGATGAAAAGCCTGCATAAAGTTAGGTATTATTATTGCACATGTTTAAAGAGACAGGTTGTGAAATGGGGTTCATTCAGCTCTTAAAGTCTCCGGCCGACCACACATCCAGTGGTGGTAGTGAACGTTGAGCCATGTTTTAGGAAGTAATGAACGTGTGATATGCAGGAGCAGTGGAAAGAGACTGATGTCTGTTTCTTGGCCTCAGTTACATGATTTTGATCAGGGTTACAATAGACAAAAAAGTGTATCCTATATGGCAGGAGTCAGTGACTCCAGTATAGCAGTGACTGCTACACATGGGACCAGCTTTGACCAAAGCCACATGGGATACTAAAAGAGAGACATGTCGGTCTCTGGGTTTCCATTAAACGCTGGACTGGTGTTGGAACTGGGCTGAATGACTAGGCACTGAGCTAGCCCTCTAACTGGCATGCCAAGAAGAGGATTGTGCAGAGGGCATCTTAGAATGCTGCACACAAGACTAGCTTCTGGGGAGATTGAAACGTATCCTTTCATTTCAGTATGCAGATAGTCCCCGATTTACCAACGAGTTACGTATCAAGCACTTGGTTGTAACTCGATCTGTTCGTAAGTCGGACCCCATTCATTTACATGTGACCATGCTGTTCGTAAGCACAGATCGCACGTTTGTAACTCAGGGACGCGCTTAGTGGGAGGCTGGTCATAAGTAGAGCTCGACAAATAATGTAATCTGCTTGCCTGTGGCGAGCAGATTACAACGCAGAAGAGCTGGCACAGAGCGATCTGCGCATGCGCAGAGCACAGAACCGCCCGAAACCGCGTGGCTGGCGAGCAGGGTTCACTGCCGCTTGGCGACTCCTGGTCATAAGGCCAAACTGTCATAAACTGATGCGTTTGTAACTCGGGGACTACCTGTATACTGTTCTGTTGTATATTCAGAGCTAACTCGACCTTCGTTTGGCTGCCATGCAGCAGAGAAATAAAACTGCAAGGACTGCAGCAGAAGGCCCAATGATGTAAAGGAGCAGATGCTTTTTTTTAAATCTCAGGCCAGTTCTCAAAGGTGACTTTTCCAAAACCACCATCACCTTTAGCACCAGTGTCTCATTTGTGGGCAGTCTGAGCAGAGAAGCCAAGGAATGAATGAGGAACTGGGATTCCAGTAAATTCTTGGGCCACGGTAGGGCCCTCCATTGCAAGATGGAGACTGTATTGGCTGGGCAGTGTGAGGCAAGTTTGTACGTCACTGCCAAGTTCATTTTGAGGGCCGTCAATTAGGTGTCTTTCACCTGCACTGAGCCCACTTTGCAGAGAAAAAAATCCCCGTAAGTATCTCCCCCAACCTTCCAAAGGAAGTGGTAAAAGCCCTTAGGTGAGCCATTGAAAATTGGACTGAGGAGCATGTGGTGGTGTTTTTACATGGTACGGCTTGTTCAGAGAGGTTGCAGTCAGACCGAGGAATGAGCCTAAGAGTCCAGGAGTCCCAGAGCCGGGGTTCTATTGGGTCTGGGAACCAGAGGATGCTCTCCTCCCTGAACCATGTGAGTTTCTCCCACGGCAGAGTTCCTGTGGCGCATAGCTCTCTTGTAGGCTGCGGGGTCCGGGGCCATCATCACCTCTTCCCGCTCTGCCCCCGCTCTCCCCCCTTGTTCTCCTTCCCTGAAGCTCCTCCCCAGAGCTATGCAACGACTCGGGAGGTTAGCAGGGAGCCTGGCAGCAGGGGTTGCTGCCTGCGGGAGGGCTCTGTGTACCACACATGTGTGACATGTTCGCATTGGCCTTGGTTAATGAGAGATGCTGCTGCGGGCTGAATGAGGCATCAGTTGAATCCAGCCCTAGATGGAACAAAGTGTCATTATGCAGCCCACGGGGGGTGGGGGGTGAATCTCAGTGGCTAGGTCCTCCACTGAAGGCAGTTTCCTGCCACACAAGGAGGGAAGGAAGAATCCCTCACCTAGCAACAGTCTCCACATCCAGGGCTAGTCCGGGATCTGGCGGCACCTTGAGGCTTTGCACCACCCACCTGGTCTGATGACTCTGCTATAGGAGAGGTGTCAGAGCATGTCAGCGTCTTCCCCGTCCACAGAACATCCTGTGTGATTTTTCCTGAGTTGACCCAGAGCCAAATGCTCTTTGTCCACCTGTCAAACTCCTCCAGATGCTGGGACACCTTGGGGATGGTGGAGGCTGTATCAGTGAAGAAGGGAGCTATGCAATTATCTGCATCTCACACAGGGCCCAAACTCCAGCATCTCCTGGCCTTACTACAGGTTGGATCTCTCTCATCTGGCGCCCTCGGGACTGGACTGGTCCTGACTGAGGGGTTTTGCCAGACCAGAGGAAGTCCCTCCTTACATAGCCTGTGCTGAATTCCTGCCCCCTGCTAGGGCTCCAGCCCGGCATTGCTGCTGTCTGCCTGACCATGGCTCCCCAGGTTGGAGCTCCCTAGCTGCTGCTGCCAGACCCTGAGCTCCAGGGTCAGAGCCCCGCAGCTGCTGCTGGACCCGAGTTCCAGGGCCGGGGCTGGAGCTCCCCAGCCACTGCTGACCCCTGCTACCTCCCGGCCACAGGGGGCACAACTCTCAGCTGCACTGCCTGCCCCTCCGCCTCTACCCTATGGGGCTCCCAACTGAGTCGCTGGTCCCCCCCACTCCCGCCACGCTCCTGCCCCACGACCCGACCTCTTTATACCTGGGCTCTGTGGTCCAGGAACATCCCTGGTCCTGCTGGATCACAGATGTTGCCAGACCAGAGAGTCCTGGCTAAGGGAGGTACAACCTGTACATGGCGTAGTGGACAACAGAGGGGGGAAGTGTGTCCTGAGCCTTGGCTGACCTTGCCCAGTCAATGCAATAACCCTTTGCCTAGCCCTGCCCCGCCCCTCCTGCACACCACTTGCAAAGCCCTGTTTGGCCTGGGGATTGTTTTTGCTGCCTGTCTTCCTCATGCTGGGGCAGGCTGAAAGCACCTAACAATCCCATCTCTCCTTACAGACCTAGGGAAGGAGGTGGGGAAGTTCCAGAAGAAGTTAAAAGAGAGTCTCCCCGGCAGTGAGTGGAACCCTATAGACACCACCAAAGGTCTCCCCCCTGAGCAAGCAGATGTGGTCATCGTGGGGGGAGGGGTGATGGGCTGGTCCGTCGCCTACTGGCTGAAGTGCCTAGAGACCCGGAAAGGCGCGCTCCAAGTGGCCGTGATTGAGAAGGACCCCACGGTAAGTTACCCAGGAGGAGGCTTCTACTTAAACACAGCATCTCAGACTTGTGCAGAGCCCAGGTCTTATTTAGAAACTGAGCTGAACTCCCAAGCACTGTGGCTGCTCTGCACACCCGCCCCACCCTGTCCCCCTCCTTGCACCAGGTCTCCCTTCCTTCCCCACAAGAAAGGTTTGCATCCACAAAAGGTGAGGCCAGCTGCCCCAAAAGAGCCGAGTGGGAGGAGTCCAGAGAAGAGCCAGCTCGGTATGTGAGGAGAATCAGAGGCCCTGCAGAGCTGTGGAGGAATGGTTCTAATGGGGGGAGTCAAGGAGCAATGGCCCAAGGTGAAGGAAGGAAAAGTTCATGTTGAGCATTGGGGGAAGAGAAAGGGTCTTAGCAGCCAGAGCAATTGGGGCAGTGGAGGCTGCAAAGACTGATTGGAGCAGGGTCGGTAGGGAATGGAGTAGTAGCTGCCTTGCAGAAAGAGCAGTTGGGCTGGGTGATCCAGTAGTTCCTCTGAGACCAGCATGCCGGGAGGCTACAGTATTCCGACCCTCTTGTTTGGATCAAGGACTCATGCATTCCGTGGTATTAAGATAGATCAGCACCTGTGTGTTCAAGACGTAGCATAAGCAGAACCAGGATAGTATTCTTGCCAGCAAGTTAAGGAACTATGGATTGGATACATGGACGGTGAGGTGACTGGACAGCTGGCTAGATTGGCAGGCTCATCAGGTAGTGATCAATGACTCATCTGGCTGGCGGTCGGTTTCAAGTGGAGTGCTCTGGGGGTTGGTTCTAGGTCCTGTTTTGTTTAATGAAGACATTGATGACCTGGATGAGGGGATGGGTTGCACTGTCAGCAAGTTTGTGGATGACACTAAGCTAGGGGGAGGTAGATACGTTGGAGGATAGGAATATGGTCCAGAGTGACCTAGACAGATTGGAGGATTGGGCCAAAAGAAATCTGATGAGGTTCAACAAGGGCAAGTGCAGAGTCTTGGGATGAAAGAATCCCAAGCATTGCTACAGGCTGGGGACTGACTGGCTAAGTAGTAGTTCTGCAGAAAAGGGCCTGGGGGTTACAATGGATGAGAAGCTGGATATGAGTCAGCGGTGCGCCCCTGTAGCCAAGAAGGCTAATGGCATATTAGGGTGCATTAGGAGGAACATTGCCAGCAGATCTGGAGAATTGATTATTCTCCTTTATTCGGCACTGATGGGGCCACATCTGGAGTATTGCATCCAGTTCTGGGGTCCCCACTATAGAAAGGATGTGGGTGCATTGGAAAAAGTTCAGCAGAGGGCAACCAAAATGATTAGGAGGCTGAAGCACATGACGTATGAGGACAGTCTGAGGTATTTGGGCTTGTTTAGTCTGCAGAAGCGAAGAGTGAGGGGGGATTTGATATCTGTCTGAAGGAAGATTCTGGAGAGGATGGAGCCAATCTGTTTTCAGTGGTGACAGGTGACAGAATGAGGAGCAATGGTCTCCAGTTACAGTGGGGGAGGACCAGGTTGGATATTAGGAAAAACTATTTCCCTGGGAGAAATAAAAGATAGAACTATGTAGCACTTTCAAGACTAACAAGATGGTTTATTAGGTGATGCGCTTTCGTGGGGCAGACCCACTTCCTCAGATCAATATGTGGAAGAAAATCTGCACAGCCATATATACCAAAGTGATACAATCAAAAAAAAAAAGTGAACGCATGTGAAATTGACAAATCAAATTTTAGAACAGAGTGGGGGTGACGGGGGAAGGTAAGTTCCTGTGAGGTAGTGACATAGGGGTGATAATAGGGGAAGTTTCTGTGAGGTAATGACATTAGGGGTGATAATTGGGGAAGCTATCTTTGTAATGGTGAGATAATTAGAGTCTTTGTTTAAACCCATACATAAAGTGTCAAATTTAAGCATGAATGACAATTCTGAAGCTTCTTGTTGAAGTCTGGAGTTAAAGTCTCTTTGAAGCAATATGCATGTTTTAAGGTCATTAAGTGAATGATCAGTCTGGCTGAAATGGCAGGCAACAGAGGCCTTTGCCTCTGTGATTTCATCCTTTTTCCTCCCCATTGTATTTCTTTACCCACTAATGACCAGGGTAGGATTGTGGCAGGTTTTGGCCCCCTATCATAGGGTAACTGCGTTCCTGCTCCACTGGGGTCACCGCTAAATCCCCACAATCAGGATTCTCCTGAAGATGTATCTGGTTTCCAAGAGATGAGTGCCCACATCACCCCATTGGTACAGCCGCTCCCCAAGTTGCGAGCGGTCGAGTTACGACCATTCACACTTACGACCAAAGCTCCCATGGAGCGGTCGTAAAGACGGTCCCCGAGTTACGAACGCAACCCTCATGTACAAACAGCGCGGTCACGTGTAACTCAATGGGGTCCAAGTTACGAACAGCTCGAGTTACGGCCAAATGTTTGGTCCATAACTCGTTCGTAACTCGGAGAGAGGCTGTAGTCTCAGGAGGGAATGGTCCATGAAAACCGATGTCCCCTCTGCCCACTAGAGGGAGCTCCCGGGGCTCCTTGGTAGGCAGCGTAGCTCTGCTTCTACTGGTCCTGGCTTTGCTCCATGGATAGAGCTGATGGGTCTGGGCCTTTCACCAGCATTAGAGCCTGGGAGAGGGCAGACCAGAAAACTCACTGCCTTCTTTCTGTTTTGGTAACAGTCGTTGTGACCATCCTTCCCCTGCCCCTTTGGCTTCCTTGCAGTACTCGAAAGCCTCCACCGTGCTCTCTGTGGGAGGGATTCGGCAGCAGTTCTCCTTGCCAGAAAACGTCCAGATGTCCCTCTACTCAGCATTCTTCCTGCGCACAATCAACGTACGTCCCACAGGCCAAGCTCTGGCGGGAGGCGCGAGGGCCTTGTGTTCTCCAGGGGCCCCAGAGTCTGTGAGCTCCGTGCTAGAGGAAGTCAAGAGTCAGGCTGAGGGGTGCTACAAGCATGCTGACCCCCTTGTCGCCATGACTGCAGGTGGAGCCTACTACGATTCACGTCATTAGCAGTGTGTCTGCGTGACTGTGTTCATCACACATTGTTTTGATCGCCTTGTGGGCTTCTATCTCCTGCTTGCGGGTGTCAATCTGGAGTGGCTCTGGATTTACACCAGTGTGTAAGATCAGTATTTGTCCCTTCTGCAGGCATTGGCCTATGCTTACTAATACCTCAGGCTTTCTGTTGCTCTTTGCACGTTGTAGCACTGCACAGACATTAACTAGGTCACCTGCTGCATGACCACGCCAGCGGCCTGGGTTTGATTCCCATCTTTGTTCCCGAGCTGACAAGTGCTGGGAAATGTGTGTAGGTGATGCTGTCGGTCCCTAGAGAGACCTGAAGGGGGTTATGTCGCTTGTCAGCAACCCCTCGGGCAGAGCCAAGAGCTGCACTGGGGTCTCTAGCACAGGAGAACAGGTCATTCTGAGGAGGGTGTCAAATCAGTGCAGTTCCTCCATAATGCAGTGATGATTTCTTGAGTGGGTCCTGGCCAGGTCCTTTTTCCTCTGCGTCTCTCTGAACAGGTTAGTGACTGAAGTATTGACAGGCACACTCTGTCCACAGGAGCATTTGGGGGTTGTGAACGAGCCGCCCATAGATATTCAGTTTAACCCCTTGGGGTACCTCTTCCTGGCCTCAGAGGACGGAGCTGCCATATTGGAGGAGAACGTGCATGTTCAGAGGTACAGCCTCTCCGCGGGGAGCATGTTGGGAGCTGGGAAGCGAGGCTGTGGAGGTCGTGGCCGATGGTGGGCAGCCAGTGTTGTAGCAAAGAGCCCAAGCAGTTACCCTGGGAGCAAAGTAGGCACCGAGGATATTGCCTTTATGGGCACTCCAGCTCAGTACTGAACTCCCTCCAGCTCTGCAGAGAAGCCTCCAGCATCTGTACAACCTCGCGGCTCTAGGTTGGGGTTTTCCCATTCTGCCTGTCCTGGGCCCCCCTTGCAGAGCATTTTTACCGCACCCCAGTCTGGCCTGCCCATGCCTCCCTTCTAACTGCAGCCTCCCGAGATGGGGTAACTGACTGTGGAAAACCCCTGGGGCTTCATTAAAAGCTCGGTGGAGAGCCCCCAAAATTATTCCTTATCCCTTGTGGCCAAAGCTCTTCTAGCCCAGGTGATTAGATGGGAGGAGCTTGTTCGCTGGCCCTTTGCCCCACCTGGACTCCCATGGCACTGAGCAACTTGAGTCCCACAAAGCGCTGCCCCACCAGTATTCTACACTCCCTGGCAATGAACTCAGATGGTCACGGGTCCTGTGCGAATAGGTGGGTCTTGCCCGGCAGTGGGAATTGGCCATTTCCAGAGGTAACCGAGGGGAGCCGCGGGGGCAGAGAACCTAACTTGTTTCAAGACTGAGCTGGCCAAGTTTACAGTGGTACAGTGAGACTGGTGGCACAGTGAGGCTGCCGACAGTGCCGTGTAGCCAGTCTGAGACTACTAGCGGCAAATATCTCCAGTGGCTGGCGACGGGACACTAGGTGAGGTGGGAGGCCCTAAATTACTACTGGAGACTCTGCCCCAGGTGTCTTCCTGGCAAGTCTTGTCCACATGCTCAAGGTCTAACAGACACTGTATTTGTAGTCAGGAAGGAATTTTCCCTCTGGCTCAGATTGGCACAAACCCTGGAGGTTTTTCACCTTCCTCTGCAGTGTATGGGGGATGGCTCGCTTGCTGGTTTAAACTGTGGTAAATGGCTGCTCTGTAACGGAGTCTTGAGATGTGATTTGAGGACTTCAGTAACTCAGCCAGCGGGTAGGGGTCTGTTGCAGGAGTGGACGGGTGAGGTCGGAGCCTGCAATGTGTCGGAAAGCAGACTAGGGGGTCACGATGATCCCTTCTGGCCTTCAAATCTGAGTCTATAGCGATTTCGGTGGCCATGGGGTCTTCTGCTGAGCGTGCCCATGACCCGTCCCTGCGTGAGTAAGAGAGGTGGGCTTGACAAGCTTGAGGAATGATGCCTTGATACCCTTAGTATGGGGAGGAGATCTGAGGAGAGAAGCAAAACTGCTGGGGGAAGGAAGGAAATTCTTTCAAGTCCCCTACATATACTGCAGAGGAAGGTGAAAACTTCCTTGTTTTCCCCTGGCAGTTATGCTTTGTTTTCTCCAGATCTCCTCCCCTATGTTTCCTTGCTCTAGCTAGATCAGGACAAAACTGGCATATTCTGATGTATATTTAATGGCTTTTCAGGGACCAAGGAGCGAAGGTCTCCCTTCTGTCACCAACACAACTGAAGAAGAAGTATCCATGGTTGAATACCGATGGTGTGGCTGTGGCATCCTACGGTACTTAGTTTCTAGACCCCTGTCTAACCCATGGGGGACTGGAACTCCCTTTATACTTCAGTCTCACTAAATATTAGAGGAGTGAAATGAAAAAGAAAATGTAACGGCTGTGTCTGAAACTTTAGAAAATGCCATTGAAGGAATTGAAAGGACCAGCTCTCAGTGCAAGGGTTCATCTTGCGCTTAATATTTAAGTGCAAAACCACATTTTAATGCCACGTTAGGGCTGAAAAATCAAAGTCCAAAGTAAGAGAGTACCAAAAATTAAGGTTTCTGATAAATATTAAACCAGCTTGGTACATGTCTTGTCTGTTTTATGGCACACTTCGAATAACATAAGCAGTAGTACACCATATAACAAAGCAAATGGGGAAAATCATTATGTACGTACATATGTACAATATTACCAAGTAAATGTAACTTTTGGGGGCTTGATTTCTCAGCAGTACATTAACATTAGGTGGCAAGAATTTATTTCCTTGTTTCCTTATGTATCTACTGAGAACACAGTTAATTGAAAGCGTCGCCACGTCAGACTGGGGAGGAGAAATAGAATTCAGATGGATTTGTTCCGAGCTGCTGACTTGACGTGTTCATGCTTCTCAAATTATCATACTGACGTCAGATTTGAATTGGTTTCCCTTCCCCATTGAGGTCTACAAATGAAACCAAGTTAAAAATTTCTATCCTTACCCTCTCGTAGCAGAGGAACTGAAAAGCCTCAGCTGGCACGTGTGGGGACAGGATTCTATCTTCCTGGCTACTTGGCACAGTCACTCTTCAAACAAATAAATCTTTTGGATGAGACCATACACAGAACCATTCAAACCTGCCGCCAGAGGGGAGGCGAACACTTGACCCGGGGCCTGGCCATTCAAAGGGGCTCCTGACTCAGGCTATGCCTACTGCAGGAATTGTCCCCGGAGCAATTTGGGTGGCACTGAAGGCTGGTTACCCCAGCCTTCCCCTCCCCCACACCTTGCCCAACGGTCTGTGAGATCTGTTACCACCCCTCTCCTGGCCAATGAGAATTTGTTTGACGAGACTGAAAAACAAAAGTGGAATTTGCCCTCGTTAAAATGCTCCTTGCTGGGAACTGGTGTAACATTCACACAACTATAAGTTAAATATTTAAGTGTCGCTGAACAATGCCTGTATCTTCAAGAAAAACATTGATGCCTTAAGCAGACCTTAAGCAGGTCTAGCTAACCTCACCTCCTCTATAACATAGGAGAGTAACACATACCCATCTGTACCGTGCATAAGATAATGCACAGGTTCTTATATACAACTTCTTTTTGTGCCTGTGACTAATTCTCCTCGGGCTAAGCATAAGCACTGGTATCTGCAGAACTGGGGCTGTAGTTTGCAGGCATCCTACATTTTGGGGGCTTGAAGGTTGCTTTGTTCATCCTGTTCTTCCATGTGTCCATTCCTGGTTTCTATAGGCCTAGAAAATGAAGGTTGGTTTGATCCCTGGGCCCTCCTCCATGCCTTCAAGAGGAAAGCAATATCCATGGGTGTCTATTCGTGCCACGGAGAAGTGACATGTAAGTGACCCATCTGTGTCTGAGGCTGGCCCTCTGTACGGTTACTATGTGCTGAGATCCTCCAAGTGAAGCAGGGTTGGATCTGGTCAGAACTTGGATGAGAGACCTCAGAGGAGCACGTAGGATTGCAAGGAGTAGCATTAGGGATTTGATACTCCTCCACCAGAGTGCTGGGGGTTGCTTAGCTGAGCGGCTGCTGAAGATGGTGTCTTTGAAATAAGATAGGAAAATTAAGATAGCCGCTGAAATGAAATAAATAGCCACCAAAACTATTGAAAACCTTGAATCAGAAACAGAATGATGAGGCTGTGAAACACTGGAAATATCTTTTAGACACACACTGAAAGTTGTTGTCATTTATGGACTCAGACTGGAGTCCAGGAGTCTGTTTCCCTTGCCACTGATTAGAGGGGACGTCACACACGCTAGAGCAGTGTGAGGACTGTAACTTCGGACCCTGCTTTGGAAATCAGAGATCCCATCAGCTGTAGCAGGAATGAGTGACAGAGGGTGCATCACGTGGTGGTTCCCTGTTCTGTTCATTCCCTCTGGGGCACCTGGCGCTGGTCACTGCCAGAAGACAGGACTCTGGGTTGGATGGACTTTTGGTTTGACCTAGTCTGTGCTTCTGTTCTCAAACAGAGCTCTGAGCTCAGGTAACAAATCTTTAGTTCCAAAGATTTAATTAAAAAATGACAGACAGCCCCCTCCCAGCTTTTTCTAGTCACTTTCCTCATCTCTTCGTTTAAAATTAAATTACATGAAGCACTGGAGGCTATCGCCGGTAGGGAATAATGGAAACGTGTTCCGAGAGACTCCCCGAAAGGGTACCATCTGATGTCTGTGTTGAATGTCATGGCTGTCGGCTACCCAATGGGTCAACGAGCAGAGAGGGTTTATGGAATAAGGACGGGGAGTCGGGATACGAAAGGTGTATTCCTAGCTCCATCACAATGTCACTGAGGGTACGTCTAGACTACAGGCTTTTGTCGACAGAAGTTTTGTCGACAGTGTCTGTCGACAAAGCTTCTGTCGAAAAAGAGCCGCTTTGTCGACATTACAGCGTAGACGCAAAGGACAGTGTAGATGCAATAACGCCTTCTGTCGACAGAACTCTGTTGACAAAAGGCGTTATTACTCGTAGAATGAGGTTTACAGCTGTCGACAGAACTCGGCGGCAGTGTAGACACAGGTATAGTTTTGTCAACAAAAGTTCATTTTTGTCGACAAAACCCTGTAGTCTAGACACACCCTGGCTGTGTCTAGACTGGCAAGTTTTTCCACAAAATCATCTGCTTTTGCGGAAAAACTTGCCAGCTGTCTACACTGGCTGCTTGAATTTCCAGAAAAGCACAGACGATCTCATGTAAGATTGTCAGTGCTTTTCCGGAAATACTATGCTGCTCCCGTTCGGGCAAAAGTCTTTTTCCGAAAGACTTTTGCGCAAAAGGGCCAGTGTAGACAGCTCAGATTTGTTTTCCGCAAAAAAGCCCCGATCACGAAAATGGCGATCAGGGCTTTTTTGCGGAAAAGTGCATCTAGATTGGCCAGGGACGCTTTTCCGCAAAAAGTGCTTTTGCGGAAAAGCATCCTGCCGATCTAGACGTGCTTTTCCGAAAATGCTTTTAACGGAAAACTTTTCCGTTAAAAGCATTTTCGGAAAATCGTGTCAGTGTAGACGTAGCCCGTGAGTGACTTTGGGCAGATCACTTAATCTCTCTGGATCTTTGTTTTTCCAGCTGTACTGTGAGACTAAGGACTGCCAGCTGTCTTTGTAAAGCATTTTGAACTCTATGGTTGAAAAGCACTTTGAGAACTAAGTATAAGTATCCCGCATCTAAAACACAATATCTCTGATTGCTGGGTCTTGGGTGGTTTAGCACAAGTTCATTTCTCAGTAACCTGCCTAGTGACTTCCCCACTTTTGTTGTGACTCATTCGTGAGCTCCATGGCTGCCTGTTATCAATCACTGCGCATTACGGATCAGTGAGCGAACATTGTGACAGAGCAGGGATTGTATTATGCACTGAAAACAAGCTAGCAGCTGTCAGAGATTTTAGTATGAGTGGCCTGGGAATACACAATATGTACTAGCGAAGGGACTGTAGGTACTTCACTAGCAGTCCAGAGCAGTGTTTCTCAACCTTTTTTTTTTTTATAAAGTACCCCCCCCCTTTTTTTTAAATTATAAGTACCCCCAGTACCTACATCTTTCAGACACACACAATTTTTTTCTACTATTGCAACACATTTGTTTAAACAATTTAATGCTAGCTGGGCAGGATATGAAATTTTTGGGTATAAAAAGTACAAAAAGAATAAAGCGCCGTAAAACTTAAAACAAAAATTCAGTTTTTTCCAAATGTCAGCGGTGTTGATGTACCCTCCAGACTTCTCTCAAGTACCCCAAAGGGTACTTGTACCACTGGTTGAGAAACACTGGTCTAGAGAGTGCCACTTATGAGCTGTGCTAACTGGCCAGCTGTGCGTGCTGTAGGCAGATCTGGATCCTCAGAGATATTTGAAGACAGGGAGCAAGTTGCTGTTTGCTGCATGTTTTTTGTTTTTGTTTCTTTCCCAGCCTTTACCACCTCCTCCACAGAACTCCTGACGCCTGAGAGGGAGCTGACCTTGTCCCGCATTAATTATGTCCATGTAAGTAACCTCCCAGTGGTCTGGTCCCACAGGAACTGCTCTAGTTCAGACAGGAGAGATCTGTGCTGGATCCTGGTTTGACCCAATTTATCACTTGGTGGAAGAAAAATACCTGTCTGTGTAATTGACTAGGCTCTCCTAAGACATTTGCATTAGGGGGCCATGCTGGGTCCTTCGGGTAACCCTGCAAGGGGGATATTTTAACAGTGAGGGGGTCTGGCCATTAGAACAGCTCCTGGAGGGCCATGGTGGGTTCACCTGCACTTGGAGTCTTTCAGATTGAGACTGGATGTCTTCCAAAAGGCTCCACTGCAGTTCAACTGCAAGTCACTGGTCCCAGTGCCCAAGTCGCTGGGTGGCATCCCGCAGCCCAAGCCATGCTAGAGGACAGATTGAATGCTCACTGATCCATCTGGTCTTGAGTCCATGAAATCCAAACACACTGCATAACTGCAAAAGCTTCCCTGAGCTTTGCATGGGCTGTTGGCCAGGGGAACAAGTGTAACCACACAGTGATGCCTCCTAGTCCAAGGATCCAGGCAGTGGGTCTTCATGGGTGTGGGGCTCTACCTCTGCCGGCGTGACACTCTCTCTCCGTGGGCTTCCTTTTCTCCCCACAGTGAAGTCAATAATATTGATTCACTTCAAGGGATGGGGAAACCGAGGCACAGAGCGATGCTGGCACTCACACAAGGCCGCATTCTGAGTCAGTGGCAGAGCCAGGAAGAGAACTGTCCTCACCACTTCCTGCTCTCCAGCAGCCCGTACACACCCCACCTGCCCTCCCCCATCTCTTGCTCTTTCCCATGATGCAGTTTCCAGTGCAGGGTCATTCAGGAGCCGGTTCTTTGCCCCCAGCGTAGCGCTGTTGCTCTGTCTCTGGGCAGCCTGGAAAACCTTCCTGGACATCTGCCCCCAGAGTTCTTTGGGGTCTGTGAAACTCCCTGCTCTCCCCTCTTGGGCCTTCCAGGTTCAAATGCCCAACAGTTTGGAGAACCAGCCCGTGGAGTGCTCCCTGGTGGTCAATGCAGCTGGCTGCTGGTCAGGGAAGTTGGCAGAGATGGCTGGCGTTGGGATCGGCTCGCCCAACACCCAAGACGAGATTAAGCTACCAGTGGAACCCAGGAAAAGGTGCAGGTTACCCACCATGGCCCGGTGGAGTGGGAGATGTGACACAGGAAGAGACTTTGTGGGGCCGAGGCCCTGGGGGGTTGCTTTCCGGGAGGGGTGGGCATTGATTTCCACATTCGGGTTTGATTCCTTTACCGGGAACCCGCATGTCCCCACCACCAGGGGACGGGCTGGGGAAGGGCGTAGCTGGTTGGGCCAAGTGAAACTTCAGCACCACAGCTGAGGCGGTGACACGGCGCGTGCTCCCTAAGGGTGACTGCGCTGGGCAAGGGAACGGAAGCAGTTTTCCAGAGCTCTCTGGGAAATACCCCACTCTCGCTTCTGTTGCTCTGTGAAGGCGGAAAAGAGGAGCCTGGGGAATCGGGAAGAGCTGG
This sequence comes from Pelodiscus sinensis, assembly GCF_049634645.1. Taxonomy (NCBI): domain Eukaryota; kingdom Metazoa; phylum Chordata; order Testudines; family Trionychidae; genus Pelodiscus; species Pelodiscus sinensis. The sequence continues at coordinate 8,721,356 of NC_134736.1, forward strand.
GGGGCTGGGATTCCCTTTGCCTGGAGTGGGCAGCAGGCCCTGGCGTGGGCGGCAGGCCCTGCCCTTAGGGGCGCTCACCTTCCGGAAGCTTCTTCCCTGTGTCTGCTCTGGCTCCCAGGGCTCTGCGAGCACCCATCTCAGGATGGGGTGGGGTGGGGTCTCTTGGTGTTCAGTCCTGTAGCCACACTGACTGCGCCCCCTGTACCCCAGGTACGTCTATGTGTGGCACTGCCCCGACGGGCCCGGCCTGGCGTGTCCCACGGTGATTGACACCACAGGGACTTATTTCCGCCGGGAAGGCATAGGAGGCAACTACTTGGGGGGCCTCAGCCCAACAGAGGTGAGTCCATCGAGCAGTGTCCTCTGTAAGCTGGGTGCACGTCCGCGGGTGGTGCCCACCCGCCCCTGCCTCCGTGCGCATAAAATGTATTCTGCACATGAATGGAAAAAATTAGAAGGGACATTGGTTTCAAGGCATCCGTCATCGGCGTATCCGCTCAGACAGGGGGAGCTGGGGAGGACTCTGGGGGAGCAATCGCCACATTAATGGGTGGGTCAGGGGAGTGATCGTGCCATAATTGTGGCGGGGAGAGCAGAGGAGCAGTAACCCTGGAGATCTATGGATATGGATTGGGCGGGAGTTAGTGACTGTGCCCCTCCTCCCCCTTCCCCCAACGGCAGACAGCTCATCCCAGCAGGAAATCTGGGTTCACTGAAACAGGAACCAGCCGAGGAAAGTGGTTTTAGTTGCTCGCCAGCGGGTTTGAGGAGCGTGGATGAACTGCCAGAGGCGTTCTGATGTGGCAGGGGAAGGCGGTGGTTGCAGTGGGCGACTGGGGGAGGGGAGGGCAACAGCTGTTAGCTGAGCTGCTCTGTTGCTACGCTGTCAGACACAGCCTTGGGTGCACGTACTCGGTCCATTTAGCATGGGGGAATTCTCCAAGGAAGTGATGGGGCTCCCCAGTCCTTACAGAACCCCAGACCGACGTGGCTGTAATGATTTACCCGGCTCCCCCACCCTGGAGCTTCATGTGCAGAGTGGAACCAGATTTGTCCCCCACCAGCATCCCCACACAGGAGCTGGGTTCTGCAAGCCCACAGCCAGCACTTGTGCTGTTACAGCCTCAAAGCCAGGCTCCCCCACGCTGCCAGGCAAAACACCCTGCCGACTGAGCTGTCCCCTGAACGCCTGCTCTCCAGCAGCCTCTCCCAGCTCAGGATGCTCACCGGTAGCTCCCTGCTTAAGTCTCTGCCTTTCTAAGCTGGCTGAGCTCAGGCACCATGGCCATAGATGGCTGTTTGTTTGCGGGAACAAACCCTCTCTCTCCGTCCTACCCCCCAGGAAGAAGAGCCAGACATCCAAGACCTGAAAGTCGATCACAGTTTCTTCCAGGAGAAGATCTGGCCCAAGCTGGCCCATCGGGTGCCGGTGTTTGAGTCCCTGAAGGTAACGGGGCCCATGCTTGTCCCCCTTGAGAAAGGAGGCTGAGGAAGTGAATCTCTCTCTCTCTCCTGGGGGGGGTCGGTCCCTGGCTTGGAGAACCCCAGGGAAAGAAGGTTTGCTGATGGGATCTGATGGGTAGCATGGCACTGCAGGAGCAGCCAAGCTGGCAGGACTGCAGCAGCTTGTAGCCCTATGGCCGAATCCGCACAGGTGGCTGGTGGGGACACAGGGCCCGGGGAGAGGAGTGAGGGGAGCAGCTTTTAAAGTGAGTGGAGCACTGGGGGAAGGAGCTGGGCTGACAGCTTGCGGGGGAAGCCTCTGTCCCCCGATTGGGAACAACATGGGGGGCAGTCAGTGACAGCGGGAGGGGCGTTGCCTGGCAGCTAGCTCAGTCCTGTGCCCTGAGTGTGTGTTCTTTGGGCAGGTGAGGAGCGCCTGGGCTGGCTACTACGATTATAACACGTTTGACCAGAACGCGGTCTTGGGCTCTCACCCACTGGTGGAGAACATGTTCTTCATCACGGGATTCAGCGGGCACGGGCTGCAGCACTCGCCGGCGGCAGGCAGGGCCATGGCCGAGTTAATTCTGGAAGGCAAGTTCAAGACCATCTGCATGGAGAAGTTCTCCTTCAACAGGTTCATCACTGGGGAGCCGGCCCTCGAGAGGAACATCATCTGAGTGCTTGGAACTAACCCAGCAGGTAGGTCTCACCTCCCTCCTCCCACATCTGACCCGCTCTGTCCAGGAGCATCTCAGAGCTCTGCAGCCTGACAACCCACTTGTTAGCACAGGAAACTGAGGTATGGCAGGTCGGTGGCTGAGCTGGGAATAGAGTCCAGGCCTCTGCTGTATTCACTAGGCAACACTGCCTCTAGGGGGCTGTTGGTTTTGGCTCCCCTTCTCCCAGCTGCTGACCCAGTCATGTTGTGAGCTGAATATGTGAGCCCTTGCTCTGTGACGGAGGTTGCAGCGCAGGGCTTGCTGCAGTCTGTACTCAGACGCTCGGTGCACCCTTTCTGCCTCGGTGGTGTCCTGGACCCCTCTCAAGATCTCTGGTGCTGGTGCAAGATGTAAGAGTGTAACCGTTTAAATGGGTAACCAGTGAGCACGAGCTTATCGGTTACCCCAGTGGTTACGCACGGCTCCTAGTCCGGCTCCCCTGGAGCCAATTGCTGCCTCTATCAGGGTGGCAAGTGGGAGCTGGTACGTGTGGGGAACCGACTTACAAGCCATCTCTACACACACCAGGTGCTGGCTGCTGCCCTGCGCTGCTGACGCTCTCTATGAGAGTCTGCAGTGTGTGGCAGCAGCCGGCTCCCCGGGGTGGAGCTGGCAGCTGGGAGCGCACTGGCTGCTGGCCCTGCTCCCAGGGAGCCAGCGTGTCACCGCTAATATTTGTAGTGGCTACTCGGTTACAATAATCAGCGTTTAACATCCCTAGTGGACGGTGCTTGCTCCTCACACAACGTCTGTGTATTTCGCAAACCAGAGACCTCCAATGAGTGCTGTGCCCAGCTACTGCTCACTTGGGCCAGATGTAGCCTGGGGACAAGAGGGGAAAGGCCCCATATCCCACTTCACTTTCGTTCCTGTAGGAGAAATAGGCTTTCCCTCCACCACTTTTCTGTGAGCCATCTGCCCGGTCCCTGGGTCCAGCCTCCCCAGGCTCCGAAAGCCACCAGCTGTCCTGAAGGCTCTGCTGATCCTGGGAACCGAAATTAACCGACTGGTTCCACAGCCTAGTGCCTGCCAACTCCTGCATGTAGGGTGAAGCCTCAACAGCAGGATGACTAAGAACATCCATGTTAAAGGCGGTTCATGTGCTCTCTTGCATCTTAGAGAGCTTAACTTAATCTGACCTTTGTTTCTTTGAGGCTTCGTTTTGCTGGACAGATTCCAATTGGCTAATGATTCTGCCGATCTCCATAGCCCTTGCAATGTCCATTAACTAGAGTTGTCTTCACTTCCTATCCCAAACAGTTGTATGCTAGTATAAAGCTGTAACATTCCCCCCAGAGGTGGCCGCAGTTCAACATTATGGCTACATCTACACTGGCATGAATTTCCGAAAATGCTTTTAACGGAAAAGTTTTCCGTTAAAAGCATTTTCGGAAAAGTGCGTCTAGATTGGCAGGATGCTTTTCCGCAAAAGCGCTTTTTGTGGAAAAGCGTCCGTGGCCAATCTAGACTCGGTTTTCTGCAAAAAAGCCCCGATGGCCTTTTTCGCGATCAGGGCTTTTTTGCGGAAAACAGTACTATGCTGTCTACACTGACCCTTTTGCACAAAAGTCTTTCGGAAAAAGACTTTTGCCCAAACGGGAGCAGCATAGTTTTTCCGGAAAAGCACTGATGATTTTACATGAGATCGTCAGTGCTTTTCCGGAAATTCAAGCGGCCAGTGTAGACAGCTGGCAAGTTTTTCCAGAAAAGCTGATGATTTTCCAGAAAAACTTGCCAGTCTAGACACAGCCCACTTGGGTGCAGAATTTTAACCCCTCACCCCCCAAATGGGGCTGCAGAATGCTTTGGCGCCTTAGGACTCACAGCACTGTAGGAACAGAAGTTCATTTGGAACTGCAGGCCCTGGAGGAGGTGCAAAGCAAACATTCTGAGAGCATGTGTCTTTACAGCCCGTGGGCAGTGCTCTCCGTAAGCTGAGCACCTGGGCAGCCACCCAGGAGGGATGCAGATGCCGCCCAGCTGATTAGCAGAGCACCCACGGCTAGAAGGAGCTGGCAGCATGTGTTTCTACTGGTGGTGCACATCTACACATGTCGTGGTGCGCGTAACATTTATTCTGCACACAGCTGGAAAAGATTAGAGGGAACACGTCCAGTGTCTTGTTCTTGTCTGCAGCGATTCTCCCCTGAACACCTCAGGGAGCAGGCCATACGCGGCCCAGAGCAGCGCCCAGACACAGTGTTAACTCCCTCAAATGTTCTGAGATCCAGATTGCAGGGTGGGCAAGAGAAGTAAAAACACATGGATCCCTGCAAGGAGCTGGAGCACTAATCAGTGATTCTTCCTCTCGCAGATGGAGCCCTGGCCAACGCTGGCGGCTAGTGCTGCTCCCTAGCCAGGAACTGACTGGACTGCTTGTTTTCAATGCAGCCTCGTGGGAGCCCCAGAGTGGATCAGAAACCCATCCAAAGAAAATCCCTCCTGCTGTTGCTAAACCCTCACTTTGCTGGGGTGCGGACTCCGTTTCAGAGGCACAGAACTGAGGTCTGGGGTCTGCACGGTGCAGGGAAGGAAGATCAAAGCTGTGCCAGAGGTGACAGATCACAGCTGGCCCAGATGGGGGAGGCACATGCTGCTGGTCTCCCCCAACTGCCACAGCACAGCCTGGATGTCTGACAGCTGAGCTGCCGCCATGCCCTGCCTAGTTTGAGATGTGCTTTTCCCAGGGCATGGCCATTGCTTGAGCCATTACCCTGGCATGGGCACCCCCAGGGCTGCTGAGCTATAGAACTCTACCACCGCGTTGAGCTCACCCTCGCTCTGCAGGGTGCTGGGTTAAGAGGGATGGGATGCGTGGGGGCCACAGCTGGTGGGGGGGGGGAGGGAGGGGAGAATAGCCCCCAGCTGCTGTCCTATCCCAAGCGTGCCGCAGTGCTCAAGGAGAGGAGTGCGAGCAGGCAGGGCTGGGCCCCCCCGGACCTCCGTGCAGCTCCAGTTGCACAGCAGAGATTTTGTATCATGTCCTCTCTCGTGATCTGGACTGAAATGAAGCGATTCTGCCCCACGGGCTGGGTGTGTGGCAAAGGGCAGCGCCCTCACCCTGTCCAGGGCTGCACTGCAGGCGTTGACAGTTGTACCTCGTTCAGCATCACAGGCAAAACTGATGCCGGCATCAGGCCCTGGCTGCCCCTGCCCGGTGCCACCAGCAAACGGCAGTGGGAGAAAGTAAGGAACCTTGACCAGAGCAGGACTGTGCGAGGGGCCTGGGCCTGCATTTGCACCGCCCTGGGCTGCTTACCAGACATCCAAGAGGGGAGTCAGCTGTTTTAAGGCTCTACAGTCTTCGAGGGACACTGGGATGCTGCGACCATGTGGCCCAGGATCAGTGTTGGGCCCTGAGCTGCCCTTTAACTTACACAAACCCTGTCCCAGAACTCCAGCTGGGTGATGCTCCATAGACTCCTAGGGCTGGAAGAGACGTCAGGAGTCATCAAGTCCAGCCCCCTTCCCAAAGCAGGACCAACCCCAACTCAATCAACCCAGCCAGGGCTTTGTCAAGCCAGGACTTAAAAACCTCTAGGGATGGAGACTCCACCCCCTCCCTAGGGAACCCATTCCAGCGCTTCACCATCCTCCTAGTGAAATAGTTTTTCCTAATATCCAACCTAGACCTCTCCCACTGTAACTTGAGCCCATTGCTCCTTGTTCTGCCATCTGTCACTACTGTGAACAGCCTCTCTCCATCCTCTTTGGAACCTCCCTTAAAATAGTGGACTAAACAAAGCCCAAATCCCTCAGCCCTTCCTCATAAGTTGTGCTCCAGCCCCCTAATCATACACCCCTCTCCTCCCCCCTCCCCCTCCCCCGTTTTCCATCTGCGGAAGCCTGTGAGAGGTGTAGCCATACCAGACACAGAGCGCCTTTGCAGATGCTTCTTAAACACTGTTGCTGTGCCTTACTAGCACAAGAAATACACAGATCTATGCACAAACAACCCTCCACTCAACATCCCTACCTTGATTTCCTCACCTTCTTCGGGTTGGGGCTGCCCAGGGTACGTCTTCTGCAGCATATGGTTTGTGTTGAGAACGACGGAGCTGTCTCGCCCCAGCCCGCTTTCTGTCCTCAGTTGGCCAGTTCCTCGCCCCTGCCCAGCTCAGTCAGTGAGTTGTGCTGGTTTAATGCATCCAGGGCTGGGGGCGGCTAGCCGGGCAGCTGCCTGGGGCGCCAACCTATGGGGGACACCTGATTGAAGTGGTATGGAGCACTGCGTGCCCAGGGGCAGAGCCGTGCGTACGCCGCGCACCCAGGCGTGCAGCTTCCCTTAACACTTCAATCAGGCACCCCCATAGGTTGGTGCCCAGGGGTGGGACCGTGCATGTGCCCGCTGCCCGGGGTACAAGTATGCCTCAGTCCGGCACTGAATGCATCCTGCTGCTGGTGCCTTTCTGTTCTCCCACAGACAAGCCAGGGGCAAGTGGCTGCCTCCAGCTCCGTTTGGCTGCTGCAGCAGCATCTTGTGCCCAACCTGAGCCCAGTCACTGAGGAGAGGTGTTCCCGCCTGGCTGGGGCCTGGTGGTGGCTACTCGAAGCTGGCGCTGTTCCGCGATGCACGTTTCCTATAGTGTCACATTGATCGCGCTCGGCCCTGTGATGTCAGCTGGCGCGAAGGGTTCAGGGGCTCACATCAGGGTTTACCCAAGTGGGAACAGATGGTGGGATTGTTTAATAAGTTTGCTTACTTGATTACCAGGCATCTTAATGCTTCACTAAAAGCCAGTGAGGGTGTATGTTACCATAGCACCAGCTGTAGCCCTTGGCATCTCCATACACACAATAATCCCTGCACCAAAGAGTTTCCAATCCTCCCCCCACCATAGACAAACCAACATCAGCCACTTAATGCATTAAGGGGATGGAACAGAGTTGATGGAAATAAACCACAAGAGATAACAGCTGATGCCATGAGTCAGCTGCCAGAAAGCTGCTCTGTCTAAAATGACCCAGGTGGTAGAGTGCCGCACAGACTGGGCAAGTAAATACATACATAGCCAGCTAAGATGGGGAGTGGGTACCAACAGCACAGACAGCCGGAGCCTCCCCCGCAGCCAGGGAAGTGAAACCTACAACAGGAATGAAAGCAGATGTAACTGGTTTTATTAAAGCTACTGTTGCCATAACAGCTTAAGGAAAGAGTGTCTAGACAGCTGGATCTAAGGCGGGGGCTGGAAACTTTTGTGGCACTGACCACAGAAACAATCAGGCAGGGGCCACGCACAAGTGAGAAGGGAAAAAAAAAAACTCACTGACCTGACCCCCGATTGAGAAAAACTCCCCACATTCTCCTCACACAACAGAGCCCTGGGGGCCCAGGCTAGTGGATTTTGGGGGCTCCAGCCCTGAGTTGGGCAGGGGGAGCTGAAGCACCAACACAGGCTCCCCAATACTGGGGTGAGTCTTGGGGGCTGCATCCAGCCCCCCAGGCCTTAGGTTCCCCACCGTGGTCTAAGGCATAAATTAGCCAAAAGTACAAAGTTTGGTCTAAAAAAATCTATATGATTCCTAATCTGTACTATCCTAAATTCAGGTTAGTAAATGTAACAATACAATTGAGATCTCCACATCCAGTAACCTTGCTCGGAAGAGGCTACACTAAGGGTGTGTCTAGACTACAGGGTGGCCTTTTTTCGAAAAAACTTCCCATGTCTAGACTGCTGTTGTGCTTTCAAAAGTAAATCGAAAGAATGCGGCATTTTTTTCAACTGCAGAAAGCCTCGTTTTACAAGGAAGAACGCCTTTTTTTGAAAGTGTTCTTTAGGAAAAAGGCGCTATGTAATGCAAACTGCTTTTTCGAAAGTACCAGCTGTAGTCTAGACGCTCTTTTTCGAAAGAGGCTTGCAGTCTAGACGTAAGTTGGTGGAAAGCAAATACAGCAGGAAGCATAGACGGTCCCTCCATAACTGAGAAGTCAGGACCGCGTGTCCCTCAGCTAGTACAATGTCAGAGAAGCGGCTGAGTTACTTTCTTGGCTTTGGGACATCGAGATCAGCTTTGCCCCCCACTTTAGCTACGACAAGACTCCCTGTCCTGCTTTCAGAGCCACAGGAGACCAGAGCCAAGGGACAGTGGATTCAGACCTGGGTTGGACAAGCCCAAGAATGGTGGCAAAGTTTCAGCATTTCATGCTCCGCACAAAGATGGGCAGAAGGCAACAGCCATGTCAACATTCCTCACCGAGGCCTCCCACTCTGCCGGCTGCCACAGAGGGCTGCAAAACTTAACGATCAGCTCACTGGTTCCCAGCAAGGCTTACTCGGGCAGACCACACGCAAGCAAGGCATTAATATGCCTTTAAAAAAACATCCGCTCCCTGAGCTGGCTGTGGTTTTGACTTCTGTGGAGCCCGCCTGGAAGGCAGTAGCCTGGGGTGTGTCCCAGGCCTGACAGGTCAGAGGCTGCACAGACTGTTTGCTAAGAGAGAAGTTTAAAACGTACCCATCAGCTAAACATTTGCCACAGCCCAGCTACAAAAAGCACAGGGCAGTAACCAAAGGGTGGCTCGTGCATACAAGGCGTTAGATCGGTAATGGGCAACCTCGGCTAGTGAGTGGCCCTTCTTCATCCGAGTGGGCCACCGATTGTCTTAACCAAACCAGTCTGGGCTAGGGTAGCTTTGCTAACTGTGCTTGCATACCTAGAATTTGCAGGGGGTGCCGTGCCGACTGAACCGTAGCAGCGCTGTGGAAGTGCCCGGCTCTCAAGCTCACGTGCAACCAACACACATCTCACTTCATGGGTGTGTCACTTTAGTAATACCCAATAAGAAAAAACGGGCTGAAAACCAGCAGAATCTGGTCCCCCGTGCGTTGGCAACGGTAAACCAAATGTCTCACGGGCCACACATCGAACCCCAACGGGCTGCGGGTTGGCTCCCATCGCAATCGATTGTAACGCAAGATCTGGGTTTAGGCCCCAGCTCAGCCTCCCTGAGTGATCTGAGCAAGTCGCTTAGGGCCAGAGTTTTAAAGGATCCAGCAGCTCCCCTTGGAAATCTGCCCAGTGCGCCATGTGCAAAATGGGGGTGGTGATACTCCCTCATTCCCCAGTTGCTGTAGGATAAATTCACTGTGACACACAGACCCACTGCACAGCAATGGCCTTTCCGAAAAGATTCAGCTTTTAGTGTGGCAGCAGCATAGAAAGCCCAAGCACCAAAGGACAGGTGGCCAAACCAGCTGAAGGGGCTAACACAAGGTACAGCATGGCAAAGTCTCCTGAGCGAATGCCAATGGACGTGCCAATCTTTCCCCCCCCCCCCCCCCCCGCTCTCCCTTGACCCCACGGCCAGGGCTGTCAGTCAAGGGATTAGGACAGAGTCCAGGGCGCACCAGGGATGCAAGTGGACTCGTGTGCTGCCTGGCTCCAGCATGGGGCTCTCCCCACGTCCATAGGCCGCACTGAGGAATTCAGCTTTTAGTCTTTGGTTTCTTTGTCAGTAGTTCAGCTACAGACGGAGCAGCTGGGAGCTTCCGTTTAGCACCTAATGGGAGAAATGAACAGCCAGGTTATTAGGCTACAGAGGGCAGGCCTGGCCTGTCTCCCTGCTCACACATTGCACTAGAGCCCCATGAGCTGGGGAGGCATGGATGGAGCCACCGAGCAGTTTGCCATGTCTCAGGTGGCAGGAAGAGCCACCCCTGCAATAACAGCACTTCGCTCCTGCAGAGCATTTCTCATCCCGAGGCCTGCAAAGTGCCTTGCAAAGAGTCCCATGTGGTTATCCCCATTTTATATGTGGGGAAACTGAGGCACAGGGAAGTCATGTGATTTCCCATGGTCACCCAGGAACTTAGTGGCTGAACTGGGGACAGAGACATCTGTTCTAAAGCTCCGGTTCTGTATTCTAGCCACTAGCCACGCTGCCTCCCCAAGGCTGGGCTGCCCGGGGTGGTCTCCTCCCATTATGCACAGCCAGCACCTTGCACGTCACATCCTGGCCAAGAGAGGCCAAGACAGAGCGGATCCAGGCCAGGAGGCTCGCTACCTTTCTTGCCGCTCCCTCCCTCCAGCTGGGCGGTGGTGCTGGCCGATCGCCGGGCGTAGGCCGCCTTCATCCGCTCCACGTTCCTCTTGCTCACCACCTCGTGCACCACGATGGGCTTGGGATAATCTCGGCCAATCACACAGCCCGCCTGCTCCTGCATGCTTCGCGGCGCCTTCCAGGGCTCGTAGATGTACGCGGCAGGGAACCGCTGGAGGAAGGGGAGGTACTTCCTGCAGCAGGGTCAGGCCCCAGAGGAACAGGCAGCCCCACGGGAAACAAGCCAAGGGGGAAATTCAGTGCTGAGTTACCGGTCATCCAGGCATCCAAAGGCAGGGCCAGTGGCCTTCACCAGCCTGGCCCAGCCCGGCCAGCCCATGCTGAGAGGGCTAGAGCACAGGACACATGACCAGTCCTCTGATGCTGCTAAGGGTGGGAGTGGCCACCCTGTCCTTCCCTCCTGGGAAAGAGAAGAGCTCCCACATGCCCGTCTTCCAAGACCACCCCACCTGGGGGTGACTGCCAGTCGCCATGGGGCTCAGAGAAGGAGAGCCCTCAAACCCATGGAGATCCGCTTTTTAGCTGTGGGCATCCATGGATACAGATGCAAATATCTGCAGCTCATTTTGTGGATATAGAGGTAGATACCCTGCAAATCTGTGGCTAGCCACACTCTGGCCTAGGGTTGCCAGGTGTCCAGTTTTCACCTGGACAGTCCGTTTTTTCTGGCCCCTGTCTGGTTAAAAAAAAAAAAAATCAGACATGTCTGGGTGTGGAGGAGCGAGGACTGCAGGGATTCTTAAAGGCGCAGAGCCTTTTTTTTTTTTTTTGCGCTCAATGGCTACGTCTAGACTGGCATGATTTTCCACAAATGCTTTTAACGGAAACGTTTTTCCGTTAAAAGCATTTGCGGAAAAGAGCGTCTAGATTGGCATGGACGCTTTTCCGCAAAAGCACGTTTTGCAGAAAAGCGTCCGTGCCAATCTAGACGTGGTTTTGCGCAAGAAAGCCCCAATCATCATTTTCGCCATCGCGGCTTTTTTGCGCAAAATAGTTTTTAGCTGTCTACACTGGCCCTCTTGCGCAAAAGCTTTTCCGGAAAAGGGCTTCTGCCCGAACGGGAGTGTGAAAGTATTTGCGCAAGAAGCACTGATTTTGTACATTACAAAGTCAGTGTTCTTGCGCAAAATCAAGCAGCCAGTGTAGACAGCTGGCAAGTTTTTCCGCAAAAGTAGTCGCTTTTGATATGGAGGTGGATAACCACCTCCATATCCACAGCCAACAAGTTTGGTCTCCCAGGGGTTTTGTTTTTTTGCCATGTTTGGGATTTTTGGTGAAATCACCTTGCAAGCCTACTCTAGCCACGGGCATCTGCCTCCACAGATATCAGTGTGGATATGCGCGGCTTTTTTTTGTGGAAGTAGATACAAGTTTTGTGTCTGCACAGGGCTCTACAGCTGAGGAGCCTGGAGCTAGGAGGAGTCACGGCCACCACCCGTCGCCTGGGTGGAGAGAGAGAGAAAAAAATCCCGATCCCCCTCACCCACTGCTTCCTCTGCAATACCAGGCTGGAGCCACACACTAACGGCAGCATGCGCAGGGCTGTCAGGAGCCTGCATGATCCAGGAAGAGGCTGGGCTCTGCTGGACTTTGTCCTGCACTTACTTGATATATTCTCCATCTTTGTCTGTCTTCTTGCCGAAGGCGACAGGCGAATAGACACGGAAGAACTGGTGGAAGAAGGCGCTTGCTGACAGCCACTGCCAGTTGCCGGCATTCAGGGACCAGTCGGCATCTAGTAACAACTCCTCAAAGACCTGGGGGGGAGCAGGGGTGAATGCTTTAGGAGATCACGCCTAACCCGCCCCCACTTCCAACACTGCTGCTGCTCTTTAGGCTGACCTCAGAGGGCTCCGGCTCTGTGGCACAGTGCAGGGGTGGAGGCTCATCATTCAGCAGCTGGTCTCTGAGGAGTCACCCCATTGCTCCTGCTATTAGCACTCCATCCACCTGCTTCCCAGCTGTGGCAGGGGAACTCCCCAGGGCTTCTATCTCAGTGCTCCGCAGGCCTGGGTTGCCTCTCCTTGGGGCTCCAGCCTCTGAGATGGGCAAGGAGACCCTACCCCCCACAGCTGGGATATTGCTGCTTACAATCAGGCTGCTCAGCCCACATGCAGGCCAGGCAGCTGGGGAAGACAGAACCAACATTCTCCCTCCTGCCCTGCGTGAGACCCAGGCAGGGCGGCTATTTAGCCCCCTGGCTTCCTCCCCTTTGGCAAAGCAGCTCAGGTCTGAGACCTCTCAAGAATGCTACATGCCTCATCTCACTTAGGCAGGCTCTCAAGGGCCCCAGCATTTCAGCAGCGCCGCTTGTGACATGCCTGACCTTTTGCCCTTCCTCCCAGGAGATCCACAGGTCCCCTCGCGTCAGGAAACAGGCCACAGCGTGCCGGGCCAGGTGATGGATCCAGCCTTCAGTGCGCAGCTGAGTCATGATGGCATCTATGAAGGGGTAGCCCGTCCGCCCCTGCCATGGGGAAGGCAAACAGGGCTTAAGTGTCATCTCCAGCAAGCTAACGTAGGGAGCTTTACGCCGGGTTGACGCCCGACGTCACCTGTCTGGCCACAAGGGGCAGGACCCGCAGAGCAACAGGCCCAGTTACTCCCACCAGCCAAGGGAGATCTGTGGTAGCTCAAGATGCGGCGGCTGTATTGTGACGCCGAAGGCCCAAGGTTCTAGCCCTGGCGGCCCATGCCTGTCTGACGTATCGAATGACCCCGTCTACTCTCTGCCGAGCGTCTGCTCCTCCTACCATCTTTACCCTGGCCCTGCATTGAGCGGCTCCCCTTTGAGACAAGCATGAGAGTGTGGGTCAGACTGGTCCCTGGTGGAACTCCATGTAGCGTTACACTGGGATGTACTTGGGCCCTGGGCATGTCACCGTCCTAGCCCGCTATGCAGCTGCAACTGCCAGCAAACGTAACGGAGGATGCGCTGCTGTAGTTCTCCCACAGCAGTGGTGCCGGAGGGTGTGACCTGCTAGCCAGGCCACGCGCTAGGTGTGTTCCCTCTAGTCAGCACAACTGCTGAGTGTCAGCACTTGGGTTCTCCAGCACTGGGTACGGCCCCACCAGGGCTGGGAGGCATGGGAAGGCCCAGAGCGAATGTCAGCCAGCCTGGTTCCCACAGGCCATGTCCTGACCTAATTCAGAGAACAAACTGACCAAGTAACACGGCGAGTTCTCCCAAGCTGGACCAGCACAGGCCTTCTCTCCGCTCCAACCCTCCCTCCCGCTGGCCTCTCTCAGCCCTTTGCAAGGATCACCTGACCCCTTCCTCGCTGGGTCTAACATCAAAGGGGCTGGCCCTGGCAGATGACTTTGCTACAAGGCTCCTGTCCCCGGGACAAAACAGTCAGTGATCTGTGCTGCCAAAAGCGGGTACCTCGCGCCAGGCTCTGAGGTGCTCCGGATTGTCATCCCAGTCCACCTGCAGACAGACGGGGTTGCCTTCCATCCTGCTGAAGTTGGGGATCCCAGCTCCTGCCGTGTAGAAGAACTCCCTCCACAGGAGCTGCCCGTGCAAAGAGACGGGCGGACTGGAGTGTTTCCTCTGTTAAAAGAGGGCAGGTGTCATGCTCGTCTCTGGCCCACGAGGAAGTAGAGTCCCGCAGAAGGGATCCAGTGCTGGTCCCCTTGCTGGGGTTACTGCACTTGCTTCTCCCAAATACCGAGTGGAGTGTAAGGAATCAAAGTGAGAGATTAACAGGACTGGGTAGAGTGGGGCACAATCCGGGGAAGTGCTGGAAAAGCTCCCAGGATGCACCCAGCTCTGCCAAGGTATCTCCCTGGCCCACAGCAGCCTCTGCTCTTCCAGGCCTCGGCTTTCTTGTCCCAAGGCCTCGATGGAGCCAAATTGTGAAGTGCCCTGGTCTTACTGACAAACAAAGGCTGTGACAAGTCACAAGACAGATTTCCCTTTGGGATTCTAGGGTTTAAACCTGAGATTCGGGTGTAGGTCTAACCCGCCGCATTATCCAGTTCGCCCACCGTCCTCCCGCAAAGAGGTTCTGCTGCCATGGACTGAGGCAGCATCTTGACTGGCCATGCCAGGAGGGCTGTCTGCCCACACAGAGCAACAGCTCTTACTCCAAATGCCCCATGGCCGCAGGTTCCAGCAGCCCTGGCAGGGCAGAACGCTATGAGCCCCCCCACGGTACCGTTAGGCTGAACCCGAGCACGGGAAAGACGCTGCCTCCTTACCCCCTGGTAGACGTCAGCCAGCCGCCACCAGAAGGTTCGCACCGACAAGCATCCAAACTTGAGGTGAGGACTCAGCACGGTGGTGCTGGGGCTCAGGGAGTTGGGTTCAGTCTGGGGCTTCTGGAAGTTACACACCCAGGCCTGCAAAAGGACAAGAGAAGCAGATGAGAGGGCAGAGCTCAGGGGCTCCCTCCCAAGGGACGGGGATGGCCTTGCTGTATGTCTTAGGAACCACTTCAAGCCAAGAGCGGCAGCACCCCCAGCATGCCTAGTCCAGCACCTACCCTCCTGGGACCATAATATAACAAGGGGGGGGGGGGGAATGTACAGTGTAACCAGTCAGACACGACATCCCCCCTCTTTTCCACTGGTGTCTAGCTGTCCTGACATGCTCCTCTGCTTTTCCTTTCTTCCCTGACCTTGGCTTTCTTAGTTATACTTTGTGAAGCTTTTCATCATGCCTTTGCTGTGTTATTTTTAGTACAATGCAATTTCTTGTACTCAAGGCCATGAGGCCCCACTCTGCTTTGAAACCACATTGCTTATGAATATGTATGGAACCTGTGGAATGTGTGTGAGGTATGAATGAGAAATACCCAACCAAAACGGCAGTTTAGGATCTGTGACTTTTTAAGGCAGACAAAGATGCTGCCAGCAGATAAACTGAGAGGTGGCCAGAAAATCTCTCTCTCTCTCTCCTGGACAAAATGTGACATCACAGCGGAAACCTGAGACCGGTCCAGAGACAGTAAAGCCTCCTGCAGATCCGAAGGGCTCTCCCAGAGGAACGTCATGGTCGAGTCTCCGGGAAGCTGACACCTGGCCAGCACTCCAACCACCAGCGAAATCAAAACTGATCTACAGCACACTTGCAGCCTGCCTCCACACGGCCAGCATGAGTGTGATGCGTATGTGTGAGTACCACTTCACTCTTAAGAATCTGTGCCAATAAACAACCCCAAGAGCAATACTGCTCCAGCCCACCCTTTGTCCAGATTTGTTCCTCAACAGGTCAGAGGAAGTGCAACACACAGCGCTGCTGCCATTGCAATGATCATTGCCCGCCCGCTTTGCTGTCACTTAGCACAGGGGTCAGGGATCGCCAGCGCAAGACCTGAACGAATTAGGCCTGAGGTCTGTAATGGAGCGGCTGGCAGTGCTGCATCTCCAAGACGCTCCCCGTGTGGGCTCAGCCCATTGCTGGGAATCAGTCCGAGGTGTTTCTCTTACGCTGCCTGCTTGGAAGCGCAAGAGCTCAGTGTTCGCCCTTCACTGCCCTAAGCCTCGGAGGGAGAGAAGATCAATACCAACTCCCATACCGTCCGGTTCATATGCAAGTCGAGCCTGCCAAGCGCCTCAGACTCTCCTCCTGGGTACAGGTGAGGACCTGCCTGCGTGGGGTCCTGACCCAGCTCCTCCAGCGTAGGGATCCCATACTCTGCATCGTGGTTGTCTCCGCAGGGAGTACGGCAATCTGTGGAAAGCGGCACAGTCAGTACCAACTTGCACCAGGACCCACAGGATGTTTTCTCACCTCTTCAGATACAAAGAATCTCAAAGGGCTTTGTAGAGCTAAACAGGACTGTAACAGGGCAGCTGCCCTGTACTGGCCCTTTAAGAGTCAAACCCCAGCCTGGAGCAGGGCCGGGGAGTTCAGCCCAGCTGGGCAGCGTTGGCCAATTAAGGCCCAGCTGGGAGCCATAAAAGGGAAGGGCTGCTTCAGAGAAGGCGGTGTGAGCCTGGCTGCCGGGGGAGCAGGATGCTCCCTGGAGCTAGGGCAGGGCTAGAGAGTCAAGGCTGGGCCAGGGGTGCTCAGACAAACGGACAGCCTGCTAGGCCTGAAGTAAGGCCTGCCGGAGAGACACCAATCCCCCGGAAGGGGGGGCTCAGAGCGAGTGACTTGGGCACTGCCGGAGGGCAGTGTGGCGAAGAGAATGACGTGACCGGAGGATTCCAGAGGGGGAACCCCACGTGAGCAGAGGCCCGTGCGGGCGGAATGGACTGATTCCGGGGACAGATGACGGACCCCCGCTACGGTGGTGAGTGACCCCCTCACAAGGACCAACACTGAAATGCAGCCACCTCTGGAATGGAACGTGGCCACCGGTTGACAGCCTCATAACACCACTATGCCAGACTCTAGGGGTACGTCTACACTACATGGCTCCGTCGATGGAGCCATGTAGATTTGTTTATTGGGCAAAGGGAAATGAAGCCGCGATTTAAATAATCGCCGCTTCATTTAAATTTACGTGGCTGCCACGCTGAGCCGACAAACAGCTGATCAGCTGTTTGTCGGCTCAGTGTGCTAGTCTGGACGCTCCCCTGCGGATATCAAAGCTTTTGTCGGCAGCCCCGGTAAACCTCACCCCACGAGGAACAACGGGGCTGCCGACAAAGGGCTTTGATGTCAGCAGGGGAGTGTCCAGACTAGCGCACTGAGCCGACAAACAGCTGATCAGCTGTTTGTCAGCTCAGTTCGGCAGCCATGTAAATTTAAATGAAGCAGCGATTATTTAAACCGCCGCTTCATTTCCCTTTGCCTACAACACTCATCTACATGGCTCTGTCGATGGAGCCATGTAGTCTAGACACAGCCTAGGAGACAGAGAGAGGAAGCCCTTGTCCTGTGGAAATCATAGGGAGATTTTAGGGAACATAGCAGGGGAAGCCTAGAATACCAATCCCAGCAGCTTGCAGTCCCATGGCAGAGAACCACCACGTTACCAAAGGCTCATCCCATACTCAGTATCCAAAGGGTATGGCCAATCTGTAACCCACCCCCTTAGTGCACCAGGCCCCCAGGGGCCATACAGTTCCACTGGGGCAGCCCCTCCAGGACTTAAGACTGGGCCTTCAGGTACCAACCAACCCTCCCACTACAGCTCCCTGCAGCAAATCTAGCTGAGCCAGACTCCCACGGAAGCCTGCATGGGCCCGTCAGGGCAGTGTTCTCAATGGGCATTTGCCGTGACACAAACAAGGGAACCATGTACGAGTCACCTGGTTCCCAAATGTGGAAGCCCTTACGTTGGCCCAGAGAGGTGAAGTTAAGACATAGGCCACACTGGTGTAAATACCAGCTATGCTGGGTTGGGCACCATCTCTTTCCCAGCCTCTGTCCCTTGTCCAACCCCAGCCTGGCACAAGCAGTCAATTTCTTCAGAAGAAACATGTCTCTAGGCAAAGGACCAGTCAGTGCCAGGAATGAGAGACTGCCCCCTCAGCGGGACAAATACAACTCTTTGGGTGCACGTTTATACACAGGCACAAACAAGATACACTTCACTCCTTGATGTATCAGGCTGCCACCTTCTGACGTACCTAGATCCACCCATTACCATGTACCTGGGGAGTGGGGGGAGTCAATCTCTATGTTTCATGCAGTCAGGTTAGACTCTATCCTGAACCTAGGTTGGTGTGTCTGTTATTTGTGGGGAGGAGGTTGGTACCAAGGTGTTTCTTAACAGGGTAGAATAATGATAGAAATGTAGCCGTGTTAGTCTGGTGTAGCTGAAACAAAATACAGGACTACGTAGCACTTTAAAGACTAACCATCTTGTTAGTCTTTAAAGTGCTACATAGTCCTGTATTTTCTTAACAGGGTGTTCGGCTACCACCCCCCTGGAATGTGTTTCCGGCCTATGCTCAGTACCTGTTAAGTAGGAGTGTTTTTATAATATCAGCCCTGTTCTTGCCAACTTCTGTGAGCAGGGCCTGCCTCTTGCTCACAGCTTAACTTTGCTTTATATTAACAAAGTCTTGACCATTCCTGTCTAGGCCTCAGGCCCCACACCAGGCCTGTGATACCTGGGCTTATATTTCAGGCCCTCATCTTACTATACTCCTATTGAGCGTTGATGGGACATCCCGTTATTACTCGGGACCCTCTTTCGATCTGAATCAGCTTCAACCAGTTCCTTAACAACCCCGTTTGTTCCACCCACAGGGTGAGGTGACACCCACCTGTATGGAAGGAAACTCAGGCACGTGTATGAATCATTATTAGCAAGCCCTTGGTTCTACTCACCCTTCAGGTTTTCCAGAGTGGGAGCTGGCACAGGCCGCTTCGGGGGTCCCAGTTCTGCCACCAGGGTCTGCAGGCGCACATAGGTCAGAGGCACCTTGTCATTGTTCTCAGCAATTATTCTGTGGATAGTCAAAAGCTAGAGGAATCATTAAGAAAGAGATATAGAATAAGATAAAAATAACCTATTTCCTCCTGGTATTCATGGTACGCCACATCTTTAATACAGTATGCAGATGTGGTCACCTCATTTTTAAAAAGACATGTTAGCATTGGAAAAAGTTCAGGAAAGAGCAACAAAAATGAGGAGAGGTATGGAACAGCTTTCAACTTGGAAAAGAGAGGACTAAGGGGGAGGGCACGATACAGGTCTATAGAATCATGACTGGTGTGGAGAAAGTAAATACGGAAAGTTATTTCCACTTTCTCATACCACAAGAATTAGGAGTTACCTAATGAGATTAGTAGGCAGCAGATTTAAAAAAAAAAGGAAGTATTTCTCTACACAAGACACAGTCAAACTGTGGAACTCCAGGCCTGAGGATGTTGTGAAGACTTTACCAACATTAAAAAAAAGCCAGATAAATTAATGGAGATATATTAATGGTGTCAAGGCTGATTCCCCACTCTGGCATGATGAATGCAGAAGTGGGGGCCCGCAAAAGTACCCCAAAACCTTATCTTTCCAGGCTTTGGTATAAAACTTCCCCCCCCCCCGAAAATCCTAAAAGCCTAGATTTTGGGGATAAAAATCCGCTGCCACTATCAAGTGCTTTTGAACCCACAAACGGAGCTGAACTCTTGAAATCAACCCCAGGGCAGCCCCAGCTCTTTTCCCCAAAGAGCTTGAAAAAGAAAAGAGAAAATACAAACTGCAGTCTGTGGCTGCTATCCCCTAGTATGAGGCATGCAGATCCCACAGACAGATTTTCCAGGACACAGAACTGACCCAATACCCAGTTAATAAAAAAGAAAGAACTTTTACCATCACAACAATACTCCTGTTACATGCATAGCTGGATTGGCTAGATGGCAAGAGCCACCAATTAATAAACTCATGGGGAATTTTCCCATGGGAACAAAACTGAGTTGCAAGAGAAAGGAAAACCCATTTCTAAATGCACAGACATCAGATTCCCATTCCCAAACCATAAAACAATAAAACCTAACAGATTTATCTAGACTTTGCCCTACTGACAGATGGTGAAGAGTCTTTTCTTGGAGAGAGACATGTTGTCTGTCCCCCTCAGTCTCTGGAGAGTCAACTGCCCAGAGACAAAGGAAGGAAAACCCCAAAATTCCTTTGTCTCAGTTTGAAATCCCTATCTGCATTTCTATTGGCTGACTGCTACCTGGTTAGGTACAGTTAACCCCTTAGTCCCCAGGCTGCTGGCCATCCCTCATGACCATGACAAATAGCTAGCCTAGCCTCTGTTTGTCAGGTCTGAGAATGGGTGACGGGTGGATCACTTGTTGATTACCTGTTCATTCCCTCTGGGGCACTTGGCACTGGCTTGATGGACTTTTGGTCCGACCCAGTACAGCTGTTCTTATGTTCAATGCACAGCAAGGAGCAAGCCACAGAGGGATCCCACCCCCATCCTGGGACTCACCTGTCAGTGTCATAGAGAGTGTTGGACACCTTCTGAATAACCTCAACGCCGTGTTCAGCCGCCAGCCTCACCACCTCGGCATCGCGCTGCCTGGAGTAGGGCTCCGTGTCTATCTCGAATGTCAGCCGCGTCACCTTCCACTCTTTAAAGAGGCCTGGGAATACCTCCATGGGGCGGCCACGCACCACAAACAGCCTGCGGAGATGCCACCAAAACCCAGTCACTGGAGGTGAAGTAAGGAGGCTGACACAGGAGCCCAGGCGTGGCAAGAGAGCACTGCATGGTGGGAATCGTAGTCTCCCTTTGGTCATGTCAGGCCACTTCCAAGCAGGGCATGTTGGGACTTGTCTCCAAGGGCTGCACCTCCATGTCAACAATTGGGGCAGCTACGTCCTGCTCAATTGTATGGACAGTCAGGTGGACCCCTCCGGCTCCTGGCTGAGGGTCGGTTGGGCTTACAGTGCCACTCTGGCTTCTGTCTGACAGCTCAGCAGGAATACAGGGAGAATGAGATCTCCAGATCATGGTAGCCTCCCCTTGGGGCTCCAGCCTCTGAGATGGGCAAGGAGACCCTACCCCCTCACAGCTGGGACATTGCTGCTTACAGTCAGGCTGCTCAGCCCACATGCAGGCCAGGCAGCTGGGGAAGACAGAACCAACATTCTCCCTCCTGCCCTGCGAGAGACCCAGGCCGGGAGGCTATTTAGCCACCTGGCTTCCTCCTCTTTGGCAAAGCGGCTCAGGTCTGAGACCTCTCAAGTATGCTGCATGCCTCATTTCACTTAGGACCTGGAGATGCAAAGGATTGTGAGGAACCCCCCCCTTCCCCCACACACAGAATCATCCTCATCGACCCCTCAGTAACAGCCTTTCTGCTGCTGCCTACTCCAGCCCTACGTCACCGCGCTTGCTTTCCTAGCCAAGTGCCTTTGGAAGGGGCTGCCACTCAAATCCCCAGTTAGTTAAGATCAAGCGCCTTCCTGACGTTTGGGACTGCTCCTGACCCGGCACTGGGAACCCATTTCTGCACTGCCCTGCACCACCATTGCACACCTGGGTGAAGCGCATGCTGCACACGACTAAGTCAACTATCAGAGAGGTAGCCGTGTTAGTCTGAAACTGCAAAAGTGACGAGGAGTCCTGTGGCACCTTATAGACTAACAGATTTATTGGAGCATGAGAAGTGGGTCTTTGCCCACAAAAGCTTATGTTCCAATAAATCTGTTCGTCTATAAAGTGCTACACAACTAAGTCAGACTAGTAACTATGCACCAGTGTCACAAGATGCAGAGCGACAGAGAACCAGGCCCCATGTGTTTGGGGGCAGAGAAGCAGCTACCCTGGTGCAGTTCATTAACGTGGCAGGTTGTTAAAGTGACAGGTGTGACCGGAGCATTGCGGCGGAGGAGGGAAAATACATTTGTTTGACTGAGGAATGCTGTTCTCCAGGCACAGAGGCTGCCAGCTCTATGCACTGTGAATCCACAACTCACTGGCATGGTTTTCTCAAGGACAGGGAGCTCCAAACAGCTGGGGCCAGAGGGACTTAAGGAAGCAGAATTCTAGCATCGACTGGGCCCACATTGCCAGCTCCTTATGTACACAGCTCCCAGCAAATGCAATGTGGGTCCCATATAGTGCGGGCTAGCAGACTCAAATCCGTTCTTTTTTCCAGGCACCAGAGATGACTCCAGCAATGTAAGAATGCTCTGGGCTGGCCATGCCTTGTACGGTATTAGCCCTCTCTACACTCATGCCAAGTACCTGCCTGGACAGGACTTGCCTTGAGTTCAGTTTCTTGAGGCTTTCGTCCAGATCTCTCAGTGACTCGACCAGAAACCTCCAGCGGTTGACGCTGACCCGCATGTTCTTTGGGAACCAGGGGTCGAGGATGAAGATGGGATAGAGCTGGCGGCTGTCCCTCACTGCCGCCAGAAGGGCAGGGTTGTCATGAAGGCGAAGCCCCTTACGGAACCAGTGGATTGAGCAGTGCTTCATGCTGCCGGCCTGTGCTGCTCCCTCGTTCATCTGCGGCAGGTCTCGGGGGCAAAAGGAAACAAATAAAACTAAGCACCTTGGGATCACCTCCCCGCAGAAGCCAAACAGCACCCAAACCGATCAGAGTTAGGGGCCTACATACCTGGGGCTCTAGGAACTCAATGGGAGTTAGGCCTTGGAGGATCTGGACTCAGGGCTCAGTCCCGCCACACAGATGGGCATAATCGGAGTCCAAGGGACTGTCATTGCCTAGTCTATGGCCAGAGGACTCCCCTGACTCAATTCCTGTTTGCACTGCAGCAGCCCTCTCCAGGAAAAGCGGCCCAGTCTTGCACCAAGGCTGCAGCAGTGATGGAGAATCCACCCTTCGCCGGACGCTTCACCCCGGACCGGTGACCAATTGCCCTCGCTATGAAAAGCGCCGCCCTCCCTGTCCAGGCACTGCCCT
The DNA here is from genome assembly GCF_049634645.1 of Pelodiscus sinensis. Classification (NCBI taxonomy): domain Eukaryota; kingdom Metazoa; phylum Chordata; order Testudines; family Trionychidae; genus Pelodiscus; species Pelodiscus sinensis. Next base: position 8,743,872 of record NC_134736.1, read on the forward strand.
GGACGCTTTGCAGACCCCGACCCCTCTGCCCATCTCCGCTTCCTTCTCACCTGGGCCGCGCGCCCAGCCGCGACCCTTCCAGCTGCACCAGGCGGCTCGTTTCCCTGCGCAGCCGGCCAGGGCGCGGTCTAGCCCGGGCTCCCGGAGCCTGCTTAGGTAACGCGGCTTGCAGGGCTCCCTGCCGCGTGGGAGCCGCTTACAAAACACGCCGCTGTCAGTCAAGGGGCGGAGGCCTCGCAAGGCTTCCAACCAGGGGATCCGCCCGCGCCCCCCCCAGCGCGCCCAGGGCAGAGGCTGGCTGGTGGGGGCGCAGCTCCGGAGCCGGGCCCGCAGAGCGGGGACCCTCCCGGCACAGGGCTGTGGCCAGAGCCCGGCTGGGGTCGCGGAGACCCGCGCTCGCCCGGCTCCGCTCTGGCCTTTGCTGGGGGCTGTCGGGAGAGCCCGGCCGCTGGTACTGCCCCAGGGACCCAGAGCGGCCCGGCCTCGGGGCCCCGCCCGCTGGTGCCCGCGGGGGTGGAGTTTCCTCGCGTGGGGGGAGACTTCCCCAGCGCGCCGCTTGCGCAGAGCGGCCGGGAGAGGCGGGCCCGGGAGCCCGGAGCGGCGGGCGGGGAGGAGCGCAGGGACCCCAGAGCCCGGCCGGACGCGCGGGGCTGGGTGAGTAGCCACCCGCCGCCTCCCCGCCTGGGCGCCCCGCTCCGGCGCAAACCGCAGCTCCCCAGCCCGGGGCTGCACCAGACGTGGGGGACGGGGGTTGCCAGGGGGTGCAGGGGCAGCCCGCGCCCCTACCTGCAGCGCCAGGGCGCGCCCGCAGCTCCCTCCCCGGCAGGGCAGCTCCAGGAGGGCGGCCGAGGCAGGAAGCTGCATGCCTGAGCGCAGCGAGGGAGGCAGGGGGGAGGCATGTGCCTGGCAGCCGGCTGGCAGCAAGTTTTCAGATCCTTTTCTGAGGGTGCCCGGCAGGCTGCAGAGCGCAGCGGGTGCACGCAGGGTGCCCTCCTGTTGGGGGCTGCAGTGGCCTGCAGCAGGTACAAGCCCTTGAGGGGACCCTGCCAGCCAGGGGGAGTACAGACCCAGAGCTTTGCTGGGCAGGGTCTAGCTGTCAGTCCCTTTTGTGCAGAGGGAAATCCGCGGGATGGATGTAAAACTCCATTCGCTATCCCCAAGCTGCTGGAAATTTTCTCTACAGGGAAATGACTCATAGACTTTAAGGTCAGAAGGGATCATTATGATCATTTAGTCTGACCCCCTGCACAGTGCAGGCCACAGAATCTCACCCACCCCTCCTAGAATAATCCTCTCACCTATAGCTCAGATATTGAAGCCTTCAAATACTTTGAAGGCCCCAAGATGCAGAGAATCCTCCAGCTGTGATCTGTGCCCCATGCTAGAGAGAAAGGCGAAAAACCTCCAGGGTCTCTGCCAATCTATCCTGGAGGAAAATTCCTTCCCGACCCCAAAAATGGTGAATGATGTTGCCACTTAGAGGGTGTCATTAGGTTTCAGGGTTATCACACAGACTGACCTGGAGAGCCCGGTAGCCAGGCCACTGGCTGAAAGTTTTCTTTGTAAAGGTCTAGAGGGGTTGACAAAGTACTACTGCCTGGTATGGTGGTACCAGCCTGACTCACTTCAGCGTGGTGCACCTGGGTGCGGGGTGCTGGGCTGGCGCTCTGTCGCAGACTCAGGGATGCTCTGAGAGCTGCAGGGCAGGACCGTTTCACAGATAGCCAGTGGCTCTGCCCAGCTCCCATCCCTAGCAGCTGGACCTGTATGTCACTGCTGCTAGGAGCTTCCAAGCGTGGCTGAGCAAAAGGGGACCCACGTAACTTGGTGTCTTTGCACTGACTGATGGGGAATCTCCACCTGACGGAGTGAAGACTGACCGTGAGCCTTGCTGCCCTAGCCCCCTCTGGACTTGTGGAGCCTGAGCTGTGCCCAGAGAGAGGTCTCCACATAGATCCCCCTTTTCCAAGCCTTCCATCACACGACTGTTGTTAGGAATTGCAAGACAAGGCTCGAAAACATGCTCAGCCTTTGATGAGATAAACATTAAGAAGCCCCTACCCCAATTAGGTCCCACTCCAAGGGGCAAACCCAGAATGCACTGGTGCTATTTAAGGATCCCTGGAGCACCAAAGTCCTTTGCTGCTGTGAGTAGCAGGTGGTTAGAACAGGATCCTGGGTGAGCCCTAAGTCTGCATCTGCTGCTTTGTTCTTGTAGGGCAGGGCTACTCAACTTTGGAAGCTCTGGGGGCCACAATGATACTCACAGCACATTCCAAGGGCTGCAGCTTAACTGTGGTTGCATATACATGCAAAGATATGCAAATAGCTTCTTTCACACTGATAGGCATGAATAATAAAAGGCAAGACCACACAACACACAGGCCCCGTTTTAGTCAGTTCTGCTGATATTAGTAAAGTGCAATAGTGACCCAATTTCCACCCATATGACAGCACTTTTAATGAGTAATGACAGTCCAGGAATTTAACTACTAAAACACATTTCAACAGAAGACCATTATATTGACTACTTTTTTTTTTTTGGCTCCCACCCACAGGCCACGTGTTGAGCCCCACGTAAACCCAAACTGCACCGCGGGCTGCAAACAAGCGGGCCACATGTTGAGTAGCCCTGTTGTAGAGTCACTTGTGCATCTAGTTATTACTGGACATATGCTCATTAGAGGCTCGTGCACACTCGTGCACACCTAGCCGCATGCACACTCATCCTCTTGGAGGTTCACTTGTGAGCACTTAGACAGCTGGCGTCAGCTTGCGGTAGAGTTGTGGGCTCTGGAGGTACACACACTGGCTCATGGCAGCACTGGGACTACATCCATTCATTTGTCATTGTAGGGCCCTGGGCGTTGTGTTGGGGGGGATGGATGGGAAAGGGGGAATGTTTAACTCTGTTTGAAGCATTTGTTTTAGGGAGAAAATACAAATTACAATGTGGCAAAGAAATATAATTTTTTTTAAATTGATGTTTGACCCCAGCCTCAAGAGTGTTATTTTGAAACAACCAAACCCATGATGCACTGGCCTCATATAGTTTCTCTGCCCCTTTGTATTCCCCATCTGTTTGGGGTAGCCATTCTTCCTTGTCCTAGATGGAAGGTTTTCTGTGAGGTTCACAGTTACGTATTTGCATGGTGTTGAACACAGTGTGGCTGTTGCTCATGGCACTGCCCTCATACAAATCAAAAATTACACACAGCTGTGTTTTCTTCAGCTAGGAAATTACACACACAAAACCAAAGTAAAATATTAAAAGCAGGTGCTGCCCCATTCTCTCCCTCTCCCGCACCTTATGCTAAGCTCATCTTTGCTACAGAGAGCAGGAGAGGGCTTGTTGCATCTATTTGTTGGTGTTCTCAGTTACGTTTTATTGTAACCAAGGAGGGAGACCCTGAAATCAGCTTTCTTGAGATAATTGTACCATGTTTCTGGAAAGATAGTGATAGAAATGTAGCCGTGATGGTGCAGCTGAAACAAAAAACAGGACTATGTAGCACATCTTGTTACTCTTTAAGTGCTACATAGTCCTGTTTTTTGTTTCTGGGAAGATAGTGTACTAGAAGATTTCCCCAGCATTGGTTGGGTCCTTCAGGGCAGAGGCTTGGGGATGTGGCGGCCCAGGGCAGGGGGCTGGAAGTGTGGGGCATCCAGGAGTCAGGGCAGGGGATGTGGGTGGCTGGTGGCTGCTCCCTAGGTCAAGGCCTGGGGGGGCCCACACTGCCTGGCTCCTGCCCTGGGAGCAGCCGCCTGATGCTCTGCAGCTCTCCAGGACTGTCAGGCAGGCAGGGGGACCCTTGGTTGTTGCCCTCCTATCATCATTGTGGAGTAGAACTGTCCCTGCTATCACAGCCCTCCCTTTCCATTTGATGAGAAACAGTCGCATTCCAGGCACATCCCATTGTCCTGGCACACCTGAACCCAGACCTTGTTTTACGTTAGGATAAGAGGAAGCTGTATAACAAATTCGGCAGTCCTAGCGTTTACCATTTAGGAGGAGTTCTTTAATAAACAGGGGCTATGTCTATATTGCACATTCTTGCGCAAGAAGATATGCAAATGAGATGTGGCGATGAATATTTACAGAAATAAATGTTAACATCCCTACTATATATAGTAGAAGAGTTAAGAAAACAAGAATGGCTGAACTAAGTCTAGCCCAGTATCCTGTTTTCTGTCGCTGTCTGGTGCCAGATGCTTCAGAGGGAATGAACAGAACAGGGCATTTATCCAGTGATCCATCCCCTATTAGTCATTTCCAGCTTCTGGCAGTCAGATGATTAGGCACACCCAAAGTGTGGGGTTCGTCCTTTCATGAGTTTATCTAGTTCTTTTTTTTTTAAACCCAGTTATATTTTTGGCCTTCACAACATCCCTTAGCAATGAGTTCTACAGATTGTATGTTGGATGAATAAGTACTTAGAATCCTAGGGTTGGAAGAGACCTCAGGAGGTCATCAAGACCAACCCCCTGCTAAAAGCAGGACCAACCCCCACTAAATCATCCCAGCCAGGACTTAAAAATCTCTAGGGATGGAGATTCCACCACCTCCCTAGGTAACCCATCCCAGTGCTTCACCACTCTTGTAGCAAAATAACGTTTCCTAATAGCCAATCTAGACCTCCCCCACTGCAACTTGAGGCCATTGCTCATTGATCTGTCATCTGTCACCACTGAGAACAGCCTCTCTCCATCCTCTTTGGAACCTCCCTTCAGGTGGTTGAAGGCTGCTATCAAATCCCCCCTCACTTGTCTCTTCTGTCTACTAAATAAGCCCAGTTCCCTCAGCCTTTCCTCATAAGTCATATGCTCTAGCCCCCTAATTATTTTTGTTGCCCTCCTCTGGACTTTCTCCAGTGTGTCTACATCCTTTCTGAAGGGGGGCCCAGAACTGGACACAGTACTCCAGATGTGGCCTCACCACCTTCCTTTTGTTTTAAATCTACTGAGTATTAATTAATTTCATTCTGTGATCTCTGTGTTTTGTGTTCTATGAAGGGGTAAATAACGCTTCAGGCACCTATTATATCCTCCTTTAGTCATCTCTTCTAAGATGAACATTCAATGCCTTTTTAATCTCTCCTCATATGGAAACTGTTCCATACCCCTAATTATTTTTGTTGCCTTTCTCTTTACCCTTTTCAGTTCTAATGCATAGGGTTTTTTTTGTTTGTTTGGGGGGGGGGGGGTTAGATTGAGGTTTTCAGAGAATTATAGACAATGACTCCAAGATTTACTTTTATGTGGTAACAGTAATTTACATACAAAATGATGTAGTCTACATTTGGGATTGTGTTTTTCAGTGTACATTGGTTTACATTTATCAACATTGAATTTAATCTGCCATGTTGTTGTCCAGTCACCCAGTTTAGCGAGATCCCGTTGGAACTCTTTGGACATAATTTTCTTGAGTAATTTTTTATTGTCTGCAAACTTTGCACCTCCTTCTTTACCCTTTTTCTCCAATCACATATGAATACGTTGGATAATACCGGTCCCAGTACAGATCCATGAGGGACCCCAGCATTTGCCACTCTGCATTGTGAATACTGACTATTTATTCCTTCCCTTTAATTACTGGTCCACGAGAAGGTCCTTCTTATCCTATAACTTATTACTAATGTGGGGTCTTGTCAAAAGGTTTCTGAAAGCCTGAGTACACTATATCAAATGGCTCCCCCTTGTCCACAACTTTTGACATTTATTCTCAAAGCATTCTAATGGATCGGTGAAGCATGCTTTCCTTTTACAAAAGTTGTGTTGACTCTTTCCCAATTTATCAAGTTCACAATTCTGTTCTTCATGATCATTTCAACCAATCTGCCTGGTGCTGAAGTTAGGCTTACTGGTCTGTAATTGCCAGGATCATCTCTGGAGCCTTTTTTTTTTAAATGGTGTCACATTCGCTATCCTCCAGTCATCTGGCACAGAGGGTCATTTAAATGGTAGGTTACATACCACTGTTAGTAGTTCTGCGGTTTCCTATTTGAGTTTCTTCAGAACTCTTGGGTGAACATCTTCTGCTTTTACTGCAGGTTTTATCTGGGAGAGTTGCTCAGATTTGTCACCTAAAAAGAATGACTCAGAGGTGGGAATCTCCCTCACATCCTCTGAAGTGAAAACAGCTGCAAAGAATTCATTGAACTTCTCCTCAGAGGCCTTGCTTTCCTTGGGAGCTGCTTTAGCTCTGTAATGGTCTTACAAAACTGGTTGCTGTTAGTTTTTCTTTCTATTTCTAGTTGCTTCTCAGTTTCATTTTTGGCCTCCTGCCTAATGCTATTGCTACATTTGATTTGCCAGAATTTCTGCTACCTTCTATTTTCCTCAGTAGGATTTGACTTCCGATTTTTAAAGGTTTCGCCTGTCTGTTTTACTCTGCTGTTTTGTCAAGGTGGTATGGGAGGAGTGTCCCTCTTAATGGTTCTTTGTTGTTGTTCATGGTTACTTGGAATACAGATGTAGTTAGCACCTTTGTTATGGTGTTTCTCAATAGGTTCCTTGCAGCGTGCAGAGATTTCACTGTTCCTTGTAATTTAAAAACATCGTGGCTGTGTCTAGACTGGCCAGTTTTTCCGGAAAATCAGCTGCTTTTCCGGAAAAACTTGCCAGCTGTCTACACTGGCCGCTTGAATTTCCGCAAAAGCACTGACTTCCTACTGTAAGAAATCAGTGCTTCTTGCGGAAATACTATGCTGCTCCCGTTCGGGCAAAAGTCCCTTTTGAACAAAACTTTTGCGCAAAAGGGCCAGTGTAGACAGCTCAGATTTGTTTTGCGCAAAAAAGCCCCGATCGTGAAAATGGCGATCGGGGCTTTTTTGCGCAAAAGCGCGTCTAGATTGGCACGGATGCTTTTCCGCAAAAATGCTTTTGCGGAAAAGTGTCCGTGCCAACCTAGACGCTCTTTTCCGAAAATGCTTTTAACGGAAACTTTTCCATTAAAAGCATTTCCGGAAAATCATGCCAGTTTAGACGTAGCCCGTATGTACCCAGTGCTTCATCCTTTCTGCAGTATGGTACCTGCCAAACACAAACATCTCTCAGCAGCACTTGAGCTACTGAATTAAATTATTGTAGGCAGCAGGGGAGCCAACAGCCATCCTGGGCTCCTGGGCAAGGGGGGGAGCTGCTCTGTGTTCGCAGAAGGGGCGAGAGCAAGGGCAGCTGGCCCTCAACACCACCTGGACCATGGTGCCCCCCCCCCAACATTGCCTGGAGTGCACCATGCAGCACTAACGCTAGGGATGTAACTGGTTAACCAGTAAGCATCACCCTAACCAGGATCCCGATTAAGCGGGTGACTGGTTGAGTGTAACATTTAACTGGTTAACTGGTTAAACAGGATTTTACATCCCTAACTCCAATGGCTCTGAGCACCGGGTCTCAGAGCAGTTGACCCCTCTGCCCCCTCCCCTCCGGCCCCTTGTCAGTGGGCCTGGTAGGCAGAAATAGTCAGCAGTGTATCCAGGGAGGGAAGTATCCTGTTTGAGGGAAGGAATACTGGAGTTCAGTGATGTTCTCTCCCATTGCGGCTATCCCTGGCTATATGGAAAGTGGGGAGCATTGGTCCCTTGCCATTTCAGGGACCTGGGCAAGGCAGCTCCTGCAGAGAGCACCCCTGAGATACTTGTCTGCCTCCTGTATGCCTGAGGGATGCGCAGGGCTGGAGGGAGGCTCAGCCCAATGGATAAGGCAGGCTGAAGAAAGCTGGCGGGACCACCCCACTGTTTGAATTGTTCTCTGAGGGGTGAGGGGGACAGAACAGTTGTGAAGCCAGAGCCTGCCTGTTTGCAGGCTGGGAGGGTAGACTTAAGCCCAGGTGACCAAGTGTCTGCTCTGTAAAGAGGATGCTGTGTTCATGTGCCCAATAGTCCTATGCGGGTGGAAGGGTCCTGGCACCTCTCAGTGTATTTACATAAGCTGAGTTCATCCCGACATTGTGTTTGCCTAAGCACAGCTTGAGCGTCAGCAAGAAATGGCCTTTACTTCATTTCCTTTTTTTTAGAGAAACTGCATATTCGACACAGCAGCAAGCACACACTGGTGCCAGCTTTCGCAGCCCAAGAGAACCCGACATAGCCAGGCTGGGGGTGGCTCGTATGGAGCCGCTGTCTCCTTGCTGTGCCCAAGACAGTCTCCTTAGCTACACCCTGGGTGCTTTGTGAGGGAAGGGGGTGATGCCTGTTGGTAGGCAGGACAGCTACATGGATTTAGTGCAGACTAGATGACCTGGGAGACGGAGCTGCCCTGTGTACCCCAGACCAGACAGCCGTGCCAGCGAGAGATCTCTTAGGCAGCGCTAGAATGTGGACTACACGGATGGTTCATTCCCCATGAGTCGGGGGCATGCACCCACCTTTTTGCTGTGGAATTGTACAGTGCCTACCACAACGGGTACCGGTTGACTGGGCCTCCCAAGTGCTGTGGCCTACAAGTACCTACGATTTAATACCAGCATGACAGCTCCTTTCCTGTCCCTCTCTCACAGGGTCACGATCCATGTGGGCGCTTCTCATCGGACCGTTACCTTTGACATGGCTGGTAAGTCAGCGAGCAGCGTGTTGGCAGCTTGAGCTGAGTGAGGGGCTGGGAACAGGAGGCAGAGAGACTGTCCAGTGGAGGTCACTCACAACCCACTGCCCAGCATAGCAACCAGCAAGGTACCCCCACTACGTCATGGCCCTTCCGTGCCTGGAGCTATGGAAAGGCCTCTCTCTAGCAACTGTTGGACTAGACCTGTCTGCTAGTCAGAAGTTCTAGCTCAGCACAGGGCGCCACCTTAGTACCAGGTCTGTCTGCTTGGGTCCTGGGGCAGGGCTGACACTTGCTCTCTGGGTCCCAAATGGCCCCTGGATAAGAAATCAGGAGTTTCAACGAAGAGGCTCCTTTGGGTGCCTGGGGAGGGGCTGTGACTATTCCCAGAGGCATTTCACCTTTCAGCGAATCTTACTCTGATTTTTATACTCCACAGGCTGGCTCAGGAGGCTCCTGCAGAAACCCAAGCAAAGCTCCAGCTCCAGAGGAAGCAACTTGAATGCTGTCTCCAACCAGGCACCCTCCTCCACTCCCTCCTCCTCCTTGGAGACAGCTGCCAGCTTTTCCACCAGCAGTTCCGTGGTCACCCTGGGACAGCTGCCTTCCACCTCCCCGGTGAGCATGAGCAGCTCCGGGAGTGCCCGCTGGGCCAAGAGCTACGACGTGTGCATCTGCCACAGCGCCGAGGACTTGGAGTTTGCTGAGGAGATGGTCTCCTATCTGGAGAGCCAGCCCGAGAGCATCCGGTGCTTCCTGCAGTTGCGGGATGCCATGCCGGGGGGCGCTATCATGACAGAATTGTGCAGTGCCGTACACAACAGCCACTGCTGGGTCCTGCTAATAACCCCCAACTTCCTCGAGGATTCCTGGTGCCGGTACCAGATGCATCAGGCACTAGCAGAGGCGCCCATGGCCAATGGGCGCATCATCCCCATACTGAAGGGCATTGACCGGAAAGACTACCCCCAAGAGCTGAGGTGCCTCTATTACATCAATGTGACGCTCCAGGAGAACGGCTTCAGGCAGATTAGAAACACAATCCTGTGCTGTAAGTAAACTGTAGCCCAGGGCTACTCAACTTTGGAAGCCCTGGGGGCCACAGGGATACTCACAGCACAAGCCGAGGGCCACAACTTAAGTGTAATTGCATATACATACAAATATAGATGCAAATAGCTTTTCACACTGACGGGCCTGAATACGAAGATTAAGGCAAAACTACACAACACACAGGCCCTGTTTAAGTCACTTCTGCTGATATTAATAAAGAGCAATAGTTACCTGATTTCCACCCACATGGCAGCACTTGTAATGAGCAAGGACAATCCACGAATTTAACTACTAAAATGCATCTCAACAGAAGACCATTCTATTGACTGCTTTTTTGTTTTGGCTCCCGCCCACGGGCCACACGTTGAGCCCAGCGTCAACTCAAACCGCACCGCTGGCCGCATACAGCCCTCGGGCCGTGTGTTGAGTAGCCCTGTTGTAGTGGGCAGGCAGCTTCATAACAGGCCTGGCTAGGGTGTTGACTCTTCACGGGCTAAATTCAACCATCTGGAGTGTCCATTTGATCATACCCTGCATTTCTATAGCGTCTTTTCAGCTTCTGGGCCTTAGGAATGACTCTACCAAGCCAGGGGGCGCAACGTAGCAGCACGCTGACAGTCACCCTGTACAACAGGCCTGGGCAAAATACCCGGCCTGCCAAGGCACCAGATCCAGCCCACGGATGCAGTGGGGAGCCTCAGACAAGCCCCCCACGTGCTTCTGAGAAAAGCTGCCGTGGGGCTCTATTTGAAGAGCTGTGAGCCCTGGGGGAGAGAACAGAAGCTCCTGCCCCCAGCACAATCCCATTGGCTAGTTTCTGGCCAATGGGAGCTGCCTGTTATTAACCAGCAGCTTGCGAAGCACCCTCCCTTCCTCCCCTCAGGCTCCTAGGCTGTTCAAAAATCACATGGCCCCTGCAGCCAGTGCGGGGTGGAGCAGGCACGGGGTCTGCTTGAGAAGGTTGCTGGCTGGGAGTCAAGCTGCTAAGTTTCCCAGCCAGAGCCTGTCTCTGGCACCCCAGTGCTTTGCCCCCCCCATCCCACATAACCAATGCCCTCTGCCCCCTCCACTCCCAGATCCTGCACCCCAATTCCCTGCCCCAGGTCACAATCCAAACCCTTGGACCTCAGTCCCTGCCCCAAGGCGCAGCTCCCTCCTACCCTCGGACATAGCTCAAACCCCTCTGCCCCCTCCTGCACCCTAGTCCCTGCCCCAGGTCACAACTCCCTCTTGTCCAAGGTCACAACCCCGACCCTAATCCCTTAACCCAGGTCACAACTGCCTCCTTCACCCAAACTCCCTCCCAGACCCCACTCCCTCTCCTGCACCCCAATCCCTCACTGCAGGCTCCCTTCTGCACCCAACCTCCATCCCAGACCCCAGACTTCCTCCATGAATATGGAAGAGTGCAGTCCTTGACCACTTTCCAAATTCTTGGAGTGCCGCCTCCCCCCATCAAAAATTATTGCCCGCCCCTGCTGTACAACCTTCTGGAGAGGATGTAGAGAATCCTGTGTCCCTCTGAAACTGCAAGGAAAGATCTAAACAGAGGGGGTTGGTACCTGTGTATCCCATTTGCATAGGGCACAGTGTAGGGCCTCCCTCTGGGAGGAGAGATACCAGTTCATTGCAATGTGACAACACTGTGACGTCAGTCCAGCTGAGGTCCCTTCATGACCCTTGTTTCTGTCCTGTCTCTCAGACCTGCGGGAGCTCTGTTGAAGCACCACAAGCAAACAGCGTGACCGAAGCCTCGCACGGGAAGTGAGCACCTCCAGAAAGCAGGGAAATGGAACAAGATTCCAGGCGGGCTGCGACTAAGTTCCTGATCCTCAAATCACCTACAGGTTGGCAGAAGGGAACTGATTCTCGCAAGGGCTTCTGAAGAGAAGTCTTTCTCTCGCATCGGGCAGCTCTGCACCATGAAAGAAGTCCTGCTGAGAGGACACGCAAAACGTCTAACACCAATGGAGAGTGAGGCTCACATAGAGCTTCTGGTACTAAAGACTTGGAAGAAATATGAGGCTTGTTCCAGGTTGTACTCTGCGGTGCAGAGGACTTGGCTGGAACCTGCAGCTGGAGTGTTGGTGACTCCACAAGGCAGCAAAAGGGAGAGGAAAGATGGCTGAATGGAGTTTACTCACTTCTCATTTGGGGAATAGGGAGTGTAGTTGAGGTTGGCTTACCCACTTCTTTTCTTCCCGCCACCCCAGGGACTCCTGGTCATTCTATGACTATTGAGGTTAGTGATAGACTCCTCATGTAGGGTCCTGCAGCCTAGGCAACCGTGTCAGATCCTGACCCTGCATTGCACTAATACACAGTGCCATGCTGCACTGCCACATTTACAGCCTCAGGGCAATATGCTGTGCCCCTTAGGCCAGGCTGCTTCCCTGCTCTCCTGGCAGCTCTGTCAGGATTCTCTGCATTGGGATGGAACGGCAGGAGGCTGCAGCAACTGAAGATCTGCTCCGTCCCTTGGGGTTGGAGCTGTAAGTGGCTCTAGAGCCAAGTGGCCTTGCTGATTTAAAGGTGTGTCAGATGCCCTAAGTAGCCAGGAGGGCTTGGCTAGGAGTTGTAACTAACTAACATGGTTTTCAAAACACACCGTATACCCCACTCCATACAGGCCCTAAGAACTGACCCCCACTGGGTACAGTGTAGACAGTTTGTCCAGCTCTTTCCTAGAAATCCATTCACTGTGGGGCTGACAGAAACCACCTTCCATTCAGTTCTGTCAAGTCACGGGCTGAAATCTGCCTCTGCCCGCCCCCCTCTCTTGCCTTATACAGAGAGACCAGTGTGTGTCCTGGGAAGTCCAAGAGTCTCTTCCGCTGATGTTCATTAATTAGGGGAAAATGGATTGTTGTGTCTCCCCTTACCAGTGTCTAAGCATCTTTACTGTGAGAGTCCTCACATGCCCCTTGAGTCAGGGCAAGGCTCTTATCCCCAAACCGGCACGGAAAAGCCACGTGACTTGTCCTGGCTCATGTAGGCAGTCTGACAGCAAGTTGGAACGCAGGTCCCCCCTGTCGTAAACTAGCACTTTACTTGTTGGGCCACCCTTCCTTACAAGGAGCTGCAGGGCAGCTAAATCTCTAATGACCTTCCAAAAGCCAGTTAGGAGCTGTCACAATACAGACGCTTGCCCTTGTTAAATTACTCCACACCCCAAGGAGCACAGTTGCTGACGTGAGGTGCGTGTGGTAGGCTCTGGGGCTGGTGCACCCAACATAACCCATAAGAAAAAATAGTAGGTGCTCAGATCCACCGGCCACAGCTGTCTGGGTGGCAGCCACCAATCAGCTGGGGAAGACGCTCGGCAGATAGTGGAGAGCAGCAGGTGAGCAGGACCCGGGGGGAAGAGCTGGAGCGGGGTAGGAGGAGGTGGGGTGTCAGGAGAGAGCAGAGCTTGGCAGGAAGAAGTGGAGCAAGGGTGGGGCCTTGGGACAGAGCAGGGGTGGAGCATCTCTGGGGGTGGGGGGGATAAAACACAGCATGTATGCCAAGGAGTATAAACTGACAGGACTGAGATACTCCTGATGAGGAGCTACCCATCGTTGGTATGTGACGTGTAACGTCACTTTGGTTTTTACAATTGTAATTTAAACTGGTGTACAAACAAATACAGAAAAGTTATTTTGTATCAAGTCTCCCCTCACTTTTTTTGGAACAGGTGTATCTACTGCTGGTGAAAGGGCCTACGGGGGCAGCGTACTGTGAACTATTTAGTCCTAGAGCTGATGAGCTGCCACTGTCCAGCTGATTTTCTTGTTCTTCCAGTCTGCTTTCTACTTTCTCCTCCTCTACACTAGGGATGTAAGTGAGTAGTCAACTACTTGCATTCCCCCCTTGCTGCCTATCTATATGAAAGGTAGCAAGTGGAGAGAGAGCTGGAGCCAGTGCTGAGGGGAGCTGGCTTAAAAGCCAGTTCCCCCCAGCACCGTCTTTGCAGGGTTGCCTGACCCCTTGCTGCTGCCTCTATCAGCCTGGGTAGGGTTGCCAGGTGTCCGGTATTCAACCGGATAGTCCGGTTTTTGGGCCCTCTGTCCGATAAAAAAATTCAGAGAATACCAGATATGTGCGATATCCGGTATTCTCTGGTTTTTCGACTGGGCGCCAGTCGGAAGCCTGGCAGGGGCGGGGAGAATGGCTGGGAGGCGGGGCGCGATCTGCACTGGGAGCCTTTGGTTGCGTGTGATGTAGGTAGGAGTGACGCCTTGGGGAGGAGGAGAAGCCCTGTCCGTGCTCCTGATCGCTGGTCAAGCGCATTGTGGAGCCGTAGCTGGACTCCTCGTGCTTTGCCGGGACCATGCGTGGGACAGGCAGCGCCCTGGGATCTGCATGTGTCCAGGTCAGTCCTGCTTCCCGCTGGCCGATTCTCTCCTCGCACTCGCCCCTCCGACCAGACTCGCTCCCCCGACCCCCTCCCGGCCAGCCCTGCTTCCTGCCGGCCGATCTCCCCGGGCCAGCCCCGTTTCACCTGACACCCTGCCCCGACCTCCTGGCCAGCCCTACTGCCCCCAACCCACCCTCCCGACCAGCCCTACATCCTGCTGCTCCCTTCTCCTCCCCCCCGATCTCCAGCCAGCCCCTCTCCTCTCCCAGCTGGTCCCTTCCCCGCTCTGCCCCTACCATCAAGTGTGTCCGGTATTTTTTCTGAAGCTACCTGGTAACCCTAAGCCTGGGCCACCGCAAACAGGGGCTGCTCCAGTTAGGCAGCCCAGCTCGGTTCCGGCTTGCACCAGGTCCAGGAGCTACCACCACTGCAGCTCTACAGTTTAAATGTTCTAAGAGCCAGGTGGGCCGGCAGGCCAGCTCCTGTTATATTTAAACTGCAGAGGTAGTTCTTGGACCCAACGGAAAAGTTTTCCGTTAAAAGTATTTTTGGAAAAGAGCGTCTAGATTGGCACGGACGATTTTCCGCAAGAGCACTTTTTGCGGAAAAGCGTCCGTGCCAATCTAGACGCGCTTTTCCGTAAAAAAGCCCCGATGGCCATTTTCGCGATCGGGGCTTTTTTTGCGGAAAACAAAGCTGAGCTGTCTACACTGGCCCTTTTGCGCAAAAGGGACTTTTGCCCGAACGGGGGCAGCACAGGATTTCCGCAAGGACACTGACGATCTTACATGAGAGCGTCAGTGCTTTTGCGGAAATTCAAGCGGCCAGTGTAGACAGCTGGCAAGTTGTTCCGGAAAAGCGGCTGATTTTCCGGAAAAACCGGCCAGTCTAGACACAGCCTGAATGTTTTGCTGGTCCCTAAGGTGCTGCAGGACTAGTCCTTGTTTTTGTAAGTCCTACACTTGGGGCTGCCACGTGGGGGCAAAGGGGCGGAGCTTGGCCAGGCCCAGGCCCCTCCTCCTCTGCACAGCCCCCTGCCCCCCTTGCCCCTCAGGACTGAATAGCATCCTCCACCCAACCTCATTTCCCCAGTGGTTCCCGCCAATAGCAACACCAGCCCAGCAGGGGGCGCCTCCTGGAGGGGAGGCTGGAGGACCGAGTCCTCTCTTCGCCTTCGCCCCTGCCTGGCTGTCGTTAGCGCGGCGCATGCGCGCTCCCTCCGACAGTGATGGCGGAGGCCAGCGGCGCCAAGAGAAAGCGTGAGGGGGAGGGGGAGTCGGCCGAGCGCCCGGGCGGCGACGGTGGCTCCTTTCCCTTGGCCGAGCTGTGCGTGCGCAGGGTGCTCAGGGAGTCTGCGCGGGACAAGACCATTTTCCTGCACGGGCAGGTGCTGTGGGCGAGGGGGAGGATGGGCGGTACCACTCAGGGCTCCGGGGGGATAAGGAACGGGGGCGGTACCACTCGGATGGGGGAGGGGATTGGTGACGGAAGGGGCGGTACGACTCGCGCGTGCGGAGTGTTGGCGATAGGTAGGGGCGCGGTGACGCGGGGCGGGGAACGACAAGAGGATGCTACTCTAACCTGGTGTGGGGAGGGGAGGAGATTGCGGGAACTGGAAGATACCACTCTGACGGGGGGGGGAAGGTGATTGCGGGAACAGGCAGATACCACTCTGACGGGGGCGGGGGAGAGTGATTGCGGGAACTGGAAGATACCACTCTGACCGGGGGGGGGAGGTGATTGCGGGAACAGGCAGATACCACTCTGACGGGGGGGGGGAGGTGATTGCGGGAACAGGCAGATACCACTCTGACGGGGGGGGGGAGGTGATTGCGGGAACAGGCAGATACTACTCTGACCGGGGGGTGGGGGAGGTGGCTGCGGGAACAGGCAGATACCACTCTGACGGGGGGGGGGAGGTGGCTGCGGGAACAGGCAGATACCACTCTGACGGGGGGGGGGAGGTGGCTGCGGGAACAGGCAGATACCACTCTGACGGGGGGGGGGGAGGTGGCTGCGGGAACAGGCAGATACCACTCTGACGGGGGGGGGGGGAGGTGGCTGCGGGAACAGGCAGATACCACTCTGACGGGGGGGGGGAGGTGGCTGCGGGAACAGGCAGATACCACTCTGACGGGGGGGGGAGGTGGCTGCGGGAACAGGCAGATACCACTCTGACGGGGGGGGGGAGGTGGCTGCGGGAACAGGCAGATACCACTCTGACGGGGGGGGGAGGTGGCTGCGGGAACAGGCAGATACCACTCTGACGGGGGGGGGAGGTGATTGCGGGAACAGGCAGATACCACTCTGACGGGGGGGGAGGTGGCTGCGGGAACAGGCAGATACCACTCTGACGGGGGGGGGGGAGGTGGCTGCGGGAACAGGCAGATACCACTCTGACGGGGGGGGGAGGTGGCTGCGGGAACAGGCAGATACCACTCTGACGGGGGGGGGGAGGTGGCTGCGGGAACAGGCAGATACCACTCTGACGGGGGGGGGAGGTGACTGCGGGAACAGGCAGATACCACTCTGACGGGGGGGGGGGAGGTGGCTGCGGGAACAGGCAGATACCACTCTGACGGGGGGGGAGGTGGCTGCGGGAACAGGCAGATACCACTCTGACGGGGGGGGAGGTGGCTGCGGGAACAGGCAGATACCACTCTGACGGGGGGGGAGGTGGCTGCGGGAACAGGCAGATACCACTCTGACGGGGGGGGGAGGTGGCTGCGGGAACAGGCAGATACCACTCTGACGGGGGGGGGGGAGGTGGCTGCGGGAACAGGCAGATACCACTCTGACGGGGGGGGGAGGTGGCTGCGGGAACAGGCAGATACCACTCTGACGGGGGGGGGAGGTGGCTGCGGGAACAGGCAGATACCACTCTGACGGGGGGGGGGAGGTGGCTGCGGGAACAGGCAGATACCACTCTGACGGGGGGGGGGAGGTGGCTGCGGGAACAGGCAGATACCACTCTGACGGGGGGGGAGGTGATTGCGGGAACAGGCAGATACTACTCTGACCGGGGGGTGGGGGAGGTGGCTGCGGGAACAGGCAGATACCACTCTGACGGGGGGGGGGAGGTGGCTGCGGGAACAGGCAGATACCACTCTGACGGGGGGGGGGAGGTGGCTGCGGGAACAGGCAGATACCACTCTGACGGGGGGGGGAGGTGGCTGCGGGAACAGGCAGATACCACTCTGACGGGGGGGGGGGGGAGGTGGCTGCGGGAACAGGCAGATACCACTCTGACGGGGGGGGGGGGGGAGGTGGCTGCGGGAACAGGCAGATACCACTCTGACGGGGGGGGGAGGTGGCTGCGGGAACAGGCAGATACCACTCTGACGGGGGGGGGGAGGTGGCTGCGGGAACAGGCAGATACCACTCTGACGGGGGGGGGAGGTGGCTGCGGGAACAGGCAGATACCACTCTGACGGGGGGGGGAGGTGATTGCGGGAACAGGCAGATACCACTCTGACGGGGGGGGAGGTGGCTGCGGGAACAGGCAGATACCACTCTGACGGGGGGGGGGAGGTGGCTGCGGGAACAGGCAGATACCACTCTGACGGGGGGGGGAGGTGGCTGCGGGAACAGGCAGATACCACTCTGACGGGGGGGGGGAGGTGGCTGCGGGAACAGGCAGATACCACTCTGACGGGGGGGGGAGGTGGCTGCGGGAACAGGCAGATACCACTCTGACGGGGGGGGGGGGAGGTGGCTGCGGGAACAGGCAGATACCACTCTGACGGGGGGGGAGGTGGCTGCGGGAACAGGCAGATACCACTCTGACGGGGGGGGGAGGTGGCTGCGGGAACAGGCAGATACCACTCTGACGGGGGGGGAGGTGGCTGCGGGAACAGGCAGATACCACTCTGACGGGGGGGGGAGGTGGCTGCGGGAACAGGCAGATACCACTCTGACGGGGGGGGGAGGTGGCTGCGGGAACAGGCAGATACCACTCTGACGGGGGGGGGAGGTGGCTGCGGGAACAGGCAGATACCACTCTGACGGGGGGGGGGAGGTGGCTGCGGGAACAGGCAGATACCACTCTGACGGGGGGGGAGGTGGCTGCGGGAACAGGCAGATACCACTCTGACGGGGGGGGGAGGTGGCTGCGGGAACAGACAGATACCACTCTGACGGGGGGGGGGAGGTGGCTGCGGGAACAGGCAGATACCACTCTGACGGGGGGGGCGGGGAGGTGACTGCGGGAACAGGCAGATACCACTCTGACCAGGGGGGGGGAGGTGATTGCGGGAACAGGCAGATACCACTCTGACCGGGCGGGGGGAGGTGATTGCGGGAACAGGAAGATACTACTCTGACCGGGGGGTGGGGGAGGTGGCTGCGGGAACAGGCAGATACCACTCTGACGGGGGGGGGGAGGTGGCTGCGGGAATAGGCAGATACCACTCTGACGGGGGGGGGGGAGGTGATTGCGGGAACAGGCAGATACCACTCTGACCGGGCGGGGGGAGGTGATTGCTGGAACAGGAAGATACTACTCTGACCGGGGGGGGGGGGGGGGGAGGTGGCTGCGGGAACAGGCAGATACCACTCTGACCGGGGGGGGGGGGGGGAGGTGGCTGCGGGAACAGGCAGATACCACTCTGACGGGGGGGGGGAGGTGGCTGCGGGAACAGGCAGATACCACTCTGACGGGGGGGGGGGGAGGTGGCTGCGGGAACAGGCAGATACCACTCTGACGGGGGGGGGGGGAGGTGGCTGCGGGAACAGGCAGATACCACTCTGACGGGGGGGGGGGAGGTGACTGCGGGAACAGGCAGATACCACTCTGACGGGGGGGGGAGGTGGCTGCGGGAACAGGCAGATACCACTCTGACGGGGGGGGGGGAGGTGGCTGCGGGAACAGGCAGATACCACTCTGACGGGGGGGGAGGTGGCTGCGGGAACAGGCAGATACCACTCGGACGGGGGGGGGGAGGTGGCTGCGGGAACAGGCAGATACCACTCTGACGGGGGGGGGAGGTGATTGCGGGAACAGGAGGATACCACTCTGACCTAGGTAATGGGGGGGTGACAGGAGGATAACAATCTGTCTGGGGGGGGGGGTTGGTGAAGGGTTCTCCTACCAGTGTTCTGATCCGAGATGGCGACGGAGGGGGGCGAGTGACGGATGCGGTGGGCGCCACTTAAGGATATTTAAATGCAGTTACTTTCCTAGTCGAGTAGTCGATAGATTTTTTTTTTTTATTGACGACTTGATTAGTCGATGAGGGTAGGCAGTTACCGCGCTCAGTCTGGCTTGCGCTGTGCCCCAGCATAACCTCTCCCCTCCCTCCACCCCTCCTCCCCACTGCTGCTCTGCATTACAAAGGACAGGGCAGCGGACCTGCGAAGATGCCCCACTGCTGGCTCCCCTGTTCCTTGTAATGCAGGGTGGCAGCAGGGAAGCAGAGGTTTATGCTGTGTAATGAGTGACCCAGGACCAGGGACTGAGCCAGCATCTTCTCAGTGCAGAGAAGTGGGGGGATGCAACTAGTTGAAAATGCTAACTGATAAAGCGCCTGCTTATTGGGTAGTTGACTAGTTGCCTACATCAGTAGTACCACTGCTGTGATCCTGGGGAGGATAACGAGGGGAGCAAGCGAGGCTGCCCTGACCTTACATTGGGGGGTGATGGGGAGTGTCATCGCTCTGAACCAAGGCAGGGAGTTGGTGACTGGAAGGTGTTACTCTGACCCTGGTGTGTGGGTGATGGCCTGGCTATGTGCATGGGGCGGCTGTCCTACCCCACAATCTTTCCTGGTAAAAGTCCCATTCCTTCCTTGTACTCTCAGCCCAGGGGAGCAATGGCGAGGGGCACCTCTCATGGCAGGGCCCCCATGTGCTCACCCTGGCATGTCCTGGGGGGAAAGTTCCAAGCCTCCAGCTCCTTTGGACTCCCTCCCTTCTCTTGCCTCTTGGTAAGGTCACTTGGGCTAGTTACAACTGGGCGGCTGGGAGACCTGGCTCCTTGGCCCAGCCATGTTTAAAAACTACCTTGAGTTTCTTTTTTAAAAATGTCTATTTTTTTAAAACTTTTCTATTTGTTTGGTACATACGAAATATCAGATCTTGCTTTTCTCTGTTTGCAGGAAGACTACAGCTTGGTATAGACTTTAAAGAGATAAACGTACCTTACCTCAGTACTGCGAGTCTGGGACAGATTTTGTGTCCTGTGTACCGTAGTTATATCAACCTAAGCCCCAGGTTTAGACACCACTAGGCTGATGCAAGAATTCTTCCATCAGCCTCGTTCATGCCTCTCAGAAAGGTGGATTAACAGTGCTGATGGAAAAATCCCTTCAGGATCAGAAGCATCTCTATGCTATGGTGGTGTAGCTTCAGCATTGCTGTGTAGTGGCTGTAATGTACACCTGGCCTTAGACAAGGCTTTTCAGCTTCTGAATAATGACATCACAAGTGCTGAAATCTTAATGGAGATCCCCAAAATCATGGGTAGAGGGAAAAAAATAAAATTTGTAGAAGCAAGAGCATATTTTAGACTTCATAAAAGGCACAAATTACTCTTTCCACTTTGCGGCTCACCTGTAAGCTATATTTTTGTTTCTCTCTTGAACTGACATAGTTATTTCAGCTGAAGAAGAGAAATCATGTTCTTTTCTCATTGCTTCATTTGTGTTGGGGAGATTTTGATATCTTCAGCTCCCTCTGGAGAAAAGAATCGGTATATGGTTTGTATGCTATTGACATAGTAAAATCAGTAAATCAACGAATATGAAATGAATTTGGGGGTTTTTGTAGGAGACACAGCTTGGATTTCTCCCACTCAGTTTTCTGAAGGATAAAATAAGTAATGCATACACTTAATTACCCAAGATAAATAGGAGCCACAGTGCCTAGGTTGTTAAAAACATGTTGAAGGGTACAGTCTTTCCTTTATCCCCCACAGAAGATGGGCTAGATGAACTAATGGGTTTTTAGTATTTTAATACTGTGACGCTGTAGATTTTTTTTTAACTGGGTTACAATTTACCATTGCTATTACCAACAATGCCTGTTAATATTTTCCCCATCTTCTCCGTTTTCTGCTTGACAGTGACATGCTGAAATTGCATTCCTTCTGTGTGCCAGATGAGCGTGTCTCATTTTTTAAGACGATCTAAATCCAATTTCCATTATTAAAATTATCCAAGTAAATCAGATCCCTCTGTCATGCCCAGTAAGTCCCTGGAATGTAAGAAGCGTGGAGCAAATAGTTTTTTTTAAAAACTAAAAACAGTGTCATGGGCTTCAAACCATAGGAGGAAAACACAGCTGGTTCTGTGTTTGGGGGCTGAGTCGCGGCCAAAGCCAGAGAGGGCAGGATTGCACCATCTCATGTTTTCAGCACCTCCTTGCTTGAAACACATAGCTGAAGCAAGACCCATCAGCCTGTTCTCTCATAAAGATTTATTACTGCTCTGTGTGCCTGCTTTGGGGTTGGAAAAGAATGTGGACTGACTTGGACAGAAAAAGGAAATGGCAGGCGTTCTGGTTGGCGCATTCTCACTAGCTGTGAGTGTGTTAGTTGGACTGGGGACTCCTTGCCTCAGCAGTAATAATTATGACTTACCATTTTATCCGAGGATCACAAAGTGTTTTGCAAGCTTTAACAGAGCCTTATAACACTTCAAGGGAGCAGGCATGCTTGTTTTCCAGATGGTCAGACTGGAGTGCAGGGGCCATGACTGGCCATGGTCATATAAAAAGTCAGCAGATCTGGGGATGTAGCCCAAGAGTTTCTATTCCCAATCATTTGATCTAGCCACTAGATTGGGTTGGGCAATAATTTTTAATGGGGGTCCACTCCAAGATATTGGCAAATGGTCAAGGGCCACACTTCTACGGGAGGGATATAGGGTCTGGGATGGAGATTGGGTGCAGAAGGGAACTTGAGGTAGGGGACTGGGGTGCAGGAGGGGGTGTGGGGTCGGAGAGGGACTTTGGGTGAAGGAGGGGGTTGTGACCTGGGGCAGAGGTTTGGGGGGCAGGGTCCAGGAGGGATGCAGGAGAGGATTCTGGCCTAGGGGAGGGGCTCTAGGAGGGGGGCAGGGTCTGGGAGGGAGCTGTGACCTGGGAGAAAGGGTGGGGAGGGGTACAGAGGGTTTGGGTGGTTACCTGGGGTAGATAGTTGGAGGGAAGTGGAGTGCTAGAGGCAGGCTCTGGCTGGGAGGCGCTTATCTAGGTGGCTCCTAGCCAGCAGCCCTGCAGGAACCTCAGGCAGGCTGGCTGATGCATTCCCAGGCTGGTGGGCTAGCTGTACCATGTGGCTCTACTCTGGGCATGGGGGTGGGACGGAGGCTTCACACACTGCCCCTGCAACATTTCTCACTGTCTACACTGGCGGGGAGTTCTTGCGCAAGAACACTGACATTCTAATGTAAGAAATCAGTGCTTCTTACGCAAGAACTATGACGCTCCTGCTCAGGGATAAGCCCTCTTGCCTAAGTGTTCTTGCACAAGAGGCCAGTGTTGACAGGCAACATGAATTTCTTGCACAAGAAAGCTGGATGGCTAAAATGGCCATCGAGCTTTCTTGCACAAGAGAGTGTCTACACGGGCACGGATGCTTTTGCGCAAAAGCACATGCCAGTGTAGACGCTCTCTTGCTCAAATACTTGAACACAAAAACTCTTGCGATAAAAGTATTTGCGCAGAATCTTGCCAATGTAGACGTAGCCTGTTTGTCCAGTCACATGATGAGAGGTGGGGGGAGAGAATGGAGGAAATGAACTTGACTTTAGACTGACTCAGCACAGCATTTCAATATCTTTTATATCTTAGGGTACGTCTACACTACAGCACTAATTCGAACTAACTTAGTTCGAATTAGTTAATTCGAACTAAGCTAATTCGAACTAACGCATCCAGACTAAAAAACTAGTTCGAATTAGCGTTTTGCTAATTCGAACTAGCATGTCCACATTAAGTGGACCCTGAACCAGGGTTAAGGATGGCCGGAAGCAGTGCCGGCAGGACATCAGATGAGGACTTAGAGCGTGGAGCTACTGCCTCAGGCTAGCCGAGGGCTGTGCTTAAAGGGACCCGACCCCCACCCCGGACAGACAGTTCTCAGGGGTGCCCCGCTTGCAAAGCAGTCCTGGCTTGGAGTGCCCTGAGTGCCCACACTGGGCACATCACACAGCACTCGGCCATCAGCCCGGCTGCACTTGCCGCAGGCTGACATCTGGGGAGAGGGGCCAATTGGGGGGCTGCAGAGCTTCCACCTCCAGAAGCCTGCAGAGCCAGCCCAGTCCTCCCCATCGGGGGCTCGTACCCCATTCCTCCCTCACCTCCTTCCACTTACCCCTCCCTAGCCCCCCTTCCTGATGTACAAAATAAAGAAAACGTGTGGTCAAAAATAGAATCTCTCTTTATTGAACAAAACTCGGGGAGACTGGGAAAAGGAGGTTGGAGAGGGGAAGAGAGAGGGTGGGAGAGGGGAGGGTAACTAAAATGATCAGAGGTTTGGAACAGGTCCCAGATGAAGAGAGGCTAAAGAGACTGGGACTTTTCAGTTTAGAAAAGAGGAGACTGAGGGGGGGATAGGATAGAGGTCTATAAAAGCATGAGTGGGGTGGAGAGGGTGCATAAAGAATAGTTCTTCATTAGGTCCCATAATAGAAGGACTAAAGGACACCAAAGGAAAGGAATGGATAGCAGGCTTCAAACTAGTAACAGAAAGTTGTTCTTCACAAAGCAGAGAGTCAACCTGTGGAACTCCTTGCTGCAGGAGGCTGTGAAGGCTGGAACTAGAACAGAGTTTAAAGGGAAGTGAGATAAAGTGATGGAGGTTGGGTCCATGAAGTGGTATTAGCCAGGGGGTAGGAGTGGTGTCCCTGCCCAAAGTTTGTGGAAGGCTGGAGAGGGATGGCACGAGACAAATGGCTTGGTCACTGTCTAGGGTTGGCCACTGTCGGCAGACAGGCTACTGGGCTAGATGGACCTTTGGTCTGACCCAGTACGGCCATTGTAAGCTCAGGGCTCAGGGTCGGGGGTCTCAGTGGACCACCTTGATTTTCATGCACACCTGCTCCTGGGTGACCAGGCTGGCAGCTCTCCTGCCCTAGATGACCACTTTCCTGTGCCTAGTGCAGAGGTCATGGACAAGGTCCACGATGTCCGCACTAGTCCAGGCGGGTGCCCGCCTCTTGCGGTCCCGGGCAAGCTCCCGGGAGCCACCAGCCTGGTCCCGGGAAGCGGGGGAGGGCTGGGGGGCATCGGGTGGCTGGCTCGAACCGTGCCAGTTGCAGGGTCTGCTAGCTGGGTGCTGGCAGGCTTGCACCTGGCACGGGCACCGTAGCCAGCCCATGCCCCTTTAAGGGGTCCGGGGCCGGGAGGGGGGCAATAGAGGTTCCCTGGTGTTGGCCAGAGTGGCCACCAGGGAAAGCTGGGGAGGGCTAGCCTCCCACTAGTTTGAATTAAGGGGCTACACACCCCTTAATTCGAACTAGTAAGTTCGAACTAGGCTTAGTCCTCATGGAATGAGGTTTACCTAGTTCGAACTAAGCGCTCCGCTAGTTCGAATTAAGTTCGAACTAGCGGAGCACTAGTGTAGCGCCTATGAAAGTTAATTCGAACTAACATCCATTAGTTCGAATTAACTTTGTAGTGTAGACATGCCCTCAGTGATTCCATCATCCTCAGTGGAGTTATTCCTGCCCAGCACTGGTATGAGAGGTGACATTTGGGCTCTAGGTGTGTACTTACAGCGATTCAAATTCAGCCCTGCTGCGAACAGGTATATTTCCCATTGAAGTCGCAAGGGATTGTGCACCTGCTTACACCAGGAATGACTAGCCCCAGGAGTGCTGGGGACAGTTCGTGGGTGAGAAAGAGGCTGCTTTTTCCTATTCCATCCCAGTGTTGTTTCTGCTCGTTTTCCTGCTGACCATCCCTTCAGGATGCATGCCACACTTGTTTTGCATACCCTCCGAATGTCGAGCTGGTGCTAGTTATGCTGTTTCTTCCATTTATACCACCCTTCATATGACTGCTGATTTGACCTAGAGCTATTCCTAGGAGTTGC
Source organism: Pelodiscus sinensis (assembly GCF_049634645.1). Taxonomy (NCBI): domain Eukaryota; kingdom Metazoa; phylum Chordata; order Testudines; family Trionychidae; genus Pelodiscus; species Pelodiscus sinensis. Next base: position 8,768,840 of record NC_134736.1, read on the forward strand.
GGAGTTTTAAGTATTTTGTAAAATAATTGTGAACGCACGCACAGCTCTCTGCATATAGTAAATGTTTCTGTGTGAAGTCTGTCTGATATCTAGCCACTGTTGAGATGATGCTTAAGATTTTCAGCATGAGCAGACTCAAACATAACTAATTCCAATAACTGAACTGCAGAGCGGCATACAGATATCCTACCACAATCCCCTGGCTGCTCCTTTTGTAATTTCTTTACAAAGTAACTGAACCCTGAAGAAAAACAAGTTTCAAAACCAGCCAAAAAGCAATCTCCCATTTGTGAGTCCTCTGAGGCTATCTGTCTTGCTACTGTATCGCACTAGGTTCACAGGAGATTGTGCTAGCGTAGCAGGAAAGTCATTGTCAGTCCTTCTCATTCTTGTTTTAATTTTCTCCACAGCCTTTTAAAACTCCTAGTTTTAAACTGCAGGGTAAGGAAAACTGCCCCCAAAAGGGAGTTTTATCGTTATTTACAAATTGTTAATTTGGGGGGCAATGATATAGTGCTCTGAATGTGAAATTAGAGGCAGGCAAAGAGTCAGAATTGGTCAAAAAGAAGGTAAAACAGTTTTGGCTTCCTTAGTGCATCTTCAGTGGGGAGGGGAAAGTGTTACAGGACGGCAGAGCTCTTCTGTTAACCCTTCCTATTAGTAGCAGTTGAAGCTGGAAAGGAAATGCTGCCTGATTCCTGCTGACTCCTTGGGCCAGGTGTAGCTTGTTAACTCCTGCCTGGATTTAAGGGAGGCTGGAAAAGCCACCTGGGCTAGGGATGTGATCGACTAGTCAACTGTCCAATAAGCAAATGCTTACCAGATAGTCGACATGCTAGTTGACTAGTTGCTCCCCCGCCCCTTACTGCCTCTGTCAGAAAGAGGCAGTGAAGGTTTGGGGGGAGAGGAAGGGGTGCTTCAAAGTGGCAGCAACTGGGGCCAGACCCTCGGTTCCATGCTTTGAAATGCTGTGTGCAGCCCAGGGACAGCTCAGAGTCCTCAGCTGGCCCAGGCTGTACGTGGCGTTTCAAAGCGGCAGCGCCATGTGGAGCCCGGTGTCTGCTGCTTTGAAACACCTTGTGCAGCCCAGAGTTCGACTGCTTGAGTCCCCCACTGGCCCAGTGCTCCCCACAGCGCTTTCACCTTTGAAATGTAGCAACAGCCCTGAGGCTGGCGGAGGTGCCCAGATTGCATTGACTATTCGATTAGCCAAATAATCGACATTTTACATCCCTTTTCTGGGCAGTGAGATTTAGGGCTAAGAAGCTGTAAAGTACCCTTGGGAACAACCCAGCCTGAATGCAAGCTTGACCCGGAGTTTTTATTTTGAGTTAGGTTTGTTAACTCCAGCCAAAGCAAGGAGTAGCATGTGTGGCTTTTGTTCTGGAGCAGTGCAGGCATGCCACCTGCTGACATATCTAGATTGTAGAGAGATCCACGAGTACAGCAGGGAGAAAAGACTGGAGAGTGATATTGGATTCTGTCTGACTGTTATGTAACTCATTAAATGGTAGGTGCTATGTAAATAAGGGGTAATGCTTTCAAAGAGCAGCCATGTCTCACTTTCAGAAACGAATTTAGGTAACTTTTTTTTTTTTGGGTGACGATTGCGCAAGGACAACAATAATACATATAACAGGTCTATCTCTTACCAGGTGGCTATGGATCCTTTTTTTTCTGAAAAGACTGATGAAGCCTGCTAGAATAAGGTTACAAGTCAGGTGGAATGGTTTTCTTCCACAGAGGGCCAGCGGGTGTATGTTCTTTGTGGCTGGGTGTTTCCCACTTCCTTGCTCCTGTGGATTGTTACATGATCCTCTCTAAGCAATGTGGAGTGTGGAAAGAGATGCACAAATTGCCCAGCCCCTCTCTGAACCACTCCAAGAAACTCTTCTGTGAAAAACCCACCATCTTGACAGTTGCCTGTCTCTGCTTCAACCTAATTGTATCCTCCAGGCCTGAAATTCATTGTGCTATTTACCCAGTTAAGTGCGCTCTCCCATTCAGTGTTGTTAGTGGCAAGCGACTAGTGCTTGGGTTGCATCTAGTTAGCTCGTTATGTCTCTCTTTACTAAACTAGTACTTTAGTACTAGGACTGACAACTATGACGTGCATCCACACAACATGTTGAGTACAAGCAAGAGCAGTGTTAGTTTCTATAGTTGCTGTTTCATCTGACCCAGTTTACCTCCCTCTTTACCTGAAGGGACCCTCCCATAAGAGTACAAGAGGAGTTTAGCTTTATGAACCATTTTAATCCCAATCTTTGAAGAGCCTACCTATGGTGTTGGCTTTTAGGGTGCTGAATTTGTCTATTGGATGTTTATACCCCTACCCCCAGCAACCCCCTCCTTGTCACCAAACAGCTTTCCTTTTCATAAGAACGGCCATACTGGGTCAGACCAAAGGTCCATTCAGCCCAGTACCTTGTCTGCCGACAGTGGCCAATGCCAGGTGCCCCACAGGGAGTGAATCAAACAGGTAATGATCAAGTGATCTCTCTTCTGCCATCCATCTCCACCCTCTGACAAACAAACAGAGGCTGGGGACACCATTCCTTACCCAGACTGGCTAATAGCCATTTATGGACTTAACCTCCATGAATTTATCTAGTTCTCTTTTAAACCCTGTTTATAGTCCTAGCCTTCACAGCCTCCTCAGGCAAGGAGTTCCACAGATTGACTATACACTGTGAATTTGAACTTCCTTTTATTTGTTTTAAACCTGCTGCCCATTAATTTCATTTGGTGAACCCTAGTTCTTATATTATGGGAATAAGTAAATAAGTAAAAAGCTTTTCCTTATTCACTTTCTCCACACCACTCATGATTTTATATACCTCTATCCTATCACCCCTCAGTCTCCTCTTTTCCAAGCTGAAAAGTCCAAGTCTCTTTAATCTCTCCTCCTATGGGATCCATTCCAAACCCCTAATCATTTTAGTTGCCCTTCTCTTAACCTTTTCTAATGCCAGTATATCTTTTTTGAGATGAGACGACCACATCTGTACACCGTATTCCAGATGTGGGTGTACCATGGAATTATATAAGGGCAGTAAGATATTCTCTGTCTTATTTTCTATCCCTTTTTTAATGATGCCTCACATCCTGTTTGCTTTTTTGACTGCCGCTGCACACTGTGTGGATGTCTTTAGAGAACTATCCACGATGACTCCAAGATCTCTTTCCTGATTAGTTGTAGCTAAATTAGCCCCCATATGTATAGTTGGGGTTATTTTTCCCAATGTGCATTACTTTACATTTATCCACATTAAATTTCATTTGCCATTTTGTTGCCCAGTCACTTTAGTTTGGTGAGATCTTTTTGAAGTTCTTCACAGTCTGCTTTGGTCTTAACTACCTTGAGCAGTTTAGTATCATCTACAAACTTTGCCACCTCACTGTTTACCCCTTTTTCCAGATCATTTATTAATATGTTGAATAGGATCAGTCTTAGGACTGACCCTTGGGGAACACCATTAGTTACCCCTCTCCATTCTGAAAATTTACCATTTATTTCCTGTCTTTTAACCAGTTCTCAGTCCATGAAAGGATCTTCCCTCTTATTCCATGACAACTTATTTTACGTAAAAGCCTTTGGTGAGTGACCTTGTCAAAGGCTTTCTGGAAATCCAAGTACACTGTATCTACTGGATCCCCCTGGTCCACATGTTTATTGACCCCTTCAAAGAACTCTTAAGGCTGTGTCTAGACTGGCAAGTTTTTCCGCAAAAACTTGCCAGCTGTCTACACTGGCCACTTGAATTTCTGCAAGAACACTGACAATCTCATGTAAGAAATTAATGCTTCTTGCGGAAATACTATGCTGCTCCTATTCGGGCAAAAGTCCTTTTGCACAAAAGCTTTTGCGCAAAAGGGCCAGTGTAGACAGCTCAGATTTGTTTTGCGCAAAAAAGCCCCGATAGCGAAAATGGCGATCGGGGCTTTTTTGCGCAAAAGCGTGTTTAAATTGGCACGGATGCTTTTCCGCAAAAAGTGCTTTTGCGGAAAAGCGTCCGTGCCAATCTAGATGCTCTTTTCCGCAAATGCTTTTAATGGAAAACTTTTCCGTTAAAAGTATTTGCGGAAAATCATGCCCAGTCTAGATGTAGCCCAATAGATTAGTAAGACATGATTTCCCTTTACAGAAACCATGTTGACTTTTGCCCAACAAATTATGATTAAAATCTGAGGCTGAGAGGTGCAAAGTCCCAAACAGCTCAGATTTATAGAAGCAAGTCCATGTGTTCTGCATGCCCCCAGTGGCACAAAGCCAGCTGTATGTACACCTGAGATTCCATCTGGCAAAATCCAGAAGCCTGGCCCCAGATCTTCAAACAAGCTTTAGCTTTTTAGCATCCTGAAGAGTCCCTGCCTTTGACTAGTGTCAGACTTCAAAACCAACTGGAGGGAGGGAGGTTAATATGTTTTTAAAGAATAGCCCTATTAAACTAGGCTTATTAAAATGCCATTCCATTGAGAGAGACTTTTTTGAAAGTAAGTTTAAGCATGTTAGAGAGGCTCAACAATTTTAAGTCTGGTGCTATCCAAATCCAGTTTACTGTGCTGTGAGGCAGGGAGATGTTGGAGTAGGGTGATGGCAATTGGTCTCGGTAACAAAGCATTGGAAACCTATCTAAAGCCTTAGATTATTTTTCTTATTAGCATATCTATTGCTTTTGGCCTGGAGATGAGCTTTTCATGTTTAAAGTGTAATTGAATTGCAAACTAGCTGTTAACTCAAATGCTGTAAATAAGATGGATGGACTTGCCACTCAGGGCCCATAAAATGGGAAATTTGTAAGTACTCTTTTAATTCAGCTTTTAAAAGCCATACACCAGTCTGGAAAAGTCTGGCTGTAGCTCGCAACTCAGCATAAAAGCGTGGTATACTATTGAGTTAGTTCTTATTGTCTGCAGAAAATCCACTTTCGAGAGAGCTGAAGCAGATGACGAAGTGTCAGGAAATTACAAAGTGTCTCATCATTTCAAAGCAGCATGTTTATCTTGGATGAATAAATCCTTTACGAGAGAGGACTAGAGTTTACGTTCTGGGGCCAAATTCAGGCACCAGGTGTCAGTGGGTCAAATTAGACTCTTGTAAATGGGTGTACGGGTGAATAACTTACATACTGATGCTTCTGTCACAGTTCAGGGTGGCTGCACCTGCACTTACACTCAATGGTCCAGCCATGACACCTGCTCTCAGGCTTCCAGCTCCCAAGCTGTTGTCTGTCTTGGCTGGAGACCCACGTCTCTCTCTCCCTTCTGACTGAGGTATTCCTAGGCATTATAGTTCTCTGCCTTGTCAGTGTTATGTCCAGCAGAGGCAGGCTGCCCAAGCACACCCGCTGGCTTTCTCCTCAGAAACTGATCACAAAGTGATTCCTCCGGCTATAGGTTACCACAAACATTTTCTAAGCAGGTCTACTTTATTCTTCAGGTAAAAGGTGTTAGAGAAAACATTTGAAAACAATGAAAGAACCTGTACAGTTGCAAAGAAGCTTACCAGAGTTCATCCCAACTCTCCCACGGGTTACGGTGGGATAAATCCTGTCACCTTCTCTTAGGCAAGTCCTTAGGGTTACCAGTTCATCTTTCAGATTCAGCTCAGACCAAGCACACTCATGACATGTCCAGTCCAACCTTTTCTATAGCTCGGGGTCTTTGTCCTGGAGGCTCTAGAAGCTGATAGTAGCAAACAAAGAGTCTCTTCCCTCCAGGGTAAAACTTCAGAAGGTTGGCTTGGGAGAGGGAAAATTTACATCCAGCTCACCACAAGGATCCTAGGGAAATCCGCAGTGCACACAAGGATAAAAAAAAGAAAAAAAGAAAGCCCCTTTGTACCTCCTGAGATAGCAAGAAGATAGGATCAATGCAAAATAAAATTCCATACTGTGTCACATACATCTTTACATTTCCAAAACACTGTACCCCTGGGTTATTAACCTGACATCAGTAAGGCTTAATTTACACCAGTAATGTTCAGTCGGGATATTACAGGGTATTGCCAGTCTATTGCAGCCTCTGCTTCTCTCCCTTACATAGCCCTCATACTGTCTGCAGACTGAAGAATAGTATCTACAAGCATGGAGGTTAAATGGCCAGAGGCAAGTTTGCTACTGACTGTTAGCCAGCATGCTCTCTACCCTCCTGATGGGAAGCGGCTAAAGCTAGGAAGCAGTGTGGCTACTGTAGTGGTGGGGGAGGGGAAATATATAATTGCTGAGCTAGAATAAGTTTGTTTGCAGGCTGATAGTGACTTCTAACGCTAGGTGAATGGAGCCTCCGGCGATGCAGAAGATGCTGTAGTGATCCTGGAGAAGACTCCCTTCCAGGAGGAGAGCATCCCCGATCTGCTGAAGAAACACACAAAGTTGCAGCTCCAGATGTCCAATGATATCTACAGTACCTACCACCTGTACCCACCTCCGCAGCTGAGCGGTAAGTAGACAAAATGTGTCTAGACTTTCCTATGCCTGCTGGTGGCAAACATAAAGGACCATGGTGCCTGGTATGCAGCGTGGACTCCCTTTGCCTTAGTCAGTATAGTGTGTGTTTCAGGAGAGTGGTCCATTGTTATTGCTGTGTTGTGGTGAGGAGAAGAGACCCAGCATGCTAGCTCACCCTGGAGTTAACCATGTGGCGGAACTGATAGAGCTCTGACTCTATGTCATGAGTCCAAGTCCCACAATGCTGGGAATGTGGGGGATCTTGCATGGTTGCAGATGCCATCTTTCTGCTGAGCTGTTCCTTCTGGTTGTACTGGAGAAAGTAAAATGTCACTGCACGTTCGCCAGTAACATCAAGGGTTAATCCCAATGCACTCACTTCTGTCCCCAAACTGCTCTTCCTCTCCAGAGTGGCCTTTAAGCTACTGTCTGGGGCAAACAGCTGCTGTGGGTGCCATCGGATGCCCATTCTGCCCTAGTAGGACGAATTTCCTTTCTTTGGAAGGCCTGTTGAGGGGGGGGGGGAGAGAGAGAGAGAGAGTGTGTGTGTGTGTGTGTGTCCCCACAAATCAACACATTTGTATAGCTCAGTCAATGGACATGCATCCTGCAGAAACATTATCACTTCCCTCAAGGCAACAAACATCTGCCAGGTGAGTACTGGGCTAAATAGTGGCCTCTGCTTGGAAATGCTCTGAGATCTAAGGATAAAAAACCCTATCAAAACGCCAGGCATGTAGAGGGGGAACATAGAAGAATGCTTGTTGTTTGTAGTTCATTAGAATGCCAGTTCTGTAGACACTGACTTTCACACTGGATTATTCTAATTAATTACCTTGTTCAAGGGGGCAACAAACTCTAATAGGTAGAGCAGGGAATTTGGAGCCAGGAATCGGAGTTCTACTGAGCATTCTTTACTCTGTGACCTTAGATGAGCTACCGTACTGTCCCATGCCTCAGTTTCCCTACTTGTAAATGGGGCTAATGGCACTTGTCCACTTCTTATGGGTACTTTGAGGTCATTTTTAGAAGCCCATATAGAAATGCAAACTATTAGTATTTTTGGAGAATTCCTTGCATCCATGCTCAAAAAAAAAACCCTTTATGCTGGTTCTTTTGATTCTGTGTACAGGCAGTCCCCGGGTTACGTACAAGATAGGGACTGTAGGTTTGTTCTTAAGTTGAATCTGTATGTAAGTCGGAACTGGCGTCAGCCACTGCTGAAACTGATCAGTTTCAACCGCGGCTGAATCTGGATGCCAGTTCTGACTTACATACAGATTCAACTTAAGAAACCCAGGCGTCCCCAAGTCATCTGCTGCTGAAACTGATCAGCGGCTGATTCCAGGAAGCCTGGGGCAGAGCAACTCTGCCTCTGGCTTCCTGTAGTCAGCCGCTGGTCAGTTTCAGCAGCGGCTGACTTGGGGACACCTGGGGCAGAGCAGCTGGGGTGCTGCTGGGTTGCTCCAGTAGCGCGGCTCCTCGGCGCTACTGGACCAACCCAGCAGCACCCCAGCTGCTCTGCCCCAGGCGTCCTGATTCAGCCGCTGCTGGTCAGTTTCAGCAGCGGCTGAATCAGGACGCCTGGAGCAGAGCAGCTGGGGTACTGCCGGGTTGGTCCGGAGCGGCGCTGCAGGACCAACCCGGCAGCCCCCAGCTGCTCTACCCCAGGGGTAGGCAAGAAAAGCCTGGTCTGCTGGGGGGGGCACTAGCTGCAGCGCCCCCCCCCCCCCCAGCAGACCAGGGAGACGGGGGTGGCGGGACACCCAAGTCCTCCACGGCTTTGCTCCATCTCCCTGGTCTGCTGACCTGGGACACCCGGAGCAAAGCCTTGGAGCACGCAGGCAGCAGGACAGTCCAGGCACGCCACGGCTGTTCCACTGCTGGCGTGCTCCGAGGCTTTGCTCCCCATCTCCCTGGTCTGCTGGTCAGACCAGGGAGACGGGGAGCTAAGCCGCGGAGCACGCCCGCAGCGGGACAGGCCTCTCTGTCCCGCTGCGGGTGTGCTCCAAGGCTTTGCTCCCCGTCTGCCTGCAGACCAGGGAGACGGAGAGCAAAGCCTTGGAGCACACCCGCAGCGGGACAGCCCGGGCGCGCTTGGGCTGTCCCGCTGAGGGCGTGCTCCGCGGCTTTGCTCCTGTCCCGCTGGGCTGCTGGGGGGGTCCAGCAAAGCCGCTGGACCCCCCCAGCAGACCAGGGACACCAGAGCAAAGCCACCGCCTGAGCGGCTTTGCTCGTTTGCCCGGGAGCAAAGCCACCGCCTGCGGCGGCTTTGCTCTGGTGTTCCTGGTCTGCTGGGGGGGTCCAGCGGCTTTGCTGGACCCCCCCAGCAGACCAGGGAGACCGGGAGAAGCTTTTCTCGCCCCGGAGGACACGGGTGGCGACCCGCCGCCCGTGAGCTCCGGGGCGAGAAAAGCCCCGTTCGTAAGTGCGGATCCGACATAAGTCGGATCCGCATAAGTCGGGGACTGCCTGTAATCCCCACTTTGATTTAACAGATAGCAACAAACCTGGAAGGGATGGAAAAAAGAGGGAGGAGAAAAAAGAGGGAGGAGAGATGGCACCAAAAAAGAATGTGCATAGTTATCCATTCTCTCTCATTTGTACACAATCTTGAGTTCTTTGTCCTGCAGTAAGTGTTTGGAAATGACCATTGTGGAATCAATAACATTTCCTGTGACAGCCTCCTCTCATTCTAAGACATCATCTCATGTTTTCTTTTTGTTGGGCTAACACTTTCTTGTAGGACAGGCAAGTCATGTGCCAGCAATGGGACTACAGATGTGTATAACCTCAAATGTCTGGGGCACATGGACTTATCTTCCTTTTAGTCTGCTTTGTATTGATTTCACTCTTTCATGCAGAACAAGCTACAAACAGTAACTGGTTAATAGTCAGATGTACTGGGTCAGGAATCTCACCATCTCCAGATAGCTGTGGTTTTTCTTAGGGAGGGAGGGAAAGATTAGTGTAGTGAGTGGCTAGGTGGAGGAATTTGCACTAGCCTAATCAGTAAGGCACCAGTCTATCTATTTTTGGTGTAGTATCTAGGCATCCGGTACAGAACTGAGATTTACACTGAACTTGTTTATAGCGAATGCAACTCATCATCATTCCCAGGTTCAGTGGCTTGGAGGTGGAGTTTCTTACTGCCTCCTCTGTTTTTCTCCCTCCTTTGTTACTATGGGAAGGCTTGCCACCAGATTTGGAAGAAACATCTCTGATCTTATGTCAAAGGTACTGATTTTAAAGCCACAACTTCCTTCTCTTACACTGACTAGGACCAAACATATGCTGTCCAGTTTTGGATCAAGCCATTAACCATGTAAAACCACTCAGCAGATGGCTATAAATAGGAAGCTTTTCCCTTACTATGATATCACATCCTAATCATAGGAAAATGCCTTAGTTCACTTCAAGAAATATGCTAAGGTGATTGTTCTTGTTGTCCGACATAGCAAGAGCATTAGTGAGGTTGCTGAATGCATTAGATCCTTTGCACAATTATGATTCAGTAATTCAAAGGAATCTTGCTTTATGACTTGCCATTGTTTGGCACTGCTTTGGATTTGACTGGGTGAAAACGAAATGCAGGGATTTCCACAAGGTGGCATTGTTGCATTAGAATCCCAGAATCTCTTTCCATAGTAATAGTACTGAGTAATGAGAAACCTTAGGTACTAGTGTTTGATTTCTTTTTTACCAACTTGCTACAGCAGCATATAACTTTATCATCTAGATTTATATCAGGCACAGGACCTTGTATTTAGTGGTCCACAAATATATTTTGGGGAAAAAAAGCCCAACCAGATCTTTTAAGTTAACTCTCAGTCATATTACTGAAATTCATGCCCCTCACTTACCAATCTTGATGAAAGCCCCTTGATTTGAAAATAAAATTGTGGCCTGTGGGAAAAAGAACCCAGCCTTGCATTGTCACCTGAACAGCACTAAATTCCAGCTTGATGAGAGAGCTCCACAGGTGAGGGCCTTCAATAGTAAAACTGATACAAAGAGGCCACATCTCAGCCATAATGAATCTAGCCTTCTAAATGCCAGCTAGTCTACAGCCTAAACAGCTGTGATAAAAACATATTTACATGAGTGCTCATCTCTTAGAGCAGTACCGGCATTTATAGTAGCTCGTGTCTGGAGCTGGACTGAGCTCTGGCATATGGACAGTTGACAATCTGTGTTGGCTGTGTAGTGAACTGAGCCTGGGTTTGTCATCTCCTGAGTTATCATCTCTACCTGTCTCCTGTGTAGCTTTGGGCAAGTCACTTTGCTGTCCTCGGTCTGCCCATCTATGAAATGGGGACAATATCTACCTGTGGGCATGTTGTGAGGAATAATTCGTTTGTGCATGTCAACCCTCTGAGGTTTCCGGATGAAAGGGTCGGTAAAAGCAAAAGGGGAAGGTTAGGGGGAAAGTAGCTCAAGTTTGCAAAGTGTTTTTACACTATGAAAAGTAAAATGGAAATACTTGGGTGAAAGATCTCCTAGGCACTGCAGGAAGCTCTATTGGTAACTCAGTCATAGGGATAAAAGCGACTAGTCGAGTATCCAATAAGCACAAGCTTATCGGATAGTCGACTAGTGTTGTGACTAGTCGCTTCTCTCCCCAACCCCCCTTGCTGACTCTATAAGAGAGAGGCAGCAAGGGGGTGAGGAGCAGGAGCTGGTGCTGGGAGGAGCAGGCTTAAAAGGAGGTTCCCCTCCAGCACCGTCTCCATGGGAGCCTGCGGAGGTAGAGGCACAGCAGGAAACGGAGCAAGTGGAGACAGAAGCAATCTCCCATATATATATATATGAACTTTCACCCTAGCATTCTTCTTATTATGGCTGACCCTAAGTACCAATGTATTGTATCATGCCATCAGTTACAGATAAGATAAAAAGACATCACCCCCCCCCACACACAGGCTACGTCTAGACTGCAACCCTCTTTCGAAAGAGGCTTTTTTGAAAGATACTTTCGAAAAAGCCTCTTTCGAAAAAGAGCGTCTAGACTACAACCAGTACTTTTGAAAAAGCAAGCCGCTTTTTTGAAAGAGTGCACTGACACAGTCTGGATGCTCTCTTTCAAAAAAAAAAGCACCGTTTGCATTACATAGCGCCTTCTTTCAAAAGAGCACTTTTGAAAAAAGGTGTTATTCCTCGTAAAATTAGGTTTTCCGTGGTCGAAAAAACTACTGCGTTCTTTCGATTTACTTTCAAAAGAACACGGCAGCAGTCTAGACACGGGACATTTTTTTGAAAAAAGGCTATTTTTTTTTTTGAAAAAATCCTGCAGTTTGGACACACCCACACACACGTACCTGCAAAGTTTGGATAATAAGCTGTTTTTCTTAAAGACCTGTGCTGCGCTGCTGCACAACACCAGTAATAAATGGTGGCAGGAATGGTTTCCTTGGCAAAGAGCAATTGCTGCTGTTCTCAAGGTTGGCAGAACCTGACCTGCCACAAATGAACTGTTAATAATACTTTGCAATGGCTAGAGAGATGGGGGTTGCTGGAGATGGAGCCTGGGCCGCAGTGCATGTTGAACTTATTATAATATGAGGGATTCTGAGTTTTGTTTCCTGCATTTTTGCTGTAATTTCTTTCCTCTTGGATGTTCCTTCATCATCCATAGGAACTGTATCCCAGTCTGTGCTGCCTAAAACCCACTCCTGCAGTTTTAAAAAATGGAAGTGAGGGAAAATTAGCAAGGAGTACCATGCACCAAATTTTTACGCTAGTGTTTTCATGGTTAACAAGTAGAGCTGGTCAAAAAACGCTGCAAATTTCAGTGGGGAAAAATCCTACTTGTTTAAAAAAAAAAAAAAAAAAAGATTATTTTATTTTTTTGTGTGTGGCAAGTAAACATTTGTCATAGCAAAGGTTTGTTTTGTCAAAGGACCAGTTTTCCTTCAGAAATTGGCAACCAGCCCTGGAAAAGAACAGTTTTTAATCAGTATGGTGAGACCCAGGCTGTGTTGTCCATTTTCCCCTACTCCAGTCTTGCCACCTTTTGTGATTTTATTTTTTTATTGTAAGACTTACATTACTTTTCTTAAAGCCACCCTGGAAAAAAGAGTGCATCACAATGTCTGCTTTCACCTTTTTAAAAAATGGTATTTGTAGTTGCAGAGGAAAGCTAGAAAATGTGAAGCAGGTGTACCCTAAAGCCTCAGACGCCAGACGGCAAATGATTTTTTTTTTCTTGTTTGAGTAATGAATTGTACGTCATCATGGTAAAACTATGGCAATTGCTTTAAGAAACGTGAAAGTGCAAAACAAAGACAGACAGACCCACTTAAACAAATGAGAGGCAGTGACATTAATAGACCCAGATTTCTTGAAAATGCTGACAAATGTTGAATACCAGATCAGTGAGCCATAAAAAAACAGCTGCTTCGTTACTTAGTCTTTTTGATGAACATATGATCTATGCATACAATGATAACTTTACATAAGAACGGTCATACTGTGTCAGACCAAAGGTCTGTCTAGCCCAGTATCCTGTCTTCTGACGTGGCCAATGTCAGATGCCCCAGAGGGAATAAAGGGTATGTCTATACTACCCCCCTAGTTCGAACTAGGGGGGGTAATGTAGTCATACAGAGTTGCAAATGAAGCCCGGGATTTGAATTTCCCGGGCTTCATTTGCATAAAGCCGGCCGGCGCCATTTTTAAATGTCGGCTAGTTCGGACCCCATACCGCGTGTAGCCGCGCGGCACGGGGTCCGAACTAGCCGGCATTTAAAAATGGCGCCGGCCGGCTTTATGCAAATGAGGCCCGGGAAATTCAAATCCCGGGCTTCATTTGCAACTCCGTATGACTACATTACCCCCCCAGTTCGAACTAGGGGGGTAGTGTAGACATACCCAAACAGAAACAGGTACCGTAAATTAACGTATATAACCCATGGGTTATACACGTTTTTATACCCCTCCCTTCCCCCCCATAGGGTATATATATGTCCGCGGGGCATACAAGTTTATTTTTACTCATGAGCAGCTCCGCTGCAGGGAGGGCCTGACGAGCTTCCAGCGCGCCTGCACTGTGCTCTCTGCTCCCCCGCCTGGAGGAGGGTGGGTTGCGCCTGGCTGTGGCTGTGTGGGGCCTGGGTGTGAGTGCGGCTCCCCTCCCGCAGGCTGGCCAGGAAGATGAGGTTGAGAAGGCCCAGGATGGTTTTGGAGGAGGTGATCCCACACTGCCTCTTAGCTCCAGCTCCTGTGCCCTGCTGCTGCCCTCCGTGCTGCCTCGGCCCCAGCAGCATGGCTCTGGCCGCTAGCGCTGCTGCTTCCCACCATGCGGCTCTGGCCCTGGCCAGGCTGACAGAGCAGCAGCCACCGCCGCCTGCCACGCAGCCCCGACTTGGGCTGCCAGAATAGCTGCCTGCCACGTGACTGGCAGTTGTAGCCCTAGGGAAGGGCTGAAGCTAAGGCCATGTGCTGGCTGCCCTGCTCTCCTGGGGTCTGTGCTGAGCAGGGTGGGCTGTGGGCCAAAAAGTACGAGAACCACTGGTCTAAGGGCTAGAATTGTTCATGTTGAAGGATTTTAACAGGAACTTGCATTAGCTGTGGCTTTACATGCCATTTGTCACGCCAGCCATTTGCTGAGGTTTGTCCAGGTGCACGTTGTCTCACATCTACTGAGGGACCGCTCCTGAGTCCCGCATTATCTCCCATGATCCTCTTTGGCTCCCCCTCCCCCTGGAAAGCAAGGTGACACCTCTGAAGGGCCACATCTATTTCTGTACTCCATGGAGAGCTAATGGAAACCTTGCAGGGGTGCAGAGGCAAGAGGAGTGCAGTATGTGCATGCAGGGGATTATTGGGCCCCATTGCAGCAGGGACCCATTGCACTGCCAGGGTCTGAGCCACAAGAGCCGCCATGGCATTAATTCCCTGCCGTTTGTCAGCAAGTCTTCACCATTTGTCTCGGAAGCTGTCACTGCACAGTGGCTATGCAAAGGCTTCCGAGTCTAGTAAGCCTCTTTTACTAGAATATGGATGACTTATGGGACCTTAATCTCATCAGCTTCCTACATTGACATCTCATTAAAATTTCACAGAGGAAACTGTAAGTAGGGTAAATAATGATCTCGGCAAGGAGAAATCTCCCGACCCTGCAGCCCTTTTTTGGCAGTTTATGTCCCACTTTCACAGACTAAAAATGATTTTATTTTTTAAAAGAAATTCTACTTATAAGAAAACGGGGCCCTTGATGTACAAGCTGCCTTGCTCCCTGAAGAGCTTCAGAAACTGCAACATAGACTTCTGCTTGACTAGGCTCTGCAAGTTTCTCTCTTCCTTCTTAGACTCGGTATGCGCTGCTCCAGGCTTCCGAAATCAATGGCGTCTAATCGCTTGACTAGACTCTCTCTCCTGCACAGGTGGCACTGATAGTGGGTGGTCCCTCTTGATGTCTAGCAAATTGCTCTATGGTCTGGGTAGCTGCATTTGTAGACCGATCATTTGTAGATGTGGAACAAGCAATTGGCATCATGAGCAGGTCACAGCAGGAGAAATTAAAATAAATAGATCTGAGGTGGGGGAAACAAAAACCAAGGAGAACTTGACGTTTAGTTCCTTGCCAGATTATAATTCAGTTTTCTCTTGCCTATGTGGGTGGGGCTAAACAGCATTTAAGCACGTTAAGAAATTGTGTTAGCCGGGTGCGAACAGGGAATCAGTATTGCGGTTAAGCCGTTGCTTTTTCCCATTCCCGCAGGCAGGACCAGATTCTGGTGTTATGTGATTCTCAAACATCAGAGTCCTCGCTGCACCAATTTTCACTGAAAAGGAATCTGTCGATCTGAGGGTCTGATGTTATTTGACTGGACCATTAGACAGCTGATTAAAATGTGGCACGTGGCCAGAAAGGGCTAACCCGCTCATAGGCTGACTGACCCAGGTTGAGCTTTAAAGACTTGTTAGGAAAATGTGTACATGACAGATATTACTTTTAGGGATGTGAAAGTTTAGCCAATTAACTGGTAAGCATCACCCTTAATGGGTGGTACATACTGGTTCTAGTTAACTGGTGGAGACTGGAACAGCTTCCAGTCCATCGTTGACAGGGACTGATTGGGCCCAGGCACCCCGCAGGTGGATATGGAGCAGCCTCTGTCCACGGCAGGTCCAGGCGCCCCGCTGGGAGGGGCTGCTCTGTGAATGGAGCAGCCTCTGTCTACAGCAGACCTGGGCGTGCCGCAGGCGGGGCCAGGGTGGAGCAGCCCCTGCCTGTGGCTAGGGAACTGCTCCAGCCTTTCTTCGCTGGTTTGGAGGGGGCTCCCACATTCGCCCCCCCTTAATCGGTTAACGTAGGGGTGGGCAATCATTTTTTATGTGGGGGCCACACTATGATTTTGGCAAGTGGTCAAGGGCCACACTTCTCTATGGATGGGGTGCAGGGTCTGGGATGGAGGTTGGGTGCAGAAGGAAGCTCGGGGTAGGACACTGGAGTGCAGGAGAGGGTGTGGGATCTGAGACAGAGTGGGTGAAGGAGGGGGTTGTGACCTGGTGCAGGCTCCAGGAGGGGTTATGGGTGAGGGGGGGATTCTGGCCATAAGTGAGAGGCATCGGAGGGGGTGCAGGGTCTGGGAGGGAGTTGTGAGCTGGGGTGGGCAGAGAGTTGGGTGCAAGAGGGGGTGGGGTGCAGGAGGTAGGCTCTCGCCCAGAGGTACTTACCTAGGCAGCTCCCAACCTGTAGTGCAGT